>NC_065444.1:11267721-13767721 GCF_917563875.1 Diabrotica virgifera virgifera | reverse complement strand
TCTGCAATACATTTAGTGCAAAGAGTGCGTCCCGGGTGCCCAGTCCATTTCTGAAGCCAAATTTTGTTTCATCATGGTCTTCAATTTTTTTATTTATGATTCTACTGTGGATGATACACAGAAAGATTTTTAAAGTGTGTCTCATAAGGCTTATCATTCTATAAGCGCTACAGTTTTTCGGACGTTCTTTTTTAGGTAGGGTTATGAATTCGGACTTTAATCAATCTTCAGGGATATCACCAGTCGAATAAGCATCATTGAAAGGTTTGACTAGTATTCCAATGTTTTCCTCATTTATGAGCTTTAACATTTATGTAGGTACAGTGGAACCTCGTTAACTCGGACTAATCGGGACCGCGGCCGATCCGGGTTATCGAAAATCCGGGTTAGCCGGAGAAAATGATAAAAATTAATAAAATACGGTATACTTACAGATAAACTCCGTTATAATTGAAATAACATGAAATATATATGCACAGTACACATCTAAATTACGTATCAATTACGCCTTTATCAATTCTACCTAATGCTTCTAGTTTCTTTTCCATTGTCACTACAACATTTTTACGTTTTGTTGCCATTACGTAGACAAAAAAGCACGCAAACACAAAATCTGAATAGATTTACGAATGATTACAGAACGGAAGCGAACAATACGACTGTACTACACACAATACGGTCTCAATCACAACGATGTTATGTTATTTAATAACAGTGAAGACTAAGACCATTGTTTAAAAAAGAATTTTTTAATAGTCTTTTAGTTTTTTATAAACACTGCTAAGACAGTTTGAAATAAATAAAGGATACTACAGGTGCCTGTTGTTTCCGATAACACGACAATGAACGTCATGTGCCATGAGTATTTTTACTATCGGATAAGTATATGTAGTTCAAATTACACAAATACCCATTATCTCTCAAATATTATATTACAAACATTTTTATTGTTGAAATGTTTGTCTGATAAAAATCGGTCCGGGTTAGCCGGACTTCTGGGTTATCGGGGGCCGACTTATCGGGGTTCCACTGTATGTTGTCAGGACCAACGGCTTTCTTGTTTTTTGCCAATTTTATAGATATGCTTTAGATATATTTATTTTAAATTCTCCTTCTAGGGAGGAAAGGTAGAGCTTATTTAAAAGTTCTTTGGCCTCATTTATCTTATCAGCTGTAAGCACAATATCATCTGCAAACCTCAGGTGGGTAAGCTTTTCTCCTTTTATGTGTATACCATTGTCGGTCAGTTTCGCCCTTTTATTTATAATTTCATATATTATTGCAACATTCGATAGTTTAAAAAAGGAAAGACTATACGCTGCATATAACATTAAAATTATACCGATCCAATTATATAAATTCACTAAACGATGTACCATACGAACTAATAATGTGAATTATTAACATTTAAATTAGTTATGCACATTAACAACAATAAGTGACCATTGTTGTAATCTGAAAAAGAGCCTTCGGCTTTTGTTTCTTTCAAGATCTCCATCGCATGACGTAATAAATACATCATTCACTGTCATTGGAATGATTAAATGCAGCCATTGAAACTGGTAGAAGAACGGTGGAACAATGCGAACATTTCAACATCTCAAAAACAATAGGAAACACCATAAATAAACCGACGCACAATAAAATCCCATTCAAAAGGATGAGTGTGCATTTTTGATATAGGTTTTTGCCGATAACGATATTCATTAACAAAAAAAAACGGACTAAAAATGATAACTATCACTATAAGTTTTACGATTCTTTATATCAAAGAATATACAGGTAGTTAAGGCTTAAGGATTTTCTTACACAAACTTACTCAAAAAGAGGTCTTTATAACAAATCCACAGGGTGCCAGGCGGTACCGTTGTCGAAAAATTGTTTCAACAATTTTTTTTAAATTCACAAAAATAATTTTTTTACTTCAAACAATTTTTTAGATCATTTGGGTCATTCTTAGTAGAAAAGGTCTCTTGTGATTTTTCTCTAAAATTGATTGTTGTCGAGTTATACTCGATTTAAAATTTGAAAAATGCGAAAATCGCTATTTCCAATGCTTAATAACTTGGTTAAAAATATTTATTATGAAAGTCAGAAAGTGACCAAAACAAAGTTTAAAGCCCCCTCTACAAGATCCTGAAGAAATTTTTGTCAATATTTTGTTACTAAGCTGTTATTTTTCATTATTAACAATGAGCGCTAAGAGCGTATTAGGCGGCCGTCAATGGTGAGTGCGAAAGAGATGCACCATTCCGGCCCTCCAATGGTGCATCTCACTCGCACTCACATTGACGGCCGCCTCAATCCACGCTTAGCGCTCATTGTTGATAATTAAAAATAACATCTTAGTAATAAAATAATGACAAATATTTCTTCAGGCTCTTGTAGAGGGGGCTTTAAACTTTGCTTTGGTCAGTTTCTGACTTTCATAATAACTACACTAAGCATCAAAATTAACGCACTACCTTAAAAATGGGACGTTTTGATGTCTCGTATTTCCTAAACCTGTTGTCCGATTTGAGTAATTTTTTTAATATATTATAGCTTTATTATTCAAGAATATCGTTGTAATAATATTATTGCTAAACAGGTAAGTGTCACTGTATACCGGGTGTAAAAATGTTAGTGTGTTTTTTCCTCAAAGTTCGGAACACCCTGTGGAATATTCCAGCGTATATAAAATATGGAAATTAAAACTCAACTGTAGCCTTAGGCTTTCTTAAAATTTTGCTTTTTGATTCATTCGCTTATGTTGGATAATAAAAAAGTTAGGTACTTTAACAACTAGCAACGTTCTTTGTCAATACAGGGTGTTTCTAAATAAGTGCGACAAACTTTAAAGGGTAATTCTGCATGAAAAAATAATGACCGTTTGCTTTATAAACATATGTCTGCAAATGCTTATTACATATTATCTTACGAACTGATTATTTATGTATTGTTCTAAAACCGGTTGAGGTATGCAAATGAAATTTAGAAGGTTTTAAGAGGTAGTTATTGCGCATTATTTGACATACAACTAAGAATTTTATACTTACCATTGGCGTGCATACGAGTCATATTACCCGGTCATATTACCCGTGTGAACGCCAATGGTGAATATAAAATTCTTAGTTGTAAGTCAAAAAATGTGAAATAACTACCTCTTAAAACCTAGCAAATTTCATTTGCATATCTCAACCGGTTTTAGAGCAATAAATAAATCGTCAGTTTGTAAGAAAAAATTCAACATCCCGTATCTAGGAAACGAAGCATTTGCGGACATATGTTTATGAAGCAAACGGTCATTATTTTTTATGCACAATTACCCCTTAAAGTTTGTCGCACTTATTTAGAAACACCCTATATTGATGAAGAACGTTGCTAGTTGTTAAAGTACCTAACTTTTTTATTATCCAACATAAGCGAATGAATAAAAAAGCAAAATATTAAGAAAGCCTAAGACTACAGCTGAGTTTTAATTTCAATATTTTATATGCCCTGGAATATTCCACAGGGTGTTCCGAACTTTGAGGAAAAACACACTATCATTGTTACACCCGGCATACAATGACACTTACCTGTTTAGCAACAATATTATTACATCGATATTTTTGAATAATAAGGCTATTATATATTAAAAAAATCACTAAAATCGGTGACAGCAGGTTTAGGAAAGGTCGATCACAACAGGTTTAGGAAATACGACACATAAAAAATGTCCCACTTTTAAGGTGGTGCGTTAATTTTGACGCTTAGGGCCGGTATTTCCAACCTCACTTAAGCCAAAGCTTACTTTAAGCCTTTGCTTAAGCTTAGATGCCTGTATTTCCACTTCAATTTGAGGCTTAAGCCTAGGCTTAAACCAAATAATTTTAAGCTCGCGCGGGAGTTGGTTTAAGCCTTTGCTTAAAATTTGTTTTCTGTTTTTTGAGGTTATTTCTATAGATTATCAATTATAGAGTTATTTTGAAAACCAACTTTTGAGTAATAACGTTATTATTAGATTATTAAATAATAATTTATTAATTTATTAATCGTAATAACGATTAATAGAATTCTTACTACTTTTGGAAGGTGTAGGCACATGCAAATTATTTATTTCTACAATGCTTGGGAGGTATATTTATTTTACCAAAATAAACTTACATTCCAATTTGACATTTAGGAAATGCAATAAACAAAATTACAAAGACGGATCTATTGCTTATGCAAAATAATAATAAAAATATAACCAGAGAAAATATAGACAATAAACTAACAACACATGTACAGCCGGTTCCTAAAAAAACTGATACGACTCTTAGTAAGATTTGATCATGTTGAGCAGTGTATTTGATTGATCTGACATTATATTTATTATGACACACAAATAATAAAATAAACAAACAACAAACAACTGATTACATATTATATTAATTCATAAATTGTACTAATTATTAAGGTCTAAATGTTTATATTATTTTAAATCTATCTTAACTTTTATATTAACTATCTAAATGATAGTTTTTACATCAAATAGATCACATAATTATTGTAAACGTGGATTATACAACAAAACAAATTAATATTCAATTCAGCCCTGTAACTTATTAAAATAAATATTATAGAAGTTTTCAGGGACTTTCAGCCCTCGGTAATAATGTAGTCTTTCATTCTGAGTTTAAATTTTTCAAAAATATTTATTAGTTTTCTCAGGATTCGAAGAAAATGAATACAATTAAAATACATTGAGAATTTTGACATGCGTCACAATTTTGCATTAACTCAATGTAAAATTCTAAACTGTTAAATTCCAGCTTCCCTAATTATTTGACATCAAAAGACATTAGAAACTATTTGTAGAGGATTGAAATCTGTATTGAAAACAACTGTTAAAATTGGTCTACGTAATTAAACATATTCCAAAATTTTGTAAAAATGTAATACATTTCAGTTTTCAGCCCAAACTTAGGCCACACACAATGCAATAATGTTCACATTTTTGAACTGTCAATATTTTTATTTTATCATCTATTGTTTAAAAACAATACAGTTGATAAGATACTCTCAGTTGCGGAGAAAGTATAACCGTGGAACAGAATAAGCTATCTGACAAATTTTAAGATTTGGCAGTGACATTGACAGTATGTAAATATTAAGTATTTATCCTTCAAAATACACTGCTCAATTTTCTACAAAATACGCTTCAAGAGTCGTATCAGTTTTTTTTGGAACCAGCATAGGGATTACGTACACTCGATACGCATCGTATCCGCCATGTTTTCCCGTAAGGCGCTATGGGAAAACATGGCGGATACGATGCGTATCGAGTGTACGTAATCCGGGCCCTGGTGTACCATGCACACAAAATTAAGTGACGTAAATGACATTGATACAGATGACAAGATAAAATTAAATGTCAACAGTACCTCAGTACCTGTTTACCTCAGAACAGTTAGTTCTGGCATTTTGACGTATTCAGAGGTACCAAACCAATTAACTTTACAGTTGAGCATCAGTTTAGTTAAGGAAATGATGGAAATACGGCACCCAGCTTAAGCTTCTCCTTAACTTTTGACACAGGCTTAGCTAAGCAAAAGCTTAAGTAGCTACTGAAATACCGGCCCTTTGTGTATTTTTAACTGAGTTATTTTAAATCGCATATAACTCGACAACAATCAATTTTAGAGAAAAATTACAGAAGACCTTTTTGCTCATAATGACCGAAAGAATCTAAAAAAAATTTGTTCGAAATAAAAAAAATATTTTTGTGATTTGTTTAAAAAAATTGTTTAAATAATTTTTCGACCTGGTACCGCCTGGAACCCTGTGGATTTGTAATAAGGACCTCTTTTTGAGTAAATTTGTGCAAAAAAATTGAATTGGAATAATTTACCTAACGTGGGCGACGATACAGTCTGGACTAAGGGTAGTAATTATACGCAAAATATAGTAGATTTTTCGATTTAAAAAATTTCGATATTATTAGGAATATAAATTTTGATTGTTGTAATTTTGACGTTTTTGTAAAGTTGAAATCACTTTGGAATAAAATTATTTCTGCCCTTGTCTTCAAAAATTATCCAGCATCCAGCGCTTATATATATGTTATAGTCAAAGCCCGACTTCCAGGCACTCCTAGGTTTGACTAGGCAATCCTCAGGTCTGACTGACGGTCTTAGTCAAAGCCCGAAATAAATTACAGTTTCTGCCTTTGACTAGTCAAACCTAGGAGAGACTAAGTTGGTCAGGCAAAGGTCGAAATTTAATTTTATGAAATCGGGGTTTGACTAGTCAAACCCCGATCAGTTATTAAAATGTCGTAATTTGTTAGATTAGGTTTAATAAAACGTAATTTTTTAATTTTATTGTTTATTATTTTTATATGGTCGTAATTAAAATAATTAAATTAGTGTTTATTCTCACATGTTGAGGCATGGTGGCATTTAGTTTTTCTTAAATATCCCCAGAACACTTATATTTACAAAAACTAAAACTGGTACGTTTATTTATCTTCCAGAGATAAATCGATTCCATCAATAATTACAAATTTCTGCGTCCGTTTTGAGTAGCGCAACGGTTATTTTATCGCATAACATTTTTGTCTTTAACTTCTAAGCATTTTTGACACTGGATTATTAAATTATAAGGCATTCTAGTACTAAAAGGTACTCTTACTTTAATTCTATAAAATGCACCGTTTTGTAGAAAAATCGATTTCAAAATTTTTAGTTTTTTGAATTTGAAAAAAATTTTTAGTAGTAATTGCACGAGAGCTCTAAAATTATCAATTTGTTTCCCGAGTGATACTTTGACAGTTTTAATTTTACGACCCGAAGGGGAGTGAAATTATGTCAAAGTGGTACGAGGGCAATAAGTCTTCACCCGAATATTTGCTGCACCTGTTTCTTGGTGTTCTCTGTGACAAGTGGTAAAACATTAAAATTGTCATTAATGTCACTCAAAATTCATTTGTGCGAATCAACACTAATTTTTTTATTTTAATTACGACAATATAAAAATAATACACATTAAAATTAAAAAATTACGTTTTATTAAACCTAATGTACCAAATTACGACATTTTAATAGGTGATCGGGGTTTGACTAGTCAAACCCCGATTTCATAAAATTAAATTTCGACCTTTGCCTGACCAACTTAGTCTCTCCTAGGTTTGACTAGTCAAAGGCCGAAACTGTAATTTATTTCGGGCTTTGACTAAGACCGTCAGTCAGACCTGAGGATTGCCTAGTCAAACCTAGGAATGCCTGAAATTCGGGCTTTGACTATAGCATATATACAAATATGCGCTTTTTAATAGTATATTATGCAACGAGCATTTAATGATGGTCATTATGAAGCGAGTATGAGGAATACGAAACGAGCCGCCTAGCGGCGAGTTTCGTATAGATTACGAGCTTCATAATGATAATTAAATGCAAGTTGTATACATGATTATTTCTATGATCATTCACAACAAAAATATATTCAAATTTAATAATTTTGGAACGCAAACAAATTAAGTAGTTTGTCAGTTTGACAGTTTGTTTATATATTGAGAACTGTCAAAGCGTATGTATTTGACTCGCCATTGGTCACTGCGCGTGTGCCACCTTTATCGCGAATGCCATATCGCGATTCTATTGGTTAAAAATATGTATCTTAATGAAAATCTGTATCATAATGAAGTTCATTATGATACATGTAGTGACATCATAATTGATATATTATAGTATGCAGGGGCGTCATTTGGGCGTCCAGGGGGGGGCATTTGCCCCCCCTGGCATTAAAAAATGACTGAAATTTACAAAAAATACATCAATATTCATCATAACATCATATATAATGTATTGTATATATAGTGCTTGCCCCCCCCCCAAACAAAATTTCAAATGACGCTCCTGATAGTATGAGAATAGAAAAACATACATTTAAGTGTACTAGTGTACATGTTGACTCACGGAAGTCTAGTACAATCCAATATTCTAATGATTTGCAATATAAAGTTTACTGCGACCATATTCATGTACCAAACACTAATGAACAGTGATCTGAATTTATCAAAATAAACGTGGAACTTATAGTAAATGCAATAAAAAATTCAAAAAATATGTTGCTAGTAAAGTATCATTTTTTGCCAAATGTGAAAATTTTATTTCTTTTGTGACGCGACCTACAGTGTAACCAGTATGATCCTAAGGGGGGGGGGTTACAACTACTGGAGGGTCACTAGGGGGTATGGAATACTAATGGTATTAAGCGTATAGAGCTCAAACTACATCCCAATGGTGGGGGGAACCCCCAAACCTCCCCTGGTTACGCCATTGTAGACGCGATCATTTAAAAACATTAAAAGAACCGTTTTTATTGTTATGAATGAACATTTAATGAACATGAAATAATTTATTTTATATTATTTATATAATATACCCATGAAAGCGTTATAGATGAAATAATGCATGCACATAGTAATTATAATTAGTTAAATAACATCGTATAACAATAGAACCACCTTAACGACAACATTGACATGAAGCGCTAAAACAAGTTCAAATTGAAGAAATTATCATTAGCCAAAGGTTCTTTCTTATTATCTCAGACAAATTATTGGGAAACACAAATTACAAATTACTCCACTTCCAAGGAAACGGATCAACTTAATTGGACAATTAGGTCTGTGATCATCCTCGTCAACCTTGAAACTTTTTTTTCGCTTGGATGCACAAGCACTTTTTTCTTCTTAATTTAAAGCCGCTTGACTTAATTCGATTTTAAGATAAAATGACGCTAAAGAACAACCGCTACATCACTTCTTAATTATAATTAACGGTGAGTTTTTATGTTGTCTATGATGTAACGTCAAAAAAATAGGGATCCGGTCAAAAATAACTGCTTAAATTATATACTAAAAACTTGTGAGTCATTATATACAGGGTGTTCAGAAACTCTCCTGACAAACGAAGACTGGAGATTCCTCAGATAGTTTTATGACAATTTAACCCAATTTATCTAGTCCGAAAATGCTTCCTAAGGGAGCTAGATCTCTTTGAAGATGACCCTTTGTAATTCGTTTTTTTTAATGTATCCAGAACGCTTCTTTTTAGAAAAACAAAAACTGGTACACTTATTAATTTATCCTCCAGAGATGAATCGATTCCATCAATTGCGAATTTCTAGTACCGGTGATTTTCTAGTGACGTTCGTTTTGGGTAGGTCAACGGATATTTTAACGCATAATTTTGAGGTAAGTAATGGAACAAAATTTTTTTAGGTTTTTTGGATCATTCCAAACAGGAAAGGTCTTTAGTGACTTTTCTCTAAAGTTGATATTTTTTGACATATAAGCGATTAAAAATTGAAAAATTACGAAATCGGCCATTTTTAACCCTCAAAAACTATGTGAAAAACTGAAACTTTGAATGTTGCCAAGGTAGGTAGATATTCTTTAAACATCGATTGATGAAATCCCGAAGAGTTTTTTGCAATACAATATTTAAAACTCCTTTGTTTTTTAATTGCTAATCAAGCGTGCGCGACACTATTTTCCACCGTTGCATGTGTATGCATAGTGTGACCAACTAGCCCGAAAAATCCGGGACATGGCCCGAATTACGAAGTCGTGTCCCGGCGTCCCGGACAAGGCTTCCGGGCCAACCGAATTTTCAACTTTTTTATAAACTTTTATTTTCAAATTTTGACTACGTTATTCTTCTAAGAATTGACATCAAATTGAATTGGTGGGACGAAAAAAAGTCGATAATTTCTAGAGTGTAATACTAATACCACATCCAAAACACATGCATTTTATATCGTGGTATTATAGTTCTACGAAAACTAAAACTCTGGACTGTTGCCCGTTTCTGTATTTTAATAAATAATTATTGTCTTCTGAAAAGACAATTCGAAAACACGAATATGTATTTTTATAATTTTTTTATAATTATATTTTTATATTAATTTAAGGTTCTATTTACATGGAAGTCCAACATCAGTTAATTTTATAATTTTTCTTTTTTTTTTTAAATAATTTCGGGATTGGAAGTCGAAACGTCAAAAACTAACAAAAGTGTGATTATCATTACAACCCATACCACCAAAAAATTTTTTGTCAACAGGAAAATGTTAAATAATCAATAAAATGATGATATTAATGTTCTATACAGTGTGGGCCAAAGAAAACAGTCCACCTCGATATTTGGCAGTATTTATCAGATTTTAAGGAAAAGCCGAAACAGGTCGATTTTTGATCTAAGGGGGACATATTTTTACGGTACATACAGCTGTCATTTGTCAACCCCTTCCCTTCCACTTCCCCTACCCCTTTTTTAATAGAGAATAGGGGTCGTGTGCTAGCTCATTAGAAAGGTTATTAAATTCTCTATTCAGTAATATAAATATTAACATAATTATTTATACAGGGTGTCCAAGAATAATTTTTTTTAAATATTTAATTAACACAAAAAGAAGAATGTATGTAATTTATTTAATTCAAAATAAAAATACATTCTACAGCTTTCACAAAACAGAAAAAAATGTTTTTTGATAAACAAACATTGCTTTTCTCTTGATTTTAGTGTTTAAACTGCCACCCATCTGTCTCTTGGTAGGTCGAATATTGAATTTAAGCAACAAACAATGTTTATTTATGAAATAAACATTTTTTTCTGTTTTCTGTCAGCAGTAGAATGTATTTTGAGTTAAATAAATTACATACATTCTTCTTTTTGTGTCAATTAATTTTATTCAAAATAATTTTTCTTGGCCACCCTGTATAAATAATTATGTCAATGTTAATATTACTGAATGGAGAATTGAATAAACTTTCAAATGAACTAGAACATGACCCCTATTCCCTATTTAAAAATAAGAGGTGGGGGAAGTGGAAGGGAGGGGGTTGACAAATGACAGATGTATGTACCGTAAAAATGTGTCGCCCTTAGATAAAAAATCAACCTGTTTTGGCATTTCCTTAAAATCTAATAACTACTGCCAAATATCGAGGTGGACTGTTTTCTTTGACCCAAACTGTATTTAAAAAAAAATGGCCCGATTTTCATTGAAAAGTCCCGGATTTCAGGTATTTTTTTCAGCCTTGTCCCGAATTCGACTGAATTGGAGTTGGTCACACTATGTATGCAGTATGGTGCAAATGAAAGGAATAAATTCGTAAACCAGCGACTTTAAGGAAACATCCCGACACAGGTCGATTTTTATTTTTAAGTTATGATATTGTGGCATATATTGTATACTAGTGACGTCATCCATCTGGGCGTGATGACGTAATCGATGATTTTTTTAAATGAGAATACGGGTCGTGTGCTGACTCATTTGAAAGGTTCTTCAATTCTCTATTCAGTAATATAAACATGTACATAATTATTTATACAGGGTGTCCAAAAAATGTTTATTAAATTAAATAATTTGGCAAATTGACAAAAAAATTAAATTATTGGACACCCTGTATAAATAATTATGTAAATGTTTATATTACTGAATAGAAAATTGAAGAACCTTTCAAATGAGGTAGCACATGACCCCTATTTTCATTTAAAAAAATCATCGATTACGTCATCACGCCCAGATGGATGACGTCACTAGTATACCATATATGTCACAGTATCATAACTTAAAAATAAAAATCGACCTGTTTCGGGATTTTTCCTTAAAGTAGCCGGTTTACGAAATAACGAATTTATTCCTTTCATTTGCACCATACTGCATACACATGCAACGCAACGGTGGAAAATAGTGTCGCGCACGCTTGATTAGTAATTAAAAAACAAAGGAGTTTTGAATATTGTATTGCAAAAAAACTCTTCGGGATTTCATCAATCGATGTTTAAAGAATATCTACCTACCTTGCCAACTTTCAAATTTTTAGTTTTTCACATAGTTTTTGAGGGTTACAAATGGCCGATTTCGCAATTTTTCAATTTTTAATCGCTTATATGTCAAAAACTATCAACTTTAGAGAACAGTCACTAAAGACCTTTTCTGTTTGGAATGATCCAAAAAACCTAAAAAAATTTTGTTCCATGCAAAAAAAATAATTTTAGGAAAAAAACAAAAAAAAAACGTTTAAAAAATTTTTTACCAACTGTTGGTCCTGGCAACATGCAAATTTGTTAAAAGGGGTCCTTTTTGGGTAAGATTGTGCAAAAAATCCGAATTAGAATATTTTTCCTAGCGGATGCGCAGTGGCTTTCTGGACTAGTCAATATTTCCTTAGTTCTAAATTTTCCATTTCTCATCTCTTCGAGATGCACTTTGAAAATACAGTTTCATATGCACAAAAAATTTTGACGGAGATCAATTTAGTTCACAAAATTGCCTGACAGCCTCTCGAATCGAATGCAAAAAGTTCCATGACGATTCATCTTACTGCACAAAATTCCTAGGTTTTGGGCTTTTTAGTGCTTCGTTGCTTCGCCTATAATTAAAAATATATAGCTTATGTTTCATTTCGGTTCGGAGATGATCCACCATCCCCATACGTACGTTTCGGTATCTCCAGACATCATCAGTGAGGCTACATGAATACCTCTGAATCCAAACGAAACCACTGCGTATCCGACGATGTAGCGGTAGCGGTACTGACATTTATTAGAGAGAAATGAGAAGGCTCTGATCTAAACAATAAATATGAAAATTCTCGTGGAAAGACTTTTTGCTAACATCCCTTATCTCTGCCTTTTACAATTTATAAGGCAAGGAGACGACGAATAAATGGGACGAATAAAGGGACATTCGTACATTTGGATAAGAGTAATTGATGATTATCTATTTGTACGTGTGGAATTGCTCGTTTAAATGGTGCTGATTACTGGGGCTGATTATTTCCTGCAAAATATTTTACCTGCAAAAACTGTTCTAATAACAGAGGAGTTGTGTTAACCGACAGGCAGGACAAAGAGAGGACGGACAGACAAGCTTGAAACCGGAAGTATATATTTGTTCTCGTCCTCGTCTCACTGAGACGCGTGGAATACTATATCGCTTATACTATCTCGGCGACTTTAAAACAATACTTTCGGTTGCAACTCTGGAACCGGAAGAACTAGGTCAAATTTCTCACCTTTATTACGATCTTTGGGTTATACTTAAGCTTTCACTCGACGTGTGATTTGTCATTCTATCTGTACTATGGAGGAGTTGTGTTCACCGACGGACAGACAGGCATGAAACCGGAAGAATATAATATTTGTTCTCGTCTTGCTGAGGCACGTCGAATAATATATCGCTTATACTATCTCGGCGATTTTAAAACAGTACTTTTGGTTGCAACTCTGGAACCGGAAGTCCTAAATAAAACTCACTTTTAGTACTATCCTTGGATTATAAGCTTTCATTCGACACCTCATTTCTCATTCTCTCTGTTCTAATAATGGATGAGTTGTGTTGGTTTTGAAAGTTTTCATATCTTAATGTTATAAAATGGGCAAAAACAAAAAGAACAGACACCATCTTATTAGAGAACATAAAAAAAATAATGGGGATATAATGAAACGTTTGTGTTAAATTATTTTCAATTTTATCTTTATAGGTCTGGATCCCGCGTATGAAAAAAAAAGTTGATTAATAGCAAGCTGAAAATTTGTTAATAGCTTAAGGGTGTCTAGTCGGACAAACTTTGATATATGGGAACACTGGAACAGGGGAAGTTTTAATTGTGGAACAGGTTAAAAATTTGGAACGGTCAGACCACGAAAACGGCACATGTATTTTGTCCGACAGAACAGACTTAAACTCTCCGAACAGAGATTGAACTCTCGTGCAAAAATCAGACTGCTATTTATCACCAAATGGGCGTTTTAATGAGTTTAACATGTAGAATATGTCAAATGACAGAAATTATGACAGGTGATAAATAGCAGTCTGATTTTTGCATGAGAGTTTAATCTCTGTCCGGAGAGTCTGTTCTGTCGGACAAAATAAATGTGCCATTTTCGTGGTCTGACCGCTCCAAATTTTTAACCTGTTCCACAATTAAAACTGCCCCTGTTACAGTGTTCCCATATATCAAAGTTTATCCGACTAGACACCCTTAAGCTATTAACAAATTTTCAGCTTGATATTAATCAACTTTTTTTCATACGCGGGATCCAGACCTATTACTGTTAGTTAACAAAATTTAAAAATCCATAAGGAAAAATTTTCCTGTAGCTGGCTGTATACAATTAATTACAAAAAATTCTTCAAAATCAAATACAATATTAGACCAGTAAGGATCTGTTTTTAGGTGGATGTGAGAGGTGGCATTCAGATTTTTGCGGATAAAGTTAGGTGATAACTTTGTTAATAATAATTGATTTATGCTCCTTCTCAAATATGCCCGGAACATTAATAAAGAAAATAAAATATTTAAAAATTTCAAAAAATTTCGTTTCTTTTCGACTTTTTTTTGCTTATAACTTTAAAACGATTTATTTTGGAACAAAGTCGTACAGGAGTAAAACAAAGATAATTAAATTTTCTATCAGATGCGATTGGTTAAAAATGACTTAATGTATGTCTTGCTGCAAAATATCAATAAATATAAAATAAGGGGGCAAAACAAGCCTGTCCTTATTCAATGATTTACCATCACTTAGGCTACACTTGGAACCACCCGTGTTGAGCTGGCCCCCCCCACTTGCAAAAATTAAAAAACAAATAGCCCTGATTTATGAGCTATTTATGAGCTCTCATATTCCGCAAACTAAAAATTTTGAGCTCGTTCCACTGAGCAGGAATTTAATACCCTAGTGGGGGGGGCTGAGTCAGCCCCCCCCACTACTTAAAAATAGGAATATTGAATCGGTTTTTGCGGCAGAATTACGAGCTATTTATGAGCTCTTGAAATTATATAGTTTCGATTTTTGAGCTCATCCCCTTCACCCCCAAACAACCCTTTAATTGATTTAACTTAAGAGAAAGATGCTGAGAAAACTTAAAATATATCGTATTGCGGATATAATTCATATAGCTTATATACTCTAAGAATAAACTATTAAATCAAGAGCATTTCGATTATTGAGCTACAACCCCTTCGCAAGAAAACCACCCTATCTTCCCGGCTTAAGAGAAAGTTGTACTTAAAATGCATTAAACTAATTATTTGGCGACTACATATCATTTAATAATTTATAAGCTTCCAAATTACGCGCATTTAGATCAGTAAATTGCAATTTATTTTGTATAGTGCAGTCACTGAAGGTAAAAATCAACGATTACCTTCAATTTCGGTGAACCTTCATCGATTTTCACGAAAATTGGTCAGTAGTTAGAGGATACGTCAATAAACAAAGGTCACATGGTACCACCTTGCTCCTTTACCCTGAGGGTGGATACCGCCCCTTCTCGGGGGTAAAAATTATTTTATAAAAAATAAATGCACAAATCAATAAAAGAACAAATTAAAAGCAAAATTTATTATATAAAGTTAATAAAATAAGTCAATACTTTTTAAGTTATTAAAGATCAAAGATTTTAATTATTTGTTAAAAAAAATGCATGTTTTGAAAAGGTTTTTTGTAAATCACTGAAAAACTTTAAGTTTTTACAAAAAAGTTAATAGTAGTTTAATTCGTATAGCTTATATTCTAAGAATAAACTCTTAAATCACGCGTCTTTCGATTATAGAGCTACAACCCCTTCGCAAGAAAACGACCCCATATTCCCGGCTTAAGAGAGAGTTGTTCTTAAAATAATTTAAATTAATTATTTGGCGACTACATATCGTTTAATAATTTATGAGCTTGCAAAATATACGCATCTCAATTATTGAATTGCCATTTTCTTTCTATAGTGCAGTCACTGAAGTTAAAAATCAACTAGTACCTTCGATTTCGGTAAATCTCCATTTATTTTCACGAATTGACAATAACAACTTGGGGTTTTAGCCTGGGGTATATGTCACCCCTTCTCGGGAGTGAAAATTACTTTATTAAAAATAACCCCACAAATCGAGAGAGGGACAAATTGTAAGCAAAATTTGTTATACAGGGTGTCCCGAAAAGATTGGTCATAAATTATACCACAGATTCTGGGGTCAAAAATAGGTTGATTGAACCTCACTTACCTATATACAATAGTGCACACAAAAAAAGTTACAGCCCTTTGAAGTTACAAAATGAAAATCGATTTTTTTTCATATATCGAAAACTCTCAGAGATTTTTTATTGAAAATTGACATGTGGCATTTTTACGACAGCAATATCTTAAAAAAAAAAATTAAGTAAAATTTGTGCACCCCATACAAATTTTATGGGGGTTTTGTTCCCTTAAACCCCCCCAAACTTTTGTGTACGTTCCAATTAAATTATTATTGTGGCACTATTAGTTAAACACATTATTTTTAAAACTTTTTTGCCTCTTAGTACTTTTTCGGTAAGCCAGTGTTTATCGAGATATTTTGAATATTTGTCGAATCCACCACATATTTGTATATGGTTAAGTACGGTTATAGAGACCTGTTAATAATCTGAAAATTTATTTATAATTTACATTTTTAGGTATATTTTGAAAAAGAAGCTACATCTCGATAAAAGGTGACTTATGAACAAAAGACTAAGAGACAAAAGTTTTAAAAACACTGTGTTTAACTAATGGTACCACAATAATAGTTTAATTGGAACGTACACAAACATTAGGGGGGTTTAAAGGAACAAAACCCCCATAAAATTTTTACGTAAATATATTGAAAAAGAAGCCGCATCTCAATAAAAACTGGCTTATCGAAAAAATACTAAGAGGCAAAAAAGTTTTAAAAACGTTGTGTTTAACTAATGGTACCACAATAATGAATTAATTAGAACGTACACAAAAGTTTGGGGGGGTTTAAGGGAACAAAATCCCCATAAATTTTTTATGGGGTGGACAAATTTCACTATAATTTTGTTTTAAGATGTTCCTGACATAAGAATTATACATGTCCATTTTCAATAAAAAATCTCTAATAGTTTTCGATATATTGAAAAAAATCGATTTTCATTTTGTAACTTCAAAGGGCTGTAACTTTTTTTGTGAGCACATTTGTACTAAAGTAAGTTAGGTTCAATCGAACTATTTTTGACCCCAGAATGTGTGGTATAATTTATGACCATTCTTTTCGGGACACCCTGTATAATGTGATTAAAATAAATCAATACTTTTTGAGTTATTAAAGATCAAATATTTTAATTTTTGGAAAGAAAATGCATGCTTTAGAGCGATTTTTCATAAATGACTCAAAAACTGTAAGTTTTTACAAAAAAGTTTTCATCACTAAAATTGAAGCTAACAAAAAATATAATAAATTGCTTACTTGAAAAACCCTTTAATGTTAATTTAAAGTAAGTTATTGGTAATTAAATGTATATTTTTTTCCGCGACTGTTAAAATCTAAGGGTTCAAGCTTAAATAACGGGAAAGAAATGCATTTTATAACACTTAGGTACTAAATACTTGTCAAAGTACTTAGAAATACCTATGAAAAATAAGATGCAGAAAAAGTTGATAGTATCAAAATCCGCTCACCAATTTTCGTGAAAATGAATGGAGATTTACCGAAATCGAAGGTACTAGTTGATTATTACCTTCAGTGACTGCACTATAGAAAGAAAATGGCAATTCAATAATTGAGATGCGTATATTTTGCAAGCTCATAAATTATTAAACGATATGTAGTCGCCAAATAATTAATTTAAATTATTTTAAGAACAACTCTCCCTTAAGCCGGGAATATGGGGTCGTTTTCTTGCGAAGGGGTTGTAGCTCTATAATCGAAAGACGCGTGATTTAAGAGTTTATTCTTAGAATATAAGCTATACGAATTAAACTACTATTAACTTTTGTGGAAAAACTTAAAGTTTTTCAGTGATTTACAAAAAACCTTTTCAAAACATGCATTTTTTTCACAAATAATTAAAATCTTTGATCTTTAATAACTTAAAAAGTTTTGACTTATTTTATTAACTTTATATAATAAATTTTGCTTTTAATTTGTTCTTTTATTGATTTGTGCATTTATTTTTTATAAAATAATTTTCACCCCCGAGAAGGGGCGGCATCCACCCTCAGGGTAAAGGCGCAAGGTGGTACCATGTCACCTTTGTTTCTTGACGTATCCTCTAACCACTGACCAATTTTCGTGAAAATCGATGAAGGTTCACCGAAATTGAAGGTAATCGTTGATTTTTACCTTCAGTGACTGCACTATACAAAATAAATTGCAATTTACTGATCTAAATGCGCGTAATTTGGAAGCTTATAAATTATTAAATGATATGTAGTCGCCAAATAATTAGTTTAACGCATTTTAAATAGAACTTTCTCTTAAGCCGGGAAGATAGGGTGGTTTTCTGGCGAAGGGGTTGTAGCTCAATAATCGAAATGCTCTTGATTTAATAGTTTATTCTTAGAGTATATAAGCTATAGGAATTATATTCGCAATACGATATATTTTAAGTTTTCTCAGCATCTTTCTCTTAAGTTAAATCAATTAAAGGGTTGTTTGGGGGTGAAGGGGGTGAGCTCAAAAATCGAAACTATATAATTTCAAGAGCTCATAAATAGCTCGTAATTCTGCCGCAAAAACCGATTCAATATTCCTATTTTTAAGTAGTGGGGGGGGCTGACTCAGCCCCCCCCCCACTAGGGTATTAAATTCCTGCTCAGTGGAACGAGCTCAAAATTTTTAGTTTGCGGAATATGAGAGCTCATAAATAGCTCATAAATCAGGGCTATTTGTTTTTTAATTTTTGCAAGTGGGGGGGGGCCAGCTCAACACGGGTCTTGGAACCTTCCTAATTCGCTTAGAAAATTTTTGTAATGTGCTAAAACCGTACACCAAATTTCATTAAAATTGACTTACTAGATTTTGAATAATAATTTTGCAATCTAAACTTTTTTTAAAAAATTAAAATTTTTTAAAATCTTGCACAACAAAAACTAGAACATACAAAGATTTGTCAATTTTTTTACATATAAAGAAGCACTCCACCTATCTAATGAACTCTACAGAATTGAAATCGGATTGTTTAGGCAACCTCAGCAATCTTTTAAAGTTATAAACAATTTTTTGGCTTATAAACAAATTAGTCCTGTTTCCAGGAGGGGGTGCTACGGGCTCCTTTATTTAGATGGACTTACCCAAGATTTTTATGTATTTTTTGACCCGTAGAACACGATTTTGTTGGGTAACAGTTGATCCGGATGTCGATAAGATTGTTATAAATAAAGAACTCTAACCAAAAAATGTTCTTACAAGTTTTTTCGTAGGATGCATAGTTTTCGAGATAAACGCAGTGGAACTTTCAAAAATTCGAAAAATTGCAATTTTTGAACGCGAATAACTTTTGATTAAAAAATAAAATAGCAATTCTGCTGACAGCATTTGAAAGTTTAAGTCAAATTATACCGGTTTTAATTATTTGCCTTGCTAAAAATTAATTTTTTTATTATTAAACAAAGCTATTTTTTTAGAAGCCAAAAAATTGTTTATAAGTTTAAAACATTGCTGAGGCCCCTTAAATAATCCGATTTTAATTCTGTAAAGTGTATTAGATAGGTAGAGCACCTCTTTATATGTAACAAAAAATTAGACAACTTCTAAATGGTCTACTTTTTGTTCAGAAATATTTTAAAAAATTTGAACTTTTTTAGAAACATTTATATTGCAAATTTATTATGCAAAATCTATTAAGTCGATTTTAATGAAATTTGGTACACGGTTTAAGTATGTTACAAAGAATTTCCTAAGCGAATTACTAATGTTCTGAGTGCCACCAAAGTGGTTAAAAACATTGAATAACAACAGGCGTATTTTGCCCCCTTATTTTGGATTTATTGCTATATTGCAGAAAAGTTAATACGTTAAGACATTTTTTACCAGTCGTATATCATACAAAATTCAATTATCTTTATTTTATTTCTCTACGACTTCGTTCCAGAACGAATCGTTTTAAAGTTATAAGCAAAGAAAGCAGAAAAAATCGACGTTTTTCGAAATTTTTAAATATTTTAATTTTTTTATTAATGTTCCGGGCATATTTGAGAAGGAACATAAGTCAATTATTATTACTGAAGGTGTCACCTAACTTTATCTGCAAAAATCCGAATGCCACCTTTCACATCCAAAAATAGACGTTTTTTCACAGATCCTTACTGGTCTATATAGGTATACAATATAAAGAAATGGCCTTTTTACCTTTTTTTTTTAATAAAACTGACCCAATACAATATCCATTGTTAAAGGTTTAATTCATTAAAGTGAAATAGGAAGTAATACGAAACATTTTCCCATTTTCGTGGGGAAATTGTCGAACTGTTGACATAATGTATTTAAATGCTTTTACAAAAATCAATTGACCATTGAATCGTTTGTTCCTTTGTTCTGTAGAGATGTTTATATTCTTCCGGATCAGGTTTCCCACAAGTTATATACAGAATACATTGACGTTTCGTGGATATTTTGCGACCAGTTCCATAGGTATAATTTTTAAGTACATTTTTTTCTTGATATGAAGCAATTATGGCGGAGTCGACTAGGTCGTAAGCTTTACTATAATCTATGAAGCACAAATATATGTTCATCATCATCATAAGTGGCTCGACAACCCGTTGTGGATCTTGGCCTGCTCGCAAAGAAGTCACCACTCCTGCCGATTCCTGGCAACTTCCCTTCATCTTCTAACCCTTAGAATCTGTAGGCCTTCTTCCACATCATCGATCCATCTTCTTTGTGGTCGTCTTCTACTTTTTGTGCCCGCTGGTTTTGAAAATGTTAATCTCTCACACATAATATGTTGCAATGTTGAATTTTCTGGATTTTTCTATAATCTGTCGTACGTTTAAAATCTGTTCCCTAGTAGCGTCCTGGGACGAAATCTGCTTGTTTCTCCGCAATTTCAGGAAGTAAAAAGGGTTTTATTCTATCTAGAATTATGTGAAAAAGTATCTTACTGCATTGCGCCATCAGAGGAATTGTGCGATAGTTGCTATATAAATCTTTCGCTCCCTTTTTATGTATGGGGTATATCATTATAGTGATTTTGTTCAATCTGCATGCCATTTATTTGTCTCTCACTCTTTGATAAATTTTATGTATTATATCCATTCCAACGTCATCTAGGGCCCAAATCATTTCGATTGGTATGTTATCTGGAAAGACGAGGACATAAAAACAAAAATTGCCAAACTTAAACGGAGCTTCGCAGGCCACACTGCTAGACAAAAAGACCAACGTTGGAATGAAACAATACAACATTGGAGACCTTATGAAACGACCAAGAAAAAGACCAGATATGAGATAAGTTGATGATATTAAAAGAATAGCCGGAACAAATTGGAAATATGTTGCTCGAGATAGAGACCGATGGAAGGAGTTGGGAGAGGTCTATATACGATGAAGAAGAAGAGAAGATGTTATCTGGACCAGCAGCTTTATGACTTTTTTGCCTCATAATTGTTGCTTCAACTTCACTGTTGAGTACGCCAGGTTTCGTCCCAAAACTGGTATCTCCTTTTTGTCTGTGCTCTGCTCAATCATCAATCGTCCACAATATTCTCCCCACCCGTGTAAAATATCTTTTAGTAGAGTTCCATTATTATAGGCGGGTTGACATTACTAGTGAATAACGAACGTGGCTCACGCTTACGTAGTTGGCCCGTGCTACACGACTAATGTAAACAGATGTTCGTGCAGCACGATTGTCTCACGAATGTTCTACGCCACGCCACGATAGACATTAAACGAGTTAAATATTTCACGCTCTAAAGACAGTCGTAGAGAGTTTGTATTTGATTAAGTACGTGCTTTTACCCTCAAAAATGAGCCTCTGAATTGACGGGAGACCGTTATGTTAGATTTGTAGAATTGTAGAATTACTCTGGAATGATTCTGACGCAATGTATGAAAAAAATGACGCACGAAACGCAGCAGGAGAAAGAATTGTTGCTCAGCTAAAAATTGAAAATTTTACAGCAAAACATGTACCAGAGAAATAATAGCTATTATTTCGCAGGTTGTAATAGTAGCCTCTAATACAAATGATGACGCTATATTCAGTACTAACACATAAAACTCTCGTGCCCAGTGTAAACACAATAACGTTTCTCGAGAAACGTATTGCACAAAAGCGTAGATAACGCTTGTTTTTAGTGTGAACCACGTTCGGTATTCACTAGTAATGTAAACCCGCCTTTACTTTGATAGCAAAGTGATTTAGTGTAAACGAACGTGTTATCTGCTTTTTTTTTATCATATCTCTGGTCTCAGCTTTTGGTTTTATGCCCTTCTATTTCCATGCATATTTTGTACAAGTTTGTGCTCTTATCCCTTTTGCATAGTCATTTTATTTGAGCGTTAAGCGCTTTATAGGCCTCTTTATCATTGTCACTTTCAGTGCTGTGGCTTTTATACACTTCCTGTAATTAAGTATGTTGTGTGTGTGTGTAGTCTGCTATTCATATTTCCTGTTTCCTTCTTTCTTTTATATTACTCTTAATGTTTTTCGCGTTATTATGCATATGGATTTTGTTTTTGTCCATATATTGTTTGAGGACTTTTCTGGTTTTAATTATTATTGTTTGAGATCACATAACTACTGCATTGCATCTTCTTTAAAATCACCCTATATACCTATAATATCAGGAAAAGTGATACTGATAATATACAATAAACCAAATATAAAAATATTAACTCAATTAAAAAAATTTCAATCTTTTACTTTCAATTTTCTTTTATTCTAAATTAAATCCTTATCTATGAACACCACTGCCTAAAAAGACATTTTACATTGTATCCGTAGTATGGATTACTAGACAAAAAATATGCCATAGTAAAAGGGAAATCCGCTCTATATCCTAACCTATCCTTTATTATGTAACATCGAGGTAATACTTTGATTTTTAACTCATAGTTTAGCCGATTATTTTTCCATTTACATGAGTACGTACTGTTATCTAATGTCGAAATTATTCAATTAAATTTGTGTCTTTAATAGTTTATATATTATTATATTATTATATTATTATATTATTATATTATTATATTATTATATTATTATATTATTATATTATTAGGTAGGTATACATAAACATAAAACATAATATAAAGATGGAAAATACATCGAAGAATTATACTCCAAATACGAGGCAACATTAAAATAAAGACTGCTAAGCGACACATCCAAAATAATGTCCAAGATCATATCAAACAGACTGAAGTCAAAGCTGGAGAAAAAATATGAGCAACCAAGCATGCTTTCGTCCTGAACGTTTCACCATCAATCACATTTGTATTCTAAGAATTTTCTTGGAACAAGCTAGCGAATGGCGAAGACGTATAAATGTTTATTGACTTCGAATAGGCCTTCGACAGTATAAACAGAAAGCAAATATGGAAGGATCTGAAACTATATGGACTACCGATGAAATACATCAACCTGATCAGATTGTTCTACAAGGAATACAGAGTCAGACTGGAACATGCGGGAGAAATGGTAGAAGATATAACTTCGGAGATAAACAAGAATGCGTTGTGCCCCGGACACTATTCCTCTATTCCTAATCATAACGGATTGGATCATGGAGGAAGTAGGCGATAAAAAACAGGTAGGTATTAGCTGAAACTTGCACAACCAGTTGGATGACTTGGAATTCTCAGACATTTATCTGCTAACGGAACATAGCAACCATATGCAGAAGAAGATCGACAAGCTTGCAAAATACTCCAATATAGTGGGCCTTTAGATAAATACAAAAAAAACCTAAACTCTTAAAAAAACAACAGCCAGAAAACAAAAACTAAAATAAATAAAGAAGACAAATGGAGGAAGTAGATATCTGAGATTATTCATGGAAAAAGGCGGCAGTTGTCTCAGATGTATTAAGAATATACCTATTATTGTATGGTGCAGAATCTTGGAGACCGCAAGAAACAACTGCCAAAAAATTACAATCCTTTATAAATCAGTCGTTGAGGAAAATCCTAAAAATATACTGGCCTGATAAAAGAATAAACGCGGAAATATGGAGAAGAACAAAGCAACAGAAATAAATGGAAATGAATTGAACTAAGGAAAGACCAAAATAATATAACCAGACAGTTACTAAAATACCAACCAGACGGAAGAAGAAGAAGACCGGATAATAACTACAAAAGAACTTTATAGAGACAATTTCAAAGGAATAAAACAAAGCAGGATACGCTGATGCAGCCAATCAGCCATCTTTCAGCTAAGAAACACAAGAGCAATAGGTCACAAGGAGAAAAGGTAATAAAAGTATAGTTTAGCCTTACTCAACTGTACCAAACATTCACATAATCCTTCTGAAATAAAACAACAATTACAATCTACCATCTCCAAATATCATGATTTCAAACTAATTTTGGAGTGTACTGGAGAACTGCAAGCAATTTCCAACGCACTGAACTCATGTGTCAGCAAAGTGCCTTGAAAGGTATCGCACTGATGCCAATTTAGCACAAATAAACAAAAATAAAAATTTCAATCCCTGTAATGCAAAACATACCATTTTTAGACAAAGAAACATTAATATAAACCTGCATTAACCAGGCCTGGCAAGAAAAATGGAGCCAAACAGAAGCAACACTAAAATAAAGCAGATATTACTTCTGCTTTACTACCGTTCTTAGCTCAAAAACATGACCAAGTAGCAGAGGTGTAACCAGGATGATGCTAAGGGGGGTTACAACTACTTGATGGTCTCTGGGGGTATGGATTACTAATAGTGTTAAGCGTATAGAGCTTAAAGTACATCCAAATGGAGGGGGGGTTATAACCTTAAGACCCCCTGGTTACGCCTATGCCAAGTTGTCCTCAACAGACTGCAGCTAGGTCATAAAAAATTTACACATGGATAACATCATTTCCAAGGACCCTCAGCCGATTTGCCACAAATGTCAAATACCAATTTCAGTGCAACATATGTATAACGATAAACTTTCCCGTGAGAATACGACACAATCTGAAAGAAGCTCTAATAGAAAAAGTCAGTAAAGGCTGTATGACACTATGCATTTTCTTGTATCATTTCTAATATCGTTTCTGATATACATTTTCTTGTATCGTTTCTTGTACGTACATTTGTGCCCTGTATGACACTATGCAAGTTCTTGTATCGAAAATTGTATGAAATTCGGCACGCGATTGGTCGAAATTTTGTTTGTCACCCTGTGTCACGTTGGTATGGTTAGTACTGCGTCTACAGCTGATTTTAAGGATTTTATAAAATTTATAAACTTTTAAAAACTTATAAATTTAACATTTTAATGTTAAGCAGAATTTTACGTTGACTGTTTGAGGTTGATTTTGTGTTTTTATTTTGTTTTGATATTTGTGCTAAAATATTTGCATTATAATTATCTTCACTTTGATCCAAATTAGAAACTAATTGTATTTTCCTCTATTAAAAAATTATGCAACATGAAACCCAAAGTTATAAATAGTTTGAACTTTACTAGGAGCTAAATATTATATGGTTATTAGTAGAACAGTAGTCCATATCAAACGGTATATTAAGTATCAATAAAAGATTTATAAATAATACCTACAAAAACAGAAATAAATTCATCAAGACATGAATCATATGATTTTCAGCCGCCATTATGACATTTAGATTTACTGTTTTACCAGCAGGTTATACGTTTTTGCTATTTGCGCAGAAATTGGCGCAGTTCTTGTACAAGAATCTGTGTCTGGCACAAATTCTTGTATCATTTCTGATATCGTTTCTTGTATCTGTGTATGACACTATACACTTTTTGACATATCAGAAACGATATTAGAAATGATACAAGAAAATGCATAGTGTCATACAGCCTTAAAACAATAAACTGTATGACAAACTGTAAGTTTTCACAAAGTGTTTGTATTTTCAAAACTACTATGGAAATGTAAATATACTGTGTGTAAAAAACTTTTTCTAAAATAAAAATAAACTACCCCGCTAATAACCCTAGGGTTGATACGGTTAAAAAAATCTATATGTCTATTAAACTTGATATCCAAAAAAGTTTTTTTATGTAGGTAATCCACAGTACTATTCCAATAATTCGTTTTCAAATATCTCCTTTTACTATATGCAATAAAAGTAATTGCAGAAAATTGTCATCAAACACAAATAGTGACACTCCTCGTCAAAAAAGTACTAGAGAAGGGATAACTAATAGAATTCTGTCAAACACCACGTGTATCCTTGATTTGAATGCATAAAAAGTAAAATAGATACACACGGTTCCCAGTAACATACAAAAATCTCTTTGCACATTTTCCATCGAACAATATAGTTGCAATAGTTCCATTGTTTAAGGTTCAGTTGCGAAGATCTCAACAGAGACATAACACTAATTAGACAGTTTTTCGTGCTAACGTAATACTGTGGTGAAGTGCCAGTAAAATCGAAGAGATAAGTTAGTTTTTATAATGCGTTTTAAAAATATATCGTGATAGTTTTTCCGGAAAATGAAAGTGTTCAGTTCTTCTGTGATATTTTTTATAGGATATATCTGCGGTCTACAAGCAACAATTATTATTGTGGAAGATGCAAAAGGTACAATTGAATTTCTCCTTAACACGTATACTTATGTGCTTATTAGTACTTATAATATTCATTTATTTATGTATTATAAAATATACCTTGTTTACTGTTGAATTTATTAACACGAGATGTTACTATTTTAAACGACAATACTTACCATAAACAATTGGCCGGGATAATTTCGAGAAACCCTTATTTTTGCAGTAATTTATAAATGTTAACAACTTTGTATTTTGCATAATGACATGTAATATAACTACTTGAAATTATGGCCTAAAAGCTAAATAAAGAAAGTGTGCTAAATCTCATCTAGATCGACCAAATACACACACCGGCAAAATTAACGGAGAACCTTAAAAATGGGACATGTTAGATGTCTCCAATTTCCTAAACCTGTTGTCCGATTTGAGTGATTTTTTTAGTATGTTATAGCCTTATTATTTAAGAATATCTGTTTAATTATATAGTTGCTAGACATATAAATATCATTTTATACCGGGTGTAACAATCATCTTTGTTTTTTCCTTAAAAGAACACCCTGTCGAATATTCTAGCATATATATAAAATATTAAAATTAAAACTAAATTGTAGCCTTGGGCTTTCTTAACATTTTCGCTTTTGATTCATTTGCTTATGTGTGATAAAAAAGTTAGGTACTTTAACAACTAGCCATGTTCTTCTTCAATACAGGGTGTTTCTTAATAAGTGCGACAAACTTTAAGGGGTAATTCTGCATGAAAAAATAATGACCGCCTGCTTTATAACCATGTGTCCGCAAATGCTTCGTTTCCGAGATACGGAATGTTGAATTTTTTCTTACAAACTGACGTTTTATTTATTGCTCTAAAACCCGTTGAGATATGTAAATGAAATTTGGTTAGTATTAAGAGGTAGTTATTGCGCATTTTTTAAAAATGCATAAAAATAATTTTATTTTCACCATTGACGTGCATTGTGCATACGGGATGCATCTAAAATGTTAATACCCGTATGCACGCCAATGGTGAGTATAAAATTCTTAACTGTATGTCAAAAAATGCGCAATAACTACCTTTTAAAACTTACCAAATTTCATTTACATATCTCAACGGGTTTTAGAGCAATAAATAAATCGTCAGTTTGTAAGAAAAAATTCAACATTCCGTATCTCGGAAACGAAGCATTGGCGGACACATGTTTATAAAGCAGGCGGTCATTATTTTTTCATGCAGAAAAGTCGCAGTTATTAAGTCGCACTTATTTAGAAACACCCTGTATTGAAAAAGAACATGGCTAGTTGTTAAAGTACCTAACTTTTTTATTATCCAACATAAGCTAATGAATCAAAAAAGAAAATGTTAAGAAAGCCTAAGGCTACAACTGAGTTTTAATTTCAATATTTTATATGTGCTAGAATATTCCACAGAGTGTTCCGAACTTTAAGGAAAAAACACAGTATGATTGTTACACCCAGTATAAAATGATATTTACCTGTCTAGCAACAATATCATTACAGCAATATTGTTAAATAATAATGCTATAACATGCTAAAAAAATCACTCAAATCGGACAACAGGTTTAGGAAATTCGAGACACCTAACATGTCCCATTTTTAAGGTGTTCCGTTAATTTTGCCGGTGTGTGTAGTTTGTAATTTATTCAATTTGTTTATCTCGGAGAGCCAAACTCTAGCTCTAATTTACTTCTTAGTGGATCTACTTCTTCTTAGTTATCTGACCCTCCAGCACTAATTTACTTCTTCGTTGATATGATAAATTTTCTTAATATTGTTCTGAAGCTATTTCCTTGCTTCTATAGCTATATATTATGCAATTTATATTTTATTTGGGAATAAGCCACAATTTAGGTTTGAAATTAAATTTATTTGACGTTTCGATTTCCACTTCGGAAATCGTTAAATTTTCTGGCGATCGTATTAAATTATGTAGTAAGCATACACTGTAAATCATCTTTAATTTGAAAGATTAGTATTGCGTCGTTTTCATAGCAGTTATCTTAAGTTATTTTTCACCCATTTGGTGCCCTTTTTAGTTCTTATTTTTTTATTATTTTACCCATGATCGGGTTGAACAATAGAGGACTCAGGGAATCCCCTTGCCTTATCCCATTGCCAGCTTCAATTGGGTCAGTTAGTTCTTTTTCTATTTTTACTTTTATTTTGTTGTTCTGTTAGATATTTTTGATGGTTTTGCTTATTCCTAGATGTATCTCTCTTGCGTACAATAATGGGTGGATAACGTTTTTTAACTTGGCCCTGTCGAGTTCCTTCTTAAAGTCCACGAAACATAAATAGACCGGTTTGTGGTACTCTAATGATTTCTCTTGCACTAGTCTCATATAAATATGGCGACGGTACATGATCTTCCCAACCTAAAACCTTATTATTCTTCTGCTAGTGTTATAATTTCATTCAGTTTATTACAAAAATGCCACAAATAGATAGCTTCAGAACAAAATATTTATTACCACTTTGATTGTTAATTTTAGTGTTAATTCTCGGGGTCCGATTTGTCTTCTTTTTTGAATAAAGGTATTAGGATACTTGATTTCCATTTTTGTGGTATTCTGTTTTGTTTTATTATTTTTTGGATAAGTTTTAATAGTTGTTTGGTTAGATGTGGTCCTTCATATTTTAGGAGTTCATTCGGTATTCTGTCCTCTCCTGGTGAGTTTCTATTTTTAATTTCCTTAATGGTTCCTTTACCTCTTCCTCCTTAATGTTTCTTTCTCCGTTTGTCGTCACTTCTTGTGTTGCTGGTTCATTATCGTCACCAAAAAGCAGGTGAAGTATAGTAGTATAGAAATAATTGTAGAGGGCAAAATCCCCCGATTTACTTCCCCTGGAATTCTTCCTATAAGGTTATTTTTAAAAAGCAAGATTTATAATACAATTCATACTGCATTAGAAGAATTAAGACGAATAGTGCATGAATGTAGAAAACTATGAACATTGACGAGAAGTGCATGAATGTAGTCTAGTTACCCGTGAAATGCTTCAAATTGTTCGTCGTAATTTCGAACAACAACTTTATAATTGTATAGACGTTGGTGGATATAATTTTTAAGACGTAATTAAAGAATTATATCTGATGAGGAAACTGTTTAAATTATGAATTTATTAAAAGATAAAACAGCCTGACAGCCTACAACGTCTAACAAATAAAAATTTATAGGTCTGGATCCCGCGTATGAAAAAAAAGTTGATTAATAGCAAGCTGAAAATTTGTTAATAGCTTAAGGGTGTCTAGTCGGACAAACTTTGATATATGCGAAAACTGGAACAGGGGAAGTTTTAATTGTGGAACAGGTTAAAAATTTGGAACGGTCAGACCACGAAAACGGCACATGTATTTTGTCCGACAGAACAGACTTAAACTCTCCGAACAGAGATTAAACTCTCATGCAAAAATCAGACTGCTATTTATTACCAAATGGGCGTTTTAATGAGTGGAACATGTAGAATATGTCAAATGACAGGAACTATGACAGGTGATAAATAGCAGTCTGATTTTTGCATGAGAGTTTAATCTCTGTTCGGAGAGTATAAGTCTGTTCTGTCGGACAAAATAAATGTGCCGTTTTTGTGATCTGACCGTTCCAAATTTTTAACCTGTTCCACAATTAAAACTGCCCCTGTTCCAGTGTTCCCATATATCAAAGTTTATCCGACTAGACACTCTTAAGCTATTAACAAATTTTCAGCTTGCTATTAATCAACTTTTTTTTCATACGCGGGATCCAGACCTATTACAAAAGCAACCAAAATTTAAAATAAAAACGGGACAAATATTTTTCAATCTGAAATTCCGATATATTTTTTTAAACAAGCTGTTATTAAACAACAAAGAAAACATTGCCAAAAATATTATTAACCAAATTAACATTCTATAGCAGCGGTTCTCAATCTTTTTGGGTCATGTACCACCAAATACTTTTTACTATTTTTGGTACCACCTAACTAAAATACCTATCTAGCTAGGTGATTTAATTAACTATAAAATTGTGAAAATAGTGGTGCTGATTTTGGCTGTTTTGAGTTTTGTGTACCACCTCAAATAATGAAATGTACCACCAGTGGTACATGTACCACAGATTGAGAACCGCTGTTCTATAGAATAGGTAAACTATAAAAAAAGAATAAATTCATCATTTTATTAATAAAGCTTTTAATAACGCTTGTTCACACGTTTTGATTACAAAATATAAGGTAACATAATATGTTGATGTAATACATAGATTTAATATAAAATTTATTTAGATAGTATTCTTCAAGGTTAATTAAATATACAAGAACCGTTAATATGGAGCATAATACTATAATACAATAACAGTACAAATAAAAAGAGAATATAACAGTGTATTGAGTAAAATGAAATAAATATTGTACCATAGGAAAAGGACATTATCAAAAATATACTCAATGTTAAGAGGTAATTAATTTCATATAATAAGCTAAATTTTTCTGAGAATGTCAATTTTAAGCCCCCCAAAATAAATGCAAAAAAGTTTGTCGCTCCTATCCTCCGGGTTTTTCCCATAAGACCCACCTTCGTAGTCGGGGAAAAAATATGTGAAACAGGAAATGTAGCAGAGATCATTTTGCACAAAAATGTTTGTTAGCACTTTTTGTTTAGAATAAATCGTTTTCTCAGAAACAACGCTTGAAGCCACCGGCAATTTTGAATGTCAGTTACGCGCCCAAAATAATTTTTTAAACGAATGAAACTTTAAAAATAAATGTTGTTCTGAAGCTATTTTCTTGTGGCATTTTTATAATCAAGTATATTCAAATGGGAAATAAGCCACAATTTTACCTAAAAATGATTTTATTAACGTTTCGACGCCCAAGTCGGGTGTCGTTGTCAAAATACAAAATAATATTAAATAAACAAAAATGTTGTTGCTTAGTAAAAAATTCTTCTAATAATTTATTTAATCTGACTCATTTATATCGGCAATTCAGACACGTATTATACATTTTAAAGTAGACGACTTTAAAAATGATATTGCCAATATTGATGAGTTGCGTTCCTGGGACGACTTTACTAAAAGATAGTTCATTCGATTACATGAAATCAATCCCAACTCAAGAATATCCGCCACAAAAAATCATAGCATGTGATCTGTCTTTAAAAAGACAACCAAATGCAACGGTGGTACTGAAATTCTCGCGTTAGATATTTGTCGGGATAGTATCACGAGGTTTTTCCTGGTTTTCCCTCGTGATTTACTATGGAATCTCTAACGCGAGAATTTCAGTACCACCGTTGCATTTGGTTGTCTTTTTAAAGACAGATCACATGCTATGATTTTTTTTGTGGCGGATATTCTTGAGTTGGGATTGATTTCATGTAATCGAATGAACTATCTTTTAGTAAAGTCGTCCCAGGAACGCAACTCATCAATATTGGCAATATCATTTTTAAAGTCGTCTACTTTAAAATGTATAATACGTGTCTGAATTGCCGATATAAATGAGTCAGATTAAATAAATTATTAGAAGAATTTTTTACTAAGCAACAACATTTTTGTTTATTTAATATTATTTTGTATTTTGACAACGACACCCGACTTGGGCGTCGAAACGTTAATAAAATCATTTTTAGGTAAAATTGTGGCTTATTTCCCATTTGAATATACTTGATTTTAAAAATAAAAAAATTGCATACGAAAGCTGCACTTTTCATCTATAAAACGTATTTTGATTTTTGTCGTAGGACACTCTGATCAAAATATATCAGATTTTTTCCGTCGAGTTGATCCAAATTTTATTTAAAAAAATTATTTCGTGTATGTAAATGACGTTCACAGTCGATGGTCGCTTCAAGTGTTGTTTCTAGGAGAACGGTTCATTCTACACAAAAAGTGCTAATAAACATTTTTGTTGAAAATTATCTTAGCTACACTTTTTGTTTGAGACATTTTATTTTCTACGGCGCGACGTACAGATTCTTGGATATCGATGTTTTCTGTTTTTCCCCTACGAGTGGGAGGCTTTAGGGGAAAAGCACGGAGGTAGGCGTGATAAACATTCTTGCATCTTTTTTCAGGTACCAAAATTGACATTTTCTGCAAAATCAAGCTTGTTCGTCTCGTTTTTAGATATCAAATCTCTGACAACTGGCGATCATAAGATGGATTTTTGAAGTTATACTTCTTTAGGCGCGATTGACAGTTATTTCTAGTTATTATTTCAGTTTAGAATAACTGTGAACTTTAAGATATTTTTCCGGGCATAGCTGTTGTACCTACTGTTGGTAGACCATTAAAACATGGTTTACGGTAAAAGATGGAAAATTATCAACATGAATTCGTTGAAATATATAATAAAATAAAGCATTGTAAACACCAAAGAACCAATAAACCAAGAAACATCAAAAATAAATCCCTGTTTATTACATCATTGACTACATAAATTTTCCGCCAAACAGTACTGATGCAGCAATTACTCACAACGATTACAGAGGTAATACTGTTGGATTGCCTTTTAACATCTAATAAACAAAACCAACATGAGCAAATTACCATAGAAAGGAAAATGTGCACATGCACTGAAGCGAAGAAAAAGAGTTTCAAGGTTAATTAAGATGGGCATAGATCTAATTGGTTGTTTCCTTGAAATGTGAACAATTTTTTTCTCTATTAACAATTTGTTTAATGACCAAAACCCTCGATAGATCCGGAAAGACAAGGAAAATCATTGAAAATTCTATGTAGGAATATAAATTATTATAATAGTAGTAATTTTGTGTAATATTACCGCACAATTAAATAGAATTGATAAAACTCAGCACATTATTATATTTATGTTGCATAAAAGCAACTTCAATATTTTTTCAGCTTGTGCCTTTTTCCTTCCTTCTAATTATTGTATTGCTGATCAGTACTTATTTCATATTTTTATTATTTTGTTTTTTTTTGTTGAGTTTAAATAGTTTTTTAATTTGCTGTTTATTCAGCTTTCATTATTTATCAAATCGTTGCATTGCATGAAATAATTTGAATAATAGGTAAATGTCTAACTAAATTTTTACCGGAATAAATTTTGACTGTGGAATCTTTCTTCTTTTCCAGTTTTGGTTCAATTTTTCAGTATAAGCTAATAAACTTTTTGAGATAGAAAACTAAAAATTGTTTCTTTTAAATTCGATTTAGAATTTACTTGTTTTATATTTTCATTATTGGAGAAATTTACTTTCATACTTCTAAAGGGCCCCATTCACGTTGAGGTTGGTATCGGTACATGTATCGCGACAAGTTGCGATATACGTATCATGAGCTTTGTGTCTGTTTCACGACAGGCAGCGATACAGACTGCGCGCGATAGAGTTGTAGACGACGAAGATAGAGAGTTGTGATACTGAGACAGCCAAATACATTATGAGATTTGTATCGCGATACTGATACATGCGACATGTATCGATACCGAACCGATCTCCATTCACGTTGAGATCTGTATCGATACATGTCGCAAATATCAGTATCGCTATACAAATCTCATAGTGTATTTGGCTGTCTCATTATATCTGTATTAGTATCACAACTCTCCATCTTCCTCGTTTACAACTCTATCGTCATCTGTATCACTGTCGTGAAACAGATACAAATTTCATGATTCGTGTATTGCAAGTTAGCGCGATACATGTATCGATACCGACCTCAACGTGAATGGGGCCTTTACTTGCAGTTCTTCCATTAATATTCGAGAGAAGTTCTCAGAAAAATACTTCAAAATGGAATCTAATCTGACGTCGTCGATATAGTTTGAGCTATACAATTATTAATACTAAACCAGAAATAACTGGAGGCAAAGATATATTATGATCATCGTAATAAAAATTAAACGCCTGAGGTGGGCAGGAGATTTGGATAGATACCATACAGAAAGTGAAGACTATCCCACACTACGTACTCTATTATCGAAACTCGAGGAAATTAGACGATGATGGAATTAGATGAAGAAGATTGATATGGGGGGATCATGCTGTAAATGAGAATGAGAGAAATATAGGAGCAAATACAGGATATACAATATAGAAAGAAAAATAGAAAGATAGGAGCAAATACATTTGTAATCTCTGTTCGTTAAAAATTTCTCTGTCTTTATTGCTGGTGTTTCTTTAAGTTGATTAGGTCTAGCTCTACTGCAGTTCTGCATTCATTGTCATACTATTCCACATTTCTTTGTTTTTTGGCTTTTCCGACAGTTTCCTCTGCAGATTCCGTTATTATTGTTTTTAATTGTCTCTCTGGTTTTGTTAAGTTTTATTTGGAGAACATTTTGGTACTCTTGGTTGTTTGTTGGGTTTTTAAATCCTTTAACATTTTATTTTTTAATTTGACTATGTTTCTGCCGTTGTTGGGTATTTTTCCAATTTTAATTAATAAACGTGGCAAACCGTTTAACTTGGTCTGTTTTTAGCTTGTTTCAGACGAGTGTTAGCTGGAAAAAGGATATCGCGTGGACTGGTTAGACGAGCGTTATCCTGTGAGAGCGTCGAAGAATGCCAAAAGGAATGTGCTGATGAAAAAATATTTGCTTGCGAAGGTTTCAATTACAGGTAAGATATACATATATGCTCGCAATCGGTTAGTGAATATACAGTAAAAATTGTCTTTTACAAATGATTATAAGCAGTGCTTGTTTGTAACAATACAGGTTCCGGTACGCAATGTTGCGGGGGGTCTGGGGAGTGTTCATAAGGAGGTTCACCTCCGGGAAAACTTTTTAAATTAATAAGGGGGCGTTTTAAAGCTATTTGGGAGCAAGGAAAAAATTCAGGAATTTGTCTATAATTTTGTTGTTTTTTTTTTAATTTTTGTCCCAAGAGGTACCGGTACGGCGTACCGGCCCGTACCGTCACAAAAACAGCACTGATTATAAGGCAAGAAAAGCTATTTAGATTGTATGTATTGATGTATTGTTTTTACTCAGAAATTTATAAACGCGAAGAACTTCGAGATCCTTATCAAAGTCAAATACCAAAAGTCCAAAATGTAGGCTAAGAAGACATACCAGATACCACAACAGAGGAAATAAAAAGAGCTCTCTTGGAGATGAAAAACAATAGATCACCGAGTGAAGATGGAATAGTTATAGAACAAAATAAAGAAGAGGGATAAACGTTAATAAATGAGTTGAAAAAGATTATCAGTGTTTGTTCGACAAGACGCGTAACCCTCCCAATGGCATAATTCAATAATAACCATAATCCACAAAAAATGTGACATTTCAGACCTAAAGAACTACAGATTTATTAGTTTGCTTTCCCATACACACAAAGTATTTATGAAGATAACAAAACGGCTTGTGAACAAAGTGGATAGTTTGTAACCTGTAGTTGATACATTGCCAATAGGTTGGTACACAGGTCTGGGTTCCGCTCCAGATACGGAACAAATAATCATTACAAATTATTAAAACGCTAATAGAAAACTGCACAGAATACAACAAGTCTATCTTTCTTATCTTCGTAGACTATGAAAAGGAGTTTGATACTATAGATTATCGTATAATGCTTGAGCCTTGGCTGACTGCCGCATTGACTACCGATATATATTGGCTTAATTTAGTTAGAGTATCTAGCTTGTGTCCGACTTCATGAAGAACCAAGATCTTCCGAATATAACGTGAAATTAGACAGGTTGATACTATCTCCCCGAAATTAGGTAAAAAACAATTGGTAATTGATCTTATAATTAACACTTCAAAGAGAAAATGTATGACCAACCTTGTAATCAGCGATAAAATTCAAATTAAAAGCCATATCATTGACCAAGTAATAGCTTACAAATATCTAGGTAGGGCATGAGATTCGCTTAGGCCGAGATAATCAAACAACTGAAAACTGAAATATAAAAGATATGTCTCATAATAATATGGCTTTTAGTAGATTGAACAACATTTTCAAGTCTAATATTCCAGCTTGATTAAAGAGAAAAGTTTTAACTAATGTGTTTTACCGTTTCTTACACATGGTGCAGAAGACAAAAGGAACAATAAATAAAATAAGAGTTACACAACACGCTATGGAAACATCAATGTTAGCTATTACAATCAAAGATAAAGTACCAAACCTAGAAATAAGAATAAGAACGGGAGTCACCATGGAAAGAATAGCCATGGCTAAATTTGCTTGGACCGGACATGTTGCCAGATTGACAGATGATAGATGACCAAAACAAGAGACATATCGAAACAGAGGACAACCACCGACTAGGTGGATGTATGATATAAAGCGCATCACCACAAATTGTATGCAAGAAGCTGAAAATAGTAATAGGTAGAAAATTTTACGAGAGGCCTACGTTCAGTGGTGGACAAATATAGGCTCATTGATGATGATGTTATATTGTTTTAATCCATTCTGATTTTACCTTTACCTCCTGAGAACTGTAGTAAGTACAGTAAAACCTCGATATAACGGACTAATTGGGGGGACGGGGTGTCCGTTAAAGCCGAAAGTCTGTTATATAATTTTTTTTTTTTTATTAACATCCAAGTTTTTTTACAATCTGTTTTACAATGAAAACAATAAGTAAAATTGTTTGTCTTTACAATGGCAGAGAGATGTAAGGTCCAGTGACCAAAGCATCACGACACACACACACATTACCTTGTTTACCGGTGAGATGCGCACATACACTGATACGCGAGCACGAAAACTAAAACTAAAAATGGCTTGAAGGCGTAGCTTCCTCTGCTGTAGGCTCTGTCAGGATCGGTTAGGTAGGTCCAAGGGATCATATCGCTTCAATCTCTTCGCTTGTTGCTTGTTGAGAAGATTGTGTGCCAGGGTGTTTGGATGTACCCGCAACCTATTTTGATATTGTTCAGAAGATTTTTTGCACTCTTCGGAGACTGATACTACCTGAAGATCTCTATGTATTGCGTCATTATGGATGTACCAAGGGGCATTAGCGATTGTTCTTAGAGTTTTGGATTGAAATCTTTGTATTTTCATAATATTAGATTTGCTAGCTGATCCCCAGAGCTGCGAACCATATGTCCAAATGGGTTTTATTATTGTTTTGTATATAAGCAGCTTGTTATCGATCGATAGGTGAGAGTTTTTTCCCAACATCCAGTAAAGTTTTCTGTATACAATTCCCAGTTGAAGTCTTTTCGTCCATATATGTTTGGTTTAAGTTAGTCGTTTGTCAAGGTGAATACCTAGATATTTTACGTCATCCTTTTGAGGTAAAGGATGTCCATCGAGATTAAGTTCTGAACATGTACCTCTTCTTAGAGTGAATGTAATATGTGTGGATTTTGAGGGGTTTACTCTAATTCTCCAGAGTTTAAGCCATTCATTTGTTTTGTTCAGATGTAGTTGCAGTCTCTCTGATGCTATTATTGGATTACCATGAGAGGCCAGGAAAGCAGTATCATCTGCGAATGTTGCAAGTGTTAGGTCGTTGCTTGTTGGCAAGTCAGCCGTATATATTAGGTATAGGATCGGTCCGAGCACACTACCCTGAGGTACACCAGATAGGATGGGGTAGAGTTTTGTATAGGCTTCACTATATTTTACCAGATATCTCCTTTCTGTAAGGTATGATTAAAGCAGTTTGAAGTAAGTGTAAGGTAGGTTTTTCTTTAATTTGTACAGAAGTCCTGTGTGCCACACCTTGTCAAAAGCTTGAGAGGCGTCTAAAAAGGCTGCAGTGCAGTATTGCTTGTTTTCGAGACTAGTTCTTATTGTTGTGTACAGTCTGTGAACTTGTTCTATTGTACTATGTTGATTACGAAATCCGAATTGATGGTCAGATATGATACTAAAAAACTCTAACAAGAAGTAAAACCACTTCTATGTAAATTGGTATATTTATTAAAACTTAAAAATCCCAATGGATTGAATAAAAATGTCCAATTCAGAACGTTTTCAGACCTATCGGTCCATCATCAGTGAATGTGCATACTTGCTAAATAGCCCCAGAACCAAACAATGGTTGAATTTAAAATTCAATTTACATTATTTAAAAATAATATTAAACAGGCTAAACGCCGATGTTACAGGATATTGCCTATGGGAACATGGTGAAACCCTACCAAAACCTCAATCAACCATCTTAGGCCAACTTTGACTATAAAGTAAGATATGATACTCTTCTCTTCTAATATTGGTTTTATTTTTCTTAACAGAAGTTTTTCAAACACCTTAGAGATTACTGGGAGCAGACTTATCGGTCGGTATGAGTTGACATCTTTTGGATCTTTTCCAGGTTTTTGAATTAGTATAATCTGTGCCACTTTCCATTGCAACGGGAAGTAGTGCAGACTTAACATAGCATTAAAGATCATAGTGATTATTCTGTAACAATCATCGGTTAGTTCCTGAAGGACCTTACCCGTTATGAGGTCGAATCCTGGTGCCTTATTAGGTTGTATCTCATTATTTATTATCTGTTTTACTTCTTTAATATTAAACTTGGAGATTGGCAGTTCCATTTGATATGGAGCCTCAAGAAAAGAATGAAATGGTTCTTCTTGTTCTAATGGTACTACTCTAGTAAAGGGACTAAATACTGTCGAAAGATGTTCTGCGAATGTCTCGGATTTCTCTGTGTCTGTTCTTGCCCATTTACCTTTGGCATTTTTTAAAGGAGGTATGGCGTCTTTTGGTCCTTTTACTTTTCTCGTCGCCTTCCATAGCGAATAGTTAGTGTCTTTGAATGGAGTCAGATTTTCTAAGTAAGTTTGAATCCCCCTGTTTTTTTCTTTTTTTAATAGATTTTTAAGTCTTCTGGTAATTCTGTTTAGATTTTCTTTGTCAATAGGTGCATGTGTGTTTTGCCATTTTCTCCTAAGTTTTCTTTTTTCTTCAATCATGTTTTTTGCACTCAGAGAACAATTTATGGTTTCCTTCCATAATGTTTGTTCAGGTGTAGCACTCCATCCCGCCTTTTGTATGGAGGTAGTAAGTTGTTGTACTGCATTTTCAATTTGTATTTCTGTTTTTCAAGTGGCAAATTCGTTGATATTTGTTCTGTTAATGCACTTCGGAATATGTTCCAATTTGTTTGGTTATTGGTTAGGACTGGAGGCTTATTTCTGAGTATGACTTTGGAGTCTAGGTCAATTAGAATGGGAGAATGATCTGACGAGAGGTCCCAGCATGATTGTATTGCTAAGTAGTTAAGAGAGATACCTTTAATCACACAGAAGTCTAAGAGATCTGGTGTTTTATTTGGATCTGTAGGCCAATAAGTTGGTTCTCCTGTAGATATGTTGTAGATTGTTTCCTATTATCGACTTCAGCAGTTGTCTACCCCTTGTTGTGATTATTCTAGAGCCCAGTGATGATGTTTACAGTTAAAGTCTCCTCCTGCTATGAATTTGTGTCCAAGTGAACTAAAATAGGTATTAAAGTTATTTTCGTTGATGGATTGGCCAGGATATAAAAATAGGTATAAAATAAATCAGATCGCTTGTTTTTGAAAATATGTACACGACATTCGTCGTGAAGTGTCGTTGCTGTTTGATATCGACGCGTTTGTTTTTGGTAATCCTGCTTTGAAAAAAGAATCAAATTTTGTTTGGGGTACATTCCATGTCAAATCACTCAGGCAAAAAATTTTGGATCTCCGATTTGTCTGAAAATTGGTATATAGCTTCTGCGGGACGTAAAAATAAGATATTTAAGGTCAAAAAATCTTCTTCCTCTTTTTTTCTCAAAATGTTATTTTATGCGATTTTACAGTGATTTGGTGTTTATTTAAACAAATTTGCATTTTCTGTCGTAAAGTATCAATGAAAAACATAATATTTTAATACAAAGGACTCAAAAATGTCATTATATGGCATTATAACAAGTTATTTTGAATCAAAACAAGTTTTTGATCAAATTTTATCGTGTAAAAAACGTTAAAATACCGTTTTTTACATTTTCCTCAATTCCCAAAATACATCATCATCGATTTGGCTGAAAATTTGCTCACAGATAGCCAAAAGATACGACTTTAAGTGGTTAGAAGGATTTGAATTATATTACAATACCAAAAAAGTTACATGCAGTAATATCAGACTCAAAAGTATATATTAGTCCAGTCGGGATAGCATTTGATCTTGAATGCCGAGCTGCCCAAAATTTTATTTTTCTGATCTTTAGGGGAGTCAATAGTAGCCTAAATTTAAAATCACGAATGAATTCCTCCGTTACGTTAGCCGCCATCTTGATTTTAAAGGAGAACCTGTTTTGCTCAATATCTCCGCCATTTTTGACTTTTCGACAAAAATGGTAGGAACTGAAATTGTTCCAAAAAAATCGTATTTACAATTATTACAATTTTTTTTAACAATTTTTGTCGTGAGGTCGATATTTTCGAGTTAATTTTACTTACAGTAGACGCCTATATTTTTGACTATAATATTGCATGTAACTTTTTTGGTATTGTAATATAATTCAAATCCTTCTCACCACTTAAAGTCCTATGTTTTGTCTATCCGTGGGCAAATTTTCAGCCAAATCGATTATGATGTATTTTGGGAATGGAGAAAAATGTAAAAAACGCTATTTTAACGTTTTCTACACATAAAATTTGATCAAAAGCTTGTTTTGAATCAAAGTAACTTGTTATAATGCCATATAATGAAATTTTTGAGTCCCTTCTATTAAAATATTATGTTTTCCATTGATACTTTACGATAGAAAATGCAAATTTGTATAAATAAACACCAAATCACTGTAAAATCGCATAAAATAACATTTTGAGAAAAAAAGAAGAAGAAGATTTTTTGACCATAAATATCTTATTTTTACGTCCCGCAGAAGCTATATACCAATTTTCAGACAAATCGGAGGTCCAAAATTTTTTTTGCTCCAAAATTGAGTGATTTGAAATGGAATGACCCTTGGAGTTTTAAAGTTTGCTGCTTTTTTATAATCAACTCCCTAAAATGACGAAAATGCGTATAATACAGCTGAACTTCGTTATATGACGAATCATTGATAAATGTTATTAGATCGTCGAGATACTATCTGCTACCTCTGCTAACTTCATTGTTGGCAGTGTTAGTGTTGTTTTGTCTTCATCGCTATGTTCACTTCCATCCTCATTTTTAGGTTCCTACAAATGAGAAGGTGGGGGTAATCAGGGATAAAATACAGCGTGTGCCGTCCACGGGGACCCCGTTCACCCCGTTGGTATAATAATATATCTTGGTATGGGACGGGTTAAGCATGTATAATATTACCAGGACGTTTTTAATTTTTTTACATTTGAGTGGATTTTTTGTCCGTTATATCTGAAGTCCGCTAAATAGAGGTCCGTGATATCGAGGTTTTACTGTAGATGTTTTTAAAAACCGACACCATATTTCTGTACCGATGTACCAGACGTGGTTTAATCATCATAATAATTATACCAAAATTCCGGGAGGTTTGATAAACTGAGTGTTAATAACAAGTATTTCACGAAGAATAATTATAGTGATGTTCTCTGAAGATACGTTTCATGCCACCACAACATTGCAATTAACTTCTTCAAGGTGATGCTTAGATTCATTTAAAGAGTAGTCACAGTCTGTGAGATTGTTCTCACCAATTTTTGATAATTTGTATTACGCTTTTTGTTAGCAATAATGAATAAAAGATAAGTAGTAAATAGAGGTAAAGTCAAGGTAGGTGGTACTTGTTTACATTGATTTTAAAAGGTCTGGAGATTTGTGTTTAACTAGGTATCGCCATATAGTCATACCTTTATTATAATAAATATATCTAAAGACATCGTTTTTAATATTATATTTTGGCAGAAATAATATTGAGAAAAAACTTATCAATTTTGTAATTATTGGTTTTTATGCTAACTACAGTAGACTCTCTCTATCACGAGAATTGAAATGGCAGATTATTTACCTCGTTATAAGCCGATCTCGTTATATCAGACACCAATATTATTGTGCATATACGAATATGTAATTTTCTAATAAGTACATTAACTTCCTATAGTGAAGTGTTACAAGACTTGACTTTTCTAATGTGATTTTTATGTTCTTTTAGGCACTAATGTTTAATCTTAATTGGCTTTATTCATTTTTAATAACTTACATCTAAATAAATGAAAAACACTGAATGTATATCCGTTATTTTACAAACTACGATATCTAATTTATTTTATACGTTATTACACTAAATCTAATAATTTATCTAATTACAAAATATACCGCGCCCGTTACATATCAAAATACACCGACGTTTTAAAATTCACAACTGAACTGCTAATTCCAAAAATCCCTATTTATACATTATTATAATGTTCTAGAAATAAATTACAACATCTCGAATAATATTTACAAGTTTTAAAAGAATTTACTCCAAAAGTCGAGAAGGAATAGAACATCATGAATCATAAAAAAGGTTACTTGGTAAACAACTTCGGGTCTGTTAGGCCAGGAGCTGAAAACAGTCGATGGGCTAATTATGTCACAGAAACAATTCCGAGAAATATAAGATGCTAAATATTGTTTGAATGGCGCTTTTGAAAAAGAATCGGTGGATAAACAGGAAGGAATTGACAGACGGTGGAGTTTATTATATCACTGGCCTTGATAAGTACACAGATTTTAGTTATTTCTGTATACAGGCAGCTGGGGTATTTATTTATAGCCATCAAAGCGAAAAAACAGGTAAAGAAACAGGTTCTTCGATCTCATTTTCCTTCGTTATAACCAAATGTGCCTCGTTATAGAGGGTTATAGTTCGATAGGAATTTCATGGCACACCTAATTTATCTCGTTATAAGCGAAGCCTCATAATACCCGTGTTCGTTATAGAGAGAGGATATAAAAAGGAAACAATACCAAGAATATGTAGATATAAAAACAAACAAAAAATAATAATATGATCTTGTAAATAATCTACTTTATACGAGGCTTGTTCAATTAAACCTATCTTTGGTTCAGAAAAAAATTGTTGGCAAATATATCTACAAATAATGACCTCTACAATTATAGACCAGGGCGCATCTGTAAAAATATTAGTACATTTGGACGTTGAGAGGTGACTCAAATTTTTTTGCAGAAATTGCTTGAAAATAACTCGAGTAATAATATTTGAGTTATCCTCCCTCTCAAAAAGGTCCGGAACATTGTTTAAATAATCAAAATGTCAAAAAATGAAGGAAAAATTCGATTTTTTTCTTCGTTTTTTGATTATAACTTTAAGAATATTCATTTCCGAGAAAAGTTGTATTGACATAAAAGTTGTGTAATTAAATTTCCTATAATATAGAGTTGGTTTGAAATTTAAAAAATAGTTACCCTTGTTGCAAAATAGCAATAATTGGGAAAAAACTATACAAAAACAAGTATTCGCATTTTACATTTTTCAACCATTTATGCTAAACTTAGGACCTTTAAATTTCACCCAGAAAAACTATATGATACAGTTGTTGTTGTTTGTTTGGGTTTATATGACTGCGGACACTAAATCCATTCGCCAATTTTACTATTTTTTATTTTATTAGTCATTTTTTCGTATCTTATCCTAAAACTAATACTAATATAACAAACAATTCTACTAATAAATAATTATTTTTGTATTTTTTTTAATAATTTTTTATATATATATATTTTTATTAATTTTTTTCCAAATGATGTTCTCAGAGTTCCACAGCAAAAACTGCAACATTCTTCTTTAGCCCTCTACTTCATTCGAAAGCTATTTTACTATGGATAATTTACTATGGATATAAGCTATGATACAGTTAAACAATACTGTAAATTTCATTAAGATCGGTTCAATAGGTTTTGCAAAATAAATTTTGCAATCCAGCTTTCGCAAAAAAAATTCATTTTTTCAAACTCGTACAGGACTGAAAATAAAGCAGATAGCAAATTGAAATTTTTTTTTACTTATAGAAGTGTACTGTACCTTTCATTTTCAATTTGCAAAACTAAAATCGATTAACCACCACGGCGTCAGGATTTATTTTTTTTAAATAAACATTAATTATTGGTGTTGCGCGCAGGACACCGGATAGTTTGCTCTGATTGGGCATTCCAATGACCTTTGATAATTATTGATACATTCTAATTTTTATTACATTTCGATATAAATAAATAAATTTGTTTATTGCAAAATAAAAACACATACTCTATCCTTTGAAATTATACTTTTTTTAGCAAAAACTTTCTTTGTTCATATATTTTAACTTGAGAATAAATGTTTTTTTTTTAATTATACAATTGTTTAAACAATATTTCACAAACAATAATCAAATTAGTTTGATTTTTGTGGAATTAAAATATAAAAATACAACAAAATATAGAGTAAGAAAATAATATATTAGATGAAGATTGGAAGAAATTTTGGTGGAAATCAACTTCATGTGAATCGAACACCGCTGTCCTGCGCGTAGCACCAATAATTAATGTTTATTAAAAAAAATTCCTGATGCCGTGGTAGTTAATCGATTTTAATTTTGCAAATTGCAAATGAGAGGTTCAATACACTTCTATACGCAAAAAAATCTTCAACTGGCTATCTGCTTTATTTTCAGTCCTGTAACATTTTGAAAAAATGAATTGTTTTTGCTAAAGCTGGATTGCAAAATTTATTTTACAAAATCTATTGAACCGATCTTAATGAAATTTACAGTATTATTTTATTGTATCATAAAGTTTTCTGGGTAAAATATGAAGGTCATAAGTGTAGCATAAATGGTTGAAAAACGTAAAATGCGAATACTTGTTTTTGTATGGTTTTTTTCGCAAATATTGCTATTTTGCAACAAGGGTGACAATTTTTTCAACTTTTAACTAATTCTATATTGTAGGAAATTTAATTACGAAATTTTTATGTCAATACATCTTTTCTGGGAAATGAATAATTTTAAAGTTATAATCAAAAAACGAAGAAAAAAATCAAATTTTTCCTTCATTTTTTGACATTTTAATTATTTAAACAATGTTCCGGACCTTTTTGAGAGGGAGGATAACTCAAATATTATTATTTGAGTTATTTTCAAGCAATTTCTGCAAAAAATTTGAGTCACCTCTCAACGTCCATCTCAAAACAGATGGGCCCTGGACTATTAAGGCACATATCCCATTGTTTCACCATTAGCGATATTCACCATTAGCGAAGTCTTAAAGAATTCTTGTTGCTGTAGTTCGAAGAATTATTTTAAAATAAATAACATAAACCTGTAAACCTATAATTAAACACAAAAAAAAAATAAAAAATAAACGCTTAAACATTGATGAACTTCATTTCATATCATGTTCTTTTTATTTATATTAATTTGTATTGTACCTGCATGTAAAATTTTACTTCTTAATAATAATTATTGTTATATCCAACACAATATATTAATTGTTATGTTATATATCCAACACAACTATACTAAAATGGCCCATGCACAACTTAATTGTTTTAATGGGTTCTATGGTTTGTTTGCGTTGAATACATAACTATGTACATATCTAAAACACATAGATATTATATTGCATCGCAATAATTATACATATATGTATAATTTATATATCTTTTTATATTTTTCAAGTAAATAAACGTTATTATTATTAATATTTTGTACTTCTTCATCCGACTGAAAACGATTATCTTTTAAAGCGTTTTTCAGTGACCAAAAGATGTGAAAATCGCAAGGCAATCAATGAGGAATATAGGGTGAAAATGATTTCTTTCGTTGTAGATTTTATTTCATTATATTGGCAACATGAGGCCGAGCATTGTCGTGAAGAACCACATGTGAGCTTCCATCGAAGTTTTCGCCTTATTGCTTGATCGAGATTGTATGTACAAAGTTTCATTATACTTTTTGCTTTGGTAGGCACTCTAGGTTCTGTAAACTCTACGAGTAAGAAGTAAGATTCCTTCATGTTCGAAAAAAATATACATATAAATATAATAGAGCTAAAGCACTAATAGATGACTTAAGTAAAGGTCTCGTGACTTATATATTACTGACAACTTGTTTCCATTTGTATCATGCCATTTCAGTATTTGGTGTTAAAGCTCATGTTGCTTTACTATTATTCTCCTTCTTTATACCTGAACTCTTGGTGGGGAAAATTTTTTAGTATACATATTAAGAAAATCCTATATACCTAAAATATAATTCCATTTTCAGGTTAGACCCTTCGGGCAGAGCAAAAGGTGACTGTGAACTTCTCAGCGTACCTCTATCCCGACTAGATGTATATAGAGATAGTTATCCGGATCCGGACTATGATTACTATGAAAGAGACAGGAACGCTGCTGCTTTAAATTGCAGACCAGGGCCACCAAGCCGACCTTACAATAACTACAATAACTATGATGGTTACAGACATGATATAAGAGATGGATATGACTATGGTTCTAGAAACAGGTGGCCTGATAGAAGATATGATTATGGTAAGTTATCTATTTTTTATTCCCACTCTCCTATTTATCCTTTGTGTATATATTTTATCCCCTCTTTACTGATTCTGGAAGCGTAGGCAAGAAGAGAAATAGATAAGAAGGAGAAAGAGAAGTGTAGACAAGAAAGGAGAGAGAGACAAGATTAGATAAAAAGAGGAAAACGAGAAGGAGAGGTGTAGAAAAGTAGGGGCAGAAATCTCAAAAAGTTGAGGTATTCTAGTTTATCTCAAATTCACGAAAAGTTTAAGTTTTAAACGATTTAAAATCTAATTTGGAGAGACAACTCGATGCTTTATCATCATCCATAGTTGAATCAGGCATAATCAGAACTAGCAAAATTTTAAAATCACTCGCATTCAATGGTCAAACAGTATGGGAACCTTATCATTTTCAATTAAATTAACTTTCCTACTTTCTTTTCTTATAAAAGTAAAAGGCCAGATATCAAGAGGAAGATCTGATACATGATGGGGAGATTAAATGTGTTTTGTGATTCTTTGCTGCTTTCTTGACAATGTTATTCACATCTTTCTAAGTCGTTTCTCTAAGTCGAACTTTCTCTAAGTCGTTTTTTCTCTGCTTCTGTTTTGGAATTTAGTACTTCTAGATTAATGTGTTTGTGGCGTTTTGTTTTGTTCTATGTTTCTCTGGATCATTATATTTTACAATTGTAATATATATATTTTTTTGTTTAATAGTTCCCAGACCCGTTGTTAGTTACCATGGTTCTGTCGATTACAGAGGAGCAGATCGATGGAGGAACGACGAATATTATCGAAAACCGATTCGTCCTGAAATCGATAGAAGATACGACTATGGGCCAGACAGCAGGCGAAGAGGAGGTAAATATCTCTCTGATATCTCTGATAGTATAATTTGGAATGTTTTATGTCTCAAAGTCCCAACATAAGAGACCTTATTGTGGCATTGAATAGTATTTTGTAGTAGAAATATAGTATCTTAACGAACTTTTTCAGATGCAATGTGAAGTGTAAAACGAATTTTTGAATTAAATAATTTACAAAGAATTATTTCTCGATTATTACCTATAAAAATCATCCCATACATACGTATAAATTGTTTAGCGGAGCCTCATATTTATCTGATGTCTCATCGCGGGTCAAATGGAATAGCTGGCACTTATGAGCTTTTCCAAATAATAATGGATTGTTTGGGAAGGGTCTGAGTTTACAGGCCATGGTCTAGAATTATTTCTTCGTAACGTTTTCTCTTCAAATGTAACAGACACTATTAAAATTATTAATAACGTTTATTTGGCAGCGACAACATACGAGTACAAGTGAGTTTTTGAAGAAGTTTCTAATTTCCATTCCTCTTTATCTCTAGGACAATTAGATCCCATCTCCGTGGTCGTGTCCAACCCTACACCGATACTGCATATTCGTATTCATGCTGCGGGACGCGTATTGTCGTTTAATGTTTTGCGCGGTGTTGTTTCCTGCGACTACCGTATCATGTTATTAAATTCCTTTTTTCTTTTTAAAATTTTATTTTTATTTAGGAAACCTCAAATGTTTTAAATCAGGTATGATTCATGTATCAGGTGTAATTTAGGAAAAATTGGGTACCTACACGATTAAAATCACGTACCCAATATTTACGTTCACTACTCTCTAACAGCGATTTTTTGATAATTAGATCTTCTTCCAAACAGCTAGCCACAATAGCTAAACCACGATTGTTGAAAGGTTTCAACATTGCGCGCAGAACATAGTATTACCATCTATCTAAAAGACTCATTAATATTCAATTCAGCGGGATGCTATTGTTATCGAGTGTGAAATTATATAAACAAGGGATCATTTCATAAAACAGGTAGATCCTTTGTTTATGGAATTTCACAACTCGAACCATAGTATCCCGCTCAGCTGAATGTTAATGAGTCTGCTAGAAAGATATCAATTCTATACCTTCCACGATCAACTGGGAAGCTAAATTAACGTAAAATCGGAAACGAGTATGAATGGAGATGGCAGGTGTGCCCATTCCTTTTCAATCTCGCACCTATCAGAATTTTGCTGCATAATCGGACATGAGTATGATCGGAAGCCTGCATGATACCTATCTCCAAGCCTTTAAAAGTCGGGTCGGATGTACAGATCATTTATTTAAAATTGTATGTTTTTGATTTGATTGATCTAGGAGTCGGAGTTTTAATATTATAATATTAAATTTTGTATAGGAATATAGATACCAAATAAAAGAAAGTTGTTCCCATATCTTCACAAACGCCAGGTAATAACGAGCAAATACAGTTCCTTTTAGTTTTCAATTTATAGGTAATATTAGATATTGTATAAAAAGTTATAAAATGAGGGGGCTGAGAAGTCTATAGGTAAAAGTGACATATTTATATTGGTTTCTTATTAATTTCTTTTATTAATTATTTATTTTTTATCAATAAAATAACATTAAATTATGAAAAACTGGGATTTTAATGATTAAATGTAACGATAGAAGTTTAAAAATATTATAAAACATTAGTATAAGTCGACAGAAATATCTAAAACCTCCAAAATCAGACCGATTGAAAGCTTTGGTTACGCGACGTTGCCAGATCAATCAGGTTTCAAAGGTTTTTCTGTTTTTTATGTGTTATTTATTTTACAGTAAAATTTCCTCCTGCGTAAATTTTAAAACATTGCGTACAGTTTCACAGAACTCTGCACTTAGTGTCGTAGTTTTTGCGTACCCCTATCAAAATATAAATTGATTGAATGTGTCACTTATACCTATTAACTTCTCAGCCCTCATGCGTACTAACTTTTTTTCCTTTTAGATCACTACCTTCCACGTCCAAATCAGGATGACAGAAATAACAACAGAAGGTATTTTAATGACCATATTTTACCTCAAAAACCTCCTCCTTATAGTCCAAAAGGATACGACACACCGCCTTACTACAAGTACGAAAAGAAGTTCCCATGGGGTTTCGAACATCACCATCGATATGGTGAGGGTTACGACTACCCAGTGCCCAAGAAGAACTTTTATCTTCCTCCTTCAAGAACGGATGATTCAATCAACGATTTGAACTGGGGTCTCTATCATAAATTTCAAAATAATTACAGCCACTGGGGGGATAAATATGGAGGTACTTATGGTGTACCTCATGGTGGTTATTTGCCTCCAGAACCTGAGCTGGTTCCACCTTCTGTTGGGAATTATTTACCAGCAGGCAAACCAGTTGACGATACTGGTATATTCAGAGTTCCTGATAGTGCTTTGCTCCCTGTTGAACATAGACGACCTATATATAATATTCAAGAAGGTAAATAGTTCAAAATTTATAGTAAATATTACTAATATAAAGCAAGCAATTGCCATCATTAGTAGGTATTTGTTTTCAAGCGAGTTCCGTATAATCATTACTATATTTAGGTTTTTGATTTGCAACTCTTTCAATTCCTCAATCCTTTCTCTTCTTTATAAGCGATTCTGCTTGTTCATTGGCAGATTGAAACCTCTATGGAAGATTGTCACTATCTTTTGTGCGGTCGTCCAATACTTTACATATTGGTGATTTATCCCTTACTATTTTGACCACAAGGGTCTCCCCTATTCTGCTTATGTGGTTATTCTATTCTTTTTTCTTCTATTTATCCATCCATTCGTTTATACACTGTACGTTATATTTTCTTATAATGTCTTTACTCATCTTTCGATCTCTCGACGTATTTCGTAATTCTTCTCAGTACCAACACCAACTTTCATCTATTTTCAGTTTTCTTTGTGTTGTGACTATGGCGGGTCTTGTTTCTGTTGCATATGCCATTATTGGTCTATCCCTTGCCTTATGAATTATTTTTGTACTTGATCTGTCACTTCTTTGTCCAGTTCTTCATAGCAGGGCAGTGTAATTCCAAGCTATATTTTATATCAATTACTTGTTCAATAGTTATGTCATTAATTTCTATTTTACATATGATTGCTTCTTTGCCTACTACAGTTGTTTTAATTTTTTGAAAAACTCATACAGAAGTAAAAACTTCAAATTGTATACGGGTATAAAATCGTTTATTAAAACGTCATCAAAATGCATTGCAAAACGTTTTCGTTCTAATTCAGAAACATGCAGGGAAACATGTTGCCCTTTGAGCATGTATTCAAATAAATCTAACAACATCGACTTGTAGTCACCATATTTTATTAAAATATAATATATTATAAACCATATATTATGGGGTTACCACTTTAAATAGTGTGCTAGTTTCAAGTACTCAGCAGAATCCACTGAAGATGTTCTGAATTAGAACGAACACGTTTTGCAATCCATTTGGATGACATTTTAGATAGATTTTAATAAACTATTTTATACCAGTATACAATTTGAAGTTTTTACTTCTGTATGAGCTTTTTAAACTATGGTATACAGCCAACTATTGGGATTTTCCCATTGATTTTAATTTTTTGAGTTGAGATTGTCATATTTAATTCTTTCTATGTTAAATCTTGCAGACTATCTTCATCTTGGATTATCAATATGGCGTCGCCTGCGTAAAGAGTATTTTTACTTCTTTGTTTCCCATTATGTACCCTCTTCCTTTGTTGAAACTTTTGATTATTTGATCCATAATTAAATTGAAGAGCATATGGCTCAAAAAGTCCACCTGTCTTATTCCCATGCCTGTGTCTATAGGTTCGGTAAGTTTTCGATCTATTCTTACTTTCATTTTGTTATTTTGGTAGATGTTTTCAATAGTTGTTATTATATTTAGGCAACAAACTTCTGTAGCATATATATGTACAAGATGGAATACATCTTTGAGTCTTACTCTGTTAAATGCTTTCTTTAAGTCAATCAGACACAGAAATTCTGATCTATTATATTCTAGTGATTTCTCAAAGGTTCACATTTTATTTTATTTGCAGACTGTTCTCTCAGAAGTGTAACTGGATTTAAGCTGCACAAAAGAATTGTAAAGAAATATTTTGCAGTTCCCAACATTTACGAATGTGAGGTATTATGTTTTAAGGAAAGAGATTTTCTATGTGAATCATACGCATATCGGTAAGAGTCCAAATTTAACGTTAAAAAGTTTTAAATTAATTAGGTACTGTTTTTTTTATAATGTACTCTCTCCAAGATAAACCATAATTTTTTTTCTACAACCGTGTTAAAAATGCAATTTTTAGCACTCCATAGGAGCTTTAAGAATGCTACTTTAAAGCACTAGTGCTTTAAAAATTTTAAGGCACTGCAATTAAAAGTGAATTGTCAAATTGTGAAACGTCAAAATATTTATATTTCATTTATTAACATTAATATTAATAGTACAACTTGCGCAATTTGAAAAAGGTGGTTTAAAAGATTTTTTAAAATTTAATTTAAACTGTATTATTGCATTTTAACACGTTTGTATAAAAAAAAACAAATTTATGTAACGGTATAATATTTTCGCTAAGAATTTTTAGACATTCCCCTTGAGTGTAGACAACCAGTTCTATCTTCTACGGGTCATAGGTTTCATGATTTCAGCAATTAACAAAAATATTGTATTTTATAAATTTATAACGTTTGGAAAAAAATATTGTATGATATACCTACGTGTTAAAAAGTACATTTTCGCTTCGCTCATTCTGCAAAGTTTCACATGCGAGCCATCATCAGCAACTACAGGAACAACCAACCAACAGGAAGTAGAGAGAATCATTAGGCTCGGTCCAGTTAGCTCCTAACTTATTCTTTCTCCTTTCTGTTGGTTGGTTATTCCTGTACTTGCTGATGATGGCTCGTATTGGGCCGAAACGGGTCCAAGTATTTTAATCTTATAATTATTGTTTTTAATAAATTTTGTGATTCATCTTGGAGAGAGTACATTATTACATCTAGACCAAGACCTCATTTGTGAAACATAGATACATATTTTCCTTGTTTTTTTAGTTATACTATAACTGTGTCAGAGCCCACACATAATTGTTATCTAAGTAACTTAAACTATAAAGAACTAGACCACTACACGGATCTAGAACCAGATAGAGATTTTGATATCTACACCATGAATAACAAAAACAGATGTAATCAACCGGCGATAGAAAGAAGAGATGATAGTGGTAAATACATCCCCTAAAGTTTGTCGCATTGATTTACCAACACCCTGTATATTAAAAAAATATATTTCATTAAAAATCTAATGTATTTTTAGATTGCTTTTGGAGAGTCAGGAGTGGTGAACGTTTACACCAAAAAATTGTTAGAGACTCATTGAAGGCAAATTCTATTGTAGATTGTCAAGTGGAGTGTTTGTCATCTACTAAATTTACGTGCAGAGCATATAGCTATAGGTAAGTAACTTATTGTAGAAAAATAGAAAGCAAATTTATATTCATCATCTATAGTTCCTGCGTTATAATCTTAGATTTAATCAAAAGTCTTAGCAAGAGTCACATTTCAGCAGAGTGGAATAGATTGGAATGAAATATAATAGAAAATCTTAAGCATCTTAGCACGAAATTCAGCGAAATATTGTATGTGTATGTAATAGTATAGTATATAAGTAATTTAGTACTAAAATTAGAATCACATCTCTGTAACTGACGTAAACAAAAACACTTGTATTACCACACCCTTTCGCAAAGTAGCGCAATTGGTTGATTGTTTCAGCTTCGTCTCTTTCTATGTTTCGCAACATAATGTTTGGCAATACAAAACACCAAAATACAACGTGGCACAAGCGAGATGGATTGATGGATCTGTTAAATACTTACCAAACTTAGTGGAAATAACCTTAAAAGAAACATTAAATAAAGTGATCATGGAAAGAAGTTTATCAGTCTTTTACGGTAAGAAAGGGATTAAGACAAAGTAATTGACTGTCCACAAGTTTATTAACCTTATCCTAGAAGCTATCCTACGACAAAGTGGTGTATGGTATAATATACTACAAGAAACAATAAGTTATCGCTTTTGCACACGATATAGCATTGATTGTGAGATCAGTTATTATCGAGAAAAACTTTAGACTATGCATAAACGAAAATAAATCCAAATACTTTGAAATTAGAGCAAACAAAATAGATGCCGATGATTTTCTAAGAGTAAGTAGCGGAAGTAGAGAATATAGGTTTAAAAAGTGGATTAATTCGAGTGACGATTACAAATAGAGCCAAATAAGATGCTGAAATAAAACAAGAATTACTAAAAGGAGTAAAGCTGTAGCAGCAGTAGACAAAATGATCAAATATCGGTTAATATCCAGGAAATCAGGATTCACAAAAGATTGTGCAATCTTCGGTTATGTACGGCAGTGAAACAGGATGGCAAGTCGGAAAAATACACAGGAATTGAAACGACGGGAGAGAAGGATATTACACAAGATATATGGAGGAGCAAAGGACAATGACGGCATCGGGAAAAGAAGAACAAATAAGGAAGCAATGCAGATCTACAATCAACCAAGCATAATACAAAAAGTATAAGCACAAAGAACTCGTTGGATGGGACATTTTTGTAGTACAAATAGGCGTGCAAAAAAAAGTATGAACAGAAGAAGCGGGCGAAAAAGGCAGGAGAGGAAAACCAAAAAACAAGTAGTTAGAGAGGTTAAAACCGATGTAAGAAATCTAAGTAAACTGGACTGGGAGAAAAAGACGAAAAACAGACATGATTAGAAACAAATAGTGAAGAAAATAGAAGCCATGGGCCTCCAGGCCTGAATAGCTGTTATCTATATAAGCATTATAAGCAAAAGTACTCTTGATTTAACACTGCACATGACCATCCATATCTTATTTTATTTACTCTGTACAATATAAAAATCAAATTTATAATGGTGTCATTTGTTTTAGATATGGTCCACCCATTGTTAGAGGCTCAATTGATAACTGCCAGTTAACCGATTGGCCATACTATGAGCTGGACCCCAGAGCTCATTTTGAACCTGAACCTGGATTTGAAGTTTATGAGAGAGGCAGTTTTGGTCATGGTTGCGAAACAGGCCACTTCGGCATTAGAGGTCATCTCGACAATCGGCCCAAACAGCTAAACCCCGATCAACGTAAATGAAAATAATTATAAAATGGTCTTTCTAGAAACTAAGTGTGTAGTGATCAATACTAACACCACCTTTTGTCGCCACCTTGTCGCTCCATATTTTGCGCGGCCGGCCGATACTTCTTCTAGTTCTTCTACCGTTTGGTAATTATCTATTGATATTTTGACCATACGGGTTTCCTCCATTCTGCTTGTGTGCTTATTACATTATCATTTTCTATTTAGTGTCCATTCGTTTATACACTACGTTACATTGTCTTTTAATATATTCACTCTTCTTTCGATTTCTCAGCGAATTTTCTATAATTCTTCTTCGTAAGTACTCTCATCTCTGACATTTTCAGTGGTCTCTGATGCAGTTTTCACTATTGGTTTTGCACTGGCTTTATAAATTCTTGACTTTATCTCAGTGTTAATATGTGAGTTTCGCCATATAGTGTTATTAAGGCATCCTTCCAGTCTATTTACTTTTGTACTTGATCTCTCACTTCTGTGTCCAGGTATTCATAGCTGGGCATTGTAATTCCATGGTGTAAATTCCTTTCCAGATAATAATACATAGATAACTACATAAATTGTTTCTAGAAAGACAATGTAGAATTTTTAATATTTGTGATAATTCTTTATTTTTTAGTTTGTTACATTGGATTTGGTTCACCAGCAAGATTGCTACCGCAAGCTATTAAAAAATCACTACATGTGTCTTCAGAATTAGAATGTAAAGAAGAATGTACAAGAGCAAGGTTGAAGTCACTTTTTCAATGCATGTCATTTAGTTTCTGGTAAGTGTATGCTCTAAATTAAGTGAATGATTATTATCATTAACATATATACTTTATCGGTGGAACTCTTGTAGTAAGTAACATTGTAACCTATAAGATTTATTTTGCACTCTGTCAGAGATTTTTTGATAAATTTTAAATATGTATATTTTTGGGGTTCCAATATTTTAGGTAAACTTAGAATGTATTGTGACTAAGTCATTCTCATCTATTTTTTGTTCCACACAGTGTGGTAGCGTCAAATTTCTTAAGACCATGAATCTTAAAAGTAGTTAGTTTCATTATCCTTTATATCAGGACATTTGGAAAAAAATCTTGAATAAATATATAAAGAAATAATCCCGAAATAATAGTTTATGATGGTTTGATGGCAGAAATGTCTGACATTTATCTAATTTAATTGTAAATTTTATACTACGAATTTATACTAGATATGTATAAGCAAGGCAGCGAGCAAAAGTACGTGTTAACGAACCTCTGTCAGAGGAAATTGAAATTAGGCGTGGAATAAGACAGGGATGCGTATTGTCACTAATTCTTTTTAATGTCTATTTGGAAGAGATCCTGAGAAAAGCTCTTAATCGATAGTGAAACAGATGGAATAAAGGTAAATGGAGTTCCCATTAACAACATTAGATATGCGGATGACTCTATTATCTTGCCGAAAATATTAAAGATCTTCAGTATTAAGAATAAACATACGGTATAAGACAAAATTTATATACAGTCCGTCTAATTTACTTACCGTTGCACGTTGCACGTCATTATCTACGCAGAGGCGGCTTTACCTATTGTGCAGGGTGTGCGGTGCACACGGGCGCCGGGATGTTGGGGGCGCCGATCACCAAAGAGCGGGTCCTTTACTTTGTTTCAACACAAAATATGCATTAAAACGATTAATGAAAAATTACATTGGCACTTAAGCGCGATTTATAGATTGTCGCCCGCCCGGCTGTCCGTCCAACGGACGGAAGGCGATCTTTTGATTCGTTTGAAGACATACCGACAATGTTGCGGACCCTATAAAGGTGAAATTGTTTGGGACTTGTCGGGCATTTTCAAAGGCGTTTGTACAGGTGTCGCGGGATAATTTTGCGAAATAAGCTTTGACGGAATGGATTAAGTATTTTATTTAAGTTAACATGTAAATATAAAGTAAAGCGGCTTTTCATTTGATTAAAATTATTTAAAAGGAAGATTTTCTTTTATTACTATCACAATTTACCGAAAATGCGAAGAATAAATTGCGCCCAATCAGTTTGGATTTGTGAACGCTGTTAGGTACGAGGGAGGCTTTATTTAGCGTGCAGGTGTTGTTTCAGAAATGTAGAGATGTCAGCTGTGATGATTTTGCATGCTTGATTGACTACAAGAAGGCTTTCGATAGAGTCAGGCATGAACAAATGATGCAAGTGCTGAAGAGGACAGGGATTGACGGAAGAGACCTGAAAATAATAGCTAACCTGTATTGGAATCAATCAGCAGTGCTCCGAATAAATGGAGAATATAGAGATCAGGTCGAAATCTTAAGGGGAGTGAGACAGGGATGCATAATTTCACCGCTGATGTTCAATCTGTACTCAAAGCACATTTTTAAAGAGTCTCTAAACTCTAAAAGATATTGATAAAGGCATCTCAATAAAAATGGAATCAACCTTAGCAACCTGCGGTATGCAGATGATAGTGTTTTCCAATACCATAGAAGGGCTGCAAAACTTAATGAACAAAATAACGTAAACAAGTAGAACATATGGACTAGATATAAACACCAGCAAATTCAAGCTAATGATCATCAGCAAGCAAAACATAACTGGAGCAAAACTGTATGTGAATCAAATGAGAATTGAAGGTGTCTCACAATACAACTACTTGGGAACTATAATCAATGAGTCATGGGACAATACTCAAGAAATTAGATGTCGCATCGGAAAGGCAAAAAGTGCATTCTTGACTATGAGCTATGTGTTCAAGAGCCATGAACTCACCCTAAAAACAAAAATAAGACTCCTTAAATGTTACGTGTACTCAGTGCTTCTATACGGAGTAGAAACGCGGATATTGAAGGCAGAAACTCTATCGAAACATCAGACTTGAGATCTATGGTTGTACAGAAGGATCCTGAAGATACCATGGACAGACAAAGTCACCAATGAAGAAGTACTACGGAGGATGAACACAACCGCAGATTTAGGTCAACATCGTGAAGGCCCGTAAGCTGCAGTACTTGGGATATATAATGAGAAATCGAGGCAGATACGAGCTACTCCAATGCATTTTACAAGGTAAAATTTAAGGAAAAAGGGCCCCAGTATGAAGAAGAATATCCTGGCTTGCTAACTTGAGAGCATGGTATAGAAAGACCTCAACACAACTATTCCGTATAGCAACCAACAAAGTCATCATAGCCAGAATGACCGCCAATGTTAGGAACGGACAGGCACCCTAAGAAGATGACTACCACAATTATTGCGACTTTCAGAGGAGTCAGAACTCCTCAGAAATTATCCATATTAACAATTTGTTGTTGGTTTTTTAAGTAATACTGAAAATACGTAGTATGTAGTTCATCATTTTATCAACCTCAGCCAATTTTCAACCTTACCTCATAGATAAAAAGTTAATTTTTAATTAAATGTTTTTAACAGATTTGGGTAGGTTGTTCTGACGCCGTGAATAACTATTGGCTCCCGACATCATTTAATATTGCACTATTTGCATGTGGATTTTTGTTTACATTATAAGAGTACCTAATACGTTATGTACAAGTACCAGGTAGGTACCTATTCGACTATTCCATTTTGACTGCGTGTCTAGAAAAGAGCGCCAGGGCATCGACTGCACACGGGCGCTACATGGGCTAGAGCCGCCTCTGTATCTACGTTAGAGATCTAAGTTGACATTGTTGTCCAATTACAAAAAATTCTTGAATTCATTTTAAATCAAATAGATCACATAATTATTGTAAACGTGAATTATACACAATATACAAAACAAATTAATATTCAATGTAGATAAATAAAAACTTTAGAAATATAGAAGTAAATAATAAAACAGTAAATATAATAAAACAAATACTTATAGTAAAGAATATAAACAAATATGAAGTGTCATCACCGCAACTGTCAAATAAATATTATAGTCGGTTCGCTGAACTCAGACACAACTGGCTAGTGATTTTAGTATGTATTTTTTTTTATTTTGGCCAATTTTCCCAAAATTGGCATAATTACTAACTATTTAGTAATTATTAACTCTTTAGTAATTATTTTTTTTGCCAATTTTACCAAATTGGCAAAATTACTTAATAAAATCACTAGCCAGTTGTGTCTGAGTTTAGCGAACCGACTATAACAATTTATTCTAAAACGTCACCTTCGTCTGATTACAGTTACAGTGTGTTCCGAGCAAATGTGCTTCATAAAAACGCCTTATAATCCATTTATACAAATTAAATGAAACATATTATTGTGTATTTCTTTAGGTTAACATTAATAGAAATCTTCAAATATTATTTCTACGCGTATATAATAAAATATGTCTAGTGACTGTAATCACAGTGTACTAGGCAAAATGATTCTAAGAAAGAACACACCTACCGCCTAAATATTTCGTGTTGGTATCATGTGAAGTCACAGGCTATGACGCGCAACGGTAAGTAAATTAGAAGTATAAATATCAAAAACTGAAAGAAATAACGAGAATCTTCTAATACACGGAACCAATGTCGAACAAGTGAACAGAAAATATGCATATCTTGGAACAATGATTAACTCTGCAACATATTACTTCCATGAAATTAAAATCAGAATAGAAAAGGCTAGAGCAAATTTCAACAAAATGAGAAGAGTGCTCAAACACGTCACAAACAAAGAGGTTCTGAGAAAAATGAATAGAAAATGGAAATCTAAAATACAATCAAAACAAGAAAAAATTGTAATATCTCGGAGATATTACACGAGAAGAGAGATACAGCTTGCTAAAACTGATTATGAAGGGAAAGATTCAAGGAAAGAGAATCATAGGAAGACGTAGAATGTCATGCCTTCGCAACCTGAGAGAATGATACGGATGAACATCAAATTAATTTTTTAGAGTAGTCGTCTCTAACGTCCGAATAGCTATGATGATTGCCGGTCTCCGTCGCAGAGAAGCAACAGCATTTGAAGAACAAAACTCTGGACAATTTTTGTGAATTTGAATTCTTAGAATTTTAAATGAAACGAAGGTAATGTGCGTGAGTTGAGTAAAAGTAGAGAACCTATGAAATGGAAAATCAATTTTAGATAATTCGACAAATGCTACTAAATGGTATCTCAAAGCTTGAAGAACGAAGTGACTGAGACTTAATTCCTTTTGTAAGCAAATCTCCAGGGTTTTTTGGAACCGACATGTTGCTGGAATTTGTATTAGACGATATTTCAGAGACTCCAGCCACAAAGGTTTTTAGAAGAATGAGTGCAGTTTTATCCAACTGAGAACTATTGTTGAGCCATAGCATAGGAAGTATTTTCCTTCGTATTTTATGGCCTAACATTGTCAGAAACGAAGATTTGCTACACCTTTTCGTACAAAAGAAGGTAGAAAATCAAAAAAAGTCCAGAAAGTGGGGTTTAATCGGTTATAGACTTCGAAAAGATAGCTCTAGTATTGGAAAGACTACCTTAAAGTGGAAACTCCAAGGAAAAAGAAAAAGGGGTCGCCCAGCACAAACTTGGAGAAGATTTATCATAGACGAGATAAGAGGTTTAGGAGAGTCTTGGAATGAGATGAAGGTCTTAACTCAAAATAGAACTAGATGGCACGTTTTCACTGAAGCTCCGCTTATTAGTTCAAGAACCTTATTATAATTGATTAAAAATAATTATTAACAGTAATTTCAGATAAAAATTAATTCACATTGCTTGATTTATAATACTAGTTTTACTTGATTGCTTGATACTCGCTTCTTATTTTAGGTCCAAGGGTTCACGTAATGTACCAAACTGTTATCTCTCAGACATTTATCAAAGAGATTTATTGGCGAAACTAGACTACGTCTACGACCCGAATGCATTGCTATTTGCTTGGGACAATTACAATCCTGATTGCGTATTACTGGCTAATGATCCCGTTCACACTAATCATATATCAGGAGGAGGACCGATTGATAGAGACTGTAAGATATTTACCATTTATTCAGCTAAATACACTTCAAGAAATTAACGCACCACCTTAAAAATGGGTCATATTTGATGTCTCGAATTTCCTAAACCTGTTTTCCGATTTAAGTGATTTTTAACATGTTATAGCCTAATTAACAATATCGCTGTAATAATATTGTTGCTAGACAGGTAAATTGTCATTGTATACCTGGTGTACCAATCAAACTGTGATTTTTTCTCAAAGTTCACGTGACCCTGTGGAATATCTAGCATTTATAAAATACTGAAATTAAAACCCAACTATAGCCTCAGGTTTTCTTAATATTCCGTTTTTTTATTCATTCGCTTATGTCGGATAATAAAAAAGTTGGGTGCTTTAACAACTAGTCTTGTCTTTCGTCAATACAGGGTGTTTTTAAATAAGTATGACAAACTTTAAGGGTTAATCCTGCATGAAAAAATAATGACAGTTTGTTTCATAAACGTATGTCCGCAAATGCTTCGTTTCCAAGATACGCGATGTTGAATTTTTTCTTACAAACTGATGATTCCTTTATGACTCTAAAACCGGTTGAGATATGCAAATGAAATTTGGTAGGTTTAAAGAGGTAGTTATTGCGCATTTTTTGATATACAAATTATAAATTTAATATTCACCATCGGCACGCATACGGGTAATATGACCCTTATGTACGCCAATGGTGAACATAAAATTCTTAATTATGTCAAAAAATGCATAATAACTATCTCTTAAAACCCACCAAATTTCATTTGCATATCTCAACCGGTTTTAGAGCAATAAATAAATCGTCAGTTTGTAAGAAAAACTTCAACAATCTCGGAAATGAAGCAGTTCCGGACGTTTATAAAGCAAACGTTGTATTGATGAAAAACAAGGCTAGTTGTTGAAGTACCTAAATTTTTTATTATCCAACATATGCGAATGAATCAAAAAACAGAATGTTAAGAAACATGAGGTTATATAGTATTTTTACTACAAAAGCGATATTACTGAGGTCAAAATTTTTGACGTAAGAGAACTGTCAAAACATTAGAATGTGACTTTTCTGTCAAAACATTAGAATGTGACTTTTAAAAGTCACATTCTAATCTTTTGACAGTTCTCTTACGTCAAAAATTTTGACCTACGTAATATCGCTTTTGTAGTAAAAATACTATTCGCGGTGTGCAAGTACTTGGAAGGGATACGCGAAACGATCGTGCGCGAATAGCGGAGAAATATTACAACTTTCTTAAATAATTCATATTGTCAATTGAAATTGTCAAATTGACGTACATTTCATACTTATTGTCATTTAAAAAGAAAAATTATATATTGCTCCACAGTATTGATATGATATGCAATTATTATATAAAAATTTAATTAATTGTATTTTGCTTGCAGTACTGCATTTTAATAACTAATTTTATTTACTACATACAATTGTTAATTGTTAACGTTTAAATAACATAACCTAAATCTTATTTTTTCTTCTTATTATTTTTTTTGGACTATGGCCTTGACAATTATCCAGTAACCAGAACCATATGATTGGCCAATATAATCAAAAGTGCGAATAAAAGTGCAGAGCGAAGAAACCAGGTGTCGCTTTTCAGAACTTGCACGGTCCCAATAGTTGAGTTTTAATTTCAGTATTTTATAAATGCTAGAATATTCCAGAGGGTGACGCGAACTTCGAGAAAAAAATCAGTTTGATTGGTACACCCGGTATTCTCTGACAATTTACCCGTTTAGCAAAAATATTATTAAGTGAATGAATAAAAAAACAAAATGTTAGGAAAACATGAGACTATAGTTGAGATTTAATTTCAATATTTTATAAACATTAATATATTCTACTGGGTGTTGCGAACTTTGAGAAAAAACACAGTTTGATTAGTACACCCGGTATACCTGTCTAGTAACAATTACAGCGATATTGTTATAGCATTTTTACTACAAAAGCGATATTACGTAGGCCAAAATTTTTGACGTAAGAGAACTGTCAAAACATTAGCATGTGACTTTTCATTATTGCCTTGTTTATTATAAACATGGCAATAATGAAAAGTCACATTCTAATGTTTTGACAGTTCTCTTACGTTTATTATAAACATGACAATAATGAAAAGTCACATTCTAATGTTTTGACAGTTCTCTTAAGTCAAAAATTTTGACCTACGTAATATCGCTTTTGTAGTAAAAATACTATAAAGAATAAGGCAACAACATATTAAAAAATAATGTTTGTGTACTTTGTACGCACGTAAGAAGTTATACTTCTATTACATATGTGATTTTAACGAAATTGATATAATGTACTTTAAACAGTTTATTTATATTTTATTTAAATATTAAACTAATTTTAATACTTACTACTTTCCAAAAATTTGTATTAACACAATACCAAAAATTTAAAAAAAAAATAAAAGAATAAAACGCACACAAACACATTGAAAAATGCCACAAAGAAAAAATGATTTCTGAACGATAATAATTGTTGGCAAAAGTTTTAAATACGCATTTTCTGAAAAAAAAATATATAAAAAATATACTTACAATCATAAAATGTATAAAAAAATAAAAAATAAAAACTTGCATCGGGATTCGAACCCGCGAATTTGGGGGCGCTTTGATTCGTAATCGAAGCCTAGACTCACTCATCCAATTACACATTATTTGTCATGTGGAAAAATAGGCAACTGAACGTTTTACCGTTTGACAGTTGTTCTGAATTTAATCAAATTATGTAGTTTGATTTTTGTGGAAGAAAATATTAAAATATAACAAAACAGTAAGAAAACAATATATTAGATGAAGATTGGTAGAACTTTTGTTGGTAATCAAATTAAGTATGTAAATCAAAGCATTAAATACCTACTAGATAAATAAATCTTCGCCAAGAAATCATAATTTAAAAATAAAAATCGGACCTAATTTCGGATTTCTCTCCAAAAATCCCCATTCTTGAGAAAATAAATTTATTCCAACCTATTCCAAATGTATAATTACAATATGATTATAATAACAACTACATACCAAATTAGAATGAGTTTTCCTTGTCCAAAATGGTCCAAAAGTCCAAAAATATAGGTATATGAAAACTATTTAAAAAGGCAGTATAACTATTAACTAATTTTGTTTGTTGTTTCTTTTCCCACAAATTTCAAAACGCAACAACCATAAATAATCAAACCACAGCTGTGCCACAGCCGCCATATTGAATAATTTTTGACATCCAATCAGAACAAAGTTATAATGCGACTGCGCCCAGATTGAAGGTTTTAATCATATTAAAATTCACCCTCATATCGCGCCTAAAGCAGTATAACTTCAAAAATCACTTACGGACAACAGGTTTAGGGAATTTGAGAGATCAAAAATGACCCATTTTTAAGGTGGTGCGTTAATATTTTGGAGAAGTGTAATAATACATTTTTGATTTTTGTGTGTTTTTATGATCATTTATATATTTTAAATTTTGCAAATAAACAATTCTGTCAAATGATTAATATTTTTGTAATAAATGGACAACTTACCATTTGGTCATGTTTCCCCATCTCATCTACATTGGGATAAGCACTTCTACTGCACTGTTCTACGTGTGAACCAGATCTCAAATAAACAAAAAAAATTGTTATTATATTTTACCCCCATCAAAACATTTGTTATTATCAACTAACATTAAAAAAACAAAAAATTGTGTTAATTTTGAATTGATTTGAATCGATTTTGAAGTGGTTTGATTGTCGCCGGCAGCGACAACTGTCAATGCACGACGGTATGTATTTTTACTACAAAAACGTTATTACGTAGGTCAAAATTTTTGACGTAAGAGAACTGTCAAAACATTAGAATGTGACTTTTTATTATTGCCATGTTTATTATAAAATTTTTGACGTAAGAGAACTGTCAAAACATTAGAATGTGACTTTTTATTATTGCCATGTTTATTATAAACATGGCAATAATGAAAAGTCACATTCTAATGCTTTGACAGTTCTCTTACGTCAAAAATTTTGACCTACGTAATAACGTTTTTGTAGTAAAAATACATACTAAACTGTCATAGTGTACAGTGTACATGATCTCTACGATTTTTCGGAATGGTAATATGTATGTAAAATTTTGAATTATTTGAAACAAAAGATATATGAAAAATTATGGCACAAATGAAAATATCTTGCTGTAGTAAACTAGACAGACAATATTGATATCGTGAAACAAACCTTTCACCACTGCGAGCAAATTGAAAAGCACGAAATAATGGGAAAAATGAAATTCAAGTATATGGAATTGAACTAAAAGCAAAAGGCGATAAAAAGGGAATATTACTTAAAAACACCAATGACTATAAAAGCCTGAAGCCTGACATAAATATCTTGAATGATATGTAGTAACACCTACCTGTAGATTTCGTGATGAATTTCTTCACTTTTTCAACGTAAAACACAATGACGCGCCTTACTACGTGTTGATACCGAAGCAAGACATGCACTAAAAGTCTTTTTGCGTAATAATATAAGCGATGCATTTAATTTAATAAGGTTTTTCTTAATTTTTACAAGAACCGACGCCGAACTCAAAAATTTCAAATCAAAGCCTTCGCGTTTGATAGGAATTTGTTCGTCGTGCGCACTGATACCAACTTAAATAACTGGATGTGTCTAGGCAACCGTTCATAATCGGAAAATACTTAAATAAATTTTTCGGAATGGTAATGTATCAAATTTTGAATTGTTTGAAACAGAAAATATGAAAAATTATGCCACAAATGAAAATATCTTACTGTAGTGGACTAATAGATAAACAATATTGATATTTGGAAACAAACGTGTCATCACTGCGAGCAAAATAATTTAAAAGCACAATGTGAAAAATGAAAATCAAAATAAAGTCTGTAATTGAACTAAAAGCAAAACAACCAATACCTACTCCAAGAATCAAAATTAATAAGGCATTAAAAAGGAAATATTGCTTAGAAACACCAATAATAATTATAAAAGCCTGACATAAAAAATTTTGAATTGTATGCTATTATGATATGTCTGTGGTCATACCTGTAAGATTTCGTGTTCAATTTCTTCACTTCTTCAACGTAAAACACAATGACGCGACTTACTACGTATTGAAACCGAATCAAAACATACACTAAAAGTCTTTTTACTTAAAAAAATAAGCAATTCATTCAATTTGATAAGGTTTTTCTTAATTTTTACAAGAACCGACGCCGAACTAAAAATTTTCAAATCAAAGCCTTCTCGTTTAATAGTTGATATCAGGGATGCCACCAGTCAACGAAAGAATTATGGTACGATGTTGGCAAAATTATCGTGTTTTATTGAAAATTCCACACCTGTAATTTTGAACCAATCAAAATACGTTATTTTGGCAGATCACCATGGCAACGGAGGTATTTTATCGGAAATTTTTTGCTCGTGGGGTACCCAACAGCGAATTATAGTGGAAATTTTTTGACGTTTACCATAACAGAACATTTTTGACAGACTGGTTTTTATTTGTTTACATAATTTAGTTTTGATTCATTTTCTATCACTTGTAGTTACTCAAAACTTATGTAAAATTGAAGAATATACTATTTTCTATCTTGAAATGGTATTCCCATGCAACTACAATGAGTAGAAATTACGAATTTGAAAGCCTAAATAATTGCTGACAAAGCTATGGCGCGCTATTAATCTGTTCATGCAGCTTTGGATTTTCAAATGCAAATTTGGTGTGGAATTTTCTTACCGAATACCACGCGAAGTCAAATTAATATCCGGAAATTTTTTTTTGATCATGAATATTTTTAGAAAATTTCCGGAAATTATTTGACCTCTAGTGGTATTACTAGTGAAAATTCCACACCTGTAATTTTGAACCAATCAAAATACGTTATTTTGACAGATCACCATGGCAACGGAGGTATTTTATCGGAAATTTTTTGCTCGTGGGGTACCCAACAGCGAATTATAGTGGACATTTTTTGACGTTTACAATAACAGAACATTTTTGACAGACTGGTTTTTATTTGTTTACATAATTTAGTTTTGATTCATTTTCTATCACTTGTAGTTACTCAAAACTTATGTAAAATTGAAGAATATACTATTTTCTATCTTGAAATGGTATTCCCATGCAACTACAATGAGTAGAAATTACGAATTTGAAAGCCTAAATAATTGCTGACAAAGCTATGGCGCGCTATTAATCTGTTCATGCAGCTTTGGATTTTCAAATGCAAATTTGGTGTGGAATTTTCTTACCGAATACCACGCGAAGTCAAATTAATATCCGGAAATTTTTTTTTGATCATGAATATTTTTAGAAAATTTCCGGAAATTATTTGACCTCTAGTGGTATTACTAGTGAAAATTCCACACCTGTAATTTTGAACCAATCAAAATACGTTATTTTGACAGATCACCATGGCAACGGAGGTATTTTATCGGAAATTTTTTGCTCGTGGGGTACCCAACAGCGAATTATAGTGGAAATTTTTTGACGTTTACAATAACAGAACATTTTTGACAGACTGGTTTTTATTTGTTTACATAATTTAGTTTTGATTCATTTTCTATCACTTGTAGTTACTCAAAACTTATGTAAAATTGAAGAATATACTATTTTCTATCTTGAAATGGTATTCCCATGCAACTACAATGAGTAGAAATTACGAATTTGAAAGCCTAAATAATTGCTGACAAAGCTATGGCGCGCTATTAATCTGTTCATGCAGCTTTGGATTTTCAAATGCAAATTTGGTGTGGAATTTTCTTACCGAATACCACGCGAAGTCAAATTAATATCCGGAAATTTTTTTTTGATCATGAATATTTTTAGAAAATTTCCGGAAATTATTTGACCTCTAGTGGTATTACTAGTGAAAATTCCACACCTGTAATTTTGAACCAATCAAAATACGTTATTTTGACAGATCACCATGGCAACGGAGGTATTTTATCGGAAATTTTTTGCTCGTGGGGTACCCAACAGCGAATTATAGTGGAAATTTTTTGACGTTTACAATAACAGAACATTTTTGACAGACTGGTTTTTATTTGTTTACATAATTTAGTTTTGATTCATTTTCTATCACTTGTAGTTACTCAAAACTTATGTAAAATTGAAGAATATACTATTTTCTATCTTGAAATGGTATTCCCATGCAACTACAATGAGTAGAAATTACGAATTTGAAAGCCTAAATAATTGCTGACAAAGCTATGGCGCGCTATTAATCTGTTCATGCAGCTTTGGATTTTCAAATGCAAATTTGGTGTGGAATTTTCTTACCGAATACCACGCGAAGTCAAATTAATATCCGGAAATTTTTTTTTGATCATGAATATTTTTAGAAAATTTCCGGAAATTATTTGACCTCTAGTGGTATTACTAGTGAAAATTCCACACCTGTAATTTTGAACCAATCAAAATACGTTATTTTGACAGATCACCATGGCAACGGAGGTATTTTATCGGAAATTTTTTGCTCGTGGGGTACCCAACAGCGAATTATAGTGGAAATTTTTTGACGTTTACAATAACAGAACATTTTTGACAGACTGGTTTTTATTTGTTTACATAATTTAGTTTTGATTCATTTTCTATCACTTGTAGTTACTCAAAACTTATGTAAAATTGAAGAATATACTATTTTCTATCTTGAAATGGTATTCCCATGCAACTACAATGAGTAGAAATTACGAATTTGAAAGCCTAAATAATTGCTGACAAAGCTATGGCGCGCTATTAATCTGTTCATGCAGCTTTGGATTTTCAAATGCAAATTTGGTGTGGAATTTTCTTACCGAATACCACGCGAAGTCAAATTAATATCCGGAAATTTTTTTTTGATCATGAATATTTTTAGAAAATTTCCCTCGACTGCAACTCGGGAAATTTTCAAAATATTCATGATCTCAAAAAAATTTCCGGAAATTATTTGACCTCTAGTGGTATTACTAGTGAAAATTCCACACCTGTAATTTTGAACCAATCAAAATACGTTATTTTGACAGATCACCATGGCAACGGAGGTATTTTATCGGAAATTTTTGCTCGTGGGGTACCCAACAGCGAATTATAGTGGACATTTTTTGACGTTTACAATAACAGAACATTTTTGACAGACTGGTTTTTATTTGTTTACATAATTTAGTTTTGATTCATTTTCTATCACTTGTAGTTACTCAAAACTTATGTAAAATTGAAGAATATACTATTTTCTATCTTGAAATGGTATTCCCATGCAACTACAATGAGTAGAAATTACGAATTTGAAAGCCTAAATAATTGCTGACAAAGCTATGGCGCGCTATTAATCTGTTCATGCAGCTTTGGATTTTCAAATGCAAATTTGGTGTGGAATTTTCTTACCGAATACCACGCGAAGTCAAATTAATATCCGGAAATTTTTTTTTGATCATGAATATTTTTAGAAAATTTCCGGAAATTATTTGACCTCTAGTGGTATTACTAGTGAAAATTCCACACCTGTAATTTTGAACCAATCAAAATACGTTATTTTGACAGATCACCATGGCAACGGAGGTATTTTATCGGAAATTTTTTGCTCGTGGGGTACCCAACAGCGAATTATAGTGGAAATTTTTTGACGTTTACAATAACAGAACATTTTTGACAGACTGGTTTTTATTTGTTTACATAATTTAGTTTTGATTCATTTTCTATCACTTGTAGTTACTCAAAACTTATGTAAAATTGAAGAATATACTATTTTCTATCTTGAAATGGTATTCCCATGCAACTACAATGAGTAGAAATTACGAATTTGAAAGCCTAAATAATTGCTGACAAAGCTATGGCGCGCTATTAATCTGTTCATGCAGCTTTGGATTTTCAAATGCAAATTTGGTGTGGAATTTTCTTACCGAATACCACGCGAAGTCAAATTAATATCCGGAAATTTTTTTTTGATCATGAATATTTTTAGAAAATTTCCGGAAATTATTTGACCTCTAGTGGTATTACTAGTGAAAATTCCACACCTGTAATTTTGAACCAATCAAAATACGTTATTTTGACAGATCACCATGGCAACGGAGGTATTTTATCGGAAATTTTTTGCTCGTGGGGTACGCAACAGCGAATTATAGTGGAAATTTTTTGACGTTTACAATAACAGAACATTTTTGACAGACTGGTTTTTATTTGTTTACATAATTTAGTTTTGATTCATTTTCTATCACTTGTAGTTACTCAAAACTTATGTAAAATTGAAGAATATACTATTTTCTATCTTGAAATGGTATTCCCATGCAACTACAATGAGTAGAAATTACGAATTTGAAAGCCTAAATAATTGCTGACAAAGCTATGGCGCGCTATTAATCTGTTCATGCAGCTTTGGATTTTCAAATGCAAATTTGGTGTGGAATTTTCTTACCGAATACCACGCGAAGTCAAATTAATATCCGGAAATTTTTTTTTGATCATGAATATTTTTAGAAAATTTCCGGAAATTATTTGACCTCTAGTGGTATTACTAGTGAAAATTCCACACCTGTAATTTTGAACCAATCAAAATACGTTATTTTGACAGATCACCATGGCAACGGAGGTATTTTATCGGAAATTTTTTGCTCGTGGGGTACCCAACAGCGAATTATAGTGGAAATTTTTTGACGTTTACCATAACAGGACATTTTTGACAGACTGGTTTTTATTTGTTTACATAATTTAGTTTTGATTCATTTTCTATCACTTGTAGTTACTCAAAACTTATGTAAAATTGAAGAATATACTATTTTCTATCTTGAAATGGTATTCCCATGCAACTACAATGAGTAGAAATTACGAATTTGAAAGCCTAAATAATTGCTGACAAAGCTATGGCGCGCTATTAATCTGTTCATGCAGCTTTGGATTTTCAAATGCAAATTTGGTGTGGAATTTTCTTACCGAATACCACGCGAAGTCAAATTAATATCCGGAAATTTTTTTTTGATCATGAATATTTTTAGAAAATTTCCGGAAATTATTTGACCTCTAGTGGTATTACTAGTGAAAATTCCACACCTGTAATTTTGAACCAATCAAAATACGTTATTTTGACAGATCACCATGGCAACGGAGGTATTTTATCGGAAATTTTTTGCTCGTGGGGTACCCAACAGCGAATTATAGTGGAAATTTTTTGACGTTTACAATAACAGAACATTTTTGACAGACTGGTTTTTATTTGTTTACATAATTTAGTTTTGATTCATTTTCTATCACTTGTAGTTACTCAAAACTTATGTAAAATTGAAGAATATACTATTTTCTATCTTGAAATGGTATTCCCATGCAACTACAATGAGTAGAAATTACGAATTTGAAAGCCTAAATAATTGCTGACAAAGCTATGGCGCGCTATTAATCTGTTCATGCAGCTTTGGATTTTCAAATGCAAATTTGGTGTGGAATTTTCTTACCGAATACCACGCGAAGTCAAATTAATATCCGGAAATTTTTTTTTGATCATGAATATTTTTAGAAAATTTCCGGAAATTATTTGACCTCTAGTGGTATTACTAGTGAAAATTCCACACCTGTAATTTTGAACCAATCAAAATACGTTATTTTGACAGATCACCATGGCAACGGAGGTATTTTATCGGAAATTTTTTGCTCGTGGGGTACCCAACAGCGAATTATAGTGGAAATTTTTTGACGTTTACAATAACAGAACATTTTTGACAGACTGGTTTTTATTTGTTTACATAATTTAGTTTTGATTCATTTTCTATCACTTGTAGTTACTCAAAACTTATGTAAAATTGAAGAATATACTATTTTCTATCTTGAAATGGTATTCCCATGCAACTACAATGAGTAGAAATTACGAATTTGAAAGCCTAAATAATTGCTGACAAAGCTATGGCGCGCTATTAATCTGTTCATGCAGCTTTGGATTTTCAAATGCAAATTTGGTGTGGAATTTTCTTACCGAATACCACGCGAAGTCAAATTAATATCCGGAAATTTTTTTTTGATCATGAATATTTTTAGAAAATTTCCGGAAATTATTTGACCTCTAGTGGTATTACTAGTGAAAATTCCACACCTGTAATTTTGAACCAATCAAAATACGTTATTTTGACAGATCACCATGGCAACGGAGGTATTTTATCGGAAATTTTTTGCTCGTGGGGTACCCAACAGCGAATTATAGTGGAAATTTTTTGACGTTTACAATAACAGAACATTTTTGACAGACTGGTTTTTATTTGTTTACATAATTTAGTTTTGATTCATTTTCTATCACTTGTAGTTACTCAAAACTTATGTAAAATTGAAGAATATACTATTTTCTATCTTGAAATGGTATTCCCATGCAACTACAATGAGTAGAAATTACGAATTTGAAAGCCTAAATAATTGCTGACAAAGCTATGGCGCGCTATTAATCTGTTCATGCAGCTTTGGATTTTCAAATGCAAATTTGGTGTGGAATTTTCTTACCGAATACCACGCGAAGTCAAATTAATATCCGGAAATTTTTTTTTGATCATGAATATTTTTAGAAAATTTCCGGAAATTATTTGACCTCTAGTGGTATTACTAGTGAAAATTCCACACCTGTAATTTTGAACCAATCAAAATACGTTATTTTGACAGATCACCATGGCAACGGAGGTATTTTATCGGAAATTTTTTGCTCGTGGGGTACCCAACAGCGAATTATAGTGGAAATTTTTTGACGTTTACAATAACAGAACATTTTTGACAGACTGGTTTTTATTTGTTTACATAATTTAGTTTTGATTCATTTTCTATCACTTGTAGTTACTCAAAACTTATGTAAAATTGAAGAATATACTATTTTCTATCTTGAAATGGTATTCCCATGCAACTACAATGAGTAGAAATTACGAATTTGAAAGCCTAAATAATTGCTGACAAAGCTATGGCGCGCTATTAATCTGTTCATGCAGCTTTGGATTTTCAAATGCAAATTTGGTGTGGAATTTTCTTACCGAATACCACGCGAAGTCAAATTAATATCCGGAAATTTTTTTTTGATCATGAATATTTTTAGAAAATTTCCCTCGACTGCAACTCGGGAAATTTTCAAAATATTCATGATCTCAAAAAAATTTCCGGAAATTATTTGACCTCTAGTGGTATTACTAGTGAAAATTCCACACCTGTAATTTTGAACCAATCAAAATACGTTATTTTGACAGATCACCATGGCAACGGAGGTATTTTATCGGAAATTTTTGCTCGTGGGGTACCCAACAGCGAATTATAGTGGACATTTTTTGACGTTTACAATAACAGAACATTTTTGACAGACTGGTTTTTATTTGTTTACATAATTTAGTTTTGATTCATTTTCTATCACTTGTAGTTACTCAAAACTTATGTAAAATTGAAGAATATACTATTTTCTATCTTGAAATGGTATTCCCATGCAACTACAATGAGTAGAAATTACGAATTTGAAAGCCTAAATAATTGCTGACAAAGCTATGGCGCGCTATTAATCTGTTCATGCAGCTTTGGATTTTCAAATGCAAATTTGGTGTGGAATTTTCTTACCGAATACCACGCGAAGTCAAATTAATATCCGGAAATTTTTTTTTGATCATGAATATTTTTAGAAAATTTCCGGAAATTATTTGACCTCTAGTGGTATTACTAGTGAAAATTCCACACCTGTAATTTTGAACCAATCAAAATACGTTATTTTGACAGATCACCATGGCAACGGAGGTATTTTATCGGAAATTTTTTGCTCGTGGGGTACCCAACAGCGAATTATAGTGGAAATTTTTTGACGTTTACAATAACAGAACATTTTTGACAGACTGGTTTTTATTTGTTTACATAATTTAGTTTTGATTCATTTTCTATCACTTGTAGTTACTCAAAACTTATGTAAAATTGAAGAATATACTATTTTCTATCTTGAAATGGTATTCCCATGCAACTACAATGAGTAGAAATTACGAATTTGAAAGCCTAAATAATTGCTGACAAAGCTATGGCGCGCTATTAATCTGTTCATGCAGCTTTGGATTTTCAAATGCAAATTTGGTGTGGAATTTTCTTACCGAATACCACGCGAAGTCAAATTAATATCCGGAAATTTTTTTTTGATCATGAATATTTTTAGAAAATTTCCGGAAATTATTTGACCTCTAGTGGTATTACTAGTGAAAATTCCACACCTGTAATTTTGAACCAATCAAAATACGTTATTTTGACAGATCACCATGGCAACGGAGGTATTTTATCGGAAATTTTTTGCTCGTGGGGTACGCAACAGCGAATTATAGTGGAAATTTTTTGACGTTTACAATAACAGAACATTTTTGACAGACTGGTTTTTATTTGTTTACATAATTTAGTTTTGATTCATTTTCTATCACTTGTAGTTACTCAAAACTTATGTAAAATTGAAGAATATACTATTTTCTATCTTGAAATGGTATTCCCATGCAACTACAATGAGTAGAAATTACGAATTTGAAAGCCTAAATAATTGCTGACAAAGCTATGGCGCGCTATTAATCTGTTCATGCAGCTTTGGATTTTCAAATGCAAATTTGGTGTGGAATTTTCTTACCGAATACCACGCGAAGTCAAATTAATATCCGGAAATTTTTTTTTGATCATGAATATTTTTAGAAAATTTCCGGAAATTATTTGACCTCTAGTGGTATTACTAGTGAAAATTCCACACCTGTAATTTTGAACCAATCAAAATACGTTATTTTGACAGATCACCATGGCAACGGAGGTATTTTATCGGAAATTTTTTGCTCGTGGGGTACCCAACAGCGAATTATAGTGGAAATTTTTTGACGTTTACAATAACAGAACATTTTTGACAGACTGGTTTTTATTTGTTTACATAATTTAGTTTTGATTCATTTTCTATCACTTGTAGTTACTCAAAACTTATGTAAAATTGAAGAATATACTATTTTCTATCTTGAAATGGTATTCCCATGCAACTACAATGAGTAGAAATTACGAATTTGAAAGCCTAAATAATTGCTGACAAAGCTATGGCGCGCTATTAATCTGTTCATGCAGCTTTGGATTTTCAAATGCAAATTTGGTGTGGAATTTTCTTACCGAATACCACGCGAAGTCAAATTAATATCCGGAAATTTTTTTTTGATCATGAATATTTTTAGAAAATTTCCGGAAATTATTTGACCTCTAGTGGTATTACTAGTGAAAATTCCACACCTGTAATTTTGAACCAATCAAAATACGTTATTTTGACAGATCACCATGGCAACGGAGGTATTTTATCGGAAATTTTTTGCTCGTGGGGTACCCAACAGCGAATTATAGTGGAAATTTTTTGACGTTTACAATAACAGAACATTTTTGACAGACTGGTTTTTATTTGTTTACATAATTTAGTTTTGATTCATTTTCTATCACTTGTAGTTACTCAAAACTTATGTAAAATTGAAGAATATACTATTTTCTATCTTGAAATGGTATTCCCATGCAACTACAATGAGTAGAAATTACGAATTTGAAAGCCTAAATAATTGCTGACAAAGCTATGGCGCGCTATTAATCTGTTCATGCAGCTTTGGATTTTCAAATGCAAATTTGGTGTGGAATTTTCTTACCGAATACCACGCGAAGTCAAATTAATATCCGGAAATTTTTTTTTGATCATGAATATTTTTAGAAAATTTCCGGAAATTATTTGACCTCTAGTGGTATTACTAGTGAAAATTCCACACCTGTAATTTTGAACCAATCAAAATACGTTATTTTGACAGATCACCATGGCAACGGAGGTATTTTATCGGAAATTTTTTGCTCGTGGGGTACCCAACAGCGAATTATAGTGGAAATTTTTTGACGTTTACAATAACAGAACATTTTTGACAGACTGGTTTTTATTTGTTTACATAATTTAGTTTTGATTCATTTTCTATCACTTGTAGTTACTCAAAACTTATGTAAAATTGAAGAATATACTATTTTCTATCTTGAAATGGTATTCCCATGCAACTACAATGAGTAGAAATTACGAATTTGAAAGCCTAAATAATTGCTGACAAAGCTATGGCGCGCTATTAATCTGTTCATGCAGCTTTGGATTTTCAAATGCAAATTTGGTGTGGAATTTTCTTACCGAATACCACGCGAAGTCAAATTAATATCCGGAAATTTTTTTTTGATCATGAATATTTTTAGAAAATTTCCGGAAATTATTTGACCTCTAGTGGTATTACTAGTGAAAATTCCACACCTGTAATTTTGAACCAATCAAAATACGTTATTTTGACAGATCACCATGGCAACGGAGGTATTTTATCGGAAATTTTTTGCTCGTGGGGTACCCAACAGCGAATTATAGTGGAAATTTTTTGACGTTTACAATAACAGAACATTTTTGACAGACTGGTTTTTATTTGTTTACATAATTTAGTTTTGATTCATTTTCTATCACTTGTAGTTACTCAAAACTTATGTAAAATTGAAGAATATACTATTTTCTATCTTGAAATGGTATTCCCATGCAACTACAATGAGTAGAAATTACGAATTTGAAAGCCTAAATAATTGCTGACAAAGCTATGGCGCGCTATTAATCTGTTCATGCAGCTTTGGATTTTCAAATGCAAATTTGGTGTGGAATTTTCTTACCGAATACCACGCGAAGTCAAATTAATATCCGGAAATTTTTTTTTGATCATGAATATTTTTAGAAAATTTCCCTCGACTGCAACTCGGGAAATTTTCAAAATATTCATGATCTCAAAAAAATTTCCGGAAATTATTTGACCTCTAGTGGTATTACTAGTGAAAATTCCACACCTGTAATTTTGAACCAATCAAAATACGTTATTTTGACAGATCACCATGGCAACGGAGGTATTTTATCGGAAATTTTTGCTCGTGGGGTACCCAACAGCGAATTATAGTGGACATTTTTTGACGTTTACAATAACAGAACATTTTTGACAGACTGGTTTTTATTTGTTTACATAATTTAGTTTTGATTCATTTTCTATCACTTGTAGTTACTCAAAACTTATGTAAAATTGAAGAATATACTATTTTCTATCTTGAAATGGTATTCCCATGCAACTACAATGAGTAGAAATTACGAATTTGAAAGCCTAAATAATTGCTGACAAAGCTATGGCGCGCTATTAATCTGTTCATGCAGCTTTGGATTTTCAAATGCAAATTTGGTGTGGAATTTTCTTACCGAATACCACGCGAAGTCAAATTAATATCCGGAAATTTTTTTTTGATCATGAATATTTTTAGAAAATTTCCGGAAATTATTTGACCTCTAGTGGTATTACTAGTGAAAATTCCACACCTGTAATTTTGAACCAATCAAAATACGTTATTTTGACAGATCACCATGGCAACGGAGGTATTTTATCGGAAATTTTTTGCTCGTGGGGTACCCAACAGCGAATTATAGTGGAAATTTTTTGACGTTTACAATAACAGAACATTTTTGACAGACTGGTTTTTATTTGTTTACATAATTTAGTTTTGATTCATTTTCTATCACTTGTAGTTACTCAAAACTTATGTAAAATTGAAGAATATACTATTTTCTATCTTGAAATGGTATTCCCATGCAACTACAATGAGTAGAAATTACGAATTTGAAAGCCTAAATAATTGCTGACAAAGCTATGGCGCGCTATTAATCTGTTCATGCAGCTTTGGATTTTCAAATGCAAATTTGGTGTGGAATTTTCTTACCGAATACCACGCGAAGTCAAATTAATATCCGGAAATTTTTTTTTGATCATGAATATTTTTAGAAAATTTCCGGAAATTATTTGACCTCTAGTGGTATTACTAGTGAAAATTCCACACCTGTAATTTTGAACCAATCAAAATACGTTATTTTGACAGATCACCATGGCAACGGAGGTATTTTATCGGAAATTTTTTGCTCGTGGGGTACGCAACAGCGAATTATAGTGGAAATTTTTTGACGTTTACAATAACAGAACATTTTTGACAGACTGGTTTTTATTTGTTTACATAATTTAGTTTTGATTCATTTTCTATCACTTGTAGTTACTCAAAACTTATGTAAAATTGAAGAATATACTATTTTCTATCTTGAAATGGTATTCCCATGCAACTACAATGAGTAGAAATTACGAATTTGAAAGCCTAAATAATTGCTGACAAAGCTATGGCGCGCTATTAATCTGTTCATGCAGCTTTGGATTTTCAAATGCAAATTTGGTGTGGAATTTTCTTACCGAATACCACGCGAAGTCAAATTAATATCCGGAAATTTTTTTTTGATCATGAATATTTTTAGAAAATTTCCGGAAATTATTTGACCTCTAGTGGTATTACTAGTGAAAATTCCACACCTGTAATTTTGAACCAATCAAAATACGTTATTTTGACAGATCACCATGGCAACGGAGGTATTTTATCGGAAATTTTTTGCTCGTGGGGTACCCAACAGCGAATTATAGTGGAAATTTTTTGACGTTTACAATAACAGAACATTTTTGACAGACTGGTTTTTATTTGTTTACATAATTTAGTTTTGATTCATTTTCTATCACTTGTAGTTACTCAAAACTTATGTAAAATTGAAGAATATACTATTTTCTATCTTGAAATGGTATTCCCATGCAACTACAATGAGTAGAAATTACGAATTTGAAAGCCTAAATAATTGCTGACAAAGCTATGGCGCGCTATTAATCTGTTCATGCAGCTTTGGATTTTCAAATGCAAATTTGGTGTGGAATTTTCTTACCGAATACCACGCGAAGTCAAATTAATATCCGGAAATTTTTTTTTGATCATGAATATTTTTAGAAAATTTCCCTCGACTGCAACTCGGGAAATTTTCAAAATATTCATGATCTCAAAAAAATTTCCGGAAATTATTTGACCTCTAGTGGTATTACTAGTGAAAATTCCACACCTGTAATTTTGAACCAATCAAAATACGTTATTTTGACAGATCACCATGGCAACGGAGGTATTTTATCGGAAATTTTTTGCTCGTGGGGTACCCAACAGCGAATTATAGTGGACATTTTTTGACGTTTACAATAACAGAACATTTTTGACAGACTGGTTTTTATTTGTTTACATAATTTAGTTTTGATTCATTTTCTATCACTTGTAGTTACTCAAAACTTATGTAAAATTGAAGAATATACTATTTTCTATCTTGAAATGGTATTCCCATGCAACTACAATGAGTAGAAATTACGAATTTGAAAGCCTAAATAATTGCTGACAAAGCTATGGCGCGCTATTAATCTGTTCATGCAGCTTTGGATTTTCAAATGCAAATTTGGTGTGGAATTTTCTTACCGAATACCACGCGAAGTCAAATTAATATCCGGAAATTTTTTTTTGATCATGAATATTTTTAGAAAATTTCCCTCGTCTGCGACTCGGGAAATTTTCAAAATATTCATGATCTCAAAAAAATTTCCGGAAATAATTTGACCTCTAGTGGTATTACTAGTGAAAATTTTTATATTTATATTAGTCCAGAAAGCCACTGCATATCCGCTAGGAAAAATATTCTGATTCGGATTTTTTGCACAATCCTACTCAAGAAGGACTCCTTTTAACAAATTTGCATGTTTCCATGACCAAAAGATGGTCAAAAAATTTTTAAATATTTTTTTTTTGTTTTTTTCCTAAAATTATTTTTAGGTTTTTTGGATCATTCCAAACAGAAAAGATCTTTGGTGACTTTTCTCTAAAAATGATAGTTTTTGACATATAAGAGATTAAAAATTGAAAAATTGTGAAATCGGCCATTTTTAACCCTCAAAAACTATGTGAAAAACTGAAAATTTGGATGTTGCCAAGGTAGGCAGATATTCTTTAAACATCTATTGATGAAATTCCAAAGAGTTTTTGCAATACAATATTCAAAACTCCTTTGTTTTTTAATTGCTAATCAAGCGTGCACGACACTATTTTCCACCGTTGCATGTGTATACAGTATGGTGCAAATGAAAGGAATAAATTCGTTTTTTTTTTCGTAAACCGGCGACTTTAAGGAAAAATCGCGAAACAGGTCGATTTTTTTTTAAGTTATGATATTGTGGCATATATGGTATACTAGTGACGTCATCCATATGGACGTGATGACGTAATCGATGATTTTTTTAAATGAGAATAGGGGTAGTGTGCTAGCTCATTTAAAAGGTTCTTCAATTATCTATTCAGTAATATAAACATTTACATAATAATTTATACAGGGTGTCCAAAAAAAAGTTTTTAATTAAATTATTTGAAAAAAAGAATGTATGTAATTTATTTAATTCAAAATACGTTAAATTTCCACAGTCACAACACGTTCTTCTACAACACGTTGCCATGTCATTTGAATTAATGAAAATAAAAATTCACTTATATGGAGAACAGTGTAATTTTTTTCTTGGAAACGGTTAACTTTAGAAAAAAATGTTATAGGACTTTTTTGTTCTAAATTGTGTATTATATCCATACCTTAAAAGAACGCACTATTTTCGGGGACACCCTGTATATCCTGTTTTTTTATGTTCGTGTTAGTCTCTTGGATTTAATAGTGTTGTGGAGACTTGACATAGGTACACCTGGTTCCAAAAAAAACTGATACGACTCTTGACGCGTATTTTGTAGAAAATTGAGCAGTGTATTTTGAAGGATAAATACTTAATATTTACATACTGTCAATGTCACTGCCAAATCTTAAAATTTGTCAGATAGCTTATTCTGTTCCACGGTTATTAGACTTTATTATTAATCTTTATTATTAATACTTTCTCCGCATCTGAGGGTATCTTATCAACTGTATTGTTTTTAAACAATAGATGATAAAATAAAAATATTGACAGTTCAAAAATGTGAACATTATTGCATTGTGTGTGGCCTAAGTTTGGGCTGAAAACTGAAATGTATTACATTTTTACAAAATTTTGGAATATGTTTAATTACGTAGACCAATTTTAACAGTTGTTTTCAATACAGATTTCAATCATCTACAAATAGTTTCTAATGTCTTTTGATGTCAAATAATTAGGGAAGCTGGAATTCAACAGTTTAGAATTTTACATTGAGTTAATGCAAAATTGTGACGCATGTCAAAATTCTCAATGTATTTTAATTGTATTCATTTTTTTTTCGAATCCTGAGAAAACTAATAAATATTTTTGAAAAATTTAAACTCAGAATGAAAGACTACATTATTACCGAGGGCTGAAAGTCCCTGAAAACTTCTATAATATTTATTTTAATAAGTTACAGGGCTGAAAATAAAAAAAAGTGTGATATTTAATTTCAAATATTTCATTCAATAGAAACTGCTTGTTTATTCTAAGGGGCTTTCCGCCCTCGGTAATAATGTAATCTTTCATCCTGCGTTTAAATTTTTCTAAAATACTTATTAGTTTTTTCATGGATCAGTTGTTTGTTGTTTGTTTATTTTATTATTTGTCTGTCATAATCAATATAATGTCAGATCAATCAAATACACTGCTCAACATGATCAAATCTTACTAAGAGTCGTATCAGTTTTTTTAGGAACCGGCTGTACATCTGTTTGTTACCTGATTTCTTACTTTTCTTTTTTTAGACTTTTCTCACGCCCTTGACACATGGCGTGTTTACAGTGTTAACGGATGGCCTTGCAAACGAGGAGCTCTGTGTAAAGAAAACGTACGAACTGGATTTTGGTTCTGCGAAATAGAAGGTGGTGAGCATGGTGCTTGGGATTACTGTTGTAGACCGGACCATCAATGTGGTGCTTCCAATGGATACCCCTATCTGTGGTAGGTGTTCACGCTTAGATGTATTAAACAGAAATGCCGTATGATCAATAAAAATTTAGCTTAAACCTATTTCTTTTATATTCAAGGTGTTATGTTGGACCAGATAGGACACAATGGCGAAGATGTAACGATAGATATTATCCTTATATACACAATACAGATAGGATAGTCGATGGAAAATACCTGCCTCCTGGACAAAGTCGGCCTTGGAGGCCGCCACTCTTTAGGCCCGATAGGCTACCATCACAAAACCCACTACCACCTCCTAAGCCAAGTCTTGATCAGTACGAAATGATCTTTGATGAGGAATTCTTAGAACCTCCGAAGCCAGGTAAGCCTCCGACTACTACTTCTTAAGTACCTACTTCCCTGTCTATACCAGTTAGTCTAGGCGCCAAATAGAGGTCACCTTGCCCTTTTAAATTCTGATGGACAGACTCAGCGGTTTCTTATGGATTTTTGGCTGCTGATTATAAATTTCGAGGGTGGATTTCGATCCGAGTTGTCAAAAAATTGTTATAAACAATTTAATTGTTTATAAATTGTTTATAAGGCTCTGGCTCATAAACTAAAAGAGATAAAAAAATGTTTCAAATAAAATTTGTTCCTTAATAAAAAAAAGAAGAAAAAAACGTTTACTAAACTTAAATCCAACAGTTAAAACTCAAGATATTGTAAAATTAGTGCACAATGCAAATTGAAAATTGCAAAGTAAGTATTTTTCGAAGCTTTATTGACGGTAACTCGGCTTTTGCGGATGCAAATGAGCCTTAGAAGATCTCATTTTAAAGTTCGATTAATATGCTTCCAAACAAAGTTTATTAAATTAGTTTATCTTCATTTGTTTTAAAGTTATACCCGTTTGAAGTTATAATTTTCTTAAAAAAATTATACATTAATTTGTTTATAAGGGTTTCAAGCAAATTTGTTGTTGTTGTTTGTTTGGGTTTATATGACTGCGGACACTAAATCCATTCGCCAATTTTACTATTTTTTATTTTATTAGTCATTTTTTCGTATCTTATCCTAAAACTAATACTAATATAACAAACAATTCTACTAATAAATAATTATTTTTGTATTTTTTTTTAATAATTTTTTATATATATATATATTTATTAATTTTTTTCCAAATGATGTTCTCAGAGTTCCACAGCAAAAACTGCAACATTCTTCTTTAGCCCTCTACTTCATTCGAAAGCTATTTTACTATGGACTGTCCAAGTTCGTCATTCATTTTTATCTACATATTTTTTTTTATATTTTTTTTTAATTATTATATTTTTTTTTTCTATTTTTTTTTATATATCTTTTTTATATTTTTTCTTTCTTTTTTTTTATTATTTTTTTTTTATTTTTTTATTTTTTTTTTATTTTTTTTTTATTATTTTTTTTTATATTTCTTTTCTTTTTTTTTCTTTTCTTTTCTTTTCTTTTTCTTTTAACATATAACAATTTACAAGAAATACTTACTCTATATTTTACAATTACAATTTAAGCTTAATATCTAAAATATGTTTATACAATAGTCGGTATACCAACTCATTATTTTCTAATGTTAATAAATAATTTAAATTAATGGGATGGTGGACATCAGTCAAAGAATACAGTGAATTTAAAAACATATTAACTTTATTAGAGATAAGAGAACAGGTCAAAATTTTGTGTTGTAGATTGCCCAACTGTCCACAAATACATTGTGGACTATCAGCTATATTAATTTTAAATAAATATGATGGAGTAAGACAGTGGTCAAATCTCATTCTGCATATGGTTCTTATCATATCTTTTGTCGACTCCATTTTAGAAAACCAAGGTTTATCCGTTATATAGTTTCTGATTGATCTGTAGTGGTTTCCTGTATTTACGTTTTCATCAATATACCTTTCTTTCCATTCTTTCTTAATCTCTTTGAATAAATTTGATTCAATATCTTTTGGCGTACAAAGATAATGGGTTAATACTCCTTGTGTCACCGCGTTTTTAGCCAATTCATCTACCATTTCATTTCCAGTTATTCCACAGTGGCTTTTAACCCATGCCAACTTAACAGACTTTCCTTGTTGCTGAAGTTCTTTAATTTTATTTATGATATATAATTCAATGTAGTTCACTTTTGATTTAGGATTTATAGCACTAATTTTACTAAGAGAACTTTTACTGTCACTAAAAATTATAAACTTTGAATGATTTATATTAGATAAATATTTTAGTGCTTCCATTATCGCTATTAATTCAGCTGTGTATATACTCATAATAGAATTTAGTTTAAACATTTTACTAATTTTATTACTGCTATCCCAATAGGCACATCCCACACCTTCAATATTTTTTGATGCATCTGTATATAGCATACAATAATCTTTGAACATTTGTGAACTGTCGGAGATAAACACTAATTTTCTTAAAGATATAGGCAACTTGCTATAGTCCCTTAAAAAGTATACCTGAACTTGTTCCATACTATTAAAGTCAATATTATAATTTGGGTTTATGTCATATTTATAAAGTTGTTTATCATATATTGTCATTTTTGAATATAAATCTACCATATTTAGAGTTTTCTTTTTTATCCAATATTTTTCTGTCAAGTCTGCTAAAAACAGTTGATGTATTTTGGAAATTAAACTTGCCTTTTTTTCATACAATCTAACTAAAAGGTTGATGCCAAGTTTTTTTCGTCTTATATCCATCGGCATTTCACAGCATTCAACTTGTAGATTATTTATCGGTGTACTTCTTAGGGCTCCTATACACAATCTAAGGGATTTATTAATGATTTTGTCTATTTTATTTAAATGACACTGTGATGCGTCACTGTATAATATTGATCCGTAGTCGAATATAGCTCTTATATTATTTTTAAATAACAACAAAGAAATATTTGGATCTGCTCCCCAACGTAAGTGTGATACGAATCGAAGAAGGTTTATTCCTTTTTCTGTTTTTTTAACTATATTGTCTATATGTTCTTTCCAGAGAAGCTGTCTATCCAGAGTAATACCCAAATATTTAACATAACTTTGTACAGGATAGGATATATTGTTTATTAAGATGTGATTGGGTATTTCTTTTCGTTTTCTTGTAAAAATACATAATTTGGTTTTGGAATCAGATATATTTAGTCCATGTAATTCACTCCATATTTTAATATGTTTGTCTCCTTCTTCAATGGATTTGACTGCATTTTCTATTTTAATGTTTTCTTGATAAATAACTATATCATCTGCAAATTGTAAAATTTTTGTTGAGTTTAAATTTTTTTCTATATCAGAAGTGTAAATTAAATATAACAAAGGGCTTAATATTCCTCCTTGAGGTAAACCACCCATCGCTACTCTTGGACCAAATGTGTTATTATTTACCGATATATAAATTTTTCTACAGTCATACAATTTTATTATTTTTTGACAGAAGCATTCTGGCAGACCTATTTGTATCATTTTGTTATATAGTATATTTAAATTAACGTTGTCGTATGCTGCTTCAACATCTAATAAAAGAGCGATTACTGAAGAATTTTTCGTAAACGCTAAATTTATATCTGTTACCAAATGACTCACAGCTTCCACAGTAGAATGATTTTTTCGAAATCCAAATTGTGTTTGTGATAATTTATTGTTTTTTTCTAGCCAACTTTCGAGCCTAAGTTTTATCATTCTTTCCAGTGTTTTTGTTATGCAGGAGCTCAATGAAATACCTCTATAAGATTCTACTGAATCAGGATTCCGATTTGTTTTGAGAATAGGAATCACCCGGTACTCTCTCCAGTTATCTGGAATATCTTCTGATAACCATATTTGATTAAAAAAATTTAATAGTGTTTCTTTCCCTTTTTGATGTAAATTGGCCAACATAATATAATGTACATTATCTATACCTGGAGAAGTATTTTTCTTATTCTTAAGGCTTATTTCTAATTCACAGAAACTAAATGGAATTGAAAGTGGATGCATAGAGTTTTTTCTTTCCATTACATTAATTTTTGAAAATATATTATCTGGACATAATTTTCTTAAAAACTCCTCAACCCATTCTCCTTCAGTCACTGGATTTACTTGTGGTTTAAAAATGTTTTGTAATCGTTTGGCTTGATTCCACATATCTTTAATTGGTGTATTTTTGTTTAAAGTTTTACAAAAATTTCTCCATGCATTACGCTTACTCTCTAATACAACTTTTTTGGTTTTCGCTACACATTTATTATAATTTATATAATTTTGTATATTAGACTGTAGTTTAAACTTGCGTAAAGCTAGTTTTTGTTCTTCTATTACCTTTTTACAATTGTCATTCCACCAAGTTTTTCTAAATCGTGGATTAGTCCCTGTTCTCTTCTCCGGTATACATATCTTACAATATTCGTTTAATTTATTTAAAAATTGTTGGTAATTTAAATTATTATCTATTTCCATGAAATTATCAGTGATAGAAGAGAAAAGAGACCAATCCGCTTTATTTATGTTCCATTGGAATTTTGTATTTACACATTCCGCTTTATTAACATTAATATTTGACTTAATAATAATAGCAAAATGATTTGATCCTAATGTCTCGTCCACAACATCCCAATCGAAAAAATGACTAATATTTGCTGAGCATATTGTAAGATCTATTGCAGATTTATTATTGCTATTCGGTCTACGCATCAAAGTTTCTTTACCATTATTTAAAATTACAAGATTACAGTCCTCAATAGCTTCTAACAGATTTTTTCCTATAGTATCTACAGTACTACAACCCCAAACATAATTGTGGCTATTAAAATCACCACCAATTATAAAAGGCTTCTCTAGACTATTAAAAAACTTTTTCCATTCATTTAGAGTGATTTTAAGATTTGGTTTTACGTATATTGAATAAATGTTTAACTTTTTTCCGGATTGAATTTTAATTGATATGCTATTGCACATTATGTCATTAATTTGGTGAAAAGTAGGACTGTTGTAAAATTTTATTAATTTTTTCAAAAGGATGGCTACTCCACCATATCCATCATCTCTATCATTCCTAAAGACATTATAACCAGTAAAGTTAATAAAATTACTTTTTTTTAACCAAGTTTCTGATATTAATCCTATATCTATTTTATTGTCATACAAGAATTTTTCTAAATAACCCTTATTTGTTTTAATTGATCTCGCATTCCATTGAAGAAATGAAACGTTAGCCATCACGAGGTAATAATAATTGTGAAATATTGTTTTTTAATAATTCCAACGTTTTTTTATCTAAATTGTGATTAATTTGATTTAATGTTGCTGAAATAAAGTTTACTATTATTTCTCCTATATTATTTTGATTATCGTTTTGTGTTTGTGTTGTGTTAGAATAAATGGGATTATTAAAATTATAACAAGGCTGACTTTGTATTCTTGGTGTTTGCAAAATTTTTCTGCGTGCTTCCATTGTTTCTTTATCTACACTACTAGAATCAATACTACTTGATCTTTTTCGTTTAGATATTGTATATTTATTTGAAGTATTTTCTTGATCTTTACTTACTGTTGAATAACATTTTTTATATTTATTATTAGCTTCATAATATGTTATATTTTCATTATTCATAATTTTTTTAATATATTCCTGTTTTTGTCTTTCTGTACAATCTGCTCCCTTGTCAGTAGCGCTGTGTTTTCCTTTGCACAATACACAAAGTAAATTATTCGGATTGGAACAATTAGATTTGTTGTGTTCTTCGCCACATCTTTCACACCTATCTTTTCCTCTACATTGGGCACTTATATGCCCAAATCTCAAACACTTTAAACATTGGATTATTCTGGGTGTATAATTTTCCACCTCGTATATCATTTTTTCTATTATTACATTTTTTGGTATAGACTGACCTTTAAAAGTGACAATTACGGTTCCTGTTTTTACATAATTAGTATTACCATTATCTTGAATCACTTTCCGCATAATTCTTTTTACATGTAATACTTCGAATTTAATTCCAAATCTAGGTTTAATTAATGATAATAAATCATTATCTTCTATCTCTTTATCTACCAATTTTATAACACCTTTCTTTTGAGTAAAAAACGTTGGAATATATGCCTCATACTCTTTGCTTTTAAGAATTTGAGAATCAATTAATTTATTAGCACTAGCAAAATTATTTAGTTCTACCTTGATTTTATTTCTACCAACTACTGTAATTTGTGTGATATTATTTTCAATTTCAGGTACTGCACTTAAAATCAAACGGGCCGTGCCGATCCTGTGTAATCGACCAATGTTACCGTTTTTATTTTCTATGTGTACTATATAAGGTGCATTATCTCCAAATTGATATCTATGTTTTAATCTTAAATTTATTACTTTATTTAAATTTTGCTTACCTGACTTATCTGTTTGATTTAAATTTGTCAAATTTTCATCGTTATTGCAACTAAATTTGTTACTTACCTCAATAGTACTACTTGTTTGGTTTTGTTTGTTTGTTACCTTATTATTTACTCTATTGTTATTTTTATTTAATTCCTCATATTCCATCATCCCATCTCCTTCCATTTCTACATAAAATTTACCTTTATCTGGAGGTTCAGGTGGTATACCTTCCATATTATTTGTTTTCTGAAATTTAACTTCTAGGCGCTAAATTTCACACTTTCTTACAGATCACTGGTTTAGTACTTCTTTATACTACTCGTAATACTCAAAAAGTTAAGAAAAAACCTTAAAAATTAATAATTTTTAGGAGAACTTCTAAATAAACTGCCTTTCAATTTGACGTTTATTTGACATTGCAAGCAAATTTGAGCTATAAACATTTATACTTTGATTACCAATAATGATAGAAGAACTCAAAAGGAACATTTTGAGCTTACGAAAATGTTCGTAACTTTATTTTTGACCAAGATATCGATACTTTAATAGCACAAGCTCTGAGGCACAAGATCGACTCACAGCGTAAATTTGTTATGAAGCTATTTCATTGTGGTATTAAAATTATTCTAAATGGAAAATAAGCCACAATTTAACTAAAAAATTATTTTATTAACGTTTTGACGTCCAAATCGGACGTCGTTGTCAAAATAAAAAATATTAATAAATAAACAAAAATGTTGCTTAGTAAAAAAATCTTCTAATAATTTAATTTAATCTGACTGAATTCAGACATATAGGTACATTTTAAAGTAGTTTAAACTGATATTGGCGGCAACATTTATAAGTTGCATTCCTGGGACGACTTTACTGAAAGATAGTTCATTCGATTACATGAAACCAACCCTAACTCAAATTTTTCATTAAAGATTTAATAAACTCTCTTTCAGTAAAGTCGTCCCAGGAACGCAACTCATAAATATTGGCAATATCATTTTAAAGTCTTTTGAGTCAGATTAAATTAAATTATTAGAAGAATGTTTTTTTAAGCAACAACATTTTTGTTTAATTTACTAATATTTTGTATTTTGACAACGACTTCTGATTTGGACGTGGAAACGTTAATAAAATCATTTTTTAGTTAAATTGTGGCTTATTTCCTATTTAGAATAATTAATTCCACAAGAAAATAGCTTCAGAACAACTTTATGCTGTGAGCCGATCTTGCGCCTCAGAGCTTGCGCTGTTAAAATATCGATATCTTGGCCAAAAACAAAGTTACGAACATTTTCGTAAGCTCAAAATATTCCTTTTGAGTTCTTCTATCATTATTGTTAATTAAAGTATAAATGTTTATAGCTCAAATTTGCTTGAAACCCTTATAAACAAATTAATGTACAATTTTTTTAAGAAAATTATAACTTCAAACGGGTATAACTTTAAAACAAATGAAGATAAAGTAATTTAACAAACTTTGTTTGGAAGCCTATTAATCAAGCTTTAAAATGAGACCTTCTAAGTCTCATTTTCATGCGTATAATCCGATTTACGATCGATAGAGCTTCGAAAAAATACTTATTTTGCAATTTTCAATTTGCATTGTGCACTAATTTTACATTATCTTGAGTTATAATTGTTGGATTTAAGATTAATAAACATTTTTTTCTTCGTTTTTTATTAAGGAATAAATTTTATTTGAAACATTTTTTTTATCTCTTTTAGTTTACGAGCCAGAGCCTTATAAACAGTTTATAAACAATTAAATTGTTTAAAACAATTTTTTGACCACTCGGATCAAAATCCACCCTTGAAATTCGTAATCAGTAGCCAAAAATTCATACGAAACCGTTGAGTTTGTCCATCAGAATTGAAAAGGACACGGTGACCCCTCTGGCGCCTAGACTAAGTAGAGCCTCTTTACAATATATACTATTTTTACTCTATTCCGAATGCATTTTCCTCACCCCATAATACTTCAATTCTTGAAGGCAGTTCATAGGCATTGAACGATGTCGGTGACAGAACACATGCCTGTCTGACACCACGCGTAATAAAAACTTTAGCTGAAACTTCTTGATCCAACTTAATACAAGCGGTCCGATTATAGTAAAGATTTTTGAGCAATCTAATGTCGTACGTGTCCAGACCAACCAAGTCCAAGCATTGAAATAGTAATGTATGTGGCACTCTATCAAAGGCTTTTTCGAAATCTATAAACTCGTGGTTCGTGTGCATTCAATTCCAATCTGGCAACAAAATTTTTGTTTTTGCTGAATCACAACTAAAACTGTTCTCATCAAGGTTCCATACTTGTCTTGGTTTATCTGCAAGGCCTAACTCTTCCATCGTATTCTTCAGCAAATCAAAGTTATATCCAATTTGAACTAATTAAACAAGTGCTACTTCAACCACTTGTTCTTTGATGGACAGTATATTTCTCTTTCGAAATTTAATAAACCAGTCTGGTCCTGGCCGCCCCTGTTCAGGACTGAGTCTTCATCTTATTTAGTTTAACAAAATCTTTCACCTTTGATAATACCTCCTTTCGGGATAGACTGAACCTTTATTTTTCCATAGTTCTTATACACTCTGCAACCTTTTTTTATCTTCTGGTAGTACCTAGATCAGTTAGTTTTCAAAATCAGCAAATTTTTTAGTAACATTTAATAAGAATATTTATATTTCAGGTGGTCTTGGACAGCCTCGACATTGGCCAGTATCATATCTGCACAAAGAGATGCCGCCAAATGTGACAGACTCCCGACTGATGCGAATGACAGCAGACACGAAATACTCTGCAATTCAAAACTTAATAGATGTAATAAAAAATAACGACCTAAAAAGCGTACAATATCATATATCGAATCAGTCAAACAATAAGGATGACGTCCTTTTTGTCAAAATACCCTTACCTACAAATTTTACAATTGAGAGCACCACGACCCCTTTAACCATAGATTTAGAACCGATTACGTTAGATGATGACGCCATTGAATCAAAAAGGTTCCAGAAATCGTTGCCGCAGTTTGTAACTAAGGAAGATAGTACTGTTAATCTGCAACAGTTTCAGACATCTCGGCCACGTTTTGTAGAATGGAACACCAAACAAGAAACAACAGAAGTACCGGAGAGTTCGTTCGCAGAGATATCAAAGCCGAGTTCAGTTTATAGAAGAGGATTTATAGAAAGAGCCAATGTTACAACACACGGAAGACGTCTCAGATGAAAATTTTTAGCACAAAACACGGTAAGTGTTCGCTACAATTTATTTGTAAGATATTGGCTGTGCCTACGCGCAAAACTAGGTCTCTTAGCGACAGCTCGAGTTGTTTTTCAGTCCACTTGTTGATTTCAAAGAGTAAAGACGTGTTGGTTATAACAATATATATAATGGATTTCTACGGCTGCCGCCGCTTCTCCATACCCAGCTTTCAATTTTTTCTAGCGTAACACATATCTTCATCTAATTGCCTCGAATCCATTGTCTCCTGAATATTGTCCCTCCAGCTTTTCCGTAGTCGTCCTCTTTTTCTTCTCTCCGGTAGGACACACTCTAATATTTTTCTCGGCCAGCGAGTCTCATTCATTCTTTTAGCGTGACCGAACCATGTCAGCTGTCTCTTTTCAATATCGTCTATTATAGTTTTTCCACCTTCATATGTTCTCTAATTGTTTCATTTCTTACATGTTCTAATCTCGAAACCTGCCCTAATAGCACAAGGACGTCCAATGGACGTCCATTGGACGTCCTTCACGGACTTTAGGGACGTCCATTGGACGTCCGTTTTCGTCCGAGGAACGTCCTTTATACGTCCTATTTTGGTCCAAATGTCGCGCTACCGAACGTCCATTGGACGTCCATCTAAGGTCCGAGGGGACGTATATTGGACCTTAATCGGACGTAATTTGGACCTTGATCGGACGTCCTAGGGGACGTAAATTGGACCTTAATCGGACATAAATTGGACCTTAATCGGACGTAAATTGGACCTTAATCGGACGTAAATTGGACCTTAATAGGACGTAAATTGGACCTTAATGGGACGTAAATGGGACCTTAATCGGGCGTAAATTGGACCTTAACCGGACGTAGATTGGACTTTAATAGGACGTAAATTGGACCTTAATCGGACGCAAATGGGACCTTAATCGGACGTAAATCGGACCTTAATCGGACGTAAATTGGACCTTAATCGGACGTAAATTGGACCTTAATCGGACGTAAATTGGACCTTAATAGGACGTAAATTGGACCTTAATCGGACGTAAATGGGACCTTAATCGGACGTAAATTGGACCTTAATCGGAAGTAAATTGGACCTTAACCGGACGTTCTAGGTGACGTGAATTGGACCTTAACAGGACGTCCAATTTTGGTCCAAATGCCACGTTACCAAACGCCCAATGGAGGTCCACTTAACATCCGAAGGGACGTTCGGTGGACGTCAATTGGGCCTTCATAGGACGTCCCAGTTTGGTCCAATGTCTTGCTGCCGAACATCCATCTAATGTCGTGGGAAATAAAAAATATATTTTTTAAGGAACTTATATTACATCTTATATTAAATTACAATTATTGGATATTACATTATTTACATTAAATTACAATACACTTCTCCAAGAAATTAACGCACCACCTTAAATATGGGGTATTTTTTATGTCTCGTATTTCCTAAACCTGTTGTTTCATCTAAGTGATTTTTTTATAATATTATAGCCTAGGCTATAGGTTACCTCCTTAAGCTTGTCATGCACAGGGAGCTATGCTGTAATATATGTACATTATATCATATCGCTCTCTATAGTAATGAGTGAGCCTGCAGACAGAAAACAAATGGTTCCATATGTGCAGGCTCACTCATTACTATAGAGTGCGATGTGATATAATATATATTACAGTATAGCTCCCCGTGCATGACAAGCATAAGGAGGTACTTAACCTATAGCCTAGGGCCTAGGCTAGAATATTATAAAAAAATCACTTAGATGCAACAACAGGTTTAGGAAATTCGAGACATCAAAAATGCCCAATTTTTAAGGTGGTGCGTAATCGGCTGTATATACAGGGTGTAACAAAAATACACGTCATAAATTAAATCACATATTCTGGGACCAAAAATAGTTTGAATGAACCTAACTTACCTTAGTACAAATATGCACATAAAAAAAGTTACAGCCCTTTGAAATTACAAAATGAAAATCGATTTTTTCGATTATATCGAAAACTATTAGCGATTTTTTATTGAAAATGGACATGTGGCAGTATTATGGCAGGAATATCTTAAAGAAAAATTATGGTGAAATTTGTGCACCCCATAAAAATTTTATGGGGGTTTTGATCCCTTAGATCCTCCCAAACTTTTGTGTATGTTCCAATTCAATTTTATTATTGTGGTACCATTAGTTAAATTCAATATTTTTGTTTCTTAGTATTTTTCAGATAAGGCAGTTTTTATCGAGTTGCGACTTCTTTTTTAACATGTCTACATAAAAATTTTATGGGGGTTTTGTTCCTTTAAACCCCCCAAATGTTTGTGTACGTTCCAATTAAACTATTACTGAGGTACCATTAGTTAAACAGAATGTTTTTAAAACTTTTTTGCCTCTTTGTATTTTTTCGATAAGGCACATTTTATCGAGATCTGGCTTCTTTTTTAATATGGTTCAAAATATCCCTAAAAATGTAAAGCATAAATAAGTCTGCATATTATTACCAAGTCTCCATAATCGTACTTAACCATATACAAATATGTGGTGGATTTGACAAATATTCAAAATATTTCGATAAAAATTGACTTTTCCAAAAAGCAATAAGAGGCAAAAAAGTTTTTAAAACGTTGTGTTTAAATGGTACTACAATAATAATTAAATTGAAACGTGCACAAAAGTTTGGGGGGATTTAAAGGAACAAAACCCCCATAAAATTTTTATGGGGTGTCCAAATTTTACTATAGTTTTTTCGTAAGATACTGCTGCCATAATAATGCCACATGTCCATTTTCAATAAAAAATCTCTAATAGTTTTCGATATATTGGAAAAAATCACTTCATCTTGTAACTTCAAATGAATGATAAAGGCACAGAGACTTAGATGGCGAGGTCACATTGAAAGGATGCCAAACACGAGGACTCCAAAAATGGTACTAAACTACACTACAGCTTCAAGAAAGAGAAGAGGAAGGCCGAAAAATAGATGGAAGCAAGAGGTCGAAAAAGATTTGGAAAGAATGGTGCTACAGGGTCAGAAAAGAAAAATGAATAACAGGAAGGAATGGAGAAAAATCACATATCAAGCCAGAGAAGATCTCAGTACATAAAGAAACGTGAAAATGAAGAAAAAAAACAAACTTTTCAAGCCATGGGCCTCTAAGACCCTTGGTGCTATTATATATATATATAACTTCAAAGGGCTGTAACTTTTCTTGTGTGCACATTTGTACTAAGGTAAGTTAGGTCCAATCAAACTATTTTTGGTCCCAGAATATGTGATTAAATTTATGACCTGTATTTTTGTTACACCCTGTATATATCTACATACTTCGTCTAATTTACTAACTGTTGCGCGTCATCCGCATCGTAGCCTGTGAGGTTGCATGATACCAACACGAAATATTTAGGCGGTAGGTGTGTTCTTTTTTAGAATCACTTTGCCGAGTACACTGGAATTACAGCCACTAGACATATTTTATTATATACGCGTAGAAATAATATTTGAAGATTTCTATTAATGTTAACCTAAAGAAATACACAATAATATGTTTCATTTAATTTGTATAAATGGATTATAAAGCGTTTTTATGAAGCAGATTTGTTCGGATCACACTGTAACTGTAATCGAACGAAGGTGACATTTTAGAATAAATTGGTAACATTTATTTGACAGTTACGGTGATGACACTTCATATTTGTTTATATTCTTTACTATAAGTATCTGTTTTATTTATTATATTTACTGTTTTTATTATTTACTTTAATATAAAAAGATCCTCTACTATAAAAATATAAATTTCACCTAATTTTATAACGACTTGGAATAATCGAGGTATCTGACAACTTTTTTAGTTGTTATTGTAGACATACTTATACAAAGAAACCTACCGGCTTTTTGCCAAGAGTTCGGAGCCGTTTTTTAATTATTAACAATGCAGTGCAAAAACTCTTGCACTGCAAATCTTAAAAGATTATAACTTAATTCTTGTTCTCTATTTCTTAAGTTTTTACTTATTTACATTGAATATTAATTTGTTTTGTTGTATAATCCACGTTTACAATAATTATGTGACATATTTGATTTAAAATGGATTCAGGATCGTTTTATACTTTGGCAACTATGTCAACTTAGATCTCTGGCGTAGATAATGACGTGCAACAGTAAGTAAATTAGATGGACTGTAGGTTATATTTGGTTCTTGGGACATCAAAGTATATTTTTTAGACATTCTTAGTCACTGATGTGACATACCTCCGATTTGTTTTTTCATGAGTTTTGTAAGAGAGACTAAAAACTTTTTTTATAGTCACCTCCTGTTTTCATATATTTTTTGACATGTTTTGTAGTAAATTCAACTATCTATTTACTACAAAACATGTGAAAGCAGATGATCCTAAAAATGGTTTTTCGTCTCCTACAAAATTCATGAAAAAGCAGATAGGAGAATTATTGTACATTACAATTCTCTGATGTTTGGGAAAAAGGGCTTAAGTCAGAATTGCACATCGATAATGTTTTGATGATTTCTACAGTACTGTAGTAGATTCTACTGTACATACAGTTTACATCTACAACAGTTTTTTTCTGGTCCAGAAATCATCAAAACATTATCAATGTGCAATTCTGACTTAAGTCCTTTTTGCCAAACATAAAAAAACAATCTGGTCATAACTGACCAATGAGCAATTTTAATTTAGCCTAAATTACTACTGTTTCTTAAAATGAAGAGCTTACCCCATAGCGTCTCTTATCTAATCTAACAAGATCGTGCACTATTCTAACATACACAGGCACAGCACACAAGCACTATGCTCCGTTTTTCACTATCACCTATCACTCAAACTAGTTCAAAAGGATTTGTCCTCTTCAATCTTCTTAGTTTGCCCAGTAGTATCGAGGAGCTGGATTTCCTCGATATTCTTGAACTCATGAAGTTGATGCTCGTGACCCTGCTATCTTCTTGATATTTGTTGATAATGTAATAACTTATTATGCATGGACAATGTGGACTTTCTTCCAACTAGCCAATACACTTTTTATATCTCTCTTTTGCCTTTCATAGCCACAAGGCTATACATTTCCTTCTTGGTTTTTTTTTGTAGGCCACTTTCAGCTGATTCTAAAAAAAATTAAAATGAACGGTAATTTTTCCATTCTTTACAATTAAAAATCAAAAGAAATAGGTACCTATTTACAGGTAATAATATGCATGTATAAATGATTCGTTTCATAAAGAATAAAGAAAATTGAAAACGGATTTTATAATACTTACAAAATTGTTTAAACAAGAGATCTAGCCAGTGCCCAGAGCAAAAACTAGCAGACAGTACAGCAAAAAAGCCACTAATTTCCATTTCCCACACCCCCTTATCGATGCATTTTTTTCCAATCAAAATTTTTACTTTTTTACTAAATTTTTAGGTTATCGGCAGTACGGTTATCGGTTATGTTATGAAAATGAAATGTGATGACCAATGACCACGAGACGCTACATAGATACTTGCGCGGCAAATTTGAAAATGAACGCAAATTGAACAGTACAATAAATGGCCTCTCTTAAAATCTTGTAATGGAAAATTTTACCCCTCCAGGAAGACATTGTACTATGTTCATAGAATATCTTGTGGTAACTTTCCACCCATAATTTAATCAGATAGATGTTCACGGAATAGAACGGTAGTACCTACATTCCTGGAATGTTTTGTGTTGTTAGGATTAAACTTTTATTTTATTTATTCTTGAATATTTCCTATTGTTAAACATTGTAACCAATAATTTACAAATAAGATTTTCATTACATTACATAAAATCAAAAACATTTTTTGGATATTAAACTATATAGTTTGTTTATAATTGTAATAATTGTATATACAATTTTGAATTAAGATTTAATCTTTTCGATTTAAACTACAGTAAAACCTGTGTTACCGGCCCCCTGCAAACACCGGCCACCTGTACTAACGGTCAGTTTAAAAATTCCCCAAACCAATTACAGTAAAACCTGTCAGTAACGGCCACTAAAAATGAAAAAGCAATTGGCCGATATAGAAAGGTGACCGGTATTGCCAGTTTTTGTAGTCTAGATATAATTGGTTTGGGGAATATTTAAACTGGCCGTTAGTACAGGTGGCCGATTTTATCAGGTGGCCAGTAACACAAGTTTTACTGTATATCTAGACTACAAAAACTGGCAATAACGGCCACCTTTCTATATCGGCCAATAGTTCTTTCATTTTAGTGGCCGTTACTGACAGGTTTGACTGTATTTCATTAACGTAAAGTTAACGCGTAAGTTAATATTTTATTGAATTATTTTGCTATTTGATCCCGTAATTGGTATAATGTGTCCAATATAATATATACGCGTTCATAAAACGTCCGTATTTCGTCCAGTATGGACGTCCAAAGGACGTTCAACGTCGGACGTCCAAAGGACGTCCATATTTATTCCGTCCGAAGGACGTCCAACGTCGGACGTCCAAAGGACGTCCATATTTATTCCTTCCGAAGGACGTCCAAAATGGGACGTCCAAAGGACGTCCGTTTATAGTCCATGGACGTAAGGACCAAAAATGGACCTATTTTGGACGTCCAAAGGACGTCGTGTGCTATTAGGGTGACAACTTCTCCTCAAAAAGTCCATTTCTGTACTAAGTAGCTTCTTTTTATTTCTTGCACTTATGTCCCAAACTTCTGCACCGTAGATTGTAGCGCTCTTCATTATACTTTCATATATTCTTCTCTTTGTTTCCTTCCTGATATCTTTGTCCCATAAAATTGAATTGAGGGATCTAGTGATGCTTCTACCTTTATTGATCCTATGTTGTATTTAATCTTCACTATTTATCGTTTGTTAAATATAGCTCCCAACTATTTGCATTGTTTCACACCAACAATATGTCCTTGTTCCAATGGTAGGTTTTCAATGTCTTCGTTTCCCACTATGAAGTATTCTGACTTGTCCATATTTATTACTAATCCTGCCTGTTGGTAATGTTCATTTAGCTTTCGTATCATATAGCTTAAGTCATCTTGATCTTGGGCTATAACAACTTGGTCGTCCGCAAAGTATAATGTAAATAGGGAGTCGTCTCCCACTTTCAGTCCCATCGGTTTTACTGCTTTTGTCCACCTCTGTAAGGATTGGTCAAGGTATATTTTAAAGAGAGTGGGAGATAGACAACATCCTTGTCGGAGGCCTTTTGAAGTATTAAATGCCTCGGTAAAATTTTTGCCGTTTTTGATTCTGGTGTTAGTGGTCTCATATAACATTTTAGTTGCTTGTATGAGTTTTCCATCGATACCGATGTCTTTCATTGACTTCCATAGTTGTATTATGGGGACACTATCATAGGATTTTTCTAGATCGATAAGAGCGAAGTGGGTTTCCTGATTTCTCTATATTCTTTTTTCTAGTGCTATTTTTAAAGTGAAGAGATTGTCTACCGTTGGTGCACGTCCTGCCGTCCACCGTCCTGCACGAAAACCAGCTTGTTCTTCAGCTTGCTTTTCTTGTTCTATTTCAATTCTTATTATCTTAATATAATGGTTATAACAATATACATGCATGTTTTCTGCTCGTTGCTGTGAACTTCCAATCACTGACATTTTCCATCGCCGCATCTCTCCATTTCCTTCTTGGTCTCCCTCTTTTTTGCCCTTAGGTGTTCTCCAACCAATATTTTTGACGGGTCTGTCCTCCTGCATTCTTTCTAAATGACCGAGCCGTTCTAGTCTGCGTTTTCTGACTATTTTTAATACCGCGACGGGGGGGTTAGCATACATTTGGTACACTTCTTCGCTCGTTTATCTTCTTCATTCTCCCTCTATTACTTTTCCGCCAAATATTCTGCGAAGTATCTTTGTTTCCCAATCTATTTTGCATGGTTTTATTCATTGTTCATGACTCAGTACCATACAGCATTGTGGGTATAATTATAGTTTTGTATAGGTACTAAATAATATTTTTGTATTACGCGATATTTCTTTAGCCTTAATTATTTATAACAAGATACATACAGTCCACAAAATAGTTTATTTTATTTACATACAATTTGGAGCAAAAATGTACACACAGCCTATACAGTGTTCACAACAATGACTTGTTGGACAAAAACTCAAATTATAAAAAATTGTACCATCTTATTTGTTTTCTGTTTCAATCGAGAATTTGATTGGCTCTTCTTTATTGTTGATGTACATCAGGAACGTGTTCAATGCTTCTGGTCCGTGACACCAAATGGAGAACACATCATCTACATAATCTCCATCATACATTACAATAAATGTTCTTAAATTGAAAAAAATATGGGAGTTTGGATCCTGATTTATACTTTCCGTTGTTTTAGGTTCCAGCACCAACTTTTAAAGAGATCTCAGTTCAATAATGTCTACAAAATGAAGTTTGTGAACACCATTTTATACAAAAAAACTTTACTACATATTTTTAAATAAACTTTCTATATAATTCTACACCATCTGTATTTATTTCAATAATATATAAAAATGAAATGATTTGTATCGTGCAGCTCTTATCCGCATATAAAGGAGTATTATTATTTTTTAAATAATAATTTACAATAATAAGAACCAATAATTCGTTGTACCAATTTTGACTACGGATCTGAATGTTGGCAAATGAAAGAGAAGAAAAAACTGGGAGTAGTAAAAATGGACTAACTAAGAAGAGCATGAAGAAATAAGAACATGAAGGATGTAAAATACCGTAGATACGATAGAATATTCCATGGAATAGAAAAGAGGAAGACCAGCATTGGAATGGAGAGAAGGAATCTGAGGAATAATGAGAGATAGAGCCATAAATGAGAAAGAATGGACCGATCGAAATGCGACAGAGGCTGTAGGACCCCCGTAGATGTACATACTTACAATAATTTAAACCAAACTTAATTTGATATAAGTCTATGCTCCTACGGCGAATGCCAACGAAGTGGAATTAGTTTACCGGCGAAAGGCACCGAAAACAGCGAAAACTATTATAGAGAAATCACAATAGACCTAGGTGATCTCAATGCCAAGATAGGAAAGGGGCATAGTAGAAAGTGTGTAGGAAACTATTATCTGAGAAATCGACAGAGGGGACCGTCTATTACAATGTTGCCAAGAGCTAAACTTTTGCATGTACTGGTATGGGCATCTGATGCGGATGAAACCCAATAGAATTACAAGAAAAGTCCACAAAGTAAGAACATCGTAAAAAGAAAAAAAGGAAGACCCAGAAAAAATGGATACAACAAGTAGTAGAGGTGGGAAAAGTTGAACAAGAATCACTCGAGGAATTAAAAATAATGGCAGGAAATAGAAAAGATTGGAAGAAATGGGTGAATGGAAATTAAAATAGCTACCCCAAATCTGACAGCCTATTAATAGGGTAAAAGGACGGCGAGAAAAAAAGAAAGGTCATATCAATAAAACAATTTTATTAATAACATAAAATATATTTGCAGTATATGATAAATAATACAGTGTAGGTAATGGCAATGGTTCCTAAAAATGTTGAACGTATGGAAACAGTCAAATCCAGTATAAACTGGTAGTAAAAACTGGTTTGACAAACTGATATTTCTAACTCATTTATTGACGCATACAATAATAAAATCGTTGATACTCAGATGTTAAACTTTTTAATATTTATAGCAAAAAATAAGATAATTTTATACATCATTACTATCTCTAGTTTTATGTAAATGATATATCTGTATTAAAGTATTTTATTAACCTAATAAAATAGCTGATATCGTATCTAAATTCGAATGAAAAATTCGTAAATCTTTCAATTACTCTTGCAGCTCATAATATCATAGCGAACTATTCTCTATTTTGATTATTTAAAAAAGTTGTGCCTCTCCATTATAGCACCAATAGCTTTAAATTCTACAAAGACGGCACAGTAGAAAAAATAGAGTACCATACAGAAATTATTTTGAATATCAAAATATAATTTTTAGCTAGCTATGCTAATGCTTAATCTTAAAGTATTAATGTCCGACTAGTATAGTAGTGGACAAATAATGACATGATCTCAAAGTCAATTAAATATCATTTATTTCCTTAGGACGTTATTATTCAAAATATCACCCTAGACCCTAGAGTCTAGAGCATTAAATTTAAATACATATGTATACCGCATGTCAGACATTAGATTCAGTGTACGGAGGATCAGTTGCTCAGGTGAGTTAGTTTAATGCAGTAATTCTTCTTGCAAACTTTTGAGGTTCTGTTTTTGGTGTTTATTTTCTGTTAATGAACTATGTGTTATCGAGTCTAATTAAATTCATATTTAGCCTTCTAAGATTGCTTTAGCAGTCTACAAGATTTAGCTATGAGATGATGAAGAAAAATGATGCTCGCATGTACTAGGTACTGTATACAGGTATTCCCAACAATGAGTTGTTTATGATTCTGTTTGATGTAATGTACAGCGTTAAATTTGTAGCAGATGGATTTCTACTACAATATTTTATAAAAAATATCCATTAATTTTGATCCTATCCCAAGAAAAATATTAATTTTTTTAATATATTTTGCGAGTTTATATATCTTTAAAATTTACTAAGCCGCTCCTGTTCGAAATATTTCAGAATATTTTCGCAACAAAGTAAAATCATAGGAAAGTTCCTATTTATTTGAGTAGCATTTACCAACTACGTAGATTGTTATTGAAAACATCCATTATTCGAGAATGAATCCTCTAAAAGGTTCAGTGTTTTTCCTTTAAGTTTTGAGTGCTAAAAATCCCATGTTATTATTGGTCTGCATTTTGAAAGATCCTTGAGTTGTAGTTGACGATTGGTCAATAGTTTTGGCCGAACGATCGAGAAGAAATGCATCGTTTGGACGCGAGAGAGACGTGACGATGTAAACTTGCGGTTAGCGAAAACCAAATACTTTGGCTTCGGAGCTTCTAGACAATTGACAGTTACAATTATTGGGGACTTAGAAATTTTACACCCGTATTTTGAATTTCTCTAATAGATGGTTTGTTTAAACCCTAAATTTTCCTTTAATGTTTTTTCTTATTAATTGAAAACAATCATTTTTGTTTAAGAACATTTTTATTATGTGAAATATTTATGTTTTTCTTTGGTAGTAGGTACCTACTGTTTTTGATGTGGCAATAATATAACTTTTATAATATGGCTAATTATTTGACTGTAATTTATAACTTTCCTATGGTTAATTATTTTATAGAGAAATTCAAAATACTGGTAAAATTGATAAGTCCCCAAGAGGTACCGAACTATAAGTAACATATCCTATACATATAGGTACATATTATTATAAGGTACCTACATGACAAAGTTTTTTATTTAAAATATTGCTAATATGTACTATATAATTAGGTTAATAAGTATATTTTGAATTTCATTTACATTTATATATATAATCTACCAAGCGCAGTGAGGTTTTTCATTTAGTACTGTCTTAAACTCAATGATGTATAAGTAGTATAGGTACAATATATATACTTTTCAAATTGCCCGCCAAATCCAGAGAACTGTCAACTGTGTAGAAGCTCCGAAGCAAAGTATTTGGTTTTCTCTAGACGCAAGTACGATGTAAAGCCAGTTCTAAAAGTACATCAGCTCTGTAAGCATCTTTTTGTTAGAACTCGAAGAAAGTCGCACTTTGCCGGCAAAATGGTTTTATTTTTATGGTAAAAGAAGTGAAAGACTGGCAGTTTGCCCAGTAAATGTCAACGAATATAATGACAATAGTTTCACGGCATTTTAATGGATATATTATTGTGAAACAGTTCTATTGTTATGCAGTTAGATTTGCCGGTGGTATAAAAAAGAAGTGCGTGGTTTCCTGGTTCCTGTCCTTTATGTAGCTGTTGCTATTTTTATGATATATGGATTTGTTCATGTTCCAGTAAGAAATGCCCGGATGATATTATTTGGTATCGATTTTATCCAGTTTTGTAATGATTTGAATATCTTCCCCTCCCAGCCCCGTCTGAATGGAAAATTTTGAAGTTCCAAGTGTTGTGACATGGATTTTTGTTTTAACAAGGTATGATAATGTTTATTTTAAATAATTCACAAGTGGATATTATTGGTAAAGGTTTTACATAATTAAAAATGTTTGTTTTCAACATGGAAAATATATTATGTAAAGTAAATATTAGATGGCAGTGACATTTGACAGCCATGTCAAATTTTTGTTTTGGTACACTGCTAAAAATAAGGTTAAAAATTGTAAAATCATGTATTTTGTTATTATTATTCATTTCTGGTTTGAGAATGTGTCTATTCTCAATAAAAATAAAAAGGTATTAAGGTTTAAATAAACATTATAAAATGTACACATCTTTATTTCTGTAACCTCTTTATTTAAGAAAATTATTAACAGATATCTAATACAAGTGAATAAGTTTTAGAACAGAAGAAAATATAATGGCATAGAAGCCAAATGATGATAATTTGTAGCCCACTATAACCCCAACGAGGAATCTACGATGAATGTCCCCCAGTTGCTTTCCAGTAAGTACTCGATATGAGAATTTGAGGATTTTTCAAACGGCGTCCCAATTTGTTTAAATAGTAGGAAAGTCCTCAAGTCTGTGTAAGTATCCTTTGCTTATTTGGTTATGTAGTTTAGTCTTCTTTAAACCCTCCTACCCCTCCCAACGAATCTACGACCTGCCACCGCACAAAAAATGAGCTGCCGTTCGCATGAAGGTTTGCGTGTCTGTTCCTTCTGCTAGCCCCATTTCGACTCCCCAGTATCTCTATAGATAGTCTTTCCTTGATCCCATTAGAGCAGACAGGTAAAACGCTTCAACTGGCGCCCAACGTGTGAGGCCGATTCATTTTTCTGCCTCCTTCAGTATCCAGTTGTTGTCTTGTCCAGTTGAACGCTTCAAATAGCGCCCTGTACGTGGGGCTCGATCCATTTTTAGCCCCCCTGATCCCATTAGCATGTGCCCACTACCATATCCCTTTAGCCTCCTTTCGGTCTCATTTGTATTACAACTGTTAGGCAGTGCCCGTCCCCTTGGGCAGCCGATCTCAGTTTGTGGTGCAGGTGTTTATGACAACATGGAAGCTCGACTCTTGTCATTTTTTGTATGCCCATTGTTACAAGTCTAGCTTGTAGACATGTTCAACTAGTAGTTAGCCTATCTACTAGTCCCCAATGTCTTTAGCCACTCCCACTTAGTGTTACACTTGTAATACTTGTAACGTACACCCTGAAGTTTGACCCGAGTAAATATCGCCCCAGTCTTTCCAAGTAGTTTAGCCCAGATTCCTCTTGTCTTGTCCCTAGAAACTGTTTCAAGTCTTTTAGTGCCCCCGAAACTGTTTCAGTCTGTTAGTCCCCATGAAAGAGCCCATTTTTGTAGTTTTTGTTGCAGAATGTTAATAATTTTTTCCGAAGAGGTATAAGTACGTACACATAGTATTGTGGTGTTGATTTGGTCGTACTGTTGTTTGTATAAGTATGTACCATTTCATACATCATAGTGTATTTACATTGTAACCCCATATTATGTAAACCGTAGTATACTGGTATTGTATTTTATGTATCGTACAACAGAATAGTATGCTAAATATTGTAGCGTACTTACTATATTGTATTGATATTGTACCCATGATGAAAGCATTGGTTAAATTTTTTGGAAAATATTGATTAATTATATAGACAAACAGATGAGTAAAAAGTAAAGTAAAATTTTTTTTAATTTTTGGTAATAAGTAACGTTAAAATTTTTTTTGAAAATTTTGGTAAAAGTTACGATTAAAATGTTTTTAATATTGAATCCACTTATAGAGTATAACAATATGTTATATTTTTTTGCATGTATTCTTGTAGATCAACAGTTTTTTACAGAATAAACGTTTTTTGTGATTATTGATTTGGTCGTTTGAGTAGATGTGTGATAATAGTTGGTATGGTCCGTGTATGAGCTAATTCGGTATGGTCTGTGTGTGTAAGTCCCGTGATTTTCCAGCGAAGCCTATCTATATTGGGTATGTTATGCCACAGGTTAGTTGGAGAAGTCGTCCTTGAAGAAGTAACACCATGAAGAAGTGAAGAGGGAAACCGTGGCGAGGCCCCTCCACTTGTTCATGAAGAAGTGAAGAGGGAAACTGAGGCGAGGCCCCTCCACTTATTAATGAAGAAGTAGACCCCTTGTTTTTTCAAGCAGCCAGGAGAAAAGCTATCACTTTTTGATTTGAAGATAGCGTACTCTGTCGACACTGTTTTGAAAATAACCCTTGATATATGGATTTGTTCATGTTAGAAGTGAAGAAAAAGTAACCCCATGAAAAAGTGAAGAGGGAAACCGTGGCGAGGCCCCTCCACTTATTAATTAAATGATGTATGTTTTCTTGTATCTGGCATATCACAAGTGTAATACTCGTGATGAGGAAGTGTTTTACAGTTGTCTGGGAATACTCCCATTAATAGTCGGAGCAAGAACGGTTTTATTTGTGTAAGCTCATATAAGAACCAAATTTCAATATTTATTTGTGTTTGTAAGCCCATGTATATGGAGTATGACTAAGAACCAAGTTTCAATATTTATTTGTGTTTGTAAGCCCATGTATATGGAGTATGACTAGAAGTCTTAAGTTTTTTGTTCCCTGCTTGTTTGTCTATCCCTTTTTTGTCTGAAAATTTTAGAGTCTGTTATCCCGTATTGTTCTGTTAGCCCCTGTCCATGATAGAGATTGATTTTTTTGGCGAATAGTTCGTTGACCTCTCTTGTGTTTGTTTATTGAAAGTAGGCTAAGAGCAGAAGCTGTGACAAGGCTGGTGAGCTTAGGATCTGGCCGCGTTGAGTACAGGTGAAGCTTGCTTTCGGTGGATAAATGGAAGTGGTCATTCGTCGGAATTGTCATTCTTTCCAATGTCCCTTTGGTCTTTCCCTTGTGTGTTTGCTTTCATCCCTGTTTTGAAAAAGTAGTCTAACCCCAGTTTGGAAGAGTGAAGTCTACTCATGTTTTGGAAAAATAAAGTCTACCCATTGTTTTGGAAAAGTAAGATCTACTCATGTTTTGGAAAAGTAAGATCATATCCCCGGTTTTGAAAAATAAAGAATATCCCAGTTTGTGATTTGAAAATGAGAAAGTTGTCTTGTGAACTTTCATGAAAGGCTTTTATGTCCTAGGTAGGACTGTTGATTGAAAACGTAATGATGTAGTATTTCCTATGTCATGTGTTACATTAATTTTTTTTTGGTCTTGATTAAATGGTTTGATATCCCGTTTGAAACCAGTATACTAGTTTTTTTTTTGGTCTTTTTATGTTGTCACACGCACCCCCCCCCTTTGTTGGTTTTGTTTGAATGAGTTGTTGAGATAAGTTATTTGTGACATTTTATCTCGACGAGGTATTTAGACTGGATTGTCTAAATCCTCCTTTTGCAGAACCGTTGCCGATAAAAGTCCCGTGAAACTCGCTAGGTGTTTAGAGTTTAAGCAGATGCCTATCTGCTGAGCCAAGAGCTCAGAAAGATTTTTTAGTTTTTGAAAACCAATCCTAGTTAGGCAACGAGGTGATGAGGCTGTGTCTGTCCTGCTATATGGTATATATTATATGGTATATATAGTATATATATCACTTGTGTTACTACAGTGGATGTCAGCGAGGTCCACATAGGGCACAAGATTATTTCTTTCCCAAGACACAGAAACTCTTGTCACCTACAGTTCTCAGTAGAGTCTTAAAACATTTAAGTCTACTCGACTTTAAAGAGTCTGGCGATTGATGGCACGCTAGCCCACTCCCTAATGATGTTTTGTTTTTGTTTAATCCCCACTAGCCATTATTTAAATATTTTTGTATTGTTGTCCTGTCACACCCAAGAAGTCAATGTTGGATTTTTGTAGTTATCGAAAACTGAATAAGTAATCCAGTTTCCTCTCTTCCGAGGAGGCTATTGTAGCAGATGGATTTCTACTACAATATTTTATAAAAAATATCCATTAATTTTGATCCTATCCCAAGAAAAATATTAATTTTTTTAATATATTTTGCGAGTTTATATATCTTTAAAATTTACTAAGCCGCTCCTGTTCGAAATATTTCAGAATATTTTCGCAACAAAGTAAAATCATAGGAAAGTTCCTATTTATTTGAGTAGCATTTACCAACTACGTAGATTGTTATTGAAAACATCCATTATTCGAGAATGAATCCTCTAAAAGGTTCAGTGTTTTTCCTTTAAGTTTTGAGTGCTAAAAATCCCATGTTATTATTGGTCTGCATTTTGAAAGATCCTTGAGTTGTAGTTGACGATTGGTCAATAGTTTTGGCCGAACGATCGAGAAGAAATGCATCGTTTGGACGCGAGAGAGACGTGACGATGTAAAGCCAGTTCTAAAAGTACATCAGCTCTGTAAGCATCTTTTTGTTAGAACTCGAAGAAAGTCGCACTTTGCCGGCAAAATGGTTTTATTTTTATGGTAAAAGAAGTGAAAGACTGGCAGTTTGCCCAGTAAATGTCAACGAATATAATGACAATAGTTTCACGGCATTTTAATGGATATATTATTGTGAAACAGTTCTATTGTTATGCAGTTAGATTTGCCGGTGGTATAAAAAAGAAGTGCGTGGTTTCCTGGTTCCTGTCCTTTATGTAGCTGTTGCTATTTTTATGATATATGGATTTGTTCATGTTCCAGTAAGAAATGCCCGGATGATATTATTTGGTATCGATTTTATCCAGTTTTGTAATGATTTGAATATCTTCCCCTCCCAGCCCCGTCTGAATGGAAAATTTTGAAGTTCCAAGTGTTGTGACATGGATTTTTGTTTTAACAAGGTATGATAATGTTTATTTTAAATAATTCACAAGTGGATATTATTGGTAAAGGTTTTACATAATTAAAAATGTTTGTTTTCAACATGGAAAATATATTATGTAAAGTAAATATTAGATGGCAGTGACATTTGACAGCCATGTCAAATTTTTGTTTTGGTACACTGCTAAAAATAAGGTTAAAAATTGTAAAATCATGTATTTTGTTATTATTATTCATTTCTGGTTTGAGAATGTGTCTATTCTCAATAAAAATAAAAAGGTATTAAGGTTTAAATAAACATTATAAAATGTACACATCTTTATTTCTGTAACCTCTTTATTTAAGAAAATTATTAACAGATATCTAATACAAGTGAATAAGTTTTAGAACAGAAGAAAATATAATGGCATAGAAGCCAAATGATGATAATTTGTAGCCCACTATAACCCCAACGAGGAATCTACGATGAATGTCCCCCAGTTGCTTTCCAGTAAGTACTCGATATGAGAATTTGAGGATTTTTCAAACGGCGTCCCAATTTGTTTAAATAGTAGGAAAGTCCTCAAGTCTGTGTAAGTATCCTTTGCTTATTTGGTTATGTAGTTTAGTCTTCTTTAAACCCTCCTACCCCTCCCAACGAATCTACGACCTGCCACCGCACAAAAAATGAGCTGCCGTTCGCATGAAGGTTTGCGTGTCTGTTCCTTCTGCTAGCCCCATTTCGACTCCCCAGTATCTCTATAGATAGTCTTTCCTTGATCCCATTAGAGCAGACAGGTAAAACGCTTCAACTGGCGCCCAACGTGTGAGGCCGATTCATTTTTCTGCCTCCTTCAGTATCCAGTTGTTGTCTTGTCCAGTTGAACGCTTCAAATTAAGATATTGTGCTGGATTTGTTAATAAATTATTTATTAGTTTATATGTTGTTTCAGTTTTGATACAGTAAGTATATATAAAAAGTGAAATGTTGCATTGAGGGTATTGTACTTTTATGCATTTTAGAGCGTCTTCCATTTGGTTTTACTTTTAGCCTAAGGGCTAAATTTAAAACAGTTAAACGAAAAAATAGCAATACCCACATGAATAATTATTGTGTATTTTTAAAACTATAAAATGAAAAATAAACCTAAAAAATCGATCTAAAAACTACGTTTTTGATATCACATATTTAAAACGTGATAAAAATGACGTCTTTTCACCGTTTTGTAAACGTTGTTTGGTTGCCTGGGTTAAATACTGTTAAGTTGACAAATAACAACCTAAGTAAAACTATGGTTACCACAATTACGTTACGACTATTGCTGGTAAATGTACTTATTTGAAAACTAATTAATTCGAAATTCATTCAAATTTTTTGCCTATAAAGAATATTTAGTCGGACATTAAACGTTGAAGGCACCACGGGTATTATGGATAATAATGCTTTCGGTCAACGTATATCACCATTGTTATACACACCATTGACCTCAAGCGTTATTATCCTTATACTACCCTTGGTACCTTAATAACTATAACTAACTCACTATTATCAGGTGCCATATTTGCCATAGTGGTCCCAAAGTATTAAAAAAGGAGTCAATATTAACTTACGACCAAATTGTCGTCCCCCTATGAACTCAGCTGATTTCTGTTAGTAAATAGGGAGAATAATACACAAGGTCTTTTTCAGTTAAAAAAATGAATATGGCCCTTACGGTAAATAGAGCACCAAATACAAGAACTATCAATTCCTCATGATTTAGCACATTATTTCATTAATATGCACTAGTGAAGGCGATTATGATCATTAAAAGTAAGCAAGACTATTACCTTAACTAATATAGTCGGAGTGATAAAATACAGAGATGGGCATAAGTCAGTTGACAAATTTGCAAAAAAGAAACCGTCATGAAACTTTGGTTTTATTTCCTTATAACGCAGAGATATATAAAAGTCCAGGGCGCATCTGTTTTGAGATGGACGTTGAGAGGTGACTCTTATTTTTTTGCAGAAATTGCTTGGACTTAACTCATATAATAATAACTGAGTTATCCTCCCGCTCAAAAAGGTCCGGAACATTGTTTAAATATCCAAAATGTCAAAAAATGAAGGAAAAATTCGATGTTTTTCTTCGTTTTTTGAATATAACTTTAAAAGTATTCACTTTCGAGGAAAGTTGCACTGAAATAAAAGTTGCGTAATTAAATTTCCTACAATACAAGATTGATTAAAAATTTTAAAAATTGTCACCCTTGTTGCAAAATAGCAATAATTGCGAAAAAAACATAAAAAAACAAGTATTCGCAATTTACGTTTTTCAGCCATTTCTGCTACACTTAGGACCTTCATATTTTACCCAGAAAAACGTTGTGATACAATAAAACAATACTTTAAATATCATTAAGATAGGTTCAATAGATATTGCAAAATAAATTCTGCAATCCAACTTTGGCAAAAAAAATTCATTTTTTCAAAATGTTGCAGGACTGAAAATAAAAAGCAGATAGCAAGTTTAAATTTTTTTACATATAGAAAAATACTGTACCTTTCATTTGCAATTTGCATAATTAAAATCGGTTAACTACTACGGTGTCGGGAATTTTTTTAAATAAACATTAATTTTTGGTGCTACGCGCAGGACAGCGGTGTTCGATTTACCCAAGTTGATTTCCACCAAAATTTCTTCCAATCTTTATCTAATATATCGTCGTAGTCGGGGCAAAAGTCATTAAGTACAAAATAACAGATCTGAGTAAACCAACATTTAGTGACTTCTGCCGGACAACAAAATGGTAATTTTGGACATGCATATTCAGTGATTTAGGCAAACATATCTACGTACTTTCTAGGACTTCGTTATTTCTGCCAGACTTTGAAAATTGATATTGTGGATCTATCAGGACACTTAACTCAATTTTAACAAAAGTGGACTTAGTGAGTTTTGCCGTGACGACGACGATATTATTTTCTTACTCTATATTTTGATGTATTTTAATATTTTAATTCCACAAAAATCAAACTAATTTGATTATTGTTTGTGAAATATTGTTTAAAAAATTGCATATATATTTAAAAATAATAAACTTTAATTCTCTAAGTTAAAATATATGAACAAAGAAAGTTTTTGCTAAAAAAAGTGTAATTTCAAAGGACAGAGTATGTGTTTTTATTTTGCAATAAACAAATTTATTTATTTATATCGAAATGTACTAAAAATTAAAATGTATCAATCATTATTAAAGGTCATTGGAATGCCCAATCAGACCAAACGTATCCGCTGTCCTGCGCGTAGCACCAAAAATTAGCAAAAATTAGGTAGTTAACCTATTTTAATTTTGCAAATTGCAAATGAAAGGTACAGTATTCTTCTATATGTAAAAAAATTCAATCTGCTTTATTTTCAGTCCTGCAACATTTTGAAAAAATTAATTTTTTTTGCGAAAGCTGGATTGCAAAATCTATTAAACAGATCTTAATAAAATTTACAGTATTGTTTTATTATATCATTAAGTTTTTCTGGGTGAAATATGAAACGTAAAATGCGAGTACTTGTTTTTTATGGTTTTTTTCACAATTATTGCTATTTTTCAACAAGGACGACAATTTTTAACTAATCCTATATTATAGGAAATTTAATTACGCAACTTTTATGTCAGTACAACTTTTCTCGGAAATGAATACTTTTATAAAGTTATAATCAAAAAACGAAGAAAAAAATCGAATTTTTCCTTAATACTTCGACATTTTGATAATTTAAACAATGTTCCGGACCTTTTCGAGTGGGAGGATAACTTAAATATTATTACCTATATGAGTTGTTTTCAAGCAATTTCTGCAAAAAAATATAAGTCACCTCTCAACATCCAAATGTACTAATATTTTTACAGATGCGCTCTGGTCTATATTTAGAATAAGTGTTCAAAATGTTCACCATTCATCTCAATACATTTCAAATAACGTTTTTCGATCGAATTATCAATGTGAGCAAGCATCACCAGATCTGCATTGAAGAATTCTAACTGGATTGTTATCCAACGTTTGATATCTTCAACGCTTTCGATCGCTTAAGCACACTCTGTTCTTAAGCATGCCCCAAATTGAAAAATCCATCTTCTTCCTTCCGTCCTATCTCCGCGACCGACGGAAGTTCGCAATCATCATGACTATTCTGATATTAGATGTGGCTGCTCTGAATAGTTCGATTGATGTTCGTCCATGCCATTCCGTCAAGTTACGCAGCCATCAGATTGATCATGAGAAATCCATAGGAGTAATGTCTGGCGACTTTGGGGCCACGTTGCGTTACTACCTCTGCCGCATCCAGAAAAATGCTGGTTTAGGAAACCGAGAATTTTCAGTTCGGAGAAAAAACCGATATTAGTTCGTTTCAAGATCAACTAGAATATTGACTTCTGACCAGCGGCCGTGTTGCTTGGATACAGGGGAAATTCGCACATGCGTCGAGAACACCAGCTGGCTTATGCTCACCCTCGTATAAATTTAACATGTATGGATTATGTTGTTAGAAACTACGGTATATTTTGTGTAACTACATAATCAAATTATATCATTTATCATTTTAGTTAGATACAATAAACATTGACAAATAAAGTATCACTTTTAAATAAACTGCTTCCAATCGACGTGTTGTCCAATCAACAATGTTTAAATTCTCGACATGTTTTTCATATTTTTTATGTAATCGAGATATTCTTATTAATCAATCAAAAATAGTTTGATCACTTTTTTGACTTTTGTAGTAGGTAATAAGTACTGTATCGTCAATATCGTTTGTCAGATGGATCTTTGTACGAGTGTGACCTCATTTTTGAGTTATAGAGGATATTAGTGCATCCACCCTATAGTTCTGATTTATTGCCTCGCGATTTTCACATCTTTGGGCCACTGAAAAAGGGGCTAAATGGTAATCACTTTCAGTTGGATGAAGAAGTATAAAATGCCGTAAATGAATTCTTTGAGCCACGCCCATAGGAATTTTTTAAGCATGGTATACATCGGTTGGTAAAACAATAAAACATGTGCCATCATTGTGGTGGTAATTCTTTGTAGATACAGGGGTGAGAGCACGCCAAATATAATTCTATTTTGCTGACGTCACAACATCGAATTTCATAATCGGAGAATCGACGGTTGCTAAGCAACGTGACGTCACTAAAATAGAATTCTATTTGGCGTGCTCTCACCCCAGAGGTACCAATAATTTTTTGCTTGATCAAAGATTCGTTTCAACTGAACAAGCGTAGTACGAATTGGCATTTGAGCAAAGATCCAGCAGACCAACAATAATGGATATCAGTATCTAAATGTCGCACGCTATTTGTTTATTGTTAGCAATTTGTTGTGTACTGTATTGACCCAATCTATTCTATAAAAAATAAATCAGTTATGATCTACTTTACGTTTTTAAAAGTTTAAGAATCAAGAAAACTGCACCACTAATTATTAAAGACCACAAAGTTGGAGTGTACAAGGCAATATAAGTAAAGGCACCGGCGAAATGCTTATTCGCATATTTTAAAAACGTTTATATGTATATACAGGGTGTCCAGAAACTCTACCGACAAACGAATACAGGAGATTCCTCAGATAATTTTAAGACAATTTAACCTAATTCACTTAGTCCGAAAACGCTTCCTAAGGGAGCTAGAGGTATTTGAAGATGGCGTCTGGTAATTAGTTTTTCTTAAATACCTCCCGAACCCTTTTATCTAGAAAAACATTCATTTAAAAAAATTGGTATGCGTATTTATCTTCCAGAGATAAATCGATTCCATCCATTGCAAATTTCTAGTACCGGTCATAGGCGTCCGTTTTGGGTAGGGCAACGGTTACTTTATCGCATAACTTTTTTGTCTTTAACTTTTAAGTATTTTTGACTCTGGATTATTAAATTGTGAGGTATTCTTGTACTAAAAGGTACCCTTGTTTTAAGTCCATAGGATACACAATTTTCTAGAAAAATCGATTTGAAAATTTTTCGTTTCTTAAATTAAAAAAAAAAATAAAAAAAAACTATTTAGAAAAACGAAAACTTGTACGTTTAATTATATTCCAGAGATGAATCGATTTCATTAATTGCGAATTTCTAGTATCAGTCATATGCGTCGGTTTTGGGTAGGTCAACGGTCATTTTATCGCATGACTTTTCTGTCTTTAATTTTTAAGCATTTTTGACACTAGATTACTAAATTATGAGGTATTCTAGTAGTAAAAGTTAATCTTGCTTTAAGTTAGTAAAATACACCGTTTTTTTTAATTTAAGAGACGAAAAATTTTCAAATATATTTTTCTCGAAAACGGTGTGTTCTTTCGACTTAAATCAAGAGTACCTTGTAGTACTAGCATACCTCACAATTTAATAATCCAAAGTGAAAAATGCTTAAAATTTAAAGACAAAAAAGTTATGCGATAAAATAACCGTTACCCTACCCAAAACGGACGCCTATGACTGGTACTATAAATTCGCGATGGATGGAATCGATTTATCTCTGGAAGATAAATATGCGTACCAATTTTTGTTTTTCTAAATAGAAGCGTTCTGGAGATATTTAAGAAAAAATAATTACCAGACACCATCTTAAAATAGCACTAGCTCCTTTAGGAAGCATTTTCGGAGTAGGTGAATTTGGTTAAATTGTCTTAAAATTACCTGAAGAATATCCTGTCTTCGTTTATCGGTAGAGTTTCTGGACACCGTTATATTACCTAGATCAGAAGATCTGTGTACAGCAATGTTGAGGCTCGCGAATTAATATATTTTCGCCATGAGTTTCCAGACTCCCCTCACTGAAGAATCTATGGGAAGCTTGGCATTCCCTCAGTGGCGTACCCATGATTCCATTTTTGCTAAGTGGTGAATTTTGCTCAGTGAACGGGGTGGGAAAATGGGAAAATCCCCTCTCCTCCCAACAAGGTCCAAAATTTTAAAACAATTGTGGAAACAAAAATATATTGGCTGACATGAAACTTAAACCATAGACACAAATTCAACCCAATAAACATAAACCCGCTAGTTAAAAAAATTTTGGGAACTTAATGCATAAAGTTATTATTTATGTAGTTTGGGATTATCTTTATTATGTCCTTTGGTTGGTGTTTCATTGGAAGTTCCCCACCCCTAAGCAAAAATCTAGATCAGCCACTGTTTTTGCTTATCGTACTGGACAGACAGTAAATACTTTACATTTAGCTAGATTATAGAATTTTGACTTAATATCTAGTAATAAAATCATAAACTCATAAACATTTACTTATATTTAGTTTGATTTTTTTTTTGTGTAATAAAAAACGAAATATCTATAATCATAGCAAAATATAATAAACAACAATTAAAAAGATAAAAACAATAATTCAATAAATTTTTCTCAGCTATGATATATATTTCTTAATAAATCTTATAGTATCAACACATGGATTCTTAGAACTACTCTTATATGACTAAATTTTTACATAATCTCTAAAAATCCCAGCATTTCATGCTTTTCTCTTCATACCCTTTCTTCCCAGCTTCAGGCACTATAATTATTTACTGTAAGATTTCGCATTAATGATATAGAGCATTTTTTATATGAACCATAAAAAGATCAGTATGTTTAAAATAGTGTACCTCGATGGTTTTGATGGTTTTTTCGTTTGTTGGATTGATTGTTTAAAAATATTATTTGTTTTGGTATTGGTTTCAATGTGACAAAAGTCAAGAATCAAGCATTTTTGTTGTATCCACAGTAGGACTGGAATAGTATAGCAAACAATATTCAAGTATTTTTATTTAAAATGAAAAATTATTTTTAGCTTTTTAGGTCACCTGTTGGCAAATAACCTTGAAAATGTAGAACATATTGCTGATGAATTATGATTCTCATATTTGTTTTTTATGAGTCAAAATACGCCGTAATATTATAACAATATTATTTATTTAAATTATTATAAAATCAGAAGATTTTCATTAAATGATGAATTAGGATTGAACGAGCTGTGATAAATTACCCGAAAATATCCACAATGTTGCCAAAAGCAACATTTTGGACACAGTAATGCGACATTACAGGATGTATTATTTTAACTGTAAAAGGATTGTATTCAGACAAATTAATGATAGGGCTTGTCCAGATAGATCCATTTATATCTGTTCGAACAGTCAAGCACCTCTAAAGGCTCTGGAAGCACCCAAGCAAGTCAGCTCTAAGTTGATTCTTGAATGCAAGATAGCATTGTCTGATTGGTCAGAGGTGAAAGATCCTGGATTCGACCTTTACGCAACCGAGCTCAATGAAGGAGTTACCTCTAAATATAATTGTGGCTTTCTGTGAGACCACAAGTTTATTTAAGCATTAGACGTGAGGAACGGCACGAAAGAGCTCATATTTAGAGACCCTGCTGGTCCTAGCAGATATGGGAGCTCGAAATAGCCTGGACCCCAGAAACGGCGAAGAGGGGTTTATGGTTTATTTTCTTAGAGGCATAGTCTGGACGATAGGAGCGACACAACTGACCCGCCTTAGAATGTCTAAAGGGCTCACAAATGGGTCCTTTCCCGATCTACCATGACATTATTAACATTGTGCTTTTGGTAAAAAGTACGCTACACAACATAATATTTTAAATTCTGCTTAGCGCCAATGTTAGGGGGACCTAATATGACACAGAAATAAGCTTATCGTTCAAATCTCGGCACCAACGACATTTTCATTTCTATAAATGATACGAGCCGTGCACCGTACTTCGGAGGACACGAAAATCTGTCGGTCCCCTTAGGCTAGTGTGCATTGACACTAGCTACTTGAAACAGGGTTAAAGCTGCAATTGACCGGAAGCTGTCCGAAAGGATCACCCCGGTAAAAATACCATACGATATTATTATATAATCATACAAAAACGCTATATATCAATAATACGAAAATTTCTTATGTAAAATGTATTCCAAAATATTTCTATTATACTCTTAATTATAAGACATTCTAAATTTTGCGAAATAAACTTTAAGCTCTGCTTATCTTAACAACTACTTCCACAGTTTGGATTTCATCCATAAAAATATTAGTAAGAATTATAAACCTCTAAAATGGACTTTCAGTGCAACATTCTATAATACAAAATGTATCTAGATATATAATTATACGCTAGCAGTGAATTTACTAGTATTACAACAAATAGTCATCAACCACAGATATTTGAATATGTTATGGAATGTCGTGTTGTAGATATATAAACCGATATTAGGCGTCAACGCCATTCCGGTAGGGATCTAAGGAGGAGTATCACTGAGCCGCAAGGCCTTATCCCTTGCCGTGCTGCTTCCCCATTGGGCGATCAGACACCAGCGTATTGCAGCTTAAGCCTCAGATTCGTTAGAATTTTAAACTGCTGCGTTAGCCTTTTTCATTTTTCTGTTCACCGGGCCAGGGTTTGAACTCATATACCTAGCAGCGAAGCGAAGTGAGTCAGCCACCTGTCCCGCTTGGCTATCTGTCTAAGTGTTGTAACACAAGTAAAATAAAACTAGCAACAATATTTTGAAGTGTTCCAATACTGTTTTTTTAATATTACATACTGTCTCCTTCTTTTAGTATTTATATTTGTAAAGAGGTCCTTTTCCCTTTAAGGGGAAAGGCAAAAAAGCTGTCCTTTCTATTTATTTGTCCGCTTAAGCAGTAATACGTAACCACTTTCCTGTGAAATAACTTGCACAGAAAACATCGTTTCTTCCTTGATGTGCTCCAAAACATCGTTGTTTAATTGAATGTGGATCGATTGAGGTCCTTCCAAATAGACGTCGCGTATTTGATGTTGGGACATTCCTATGAATGACGAAAGCTTTTGAATAAGTTCTTCGTTGCTATGTGATGTCAAGAATATGGCGTTAAAGATTGAGGAGTTTTCTCGACATACGTAGATTTTCAATTTTGGTGGAATTGTTCTGCAAAAAAAACAAATAAATCAGTATATCCAAATTGTGTAAATCGACTCTAGATAGCATATTAGAATTATGATTAAATTGATGACATCAAAATTATTAGACAAAAGGGCCAAGATGGCTATCTACAGAACATTGATTCGACCCGTAGGCATCTACACATTCCGTATATGTATTTGGCACCTAGAAGTTTTCTATTGGTTCCTTGCGGCACGCGGTCATATGTCAACTATTATATACAAAAAATGGACATGTTAACAGTATTTATTCATTTATATTTAATGACAGTGACAACATTATATTAATCTAGAAACATAAAAATATTAGTAACTAAGGTAGACATTAGTAGCCTTAGATCTTAACTACTAAATATATAACAGTCCTCTGACCCAATTCCCAACTACAAGATCAGAGGTGCTGGCAGCAGCTGATCTAAGTGACGTTTCCAAAGTAGACCATCATCTGTTCGTATTTCATAATGTAAGTAACCTATGCGTCTGATTACCTTTCCAAATACCCATCGTTGATCACTGCAGTACTTTCTAGCCTGAACTCTGTCTCCCAAGGCAAATTCCCTACCAGGTGTAGGCCTGTCTGATGGAAAGGAAGTTGTGTGTTTGCAAGGTTTTCTTAACATTGCATGAAGATTCGTTCTAATTTCTCGTCCGAACATAAGCTCATACGGGGTGAAACCGTTAACACCTGGTGTACGACGTAAACGTGTTCGTACTTTAAGTAGTTTATCAGTTAAGCTATTGCTCTCCCCCGCTAAGCTGCGCAGGGTCATTTTTATAGTTTGTACAAATCGTTCTGCTTGACCGTTCGTTGCTGGGTGATATGGAGCAATAGTTCTATGGGTGATACCGCAATTGGATAGAAATTTGTTAAATTCTGCTGAAACAAATTGTCGGCCGTTGTCAGATACCAGCACATATGGATTTCCGAACGTGGCAAATATTTGTCTTAGCGTTTGTATACACCACGAGCTAGTTGTTACCTTTGTAGATAAATTTTCCACCCATTTTGTATATGCATCTACCACAATGAATAGTTGAGAACCAGAAATGTAAAATGTCGAAGTAATGTCGATGTAAAAAGCGAAGTCAATATGGATTCTTTACCAGGGACCTGTGGGCTCTTCCCAGTGATGTAAATGTGTCTTTGCTGGTTCATTTTGTTCTAAACGGCATGATCTACATGCTTTCACTTTTTCTTCAATATCGTTATCAATATTTTTCCAGTAGACATGACTGCGTGCTAGTTGTTTCATCTTTAATATACTAATATGTCCCGCGTGCAGTTCGTTAAGAATAAATTTACGAAATTTATGTGTAAATTCTTCCATCTTGTAAAGTAAATTCATTGTCTTTGTATCCATATTGTTTCAGAGATTGACCTGTTCTTAGTGCTTTAATTATTTTCTGTAATTCGATATCATTTTCTGTCTCCTTAGCGATTATATCTGGGCTAATTTCTAATATCTGAATTTGTTGTATTTGGTATAAGCCATGTTGATCTACTTCATATGTATTTGTGTTCTCAACAGGAAACCGCGACAAAAAGTCTGCGTTAGCATTTTTTGGGCTTGTTCTGTACTGTATATCATAATCAAATCCAGATAAAAAATGAGCATAATGAAAAAGTCTCATTGTACTCAGTTCTGGTAGATTATGGTGGGGATAAAAGATTGATGTTAACGGTATGTAGTCAGTAATCAGAGTAAATTTTCGTCCATAGCAAAAATGAAAAAAAAAATTTATACCCCAGTATATCGCAGTCGCTTCCTTATCAATCTGACTGTATTTCTTTTCGGCATTGGTTAAGGTTCTTGACGCAAAAGCTATCGGTCTTTCTGAGCCGTCTTCAACTATGTGTGAAAGGACTGCTCCAAGTCCTGTTGGTGAAGCATCCGTGGCTATGATTAGAAGTTTTCTCGGGTCGAAATGTGTTAATACGTTTTTACTTGCAATTTCCGTTTTAATTCTGTTAAAACTTTCTTCGCATTTTACAGTCCAGGTAAACTTGTTATCTTTCTTCAAGAGTTGATTTAGAGGATTTGATATAGACTAGCAAGATTAGCAATAAATTTGTTGTAGTAATTAGCCATACCCAGAAAAGTTCGCAATTCGTTTATATTAGAAGGCCGTTCCATACCTATTATAGCTTTAATTTTGTCTTTGCTCTTATGGAGCCCATCTTTATCAATTGTATGTCCTAAATAGTTTATGTTCTTTTTAAAAAATTGGCATTTTTTTTTATTCACCCGTAGGTCATTTTCTTTTAACTTGGTAAGTACCTCTCGTAATCTTAGTAATAGCTGGTCTTCTGTTGATCCTTGAATTATTATATCATCAAAAAAGCATTGTACGCCTTCTAAACATTTAAGTAAATTATCCATGAATCTTTGCCATAAACTGGGAGCCACTTTTACACCAAACATCACTCTGTTTACTTTGTATGTTCCCATATGAGTGCTTAAAGTTTGTATTTGGGCGCTGTCTTCGTCCATCTCCATATTAAGGTAAGCTTGTTTAATATCTAATGTGCAAAATTATTTACCCCATTCATTTGGGCAAAAATATCTTCTATGATAGGTATCGGGTATTTTTCGTCTTTAATAACTCTATTTAAAGTTATTTTGTAATCGGCACATAGTCTTATACTCCCATTAGGTTTAACAATAGGTACAATGGGTGTACCCCAATTACTATGGTCGATTTTTGTTATAATACCTTCAGAACTTAGCCGTTCTATTTCTGCTTCTACTTTCGATTTTAGAGCGTATGGAATTCTTCTAGACTTCATGAAAATTGGTTGTGTATTTTCCTGTAAGTTCAAACGAGCTTTGAAATTTGGTATTTTTCCTAGGTCTGACCTAAATACTGATGTTGCAAATTCTTCAAGAAGTTGGTCTAATTTGGGTATTTCAACAGTTTGTAGTCTTGGTACATCTGCCAATTCAATATTTATTTCTTTCATCCAGTTACGTCCGCATAAAGGATCAACGTCTTTAGCTATAATGTATAATTTGCTGAAGAAGGTTTGGTTCTTGTAGTTACATTTAACATAAGCAACTCCAGTAGGTTTGATTACTTCTCCTGTGTAAGTTCTTAATATTAAGTCTGTTTTAAAAATTTTCTTTGGAATGTTCAATTGTTTGTACAATTTTAGTGATATAAGAGATAGTGAAACCCAATATATCAAATTCCATAGTAACTGGCCTATTTTCAATACTGATTGTAAATGTATATTTTTCAGATCGTTCATTCTTAACAAGGTTTATTTCGCCGATAGATTCTTCACTTGTATTACTGATACAATCATTAATCTGGAGTGCATTGTTTCTTTTTAAACAAACTTTTGCTAGGTGTCCCTCTATTTGACATTTGTGGCAAGTTCTTTTAATGGCCCAACATTCGTTGGATCTATGATCAGATTGTCCACATCTGAAACATTTTCCCCTTAAGTCTTTTAATGTTATATTTTCATGTTTTTTCTTGTAAGTACATGATCTTTGAGGGTTTTTTACAGATGTCGATAATTTGTTCACCGTTTCAATTTCATTACGTATGTCTGCAGATATTTTATTGTTTTCTATTTTTCCCATTTCAATTGATGTAGCTATCTGAACTAATTTTGAGAATGTGTGTGTTTCTCTGTCTTGCATAATTTTTATTCAAATTTCGCTGTCATGGAATCCTCTGATAAACTGTAACGATAAAAATCCATCTATTGTGGACTTACAACAATTCTGGCATTTGAATTCACCGTTAGAAACAAGTTTTTTGAGTTCTGCAGCGTATGTTGCAACAGTTTCATTTTGTCGTTGTAAATGTGTAACAAATTTATGTTGTTGAGCCCACAAACTAGGTTTAGGATCAATAAAGTTATCAAGTAGTTTAATTAATTCTTCAAAGCTTTTATTTAATGGATCCTCCGGAGAACAAAGATTATGTAAAGTATCATAAAGTTGTGGAGAGATCGTAGATAATAGAAAGTAAATTTTACTTTGCTCATCTGTGATGTTATTTAATAGGAAAAATACCGTCAATCTCCTTGTAAAGTTATTAATTGTTTCTGTTTCTTGTAATGGTTGAAAATTAACTTTTGGGAATTGTATCTTATGGTCTATGTTTTGAATTTTCGTACTACATAAAACATCTTGGTCGTTTGATCCGTTTTTCTTTCGCAAAATTAGGTGTTTGTTCTTTATCATTGTATATTTTTCTTCAAATTCAAATCTTTCTTATGTTTCTTGTTCTATATCTGCGTCTTCAGTTTCTTGTTCGATATCATATTGTATAGTTTTAAATTTCTTTATGGTTTCGTCTAACGTATGTAATCTGGATTCAATTTCTTCGTTTGTGATTTCTCGTTCATGTAAACAGTTTTCAGTTTTTGTCAGAGTGCGTCGTAAACAGGCTCGTACTTTTTTTAGCTTTTTAATGTCCATTCTACTAATCTCGTCGCCAATATTATATACAAGAAATGGACATGTTAACAGTATTTATTCATTTATATGTAATGTGACAACATTATATTAATCTAGAAACATAAAAACATTAGTAACTAAGGTAGACATTAGTAGCCTTAGATCTTAACTACTAAATATATAACATCAACAAATATGCGGCGAGGTGCTAAACGCATATACGGAATGTTATTCGGTGCGAAATTCATATACGGAATGTTAAATATTCGTAGACGGAAAAAGATATAAAGATAAAAGGGTTCAAGGCAGGTTTTGTTTATATTCGATTCAGAGTTGGACTACCATCTCCATATAGTAACTATTTCAGCATCCTTATGCATCCTCAGTGAAGATTATGCAGTCACAACTCTGAAGGGAATACAAACATTCTGCCTCTTTTAAAGCAAACCATCGCGATGCGATGAACCCGCCTTTTGTGACGCAATACAGCGACATCTCTCGTATTACGAGGAAAACGAAAAGCCCTAGATACAAAGTTTACTACTTTTTAAACAATTAGAATAATTGAAATAAAAATATAATAAACAATATTTTAAATCCAAGACTTTTCGTTAATAAACTGCTTTCTGGCTGCATCCCATATCTCCGGATTTTACAATATATAATCACATAGAGACGACGAAATAGGAGAAAGCAAATAGAGGACACTTAGGCCACGCATTTACCTTCTCTTCGTCTAGGAAAAGGACCGAAAGACAGTTTCTAAATACTCACAAATTGAGTAAAAATGAAAAAGATAATAGGGTTCAAGGCAGGTTTTGTTTATATTCGATTCAGAGTTGGACTACCATCTCCATATAGTAACTATTTCAGCATCCTTATGCATCATCAGTGAAGATTATGCAGTCACAACTCTGAAGGGAATACAAACATTCTGCCTCTTTTAAAGCAAACCATCGCGATGCGATGAACCCGCCTTTTGAGACGCAATACAGCGACATCTCTCGTATTACGAGGAAAACGAAAAGCCCTAGATACAAAGTTTACTACTTTTTAAACAATTAGAATAATTGAAATAAAAATATAATAAACAATATTTTAAATCCAATACTTTTCGTTAATAAACTGCTTTCTGGCTGCATCCCATATCTCCGGATTTTACAATATATAATCACATAGAGACGACGAAATAGGAGAAAGCAAATAGAGGACACTTAGGCCACGCATTTACCTTCTCTTCGTCTAGGAAAAGGACCGAAAGACAGTTTCTAAATACTCACAAATTGAGTAAAAATGAAAAAGATAAAACCTGCCTTGAACCCTTTTATCTTTTTCATTTTTACTCAATTTGTGAGTATTTAGAAACTGTCTTTCGGTCCTTTTCCTAGACGAAGAGAAGGTAAATGCGTGGCCTAAGTGTCCTCTATTTGCTTTCTCCTATTTCGTCGTCTCTATGTGATTATATATTGTAAAATCCGGAGATATGGGATGCAGCCAGAAAGCAGTTTATTAACGAAAAGTCTTGGATTTAAAATATTGTTTATTATATTTTTATTTCAATTATTCTAATTGTTTAAAAAGTAGTAAACTTTGTATCTAGGGCTTTTCGTTTTCCTCGTAATACGAGAGATGTCGCTGTATTGCGTCTCAAAAGGCGGGTTCATCGCATCGCGATGGTTTGCTTTAAAAGAGGCAGAATGTTTGTATTCCCTTCAGAGTTGTGACTGCATAATCTTCACTGATGATGCATAAGGATGCTGAAATAGTTACTATATGGAGATGGTAGTCCAACTCTGAATCGAATATAAACAAAACCTGCCTTGAACCCTTTTATCTTTTTCATTTTTACTCAATTTGTGAGTATTTAGAAACTGTCTTTCGGTCCTTTTCCTAGACGAAGAGAAGGTAAATGCGTGGCCTAAGTGTCCTCTATTTGCTTTCTCCTATTTCGTCGTCTCTATGTGATTATATATTGTAAAATCCGGAGATATGGGATGCAGCCAGAAAGCAGTTTATTAACGAAAAGTCTTGGATTTAAAATATTGTTTATTATATTTTTATTTCAATTATTCTAATTGTTTAAAAAGTAGTAAACTTTGTATCTAGGGCTTTTCGTTTTCCTCGTAATAAGGAAAAAGATATCTTTTTATTAGTCAGTTAAAAGGAGATTGATTTTAAAATATTTTGTTAATGTATTATTAAATAAAAGTAAAACAAGTATAGCGTATGGAATGTTACCTATTTGGTGCGAAATTCATATACGGAATGTTAAATGTTTGTAGATAAAAAAGACGACTATTTTCGTCTGGTAGCACACAGCCCTAAACTTCAACAGAAATAACAGAATTGAATAGCTGAAACATAAATCTAAACATACTATACAACACGTGCAAGTCATTAAAAATTCAGCGAAAGCGAAATAGTCAAATAAAGAAATAATAAAGTCTCTCGAATCTATACCATACCATTCCATTTATAAATTTCGCATCAAATAACATTCCATATAAGTAGGTAATAATTTCAAGCTACCAGATGAGTGTTCCATATATACCGCCGAAACAATTGCCATAGCAAATGCATTTAGATACGTCCAGTCGAGAAACACACAGAATCATGTTATATTCACTGACAGTAAAAGTGCAGTTGACCGAATAACAAACTTGAAATCATCGAAAAACCTTACTAGCATAGAGGCAGAAATGTTAAAACTGAACTTTGAAGCAACAAAACAAAGGAAAACAATAACTGTAGTGTGGATTAAAGGGCACTCAGGAATAAAAGGTAATGATGCAGTGGATAAACTAGCCAAATCAGCCACTGACACAGGCTACCATCTAACCACCAATATTGTTCCATATACAGATCTTACCTCCAAGTTTACTTCACATTTAAAACAATTGTGGCAGCAAGAATATAATTCATCAGTCACAGGGCTTAACTATGTCGGCCACCAAAATAACATACCATTGAAAAGCTGGTTTCATGAATTAACCAAACGAAACTTCATTGTTACAATAAACAGAATAAGATCTAATCATGCTATGACTCCTTTGTACAAATATAAAATAGGACTGGATGAAAACCCATATTGTCCATGCGGAGAAGTTGGTGATATGAACCATGTAATCCTAGAATGTTCAAGAAATAAGAAGAGCATTGAATCATTTTTCGAAGAAATGGTAAATCTCAAATTCTGTTTGCCAACCAGTCTAAATTGTATAATTTTTAGTAATAATATTAACTTATATCAATGTTTGTATAATCATTTAATTCGTTGCAAAATGAAATTGTAAAAAACTAACACCATTGTAAGCAATTCTGCGATACAAAATATTATTGTAAGTGTGTTCACGAAAAAATTAACATAAAAAAAAATAATTAAAAAAAAAAGTTAAAAAAAAAGTAAAATAATGATAAACAAATAAAAAAAAACAAAAAAAAACAATGAAAAAAAAGGAAATATTTAAAACTAAACAAAAGACTACATAAATAAAGCATTAAAAAAACAAAAATATAATTAAAAAAAATAAAAAAAAAATATACATATAAAAAAATGCACTAAACAAACACACACATTTTACTAACACAATAACATTTATCCTAGGGTGTGAGAATTTGAAAAATCAATTTATTTATATTGGATCAAAAAAATGCTCCCTTTATATTTCATAAATAAAAAATAAGTCTGGCTAATTGGTTCATGCCAAAGCCAATTATAAAAAAAAAAGTAGGTAATAATTGTTTTATTTTCTTTAATAATATATTAACAAACTATTTTAAAATCAGTCTTCTTTAACCGACTTAATAAAAAGTCGTCTTTTTAGTCTACGAAATAACATTCCAAATAGGTACTATAATTGTTTTATTTTTATTTAATAATACATTAACAAGTAGTATTTTAAAATCAATCTCCTTTTAACTTACTAATAAAAAGTTATCTTTTTCCGTCTAAGAATATTAACATTCCGTATATGCGTTTGGCACCTCGCCGCGTATTGGTTGAAATATGACTGCGTGCTGCAAAGAAACAATAGAAAACTCCTAGGTGCCAAATATATATACGGAATGTTTAGATGCGACCCGTAGTTACCTAGGGATGCCTAGGGTTGTGAAACCTGAGTAATGTCAAAAAAAGATGCTCAGAACAACATGGTTGGATGACATGGAAGACGACCTGAAATCCTTGAATATAAGACAGTAGAGAAGGACACAAGAGAGATCTGAATGGAAGGACATAGCCAGACAGCCAAAGACTCTAGATAGCACTAATTGTTATCTAGAGTCCATTTAGAGAGGTTTTCATTAGGATCAGCAACCCTCATAGTTGTGAGTTCTGCATTGCGATGATGGAAATCACATTAAGTTCAAACATCACATAATATTATCTACAACAATGCAATAATATATTATTATATAATAAATCACCATTTAAAGGGTTTAAACCCATATATTTATAGTGGCTCAACCATGTATATTTTGTAAGCAACACTAATGAAGGAATTAGCATTTTAAAATGTTCTGTGATGTAGCCTGAAAGAGTCTTTTTAATAAAATATATTGTACTTTTATAAAGGATTTTTAATAAAACATTTTTATGGATATCTCCTACTTACTTTAGGTGAATTGCGTTGTGCAAGCGAATGCCGTCGGCACTGCCACAAATTTGAATAAGATCTTCTCTGGACATCCTGAACATATCGTCTCCTGAAAATCTTTCAAATGTGTCCAAGTACTTTTCGAATCTGTTCAGGGACAACCACTTCGTGGTTTCTTCCGGGGAGGAATATTGAGTCAACTGGATAATATTCTGCAAAGAGTTTTACATGAGTGTTAACATAAATGTATTTATGAATTTATCTTTTCATGTGTTCCTTTACGTATAGTCCCTATCGAGATATTTGAGAAAACCTTAATCTTAAGCTTATTGCAAAGTCATTTGTATTTGAATTGTGTGGTTACGTTTCCGGTACAGGTATAAAGTAATCTCTTGTTAATCTATCATACTTTTAATTATTATTATACCTGCTATTCAGTATCTTTACCTCTCGAAATTTAAGGATACTGCTCAAATACAAATGACTTTGTAATATGATTAAAATACGGATTTATCAAATCATTTGTTGGCAAGTATAAAAATGGTTTTAACTTACGTTGGTATGTACAACTTCCTTATGTTCCAATCCAGGACTAGATATTATTTTAGGAATAATTTTCCCACTATCTGCCGAAGTATCTGCCTTGGACACAAGTAAATTATTATTCTGAACTGGAGGGTTACTGAAAAAAGAAAAAAATCATTAACGATAGTTATTGTTTATAGAAAAACAAATTAGGTCATGATTAGGTTTTAATTTGTCTCTGTTTGGAAAAGTATTGTATTTAATTAAATATTTTATTATATTTTGTTTTATTATCCGTAATATTTTTAACAGATAACCTTATTTAAGAGCTAATTTCGTATCTTTAAATTGCCACGTTTAAAATGGGCTGAATGTTCATTAAGTCGAAGAACCACTGGTCATTAATTACCCCAGAATGCTCGAGAAAGCCCAAAACGCTTCTAAAAGATCGATATCTTGAGACTTCGTCTAATTTATTGCATCTCTCAAGAAGGGGGTTGCGTACACAATGTTGTACAGAAGCCTGAGATACCAGAGAAGATTAAGAATAATCTAATTTATTATGCCTTTTCAACAGAGAATCACAGAATCATATATACCAATTAAATATCTCTCTTAAACACTAGGTAAAGTTTATGAGAGGATCCTTAAATAAAGAATAGTATAATAGAAGCACATTTGGACATCAACATCAGAGGCGCCCTAGGCAGGATAAGAAGCAGAGCAAATCTCCTGGGTGTATTGACTGGAAAATTTGAAAACACTTCATCAAAAACTTTCTTGTACACCTACAAAACACTTTTTTTTTCCTTTTATGGCCTTTGGGAACTGCGCCCATTTAGCCAGCAACACTTCTTGAAATCGACGGCTCACCATACTACAAAACACTTAATAGGCCAGTTATCGAATACATCATTCTGTCTACCGAAAAAAAGTCAGTATTAGTCCACCCTCTTGCTAATTTCTCCACTAAAGAGAATAGGATTCGTTCTCTCGGTAAAAGATAAGTCTTACGTACGACAGACAGCTCGAACATCAGAGCTAAAGAGGCCCTGAAAACTCCTTACCATCTTCTAGGGCAGTGGTCGGCAAAGTGCGGAAATATCCACGGAAAGCGCAATATTTTCATTTAAAAAAAACTTCGTAGGAAAAACATTACCTCTACATCTTATTCCGATAAATTAGCTTTTATTTACACTTACAAACTAGCATTTTTGTCAAAAATCCTCTTAAGAGGATCGGTACGTATTTTCGGCTGCAATGCTATTCAAATGGGGATTAATTTTTTTCGAATCCTGAGAAAACTAATAAGTATTTTTGAAAAATTTAAACGCAGAATGAAAGATTACGTTATTAGCGAGGGCCGAAAGTCCCTGAGAACTTCTATAACGTTTATTTTAATCAGTTACAGGGGTGAAAAACTAAGAGAAAATGTAGTGTGATTTTTAATTTCAAATATATCATTCAAAATAAACTTTTTATTTATTCTAAGGGACTTTCGGCCCTCGGTAATAATTTAGTCTTTCATTCTGCGTTTAAATTTTTCAGAAATATTTATTGGTTTTTTTAGGATTCGAAAAAAATGAACACAATGCCGTGGTAATATTTTCCAAATCTATCTTTGTCTTACAACGCACTCAGCTGAATATAATATTGTCAGCATATATTGTCAGTCGGACACTAACAATCAGTGACAATTTTAAATATTTGACATTGCATCGGGAATATGTTGAGTTATTGATTAAATATTATTGATATATACGCTCTGAGCTTCGCTGGTGTCGTTCCTCATCATAGTCATTAACATCTTAGTAGATGTGTTGTGGTTCATAATTGGGCTTCAGCAGCTCGGACAGTTTGATTGATAATATTTCTCCACTGGTCGCGGTCATCAGTTACATGTATTGCCTCAGTATACTGTTTGTTGAGAAGCTTTTTAGTAATGTCCGCCCATCGCTGTGGAGATCTTCCGCGTTGGCGTTGAGTCTGAGGCCTTCCTTGGACCACCAACCGCTCCATTTTGTGATCACTCCGATGGATATGACCAAAGAACTTTAAAATTCTAGAGTAAACGGTACTGGAGAGACGCTGATCCGGTTTAATTTCATCCAGAACCGAGATATTTGTACGGCGAGCCGTCCATGGAATTCGAAGCAGGCGTCTCCATGTCCACATTTCAAAGGCGTCTATACGTCGTCTATCTGATTCTTTGACTGTCCATGTCTCGCATGCATAGTAAAATATGGAAAAGACCAGAGTTGAAACGAGTCTCTTTTTGTGTCGTTCCTAGCGGTTATTAATTCAACTTTTACCGGTAATTTTTAAATTTATTATTTAATTGTCATCGCTTAATATTTACAACGCAAAAAAGTAATTAAATTGTAATAGATTTTTTTAAGATTTTGCTAATCATTTTGACGTTCTATTGATAAAATATGAAGTTCTTACTTCGGATACTTTCACAATTATCGTGTAGATGGCGCTAAGATTAATTTATAATTACATATTACGGAACATTAAAAAAACTTAAATTCAGTATTTAAGACTTAAGTATATTTAAGGTAAAAATATATACCACAGCTTTGACCAACTAATATTTTTTATAATTAATGTTTTTAATTTTAATTTTAAATTAATCACTTTGACATTTATGTCAAATTTCCGGTAAACGTTTACAGACTTGCCACTACTGGCGCTCGCGAATTTGTAAATATTCCCTCTACGTACGAGCTCACAGCGTATAGTGTATTTGATAAATAATTGATTTAAGACGTAAACTTAATAAAAAGTTATTTATTGTGTATTATTTGTGGAAGATCCTAGCAGAGAATACATCAGGATAATATATTCTGTGATCCAAGTATTTTGTTGTTAAAGATGTTCAAAATTGTAAGCGTTCCATAACAATATATTATTAAAAAATCACTTTAACACTTTTCCTCTTTTCTCGATTGAGTATTAGTCTTTGTTGTACAAATAAATTATTACAATCGTTGAATACATAGTTAGTGAAAAAATTATCACATTTATTAACTGAATTAATAATTTGCAATTATAAAAATAACTGATGGATTCGACCGTTACTTGATGGAAGTTCATTTTATCTAACAATAAAACACTGAAAACGTTTGTTTTCTATACTTCCACAAAATTTATTATAACTAAGTGACTACAGCTGTTTCGGCGGAGTGCCTTTCTCAAGTGATATAGTTTACAATGTGTTTGCCTTTTTTAAGTCTTCAACTGAAGAGGTTGAGGAGTGGGGAGCTGTTTGTCTCGAGTTGGTCATTCAGAATTATATCTGTATTTTTCAGTTTATTAATTTCCATAGATTCTAAAAAAGATAGCTTAAGGCCTTTATTTTGAATATGTAGAATTTGAAACTCTTCATTGAAAGAATGATTATGATCTAGAAGGTGAAGTGCGTATGTAGAAGTGTCTGTTTTTCTATTGTTGAATGCCCTTTTGTGTTCTGCTATCCGTTTGTCAAAAGTTCTGCCAGTTTGACCGATGTACGTTTTCGGACAGTCACCACAAGTTAGTTTGTACACACCACTCTGTAGTTGCTTTCTCTTTCGGCTTTTATTGTTCTTAATATATTTGCTTAAGATGTTGTTAGTTCTGAAAGCTGGTGTTATTCCTTTCTTTTTTATGTATCTGGCTATCTTTGTTGTTATCTTGCCAGTATATGTGAGAGAGCAGAAGGTACTGGGTTCTTTCTGTGGTGGTGGATACACTAATTTCAGGGCTTTCTTATGGAGTTTTTGGTTTAAAATTTTGTTAACTGTTTGTTCGTTATAGCCGTTGTTTACTGCTATTTGTTTAATGATGTTTAGTTCTATCAGCCGAAACAGCTGTAGTCACTTAGTTATAATAAATTTTGTGGAAGTATAGAAAACAAACGTTTTCAGTGTTTTATTGTTATATAAAAATAACAGTTACCCAAGAACATTCAAAACCCATCTCTTTAAATTAATGATGACATTTTCAACTAGAATGACATTCTAATAATGTTTACATATCCATACCAGTGTGAATTTTACTACACGTAATTTGCCGTGTAAAGACAGAAAAAGTAGGGATACACGTAAAATATTTGCGAATTATGTACCCATAGCCTTAATGCTACGATAACCGAATTGAAATTTTCTTCTTTTGAAATTTTCATTAATAGCTTTGAAATACAATTTCTGGATTTAAGAACAAGGAGGTACGGCGCTCTAAATTCGAACGTCTTTTTGTTGAATTGGAAATATTGGAGAAGAAAAAAATGTTCACAACACAAGTGGTCTGCTTTGAATCACCTGGAGAAGGAAGACATAATAATTTTCAACGCTTATAATAGTATTTCTGATTCTTATGATGAGCTAAAAAAGCTCACGTTTAAAAAAATGGATTTTGCGCAAAAAATACAGTGTTGGAGTAAATAAAACCTTACAAAAGGAAAGAAAATAGAAGTTTCTATACAATGATTAAAAACGAAGATATCGCCAAAAACAAAAAAACACGTTTTAATTTTTTAGGGAGTTATGGATGGGGCTAGGGCTAGGGTTTTAAAAATTAATACTTTTTGATGTAGAACATGTGGTTTTTTATTTTTGGAATATTACTGGGAGCACTTTTCACTATATTAACCTTTAGTTTTATTTAGTGTAATAAAAGTTTGCTGAATAAGCAGATTTGGCTCCCTTTTTGTTTTAAATTGTTTTAATGTTCATATTTGGCTCTTTGGCCAAAAAGTTTGCCGACCACTGGCCTAGGGCTTATTCTCACCAAACGCATTAAGAAAAAAACTTACATTCTCTCCAACCAAGCTTCTCCACCTGGCTGGTAATTAACTTCCTGATGAGTATTACGACGTCCTAGACTAGAAGAAAGTCGCTTATCGCAGATAATAATACTAAGCTACAAGCCAAAAACGTGATTAAGGAACCGATCCGATGTATAGCTGGTAACATCTGCCTGAGGTGCATTCTGGTCACGATTTGGTTGGTTTCTCCTTCAAAACACGGCAACACCCTTCTTAACTGTTTGCATACTACTTTGGTCACGTACTATTGATGCGATTGGTTATGCAAGAGAAAATGTAAAGAAAAAGAGGACCGGGGAAACGAGGCATGTCATGGTAGAAAAATTTAAACCAGTGGAGTGGAAAAACAGCGATAGAACTCTTCAAAACTAATGCAGAGAGAGAAAAAACGGCCGTGATGATCGCCAACATAATTAAGGGGTTACATAGGTCTTGCGGGTAAAAAAAGTGACTTAAAAAAATTATATCTCGAAAACTACAATTTATTTTTATTTATAATTGGAACATGTAAACGTATAGTACTTAAGGTACACTCAAAAAAATGTTCAGCCAAAAATATTCATTTTTGTAGAGTTGACTGCAATTTTTCGACAACAGCCCTTTTTTTGCGGTGGGAGCATAACTAAGTCCAGTCTCATCTGAAATCACAAAATTTCTTGTAGTTTATACCTCTGGCTAGTGAATGAACGAAGGAATTTTTATTAGGTGAAGTTGTTTTTGTTTTATAAAAAAAAACTACTTTAAAAATGGTCATTTTTGGAAAAAATGAGAAAAATTGGGGTCGAAAATGTGTTCAAACTTATGTAAAATCTTCAAATTTAATTTTTTTTAAATTCCTTCGTTAATTCACTAGCCTAAGGTATAAGCTACAAGAAACTTTTTCATTTCAGATGAGACTGGACTTAGTTATGCTGCCCACCGCAAAAAAGGGCTGTTGTCGAAAAATTGCAGTCAACTCTACAAAAATGAATATTTTTGGCTAAAATTTTTTTTGAGAGTACCTTAAGTACTATACTTTCACATGTTCCAATCATAAATAAAATAAATTTTTAGTTTTCGAGATATAATTTTTTTAAAAAGTCACTTTTTTTACCCGCAATACCTATGTAACCCCTTAAAGGATGAGGCACACGAAGAAGAACCATATAACAAATAGACAGATTCGCTATCGTTTAAGCAAATAAAGGGAGCTACTCAACGCTAGAGCTAGAATCAGAAATTCTTTTCCCAACTCGTAATATCAGGCAAAATTGAAGGAAAACGCGATTTTAATTGTTCAGAAATATATGGCATTGAGGGTTTAAATTTAGAATATTGTGTTTTAGACTATTTGAACTTTCTACCAAATATCCTAAAGAAATGTCGGGTAGGGTAATAAAGTTATAATCAAGATTCATTTTCAAATATTTATTAAAAAAACAACAAATATAAAGTATAATATGTATATGTATTGCATTTTGTTAATTAATTAAATTAGTTTTATTAAATTTGGTAAATAAATATGAGTAAACGTAGAGAATTAAAAAAATCAACGCAATATTTTAGTTGTTAAGCATAACATGAGATACACATGTTCTAAAAATAAATTTTTGGATTATCTAAACTTAAATAGCAATTTATAGTTACTTATAGTGTTTCAAGTTCTACAGGTTATTGCACCAGATATTACTAGATTTAAACACGAATATACTTTAATTTTTAATCAAGTTATTGTAGAAATGACAGGAAATTACCACCAGAAAGCGGTTCGCAATTGTAGAAACTGTAAATTGTATTGCCATGGAAAACTAAACCAGTTCGTAATAAAATTTATTATCCTCAATAGTACATCAAAAGGTGACAGAATCTAAATTTAAATACCGGGTGTCCACTTATATTTTCCCCCATTTTAAGTGTATATAACTTCTAAACGACTCAAGAAACATGTTTTCGCTGAAATGTTTTATTTTACTAAAAGTTTTGTTTGAATGGATTGAGTTTTTTATATCGCTTTTAAATAAAAAATGGCGGATTTTTGAAAAAACGTTGACTTTTTTTTTAATGAAACACCCAGTATTTTTTTTTGTAAATTGAAAGAACGGGCATTTACCTATCCAACGCTATAAACATTTTTAAAATCGGTTGTCAAATGATTGAGTAATTGATTGAGTAAATGATTGAGTGAAAATCACATAACATATCAATTTGCTTTATCATCATGTGTTATTTAGTTATGTGATATCCACGTTGCACCTCTCATTTTAAAACTTAATTACTCAGTCATTTGACAACCGATTTTAAAAAAATTTATATCGCTGGATAGGTGAATCACCGTTCTTTCGATTTACAAAAAAATATACTGGGTGTTCCATTAAAAAAAAAGTCAACGTTTTTTTTAAATCCGCCATTTTTTCGTAATTGAAAGCGATATAAAAAATTCAATATATTCAAACAAAACTTTTACTGAAATAAAACATTTCAGCGAAACCGCATATTTCATTCTTGAGTCGTTTAGAAGTTATAGGCAGTTAAAATGGGGGAAAATATAAGTGGACATCCGGTATAATATGTGAACAGCTTATTTCAGGAAGGGATCTGAGCCCGTTTTTTGTTATTTTTTGTTAAAGGTCAAGGCATATTATCATGTACGAATCGTTTCCAGCACGCAGCGTTTAGTTTCCGAAAAATATTGATTTTAATGGTTTTAAATATGAACAATTCACACTGTCTGGAACGTATCGGATCAGACACCTCTTTGTAAAATAAGGTTTTTCGGAGACTACGCTACGTGCTGGAAACGATTCGTGCATGATAATATGCCGGGACCTTTAGAGTGGATTCATTCCCTATGATGGTAGACACATCGCATCGTTTATGGTAGAAAGGGACCCGATTCATTCTATTATAATAAAGAAATCACAACACCTGTTTCACACACGTAAGGTCGAGGCATATTATCATGCACGAATCGTTTCCAGCACGTAGCGTAGTCTCCGAAAAACCTGATTTTACAAAGAGGTGTTTGATACGATACGTTCCAACAGTGTGAATTGTTCATATTTAAAACCATTAAAATCAATATTTTTCGGAAAGTAAACGCTACGTGCTGGAAACGATGTGTGCATGATAATATGCCGCGACCTTAAGACTTTTGAACGTGCGATGGCTTGAAACGTTCGGCGAAGGGAGAAAGGTTCTCGAGCCACTATTGGAATGTCATCGTGACTTTTAAACCATCGCAGTTCAAAATTCTTAGTGTGTGAAACGAGGGTATGGCCTACTTTTCGTTTACTAAAGAAAAGGAGCCAAGTCAGTGACAGGTACTTTTCATCATTCGTCAAGGAATCATTAGAATATTATTGTTGATAGTAACTTGTAGCAATGTTTAGTGTTTTAACAATATATGCTGTAATGCTTTATAATGAACTATGATTGAAACATGAAAATAAATTTTTTACTAGAGCGAGTCTGTAATTTTATTACAGAAAGGTACATAAGTAGATAAAAAACACAGATAAATAAATTTTTTATAAATGAACAATATTATTAAATTGGAAATTATTACATACTTAGTTCTAATCTACTTGTACGGATGTACCTAGTTTACTTAAGAAAAAATTATTATGGCACAAGACTAATGATTTTCATATCCAGACAGTCTTTTTGCACATTTCTCGAAAGTTTGTTAACATGACTCGAGTTCATTTCTGAAATAAGCTGTTCATGCATACCTATTCTTGTTATTTATGTGACATCTTTTAAATGTACATCTTCCACAACTCTTTCCTATATTTTTCTTTGATTTCTCATTTGAAGTTATAACTTTCACTTCTCATGGAATTTTCCAGATGTTTAGATACACGGAATTTTATAAGTAATTTACGAAAGAAGAAATGGATTCCCCCAGAAAACAACGACCTATATGAAGATAGGTATAGTCCGTCCGCTATAACTTTTCCCATGCGGTACGATTCATTTTCAATCAAATTAAGTCAAAACAGAAAGTGAAACGTACGCCGATGTGTGTAGTATATAGTATACAGTATACAAAATGTATATACACATCGACGTTCGTTTCAACTTATGTTTTGACTTAATTTGATTGAAAATGAATCGTACCGCATGGGAAAAGTTATAGCGGACGGACTATACACTATCCAGACCTATACAAGATTACAAAATGGAAGATTTGAACAAGCAAATACATAATGGTATAATAAAGGCACTAAAAGAAACGGAAAGGGAGTGTTATCTGACCATCGTGACCAATAAAGAAAAATGAAGCGAAAATATCAAAGAACTTGATCTAAATCGATATATCCACGATCACTCCGAAAAGACAAGAGAAAGCAATACAAGAGAAATAACTAAAATAATTCAAGAAAACAAAAGTTTAAAAGTTTTGATACAGAATATTCAATCATAACCCAAAAAAACTTCAATCAATTCAATTTTCGAACTTTGGCTGCCCTTAAGCCAAGGAGAATATAGCAAGAACTAGGTCATGAAGCACCCGCCTTATTTGCCAGATTTAGCACCCTGTGTCTTCTACCTATTCCCAAAAATCTAATCCTGCTTTAAAAGCAACCCACCGTGAGTCATGACAGAGCATACGAAAATACATACTTAACAGTAGGTATGTCATAAGATGAGAACGGCTTCGCACAGTGAACTATTCGCATGGAGCAATGTAGGAATGCGAGAAGAGTATACTGAATGGATAAAATGATTAAAATTATAAAAAGACGGTAAAGAGAATCGGACACCTATCGATTCACACTGGAATCTATATTACTGTAAAAAATTTAAAATATTCTAGCAAGTTATAATAATATTAGGCCAGGGTAATAAGACAAAAATATACCCTGTTGGTGACACTTCAGCAGCCAGGGTACTGAAGCGTTTTTTCGACAAGTAATACCTATAGGAACAAATTGTAAGTATTTCCTGCATAGGATTTGGCGGCCATTTTTATTTATAAACAATTAACTGTCAAAAAATGGCATTTTCCCTTTTTTTTCAAATCAATGGAAAACAGTGAAACTTATGATTTTTTTAGTACAAATATCTTTGATATTATGGAAAAAGCTTTAAAATGACATATTACAAAGTTTGATATACTTATTTATTATTAATATAATTGCGAAAAAAGGTCGGAATTGCAAAAACAAATATTTTCGCAATAACTGTTGTAAAAATTAGTGTACAGGTTTGAAATATTTGTCAAATGAGGGTTCTTTGGTGCTTAATATGTGGTAAAATTTTCAAAGCGATTCATTCAATTGTTTAAATTTTATTCGAATTGTTTATCTCAGAGAGCATTTTTTTTGCAATAACATAAGTCAGAAAAAAATGACGTTAGAACCATTCCACAGGTGTCAAATGGAAGAGCATGAGCTATATTTTCAACCTGGATTAAAAAAGCGAATAAAAATGCATTTATTAATAATAAATAATTATGCAAAAGTATCGTAAATCTTTCTTTATAAACTTTTTGGATAACTTTTTACAAAAAAAATTAACTTTTTTACCCTCTTTTAAGTGCACAACTACCAAGTAATGTTATTTATATCATAATTGATAAAAAATTGTAATAAATATATATAATTTCTTATATAACAAAATAAAAAGTTTATACGGAAAGATTTACGGTACTTTTGCATAATTATTTATTACTAATTAATGCATTTTGTATTCGCTTTTTTAAAACCAGGTTGAAAATATAGCTCATGCTCTTTCATTTGACACCTTTGGAATGTCTAATGTCATTTTTTTCTGACTTATGTTATTGCAAAAAAAATGCTCTCTGGGATAAACAATTTGAATAAAATTTAAACAATTGAATGAATCGCTTTGAAATTTTTATCACAAATTAAGCACCAAAGAACCCTTATATGACAAAAATTTCAAAGCTGTACACTAATTTTTCCAATAGATATTGCGAAATAATTTTTTTTTTGCAATTCCGACCTTTTTTCGCAATTACGTTAACAATAAATGAGTATATCAAACTTTGTAACACGTCATTTTAAAGATTTTTCCATAATTTCAAAGATATTTGTACTAAAAAAACTATGTTTCACTGTTTTCCATTGATTTGAGAAAAAAGGGAAAAATGCCATTTTTTGACACTTAATTGTTTATAAATAAAAATGGCCGCCAGATCCTACGCAGGAAATAGTTACAATTTGCTCTTATAGGTATTAGCTGTCGAAAAAACGCTTCAGTACCCTGGCTGCTCGAGTGTCATGGGAAAAACCTTATTACCCTGGACTATATATTCGATTTTGGTATTTATATAATTTATTCTTAAATAGTAGTGCCCGTTTTTAACTTAATAATAAAGACAGTATATTTGAATTAAGCTTGTCCTGTACGAGTGCATTCCATTGAAGACACAACCATCAGTGTTTGCATCAATTAAATATCAACACAAAAAACGTTAACGACATGGCAATTTAACAATCAAACAGATAGGCCTCCATCCTGTTTATTACGACATATTTTTAGATTCGAATTATATTCATTTAAATTGAAGCTAAATATAGATTTAGAAAGTGTAACATACTGTGCCAAGATGCAATTAAATGAAATAAATTGATTGTTTGGGTTCCATATTAGCGACATTCCTTAGTATTCATATTTGAGAATCTAACAAGCTACCACAGTTACATAAGAATTTTCCAACATTATCATCAAAGATCAGCTGTTCCTATACCTATATTTTTATGACTATACAATGTTGCCTAACCATCTAGGTAATTTTTAAAATAAGCAAAAAATGTAACAACCCCTTGAAAGTTACATGCATTTTTCAGATCACGTAATTTTATTTTTTTGATTTGTAGGCGGGATTAGTCTAAGCTTAATTCAAGTTTGTGGGGTCATCACCCTTGTCCCCCGGCCGCCGTTTTGGAAAAGCGGGTGCAAAGGATTTTACTTCTACTGTCCGTCAAGTTTTAAATATAGGCTATTGATTATGTTCAAAATAAGAGAGCTAAAAAGAACTATAACGTTAACGGGATTTTATCGTTTCATATGGCCAATGAACCTCTAAATATGAAAAAACCGCGGAGTGCTACCATTTAAAGGAGTGCATTTTTGAGAAACGGGTGAAACAGTCCCAAGGCACAGGGTGAATTAGCGTGAGCTCTATGCACTTTTGGTACAAACACGTCTACAGAAAAATTGTTCCAGGTTAAATTTACTATCGAAATATCACCTTTTTAAAGTCAAAAATTATTTTTTTTTACAAAAATACATTCACAAAAAAAAACACGAAAGAAAGCAATTTTGTTTTTTCCTCCATTATAGATATAGGTATTGGCATTGCTTCACAGAAAAAAAAACTTCCATCCTTCCTCTTTAAAATGATGTTTGGTAAAAGTCTCTAGGATTTATAGCTTCCGAAATATGATTTTTCAAAGTTTGCCGCTCACAGCATTTTTGGGCCATTTTCCCCATTATTTCGCAAACATTGTTCTGTAACTTTTTTCTACGCATTTCTAGGTATATGCAATGGAACATTTAGTAGAAAGAGAAGTCAATTACCAAGTTATGGTTTTACAAAGTTTTATACTTTAATGATTTTTGATTGTACGATTATTTTTTAAATTTCTAATTTCTAACTTTTTTAAAAATTTTTAAACAAGATATCCGTAATTTGAGAAAAATTTTGAAATTTATTTTTTCAATTAGATGAATATAATTGCATATTAGAACATAATTTTTAATTCCAAACAACTTTTCTTAATAACATTTTTCAATATTGTGAAATATAAAGGTACTTTACTCTTGAGCGAAATTCATATTTTTCAACATACCTCGTATACTATTGATAACATTTTATATCTTATGATTGCATGTTAGGTTTTAGACTAAGCAGAGCATTTTATAAAGAATAATTTTGTTTTCATAAAGTTACTTAATAAAAAAGTTTTCCATAATGGTTCTAACTTAGTGGGACATATTGAAGGTGTATATGTTACAATTTGAAAAAGCATATCTTGTTTAAAAATTTATGATGATTGAAGGTAATTGACTTTTCTTCCTACTAAATGTACTATTGCATATACCTAAAGCTGCGTAGAAAAAGTTACAGAACAATGTTTGCTAAATAACAAGGAAAAATTATATTTCGGAAACTATAAATCCTAGAGACTTCTACCAAACGTTGTTTTAAAGAGAAATGATAGAAGTTTTTTTTCTGTATGTTGTTCTGAAGCTATTTTCTTGTGGCATTTTTGTAATTAACTAGTTTTGATGGGAAATAAGCCTCAATTTTACTAAAAAAATGATTTTACTTTTTTTTCTGTGAAGCAACGCTTATAGATATATCCCAGTGGAAAAAAGTTATGGGACAAAAAACAAAATTGCTTTCTTTCGTGTTGTTTTTTGCCATTTTTTTAATATATTTTTGTAAAAAAATATTTTTGACCTTAAAAGGTGATATTTTGATAGAAAATTTAACATGGAACAATTTCTCTGTAAACGTGTTTGTACCAAAAGTCCATAGAACTCACCCTAATTCACCCTGTGCCTAGGGACTAATTTACCCTTTCCCCAAATACGCACCCCTTTAAATTGTAGCACTCTGGGTTTTTTTCATATTTAGAGGTGCATTAACCATATGAAACAATAAAACCCCGTTAACATTGTATGTAGTTCCTTTCTACAGTACATAATCAATAGTCTAATATGGCGCCGTCATTGCAGAGCATTTTTGTTGTTTCTTATCATGTTTTTTAAATATCAATTATTATGAAAATTATGTTAATTTTCATACTCAGGGGGTTTTTGAGGTGTCAGAACAGGAATATTGAGTCAGGGAAGCTGTAAGAGTTATGCGTGTCATCTCCTGGAGTTTTATGGAAATTCGTTATGAAAATAGTTGAAACTTGTTATCCTGAGGTATTTGAGATCCCTGAACACAAATATTGCTTCGGCGATGCTGTACGAGGTACCTGGTGCCCGCTATCTACGTCATCTCCCTGGAGTTTTATGAAAATTTGTTCTGAAACTAGTAGTGGAGTCAATGAAGGTGGATATGAGCTATTACCTCCGATTTCGTTGAACCTCCATAGATTTTCATGAAAATTGGTGAGTGGTTAGAGGATATCTCAAGGAACAAAGGTGACATGGTGCCAACTTGCGCTTTTACTCTGGGGGTGGATGCCACCCCTTCTCGGGGGTAAAAATTATTTTATTAAAAATAACCCCATAATTCGATAGAGGGACAAATTTCAAGCAAAATTTGTTATACAGTATGTCCCTGTAAGTTGTATCCATATGGAAAACTTTTTTATTATTAATTTTACGAAAAAAAGTTATTCTTTATAAAAAGCTCTGCATGGTCCAAAACCTAAGATTTAATCATCAAATATCAAATTTGTTGAATATTATACGAGGTATGTCAAAAAGTTTGAATTTCACTCAAGAGTAAAGTAGCTTTATTTTTCGTAATATTGGAAATTGTTATTATGAAAAGTTGTTTGGAATTAAAAACTATATTCTAATATGCAATTACATCCTTCTAATTGAAAAAAAATTTTTTTGAGAAATTATGGATCTCATTATTTTTTCAGTTATTTCAATTCTGATAACTCTTTTATTATTAATTTTACGAAAAAAAGTGATTCTTAATAAAAAGTTCTGGATGGTCTAAAACTTAAAATACAACCATTTTATATCAAATTTTATCAATTTTATACGAGGTATGTTAAAAAAGATAAATTTAAATCAAAAGTAAAGTACCTTTATAGTTCAGAATATTTCAATTAGAAGTATATAATTACATACTGAAACATAGTTTTTAATTCTAAATAACTTTTCATAATAACAATTTTCGATATTGTGAAAAATAAACGTATTTTACTCTTGAGCGAAATTCATATTTTTTGATATATCTCGTATAAAATTGATAAAATTTGACAAAAGATGGTTGTATTTTCGATTTTAGACCATGCAGAACTTTTTATTAAGAATCACTTTTTTTCGTAAAATTGATAATAAAAGAGTTATTTGAATTAAAATAACTGAAAATAATGTTAGTTATCCATAATTTTTCAAAAAAAAAAAATTCAATTAGAAGGATGTAATACTAGACTACAGTTTTTAATTCCAAACAACTTTTCATAATAGCAATTTTCAATATTGTGAAAAATAAAGCTACTTTACTCTTGAGTGAAATTCAAACTTTTTGGCATACCTCGTATAATATTCAAAAAATTTGATATTTGATGGTTAAATCTTAGGTTTTGGACCATGCAGAGCTTTTTATAAAGAATAACTTTTTTTCGTAAAATTAATAATAAAAAAGTTTTCCATATGGATACAACTTACAGGGACATACTGTATAAAGTTATTAAAATAAATCAAAACTTTTTGAGTTATTAAAGATCAAAGATTTTAATTTTTCTTGAGAAAAATGAATGTTTTTAACCAATTTTTCATCAAAAACTCAAAAAGTGTAAGTTTTTACAAAAAAGTTATTATTATCAAAATTGAAGCTAATAAAAAATGAAATAAACCCCTTACTAGAAAAACCTTTTAGTTTTAACTAAAAGTGAGTTATAGGTTTCTCGGCGAGTAAAAAACTCTCAAGTATTCAAGCTGCAATAACGGGAAATTGATGCGTTTTATAACATAAACTTATTAAACATTTTTCAAAGTACTTAAAAATACCTATCAAATGAGCCCCCGAACATGTTGACAGTGTTAAAATTTATGCTCCAATTTTTTTTCAAAATTAATCTTTTAAAATTTTTTCCAAAAAATGTTATTGTTTTTTTTTTTAATAACTCCGTTCGTGTTTACGATATCAGCTTCATCTGAAAACTTTTTGAAAGACAATTCCAAGTGCTATTTAAGCACGTTAAACCTAATCTTTTAAACTCTTTACTTTTTTAAAAATAAAAGGTTAAATGACCCCGGTTGCATGGTTACCACAGCAAAATTTAAAATTTAAACGTTTCTATCTCGGTTATTTTTTACTCTATAGAAATAGTAAAACAGGTAGAGTATTTGGCACAGAAAAAACTAAAATTTGGTTTTATACAATTTTTTACGTATATTGAGTATTTTTGGAGTTACTATCAAAAGAATATGAGAATTACAATAATTTTAAAAAGCATGATTTTTTTAAATTATATCTTTTTTCAAAAATATGCATTCTAAACTGGTCAAAATTATCGAAAACATTACTTATGCTAACATAAAGAAGTTCTTGTAAGGATTACTATAAATTTTAATTTTTGTGGAAATGGCGCATGTTTAATTTTTCACTTTTTCCTAAAAAATTCGAAACGGTTCTTTTATTTTCATTAGAACTTGCTTAATTTTGACGCTATTACCTTTTTCTGAAGCTCATTTGATAGGTATTCCGAAGTACTTTGATAAATGTTTAGCAGGAATATTTTATACATTGCATCGTTTTTCCGTTATTTAAGCTTGAATACTTAGATTTGAGTACTCGTCGAAAAAAATACACATTCAATTGCCAATAACTCACTTTGAACTAACATTAGTTTAGTTCTTTATGTGAGTAATGTATTAAATGTTTTATTATCTTCAATTTCAGTAATAATAACTTTTTGTAAAAGCTTATAGTTTTTGATTTATACGTGAAAAACCGATTTAAAACATGCATTTTTTTACGAAAAAATAAAATTTTTGGTCTTTAATAACTCAAAAAGTGTCGATTTATTTTAATAACTTTATATCACAAATTTTGCTTATAATTTGTCCCTCAATCGACTTATGGTATTATTTTTAATAAAATAATTTTCACCCCCGAGAAGGGGTGGCATCCAACCCCCGGGGTAAAAGCGCAAGTTGGCATCATGTCACCTTTGTTCCTTGAGGTATCCTCTAATTACTCACCAATTTTCATAAAAATCGATGGAGGTTCAACGAAATCGGAGGTGAAAACCTTCAGTGACTGCGCTATAGCTAAAATTTATTATCTCAGGGTTTTTGAGTTCCCTGAACACGAATATTGCATCAAAGATGCTGTACGAGGTACTTGGTGCCCTGTATCTACCTCGTCTCCGGTAATTTGATGGAAATGTGTAATAAAATTTGTTGAAACTTGTTATTTTGTGAGTTTTAAGGTTACTGACAGTTTTAATCACACACTCGAGGTTCTGACACCTATGTATCTAAAAAAATCGATATTTTGTAAAATTTACGCTCTGAATTAAACTAACTTACTGTTATTGTTACTCACTGTTGAATTTTATAACGAATTTCCAATAAAACTACAAGAGACGACGTAGATACCGTGCACGCAATTTTCATTTGTCCCTCATTTCAGTGGTCAAGAATTTTCATGAAGCTCTCCCGAATCGAATGCAAAAGGTTTCGTAACGATCCGTCTTACTTTAAAAAAGTCAGAGGTGTAAGGTGTAATGCTTTATTTCCTCGCCAATTGTAAAAAATAAAAAAACTAGTTAAATGCATTAACACATTATTATGGCTAATATGAAAAATTAACTCATATTTGGTTAGAAAACAGCAGAATTTTAAAATTTTGATAACAAAACAACCTGGGCTACTTGACAAAGGTCATGATAAAAAATTTAAATAACACACCGCTGAGCTCAACGTTGCCACGTTTTTCTTTTCGTGGTCGTATATGAATAGGCTACAATATGCGTAAAAGTTACAAACTGTTCTTTATGCAACATGTTCTTTATAAATTATTGCAGTGATAATTTTTAAAATTATTATGTAAATATAAACCTTTAAAATAGCGATTAAAAATATCGCGTAAAAGATGTAAATTAAATATAACATGAAAAAAATTATGTCAAGTTATTAGGAGGAAACAAAATTAAAAAAAAAAGAACAGCAATACATACATATGCACTGTCCGCAGATGGTGTTTGACATTAATCGCATTTTTCTTCAACAAAGTTCGCAAGTTCGGCGAATTCAATCTTTGCAAAGAGTTCTTGTGTCTGGACCTCAAATGAGGATGAACTCTCAAACTCATTCTCTTCCCCACGAGCCTCGCTTGCTCCAAGTTTCCAGAAAAAGTGTGAAAAAATTGCGCCTGTACTACACAGTCAGTCTGAGTAATTGTCATGGTGTGTATTAACAAGAAAAAACTATTGTTTTCACCCATATTCCTTTCAAATAAGGGCCAAGGATGTTCTTCCGTGACAAAAGTACAATTCTCTCCAATTGCTGCGAGCCCCTATGAGGCTATACTTCTTGTCATCTGAGTAGCAAATTTTTAGCGACCATAAATTGGTATAGACGATATTTTTGTAAATGCTCGTTTTTAGTGTCATCAAAAAGTAAGGGAATCGCTGCCACCATTCCTGTACCATCAAAATAATCGAACACACCGATCATAAATAAAAACCTCCGAGTATCCACTTGTGTCCACCAACACTAAAATTAACTACTATTTTTATTATTGCCGTCAACGTAAGATCATACTAGGATAACACTGATTTAATTTCATTAAAGTCTCTCCCAATTCAAAGCGCTATTATATGAACTAAACAAACGAAAGAACGGGCTACGATCGGATATGTTTTGAATTAACCGGTTACAGCTGGTTTTGCCGGGTTTTAGCGGTTCAAGGCGGAACGCTGACGAGCGAGAAGCGAATAAATTTACCAGTAGTCGTGGGCTCTCAAGGAGCATTTTTAAAAGTGGCGATAGAGATGGGGATACCCAGTGTAAAATTGGTTCCCGTTATATTGTAACATACCTCGATTTTAAAACGGGTTTGGAGATTTTAGATTGCATCAATGGCGGTGCCTGGTGTAAAGTATTAGGGGTGCACACATTATATTAAGATATAAAAATCCCTTGCGGCCCTATTTCCCTAGGTAAAATTTTTTGACTATCGTCAAATTGAAAAAATCAAAGGACCTTTTTAAAAAATGATAATAAATAATGTATTTTATTGAACTAAATTATAATTTAGTGTTTAAATGTTACAAGCAAGTTTTGTAACGAAAATCAGGTCGTCTGTTATTTTTTAGATAAATTCTTCAAAACCAATTCAGTAAAATTTGAAATTTGTTGAATCATTTTTTATTGAAAACATTGGTAGTGCTGTTAGTCGATCCTAGCCCAAAGCCATTCTAAGAAAAGTTTTGGTTTTGATACGTTTCAATGCAGAGAAACATCGTTCTGTTTCTGCAATTGTCACTGGCATCATAACATGGCCGTAATCACAGCTGACAACGATGTTACTGAAGAAATAAAAGACAGAATCCAATCAGCAAATCGCTGTCTATTCGCACTGGATAAGCTTATAAAATCAAAAAATCTTACAAGAAGTTCCAAGATCAAAATCTATAAGTCCATCGTCAGACCTGTACTAACATATGGTTGCGAAACGTGGACCATGACCAAATCAAACGAAGAAAAGCTCAGACGTTTTGAACGAAAAATACTTAGAAAAATTTTCGGACCTCACCACGACATTAACACAAATCAGTATAGGATCAGAACCAACCTCGAATTAAAAGAACTCTACAATGACACCGATATTGTCCAAGAAATTAAATCACAGCTACTAAGATGGGCAGGCCACGTGCACAGACTTCATAACGAGAGACTTGTAAGACTGGTATGGGAGGAGATTCCTGCAGGCAAAGGACCACTCGAACGTCCCAGAATGCGATGGAGAGATAACATCCAAGCAGATCTCCGAAAAATGAACATCCCATTTGACCCTAGGTTGATGGAAGACCGAACAAATTGGAAGAAAGTTGTACAGTCAGCCAGGACCCACCCAGGGTTGTAGTGCTACGTGATAATGATGATGATCATAACAAGTAATTGAAGAATTCAAATTGTTGAGTCATTATAAAATATGGCAGTGTCCGTGTTTAAAAGATAGTTCTGCTTTATACATACGGCGAGCCATATGGTTTGTTTTTCGTTGTTTTAAGGTGAAGGGATGATGGGCGTACTAGCCAGCCCACTTGAGATTGAAACCTATGATAAGAATGTATTGCAGTTTTAAGGAATGTGTAGATATTGGATATTATGTTTTTAAGTCAGTCGAGTTTGTAACATTCTTCGGATAACATCCAAATAAAAACTTTATTTTAAGCTACACTCGCGTATTTTTAATAGGGGTAATTTTCTGTAATCGAAAGTTATTTTCTATAATTTAATTTCGAACCAGGGATCTTTGCGTGAAGTAACTCGTGGACATCCCTACGTAACACAAATTATTTCAGAAAAATCATCTTGTAAATTATTTTGAGTCAAAAATTTACTTTAGTGGACTGCTCCGGATAGTTAAAATCGGATCTTCTATTTTGTTCTTTATGATTCATCTTCTCTAAATATGTAAAAACACGGAAAGCGGTAAAAAGTATTGATAGTAGCACCTACACAATCAGTAAGTTTTTCACAAATCTACATGTTAAATGATCATTTATAATCCAGACCTTTGCACTTTGGTACATTCGTAATTAACAAATCTGGTTTAGATATTTTTATTAATTTTTCTTCTAAATATATCTAATGAAGTTAATTGATGTTAAATATTCCACGCTATCATTCACATCCACAAATCCCTCCATTCTTAATATAGTTCCGAAATTCGAACTTCACAAAAGTAAAATTTAAATGTACATGTGCATCGTGCACGTTAAAACACCATAAGATCACAATCAATTTGTGCACTTGTGGCCATCTAAACTTGTGGGCTATAGCGGGAAGCGGGGTGTGTGGTGAGTTGTATTTTGCCCAATGATAAGTCATTGGGATAGGAGCCACCGTAAGAGCGGTGAACGAGAGGTTCTGTCTAAGGCCTCGCATTCGTAAAGTTCCCTCGTCGAAATAGAATAAAAATAATTAAATATTACCTATTAAGTACTTATAAATTACTTGGATCTGTGATTTGTGATTTAAATTGCTGTATAGTTAGATTAAAATGTTATTTATAGAATGATAAATTTTACATATATGAATGTTTGTGTGAAAATAATTTTGGGGGTTCACATGCACATGTGCACTTATGGAGAAACCGCCACTGTATTGTTTTAGGACGAATAATAGAAATATTACAAAAAAAGAGAATAGTATACAAATCAAGGTTTAAAAATTTATTGTGTCGTTTTTTAGATAGTCGATTCATTTTTATTACTACTATTACATGTCGTTTTATAACGTTCTCCGCCATTTACTAACTTCCATTCACTACTTCGTCCGGTTGTTCGATAGGTCCTCTTCTGTTTCTTTCTCTAAACTCTTTGTCTATTCCTTCTCTCCAACTTTGTTTGATTTTTGTCTATGGAGTTTCAGATCGCAATAACCATAGTTTCTATATCTTGCAAGTAAGCAGAGCGGGGCTGAGGAAGTCTCAATTGTCTACCGACAATATCTCATAAGTGATCAAAAGGATTCATGTCGGGACTGTCAGTGGGCCAAGTCAATATCTGCATTTACTACTACTACACGTCGGTTTATAACGTTCTTCGCCGTTTTCCGACTTCCAATCGCCACTTCCTCCTGTTGTTCCATATGTACTCTTCTATGGCCCTTTCTCTCAGCTCTTTATTTATTCCTTCGCTTCAACTTTTCTCGGTCTACCTCGTTTTCTCTTTTCTTCTGATTACCATTTTAGTATTTCCTTTGGTATTCGTTGTTGATCCATTCTTTGTATATGTCCGAACCAGATAAGTTGTTTTGTTAATAACTCATCCGTGATTGTTCGTTTGATTCCCATTATTTCCCTAAAGGCCGCGTCTCACGATCAAATAATTTGATCAAACAGTTTGAGCAAACTCCGGAAGTACGTCAAAGTGACGTCACAATTGCAGTTTTTTTGAAATTCTAAAAATCTACGCTCTCACTATCAGTCTAGTTTGATCAAATTTTTTGTATTGAGTTGTCTAACTTGTTTGTACTTTATTTAAAATTAAAATTTTTCATTGTTATCCACAATGAACACTCAGGATGTGACGTCACTAACTGTCACTTTCAGTTTGCTCAAACCAGTTTGATCAAATTATTTGATGGTGGGACGCGGCCTTAATACGTCCGTTGGTAATCCTTTCTCTTCTAGATCTTCCTTCTGCTCTTCTCTAAAATTCCATTTCCGTTGCTCTGAGCGTTACCAGTGTTCTTTTTTTGACTGGCCATGCTTCACAGCTGTACAGAGTGATACTTTTCACTATAGTCTCACATATCATCTTTTTATGTTCTTTGTTGATGGATCGGTCCCATAAAATACTGTTTAACATTGTGATGGCTTTGTCTAATGTTCCATCGTGCGAAATATTAATACCTAGATATTTGTAGTCGCAGCAGTGTTTTACCGTGCATTTTTTGCTTTCCTGTCCCTAGATAAGTTTTCTCTAGTTTAGTTGTTGACGTTATTTCCTTTCTGTTTTATTGTGGTTATGTCGTCTAATGAGAGATCTTTTTGTTGTCCTCCAATGTACAAGTATTCGGTTTTCTTCTTATTGACTTCTAGACCTCATTACATCATAGTCTTCAATTAATTTTCGGGGCATGACGATATATCGTTTTAAAACACTTTCGAGGTATATTTTAAATAAAGTGGGAAAAGGCAACATCCTTGTTAATTCCTTTGGTTTTACAAATCCTTTTGTTATTTGTGTCCTTGTTGAGAGTTTAACTATTGCGTAACGCAATTTTTGAAGATTTTTGACCCCCCCCCCCCAACCTGCGTTACGTAATACTTGAACGGTCACTTGTATAGTACTTTGACGGTTTTTATTAATTCTAATTTAATATTCGTCCCTTCCTTAAACCCTAGGCGAGCACAAAAAAGATCGTTTAGAAGGATAAAAGAAAGAGCACGGAAATTCTACCAACAGATCAATAACTGTAGAAAGAAATAAACACCCAGAATAAGGACATGTAAAGATAGGGATGGTCTGCAATTAGTGACAAGGAAGAGATACTTAGCAGATGGGTGAATCATTCTGAAGAACTGCTTATACACTTTCATAAACAAGAATTTCATAAATACACACATAGACCTTTTAATTGTTCGAATTGATGCAACATTATTTTGTTGATATAAACTGCTTGTCAATAATTTGTTACTTTAAAATTACAATTAATATTGGCTATGCTTGTTTTTTATAGCAAGTTCCAGTCAAAATCAATATATTATGTATGATCATTTAATTTATTAACAAGGCAATAATTCTGAATTTTGGATGGGTGAAAAAATAACAGTTAACGAAATATCGCACACCTCTATTTACAAATTCAGAACGTAAAGAGAACGATCGTTTGATATCGCTGGCCATCGCGCTTATTACGGCGAGGCGCAACAATCAACAAAGCTAAACCAGCGATGGCGATATTACAGAAAGAGTTAAATTCCGACCAGTGTTGCCAGATGAGCGAAAATTCACGAAATCTTCTGGTACTTATTTACGTTTAGATAAAGGCGGAAATTAACATTACTACGAATACAAAAAAAAATAGGATCAAGGTTAATTTTTTATCGAAAATTTAAAAAGATAAAATACGCATGGATGATAATTAATATTATTAGAAGGATACTTTTAACACAAAATTACGTGCCAAAAAAGTTAAAAAAATCAAATAAAATATGCGGAGTCGATTGAAAAATAAAAAATAATTGTTCGATACTTTAGATATATGTATTACACAAATTTAAAGAAATTATAAATTTAAATACATGCAAAACTTCATACAAACAAAGGGTTTCGTCATGTGTTTTGAACATATGCCAAGAACATTAACAAAGCAGATTGAAACTGTAATACTTTGGAATTTTCTTAAGACGCAAACCTAACAACAGTTAACAGATTAAAAAACGAATAATATCTGCAAATAGTTATATATTATTATTTAGAACCAAAACCAAAAATTTGTTATGAGACGGGAAATAAGGGTGTAGAAAACGGTGAAAAGGACGATAGTTAAATACACCTCAAAAACGTGGACATTGAACAAAAAGAAGGAGAAAATATTGAAAGAGTGTTAACCTTCCAGAGCTGAAGCGCGGACTCTAGCTCCGCACTTTTAAAAATTTGACCAAAACTCCCTAATGCGAAGTCAAACGACTAAGTGCGTGCTATTAGTCTCCTAAATTTTGTTGATTTGTTTAGTATAAAGTTTGCCCTCAAAACTTTCAGTTTCAGTCAGTATTCGTTTATGCGGACTGACGGTCCGCGTGCGAGCATTTGTGTACCAAGCTTGTGGGGCAAAGGTTACTTTTATATTTGGGTTTTATAACATTTTAAAAGGTAATTGTAGTAGTTTTATTTAAAAAATATTTGTAAAAAAATACTATGTGCCCTTGGAAAAAGGAACAAGAATATTTAGAAAAGCTTAGTTGGAAGTCTTGGCTGAAGAAGAAGATTTCAACGAAGTTGATGAAGTTGAATTAGACATTTCTGATCATACGGAGCAGGAAATTTGTAATTTAGAAAAAATAATATGTCTGAAATTCCTACTCCTACATTTATTGGCAAAGACAACACAGTATGGGGCCAAACATCACATACCCAGGCACGGTAGAACTACGGTAGAGAACCTGATAAAACATCTGCCTGGTGTAAAAATGCCAATAAATAATTTGAAAAAGAAGTTAGAAATTTGGAACTAAACTTACATGCATAGAAATCCGCCCACTTAAAAATTTGGTCATTTTTGATGTCTCGTATTTCCTAAACCTGTTGGCCGATTTAAGTGATTTTTCTAATATGTTATAGCCTGATTCTTTAATAATACCGCTGTAATAATATTGTTGCTAAAAAGGTAAATTTTCATTGTATACCGGGTGTACCAATCAAACTGTGTTTTTTCTCAAAGTTCGCATCACCCTGTGGAATATTCTAACATTTATAAAATACTGAAATTAATACCCAACTATAGCCTTATAGTCCAGAAAGCCACTGCGCATCCGCTAGGAAAAATATTCTAATTAGGATTTTTTGCATAATCTTACTCAAAAAAGGCTCCTTTTAACAAATTTGCATGTTGCCAGGACCAAAAGGTGGTCAAAAATTTTTTAAACGATTTTTTTTTGTTTTTCTCCTAAAATTATTTTTTTTGCTTGGAAAAAAGTTTTTTTAGGTTTTTTGGATCATTCCAAACAGAAAAGGTCTTTAGTGACTTTTCTCTAAAAATGATAGTTTTTGACATATAAGCGATTAAAAATTGAAAAAATGCGAAATCGGCCATTTTTAACCGTCAAAAACTATGTGAAAAACTAAAAATTTGAATGTTACCAAGGTAGCTAGATATTCTTTTAACATCGATTGATGAAATCCCGAAGAGTTTTTTGCAATACAATATTCAAAACTCCTTTGTTTTTTAATTTCTAATCAAGCATGCGCGTCACTATTTTCCACCGACAGTATTGTGCAAATGAAAGGAATAAATTCGTTATTTCGTAAACCGGCGACTTTAAGGAAAAATCTCGAAACAGGTCGATTTTTATTTTTAAGTTATGATATTGTGGCATATATGATATACTAGTGACGTCATCCATCTGCACGTGATGACGTAATCGATGATTTTTTTAAATGAGAATAGGGATCGTGTGCTAACTCATTTGAAAGGTTCTTCAATTCTGTATTCAGTAATATAAACATTTACATAATTACTTATACAGGGTGTCCAAAAATGTTTATTAAATTAAATTATTTGACAAAAAGAGAAGTAGAAGGACACCCTGTATAAATAATTATGTAAATGTTTACATTACTGAATAGAGAATTGAAGAACCTTTCAAATGAGCTACCACACGACCCTTATTCTCTTTTAAAAAATCATCGATTACGTCATCACGCCCAGACGGATGACGTCACTAGTATACCATATATGCCACAATAGCATAACTTATAAATAAAAATCGACCTGTTTCGGGATTTTTCCTTATAGTCGCCGGTTTACGAAATAACGAATTTATTCCTTTCATTTGCACCATACTGTCGCATGTCGGTGAAAAATAGTGTCGCGCACGCTTGATTAGCAATTAAAAAACAAAGGAGTTTTGAATATTGTATTGTAAAAAACTCTTCGGGATTTCATTAATCGATGTTTAAAGAATATCTAGTTACCTTGGCAACATTTAAATTTTTAGTTTTTCACATAGTTTTTGAGGGTTAAAAATGGCCGATTTCGCATTTTTTTCAATTTTTAATCGCTTATATGTCAAAAACTATCATTTTCAGAGAAAAGTCACTAAAGACCTTTTCTGTTTGAAATGATCCAAAAAACCTAAAAAAACTTTTTCCATGCAAAAAAAAATAATTTTAGGAAAAAACAAAAAAAAAAACGTTTAAAAAATTTTTGACCACCTTTTGGTCCTGGCAACATGCAAATTTGTTAAAAGGAGCCTTTTTTGAGTAAGATTGTGCAAAAAATCCGAATTAGAATATTTTTCCTAGCGGATGCGCAGTGGCTTTCTGGACTATTAGGTTTTCTTAACATTAGGGGTAACATGAAAAAATAATGACAGTTTGCTATATAAACGTATGTTTGCAAATGTTTCGTTTCCGAGATACGGGATGTTGAATTATTTTTACAAACTGACGATTTATTTATTGCTATAAAACCGGTTGAAATATGCAACTGAAGTTTGGATGGTTTTAAGACGTAGTTATTGCGGATTTTTTTACATAAAATTAAGAATTTTGTATTCATCTTTGGCGTGCATACGGGTCATATTACCCGATCATATTACCCGTATGCACGCTAATGGTGAATATAAAATTCTTAATTTTATGTAAAAAAATCCGCAATAACTGTCTCTTAAAACCTACCAAATTTCATTTGCATATCTCAACTGGTTTTAGAGCAATAAATAAATAGTCAGTTTGTAAGAAAAAATTCAACATCCCGTATCTCGGAAACGAAACATTTGTAAACATATCGACGTTTATAAAGCAAACTGTCATTATTTTTTCATGCAGAATTACCCCTTTAAGTTTGTCGCACTTATTTAGAAACATCAAAAATGACCAAATTTTTAAGTGGGAGGATTTCTATGCACGTAAGTTTACTTTTTTTCTGATACCATGTTGAATAGGATTTTCGAGTGCACAAATAAACATTCAAGTGAACCGGAAAAACTATCAACGTGAAAGAGATGTCAAAAACACAGATTTAATAGAAATCAATGCTTTGATTGGGTTATTATATTCAGAAGAAGTTCTCAAATCCAGCCGATTGAACCGTGAGGAAATATGGGACAAAAAACAGGCGTTTTGCATGTGCAAATTCTCAGTCCGCACGCGAGCAATTATGTTTTAAAACTGAACGCGAGCACCGAAAGCTTAAAAAGGAAAGTATGAGGACGATATTTGGTGGTAAAATACATAAAGAACCGTACACAGGTGGGACAAATATTTCCTTATTAAAGTTTGTACAAATAATAGGCACCGATCTAAAATCTTAGGATGTACAAGCATGTCGCTTAGAGGAAAATAAAGAAAAAATTAAATCAGTTTTAGAAAACTCAGACTTTGACAATGAATAGAAATGATAACATCCAATAAATCCATGAAATCCGCAACCTTCAATTACATTTGTACATAAATATGCACCAATCAAATTTTAGGTCAAGAAGTTAATTGATTCATTAGACATTATTAATTACACTTCTCTACACTAAAAATCAAATGGTGATCAAAAGTCTATAGCCCGATCAAAGAACAATTTGACCCAAAAAAAATAAAAGAAGGATAAAAATTTGGAAGTAGATAGTTGAAATTGTCTATTATTATATAAGAAAAAGTTTACTTCTACATTCCCTCCATTTTACAAACATACCCCCCTCTCGGGGGTGAAAAATATACGTTCAAAATAAGTCCGAAATTGAATAAAATGACTAATTCTAAGCAACTTTTGTTCTATAGAGTTTTTTCACCAAGTTAATACTTTTCGAGTTATTTGCGAGTGAATATGTTCGTTTTTAATAAAAAAACAACATGTTTTTGGACGGTTTTTTGGAAATAACTCAAAAAGTAAGTATTTTATCAAAAAAAATATTCTTAGCAAAAGTATAGCCTACAAAAAACTGAAAAAAAAATGGTGTATGCATGAAGTCTGTAGAACCAGTAGAAGCAGAGTTGTAGCTAATGAAAAGTAGGTTCTTCTTCGTCAAATTCTAAATCGAATACTTCAATGTGAAATAACCAATAAACAAAGCACTTTTCTGGGAAAATTCATTACAACTTTTTTAAAGTGTTTAAAAAATTTTGTTTTTCAAAAAAAGTTCTAACATTAAAAGTAAGTGAGCTACGCTCAAAATATTGTTGGTCACTTTTATTTTTCGGTAAAAAGAATCGCGAAAATCACCCCCCCACCCCCAATTAGCATCACAAATAAATTTAATCATTACCACTTCACAAGTTACTTTGCTTATGTATTCTTTATTATGATCTGTAAGTTTCATCGGTTCAAAGTGCTTATTTTTGAAAAGGCTGTAGTTAAAATGGCTTGTACGAGTAACTAATCATTATAATAACTAATAATTTTTGTCTAAGAAGAAAACAAAAAATCAAAAATACATAAGTAAAGTAACTTGTGAAGTGGTAACGATTAATTTTATTTGGGAAGCTAACAAAGGTGTGATTTTCGCGATTTTTTTACCAAAAAATAAAAGGGACCAACAATATTTTGAGCGTAACTCACTTACTTTTAATATTAGAAGTTTTTTTAAAAAACTAAAATAAACCTTTTTTTAAACACTTTCAAAAAGTTGTAATGAGTTTTCCTCGAAAAGTGCTCCGTTTTTTGGTTTTGGAATTTGACGAATAACAACCTACGTTTCATTAGCTTCTGCTTCTACTAAGTCTTCATGCATACACCATTTTTTTCATTTTTTTTTATAAGCTATATTTTTGCTAAGCCGGCCTATAAAACCGCCCAACATGTTTTTTTTTTGTTAAAAATGAACATATTCACTCGCAAATAACTCGAAAAAAATTAAATTAGTGAAAAAAATTGTATAGAACAAAAGTTGCTTAGAATTAGTCATTTTATCCAGTTCCAGACTTATTTTGAACGTATATTTTTTAACCCCCGACAAAATATTTTTCACCCCGTATTTCCCAATTTTTGTAAAATGGAGGGGATGTAGAGTTGTAAACTTTTTCTTATATAATAATAGACAATTTCAACTACCTATTCCCAAATTTTCATCCTTCCTTTATTTTTTTGGAGGTTTTCGTAAAATTGTGTGTTCCCTGATCGGGCTACTAACGCCATTAGAATTAGAATAAATAAGATAAGTAAATCCTACTTTTTTCTCGCCAATCCAATCAGACAGTAACTCCTAGGCATGGGTTCAGGAATACTGACGAAACAACTCTGTAACCTTTTTTACTATGATGTAGCTAGAAAGGTCACCAATTGATATAATGCGAAGGGCAGCTAGGTGGTTGGTGGAAAGCGAGTTGTGGGTTCAAAGTTCGGAACTAGCTTTTTCAAGTGCTATTTGGTTCAACAGAACAAATTACCACAGATAAGAAAAAGATAGAAAAGAGCGCCACTTAAATTGTAAATAAAACGAGACAGTTAGAAAACCTTAGATCTTTAAGAGCGTAGGCGCTAATATGGTATTATGGCGGATTCAGGAACAATCCTGAATTACCAATAGACTTTACCAAACCGACAGCATGACCAGCTAATAGTAGTTGGTATGTTTGCCTTCAGACTTAAATGCACCCTGGTGTCATATACAACAGGAAAGAAGAAAAATATACTATTGGTTTCTAGTATACACGACCAAGACGATATAGATGAAAGTACTGGTGAAACGTGGTGTCTTCTTCTTTTAGTGGTTATTCGTTGCGAATATTGGCGATCATTCTGGATATAATTATTTTATTAACTGATGCTTTAAATAGATAAGTTGTTGTTGTGGAGAACCATTTCCTCAGGTTCTTTAACCATGATATTCTTCTTCTCCCAATTCCTCGCTTTCCGAATACTTTACCTTGAAGGATTACCTTCAGTAATCTGTATTTAGTGCCGTTTCTCATTATGTGTCCGAGATATTCTAACTTTCTCCCTTTAATGGTATACATCACCTCTCTTTCTTTGCCCACTCTTCGTAATACGGTCTCGTTGGTTATCTTGTCCGTCCATGATATCCTTAGGATTCGCCTGTATAGCCACATCTCAAAAGCTTAAAGTTTTTTCTGCATTGCTTCAGTGAGTGTCCAGGATTCAACTGTGGTGTAATTTAAAATAAACCAAGAAATCTTTAAGTTCGATGAAGAGATATGTGTGACAACGAAGTCGCTGTTCAACCTGCTCCTCCGAAGAATAAACCTACCTGGAAGATGCAGTTATTGTGACTGGAGAAAGAACCGAAAAACAACATACGCTTGTTTCATACGCAATAAAAACATGTGTTTGGAACACATTACAGTTATTTGTCGATCTTGTCGTGAAAACGCCCAACAGGAGTAATGCCAATTTCGTCAATTGTTACTTTACTTTTAAAAATCCACGAGGAAAAATTTCCTGTAGTTGGCTGTATACCATTACAAAAACATAAAATCCTTTATAAAAGGTATATTTGTTAAAATCCCTATACAGGGCTACTTCAAAGACATAACTAGTTTTCGATCGGTTGACCGATCATCATCAGTGTAATCCTAAAATGTGTACAACCAGATAAAATGATGCAAAGTATTTAAAATGTTGACTAAGGTTATAAAAAGTTTATAGGTTATACTCACTTAGAATCTACATGCTAACCACCAAAGTAAAAATATTTAGGTAAAAACCCTTTACAATTGATCCGTCATAGGAACAATGAAGAAGATGTGATTTATAACATGGATGCATAAAATATCCAATGTTTTACGCCCGAGGTACCAATGAGCTCAATCTGACAAGTTCACATCATGGCTGTGTGGAAGCAAGTGATTTTGATAACGGAAATTCTGAATGGTGATATGACAGGAATGACATTTCCACATGAAGTTATACAATAAATATTTTACAATAAATACCACAAAACAACAGGGAAATTATAAGTTCCTGTGGAAATGTCATTCCTGTCATGTCACCATTCAGAATTTCCGTTATCAAAAGCACTTGCTTCCACACAACCATGATGTGAACTTGTCAGATTGAGCTCATTGGTACGTCGGGCGTAAAACATTGGATATTTTATGCATCCATGTTATAAATTACATCTTCTTCATTGTTCCTATGACGGATCAATTGTAAAGGGTTTTTACCTAAATATTTTTACTTTGGTGGTTAGCATGTAGATTCTAAGTGAGTATAACCTATAAACTTTTTATAACCTTAGTCAACATTTTAAATACTTTGCATCATTTTATCTCAGGAGCACGAACTCCTCCACCTGTAAGCACTCAAAAAGACAGTTCCAATCCACTAGATGAACAGCAGAAAATTGTCAAAACATACAACAACGATCTACAATCACATTTATCAAATTTTCAAATAGATAAACCGCAAGAACATCTCCCAGATGCAGATGTAGCAAAAAGTGATGGTGAATGGGTAGCAGTCCACCATAATAAACGTCAACGCAATGACGACAGTCCTGATTTGAAAAAAACCAAACAAGCTACACTCAATGATTATTGGCTGAGTAAAACTGTTCATACATCTAACAGATACGAGTTACTTGAAGATGATACATTTCGTGAAGGGGTTGTAACGTTGGAAGACCGAAGAGAGGATCAGCCACCACCCATATTTATACAAAATGTTGAACGCATCAAACCACTACAGGAATTACTACAGAAGATAACTCCAGGTAAATATACTTTAAAATGTCTTGCTAACAATCAAATTAAAGTTCAAGCTGATTCATCAAAAACCTACTCAATAATCGTAAAATCTCTATCAGAAAAAAATACTCAGTACCATACATACCAACTAAAACAAAACCGAGGATTCCGAGTTGTTATACGTCATATCCACCCTTCAACAGATCCAGACGACATTAAAAAGGCATTGCTGGATCTCGGGCATACTGCACTGAACATCTCTAATATTAAGCAAAGAGGCACAAAGAAAGATCTGCCGCTATTTAATATAGAACTGGCTATTCATAGCAATAATAAAGATATATATGAGATCACGAAATTACTCAACACTATTGTCACAGTTGAGGCACCGCATCCGAAGAGGGAACTACCTCAATGTCAAAGATGTCAACATTTTGGCCACACACACAATTATTGTCACAGGAGTCCGCGCTGCGTAAAATGCGTAGGAGATCACCTATCGTCTAAATGTCCAAAAGAAAAGAATATAAAAGATGTCCAATGTGTAAATTGTCGAGAAAATCATCCTGCAAGCTACAAGGGATGTTCTGTATACAAAGAACTGCAAAAGAAAAAATTTCCATTGCTTCGAGAAAAAACCGCAAGTCAACCACCTCGTGTTGCACATTCGTCAATCACTCAACCAAATATCAGTTATGCGAAAATTGCTGCAGGAAAAGATAATAAAAATACAACTAACACAAATGAAACTACTCATGAAATAGAAACAGCAACTCCCCAACATATACAAAACAATTTAGAACTTGTGGTACATAAACTAATGGAAAGAATGGATAAGATGTTTGATCTAATAATGTCTCTGATATCTAAGCTTAATCTTCAACACTAAACTTAAGATGTGCTGTTGGAATGCCAATGGCTTAACTAATCATTTTCATGAAGTAAAAGCTTTTATTTATTCTCATAATCTAGATGTTATGTTTATTTCCGAAGCACACATGACTATTAAGAGTTATTTTAATATTCCCAAATATTCAACCTACGTAACTCAACATCCATTAGGAAAGGCCCATGGAGGTACGGCAATTATTATAAGAAATAATATTAAGCATCATGAAATAAACAAAATTAGCAGAGTCAACATTCAAGCTACATCAGTGTCGGTAGAAGATTCACAAGGCTCGATTATTTTATCTGCTGTTTACTGTCCACCGAATAAAATAATTAAAGCTGATCATTTTACTGAATACTTTGAGATACTCGGACACCGTTTCATTGCTGCTGGAGATTACAATGCCAAACATCACAAATGGAGCTCCAGAATCATAACCTCACGAGGGCGAGAATTATTAAAAAGTATTAATGAGAATCATTTAACTTCTCTCTCTACTGGACAGCCTACTTATTGGCCCACTGATAGACAAAAAATTCCTGATCTTATTGATTTCGCTATATTAAAAGGAATAACACACACCCATATCCCAATTTCTCCTTCTTTTGACCTATCATCGGATCATTCCCCTTTCTTCATAGACCTACTAAGCCAAATTCACAATTGTCCTAAACTTCTAACACTGTGTAATAAAAGGACAAACTGGGATAGGTATAGAGAAGAAATAAAATCATCCATTAACCTAAACTTGCCTCTTAAAAGTGACAGGGACATAGAAAATGCAGTCACTCACTTAACTACAGTTATTCAGCAAGCTGCTTGGTCGTCCACTCCAGAAATTACCTACACACACAACTCCGAGTCGTATCCTGCTCACATAAATACACTTATACTGGAAAAAAGAAAACTAAGAAAGAGGTGGCAGCTCACTAGACACCCAGAAGATAAAACAAATTTTAATAGAGCTTGCAGATTACTCAAAAGAAACTTGATCCAACATAAAGACAATGGAATCAACAATTATTTAAAGAACCTCTCACCTTCAGATGATACAAATTATTCTCTGTGGAAACTAACAAAAAAACTTAAAGACAACGAACAAATGAATATGCCAATCAGGAAACTAAATGGCACATGGGCTAAAACTGACAAAGATAAAGCTTATACTTTCGCAAATCATTTATGCGAGGTATTTCAACCGCATCAGAGGGAAGTCTCAGCTGAAGAAGAAGAAGATATTCATGAAGTCATAAACGCACCATATCAAATGGCTCCGCCTATTAAAATTTTCAAGAAATCTGAAGTAGAAGAAGTAATTGATAATCTGGAGAATAAGAAGTCACCTGGGTATGATATAATATCTAGTTTGGTCCTAAAAAATCTACCCAACGAAGGTGTAAGCTTAATTACTTATATATTTAATTCAATATTAAAAACAGGTTACTTTCCACTCCAATGGAAAGTAGCTCAAATTGTTCTAATCCCAAAACCTAATAAGGATCACGCGGAAGTATCTTCATATCGTCCAATAAGCTTGTTGCCTATTATATCTAAAGTGTTCGAGCGACTTTTCCTGAGAAGACTAGAGCCTACATTAGACAGCAACAATGTTTTACCTAATTATCAGTTTGGCTTTAGGAAACAACATGGTACCATCGAGCAAATTCATAGGGTAGTAAAAACTATCAGAAATTCGCTCGAACACAAAAATTACTGTACAGCTGCATTCCTAGATGTCTCACAGGCATTCGATAAAGTTTGGCATGTAGGTCTTATCTCCAAGATTAAATCCATATTTCCTTATCCCATAAGTTCACTATTAAGATCCTATCTGACAGATAGATTTTTTCAAGTCAAAAGAGGAGGGGAAATTACTAACCTGTTTCCAATATGTTCTGGAGTTCCACAAGGAAGCATATTAGGACCAACACTTTACTTAATATACACATCGGATCTTCCAACCACCATTAATACAACAATTGCTACATATGCGGATGACACAGTTATAATGGCTTCAAATCCTATAGCAACAGAAGCATCCGAGGTATTGCAAAATCATCTGACTGAACTAGAGAGCTGGCTTAAATTGTGGCGAGTACAAGTCAACAGTTTAAAATCCACACAAATAACATTTACTTTAAAAAAAGGTGTCGCGCCTCCGGTTTCTATAAATAACACTCCACTACCAGTCAATACCGCCGTAAAATACCTGGGAATTCATTTAGATAGTAAACTTAATTGGGGCACCCACATCTGGAAGAAACGTCTTCAACTCGGCCTAATCTACAGGAAAATGTATTGGTACATGAGTAGGAAATCAAATCTTAGCCTGGAGAACAAAATTATGATTTATAAATGCATTTTAAAACCGGTGTGGCTATATGCAGCACAAATATGGGGAACAGCTAGTAATACCAACATTCAAAAACTTCAACGGTTCCAATCAAAAGTGTTGCGCCAGATCTGCAATGCCCCTTGGTATGTTACGAACCAGAGATTGCACCACGACCTACAGCTACCAACAGTTAGCGAAGCAATATCTGCTGTAAATTCTAGATACAAGACAAGACTATCCTGCCATCCAAATCCACTCGCCACAGACCTGCTCAACATTTCTCATGAAAGACGATTAAAAAGACCTGACCCTTTGGACCTCTAGTACATCTGGACATCAGAGCAACAACAGAGTGCAGTGTCATAGTGCAGTGAAATAATCATGTTTTAGTGTTAGTGATTTTTAAACTTCTTTCGTATTTTTATTCATGTTACTTAGACTTTTAATAATCATATTTTTATTGTCTGAACTGTCCACTATACTAAATTTGATCTATGTATTATGTTCCAAGTAATTGTTATGTCTTATTTTAAAATTATAATGTTATATGTCTTACTGGGTGCTCGCCACTGGGCGGCTTCCATCTGTGTTATTTTTCAATAATATTATGTATTGCTTATTGTTTGTGATCAGACAGATTGCAATAATCGTTGGATGTTAAAAAAAAAAAAAAAATTTTATCTGGTTGTACACATTTTAGGATTACACTGATGATGATCTGTCAACCGATCGAAAACTAGTTGTGTCTTTGATGTAGCCCTGTATAGAGAGTTTAACAAACTTTACTTTTACTTTTTCGAGTCTGGATCCGACTACAGTTTTTCTGCCCAGTATCGGGCTACGTCTACACCCTTTGAATTTGCGAGCCATAAGGGCCAAACCAGACGGGCTACTCTGCAGCGCTACTCTGTGGACCCACAGCGTGGCCGAAACGGGCGATTTTCTAGCGCCGGCGACTACGCTGCGAAGTGGATCGTTTGGAAGGGTGCGGCGTTTAATGTAATGGATGAGAAAAAATAGTAGGTTTGTTCAAATGATTAAAAACTTGCCGGCTAATATTTTTTTAAAAAAGTGTGTTCGTCAAAATAAGTGTTTGTAATGTCCATAGTTTTAAATCTCATATATAAAAATCAATTGCTGTTCGTGTGTCTCGCTAAAACTCGAGAATGGTTGGACCGATTTGGCTAATTTTGATGTTGAATTATTTGTAGAAATTCAGGGAAGGTTTATAAGGTTTTATATAGTCATTTTAGTAGCCACCAAAATTTTTACATCTATATGTATAAAATGCTCTTTTTACAGCGTTTGTTGCCATACTCCTCCGAAATGGTTTGACCGATTTTTATGAAATTTTACGCCTATATTCGGCAGGACTGAGAATAGGTTGTTATCTATTCTTCATATCCGTACGTCACAAGGGGGGTTGCCGATGACGCCATAGCTCTCATAATAATGAGGTGAAAAATACGAAATTAAGTAACTAGACTCCTTGCTGAATTCCGAGTAGAACCGTACTAAAATTTTTTATCTAGCGCAATCGGTGTCCAAAATATAATATCTCAAGCCGTAGAAATATTCTGAGGACAGAAGAAGAACGAGAGACAAATTTCATAGAAGAGAAGTGGAACAGTTTAACTTTTGGACTCAAATTGGGTAAAATATGATTTTTTTTATTTTGCGTAATTTTCAATAAATATCTCTAAACGGAACTTTTCTGACAAACGGTAAGCAGGAGAAAAATTTTAATTAATTTTGTTTAATGTTATTTAATTTTATTTAATTTAAGTATTTTATTTCTTTTCGTTTATTTTATTTTATTCCATTTTTGAATTTCTTTATTTTTTTTCATTTTATTAAATTTTATTTATTATTTTTATTTAATTTTTTTTAGCTTTATTTGATTGTATTTAAATTAATATTATTTTCTTTATTTGCATTTAATTTTATTTATTTTTATCTAATTTCATTAATTTCATTTAATTTTATTCAGTTTTATTTATTTTTATTTACTTTCATTAAATTCCATTTAATTTTAATTTACTTCATTTACTTTTTTATTTAATTTTGTTTAGTTTTATTTAATTTAATTTTATTCTATTTAATTTTATTTAATTTTAATTTTATTTTATTTAATCAACACGTATAGAGTTGGAATCACCCCGAACCCAATCATAAATACAGGGTAGTTTTGAATGTAGATAAAATAAAGCTGTTATATTCATTATAAAATAAACAAATTTAAGATTGTAACTGTTAAACTACAAACTTTATTTTATTATTATGTGTTATTAACTTATTTTATTAACTTTATTATACGTTTCAAAATTGTATTATTTGAAACACATAATTGTGATACTAAACTTGATTTATTTTTAATAAAAAAATTAAAACACAATGTAGTGGACATAGTGCTGTTTCCCTCTTCAAGATCTTTTGGGTCATGGTACTAGATGTTTACTAAAAATGCATTATACAATGGTAAACTTTAATTTGTTTCTCCTTCATGACAAACATTACAGGGTAAAGTGTAATACTTTGCCCTGCTTGTTTAATACTGGATTGATTTTGTAACTTATAACTTGTGCATTATAACTGCAGTGTAATCCCACTATTGACAAAAATGGACATAGTACCCTTTACCTCTGGCATACAGAGATAAATATACCTTGTATATTTATCTATTAACGGTATTATTTATATTAGATGAGGTTAGGCATTGTCACCGACTAATCGCCGACAGGTACCAGCGAACGCACTTAATTTAGAAAAACCGATTTATTATCGTCGTCTTAAGAGTTTACCTTCTGACGATTTGGAAAATAGAATGCATAATACATATTTATATGTTAGCAACTACAAGATCTGCAAAAGATCACAATGCTTTGTATAATAGTGTAATGTATTTGTATAATAGTGTAATAAAGTATAATGAAGTTGATTTTAGCAAGGCATATAGATGTATTTTTAATTATTTTTAGATATCAACTAAAATAGTGCTGGTTACATAATTGACATTGGCAATTCAATTTCTTAACATAACCTTACAAAACTTACTTTGACAATCATGTTTGACAGACCAAACTCTGATTCGAATGGAATAATCTGTAGGATGGAATAATCCTACTAATACGATGTTGCCGCTTATATATTGTCGGTTTGTAAACCAACAGTTTTTTAGAATGGTGCATCTCGTTTGAAAAATAACCATTGATCATTGATTTAAATCGTCGAATTGACGGTTGGCAAATCAGTTGTTTTACAGTCTGACGGTGCAACTGGGCATTAGTGTATCTGATTAAAATTAAAATTACTATCCATTTCTTGCACTACGTGTGTACTGTTAATCCTAATCGCTCAAGTTCTTGTTCACTAATGAAAAGGTATTATATTTTTTTCAAACACAATGTTAATAAAATGCCGGTCTCTTGGACCGCCGAAACAGTTTTCATAATTCATTTAATTGACATATTTCATTCCAACACAACTTTATCCATTACCCAGTGATAGTATATTTAGTTTGTGATACAAAAAAACTTTTTCCAAAATTCTGAATATGATATTTTTTATACTCGATAAAGAAACTGTTATAAATAATAACTCATCTGCTATGATTTTGTCTGCTTTTCCAACAATATTGACGTTAATACACTTATCTAAATTATGCAGTAAACAACAGAATATAATTTTCAACATATCTTAAATAATAAATACATAATATCTTACCTATCTATACTGTTAGCATCGGTACTTATAGGTGAGAGAGGTGGTGATGGCATAATAACTTCGTTTGGTAACTGAAACAAAGAAAAATACCGTCTTTTAAAATACTTCTTTTAATACCGTCCGAGCAGTTTATTAATTATATTTATAGCAATGTAGATAGAGATTGCAATTGCTGGATCCAGCTGGATCCAGCGCTTTTTGAAGATATTCTTCTTTAGCGGCGAATCGATTAAGGGTAAAATTTGATTGATCCGCGCGCATGCGCACACCGACAGTATGGTATTAGTTGTTATACGGGCTCTGATTGGGTGTTGAAATTTTGAAATGATCTGTCAATAATTGTTCAATATGGAGGTTATCGGTAAACAAAAATATTGTATAATATTAGTTTTTATTGATGTGTGGACAGAAATAAAATCAAATTTATAATTATAGTGACTTTTTAAATAGTTTTGAAAAGCCGCAGGTACGTAATTCTAAATGTTTCAGTTGGAAATACCTAATAGTTTCAATACCTATCTATTTGGAAAATGTAAACAAAATAATGTAGTTACCTATTAGTAGGCAATGCTTTAATTTACATAATCTGATTACGAACAAACTTTCTACAAATCTTCATCTCATACATCGTTTTCTTACTCTATATTTTGTTGTATTTTATTTCGACAAAAATCAAACTAATAATTTTATTAAATTCATATAAATTTATGGTGTAAACGTTTAGTTTGTGTATATTCCCACATGACGTATACGAGAGTTTGGTGCAGTTTGAAATGGCGTCAACTTTCGTACGGCGCGGTAGACGTGAAGTGGGTTCAAGCCCCAAGCAAGTTATTATTTTTTTATTTTTTTTATAGATTTTATGATTGTAAGTATATTATTATATAATTTTTGAAGATATTCTTCTTTTTTGAAAGTGGTAGATAAGAAAGTTAGTTTGACTTTTAAATAAAATAAGTACAAATAACCTTTTAAGTATATTTACTTCGTTTAAATTACCTATTATATAATAGAAGAATATCTGCTTACGTGCGTACAAAGTACACACACATTCTTTTTTACATGCTGGATGCAGCAGCGCGGATCCGCAAACGTGTCAAATTCGAAATAGGTTACTTAATGTCTTCATTAGCCTCTTTATTCAAAGCCGTGAGTCGGCAACTTGCCATTCTATCGCGCTAGCAGTAGCTCAGTATGCTGGAAAGTTTCTACAGCCTAAAAGTTTGCATCGATAAAGCGTTGATAGACATTGATTCTGCGATAATATTCTCTGCTGGCGAGTGGTCAATAATCAATGAGTTGATCGCCACTCTTTAACTGGTGAAACTGGCTGTAGAAGCTCTTTGCAGAAGAGAGTCCACTTGATAACGGCCGACACAACCATGAAATTTGTCTTAGACAAACTAAGTAGCCAGGACTCTAGCTTTAGTGCCAATCCATTGGAAGCATTACGCAACAGAATCGCGGAACGCTCTCTGAAATTACAGGTACATTAGTGTACTTACAAAATCCGAAAAAGTATGGCGAAGGACTAAACAATCCTGGTTTTTTCCCCATGCCGAAAAAGAATACAATGCGGCAAGAGATGAAAAATTTGTTGAGTCGTATAAATAAACAAGTGATTGTGGAAACACTGCAAGAGGACATAATGGAAGAAGATGGGTCAACTAATCCGGAGCTTGAACTTGAGATTGAATTGAATCAAGAAAGAGAAAACTTTTATAACCAAAGAAAAACTGGTTTTCTAAAATATTACGAAAAGATTTTGGAAAAGGAAATGGCCGTTTATGAGACAGAAGGAGTGAAAGGCGATCATTTGTCCATGGTCTATGACTATTTTATGACCTTAAAACCGACCAGCATAGAGGCCGAAAGGGCTTTCTCCGCAACCGGTTACATGTACAGTTCTATGCGAATTAGGTTAGACGATAGATAAAATATGTTTTTTCTTTGGCCGTGCTTAAACAGCCACTTTCCCGCACGCATTTCGTTTCCGAAAGTTGAACTTTCCCGCATGGCGTGCGTGAAAGTAAATTTTCCCGCACGGCGTGCGGGAAAATAGAATACCTTCTAATATGGCATTATATTATACTATAATATATGCAATAAACTAATATTTAGATATTATTTACTAATTTATTTTAAATGTATCTTATTGTGTTCATGTTTTAATGAAATTAACGCAATAATTCGATGAAGTAAAATTATTTTGACATAATATTTAAAAGTCAAATCAGTAGACAATTACAATGGTTTTAAATCGTCGTCATGGAAACCAATGTCGTCGTCGTGGTAACCCATTATATTGAAAGTTTTGTTTAGACAACCTTGTCAAAGAATTAATTTGTGTATTTTCACTCCTAAATCAAAATTAATATGACTCTATTTTTTGTGGTTTTTTTCCAAACGTACGGCCCTAGAAAAAATATTGTTCCTAACTCATGCGGAAAGTGTCTTTCCCACACTAGACTGCTTGCAACTCCGCTATCGCGTCGTTCGGGTCAACGGCAGTCTCGTGCGGGAAAGTATCACTTTCCGTACTAGTTAGGAAAATAACTATTTTAAGGTCTTCCAAAAACTAAATAATTCATGTTTCTGTTGTTTAGAAATTTAGAATACAGACAAAAAAAAACATTAAAATCGTGTTTTTATTTTGATTCCATATTTCGCTGGATTCGCGCTGGATCCAGCTGGATTTAGGTCAATCTTGCAAAAATCCAGCTGGATTGAAAATGCTGCTGGATTGCAATCCATAAATGTAGACTTATTTCCAGGACCTGGCAATTTATGTCCAGGAGGAGGTATAAATTCTGATTACAATTTGTATAAAGCAGAATTTATAGTACAATGGAAGCAACAGAAAACTACGATTACTACTACTGAAACTACTGAAAAAATACGATTATTTTAAGGTTTCACTTAAAATTGTGGTTAATTTCCATAAAATAGTATGCCACATTATATTAAAATGCCACAAGAAAATAGCTTCAGAAAAATATTAACACAACCACTTCAATATAAGAAAAGTCAATGATCCAAAGGTCAGATCTCAAATCTTGGATAGGCTCAATAACGCTTTACTTGATGTAAAAAAACAGCTCACGAAATCTGTAAAGAAACAAATACTGACATCAAATGCACACAAAAATAAATCCTATATAACTTATGATATCCTAGACAATAACGTGCCCATATAATAGGTACATGAAAAACCAAATTAGGAGAAAAATCAGAGAAGCAAAAGAATTGTATGAATTTAAGTACTTTTTTGGCTCTTGTTCTTAATATATTTGCTTAAGTTGTTTGTCCCGAAAGCTGGTTATTCCTTTCTTTTCACTTACACAACGGTGTATACAAACTTACACGTGGTGATTGTCCAAAAACTTCGGTCAAACTGTTAGAGCCTTTAGTAACTGCAATGCAGAACACAAAAGGGCTTTCAAAAATAGAAAAACAGATTCTACGTACACACTTCACGTTCTAGATTCTAGATAATAATCTTTATTTTAATGACCAATTTCAAACTCACCATATTCAAAATAATATAATTATTTGATAAAAATGAAACAAGAAAATACTACAAATCCTTAAATAATAGCCGTCGAGAATTTAAACCACGATTAAAAATTTGTAGAGACACTAACGGTGAAATTCTACACGACAAAAACTCAGTTCTTAATAGATGGGCACAACATTTCAGCGAACATCTAAATATAAACGATATTGAAGGAGGTTACAACATAGAAAATCAACAAAATCTACATCATCAACTTCACAGTGAAGACCCAACAAGAGAAGAAGTGTCAAATGCCGTCCTAAATCTCAGAGACAATAAAGCCCCAGGAATCGACGAAATCTGTTCGGAAATGTTTAAAAAAGGTGGTGATCAACTTTTTGCAACAATCCATAAACAGATAGTTCTTATATGGCAGAATGAATTGGTACCAGAAGAGTGGCTAAAGGAAGTAATATGTCCGTTGCATAAAAAAGGTGATCAACTGGATTGTAAGAACTATAGAGGCATTACTTTGTTGGTATCTGCATATAAAATCTTCGGTAATGTATTGTTTGAAAGACTTAAACATTTTACAAAGAACATTGTAGGTCAATACCAATGCGGATTTACTGCTGGAAAGTCAACTATACATCAAATTCAAGCACATAGGCAGATCCTAGAAAAGTCACTAGAATATAACATAGATACCCACCATCTCTTCGTAGACTTCAAAGCAGCCTATGACAGTGTTAAAAGAAGTGCATTATATAATGCAATGATATTGGGATCCCGCCTAAGTTAGTTAAGTTGACCTAACTAACAATGCAAAACGTAAGCTCGTGCGTTAGAATTCAAGGAGAAAACTCTACGTTCTTTGACGTTAATAATGGTCTAAAACAGGGAGACGCGCTGGCGTGTCTCCTCTTTAATATTGCCTTGGAAAAGGCAGTCAGACAATTAAATATTAGAATGAATGGACCTATTTTTAATAGATCGACGCAAATTCTCGCATTCGCTGACGATATAGTTATAGTGGGCAGAAGTATGAGAGACATGGTGCAGTGTTTTACAAGGCTTGCGGACGCGGCAAGTGAATTAGGACTTGTGGTAAACGAGGAAAAAACCAAATATATGTTGGTTTCTAAAACCTCCCGAAATATCCAACAGAGAATTCAAATTAACAATCACACCTTTGAGCAAGTCAAGGAATTCACATATCTTGGATCGCTAGTAAACTCAATAAACACGACAAGCGATGAAATAAAAAGACGCATAGCAATAGCAAACAGAACTGTTCACGGTCTCCATAAATATTTAAAAAATAAAAATATAAAACGTGCAGTAAAGCTCAATATACAGAGAGAGTCTGTAATTTGGAATAAATTCAATATCTCAAATACTAATTATTTTTTTGAAAATTGCTCAGACCCGTCGATTAGTATTTCAAATTGTCCTTTTTGACATACAATAATAATGTATACAGGGTGTCCCAATTTAGAGATATGACGTCATCGTTTATTTTCTTAAATGGCAACACTGCCATTTTGACAGCTATTTTGATAGACTGTGTAAAGTTAAACATAACTCCAAAATATCAAATTTTTATTCTCTACCATTTACAAGATAATAAAAAATAACAAAGTTATGTCTGTAATTTGGATTAAATTCAATAATTCAAATGCTAATTGTTCTTTTGAAAAATGCTCAGACCCGTCGATTAGTATTTCAAATTGTCATTTTTGACATATAATAATAATGTATACAGGGTGTCCCAATTTAGAGATTTGACGTCATTGTTAATTTTCTTAAATGGCAACACTGTCATTTTGATAGCTATTTTGATAGGGTGTGTAAAGTTATACATAAATGCAAATTTTCAAATTTTTATTCCCTACCATATACAAGATAATAAAAAATAACAAAGTAATAAAAATCAAGTAATCAAATAATAATTGAATTTAATTATTTCAATTAAGCAAATGCTCATAATGTTGCCCTCAATTATTGTCAAATGGTCAATGGGCAATATTATGAGCATTTGCTTAATTGAAATAATTAAATTTCATTATTATTTGATTACTTGTTTTTCATAACTGTTATTTTTTATTATCTTATAAATGGTAGGGAATAAAAATTTGAAATTTTGCAGTTATGTATAACTTTACACACCCTGTCAAAATAGCTATGAAAATGATAGTGTTGCTATTAAAAAAATCAACGATGCCGTCATATGTCTAAATTGGGACACCCTGTATACATTATAATTTTATGTCAAAAATGACAATTTGAAATACTAATCGACGGGTCTGAGCATTTTTCAAAAAAACAACTAGTATTTGAATTATGGAATTTATTCCAAATTACAGACATAACTTTGTTATTTTTTATTATCTTGTAAATGGCAGAGAATAAAAATTTGATATTTTGCAGTGATGTATAACTTTACACACCCTATCAAAATAGCTATCAAAATGGCAGTGTTGCCATTTAAGAAAATCAACGGTGACGTCAAATCTCTAAATTGGAAGACGCTGTATACATTATTATTATATGTCAAAAAGAACAATTTGAAATACTAATCGACGGGTCGGAGCAATTTTCAAAAAAACCATTAGTACTTGAGATATTGAATTTATTCCAAATTACAGACTCTCTCTGTATACAAGACCTTAATAAGACCGGTTTTGATATATGGAGCTGAAACGTGGACCCTATCTCAAAGTGATGAAAGACTTCTTGGCATTTTTGAGAGAAAAATTCTTAGAAAGATTTTTGGGGCAGTAAATGAAAATGGGCTATGGCGTCGAAGATACAACTTTGAATTGTATCAGTTATACACCGATCCAGATATTGTGAAATTCGTTAAAGTTCAGAGACTTAAATGGGCTGGACACATTGCTAGGATGTCAGACCACGAATACACGAAGATGTTTAACATTTTCAAAACCAGAGGGCACAAGAAGTAGAGAACGACTACGAAGAAGATGGATTGATGATGTGGAAGAAGACCTAAAGATTCTAGGGGTCAGAAGATGGAGGGAAGTTGCCAGGAATCAACAGGAGTGGCGACTTCTTTGTGAGCAGGCCAAGATCCACAACGGATTGTCGAGCCACTTATGATGATGATGATATTCAAAATAAAGGCCTTATTAAAATCTATGGAAATTAAAAAATAAAGATATAATTCTGAATGACCAACTTGAGACAAACAGCTCCCTCCCCTCGTCAACTTATTCAGGTAAAGACTATAAAGTGTAGACGGATAATAAAATTACATCACTTGAGAAAGGTACTCTGCCGAAATAGCTGTAGTGACAATAATTTTAAATACATTTTGTGGAAGTATTGAAAACAAAAGTTTTTAGTGTTTTATTGTTATATAAAATGAATATCTATCAAGTAACGGTCAAATCCATCAATTATTTATATGGTATTACAGTAGACTCCCTCTATAACGAGAACTGAAATGGAGGACTAATTACCTCGTTATAAGCGGATCTCGTTATATCAAACAACAATAATGTTTTGATGCCTCTTACGTAGTTTATTAGGTGTTGATGGTCGCCCTGAACAATGAGAATTCGCCACCGTAAATTGTAAATTTTCTACAATAATCAATATCGGTCGATAGAGAAACAGCAAGATGTTTATTACAGGCGGTGGAGTTTACTACAGCACTGGCCTCGATAATAACACAGGTGTTGGATATTTCTATATACAGGTAGTTGGGGTATTTATTTATAGCCATTACTGCGCTAAAAACAGGTAAAGATACATATTCTACGATTTTATTTTTCCTCGTTATAACCAATATGCCTCGTTATAGAGGTGTTACAGTTCAATAGAAATTTCATGGGACATCTAGTGTACCTCGTTATAAGCGAAACCTCGTAATAACCGTGTTCGTTATAGAGAGAATCTACTGTATTAAAGTTATCTAATAAATTGATCTACTTACGTCATTCAAAACTGTACATTCGTAACTAGGCTGGTACTTCTCCCGCTCGGAAAGGGGACGTTTCATAATCTTCTCTCTATCCTGCTTGTGTTTTCTATCGGCCCCCTTCAGTTTGAACACCTTCACTTGACAAGCTGCTGCATGGAGTATCTTCTGCGCGTTATGTGTATTCTGATCGCTGTTCTGAAACGTTTCAACCTGGATGCGGAACGGAACACCTTTTTCTCCACCATGTTTCTTGGCTGTGAATTCTGTGCTGATGCAGTTAACCTGAAACAAATAGAAAAATGCAATGAATTGGTTTGACTTCCGTCCTTATAAATAACGGAAATAGTATATGACAAAATGCTATGATGATAGTTGCGGAACATAAGACGATAAAATAGGCCCGGAAATATTAACGAAAGAAGTTGAATTTGTCATTAAAAATGCAAAGAACGAAAAGTCAGTATAGACGGAGAGGCAGCGCCGAAAAATCTTTCTGAACTTACTTAAGCTAGTTTTTTCACAGTTGATTACCGTGATTGTGTAGAGAAACATACTGCGGTCGGTCAAGCGAACCGTAGAACAGGTGGTACTGACAGCTTGTCAAAGTTGCTTACCTGCGGAGGTAATTAAATCCATTTACTAAGGCTGAAAATCAGCACACACATTCTAAATTGAATATAAATAAAAGTTATTATAGTCGGTCAGCTGTATGACGGGACAGAACCGGTCGGTCGGCCCCAATGAAGTTATTCACTATATTTTGACCCCCCTCTAAACTGCTTTATTTACTGAATTAGAAAAAAATATAAAATATAAAATACAAAATTTATTCAATTTTTAAATTACGATTTTTACGATTATATATATCGTACTAGTGACGTCATCCATCTGGGCGTGATGATGTAATCGACTATTTTTTTAAATGAGAATAGGGGTCGTGTGCTAGCTCATTTGAAGGGTTATTCAATTCCCTATTCAGTAATTATTATTGTTTCGTAATTTTTGCTGATTCCTTTAATTTTTATGATCGTTAAATTACTTGTGTAATTCCTGTATTCCTTCCTTTTCATAGATATCTAATTCAACCAATTTCTGTTTTCTTCCTTTATTCGAATTTGTATTTCTTGATGAACGCGATATAAACAAAAGTGCGACAAGGCGATTCCCTTGTCAACCACACTACTCAACATAGCAATAGAAGGAACAGTCAAGGGCAACGGAATTAATGGAACTATAGCCCACTTTCCAACACAAATAGTAGCATATTATGCAGATGACATAGTGCTTATGAGATGAGACAAAAAAATATTAAAAGACGCAGTACCAATCCTGGCAAATGAAGCACGGAAAAGAGGTCTAGAAATTAACGAAGGAAAAACAAAATATATCTAACGAAATAAATTATCAATCGAAGTAGCACAGAAAACGACAATAAATATCGTTCCCATAACACCAGATTGACAACAGGTGGAATACTTTCTTTGGTTACAACCTCCCGAGATTTTCAAAAATTATAAATCATACAGGATGCCGAGGAAATTAAGATGAGAGAATTTTAAATAATTCACAACCCATCTGCTCAGCGTGGTAAAAGTTCCAACAAGAAAGATTCCTTAGTACTCAACAAAAGAGTAAATGAATTAAAATGTACATTTTCAATTTCTTTGCAACACAAAAATGCAGCAGCTGCATAATACTCTGGTTAAATCGGAGAGTGCAGGAAGAGTCTGGAGAAATCGGAGAGAAGAGGATATGGGACTACTGACGAGGAGGAAAACACCTCCGAAACCGGTATAGACTCTTCCTTGCACTCTCCGATTTAATATTCCAGAGTATTATGCAGCTGCTGCATTTTCGTGTTGCAAAGAAATTGAAAATGTTTATAAATTTTAAAATATATCTACTCTAAAAATGCACAAGGAAAAAGTTTTTCTGTAGTTGGCTGTATACCATGTAATACAAAACATAATAAAATCCTTTATAAAAGGTATATTTAAAATCCCTATAAAGGGCTACATCACAATCACATAACTAGTTTTCGACTGGTGATCAGTGCTTACGTGAAGTTTACATGCTAACCACCAAGATATAATTTACAAAAATATTAGGGTCAAAGCCCTGTAAAAGTAATCCGTTAAGGAAACATCGATTGAAAATACTGACTTATGCGTGGATGTTTGAAATATTTGCTAATATGCCCCAGGTAACATCTGAGCTGTGATTCGACTTGTTCACATGGTGGAAGTGTAGCAGCAAGTCTGCTTAAGTCAGTATTTTCAATCGATGTTTCCTTAACGGATTACTTTTACAGGGCTTTGACCCTAATATTTTTGTAAATTATATCTTGGTGGTTAGCATGTAAACTTCACGTAAGCACTGATGATGACTGGTAAACGAGTCGAAAACTAGTTATGTGATTGTAATGTAGCCCTTTTTAGGGATTTTAAATATACCTTTTATAAAGGATTTTACTATTTTTTATATCTACTCTACTCTAGAAGAGAAGATAACAAGACGAGAGAAATCAAGATAGAAAACTACACTTTTGAAAGAGTTCAACAATTTAAATATTTGGGAGTAATTGTTAATGGCAAAACTAAGACAAGTGAAGAAGTAACGAAGCGAATACTAGCAGACAACAAACATACTGGACATATCATAGGCTAATGAAGGACAAGAACTTATTCAGAAATACAAAACTGAATATATGCAGAGTTAAAATCAGACCAGTAGTTACATAATCAACTGAGACAATGTGCTTCACAATTAAGATTATCCGAAAGGAAAATCCTCAGAAGAATTATGGGCCCGATAAGAATAGAAAACGGAGAAATGAGACGAATGAACCACGAACTAAGATAGAAGAGGTTATTAAAGCGCAGATAATGACATGACTGAGACACATAGAGAGAAGGAAAAACGACCAATTGGTTAAGACGGTCACCAGATAGAAGCCAGAAACTAAAAGGCCAAGGGGAAACCCCAGAGAGAGAGATGGGAGGACCAAGTCATGGGAGATATCAAAATCCCGAAAGTGAGAAACTGGAGGGAACTATGCACATATCGAAATGAGCGGAGGAAAATTGTAACGAAAGCTAAGTCATACAACAAACTTTGGCCCAATACACAAGAAGAATGCGGAGTGATTCACCGCAATAAGTGAACTAGACAGCTCTAAGTAAGAACGGCACAAACATTTCTTCCGGAATGAAAGGCCTTGATGTGCTTATTTTACTATGTTGGAAAATATACCAAAAAGTTCATGTTTTTATACTTCATACAGTTATTAGATGATCATAAAAAGATTAATTTTGATATCTAATTTAAAATTTATTAATATATTATTTATATTCCTTAACCCTCTCATGCATTGAGTCCACTCCAGTGGACAGATTTTTTTAACTTCAAAAAATATATTTTAATTCTATGAAACTTGTGCAAAATGCATGAAATCCCTTTCAGTGGACTCTAATCAAGTAACTACTACCGCCATCTACAATATTTATTTTGAAAGTCAAAGTTTGTTTATGTTAGTATCTATAAATCACCTGACCGCGATGGCCACCTGTGAACTGCCTGAAATAAGTGCCCGTAGTTTCTATGGAAAAGCAAAAAAAAAGGTAAGAAAATATTTTTCTTATAGAATTATGTATTTTATACAATTAGCCTTTCTTATAATTTCAAAATAATTGAAAACTCACTGAAAATATCACCTTGAAGTCATGTCCACTAGAGTGGACATCCTGCAATATGTAACCACTCTTGTGGTATGTTGTATGAGTATAATTTTCAGAGGGGTAGTAGGTTTCTTGTTCACATATTATTTGTTATTTTCTTGTCAGATTTATTATTTATTTAGGGATTTTCGAGGGCATTTCTTATGTACTTACCTATATTATTTTAGTGGAAATAAATAAATTTTATTTATTGACATAATATTACTTCTTCAATGGGACATTTTATTCCATTTCAGAAAGTACTTTTCGCCGATGAAGACGACAATAGGGATGAAACACCTTTCTGTTTGCCAGAAAATGAAGAATTTATAGGTATTGACAATGATGACATTATTTATGATTTACTAGAAAGTTCAGATTTGGAATCTGATTACAATGACGAAGAGACGTATTCGCTCGAACATGTAACGGCTGAAGACCAAATTATTGAGAGTGACTTAGAAGAAATACAGCCAGAAAACAGTGACGATGATATGAGTGAAGATAACATTCCATTAGCTCAGCATATTTTGGCATTTTCATCAAAACATAAAAATCAAGAGAAAAAACCAAAAAAGGCTCAGAAAAAAGACTGGAAATGGTGCAATACAATGACAGCATGTAAGGGTCAGTAACTTTGCCACAGTTTAGAGGAACAGAAAATATTCATGTTCAAGGAAACAATCCCATCGATTATTTTTTATCACTTTTCACCGCAGACATAATGGATGATATCGTCTTTCAGACCAATTTATATGCTGGCTAAAACAATAAATTAAATTTTGGTTTTACAAAATATGAGTTAAGTATAGATCTGCAAAAGGTGCAACGACCCGCTGTGTCCATCGTGTTTTGAACATTTTTATACCAGTAACTGACGCTTCCGCGATTCCGCAAGTGCATAGTGACCACTAGAGTGAACGGACTATTTTTTAGGTTTTAAGAAAAAAATTTCATGTTTTACACTTACTATATTATTTTCTAATGTTAATTTTCAATATTTCGCAAAAAAAATAATTTTTCTAAGAAAAAAAAACATTCCTTAAAATTATACATAGTTATGGTAGTTAATAAAAATTGAGAATTTTCAAAAGTTGATATGAATTTAAGTATTTCCGATAAAAAGACAATCATACCAATACAATCTACATTTTTAAAACTTACATACCTTAATATATACGCCGACTTCTTTAGTAGGATCCCAGTTAAAATGAATCATATTCAGAGCATTAGTTGGTTGGGTCAGATCATAAGCCCCATAAGAAAGCGGCACATCTACTTCGAGTATTCTGTCACCTGGGCGGGAACTCTGCCATGATAATATCTGCTCCTTTTCCATGTATTGAAGACGTCTCTCATGGAAACATACACGAATGAAAGTCTGAAAAAGAATGACATTTAGTACGTGTGTATTATGTACAAGAATAAAAAAAACCACTAAACGCCGTAAAAATGAGTGGCGCACACAATATTCCAGCTACAAAAGAGCTGATATGAATATTACGTGGCGCAAAAATGTATTTTCATTTTGATGGAAAATAAGATTCTAGTTTTATTTTGAAAGATTTTTCCATAATATTTTAAGTAAAACGAGCTGCAAAAGCCTCAAAGTGCAAACTTTATCAACGGTATTCTTTTATGGCGCATTTTATTTCAAATATGAAAAAATCTTTCAAAATGAAACCATAATTTTATTTTTATCAAAATAAAAATACATTTTTGCGCTACGTAATATTCATAACAGCTATTTTGTAGCTGGAATATTGTGTGTGCCACTCATTTTTACTGCGTTTAACGGTATTTTATTCGTATATCAGGAGTTTTTCAAAGTTTTTTATAAGTTAAATATATAAACTTGAATGTAACGTTTCTCAATAATACGTTAAGTGAAACACACTACTAATGGTAGGGGAGCAAAGTATGCTAAATGTGCAGTCACTCGAGCGCTTTGGGGACCTATCGGGTTGTGAAGAGTAGGTCGTAAAACCAAAAAAGAATGTGTGTACTTTGTACGCACGTAAGAAGTTATACTTCTATTATATGATTTCAACGAAATCAATATACTTTAAACAGTTTCTCTACTAATTTCCAAAAAATTTTATTAAAACAATACCAAAAATTAAAAAAATACAAGAATAAAACACACACAAACACATTGAAAAATGCCACAAATGATTTCTGAACAATAATTGTTGCCAAAAATTTTAATTAAATACTGAAAATTTCTGAAAAAAATTATATAATAATATACTTACAATCATAAAATCTATAAAAAAAAAATAAAAAAATTATATAACTTGCATTGGGCTTGAACCTACTTCCCGTGTATCCCTCCGTACGAGAGTCGAAGCGATTTCAAACTGCACCACCTTCGCGTATACGTCATGTGGGAATATACACAAACTGAACAACGTTTTGACATTTTGTTTATATGAATTTTTATTAGTTTGATTTTTGTCGAATTAAAATACAACAATATATAGAGTAAGAAAACGATACATTAGATGAAAATTTGTAGAAAGCTTGTTCGTAATCAGATTATGTAAATTAAAGCATTGCCTACTAGGGGTATAGCATAGCAAGTACTAGGTAAGTACATTATTTTTTTTACATTTTCCAAATAGGTATGAAGATAATTTTTTTATTGGAATACAACTGAAACATTTAGAATTACGTACCTGTGGCTTTTCAAAACTATTTAAAAAGTCACTATAATTATAAATTTGATTTTATTTCTGTCCTCACAACAATAAAAACTAATATATTATACAACATTTTTGTTTACCGATAACCTCCATATTGAACAATTATTGACAGATCATTTCAACACCCAATCAGAGCCCGTATAAAGACTAATACCAAACGGTCGGTGTGCGCATGCGCGCAGATCAATATAAATTCACCCTCAATCTCAATCGCGCCTAAAGAAGTATAACTTCAAAAAAGTTGAGTAAAATTTTCCATTTTAGTGGGGACTTGTCCATTTTTAATTTAATTTTCCATTTCCAATAATTGTTTTTTTAGATTATAGCGCCATCTATCCATAATTCGAAAAAATGTCTCGAATAAAAGTTACTTATTTTTACGTAAGGAATCCAAATCTGCAATAAAAATGGGGGCTCCCATGTAAGATTTTAAAGTAATCCCCCACCCCACCTCTGTGGGGGTCGTGTTTAGTGCCATTCGATAGATTTTTCAAAAATATTGAATAAGTGTATTTTTCATTTTTTCGATCTGATGTTCATTTCGCGAAATATCGCGGGATTCGTATTTAAAATATTAAATTTACCCCCCACCCCTCTCCGTGGGAAGTCGTGTTTGGTATCATTCGATAGATTTTTGAAAAATATTGAGTCTGTATTTTTTAGTTTTTCGATCTGTCATTCATTTCGCGAAATATTCGGTTTTTTCTTGTGAAACTTTGGGACTCAACCATTTCCTTACTCAAATCGTCAGATTTTTGAAATACATATACACTGTTTTGCATGTACGTAACTTACCTTATCTTAATCTGACGATTTCGAGTTTTTCTAAGGATAGATTTTTTTTCGGGCCCCCCTTAACGAACTCCCCTGCATTAAGAGCCAATATATGGTAGAGGTATATCTGCAGGGTACCAGGTTTCTCCTCATGTGATAATCTGATTCGCTCGAGTAACTGCAAAAACCCCCGCTTGTGCTCCCCTACCATAAACCATTATCACCGAAATAGTCTAATGGTCCGGACGTTAAACTTGTGATCGGGCAATCCGCGTTCATTTCCCAGCCATTCCAATTTTTATTTCAATCTATTTTTTTTAGTGCCCATAGAATGTACACGAGATTCTTTTTTATTCGGGATAGATTGAAAAAATATATTTAGGGGAGTGCATTTAGATTTTCACTTCGGAAAAAATCAAACAAGATAGAACTTTTTGTAATTTCATTAAGAAATGTTTAATAAACAACATATCAAAAAGTTCTACTCGAGAAGTTAGTGCTTCATTTTTTATTAAACAAATGAACTACGAAGTTTGATGTTTTTTTTTAAATAACTCCGAAAATATAATTTTTAGAAAAAAACTGAATTGACCATTGAAAAATTCATAAAATTTTACAAAAAAAATCTTTTATAAAGATTTTTCTAAAATTAAATCTCTAGCTTCTGTAATTTTTTATTTATAACGCTAAAGTCATCCTTCTCACACACATTGGCGCACTGTAAACTAGCGTTGGAAGAAGTGCACAGTTGAGTTTTTTTAATGTAGTTCTTTAACTAATGCATCAAAAGAAATTTTACAAATTGGACATGAAAGAAGATGAAATAAGCTATCTTATGGTTGTAATAAAAAGAAATAAAATGTATGGACATAAGTACGGTGTGGGTGGAAAGTGAGCCTTACATGAATTTTGTTTAAAAATAATTTAAAAATGTGTAACTAATACAATTTTACTTATAAAACTCTCAAATTTGCACAACTTAACTCTCAATCATCTTACTAAACGATGTTTTATTCAAAAAAAAATCTCAAAAATTTAATTCAAATAATACGATGTCTCAAAAAATGTAATTTTTGAAAACTTCGTAGTTTTACAGAATTCCCACCAGTTTAAGACGGTATTACTCAATCTTGAATAAATCTAATACAATTTTTTTGCTATTTTTTTAAAGCTTGCGATGTAATCTTTAAAAAACACTTAATTATTTTAGTTTAAAATTGGAATAAACAATTTATTTTTGAGAAAACTAAGAAAGATAACAAAAAGGTAATACAAAAACCGAAAATTACCAGCTGAAAAAATGTACATAAAGAGTGATCAAAACTTTTTTCTGTAAAACTTACCTAAAATACATTTAATAATAAGCTTCAACAATAATAAATGGTTAACAAAAAAATTTTTTTTTAGCTTTTATACAGTATGTCTGCGTAACTTGGAACCTATTGATAACTTTTTTAATATCAGTTTTACGAAAAAAAGTTATTTTTTATAAAATACTCTGCATCGTATATAACATAAGATGCAACCGTCAAGTATCAAATTTTGTTAATTTTGTACGAGGTATGTCAAAAATATTAATTTCACTCAAGAGTAAAGTACCTTTATATTTCACAATATCGAAAATTTTTATAAAGAAAAGTTGTTTAAAATTAAAAACTATGTTTCAATATGTAATTATATCCTTCTAATCGAAAATTTGTTTTTTTTTAAATATTCTTTCTAATACATTTTAATTTTTAATATTATTGTGAAAATTATTTGTTTATTTTTTTTTAAGAATGAAATTCCATATTTGTCTGATTGGATTCTACTTGTTTTTCATTTAAATATCCGCCATTTTGGATCCGCCATTTTGAAATTTAAATTTTTAATCTTTAATTCAGATTCAACAACCTGTTAAAAATAAAAACAATAAATGTTTTACAAAAATGTTCTTTTTTATGTTCTTTTTAGAAAATCCGCATTTTGGATCCGCCATTTTATAGTTTATAATGTTAACATTTAAGTTAGATTTATCAAAGCACTCAAAAATAAATATATGTAGAAATAAATACATTTTGTAAATTAATTATGATTTTACAACTATTTTTTAAGTTATCCGCCATTTTGTATCTGCCATTTTATAATTTAAATTATCAAAATTGGATTCAGGTTCAGCAACCTCTCAAAAATATCCACATATATGCAAACAAACACGTTTTATAAAAAAAATTCGGATTTTACAACTACTTTTTAAGGATTTTTAGGAAAAAATCCGCCATTTTGAATTTGCAAATTGTAATGTCAGATTTGGGTTCAGCATAATCAAAACTAAGATAAAAACATTTTTTATCAAAATAAAATGTTGAATTCACCCATATTCTTAACATTATTTGTACAAAACAATTGTTATTGTTTAAACAATTAATAAACAATTAGCGGCGAAATTTGTGAGTAGAACTTTTTACTTTAACATATTTATAAACTAACAAAAAAAGTTGTAGAAAAATATAACCTTGTTTGATTTTTTCCGAAACATTGTATCTTTTCGTTCTAATTGCACTCCCCTAATTGGGATGACTGAGAAATGAAATCTGATTGCCCGATCACAAGTTTAGCGTCGTAAATTTGGGTAAATTTTGGAGCTCGATAACTTCTAAACGGTTTAACCGATTTTAATCACTAAACACGCGTTTGAAAGGTAATGCCAAGTAGTGTCTGACGCAGCCAAGATTAAATAATATGATATCTGAAGGTATTGAAGTACCACCGAGTTAACACATTAAACACCACGTGAGTTGTATTTAACGCATACCCTGTTTGGACCAGTCTTAAGTGAGTTAAATTTAAATCACATTAACATTGAGATTCTGAACGTGGAGCCTGAAGGCAAAAACGAAAAATTTGAATGTGGCGCTTAATGTGTTAAACTTCAGATAGTGGTTTATAGAAATTCAGACTCAACTTATTTTAACGTATTGCTTTGGCTTGCTGGACTTACCTTCAGAATTTTTCCCCTGTAGTAAGACAAATCCCCAAGCTTCTTCAATTTAATTTCATAACTCTGTCCCTGATTTAAATACGTTAGCGTGTCTTCGTTTTGTTTAGTAGCTATGCTAGTTGCAGCAGCAAGGACGTACTGGAATCGCTTGTCTTCTATCAGATTGAAGTTGGTTGATGTTACTGTGTAGCTATCTTGTGAATTAGGAGATGGAATATTTGAATCTAAAAAATATTAGAACTGTAAGTTAAAATAATGAAACAAATAAACTCTTATATATGACACTTGTTTTAACGGTGCAAATAATAAACGGATTTCGATCCCTCCAAAGTTTTCAAATTATTTATTTCGCCTTGTTATCCATTGTATTTGTATTTCCCAATGGGAATACGAGAAACCAAATAGATCATGTTCTCATTGAAAGAAAAATCAATAGATCCGTGACTGATTGTAGAAGCTACAGAGGAGCAGATGTCGACAGTGACCATATATTGACAACAGTTAAACTTAAGCAAAAAATTCCCAAACAACCAAGAAAATAATGTGTGTGTGTGTACTTTGTACACACGTAAGAAGTTATACTTCTATTATATGATTTCAACGAAATTAATATACTTTAAACAGTTTATTTATATTTTATTTAAATATTAAACTAATTTTAATACTTACTACTTCTCAAAATTTTTTATTAAAACAGTGCCAAAAATTAAAATAATAAAAGAATAAAACACGCACAAACAAACACATTGAAAAATGCCACAAATGATTTCTGAACAATGTAGGAAAAAATTTTAACTAAATACGTATTTTCTGAAAAAAAAATTATAGAATAAACTTACAATCATAAAATGTATAAAAAAAATAAAAAAATAAAAGTTTCCATTGGTGTTCGAACCCGCTTATTAGCGCAGTTAGTATTGAAATTCATTCACCTTAAACTTTTACCCACGGAGACCATGTGTCATCATGTGAGAAGATCAACTCAACTAACTAAACGGATTAAACTTTTGACGGTTCTGAATTTAACCAAATTATTTTGATTTTGAATTGAAATTATTTAGAATTGAAAGAAATATTAGAATACAACAAAACATAGAGTAAGAAAACAATATATTAGGTGAATATTGATAGAAATTTTGATCGTAATCAAATTATGTAAATCAAAGCATTATATACTATTTTAGTAGGTTCTTTTTAAATTTTCCAAATAGGTAGGTATGAAATTTTTTATTAGGATACTGAAACATTTACAATTACAGTACAACCTGCCATATCCGGACCTGTCATATCCGGACCTCCTCATATCCGGACCTCCCCATATCCGGACGGTTCTGCGCCGTCCGGGTCTACCGAAATCTACCGAGACAGACAGGCCTCCTGTTGGACAACGCACTAAAAGAAGAACTAAAAGATGGCGAAATAATGTATTATAGAATCTATAAAACGTGTCTATCGACGAAAGTTATTGACGGCGTTGATTACTGGAATGTATGAAGGAGAAAACGTTTCAGAGACTATAAAAGAAGTAGTGGTCTTGATATCCGGATTTTTTCATATCCGGATCGGTCTGTCGCCACATTGATCCGGATATGGCAGGTTTGACTGTATTACGTACCTGTCGCTTTTAAAAACTATTTTTCATCATCATTTGCTCATCTGCTTATTTTTCTCTGCCATCACAACAATAAAAACTAATATTACTAATACTAATAACAACACAACATTAATTTGTTTATCCAAAATCTCCATATTGAACAATTATTGACAGATGATTTTAACACCCAATCAGATCCTTTATAACATTTATACCATACTGTCTGTGTGCGCATGCGCGCAATATTATGAAATTTTATTCTCAATCGCGCCTAAAGAAGTATAACTTCAAAAGGAAAACAACGGAAAAATACCAAGTAAAGCAGCTCTAAGATAAAGAGGTAGCAAAAAGAACACAGGAAGAAATTAACAAGAGATTGGGAAGAATCACAACGGGAAACTTAGAGGGGGAATGAGAACTAATACAGTCATGATGCAAGCGGCAGACCCTTAGCATTGGGGAAGCAGAAAAAAAAGAGAGAATACTGGTTTGATGGGGACTGCAAAAAATCCTAGCGCATAGGAAAAAGCAAAATTGGAAAACAACACAGAAAAAGTAAAGAGCATTATAAAACTAAAAAAAAAACTAAACAATTATACACGCAAAAGAATAGAAAAGTACTGAAAAATCAACTAGAAATAGTAGAAGACACGAGTGCCACAAAATAAAAGCACAATGTTTTGCAGAAATAAAGATGGTAATGGTATTATTGGGAGACCAGACGGAAAACAGATTGGCAGAGTATTTTGACGAATTAGTAAACGATAAAGGCCAAACAGGAACAGAATTACAACAACGAATAGAAGACACAGAACAACAAACACAAGAACCGACAGAGAAGGAGTTACTGGAAGTAATAAGAGAGCTAAAAATAATACAAGTATTTAAATAATAAATAATAATAAAAGTAAATATCACTCTAAGGAGGAATGACAAAAAGTATAAATTTGAGAAGGTAACTGAATTTGAGTTCCTTGGAGTAACAATTACAAGTAGAGGAGACGAAGAGAGAAAAATAGGTAAACGGTTGTTGAAAGGTACCAAAACAGTACGATCATTATGCCGCGTTCTCACTGGTAAATTTTTCGTGCGTATTGAACTAATGGTTCGTCGCAAATTTTTACCAGTGAGGACGCGGTGCTCAAATCATTTGATCTTCGCTCTAAAACGATAACCGATGCGCCGTCTGCGTTGTGTGCGTCGAAAATTCTTGCGTCCGATTTATGCGACGAACACGTCCACACTAGCACAATTTACTTCGAGCACGCAAATATTTGCGACGAACAGCTGGTTCGACACAAATTTTTACCAATGAGGACGCGGCAATTAAACGCGCTGTTGAAGGCAAAAAATGTGTTAGGCTATTGATTATGTACTACAGAAAGGAACTACAACGTTAACAGGGTTTTATTATTTCATATGGTCAATGAATCTCTATATATTAAAAAACCGCGGAGTGCTACCATTTACATTGGTGCGTTTTTGAGAAATGGGTGAATTAGTCCCTGTGCACAGGTTACATTAGGGTGAGTTCTACGCACTTCTGGTACAAACACGTCTACATAAAAATTGTTCCTGGTTAAATTTCCTATCTAATATAACTTTTTAAAGTCAAAGATACTTTTTTTTACAAAAATATGTTAAAAAAAAGCACAAAGAGACACAAAAGAAAGAAATTTTGTTTTTTGTCCCATAACTTTTGTCCATGGGGATATAGGTATAGACATTGCTTTACAGAAAAAAAAACTTACATGTTTTGTCTTTAAAATTATGTTTGGTAGAGGTCATGTTTTACAGTTTTCGAAATATGATTTTTCAAAGTTCGCCACTCACAGCAATTTTGGGCAATTTTCCTTGTTATTTCGCAAATATTGTCCTGTAACTTTTTTCTACGTAACTTTAGGCATAGGAGATGGTACATGTAAAAGGAATTGAAATCAATTACCTTTAAAATATGCTAATGTGTACGACTTCTTTTAAAGAGGTTATCTCTTTCAAGACTTTATATTTTAACGTTTTTATGTTTTTTACGATTATGTTTTAAATTTCCCATTATAAATTTTTTTTTCTACATTTAGGTATTATATTATATAATAAAGAAGAAAGCTTATTCTGTTTACTTTAAAATGGTGTATTATAAAAAATTCTAGGATTATTTTTGAATAAGATATGCTTTTTCAAAATGTAATAAGTACTTGCAACGATTTTTGATTTTAGGATTATTTTTTAAATTCCTCATTATAACTTTTTTATATGATTGTGTGTTATGCTTGAATCTTATTTTTTATAGGTAATACTTTGGATCCACTTGACTCGGCCGGGCAAACTTCTAAATATGGATTAATTCCAATATTTACTGTCAAAGATCCTGCACCACAAGCTTTGCTTGAAAAAATAGCATGTAAATGTACCAAAGGATGTACAAAAAACTGCGGTTGTAGGAAGATAGGAATTAGTTGTTCAATATTCTGCAAAGGGTGCATGTGCATGGGTACTAATTGGTGGGAACTCTAAGATAACTAAGGTGTCAGAGGAAGATATTGAAGCTAATGCTAAGGAAGAGATGGACTTTGATTTTGAAAATTTTTTAAATGTCAACGTTTAAATAATTTTAACTAAAGTGATGTTTTCTAAGACTGATGTTTATGTAATTTTTGTAAAAGAAATAATTTTAAATAATACAGGTAAAAAAATATCAAAGAACCACTCGGTGTCCATTACATATTTAAATAGAGATGATACACCATTTTAAAGAACAGAAAGTAAGCCCTCTTTATTGAGCAATATATAGTATATTCATGTACAAAAAAAAAGTTATAATGGGAAATTTCAAAAATAATCGTAAAAAAATGTAAAAAATAATATTTTTTTTATATTAGGTATTATATACCTAATATATAATATATACTAATATATTATATTATATAATATATTATATAATACCTAATATTATTTTATTTTTAAATTATATTATAAAAAATCGTTAATAGTATAAAAGCTTGAAAAACCATAATCTCTTTAAAAAAAGTCGTACAACGTTATACAGTAGACCGATTTAAAGGTAATTGATTTCTATTCCTATTACGTGTACCATTGCATATACCTAAAGTTACGTAGAAAAAAGTTACAGAACAATATTTGCGAAAAAACAAGGAAAATTGCCCAAAATTGCTGTGAGTTGCGAACTTTGAAAATTTATTTTTGAAAACTGTAAATTCTAGTTACCTCTACTAAACAACATTTTAAAGAAGAAATATGTATGTTTTTTTTTCGTAAAGCAATGTCTATACCTATATCCTCGTGGACAAAAGTTATGGGACAAAAAACAAAATTTTTTGAAGTTATACTTCTTTACCGGCGATAGAGGGTGATTTTTTTATATGTTAAAACCTATCAGCCCGGCGCATGCGCATTATAACTTTGTTCTGATTGGATGTTCAAATGACATGTCAAAAATTATCCGATATGGCAGCTGTGGTTTGGAGGTAAAGGTAAAGGTAAACAAATGTATAATATATTAGTTTTATTGTTGTGAGGACAGAAACAAAGTTTATAATATTGTAGTGACTTTTAAATAGTTTTTAAAAGCAACAGGTACGTAATAATTGTTAGTGTATCATGGGTATAAACCTACCTATTTGATCTGCCAAAATACATAGTATGTAATACTTTTATTTATATAATTTGATTACCATCAAAATTTCTATCAATATTCACCTAATATATTGTTTATTTACTCTATGTTTTGTTGTATTTTTTCAATTCTAAATCATTTCAATTCAAAATTAAAATAATTTGATCAATTTTCAAAATATCAAAATATCACAAGTTTAATCCGTTTAGTTAGTCGATCTTCGTAAATAATGACACATACTGTCCGTGGCTAATCGGAGAAGGCGAATGAATTCCAATACCAACCGCTCTTATCAGCGGTGGTTCGAGTCCCAATAGAAACTTTCTTTTTTGTTTTTTTAATACATTTTATGATTGTAAGTATATTTATTATATAATTGTATTTTCAGAAAATACGTATTTAGTTAAAAAAATTTTCGACAATTAATGTTCAGACATCATTTGTGGCTTGTTTAATGTGTTTGTGTGTGTTTTATTCTTTTATTATTTTAATTTTTGGCACTGTTCTAATAAAAATGTTTGAGAAGTAGTAAATTAGTTTAATATTTAAACAAAATATAAATAAAAAGTATATTAATTTCGTTTAAATCATATAATAGAAGTATAACTTCTTGCGTGCGTACAAAGTACACACACATTCTTTTTTTTTCTTTTAGGTTTCTTTGTGCTTTTTCTTTTAAATATATTTTTGTAAAAAAGGTACCATTGACTTTAAAAAGTGATATTTGGATAGGAAATTTAACCAGGAACAGCTTTGATGTAGATATGTTTGTACCAAAAGTACATAGAACTCACCCTAATGTAACCTGTGCCCAGGGACTAATTCACCCATTTCTCAAAAACGCACCCCTTTAAATGGTAGCACTCCGCGGTTTTTTCATATATAGATGTCCATTGACTATATGAAATAATAAAACCCCGTTAACGTTGTAGTTCCTTTTAGCTATCTTATTTTGAATATAATCAATAGCCTATGTCCAGGGCAGCCAAGATTCGAAATTATGAAACAATAGTGAAACCAACGGTGTTGTACGCATGTGAAACTTAGACAATGAATCAGAAAGAAAAAACGTTAGAGGTTTGGGAGAAGAAAATTTAGAGAAAAGTTTTTAATCGTATAAAGCAGGCTGACGGAGAATAGCGCAGAACATACGAGAGATGTTGAAAAAGTATCTATTCGTTACAAAGTACTCGTTACTTACGAATATCGAAAGTAACGATTACTATACAGAGAGGCAAATCGTTACTTTGATTACTCTGATTACTTCGTACCAATCGTATCAGAGCGAGTAACGACTATTGTATCTACTTTGATTACTCTGATTACTTCGTTATTTCGTACCAATCGTATCCCAGCGAGTAACGGACGGGACCGGTATTTTACGATTGTTATCGAATATCGTTATCGGTCTGAAGCGTTTTAAGGGTGTGAGGGTGAGGAGAAGATAGAAGATGAAACAGGGAAAATGGGAAAAAGGGAGGAAAAAGGAAAAATAATGGTATACGTAAAATATGTAATGTATCTCTTAACAAAGATCGAATGCGAGAACCCTATATTTTTATCTATTCTGCGTTCCGCAGTCATTTTGCAGTGTGGGCAGCATATCCCAATATAAAACTTATGGAACCTTGCAGCTCAGTGTTGCCGGTTTTAAGCAGACGAACTTAAAGTCCGTCTAAAAAGAATATTCCAGAAGTCCAAAACATCTTGATTTGAAAATCTGTGGGTTTTATTATTTTTAAATAATTCATAGATAGGTACTATGAAAGATATTTATACGATATTAAAGATATATCATTTGAATATTAATTATAATTCTGTGGTTTGGTTCTAAAAGGGCCAATGTCAAATTTTTGTTTTTTTGTACAGCTTTCTTTTGAATTTAATATTGACCAAACAAAATGCAAAAAATTGAAATTGGCCATTTTAACACTAAGTCACATAATGTGGCTTAATTCTAAAAGGGCCAGTGTCAATTTCTTGCATTTTGTTTGGTCAATATTAAATTCAAAAGAAAGCTGTACAAAAAAACAAAAATTTGACATTGGCCCTTTTAAAACCAAGCCACAGATTTAATTAATAGGTATTTAAGATATAAGTGTTAAAAGTACAATTTTAAGGCACGCATGTGAAAGTAAGGCACATGAGTGCCTTAAAAAGGTATATTTTAACACGTGTACTTTGTACGTACGTAAGAAGTTATACTTCTATTATATGATTTCAACGAAATAAATATACTTTCAACAGGTTATTTGTATTTAAAGATTAAACTAATTTTTACTTACCTACTACTTTCCAAAAATTTACATTACCACCAAGTGTGGTATAAAAATACTTTAAAATTTATTTAATATAAATATTAATATCTCTTTGCAACACTGTTCTTCATAAGAATCTGTACTGAAAGGTGACCGTGGAACGCAGTATAGATCTATATCAATACCTATACAAAATACCTACCTACTGAGAAATACGATTCTCGATATGATTACCAGTACTCAAATACAAAAGTAACAAAAGTAGTAATTGTAATCAAAGTAACGAATACTGTAAATGATTACTTTATACAGAAGTAACTATTTGTAACGAATACTCGAAAGTAACTAGAATCAACAGCACTAAAACATACTAGGAGCTAATGGAGATGTATTAGAAACCTCAAAAATATAGAAAATCAGGTTACAGAGAGTTACATGGTTGGGGACATGTTTTACAAATGCTAAAAGAAAAAAACATCCTAAGAGTTTTACAAGCAAGAGATTAAGGGAAGAAAAAAAGGGGAGACGGTGAAGGAAGTAGTTTCTATCCGCACTGACAGAAGAAATGGGAACAAGAGACTGGAAAAAACAAGTGAAAGACCGGAAAAATACTTTTTGTTTTTACTGCAAGTTGTGGTGTAAGTTGTCTACATTTGGCTCATATAGGTGATACAGAATACAATTCTACGAAGTTCTTGTTACTTATCTTTTGTTTTTTCTTGTCTATTGATCGTGAACAAACCTAATATTACATTTAGCGAACTGCATACTTACTTTCCATTACATTTTGCAATCCAACCAGATTTCCATGGCTAAGCAACTGACTGATGGTGTTGTTGAACATATTTTGACTGTTGTTGTCTTCCATTGTGCTATTAACGGCGACATTGGTATGTGTTGTTGGACTGTGATTCTTCCGTGCTATTTGTAACGTGGTGACATCGCTGGATGTGGGTGAGGGAGCTTCTTGTTTGAAAATAGTCAAACCATTCATAGACAATACATTTTCGCTAAAAAAAAAAATAAATAAATATAGGGACCATAATTATTACTGTAAGGAATAAATAAGTATTTTAAATTAATGCACAGTAGTACTGTTGGTTTGTCCAAGTTTAAATATACTCCTCAGAGGCATCTTTCAGTGCGTCACAGTTTTTCGATTTCTTTCTAAGTTGGAAGTGACAGAAACAAAGGTACGTCCGTGATTAAAGTCATTTTATAACATTTATTCTAGTTGTTGATAGATGGCGCTATAATCGAACAAAAATGATTTATGTATTATCTACACGACTATAATCTGTACAATTTATAAGACTATACAAATCAAAGAATATACCTTTTTATGAGATTCATACAATTGATTTGTTTTTATACCAAATTACGATTACGATTCTGACAACTGTCAGATTTAACTAAAATGTCATGCTATGATTCTCTACATTCTTAAAATTATACAGAGAGAGTCTGTAATTTGGAATAAATTCAATATCTCAAATACTCATTGTTTTTTTGAAAAATGCTCAGACCCGTCGATTAGTATTTCAAATTGCCTTTTTTGGCATACAATAATAATGTATACAGGGTGTCCCAATTTAGAGATATGACGTCATCGTTGATTTTCTTAAATGACAACAGTGTCATTTTGATAGCTATTTTGATAGGGTGTGCTAAGTTATACACAAATACAAAATATCAAATTTTTATTCTCTACCATTTACAAGATAATAGAAAATAACAAAGTTATGTCTGTAATTTGGAATAAATTCAATAATTAAAATACTAATTGTTTTTTTGAAAAATGCTTAGACTTGTCGATTAGTATTTTAAATTGTCATTTTTAACATACAATAATAATGTATACAGGGTGTCCCAATTTAGAGATATGACGTCACAGTTGATTTTCTTAAATGGCAACACTGTCATTTTGATAGGGTGTGTAAAGCTATACACAACTGCAAAATTTCAAATTTTTATTCCCTACCATTTACAAGATAATAAAAAATAACAAAGTAATGAAAAACAAGTAATCAAATAATAATTGAATTTCATTATTTCATTGAGGCTAATGCTCATAACACTGCCCATTGACAATTTGACAATAATTGAGGGCAACATTATGAGTATTTGCTTAATTGAAATAATTAAATTTAATTATTATTTGATTACTTGTTTTTCATTACTTTGTTATTTTTTATTATCTTGACATGTAAGTTTCGGATATAATTAAACAACACGGCGACATATAGTGTAAAAATGTTATGCTTACATAATATTATAATAAATAATACATTTCCTAAAAACACTAATATATTCTTTTAATGACTTATTTGCACGGTTACAGATACATACATACCTATCTTGAAAGATTAGCAATAAACTACATACTGTCTGTGTACCTACTGTCTGCGCAGGCGCGAGATTTATGTACAATTTTACCCTCAATCGAATCGCGCCTAAAGAAGAATATCTTCAAAAAGCCTCTGAGAAGCACCATACATATTAAATGATAGTCTGTTCGCTAAACTCAGACACAACTGGCTAGTGATTTAGTGGGTAATTTTTTTGTTTTTGGCCAATTTTGCCAAAATTGGCAAAATTACTAACTATTTAATAATTATTAACTATTTAGTAATTATTTTTTGCCAATTTTGTAACTAGTAAAATTACTAGCCAATTGTGTCTGAGTTTAGCGAACGGACTATAGTAGAGATTTTTGTGTGAACTCGATATACTAAGAATCCAGAGTGTACCTTTTAAGCACGACGCAATCCAAATTTATCACTGAACTAGAAAACAGCGCAAGAGGCCATAAGGTATAGGAAAAATGTGCGAAACCAAGATCCGGAGTGGCGCTCACAAGAAATAAGAGAGTTGGTAGACACCAAAAAGAAAGCCTATCAAATCTGGCTATAAACACAAAATCCAGAACACTGGATAATGAGCACTTATTGTAACAAGGGAAGTTAAGAAAACTGTGACCAAAAGGGGTGGAACTCGAGTATCTGAAGTACGGAAGTTTATTGGAAACCTCAGAAATAACGACAAGGAGGTTAAACTCCATAAGTATGTCAAAGTAGAAATAATACTACAAATCCCTATTGCAGAGAGCAACACATTACATCACATTACGAAATAAATCACAGAGATTTCAGAACAGATCCAATAGGCGAAGACGAAGTAAAGACGATAAGTAAGTAAGGCAATAAAGACGAAGTAAGGACAGGGTAACACGAACGAAAGGAAATGAAAAAAAGGAAAGACAAAGGACCTGGAAACATCTCCAATGTGATAATAAAATTCGAACCGTAAATACTAATAGAATTAAATAATATTTGTATGTTAATTAATAATTGTATGGCAAACGAAGACATTATGGATTATATGATTCGAAAGTTAACCGAAGTATATGAAAATTGGGAAAAAAAGGAACGTCAAAACGGGACATTCAGCAAAAAATACAACAGGACAGAAACATGGTACAAACAATAAACTCATTACTATGGTCTTAATTCGTTATCAGATATGGCTGGTAAATGGCAAAACATGATCTTCTAAAATGTTTTTAATGTACATATCAGCTGTCATTCACTCAATCACCACGAGTTCCTTATCTCTTATCCAAGAAATATGACTCCATAGCACTATGCCGCCACCACAAAAATTAATACTCTGTATGAGGTTACATCTGGCATACCGTTCATCATATGGAAGAAGTCTATTGCTATCGATAAAAGTGACTATAATAACAAAACAATAGAATTTTTAAATAACCAAAATAGTATAACACTAAACAAAGACCCCACAGAAAAATACCGAAAACAAATTAAACTAGCCATTGGAAATTCAAAATCAATACTAAATCCAACAGAACAGAAATACCTTAATATTATGAACCCACAACCCCCTAAATTATACTCTTTTATTAAACTACACAAACCTGACCACCCAATAAGACCTGTAGTTTCTTTTTATACAGCTCCGTCATATAAACTTTCAAAAAAACTGTCAGATATTATTACAGAATACACTAAATTTTCACCTAAATTCACCGTAAAAAATACACTAGAACTAGTTAATAAAATACAACATTTTCAATTGCCCAACAACTCCAGACTAATTTCATTTGACGTAAAAAATCTTTTTCCTAGTGTTCCTCCTACAGAAACTTTTGTTTTAGTTAAAAACCTTTTAGAACATAATAGTACAAACCCGATCATTGCATCTGAAATTTTACACCTTCTTGAAATTTGCATAAATCAAGACTATTTTGAATTCAATAATCAAATTTACACAAACAACAGTGCAGGACTTATTATGGGTAATCCTCTAAGCCCATTACTATCAGATATATTTATGAACCAACTTGAAACAACAATTTCTAAACACCCCTTATTTAAACAGTTCTTATATTGGTGGAGATACGTGGATGACATACTAGTCTGCTTTACAGGAACTAACAGACAACTTGACCAATTTCTATCATACATTAATTCACTTCATAGTAATATTGAGTTCACAATAGAAACAGAACAGAATAATTCCATAAACTTTCTAGATGTAACGATTACCAGACTACACAACAAACATGAGTTCTCCGTATATCATAAACCTACCCATACTGACACAACTATACACAATTCATCATCCCATCCTACACAACACAAATTAGCAGCCTACCATAGCATGATACATAGACTGACAGAAATTCCTATGACAAAAAATAACTTCGAGACAGAACTAAATATCATTAGACAAATAGCAGTAAACAATGGCTATAACGAACAAACAGTTAACAACATTTTAAACCAAAAACTCCATAAGAAAGCCTTGAAATTAGTGTATCCACCACCATAGAAAGAACCCAGTACCTTCTGCTCTCTCCCATATACCGGCAAAATAACAACAAAAATAGCCAGATACATAAAAAAGAAAGGAATAACACCAGCTTTCAGAACTAACAACAACTTAAGCAAACATATTAAAAACAATAAAAGCCGAAAGAGAAAGCAACTACAGAGTGGTGTGTACAAACTAACTTGTGGTGACTGTCCGAAAACTTACATCGGTCAAACTGGCAGAACTTTTGACAAACGGATAGCAGAACACAAAAGGGCTTTCAACAATAGAAAAACAGACACTTCTACATACGCACTTCACCTTCTAGATCATAATCATTCTTTCAATGAAGAGTTTCAAATTCTACATATTCAAAATAAAGGCCTTAAGCTATCACTTTTAGAATCAATGGAAATTAATAAATTGAAAAATACAGATATAATTCTGAATGACCAACTCGAGACAAACAGCTCCCCACTCCTCAACCTCTTCAGTTAAAGACTTAAAAAGGCAAACACATTGTAAAATATATCACTTGAGAAAGGCACTTTGCCGAAACAGCTGTAGTAATAACATAGTTGTAATAAATTTTGTGGAAGTATAGAAAAACAAACGTTTTTCAGTGTTTTATTGTGAGATAAAATGAACTTCCATCAAGTAACGGTCGAATCCATCAATTATTTAGAAGAAGGATGGACAAAACTTCGTCTACAGAAGAGTTGGCGAACAGTATGTCAGTTGTAATATCATACAGAGCGTTAGTTTTGGTGGTGGCGGCATAGTGCTACGGAGCAGTATTGCTTTGAAAGGGAATACCGAACACGTGGGGGTGATTAGGCGAATGCCAACTGGCATGTACATTGAAAACATTTTGGGAGATCACGTTCTCCATTTGCAAGCCATATTGGATATGACATATTGATGTGAATGCACGTCTTCATGTCACTAGAACAGTTAATACCTACCTTGATGAGATTCAATTTAAAAATTATATTGGCCATAATATAGTCCAGGTCAGATTTAAATCCGATTATAACATTTATATGACACTTTAAAACATCGCATTCGGAAAAGGAATCCTATTCCTAAGATACTGGAGGGCTAAAGATAGCAGCAGAAAAAAAATGAATTTCACATGCATATGCAACATTTTTGTCCGTGAGTATATATTATCTCAAATTTCTTATTTGTCATTTGTCATGACAAATCATAAGCACAATTTGCGTCATAGAAATTAAATGGTCAAATAAATATGAGGCTGCGAATTTAACTTAACGAATGTCCCCCTTACTTAATATACATAACATGATTATAATTTTTATCTTCTACTATACATAATGATTTTCACAAAAGATCAGATATTGTGGAATATATTACTCTTTTAAAAATAAAATTATAAAAATAGTCAGGATTAAGGCCGATATTTGTTCAAATGCAGAAAAAACCAGTTTGAAGCATTGGTATCTATTAACAAACACGGTTCAATGATAATATGATAGAGGATCTCTTTCTTTAGATATACTTAAAATTAGGTTTCGATTTGGACATATTTATATATACTTACTTGGTGACAACCACTGATCAAGGGTTACAAAAATTAAAATGGGTAAAGCACATACTTATTATCCTTATTGTCCTTATTCTTATTATACAACATTAACTCTTGATCCCCGAACAACTTTAGGATTTTTTTCTTATATTTTGTCAAATGTAGTGTAATGTAAATTGTCAACAACTAATTGCCATGTTGAATTATTTGACTTATTTCTCACTCTTCTTTACTTGACCTCCTTTTTTATTAAATAGTCTTTTTTATGTAATACTGCTAAATATTGTGTAGTCACTTTTTTTAAAAAATGTTTAGTTTCTTAAAACTTGTTGTCAAAACTTCTTAATGTAAGAGTTATTAAAGAACAGGGTCACCAAATAATATTAAACGTGTATAATTATTTTAAAAATACGAAAAGTGAAGTGGGCACTATATTAGTGGTAAAGTATAAAACTGCTGACAACAGGTAAGGAGCTTTAATACATTTAATATTAATGTTTTTATATTGAAACCTCTGTCGACCATGTTTACAGTAGAGTCCACGAATCTTTACCCGTGCGTCATTAATACCTGGCGAGATAAAACACATATTTGATAACTCAAATTTTAACCCGTAATAGGAGCAGTAGCTACTTACTGTCACTTGCTGTTGCGTTTAGTAAATTTCAATTTCGGACTTATCATCGACTTATTTCGTATGCTTTAAATGATGACGCACGGGTAAAGATTCAGGGACTCATCTGTATAAAGCTCAACAGGTCGTAGAGATCTACCTCCTAGCTCTCTAGAAAAATATCTCTGTTTTCATTATATTTTTATCGAATTATCCAATATTTTTTGTTTTCAGTTCACAATATTACTTCTAACCAAAGGACTAGACCAAAGGACTAGAAGCGCCTTATCTCAGGATGGTTGGTCCGAATTATACTAAAACAGGGATATACCATACCTATTTTGCAATAAGAATATTTGAAATTGCCAGAACGTTGCCAGATTTATAATTTTTCTATCATTAGTCACTTTGGTTTTTTAAATACAACGCTCTGTACATTGTACTGTTATTGAAATCTCAATACTTTTGATTTTATGTAGTAAATAACATCTTAAAAAGATAAAACAAAAGCCTAAAAACACCTAATAGTCTCAATAAATTTTTTGATTCAAACTATGCACAACCAAATTTGACCATAAAAATTAGAAGTTTACTACATTACTAAATTAATATTTACCTAATCAAGTGTTCTACATTTCATCCATTTTTAACTTGACAGTGTCCTAAACGATACAGAATCATAGACATATTAACAATAGACCAGGCTAGGGATATGCCACTCAATGCATCGGGGTGTAACGCCAATATCAAGTACGGTGGTCTAGCTATCTTTGTCTGTCGTACGATTATGAGCGTATCTACAGTCGGAAAAATGAAAGAATACCCATGAATGATCACATCAATCACTTATTTTGTATTTGCTGTCATTTTCTATTAATAACAAACGTTTGTTATAGAAAAAGATAGCAAATACAAAATAAGTGATTGATGTGATCGTTCATGGGTATTCTTTCATTTTTCCGACTGTACCAAGAGGTGGGAGTAATGGAACGACACAGACACAGAGGCAGCGGCCATCATATGCTAGAGAGAGAAAGCTAAGCGCCGGTAGAGAGAGATAGATACACCACCGACCCGAACTGCTCTGCATTACGCTATTTTTCGGACCTTGTCTAAAGAATATATTTGTTATTATAGACTAGGAGCCGCTATAGGTGAAATTTCTTAATCATTTTAGGCACGACGGGACCCTATAAGTTAAATAGTAGAACCTAAAAGAAAACGTTTGAGCACTGTGCCGTCACTTTTCAGTGGCACATGCGTCGACAGTGGCGCATCAAACTTTCCACTTATGGACGGGATACATAAATTAAAAAATACCCTCCCTTATTACCAGAATTTAATTTTTTTCATTTTTTTTAAGTTCTATGTGATTAAGACATAAGATTTATCGTAATTTTAACCCACCACCCCCTTCTCCCTGCCCCCAACATCAAAAACTTTATTTTTGGATTTTATTTTTTTTTTGTTGGATGCAATCAATTTTAAAATTTCAAAAAATTCACAAGCATAGTTAAGGCTTTTATAAAACACGTCTATTTTTTATAGACCTGTAGGTTGAGTGTACATAACCTCAAAAAAATTTTAAAATTTTTTTTTGGAAAAAAGTATATAACTTTTTTTTGGGGATAGCTGCAGATCTAATTTTTTCTTAGTCTTGTGTATTTTATCAAACACTATATTTCTAATTTTTTCAGATTTTTCTGTAACGCTGGTCACCTTTAAAAATCCAAAAAACTGTTTTTTTAAGGGGGTTTTGGGGGGTTTGAACGTGTTTTTCTGATTTTTAAATATTCTAAAGGACTCACTTACTTCAAGTTACATATAACCTATAAAAACAAAATTATATATTATGAAGTCTATAAAATAGGGAAAATCCCCCAAAACCCCCCAAAAAACAGTTTTTCGGATTTTTGAAGGTGGGGAGCCTTACAGAAAAATCTGAAAAAAATTAAAAATATAGTAAAAAGACTAAGTTCAAACAAAATTGAAAATGGTTATTCATTTTTAAAAATACAGTGTTTGATAAAACACACAAAATTAAGAAAAAATTAGACATGTGGCTATTCCTCAAAAAAAGTTAAAGCTTTTTTGAAAAAAAAAATTTTTTTTTAAATTTTTTGAGGTTATGTACACTCTGCCTATGAGTCTATAAAAAATAGGCATGTTTTATAAAATCCTCAGCTATGCTTGTGAATTTTTTGAAATTTTAAAATTGATTGCATCCCACCAAAAAAAAAATAAAAACGAAAAATGAAGTTTTTGATGGTGGGGGTAGGGGGAAGGGGGTGGTGGGTTAAAATTACGCTGAATTTTATGTGTTAATCACATAGAACTTAAAAAAATAAAAAAAATTAATTCTGTTAGTAAGGGAGGGTAACTTTTAATTTATTTATCCCGTCCAGAAGTGGAAAGTTTGATGCGCCCCTGTCGACGCATGTGCCACTGAAAAGTGAAGGCACAGTGTTCAAACGTTTTCTTTTAGGTTCTACTATTTAAGTTATAGGGTCCCATCGTGCCTAAAATGATTAAGAAATTTCACCTATAGCGACTCTTAGGGCCGGTTGTTCGAACGCTAATCAAGAAGTTGATTATTATCAATCATTTATTGTAATCAATTTTCTTGATGGGAATCAAATCGCGACATGAAAAATACATGTAAAACACTAATCAGTTATTGATTGTAGGTAAAACAGTAATTAAAGTATAGCCGCAGCTCTTAAATTATTAAAAATTGCTTATTATTATTATTGATCTGTAAGTAAAAACAAGAAATTAACATCAGAAAGAGTTTAATTATGATTTATTTTAAATTAAAACCAAAATAATAAAATAAATCAGTCAACTTAACCTCAAAATGCGACATCTGTCAGAAGTACGCTTAATCAAATGTAATTGTAATTAAATATTTGATAATGATCAGTTTTGATTAGCGTTCGAACAACCGGCCCTTAGGGCCGGTTGTTCGAACGCTAATCAACATTGATCACTATCAAATACTTAATTACTGTCACAACTGTCAATGTCAACTTTGGTTGGGTTGCCGAAAACATAATTATTGATGACCATTATGAAATTAGTTAATCAATTATGTTAATAATTATTATGTTAATTGACTAACTAATCTCATAATTATAATTAACATGTTTTCAGCAACCCAACCAAAGTTGACATTGGCAGTTGTGACAGTAATTAAATATTTGCTAGTGATCAATGTTGATTAGCGTTCGAACAACCGGCCCTACGTCTATTATATCTATGTACAGAATGCGCGTATTACATTTTCCATGTTTATTTAGAAATCAATATGGATTCATCGATAATTATTTGCCTTAGCTCTGCAACACTTGCTGGTTAAATTTATAAATTCTACTTTCAAAATATCCCCAATAAAAATAATCTTTCGGATTCAAATCGGTTGAACGAGGAGGTATTCAACACTACCTAATTTACCAATACATGCATCGTGAGAAATGTCTGATATAAACATGTCGCGGAACATTTACACCAAAATGAACTGTAGCTCCGTCTTGCTGAAATCATATCTCATTAAAATTGGCTCCAAACTTTTTTTCAGATCATGTAAAATTTCATTTCTAAGTAGTATTTCTTAATAAATTATCGCTTGTTAAATTTTCTTCTATAAAAAACGGCACAGTTAACTGAGTACACATTATGCCCGATCATACATTTAGTTTTTGTGATCTTTGAGTACTGTTTTCACGCATCCAGTGTGGATGCGTGATCCAATTTATTTATTTTACAAAAGTTTTCAATAAACGTCAAGCTATTGTTATGTTTTATGAATTAATGTCAAAATCACAGCATTCTACACTCGGGTGCAAAAAAATCGATCCACTTAAAAATTTGCTCAATTTGATGTCACGAATTTACTAAACCCGTTGTCCGATTTAAGTGATTTTTTTACCATGATATAGCCTTATTCGTTAACAATATCGCTGTAATAATATTGTTGCTAGACAGGTAAACTGTCGTTGTATACTGGGTGTACGAATCAAACTATGTCTTTTTCTCAAAGTTCGCATCACCCTGTGGACTATTCTAGCATTTATAAAATATTGAAATTAAAACCCAACTATAGCCTCAGGTCTTCTTAACATTCTGTTTTATTTATTCATTCGCTTATGTTGGGTAATAAAAAAGTTAGGTCCTTTAACAACTGGCCATGTTCGTCATCAGTACAGGGTGTTTCTAAATAAGTGCGACAAACTTTAAGGGGTAATTTTACATGAGAAAATAAGGACAGTTTGCTTTATAATCATATGTTCGATGTCCGCAAACGCTTCCTTTCCGAGATACGGGGTGTTCATTTTTTTTACCAACTGACGATTTATTTATTGCTTTAAAACCAGTTGAGATATGCAAATCAAATTTGGTGGGTTTTAAGACGTAGTTATTGCACATATTTTGACATACAACTAAGAATTTAATATTCACCATTGGCGCGCAAACGGGTATTATGACCGGAATATTAAATTCTTAGTTGTATGTCAAAAAATGTGCAATAACTACGTCTTAAAACCCACCAAATTTGATTTGCATATCTCAACTGGTTTTAAAGCAATAAATAAATCGTCAGTTGTAAAAAAAAATTGAACATCCCGTATCTAGGAAACGAAGAGTTTGCGGACATATGATTATAAAGCAAACTGTCCTTATTTTCTCATGTAAAATTACCCCTTAAAGTTTGTCGCACTTATTTAGAAACACCCTGTACTGATGACGAATATGGCCAGTTGTTAAAGGACCTAACTTTTTTATTATCCAACATAAGCGAATGAATCTAAAAACAGAATGTTAAGAAGACCTGAGGCTATAGTTGGGTTTTAATTTCAGTATTTTATCAATGCTAGAATAGTCCACAGGGTGATGCGAACTTTGAGAAAAAGACATAGTTTGATTCGTACACCCAGTATACAACGACAGTTTACCTGTCTAGCAACAATATTATTACAGCGATATTGTTAACGAATAAGGCTATATCATGGTAAAAAAATCACTTAAATCAGACAACGGGTTTAGTAAATTCGTGACATCAAATTGAGCAAATTTTTAAGTGGATCGATTTTTTTTGCACGTGAGCGTATATTGACTGAATTGTTTCAAAAAACTATTTGGCACTGAGAAGTTTTATTTATTTAAGATCTTCACGACTAGATAAAAGACCACGTGTTACATATGGTTGAACTCGTACTGAAGTGAGGATTCCAATAATAATACTAATACGATATTTAAACTGTTGTATTTAAAAAACAAAAGTAACTAATGATATCGGAAAAATGGTAAAAGCCGGCAACATTTCAATTATCAAATTTGAAATCTTCATATTTCAGAATAGAAATATTTCCATTTTTGTACAATTCGGACCATTCATTTAAGAGACAATTAGGTGTTTCCAGACTTTTGGTCCACTCTGTATAAATCATGTGTAAGACCAATGACATATGCAATACGAAACGAGAATAGACACAGCAGAAACAAAAAGAATACTTAGAACGCTAGCTTTGAAATCAATTGCTGGGAAGACAACAAGAGACAGAATAACAAATAACCAAATAACAGATTCCTGTAAAATACAGGATAGCGAAGAAGGAGAAGATGGAAATGGAATCTGTGTGTTACATGAATGAGTAGGATAGAATAGAATACAGAGGAACTTCCAAAAAGATAAGTTTTTGATGCTTCTGAATATTTCATTAAATAAGTTGAAGATACAAGTTTACTTATGGGACGTAAATGTAGCTATACTTTATTTCACGTTAAGAATAGAAGGTTAAGCTTATGGAGATCAGTGTTGACAAACCTCTCGGGCACGGGTGGCTACTAGACTGCCGATATACGATTCATTTTAATCAGTACGGCGTGGCATCAGCGCGCTTCTATCGTTCATAAGAAATGCATGGGGCTATATTCGCAATGTTCTATTCTTAACGTGAAATAAAGCATAGTTTTACTTAAAAATTGCAGAAACATCCCCGTCCTTACTATTTACTTAACATGGATAGTACGGCCTTTTTTGTTCATACAAACTATTAGTAATGATAAGAGAATGCATCTAAGTCAAGATTTTATGGAAGGCACACTTACCTCACACTATAGGAAGTTCCAACCAGATCGTTGGTTCCAATGTTCAATTGGTTCTCGATATCAGTGTTCAAATCTCCATAATCATCAACCTGCCAATGCTGCATTTTTATTGCATCTAAAAAAATTACTATATATTAAACTACGTTTCTTCTGGACTGTATCGTGCAAACTAAATCGAGTCAAAGATTGTTTTATAAACATTAAAATAAAGAAAGGATTATCTCAAATTACAATCAGGAAAACAAAACACATAATTAGATCACAGCCAGTAGCTGAGACACTTGTTTTCGGGTTAGATTTTTTTTAAAGACAGAAGAATTATGCTTTTTGAATTCGTCCCATGTAACAGGTAGCTTTGTTTTAAATTTAGGTAGTAATCAAGTCATAACCCAGAAATTAATGCAAAATGATTGATAAATAGGTTCAAGTTCAAATATTAATAATATTTAATGTTATTGTCTACTGGGTGTCCCATTAAAATTATCAAATAAAAAATGAGAAGTCGAACCACTGGTGATTTAATGTTTTAAGATAACTAAAAATAATATTAAGAGAGTAGGCGCAAAATTTCGGGCCAATGCTTTTTAAATACATTCATTTATTTCGAACCCTGAGAAAACTAATAAGTATTTTTGAAAATTTTAAACGCAGAATGAAAGATTACGTTATTCCCGAGGGCCGAAAATCCCTGAAAACTTCTATGTTTATTTTAATAAGCTACAGGGGCGAAAAACAAGAGAAAATTTAGTGTGATTTTTAATTTCAAATATCTCATTAAAAAGAAACTTTTTGTAAGGGACTTTCGGCCCTCGGTAATAATGTAATCTTTTATTATGCGTTTAAATTTTTCAAAAATATTTATTAGTTTTTTCAGGATTCGAAAAAAAAATTAATGCACTTAAAAAATATTGGCCCCAAATTCTGCGAATACGCTTTTAAGTAGAATATTATTAATTAAAAAAAACGTGCTAGTTATATAAACATTTATTTATCGATTATGCATTGGCACATTTTTTTCTGCTTGTGTTTATCCTGTACCTTTTTATACAAGATCTTGGTCTTCATATCTAGATTCTTCTTCTTCTTTCTCTTTATAACCAATTCTGCTTGTTCATTGGCGGATAGATACCTCTATGGAAGGTTATCACTCCATATTTTGCGTGGTCGGCCGATACTTCTTCTACCAATTGATGATTTATCTCTTGCTATTTTGACCCAACGATTCTTCCCAAATTCTGCTTATGTGGTTATTCCATTTTTTTTTCTATTTAGTGTCCATTCATTTATAGACTGTACTTTACATTTTCTTTTAATAGCTTCACTCCGCTTTCAATCTATCAGCGTATTTCCTGTATTTATTCTTCCTCTTCTTCTCCTGTAATTCAATTCTTCTCAGTACTCTCATCTCTTGCGTTCCCAGTAGTATTTGTCAAACTTAAACATATCAACAAGTACTTAAAAATATCTATCAAGTGACTCCCGAAACAGTTGATAGCATTAAAATTTACGCAACAAAAATTTTTCAAAATTTATCTTTTAAAAATTTTAGAGAAAGAAATAATAATGGAATTTGACTGATACAGTCTTGTGAACAAAACGGGATTATAATACGTGGAAGCATGTTTAAGCATAAAAAGATACACAATGAAACGTTGAGGTCTCCAGGAGGAAGATACAGAATTCAAATTGACCATGTACTGGTCCAGTCAAAATTGAAAAGTTGGTTACAAGATGTTAGTAGCCTACGAGGAGCAGATGTGGGATCAGACCACATGCTAGTCACGGCCAAAATAAAGTTGAAATTAGCCAGAGACAAGAACCGGCCAGAGTTCTAGCTGTGTTGGGTCTTGTTTTCTGATGCATAAGTCATTATTGGACTTACATTGGTTTTATAAATTCTGGACTTCATCTCAGTGATGAGATGATATAATATTACCTGCCACTCTATTAGCTATTTGTACTTGCTCTCTCACTTTATCCAGGTCTCTATTGCTGGACAGTGTAATTACAATGTACATACATATTTTATTTCCATTACTTGTTCGATAATGAGCCCATCAATTTCTATTTTACCTCTGATTGGTTCTTGGCTTATTATTATTGTTTTAGTTTTCTAGTTGAGTTAAGATTGTCATATTGAATTCTTTTGCTCTTAATCTGTGGACTAGTCTTTGCAGACTATCATCATCTTGGGCCATTAAGATTGCGTCGTCTGAGTAACACAGTACTTTCACTTCTTTGTTTGCCTTTTCTATATCCTTTTCCTTGGTTGATACTTTGGTGATTTCATTGATGACTAAATTGAAGAGCATAAGGCTCAATGAATCCTCCGTCTTATTCCGCTACCTATGACTATAGGTTCTGTAAGTTGTCCATCTATTCTGACTTCCATTTTATTGTTTTTGGTAGATGTTTTCAATAGTTTCTAGTTTTCAATAGTTTTTCTATTATACAGAAGATGGATTACGTCTTTGATTATTACTCTGTCAAATACTCATCTATTATACTCTACAGATTTCTCAGTAATTTGATTTATGATGAATATTGCATATTATGTATACCATCTTCCAGTAAGAAAACTCTGTTGTTCATTTGCTAAACTTAGTACATACTACAGCGAGGAGTACGGTAAGGAGACACCGTCTCTCGTCAAGCTATTCACGACGCTTGTAAAACTTACTTGTAACATGGCAGATCTTAACATGTATGATATCAACATAAATGGAGAGAAGCTCAATCATTTGAGATTAGCGGATGACATCGTCCTTATAGCCGATCGCACGGAAAATGCAGTAACATTGTTGGAAAAATTATATCACACTACCTTGGAGGTCGGACTAAAGATTAGCATGAACAAGACACAAATAATGAAGTCTGGTGGTAAATTGTAACATTGGTTTTGATGGAAGGGATATTTAGCAGACTGCATCGTATAAGTACTTAGGGCATGAATTTCGGTTGGACAAAGATAACCAGACATGTGAGCCCCACGTCGCAGAGGATTAAACTGAGCAGTATTTGGTAAATTAAACTGTGTATTTAAATTGGACCTACCCATATGCCTCAATAGAAAAATCTTTGAGCAGTGTGTGTTTTATTGACTTTCAAAAGGCATTTGATCGTGTTAAGCACTCTATATTGATCGAAGCTCTAAAAGACATTGGCTTGGACGGCAGAGATGTTCGAATAATTGCAAATTTATATTGGAATCAAACAACATCAGTTTTAGTAGATGGTGTGGAATCACAGGCTCTTAATATTAAAAGAGGAGTACGGCAGAGATGCCTCTTGTCACCCCTGCTTTTCAACGTTTACTGCGAAAGAATTTTCAGAAAAGCACTTTCTGACAAACAAGAAGGAATACTTGTGAACGGTGAAGTCATTAATAATTTGCGATATGCGGACGATACAGTACTCCTAGCTTCTACTCAAGAAGATCTGCAAACACTACTTGATAGTGTCGTTGAGAGTTGTAGGGAGGCAGGTCTGGATCTGAACATACGTAAAACCAAAATACTCGTAATAAGTAAACAACAGCATATAAAACCTATTTATATATATGTAAATAATACCAAACTTGAGCAAGTTAATAAAATCGTTTACCTTGGACAGCAATTAAATTGTAACGCAGAAAGTCACAGCGAAATTAGATCTAGGATAGAGCAGGCTAGAGCCGCTTTTAGAAGGATGTCCAAGGTGTTATGTAACATAGACCTAAAATTGGCATTGAGTATCCGCCTAATTCGCTGCTACGTGTTCTCGGTCTTACTTTAGGATGTCGAGTCCTGGACTGTGAATAAAATCGATCTAAATCGCCTTGAAGGCTTTCGAAATGTGGTGCTATATAAGAATTTTAATAGTTTCTTGGATGGAGAAGATTCGAAACTCCACAATTAATACTAGAACGTCTCAGCAAGACTACTAAGATCATAAAAACCATCAAGCTGAGAAAGCTGGAGTATTTCGGACATGTAATGAGAGGTCCTAAATATAGGTTGCTACAAAATATCATGCAAGGAAAAATAGCAGGCAAACGCAGTCCAGGACGAAGAAGAGCCTCATTGGTATGGTGTTGATACAAGCATGCTATTTAGGGTGGCAGTGAATAAAATTAAGATAGCTGTGATGGTAACCAACGTTCTAAAAGAACATGGTAAATGAAGAAGAAGTGTTACCTGTACTCACTTATATGGAGCGGAAACATTAAAGGCTGAAACGCATTAAAGTCGTGGACGCGACTCGACTCGTTGCGGACTAGACTATAGACTAGTCTCAGATTATTTACGTTGTTTTTAATCTTCATGAACGCATTTGGAAGTCGCGGATGCGACGAGAACTTGATTCAATTTTTAATGAAAATCCCAAGTCTTCCACCGTCTTGTTGGCGACGAGTCACGTTCGCGACTCTCTAATGCGTTTCTGCCTTAACACTCACAAAAAAGGTAGAACAAGATTCGCGTAACTCAGAGGGCTATGGAATGCCAGATGTTGGGTGTCTCTCTGAGAGACTGAATCACAAACGAAAAAAAAAAAAGAATGTGTGTTTTTTTGTACTCACGTAAGAAGTTATACTTCTGTTATGATTCCAACGAAATTAATATATGTACTTTAAACAGTTTATTTATATTTTATTTAAATATTAAACTAATTTTAATATTACTACTTTGCAAACATTTTTATTAAAACAATAGATACCAAAAATTACAAAATAAAAGAATAGAACACACACAAACGCATTGAAATGTGCACCAAAGAAATGATTTCTGAACAATAATTGTTGGCAAAAATTTTAACTAAATACGCATTTTCTGAAAAAAATTATATAACAAATATAATATTCACAATCATAAAATGTATAAAAAAAATAAAAAAAATGAAAACTTGCATTGTACTTGTCATGTGGGAAGGTAGGCTAACTGAACGTTTTACTCTTTGACAGTTCTGAATTTAATCAAATTAGTTTGATTTTTGTGTGTGTGTGTGTTCACAAAGGGAATTAAAATATTAAAATACAACAAAACATAGAGTAAGAAAACAATAGGTATATTAGATGAAGAGTGGTAGAAATTTTGTTGGTAATCAAATTATGTAAATCAAAGCATTACCTACTATAAATAGATAGGTACATACATTTTCCAAATAGGTAAGTACCTACTAATGTAATTTTTTATTACAATACTGAAACATTTACAATTAAGTACGTACCTGTTGCTTTTAAAAACTATTTAAAAAGTTACTACAATTATAAACTTACTTTTGTCTGTGTCCTCACAACAATAAAAACTAATATACAATATTTGTTCATCCATAACATCCATATTCCCCTAGGTGCGAAAAGTAATCCTAGTTCCTCTCCCCATCGTAGTTCTTCTTTTAAATTCCAGAATAATAGTGTAGTTAGTTTAGTTAGAATAGGTTACACATTTGCTACTGGCTGAATGGGCACATGAGCCCGAAGGCCAAAAAAAACCTTCATATTGAACAATTATTGTCATGTGATTTGAACACCCAATCAGAGCAAAGGTATAATGAGTCTGTGCCGGGGAACAAGGTTTTTGATGAATTCGCGCATATTAAATTTCACTCCCATCGCGCCTAAAGAAGTATAACTTCAAAAAGAGAAAAAAACGTCGTAGAACAAAACCAACTGACGCTATGGAAAAAATCGCGTCACTAAAATGGAATTGGGAAGAACACGTCGCCAGATTATTAGACAACCGATGGACAAAACGTATTGTCGAGTGTAACCAACACACTAAGGAGCAGAGGACGCCCATCAACCAGATGGTCTGACGATTTGAAGAGTGTTAGCAGTAACTGGTTGCAAGCCGCACGAGACAAATATAGATGTAAAAAGCTAAGAGAGACCTATGTCCAGCAGTGGACGCTTACAGGTTGATGATGATGATGATGAATCCAAACTCATCCAACAAACGAAAAAAAAACCTTAAATCACAAAATTATGTTGTATTACGGATTTTTGAAGTTATACTTCTTTAGGAGCGTTGGGAGTAAATTTATATGTGCGCGAATTCATCAAAAGTCTTGGTCCTGAGCTCAGCTCAAACGTTATACGTGCTCTGATTGGGTAATTACAATGACCTGTTAAAATTGTTCAATATGTCGGTTATGGGTAAACAAATGTTGTGTATATTAGTTTTTATTGTTGTGAGGACAGAGACAAAAGCATGTTTATAATTGTAGTGATTTTTTAAATAGTTTTTAAAAGCAACAGGTACGTAATTATTGTAAATGTTTCAGTATTGTAATAAAAAATTACATAGGTACTTACCTATTTGGAAAATACATGTACCTATCTAATAGGTTATGCTTTGATTTACATAAATTGATTACCAACAAAATTTCTACCAATCTTCATCTAATATATTGTTTTCTTACTCTATGTTTTGTTGTATTTTAATATTTTAATTCCACAAAAATCAAACTAATTTGATTAAATTCAAAACTGTCAAACAGTAAAACGTTCAGTTGGCCTATCTTTGCACATGACAGGTACGTGTAAGTGGTTAAATGAGTAGAGGCTTCTACTTCAAATCCTAAGTACCCGAATAAACGCGGGTTCGAATCCCAATGCAAGTTTTTATTTTTTTATTTTTTTTTATACATTTTATGGTTGTAAGTATATTTGTTATACAGGGTGTCCAGAAACTCTACCGACAAACGAAGACAGGAGATTCTTCAGATAATTTTAAGATAATTTAACCCAAGTCACTTAGTCCGAAAATGCTTCCTAAGGGAGCTAGAGCTCTTTGAAGATGGCGTCTTGTAATTAGTTTTTCTTAAATGCCTCCAGAACGCTTCTATTTAGAAAAACAAAAATTGGTACGCGTAATTATCTTCAAGATATAAATCTAATCCATCCATTGCAAATGTCTAGTACCGATCATAGGCGTCCGTTTTGGGTAGGGCAACGGTTATTTTATCGTATAACTTTTTTATATTTAACTTTTATGTATTTCTGACACTGGATTATTAAATTGTGAAGTATTCTAGTACTAAAAGGTACTCTTGTTTTAAATCGGTAGGACACACCGTTTTCTAGAAAAATCGATTTGAAAATTTTTCGCTTTTTGAATTAAAAAAAAAATTAAAAAAAAAACTGTTTAGAAAGACGAAAACTGGTACATTTATTTATATTCCAGAGATAAATCGATTTCATTAATAGCAAATTTCTAGTACTGGTCATAGGCGTCCGTTTTGGGTAGGTCAACAGTTATTTTATAGCATAACTTTTTTGTCTTAAATTTTTGAGCATTTTTGACACTAGATTATTATATTATGAGGTATTCGAGTACTAAAAGTTACTCTTACTTTATGTTGGTAAAATACTTCGTTTTTTGTTGAAAAGTTCTTTCAATTTTTTTTCGAATTCCAAAAACGAAAAACTTTCAAATCGATTTTTCTAGAAAACGGTGTGTCCTACCGACTTAAAGCAAGAGTACCTTTTAGTACTAGAATACCTCACAATTTATTAATCCGGAGTCAAAAATGCATAGAAGTTAAGGACAAAAAAGTTATGCGATAAAATACCCGTTGCTCTACCCAAAACGGACGCCTATGACCGGTACTAGAAATTTGCAATGGATGGAATCGATTCATCTCTGAGAAGTAAATATGCATACCAATTTTCGTTTTTCTAAATAGAAGCGTTCTGGAGGTATTTAAGAAGAACTAATTTCATGACGCCATTTTCAAAGAGCTCTAGCTCCCTTAATAAGCATTTTCGGACTAGGTGAATTGGGTTAAATTGTCTTAAAATTATCTGAGGAATCTCCTGTCTTCGTTTGTCGGTAGAGTTTCTGGACACCCTGTATAATTTTTTTTCAGAAAATACGTATTTAGTTAAAACTTTTGCCAACAATTATTGTTCAGAAATAATTTCTTTGTGGCATTTTTCAATGTGTTTGTGTGTGTTTTATTCTTTTATTTTTTTCATTTTTGGTATTGTTTTAATAAAAAAATTTTGGAAAGTGAATCTGACGCAGTAATGCTATGCTCAATATGTGCACTGTACTGAAACAGCTATTAGCTTTAACATAAAAAATGTTGGTCATGTGTTAACAATAAAAGGAAAAGTACAGTGGAACCTCGATAAGTCGGCCCCCGATAACCCGAAACTCCGGCTAACCCGGACAGATTTTTATCAGACAAACATTTCAACAATAAAAATGTATTGCTGTTACAAAATCTCGTGAACCTAATTCATTCATTTGGTGACGTCAATATACGAACGAAACGATTGATGAATCCGACATTACTGAAAATATCAGGGTGCAGATGGGACCCTGTCGCGCAATTCGCAGCAAATAAAATAGTCGTATGTTTTTGGCTTCATTTTATTTCGGTTATACATACGCATTTTCAAGGTTCACGAGGTTTTGTACCAACTCTATGTAATATAATATTTGAGAGATAATGGAACCGGATTGAACTACATATAGCATAGTAAAAATGACTCATGGTACACCACATTCATTGTCGAAAACAACAGGAACCTGTATTATCCTTTATTTTTTTGAAACTGTCTGAGTTAGCATTGTTTAGAAAAGACTATTAAAATTCTTTTTTTAACAATGGTCTTAGTCATCACTGTTATTAAATAACATAACATCAGAGACGGTATTGTGTGTAGTAAAGTCGTATTATTGTTCGCTTCCGTTTTGTAATCGTTCGTAAATTTATTCAGATTTTGTGTTTGCGTGTCTTTTGTCTATAAGGGCAACAAAACGTAAAAATGTTGTAGTGACAATGGAAAAGAAACTAGAAGCATTAAGTAGAATTGATAAAGGTGAATCTTGCAGCATTATATTATGGTGTCGGTACATCTACAGTATCGGATTGGAAGAAAAATAGAACTAAAATCGAAGAATTTTTTTTTCAAAATGATAACAAAAGACAGTTTAATCGGTGCAAAGCTAATAAAGCTAAGAATGAGACTTTTGACGACGCTTTGTATGTGTGGTTTTGTGTGGAATGCGAACGTGGTTTACCAGTGTCTGTGTGACAATTATAACGGAGTTTATCTGTAAGCATACCATATTTTATTAATTTTTACCATTTTCTCCGGCTAACCCGGATTTTCGATAACCCGGATCGGCCGCGGTCCCAATTAATCCGAGTTAACGGGGTTCCACTGTAGTTCTTTTCCAAATACACTTAAATATTTCGATAAGACTAGTTGTTCTGGGGAGGAAATATCGAACATGTTTGCTGTATATTTTTCGACAGTGTACTCACATGATAATATTAATATTCCCACTCATGAAATATCCACAACCAATAACCATATTCCACACCTTGATATTAAAATATCAGATATATTTAGTAAACTCTCATCTTTGGATGTTAACATAGGGCCTGGACCAGATGGGCTACCTACCTTATTCTTAAAAAAATGCTCCTTTATTCTTTCAAGACCTCTGTACCACATTTTCAAGCTCTCCCTCCAAACTGGAATCTTCCCCGACTACTGGAAAGACAGCTTTCTAAAGCCCATCTTTAAATCCGGTGACAAAACCTGTGTAACAAACTATCGTCCCATCAGTATAATCAGTGCAATCCCCAAGGTATTTGAAAGTCTGGTATGTGACATTCTAACCCCTCTATTTGAACCTCTACTAGTCCAACAACAGTTTGGGTTTAGACCACAAAAATCTACAGAATTAAATTTTCTTAGTCAGGTGGACTTCTTGCTGGACACCTTGGAGAAGGGGTATCAAGTGGATACGATATACACTGACTTCTCCAAGGCATTCGACAGGGTGCCACACAATATTTTGTTGCATAAGTTAAAACTGATTGGGATTGATGAGCCTTTATTGTCATGGTTTTAAAGCTACTTATCTGATCGTAGACTGATTGTTAAAATTGGCACTCTTCTTTCTAAAATTATCCAAGTTCCATCAGGAGTGCCTCAAGGCTCTCACCTTGGGCCACTCTTGTTTAATATTTTCATAAACGACATAAATGAATGCTTCGCAATCAGTTTATTTTTGCTCTTTGCTGATGATCTAAAATTAAGCTGTGTGATTAAATCCCCAGAGGATTGTGAAAAACTACAGTACGATTTAAATAACTTGCTAGAGTGGTGTAAAAGAAATGGCATGGAACTTAATCCAACTAAATGTAAAACTATGACTTTTTCCCGTTCCAGAAATGCTATTGTTTTTGACTACAATATTGGTCACTATACTCTTGAAAGAACTTCCCTTTTTAAAGACTTGGGGGTCACCCTTGATACAAACTTACAGCTTTCTCATCATCTAGAGAATGTTGTTAATAAGGCTTTCCAGATACTTGGTTTTATTAGAAGATGCACCCAGGACTTCACAAATATTACAGCTTTAAAAACCCTCTACTGTGCCTTGGTCCGTCCCCATCTTGAGTATGCCTCCTGTGTATGGTCTCCTTTTTATGGAGTGCATACTAATGCTCTGCAGTTAGTTGAACATAAATTTTTAAAGCAAATTGCCTATAGACTCAATATCTTGGACAACTACAATGATGGAGATATTCTTAATATCCTGGGTATGGCACCGGTCACTGATCGTCATAAGAGAAGGGATCTCATCACTTTTTACAACATCCTACATGGAAAAACAGGAACTCCAGAGCTTCTTCAAAAAATTAATATTCATGTCCCACTAAGAACAACCAGGGCTACAGTTAGTTTCCATTACCCAATCCACCGTACTAACTATGGTCTTAACAACTTCCTCACTAGAACTGCCAGACTAGCAAACCAGCACCTTAACATTGACCTTTTTCAAACTTATAGCAAGTTCCTGAGCCAGGTTTTAGTAAACATTAACTAAGACTTATTGTGCTGTAAAAATAATAATAATAATAAACCCAAAAGTGACTTGTCTGCTTATGTCCTCCGACCACACTAATTAATGTCCTTAGATATGATTATTTGTGTAATTTGTATTGGTAACATATTTTATTTATATTAATATGTATTTTTTGTTCTCTATATTGTATGTAATTTATATTTTAATCTATTGTTTTTTTTTCTGTAAATGGTTGTAACCATATATAAATAATAAAAAAAAGAAAGTAGTAAGTATTAAAATTCGTTCTATATTTAAATAAAATATAAATAAACTGTTTAAAGTACATATATCAATTTCGTTGAAGTACATATATCACATAATAGAAGTATAACTTGTTACGTGCGTACAAACAGGGCCGGATTTAAGGGAGGGCAGACTAGGCAGCTGTCCGGGGCCCCCACATTCCAGGGGACCCCGACAAAACTTAAAAAAATCAGCACATTATTCACATATAATAATTTTTGTTAATAAATTAACTATGATATTTCGTTATATGGAAGGTTTCACTGATGTTGAAAGGTTGCTCATATGCTTGCCACATCACGGTCATAAAGCAGAAAATATATTTAATTCTCGAATGACATTCTTTCAAGAATATAATATTGATTTGAAAAACTGCAGGGGACAGTCCTAGGGCAACGCGTCAGTTATGAGTGGAAAATACAATGGTGTTCAGGCTAAAATTAGATTACATAATATTTTGGGGTTGTGGATTCCGTGTGCCGCCCACTCTCTAAATTTAGTTGCAAAAGCTGCAGCTGAGTGTTGTCTTGCTGCAATAGCATTCTTTGATTTCTTGGACTATATGAACTATACTCTATTCCACGAATATACGACTGTTTTGGATTATCTCAACAACGAATACTTTACTGTGCAAAATTTGAAGAACGAAACTAAATTGCAAATTACATTGTTGCTTATTGAAATAATTATTTAAGCCATTTACTTTCGTACTTCTTATGTCGCACACTAAAATATTCGTTGTCTCGATAATCCAAAACAGTCGTATATTCGTGGAATGACATATATATGCATTTTTCACTTCCTCTACATACAGATACAACTTGTTAATCGAATGTTTAAAAGTTGCGTCTTTGCGAGAGCAACGCCGACCGTAGCAAAAATATTATTGTTTCTAAAAGAGTAAATACTACTAGATGGTTATCTAGAAGTGACGCCGCAAAAGCACTAGTTAAAGGTTATAATCAGATTAAAGGAACATTATCCAAAATTTCAGAAGACGATGAGCAACAATTTTAAACTTATAGCGATTCAAATGGTTAGTATAATCGAATGCGTTTAATGGAAACAGGAATATTTGCAATATTTTGGAATGAAATTTTGAACTTTTACATTATTTGTAAAATTTAACTCCCAATGAAATTGGATGTCTCTCACTGAAGCTTACCGACATTTATAGCAATGATTAAGATGAAAACCTAGGTGTCCTGGTACAATTTGTAGAATTTTTCAATTCGTTTAAAGAGGAAATCGGCTCATCAAATGTAAGTAAAGAACTTCAAATGTACCGACTGCTAAAAGAAAACAATGTGAATGATGCGTTTCCAAACGTTGTGGTGACACCGTTTATATTTAGTTCTGATGCTAACTAACTGCAGTGGAGAGAGATCATTCTCAAAATTTAAGTTAGTTAAAAAAGGGCCAAGAGCATTTGAATCATCTCTTTATAATGAGCATTGAACAAGATGTCTTAAAACAACTAGACTGTCCGACATTATCAAGAAATTTCAATTAAAAAATCTCAAAAAGTTCCCGGACTTTAACCATACATTTTACTATTAGCCCAGTAAATGAACGGAAAATTCGGGGATACCGTGTAATTTTCAGGGGCAACTCCGAATTGCATGAAAATTTGGATTTAGGTTCTACTTACCCTCCACTTCAAAGTTGAATTTGTGCCGTTGGTTGCTTTTACTTGGGGGGTGACAGTCACCCCTTCTCGGGGGTGAAAAAACATAAGTTCAAGATAATACGGGAAATGGATAAATTGACTGATTTTAAGCAACTTTTGTTCTATAGAGTTTTTTACGTAAGTTAATACTTTTCGAGTTATTTGCCATTGAAAATGTTGATTTTTCGACAAAAAAACTACGTTTTCAGACGGTTTTTCGCAAATTACTCAAAAAGTTAATATTTTATCGAAAAAAATATCCTTGGCAAAAGTGTAGCTTATAAAAAACCCAAAAAAATGGTGTATCAGTAAAGTCTATCAATCAAATAAAAACAAAGTTGTAGCTCATGAAAAATTCGTTCTTATTCGTGTAATTCCAAATCGAATATTTCAAGGTGAAATCATCGAAAAATTAAGCACTTTTCGGGAAAAACCCATTTAACCTTTTTTAAAGTGTTTATAAAAAGCTTTGTTTTAATTGTTAACAAAAGTTTTAGCATTAAAAATAAGCGAGTTACGCTCAAAATAAAGTTGGTTCTCTTTTTTTTTTGTAAAAAATCATGAAAATCTCACCGTGTTTAGCTCCCCAAATAAAATTAATCGCTACCGCTTTAAAAACAATTTACTTACCTATCTATTTTTTATATGATCTGTCAGTCTCACTGGTTTAAAGTGTTTATCTTTGAAAGGGTTATAATTGAAAAAGCTTGAATGGGTCACTAATCACGAGTGTATGCAAATTTTGAACAGCCATATCTTAACCAATTTTTGTCTTACGGAGGAACAAAATGATACTAGCATATTTATAATAGCAAAACCTACATTTTTTTACTCTTTAAGATTTTTCTTATCACTAATACTTTTTAAGTTATTTTGAAAAAATGAAATTTTTTAAAAATTTTTAGAAAAATTTTTTTTACTATAAAACCAAATGTTTTCAAAAATAAGCAATTCAAACCAATCAAACTTACAGATCATATAAACAATACACATACAGTTAAAATATATGGTAAAGCCAATTTCATTTAGGGTGCTAAATAGAGGGAGGTTTTCACGATTTTTTTTACCAAAAAAAAGGGGCCAACTTTTTTTTTCAGTGTAACTCGTTTATTTTTGATGCTGTAAACTTTTGTAAAAAAACAAATAATAAGCTTTTTTTCGATACTTTAAAAATGTTAATAAGGTTTTCCCGAAAAACCCTTCTTTCTTCGGTGAATTCGCGTTGAATTATTCGATTTAAAATTAGACGAATAAGAACGTATTTTTCATGAGCTACAACTTTGCTCCTACTCAATTTGTAGACTTTACTGGTACACCATTTTTTTCGTTTTTTTATAGGCTACACTTTTGCTAAAAATATTTTTTTCGATAAAATATTTACTTTTTGAGTTATTTGGGAAAAACGGTCTGAAAACGTGGTTTTTTTGTCGAAAAATCAACATTTTAAATCGCGAATAACTCGAAAAGTATTGACTTACGTAAAAAACTTTATAGAACAAAAGGTGCTTAAAATAAGTAAATTTATCCATTTCCGACCTTATTTTAAACACGCGTTTTTCACCCACGGAGAAGGGGTAAATGTCACCCCCCAAGTAAAAGCAACCAACGGCACAAATTCAACTTTGAAGTGGAGGGTAAGTAGCATCTAAATCCAAATTTTCATGCAATTCGGAGTTGCCCCTGGAAATTACACTCCAAAACGGTCATTTATTGGGCTATATGTGTATTTTTAATATTTTACTGTAACAAGATACAGTCTACATACCATATCTAATAAAAGATACAAGATACATATCTTGTATCTTTTATTATTTAAAAATATATTTATAAAAGTAAATCAACATTTTTTTTTATTTTTAAAAGGGAAAATCCTGTAGTGTAGTTGGCTGTATATCACAGTTATAATAACAATTTTTTTAATGGTAGGAGGTAGGGCCCCACACTAATTCTGCCCAGGGGCCCCCACTGCCTAAAATCCGGCTCTGCGTACAAAGTACACACACATTCTTTTTTTGTTTATTTCTGGTTATTTATAATTGAAGTTTTTAAAGTGATGCTCTTTATATCTCAATCACAATCCGGTCCCCTACTGTCACATATTTGTGTGCTATTATAACAATCTAAAAATTATCATTGTTATTGCCAGCTCCATAGAATTAAGCCATTGTGCGGTGCGGTACAAATTATAATTAATTTCCTCTCCACCAACAAACTGCACGTCTTGACGTCAATGATTACTGTGACAATTGCGCGACCTTTTCAATTAGCGACTCTCATGTGCCAAGTGCCAACCGACGATTACGATTGGCCATTGGCTAAACTGGAGAATTGGAGGAGACCTCTACAAGTCTGGCCTAGCGCGCTGTAAGAAAACATTCTTCGAATAACGCATAACTTAGCTGTTTATTAAAAAATACCAGGGTCGTCTTAGGCCAGAAAAAAAACCGATGAAAAAACCTTATAGGATTTTGAAGGTTCTAAAAGGCATATGAGTTATAGCTGATGATATAAGTCCTTGAAGATGTACAGATGATTTTGCGTTGTTTTTTGAAACAATCATAAAAAGCAAACAAACCATTTTTTGACTATAAAACGTTTCTTATGCATTTTACAGAAAAATGATTGAAATAAATTAATGTTTAGTTCACTGAAATATTCTCAACTGCTCAAAATTGGCAGAGAAGATGAAAACCTCTTGCACACATGTTTTCGACCCCCAAAAATCCGAATCTGAAATTAGTTTTGCGAGAAAATACCGATAAATCCGGAAAAATCGAAAAATAGAGATTTTCCGCAATTTTCTCGAAAACTACAATAGCAAGCGGAAAAATAATTAAACCATCGTGTTTATTGGACGATTTTACATAAAAATAGATGTTTAAATATTAAAAAATAGATAATTATAGTAGAGGATGCCCCAAAAGTAGAGTATCTCGCGAAATATACATCGGATCAAAAAACTGACAAAAAATACGTTTTCAATATTTTTCAAAAATTTATCGAATAATACCAAACACGACACCCCCCTGCACACCCTGGAGGTGGGGTGATTTTTTTCGAATTGTGGATAGATGGCGCTATAATCGGAAAAACTATTTATCCTGATACTCTAGATAAATAATTATAGAAACGGTCTAATCTCGAGAACTACACTTCCGTGAAAAACCAAAAAACACGTGTTTAATATTTTTCAAAAACCTATCGAATAACACTAAACACGACCCCCACTCCATCCCATAGAAGTGGGGTGGTGGTAAATTTAAATTGTTAAACAGATTTTTTAGAATTGTTGATAGGTGGCGCTGTAATTGGAAAAATACGATTTATTAGCATTGGCGTGAATACGGGTAATATGACCCGTACGCGCGCCAATGGACAACATAAAATTCTTAATTGCATGTCAAAAAATGCGCAATAACTATCTCTTAAAACCTACCAAATTTAATTTGCATAAATATCTCAACCGGTTTTAGAGCAATAAATAAATCGTCAGTTTGTAAGAAAAAATTCAACATCTCGTATCTCGGAAACGAAGCATTTGCGGACATATATGTTGACAAAGCAAACGGTCATTATTTTTTCATGCAGAAGTACTCCTTAAAGTTTGTCACACTTATTTAGAAACACCCTGTATTGATGAAGAACATGGCTAGTTCTTAAAGAACCTAAATTTTTTATTATCCAACATAAGCGAATGAATAAAAAAACAGAATGTTAAGAAAACCTGAGGCTATAGTTGGGTTTTAATTTCAGTATTTTATAAATGCTAGAATATTCCACAGGGTGCGGTGAACTTTGAGAAAAAAACACAATTTGATTGGTACACCCGGTATACAATGACAATTTACCTGTCGAGCAACAATATTATTACAGCGATATTGTTAAAGAATAAGAAATAAGTAAAACATGTTAAAAAATCACTTAAATCGGACAACAGGTTTAGGAAATTCGAGACATAAAAATGACCCATTTTGTGAGTGGCCCGTTTTCTCTAACGCGCAGTGTAGTTAAAAATGATTTTTTAACTTTTTATGATTATTAAAAAAAAAACAAAGCAAAATCAGCTCTACAGGGTTATTCACTATATTTTGACCCCATGTAAACTCCTTTATTTACAGAATTAGAAAAAAATGTAAAATACAAAAGTTATTCGATTTTTAAAATATGATTTTTTGACATATATAACATACTAGTGACGTCATCTATCTGGGCGTGATGACGTAATCGACTATTTTTTTAAATGAGAATAGGGGTCGTGTGCTAGCTCATTTGAAAGGTTTTTTTAATTAAATTAATTGACACAAAAAGAAGAATGTATGTAATTTATTCAATTTAAAATACATCTTACTACTGTTAGAAAACAGAAATAAAAGTTTTTTTGCACAAATAAACATTGATTTTTTTCTTAAATTCAATGTTCAAACTGCCAAGAGGGAGATGGGTGGCAGATTGAACATTGAATTTAAGTGAAAAGTAATGTTTATTTGTTCAATAAACATTTATTTCTGTTTTCTGACAGCAGTAGAATGTATTTTGAATTAAATATATTACATACATTCTTCTTTTTGTCAATTCTTTTTTTTGGACACCCTGTATAATTAATCATGTTAATATTTATATTATTGAATAGGGAATTGAATAACGTTTCAAATGAGTTAGCACTCGACCCCTATTCCCATTTAAAAAAAATAGTCGATTATCTTCACGCCCAAATGGATGACGTCACTAGTACGATATATATGTCAAAAAATCATAATTTAAAAATCGAATAACTTTTGTATTTTACATTTTTTTCTAATTCTGTAAATAAAGCAGTTTACAGGGGGGTCAAAATATAGTGAATAACCCTGTACATCCTCGAGTATTTGTCATCAGCTATTCGTCATATACCTTTTAGAATCTTCAAAAACCTTTATACGTGAAATTTTTTATGCGTATTTTTACGTGAAATTAATGATTTTTTCACAGATAGACTGGAGTACTATTAAAACAATCATATAAACATAATTATGTACATATATGCAAGCGCCAAGAATAAAAAATTGCATATATTTAATAATTTTCACGAAAAATTTTTGGTAGAAATATTCTATTTTCTCAGTGCTTTGATCGTTTTATATAAACTGATAAGAAATCAGATATAAAGTAAACGATATTATTTACATACCAAATCCGTGATGAAATAAAGAGAAATGAACGCATTATATGAGAAGTCTTTATAATAATTAGTTTTCTATTCAAAATTTCGGAAAAACAATTTTTGTAGTAGGCCAGGGAGGATCTGTTTTGAGGTGGACGTGAGAGGTGTAATTCTGATTTTTGCAGAAAAAGTTGTATAATTTCAATAAGATTAATTGACTTTCCCCCTCCACTCAAATAGGTTGAAAATATTTTTAAAAGATTAAAATAGTTAAAAATGATTAAAAACATCGTCTTTTTCCTACTTTCCTTGCTTGTAATTGAAATAAAATAGTGATAATTGAATTTTTCAACACTACTGGTTAAAAATTCCTTTTCTTATTCAATCTTTTTAAACCACATAGATTGCAGTTTTAGGAGTTTAATAATTCGACAGAAATTCCAGAAAATCATTATAATATAATAAAACAGTCTACCAAACCCTAAAAATCGATTCAATAGATTTCGCATAATAACATCACAAACCAAAGGATCCCGCAGAAACCTTATGGGAAATTGCTCTCTGTCAAATGCTCTGAAACTTTGGTTTCGGGTAGTCCTTGATGTGTAGAATAAAAGACTAAATGGGCGCGTAGCTCCAAAAAATCATGGTTTTAAGATATATGCCTCTGAAGTTATAGGTACAGTGGGACGTTTGAGTTGGAATAAATTCATTTTCTCGAGAATAGGCGAGAAAAATTACGAATCAGGTCAATTTTTATTTTTAAATAATATTTTTTGGCATATATATCATACTAGTGACGTCATTCATCTGGGCGTGATGAAGCAATCTATGATTTTTTTTAAATAAGCATAGGGGTCGTGTGATAGCTCATTTGAAAGGTTATTCAATTTTCTATTTACTAATATAAACATTAACATAATTATTTATACAGGGTGCCCAAAAAAATGGTTTGATTTAAATTAATTGAGACAAAAGAAGAATGTATAAAATTTATTTAATTCGAAATACATTTTACTCTTGTCCGAAAACAGCAAAAAATGTTTATTTGATAAATAAATATTGTTTTTCGCTTAAATTCAATATTAAAGCTACCAACCACCTGCCTCTTAGCAGTTTGAACATTTAATTTAAGAGAAAAGCAATGTTTATTTTTCAAATTAACATTTTTTTCCGTTTTCTGACAGCAGTAAAATGTATTTCGAATTAAATAAATTATATACATTTTTCTTTTTGTCTCAATAATTTAATTCAAAAAAATTTTTGGGCTCCCTGTATAAATAATTATGCTATGCAAATGAGCTATCACACGACCCCTATTCTTATTTAAAAAAATAATCGATTGCGTCATCACGCCCAGATGAATGACGTCACTAGTATGATATACACTGCGCGTCATAGAAAACGGGCACCCTAAAAAATGGGTCATTTTTGATGACGCGTATCTCCTAAACCTGTTGTCCGATTTAAGTGATTTTTTGAATATGTTATAGCCCTATTCTTTGTCAATATCCCTATAATAATATTTTTGCAAAACAGGTAACTTTTCATTGTATACCGGGTGTACGAATCAAACTGTGTTTTTTTCTCAAAGTTCGCAACACCCTGTGGAATATTCTAGCACTTATAAAATACTGAAATTAAAACCCAACTATAGCCTCAGGTTTTCTTAACATTTTGTTTTTTGATTAATTCGCTTATGTTGGATAATACAAAAGTTATGTACTTTAATAACTAGGCATGCTCTTTATCAGTACATGGTGTTTCTAAAGAAGTACGACAAACTTTAAGGGGTAATTCTGCATGAAAACATAATGACCGGTTGCTTTATAAACATATGTCCGCAAATGCTTCGTTTCCGACATACAGGATGTTGAATTTTTTCTTACAAACTGACGATTTATTTATTGCCCTAAAACCGGTTGAGATATGCAAATGAAATTTGGTGGATTTTAAGACGTAATTTTTGAACATATTTTGACATACAATTAAGAATTTTTTATTCACCATTGGCGTGCATACGAATAATATGATCGGTCATATTACCCGTATGCGCTCCAATAGTGAATATAAAATTCTTAGTTGAATGTCAAAAAATGCGCAATAACCATATCTTAAAACCTACCAAATTTCATTTGCATATCTCAACCGGTTTTAAAGCAATAAATAAATCATCAGTTTGTAAAAAAAATTGAACATCCCGTATCTCGGAAACGAAGCTTTTGCGGATATATGATTATAAAGCAAACTGTCATTATTTTTAATGCAGAATTACCCCTTAAAGTTTGTCGAACTTATTTAGTCCCTAAAACCCTTTAGACTAATAACACCCTGTACTGATGAAGAACATGGCTAGATGTTAAAGTACATAACTTTTGTATTATCCAACATAAGCGAATGAATCAAAAAACAGAATGTTAAGAAAACCTGAGGCTATAGTTGGGTTTTAATTTCAGTATTTTACAAATGATAGAATATTCCACAGGGTGTTGCGAACTTTGAGAAAAAAACACAGTTTCATTCGTACACCCGGTATACAATGAACATTTACCTGATTAGCAAAAATATTATTACAGGGATATTGACAAAGAATAGGGCTATAACATATTCAAAAAATCATTTAAATCGGACAACAGGTTTAGGAGATACGCGACATCAAAAATGACCCATTTTTTAGGGTGCCCGTTTTCTATGACGCGCAGTTTATATGCCACAAAATTATAATTTAAAAATAAAAATCGACCTGATTCGTAATTTACCTCCAGAGTCGCCCATTCTCGAGGAAATTAATTTATTCCAACTCAAACGTCCTCACTGTACCTATAACTTCAGAGGCTTATATCTTGAAACCATGATTTTTTGCAGCTACGCGCCCATTGAGTCTTTTGTTCTACACATCAAGGACTACCAAAACCCAAAGTTTCAGAGCATTTGACAGAGAGCCATTTCCCATATCGTTTCTGCGGGGTCCTTTATAAAAAAATTGATTTTTTTTAAATCTTGCCAAAAAAAAACTAAATATAGAGATTTACCAATTTTTGTCGTATACATAAGCACTCTACCTATTCAACGTACTTTATAGAAATGAAATCGGATTATTTGGCGGGCCCAGATATTTTTTAAAATTGTAAACCTTTAGTTTGATAGCTCAGGCGGTAGGATGTCTGATTTCCGCGCAGAATGCCGAGGATCGAACCCCAGCGCCGCACCGGCGAGAACATCTAGACATTTAAAAAAAATGTCTACAGGCCCCAGGTCGACTCAGCCTGAATTAAATAAGTCCCTTGGGTAAAACCAGGCGGTTGAAGCGTCCCTCCTTTTCGGGCGGGAAATTAAAACTATCCAAGTGTCCCTCGGGATACAAATCGGTAATTTTAGAACTCTTGTGTACTGATTACTATAAGTGATAATTTTGTAAATATAAATCAAGGTGAATCAAATTTTTTTAAAACTATCTACATCGTGTTCTACTAAATTTTGTACGTTTGCGAAAAAATGAAATAAATAAATACAATCAAATTAAAAAAAAACGAAGGGTGCCTATGCTAGTTTTGCAGTCGGGTATTTTAAACTCTAGCGCCGGAACTGCTAGTTGTTTTTTAGCAGTGTATCATCGGGAACATCCATAAACTACGTCGTTAAAAAGGGGGTGGGGGGTCTTTGCTTATTACGACGGTATACGACAGGGGGGAGGGGGCCATGAGTGCACATCCGACGTCGTTTGATGTTCACGAATATAAAAAATTACCCTATTTTAGAATCTAAAAGAATTAGTAGGTATACGCTCTGAGCTTCGCTGGTGTCGCTCCTAGCGGTTACTAATTCAACTTTCACCGGTAATTTTTAAATTTATTATTTAATTGTTATCGCTTAATATTTACAACGCAAAAAAGTAATTAAATTGTAATCGATTTTTTTAAGATTTTGCTAATCATTTTGACGTTCTATTGATAAAATATAAATTTCTTAGTTCGGATACTTTCACAATTATCGTGTAGATGGCGCTAAGATTAATTTATAATTACATATTACAGAACATTAAAAAAACTTAAATTCAGTATTTAAAACGTAAGTATATTTAAGGTAACAATATATACCACAACTTTGACTAACTAATATTTTTTATAATTAATGTTTTTAATTTTAATTTTAAATTAATCACTTTGACATTTATGTCAAATTTCCGGTAAACGTTTACATACTTGTCACTACTGGCGCTCGCGACTTTGTAAATATCCCCTCTACGTACGAGCTCACAGCGTATATTACTTTTATCGCATACTTTTCATTTCGTTTTTATCACTCACAGCCTTAATAATATTGCTAGCAGTTTCGTACAGAATAACAAACAATAAAACATTGTTCTATGTATTTAAACAAACGCTTCTATTAGTCTAAATCGGCGTCCTCATTGAGTCGACGTTGCCGATCGACTGTGTTTATCGACACTCTCGACTGAGTGTGTACGCGGCAATCGACTTGTCGATCGACAAAAGATGTCGATCGACGTGTCGACTGGTTTTCCTTGCTCTGTCGGTAAAATCAAAGGGTAGTAGAGTCGAATCCGAAGTGTGGACGTGCATTCGACCTTCGACATTTAAAAATACAGTAAAAATAATTCAGCGTGCGGCGTAGTCTGCCTCATCTAAAGTTTCGTGTTTTGTACTTGTCGGCAAAATGGAATGGAAAAAAGAAAAAGTGATTGCATTTATTGAAGCTTACAAATTAAAAACAAATAAGATACAATATAAAGTCGATTTGCACCGATCTGTTTAATGGATAAAAATGATTGGATATGTAATTTAGCATGTTAACAATTACAAAAAACAAGGGTTGATATAATCTTGTTCTAACTATAATTAATTAATAATTAAAAAAATGACATTTTTTTATAAATTCAAAAAAAATTTCGACCCGGGCAGATATTATTTCAGATTTTTTAGGTCATTCTAAACAAAAAACGTGTTTTGTAATTTTTCTCTAAAGTTGATCGTTTTCTAGTGATAAACTAGAAAAAATGAGTTAAAAATAGAGTAAGAATAGAGTTAAAAAATGACATTTTTTTTATAAATTCAAAAAAATTTCGACCCGGGCAGATATTATTTCAAATTTTTTAGGTCATTCTTAAACAAAAAATGTGTTTTGTAATTTTTCTCTAAAGTTGATCGTTTTCTAGTTATAAACAATTTAAAACTCAAAAAAGAACGAAAGATGTCGATTTTCAAGGCTCAAAAACATAAGTAGGTATAAAATATCATTTTTGAAATTACGAAGTACCTAAATTCAAGTTCAAACCTTATGCTATCAGTTATTGATAAGTCTTTTGGACTTATTTCATTTTGGAACATTATTTTTTAGTTGTTAATGCCCGCCTCCCCATAAGAAACCTTCCTCATTTACAAATAAAAAAAAATATTTTAGAATAAAACATGGCTAAAATTCTTATCGAGACCTGATAGAAAAAAGTTTGAACTTTAATTTATGTACTTGATGATTACAAAAATGATATTTTTTACTTATGTTTTTGAGCCTTGAAAATTGTCATCTTTCGTTCTTTTTTCAGTTTTAAATTGTTTATAACTCAAAAACGATCAACTTGAGAGAAAAAATACAAAAGACGTTTTTTGTTTAGAATGATCCAAAAAATCTGAAATAATATCTGCTCGGGTCGAAAATTTTATTTTAAAATTAATAAAAAAAATGTCATTTTTTAATTATTAATTAATTATAGTTAGAACAAGATTAGATCGGGCAACCCTTGTTTTTTATAATTGTTAACATGCTAAATTACATAAATCGACATTATATCGGATCCTCTACTATTTACAGAACAACGTCTGGAAGCAATAAATATTAAACTGTTCATTTATTTACTGAATAGTCTGTGTACAATTCTACAAGAATGAATAGAAATAAAATATTCTATTTTATTTAGTTAGTACATTTTATTTATACTTAATAAAAGAAATGGTATTGAAATCAAAACAAAATAAGTATCAAGATTTATATGATGCAGTTAAGAAAGCATATCGGAACTCCGATAAAAGTATTGTGTTTTGTTCCACTAAAGCTAATTAGTTGTACAGTAAATTGAGAGAAAAAAGTACGCGGATATTAATGAGCTACATAATAAGTAAATAAACTTTCATAGCTAACTCTAAAAAATCCAGAAATATCATGGAATTAAAAAAAAATCACTAAAAAGGGAGGTCATGAGTTGCAATTGCGACGTCGGTATGAGAGAGGGAGGTCAACTGTAAACGACGCTTTACGACGGAAGGTGGGAGGGTATTAAAAAGTCCGACATTTTTACGACGTAGTTTATGGATCCCATATGGTTATGTATTATATGGTTATGGTTAAGATATCATTAAAACTAACACGATAAGAAAAAAATCTGCAAAATCTACTTTTCAGACAATTTTTAAACGACTTGTTATAAAATATGGTTCATAAACTAGATATAACTGGTACTAACCTCTATGAATCTCTTTCTTTGCCGTCAACTGGTCGCTCATCTGCGGCTGCACTTTGACCATTTGTTTGCTTTTTCTCTCTTCTGTTTCTCCACCGTTCGACAGTCTCCTCTTCTTCAAAATTCTCTCCTGATCCTCGATCTTCAACGTATTCCATCCGAACAAATCCGTATTATTGTCCATGCTGCATTCACTTGGTAAGTTCCAGGAGTTTTTGGAATTATTCGAATTGTCGTTCAACAGGATGTCGGAATTTTCGTAAAGTTGATAATCCATATCAGTTTAAAAAGTTCTTACTAATATCTTCTACGGTTCACTCTAATCTTCTACTCTACTGGTTCTACTACCAAGAACTCTTCGCGATGTTCTCTTTAAAACATAACGAAGAAGGAATTATACAGTTTCTTAATCCCGGTAGTTTCCCTTTGTCTATGATTTTGCAAAAGGCTGGAGTCAATCTCAAGCATTTTTTTCAGCAAAAAACTCGAGTCAATATCCATTTATCACAAACGAAACAAAATGTACCCTATTTTTTAAGGGTATTCTCACGCTGGAAACTGTGTAGGGTTTGCTAATGTTTGCAGTGGCAAGCCGTTTTGGCGAATCGGACACGTCACTATATAGATATATAACGATTTAAGACATCCAAACACTTACAATGTTTAAAGTACAACTGTCGCTCGGCGACCAAACACTTGAATTACTTAAATTGGTTTAAATTGGCGAACAGAGATCAAGTCAAATTGTAAGATGAATTGATGATGGATGTGTGGTGCGTTTAAATGAGGCCTTTTTTTCTTTCCCTTTTTTGTATGAAATATCCGCAGATACGGAGGAGCTTGAAGGGGTCCGCAGACGAGGGTTTGAGGGCTAACAAAACGTTCGAAGAGTGGGAGTACGGCGAATGCATTCAAATTCTGGAACAAAAAATTAAAATTACTAAAATAATGCCCGCAGTTTCTAAACAATATCATTTAGATAGTATACGAGGCCGGGTCAATAAATCCGTAACTTTTTTTAATGCAATACAAGATTTTATATACCTAGTTATTTTATTTTTCAATATAGTTTCTAGAATAGGCATTTAGCACAAAATAAATCGAATTTTAAATACAGTACCTAGAATCCTAGAAACTTGCAAAGTTTTGCATTATGTTCAGAATTATGTCAAGAAAAAATTCTACCATAGAAAAGTGGGTGGAAATGCATAGTTGCATTTTAAATTGCATAAAATGCATAAAAATCTATTTGCATGCATTCAGTACCGAAAACCTTCGAAATTTCATTAGATGACGTTCCTTAGCAGATACCTTGGGCACCAGGTACTCTGGGAGTCTGTTCTAAAGGCGTATTCGTATTCAGAGACCCCAAAAACTTCCCGTGTAATAGTGCCGAAATCACTCGAAACTCCAAAAGATGACGCCACTAAATAGAAATGTGTGCATCAATAAAATAGTAAGAAAAGAGGGGTATGTAACAATAAAAATCGACAAAATAACCATAATAGCATGCTATATTTCCCCGAATATTACTAGTGGGACCGTGCAAGTTCGGAAAAGCGACACCTGGTTTCTACGCTCTGCACTTTTATTCGCACTTTTAATTATATTGGCCAATCATATGGTCCTGGTTACTGGATAATTGTCAAGGCCATAGTCAAAAAAAAATAAGAAGAAAAAAATAAGATTTAGGTTATGTTATTACCTAAAACGTAAATAATTGTATGTAGTAAATAAAATTAGTTATTAAAATGCAGTACTGCAAGCAAAATACAATTAATTAAATTTACCTTTATATAATAATTGCATATCATATCAATATTGTGGAGCAATATATAATTTTTCTTCTTAAATGACAATAGATATGAAATGTACGTCAACTTGACAATTTCAATTGACAATATGAATTATTTAAGAAAGTTGCAATTTTTCTCCGCTATTCGCGCACGATCGTTTCGCGTATCCCTTCCAAGTACTTGCACACTGCGAAGAGAGCGTTACAGACAACACGCGGAGAATATAATAGACACGACACAGAGGAAGAAACATTTTCTAGTAGCCGGAGACATAAATGCAAAGTCCATTCTATGGGGATCCCCCCGAAATGACGAGAGGGGTGAACTTTGGAATGAGTGGATCTCCGCGGCGGACCTCATAGTGCTAAACAATGGAAAACCAACCTTTGTGAGAGGTAGAATACATCGAAAAGCCACATAGATGTCACCATAGCTAGCGGTGGTGTTGCCAAAAAGATCAGGGATTGGGATGTACTGGACGAGAACCTCTTCACCTTTCACCGGTACATCACCTACGAAATTGGCACCAAGGTCACAAAATATGGCAGGAAGATAACAGTATTTGACAAAGAAAATTTTAAAAGAGAAATAAATAACCTACAAGAAGAAACTACCAACTTTAATGAACTCCGAGAAAATATCATAAATGCACACAGAAGAAATACTATAAATAGGCACACTACATATACGGTACCCTACTGGTGGAATGACCAAATCCAAAATAAACGACAGGAATGCTTAAGACGCAGGCGAATAGCAAAAAGGCACAGGAACCAAGAAGAACATAGGGATGCATATAAAAGAGCCAAAAAAGAATTAAGTAGTGAAATTAAAAGGGCTAAACGCACATGTTGGCAGGATTTGTGTGTCGCGTTGGAAGAAGACATATGGGGCGGAGCATATAAGATTGCCATGAAAAGTCTAAGGTTGGAGACCCCATATAACCTTTGTGCAAAACGGAAGATGGAAATAGCGAACACTCTATTTCCGAGGAAGCCCGATAACACATTCCTACGGATAGACAACAATATTAGACCTGCAGAGTTCACTACTGAAGAGATCATACAAGCAGCAGAAAGCAATAAAACTGGTAGTAAAAGAGAAACCCGAAGTGATGCGCAAAGTATTCAATGAATTGTTGAACACGCAAGAATTCCCAGATAAACTAAGTTGGCGAAACTCGTATTATTACCAAAACCAGGAAAGAACCCGGACGAAGACAACTCATATAAACCTCTATGCTTACTAGATTGCATAGGAAAATTATATGAAGGTCTGATAAAGAAACGTCTTGAAGACGAACTTGAAGTTCTGGGAAAAATTTCAGATAGACAGTCTGGTTTCAGAAAAGCCAGATCGGCTATAGATGCGGTGAAGAAGATCTCTGACACCGTAAAAAGATCAGAAAAAAGATGGGCCATTCTTGTGATGCTCGACGTGAAGAACGCCTTTAACTCTGCAAACTGGCATCACATACTAACGAAGCTCAAAGTGGTAGGAGTTTCAGACTACATCATAAATATTATAAATAAATACCTGACAAACAGATCTTTAAATGTAGCAATAAGACAGTCATGAAACTCTCATCAGGAGTACCGCAAGGGTCAGTCTTGGGACCTACTCTATGGAATATACTGTACAACGGGGTATTAGAAATAGACTACGGGCAAGACACCTATGCCATAGCATTTGCAGACGACCTTGCAATCCTAATAGAGTCTAACATAAATGGGGATATTGAAGAAAAGGTGACAAGTTGTTACAGAAAAGTCAACAGGTGGATGGTAGAGAACTAGAGTTGGCAAGTAGCAAAACAGACATAGTAATACTAAAGGGACCAAGACAGAGACCAACTTTGAGTTTTGATTTAAATGGTAGCATTATAGAACCGAGTAACTGTGCTAAATATCTGGGCATACACCTTGATTCAGGTTTGAGATACACGAAACACCTTATAAATGCAGCCCAGAAGGCTGAACAGAGAATCGCTGCTATGACAAAGATTATGCCAAACATAGGCGGACCCAGTAATTACAAAAGAAAATTGTATCTCCAGGTAGTACAATCCACCCTCCTATATGGGGCACCTGTACGGCTTGAAGCGTTGAGATTCAAAAAATATGAGGAAATATTAACGAGAACCCAAAGAAACCCCCTCCTGAAGGTAGTAAGTGCATACCGGACTACATCGACGATAGCCCTACAGGTGATTGCGGGTACGCTCCCCATTCACCTCCTAGCAAAAGAACGTAAGATCATATACGAAAATGGTAACGGCCATCTAATAGGGGTGAAAGCTGAGGTAAGGGAACAAATGCTAAACGAGTGGCAACAAGAATGGGAGGAACAGATAGAAAAAGCACAATGGACGAAAACACTAATCCCAAATGTGAAAAAGTGGTACCAATGTAGGTTTAAAAGAACAAATTACTTTTTTACTCAATTCCTGACCGGGCATGGCTCATTCAGGTCTTACACATATCGCATAAGGAAAACTGAAGATGACTTATGTATAGAATGTGGAGTGCGTGACGACGCAGATCATTGTGTATTCCATTGCAACGTTTTCCACGATAAACAACAAGACATGAGAACAAAACTAGGTGAGACAACACCAGAGACTATAATGAAAGTAGGCATGCAAAGCAAAGAAAATTTCAACGTGATAGTAGACATAATAACAGAGATAATAAAAAAAGGAAACGCGAGAGAGAACGAGACAAGATGGGAGATGAGAGAGTGACAGAAAACATTATTAAGGATATTTTATCCCTTATTTTACCTATACATCTTTTATCTATATAAAATTTTATCTATACACTGTTTTATGAATACTTATTTTATATTATTTAGTTGTGTACACTTATGATTCCTTTTATTTTAACTTTTTTTCATATACTTTCCTTCTGTACACAGTACTCAATGTTTTATTTCTAGAACAAATAAAAGAATAACTACTCCTCACAGTCGGCTCCACCGACATGGAGTAGAGATAGGGTCAGCAGCGGGGCATCCAAAGTAACGTTTGGGTGTCCACGGCTGGAATGAGGGGGTTTTTAGTGGGTAGGCAGTTACGTTTTCACGATTGATTCGCTCGGATTCACGGGTGTCTGAATTGGGCAAGCGGACTGAATCCCACACACCAGGGTAGAGGTCAGAACACCAGCTTCTTGGGGTGCTGCGGTTTACTCTGACGGTCTTATGAAGATTTCCTCCTCCCACAAAAAAACACACCAGGTGCTCAGAGTGTCGTTCTGATGGCATATTGGTTTTCAGCAACGCCCCTGAGTAATATGTTTTTTATCAATTTAATGCCGAAAACCCTCGAAACTCAAGAAGATGCCGTGTCTTAGCAGTGACAATGGGCACCAGGTGCTCCGCGAGTCGGTTCTAATGGCGTATTCGTCTTTAACAACCCCAAAAACCCCCTCGGTAACAAAATCTGACCCCATTTTAAAATGCAACTCATGCAACCATTTCCACTCATTTTTCTATGGTAGACTTTTTTCCTTACCTCATCCTGAATACAATGCAAAACGTTGCAAGTCTCTAGGTGCTGTATTTAAAAATTGATTTATTTCGGTGTTTTTAGTGCTAAATGCCCTAGTCTACTCCTTTGAATTATATTTGTACCTACTTAGTACAACGTTTCTCCAATTTTTTACCTCTTCCAAAAAATATGATTTGTCGAGATTATCAAAATAGACATTTATTTGTAAGATGATTTCTTTGTTGGAGTAAAATCTCTTGCCGCCGAACCATTACATTAGGGGCTAAATCGGGAAAATAAGGTGGATGGGGGAGCAATTCGTAACCTAATTCATATATTTTTGTAATGGAAACTGCGCATGTGTGCACTCTTGCATTGTCCTGGTGAAAAAGAACCTTTTTCTTGACCAAATGCGGATTTTTTGTCAATTCCTCATTCAATCGACCCAATAAGTTAGTATAATATTCCTCATTGATTATTTTCCTCTTTTGAAGGTAGTCAATGTGAATTATACCGTGTGCATCTCAAAAATCGGACAAACCCACCTTTACCTTCTTTGGCGCCGGTCCATCCCGAGAAACTCACTGTTTTGACTGCTGCTTAGTCTCAGGTGTGTTGTAGTGGATCTACGTTTCCTCCACGGTTACGAAGCAACGCAAAAACTCGTCCATATTGGGTCTGAACAACGTCAAACATTCTTACGCAATTGTCACACGGTTGCGTTTGTAGTCGATTGTGAGGAAAAGCGACAACAATCTTGCAGAAAGCTTTCTCATACTCAAGTGACCATTCAAAATTGAAACCAATGAACCATGTGAGATGCCTATGGCTTCCACAATCTCTCCCATTTTCAATATCCGATTGACTACAACCATATCGTGAATTCTTCTGTGCATGTACGGCCATATCGAAATTCAGTAAACCACTTCTTTACCATGGATATGGAAGGTGCGTAGTTCCCATATTTATCAAGCTTAGCCTTGGTTTGAGTGATCGTTTTTATCCGCAAAAAATAATGCTTAATGAGCACACCAAAATCCATTTCTTCTCTTACTTCAAAAGTGCGGTCGTCGGCTATCAATATCAATAGCTGCCAAACATAAACAACTACGACGTAGCTTATTCAACTTTAGACCGGAGTCAAGTGAGAGGTTTTCAATTTGATTTTTTTGTGACATTCTTCATTCTTCTTTTGATTGTTTTATTTTCTTGGGGTCCTATTATTGGTTCTGCAGTTTCTATTATGCTTTTTTTAGATTGTTCCATTCCTTTTCTATATCCTTATTGTTGTGTCTTCTCAGTTTCTATCCAAATTATTCGGGTTACTGTTGTTTCCTGTGCTTTCAATTTCGGTATGTTACATTTTTTTTACTTTCCTTTCCTATTAACAGTATGTAATCAGTGTCCGCATTTGCTCCTATATAAGATCTCACATATCTTGTATTGTTTGTGTCCACTTTTTCGAAATTTGATACTAGACAAGGCGAAAACGGCGGGTTCGTTGGGAAAAATATTCTTATGAGATTTTTTTGCATAAGCACATTCGTGAGACACCCCAGAATAAGGTTCAAGAAGTCGCCCACGTGAAAAGTGGGTCAAATTTTTTTTAACAATTTTTTTTTAATCAAATTTCAAAAATCAATATTTTTGGCCCAGACAATTTTTTTATTTTTTGGACCATTCTGGATAAAAAAGGTTTCTTATAATTGTTCTCTAAAGTCGATCGTTTTCGAGTTATAAGCAATTTAAAATTGAAAAAAACGAAAAATGGCGATTTTCAAGGCTTAATAACTCGGTTAAAAGTTATTATTATGAAAGTCAGAAAGTGACTAAATCAAAGTTTGATGTCCCCTACAAGATCCTGAAGAAATTTTTGTCATTATTTTATTACTAAGCTGTTATTTTTAAGCAATAATAATGAGCGCCATGCACGTGTTAGGCGGCCGTAAATGCTGAGTGCGAGAGAGATGCCATTCCGGCAGTCCAATTGTGCATCTTACTTGCACTCACATTTACAGCCGCGTCAATACGATCTAACCGCCCATTGTTATTAATTAAAAATAACAGCTTAGTAATAAATTTATAACACAGATTTCTTCAGGATCATGTAGCGGAGGCTTTAAATTTTGATTTAGTCACTTTCTAACTTTCATAATAATAATTTTTAACCGAGTTATTAAGTCTTAAAAATGGTCATTTTCGTGTTTTTCATATTTTAAACTGCTTATAACTCGAAAAAGATCAACTTTAGAGAAACATTATAAGAGACCTTTTTCGTCCAGAATGGTCCAAAAAACCTAAAAAAAAATTGGCCAAGCCAAAAATAATGATTTTTGCAATTCGATTAAAAAAATCGTTAAAAAAATTGAACGACTTTTCACGTGGGCGACTTCTTGAACCTTATTCTGGGATGTCTCACGAATGTGATTATGCAAAACAATCTCATGGGAATATTTTTCCCAACGGACCCGCCGTTTTCGCCTTGTCTATACTCACTTTCTGTCAAATATAATTACTTAATCTTTTCCATAATCTTAGAAAATAAAATGTCATTCAAATGAAAGAAAATTTACATGAATAAATTCGCCTCGAAATTACAATCATTTCATATCATTGCGTCAACTCTGAAAGTTGATTAATAACGGCGTAAATTGATATAAATAAATCTAAAATCAAATTGGAATGTACGTGAGTCAAAGAAAGAAGAGAGATTTTGTGAATCGCCAGTTCATAAATCTATCTTCAGGTATTAAGAAAGAGTCTTACTCTTATCTTATAGAAAATAAAGTAAGTATAATTTGCTCAGTCGTACACAAGTATATAGTTCCTCTAATCGGCTTAGCTCACGCTGGGTTAAGGTGTTTTCAATAGCCTCTAGACTACAGTAGAACTCCGCAAATCCGAACTAATTAGGAGGACAGCCTGTTCGGATTCCGAAAAGTTCGGATTATCCGAAAGTTAACCTAAAAATAATTCAAAGATTTCGTTGTCGTTGATTTTGAGTAGTTGCACCTGTCTCACTCTCTCCCTCTCCCACTAAGTTTCAAATCACTGCCTATCAAAAGTCTTGCCTCAAAATTTAAAAGCTTGTGCACCTGGCTTTAAATGAATATGCAAAGTTTGACTCTTATGGCCTGTTGTATAGGGCTTTTCATTCACTGTCATTTGTTTCGAGCTTCTGTCATGTGTCAAATAATATTAATATATCTACGTCGTACGTTATTGGTATTACCAATGATACAAACCGAAGACGTATGACGTAGATATATTAATATTATGTGACACATGACAGAAGCTCGAAACAAATGACAATCGATGAAAAGCCCTATTGCTGCAGCAACAACGAAATACCTTTAACGATCATTGGGAAATCTAAAAAACCACGAGCTTAGAAAGACGTTAACATGAACGCTTTACCTGTCTATTATAGGGCCCAAAGAAAAGCATGGATGCATAGTGCACTTTTTAAGGAATGATTTGAAAAACGATTTGTTCTATCCGTTTCGAAATTCATTAAGGAAGTGGGGCTTCCCAACAGAACCCTACTTTTCTTAGACAAATGCTACATCACACGCCTGAGTCAAGGGACTTATATGTGATGAAATTAAAGCTGGTTTCCTACGAGAAAATGTGACCCCATGATTGCAACCCATGGACCAAGGTGTTCTGCAGTTTATAGAACTGCATTATAGAAATTTATTACGGACTGTATTAGAAAGTGAGGAAAGTTCCACTACTGACATCTTGAAAAAAATCACTGTAAAAGATGTCATCTATTGGTTGGCTGAGGCCTGGGAGAACTGCCTTGAGACTTTAATTAGAAAATCGTGGAAGAAGTTGTGGCTAGATTTACAATTTGAAGAAAGAAGCTCCATTTTTTGTCTTGAATTTTTTAATTTTTTTCACTTTCCGTTGGTTCGGATTTACGGGGTTCTACGTAGAACTAATTGGGGCGACAGTCTGTTCGGATTCCGAAAAGGTCGGATTATCCGAAAGTTAGCCTAACTAATAATTTAAAGCTTTCGTCGCTTTGAATAATTGATTTTGAGTTGCTGCACCTGTCTCATTCTCTCCCTCTTCCACCTATCTCATATTGATGTCACTGACGCAGAGCCAGTGTCACTGTTTGTGTTTAGTCGAACTCGCTGGCTAGATTTACAATTTGAATAAGCTCCATTTTCCACGCTCCATTACAAGATGACCTAGAAGTCGTACAACAGGATGAGAAAACGAAGAAGAAAGTGCAATTACAGAATGGATTGAAGCTGACGACAATGGGCACCAAGAATTTACGGATGAACACATTGTAGACTTGGTTTAACCTCAAGGCAACCTTAATGAAGATGAAGAAAGCTAGGAAGAAGTTTCCCTGTCATATCGAGTGGCACACGCGCATGCCACTAAAGTCTGGTTGTGGCTCTACGTTATGTGGAGCAGAACTCTGCTGCGTTACTGGTCGATGTAATGTTTATGCGTAAATGGTTTACTATCGCTGCTAGATTGTTAAATTTTCTGGTTTTACTCTGTATAATAATCATGTTTTTGTCTTGAATTTTTTTTTCACTTTCTGTTGGTTCGGATTTGCCGAACGTTCGGATTAGCGGGGTTCGGATTTGTGGGGTTCTATTGAAATAGTATTTATGAATGACAGTTTTATGGACTTCAAAAATGTGATTTCGATAAACTTTAATTACAATTTACGCCGTTATTAATCAAAATTCAGAGTTTGCGCATTCATTTATTGCGCAATAATATGAAATTATTGTAATTTCGAGACGAATTTATTCATGTAAATTTTATTGGATTTGAGTGACATTACATGAAATATGTTAAAATATGACACTGAAGGTGAGTTAAATAAATTATCAAGAAAGTTCTCAAAATTCATCTATTTTTTAAAGTGTATAAATTAACATTATTTATATATCTATGTATCTACACAACTTTTGTATCAAAAGAATTACTTATAACTAGGTAAATAATTAATTAGGGACTACTGTACATAAAGTTGTTATTACTTCTCATTTATTTTCCTATTTTCCCAAACAAAAACACAAGATAATGAAAATCTAACACAAATCAATCTTAAAGTATATCACAAGATAATAATCTTGTGACAAAAAGTCATGAATAACAAGAATAAATAAAATAAAAATATATATTGTTACTAAAACAACAGTAGTATTTTAAATCTACTATCAAATAGCAAAATCATTTAAACTTCTACATTCATCCTCTAATAGGCCACCAAAAACTTCGTAATGATGATTCAAATCTTTAACTGTATGAATCTTACACAAACTTTCAAGTGCTCCATTTGAACTTTTTTGTCCAAAAAATACCCGTTTAGCTCGACTATGTACCAATGCCATCGCGCACATAACACATGGTTCTCTAGTCAAATAAACATAATATCCTGTACACAGATATGGTCCATCGGCAGGATCTGTTAGATCATCTTTTACTTTAAAATCCTGTGCTCCAAATGAAACAGTAGCGTAAGTTTCTTGAAGGTGTTTTAGTAGTTCCTGTGGTACTCCACCAGTAGATTCCTCATTGGTGCTGTTCATCCAAACCCCCCCTTTTTGTGTTTTGGCCACATTATCTACAGCGACCATAGCAGCATGTCTACAAGGACCTTTCTCTATCTCGTTATAGCCGACAGCAACTACAGAATTTACTTTAGGGTCCACAACTACGCATCCAATTGGTTTCTTTTTGTATTTTGCAACATCTATTGCTATTGACAGGTATTGGTAATGGGATTCCAGCTCTTTTAGTGAAAATAAAGTGTTTGTCGTTAGTTTCTCTAGATACTTGTTTGGATGAAAATTACACGGCCAAAATTTGTTCATGTTATCAAATTGTTGTCTAGTTTTTGGGGGTAATTTTGATACCCGTGCAATTCTTATAGTATTTCCTAGGAGTGAAATATCAAAACCTTTCTCTACAAGTATATTTTTCAATTCTTCTTGTGGAATAGATGCCGGATATAAAATTATTTCTTTATTTTTCATCCTTTTTAAGTGTGTTAATTCCACTAATGGCAGTATTGTATTTAATCCAACTATCACTTGACTTATTTTTTTATTGTCACTTATGGTATCTACGTACACATCTATAAGGGGTGGATCACAAATCAAGTCATCTGCCAAAATTGGATATAATTTAAGTTTATCATCCCTTTCTTCTTTATCCATATTCAATTTTATTCTTTTTGCAGGCTTCATGGTAATATATTATTTCATAGCATTTTATAACCCATAGAAATTTATTTGGTTTTGATTTTGGAATCTGAAAAAAATTCACTGGATAAAGGGTATTGTCACTAACACTTCACTCTAAATGTTTTTACACAAAAATAAAAATAAGTTTTCTATCTACATTGTATTGTTACATATGATACATTGTATTAACTGCAGATGGATAACACCTGGGCAATTCCAAAAAAGCATACTTAATATGCCTTACCCCCTTAATAATAGAGATACTAGTTTGTTTGTTAAATAATATATCACACATTCTATGTACAATCACATATCTCTCCTTAGTCTGCCATAATAGTCATATTGTTATTTGTAAACAAAGGTTGAAAGAGCAGGATCTGCCAATCTCAAGCCTTTTTAATTCCTATAAAGTTGAAATTTTGCTTCCTCTGCTGCTTTTTTGCTTAATTATAGTGTTTTTAAGAAAATGCCACCATAATTTGGTCTTAAATTTCTATTAAATGTAATTTTTTAGTGATATTTATCAAGAAAAGGTTAGGCACTTGTGTGAACCATTGTATTTTGTACAATAAAAATGGTAATGTGCTTTGCTCCAGGATTGTAAACACTATAGTGAAAGAGTCTTTGGGTTTCCAAAGGATCTGGTTGAAAAGAAGAGGTGAGATTGAACATATTATAGTGAAGAAAAAGAACTGAATTTATCACCTGTGGGGTATGGCTTACAAATTATGCCATCATAAGAAGAACTGTCGACATATATTCAGATATGTCATATCTCCTCCATGTCAACTCTCCCAGCGGATTCAAAAAAATATAATTAACTTAACACAAATAGTCTGACTAATTGGCATAGCTAAAGCCTATACGAAAAACTAGACAGTAAATACTGGTTAGTGTTGTAATTTCTCCATAGTGATATGTTTATCATAGATTATTAAGTTTGGAGCCATCTTAAAAATACAAAAAAAATTAGTAAACATCTTATCTTTATCAATTTTTATTTATTCATGTAATCATTTATGGGCTGTAAATAACTGGTGTTATTAAAACAATGATTAATTTAGGTAGGGGATAAACATTAGTATATTATTAATTATAATACTCCAAAATTATAAAAAATTGTCCAGTGCAAACATTGATTCGACCTTGAGCAAATCAGTTAACCTCAATTAAAGAAGTCAATTAATAATTCCAAAAACAGTATTTTAGCAATTTTTGCAATTAAAAAGAACAGGTCTAGAGTAATTAATAGTGTTAGTCCGCAATAAACAGTCAACACATAGCTATACAAAATATATATGTTTCAAGTAGGATATTTAGGATTTAGTTAAAATATTAATGCAAAATCTTACCTAATCCAGTACTATAAATTATGGAAAATATCATAGGCACTCATAACGTCCATTGATGTCCCAACTATAGGTTCTTTAAACATTAATTTTAATAAGCTGTAAAAAACAAGTAACTTCATTAGGTGGTCAATAAGATATGTAATTTTGATATAATTTTGTATTAGCTACTTACTTATACAAAAGAAGGCGTTATTATCAATTTTTTTATTTTCGTAACAAATTTTATTCTTTTGATAAGATTGCGATACTTTAAAATCGTAAATTGAATAACATACAAAAGAAAATGTCAAAATGGGAGAAGTTGAGGTTATAACCTGAAGCGAAAAAGCAAAAGATAAATAAAAATCACAGCTACGCGTGTTAATATGACAGACAGATTATTATAAATTTATTATTTATTAAAGATAAAAATAAATGTATTTTAAACGATTAACTGAGTAATTGGATACTGGTAAAAATAAACCAACTTTATTAACATCTGGAAGTTGATGAAACTCTCTTATAAAATTTAGTTCTCTACTTTAATTGACAATAGAGAAGAGACAGCGTTTTACAAATAGGGTCAATCATTTATTTATTTATCATAATTTCTATTTTTGTTAATATTTTTTAAATATAATATACAAAAATCTTACGATGTATGCAACCACCATAACACAACAAGCTTATCTCAAAATGCTGCTTTAGCATCCAGAGTTTAAATTTAATATAAACTTATATACAGTGGTGTCATGGCAAAATTAGCAGTGCGGGAACGCAGTGCCGGAACGCACTGCTAATTTTTGTTTACAAAACCTAAATTCTCTATTATTTTTTTTTTTCTTTTCTTAACCAGTGCGGGAACGGCGTTCCCACGCGTTCCCACACGATGACACCACTGCTTATATAATATAAATTTAATATAAATTTTATATAATAAATTTAATATTTACAATGATATGGAAATTCTTTATCTCATTTATAAACATGTTAAATTATGTAAATATAAGTTGTAAACGTAATATGTAATAAATAGGCATAATTTGTTAATGTGGTTTGAAAAAATTAAAAAAAAATAATATAAAAAAAAACCAAAAACAAAATAATAATAAAAAAATAATAATAAACAAAAAAAAAAGAAAAAAAAGGAACAAAAATAAAAAAGAATAGAAAAAAAAAGAAGTAAAAAAAAAGTCTTTCGCACAAATTAAAATATATATTAAAAAAAATAAAATAATTAAAAAAAACAAAATAAAAAAAAGCTACACAATGTACCAATGTATCTATAAAAATAAAATTGTAGAATGTACTTATGTTATAAGAAATTTATGACTATGAATCTGCAATCAATCAGAAACAAGTCTGGCTAATTGGCTCTGCCAAAGCCATTTTTCAAAAAAAAAAGCATCCAGAGGCCAGAGGCGCCTAGAGCATTTTAAATGCAATGGATAATGGATACATTGCAATTACCTATATATGCAATATTAGCCCTTTAGGCTAAATTATTTAAAAAAAAAACATCTTGTATATTATAAATTGAGTGTTTTTAATTCGTTACCTTGTCAATTTTTTAAAGCTCTTATTTTTCTTATAAAAACAGTTCTATATTTTTATGAAATAGAGTACAGTTCTATGTTCTATATTTGTATGTTTTTGGAAGGTATTATGGGACACCCTGTATATGATCATGTGATTTGTTGAAGAATATTTTGTTGGCAACTCTGATTACTTGTGTTGTGTTCTGTGCAGTTGTGACAGTTGTGACAACTAACCAACTAGCTGTCAAATTTGAAACTCCTTTCCTTCCGTTATTTACTATTTACATTACATTTTCATTCCATTTAAACATGGAAAAGGTTCCAATTATAATTTACTATTATTTATAGATTATGTGTTATATCTGGCAGTAATATGGTGTGACAAAATAATAAAGGACATTGCAGATTTTATGTCGTATACAAAAGTTGTAGTTATGCTTTGAAATGAATTCAAAAATATATATTGGATTGATTGTTTCAATTATAGTATTGATTTTAGTGTATCTAAACGTTGAACATAAAGGTAATATGAATATTTTATCATTATTACACAGAAAACAGATTACACTGTGTAAAAATTACACAGAATATTATGTGGAAATATTTGCTCAAACCTAAAACCCAATAAACTCCTTGATAAATTGTTTTGTAGTAACACCCATATTGGTATTATTTGTGACTTGGTCAAATGGTTTATATCACTTGCATTGATGGACACTAAAGGTTAAATTTTGGCTCCTTACCAAATTCACTGTCTGCTTTCAATATACATATCGAGGGGTTCGAGCGAAAACCTGATAACTAACAAAACCATTGTTTAGAGATAATCGCGATTAAAGATTTTAGGAAGTTTGAAGAAGATTTAAAATCGTCATAGGAAGTTTTATCAAATATTTGTTATAGCCAAATGGTAGAGAATTTAATATTTAGTTAGAATAATTTATTTTAAGTTAATTTTTATAAAAACTTATTTACAAAAAAAAAATTAAACGTGATATTTATCGGGTTTTACCTCGTTGGATGAGTTTAACATTTGATTTTATTGGTTTTTATTTTGAATTTTTTTAATTATAAAATAAAAGTTAATTGTATATTATTCCGACAAAAATAAATTAATCTGCATTCTTTTTAGAAAATTAAAAGGTAAAATGTGTCTTCTTCCGATTCTTCTCACATCATTATGTCTGGAATTCGTTCTACGATATAATTACCGGTTTTTAAATTTGGTATTCAAGCATGCACCTCTTCTGGAAAATATTTTCTTGACACATCTTTATCAAATCCGTTTTCTTTGCTTCACTCATTGGAAAGGTACTTTTATATAACTTTGGTAAATTGCCCGGAGTTGGTAAGTCTATGGTTGCTTTTTGGGATGAAATTTGTTTTAGCCTTTTAGGGCATAGAGTAGGAGTTTTTTTTAATTCAAACCAATATCTTCTGATATTTTTATTAACTGGTTACCGTTTTCCGCTATTGTCTTCTTTAGAATATCATACAGCAGAATCACTGTTAGCTACAGCATTTATTGTATCATCTGAGAATATACCCAGCGTTTTTTAAAAATCTTTTGACACACTGGAATTCATTCATGGTAAGCTAGTGGAAAGAAACATTTGTTACTAAATGTTAGTTCCTTTCTTTGGGAAGTTTTAGGGACAAGTCTAGTCCTAATTAGTTTGACAGTAGTTATATTGTACAAAATTAAAATTTTTCTAAACTAGACTACTACTACTAGACTCCAGTAATTTCTACAGGGTTTCAATAGTCTTTAGACAACTTTTCAGTACACTTAAATTTAAATTTACTACAATTGATTTGCTGTGGTACCTTGGAAGCTCCGAGTTTGTTTTTCATTAACTATTGGCCCCATTCTAACCGCTTTTTATGTTTTCGTAATATTCAATTGTCAATTTGCGCCATCTTTTACTGGGTTTTCGCAGGAAAAAAGTGTGCTGAAATTTAATAAATTGTCATAGTCTAAAATTCTTTATCGGATTTTCGCATGAATATATTTTGGCAAAATGAACAATTTTGTAATCTTCATCTCCTATAAAATTAATTATCAGGTTTTAACTTAGAAATATTTCTAATAAAATTAGTAACTTTACACAGGAAAAAGAAGATAAATGATTCTACCTGATATTCATATTATAAATATGTTTATAACAAAGTATTTTTATCAGTAAAGTTATATATCGGGTTGGTGTTATTTAAAAATATGAGTTAACGGTTTTTATCATGTTTGATTTTTATTAGTTATTGTGCTTAAAAATGTTAATATACGTGTATAGACGTAATAGGGTAATAGACGTGTTTTTACTATAGTAGAAATAAAAATACCGGATTTCATAATTTTGGTATTTATCGGGTTTTTGCTCGAACCCCTCGATATGTACAATGCTAAAAAAACTATTTTGTACTATCCTTTTAACTATAGCCCTAAATCTTGACTGTTCATTATCTCATCTACACTCCTGTGAAGGAGTCCTTTGTCATGGGGAATCAGCTTCCATCTTGTTTTCGGTCTTCCTAATACTGGTCTCTCCATTTGGTGATTTTTTTAATAACTGCTTCTGGATTTCTTCTTGATAAGTCTGACAATGGCTTCTCCTTTCAAAACATCTCTTACTTCATAGTTCATCAGTTTTCTAAATTTATTATTAGGCACCTAAGTTTAGTGGGTCTGCTATTCTCCCAATGATTTTTCTCTCTAGGATCCTCAACCTTTCTTTATCTTTTTGTGTCAAGAACATTACTTCAGCACCTCATGTGACAAATTGCTGCTCTGTAAATTTTTAGTTTAGTATTCTGAGTAAACTTCTTGTATTTGAGGAATATTTCCAGTAGGTTCTGTTTCCTGCCAGGATTCTTTTATTGATTACTTTGCTTCTATTGTTAGTTCCATTATCTGAGACCCATGATATTTAAAATGTTCTATCTTTTCAAACTCATATTGGCCAATATTTAACCTGGTCATAAGTATTAACTGTATTTTTTCTTGAGCATGTCAGGCATTTTGTTTTATTTTGATTTATTAAGGGCACCCAAAGTCCCATTTAACCACAATGTTAACTTTATGTCACATAGCTCTGTAACCAAAGCACTTAGAGCCCTAATTTTTTGTTTATTTTGAACCTAAACTAGATGTATTGTTTAGTCTCGCGTAGATTTCTATAAAGTTAGAGTGAAAGATACATTTATTTAAATTTTTTTTAAATACTCTTACAAAAAAAACCCAAAAAAAAGTTAGATTTTATTTTTTATTTTACTTGTTTTTGTACATTTTTCAATAAAGCTTTACGCGGGACTTGATATTATCTATCTAGAACTACTGTAAAAATTTGGACCTTATATCATCTAAGGATCCAGAGATATTTTACATCAAAAGTTAAAAACCTTGTATTCGGGAAATCGCAAAAACATAAAACACTCTAATAGGCTATAAAGCTACTGGTACACAGTAAGTTGAGTGCAGACTTTCAAAAAACAAATAATTTTGTAACCATGATATTTTCTACTATAATGTGTTATATATCATTGGAAAGAGAAGATTTCAGAGAATAATTTTCAATCATAACTCAAAAAAACTTCGAACTTTAGCTGCCCTTAAACCCCTCTTGGATGCCTCTTTTTTGCACAACCTTTAAACTGTTCAGGTTTCTGCTAATCAATGCTATGTTGTCAGCAAATGCCACAAGTTGCAACATTGATATTATAATTGTACCTTTTATTTCCGTAGCTCCTATTGTTTCGTCTATAGTGACGTTGATAAAGAGTCACCCTGTCATTCCAGTTGCTATTTCTATATTTTTGGAGATGTCGTCATCAGTTATTAGGTCTATTGTTCAGTTATAGACATGCATGATTTCTACTAATTTTGTTAACAATTTCATTTAGGGTTTCTCAGAATGGGAAGACATGATATGCATAGTAACACGAGATTGTTTATACTGAAAGTTTAATAGTCAAATTTGTTAGTTCAATGGTATTCAATATTATCCTTCTCAATTTTTTTGCAGTTCAAGGCTGGGATAAAAATGTAGATAGGAATGTAAGTCATTATTTAAGTCACATATCCACACAAATCGTTCCTACACGTTTTTGCAATGAACCATTAAAGACATTAATAATAGTCACATCCGCACCATCCAATGAAAATGAAAGACAAACTATAAGAGAAACTTGGGGTAATACAGAGGATATCAAGAAATATAATAGCACAGTCATGTTTTTTACTGGAAAGTCATCGGATCCAGAAATACAGGTAAATGAACCTATGAAATGCCAATAGTGTCAAAATTTAATAAAAGTCAATAGTGTCAAAATTTCATAACAGTGGAGTAAACTTGCCTGAGGTTGGACCAATTACAAACAAGCATTACTCCTCCTAGTTTAAAAACAGGGTATAGTATTAAAAATGTCTTATAATCTTTATTATTTGCAGAAAGCAATATTGACTGAATGTGAAAAATACGATGATATAATTCAAGAAGATTTTGTAGAGTCCTATTTTAATCTGACTTTAAAGTCAACACTTATAATGAGACTCGTATCTAATCGGTGCATTGGAAGAGCACAGTATTTGTTAAAAATTGACGATGATATGTTTTTGAATGTCCCTAATTTATTTGAAATGATCGTTGAAAAAAATAAGTCAGAAAATCTTTTGATAGGGTTGATGGAATGTAATGCTCGTCCAATAAAGGATCCGTTTAGTAAATGGTAAGTGTAAATATTCATATTATAGATTTTTTTTTGTTTTATGGACTCCATGTTTTGTAATTTAATATTATTTTGTTGTAGGTACACCCCAAATTACTTATTTAATGAAACAGTTTTCCCTAATTTTGTAGCTGGTATCTCATATCTTATGTCAGTGGACACGAGTCTAAAATTATATAAGGCTGCATTGACAACGCCACTTTTTCATTTAGAAGATGTATATTTAACAGGTAAATGATAAGAGCTATTTGTCAAATTAAAAAAGAACTAACTACTAACTAAGAATAGTCTAAAACTAATAGAAGAGGGATTGCTAACCCGCAGGCCTTCTAGGTCTAAGACTTGATTGGAGATATTTTGAGATTGATAGTTTCCATTTGGTTATTCCTGTTCATCTTTTCTCCTCACACTTTTAAAGATTGTTCTAATACTTTTGTTTCTGTTCATTTTTCTACATAGCGACGGTCTCATTCTAATATCCCGTATCTGCCAAAAGAGGTTTTTTACAGTAGGATGTTTTTTCTGTTTTTTACAATACCCCGTATCTTCAAAAATATTCGTATAAAAATTACAGCAATATCCCATATCGGGAATAGACTATGCCGTAGCATGCGATATTATGAATACAAACTCAAATTATTATGATACAGGGAATTTCTTATCAATTTTAGAGATATTCACTTAAAGGATATGGTATTAGATGACCTGTATTAGAGGTTCATAGAATTTTTTGTTTAGATCGGGTTTTTGTGTATAGATGGATAACTGTTTTGTTAATCGTTTGCCGCGAAAATCGGAAATTCACTTTTTTTGCAGATACGGGGTATTAGAATGAGACAGTCGATAGTTCATAGTCATAGTCATACTTTATTGATCCTTTAAGACAGAGGTCGGCAACGCGGCGCCACTGCGCCCTTCAATAAACTTTAATGCGCCCTTAAACTATTGTTAATTTAGACAAGAAATTCAAATGTATATTTTTTATACATTTATATTTATATATTTGTTAGGTCAAAAAATAGTTGGCGCCCGCCATGAATTTTTAATTTAGTATTTCACTCTTTACATTAAAAACGTTGCCGACCTCTACTTTAAGACATTAAAAAAATGTATAGGATACGTCACTACAGAATTCAGTATAAAAACATTAATGTGTATATAATACAATATTCACAGTGTAACAAAATTGACAAAACATAAAATATATAAGATAACATTTTTACAAGTAAAATATGAAGCTACTGCAGTTTGTCCTCAAGATATTCATTTATAGAATAATATGCTTTTCTTAAGAGTAAATCTTTAACATGTTTTTTTAAATTTAGTGGAAAGTGGTATTTCTTTCACAGTTTTTGGCAAATGATTGTACAAGGTCAGTCCCATATATCTGAAGCAATTTTCAAATTTCGATGTTCTGTGTTTAGGAACTCGTAAAGATTCAGCATTTCTTGTATTGTAGTAGTGATTGTCTGAATTTACTGGAAATGTATTGATTTCCTCTTTTACATAAAGTAAAAATTTATAGATATATAGGCAGCAGAAAGTTAAAATTTGATGTTTAATAAAAATTGGTTTACACGATTGTTGATAATCCAAATTAAACAATTTACGGATAATTTTTTTTGGGTAATGAACACTTTGTTACTACATATCTACTGAGTTCTCCCACAAAATTACATTATAGCACATGTGGCTGTAAGCAAGGCTATAATAAACGTTCATTAATGCCGAGATATAGCATAAAAAGCTTTATTCAATTTCATGTGAATTCACTTGTTCTGACCATTTGAGATTACAATCAATGAACACACCCAAAAACTTTGTAGAGTGAGTGGAAAATAACATATTGTTTCTATCATGGATGGTTAAGATATAGTCATTGGTCGATGAGTTGTATGAGTGAAAATAAATGATTTCCGTCTTGTCAATGTTTAATATTAATCTGTTGGTATTACACCAGCGTATAAAGCAGTCAACAACAGTCTTCATTGTCATTTTTAATTCCTCGAGTGTACATGCAAAGACTATTAATGAGGTATCATCAGCAAATATTGATATTATAAGTGCCCTTATGTGATCTGGTAGGTCATTAATAAAAATTAGGAATAATAATGGTCCCAGCACGGACCCCTGTGGCCTGTGGTACTCCTTTATTTGTCGTGTATGGTTCTGAGCTTAATTCTTTAATTTTAACAACACTCTTCCTGTCACTTAAGAAATGTATTACCCATTCTAGAAATATCCCTCTAAAACCAACGTTATATAATTTATTGCGAATAATTGTTATGTCTAAGCAGTCAAAAGCTCGTGATAGATCAAAAAATAGTCCTGATACGTGGTTTCTACTATCTAATTCGTCATAAATACGCTCAAACAAGCTGCATGCAGCCGTGATTGTCGACTTCTTTGGTCTAAATCCGTGTTGGTTTGGAGTTAGTAAATTGTATTCTTCTATAAAATTTAACATTCTGTTGTATACAACCTCTTATACTGGTCTACAATTTGAAATATCATGAGGGTCATTCTTTTTGAAGATTGGAATAACTTTTTCCATTTTAAATATGGATGGAAATTGGCTGGTTGTTATTGAGAGATTAACTAAATGGGTTAAAGGATTCGATATATGATCACTTATCAGTTTTATTATTTTTACAGATATGTTATCAATAGCAGTACCTACTAGGCTTATTTTTTAGTTGATCGATTGTATTTTTATTTCAATTGGAGTTACGGGTAAAAAGAAAAATGTTTTGTTACACATTTTTGAGGTAGTACAAGAAGAAGGCAACGATGTGCTAAAATGAGTTTGAAGATTGTATTCTGTAATTGTAGAAAATATGAAGCAAACGAATTAGCAATATCACAAGACTTGGTCATAATTTTATTATCATAATGTAGAATAATATCAGACCTGTTCTTTTGCCTACCAGTTTCACTGTTTACTAAATTTCAAATTGTTTTTGGTATATTGTAAGATTGATTAATTAAGTCACTATGAAAGTTTTTTTTTAGTATTTATTAATAGAGAATTATATTCTTTTTTTGCCTGTTTATAGGTATCTTGAGACTCGAGACTCCCTATATTTTTTGCTATCCAGTGTAGATTTTTTAGTTTTTCACTAGCGTGTCTTATCTCATTTGTTACCCATGTAGCCTTATTTGTTTTGTGTGCTTTATACCGTGTTTTTATTGGACAGTAAAAATGTAGATTGTAATCTAAAATGCTAACAAATGAATTTGTGGCATATTCTTCAGCATTCAATTGGGAATAAAGTTCATCAAAAACTGTAGAAGAAATCCCTGCTTTAAACATAATCATATTTTCATCTGACATGTCCCTGTAACTGATGGGGTTTTTTTTATCTTTTTTCCATACTTTATTGGCTTGCATATTTACACTAAGTGAAAATACTTTATGGTCACTGAAGTGCCCCTCGAAAACATTTGACTTATAAAGATGTGGTTCGATATTTGTCAATATGTAGTCCAATTTTGTAGATGATGTTTTACCCACTTTATCTAAGAAAACTCTTGTAGGAACCTCAGACGTGACTCTCAGATTATAACTTACTAAAAACTCGTTAAAAGATTGCTTATTATTAGACATGACAAGATAATCAATGTTTAGATCCCCACAAAGTTCCCTAATTGTTTGAGCATTGTTTGTGCTATTATATTACAAGAAAGAAATAATGGAACTATACGATAGACCCTCAGTGTTTGATATTTTTACCCACATATCATTTATTAGTTTCCCTCAATACAGTTTCTTGTAGATTAGAGTTGATCCATATGGGTTCCGGACAAAAAATCCTCACGAAAAATTCCGGAAAATTAATCCTTACAAATTTTTTTGCACAAAATATCCCCACAAAAAATCCCGGATAAAAAATCCCCAAGAAATATTTGCTGCCGAATAGTTCTCTAAAATTTTCCTGAAATTTTAACAAATTTAGAATTCTAATTCCATGCTGAAAACTTCTAATTATACATAACAAAAGAGTGTGAGTTTTTTCAAAAATCGTGGAAGATATGGAGAATGAGCTAAGGCCCCGTTTTCCTGACAGGCGCTTAACGCTTGTTTTGATAACGCGCGATTACAACTACATAAATTTTACTTAAGACCGTTCACATGGTAACGCGCGTTTTAGGTCATTAAGACGCGCGTTGGCATGTGAACGGTCTCAAATAAAATGTATGTAGTTGTAATCGCGCGTTAAGCGCCTGTCATGAGAACGGAGCCTTAGCTCATTCCCCATATTTTCCACGATGTTTGAAAAAACTCACACTTTTTTGTCATGCATAATTATTTAAAGTTTTCAGCATGGAATTAGAATTCAAAATTTGTTAAAATTTCAGGAAAACTTGAGAACTATTCGAGAGCAAATACAGTTGGAAAAATGAAAGAATACCCATGAACGATCACATCAATCACATATTATTCAGATTATTGACAATCTATCTCTCTCGTTTGTTATTTATGGAAAAAAAATAGCAAATACAAAATATGTGATTGATGTGATCATTCATGGGTATTCTTTCATTTTTCCGACTGTACTTCTTGGTGATTTTTTGTGGGGATATTTTGTCCAAAAAATTTGGGGATTATTTGTCCGGGATTTTTTGTCCAGGGATAATTTGTGGGGATTTTTTTGTCCGGGATTATTTGTCCTAGCTTCGATCCATATCTCTATCCATAGGGGACATTTGATTCCAATACTAAAAGGCGCATTGGTCTCTATCATAAATTATCCTGTGCAATCAACCTCATAATACAGGAAAAGATCGCCAGAAGAAGAGGCTCAGGTTGAAGAAGAACATCCTGGCTCTGAAATCTTCGAGAATGGTATCAAGAGATATCCGCTAATCTGTTCCGAGCTGGTGTAGACAAAGTTATTATTGCCGATATGATCGCCAACGTTCGATCATCAGACCCGTGGCGGCTCGTGGACTTAGAGACAGGGTCGGCAAGGTTTTTTTGTCTCCTCATATAGGTATACCACCAAACTAAAAGGCTTAAATCATCATAGGAGATTTTGTTGTTTTTTGTTTTTTTTTATTTGATGTACTTGACATTCTCTCTTGTTTCATGGTGTTTCGACAATATGTGTTGATTATTTTGAGACAAAATAAATCCCGTTTATTTGAGGCAGAAATTGGTGGTAATAAGAAAATTGATGAACAGTTTGTTGTAATGAATTGCAGTACTTACTACATAGACTTATACATACATATTTTGTAACTTATCCCACTTTCTGAAAATATTTGGATCGGCATAATTTTTAAGTACTAACTTGTAATAATAAATATCTTGGAAATTCTTTGGCGAAGGTAACTTTTAAATTTTGAATCTTCAAAGAGGTCAAAAATTTGCAAATCTTCAAAATTCGAAAAACGAGTATCTATTTGCATATAATAGTAGGTATCCAACATTTCAAGATATACCTACTCGTTTTTTCGAGATATGTATCATGTCGTTGTTTTTTGGGATGGTTCGGAAATATCAAGCGAATCCAAAACGTCACTGCGTATATATTGGAAACTACTATCATTACGGAAATATCTGAGATTTTGCACCAGCTTTCGTATTCTATTTTTGGAATTAATAATGTCAGTTGACTGATTTTGAACAACAATGAATATCTTGGGCAAACTCTGTCTTAAAAATATTTAAAACAATATTAAAAGAGTAATTATTTAATAAAGTTCTCAAACCGATTGCTTCACGGATCGAGGTATCGCCACTTTCAAAATCGTCGCCTTCGATAATACAATCAAAAACTTCCAACAGCTGTTCACGATAATCTGCTACAGATACTAAAACTACCAGAGATAATCTGCTTAGATAAAACTAACCGAGATTTAAAATTTCATCGCGTCTGACAAACTGTTTGCTTTTTTTTCGAAACAAATTTGTTCTAAAGCAATAGTCCGTTTAGGTGAGCTAAACTGGCAAGAAAAGATGATATTCTTTATTTTTTTACACGTATCATGCAAAACTAAATTCATTATAATCGCATAATAGTGAGTAAATAAAGCTTGTGATGTAATAGTTTTAACTTTTGCCTGGAGACCATTCGATTCACCACACATCACAGCAACGCCGTCAGGAGATTGCCCCAGTTTGCCCTACCAATTTATTTTTGATATCAAAAAATTCTAATCTGTTCTTTAAAACACCAAAAATATATTTTGCCTTATTGCTTTTACTCACGTCTCTAAAACCTAAATTCCTCTCATAAATATTACCACGTAACGCGTATCGAACAACAATAATTGATAATTGTGAATGACATGATAATCAGAAGTTTCATCTACTTCCAGCGAAAAGCAAATGGTTTTCTAAATCTCAGATTCAATAACGTTATTCAAAATGTAACTATTTGATTATATGTATTAATTCATTCTGTATTACGAATACACTTCGAATCAGAAAGTAAATACATATTTCTAAAACAATTTTATTAATTCTCTATAATTACTTTGATTTTTAAAAAATGCTTCGATCCATCGTGTCCACTAAATGATAATTCCTGACAACTTAAAAAAATTACAATATCAATTAAACGACGTAAAACGGCGTGATTATTTTTGACAATTTCTGCCGATGCGATGCTTCCAAATGAAACACCGACCGGCAGATTTAAATGTGCCGTACCTGCCGGTTAATGTCGACTTGTTATTTCGTTGAGTTTTACGTGTAAATCGTCAAGCTGCGGATGAGTTGGGGTCGGCTAGCCGAAAAGTCAGATGAATGGCTCGGATCATTCATTTTTTGAGAAGTCTGTTATGCGCAGGGATCACTTAACGCTCGGATTGATCAAATCCTTTTAAAAACCATGAATAAAATTTAGTCTGTATTATCTGACAGATTTTTTTTACTTCACAGATACAAATATTAAAAAAATCTATATCTATAAATGTGTGGCTCGGCACTGCCGACCCTGACCGGCCGCCACTGCATCAGACAAAGTATTGAAAAAAGAAAGAGTCAATTTTTGCATATTTTCCTTTTGCTTTTAGTTTTGTTCATATTTATTTAATATGTGTGTTGAATCACTTAATTAATTTTAGGTTTATGTGCAAGAAATGCAGGAATACATCCAGAACACAGTAATCAATTTATCCGAAGTGCACCAGATGATGAACCTTGTCAATTTAAAAATTATATTGCCATCCATGATATGACGCCCAGTAGAATGAGGAATACTTTCTACTCTTTGAGTGATTCAAGTCTAATGGGCGAATGTAGCAATTACGAAGAAATGTTTAATGTAAGACAATGGATGTGGAACACTTTATTTACCCCATATTCCCGTTCAAAACGAAAAAGGCTGTGTAATTAAACGTTTTTAATAGAAATAATAATAAAACCTGTTAGTTAATGTATTATTTTAATTTGTAGAATGTAGTCGAAAATAACAGATAACATAAACACAGATAAAATATATTTTAATTTTAACAAAAATTGGTAAAATTAGTTCAAGGCACCATGACTCATAAAAAAGCACATGTACGAGTTCAAAATAAATTGACAGACCCCTTTCAAATAACTAGGGGGCTGAAACAAAGAAATGGACTATCTCCGACTGTGTTTAACATACCTATGGAATATGCCATAAGAAAAATATTTGTAAACACAAAAACTTTATTGTTTAATAGGTTTAAACAGATTGTGATATACGCATCCGATGTAAACTTGATGGGACGAACTGCAAGAGACATCACAGGAGACGGCATAGATCAAGAGATCTATGGAGGAGTACCACTTAGCCGCAAGCCCTTATCCATAGGCGCCCATACCCATGGGCAAGGGGTGGGCCGTGGCCCTCCCCTAGCTTTTCGGGTGCTTTAATCCATACAGTGATGACCGCGCTAATAACCGGGAAATAGCGGAAAAGATGGAAAACGTATTGAGTTGTGAGATAAAAAGAAATGAAACTAGTCGAGCTGGGAAATTTAGCGATATTAACTTATATAGATTGTTTCACACCTTTAGACGTATCGGACGAGTTTGGCAACTGTCACAGTGACAGTTTTAGTTGACATACTCCCACAAACCACACATACTCATAGACGTTTCACGTAAATTGTCAAGGTCAAGACAGCAAATTAGTTACCATTCCAATCCAGAGATGTCGCTGTCAGTCAATTCTCTTGTCATATTTAACAACTGACAGTTGACAATTAAATTAATTTGTTATTTACTTTTTATTTTACAGTTTGTGGCTTAATTATTTTATTATAGTAGTGTTACGTTTTTAATTAGATTTTTTCACGATTTTAATCAATTTTATTAACCTCCTCTCTGTTTTTATGAGTAGAATTTTTAGTTTACATTGATCATCCCGTGTTGTGTTTTTCCACGTTAAAAAAAAAACAATATAAATAGATCCTGAAACAGTTTATTTGACAAGTGTGTCATCAACATTTCGGGCCTATATATATTTTTTTGGAAGTGTATAAAAGATTATAAGGTAATATGTATCTAAACAATCATCCTACAAGATTCTTTCAAAAATTTTCATTCAACTCAATATTACACATCAGTGCTTTCACGTGACACATGGCAGTAGTGTTTAGCTTTAGCATTTTGAAAACAAATTGGAATATTTGAAGTTTTCAGTAAAATATTGAATAAAACATTGAATTGTCTTTCTGTTGTTTTAATTTCCTGCGAAATTTCATCAAAAATCCCGAAAAATTTATAATTTGAAATTCCCACGTAACTAAAATTTGTCAATTTAGTTCTCATTCCAATCAAGAGATGGCGTTAATTCGATCCGAAAGATTAACATGGCCGTGAACCGTCTATGAGTATGTATGGTTTATACTCCTCTGATACGTGTAAAGGTGGGAAACAATCAATACATATACTGTAAATGTATAAGCGTTGATTGATAAATATATTTATTAATCAATGGTATAAGTTAACATCGCTAAATTTCCCAGCTCGACTAGTTTCATTTCTTTTTATCTCACAACTTAATACGTTTTCCATCTTTTGTGCTATTTTGCCGGTTATTAGCGCGCTCATCACTGTATATTGTCATCCAAAGTATGTACCGGATGGTGAAATGGAAAACGGGCCATGGGAAACTCAATGTAAAATTCTAAACTCTTGAATTCCTGCTTCCCTAATTATTTTGCATCAAAAGAGATTAGAAACTATTTGTAGAGGATTGAAAACAACTGTTAAAACTGTTCTACGAATTAAACATATTCCAAAATTTTGTAAAGATGTAATACATTTTTCAGCCCAAAATTAGGCCACACACAGTGCAATAATGTGTCACAATGAAGTTATTATTATCACATTTTTGAACTGTCAATATTTTTATTTTATCATTTATTGACGACGAAAATGGTATACATTTTTATTTTTATCATTTATTGTTTAAAAACAATACAGTTGATAAGATACCCTCAGTTGCGGAGAGAGTATTAATAATAGAGATTTGTTATTCAGTCAATGGTGTGAGCACTGTCAGTTAAATAGTAACGTGTGGCCTAACTTTTACACACATACCTACTGTGGCAAATGTATTATTATCAAAATTTTGGAATGCGTTTAAATCGTAGAACAATTTTAATACAGATTTCAATTCTCTACAAATATTCTCTCATGACTTTTGATCTAAAATAATTAGAGAAGCAGGAATTCAACAATTTAGAATTTTATATTGAGTTTCCTATGGCCCGTTTTACGATTCACTTCCCAGAAAAAATGTAATGGGCAACATCTGCACGTCCGGCCCCCCTAAAATTTTTTATATGGGCGCCCATGTCCTTATCTCTTGCCTTACTGCGTACTGCTCCTCCATAGGCCGATCAGACACCAGCCAAAACAATTTTTATTATGTTGTTGAAATAAATGATGTTAATATAAAAATCCATTTTAAGACGGATAAAACGACTTCTATCGATTAATTTTTTGTGTTGTTTTCACATCACGCATCTCTTCATCGTCTTCCCATAATGATCATGAAATCTTTACAATTGGCAAAACTGGTTAACACTTAAAAACCAAAAAGAAGAAGAAGAAGCAAGCCGGTTAGAAAAGTGTGGTTAGTTTATTTGTTCTGTATCTAGCAATTCTAGCATTTTCTATAATAATTATTTATAATATTAATATAATTCTTTAAAATATGTCTAAACGATTACTCTTAGCCCTTGAATATCCAAATGCAGACAATGTAAATTTAGATGGTAAAATCTACTTCTTCCTTCTAAATTATAATTTGTAATAAAATAATAAATTTTGAATAAAAACAACAAACACTTATTTTTTAGATGAAAACACATTCAAATCCATAATTATTTGGTTGGAAACCAATAAAATACGAAAAGCTCCAAATGATGTGGTAAATCAATTAAAGAATAACAACAGAGACTGGCATAATACTTTTTCCAAATATAAAGATGGAATTGGCTGTCCTCCTTTGAAAAATCGAACTGAAGAATTGCAGTGGATTTTGGGTTATGCAGTACAGTTGGAAACACAAAAGAATAGTATGTATTGAAACATTCTATCAAGTATCATCTATAAAAGTATGCTCTCATTGGATTCACTGTAGGTTTGTTCCAACACGACCGAGAACCGTCACGAAACGGTAACGCTCCTGCGCAGTAAAGAAAATCCGTTCCAACAAAAATATGATCGTCATCGGATCGTCCTTCCCACTGTTCCAACAAGAATTGTGATCCTTCGGTGACGGTTTCGTGATGATCATTTCAGTAATCGGGCAAATGCATAATGTGCTGGTTGGACTGACTTGAGCACTAGGATTTAATTCTTTAAATTTTTTGAGCCTTTGATCGACTAAAAGCACACAAGCTGTCACCAACAAAAATGACAAATATATGATTACCGTCATGGGACGATAACTGGGCGATACAATTACGAACATGCGCACAACAAACGGTACAAGTAGTTTCGTGACGGTTTCTGGACCGTCCAAAAGTTCATGTTGGAACAAACCTTGTATAAATAACCTTTTGAAGATTGTCATTCATATGTGTATAAGTTTACTGATTTAAATGTTACAGTGATCATAATTGATATATTTGTGTACTAGTGTCTATTAGGTGTTACCAGTTGACAGTGGCAGTTTCTCCATAAGTGCACATGTGCACGTGAACCCCCAAAATTATTTTCCGAGAAACATGCATATGTAAAATCTATCATTCTATAAAAAACATTTTAATCTAACTATACAGTAATTTAAATCACAAACCACAGATCCAAGGAGTTTATAAGTAATCAGTAATATTTAATTATTTATATTCTATTTTGACGAGGAAACTTCACGAATGCGAGGCTTTAGACAGAACGTCTCGATCACCACTCTCACGGGGCCTGCTATCCCAATGATTTTATCATAAGGCAAAATACAACGCACCACGCACACCCCGCTTCCCGCTATTGCCCACAAGTTTAGATGGCCACGAGAGCACAAATTGACTGTGATTTTATGGAATCTGTGTGCATTACATGCACAATGCATATAATGAACATTTAAATTTTGCTTTTGTGAAGTTCGAATTTCGGAACAATATTAAGCATGAAGGGATTTGTGGATGTGAATATTAGAGTGGAATATTTAACATCAATTAAATTTTCTTCTTTATATTTAGAAGAAAAATTATTAAATTTCTTAATTACGAATATACCTACCAAAGTGCAAAGGTCGGGATTATAAATGATCATTTTTTAACATGGAGATTTATGAAAAGACTTACTGATTGTGTAGGTGCTACTATCAATACTTTTTACCGCTTTCCATGTTTCCTACATATTTGGAGAAGAGGAATCATAAAGAACAAAATAGAAGATCCGATTTTAACTATCCGGGGAAAGTCCACTTAAGTGAATTTTTGATTGAAAATAATTTACAAGATGATTTTTCTGAAATAATTTGAATTCTTCAATTACTTGTTATGATGTCAGTCAACTGCAGACAACTGCAGAAACAGAACGATGTTTCTCTGCATCAAAACTTATCAAAACCAAAACTTTCCTAAGGGTGCGTTCACTACGGAGTCCATAGGATGGTATCCTAGCCTAGAGCATGGTATCGTACTCTTCATATTCGTGAATTCTCGCATTTAAAATAATGCATTTATTTTACATAGCGATCGATAATATAGTTTCGATCGCCAAGTAAAATAAATAAATTATTTTAAATGCGACAATTCACGAATATGAAGAGTACGATACCATGCTCTAGGCTAGGATACCATCCTATGGTCTCCGTAGTGAACGCACCCTTAGAATGGCTATGGGCTAGGATCGACTAAAAGCACTCGCAATGTTTTAAAAAAAAATGATTCAGGAAATTTCAAATTTTACTGAATTGGTTATTGAAGAATTTATCTAAAAAAATAACAGGCGACTTGACTTTCGTTACAAAACTTGCTTGTAACTTTTAAACACTAAATTATAATTTTAAGTAAATAAAATACATTATTTATTGCAATTTTTTAAAAATGTCCTTTGATTTTACAGTTTGACGACACTCTAAAAATTTTACCTAGGGAAATAGGGCCTCAAGGGCCTTTTATCTCTTAATATTATGTGTGCACTCCCAATACTTTACACCAGGCGACGCCACTGCCAGTTGACAGAAATATCTGAAACTGCCAAGGTCAGAATGATCTAAATCATTGCTTTCGCAACATTGTTAGATCAATCATGTTTCAAAGGTTTTTTCAGTTTTTTATTTTTGTTAGGTACCTGTTCCACAGTAAAATTTCCTTCTGCCTCCTCTTGCGTAAATTTTAAAACATTGTGTATTATTTCACTGGATTATGCAATAAGTGTCCTATTTTTTACTGCACTTATAATATCCATGTTTATAGATAATATTAAATGTATTCCAAATAAGCAACTATTCAGTGCTTTTATCTGGCAATGTTGCAAAACCAATGATTTCATGCACAATGCTTTTTAAATGGATGTTAACTCTTTGCACCAACCAGTTCAGCTGAAGTCCCCTCTCAGGGGACCTTGGAGTTTCAGAATTTGCTCACAAGTACCATAGTTATTGCTATCCTTGAAACCTAAATATTTTTATTTTTTCTACTATTAATGGTAATGAGAGTAATATGTTTCCATACATATAAAATTTATTTTTCCTTTCTAGAAAACGTTTATTTGAAACATGCAGTGGAAAACTTACAAGCCAAGAATGTTCCAGCTGTAGTTGCAGAGAATATATTGGATAAATTAGACTGTGAGTATAATATGGTGATCGTTTTATGTTAGATTTAAATAAATTTGTTTTTAGTTCGCAGTCCAGAGTTTGCTGAAGGTATAAAAGAACTTGCTAAAGTTCTAAATGTAGTTTGTCATCCCGATCCCCTTGTTACACTGAAAGCAGTACGAAAAGTGGTAATTCAAAGAATGTCACCAGATTGTGTTGAACATCCCGAAAAATATGTGTTAAAGGTTTGTATACAAAAAACTTATTATGAAGTTTTTTTGATATATTATAACCCCTAATGGATTCTGAAATCTGGCAATAGGAGCCGTTCAAATATTACGTAACGCAGGTAGGGGGGGGGGGGTCAAAAATCTTCAAAAATTGCATAACGCAATAGTTAAACGCTCATTAGAGCACGTTACGTAGGAAGGGGTCAAAAATCACGTTACGTAATCGCGTTTGCTTTGACAAATGTTAGATTGACATGTAGAGTATCACTCCAGTGAGTGATCTCCTTTAAAGAACTAGCTAAATTTAAATTTAGTGTTTTTTTGACAATGAGAGTACTTATTGGTGTCTATATGTCCTTATAAGCTAAAACTTATCTGAGTTCTATAGACAGGTCGGCAGGAAGCAGGCGTCCAAGTCTACGCACTTCGTTGACATCGGGCACGTTTAGGCGGTTGACCAACATGTTAGGGTGCACTGACACTCTTTCACTGTAATGAACACTGAACTGGTAGATCACTTCGTTGATGGATTCCAACTTAACGTCGTGTAGGATGACCCTGTTGGGGATGTAGAAAGGTGCATCGACGATGGTTCGCAGCACTTTGTTTTGGAATCTTTGAAGGATGTCAATGTTGAAATTACTGGCGGTTCCCCAAAGTTGTATACCATATGTCTACACAGGTTTGAGAATGGCCTTATACAACAGTATTTTGTTGTCCAATGATAATTTAGATTTGCGTCCAATCAGTCAATACATTTTGCTAAATTTAAGGCCTAGCTGTTTTCTTTTGGTGAATATATGTTTCTTCCAAGTCATCCGTCGGTCCAAATGCATGCCAAGATATTTAGCATCGTCAGCTTGTGGGAGGTAGCAGTCGTTGATTTTTGCTGGTGGACATGTTTCTCTGCGTAAAGTGAATGTCACTTGTGTAGATTTCGTTTCATTAACTCTGATACGCCATCTTTTTAGCCACTTTTGGATTTTATCAAGGTTTGTCTGAAGGTTCTTTGAGGCTGAGGCCGGATTGGTGTGGGATGCCAAGACTGCCATGCCATCAGCAAATGTTGCTACAATTATGGTTCTTGTTCTTGGTAGATCAGCTGTATAAAGGAGAAACCATATAGGTCCCAAGACGCTACCTTGAGGAACGCCAGAATATATTGGATGTAATGCAGTAAGTTCACTCCCTTGTTTCATGAAAAAATGTCTGTCTGATAGGTAGGATTTTAGTAGTAGATAGTGGGGATAGGGTAAAACCTTTCAGTTTAAATTGTAAGCCGCTATGCCACTCTGTCAAATGCCTGTGAGATATCCAAGAAGGCTGCTGAGCAATATATTTTACCGTTCAGATCCCTGTAGATTTGGTTAGCGATGGTCTGGAATCAGTGGGAGCAGGCTTATTGGCCTATATGAGGAGACAACTTCTGGTTTTTTTTTCCGGCCTTAGGGATCATGATGATTTGTGCAACCTTGCAGGTGCAGGGGAAGTAACTTGTCCGTAACATTGCGTTGAATATGAGGGTTATGAGTTTGTAACATTTTTCAGGTAACTCTTGTAGGATTTTTCCAGAAATTAGATCGAATCCAGGTGCCTTTTTATGTTGATTTCATGCTTTACAATGTGTTTGACTTCTTTTACAGTAAATTTATGTAGAGGTAAGTCCATTTGAAATGGGACATCTAGGTAGTCCATTATTTCCTTTTCTTCTGCGGTGGATACCTCGGAAGGAAATGGTTTAAATACATTTTTTAGGTGTGACGCGAAGACTTCAGCTTTTTCTTTATTGCTTCTGGCCCATGTAATATTGAAGTTTTTGATTGGTGGATTTGGAAGTTATTGCGTTTTGAGTTTTCTTGTTGCTTTCCTTAATGAGTATTCCGTTGCTTCTGTAGGTGTAAGACTTTCCAGATAGTTTTGAATGTCTCGGTTTTGCTCTTCTTGAATTAGTTGTTTCAATTCTTTGGTTACTTTATTAAGTTTATTCTTGTTTTCACCAGTCCTTGCCTGTTGCCAGTGTTTCCGTAATTGTCTTTTCGACAGCATTTTTTTCTTTAATTGTGGGGGTTGTTTCACTTTTGCCTAGAGGTGTTTCATAGTTTGTAGTGGCTAACCAAGATGCTTCTTGTATATTCTTTGTTAGGTTTTCGACTGCTGTTTCGATGTCTAGTTCAGTTTTTAACGATAAGTCTAGGGAAATTAAATCATCTAGTTTGTCCCGGAACATGTTCCAGTTCGTCCTACTGTTGTACAGAGAAGGTTGTTTTTCTTTATTTGTAATCTGAGAGTTAACCTTTATTATTACTAAAGAGTGATCGGATGATAAATCAAAACAAGATTCTGCTTTACATTTCTTAGTATCTTCGTGATACAAAATATATTCGTGATACAAAAGTCTATGGCTGCTGGAATTTTATTACTATCTGATGGCCAATATGTTGGATTGCCTGTAGATATTTGTTGTAGATTGTTAGCCTTCATTGTTTTGACTAATTCTCTTCCTTTTGTAGTTGTAATTCGTGAGCCCCAAGTGACATGTTTAGCATTGTCACTTGGGGTCACAATGCTAAACATTATGAAGTAAAACTTATTTTGTAACATGGTATTCATTCATCATTAAACATTACAATCCCTAGAGGACGTAGCTAATGCCATGGCGTCCCAAATCCTATTTTTGGGTGAGGTGGATTACTCTTCTATGTCATTTATAACTTGCTATGTGTATTTGCTGCTGTTTTGACTCTTTTCCATTTCTTCCTGTCCTTGCACTTAACTTTCCAGTCCTTAACATTCATTGATCTTTTATCTTCTTGTACATCATCCAGCCATTTTCTTCTAGACCTTCCTCTACACCTGGGCCATAGTTGTATTCAGTTATCTATCCTTCTCAACACATCACTGTGTAGTGGAGTCACTGAAGGTGGATATTACCTCCGATTTCATTGAACCTCCATCGATTTGCATGAAAATTGGTGAGTGGTTAGAGGATATCTCAAGGAACAAAGGTGACATGGTGCCAACTTGCGCTTTTACCCTGGGGTGGATGCCACCCCTACTCGGGGGTGAAAATTATGTTATTAAAAATAACCCCACAATTCGATAGAGGGACAAATTCTAAGCAAAAATTGTTATATAAAGTTATTAAAATAAATCAAAACTTTTTGAGTTATTAAAGGTCAAAGATTTTAATTTTTTGTGAGAAAAATGCATGTCTTTATCCGATTTTTCATCAATAACTCAAAAACTGTAAATTTTTACAAAAAAGATATTATTATTAAAATTGAAGCTAATAAGAAATGAAATAAACCCCTTACTAGAAAAACCTTTTAATGTTAACTAAAAGTGAGTTATAAGTAATTGAATGTATATTTTTTCGGCGAGTAAAAAACTCATAAGTATTCAAGCTGAAATAACGGGAAATTGATGCATTTTATAACATAAACTTATTAAACATTTGTCAAAGTACATACTTAAAAATATCTATCAAATGAGACCCCGAACATGTTGACAGCGTTAAAATTTATGCAACAAAATTTTTTCAAAATTTATGTTTTAAAAATTTTTCCAAAAAATGTTATTTTTTTTTTAATAACTCCGTTCGTGTTTACGATATCAGGTTCATCTAAAAACTGTTTGAAAGTTAATTCCAAGTGCTATTTAAGCACGTTAAACCTTATCTTTTTAACACCTTACTTTTTTAAAAATAATTGCTTACTTTTTTAAAAATTTAAGATTTAACGTTTCGATCTCGGTTATTTTTTACCCTATAGAAATAGTAAAACAGGTAAAATATTTGGTACAGAAAAAACTAAAATTTGGTTATATAATTGTTTACGTATATTGAGTATTTTTGGAGTTATTATCAAAAGAATATGAGAATTACAATAATTTTAAAAATTATGATTTTTTTAAATTATATCTTTTTTTCAAAAATATGCATTCTAAACCGGTCAAAATTTTCGAAAACATTATTTATGCTAATATAAAGAAGTTCTTTTAAGGATTACTATAAATTTTAATTTTTGTGGAAATGGCGTATGTTTTATTTTTCACTTTTTCGTAAAAAATTCGAAACGTTTTTTTTATTTTCATCACAACTTGCTTAATTTTGACGCTATTACCTTGTTCTGAAGCTCAGTTGATACGTATTCCGAAGTACTTTGACAAATGTTTAGCAGGAATATTTTATACATTGCATCGTTTTCCCGTTAATTAAGCTTGTATACTTAGATTTGAGTACTCGTCGAAAAAAATACACATTCGATTGCCAATAACTCACTTTGAACTAACATTAGTTTAAATCTTTATGTGAGGATTGTACTCAATTTTTTATTATCTTCAATTTCAGTAATAATAACTTTTTTGTAAAAGCTTATAGTTTTTGATTTATACGTGAAAAACCGATTTAACACATGCATTTTTTTACGAAAAAATAAAATCTTTGGTCTTTAATAACTCAAAAAGTGTAGATTTATTTTAATAACTTTATATAACAAATTTTGCTTATAATTTGTCCCTCTATCGACTTATGGCATTATTTTTAATAAAATAATTTTCACCCGCGAGAAGGGGTGGCATCCACCCCCAGGGGAAAAGCGCAAGTTGGCATCATGTCACCTTTGTTTCTTGAGGTATCCTCTAATTACTCACCAATGTTCATGAAAATCGATGGAGGTTCAACGAAATCGGAGGTGAAAACCTTCAGTGACTGCATTAGTGTGCTATCTCTATTATATGTTCTATGCATTCTAAGGGAAGAGATTTTATGTATCTGTCTATACTTTCTCCCTTTAAGTCTTCTTCAATTTCAGCATTTGTTTTCATTCTTATTTCTCCCTCTCTTGTTACATTGTGGCCCAGTAGCATTCTCACTATTTTTCTTTCAAGGTTCAGAAGGCTGTCTTCCTCTTTCTCGTTAATCATAGTAGTTTCCATCCCATATGTAACAACAGGTCTTATTAAGGTCTTATATAGATTTATCTTTATTCTCTTAATTAGAGTCTTGCTTCTCACCAGATTTCTATTCATTCCATATATTTTTTTACCTTTTAGAATTCTTTCCCCTATTCTCTCTTTTTCAGTTTTCCCTATTGTTATTCCTAAGTAGCTAAAAGTGGCTACAGTTTCAAATTTATGATTCTGTGTTGTTGCGTTATCCTTCCTGTTGTCAAATACTATCATCATATATTTTGTTTTGTGCTGGCTTATCTCTAGCCCTTTTTTCTTTGCTTCCTTATTTATATTTCAACTGCTTTAGTAAAATGGTATAGATATATTCAAAATTTTAAGAATATCCAAAATGAATTTATAAGTTTCAGAACGTTTTCAGTCCTCTTGGACTATTCTCAGTGAAAAACATCTAATATAGAAGTTGAAACTAACCGCATAATGCGGGCAGTTGGCCTTTAAATTACATAATTAAAGTAATAAGGGAATATACAGATCCTGCTCGAAAAACTATGGATGTGGTCTAACTAGTAGTAACAACCAACTTAAGAATTTTAGTTGGTATTATTTTAGTCAGGGGCGGCGATAGCGGGTCTGCAAGGGATACACTGCAAGCGGGCGCCCCAAAATGAGCTTTTTTCTGCCAGTGCTGTACAAAATACTAATTTAAAAGACAACTAAGGGCTCCTATGCTTCTTTTGCAGGCGGGCGCCTTATACGCTAGCGCTGGTACTGATTTTAGTATTATTTCAACAATTAATTTATCTTTTAGGGAACACCCTTTCCTATTCAAGACGCTGATCTGGGCTTTGATTTAAATGATCCAGTTTTGAATCAAGCAGCAAAAATATTGAGGATGATCTACATCCAAGATATGCGAAATTTGCAGACGAGAGCTAACGAACTTATTGTAGCTGTACAATCTGTTACAGCTAACCCTAAGACGGACACCAAACTAGGAAAAGTTGGTTTCTAAATAAACAAATTAACTAATAAATATTTAATTGAATATTGGAATGAATATTTAATTTAATATATAGGGTGTCCCAAAAGTAGCGGAACAGTTGAATATTTCTCGAAATAAACATCTAAACACGACGCCCCACTCTGGAGTTGTGGCTAACTCCAGAGGGTGGAGTGGAGGTCGTGTCTGGTGTCATTTGATAGATTTTTGAAAATTATTGAACACATTTTTTTCAATTTTTTTATCCAATGTTCATTTTGCACAATATTCGAACATTTCGCTGCTTTTTGGGACACACTGTATAAGAATTTATGAATAAGTTGTGTGTTTTCTAAACGTCTAGTTTTAATTTCTTATTTTATTTACTGAATACAATAAATATTTATACAGTCATATTTGTTTTCTTATATTATTTTGGACCACTTGCAGGTTGAAAGTTTCTTTTAATCCTAGACCAAAGCTACCTGAAACAGAATTACGATTTATAGTATATACATCTAAAAAATAAAAGGATATAAGAATATATACAGAACTGAAAGAACATTAAAAATGAATACTAGAGCACAAGCACCACTTGCATATCATCATCTTGGTGGTGAAGAGAGTTAATCCACATTTTTGGGCAAAATGAGTTAACTGCACCTTGGAGTGGTGAAGTCAGCTAAGTGGTTATTTAATTTAAGATTAATTTTTTGGTAAAGCTTATACAATAGTGGTGAAAATGATTAATTACACTAATTATATAACATATTTTTTAGATTTTATAATTATTTATATAAAAGTAGAAACCATTGCTATGTCTGTAAAAAATTTCATGGGAATTGATCATAAACTACATACTTATACAAAAAAACAAAACTTTTTTTTAAACAAGTAAAGTTTCTATGCCTATTATCTCAAAACAATAACTTTGTGAATTAGCTCTCTTCACCTCCAAAATGACGATATGCATAATCAAAAGTCTTAGTTTGTTTAATTTTGTTTAGAGTCTGTGGAAATAATTCAATCAATATAATATTGATCAATTATTCGCACATATAAGAGATAGTTTACATGAAACAGCGTTTGCAGCAACGGGGTACTACGTATTAGTGATGTAACGAATGTCATTTTTTTAACATTCGCGAATACGAATGAGAATGCGAATATCTGCTACTGACATTCGCGGATGCGAATGCGAATGTCCAGTTTTTTTAAATTTGTTTCTATTTTTGTAATGTTTCCTAAATTTTTAATGAAAAGTTAATTGATATTTAGTGTAAATCAATCTGAATCTTAAGCTTTATTACATAATACCAAATAATAAAAAAAGTGAAGGCTGATAATGTGATTATACAAGGTTAAGTTCTATTTATCTATTGCCCTTCATTGGTCCAAAGTGAACGCAGGCCTCGCTCTTACTTTTCCACTCTTCTTGGTTCAGTGCTAATGCTGTCGATCTGGTCGCTTCGTATCTCTTTAGGTCATTCGACCATCTCGTCTGTGGTCTGCCCCTTCCTCTTTTGTAGTCCCAAGGTCTCCAGTGAATTATCGCTTCATTCCATCTTCCGTCTCTTTGTCTGCTGTTGTGTCCTGCATATTTCCACTTGAGAGTAGCTGCATGTTTGAGGTTAAGTTACCTTTTCTTAATAAAAAAAGATGAGAAGTGAATAGATTTTGATTTTATTAACATAATATTATCTTAAAATTATTTTTTTTTGGTTTTCATATTCGCAAAACATTCGCACAAATTTCGCGAATGCGGATGCGAATATGCAAAAACATGCGAATATTCGCGAATGCGAATGCGAATACGAATATTCGTTACATCACTACTACGTATGACATAAAAACCAAAGTAAACAAAAAATGCTAGTGGGATAGTGAAGTAGAGGAAGAAATAAAATGTAAAAGACAACTATACCAACACAAAATAAATATAGGTAAAGAAAAACTAGCAGACATGCAGAAAATTTTTTAAGAGGAACATGTCTTGGTGAAGACACCGAATATGCCAACGAATAAATAGTTATCTAGGAGGAACCAGATGCACAGAAAGCTGGAAATTGGTAAACAAATTTGAGAAAAGAAATGAATAAAGACAATACAGAGCATAAAGCCTGAAGACTGGGAAGGGGATTTCAAAGAACTTTTATACTATATTTACTTTAAATAAAAGTAGTTTGTCAACACATACATGCGCACAACGTCTGAAACCTGATGCTTATATTATAAACATCAGGTTTCACGTATTCACATACATGCACAGAACATGTGAAACCTGATGTTTATAATATAAACATCAGGTTTCAAGTGATCTGTGCATGTGTTGACAAATTACTTTTCTTTAAAGTGAATATACTATAGAGGTCCAATAGAATGTTCGCCAATAAGATTAACAACAGGAGAAATTAAAAATGTATGTAAACTCGGAATTATTTAACCCTTTTATTTTTGATGGAATATGCCTAACGTGACCTGGGTGCTAACTGGATTTATCACAACAAAATGTACATATAACACCTGAAGCTATCATGTGATTACCTACATAACCCTATACCCGATTACCCTATCATGCGATATTACCGCTATCATGTGATTACCTACATAACCCTATACCCGATTACCCCATATAACTTTTTAACTGGACATGGTATAAAAACCAAAATTTTACATATTTGGGGACTAATATTTTGCAGGAGTATATTCACGGTGGGACGGACAGACAGCCTAGGTCAAATTTCTCACCTTTAGTACCATCCTTGGATTATAAGATTTTATTTGACACCTTATTTGTCATTCTACCTAGTATACTCATGGAGGAGTTGTGATCACAGACGAACATGGATAATTCTGTTTTCACATTTTTTTTTTAAATGGGTGAAAAAATTAGGAAGGGGTAGCCATTACCAGATAAATGATTAGAATATATCGCCTGGTGAGAACAATAGTGACGAAACTTCAAAATGAACATTTCGTCGGTATACTGCGAAAACCAGGTAAATGCAGAAATACTGAAATCGAGAAAAAACGTTTTTAAAGTTTATTGCTTTATTTTGAATTAGGCGGACCAGTTGTTTTTGATATTCGATATGCTAATGAAAGATGCATATATCAGAAATAACATTCTATCATTAGTTTGAAAAAGTGAAGAGACCTAGCTGATTAAACCTAAATTTAAGATCAAGGTGCGATCACTTACCTAGTTTTACCTGTAAATCAACATAAATCAAACTGTATTAAAGACACTTATCAGCTTTTTACTGAATATGGTAGATATACAGCAGTAGAAATATATTGTTTTCCGGCAAATATATAAGTGCGCTTAGTTGGTTTTACATGCAACAGAACTTTGATTTTATGGAAGTAAGTAGCGATATATTGTTTTATTTGAAAATGAAAAGTTGGTTAGGTGTAACTTATTTGTTTATTATATAAATTATCTGCTGAATGGTAAATTGTATCATTTATTGAGTTTTACCTGTATGTAGAACGTAAAAAGCTGAGAATTTTGGTATACTTAACTCAATATTTTAAAATTTGTCATTTACCTGGTTTTCGCAGTATACCGACGATTTGGAGATAATCATATTTGAAGTTTTGATGAAACTGTTGAACAGTATAACTGACTAATAGGTAATCATTTTGCAGAATTTTTCTAATATGTAATATGCTTTCTAGATATGTAAACCAATTAGTAGAAGTAATTTTATTTGAAGAAAAGATGGATATTGTAGAGGAACTGGTCCGAATATGGGCCCCTCATTTGTTTTTTTATTGAAACTTGCTTATTATATTTTGATAATACTGTTTAAATGTCATGTATACATGCTATAAGACCTTAGAAATAAAACTGCTAACTATGTATTTTTTATTATAAAGCTTATTTATTTTACAGGTAATAATATGAAGTGGGGCATATTTTTCTAACCAGGCAAGGCTGTCTGAAATATGGGCCCCATTAAAAAACTATCAAAATTTTCTTTTGACAATAAAAATACGACATAACTTAGCCAACAATTCATGCTTATGGAATAATAAATATCTCTGAAAAATAAAATAAAATTATCTATAAAAATCGCAAACGTAGATAAGAGTCTCTTTCTGCTCCGGAACACTGTTCATGTGCCCAGAGATTGCACATTAAACATTGAACCAGTTTCTTCTCCATTATCTAGTATCATCAGAAAACTCTTTTTTACATACATAATAGACATGTGGCTCCACTGCTTTCAGGAGATTACTGTCCTATCTGCGCTATGTCAAGGTCTTCATCAGCGGGCAAAAATTCCTCTTTATCTTATTCATCCGAACTGAATTTGGTTTTGTTTTTTCTCTTGGATTTCTTTATATTTTTCCCCTATTAGCTTCCCCTTTCCTTCCTTTATCTTTACATTTTCTTTTAATTCAACTGAAAATACTGTTCTTTTTTCCTTCCCTTCTTTTGATTGTCTTATATTCTCAATTGATAATTTACGAACCAATTTATACGGAGATAAAGTTATAGCTTAAGAACCAAGAAGTTTTCCTTCCTCTTAAAAACGCTCGGTTCGTAACTGATGGGGCAGGTGAATGAACGAATGGACTGATGAATATTTTTGAACAATGTTCTGGCATACTTAGTTGTTGCGTTCGCTGTGTTCCTTAATGGTCGATCTGGGTCTTTCGAATAACTTGGTCCTTGATCTTCTGAACGAACTGTTATATTTTCTAAAGAAATCGTTTCTGCAAGGTGACCTGTCAATCCTTCCAAATAAATTCCAGTCGAGTTACAAGTTTTCTCAGATTCAAGTTTCTCAGCACCGAAATCAGCATAAAAAAAATGGTTATATTTATTGGCCCTAGTCCTGTTACTTTAAACCCATTCTTAGCTGCCGTCTGGCATTTCAGAAAGGCTTTTTCCAATAGTTCTTTTAGATCAATGCGGGCGGTCTGAATATGAGCCCCTAGCCCATATTTACGTCACACAAGGGGCCCATATTTCAAAATATGTACGTTCAAGAAAAATATTAGCTTATGATTTTGTAATTACTTTTTGGTCATAATCTACATTAACACCCTTGTCTTCCCTCTTTCTGTCGCACAAGCAAAATATATCAATTCCGAAAAAATGTCCATAAACACAAATATCACTTTATATAAACTTACCCAATAAAATGTTTTCAAGAGTCAAAATCAAACGGTCTACACTGTGTAACAACAACATATGCACTGGTGGAGGAATCTGCAAATATATGACAAGAAAGGGGCCCTCTAGTATATTTGGGCATTTTCTAACCGATAGCACTACTTGTTTCCTAGGTAGTGTGGTGGCCCATATTAAATACATAGCCCATATTCGGACCAGTTCCTCTATTTATTTTTCATTTTTTTTTCTGCGTTACGCCATTATTGCATTATCGAGGATGTTTAATTTGATGTTTTGCCACTATACATTACTACTACTATACTACAACAGTTTAGTTTCTGTTTTAAATAATTAAAAAAATTACTTTAAAAAATAAATTAAACGCATCAAATTTTATTGTACACACCAGTTATTCGCAAAACGAAACTAAAGTACAATAGAAAAATAACAAAATAAGATCTTAAGTAATAATTATGAAAACGATAAACATGATAAAAAGCAAGCAAAAGAACTATGAATAGTAAAATTAAATTCATTATTTCACTCACGTATGTTTCGTATTTCAAACTACTAAAGAAATGATTGTGGGTAGAAGGAATTGATTTATTTTGTAAGACTTCTTTTTAGAAATGAACAGGGACGTATTTAGGGGTTGGCGAAAGAGGCCCCCGCCAAGGGCGCAAGAGTGAGGGGGCGCAAAATTAGCGGAAGAAAAACTTTTAAGAAATCCAAGATTTTACTTTTATAAATTAGCCGGAGAATATGGTAAAAAATTAATAAAATACGGTATACTTACAAATAAACTCAGATATAATTGAAATACGACTGTACTAGGTACACACACAATACGGTCACAATCAGAACAGTGGAGACTAACACCATTGTTTAAAAAATAATTTTTTAAATAGTCTTTTAGTATTTTTTAAACAATGCTAAGACAGTTCGAAATAAATAAAGGAGTAACAGGGGCCTGTTGTTTCCGATAATCCGAAACAATGAACGCCATGTACCATGAGTCATTTTTACTATCGTATAGTTCAAATTACACAAATACCCATTATCTATCAAATATTATATTACATATATTTTTATTATTGAAATATTTGTCTGATGAAAAACGATCCGGGTTAGCCGGACTTCCGGGTTATCAGGGGCCGACTTATCGGGGCTCCACTGTATGTTTTCGCTGAAAGTAATATGAACATAAGTGCATAGTTATGATAGTTTATGTAAGTAAGTACATTTTGTCACGAATGTAACATATTCACAAATTGTGAATCACAATATTACATGTAAAGTAGTAGTGAGTAGAATAATTTTATAAGTAAGTAAAATAAATAATGTTTCAAAAATACCTCCTTTATTAAAATAAGAAAATCTACGGTTTCGTTTCGATTTAAATCTGTCTCCTTCCATCCTCCGATAGCACTATTTCTAGGTCTACCTGTTCTCAAGGAGGCTCTGAGGAAGACAAATTTACACCAAAACGACCGTAGTTTCTCGATATAAATTAAAACTTTATATCGCAGTATGGGTAGAACGCCCTCTAACGGGGAATAAGTGAAATGAATTTCAACTCGATTCAAGTTCTCTGTTTAACCTAGGTATGACAATACCAAAAGGCACCGTTAGGAAAATATTCCAATTTACGGTTCAGGGAACCCGTATAAAACGAATCTGTGTACTCTAATACAGAGTATTATGGCATTAGTAAAAAAGGAATGAGTGTGTACTTTGTACGCACATAAGAAGTTATACTTCTATTATTAAACTAATTTTAATACTTACTACTTTCCAAAAATTTTTATTAAAACAATACAAAAAATTAAAACAAGAATGTGTGTGTACTTTGTACGCACGTAAGAAGTTATACTTCTACTACATATTATGTGATTTTTAAGACTATACCAAAAATTTAAAAAAATAAAAGAATAAAACGCACACAAACACATTGAAAAATGCCACAAAGAAAAAATGATTTCTGGACGATAATAATTGTTGGCAAAAATTTTAAATACGCATTTGCTGAAAAAAAAATTATATAACAAATATACTTACAATCATAATATGCATAAAAAAATAAAAAAATAAAACTTGCATCGGGAATTGAACCCTTGAATTTCGTGCCGCTTTGACTCGTAATCGAAGCGTAGACTCACTCGTCCAATCGCACATTATTTATCATGTGGAAAAATACGGTAACTGAACGTTTTACTGTTTGACAATTGTTTTGAAAATTATGTAGTTTAAATTTTGTGGAAGAAAATATAAAAATATAACAAAACAGTAAGAAAACAATATATTAGATGAAGATTGGTAGAACTTTTGTTGGTAATCAAATTAAGTATGTAAATCAAAGCATTACATATCTACGCCAAAAAATCATAATTTAAAAATAAAAATCGAACCTATTTTGGGATTTCTCTCTAAAATCCGCATTCTTGAGAAAATAAATGTATGTATTTCAACCTAATCCAAATGTATAATTACAATATGATTATAATAAAAACTAGGTACTTGCCAAATTAGAATGAGTTTTCCTTGTCCAAAATAGTCCAAAAGTCCAAAAATATAGGTATATGAAAACTATTTAAAAAGGCAGTATAACTATTAACTAACTTTTGTTTGTTGTTTCTTTTCACACAAATTTTAAAACGCAACAACCATAAATAATCTAACTACAGCTGTGCCACAGCCACCATATTGAATAATTTTTGACATGTCATTTGAACATCCAATCAGAACAAAGTTATAATGCGCATGCGCCCGGTCGCTAGGTTTTCCCATATAAAAATTTACCCTCTATCGCCGGTAAAGAAGTATAACTTCAAAAATAAAAGAATAAAACACACGCAAACACATTGAAAAATGAAACCAAAGAAATTATTTCTGAACAATTGTTGAAAAAATTTTAACTAAATACGTATTTTCTGAAAAAAAAATATAATAAATATACTTATAAAATAAATATTAAAAATGAATATAAACAAAATAAAAATTTCCATTGGGAATTGAAACTGCGTCTATCACGTTTAGATTATTTTGAACTCACCCCACGCAGAATTTAACTACCGAGACATTGTGAATGACGTGTGAAGATATACCTAGCAACCAAACGTTTTAAAATTTTTTAGACAGTTTGTTGCTTATTCTGTTAGTTTGATCAAATAAGTTTGATTCTTGTGGAATTAAAATACGACAAAATATAGACTAAAAAAGTAATATATTAGATGGAGATTTTTGTGGTAATCAAATTATGTAAATCAAAGCATTACCTACTAGCTAGGTAGGTACATTTTCCAAATAGGTATTTACCTAATTTGTAATTTTTTATTACAATACTGAAACATTTAAAATAAGGTACGTACCTGTTGCTTTTAAAAACTATTTAAAAAGTCACTACAATAATTATAAACTTGCTTTTTGTCTCTGTCCTCACAACAATAAAAACTAATTTACACAACATTTTGTTTATCCAGAACCTCTATTTGAACAATTATTGACAGATGATTTTAACACCCAATCAGATCCCGTATAACGTTTCATACCATACTGTCAGTGTGCGCATGCGCTCAGTAAAAATAAAAATTTACCCTCGTGCCTAAAGAAGTATAACTTCAATAAGAAAATCTACGGTCTCGTTTTGATTTAAATCTGTCTCCCTCCATCCTCCGATAGTACTATTTCTAGGTCTACCTGTTGTCAAGGAGGCTATCGGAGGATGGAGGCAGACAGATTTAAATCAAAACGAAACCGTAGATTTGCTTATTTTACTAATGACATACTCTGTATTAGTTTACAGTATGAGTACACAGGTACGAGTACACACACTCGTTTCATACGGGTTGTCTGAACCGTAAAATATTTTCCAAATGGTCCCTCTTGGTATTGTCATATCTGGGTTAAACAGAGAACTTGAATCCAGTCGAAATTCATTTCGCCTCTTTCATTGTTACTGTTTTTTTAACCCAGGCCTAATACATTTTAAAGTAGTAGTTGTAGTAATTTGCCTACACCTACAACTATTTAAAAATTGTTACATTACAGTCCCTCTGCATAGTGAATGTGAATTGTGGTTGCAATTAATGGGAGCCTCGTTCTTTGTGGAAGGGGGTGGGGGCGGGAGCATTGAATTTCGCCAAGGGCGCAGGAATGGCAAGATACGTCCCTGGAAATGAATATTGGTTCTCGATAGTGTGAAATTAAACAATACTGATCCAAAGTGGATAGACCCTTTCTTGATTTGCTATTTCTAAGTACCTAAGAACGATTGAAACAGTTTCTCTGTAAGAAGTTTTATAAAAAAACACAAAAGCAAAAACGACCACAGAGACAAAAGTGCTCATTCGCCGCTATTGCACATTGTACTACTATCTTTAATAAAATATCTAATATTTCAAATACATGCTGGCACGGCGTAATTACAGATTCGCCAGTATTGATATATCGTTTGGTGTGCTTTTGTCAATGCATTAAAATATTTGACAAATTCACAATACCATAAAGACTTATGCGCCCTCTAGTAATACGGAAATTAAATAATTGTTAGCCGATATTGCACATAAAAGAGGGCATATTTAGACGTCGATTGATGGACTTAACTCAAAAACGTTGATTTTCGTGTTTCGCCACTATTGTTCTCACCAGGCGATATGGGAATATTTTGAAGAATCTAATCCAGAAAGAATTTTTAGATTCTGAAGCAGAAGAACGATATTGAAACTATTTATTATAAATAAGGATTATATATACACAATTATCTTACCAATTCCCAATAAATTTAAAACCACTTTTGAAGTACTTTTATAAATTCTTCCCGTAGAAATTAAATAAGTTCCAATGCCACAAAAACACAAAATTGATATTACTTGGCAAGAAGTACAAGATTGTTTCTTATCCATATTTTAAACATTCAAATAATTTTACATCTAGAAATGATAACAAAAAAAATATAAACAAACAGCATACAGGAAAACTATAACCTATAAAATAATAAATAGGGTGCGTTCGGACGACCACAGCGGCTGGACAGCTGAGCCAGCAGTAGCTGTCAGACGTCACCGCTGGAAGCCAGCCGCTGAGAGATTTACTAAGCTTTCCCTATCACGGCTGGATGCAACCACTCAGCCGATTTCTGCTGTCAGCCAGCCGCTATGGTCGTCCGAACGCACCCAATGTCAATGTCATATACGATTGTCGTTGCTATGGTAACGGAAAATATGTAGGCACCAAACGGACGTATTTCTAATACCAACTCAAAAATATTTGAATTTGAATATTCATTCTTTGATTCAAATAATTTTTTTTAAAATAGAAATAAAAAAAGAATTATGTATAAATGTATTGTTATTATGAAAATCACTCTTTATTGGAGAAACTGCATTAACAAGAAGAAAATACATATTTGACAACAAAATAAGATTGTCAAAAATGAAAGAAAATTTGAATTGTCAACATCTTTTATTATTTGGCTTGAAGATTAAAATAATAACGTAATATTCTTATTTGTGTCTTTGTAATGCACTTTGTCAATAGAAGCCGTAGTGGAAGCGTTAAAGATGACCACGAACATGAAGATCAGGCACAGGATCAGGCATGTTCGTAAGTATTGATCTCCATTAAGATATAAAACCCTAGATCGATTATAATGAATATTTTTAAATGTAGCCAATAAGTGTATCATGTTAATTTGTTAATATTTTAATATAAAATATTATTTATTGAAAAACTTATTTTGAATTTCTTTGCGCAAAAAACTCCCTAAATGTCAAATGGGTAGGTCCATCTAATGACAAGTGACGGCACCAACAATCACGTGAAACTTCAATAACGATCAGCTGGGCTGACTCTGTTCATTGGGGAGTGGTTGAAAGGGGTGTTTTTTGGAGTTATTCCATTATTTGAAGGTAAAATAATATCGACAATTCATCAATCAACTTAAAGAATTAAAAATTAAAAGAGCATAAAAATAACTTCACTCATTCTTTCCACGTCTAAAATTCATTTAAACTATGCTTCTACCCAATAATTATAATTCTAACTATTTTTTAAGGGTAGGGAATAAATTAGCATGACCTAGAAGAACCAAAATAGCTACGCTTTTCTTTAGATCTCAATGGGTCAGTGTTTGTTATGCATTTAAATAAATAACAGATTGCTTCCTCAAGAAGAAATATTATTTTTTTGTTATTTTGGGGAAAAAAGCTTGTTCACTTTTGTAAATTGAACAGCATACAGTACTTTACTATTACCCATGAATTGTTCTTATCCTAATATCGTTAATATGTTTATTTAGCTCAAAAACAATCTTGAGTTTAAAAGTCACATGACAACATTAATTGAAATTCAACATGAAGCTTAAAAAACCAAAGTACCACTATATAGATATATAATTTGGAAAATAGTTAACTGTTTTTTTTATTTTAGGAGTGATAAAGAAGATCTTGGAAGCCACCATAGACTTAATTCACATAGAACCAGCATACTTTCTGATCACCAAGAAGAAATGACTGAGTATTGGTTGATATCTGCCCCAGGGGATAAGACCTGTCAACAGACATGGGACACGATGAATAATATGACAAGTAAACAGAATAATTTGTCAACCAACTACAAGTTTCAAATCCCGGACTTGAAAGTAAGTACCTTTTGAATCTGTTGCGGATACGAAATAATATTGTTTGGTTTTCTGTTTAGTCGACATGAATGAAAATAACTTGTTTTCTGTTCATTTTTTATGAGCTATAAATACCATCTTACAATAAATTTTATCCAGAAGTATGTACAGTAAAACCTCCGTTAACCAAAACCTGTTTAACCAAAACATTGTTTATCCGAAATGGTTGAAATTTTCAATAATTTCAAAAAAGCAATAAAATTAAGGAAAATGAACATGTTTAACAGTGTTTTTTTTAAGAAATCTTTTATTTTCTTTTGTGTTTTCCTTTGACAATGTTTTGCAGCTATATCTCGCCAGTACTATGTTATTTGATACAAGAAGAATACAAAATACAATGTTATTTTTAACCGAAATTCTTGTTATCCGAATTGGCCTACCCCCAATTGTTTCGACTAACGGAGGTTTTACTGTAATACAATACATCATTAACCAATTAACACATCCGCTACCAAGGGTGTAGTTGAGCTTTGTTCTTATAGACCTTAGCTATTTTAATTGATGGTATGTGCAGTACAATCCCTGGCTTACAGGTGAGACACTGGTCTATGCAAAACATTCGATGTGGTTCATGAGTCTCTTGGTAGCGAAAATTTTATACATAATTATCAGTAATTTTGTTCTTAATAGGGAAATATTCATGAATTTATTTACATCTTTGCGTTTTTTAATTATGTCCCAATAGGACATTGGGCGTTAGTGTTATCATAATTGCAAGAATGTATGATTGAGTTATTTTATTTATTTATTTATTTATTTACGGTTGCAACCATTTACAAAAAAAAAATACATTAAAATGTCAACTAAAATAAAGAGAACTAAAAATACCAATTTTAAAAATACCAATCATACCTAAGGACATTATAACCTCCTAACTGCTAACCTTACTGCAGTGAAACCTGCTTAATTCGAACTTCCATAATTCGAAATCTTCTTTAATTGGAATTATTATTCTGGTCCCTAGCATTTCCTATATAAATAATGGTAAAAAGTCTTGAATAATTCGAATTATATTTTGGATAATTCGAACTTTTCTACTATCTTTTCTGAATATCTTAGAATCTTTTGTCATTACTGAGAAGCTTTTTCTTCTTATTGTCTTCGATAGCTTAGATTCGAATTATCCAAGTTTCACTTTACTTGATATAAGGATGAATTAAAAATATCTATATTACACCTCACTAGTAAGCTGTTAGTGTTTCTAAGCAATCTAACCAAGCCAATACCAGATCCATAATTGGTTCGGTGTGCTTGTACAGCAAAAGTAGGATGTGCTCTAAGAGATCTAGGTGGAACATAAATTGTTAGTTAGCTCTTGAAGGAGTTCAGGACAATCCATTGAGTTTTTAAGAAGTTTAAACACAAACAGAAAATCTAATATCTCTCCACGAAAAGACAATGAACAGTAATCAGTTAACAAAAGCATACCTGTGTAAGAATAAGGAATGGAGAGCTTGAAAGAACAATACATGAGGAACCTACGTTGAATTCTCTCAAGAATTTCAGTATGACCCAAAGTGTAAGGTGACCAAACAACAGAACAGTACTTTAGATGTGACCTAACCAGAGAATTAAATAGCAACTTCAGTGTGCAAGTTATTAAAATCAGATGAGTGTCTTTTAACAAATCCAAGCTGTTTTAGTGCTTTAGCGGAGATATATTCAACATGCTTACCAGAAGACAAATCACACTGAAATATAACGCCAAGATCTTTATAACTACTTAGATACTTTTTGTATAGGAGTGCCGAGTAACATATAAGAAAAATCAATTTTATGAAAGATTTTGCAAAAAGATAGTACTTTACATTTAGAGGGATTCAAATTTAATTTGTGATAAGAACAATAGTCCTGCAAACATCGTTAATGCATCCTACAATTGAACATAGTCAGATGGCTTCTCAATTATTCAAAACAATATAAGATCATCCGCATAAATTAGTATTTCAGATTCTTTAATACATTGTACTACATTATTTATAAATGAGATGAAGAGTTCAAAACAGTTTGAGAATTAAAATTTTTATTTACATCTAGTAAAGACAAGTTTATTTTTTATGATGCTGTATGAAACAATTTTTATAGAACATTACAGTACATTCTACACAATATGTTGGTGGTCTGGCTTTACAATTTTCTCCTTGACATTGTCTCTGCTTTTCACGTTTTTCCATGAAGTGTCCTTTCCCATCTAATCTTATGTCCATAAAGACTTTTGATGATGATGTACACAGTCTTTCTACTGTACTTCTTGTACTAAAAGTCAACTTTGGGTAGGGAACAGCTATAAGTTGACAAAAGTCTAATAAAGTAATATTTGACTTATTGACCCGTTTGTAGAGAAGCCATAAATTTACTATTGCCATAACAATCAATGGTATGAATATTGGCATATACCACTTCTTGGTCCTGCTTTTAGTGGCATATTTTTCAACAAACCAGTCGTGTTTAATCCATGTCTCCCATGTTTCTAGTAAATCATCATCAGCTCCATCTTAATCTGTTAAAAGAATCAGGTTCCGGCTATAGTGCTATTACCTCAATCTCTTCAGCATTCATAAAATTAGGAAAATTTATTATATCTTAGAAACCTTGTAAAGATAATGCTTTTCTGCACATATTATGCAAAGAACATAAATATGTAGACTAATAGCAAAAACATTTCATTTACTTTATTTTTACATTTATTATCCAAAATATTATTTGTTAAAATATTAGTTACTGTGAAATTATTTCTTAGTCCAAGTAATGAAGCTTAAAATAGGACAAAACCTCGCAATTTTTACAGAATGGATTGATTTGGTTGAAAATTTGAGAATAAGTAGTGGATAGTCCAATGATCAAAATCTATATGATGCCAAAAGGCGCTTTTATCATGGGGGTGGTTGCCACCCCATCTTGGGGGGTGGAAATTTTTTATTATATTTTGACCACAAAAGTTGGTAAAAAGGTTCATTCTAAACAAAAAAACGTTCTATACATTTTTTGATAAAATTAATAGTTTTCCATTTATTCGCTATCGAAAGTGTTAGTTTTATATCGTAAAATTCAATGTTTTCAATAAGTTTTCTGCTAATACCTCCAAAAGTTTTCGTTTTATCAACACAATCTTACTTAACAAAAATGTACCTTAAAAAAATAAACAAAACCGCTTTTTAAAATTCTCTTTAAGACCAAAATTAATCGAGCTATACTTTATTATATGTTAGCTCTTCTTTATCAAATGCTAAATAGTGTAGTTTCAAAGTAAAAAGACGGAAAAACTATGGATTTTTCGAGGATAACTTGTTCAAACTAATTTAAAGCATTTAAAAATATCTATATCCAGAAATAAAAAACAAGTCCCTAGCTCAAAAATTAAGTGACTTATAATGAAAAGTATGTCAGTCCCTATTTTTTTCAGCAAAAAAGTGATTGGAATCAACCCCCTAATCACCAACCTAATTAAAATTAGTCATTGACATTATTTGGCATTCTTTATTTATGTATTATTCATAGGTTCTAGAAGTTTGACGGGCTTAGAACGATTAGTATTTAAAAAAATGGAGTTCAAAGCGAATAACGAATTTTTGTAGTTTGGAAAAAAATGGCTTTTTCTTCAGAATAGAAAGATTAGCATCAGAGAAACGAAAAAATGTTTAGATATGAAATTGTAGCTTATTTAATTACCAAGAAGGTGGTTTGCAAACATTTTTGCCATAGGAAAAATGTTTGCAAACCACCTTCTTGGTAATTAAATAAGCTACAATTTTTAATTATTAAAACTTTTAATAACATGCAAAATCCACCTTTACCAACCTTTTCAAAGTCACCTCTTTTTGCGACTGAGGATTTTAAAAAGATTTAATGTTAATAAGCTCATAGATCTTGTAAAAGCCTACAAAATTATTTTTTACCAAACTTTCTAAGATAAAAAATAAAAAAATTTCGGTTAAAAAATCAATATATTTTTTTGAAAAAAAAAAGAAGAAATCCAATTGGAAGCATAATAATGTAAGTTAGCGGTGTTTTTAATCATTGGCCTTATTCATTCTTTTTTATTTATGTATTATTAATAGATTGTAGAAGTTTGACTGGCTTAGATTGATTAGTTTTTAAAAACTGGAGTTAAAAGCGAATAACGAATTTTTATAGTTTGGTAAAAAATGCCGTTTTCTTCAGAATTGAAAGATTAGCATCAGAATTACAAAAAAATGTTTAAATATGAAATTGTAGGATATTTGATTCCCAAGAACTTGGTTTGAAAAAATTTATTCTACAGCAAAAAAGACTGAATCGTAAATGAGTACATATCGAAAAACATTGATTTTTTCAGTATAAAACTAACACTTTCCATAGCGAATAAATAGAAAACTATTAATTTTATCAAAAAAATGTATAGAACATTTTTTGCTTACAATGAATGTTTTTATCAACTTTTGCGATCAAAATATAATAAAAAATTTCCACCCCCCGAGATGGGGTGCAACCACCCCCATGGTAAGAGCGCCTTTCAGCATCATATATATTTTGATCCTTGGACTATCCATTACTTATTCTCGAATTTTCAACCAAATCGATCAATTCTGTTAAAATTGCGAGGTGAAAAGCTTCTGTTCCTGGACTATCTCCCAAATATAATACTTATATAAAATTTTTTAACAAATTACCTGTTAGAATTAAATTGCAACAGAATTTTAATATATGTATTTAGAACTGAAATAAAAAGCATTTTATTGGATTTAGAACCATATTCTGTGTATGAGTTTTTAAATCATACATTTTAACTTGTAGTAGTTGTAATTGTAATTTTGTATGTATATTAGACACTTATTATTCAATTGTGGCAATTTGCTATAAGTGTGTTGTTTACAATTTTTTTTAATAAAAGATATTTTGAATTTGAATTAATAAATATGAATCTTTTTATGCAAATCACAATAAACAAATGTAAAATTCCTCGTTAGAGGTGGTTAAATGCATGTGTTGATATATTATTTTAATATAATTGCCAACCAGTCGGTGAGTTTTCATTCAGTTCAGTCTTCTTACAAGCCTCTCTAATGATGGGTAGACCTAGAAACATTTGTCAGAGGAGCGTAAGAGACTCAGATTGAATCGAAACGCAACTGGCTATGTTCATTTTATTATAAATTTATTATTTATTTGACTTTATAAAATTATTTTCGAGAACGTAAATACAGTAGACTCCCTCTATAACGAGAACTGAAATGGCGGACTAATAATTACCTCGTTATAAGTGTATGTCGTTATATCAGACAACAATAATATCGTGCATACATATGAATATATAGTTTTCTAAAACACCAACTTCACTATAGTGAAGTCATTCGGAGCAATATAAGTTGCTAAATATTGTTTCCTCAGCAATAAGGCTTCGCCATCATAAATTGTAAATTTTCTTACAATATCCAATATCGGTCGATAAATAAACAGAACAGGAAGAGGTTTATTAGGCGGTGGATTTTATTACAGCACTATCCTCGATAACGACACAGATGTGTTGACTGTGAGTTGGGGTATTTATTTATAGCCATTACAGCGCTAAAAATAGGTAAAGATACATATTCTACGATTTTATTTTTCCTCGTTATAACCAATATGCCTCGTTATAGAGGTGTTACAGTTCAATAGGAATTTCATGGGACATCTAGTGTACCTCGTTATAAGCGAAACCTCATAATAACCGTGTTCGTTATAGCGTTATAGAGAGAGTCTATTGTATAACAAAAGTGTGTATTATTTCCTCAGTCTGGATATATATTATAGGTTGGTACTCTGGATCAGTTAGTAGGACTTTCTGATGATCTGGGCAAGCTTGATGGGTTCGTGGAGCAGGTTACCAGGAAGGTAGCTCAGTACCTTGGAGAAGTACTTGAAGAACAGAGGGACAAGTGGTCAGAAAACCTGCAGGCCAATAACAGTATGTTTTTTAATAGTAGCTACTAGTTTTCTTAGAGAAACAATGATTGACACAAAATTAAAATCAGCATGACTTTGTATTTTCTTTGAATTGGATTCTTTGAAAAAATTGGTCTTAATGTTTTTAACATTTTATTAAGAAATTAATCAGTAAAAGTATTGATTTTAAAAGTAGAAAATATGGCTTATTAATTTTTAATATAACAATTACTTTTGCTTTCATTTCTTAGAGTGCATTTTCCAGGTTATATAGTATTGATTTGATATATTATTAATGTTCTCCAATTAATAAAACAAAGAGAATTAATAAATGTGAGAAACTGCGAGTGTATAGGCTAGAGCTTGGTATAGCAAATGAAGTAGATAAATATTCCCCTTCAAGCTGTACAGAATAATAATTTTAAATAAAAAAATCTTTTGTTTCACTTCATTTTTAATCAGTTCTATTGAATTCTTCATATTTGGAAATGATTAGAACGATTTATAATACAGTGATGTGCGCGCTAATAACCAGCAAAATAACACAAACAATTTACAACCTTATATAACAATAAAACACTGAAAAAATTTGTTTTCTATACTTCAACAAAATTTATTACAACGATGTTACTACTTAGTAAGGCACTCTGCCGAAACAGCTGCAGTCATATCGTTGTAATAAATTTTGTGGAAGTATAGAAAACAAACGTTTTCAGTGTTCTATTGTTAGATAAAATGAACTTCCATCAAGTAACGGTCGAATCCATCAATAATTTACAACCTAATGCGTTGTGAAACAAAAAGAGATGAAACTAGTAGAGGTGGGGTATAAACCTATAAAAAATGACCACTTACAATAGTTTCCAACCTTTAGACGTTACCTTTTTTATTTCAACTGACACAAATAAACATCAAAATATGACAAGGAAGTAGCTGAATATTTTTTGCCTGAGGGAATGGGAGAACTGTGTCTGTTTAATATTTAAATTAGTTTTGAAATAATAGTTATATATTTATGATATAAATGTTAAAAGTACAATTTTAAGGCACGCATGTGAAAGTTTGCAGAATGAGCGAAGCGAATTCTGCAATTCACATGAGTGCCTTAAAAATGTACTTTTTAACACGTATATCATTCAATATTTTTTCTACAAACGTCTTATATATAACCACAATTATAATTTATTCATTCTCAATTACAGGACAATATCTACAAAAACTTTTACTTGAACTTGACTGACATTCCATTTTTATATTTTTCTTAACATTACATCAAAACTGCCTATACTGTCAATACGTAAATCATAACAACTATAGAATAACATCTACTTTTATTGTTGTATATTCTAACAAATTTTAATAGTTTTTGAAGATATTCTTCTTTAGCGGCGAATCGATTGAGGGTAAAATTGTACATTTACCGCGCGCCTGCGCACACTGACAGTATGTAGTTCTGACAGTATTGTAGTTCATTGCTAATCTTTCAAGATAGGTATGTATGTATCTGTAACCGTGCAAATAAGTCATTAAAAGAATATAGGTATTAGTGGTTTTAGGAAATGTATTATTTATTATAATTCTTGTGTTTTTGGATTAATAAAATATTATGTAAGCATAACATTTTTACACTATATGTCGCCGTGTTGTGTAATTATATCCGAAACTGACATATCTATTTCTAGTGCCTCGATGGAGTAGTTAGAAATGCGTTAGCACTGAGATTGGAAGGTTGCGGGTTCAATTCCCGGGCAATTCATATTTTTTTTTATTTTTGGTTGTTTTAATAAAAAATTTTTGAAAGTGGTAAATAAGAAAGTTAGTTTGATTTTTAAATAAAATACAAATAACCTTTTAAGTATATTTACTTCGTTTAAATTACCTATTATATAATAGAAGAATATCTTCTGTACATAGTACACACACATTCTTTTTTTTTTCTACAAACGTGTTAAAAATGCAATAATACAGTTTAAATTAAATTTTAAAAAACCTTTTAAACCACCTTTTTCAAATTGCGCAAGTTGTTCTATTAATATTAATGTTAATAAATGAAATATAAATATTTTGACGTCTCACAATTTAACAATTGACTTTTAACTGCAGTGCCTTAAAATTTTTAAAGCACTAGTGCTTTAAAGTAGCATTTTTAACGCTCATATGGAGTGCTAAAAATTGCATTTGTAACACGGTTGTAGAAAAAATATTTTAAAAATCAAAGTAAAATTATTAACTCATTAATCATAGTCTTTGTTTTTGATTTATTTATGGACAGCCTTGCTTCCAAACGCACTCATTCTATTCGTTCTAACAGCTGCGTCAAAATTATTTAAAATAAAAAAATTTAATGTAACGTTAATGTCATATGGCCCGATAAAGTCTATTAGCTCTTAGCTAAAGTCTAAAGGTGGGAAACTATCGTAAGTGGTAATGGTAATAGATTAATACTGATAATTTGCCACCTCTCCTATTTTCATCTCTTTTTATTTCACAACGCATTATGTTGTCCATCTTTTGCGTTATTTTGCCTCTTATTAGCGTGCTCATCACTGTATATCATAGAGCCAAAGAATCTCGAATGAGGAAATCAAAATTCAAACAAATGATTGTTTTTTCCGATATTCTCGAGATTATGTACTTGCACTGGTTTTCAGAAGGTCAAACAGTAATCAATATTATTCTTCACAGTCTTGTTGAACTCTAAATAATCACGAAAAACGACCCAAATAAAAGGAGGATGCGATAGTTTTCCGTCAATATAATGCGCCGGCGTATTCTGCACTGTATTTCAAGAAGTTTCCAGACAACTACAGGATTTCAGTGTTGGATCATCCGCCTTATTTTCCGGATTTTGCATCGCGAGACTTCTATCTATTTCTTAAAGTGAAATTTACATTAAGATGAACAAGATTTAAGTCTGTTAAAGCTGCTAAAACGGTACATGTTCTGAAGGAGTAAACAGAAGAAAACTTTCAACATTGATTCGAACCATGGAAGATGCTCTATCGCATGGAGTGTTGTAGGGATAGAGGGGACTGTAGGTAATAATAAGTAAAACAGGGTGTTGAATATAAAACAGAGTGTTGAATATAAAAGAGTGTTGAATATAACAAGCCATTAGTCCTGATATTTGTTGACTACGAAAAAGGTTTTGACACCATAAGTCATCAAAAAATGTTAAACGCCTTAACAGAGTGTCATATAGATCATCGCTATATAAACATGATTAAATACATCTATCAAAATGAAACAGCAAGCGTGAAACTGGCAGATAAAAAGACCAACGCATTTAAAATAAAACGGGGAGTGCGACAGGGAGACACAATTTCGCCAAAATTGTTTACAACATTATTAGAGCATATTGTTTAAGAACGCAAATCTGAGTGAAAAAGGAATTAATATCAACGGAGAAATACTTAGTCATTTGAGATTCGCTGACGATATTGTTCTTTTTGATGACAGCATCGATGATGCAGTATCGCAACTGGAGAAACTATACCTAGCCTCCTTACAAGTTGGATTAAAAATCAACCATACAAAAACGCAAATCATGACAAATCTTGTGTTAAGCGAAAAGATTTCAGTAAATGGCATGCCTATTGAAGAAACCACCTCTTATAAGTACTTAGGGCATGAGATACGCATAGGAAGAGATAATCAAACGTGCGAACTAAGCCGCCGCATAGGACTCACTTGGTGGCATTCGGCAAGCTGAGCTATGTTCTTAAGTCAGAACTGCTTAATATATGTGTCTCAAAAGAAAAGTCTTTGATCAGTGTGTGTTGCCAGTACTTACCTATGGTGCAGAAACTTTAACAATAACCAAGAAAGTAAGAAATCAAATTTGTGTTACCCAAAGAGCCATGGAACCGATGGACACAGCGAATAATATACTGGAGACCAAGACAAGAAGCATATCGAAGTAGAGGTCGTCCGCAAACAAGATGGTGTGATGACATAAAACGGATCAACAAAAACTGGATGCAAACAGCACAAAACAGGAATACATTAAAAAAAGACTGAGGGAGACCTATATCCAGCAGTGGATAGATCCGGGTTGAATGATGATGATGAAGTAAAACGGTATAGGACCACATCTCATAGATAGACACTATTCTCTCTCTCTATTGTCTTTCCTCCTTATGGAGTATTGGGCGCTCTTGCGTTTCTTAGCCAAAAGTGAAAGATGGCTGATTGGCTGGATCAGCGCATCCTCTTGTATTTTATTCTTTCGAGATTTCCTCTACAAGTCTTTTCCATTCTCAAGTCTTTCCATTTTCCATTACCAGAGAACGGCAGTTCTCGCCAGTGGCGCACACCTACCCCCTACACGTGACACTATATATACACGAAATTTTCGATTTTCTAAATCTGACTGTATTGAAAATTGGGCCAAATCCCATCTTAAAGTTTAGGAAAAGACTCACACCCATTCATATGTCAACCATCCATTTTGGTCCAAGAGTGTGGATTTTACGGCCCCTCCTATTTAGGGTCTGTTTTTCGTTCTCGCCCCCAAAACTCCCAAAAACTTCGAAAATTTAACTCCGACCTTTGCGTCTTCTAATAGAAGCGATTATTACCTTTCCAACACATGTCTAATTTTGAAAATCGGTTATACCGTTCAAAAGTTACTGAGCTCAAAAATATGAGTCAATTTTTATTTAAAAAAAGGGAAAATGTTTGTGGATATGTATGTATGTATGTTACACTTGAAGTTGTTGAAGTATGTATGTATACCGGGTGGTGAATTGGAACACGGGCCATAGGAAACTCAATGTAAAATTCTAAACTGTTGAATTCCTGCTTCCCTAATTATTTTATATCAAAAGTCATAAGAAACTATTTGTAGATAGAGAATTGAATTCTGTATTGAAAACAACTGTCAATATTGTTCTATGAACAATAATTATTCAAAATTTTATAAAAATATAATACAATTTTCAGAGAAATACGCCAAAGTTACGCCACACACAGTGCAATAATGTGTATAAGATTGCATTCGGTGACAATGAATTTATTATATTAACAATTTGAACTGTCAATTTCTTTATTTATTTTATCATTTATTGTTTAAAACACAATAAAGTTGATCAGATACCCTCAGTCAAGGAGAAAGTATTAATAATAAAGATATTTTCTTCAGTCATTAGTGTGCTCACTGTCAGTTAAATAGTAACATGTGGCCTAACATGCCCACACATACCTACTGCGGTAAATACATTATATTTTTCAAAATTTTGGAATGTGTTTAAATCGTAGAACAATTGTAACTTCTGTTTTAATACAGATTTCAATCCTCTACAAATAACTTCTCATGACTTTTGATGTAACATAATTAGGGGAGCAGGAATTCAACAGTTTAAAATTTTACATTGAGTTTCCTATGGCCCGTTTTCCGATTCACCACCCTGTATATGTATGTGTGTGGAAAAGTTAAACCAATCTGAATTTTTTTTCTGTGTTTGAAGAGGGGGTGATGGACGATTCAGAACCGGTTTAGTTTGTGCGTTTTGACTACCCATAAGCCAGCTATAGGACTTGGTAGGTACAAAACCGCATATTTTTTGGCGGTATATATCTTCGGTTCAAGAAGAGACAGGAGAACAGTAAATACACCAAATCAATAGCGTTGAGTTAAGCTTTCAAATGGTGTCTAAGCTGTCAGGATCAGACATACACACGGCTCAGTATAGCCGAAAAACTGAAAAACTAAACTTTGAAAATTTTGTTTTTTCGACAATTACTCAAAATTTCAACCTACGAATTACACCAATAACTGAGCGTTTGTAGAATGACTAGGCGAATCTAACGGTGTATACCTTATATCCGGGAAAATTCGAATTTTTAAGTTATAGGCTTCATAAGTATGATCAAATCTATTTCTTATGGGAAAAACGGTTTTTCAATCTCAATAATTCCTGTAATAGCTTCAGTTATCATACTTGACCTTAGATGCATAAGATACTACTTGTCAATACGTTTCAAACTCATGTTTAGTGAACAAAATCGGTTAAGCCGTTTAGAAGTTATTAAGCTACAAAAGTGTAATCCAATTAACGATTATTCCCTAAATGGTTTATGTAGTTGTAGTGGTTACGACGCTAATTTGATCTGGCAACGGGCAATCCGAGTTCATTTACCATCCATCCCAATATTTTTTCAATCTATTTCGAATAGAAAAAAATCTAGTGTACATTCGATGGACACTAGATCATTTGGGAGATAATGCGACAAAGGCGACCATTTATAAAGCTTAACGTGTAATCGAGAAACATTGCATTCAACTTTATACATTTAATTTATAACTTTGAAAAACTCCTGATATAAGAATAAAAAACCGCTAAACGCCGTAAAAATGAGTGGCGCTACAAAAGATCTGATATGAATATTACGTGGCGCAAAAATGTATTTTCATTTTGATGCAAAACAAAATTCTAGTTTTATTTTAAAATATGTTTTCATAATATTTGCTAAATTTGAAGTAAACGCGCCACAAAAGAGTTTCAAAATTAAAACTGTATCAAAGTTACTCTTTTGTGGCGCGTTTTACTTCAAATTGGGCAAATATTATGAAAAAATCTTTTAAAATAAAACTAGAATTTTGTTTTGCATCAAAATGAAAATACATTTTCGTGCCACGTAATATCAGATCTTTTGTAGCGCCACTCATTTTTACGGCGTTTATCGGTTTTTTATTCTTGTTATTGTATGCGCGCCTCCATTCGTTTTTCACGTTATCTCTGCAAGCGAAATATATTTTATCTTTATTTTATATAAATACATGTAAAACAAAGTAAGAGAGAGGAATTAATGTACTCTAAGAAAAAGAGATGCACATATTTAAAAAAATAATCTTTATTTTATTTAATGAAAAGGTTTAGAGATTTATTAAAATAATGGTTGAGTTTTTGAGAAAAATATTAGATAATAGTAATAATCCTAGATTTTTTGCAAACTATTTCTTACCTTCTTTTTATACATAATTAAATTCAGATTTCATAATTTTAGATATATATTTTTTTCAATTGTTACAAGAGTGATCATATTTTTTTCCGAAACTCTACAATTTCTTTTTATTGTGACTTTATAACAATAAACATTTGACCACTATATTGTTCTAAAGTCAAATTTGTGCCTCGTCTTTGGTAAGTTTTAATAAAAAATAAAAATTTGGTATTAAAAATTAGCACTTTCTTTCAATTAAGTCAAATACTGTATCTTTGTAGAGAATCTAAGAAAGTTGTTGAGTGTAATAAAATAAAGAGTTGTCGGTTTTGCACTTCAAAGTATTAATTAATATTCTTCCAGTATTTTTCCTTTACTGTCTCATTTGCCGTGAGCATATTTTATTCTATTTTCTTATGTTTTACTATTTTGAAAATATCTGAAAAGTGACACCATTTTACTGAAATAGCATATATAATCTTTAAATTGAGAGTTTGTATAGTTATTTTAACTTCTTGAATTTTTTAGTTGAATATTTGTTATATTCAGCATTATTTAATTATGTTCATATTGTCACGCGAAAATAAAAGTTTTTTGTGCATTTTTAGAAAAGGTATTGATGAATTTCAAAAATCTACCTTTGAAGCGATTTTTTATGTTTTTTTCAGTAAAATCGTGTCACTTGTTCATACAATTTACCGGTCTTCACCGTTAGTATTTAAAATCAAGTAGCTATCTTACATTGTCAATTTTTATAAATGTATTTTTTGCATATATTTTGTTTATTACATATTATTACATATCACCAAATTTGCTAAAAGTAGTTGTTAAATACATGTATCAAAACGTGTCAAAAAGGCTTTATTTTGCTAATTTCTCTGGTCTATAAGGCGCTACTTTCAGTTTCAGCTATTTTTGGGTATAAAAATTTACAAAGATACAATAACATTTTACTTGTTTAAAGAAGAGTGCTTTACATATTTAGAATTTTTAATATATAATCATTCAATAACAATTTAATACAATTTTCTTATCAATAAATAAAAAAAAATGTTTTTTAATGTTAAAAATTGACCATTGAATTTATGAGAAAACAAATGGAACATTTTTCTGGAAAATTATAATTAAAATAAACAGAACAGAACAAGAATTTAAAGAAATGTTTAAAAATTCAAAATCGTTAATCGTATTAACTAAATTTAATGAATTTTTTTCAACATTTACATACAGGGTGATTGATTAGTGGGGTAAAGCTCAATAGATCCGCTATAGTAATAGCAATAAAAGTTAATAACAAAAATTTTAGCCACCTTTGAGCTTCACATTACAAACTTAGTTAGAATGTTATAGGATGTTCGATAACACAGTGACAGACCAAACTTATGTTTTGTTAAATGGAACACCCTATATTTTATTTTAAATTCGGAATCCTGTTAACTTCTCCATCACAAAAATATAAAGGTTTGTTATGTTATACAGGGCATTTACAAAGTTATAACCAATTTTGTATGAAAATCGTAACAAGTTCAACTCCCTGTATAAATAAAAATAAGCACAACAGCAGTGGTTTATTAATGCCATATTTTTTTGTTTATTGTCAAAATTTTCAAGAAATATTGACATTGCTAATTTTCTTTATATCAAATACAGGGTGAGTCAAAACGCAAGTACATTATTTTCTCAGTGATGTTAAATGGAACACCCTGTATTTTATATCATTATTGAAAAGTAACATTACCGTACTTATAACATTCCCTATGTCGAAATTTATTAGTTTTCGAGATATTTTCATTTTTCAGAGCAAATTATTTTAGGTGTCTAAAATCTAAATTCTAAGTAAGCCATGACTGAATTCACAATTGACGATTACTGATTATCAATCCGGTAATCAAGGTAACAATGTAGCAAATAAAGAAATAAAAATAATTTATTAGTAATACATTTTACAAAAAAAAATACAACCACAACATGCAACATTTTTGAAACAATTAAAAACTACTTTTTTATGTAAATGTAACAAAAAAAGAAAGAAAATTAGTAATAAATTTTACAAAAAAACACACAAACACAAAATACAACATTTTGTGAAGACAATTAAACACTACTTTTGTATGTAAATATAACAATGTAACAAATAAAGAACGAAAAATAATTTATCAGTAATACATTTTGCAAAAAAAACATGTTTGAAAAAATAAGAAGCTACTTTTAACAAAATATTTTTAATATTTAATTACATAAGGTGTTCAAAATTATCTCCTAACACATTTATGTACGCCTAAAAACGATCATTGAATGAGCTACTTACTCTACGAAGTATTTGTAAATTAACACATCGAAATACACTTTGTATTCTATTTTTCATCTCATCCCTTATTGTTGGAGGTATTTTATAAACTTCATTATTAACGTAACCCCAAAAAAATCAGTCCATTTTATTAAATTCTGGCGATTTGAGTGGCCACGCTACTGGTCCATTGAAAAATGAAAATATCTCGAAAACTAATAAATTTAGACATAGGGAACGTTATCTAAAAATTAAAGTACGGTAATGGTACTTTTCAATAGTGATACAAAATACAGGGTGTTCCATTTAAAATTACTGAGAAAATAATGTACTTGCGTTTTGACTCACCCTGTATTTGATATAAAGAAAATTAGCAATATCAGTCATTCTTGAAAATTTTGACAATACGTAAAAAATATGGCATTAATAAACCATTGCTGTTTCGGTTATTTTTATTTATACAGGGAGTTGAACTTATTACGATTTTCATATAAAATTGGTTATAACTTTGTAAATACCCTGTATAACAACAAAACTTAAAATTTTTGTGATGGAGAAGTTAACAGGATTCCGAATTTTAAATAAAATATAGGGTATTCCATTTAAAAAAACATAAGTTTGGTCTGTCACTGTGTTATCGAACACCCTGTAACATTCTAACTAATTTTGTAATGTGAAGCTCAAAGGTGGCTAAAATTTTTGTTATTAACTTTTATTGCTATCTACTAATCAATCACCCTGTATAGATTTTTTTCTGTGTCCAATTTCAGAGTTTGATTAATTTTTTGAAAGGTTGAAGACATTGTTATATTTTCTTTTATTTAATTTGTTCTACTTTTCATTTGATTCCTATATATTCATTCAGATTTTTGTATATTTCTTCATCCGTTTTGTTCGCTTTCGTAAAATATTTTTTTATTACTTTAAAGTAACACGATACCTAATCCTATGTTTAACTAGAATTTTATGTTTAACCTAATCTGCTGCTTCGTTTTCTTTATTCAAAGATTACTCAGCTTATACTTTCTTCTGTCTCTAATATTTAATTTTTTCTATATTATATCGCCAGATAAAATTGTAACCTGATTCTTTTTTAAAATCTGCTAGAACCGTTTTTGTTGTTTTACAAGACACATTATTGAACATAGCAAGAAATGAAAGCAATGAGATCTTTAAGATGGGCTCGAAATTAATATTTTTTGATACACTACGTATGAATTGTACAATCAAATAGAAAATTTTGTTAATATTTAACCAATATGAAAACTAATTTGGGACCAAATTGAAGCAAAATAAAAATGAAGGAAAACTAAATTATCTGGTATTGTACATATGGATCTATGTGTATCGTCATATTTTAATGATTTTGCAGTTATTGATTTATAGTACTGTATCAATTTTAACGATAACAGGTGATCCATTAAACTTATATAATTAAGTGATTAGTTAAGAGTATGAAAAAAATGACTAGGTATGCTATATCTACAGGGTGTAACAAAAAGGCAGGTCATAAATTAAATCACATATTCTGGGATCAAAAATAGTTCCATTGAACCTAACATACCTTAGTACAAATGGCACATAAAAAAAGTTACAGCTCTTTGAAGTTACAAAATGAAAATCGATTGTTCCAGCTATTTAAGAAATCAACTTTAACTTGTAGAAAAATTAAAAATGAAAATATAAATTATAAAATAATAATGACAATTGAAAACGTTAAAATAAAAAAATAAATAAATGAAAACTATATATTAAGAGTAAATAAGAATGGTATGCCCATAAGGCTGGTAGCAGTGGTATTAATATTACATTAGTATACATTTAAATAAAAAATGACATGAATTAATTTGGTTCCAGTAAAAATGTTCCGTTGTTTTCGTTAATTTGGTTTCTTATGTAATGGCATGCACAACATTAACAATAATATACTAATCCAACTAACCACCACAGACACACGTGCGAGCATGTCTCTTTTAATTTATTTCAAACAAAATTACACAAATTAATTTACTGTTGTATTATCTACAAAATTGCTACTGTCGTCATCTTCAGTTTCTGGGTGACGAACATGATGGAAATGTTTTACATTACGTACCTAAACACACATTCATTTAGGTATAATATGCTGTAGTATAAAAGGTAGAGTGTAAGATATCAAACCGCCAGTTTATACTGATTAATCAGAAAGTAAAATATCTAAAAGTAGGCCTCTTATTTAAAATTGTTCCAACCCTCCATGGCGCACTAGCCTAATGGTTATTTTATCCTCAGTCAGCACTTTCAATTTCTCCATTTTTTTGATACGTTACACCGCTGCAGCTACCATATACATTTTCCCATAAGTTGTGGCTACGGACAATCTTAGTCTTTGTTTCATCTAAAAGTTATTTCAACACTTCCATGAAAAATATTTCAATCGATGAAAGAACTTCGCTTTTATGACTGAATTAGCAATAATTTTTAAATCTTATGGAATATGATAAGAAATTTAAGAATGTCTTGTAATCTATTTACATACTTTACACTACCAGCAACTAACAACAGTTATATTTTAAGTTGTACATATTGTAACAGTATAACAATAATATAAGAGTGGAGTTACTACCTATAACATTGGGTACTAATTGTTCAGGTTTAAACTAGCTCTGTCTCTCAGGTGTACCTACGTCTTATCTTAAATGCAAATCTGAACAGTGAGATTTTGGCAGGGACAAATTAAAGATTATATTAACTAATAATATTTATTATGCATAAAAAAATAAATTAAATATATATTAATTAAAAAAAAAGCAAACCTTGCCTAAAGCTTTACAAATATAGATGAAAAAATTATACTTATAGCAAAATATATTTGTGTCATTTCCAGATGTAAGGTGAAGTTGCAATTGAATGTAGTTTCGGGTACTTGTTGGCTTCATGTACTTGTTTGGATGTAGTTTTTTTAGGTACCTCTTGATGCAAGCTTTATCATGGCAGCACCCAGGTTACTTTGGTCAGCTACATGTGGTCAGGTGAGCCACGTGGTTTGGGTCTCCCACTAAAAAGAGAACTAGACGGACTCAAACTAATACAAAAAACTTAAAACAGTTTTAAAAAAAAAAGAATATAACAGTTGGCAAAAACAGTAAATAAATATAATTATTATTAAAAATATGTATACATGAATTTAATTATTATATAAAAACTATATAAACTACACATATAAAACAATTAATATCAATATGTAGTCACCCCAAGATTGGATTTAAACAGTATAAATGAATTTAGGAACAAAAATCCCACTTTAAATTCCGAAATAATTCAGAAAAAACATCGCCACCTCTATTATTTTAAAGCGAAACACATGACACAGTGGGAGTCAGAGTTGCCAATAGAAAGAATTTTATACAACTAGATGTAAGTTGCAGAAACATAATATACGGAGGATATACCAAGAGTAAATGAGACTAGAATCGAAATAAGTGAAAATTTAAACGAAAGAATACAGATTTTTTTATTATTATCCCTGTTATTTATAGCGTTCTTCGCCTTCCGGTTCCCAATTTCCAGCTTCGTCGGCCGTTCCATTCGCCAGGGTGAAAATTCCTTTCAGACATTGCCTTCTGAATGCCGCATAGCCAGGATTGTTTCGACCTTCCTCTCTTTATTCTTTCCCTTAGCGTCCATTTTAGAATTTGTTTTGGCAGTCTGTCTTCGTCCATTCTTTCTATATGACCATACCAGATTAGTTGTCTCCTTTGAATTTCGTCTATGATGGTTGAATTTACTCTCATTATATTTCCGATTTGGTCAGAAGTCCATTTCCAATGCAATTAGGCGTCGTTCCAGGGATTTAGTAAGTTGTCATGTTTCGCATCCATAGAGCACTATACTTTTAGATTAAAGATGGAGTTAAAGATTAGATGTTTTCTTTGATTAGATAGTTCTTTTGACCATAGTATCGGGTTTATATAGCCATCCAATCACCCATTTTCCTTTCACGATCCTTTGGATCTATCTCTTTTTCGGTATATCTCTTTTCAGAATAAAGATAAAACTGAATATTTAGTTTTTGGAAAAGTTGAGCGCCGATTATTTTTAGAATAAAAATAATACACACATAAATTAGTGTTGTTTCTGAATATAAAACATATAAATGATCATAAGTGGTCTTATAGCTCATTATGAGCCAAAGCCTTCAAAACAATTCTCTATTTCCCCTGTCTGTGGAAAATTTTCCTCTATCATTTAACTCCAATAGAGTTTATGTTATCTTGGAAGTATTTATCAAACATAATTTGAATTTAGGTAATAATTTTCTAACAATGAAAAAAGAAAGGAATTTTAATTTGGTACTTTTTAAGAAGTTAAAAAAGAGCACACACTTTTCATACAGTCCATTGTTTTATTAAATTTGTACCAACAAGTTCTAGCTCCATCTTTATTGCTGTTGAAAATGTTGTATAATTATATTTATACTTTTGTTAACATGTTTGGATATCTAAAAATAAAACACTTAAAACTTTTGTTTTCAATATTTCCAGAAAATTTGTTACAAACTAATGTTACTACAACTGTTTCGGCAAAGTGCCTTTCTCAAGTGTGTCATTTTACTGTGCGTTCTAGTCGATGGGAGATTAACCGAAGAATGTTACATTCAAATTCGCATCGGATAGGGATGCATCCTATCCCCGCTGTTACTTAATATCTACTCGGATATAATTTTCAAATAGACTTTGCAAGATAAAGACTTTGGAGTGAAAATCAATGGTGAACCGCTCAATAATCTTAGAGACGCCGACGACACTGTTATTTTATTACGTAAACACGACAGGAAGAGAAATTGATCTAAAAATGAATGCTTCTAAAACAAGAAGAGAGAGAATGTTGCGAGGGAGAGGTAGAGATCTTATCACACTTACTTTTTGTACAAGACAAACACAGGATGTCTCTTGTCAAATGTTTTGTGGCCGTCGCTATCCGGGAGTAGGCAGAGATGGATATTTGCATACCCAACGCTGCAGAGAGGAGAGAGAGGATCGAGGCTGGGTGCCGGCGTTGTGGCGTCTTTATGACTTCGCTGGAATTTATTTTCTTTCTTAAACCTCACTATTCTAAGAAGATGCGGCGCGAAGGACCATAAAGCGGGTGGTCATCCACGAATTTCCCGTTGGGCGTCAAACGGGAAAACGTTTTCAAAAGTATAAATATAATATAATTTTTTTTACCTTATTTGACAATATATTATTTTGCTAGTATGTATGTATATTTTTTTCAAGAGTCTGCTCTTTTTTAAACAGAAATTGCGTATTTTAGATGTCAATTGTTTAAAATGATAAACGAACAATTGTTGGTAATGTAAACATTTCCATTCAGGCTTCGATCGGCCAGCAAACCGGCCGGACCTAAACCTAAGGCACTCAAAACTGAAGGAGCCGACGACAAAAGTAAAATCAGAAATTAGCAACCGTGACGAGGGGCATTGTCCTAAAACTGAACTGGTACATGGCTTGTGCTTGTTTGGCTGTGCTTGTGACGGTTGTTTGGTGGTGGGGGCAGGTGGGCGACCGCCCGATCCCGATGGAGGAGGCGGCGGTGGAGGGGGTGGAGGTGGTTGTTTGGAGGACAGGGATTCGGAGAGCTCGTCGGGCGTTTACGTGACGCCGCTGCAATCGCCCGCTGACACCGAGAGCTCTGCTACATCCGACCATTCCCCACAAGTTGACATGTGCCAACCACTCTTGGGGCCAGGTCAGTGGAGCGCCGGACCAGCTTAAACGCACACGAGCTTCTCACGCCGAGCAGCCGGATCCAAAGCGTTCATTCTTCTTGTTGAAAAGCTTCTTATTCAACCGCTTTACACACGTTCTTTATGTAATTCCATTTTTAAACCTTAAAGCAAAAACCAAACTTGAATCTGGGCCCACGACAGCACGCCAAATAGAATTTTATTTTGCTGACGTCACAAAATAGAATTTCATAATGGGAGAATCGACGGTTGCTAGGCAACGTGACGTCACTAAAATAGAATTCTATTTGGCGTGCTCTGGGCCCAGTATTTAATCTATTTAGAACGCGACATACAGTACGATCACTATAAGAACATACTACAGTCCGTACAATATAGATACCGTTGCACGTCATTATCTACGTCAGAGATCTAAGTTGACATTGTTGCGCAATTACAAAAAAATCTTGAATTCATTTTAAATCAAATATATCACATAATTATTGCGAAGTGGATTAAACAAGAAAACAAATTAATATTATATGTAAATAAATAAAAACATTAGAAATAGAAAACAAGAATTAAGTTATAATCTTATGTTAAAGTAAATAATACAAACGATAAATATAATAAAAAATATTTACAGTAAAGAATAAAAACAAATCAATACCGCAACTGTCAAATAAATGTTACCAATTTATGCCAAAATGTCACCTTTGTTCGATCGCAATTAGAGTGTAATCCGAACAAGTGTGCTTTATAAAAACGCTTTATATTTCCACTTATACAAATTAAATGAAACAAGTTAGAATATGTTTCTTTAAATTTACATTAATAGAAATCTTCCAATATTGTTTCTTCGCGTATAAGTATAATAAAATATGTCTAGTGGCTGTAATTCCACTGTACTCAGCTAAACGATTTTAAAAAGGAACGTACCTACGAATTAAATATTTCGTGTTGGTATCATGTGACGTCACGTGCTATGACGCGGATGACGTGCAACGGTATCTATATTGTGCGGACTGTAAGTAGATAGTAATATACTTCACAGCAATTTGACCCATGGCGGCATGTCAAAATTGCCGCCGTTCGTGACGTCACAATTTTTGGAGTATCTTCGTTTCGGTTGATCACAGACGTAGTAAGAATACCATAGACATATGAATTTGAGACCTGTTCAGGACCTGATCAAAAGCCGTTCAGAGGTTGATTCGAATCATACTATGTCTGTGGTCAGCCTAAACGAACATACTCGAACAATTGTGACGTCACGAGCGCCAGCCATCTTAGCATGCCTTCAGGGGTCAAACTGTCTTACTATAAGTGTCAAGTGTCTTATTATCTACTATACTAGATGGTCTGATAAGTAATCTTTTTGAAATGAAAAATATGTTTTTCCATGTTTTTTTATTATATTAGATAATATGGTCTCCTTTCGATGAGGTGCAAATCAGGAAAATAAGCCGGATGAGAAAACAATTCGAAGCCCAGCTCACGAATTTTTCCCATTGGCATAACGCTCTTGTGAATTGGTGCAGTGTCTTGGAGAAACAACACTATTTTCTTCTACATATGGGGCCGGTTCTCACTGAGTTCCTGCTTCAGTTTGTCCAATAATGAACAATAATATTGACTATTAATAGTTTTACCTTTTTCAAGATAGTCAATTAGAATTATGCCTTTGCAATCCCAAAATACAGTGATCATGACCTTTTCGACTCATTGATTGACACTTGGCTGCTTCGAAGCATTTTTGCCGGCTTCGATCCACTGCCATGCATTCATTATGTTCTCTGATGTGTAGCAGTGGATCCAGATTACATCAACGATTATCAATCGACGCCAAAAGTCCGACGGATTGCGTTTCATGAGGTCCGAACACTACTGAGAAGTGGTCACACGATTATGTTTTTGGTCCCTAATGGGCCAAAGATGTTACTTATCAGGTCACGGGATAACTGATAGAATCTCGCAGTTTGACAAAAACATATCAGTGGAAATAATATCTCGGTGGGGAGGTCAAACCTATTTTTCTTTGTCGTCAGTTAAAATCAAATGCAAAAACTTCTTTAGTTCTCGCGGTTTTAGGTATTTAACACGAACCTTAAATACAAGCCATCTGTAGTTCCAAATTAATTCCAAAATGTGATTTTTATAATTCCCCTAATTTTACTAATTCCCCTAATTAGTCAGAAGTTATTATTTATACAGAACTTGTATGTGGATTGAGTCTTCCCTTATTTTTTATAAATTTGATGTTAATCATTTTTTCCAAATAACAAAGAATTTTAAAAATAAACTAAACAATTTGAGCATCCAATTTTTACTCTACAATTTTTCCGGTTTTGCATTCGTTTTATGGTTGTACAAGAATTGGTGTTTGGATTTCGGATGTAGACTCTTTGGTCTGTTTGATATTTTGTTTTGAAATTATTTTTTAAAATCAATTCTTGACCATCTTAGGTTCTTATTACATAAAGAACGCGTGATAATAGATGTTGCTTAAAATTTAATCATCCTTACACTAATAAATCAAAAGTCAAAATTTATAATATACGAGTAGTAATTGAGTAGCAGGAAGACAGTCTACATAACGTTACAAATGACAATGCAATTTAATCATCAAAAGCAACCAGTTTGCTAGAAAAAAGATCCACAAGGCAACGTGGAGATCAAACGACGGCGGAACAAATAGTCAAATAAATGGACAGTATTGATGCCGAGTTAATTAAAAAATTTAGTCATGAACCTATAAGTAAAATCCATCAAGCCTGCCAACAAGAAATAATGCCGAAAGAATGGCGTGGCAGTATTATTGTACCAATACATAAGAAAGGAAAAAAGGAATCATTTATAATTGACTATTTAGATGGGAAATAAGCCACAATTAAATTGAAAAAATAATTTTATTTTATACCATCGACAAAAAATAATATACTCTACTACAGGGGTCACCAATTAGCGGACCGCGGTCCGCATCCGGACTGTGAGCTAGTTTTGTGCGGACCGTCAATAAATTCAGAATATACCTAGTGTTTGGCAATTTTGAAAATGTTTGGCCATGAAATTGTGTACTATGTTTGGTTCAACTTATGTGTGCGAAGCCGCTTTATCAATAATGAACTTTATTAAAAATCGGTAGAGATCTGACTTAACAGATGAATTTCTCAACTTCTTAATGAGACTCTGTTGTACTAAACTCACTCCAAACTTCAGACAGGTTGTACATAAAAAATGTCATTTTTCTCTCTGATAATTTAATTTTGTAAATAGTTTTTCCCTTATTGTTATACTTACTAATCATTAATTTTGAAAATAAGTAAGCTGTAATATAAAATTGTCATGTGCAATTTTTATATTCATTTCCTCTTTATTATATATTAAGTAGGAGTACTTTTCAGATGTGCATTTAATTAAAATAATTTTCAGATTTAATAAGTTTGCAACAAACACCTTGCATTGAAACTAATGTAGAAAAGATAACATGTTAATTAGCATTTTGTACTATGATTATTTATTTTAAATTCCTCAGTTTCCTTTCTACAAAATTGAAGATGTCTAAAAACTTCATTAGCACTCAAAATATAAATTCCTAATTTTTAAAATATTCTTAGTAACAGTTTACAATACTGCTGTTTTCAGAATATACTGATATGTAATAACATCAAAACAATACACAATGAATTTATATTTTATTTATTGTACCAGGAAAACTTAGAGAGAAGTATACAGTAACCAAAAAACAATCAGATATTATTAGTTTTCCTCTCCATATCAGTCAATGTGTGAGGCCACTTTCGTATGAAAAATGTTTCTGACTCTATTTCTTTGCGGATTCCTGTTCAAAAATGTCCCCTTTAAACAAATCAGAAGGGTGCCGGGTGAAACAATTATTTAAGCAAATTCAAAATTACTTTTTGCCTCGAAAAATATATTTTTAGGTTTCTTGGGTAATTATAAACAATAAAGGTCTCTTGTCATATTTCTGAAAAGTTGATAGTTTTCGAGTTATAATCGATTTAAAATCTGAAAATGCGAAAATATCATTTGCGATGCTTGAAAACTCTTAAGTTTTAATAAAATGACAAATCTTTTTTATTTAAGATGACCCAAAAATGCTAAAAACATATTTTCGCGGACAAAAAAGGTGATGTTTTAAATTTGTTAAAAAATATATTAAACAATTTCTGCCCAAAAATTTCGCCCGGTACTCTTGTGATTTGTTTATAGGGGATATTTTTTAACAAGAATCCACAAAGAAACCGAATCAGAACAGTCAGACACAGGCAGCATAAATCCGGACCCCGGAAGTGTCACAGGTTTTCGAAACGGACCCTCAGAGAAACTAATTGGTGACCCCTGCTCTACTACACGAAGGGAGGATAGCTTTATACACTGAAGAAATTTTTTGTAGAATCATGTTTTAAGTCTTTTGTAAAAATGTTTGAAATTCATAATTCATTAAACAAAATTGTCATTTTCACACACTTGTAAATAACTACTCTCATTACTCCAACCATAATGCTTCCAGTGAATATAAGGTACATACATTTAATTTATCAATGTACTTTCTTAGTGTAAAGGAAAAATAGCTTATGAGTGCCTTCGTTTGTAATGTTACATCCACGTTACACATTTTTAGTTTACAGCTGCTATCTATGAATGACTCGTTTGAGAGGTAGGTACACAAATGGTTAGATCCTGAAACAAAGAGGGTTAAAAATTACACGATCAACGACTAGCAAAATTTCATGGTAGAATCCGTTAATTGTCATTATATCTTCTACCTTAGTGTCAGTGTAGTCGCAAGGTTTTTTGGGTCGCTGAATCCAATGGAAGTGGTCTAGAAGTTCAAATGTGGTGCGTTTAATTGTTATTAACAAATTATGGTAAAATTTGGTGTTTTTCAGGAATTATTAGAAACCCTGTAAATAAATTGATAGTGTTAAGTTGTTCTTTGGTGTATTTTTGGTTGCTGAATCGAATGCGACTATTACTCGCGATTACTCAAAATGTGTTCTTATTTTGTTAATAACAAAATAATTGTTTATTCGCCGAAAAGCTTGAAATGCGCTATCTACAGCAAGTTTGTAGCCTTTTTCATAGTATTTTTATACGCTAAATCGATTGTCACTAGTCGTGATAGCTTAAACCACGTTCCGACTTTGTTATTAATAAATTATTGCAAAAATAACGGTTTATAGAACGTTCACTCACGATTTTTGCTCTAGATTTTAAAAAACCACTTGTATTGACATGAAATTTGGCACACACGTAGCTAACATGTCAAACAAAACAAGTGATATTGTGCCGATGTCTGCTTTTACCCTGGGGGTGTTTCACTCCTTTTCGGGGGACAAAAAAAGAAACCTTTAAAAGAAGTCCGGACGTGGATAAACTAAAATTATAAGCAACTTTTTATTCTATACAGTTTTTTCACTAAGTCAATACTTTTCGAGCTAATTTTGTTTTTTTGTTGAAAAATCAACATATTCACTCACAAATAACGCGAAAAGTATTGACTTGGTGAAAAAACTGTATACAACAAAAGTTGCTTAGAATTAATCGGTTTATTCAATTCCGGACTTATTTTAAAGATTTCGTTTTTTCACCCCCGAAACGGGGTGAAAGTCACCCCCGAGTAAAAGTACACATCGGCATAATATCACTTGTTTTGTTTGAAATGTTAGCTACGTGCATACCAAATTTCATGTCATTCCAGCTGGTTTTTTAAAATTTAGAGCAAAAACCGCGAGTAAACCTACTATAAACCATTATTTTTGTAATAATTTATTAATAACAAAGTCGGAACGTGGTTTAAGCTATCACGACTAGTGACAATTGATTTTGCGTATAAAAATACCATGAAAAAGACTACAAACTTGCTGTAGATAACGCAGTTCGAGCTTTTCGGCGAATAAACAATTATTTTGTTATTAACAAAATAAGAACATATTTTGAGTAATCGCGACTAGTCGCATTCGATTCAGCGACCAAAAATACACCAGAGAAGACCTTAACACTATCAATTTATTTACAGGGCTTCTAATAATTCCTGAAAAACACCTAATTTTACCATAATTTGTTCATAACAATTAAACGCACCACATTTGGGCTTCCAATTCCAGACCACTTCCATTGGATTCAGCGACCCAAAAAACCTATAATACCACCATCAAATCGCGGCGACCTAAAAGTGCCCACGGGACCCCCTATGTTGCGACTAGACTACCTCTGGTTTATGGATTTGGATGTCCATTTTCAAGCCTTTTGAAATCAAAGAATCAAGAATTACATGTTGTCCAACACTCTTCCATTATTAACGTTTCTTTACAATATTTAGTTTTTAATGTTTTAATATTTAGATTTTTTTATTTACAAAGTTCAACAGGCGTAGGTCTCAAATACAATTATTAATATATTACTTATGTATATATTAAAAAATTTGTATCAAGTGGGGTGGCTTCTTGCTCCTCCCCCTACTAAATTGGCTTCTCCTTCATTCATCTCTGTTTGTTGCTCTTTTATCCCAACCATCAATTCCCCCTTTTCTATGATCTTCCTGTACGCTATCAAACCATCTTCGGCTGAGTCATCATTTCCTTCTTTTCGTGGCTGGGCCCCGTTTTAGGGTCATCTTTGGCATCCACTTCCTTTCCATTCTCATCACGTGCGCCATCCATCCATCCATCTCGCTTCCTCTGCCTTTATGAAGCGACTGGTGCTTGGTTCGTTATAGAGTTCCTCCAGCTCCCTGTTTGTTCGTCGCACTTAACCCTCCACCATGTTTTCGCCTCCATATAAACTCAAAAACGAATCATTCATAAATGGTACGGTGCAAATTAAGAATACACAATACACATATAGTTAAAAAATTGCCAAAAAATTATTGCAGAACACCGTATCTTAATCCCATTACAAAGTCGTTTGTATTTGAGTGTTGTCGTTAAGTTTCTGAGAGTATAATAATTAAATGTACAGTAGATTAACATTTATTGCTTTCTACCCGTGTCGGAAACTTAACCACACCACTCAAATACAAATGACTTTGTAACATGCTCAAGTTTAGGTTTTTCTGCAATAATTCCATAGCAACTATTATACATTCATTGTTCTTATGATTGCTTTTATAAACTTACAACAAATATAATTTTAAATAAAAGGTATCTAAAATGAACGATTTGGATCCGGTCACGATTATTTTTTATTTTGAGGCAGAGCTGCGTTCATTTGTCAAAAACAGTGAATTGGTTGTAGTGTTTTATCTTCGTACCACACATACACAAACTCACTCTTTTTTGCTTACGTTGTATTTAGTCGATGGACGTTTTTTTTGTTTTTTAACCATATGTTGTTGGTGGCTTTTAGCGTACTTAATTGGTGGAAAAGTTTTGCTGTGGAATGCGTCTTTGTAGCTTACAGTGATGTGGTAGTTATATGTTATGAGGAACAATATCGATATAAATAATAATAATTAAAAGTTCAAAAGTCTAGAACAAAGATGTCACGATGTAATTATAGCTTGTTCTTAGGATGGTTGTATCTTTTAATGGATTTTAGGAACTTTCAAAATGTACTGTATCATAAATCGGCTACAAATTTTTGTTAAATAGCCAATCTTTGATATACAGTGTGCCAATTTGAAAGGGTACCATCCCCTATAATTTTGTCCCTATAGAAAATATAAAAATATGCAAAAACGCGTCAAATTTATTTGTGAGGGAGACATTTTGTAGGCCAGTTTTCAACATCAACCCTCTGCGGTGGCGGTCACAACCCCCAAAATCATTATTAAAAAGGGGGGTTGAGGGATACCTCATTTTAAAGGGATTTTTATGTACAGTACTATCCGTTACAAGATAATTCGGATGGAATTCCGACAAAATACATTTTGTACATATTTTGTCGGAATTCCATCCGAATTATCTTGCAACGAATAGTACTTTTGGAATCACTTAAGTCGACTCAGCCTGAATAAAATGAGTATCTTGGGTAAAACAGCTACATACGAATTCGTGGATAAGATTTTGAATGGATGAGAGAACGGGGAGATTTCCTTGGGAATGTTCCTGGACTTATCAAAAGCGTTTGACAGCATAGATCATCATATTTTGATCGACAAACTAGAAAGATATAGAATTCGTGGCTCTGCTCGGGACTGGATAAGAGATTACCTCACCGACAGACGACAAAAAGTTATTATAACTCAAGAAGGACAACAGTTTTCTTCAGAAGAAGGGAATTGGTATTGTTCAGGGCAGTGTGATGGGACCACTTCTTTTTGTTTTCTACATTAATAATCTTGGTAGCGAAATACTGAGCAGCGAGTCTCACCTTGTAAATTTTGCAGATGATGCAAACTTATTAACATTAGCATCAACGTTTGAGGATCTTCTGAGTATTTCTTCAGATCACTTAAAACCAGCTCAGAATTGGTTCTTAAAAAATAAATTGGTTTTATATACCGAGAAGACTAATTGTGTTTGTTTTCACACAAAGCAAAATAATGAGATAATTCCAGAAGAGATTGAGTTGGATGATCAAACTGTTGTATTACCAACAAATACAAAATTCTTGGGTATTTACATAGATCAACATCTGAATTGGTCAGAGCATCTGTGTGTTGTTCGCAAAAGAATCAACACGGCATGTTATTCATTACGAGTAATGTCTAGGTATTTCAATTTATAACACCTTAAGACAGTTTATTTTGCGAACATCTACTCAGTGTTCAGATATGGTATTATTTTCTGGGGCGGAGGAACTGATGTTGATAGAGTATTCATTGCTCAGAAGAGAGCAATAAGAACAATGCTCAAGATAAAAGCTAGTAGAACTTGTAGAGGAAAATTTAAGGAGTTAGGATTATTAACGGTGGCAGGGCCTTATATACATGAATGTTTACTGTTCCTGTTCAAGAATAGGGATAAGTTGACACATTCTGAGCCAAAACACAGCATACCCACTAGGTATGTAGTCCTCAATTTCGCTATACATAGGCTAGTCGCAACAGAGAGAGGACCTACATATTCGTGTATAAAATTTTTTAACAAATTACCTGTTAGAATTAAATTGCAACAGAATTTTAATATATTTAGAATTAAAATAAAAAGCATTTTATTGGATTTAGAACCATAATCTGTGTATGAGTTTTTAAATCACACATTTTAACTTTTAACTTATAGTAGATGTAATTGTAATTTTGTATGTATATTAGACACTTATTATTCAATTATGGCAATTTGTTATACGTGTGTTGTTTACAATTTTTTTAATAAAAGATATTTTGAATTTGAATTGAAAATCAGGGGTAATAATAGGCTGTTGAAGCGTAGCACTGGCCCTGTTACATTCCTTGTATACGGTAGGCCCTAGATATAGCAGGCTACCCCGCTATAATCCCAAAGTAGCGATAGCGATATAAAACGGGAGACTTTTGGAAAAATCAAGTAAAACCGTAAAGATATTAAGTGTCGAGTTCAGAACTGCAGATTTTTCTTTGGAGTATTGAATCCAAGATTTTCCAAAAGTAATGAAAAGAAATATAATGAATGTTGTATTTTTGAAAAGATATTGGAACGATCTCTAAAATGAGGTATCACTCAACCCCCCTTTCCATCAACGATTTTGGGGGTTGTGTCCACCCCCCACTACATATATACAAAATGTCCCCTCACAAATAATTTTGACATGTCTTTGCATATTTTTAGATTTTCTATAGGGACCAAATTATAGAGGATGGCACCTTTTCAAATTGACACACTGTATATTTATCATTTTATTAGCTTTATAGGTAACCTTGGGATCAATATGTTTTGCTGTTAGTACTTAAATTTTTTAATATAATCCTTTGAAGATCATATGACAAGTCAAGTCAAAAATAACTTTTTTGAAAATTTAGACTATTGATTTCTATTTTTTCAATATTTCAAACATCAAGTTGTTTAGTTGTTGGTTTATGATACAATATATTTGTTTTGATTTTTCTACATTGTGTCATATATTAAGACACCGTTAGTAACAGTTTTAAAAATCATATAATTCACTTCTTGGTGAGTACTAAGAAAGACGACAAATATCACTTCGGAAAAATAAATATATAAAACAAAATGAAAAGGTGTACATAGGAACATAGTGTGTGCATTTCTTAGTTGAAATATTAGATAAATATAAGTCTATTAGTTTATTGTGTGTACAATATTCACAATTAAAAACGGGCAAAAGAGACCGGACTAGAAACAAATATTCAAAAGACAATAATTGGAGGGAAGCTGTAGAGAGTTGCACTAAACGCGAATGGAACAGACAGAAGAACCAGAAATTCAAACAAGAGTAGTAAAAAAAAGGTCAATGGGAAAATCCCAGTAGCTGGCTGTATAACATACATAATTAAAAAATCATACAGAAGTAAAAACTTCTTTTGTACAATGGTATAGAAAAAGTTTATTAAAAACCATTAAGTCATCCAAAAGGATTCGCAAAACGTTTTCGATCTAGATCAGATCATCTTCAGTGCGTTCTGCTTAGTACATGAAACTAGCAACCTTGTGAAATTGGTAACATCGAGAAATATGGTTTACATGATACTTATATGATATTTATAGCGACTCCAAGTCGATGTTACAAGATTGAATGTGTTAGGAGTGGTCAAAGGGCAACATGGTTCCCTGCTCGATAAGAACTTGTGGTTCTTGCCAGTTCAATGGACAGAGACCAACAAAAGTGAAGGAGATGACAATCTAATTACACATTCAATTAGATTGTCATCTCCTCACTTTGATGTATTTAGAATGTCGTCGTTATCAATGACAAAGGGTTGATAAAAAATGTATGTGCATGCTTCTGTTTGCATGGTTGATGAGTATATTGCTTTAATTGTAGAACATTAATTATTAGTAATTGTGTATGTATCCAAAGCATATTTTTTGACTGATCGTTATGATATTACATATTTTATATATTTTACAAAAAATGTGATTAAAAATAAAACAGCGCAATTTTAGTCCGCCAACCCCTCACCCTTCCACCACAAACGTCATTTTGTCGCATTTATTTTGTTTTCGGTGGCTTGTAATATATTTAAAAAGTAAAATAAATTCACAAGCATAGTTGAGGCTTTTACAAAACTATTTTTTATAGACCCGTAGGTTGAGTGATCTTTTTTTCGACAAAAAGTGTACAACTCTTTTTGAAATAGATCTATTTTTTTTTATTTTGTATATTTTATAAAAAAAATATACGTGTGACTTTTTCCAGATTTTTTCTTAAGCTGCGCCATCTTCAAAAACACGAAAAACTGTTTATTTGGAAGTTGTTGGGGATTTTTCCCATTTTATAGACTTCAAATTATATCAAATCAAGGTTATATATAATTTGAAGTAACTATGTCCTTTAGGATATTCAGAAATGTTTTTTCAAGTGTTTTTGTGAATTTTTGCCGGATTTTTCAAATTTGTTGCCATCATGCCCCATTAAATGGCACGTTTCAAAGTATATTCTTGAAAAACATTAGTTTTCAATAGTTCTTCTTAGGTTCGGAAGGACTGTGTAAAACGGAGTCCAATTCCATAGTTTCCAGGTGACTGGGACTGTGTTATTATTCCTCTTACCGTATGCTTTGTTTAGTCGTTGTCCATTCTTGCCCCACGATAAGCTAGAGAATTGTGGATCCCCACATGCCGGAGGAAGACCGAGAAAACCTGGGTGTTACCTGATATTCGGAGTTGTCATCTTTAGCTTCCCCTCGGTTTTTGGTTAACTCTGAATAAGTGATCAAGTCCCAGCACAACAAATCCCTTCACCACGAGAATGTCATGCGTAAACAAAAAATATTAGCCTCGCAGATGCATAGCATAGAGGACAACTGCACTACGTTGGGCGCCAATTATATACTTTACCATTGCTATTTGTTGGAGAGCCTGGGGAGCTATAATATAGGATAATATTAATTAATCTCAGGGATTTTTACAAGAAAACTAAGATGGTGGATAGAGATGTGTATTCATATATATGTAACGTATATAGTTTCAATGAACGGTAACTAACTTACATTGTCCTTGTATTTTATCACAATCTGCATGAAGGTAAATAATATGAACGCACCCCTCGACTAAACACATTTGGTCCACATTGATAATTGGCTATCAACCACATGACATTCTACGAAGCCTTGGCGATATTAGATCACATCATACCCCCATAGGCGCCGCGGAAGGGTACGCTTTGTTACAGAGATTATTTACTTTTTTTTAATTTAATATTTAATGATTTAGTAGCATGTTATTCTAGATGTAGGGCATCCTTTTTTTACGTTCAATAATTTGATTAAAATCTGTTTAATGCCTTAGTCCAGACGAGCTAAAAATGTAACTTTTAATAACTATATTAAACTCAATTTCTAAAAACTGCTATAGTATCAGTTATATATTTTGTTTAATAGGTTTTTGGTTATGTAAATGGATTTAAAAATATTAGATATCTTCTAATGGGATGTAATAGGTGTATAAACTAGTTTTAAACTGTCAATATATTTCAGATCTTCTTAATATTAGCAAAAAATCGAAACTAAACCTAGAATATAGGTAACTAGATAGGTATACCAATAAAAATGATTGTTTCGTTGATATTTTTCCTCATAACATATTGTCTAACAGCTAAATATGTGTTTCGTATCAAATTACAGTGTGCAAACGCAAAAATTTTCCCCAACCTTGGATATTTATGTTAATTACATAATGTTGTGTGTGTCTTTTCTGACTTAAAGCATTTATTGGTTACTTTTCTATGTTTGTAGGCGATTTGCCCACTTATTTAACCCGATTTACTTGGGACATCGCCAAATATCCCATCAAGCAATCGCTCCGTAACATCGCCGATATAATCAGCAAACAAGTTGGCCAAATTGACGCTGATCTGAAGACCAAATCGTCTGCGTACAATAACTTGAAAGGAAGTCTTCAGAATTTGGAGAAGAAACAGACGTAAGTAGTATTTTGAATAAGAAAATAGTTATTACATCAATTTGATTAAATATTTATTAATGGTAGGAAGTTTTAACTTAATCCCAGTACATTTTTAGGGTATCGAATTAAGATATGACGATAGTGAATTATAGTAGTTTTTTTGGGCACTCCCAACCCATTTTAGAGTTGAACCCCCAATTATTACCGCACATTCTTGTACATCTGTCCAAAGACATAGTGGCTTTATGTGTGGTTTTCAGTATGTGAGTATTCTATGTAACCCTATGATCAAAATATACCCCTAGGTATTTTGCTTCTTTGCTCAGCCTTTTATGTTTACATCAATAATTATAAATATATTTAGAGCCATCTAAGAAAACAAATATACAAGGGTGATTCGCCAAAATAGACGGCAATTTCGAGGTAGAGAAATTTAATTTAAAACATGGTTTAGAATTACTTCATTTTTAAATATATTTTATAAAATGAGCTATTCAATTTACCCATGATACCAGTAGAGATCATTTTTAAATATTTTCCGAAAAACGGAAATGTGACTTCGGAGTTGACTAAGTGTCCACGGTGTTGACGTAATTTCTCTGTTAATTGAAATTTATGATCGTAACAATTAAATAAATACTGGTATGTAATAAAACTATACAAAACACTTCCATTTTGATATAAAGTACTACAGAAAATCATGAAAAATAGGTAAAATATCAATTGCGTCGGAGTTGATTTAGACCGGCCTTCGTGTTGTCAAAACTTTCCAATATGTAGCCGTGTCTTTTCCGTTAAACTTCAAAAATCTAATCTGCTTTTGAACACAATCTTGTCATTTCCTTTCTACACATTCTTCTGACTTTTCTCCATTTTCTCCATGTCAACATAATTATTTGTTATCCGCTTCCACACATGAGCTCCATGTTTTCACATAATGTGCCTACATAGACAGCAGATGTCTCTTTTATCAACATTAGAGAAGACTACCCAAAATGGTATATTCTTACAGAAATAAGCATAGGTGCATAAAAAATTACTTTCTTTCATAAAATCTTTATTTAACGATTTTGGGGGCTTTCGCCTTCATTTTTCCGTCGTACTCCAGTGTATACGAGCCATTTTCTATAAAAAGAAGATAATTACCAAACCGACCGAAACATCTTGACATCTTACCCGGTAACCCTTTTCCTATATCAGACTAAATTTAAATTGTATTTTTTTAGTTTAAGAATGACCATTCACACACTTTAAACAACTCCGAGGCACGTTCGTCAACTCCGAGGTACGACTGGTCTTCGGAGTTGATTGCTTCGGTGTTGATGATTTCATACATTTTTAATTCTACTTTCTACAAAATATTAAAAATAATTCTGCTTTATTCATCGCGTGTCAAAAAACTTGATAACGCATACTTTAGCAAAATTAAGCTTTTATGATGGCTTCGGTGTTGACTGTATAAAAACATACGCTTAGCTTAAGACACCTTGAAAAATTTTCTATCGCTTAACGATATTATGTTCGTCCACTTTCTTTCACAATTTGGGTTAGACTGAAGCGTTCCTCTCTTGTCAAGCTGCCTGCCATACAGTATAGTGCAGTTTGGCCTAAATTTTCATATATTTTCATGAGGCCTCGGTGTTGATGCACAAAGTTGGTTACAGTTTTTAGTAGTAGATTTTTATGGTTTAATTTTAAAAATGAAAATTATTAATTTGACAATTTTAAATTACATTGGGTTTTTAATTAATTATTAATAAAATAATCTGCACTTTTGTAACTTTTCAGTGTGTAATACTATAAAACAGATCAAAAACCAAGGTGGGTTACAGCCTCGGAGTTGATATTTTGACATTAAAATTGCATAGAATGCTTGTAAAAATACTTTTTTTTTAATTAATGTTAAGTGGCGTACATTCATCTACTTTGGCAACACAATTTGAAACACAATATGTAAAGGACTTAAGAAAAAAGCGAGTTACACAATATGCCGCTTATTTTGGCGAACCACCCACAAACAAGCATACATTTAGGAAATGTACCGATAGAAAGGGTTGACAAATACAAATACCTATGAACCTGGATTTTAGCCAATAATGATCAAACAACAGAAATCAGGGCCAGGATAGAAATAGCAAGAAATGCGTTTGTAAAAATGAGAACAATTCAACGAAGACCTTGTCGTGTTCATATTGACAATGATATATCGAATTCATCTCGAAATGCCAACATTGGACCAAGAAACAAATTCGACATAACATCACCAACACGGCGAGCATGAGACTTTATGTGGGTTCTTGTATTCTACTCCTCTGCATTCTCCAGGCATATGGCACACTATCAGTAAAAAGGAATGAATTTCGGTATAAATGCTTTATTTTCTCATTTCATTGGTTATAATTTAGGATCTACATTATAGTCAATGTGAAGCTACTTTATATAAAAAAAACTGTCTCTGCTGACAGGCAAATATAAGATTCAAATAAAGACTTAGCTTGTGGTGTGAAATCTTCTTCCGGTGCTGTCCTAGGTTATCTACAGCTCCAGATCTTCTTCGGGAGGCGTCAGGTGAAAATTTGATGCATGGTGGTTGCCTCCGGAGCTAATTAACAGTTCTTCGAACCCATGGGTAACTGTCTCGAGGAAGTGGTTCTCGTACCTGATATCGTTCTGGTATTCACGTTACTTATCTGGGGAACATACTAAGCTCTGGGCCGAAACGGACGTGTTGAAGCTAGGGCCACGCCCTTCTCCTGGGTGCCTAGAAGAGAAATAAAGATGTAGATAACCCGCAGTATAAATTTATGAAGGGCCCCTACCACCCAAGTCAACAAAACCCTAATATTCCCCACCAGCAGCACAGAAAATCTTAGAGGTCACTTCTAAACAAAATGTAAACCCCAAGTGTTTTAATTTAACCGCCCCAATTACAAAATACAATTAAATAAATAAATAAAAATAAATAAATTAAATCCCACATATTTCTACAAAATTAACGTACTAAATTAAACTTGAAAATAATTAATATTTAATACAACTGCTGATGCTAATGAATTAGCATTCACGGAAAATAAATCAATATATATCCCAAAATTATTTTCTTATTGGACGAATCAACTTTGCAATAAAAATAGGTAAAAATATAAATATATGTATTCTGCAAATTCGAGTTAGTCAATTAATAAAACATATGATCTGAAAACTAAACGATAAAACCAAAAAAAAACAACTTACCAATTAGGTCTGCAGTTGTTTGATGCTACCTACTTGGCGACGATTATAAAAATGAACCAGAAAGTCACCAGCATGGAATTGATGAAGGTAAAAGAAATTAATTGAAGGTCAGTATTAGCTGATAACGAAATAGACTCTCTTATTGAAATTGGCAAAGTTGAACGTTTTAAAATTACAAAAAATTAATGGCTTGATAAATAATTTTGCTTCGGAATAAAATATTTAGAAAGAACGAAAACTGGAAATAATTAAAGGTTTAAAATGAAAATGACAATAATATTTTCTCAATAAATATTATTCGAGATAATGGAAATACCTTTTCTAATTTAAATCAGGCATCACTAATTTCATTATAGAATTGAAAATGTATATACAGGGTGCACAAAAAGAATTTAAATGGACCGAATAATAAATATTTGCTAAAAATGAAAATCAACAGCTACCTGAGAGGACCTATAAATGCAGAGTGGGTCTTATTAAAATAAATTCTATAAAGTAGCGGGTTTGCACGCTACAACCTTAGATTAGAGCTGGGAGTAAGAGCTTTGAGATACTATGTATTCTTGATACTGCAATTTTGAGTTGCAAGCTGGACATCGAAGCAAGAACACATAAATAAGCTACAGTCATTTGAAATGTGGTGTTACAGAAGGATGCTTAGAATAACATGGACACAGAAGAAAACGAACACGGAAACATTGCGAGAAATGTGCAAAGAATACGAAATAATAAACACAATAAAAATAAGAAAGTTGCAATATCTGGGACATATAATGAGGGGACAGCGATATGAAATGTTAAAACTGAAAATACAGAGGAGGATAGGAGGAAGGAGTATAGGAAGAAGGAGAGCGTCATGGTTGAAGACTTTAAGGGACTGGTTTAAATGCAGGTCTATAAAACTCTTCAGAGCAGCGGTAGATAGAGTGAAGAAAAAGAAGTATTCTTGCAGATACGATCTGGGCGAATTTTCCCCTGATAACGATTGTAATATTGTCAGCGTATCCTAGGTAGTAAAAGTCTTTTGTGGATAGATTTTTGAGAAGATGATTTACCAAGGTTGCCCAAAGTAGCTGTGACAGAACTTCTCCTTGTGGACAGCCTCCATCTGCTCTTACTTTGATGGTTGTTTACCCAGAGTGGATATTATTATCCTCTCCTCCAGGGATGCCCTTATCCATCTGCATTTTACAGCAGGTATGCCTCTTCTACTCATTGCCTTTATAGTACTTTTAAGTTAAAAGAAGACTAATTTTTAGAAGATCTCGTCAATAATTTCATAATTTTTTAAAATCTGAAATAGAAATTTTGCAAACTGTTAATGTTAGAAGAAACAAATGACCGCGTTAGTTGCTGCAATGTAGGATTTAATTTTTTCTTGACTTTGTATAATCAAAATTCCTTAGTACATAGAGCACGGTTTTATTGTTGAATTAGTCTATAGTAAAGTATTGGACAAAAATTTAGTGTAACTTCATCAATAGTCTTTTTGTTGCAGAGGAAGTTTACTAACAAGAAACTTGGCAGATTTGGTGAAAAAGGAACATTTTATTTTGGATTCTGAATATTTGCAGACATTGTTGGTTATTGTTCCAAAGTAAGTATTGCAAACAGTCCATAAACAAAACGCAACAACAGGATTTAATAATTATTTATACCATACTGACCATACTGTTTTTAGAGCCCAATTCAACGAATGGAATGCGACATACGAAAAGATTACCGACATGATAGTCCCTCGTTCTTCACAACTGATTAAACAGGATAACGAATACGGTCTATATACTGTATCCCTATTCAAAAAGGTCGTCGAAGAATTCAAGTTACACGCTAGAGAAAAGAAGTTCATCGTTCGTGATTTCATATATAACGAAGAGGAACTGGCAGCTGGAAAGAACGAGATAACCAAACTCGTCACCGATAAAAAGAAGCAATTTGTAAGAAAATATTTATTGGCAGCTTTCTTTCTTTAACTTGTTTACTATGTAGATAATCGTTCCTATTCTTCCTTTGTGTGTTGAGGGTGATGATTCTAGCTTTTGATGAGTTTTCTCCATTCTTTTCCGTTTTTCACCATTTTTGATGCTTCTTGCCCGTTTTGTAATATTTCTGCTATATCGGTGTTTACATTCTTTTATTGGTCTGCTTCTTCTGTTTTTTCCTATTAGTTTAGCTTCCCACACTCTTTTCCCTTCTACTATCTATCCATGTGTTATAACTGTACCGTGTTAATCTTCGTGAACCTGAACCTCGTGAACTGAAAAAGTCAAGTAACGGTTCAATTTTAAGTAGTTTTCTTATTTCTGTATTTTTGAGTCTGTCCGTACTTTTTGCCCATATCTTTCTTCTAAGGTATTTCACCTCTGTTTCTTGTATCCTACTCTGGTGTCTTGTGTCTTTGGTGTCAGTTTTCTTCTCCGTATGTCAACATTGACCTATATATTTCATATACTGTCATCTTCGTTTTCATATACTGTCATCTTGATATTTCTTTGTCGTTAAAGAATCCTCTATTTAGAGCCTGGGCTAGTTTTCCTGTACTCTCTAGTCTGTTTTTGAGATCGTCCTCGATGCTTTGTTCAATATTACTGTTTCCAAGCATTTGTATAAAATATGTTTGTTTGCTTTACTTTTTGTTGATATATCACCATTTTGATCAGGTCAAACCGTGTCAATTTTCCTTGCTATTTTCATTTTCTATCAAAACGTGAAAGGAAGCAAAAATATTAGCAAGAGACAAAAAAAGTGGGGAACATTTGCACATGAAATTTAAGTGTAAACTCTTAGGGGTAACCCTGGGAGTAATTCTCGTACACCTTAGGGTAAAACGAGTAATTGATTATATACAGGGTGTTAGTAAATAAGTATGAAAAATTTTAAGGGCTAATTCTACATGAAAAATTAATACCAGTTTGCTCTATAAACATATGTCCGCAAATGCTTAGTTTCGGAGATACGGGGTGTTGAAATTTTTATTTCAAACTGCCGATGATTTTATTGCTCTAAGACCAGTTGAGCTATGAAAATGAAATTTGGTGAGTTTTAGGAGGTAGTTATTACGAATTTTTTGACATACAATTTAGAATTTTGTATTCATCATTGGCGTGCCTACGGGCAATGGTCTGAATTTTTTTAAAGAAAAAAATAGTACGCCACTGAGATATTTCGAATTAAAAATTATTTTTAAATTCCACGTCTAATTTATGATAAAAAACCTTTCTTACCTTTTTTTCATATGGTGCACCGTTTTTATGCAGAAAAATAAAACATCTTGGCGCGTATTTTTCATTTCTTAATACATCATCAAGAACTATCCAATATAATAATACTAAACTAGAACAATAACAGAAAATATTACTAATAAGATTTCAACTAGGTGCAAAGCTGCAAGAAATGTTTAAAATGATCTCCTTTGCAGATAACAGAAGAATTTTATATTCATCATTGGCGCGCCTACGGGCAATGGTCTGAATTATTTTAAAGAAAAAAATAGTACGCCACTGAGATATGTCAAACTAAAAATCATTTTTGAATTCCTCGTTCAATTTACGACAAAAAATCTTTCTTTCCTTTTTTTCATACGAGGCGCCGTTTTTATACAAAAAATAAAACATCTTAACGCTTACCAAGTATTTGAGGTAGTTTCCATATGCATAGAAACTTAGTTCAAATACTTTGTAAACGTTAAGATGTTTAATTTTTTTGAATAAAACGGCGTCGCATATGAAAAAAAGGCAAGAAAGATTTTTTGTCGTCAATTGAACGAGGCATTCAAAAATGATTTTTAGTTTGACATATCTCAGTGGCGTACTATTTTTTCCTTCAAAAATTCAGACCATTACCCGTACGCGCGCCAATGACGAATATAAAATTCTTCTGTTACCTGTAAAGGAGATCATTTTAAACATTTCTTGCAGCTTTGCACCTAGTTGAAATGGTATTAGTAATATTTTCTGTTATTGTTCTAGTTTAGTATTATCATATTGGATAGTTCTTGATGATGTATTAAGAAATGAAAAATATGCGCCAAAATGTTTTATTTTTCTGCATAAAAACGGTGCATCATATGAAAAAAAGGCAAGAAAGGTTTTTTATCATAATTTAGACGTGGAATTTAAAAATAATTTCTAATTCGAAATATCTCAGTGGCGTACTATTTTTTTCTTTAAAATAATTCAGGCCATTGCCCGTAGGCGCGCCAATGATGAATACAAAATTCTTAATTGTATATCATAAAATTCGTAATAACTACCTCCTAAAACTCACCAAATTTCATTTTCATAGCTCAACTGGTCTTAGAGCAATAAATAAATTGGCAGTTTGAAATAAAAATTTCAAAATTTCAACACCCCGCATCTCCGAAACTAAGCATTTGCGGACATATGTTTATAGAGCAAACTGGCATTAATTTTTCATGTAGAGTTAGCCCTTAAAATTTTTCATACTTATTTTCTAACACCCTGTATATACATTTTCATTATCTGTGTCTTTTCTTTATTTACATTTAGTTTGTATTTTTTTGCATCTTTTTTACAGTTACATTGGAGTTACATTTTTCTCAATTGGACTTCAGTTTTCCTGCTGTTTCGGCGAATAATATTATGTCATCTGAAAATACGCATATCTCTGAAATTACCATATGAATTGTATTCCATCCTATACAGTATTTTTTAAAAGTTTTCTTACATTCTTTCACTATCTCATCTTATTACATTTATAAAAAGTACTGGGCTTAGACTACCTCCTTCTACTTCTACTTGTTCTAGAGAGTTGTGTATAGCTGCAATCATACCCTTTTTTCAGTTCCTTTGGATTATGAGCTATATGTTTGAGATATTGTAGATTTCTTTCTTTTATTGCTTGTTAGACTTTTTTTCTTACTCAGTATACTACACCACATTCACATAGCAAATTCCCAACTATAAACAAACGCACGTGTTACTATTCGCCCGCTCATTCGTCAAGAGGCTGTTAAATGTAATTTATTGCACTAAACGAGGCGGATTCTCATTTTACAGTTCCAAACTGGTCAGTCTGCAAATTCAAATTGTAGGTAGCGTGTTGGTTTTTAAGATACACTTCAGGACGACCCTGTTTAGCTTCCATGTGCGTTTGTTTACAGTTGGGAATATGTAAAATGAATGGACTGTATAATTTTATTACTCAGTATCAACTAAATATTAATATTTTAAATATTGCATTAATAAATCATCTTATACAGTAATAAAATATTATGATAAAAATTTAATATATTCGACCGCATGGGGTTGTTTAAAAATTTCATGAACCTTGTAAATACGCATCCTCTAAAAAAATGAATATTAAAAACATTAACTATTTTAAAAATAAAATAAAAATTTTATTTTTAATTCAGTTGCAATGCGAAGGCAAAACAATCTTACTTTTCAATTAGAATACGGAGCGCAGTCCAGTCCTCTGAATCGCGATTTTCGGCTCTTATTGGAACCTCATCGGAGAGAACGTAGACTTGTTCTCCATACTCCAATTGAAAGGAAATGGATGAATAAGTTTTCAATTTAAAAATCTTTTAGTAATATTTTAATATTTTTTAAATATTAATAATGCTATTAGGATCGAAAACTTCATCTATTAACTATTTTAATTTCGTACTAAATTCAATATAAAGTATTAAAAACTACTGTTACAAGAAAAACAACAAATACTTAAACTATTTTACTAATGCAAAAACTAGTTTGATTCTGTGTTGCTATTAGAGCGCACTGCAGATAAATAAATGCTTTCAGTAATGTCGGAGTTCATAGTTTCGTTCGTAGATTGGCCTCACCAAGAGTAAGTACGGTTCATGAAATTTTGTAAAACCTATAATGCAGGTTTTCATTACCCTTTCTTAATGTTCTGGTTGTCAAACAATTTTTTCAAGTAAAGAATTTGACGTTTACACTAAGAAGTTAAATATTTAATAAGTATCATTTTTGTAGGGTCCATTAGTTAGATGGCTTAAAGTCAACTTCAGCGAGTGTTTCTGCGCCTGGATTCACGTTAAAGCGTTGAGGGTATTTGTTGAATCTGTTTTAAGGTAAGTTGTTTGGTCTGGAAGGTTGATTTTAAAACATATGTAATGTTTATTATATACGAATATGTACTACATTAATCGTTTTATTTTTAGATATGGCCTCCCCGTCAATTTCCAAGCTATTTTAATCCACCCCAATAAGAAACAATTAAAACGTTTAAGAGATGTCTTGAACCAACTTTACGGCCACCTCGATAGTAGTGCTGCCCTTTCAGGACCTAACGTTGATGTAAGTAAAAAACTACTTCTGAAAGATATGTCTTTATTCCTTTAACCTTAGTAACCTAAAACTATAGTGCCCCGGCATATTGTTTCTGCCCTTGTTTTAAAACTTCTGTTTAAACTTCTTGGGAAAATTTTGTTTGCACGGATGGTATAGTGCATTATCCACTACTACTATGTTTAACTCATCCAGAAGCCGAAAGATAACTTACGAACTTACTTATTTACTAACTCACTTTTTGGAGTATTTGCGATCAGTGTATTCTCAAACAAATCCCGAAAGACTCTCCATTAATTTGGTCATGGTAGTTTTTTTTCCAAGCTGGAAAACTTCACATAGTTGTACAATAAAGGCATGTACATATATGAAATTAATAATATAATTTCAGTTTCATGGACAGTGTTTAGGTTGCTGGTTAAAGTGGAAATTTAGGGAGCGATTATAATAAATAGACACTATTATAAGTTTATAAAAATCTTACCAAGTCACTGTTTCACCATCCGCGATTCTACCACTGTCACCACTATATAAGTCTGGACTTCTAAAAGGCTGGTCCATTTTTGGAATACCAACATCTTCCAGATACTGCGTTGTAATCCCTGCCGTGTGTGGTCCTGCATTATCTTGCATTGACAGAAAACCATTGCCAATAAACCCTGCATATAGCATCACATGACGTTGTATAGGTCTCTCTCAATCAGAAAGAGATCCGTATGTGCCTCAAAAGAAATTCTTGCCTAAAACATTACTGAGCCACCACAAAAAGCAACCCAGTATGACCGAGTGTAGGCAGAAAACGTTTTCCGGCCCTTCTGTAGATCTTATTTCAACCATCTTTACGATATATTGATATTGTACACTCATTCGTCAACAATACTTTTTTTCAATAGCCTATTGTACGATTGAAGTGTTCTCGGGCAAATGCAAGTCTGCGTCTTTTGTGATCAGCAGTAAGTAATGGCCTCGTTGCTGGATTGCAAGCTGCCAAATCCTATTCTCTTAACCTTCGTCGAGTAGAAACGCTTATTACTGGTCCTTGGGCTTGCTGAATATGGCATTGGACCGTTCTAGCAGTTTACGTCCGTTCACGCTATCCGGCAGTAGTGAGAACGCGATCTTCTCTGAGTGTTGTCTTCCTTTTGGCATCCATACCGGGTCACCGTTGATGAGATGCGGTTGCAAGAAATCTTTGATAAATTCTCTGCACAATTGAACGGCTAACATTCAATTGTCTTAGCACATTTTTCCATCGTTGTTAAGAAATCACTGTAAGAAAGCCAGTGTAACACTAAGATATTTCAGAAACTCTTTAGGACACTACAATGGTTCACACAGTTCTCAAAACCATCAATTTTGCGAAACTTCGTTGATTCCTAGATAATGAGTTCTGAAAATTTTATGGTTTAATAGGTTTTGCGAATTACTTTATTCTCTTTACAGACTCAGTCTAGCTTCGCAGTACACGTGATAATTCATTGAATTTAATTAACATAAATCAAATTAGAAGAAAATGGGGAAACATAAATAAAATATAAAATTTCCTAAACTTTGTCTGCCTTATTAATAAAAATTGCTTAGTACGACGTTAGTCTCGGACTAACTATCGGAGATTAAGCCAATACTAACTTCATTTTAAGAATGTTATTAATAAACATGGACTAACCTCAGACTAACTAAACCTTCCGTAGTTCTTAGGTACAACAAATTTATGTTGGCAACCCTTGCGAAAAAGAAGAAAAATGTAGAGAATTTTGCGAGAAAGAAGAAAAATGTAGAGAATTTAACCTCTGTTTTCTTGTCTAAGGAATTTGACCGAACAGCTGTTTGGTGCCATTTCTGCATAAATCTTTGTTGGCCTGTTCTGAGAAGGTGCTACCTTGTGTATTTATATTTTAAATTATTGTTTTATATTTCATATTATCTGCTGTACCTTTTGAAAATTGGTATTTGACTTTAAATTTACTTTCTAATCTAAAGAATGTTTCCTAATTTTGTATATTTTAATGTATCTCGCAAGAGGAATATCCTTCCGCTGATTTATATCCTCATTTAATTCGTCTCTTAATCTTAAATCATTGATAAAATAATATTTCTCCATTATCAATAATAATATAATAGTGTTATTACAGTCGAACCCGCTTATTGGAACAGCCTTCGTGCCAAGCAAAAATATTCTTATAACCGGGATATTTTAATAACCGATCACTGGTGACTAATAGTAGAAATAATTGTACCGAATATACGTATCTAATAATAGTACATAATGTACTTTGTACATACTATGTATGTACATACATACGTATATTATGGTTTTATTTCTTTTTGTGTTAATAATAATATATAGGGTGAGGCAGATAATTGGCCTATTAGAAATATCTCGAGAACTAAAGGCAACAGAATCATGAAAATTGGAATAAAGGGGTTTTGAAGGATGATCTATTAAATGAAAATATTTTCATCTCTTTGCAACTTCCGGTTATACCGTTATAACTTCGTTTTTTTAAATGGGACACCCTGTATATTTTTACATTTTTGGATTCTCTTCGATGTCTTCTTTCTTAAAATATAAGTTTTTGTAATATTATACAGGGCATTTTAATTAATTTTGTAGCAATATTCACACCCTGTAGAATTGTAGTAGTTTGACATCTAAAACTCTACTTATGTTCAAATGATTTTTAATATACTCTACTATGGTTAAGAATCATTAGTATAGCTAAATTTTTAATTTTAGTATACAGGGTTGGTCGAAACTCGGAATGAGTATTTTCTGAGTTTTCTTAAATGGAACACCCTGTATTTTTGTATTGTAATGAAATGATATTTTATAGTACTTTTTTATTTCTTAAGCATTCCCTATACCTAACTGCTTTAATTTGTGAGTTATTGGTGATTCAAGCTAAACATTAATTGTAACAAAAAATACGTAAAATTTTATTAGGTTGGCCGTGAAAATACTCAATCCCAAATAATTTTTCAGAAATAAATACATATTAATCCAGACTGGTCCTTAAAATTACCAATAATGGTTTAGCTATCGAAATACCTACTTAGTTAAGATTGTTGGTGCGATTAACAATTAAGCACAAATTAAAGCAGTTAGGTATAGGGAATGCTTAAGAAATAAAAAAGTACCATAAAATATCATTTCATTACAATACTAAAATACAGGGTGTTCCATTTAAGAAAACTCAGAAAATACTCATTCCGAGTTTCGACCAACCCTGTATACTAAAATTAAAAATTTAGCTATACTAATGATTCTTAACAATAGTAGAGTATATTAAAAATCATTTGAACGTAAGTAAAGTTTTAGATGTCAAACTACTACAATTCTACAGGGTGTTAATTTTGCTACGAAATTAATAAAAAAACGTAATTATCTTTTAAAATAACCTGTATAATATTACAAAACCTCATATTTTAAGAAAGAAGACATCGAAGAGAATCCAAAAATGTAAAAATATACAGGGTGTCCCATTTAAAAAAACGAAGTTACTAGCAACTTCCGGTATAACCGGAAGTTGCAAAGAGATGAAAATATTTTCATTTAATAGATCATCCTTCAAAACCCCTTTCTACCAATTTTCATGATTCTGTTGCCTTTAGTTCTCGAGATATTTCTAATAGGCCCTTTATTTGCCTCACCCTGTATAATAGTGTACCTAACTGATACCTATTAAACAACTAAATTAAATTATAAATATGTATATGCATGCATACACCAATACGTATGAAATGTGTGCAATATGTAGATAATAATATATATTATATTTTCTTATTTAAATACATACAACAGAATTAATTATTTTTTATGGAAAGATAATCAGTAATTTTAGACGAATTTGTTTTACATAAAATATTATTCACTTTTTGCTCTAAATTATAATGATTAAAAAATTGACATTGGATTGGTCTTAAAGAAAACTTCTTATAATTTTACAAGCAGTTATGACCAAATTAACCGTTACTTAAAATCTATTGACTGGCAACACAATGGGTTAGCAATAAAAATGTTTATAAAAATGAAAAAGTACCTACTTTATGATCTGTGAATATTTTTGTTAGATGGTAGAATTATTGGTGCCCACAACGAAGTAATAAAATATTACCTGACAGACCCTATAAACCAGAAACCTTGTAAATTTCTAGGAATATGGATATAAAAAGTTTTTGGTTTATCTGAATAATATTATATAAAGAGGTACTGTTTTACTAAAACGTATTCCTATAAGCGGTTACATTTATTAAGGAGTAAATGGAAACGTTTCGGGACCTCAAATTTTTATTTCTTAAACCTGGATATTCCTATAACAGGGGTTCTAATAATCGTAAATATTTATTTATACTAAATTTACAATCAAGATGTAGTAGAAATAAACAAACCAATGCACGTTAAATGCTACTAGGAGCACTAACGAATCATAATCTACAATGTATATACATTGTAAATCCCAAATAATGATTTCCAAAGTTTATACATTGTAAATTATGATTCGGGAGTGCTCCTATTAGTAGCATTTAACGTGTCTTGGTTTGTTTATTTCTACTGCATCTTGAATGTAAATTAAGTATAGTAAGACTAAAATTCTTAAAATTTTTTTATTAATATACTGTTCTTATAATTTCAGAGCGTTGACATTCCAGGCCTCGGATTCGGCCAATCAGAGTATTACCCATACGTTTACTACAAGCTGAACGTCGACATGTTAGAATCGAAGATCTAAACTCACGCATCAATCCAAGAGTTTGTTATTAATAGGTTCCAAACAATTTTAAAAAAACGTACTACAGATACAAATAGTATATTTTTGATTACTCACTCTTTCGAGGGGCTGTTTTAATGTCGGTATTTTTAAGTTTTGTCCTTACTCAATGTCCATTTAGTACCCCGTCATTGTATGTAAATTAATTAAAAATGCGCAACAAAAAATGTAGAACTTTTTTTTATTTTAAAATGCATTTAAAATTCGTTTAACGATGATATAATTGCTTTAATGTATCATGTAATACTCCGATTGAACATATAAATCGTTATTAATATTATTTCTTGTTGATAATACAAAAGAGACCATATTATTAGAAACTGCATTCGAAAAATTAAAAAAATGATAGATATTATGACGCGTAGATGAGCTGACAAGTGACGTGTTAAGATGTATTGATATCTAAACATGAAATTTCAACAAACCATCTATGTTATAGATGTACATATGTTTCGTAAAATTGACGAAAAGCTGGAAATAGATTACATATAATTTGTCATAAAATATTTGCGTCAGAGACTTGAGGTTGTGATACAATATATATTTACTCCTACAGAATATTTGTTGAATATTACCGACACCATTAAAATACCTTATCCGTTATGATTGTAGATAAATAATTTACTCTGAATTTAATACAAAACGATGTCATAATTTCAATTGTACTTGTTCTAATAATATAACTACTTATCGAAAAAGAATAGAAATTTATTATAAAATTGTGTGAAATGACTGGGTATTATAGGATTGCCCCAACAAAATATTTTAGATGTAGTATGATGCTTCATCAGTGACAATATATTTGACGTGTTTTATTATGGGCCACTCTTTAATGTAAACCAGTATTGATTTATTGTAAATAAATATTGTATATATACTACAAACCAATAAAATATTTTGCCTTTTGAATCTATTTATAAAAGATGATTCCATATTGTAATATAGTTCAATTAGTTGACTACTTTTTTTGAATTTATTTCAGAAATAATTTTAAGTGGTTATTTGTTCAATGTAATTGTTAGAAAATAAAAACTATTCCAATTGTTGACTAGTTATTTATTTTCTGCTACCACATCAGTCCCGAAATATATAAAAAAAGAATATGTGTGTTTACTTGGTACGCACGTAAGAAGTTATACTTCTATTATAATATAATCTAACTTCATATCATAATTTTTTTGTAACTGCACTACTCATAGAATTATTTTTTCTCAAACCACTTTGTTATGTTATATTATGATAATTTAGAACACTGTAACATTTATATCTGAATAGGGCTCGCCCGTGAAAAAAAAAGGATATGACTTTGTCTGGATTTGAACAGGGGACCTCTCGATCCCTAGGCGAATGCTCTACCGATCAGCTACCACCGCTTTTGTATTCAGTCGATCATTTCTCGGACATAATTACAATCACGGTGATAGATACATTAACTGAAAATAAACATTTTCAGTAATATTTATTAGGAGGAAGACAAATCCACAGACATAAAAATCATAATAAATATATTTACTAAAAACACTAATAATATATTCTTCTCACGCATACCTTATTTGCGCTACATAACTTAAAAGATGTAGCGACTAATACCATACTCTCGGTGTGTGCATGCGTCAGGGAATGTAAAAATTCACCCTCGTGACTAAACAAGTATAACTTCAAAAAATGAAAATGATTACGGTACTTCTGTAATTATATGGCATTACCAGAAGAAAAGAAAAATTATACGTCCTGGACGATTAAAAATATAAAACAACGAATTTATAATTTTTTATTTTAACGATTAAATACTTATTATGTGCACATAATACTTGTTATGTATATAAATTTTAACATAAAATCAATAATATATAATTCAACGATTATTAGATAATATCTCCCATGCAGTTTGCATTGACCAAATACTTAAAGGTCTCATATAAGCTACGGCTCTAACATATTTTTCACCGTATAGAGCTTCAGGGGTGTCGAAAGCCATCCCGAACTTTTTAGTCATAGAATTGTACATTCCTCCAGCTGTCTTGAATCCTTCCTCCACCATTCCCTAAAATAATTGATTTTGTAACAACAAGTAAAAGTATCATATAAAAAAATATATAAGTCGGTGTATCGGAAGAACAACAGGGTTTTCGCCCAAACAGATCTACAATAGACGCTATTTTCATAATGCGACAATTAGTTGAGAAATCAATAGAATTCGACAAGCCCATGTTCACATGCTTTGTAGATCTTAAACAGGCATTCGACAGAGTACGATTGAAGGACGTGCTCACTATCCTTGGAAAGAAAAACATAGGTCAGAGGTATAGAAACATAATCAAAGAGCTCAATAGATCCAACAAAACACGAATAAAAACCACACACGGGCTCACGGAAGAAATCAATGTCGGCATTAGGCAAGGGGACAGCCTCTAGTACATTCCTATTTAATTTAATAATGGATGAAGTTATAGGTAGTGTTAACAAAATGAATCAGGGATACAAAATGGGTAACCGAACCATGAGAATACTTTGCTACGCAGATGATGCAATCTTAATAGCCGAAAACGAAGATGGCTTACAACGCCTACTACAAAAATTTAAAATAACCGCCGAAAAGTATAACCTGACACTATCCAAAGAGAAAACCCAATCGATGGTAATATCAAGAACCCAATTAGATGTAAATTAGTAATGGCCGACCATATAACCGAACAGGTAATGGATTGTAGATACTTGGGTGTGGAAATATTTAGCGACAGGCATCTGTGGCAAGAAACAAAACAGCAGGCAACGAAAGCAGCGAGAATATCTGGTTTCCTGAGGGATATAATCTGGCGGAATAAATATATGAGCACCGAAAGCAAAGTCCGCATTTATAAGACATGTGTTAGACCCGTACTGACATACTGAGACAAGGGCCGAGACAACAAAAACCAAACAAATAATGAGAACAACAGAGATGAAAACCCTACGATCCATAAGAGGTATCACACTCAGAGATAGAATACGAAACGAAGACACATTGACAGAGCTAGACATTTAAGACGTAGTGAGATGGACAAGAGCATGACGACGCGACGCATGTGGAGAGACCACGTAGATCGGATGGACCCTGAACGTATGGCGAAATGGGCGAAGACACAGGGTACACGACAATTAGACCGAAAGCAGTAGACCGAACTCATTAGACCGAAAAGCACTTTACCGAAACCTCACTAGACCGAACAGCATTAGACCAAAATGGTAAATAAATTTAAAAAGTTTGCAGTAAATTATGCTAAGATTTTGTATATCTGTCTTTTTGTTTATTGTATTTTTTTGTATTATTTTATATACAGACTGTGTAAATTGTTACTTTGTACAGTCTGATATGAAATACGTTTCATCCGTTAAACAAATTAGTGAAGGTAAAAATAAATTAAGAGTAGAGTGACGTTAACACCATTTTAACTGTTTATAATAACCATCCAAATAACATTTAGTTGTAATTACATTAGTCTTATCTCTTTGACTGCGACAAGTAAAAAAACTGCTTTTCGGTCTTCTGCTGTTCGGTCTAGTGAGGTTTCGGTAAAGTGCTTTTCGGTCTAATGAGTTCGGTCTACTACTTTCGGTCTCTTTACAGTAAACAGTAAGCCCAACACCAAGCGGCCCATAGGAAGACCCAAAAAAACGAGAGCTGGAGCTCCGGATCGCAGCAGAGACTGTAACAGAAGAAATAGGACATAGTCCTATTACAAGAAGAAAAAGAAGAAGTGAAAGTATCATTATGTAACAAAGTAATTATAAAATATTGTAATAGTACATTGAGGACCGGTTGTTCGAACGCTAATCAAAAATGATCATTATCAAATATTTAATTACTGTCAATGTCAACTTTGATTGGGTTGCTGAAAACATAATTATTGATTACAATTATGAAATTAGTTAATCAATTATGTTAATAATTGTTATGTTAATTGATTAACTAATCTCATAATTATAATCAATTACGTTTTCAGCAACCCAACCAAAGTTGACATTGACAGTTGTGACAGTAATTAAATATTTGATAGTGATCATTGTTGATTAGCGTTCGAACAACCGGCCCTGAGATCTAGACAAGAAAATCCTAGATATCCCAATGAAACTTATAATGCCTGACAGAGACATATGAAGAAAGATTGAAGGTCCTAGAGAAAAAAATAATTCGGAAAATAACAGGCCCACTAAACTTAGGTAGTAATGAATTTAGAAAACTGATAGTCTACGAAGTAAGAGAACTTTTGAAAGGAGAAGACATCGTCAGGTTTATCAAGGCAAAGAGATTTAGATGGATCGGACATATAGAAAGGATAAATCCAGAAACAATTCTCAAGAAAATCACTAAATGAAGACCAGATAGGGACTAAAAGGAAGACCCAAAAGGAGATGGGAGAACCAGATAGTTGAGAACCTTATGAAGATAGGAGTTAGAGAATGGGCAAAAACAGGAATAAATGGAGAAATATTGTAGAAAATGACAAGTCACACAACCAATTTGTAAACCAAAATGTTAATATGGACTGATTCCTCGCGACAAATGAGTCGGAAGAGCCCAAAGAGGGCGGCAATCGCTCCGCCAGAAATGTAGATGCCATGTAATGATAATTAATGATACATTGTTTTTTGGGTTTAAAGACAGGTTTTTGTTTAATGTACCTCTAATATCATAGTGGCAGCAAGAGCATACGTAACACCTGTCCATACTTCCACACTTTGCACCGAAGACCCATCTACTTTTCCGTCTATTGTACCATTGACAGCACCCATATTTCCATCACAGAAGAGTTGAACATTGTTCTTATATATAGTTTTCAAAGCTGTTTTAACGTTATCCTTTGGGTAAACCTAAAAAATTAAAATTGCTAAATACAGTGATATTTTTACAAATCAATGTAGATCTGTACTTAGTTTTACCATAAAAACATGTGTCGTACTACATTTTTGGAAAAAAAACAACCAATCGACTCTAAGCATAGAAACAGACGAACCACTCTGCAGCGCTACTCTGTGGCGCCACAAAGTGGCTTAGACAGACGATTTTGTAGCGCCAATGATTTTGTAATGGACGCCACTAGCAGCGAGGATCGGCGACAGTGGCTACAGAGTAGCGCTACAGGGTGGTTCGCCTGTCTGCGCTAAAGCGTTGAAACCACCCCGAAGCCAGCCACAAATAGAAAATTCGGAATCCACATTTAGTTTCATTAAATGTGGAGGTGCTACTCTGACTAATCAAATATGATAGTGTGTCATTTAACATTAGGCAAGAATAGATGGGTTTATTGGGAAATATTCTTTAGGAGAGGACGGCTACATGAGGATTTTGGCAATTATTTGCTGTATGACCTTGTTGCTTGCATAGAAAACGTGCAGTTTTATCCGTAGAGAGACATATTCTGAGTCAGTTATTGTCACAGGGGGGAGGGGAGTTTTGTTGAAGTTTCTGAAGATCATAATATATAATATTTGTAGCGTTAATGTTTTGGTTCCATTGAATATTGGGACCGTGCAAGTTCGGCAAAGCGACCTCTATTTCTTCGCTCTGTACTTTTTTTCGCACTTTTAATTATATTGGCCAATTATATTAGTCCTGGTTGCTGGATAATTGTCAAGACCGTAGTCCAAAAAAATAATAAGAAGAAAAAATAAGATGCAGGTTATGTTTAGCAAACGTAAACAATTGTATGTAGTAAATAAAATCAGTTATTAAAATGCAGTACTGCAAGCAAAATACAATTAATTAAATTTACCTTTATATAATAATTGCATATCATATCAATATTGTGGAGCAATATATAATTTTCCTGCGTCAATGACAGAAGGTATGAAATATACGTCAATTTGACAATTTCAATTGACAATATGAATTATTTAAGATAGTTGCAATATTTCTACGCGACTCGCGCACGGTCGTTTCTCGTTTCCCTTTCCAAGTACTTGCACACCGCGAATGTAACACTATCTTATATATAAAAATTAATTGCTGTTCGTGTGTCTCGCTAAAACTCGAGAATGGCTGGACCGATTTAGCTAATTTTGATGTTGAATTATTTGTAGAAGTTCAGGGAAGGTTTATACGGTTTTATATAGTCATTTTAGTAGCCACCAAAATTTTTACATCTATATGTATAAAATGCTCTTATGCAGGGTCGGTAAATGGGTAATTGGTCGGTAAATGGTTAAGTGTTGTTTTGACCTGCGTAAAATTTTTGTAACAACTCTAGTGGCGCCCCTTAATTACTGGCGCCTGTGTGCGCCGCACACATTGCACACGTGGACGGCGCGGCCCTGCAAATATGTAAAATAATACTGAGAGCCTGGAATGTGGAACAAATCCCGGAAGAGAGGTAGTGGTGTATTGGAATCTTTTGACCACTACACAAAAAGGGTGATCAATTGGAATGTAGAAGCTATAGGGGACAACCCTCCTTAATAATACAAAATATTATCGAGTGTCTTATATGGTCGCCTAAGTGCATATTCTGAGGAGCTTCTTGGCGAATATCAAAGTGGTTTTAGGCCTGGTCTATCAACAACACACCAGATCTTTGTGCTAAGGCAAATACTGGAAAAAACCAATGAATTCAATATCGACACATACCATCTTTTCGTAGATTTTAAATCGGTTTATAATAGTGTTCTAAGAAATAAACTGTATGAAGCCATGGACGAATTCCACATCTCCGATAAACTGATAAGATTGGTTAAGGATACAATGCGTAAAGTTGTTTGCAAAGTCGAGAAAACTAAGTTGATGGCATCAACACCCAACAATACAGCTCGAGACATCGGTCACCATTCACGGTTGATAACTCTACCTTTGAAGTGGTGAACAAATTCACATACTTAGGCGTAGAACTAATCCCTGATCACCAAGGAGAACGTCATGACGGAAGAAACCAAGCGAAGGATAATCCTAGCAAACAAATGCTATTTTGGACTGAGTAAACATATGAGAAGCAGAAACTTAAGCCAAAAAACAAAAATAACCCTATACAAAACCCTTATACAACCAGTGTTGACATATGGATCGGAGACATGGACCATCTACAAGGCAGATGAAAACCTCCTGTTTATATTTGAACGAAAGATCGTGAGAGGAATATTCGGTGACATCTGTGAAAATGGTGCTTGAAAGATGAGGTACAACTACGAGATATAAACATGTATTTTGTGGTAAAGACGTAGTATTTCTTATAAATATAGGAAGACTAAGATGGACAGGACATCTAGCAAGATCATAGCAGAACAACCCTCCTAGAAGAATCTTTATGTCACAACCAGTGGGAAGTAGAAATAGGGTTAGGCCAAAACTCAGATGGAAGGATGGTGTAGATGAGGATGGGAAAAAAATAGGCGCAGCAAACTGGAAACGGTTGGCAATGGATAGGACTGACTGGTGTAATAGACTTGGGAAGGTCTAGGCCAGGGGTGTCAAACTCAATTTTGCAGAGGGCCATATATTAAATTCAGAATGTGTCGGCGGGCCAGATTCAAATAAAAAAAAATGTACTGAATTATTATAACATTTTATTTAATAGTATACTTATAATATACGGTTGTTAAAAATCATATCAAAGTTATAAAAGAGGGTAATTATTTTGAGCTCGAGGATCCAGATACCTGACTTCTCTTGTTTTTGACAAGCTCATTGATGTCAGGTATCATATTCGTTGTATTTATTTTAAGAATTGATTGGAGATGTTCATTTGTAAGTCTTGTGCGATGTTTGTTCTTATTTATTTTCATGACGGAAAACATCTGCTCACATAAATAGGTGCTACCAAACATGCACAGAATGCGTGCTGCATGCTTTTTTAATTCCGGGTAGTTATCCAAACTCTTGAAATATTGTGTATAAAATGTAAGTGCGTTACCCTCTTTAAATTTTTCTTTCAAAATACTGTCCGATTGAAGATCTATCAACTCCATTTGCAAATGAACTGGTGCCTGTGAAGCTTCAAAATTGAATGGATTGTTGAAAATTGGGAATTCCATTTCATTCATTTTGTGGAAGTCTTCAAAACGATTGTTGAATTCCGTGATAAGATTTTGCAGAAGTTGAGAATATTGATCCAATTTTTTTTGATCCACTGTGCCAAATGATTTTAAATGAGGGAAATGATCCAAAGTTTGATTTTTTACCTGATTTTCCCACAGCCTCAACTTTGTTTCAAAGGCTTGAATACATGAGTACATTTGAGTGACAATCAGATTTTTACCCTGTAACTTTACATTCAGATCAGTCAAGTGTTTATTCATATCTACCAAAAAGGCACAATCAACCCACCAGTCATTGTCATAATCAATTGGGTTGCCTTTTTCTAACATGAAAGCTTGAATAGGGTCACGTAATGCAAAAAATCTTTCTAAAACTACTCCTCGACTGAGCCAACGAACTTCGGTGAAATAAGGGACATCAGAAAACTTTTCGTCCAAATCTTGTAAAAACTGCCTGAACTGTCGGTGATTTAGTCCTCTGCTCCTTATAAAATTTACTATTTTAATTATAGGTTGCATGACATGGTCCATTTTTAAATGTTTGGATGCCAATGATTCCTGGTGAATTATACAGTGAAATCCCACAAAATTTCCTGATGTTTTCTGTTTTAATTTAGTTACAACGCCCGAATGTTGGCCAACCATGGCAGGAGCGCCATCCGTAGTTGTGCTGCTAAGTATATTCCAATCGAGTCCATATTCTGCCATCAAATGCTCCAATGCAGAATAAATATCATTTGCTGTTGTAGTACCTGTCAATGGAACGCACTTTAATAGTTCTTCAGTTATTTCAAAGTTACTGTTAATACCTCGTATAAAAACAGCAAGTTGAGCTGTATCAACAGTATCAGTGCTCTCATCAACAGCCAGTGAAAAGTTTGTAAATTCCTTAATTTTCTCCTTCAGTTGAAGAACCAAATTTTGAGATAAATCCTTTATTCTTGAAGCAACAGTGTTTCTTGACAGCGAAATATTTTGAATTATTGACTTTTGAAATGGAAATGAAACATCGGCAACTTTCAACATAGAGTCTTTAATAAAATCACCATCAGTGAAAGGTTTTGATCTCTTCGCGATTTCTAATGCAATAATAAAACTTGATTTCAGGGCATCTTCGCTCTCAGTATTAGCTTTAGTAAACATCGATTGTTGACCTTGAAGTTTAGATTTTAAAGATGACAATCTGTCCATTCTTATTTTTTCAGTGTAACAATCGAATTTTGATTTATGATTCGTATCATAGTGTCTCTTCAAGTTAAACTCCTTACAAACAGCAACTGTTTGATTGCAAATCAAACACAGTGGTTTACCTTTCCATTCTATGAAAAAATATGCATTTTCCCATTTAGACTGAAAAACTCTACGTTCACTATCAACTTTACGTTTTTGTGACATTATGCCGAAATCGTAACAAATATGGAACTCGACACAATTATGGATATCGCACACGCACGACACAAACAAATGTACAATACCTTCTCAACCACTACTTCGCAACTGACTCACGTGACACGTCGACGCACTTCTTTTATATCGATAAGGAAGGTTCTAGTCTAGACTCGAAGCGCATGGAAGATTCTATTGTTCTCAACAAAAATAATAGGAGTGTTTCCGCTAAGAGATGGTGTTACTGTCTATCTCTCTCGCTTGTCTAGGCACGCGCTGCCTTTGAAATGACTTATAAATGTAGTGTAGTGTACGCATTTTAAAACTTCCGTAGAGCAATCGAGTGAAGTCTAAAAGCTCTAAAAAACATGATTCTTCTTTCTGTGACACATTGCGATCGCGGGCCGTATTGGTATGGCCCGGGGGCCGGATGCGGCCCGCGGGCCGTATCTTTGACATGACTGGTCTAGGCTCTTTTATAGGGCTCTAGCACCATTGATGATGATGATGATATTTAGTTTTCATAAAAACATATGTCAAACTATATTTTTGGGAAAAGCTGAACAAATCAACTACCAATAGAAAATTCTGGATCTGTACTTAGTTAACTAAGTAAGTTAAAATAAATGTATATGATTTATATTATGTATATTACTGTATACCGCAAGGTTGCTATACGCATCTCGATGTTTCGAATGACGCTAAATAGGATTTCGCGCCTATGCAAAAACACCATACCGAGCGATAAGAAGTACTCACTTCTTCAAAAAAGTGGAATTAAAACATTAAGATAAGAGAAAAGACAAGAGGATGAGAATCACTTGTGTCAAATAAACAGTAAGGTATCAGAGCGTGTTTCTTATTCCGTACGTCCGGGGAAATGACGTGTATGAAGATAAAATAGGCAATTTTTACTTACATCATATGCTTTCAATCCAGAACAACCTAAATACCAATGACCACAAAGCTGATCCGCCATTACCGACTTCGATTGACTTTCGGAACAATCAAAATTGTAATATTTTCCATTCCACAATTTTTTTTCGAAAGCTGGTTGGGCTTTACTTAATATACTTTGGAATAATTTTGCGTCCTTTTCCTTTCCAAGTTGGGTGGCCATTACAGACATTCCTTTGAGAGCACACAGCCATAATCCACCACAATAGGCACTAAAATATAAATCTTTATATTATTTAGCAGTAAAAATTGGACACATATTTAATAATAGAAAATAAGGCAATGATACATACACTAGTGAGCAAAAAATTTAGGCAACTTTAAAATTGTGATTCTTCAAACATTTTACATTTTTTTGTCCACTCTTTATTCTGTATATCATAAAAATGTCTCTAAAAGTTTTTTATTAAATACTCTAAAATATCGTTTTGAAATTTTCGAAGAAAATAAACATAATCTAAATGTTTATTTGTAGCACCAGATTCCTCTAACCAGACAGGTATTGTCCTTTTATTTCGCTTTTTCTCTCTTAATCCTGCATGAATTTTAAAATAATATCCGAAAGAATATCGTGGAATAACTAAGTGGTGAATATCATGGATTCAGAGAATGACAAACGTGGAAGTAACTGGAAGGATAGGAAATCAAGCGAAAATAATATTATCTACAAAAAGACGAAAACATACAGTATTTCTCATGATCATCTTTCAGTGCGTCACAGTTTTTCGATTTTTTTATAACGCATTAAATTGTATGTGACAGAAAAAAAGGCACGTCGGTGATTACATGTCGTCGATGACATTTTTATAACATTTATTCTAGTTATTCTAGTTGTCGATAGATGGCGCCATAATAAAAAAATAATTTTTTTTTTAATTAGATAATAATATTACAAATATAATCTGTATAATTTATAAGACTATACAAATCAAAGAAAATACCATTTTATAAATGCAAGAAACACATTTGATTTGTTTTTATTCCAAATTGAAAATAAAATGTGACAACTGTCAGATTTAACTAAAATGTCATGTTAGAATAAATGTCATAAATGTGTATTATCACGGACTTACCCTTTTCCTATCATTTGTTACGCACTGAAAAATGATCATGAAAAGGACAATAAGTACTTAGAACATGTGATGAGAGGGCAAAAATACTCATTATTACAACTTATAATGCAAGGCAAAATTCGAGAAAAGCGAAAAGTGGAAGACGAAAAATATCCTGACTTAAGAAATTGAGGGAATGGTTTAAATGCAGTGCAGAACTATTTAGAGCAGCAGTCAACAGGGGTCGCACAGCCATGATGATTTCCAACCTTAGATAGAAGATGAGACTTGAAGAAGTAGGAGAATTTACATTATGCTGCTTATTTTTATTGATTGTCTAGTGTTGCCAAAAAGCCTTTAGATCTCCTTATAGTGGTTAGAGTTGTAATATTGTTACAAGAATGTAGAAGGCAACGTGGAACGTAAGTATAATATCCAGAAGTCTAGGATACATGACAAAAAGACCACCAAAAGAGGACAGCTTTTTGATATCTTACCTATTGTATCCAAACTAAATTTAAAGAACAATATAAACTAAATTGCTATTACCTGACACCTGACATCGTCCAAGAGTCATACGTTTGGTCCGGTATCCCACCGTTTTCAATCAGACCATTTTCATTTATTTCGTTCTTAATACATTTTTGAATAATAGTATAACACGTAGAGTACATATCTTCCAAATATTGCAAGTCCGGCTTGTCAGGTGAAGAACCGTATGCGTCTCTAAACGTTTGTAGAATAAATTTGGAATTCAGATCTCTCCAATGACTAACATCATGGATTGGGTAAGCATTGATAAGGGTTAATGGTTCTTCACCTAAAATAAAAAAAGAATGTGTGTGTACTTTGTACGCACGTAAGAAGTTATACTTCTATTGTATGATTTCAACGAAATAAATATACTTAAAAGTTTATTTGTATTTTATTTAATTAATAAGTTAATTTTGATATTACCACTTTCAAATTTTTTTTATTAAAACAACACCAAAAATTAAAAAAAAAAAAAAAGGATAACAATTGTCCGTGTCAGGATTTGAACCCGGGACCTTCGCGTTATGTAGTCGAATGCTCTACCAATAACCCATCAGGGTTTTGTTTTTACGGCTTCTGGGACGTAATTACAAACGACGGTGATAAATAGATCAAGTGAAGTATTAACTATAAAAATGTTTAAAATACTTATTATCTTACTCCCAAGGAAGACAAATCCAAAGGCACAAAAATTATAATAAATATATTTACTAAAAACACTAATATATTATTTTCAAACCTTAGTTGCGCTGATACATACAACTAACAACATACTGTCGGTGTGCGCATGCACCAGGGAATGTAAAAATTCACCCTCGTGCCTAAATAAGTATAACTTCAAAAAAAGTTGTTCCACGAAAAGAACTCAAACAACAAAAACTTGTTTTGGGTGAGTTTGTTAGGCATATGTATCGTGTGTATTGGTAGATGATATGTCTCCGACTTTCTATTATTCCGTTATTGTTGGTATATTGTTGACTTCTTTTAGTATTGGCAACCAGAGTCTGCTACAGGCTAATGGGTTTGCTACACATTTTCTTCATTAAGGGGGGAGTATGGTTTGAAGTTTTCAATTTTTTTTAATGAAAGTGCGTAACTTCAAGAGTACTCTGAAAATTTCAGATTGATCGGGGTAAAATTACCAGAGATACAGCATGTTGAATATTTCTCTTCGACTCGCTTTGCAGCTGTTTCGCGCCAGCATACTTGAGCGTAGTAAGAAACCTTCAACAACTGTTCCCCTTCTCTTGTGTAGATTACTCCGCGATTCAAAAATATATTTCGGTGTGCATTACTTTACGATTTGACAGGCAAACGAGAAGACGAAGACGAAGTTGTCAGAACTTTAAACGTGTTTTTTCTCAAAACTGCTTTTTCAAATGCGGTGGACACCGTAACTCAAAAACTACTTGACCAATCCACCTGAAATTTTGTAGATTTTCTTTATAAATTTCTTGAGGTAACGCTGTCAAGATATATTTGTTTTTATGCTTATTTTTTGTTTAACAATAGTAAATATTATGTTTATTTTCAGCCTTTTGGTACAAAGAATTTCTTTTCTTGACTTCCGAGTGATGCCAAGGACTCAAAAATCATTAATAATAAAAAAAAACTCGACAGCGTTGCCTCGAGAAAATCATAAGCCAATAAAATCTTGAATTTTTTGTTTTACATGATCCAGTGACGAGTTCTGATGTCCACCGCATAATCCATTTTTTTGGAGGTGTCTGTAAAATTTGCCACCGTTAGCTATTTTTCAATATTTTTCCTTGAAATTTTTTTTTGAATAGTCTTTGAATTACACCTACTTTATAAGAATATTTAATTTAAAAATAAAATAATTGTCCCATAGTTTAAAAAAAAAAGTCACAAAAATGTGCTTGAAATGTTTTTCAAACTATGCCCCCCCCCCTTAAATGGGATGAGAGCTGCTTCTTTGATTTCTCACTTTTTCATGCCTGTTTGTTTCATCATTATTGATACATCTTTCCATTGTAATCTGTGCTTGTTGTCCCTGGTATCTTTGCATATCTGGACCCTGATTCTAATTCATTTCGAGGTCGCTATTTAATTTCGACGCCGCCATGATGGTCGTAATTTATAGCGATTCTTATTCATTTCGATATTAGTTACAACTGGGGATATTAACGTATCATTTTGACACTGCTCAAAATTTGGGTTGGCGCTCCGATTTATTGGCTACGCAACCACCGCAACATTATTTGTTGATAGTCTGCGAAAATTATCGAAAAAATGCCAGTTTTGGGAAAAGTTATTTACCAGATATTTTATTACTAAAATCGAATCTTAAGATTGCATATATTAGTAATATGGGGTATGAAAAGTCCGCAGAAAGTGTGTTATTTTATTTATAAACAAATTAGCACTCCTAAATCTTATTTTTCTTTAATTAGTGCTCTGTAACTCCAAAGATTTTTCCTTTAAACCAAAAACACTCAAATAAAAATTCACCGTAATTTAGTTCTGTACAAAGTTATTTTTTTTCCAATTTCCTTCAACAAAAATTTTACTCGGAAAATCCGAGTTTTCCCAAAAAAATCTGCAATTTTCAATTAAAATTTTAGGGAAGTAATTATTTATCAATAATTAAATAAATTGATGACATGAAAAAATTTTTATAGTAGATTGATTATATATCAGGAGGCCAGCTACAATCTAACCAATAGTTTAGCAATAATTAAAATGTTAATTAAAAAATTTCGGTCGAAATAATAACCAGAAAGATCATGATACACCAGAATAACTATGATTTTCGTATAAAAAATCACTATACCTATTCAACGTACTTTACAGAATTGAAATTGGACTATTTGAGCGGTCTGAGGAATGTTACAAAGAAAGAATTTTTTGGCTTATAAACAAATAGAACCCCTCAATAAATATTAGATTAAATTAAATTAAGTTAAGGCTGTTGAAAAGGGCTTCTGTGCCCTTTTCGAAGAAAAAAAATTGAATTGCGAAGAGTGGTTCCAGGTATAACCGGTTAAATTTGACCGGCATTTGCGACAGAGTTATAAACAACAGGATTTCAATCTTTGGACCATAACCTTTTTATTCCGGTCCTCTTTGTACATACAAATTTTCATATCTTCAAGACACTCATAACAAAAAAGATTTATGTCACCAAGTTATTTAATTATTGATAAATAATTACTTCCCTAAAATTTCAGTTGAAAATTAAACATTTTGTTTGGAAAACCCGAATTTTTCGAGAAAAATTTCTGCCGAAGGAAATCGGAAAAAATATCTACGTGCAGAATTAAATTATAGTGAATTTTTATGCCAGTGTTTTTGGTTTAACGTTAAAATCTTCTGAGTTACAGAGCAATAATTGAAAAAAAGATTTCGGAGCGCTAATTTGTTTATAAACCAAATAGCACACTTTTTGAGGACTTTGCATAGCTCTATTACGAATATATGAAATCTTAAGATTTGATTCCAGCATGTACAGCAATAAAATAGGTGGTACATAATTTTCCTTGTTTTATACTAATTTTCCCAGATTATTACCTTACATATTTTATTGTGTTGATAATTCACGTTGTGTAAATTCTGAATTATTATATCTCTAACTTAATACTATTCTATATAATTCCTCCAAAACCAGCAAATTTCCATAATACCCAGCCATATTAATACCTTTTGCTTTAGTTTTCCTTGCAAGAAACAAACAAAACATCTCCTAAACTAAACCTAACCTCGCTTTCAGCCATTCATATTCATTCATGTCCGTGTCACAATAATTTCGACTCGAAATTATAATATCAACCACTTTTTTGGAGTCGCTATTAATTTCGATAAGTCGCTATTTTATGACATCATTTCGTTAGTTCAACTAAAATCCACAAGGCTCGCACAGTCGCATTTCAACGTCGCCATATTGATTGCGACTTGTTTTGAGTCGAAATTTGAATTAGAATCAGGGCCCTAAGATGTGTTGAACCCCCTGTTTTTAAGTATATTTCATTGACACTGACACTTAATGAAATTATTGCATTGACAGGGCATTTTAGTGATGTAGTTCTTTGATCTTTCTTGTGTGTTGTTGAGGTTGGTTTTGGACAGTATAGATCACAGAGTATTGTTTGTTTTGAATGTTGCATTTGTTTCCTATCCTTTTCAATTTTTCTTATTGGTACCCTCTTCATATGGTATTTTTGTCATCTTTGAATCCCTCTTGTGTGTATTTCTGGATTATTTGTGGTGTTTTGTTTTATGGAAATCATTCTGTGTTGATGGAAAGAAGCACGAGCTCATACAATCTAAACTAACTTACCGGGACTTCCTGCATCATGAGGAACAGTATTCGGATACTTCCTTTCCACTAGCTTTCCATTATATAGGACTTTAAAGGGTTCATTAATTTCCAAGGAGATGAAATCTCTTAAATCGTACTGCAAACATTTCTGAAGCATAGGCCAGTTTTTATGTAAGGCGTGCGATGCGTAGAAGTGGACATCATACGAATTGTACATTATATATTCCTGGCCTTCTAAATAAGCGAAATGACCATACGTATTCCTAAAATGAAAATAATGGTAATGGTTTCAATCTCATACCTGATGAAAATTTGTGCTAAGCTGCGTACTGACTAGCTATATTTTCTTCCGAACGAACCGAACGAGAAGTAAATGCTCAGGTTATTCGAAGTGTACATTCTATTCGCCGCGTTTCCATGTTCTGCTCATTTCATTTCAGTGGTCGTCCGACCATGCTACATTTTTGAAGTTGTACTTCTTTAGGCGCGTTGGGAGTAAATTTATATGCGCGCGAATTCATCAAAAGTCTTTCTCCTGAGCGCAGCTCAAACGTTATACGGGCTCTGATTGAGTAATTACAATGAACTGTCAATAATTGTTCAATATGTCGGTTATGAGTAAACAAATGTTGTGTATATTAGTTGTTATTGTTGTGAGGGCAGAAAAAAGCAAGATTAAAATTGTAGTGACTTTTTAAATAGTTTTTAAAAGCAACAGGTACGTAATTCTAAATGTTTCAGTATCGTAATAAAAAATTACATAGTTACCCACCTACCTATTTGGAAAATGTAAAATAAACCTACCTAGTATGTAATGCTTTGATTTACATAATTTGATTACCAACAAAATTTCTACCAATATTCATCTAATATTTTTCTTACTCTATGTTTTCTTGTATTTTAATATTTTCAATTCCACAAAAATCAAACTAAGTAATTTGGTTAAATTCAGAACTATCAAAAGTTTAAAACGTTCAGTTGGTCTATCTTCCAACATAATGCATATGTCTCTGTAGCCAAAATCTAAAGATACTTGAATTTCAAAACTAACCGCGCCCATGGTCTGCGGGTTCAATCCAAAATACAAACTTTTATTTTTTTTATTTTTTTTATACATTTTATGATTGTAAGTATATTATTATATAATTTTTTTCAGAAAATACCTATTTAGTTAAAATTTTTTCAACAATTATTGTTCAGAAATCATTTGTGGCATTTTTCAATGTGTGTGTGTTTTATTCTTTTATTTTTTTAATTTTTGGTATTGTTTTAATAAAAAATTTTGAAAATAAAATTAGTTTAATATTTAAATAAAATATAAATAAACTGTTTAAAATATATTAATTTCGTTGAAATCATAATAATAGAAGTATAATTTCTTACGTGCGTACAAAGTACACACACATTCTTTTTTATTTACTATAATAATGCCCGTGTTTGGGATTCCAGAACACAGGAGAACATTCATCAATCAGATCTAAATATTTTTCTCTGTTCTAGAGAACTACTCAAAGTTATTTTTAAATCAAATATCTGCCACGAAGACAACAAATGCCTTGAACGCCCGTACCAACTGAGCATCAACCAACAATACCAACTGAGCATCAACCAACAATTGTTCGCTTTTGATCTTTCAACGATTACCCACACTCCTCTCGTTCGGAAAAAAATGCTTAAGTCAGTACGCGCCTTAATACTTGCCTTGGATCATTATCATTGCTTGCCAATCGTTTCTTTTCTTCATCGTTTAGACATAACCACAAACTTCCACCATCGCTTACAAAATATGTTTCATTGAATAAAGCTCCTTTATACCAATCAGGTAGTTTACTAAAAGCAAAAAAGTAATTATCTACTTTATTTGTTGTCCATTTGTTGTTTGAAAGTTAGATGAAAGTCACTTGTACCTATAGTTTTATCACATTAAAAATCAATAAATATTTTCAATTTCATTAGAACTCGAAACTGCAGTCGTATTGTATTTCTAGTTCAATTAGAGAGTACAGCAAGTAACTCTACCGCTTTTGGGGCTTCTTAGCCCTTTATCAGGAGATACATATGCTCTTCTCTCTGAATGAACCAGGATAATACACCGAGAGCAGTCACGGATTGCAACGAACAAAATGGCAGGGACGTCCTAGCGATATCTGCGCTAGAAAAAGTTTTTAATCTAATAGCACATAAAATGATATCATTTTATATTCTTCCAGATTAAAAACAATGAAAAACCTTCTCTGGTTACACCATCCGAGGCTTTAAAAATGCAAAGCATGCGGTTTCTGAGGCTATAGGAAGATTTTATATTTTATAATTCACATCCCTCTAATCTGCTCAGGCGGTAAATTTCTAGCGAGAATGGTTCCCTTAGTACTCCAAATAGAGTAAAAATATAAATTAAAAATGAGTAAACATTTTCAATTTCGTCGCAATCCGAAACTGCATGCGTATAGTATTTCTAGTTCAATCAGAGAGTACAGTAAATAACTCTACCGGTTTCGGGGCTTCTTAACCTATCATCAGGAGATACATATGCTCTTTTAACTAGTTTTATCACAATTTATTTATTTATTACAACATAATACCTGCACATTATGTTTTAATAGCAAAAATACACTAAAAAATTACCTGTCCTCTAAAACATCTTTCTGCCAATTATATATACTATCTTCCCAAATAGTATAATTATTAAGGGCATGATCAACAATTTTGAGAATGGCATTTTCTTTTCCAAACTGTTCAGTATAAAACTTGTCGTAAGTTTTTTCATGGTTAGGAAAGCTAATTGTAGGCATGTCCCAAACTAGACTCATATCAATTTCTTTGATTTGATTAGCAGGTACTCGTATTTTTGCAGCGATTCCACATCCCATCTCGTTGTAAACGTTGCCTGTGGCTAAAAGTAAATCGTAAATGAAACTAAAGATTGTAAAAAAAACGCATAGTAATAAATTGTTACCCTACTCTCCCCTATATCTAAACTCTAATCTAAACGATCCGTTCGAGTAGATGACTGTCTGCCGCCAAAACAGGTAATGCGTGATGTCAGACTAGGGGGTCCCACTATTAACGGAAAAGTCAAGAAAAGTTTGACGAAATTACTAAACTTCAACCAAACGTTCTAGATCAGGGCTGGCATGAATAAATAAAGAATATTCTATTGTAGGGACAGGGACTCATTTTGATTCTGATTGTAGTTCTGTGCGTTTAAATCCGTTTTATATTGCCAGGGAAACTTTATGTTTTAAGTGTGAGTAGAAAAGTAAAATAAATGTAAATAAATTATATTTTAGTAAAGTGTAATATATAAATTAAGTTTTGAGTGTAAATAAATTAAAATAAAAACTAAGTAAATTAAGCCTTAAAATTCATTAATAATAAATTAGAAAAGAATGTTAAAAGTGCTAGAAAATCATCATTAAGCCCCAAAAATATATCTAAGTACATGAAATATAAGGTCACTTAACCACCATTCCACTCGACCTAAGTTGGCCTTTCAGCCCACACTTGTTAAAAAAATCTATTGCGGCCTTTGGTGGCACTTCTACAGTGACCTTTCTGTCAGTCCGATTTTATTCATGTGCTTCTTGAGTCGAGAGTGTTCTGTTAGCAGACCTACCATAATTGTTGAATATTGATAAATAATCTATGCAATCTATTCACAGGTAAAGCTCAATGTATACATGACCTTAATAAGACCGGTTTTGATATATGGGGCTGAAACGTGGACCTTATCTCAAAATGATGAAATACTTCTTGGTATTTTTGAGAGAAAAATTATTGGAAATATTTTCGGGGCCGTAAATGAAAATGGGCTATGGAGTCGAAGATACAACTTTGAATTATATCGGTTATACACCGATCCAGATATTATGAAATTCGTTAAAGTGCAGATACTTAGATGGACTGGACACATTGCTAGGATGTCAGATAACGAGTACACGAAGAGATTGACATTTTCAAAACCAGAGGGCACGAGAAGTAGAGGACGACCACGAAGAAGATGGATTGATGAGGTGGAAGAAGATAGATTCTAAGGGTCAGAAGATGGAGGGAATTTGCCAGGAATCGACGGGAGTGGCGACTTCTTTGCAAGCAGGCTAAGATCCACAACGGATTGTCGAACCACTTATGATGAATCTATTCACAGAACTACAAAGGCACAAACAGAAACATGACGATAGAATTAATTTCTAATAAAATAATTCAGAAAACTAAAAGAATAGTAATCAGTAAAGAACCAATCAGATGTAAACTAGAAACTGATGGTATCAATATTGAACAAGTAATGGAAATAACATACCTTGGAATTAAATTGTCAAGTTACGGAGACCTGGACAAAGAAGTGAAAAATCAAGTACAAAAATATGACGTCAAGAATTTATAAAGCCAGTGTAGTGTAAGACTAATAATGACATGCATCAGAAACAAGACCCGATACAGTCACAACACAAAGACTAATGGAAATGGTAGAGATATGGTAGAGATGAAAGTACTGAGAAAAATCACAGGAAATACGCTGAGAGATCAAAAGAGGAGTGAAGACATTAGAAGACAATGTAACATATAATGTATAAACGAATGGACACTAAATAGAAAAAAAAAAAAGAATGAAATAAACACAGAACTGGGGAGACACGTGTGGTCAAAATAGCAACAGATAAATCACCAATCGGCAGAAGTATCGGCCGGCCGCGCAAAAGATGGAGTGACAACCTTCCATAGAGGTATCAATCCGCCAATGAACAAGCAGAATTGCTTATAAAGAGGAAGAAGAAAAATTCAATTCTAAAAAAAATAATGAAATAACCACGCCGTTGGAATTGTGAAATTTCTCTACAGTGGCAGTTTTAAAATCGGTTCTTAACAATGAATCGTCCACTCTATGTTCTTGTCAGAGTATAACCAAAAATTACCATACTTACCATAAGTGGATTTCTTTGGTTTATCGAATTCTCCGTTTTCATGCAGGGGAAACCATAAATCATCAAATCCGTTGGATTTAGGATCAAAATATAAACATTTCGATATCGATACATCCTTGTTGGTTTTCGCTGCGAGGGCATAAGCACAAGGCATTTTATTTATCATGTGGTAAAGGATCACACCTTCGGTATTCTCATATGAAAATAATTTGGAACTACAAGCAGCTAAAAAATTGGTTTTAATAAAACAAAACATAATAGTTTAATAATAATTAATAATAATAAGGCTAAGTCCTTAAATCCAATAAATCTAATGTATGTAGTGTCTTGGAGAGTATGGAATGTCTGTGGTGCACTGGGAGTTTTTAATGTTATGGCAAGTAATGGTATGGGGAGTAATGTTTTGGGAAGTATGTAACAGGTTATTCTGGGGGCATTTCACTATATACCTACTACAAAACAATTAAAAGCGATTAGGATAAATGAAATAGACGCAACAGTATCACAGTGTAAACACTTACATTTTTTATCATCTTTACTGCCTGTTCCATTTTTGAAAGTGAAAGCAATTGTCACAGTTCTATCACTACTGCAAACATTCTCCACTGTCCATACAAATACAGCACAAGGTAAGGCACTATCCTAAAATAACAGTGTTAAAATATTGTTCACAGAAATTATTTGTTTGTTGTATATTACGGTAAAAAATAAGTGAGTGTGTGCATGTATTGGCATTTCACACGGTGTTGGTATACGTCTTGCACTACACAAATATTGCCACACAGTGACAAAGGAGGAACCTATAGGGAGACACCTATGTCCAGCAGTGGACGCGTACAGGTTGTTGATCATGACACAGGAGACACTTCATATTAACAATATCCAGATAGAAAGGGTAGACAAATACGGATATCTAGGAACATTGGTTAGTCGAAACGCAGAACAAACACAAGAGATTAAAAGCCGTATAGAAAAAGCTAGAGCAAAATTTAGACATTTTAGAAGACGTAACCACGCAACATTCTTACTTTTATACCAAGAGAGAGTTTATGGCTCTTGAAGAACGCGCCCATCTGGTTGAAGGTGAATCTAGCTTTTCCGATGCGCCCCCTTATCTACTGGTTGTTGGTTTATTCTTCATTTATTAAGTTAAGTTATAGTGCGTTACTTTATCTACTGGGATTTTTGTTGACGTATAGCCAGTGGCGGCGCCTGGTGTAAAATATTGGAGTGCACACATAATGGGGGCTATGATGTATCGTTTACCTAAAGTGATTACATACATGTGTAAAGTTCAGAATTACGTACATCAGATTACAGTCGTCAAAACATAAGTGTGTAAAGTGGTATGATGTATCAAAAAAATTACGTATTATGTTATTTAGGGTTCTGTCATGTCCTGACTGTCAGTTAATTCATGTTAACCCAACTTTTTGCTTTGTTTTTAAGTTTAATGGGTTTAATGTTTATATTTTAAAAAGATGAATTTTGTAAATCTGTTATTTATGAACTTAAATGCTGTGGCAGAAAGATATAATTTAAATCTAGAGTGACTTCAGTTACGAGATGGATTACAAGACAACCAGTGAACCAGTAATCCCTTTGAAACAGACGACCAGGTTTTTATGAGATATTTCAGTACCATTATATACTGTGAGATAAAAATAAATAAAACATTGTAATTACTAATAGATTAACAATCTTATATTTTTTATGCTTAGTTATAATGTTTAAAATTTAATGGACTATTTAACCTCATGTTGTAAGTTTTTATGCTTCTTTTATACAATGCTTTTTCATCTTAATTTCATTGTATTTATTGAGAAAATAATTATAAATTTATTTTAGACTTGATGAAACAAATAAATTTTGCGAAAGCTTGATATTAACACATTCACCGACACAACTGCATATGAAGTAACTTACTCCATAAGAAGATGTGCCTACATGTGAAGCGTGTCCGTGAATGTGTTAACAGAGTTTTTTTATCCTGCCCTTTAACTTACTGACTGCAACCTCAAAATACAGATAACAGGCTAAGAATTCAGCTGCTTCATCCATTTAGTGAAGATGTTTTGTTTACAAATCTATAAACATTATCAGTTTATCTACATTTCTGTATGCTATACCTACTAGAATTTTCACAGATTTGTAAACGAAAATGTCTTCAGTAAATTATGAAGTAGCCGGATTCTTTGCCTTTATTCTCCACCGTCTATATCAAATAAGGATCACTCGAAAGTGGTGGGTTTTTCAATCAATAGGTAGAGAATAAAAGACGAATTTGGCTACTTCGGTCCTATCAGTAAACTTCATCAGTTCATCTACAAATGAGTTTGATAAGAAACAAACATTCATAAAGATATAAAAATGCAACAGTTGTTAACTTAAAAAGATATCAACTAACAAGATAAGTAATGTTCAAATGAACCATTGAAAATGTAAGATATAAACGTTTATTAACGAAGAACAGGAACCAAGAGTCACACTTCCAAATATTTAATAGCATTAAATTATAATAAGCATTAAATATTTGGAAGTGTGACTCTTGGTGAACACAGTTTTTTGCAATTGTTTTTTACCACTTGTTCTCTTACTGTTGAAATAATTTTTAAATGTCAACTGTACTTAGTTTTTGACAAACTTAATCTTTTATGTTTATATTTACATTTTCAATGGTTCATTTGACTAGCTACATTACTTAAATCTTGTTAGTTAATATCTTTTTAAGGCAACAACTGTTGCATTTTTATATCTCTATGGATGTTTGTTTCTTATCAAACTCATTCCTACAAGAACTGATGACGTTTACTAATTAGTAAACATCATCAAATATATAAGAGAAGGTTAGTGATGTGAGTTAATAGTAAAAATCAAGGTAGGAAGTATATATCGACATGTCTCGCAATGACGAAAAAAAAACAAAGTATGTATAAGATGGAATGCAACCATAGACACATGTTTCTGACTCATTACTCGTCATCAGTACTATATAGCCAAGTTAGAATAGGTGTATGTTAGCTTGGGAAAAGATCACTACAGGAGCAATGCAACCAATTTGTGACAATATGAAAATAATGTTAGAAGACCCTGACGATTCCAGAGCAACAACTAATAAATCCAAGGAGGAAGCTACAGCTACCTGAGGAAAGGAATGCCGAATGTTTCAAACAATCAATGTTTAGAGTTTTTCAAACAAGGAAAGGTTAACGCAGACCTATTCTAACTTGGCTATACTGTACTGATGAGTCAGAGACACATGTCTGTCGTTGCATATCTTAAACATACTGTATTTTTTCCATCCTTGTTGGGAGACATGCTGATATATACTTCCTACCTTGATTTTACTGTTAACTCGCATTAACCATGAGGAAGTGGTTCAAGCACTTAAAATAAAAAAAAGGAATCAGAGGATATTCCTGGGGAAGTGTGGAAGCCATTAGGAGAGACAGGAATAAGTTGGCTAACACGTTTATTTAATAGAATTATGGAAGTTGGACAAATGCTAAATGAATGGAGAAGCAGTATATTTGTACCTGTTTATAAAAAACAAAAAAAAATACAATAATGAACAAACTACAGTCATAAAACTACTTAGACACATCATGAAAATATGGGAGAGGCACAGTAAGTACTCAGTTCTTATTTATACTCATTAGTTTTGGATCAGTAAACAAGGAAACTGCATAGACCTGGATCCTGCGTAATCAAAGAAGTTGATTAATAGCAAGCTGAAAATTTGTGAATAGGTTAACAGTGTCTAGTCAGACAAACTTTGATGTATGGGAACACTGGAACAGGGAAGTATTAATTGTTGAACAGGTTAAAAATTTGGAACGTTTTTGAAAATGTTCAATGTATTTTGTCTGACAAAACTTCCAATTGATTTGTTACCATTTCATTAAACTCTCATGCAAAAATCAGACTGCTGTTTAACACCAACTGGGCATTTTAATGTGTGGAATAAGAAGGACATGTCAAATGACAGGAATCATGTTGGTTAGTAATATCAGTCTGATTTTTGCATGAGAGTTTAATGAAAGGGTAACAAATCAATTGGATGTTCTGTCCGACAAAATACACAGGAGTTTTAGTAATCTACGTTCCAAATTTTTAAACTGTTCCACAATTAAAACTTCCAGTGTTCGCATACATCAAAGTTTGTCTGACTAGACACTGTTAAGCTATTAACAAATTTTCAACTTGCTATTCAACTTTGTTTTGGTACGCGGGATCCAGGCCTAGCAGGGTAACATTCCCTGGTACTTACTGTATCCTGATGATGTAGTGTTAGTAGGAAATAGTGAAAGCTATTTAGAACAAAAACAAGAATTCATTTTATGATATAATATATTCAAGTACTAAACAACTAAAATATCACTTAAAAATTAAACACTAAACCAATACTCAAAATCAAATACAAGTCTAACACACAAACAACTTGGTTTCACAAATAAAAATAACATAATATTTATTAATATCATATTAGGCAATCCAAACCACGTGACCTCTGGTTGGCACACAAACTAACGAAGAGGTTATGTTTGTATCTATTTTTCAATGATTTTTCATTGTTTATCGTCGTATTTTGTCTATTTTGGATTCATTTGTATTTCGTTTCCTGTTTTTGTGAACGTTATAAACTTTACCACAATGCAAACTGATTATTTAAGGAAATTATTATTGGAAACTCCAGATGTTGCGAGAAAGGTAGGCGAAACAATGTTTATTTACTGTTCATTTTGCCCCGATATTTATCAATAATGATGAATTTTGCAAGCAATAACATTATTTCTTTTATTGTTTTAGATATTTATTGAAGCTGAAAATAATTGGGGATTTAGATCCATACGGAATTCAGCCAGAATTGGATTTTACAGTAAAGTGCAGTCCATCAAGTTACTATTATAGATATTTATACAGATCTGGTGGAGTCTCACAGTTGCTACTCTAAGCAGCAGATGAAAGCATACAAAAGCCTTCAGGCACATAAATATTTTACAGCTGGATTTGTTTTGAATGGAGTAAAAATTGTTAATGATTTCCTGATTTCCATATTATTGTTGGAAAGGTATGCCTTTATTTTATTTATTCACCATTAAGAAATATATGGATAACAGTATTAGTGTCTTTTGGATAAATTGGTTCTAAATATTAGATTTATTTACGTTTATATATCTGTATGAAACCAGACATATCGTCGTCCTAATCTGTAAACTGCGAACTCCATAATTCTCTGAAAATGATTTATTACTGCCATCTATTTGAATTACTGTCATGATTGTTCTAAAATTATATTATATGAATGTCTGATTTTAAATAAAATATTCTCCATTGTAAAGAACGCAAATACTCTAATAAAAATAAATTTTTGTAGTTGAAGAATTTCCAAAAAAAATAAAATATTTTTTGTAGGTGAAGCATTTCCAAAAAGCTAATGCTAAACGACTAAATGCTTGGGTGGGGTGATAGCCAGTTCTGATGACATGGCAAATGCACATTGTATGCGTATGGCCGGTAATAGTGAAGTCTGCAGCCATATTGCAGCAATCCTATTTTTAGCTGAGTATGCCCAGAGCAAGACAGACGAAGAAGAACCCAATGCATGTACATATGTTACAGCTACATGGTTTGGAGATAGCAACATATGCATTCTCTGATGAAAAACTAATGAGTTTTGAAACTGTGCGGTCAGAGTGCTTGTTGCGCTCACTAAACGAACTGAAATATAAGATGGCTTTGGCATTGTGTTGCAGCGATATGAAAATGGTTATTCATTTTTAATTATAATGTACTTCTTCATCATGAGTAATTATGTATTGGTCTTTTAGATGTGTATTTATTTTTGTAATTAGTATCAACTTGTAATGATAATATACATTTATCGTTTAAGGTACGACTATGTTTTGACTCTAAAATAAATGTTTTAAAAATTGAATCCTGCCTCTTTCTGTTAGTAACTACCCATGGATATCACAAATTGTGCTTACTGATAGGTTTGTTCGTAGAACGATCAGCAACTCTTGCCAACCATCAGACACATGCGCATTCGTAGTCTATGAATGCTAACTATTAACTGCACAACGCTAACTGTTAACTGCTCATGCATCTGACGGTTGGCAGCAGTTGCTAATCGTTTGTGTCGTACTACGAACAAACCTATTAGGTCTGGATCCTGTGTACCAAAAAAATTGATTAATAGCAAGCTGAAAATTTGTTAACAGCTTAACAGTGTCCAGTTGGACAAACTTTGATGTATTGTGACACTGGAACAGGGGTAGTTTTAATTGTGAAACAGTTTGGAAACTCAGATTTGGAACATCAGATTACGAAAACACGCCCATATATTTTGTCGGACAGAACATCCAATTGATCTGTTACCCTTTCATTAACTTCTCATGCAAAAATCAGACTGCTATTACTAACCAACATGATTCCTGTAATTTGACATGGTCTTCGTGTTCTACTCATTAAAATGCCCAGTTGGTGATTTTTTCACCAGTCTGATTTTTGCATGAGAGTTTAATGAATTGGTTAGCAAATCAATTGAAAGTTTTATCTGACAAATTACATAAACATTTTCGTAGTTTGACGTTCCAAATTTTTAACCTGTTCCATAGTTAAAACTTCTAGTGTTCCCATACATCAAAGTTTGTCGGACTAGACACTGTTAAGGTATTAATAAATTTTCAGCTTGCTATTAATCAACTTTTTTTTGGTACGCGGGATCCAGGTCTATATGGAATAAATAAATAACAAAACAAATTCCCTGTCAAAACTGCATTTATTTTGAATAGAATGAAAAACAAAATAATATTGTTTTAACAAAATAGGGGATAAATGTTAAAATTTAGTATTAATAAAGTTTGTCACATTGGCCTAAAATTAATGTCACTAGTTACGTTAGTGTCACATATAAATAATTGTAATAATATTAATAAAAACCATAATTCCTAGCATGAGTGCGTCCTGTTTTTTGGTAATTTAGTTAGGCGAGGAAACATAAATGAGTTTCTAATAGGGCTTTTCATTGATTGTCATTTGTTTCGAGCGAGGTTTCGAGCTTCCGTTAGATGTTGTATAATTCGTGTATAATATTACTATACACGGATTATAGGACATATGACAGAAGCTCAAAACAAATGACTGTGAATGAAAAGCCCTATAGAGGGAACACGAAAAAAATTAACATTATCCGATCAGCTCGACTTTCACAGTTCACTACTATACAAGTTACAGGCATGTTTTCAGCACTTAAAATCACCAAAAACGAAAAGTTTATAAAATAATAAATCTAATGAATGTCTTTAAATACTATATTAAGCTCAAAATCACGATAAAAAACAAATTAAAATTAACATTATTCTGATCAGTTGGACTTCCACAGTTCACTACTATACAAGTCACAGGCATGTTGTCAGCACTCAAAATCACCAAAAACGTAAAGTTTATAAAATAATTAATCCAATGAATGTCTTTAAATACTATGTATATTAAGCTCAAAATCACGACAAAAAACAAATTAAAATTAACATTATCCCGATCAGTTGGACTTCCGCAGTTCACTACTATACAAGTCACAGGCATGTTGTCAGCACTCAAAATCACCAAAAACGTAAAGTTTATAAACTAATTAATCTAATGAATGTCTTTTAATACTAAATTAGCTAAAAAATCACGACGAAAAACAAATACGAAAAATCAAAAATTACATTGAGTTTAGGTTAAGAACGGTTTTGTGTGCCAACCAAAGATCACGTGATTTAACTTTGACAGGTCGATGGATTCCCTAATAACAATAATAAACATTTAAACATAACCTAACTAAAGGGCAAGTAATTTTAGTTTAGAAAAGTTTAAAAATTACGTTTACGCGTGCGTTTACCTAAAACAAATTACATACGAAGGTAGGCAACCCGTTGGATAACAATGATACATCATACCGATTTTACGTACATGTGTTATGGGAGATTACAGCCTGTAAGTAATTCGAGTTTACCGTACGTAATCAGCTTACGTAAAGATACATCATAGCCCCCAATATTAAGATATAAAAAGACCTTGAGACCCTATTTCCGTAGGTAAAATTTTTTGAGTGTCGTCAAATTGTAAAAATCAAAGGACCTTATTAAAAATTACAATAAATAATGTATTTTATTGACTTAAAATTATAATTTAGTGTTTAAATATTACAAGCAAGTTTTGAAACGAAAGTCAGTCGCCTATTTTTAGATAAATTATTCACAACCAAATTCAGTAAAATTTGGAATTTATTGAATCATTTTTTTTTAATTGAAAACATTGCGAGTGCAGTTAATCGATCCTGGCCATAGCTATTCTAAGGAAAGTTTTAATACGTTTCAATGCAGAGACACATCGTTCTGTTTCTGCAGCTGTCACTGGCATCGTAACAAGTAATTGAAGAATTCAAATTATTTCAGAAAAATCATCTTGTAAATTATTTTTAATCAAAAATTTAGTTAAGTGGACTGAGCCGAATAGTTAAAATCGTATCTTCTATTTTATTCATTATGCTTCCTCTTCTCCAAATATGTGCTGCACACCTACACAATTTGTAAGTTTTTACACAAATCTCCATTTTAAATAATCATTGTTAATCCCGACCTTTCCACTTTGGTACATTCTTAATTAACAAATTTGGTTTCGACATTTTTAATTTTTCTTCTAAATATAATGAAGAAAATTTAATTGATTTTAAATATTCCACGCTAACATTTACATCCACAAATGCTTCCATTCTTAATATTGTTCCGAAATTCGCACTTCACGAAAGCAAAATTTAAACGTACGTGTGCCGTGCACGTTAAATACACCATAAGATCACATCAGATCACATCCATGATACAATTATACGTATAATTGTATCATGGATCACATCCAACTTGTGCTCTTGTGGCCATCTAAACTTGAGGGCTATAGCGGGTAGCGGGGCGGGTGGTGAGTTGTATTTTGCCGTATGAAAAGTCATTGGGATAGGAACCACCGTAAGAGCGGTGAACGAGGGGTTCTGTCTAAGGCCTCGCATCCGTGCAGTTTCTACTTTGAAATAGAATAAAAATAATTAAATGTTACCTATTAGATACTTATAAACTACTTGGATCTGTTATTTAGAATTTCAATTACTGTATAGTTAGATTAAAATGTTATTGATACAATGATAAATTTTGCATATATGAATGTTGGCGTGAAAATAATTTTTTGGGTTCACGTGCACATTTGCACTTATGGAGAAACCGCCACTGCGTGTATAGCTGAGCTTCTGTTACCTTTTTCTTGCTAATGATCATAAGCTTTTTCTTCTTTACGTTTATATTGAGTTTATGTTGTTAAGTGTCAAGGAATTAAGTCTGTCATATTTTATGCTCACTTACCTTATAGTTGTGTGGAATAACAGGACTAATCTGTCTACATGTAAGTTTAATTCCGACAGATATACCATTCAATTCAGTCAGATCATATTCTGTCCATGATCTGGGGTATAAGCCAGTATATTTAATTTTGTATTCGGGAATTTTACTAATACAAGAAGATAAACTCCTTTTCCTGTAAAAAATATTACTTTAGGAGAGATGTTTTGCCAACTTTTAGTAGTAAAGATGTTTTCTTTTAGAATGAAAAATAAAAATACAATATTAATAATAATTATTATAAATCTTCTATTTTATGGTAACAATTTTTTAAAACAAGGGTAGTAGCAAATTTTTATATTTTACATTTTAAACAATTCAACAAAAAATTCTAGAAGATAATACTAATACTAGACAGAGGAAGTACGGAAAACGAATAACCAACAGACTAAACAAAGAACCAGAAACATTAGGCCCGGAAGAGAAGTGGAAAAGCATAAAAAAGCAGTTTTAAACACGAATTAAAGAACCTTAGTGAAAACTTATAGAAAACAAATGAGTGGTATGATGAGGACTGCCAAAAAATAGCAGAAGCGATTAGAAAAATATGAATAAAGAATTTAAGAAATAATAGTGACAGTAGCAGTGAAGAATATTGAGAATTGGAGAGAACTATGAAAAAACTGGTCAACACATAATGGAAGAAAAATTCCAAAAAAAAGGAAATAATATCCTTTTACCAGGAAACATGAAAAATGGAAAGAGGATATCAGAAAAATAACCCATCCATGAAAAAAAATGAAGGGATATTAATACATGAACCAGGCGAAATATGAGAAATTGGCAAACTTATTTTACACAACTGTTATACAAAAACGAAGAAGAATAGGAAACAATCCATGAAATCGGAGATGATCACATAATAGTAGAAATACCTATAAATAAAGAAATATAAAATAAAATAAAGGGACTAAGAAGCAATAAAATCCTAGGAATAACAGAAATATCGGTGAAAATGATAAAAGCCAGAGAGAAAATGCTACATAAAGAGATACATAATCTGAAAAAAAAAGCTGTACTGGCTCCTTGGCAAAAAATTACAATTATCATTACGGAACAAATTACTATGTAGCGTACAATACCGTTCTCAAACCAGTGTGGACCTTTGAAATCCAGTTACGGGGAACATCATCTAAATCGAACATTGCTCTTATCGAGAGATTCCAGTCAAATGCCCTGCGCAGTATAGTAGATGCTCCCTGGTTCGTAACCAACCGAGACATTTATAATGATTTAGAGATGCCAATGGTTACTGCAGTGACCAAACAGCTTAGCACACACTATCTAAGACGCTTAGAGCAGCATCCAAACACACTGGCAATAAACCTGCTTGACAACGGTGAAGAAACACGAAGGCTGAAAATAAGAACACATTTGGATCTACCATTCTAACAGTAATTGTACATATGAAATTAATTTTAAATTGTGATAGTTTTATTTTTTTTTAATTGAAGAAAAATTTATGCGTAAAAGGTATATTTATTTTAAAACCCCAATAAAGGGCTACAATTACAAAACAGAACGTTTTCGCTCTAAAGAGAGCATCATCAGTGTTCTTTGCAAGCTCTACATGCTAAGCCAAAAAAAATACATGGGTTAAAACCCTTAAAATGTCGACTAAGTCTTACATTAAAATGTTATATACCAAATCCTGAGGATGGATGAAATTAATAAGGATCTAAGGCATTATATGACTTTCCACGAAGCACGTGGGTTGTTGAGTCGAATTATCTAATTTCACATAGAGAAAGGTGAAAGCCAACTGAAGTACAGGTGTGTGAAGTACAACACCTGTACTTCAGTTGGCTTTCACCTTTCTCTATGTGAAGACAGAGAATTCGACTCAACAACCCACGTGCTTCGTGGAAAGTCATATAATGCCTTAGGGTATCCTTATTAATTTCATCCATCGTCAGAATTTAGTATATATTTTAATGTAAGACTTTTAGTCGATATTTTAAGGGTTTTAACCCATGTATTTTTGGTGGCTTAGCATGTAGAGCTTGCAAAGAACACTGATGATGCTCTCTATAGAGCGAAAACGTTCTGTTTTGTAATTGTAGCCCTTTTTGGGGGTTTTAAAATAAATATACCTTTTACACAGAAGATTTTTCTTCAATTTTTGTAATTAATGGTATACAGCCAGCTATAGGAAATTGTTCCTTGTGAATTTTGTTTTTTTAATATCAATGTAATAATGTGATGTTATAAATTTTTGGACATTAAAACAGTATGACGTCAACAAACTGAATTCATTCGAAATGTGGATGTACCGCCGAATGCTAAGAATAAGCTTGACCAGCAGAATTACAAATGAAGAAGTACTGGAAATAATGAACACACATCCTCATCTGATCAATACAATCAAAATTAGATAGACGTCATATCTAGGACACATAATGCGCCATAGGAAATTTGAGCAGCTCCAGGTAATATTAGAAGACAAAATCGAAGGTAAAAGGGGTATATAAAATATATATAAAAGAAAGAAAAAATCCTGGCTCCGAAACATCAGAGATTGGACCCAAACGACAGGGAATAACTTAATCCATCAAGCCCAAAACAGAGAAATTTACCATATTGGTCGCCAACCTCAATAGAGAAGGCACTTAGGAGGAGGATAAATTTTTATTCTTTTTAATATAAATGTAAGAATGTAACAATGCATACAGAGAGTGGATCATTGGACAAACTCTCTTTCATGACATTGTATCAATCAACATGTATGCTTATAATAGGACTTTTCAACGATTCGCATTTGTTTCGAGCCTCTGTCATTTGTCGTATAATCCGTGTATAACATCAATATACGACATATGGCAGAAGCACGAAACAAATGAGAGGCGTTGAAAAGTCATATTGTTATTGTAAGATGCAACAGATGTAAACATTAAACAGAAAAACAGATAACAAGCAAATGGAAACAGAAAAAATGACAAAATGAGATGTGAAAACTATAGAGTCATAAACTATCCAGACTTTTTTAACAATGTGTTTGTATTTTAGAAATATTCTTACTGATATGTAGAGATCCAGCTCTCAAATAGCGTAAAACCGTTTTCATCTTTAATAACTACAAGAAAATCATCGGCGTCAACTGTGTTCCATTCGTAAATTCCTGGTTTCAGCTGAAATCTACAAAACTGTCCTTTGTAACCTCGTCCTATAGTGCCACAACCAATACCACCAATTGGAACACCTAAAAATGTAAATCGGCATATACACTGCATGTCACAGAAAACGGGCACCCCAAAAAATTATATCTCATATCTCCTAAATCTGTTGTCCGATTTAAGTAATTTTTTAAATATTTTAGAGCCTTATTCTTTAGCAATATCGCAGTAATAATATTATTGCTAAACAGGTATATTTTCATTGTATACCGGATGGATAAATAAAACTGTGTTTTTTTCTCAAAGTTAGCAACACCCTGTGGAATATTCTAGCATTTATAAAATACTGAAATTAAAACCCAACTATAGCCTCAGGTTTTCTTAACATTCTGCTTTTCGATTCATTCGCTTATGTTGGATAATACAAAACTTAGGTACTTTAACAACTAGCCATGTTCTTCATCAGTACAGGGTGTGTATTAATAAGTGCTACAAACTTTAAGGGATAATTCGGCATGGAAAAATAATGACTATTTGCTTTATTATCATATGTCCGCAAATGCTTCGTTTCCGAGATACGGGATGTTGATTTTTTTCTTACAAACTGATGATTTATTTAATGCCCTAAAACCGGTTGGGATACGCAAATTAAATTTGGTAGGTTTTAAGAGATAGTTATTGCGCATTTTTTGACATGCAATTAAGAATTTAATATTCACCATTGGCGCGCATACGGGTAATATGACCGATCTTATTACCCGTATGGACGCCAATGGTGAATATAAAATACTTAATTGTATGTCAAAAAATTTGCAATAACTACGTCTTAAACCTCACCAAACTTCATTTGCATATCTCAACCAGTTTTAAAGCAATAAATAAATCGTGAGTTGTGAGTTTGTAAGAAAACATTCAACATCCCGTATCTCGGAAACGAAGCATTTGCGTACATACGATTATAAATCAAACTGTCATTATTTTTTAATGCAGAATTACCCCATAAAGTTTGAAACACCCTGTAGTGATGAAGAACATGGCGAGTTGTTAAAGTATGTAACTTTTGTATTATCCAACATAAGCGAATGAATCAAAAAGCAGGATGTGAAGAAAACCTGAGGCCGTAGTTGGGTTTTAATTTCAGTATTTTATAAATGCTAGAATATTCCACAGGTTGTTGCTAACTTTGAGAAAAAATTAAAGGCACTCGTGGGAGTGCCGACAGAAGTGAAAACTTCTTATAGTATATAAATTACGAGCTCAATGCTTTTACCCAATCCTAAAAGATGTGCTATACCTACCTATATCATATACGATATACGCGATGCGTATGCCCTATGCTATTTATGTATTATACATACACATAATTTATATATGTACAAAATTTATTTCAGCGAAGTGATAACGTCGCAAATTCAATACTTTTTCCCCATCCAAGAAGTGCACAACGTCCCTAAAGAAATTTTCAATTCTAAAATGTATTTCGTAGAAGCGATAACGGTCGCTAATTTACTACTTTTTCCCCCATCCAAAAAAAGCACAACGTCCCTCAAGAAGTTTTCACTTCTAATATTTATTTCGTCGAAGCGATGATGGTCGCTAATTTAATACTTTTTTACGTCGAAAAAGTGCATAACGTCCCTAAATAAGTTTCACTTCAAAAATTTATTTCGTCGAAGCGATGACGGTCCCTAATTCAATACTTTTCCCCCATCCAAAAAGTGCACAACGTTCCTAAAGAAGTTTTCACTTTAAAAATGTATTTCGTCGAAGCGATGACGGTCGCTAATTTAATAATTTTTTCCAATCCAAAAATTGCACAATGTCCCTAAAAAAGTTTTCACTTCAAAAATTGATTTCGTCGAAGCGATAAAGGTCGCTAATTTATATTTTTCCCCATCCAAAAAGTTCACAACGTCTCTCAAGAAGTTTCCACTTCAAAAATTGATTTCATCGAAGCGATGACAGTCGCTAATTTAATGCTTTTTTCATCAAAAAAGTGCACAACTTCCCTAAAGAAGTTTCACTTCAAATATTTATTTCGTCGAAGCGATGACGGTTCATAATTCAATACTTTTCCCCCATCCAAAAAGTGCACAACGTGCCTCAAGAAGTTTTCACTTCACGAATTTATTTCATCGAAGCGATGACGGTCGGGATGGCGGTCGATAATTTAATACTTTTTTCCATCCAAAAAGAGCACAACGTCTATAAAGAAGTTTTTACTTCAAATGTTTATTTCGTCGAAGCGATGACGGTCGCTTTATTTATTACTTTCTCCCCATCCAAATTTAATAATTTTTCCCCATCCAAAAAGTGCACAACGTCCCTAAACAAGTTTTCACTTTAATAATTTATTTCGCCGAAGCGATGACGGTCGCGACAACGTTCGCTAATTCAATACTTTTTTCCTATCTAAAAAGTGCACAACGTCCCTAAAGAAATTTTCACTTCAAAAATTTATTTCGTCGAAACGATGACGGTCGCTAATTTAATAATTTTTCCCCATCCAAAAAGTACACAACGACCCTCAGGAAGTTTCCGCTTCAAAAATGTATTTCTTCGAAGCGATGACGGTCGCAATGACGGTCGCCAATTTAATACTTTTTCCCATCCAAAAAGTGCACAACGTCCCTAAAGAAGTTTTCACTTCAATACATATATGTACAAAATTTATTTCGCCGAAGAGATGACGGTCGCGAAATAAATCCTTTTTCTCTATCTAAGAATAGGTTTTACATTTATTTTAAATTTAAATATTTCTATACAATTTATGTATAGATACATATAATATAGATACGTACAAAATTTATTTCGTCGAAGAGATGACGGTCGCTATGACGGTCGCGAAATAAATATTTTTTCCCCATCCTAAAATAGGCTTTACATTTATTTTAAATTTAAATACTTCTATACAATTTATATATACAAACAAATAATATATAGCATAAGCGATGACGGTCGAGAATTCAATGCTTTTTCCCCTATCCAAAAATCGCACAACGTCCCTAAAGAAGTTTTCACTTAAAAAAAACACAGTTTGATTCATCCACCCGGTATACAATGAAAATATACCTGTCTAGCAACAATGTTATGTTATGTTTAGGAGATATGAGACATCAAAAATGACAGATTTTTTAGGGTGCCCATTTTCTCTGACGCGCAGTGTAATAATAATATGTGCTGATTCGTAAATATTGTTATATTCTGTTTCTCATGATCATCTTTCAGTGCGTCACAGTTTTTCGATTTCTTTCTAACGCATTAAATTGTATATGACATAAAAAAAGGCACGTCGAGTATTACTTTGGTAATTATTCTAGTTCGGTGATTATTCTAGTTGTCGATAGATGGCGCCATAATAAAAAAAAGTAATTTTTTTTAATGAGATAATAATATTACAAATATAATCTGTATAATTTATAAGACTATACAAATCAAAGAAAATACCATTTTATAAATGCAAGAAACTCATTTGATTTGGTTTTATTCCAAATTGAAAATAAAATGTGACAACTGTCAGATTTAACTAAAATGTCATGTTAGAATAAATGTCATAAATGTGTATTATCACGGACCTACCCTTTTTCCTATCATTTGTTACGCACTGAAAAATGATCATGAAAAGGACAATGATACTGTTACGACAGTTGATTTCATCTGTCAGGTGTTGTCTTATGTTGTCTGTTGTCCTTCGTTTCACTATTTTCATTTTGAGGCCAATATCTTGTTTATCTTGTTGATATAATTGTGTTCCTGTATCTTTGTCTAACTATTATAATACATCATAGTGATCTGCTGGTGTCTTCTATGTGTACAATCTGATGCTACGAATTAATATTATTTAACCACGCCTGTAAAGCATGTGCTTCTATCACTATCAACCAAACTTTTTGTTTTCATTCTTGGTTCTTCTGAACATAGAACTTATTTTATATCCAACATGCTCCATATCCGGGTGCTCTTATAAGCTATTGCATTAAATCATCTTGTGGTTGAACAATATTTCATTTTCAATCCAATTCCGAACTTATAGATATACAAAATGAATATTTCTCTGTTTGGCGCATTATGAAATATGTAATTGTTATTCATAAACTTACCATAAATTTGTTCCGGTTTTCTTGGGGAAATGTAATCCATAACAACCTTATGGCCTTTCCACTTTGACTTTATATAATACAATAAATACCTAAAATAAAAATAATAAATTTAACAAGAGCCATTAAATACAGACATAAAGAACAGATAAGCAGAAGAAGAATCTTGAAGCAGGCCAGGATCCACAGAAGATTGTCGAGTCAAGGATAATGAAAGATTATGACGATAATGATTAACTTTCTCTCTCCTATTTTGGTTGTTTAGTTCGAATATTGTTTTAAAATCCATACAGGATTGAGAAAGAAGAGTGGAATAAAAGAAGGCATCTATAGTACTATAGCATCTATAGTTTTATATAAGCATAATAGAGGCATCTGGCAGTACAAATAAACAGTTAGATTATGTTTATTATGGCCACAAATATTAAGACCCAAGTTGAAATGATATACAGAGTGGATAAAAAATGCTACAATACAAAAATATAACATTTGAAAAGAGTAGAGAACAAAAATTAACAACATATTGCCTCCACTACCAAATATGTGTTGGCTTTCACAGCAGTTCAGAGATAGAGACAGAGGGAAGGATGAGTTAAGTGGTCTCCAGTGAAAAAGTATAAGAACGCATGAGAATCATATGTGAATCAGAAGATACATGTATGAAGTGAAGAAGTTATACCCAAACTGAGCAGTCCAGTTGGTAATTCTTGATTGAAGATTGATTTTTTGATGGTGATTAAGAAACCGCTGCAGTCTAGAGTATCATCGAGGTTACAAAGGATTAATTTTGCAGATCTTAAACTGGAAGACAGCTCTGTTCACTCTCTGGAACAAGAGACAGGTTTTGGGCATTTTCATACTCGTGCTATCTACGTATAAAAAATGAAAAAAGTGGCTTTCAGTGTCTCACTGATTACCAGTGAGGTTTTATTACTGTTGCCACTGTATTTGACTCTATTTGAACAGAGACGTCTAAGGAGTATATACATGAGGAGTAGCAAGTACCAAGAAATGTTATCTATGAGCACATTTATACTTATAACTTACCTTAATATAAGAGGTAACATATTCCAAATAACTCTTAGACTAGGTGTATAGTTCTGAGTCCTCTTCTCTGGATAAACATAATCTAAACTTAACTTAAGTCCATATTTTGGGGGCAATGTATGATTTACTTTAGACATTTTATCTAGTTTATTATTAATGCTAAATAATTTACAAAGTACCTTAAATATAAACAGAAAAAATTAAAAACATGAATAATTAAGATATCTATAACAATGAATATAATCACCTAAATATTATATTATGCAGATTATACTAAAACGCATATATGAATATGAATTTTAAGAATATTCAGTATTTCATATTTAAGAATATTTATTCCTTCATTCAACTAAATCTTTCATAGGTGTTTTTTATTTATTTATTTATTAAAGGGATACCACCCAATTTAATATATACACAAAATATTATATCTATAATATCTAGTGATACAATAAATATAAAGATATAGTAAATATGTATGACAAAAATTGGCGATGCAGCTATATAGAAAAAACAAATATTAAAATAATATAAAGTAAATAACAAATATAAATCATATAAGATTACAAAATTTTTTTTAAACACTGTCTACAAACATTTTCCGAAGCGCACAGCAACAAATCAAGGTCTATTCTATTTCCATTTAGAATGATTCTACTCAGCGGAGAATGCCTACCAAAGTTGCAGCGATGAAATTTAATTGCAAAATTTTGGGATGTTCTAGTAACTCTAGAGGGAACATTAAAGTCAATTAGAGACAGTAGATAATTGCAATTAATTTTTGAATTCAGTAGTTTATGAAGAAACAAAACATCAGCATCCGTCTGGAAGATAGCCTAAGAAGGTTTAATGTATTTCTAATTTCTGAGTAGGAATGGTCACAAAGGTTTGTGTAATTTAAAACTTAAACACATTGTCAACAAATGACTAGGGAAAGCATTGGTGACTCACATAAGACAGAAGTGTCATAAAACTGGGACCTGACAGCTATAGAGAAGTAAAATAATCAGCCTATTTTCTCAAAGTAAGTACTTGTAGAATAAATATGAATACTCGCAAATATCAATTTTACATTTTCGGCATTAGTAAAGTTAGAAAACAAACACACAATTCAACGAGGAGTGAGACAAGGAGACACCATTTCTCCCAAACTATCCACCCTTGCTCTATTGCTTCATTTTTAAGAAATTAGAATGGAACAACAAAGGTATAAACATTGAAGGATCATACTTCATCATCATCATTTGGCTCTACAACTCTATGTGAGTCTTGGCCGCGTTTACTATTTCCCTCCATTGTTGTCGGTCCTGAGCAGCTATTTCCCATTGCTGTACTCCCATTTTGCGTAGATCGCTGGCTACTGCGTCCTTCCATCTCTTTCTTGGGCGACCAACTGACCATTTTCCATCGGGCCTTTCCCAGAATGTGGCGTTCAGTAGTCTTTCGTCACTCAATCTTAGCACGTGACCCGCCCATCGTATTCGGTTTGCTTTAATGTAGCGTACTATGTTTTCATCTTCATATATTGTCTGGAGTTCATAATTGTGTCTTCTTCTCCATTCTCCTGTTGTCTCAACTCTGCAAGGCCCGTAGATAGTCCGCAGTATATTTCTTCCAAGTACCAGTAATTTTGTCGTTTCCCGCTGATTCAGAGTCCATGTTTCGCTTCCATACGTTATTGTGGGACGAATTATTGTCTTATACCGGGTGGTGAATCGTAAAACGGGCCATAGGAAACTCAATGTAAAATTCTAAACTGTTGAATTCCTGCTTCCCTAATTATTTTACATCAAAGTCATGAGAGAATATTTGTAGAGAATTGAAATCTGTATTAAAATCAAAAGTTAAAGTTGTTCTACGATTTAAATGCATTCCATAATTTTGAAAAATATAATACATTTGCCACAGCAGGTATGTGTGTAAAAGTTAGGCCACACGTTACTATTTAACTGACAGTGCTCACACCATTGACTGAATAAAAAATCTTTATTATTAATACTTTCTCTGCAACTGAGGGTATATTATCAACCGAATTGTTTTTAAACAATAAATGATAAAATAAAAATACTGACAGTTAAAAAATGTAAAAATAATAGCTTCATTGTGACACATTATTGCACTGTGTGTGGCCTAATATTGGGCTGAAAAACTGAAAAATGTATTACATTTTTACAAAATTTTGGAATATGTTTAATTCGTAGAACAATTTTAGCAGTTGTGTTCAATACAGATTTCAATCCTCTACAAATAATTTCTAATATCTTTTGATGTAAAATAATTAGGGAAGCAGGAATTCAACAGTTTAGAATTTTACATTGAGTTTCCTATGACCCGTTTTCCAATTCACCACCCGGTATATCAGGAGGATCATACTTAATCATTTGATATTTTTGAATACTTTGGTTTAAGTTCTCGAGACATCTCAAGCACTTTCAGGAATCAAATACTTGTCGATTCTTGTTATTCAGGAAACCCATCACTACTTAAAAGAAAATTTGCAAAAAAAACTAAAGACAACACAAAGGGCAATGGAATGAAACATGTTTGGAATATTACTGAGAGACAAGATTAGAAACACCGAGATAAGATGCAGAATGAAGATCGGGGATATTGTGGAAGAAATAACAGAAATCAAGTAATACTGGGTGGGTCACATAGCCAGATATGATAATAAAGATGGACACAAAGAATCCTAGAATAGGGCTTTTCATCGACTGTCAATTATTTCGAGCTTCTGTCATGTGTTACATAATATTAATATATCTACGTCATACATCTTTGGTTTGTATTATTGTAGATACCAATAACGTATGACGTAGATATATTAATATTATGTGACACATGACAGAAGCTTGAAACAAATGATTGTGAATGAAAAGCCCTATGGAGACCAAGGGTGATGACAAAAAGCATAGGAAGACCTCAAAAGAGATGGGAAGACAACATAAGAGCAGTGGCAGGCAAACAGTGGATTATATTGGCACAAGACAGAGAAAGATGGAAGCAATTGGGATAGATCTACATTCAAGAGTGGATGGAAAATGGTTGACAAAGAAGAGAAGAAGAATACCCTCCAGCAGGATCCCCCCAATATTTGAAAATACTAAAAATGTGCTCCATTGATTCTCAATTTTATGGTTTACTGCAGTACTAGAATATGCTTGTAAAATACTTAACTGGGAAGAGAGAGGCCTGAACATTGACGGTAGAAGATTAACAAATTTGAAATTCGCAGACGACCTAGTTTTGTTCTCTGACAACCTCAAGGAGATATGTACAATGCTACATGAACTTCAGTTAGTGTGTGCCAGTGTAGGTCTTAAAATAAACATCTCCAGAACAAAATTCATGACAAACCTAGTACATAGTGGAAATATCAATATTGGAGACAACGAAGTAGAGCTAGTGGAAAAATGCATACATATACCTTGGACACGAAATAAAGATCACAAGAGACAACCAAACATGCGAACTACAAAAAAAATCAACCTAGCATGGGCAACCTATGGACAACTCAAAGACATCTTTAAAAGCGATATACCAATTTCTTTAAAACGTAAAACATTTGACCAATGTGTGTTGCCTGTGATGACTTATGGTGCCGAAACTTTGACATTGACAGCTACAACTTCTAAAATGCTGCAAATAGCTCAGAGGAAAATGTAAAGGTCAATGCTGAGTATATCGCTTCAATGCTGAGTATATCGCTTCATGACCGAGGTAGAAATGAAGACTTAAGACAAAGAACAGGAGTTACCGATGTAATTTCCTGAATTGCCATCCTGAAATGGAACTGGGCGGACACGTCACCTGAATCAGTGATGGGAGGTGGATGAAGAGATTACTTTAGTGGAGGCCGAGATTAGACAAAAGAAGTAGAGAAAGACCTCCTACTCGTTGGACTGACGATCTCAAGAAAATGTCAAGAAATTGGATGCAAAGTGCTGAAAATAGAGCACAATGGACAAAAATGAGGGAGGCCTATGTCCAGCAGTGGATGCAAAGGGCTGGATGATGAATAGACTACAACAACAATAATAAGCCAGTTATAATTGAAAATATAATTCAGTATGATAATAAATTGTTAAGAATATGAAAGTGGAAAACGGTGAAGGATAGGAAAGAATTGAAACTGATTCTAGGACATTTCAAGACTCACCAGAGGTTGTAGAGGCAATGTGCCAATGATGTTGATGAGGAAGATAATAAATTTTGGAAATACAGAATGTTCAATTCATAAACTACAAGCTACAACTAATGTAACCTTAAAAAATGTATATAACAAAAATATATTCAAAACAATTTATTGTCTAATAAGTCTAAGCAGATTGTGATGTATGAAACCAATGTAAACTTGATTGGACGAGCTGCAAGAGATATCACAGACCTTTATGTTGAGCTGGAAGAAAATGCAAACGAAATAGGGCTACCCATGGAAGTGGATCAAACTAAAGCCCTAATAGAAGCAAGGAAACATCGAAACTTGCAGAATTTGACAAAAGACAACTCTAATATTGTAGTAGTAAAAGATCTCACATAGCAGATACCTAGACATACAGACAACTGAGGACAGCAGCGAGGAGGAGGAAATACAGAAACGGATAATAAACCAAGCATGACACAGGTATTTGGATCCAAAAACATCCATAAGGAAGTAAAGTTCAAAGAATATAAAACAGAAAAGACAATAAACCTTATCAATACTACTTTTGAAACAAAGTTATTCAGAAGAATATTGGGACCATCTGTGACAACAGTATAAGGTTCAACCGTGAGTTGTATCAATATTAAAAGAACCTACCATAGCAAATTATACAAAAATACAAAGATTGGGCTGGGCAGGTTATCTTATAAGAATGGACAATGACAGAGACTTAGGGCCGGTACTTTATGCCTCGATTAACAGCCCGTTAGTTAACGGAGGTTTAATCGGGACCTCTTTAGGGTCACTTGCCTTGTAATAAACGCAATTATAATTATTATTATACTTACTTTAATTATTATAATACTTGTAATACTGTAATTGCATTTATTACAACGCAAGAGACCCTAAAGAGGTCCCGATTAAACCTCCGTTAACTAACGGGCTGTTAATTGAGGCATAAAGTACTGGCCCTTAGTAAAGGACTTATTGAAACTGTGGTGGGATGGTGACTTCAGCCAGTAAGAAGGAAGAGGTGGATAGACGAAGTGAGAACCGATGCTAAAGAGATACCTACTGATGGTGGATAACTGGAGGAGAGCAGCCAGAGACAGATACTAGGAGGCGGATGCTGGAGGAGGGCAGGTGACGACTTGGGTTGTAATGGAATAGAAAAGAAAACAAATACATTCAAACAATTAAGATGGAGAAAAAATAAAAGATAAACAGACTTTCAATAACAAAAGAAAACACTATCAGAATTATATACAACACAATCATTGTATTTTAAACTAAATACATGTATAAATGTAGCTGGAATTTTAAATTATAGTAAAATAGCTACTTACTAAACAAAAACTACATATTATTCCTAATACAAAATTATTTCAAGATTATTCACTAACACAATACTTTTCATCTGGAATCTTACATCCATATGCAGTCAATAAAACATCTTTTGTTCTATTTCAAATATTTACATAAAAAACAACTATGAAATATTGATTGTAATACAAATATTGGTAATAACAAGAGTTTGTGTACATTGAAATTAAATCAACATAAATTTATAAATACCCAAATCACAGATTCCTGTTTATATCTCACTGGGTGGAAACTAAAACTAGACTAGAAAAGAAAACGTGGACAATAAATTTCATTCAAAACAGTAATTTTATGAGTTTTATAACCTAAAATTAAAATCCATCATTTTTAATCAGCTGGAAACGTTTTGTTTTGATTTAAAAAAAATCGACCAATCAACGTGTTCACAAGTGTTCAATAAACAGAAGGGACATTTACCCGCCAACATTAAAAAATTGTCTTTTAAAAAATGGAAGAGAAAAAACTTTTTGCGCTAAATGTCCTATTACAAAATGCCGTGATCAAAGAAAAAATGTATTTGCATGCTTCGTGGACTTCGAAAAGGCATTCGATAAAGTTCTGCACGTAAAATGAATCCTGATGTTAAAAATAATAGATAAGGAATAGATGACAAAGCAACGGCGGATCCAGCAACCTGGCAAGGTGGGGACAATGAAATAAAAATTTTCTCGTCACTGGCGTATTAGAAATTACTATTGATATCTGGTCTCTGGCATTAGATGGTAATAAACAGATTTATTGTGAGAATTTTTCATTTATTATGTTCTAAAGACTTTTAGACCAGGGCTCATCTGTAAAAATATTAGCACATTTGGACGTTGAGAGGTGACTCAAATTTTTTTGCAAAAATTGCTTGAAAATAAATCAAATAATAATATTTGAGTTATCCTCCCTCTCAAAAAGGTCCGGAACATTGTTTAAATAATCAAAATGTCAAAAAATGAAGGAAAAATTCGATTTTTTTCTTCGTTTTTTGATTATAACTTATAAAGTATTCATTTCCGAGAAAAGTTGTACTGACATAAAAGTTGCCTAATTAAATTTCCTACAATACAAAATTGGTTAAAAATTTAAAAAATAGTCACCCTTGTTGCAAAATAGCAATAATTGCGAAAAAAACATACAAAAACAAGTATTCGCATTTTACGTTTTTCAACCATTTATGCTACACTTAGGACCTTCATATTTCACCCAGAAAAACTATATGATACAGTAAAATAACAATGTAAATTTCATTAAGATCGGTTTAATAGATTTTGCAAAATAAATTTTACAATCCAGCTTTCGCAAAAAAAATTCATTTTTTCAAAATGTTACAGGACTGAAAATAAAGCAGATAACAAGTTGACATTTTTTTTGCATATAGAAGTGTACTGTACCTTTCATTTGCACTTTTGCAAAATTAAAATTGATTAACTACCACGGCGTCAGGAATTTTTTTAAATCAACATTCATTATTGGTGCTACGCGCAGGACAGCGGATAGTTTGCTCTTATTGGGCATTCTAATGACCTTTGATAATGATTGATACATTTTAATTTTTATTACATTTCGGTATAAATTAATAAATTTGTTTATTGCAAAATAAAAACACATACTCTATCCTTTAAAATAACACTTTTATTAGCAAAAACTTTATTTTTAATATATTTTAACTTAGAGAATAAAAGTTTATTATTTTTAAACATATGCAATTTTTTAAACAATATTTCACAAACAATAATAAAATTAGTTTGATTTTTGTGGAATTAAAATATTAAAATACAACAAAATATAGAGTAAGAAAATAATATATTAGATAAAGATTAGAAGAAATTTTGGTGGAAATCAACTTGTGTGAATCGAACACCGCTGTCCTGCGCGTAGCACCAAAAATTAATGTTTATTTAAAAAATTCATGACACCGTGGTAATTAATCGATTTTAATTTTGCAAATTTCAAATAAAAGCTACAGTTCACTTCTATAAGTAAAAAAAATTTCAACTCGCTATCTGCTTTATTTTCAGTCCTGTAACATTTTGAAAAAATGAATTTTTTTGCGAAAGCTGGATTGCAAAATTTATTTTGCAAAATCTATTGAACTGATCTTAATAAAATTTACAGTATTGCTTTAATATATCATAAAGTTTTTCTGGGTGAAATATGAAGATCCTAAGTATAGTATAAATGGTTGAATAACGTAAAATGCGAATACTTGTTTTTGTATGGTTTTTTCGCAATTATTGCTATTTTGCAACAAGGGTGACTATTTTTAAAATTTTTTACCAATTCTATATTGTAGAAAATTTAATTACGCAACTTTTATGTCAGTAAAACTTTTCTCGGAAATGAATACTTTTAAAGTTATAATAAAAAAACGAAGAAAAAAATCTAATTTTTCCTTCAATTTTCGACATTTTGATTATTTAAACAATGTTCCGGACCTTTTTGAGAGGGAGGATAACTCAAATATTATTATTTGAGTTATTTTCAAGCAATTTCTGCAAAAAAATTTGAGTCACCTCTCAACGTCCATCTCAAAACAGATATGCGCCCTGGACTATTTTAATAATCTTCGATTCCAAGGAATTCTGTTTATGTTTCAGTTATTTAGTTATCAACAGGACACAAAACTCACTATTTATTTTCAATCGTAATTATCTCTTTCTTAAAAAAAACTGTCAGTAGACACCAAGCGAGGTCTCAAGGAGGGGGCAATTGCCCCCATTGACCCCCTCTTGGATCCGCGCCTGTGACAAAGATATGCGTGTCATTAAAAATTTGTACTGGAATCCAGGACCGTAACCCGTAACTACCATTGGAGCAACCGGGCAGTACCCTGGGGCCCGCGGACAAGGGGCCCCCGTTTGCTTTGGTCGTGCATAGATTTTAATGAGGGAAACAAAAATATGTATTTCAAAAGCTCATCTTAACGAAATATTTTCAAGTGACACAATTTTAAGAAGACATCACGACAGGGGCACCCTAGACCTCAACATAAAGTTTTAATTTTTCGCTGGGGGAATTAGGCTTTTCGACTAAAATGCAATTGGAGCAGAACAGGGGCCCCTGAGGCCTGAGCTAAGCTGGGGCCACCGAGACCTTAACATAAAAATTTAAATTATTACTTAGGAAATGACTTATTTCGGCGTAATAAAACCGTTTATTTTCTTCTCTCATTGCTTGTATTTGTATTTCACTTGTTTGTCTCTATAAAGCCTTTTCTTGCCTTTCTGTTGTATTGATGGTACTTGCAAAATTATTTAGCTCTTAAAATAAGGTGATTTCAAAATTTTTTGCGTTGTTCATCTAAATAAATAGCAATAAATATGTAGGTACAAGAAACTTCAGTCATGGAATGCATTAAAATGCTATTTCAAGGGGTTAAATATCAAACATTTTTCCGGGCCCCCCTTCCGCTGGGGGTAAACCTTTCAGCCCCCCTGGTAAGGGGCCCCAGATCACCTTTGCCCGGGGCCCCCAACATCATACTTACGGCCCAAGGCCTCGTTGTACCTTACGGTACCTACAACGATGAGGAGTTAGAAAAGGTAGCATTTTGTCCCCAACATTGTTCAATGTTTACTCGGACCAGTTATTTAAAAAGGCACAAACTACTTAAAGTAGTTATAGACTGGGAGATATTATACAGAAGTTCTGCCACGATTTTCTAAGTCCTGCCTTTTGCAATACTGGAACGGTAGACGATGTAATTACAATCTGTGGAAACATCCACAAATTTCCTGTGACATTTTCCTGTAAAAATTAGATTTTCCCAAAACATAAAAATAGGGATTTGCGATGAATTTCTAAGTCCTGCCATATCCGTAGATAGAGAGGATACTATCGATTTTATGAAGAAAATTTTTTGGGCAGGACGGTCGCAAAAGTACTTAGGGAGTATACATATATACAAATATGTAATGAAAATAATGAAATTTTCATGATTTTCTAAGTCCTGCCAACTTAATAAACTAAACATATTTATTTCAAAATGATCAAAAAAATATTGGCATGACGTCTCCTAATGTTTAAGTATACTTGTCCCTTGGAAAATTCTGCGGAAAATTCTCACCCTGATTCCGTGATTTTCTAAGTCCTGCCTTTAAAAAGCTATAATACTCAAATACAATCAATACCTTTTCGGTACTCGGCAGGAAGGTTAAACGGTTCTTGTAAGACGGCAAGAGTCCTAGATTTGTAAGAAAATTCGTGAAAAAGTCAACGATTTTCTAAGTCATGCCATTTTGCACATGTTTCAAGAATCTTAATATAAGTCTATATACAAAAAGGGGCAGGATGGTTTTATGGTTATTTTGTATACAGGGTGGGGCATTTGTGTGGGCTAGTCCAATTACTCGTTTGTCGTAAGATATACGAAAAAAGTTATTTAGGTAAAACATGTGCCACAGATAGGACTATAATTTAACAGTATTTTCTAATATACAGGGCTACCCGTTTTCACAGGGTGACAAAAATTTATGTTTTTTTAAATGGAATACCCTGTATATTTTTACATTTTTGGATTCTACTCGATGTTCTCTTTAATAAAATATAGTGTTTTGAAATATTATACGAGGTAGTTTAAAATATAATTAGGTTTTTTTTAATTTTGTAGGAACATTCACACCCTATACATATTGTTAGTGATTTGATATCCAAACTTCTATTAATTTATGTTAAACGATTTTTAATATAGTCTACTATTGTCAGTTATTAATAGTATACCAAAATGTTTAATTTTAGTATACGGGGTTGGTTGAAACTTGAAACTCGGAATGAGTATTTTTTGAGTTTTCTTAAATGGGACACCCTGTATTTTAGTATTATAATAAAATGATATTTTATGGTACCTTTTTATTTGCTAAGCATTTTCTATACCATATTTATATATTAATTTCGACAGTAAATTGATACAGACAGATTACTCAGGTGGTTTTTGGGGTTTCTGAACAAGAATGTCACATTAGAACAGATCTTTACCTAGTGCTCGGGGTGACTGATATACACGCCGTATTCTTAAATTTCGAGGCTTTCAGACACTAAAGTGATGCAAGTAGATTTCTCGAAGAGTTTTGTGGTTGCTGAACATGAATACGCCATCAGAATCGACCTCCAAAAACTCTCTTAAATTCGAGATCAGTCACCCTGGGCACCAGGTGCTCCGAGGGTCGGTTGTAATGTCATATTCGTGTTCGGCCATCCCAAAAACCATCGAATATTCTGTTTTTTTTTTTAATTTATTGCCGATATCCCACGAAACTCCAGATGGCGTGCCTTAGCAGCAACTCTGGGCACTAGGTGATTCAGAGGTCGGTTCTACTTGCGTATTCGTAACTCCATAAACCTTCCAAATAACAAAATTTTGCCCTTCATACACCGATTTTGACAGGTTTATGCACTTTTGGATGCATGTTATGCACTAAAATGCAATTTCCACCCATTTTTATATTATACACCTTTTCCTGATGTTATCCTGAACACAATGCAAAAAGTTGCAAGTAGATAGATGCTGTATTTAAAAATCGATTCATCTCTGGAAGAGAAATAAACGTAGCAGTTTTCGTTTTTCTAAATATAATTTTTCTAAATTCTTTTAAACTCAAAAAACCAAAAAGCAAAAAATTTTTCACATCGATTTTTCTAGAACACTGCGTATTCTTTTGAGTTAAAGCAAAAGTACCTTTTAGTACAAAACTATCCCAGAATTCAATAATCCAGTGTCAGAGATGCTTAAAAGTTAGACAGAAAAGTTATTCGATAATATATCCGTTTCCGTACCCAAACGGACCCTTATGACCGGTACTAAAAATTGACAATTGATAATTGACATTTGACAATTGACCTCTGGAAGATAAATAAGTGTACCAGTTTTCGTTTTTCCAAATAAAAGCGTTCTGCAGCTATTTTAAAGAAACTAATTACAAGACATCGATATGCTTCTTCTAGACGAAGCATATCGAAGTAGAGGTCGTCCGCCAACCAGATGGTCTGATGACATTTGTAAAGTTGTAAACGGTTTTAGATTAGTGTTTTTTAAGCATACTCGACATGGTATGACTCAAGAAAAATGTGGTGATATGAATATGTTTGTATAACACCCTGAAATAATTTTACAGACAGATAATTTAATTTTTTTATACGAAATAACTATACAACCATCCTGTCTCTTTGAAAATAGATTTATATGAACCTTCTTGAGATATATGCAAAATGGCATGACTTAGAAAATCGTGTAATTTTCCACGAATTTTCTTACAAATTTTTTAACTATATATAGTAAAAAAGGTGTAACTAAACATCCTGCCATTTTGCATAATGTATACTGAAATTATTTATTTTGTAACAAAATTTATTTTATGACTTAGAAAATCACGGAACCAGAGTGAAAATTTTATACAAAATTTTCCAAGAAACAAGTGCAGTTAAACATTAGGTGACGTCATGCCAATATTTTTTTGGTCATTTTGAAATAAATATAATTAATTTATTAAGTTGGCAGGACTTAGAAAATCATGAAAATTTCATTATTTTCATTACATATTTGTATATATGTATACTCCCTAAGTACTTTTGCGACCGTCCTGCCCAAAAAATTTTCTTCATAAAATAGATAATATCCTGTTATTCTATGGATATGGCAGGACTTAAAAATTCATCGCAACTCCCAATTTTTTTATTCATGGAAAATCTAATTTTCACAGAAAAATGTCACAGGAAACCCGTGGATTTTTTCACAAATTGTAAGTACCTTCTCTAACCTTCCAGTATTGCAAAGGGCAGGACTTAGAAAATCGTGGTTGAACTTCTGTTAATATCTCCCGGTTTATTAGGTATATGGTGTCTCCATGAAGACCTCCAAATTCTGCTTGATCGTATTCACGAAGTAGGAGAGGAAATGAGCATTAAAATAAATTCAAACACAACCGAAATTTTAGTCGTAACCTCATCCAAATGCAGAAGATGAGCTTCTTAAATTAAGTAAATTGAGTCCAAGTTGAGAAAGATCACACAATTTGGGAATTGTCATTAACGGACCAACTAGATACAGACAAAGAAATAAAACGCAGAATAGCAATGACTACATTATTAAAATGAAGCAAAAATGGCGTTAACTGTTATTTTGTTATTTTTTAGAATCATAATGATTCTAAAAAATAACACACCTACCGCCTAATTATTTCGTGTTGGTATCATGTTACAAGCTATGACGCGGATGACGTGCAACGGTAAGTAAATTGGACGAAGTGTATAGGTAATTCTTACTTTATTAACATACCTACATAAGTTTAATAAGGGATGTTACCTTGAAATGTTCTGATTATCTCATCCAGTGATAATGAAAAATCATAAATATGCTCACTCAGCCCTGATATAATTCAAATTTCTCTTTAATGTTGTGAATGACCCTGCGATCAAATCAATACCCTGGGGGATCTTTTTCTTTATAACAATGTGCAAAGTTCTGCTTATAGATTTCACAAAAAGGAAACAATCTTTCCAATTTGTTGATCTTCGAATAATTTTTATATCATTTTATCACCGTATTACATATACCTTACTATTAATGTATTACGAACACGTAATTAGAAATATTCTCAATAACGAATATTATAATTAAACATGTTTATCTCCCATAAACAAAGGATGAGAAACTTGATTATAATTTTGTCATAGCTTTTATTAACATTAACATTGTGACTACATTTCTATTTATAACATTTAAAATTCTGTATTTTCAGTCCACCTTGTATCACAAACCAGAATACATTTTCAAGCCCACTCTGTAAACGTCGGCTGTTGTGTTGTGTTGCCTGAATTTAAGGCAGAGGCAAATATTAATTTTTTAAACTACCATGTATTTCTCTGCCACTACCTAAAGATTCTAAAAATAGACCCTGATTCACGAGATTCCTGAACAATGATTGGTGCACCGATGATTGCTCAACCAATAACATCACGGGTTGTGAAGAAACCGTCGTTTCAAGGTTATCTACCTATCTTCTGGCAGTGTATACTTGCATATTGATGCAGTTTCTTGTTTCTTTGGTTTCTTGGCCCAACCACAAAATAATAAATATATGCTGTGGTGGTACGGTGGTACCGAAATCAACTTGACAGTACCTACCTGTCAGACAGGTGTTTCTTTTACGTTGTACGTTGTACCGGCTATGGTTCTAAAATACCATTATAAAAGAGACCATTCGAACAAGGATGTGGGGCTGAGGGCTGAGAACAGAGGCTCTATGTGGTTATGGGCAGCAGTCTGTATACCTGCAAACATAGACATGATGTAATATGTAATTTCGTTTTTCACAGTAAATGCACAGAATAACTATTAACGTAGAGACGTGCATTTGAAACATCGAATACACACATAATTTTACACATATTAACCGCAAAAGATATACAGGGTGTTTCATTAATAATTGGAAATATTTTAACTGTAGATTCCTGGGTACAAAATATTACAATTTGACCCAAATCATTTAAATAAAATGCGGCTCCTTCTCCTTACTGATTTACAGGGTGTTTTATTTACAAATAAATAAACTATTTGTACTCAGTACTATTTGGCGTATCCTTGTCATACTTAACAGAAAGTATAGGTACTATGTACGTACACCCTACTAAATTATGTTAAATAAACGTTTTTGGTTATTACCAACGGCGTACGATAGGGGAAAGGGAATGGTTGACCCTTCCCAAATTCTACGCCACTGGCGGAATTGCTACTTTAGCCCAATTTTTCGATTCTCCAATACTCTTTATGTAAATAATACACTCTTCATTCGTAACGATAAAGTCATTATTTTTCGAGATATTTGAAGTTAGAAATTAAGCGGCACAAATTGGATAGTACGGAACTACATATCTAGATCAGCAATGTCCTCATCGTTCCTCTTTTTAGAACCACAATTTATTTGTAAATGTTGAACGCATCTATTCCAAGGAATTTCAATACATAACATTATATACACACACCTAAACTTATATGGAATCACCATGTATTTCAAAGTAATATTTATTTGTTTTGAAAAAACTTGTTATTGTTGCGAAAAATAAAGGTTTTTATTGAAAATAAACAAATCGATAAGTCAATCAGATAGTGCAGCTCGGTATGAGCTGCACTACGGTGTAGGGTATTTGCTTGAGTTGCAAATTGAACGAAAATAAATAAACTAATTTTTGCGTCCAAAAACGAAAATATGGGTCATGTTGGGGTTATAGAACTTACAACGGGGAAAGATTATTGGTCTTGTGGACCAAGTAATGTTCTCAGAGGGACATAGCTGTAGAGCTAGGCGTAACACAGGGCGTTCTGTTCAAAACCTATGCTAGGTAATAGAGCTAAGAAAGCTCAAAAATAAAGCAAGTGAAAGTCACCAAAAAGTAATAACGGTTCGCCACGATCGTTTAATTGTCCAATCAGCTGGAAGACACTCAACCATTTCTCACCTGTAGCTCCAATGGCAGCTTTTGAAAGCTACAGGTGTAACTCTTTCAGTTGAAACGATAAGAAGAAGAGTTCGTGCCAAAAAGTATACAACAGGAGACAGTTATGGGTTTCCGAGTTATCCAGGCATCACAAATTTGATCGTCTAAATTGGTGTCTTCACCACCAAAACTGGAACATTGGGAATTGACAAAATGTGCTATTTTCAGAAAATTTTGGGTCAGGATTTGTGTAAAATCAGGTGACCCACGAAATCGTGTACTTAGAGGTCGAGGAAGACAAGCAAGAATGAAAACTGTCAGTTCTGTTCACAAATATACAAGGGGAAGTGTAATGTTCTGGAGAGGAACTCTGATCGGTAAAAAAACTCCTTTAGTTTTCATCCAATCAACTTTAAGTGCTCACAGGTATGTTAATAACCTGTAGTTAGGCTCTGGAAATGTGCAACGGGAGAAAATTTAATTTTCTTGCATGCTAATGGACCTCCACATACCATTAGATTGACTAGAGACATCATTGAAGAAGAAAGTATCCCTTGTTTGGAGTGGCCTACTTGCTCACTCGAGCTTAACCTGTAGAGTATTTGTGGGATATGCCTAAAAGAAAATTTAGAGCTCGCCAGTATAATCCACAAAACACTGCACGGCTAGTACAAGCTGCTCTTGAAGGATGAAGCAACCTACCACAACAAAATATTGATAATTTGATTAGGAGCGTGCCCACGCAAACTGAAGCTTGCATAAGGACTAGAGGTGATAACACTGACTACCAAGAAGAACAAAAAATAAATAAAAACAATTTAAACATTATTTGTTTTACATTGAAATTTTTTATGCTATTGACTGTAAAACAACTAGATTCAATTTGTTTGTTAAATACTTTATTGTTTTATAGTCGAACCCGCTTTGCCGAAATTGCCCGAAATAATAAGAAATATCAGATGATTCCAAGTTTGTGTGTGTATTTCTGTTAATAGCGATTAAAATTGGATTTGTGTAATACATGCAATCCTATGACCCAAAAATACCGATATAATTAATACATTAATCAAAATAACGTGCCGCCTCATTTTTAACTTCAAATATGTCGAAGAATATAATGACTTTATCGTTACGAATGAAGAGTATATTATTTTCATAGAAAGTATTGGAGAATCCAGAAAGGGTCAACCATTCAGTTTCCCTTGTACGCCTCTGGTAGTAGCCAGAAAGGTTCATTTAACATGTAATAGGGTGTACAGTACCCACCGGCATAATACCCACCGCCGCCCACCGGTACGTACCGTTGGTGGTACCTATACCGTCTGCCATAGGCGTAACCAGGATGATCCTAAGGGGGGTTACAACTACTGGAAGGTCTCTGAGGGGTATGGTGTTAAACGTATAGAGCTCAAAGTCCATCCCAATGGGGTGGGGGGTTATAACTCCCAAACCCCCCCTGGTTACGCCTATGCCGTCTGCCAAGTGTGACAAGGATATGTCAAGGAAACGACAAAAAAGGTACTTTGTACAAATAAACTTTAAATTTTTAAATAAAACACCCTGTAACTCAGTAAAGAGCCACATTTTATTTAAGTGATTTAGGTTAAAGCCTTAACATTTTGAGCCCAGGAAACTACTATTAAAATATTTCCAATTGTTAATGAAACACCCTGTATATAATGAAAATAAAAGACAGTATAAAAATTGAAATAGTTCAGTTGTGAAACAAACATGATTCATTAGAAAATGAATAAATAGTACAAAAGACACAAATTTAATATTGGATTATATTGTGGGCAATAATTAATGTATTCTTGCTTTTTGCTGATATTTTTATTATCAAATTTATTTAAAAGTTGCTAAGTTGGTATAAATAAGTTGGAATAAAGTTGCTAAGTAGTAGCTCATACACCAAAAACAAGACAATTAAAAATAATCATCATTGTCACGCAAAACGTCAAACTGACAGTGCCCATTAAAATCTGCTCTTATTAAAATTAATTATTTAGCGAGTTAATTAGTAGAAAAAAGGACACTTGGTGTGATTTAAAAACTGATATTAATTGAGTGCGATAAACAGTGCTATAAGCGACCCCCAATGGGGGAAGCTTTTTCCCCAGGGACACCATTAGGTGAAAACTTTTCAGGTGCTAGTGAGAATAGTGAAATGGATATTATTGAATCAAGTTTAATCGAAAATTTGGATGATTCTACTGCGAAAATTACAACTAAAACCAGAGATTTTATTAAAGTGCCGACACAACAAATCCCACCTCCGCAAAAAGTTGTAGAGAAAAAATTGTTCAACGTTGCATCAGATAAGTACAATTTTAATAACGTTTATGTATATATAGAAAAATCAAACAATCAGGATATTGGCCGTTTACATCCACTTACTGTTGCGGACATCTTGCATAAAAAATTGAACATTACTAATATTATTGAAATAAAAGCCATTGGAAAAAACAGAATTAAAGTTTTGTTAAGGTCAATCGTAGATGCAAATAATTTGGTTAAAAATATAAAATTAAAAGACCAAAACTTAGTAGCATATGTCCCTAACCATTTACTAGAAATTAGAGGCCTAATAAGAGATATTGATACTCAATACGATGAAAAGTATTTGTTAGATAATAGTAAATCTCCCTCCCCCATAATAGCCTTTAAAAGAACTTACAGAAAAGTTGACACCGATGGAAAAACTAACTATGTACCCAAAAGGACAATGATAGTCACCTTCGAAGGGAATATTCTTCCTAGCTACATTTCAATAAATAGTGTATTTTTTCCTGTTGAAACCTACATTGGCAAAGTAACACAGTGTTACAATTGCTTAAGATTTGGACATATTTCCAAGCAGTGTCGCAGTCCACAAGCACATTGCATAAAATGTGGAAAAATCAAAAATGAAGATCATACATGTCAAGATAATGATGTTCAATGCATACATTGTGATAGTAAAGATCATGTTTCCATATCCAAGAAGTGTCCAAAATACGAAGATAAAAAGAAGATAAAGAACGTGATGATTGAGCAAAAAATTTCCTTTATCGAGGCAAAAAATTACTGTGAATCGTCCTTCTCGGGATTGTTTATTCAGAATAGATATTCCACACTAGACAATATCGAAGACAGTTTTCCTCCCCTCCCAACATCTTCAAAAAAATCATCCCCTTCTACTACCACACATAAAAATCAAAACATTTCAAATAATACATCCCAATCCCAACCCTCCTCAAGCCACTATAATATAGCTAAAAAACGAAAAATATCACCAAACCAATCACAAAACAATTCACCCGTGTTCCCTTTTAATTTTGGGCCCTCCAAACCCCTTCCTGCTAATTTAAAACCCCCAATTTGTCAAAACAAATCAGATCAGAGAGTATTGGAAACACTCATTTCCAATTATATTTTTAATTTGATTACAAATATTCAAACTGTAGATGATATAAAAACTATGAGTCAAGATAGTATTTACCATGGTATAAAAACGATTTTAGAGGATATCACTCATAAATAACATGTTCCCAGAACTTAAATCATTAAAAATTTTGCAATGGAACGGTAGATCCGTTGTTTCGAATAAAAATAGTTTAATTCATTTTTTAATAACTGAAAATATTGATATTGTATTATTAAGTGAAACCTGGTTCAAACCAAATCAAAATTATACATTTAAAGGTTATAATGTAATTCGCCAAGATAGATATGACGGGTATGCAGGTGTTGCAATTTTAATTAAAACAACTATACCATTTCGTGAAATAAATATTAGAAACAATTTTAATGAGGGAATTTTAGTTTGCGGTGCTATCGTTAAATGTAACACAATAGAACTAAGTTTTTTATCTATATATAGACCTCCAAATATTAGTACATCCAAAAACGATTGGATAAATATCTTCTCACAAATCAAATCACCTTTTTTAATTGGCGGAGATATGAATGCTCATCACTCACTATGGGGCTCACTGCGTAATGATCCAGTTGGTAACCAAATTGTTAGCAGTATCGAAGACCTAGATCTTGTAATTTTGAATAATGGAGAACCTACATATCTTCCTAGATATGGTACTCAAAAATCTATGATTGACATTTCACTCTGCACAGCTAATATAGCCAGTAAATTTACTTGGTCAGTTTTATCTGACACCTTAGGCTCGAATCATTTTGCTATAACTATGAATTTTTCAATAACCAACACCTCACAAGAAATAATTTATCCAAAAAGCAAATGGAATATCAAGAAAGCCAATTGGTCCCTGTATACATCCTTAATTGAAAACATGTTTTCCAACTACAATAACTCTTTCAATACTTATCAAAATTATAGTTTTCTAATAGATTGCATTAATGATGCTGCAATTAGGTCTATTCCTCAATACAAAATTTTTAAATCTAAAAATCGATCGCCTCCACCATTGTGGGACCCAGAATGCGATCTGATAATCAATGACAGAAAAGAAGCATTAGCATTGTATAAACGTTCACCAAGCCTTGATAATTATCTAAATTGTCAGAAAGTTACTGCTCATACTAAAAAGCAGTTGAAACAAAAATCCAAAGCTAGTTGGATTAAATGGTGTTCTAATTTATGCAAAAATACCTCCTCTAAGGAGATATGGTCACAGGCCAACAAAATGAATCGAAAAGCATCTATTAGTATAAAACCCTTCAATGATAATCTATTGGACGACTTTTTTAATAAAGTATGTCCTCCTTTTGCTCAAAATTCACCTACACGATCTACACAAAGTCATCATTCAAATAATCACTTCCTGTTAAAACCATTTACTGAAACCGAATTAGATTTTGCCCTTAAAAACCGCATAAATACTTCTCCTGGTATCGATCATATAAAATACCCCATGTTAATCAACCTACCAGATGTTGCTAAAAAACTTCTTTTAAATGTCTTCAATGATATCATCCAAAAAAATATAGTTATTGATTCTTTCAAAGACATCTTAGTTGTTCCTATCCTTAAACCCGGAAAAGACCCAAACATCGTAAGTTCATATAGACCAATATCCTTACTGTCTTGTATTTTTAAAACTTTAGAAAGGCTTATAAAATTTAGATTAGATTGGTGGTTACAAAAAGAGAATTTACTTCCAGTAAACCAGTTTGGTTACAAAAGAGGTTTTGGAACTCTAGACGCTTTAACAACACTTGTTGTAGATGTACAGAATAACTTAACTAAAAATAACTACTTAGCAGCACTATTCTTAGATATTGAAGGAGCTTATGACTCAGTTTGTTTATCAACCTTAAAACATAAAATGGTAAATTTTTTTCATATGCCAATTGCTTTCGTTAACACAATAATCGGTTTCTATACAGATAGGGTAATTTACATCAGAGATCATAATAACAAACTAATAGGACCTCGACATAATTATTACGGTATACCACAAGGCTCAGTATTATCACCAATTTTATTTAATCTGTACACCTCTGATATACATAAGGTGCAAATAAACAACATCCCATTCAAAATCATACAATATGCAGACGACTTTTGTGTCTATATGGAAAGCAAGAAATATGAAAACGGTATGCAAAACCTAAGTACAGTTTGTAGTTCCCTCTTTCCATGGTTCTTAGAGAACGGCTTAAATTTATCAATTAACAAATCAGCAGTATCTGTCTTTACAAGACACAATCTTCCTATAAACCAAGATGTATTACTTAGTGATCAATCTTTTACATTTAAAAATAATGTCAAATATCTGGGACTCATTCTGGACAAAAAACTAACTTGGAAACCACACATACAATATATGCTGGATAGATGTAGCAAAGGTATTAATTTCCTTAGAATGACAACTAGAGTGTGGTGGGGCTGCGATGTTGAAACATCTTTATTGTTTTATAGAGCTTATATACGATCCATTATAGATTATGGTGCTACTCTCTACGGTTCTGCTTCCAAAAACCTTTTAAGAAAAATTGACATTTTCCAAAATTCTGCCTTGAGAATCTGTTTAGGTGCTATGAGATCTACTCCTATACAACCAATACATGTTGAAGCTTCTGAGCCTCCTTTAGAGATTAGAAGAAATTTACTAAGCGAAAAATGGGTACTTAAAGCATACACTACAAATTTCGAATTATTTTCCAGTATATGTCATCTTAACGAATCAGATCTTACTCACAAGTATTGGATTAAAAAACCATCTCCGCCTTTATGTACTGCATTACAGAACAATCCTATTTTTTCAAATGAATTAAACACAGTAGACAAAAACTTAGACTACTTTGCTCTCTTCCATAAAACTGATGTAATAATACCCACATACAACGAAAACAACATAATCAGCAACAGTATCCTGAAATCTATTTTGAACTGCTACAGTGATGCAACAGTTATATACACAGATGCATCTAAATCAAGAGAAGGATCTGGCTGTGCTTATTTTTTACCCTCAGGAGGTTTCGAATTCAAGTACAAACTTCCCAATGAGTTTTCAATTTTCTCTGCGGAATCATTGGCCATACTCGAAGCGTTGAAATATATTAAAAACTCTTATACTAAAAAAACGTTAATTCTTTCAGACTGCCTATCAGTTTTACAGAATATCAAAAATACTTTTTTGCCCAAAACATTTAGTAATCCTTACATATTTTTAATAAAGGATATGTTAAAGCAGTTAGAAGACTCTGGCTTCAATATAAAATTTATTTGGGTTAAGGCACATATTGGACTCAAAGATAATGAGTATGTAGACTACTTAGCTAAATCCAGTATAACATCAGGCACTTTATTGTCATATTCTTTATGTGTATCAGATGTTATTACTATTTTTAAAAGAAACCAACTATCGATATGGAAAGATCAATGGAATCTTTATTGCTTAACAAACCCCACAAGATACACCACTTTACAACCAGTGATTCCACAAAGTACCTGGTTTAAGAGTTTTAAAGCTCCACGTAAATATATAACAACTATAAATCGACTACGTTTTGGGCATGCTTGCTATCCAAGTCATTTATATAAAATAAATGTGATTGAAGACAATAATTGCAAACATTGCGGAAAGCAGGGTGATCTTGATCATATCTTTTTTGAATGTACTAAGTTTCAACAGCATTCAAACTCTCTCTATAAAAATTTAATTAAACTTGATATGCATGCACCATTCAATATGCAGTCTTTGCTGGCTACAGGCTCACAACAAATATACAATATTATTATAGCTTTCTTGTCAGATACACGCACGGTCCTATAAGATTTGTACGCTGGCATGATATTTTTTATGATTTAAGTTCAGATTTGCATCTTTTTTTTTGTCATAAATGTTTTATCACTTTATCAGAGTTCCATTATTGTTTTTATTGTATTATTGTTGTATTGTATTATTTATTGTATTACTATATTGTTTCTGTTTAATTTTGTATTAGGGATAGGATTGTATATTGTTTATTGCAACTGGCTGAATGACTAATGTCTATGCCATTAAATAAAAAAAAAAAAAAAAAAAAAAAAAATAATCATCCTTAAAAATTCGAACCGACCTCCCATAAAATGGTTCGTTTAAGGCTACAGTATTGGCATGACTGACATTCCTCCTCTTCTTTCATGTTTCGACTAAGCGTCTGTCTAGGTTATATTTTAGATTTAACTTGTCAACACGTGTTGTGAAAAGATATAAAGAAAATAGTAATTTTGTTTATAAATTAGAGTGAAAAATGTCTGTTTGGCAGCGGGTGGCGTATGTATAGTGCATAGTTAAAATATTTAACAGCTTATGTTTACTTTTTTTTAGCAAACCCACAACACGAAAAGGTAAGAGAGTGTTATTAAAGAAAGAGCCGCAAGTGATCGAGGGGCCTAAGAGAGCCCTATTTTTTCAAGGAAGAAAATGCTCGGAGAAAGTGAGATGTTTGTTGAACGACCTCTATGATTTCAAAAAGCCCGATGCACTTAAATTGACTAGGAAAAACGATATTACAGTTTTTGAAAATGCCAAGCCTGTTGAAGACATATGTAGAAAACACGAAACTCCTCTTTTTATGTTGGGTTCACACAGCAAAAAACGGCCAGATAATCTAGTCGTAGGTAGAATGTTCAATTATAATTTACTAGATATGATAGAATTATATGTAGAATCTTATGAAGGCTTAAAAGAATTCGCTGAATCCAAAATCACCCTTGGCACAAAACCCTGTCTTATATTCAATGGACCTCTTTGGGATCAAATGGATGAACTCAAACAGCTGAAAAACTTGTTTATAGACTTTTTTCACAGAGAATGTGTGGAGAATGTTAGGCTGCAAGGTATCGAACACAGTATCAGTTTTAATGCTACACCAGATGGAAAAATATTGCTCAGGTCCTACAGGATTTTATTGAAAAAGTCTGGAGTGAAAACACCGAGGGTGGAACTGGAAGAAATTGGTAAGTTTTAGTTTGAGATGTTTTATACAAAGTAATAATTGGTTTTCAGAAAATATGAGGTCATTGGACCCATGGAAGAAAATATATTTTCAGTGTCACTTTTTATACAACTGTTGTTCATGATATAAATTATTGGTTTTTAGTTAATTTGTTCTAGATTTAGAACAGTTGATCAAGAATTGAGCATAACAATTATTTCTCTATTAGATACGCTACTTTTGGTAACAAATAAATCAAGGAACATGATTAAATTAATGTCAAATCAAGAAAATTTATGTATGCCTATTACAAAGTCAGTGTTATGTTTTTGCTTTGAAGTTTATAAAAAAAAGTGAATCAGTGTTAGTGGTAATCAGAACACAGTTGGTCAATAATAGAGATGAATGAAACAATGTGAAAACTAGTGATGGTTCAAGAAACAGTTCAAGAATCAATGATCAGTTAGTTCTCCAGTGTTCTCCAACTTAATCTCTAATGTACAGTGAAGTTTTAGTTTACAGCCTTTTTATATGAAAAGCTTAACCATTATGAAAAGACTCTTTACAGCACTCTGTTATAACCAATGAACTGTCAACACTGATGGAATGGCCCCGTCCCATTCCAACAGTGAAGCGAGATTGGTGCCAACATACAAGAGAGAGGTTCTAGAGCGACAGTGAATTTGCCAGGTAAAATTTGATATAACTACCACCAGAGTTGCCAGATGTGATTTTATAAAACCCCCACTTAGAAACTGAAATTCCCTCAAATCACTCAAATTTAAATTTTTGCTGCATGTTAATAAATTAGTAGTTAAGTGTAGAGAACAGGAAACAAAAATTATACTACTTATCAACAGAGGGCCCTGGAAATAATTCATATCCTATCTTCTTCGATTATATGAGAGTATAATATACAGTTCTATTTGTACATTCGCAAATTTAATTTCCCATGACCCCTTAAAATATTCCATAATTTTCACCCCAAAAAATCTCCCAACCATTTCTGCTTAGAGAAGTTCCCCTATACGCTTTCAAATTACCCCAAAATTGTGGGAAAATACATCAATCTGGCAACCCTGACGTACCTGACTAGCACTGTCAATTTTTTTGTTTACGAAAGATGGGGATTATCTTCCCTCCTTTACCTGATTATCTTCTATCTCATCCTGGCACCATTAAATTCGCTTCATTGCGATTCCATCAGTGTTAACAGTTCGTTGGTTATAACAAAACAACTGTAATTCAACAACAGAAAGAAAATCAATTATTGATAACAACTTCCTCCTACAATTAAAAACATTTTCTGTGTTTCATATGTAACAGAGCAAATAGGCAGAATTCAGTAGAAATACTTTCTGCAGATATTAACAGAAAAGGCTATGTGAAACTAGAAGGGGAATAGACTGACTAGGGAGGAAACGAAATAACTGGGCAGGGAAAATGCTAAATGGAGGGAGCTACAAAACAGTACATACCCACAAGACTGGTTCGGTTAGTATGGAGATGATTCTCATATTATGAATTTGAAGTAAAGGATTAGAGAAGAAGGCAAAATATTTTGACTTAGAAATAAACTAGGAAAGGTCGAAGTACATGATACTCAGAAATACAGATACAGAGCAAAAAGAAGAGGGATAGTTTACTTTCATATCTAATGAATCAAGGGAATATAATTTCGAGAGAGTTGGGTTATTTTTATTCTAATTATTTTTAACTGGGGATTATTATAGAAGATAAAAATGTCAAGAAGAATGGGAACTGAATGCCAGATTGACAAAATTAAATAAAAATATGGGAAACGCTAAGACCACGAATGAAATCAAAAATGTATTGAGAATAACAAAGTTAAGGATATATGAAACGGTAATAAGGCCCACAGAGACGTATGGTAGCGAAGTATGGACCATGAAAAAAGCAAATAAAGAGAAATTGGAAAGGTGGGAAAGGGAAAATGCTCAGAACTCTATATGGAGGCAAAAACACAGTGTAAGGTTGAGTATTATGAAAAAACAGGGAGCTGAAGGAACTGTATAACCATCTAATAGTGTAGGAAACAAAGGTTGAACCTTGCAAAATGGACACAAGTCCGGTTTTATTTTTTTTTTCTGGTATATCAAGGAGTTCTTATTATAAGACTAACTTTTTCTGAAAAAATTTCGCCCCGGAACCCCCCTTTTCACCCCATTAAAGGGGGTAATTTGTGTTTTTTGCGGAACGTAGCCCTTCCTGTACCTTTTACAAAAAATTTCCTTTATAGAAATATGAAGAAGACTATATTCTACGATTTATTTCCAACAGCATATGTCTATCATCCACCGTTTAGCAAGGGTGGCGCCCCAAAGTTGACAAGTTTTAAAAAAAGATGTTTTAAAAAAATATATATTTTTCCCTAACTGTAACGGAAATTAAGAAGAAATCCTACCGCAATTATTCACAAATAATTGATTGATTTTTTGGTATAGGTTTCACTTAAGCGTAATTGCTGATTTTTTAATTACAGGGTGTTACATTTTAAAAAACCCCTCTTTATACCATCTGAACTGTTTATGCTAGAGTAAAAAGATTTTCAGCAATTACCCATGTACTGGTGCTATTTACAAATTTGTATAATGCACCCCCATTTTTTCCCCGGAACCACCCCAAAAAAAAGAAAAATTAATAAGTAAAGTGATTTTCTTGGAATCCTTCACACACAATGCCCTTTATTAATATGCTTCAGACACCATTTTGTGCAGGTTATTATTACCCATACATGGACACCAAAAGCGATTTCCTAGTGCAACCCCTTTAGCCAAAAAAAATAAATAAAGTGGGGGGTTGGAAATTTTTTTTGTTTTTTGCCTTTTGATCCATATGGGCATATGCTTCATCAATAGTGCTTTTCAAAAATATATATGGTTATTGCAACCTCCCTGTGGAAACCACCCCTATCCTTGAAAATATACTGCAGAAACTACCCCTATGCCTTGGCGAGCATGTTTTTACGATTTTCTCATTACCTATGCATTATTTTCAAACAAAACTTATACAATGTTAAAGACCACTATTTACTCTAAAAATTAGGTCCTATTCATTTTTTTCGTATAAGCAACCGTTACGGCACAGTGGCGCCGTAAACCTCATATATGCTTTGGCAGGCTCCAGTTTTTGTTTTTTTTTCGTCATCTGTTCGTTTTATTGATAAAGTACTTATGTAAAATAAAACAACACAGTGTAACCTACAAATTATGACTTATCCACATTTTACAATCTTTGCGCCCCAAAGCCACAGTGGTGGCCCAAAATCAATTTTTGCATATTTTCGCAACCTACACGCATTTTATTACATTAATGCTACCTTAATAGCACAATATTCACCCCTAAGTGGTCGCTAAGCAGTGGCGGATCCAGGGAGGGAAGCTGGGGGTGATAACCCCCACCCTCTCAAACCAAGTGATATTATATTTAAAGATTATAAAAATAGTCATTTATTTTTATAGAAATTTAACCAATTGGCACCCCCTCTTAACGATGCTGGATCCGCCACTGTCACTAAAGAATAAAAAGTACGCCATTTTTATAAAAATAATAATATAATATAATTAAATGAATATCTTTATAATCTTTAAATATAATATCACTTGGTTTGAGAGGGGGGGAGGTGATCACCCCCCATCACCCCTTCCTGGATACTTCAGTACTTAGCGACCACTTAAGGGTGAATATTGTGCTATTAAGGTAGCATTAATGCAATAAAATACGTGTAGGTGGCGAAAATATGCAAAAATTGATTTTGGGCCACCACTGTGGCTTTGGGGCGCAAAGACTGTAAAATGTGCATAGGTCATAATTTGTAGGTTACACTGTGTTGTTTTATTTTACATAAGTACTTTATCAATAAAACAAACAGATGACGAAAAAGAAAACAAAAACTGGAGCCCGCCAAAGCATATATGAGGTTTACGGCGCCACTGTGCCGTAACGGTTGCTTACACGAAAAAAATGAATAGGACCTAATTTTTAGAGTAAATAGTGGTCTTTATTCTTGTAAAACTTTTGCTTAAAAAGAATGCATAGGTAATGAGAAAATCGTAAAAACATCCTCGCCAAGGGATAGGGGTAGTTTTTGCAGTATATTTTCAAGGATAGGGGTGGTTTCTGCAGGGATGTTGCAATAACCATATATATTTTTGAAAAGCACTATTGATGAAGCATATACCCATATGAATCAAAAAGCAAAAAACAAAAAAAAATTTCAACCCCCCATTTTATTTATTTTTTTTTGGCTGCAGGGGTTGCAGTAGGAAATCGCTTTTGGTGTCCATGCATGGGTAATAATAACGTGCACAAAATGATATATGAAGCATATTAATAGAGGGCATTGTGTGCGAAGGATTTCAAGAAAATCACTTTATTTATTAATTCTTCTTTTTTTTTGGGGTGGTTCCGGGGAAAAAATGGGGGTGCATTATACAAATTTGTAAATAGCACCAGTACATGTGTAATCGTTGAAAGTCTTTAAACTCTAGCATAAACGGTTCAGATGGTATAAAAAGGGGTTTTTTAAAATATAACACCCTGTAATTAAAAAAAGGGCAATTACCCTTAAGTGAAACCTATACCAAAAAATCAATCAATTATTTGCGAATAATTGCGGTTAGATTTCTTCTTAATTTACGTTACAGTTAGGGAAAAATATATTTTTTTTAAAACATCTTTTTTAAAAACTTGTCAAATTTGGGGCGCCACCCCCGCTAAACGGTGGATGATAGACATATGCTGTTGAAAACCAATCGTAGAAAATATAGTCCTCTTTATATTTCTATAAAAGAAATTTTTTGTAAAAGTGTAAAAGTTTTGTAAATTTTGTGGTTTTGCAAAAACCACAAATTACCCCCTATAAAGGGGTGAAAAGGGGGATTCCGGGGCGAAATTTTTTCAGAAAATTAGTCCTATAATAAGCACCCCTTAATACACCAGAAAAAAAATTAAACCGGACTTGTGTCCATTTTGCAAGGTTCAACCTCTGTTTCCTACACTATAAGCATCAGTCACTTCATGAAGGCACAGAGAGTGAGATGTATGGGGCACGTAATAAGAATAGAAAGGAAAAGATGCCAAAGATGATCCTAAAATGGGGTCCAACAACTGGAAATCCTCTTTTACATCCTTTGCTGTGACATTTCCGTCACAAAACGCTCAAACAAAAATAATGTTCTGAATATTCTGCTATTGAAAATTGATGTGGCATTTGGCAATTAATTAAAATAATTTATACAATTTATACTACCTCCAAAACTAATAAAAAAACCGTCAAAATAGTGTGAGAAACACAAATAAACAATGATGCAAATGAAAAGTCAAATTATATACATTATATATACTCAAACAACGAAAATGTCAATTATCATAGCCTCCTAAGATTCGCTTAAATTTTCCCATTAATAAAATAGCAGAATGCAGTGATGCAAATTTCCTCAACATTATTTCTTATTTATTTTTGTTTAATTTAGTTTTATTTATGTTGTTTTTCACAAATTTAAGAACAAAATACATACATAATGCAGGTTATTTTAAATGTTAATTTTATTTTTTAAACTCAGAAAGAGCCTATTATTACTGTGGCCTGTTCTTTTGAGAAAAAGGAAAATAGAATTCTGGGACTTCAATAAAACTACACTAACAATGAATTCCTAAACAAATATTATGCAAGATGATGTTTTAGTATTATTCAAAACAACTTGGCAAAAGGGTTGTATTATTTAAAATGTCTAGCATGAGTTGTGATATTGTCCTTTTCATGAACATTTTTCAGTGCGTAACAAATGATAGGAAAAAGGGTAAGTCCGTGATAATACACATTTATGACATTTATTCTAACATGACATTTTAGTTAAATCTGACAGTTGTCACATTTTATTTTCAATTTGGAATAAAAACAAATCAAATGTGTTTCTTGCATTTATAAAATGGTATTTTCTTTAATTTGTATAGGCTTATAAATTATACAGATTATATTTGTAATATTATCTAATTAAAAAAATTATTTTTTTTATTATGGCGCCATCTATCGACAACTAGAATAACTAGAATAAATCTTGTAAATGTCTGTAATCATAGACGTGCCTTTTTTTCTGTCACATACAATTTAATGCGTTAGAAAGAAATCGAAAAACTGTGACGCACTGAAAGATGATCATAAGAAAAAGAATAGTATTAATAGTTATGAATTAAATTGTTGTTCAAAAAAATTTTAATTTAGGCAACAAAAGTCTACATTTTTTAAATACGTGGTTCAGTTTGCCAAACGTTTAATTCATAGACAAAGGACCAGGCAACACTCCTTATGGAAAAGTGGTCCCGGTCAAATTTGATAAAAGTTTGGTCAATGATACTTCTTGATGTGTAGATTAAAAAAGTCCATGGCACCTGGGTCTGAATAACTACTATTCTCGAGTTACAACCTTCTGAATTTATTGGATTCGGGTGCTCGATTTACGTTAAGTGCACTAATTTACGGTCAAGTGAACGAAAATATTTATTATTAGAAAAAGAGAAACTCATGTTCTTTATACATACTTGCGTGTTGTGTATGAATTTGTGGTCAAAAATAGTTGGATCGTATTTTAGTCTTCAGAAAACCTCCGAAAAGTCTTCAGAAAACTAAAGAAGTGCGGTATAAAATGTGCTGCTAGATCGATATAAGCATTATCATGTTTTCATGAATGCTTCTCAGTTATGCAATACCAGCAAAACTGCAGTTCGGCTTTATCTGTAGAAAACTAATGAACAGTGGCGGATCTAGGGGGGATAGGGGTAATTCCACCAGTAACATGTTCCAGAATTAATGAAATAACTTTATTTAACGAAAATGAACGAGATGTAGCCATCAAAACACATTTATAACCAAAGAGCGGATAGTGTGACGAAAAGACGTAAGCCCAGAGCATGGGTGCCCATATAAAAATTTTTAGGGGGGTGGCAAACGTGAAGATGTCGCACATTATATTTTGTATACTTTGAACAACCCTATATAATTCAAATCACCCGAAAAGCCAGGGGGGTCACGGCCCCCCTGCCCATAAGTATGGGCGCCCATGGCCCAGAGTAGGATTTAAGGACCAGAGAAGATGAGTTACGGGTGTTAAGAGTACGAAATTGGAAAGAATGGAATGGAAGCTGATTCTCGAACAGACCGAGGTCCACCAGGGGTTCTAAAGCCAATGATGATGAGCTTTTTAATACAAAATATTAAGGAGAATAATTTTGTAGGGTTATTTTTATAACAACTCTAATATTCATACTTAGGTATAATCATATAGAAGAAATGGTCAATGGAGAAGGCTTCATAATCATGATTTTGCTAACTTTCCGGTTTTCGACTTAGACTACCTAAAAGACCTTATGATTGGGATATATCAAATTAAACTGGCACCATCTTACATACAAGATAAAATAATAAGAGAAAATGACGAAGAGTTTCAAGTTGATGAGAATATGGATGAACCGGGATTCATAAGAGTTCGAATATTTTCTAGGTTTCGGCAAGCTACAAAACACCAAGTATTCATTTCCTATACGGTTGATGAAGATAATGATGAAGATGAGCCTGTAGAAGAACCAATTAACGGGTACTACTGTACCTGTCAATCTGGTGCGAGAACTGTAGGTACTTGTGCTCATATCACCAGTGTGTTATGGTTTTTAGGCTTTGCAAGACATCAACCCAATGTTAAGTATACTGATAGGTCGTTAGTTAACACGACATATGATGCATCTAACTGATATCAGCAAAATGTTAACATACGAATAGTCGAAGATGATTTAAACCCGATTTTTCCATAGACAATTGTAATTAATATTTAGCATTTACAAACTACCATTTACTTTGTTTTTTTTTGTATTGAAATCAAGTCCATGTTCTCTACCTGTCTTAAATCTGATATGCGGCACAAGTTTTATGTCAATTAATGTATTTTTTTATGTTTCAACAATTTTTTCTTTAATTATTCTGGAACATGTTATGAGTGGAATTACCCCATCCCCCCTAGATCCGCCACTGTTCAGTAGTTTTCTAAAGATAAGGCGGAACTGTAGTTTTGCTGGTATTCCATAACTGAGAAGCATTCATGAAAACATGATAATGCTTATATCGATCTAGCAGCACCTTTTATACCTCACTTCTTTAGTTTTCTGAAGACTTTTCGGAGGTTTTCTGAAGACTAAAATACGATCCAACTATTTTTGACCACGAATTCATATACTACACGCAAGTATGTATGAAGAACATGAGTTTCTCTTCTTCTAATAATAAATATTTTCGTTCACTTGACCGTAAATTAGTGCACTTAACGTAGACCGAGCACTCAAATCCAATAACTTCAGAAGGCTGTAACTCGAGAATAGTAGTTATTCAGACCCAGGTGCCATGGACTTTTTTAATCTACACATCAAGAAGTATCATTGACCAAACTTTCATCAAATTTGACCGGGACCACTTTTCCATAAGGAGTGTTGCCTGGTCATTTGATTCTTTTGCATTAAAAATTAAGTAAATGTGTAAGAAAAAAATTAATGTACCATTTTACCTGTCTATTTATCTAATTAGTAAAATTCTTATTAGAGTTTTCAAAAACCTTATACAGGGATAAATTTTTGCTATGAACCAAACGAAATAATTTTTTAAAACCAAAACCTGATTTTTTTTAGTTTGAATAAATCAGTTAATTAGGTAGTGGTGTAACATTTGACCAAAATATGAGACATAAAACTTACCATTCAAAAGTTATGAAGAATAGACATTTCAGTCAAAATTCAACACTCACTCTCATTTGTTATTCTTCATAGTGACCTCCATATGAGATATTGGAGTACATGAGTACTATGTATATTTCCTCATGACTCACCCTGTAAAATTATTATAGTTGGTTTGCTAACCTCAGACACAACTGGCTAGTGATTTTAGTAGGTCATTTTTTTGTTTTTGGCCGATTTTGCCAAAATTGGCAAAATTACTAACTATTTAGTAATTATTTTTTTGTCAATTTTACTAAATTGGCAACATTACTTGCTAAAATCACCAGCCAGTTGTGTCTGAGTTTAGCGAACCGACTATACCTTTCATATTACAGTGTAAAGTTATACAGTTATTTTATTGTTTATATAATATATTAAATTATTAACACTATATCTGGTTTCAGGTCCCCGTGTAGATTTCACTCTCAGACGATCAAAACTTCCTGACGAAGACCTCATGAAAGAAGCATGTCGCAAACCTAAAGAACTTAAAGTTAGTAAAAAGAAAAATATCAGTACCGATGAATTGGGTAATACACATGGTAGAATACATCTTGGCAAGCAGGAAATTAGAAAAATACAAACTAGGAAAATGAAAGGTTTGAAAAAGACTGCAGCTGAAAGGAAGGCAGAGAAAGTGAAGATGATTAAGGCAATGCGAGAACAAAATGGAACAAATGAAAATTATCGATAGTAGTGTCTCAAAGGTGTATCATCTTTGTTGAAGTTGTGGTGTTGCCATTTTTAATTTATGCCTCTCTAATTTTTTCTTAATTTCTACAACTATTGTTAAAATTTCCAGGATGCGTAGTACTAGCAAATGATATTGTTATCAATAGCAATTTTTAGATTGATTGCACTTATTGCATTTAAGACTGGCCCGTATATTTTATGCATTAGCCAGTTGTATGTACAGTAACTTTATTTATATTATTCGTTTTAAAGACCATTTTTATATCTATAGGGAGTTCTGCAAGAGCTACAATATCATACAGTTTTAATACTTTTACATATTCTAAGTATACAATTTCTTCAATTTTTATATTGGGCTAATTCCGCCATCTTCGTCTACATACATACTGCTGAAGATTTATCTTATGCTACCCTTTTACTAATACCGTTTTTTGTTTGTTATGTCATACAAAGCTGAGTTTTGTCTAAATAAAGGAATAACTGTAAATATAGGTTATGGTGACTTTCCTAAGTACTATGGGCCATTCCACGAACATACGCCTGTTTAGGATTACTTCGACAACGAATATTTTGCTGTGCAACATAAGAAGTAAGAAAGTAAATGGCGCTAATAATTATTCCAATAAACAACAATGTAATTTGCAATTTACTTTCGTTCTTCTTATTTTGCGCAGTAAAATATTCGTTGTCGGAGTAATCCAAAACAGGTGTATGTTCGTGAAATAGGGTATAAAAGTTATTTTCATGTTTTAACATTTGCTCATCTGTAACTATTTTGAATCCATAAATGTTGGTGTATTTGGGGTAGTTAGGCTGTGGTGTGGAGTTGTTTCTGTCTGACGTTTTATCTACAATTATTTGCAGAAATTGGCGATGCAGGAGCTGATGTAGATATAACCTCATCTATCTTCTGTACTTACTAATATAATGCTGTTTGCAGTATTTTTGTGTTCCCATGATCTATCGCTTAGCCTTCTTCTTTTTGTGTAGATATGACTCTGTTTTTTTTTCAATGTGACTCCATTAACATTCATGGACACGACTGCATAATAATATGCAGACACTTACTGCATATAAAGACGTATCTGTATCTGAAGCGTGTCCGCGAATGTGTTAAGTTGTCATTCCATCGTTTTTGTGGTCTTCCCTCTGATTGTCTTCCTATTAGTATTAGAAACCGTCTCTCGCCGTCCTTACTACTCTATTTGTTGTCATTCAGTTTATGTGGTCGTTCCATTCTACTCTTCTGTTTTTTACCCAGTTATTAATGTTGTCCACCTTGTATCTCCATCGTATATCTTTATTTCTATCTCTATCCCATAGTGTTTTATCATCGATTTTTCGAAGGGTTTTCATCTCTGCTGTTTCTAGTATTCTTTTTGTCCTCTCAGTATCAGGACGTCTTTCTGCCACATATATATCATTATTGGTCTGATGTCTGTTTTGTAAATTCTGCCTTTCATTTCTTTTGTGATATTTTTATTTTTCTATATTGTTTCATTCAGACAACCAGCGACTCTGTTTGCTGTATCCACTTGATTTTCCATTACCAGCTTCAATTGAGTCAGTTAGTTCTTCTACTTTTACTCTGTTGTTCTGGTAGATATTTTCGATCGTTTTAATTATCCCTAGAGATACCTTTCTTGCGTACAATAAATTGATGACATCCTTTAATTTTACCCTGTCAAATGCCGTCTTAAGGTCCACTAAACATAATAGTCCGTTCTTTAACGGTAAAATATTGCAAAACCACTAAATTTTAAAGAACCGCTTGGATTGACATGCCATTTGGCATACACATAGCTAACAAGTCAAAGAAAAAAAGTGATATTGTGCCGATATGTGCTTTTGCCCTGGGGGTGGTTTTCACCCCCACTTGGGGGTGAAAAAATATTCGTCCAAAAAAAGTCAGGAAATGGATAAACTGGCTAATTTTAAGTAACTTTTGTTCTATAGAGTTTTTTCACTAAGTCAATACTTTTCGAGTTATTTGGCAGTGAATATGTTCATTTTTTCAACAAAATAACCACGCTTTTAGACGGTTTTTCGCAAATAACTCAAATAGTAAGTATTTTGTCGAAAACACATTGTTAGCAAAAATATAGCTTGTAAAAAATTTAAAAAAATGGTGTATACATCACGTCTCTACACGTAGTAGAAGCAGAGTTATATCTAATGAAAAATAGGTTCATATTCGTCAAATTCCAAATGGAATACTTTAACGTAAAATAACCAAAAACGAAGCACATTTCGGGGAAAAATCATTACAACTTATTTAAAGTGTTTAAAAAAGCTTCATTTTTGTTTTATAAAAAAAAATTTCTAGCATCAAAATTAAACAAGTTACGCTCAAAATAAAGTTAGACCCTTTTGGTTTTGGTAAAAAAATCGAGAAAATCACCCCCTAATTAGTATCTTAAATGAACTTAATCGTTACGACTTCACAAGTTTCTTGACTCGTGTATATATTGTTTATATGATCTGTAAGTTTCATCGGTTCAAAGTCCTTACGATTGAAAGGGCTGTAGTTAAAAGGGGTTGAACGAGTCACTGATCACGAATGTATGCAAATTTAGAAACACCAAATCTTAATCAATTTTTGTCTAACAGTAAAACAAAAAAATACATGATATCCAGAAAAGCAAATCTGACTTTTTTTATTTTTGGAGATTTTTGGTATCTCTAACAATTTTCAAGTTATTTTGAAAAAAAGCATATTTTTCAAAATTTAAATTTTTAAAAATTTTATTTTGAAACCAAATTTTTTCAAAAATAAGCACTTTGAATCGATGAAATTTGCAGATCATATAAACACAACATAAGTATAATAATTTGTGGAGCGGTAACGATTAATTTCATTTAAGTTGCTAATTAGGGGTTTGTCTTCCCGATTTTTTTTTTGCAAAAACAAAAGGGACCATCGTTATTTTGAGCGTAACTTGCTTAAATTTAATGCTAGAAACTTTTTGTAAAAAGAGAAATAAAGCTTTTTTTAAACACTTTAAAAAAGTTATAATGGGTTTTCCCCAAAAAGTGCTTAATTTTTTCGATATTTCACGACGAAATATTCTATTCGAAATTGGGTGAATATGAATCTATTTTTCATTGACTATAATTCTAGTTCTACGAGATCCAGAGACCTAACGCGTACACCATTTTTTTTACTTTTTTATAGGCTATATTTTTGTTAAAAATGTTTTTTTCGACAAAATACTTACTTTTTGAGTTATTTGCGAAAAACCGTCTAAAAATGTGGTTATTTTGTTGAAAAATGAACATATTCACTCGCAAATAACTCGAAAAGTGTTGACTTGGCGAAAAAGCTCTATAGAACAAAAGTTACTTAAAATTAGTTAGTTTACCCATTTCCGGACTTATTTTGGACGTATATTTTTTCACCCCCAACAGGGGGTGAAAGTCACCCCCAAGAGGGGGTGAAAGTCACCCCCAGGGAACATATTCACTCGCAAATAACTCGAAAAGTGTTGACTTGGCGAAAAAGCTCTATAGAACAAAAGTTACTTAAAATTAGTTAGTTTACCCATTTCCGGACTTATTTTGGACGTATATTTTTTCACCCCCAAGAGGGGGTGAATGTCACCCCCAGGGCAAAAGCACACATCGGCACAATATCACTTTTTTTCTTTGACATGTAAGCTATACGTATGCCAAATTTCATGTCAATCCAAGCGGTTCTTTAAAATTTAGAGCAAAAACCGTGAAGGAATGGACTATAAATATGCCGGTTTGATATATTTTAATGACATTTCTTGAACTTACCCTTTATAAATATAGCGTCAGTGCATGATCTTCCCGACCTAAAACCTTGTTGTTCTTCTGCTAATGTTATAATTTTATTCACTTTGTTTACATTTTGGTTGTTAATTTTAATGTTGTGTTTAATAAATTAATTCCTCTGTAATTTTCCGGGTCCGATTTGTTTTCCTTTTTGAAGAGGGGTATTAAGATGCTTCGATCTCCATTCTTGTGGTATTCTGTTTTGTATATCATTTTTTGGATCAGTTTTAATAGCTGTTTGGTTAGATCTTGTCCTTTAGTTAGGAGTTCATTTGATATTCTGACCTCTTCTGGTGATTTTCTATTTTTTTACTTGCCCAATATATCTGTTTCTTCAATGTTTATTTCTTCGTTTGTTATCACTTCGGTTGTTAGTGGTTCATTATCGTCACCTTTAGCAAATAGAGATCGAAAGTACTCTGCCCATGTTTCCTTTAAGATGCGTTTCATTTTTATTAGTTCATTCATCTCTTTTCTTTGTCCTGTGATCATTCTTAATATTTCCTTTTGTTCCGCAGAAGTCGTGTTCCAGAAGTGTTTCGTTTCTGATTCGTTTATAGTGGTTGTATGCCTGTTGTGTTTGTTTTGTCTGTATTGTAAACAGGTTTTCTTTTCTTCACATTTTATCTTCACTTCTATATATGTCATAAGTGAAAATTATCATTAATATCTAATAGCCATAGTCTTATTTCTCAGTTACCAGTTAATAAAATAATCTGGTATTTATACAGGGTGTCCCAAAAGTAGTTAGACGATCGAATATTTCGCGAAATGAACATCCGATTGAAAAACTGAAAAATACGTGTTCACTATTTTTCAAAAATCTATCGAACGATACCAAACATGGCCCCCCAACTCCACTCCTGCAGGGGGTGGGGGTAACTTTAAAATCTTAAATAGGAATCCCCATTTTTATTGCAGATTTGGATTCTTTACATAAAAATAAGTGACTTTTATTCGAGATATTTTTCGCATTGTGGATAGATGGTTCTATAATCGGAAAAAAACTATTTACCTGATACATTTAGTAAATTATAGAAACGGTCTAATGTCTCAAGAAATACACTTTCAAATGAAAAACCGAAAAACAGAGTTTAGTGTTTTTCAAAAACCTATCGAATAACACTAAACACGACCCTCCATTCCATCCCATGGAGGTGGGGTGGGAGTAACTTTAAAATCTTAAATAGGAACAACCCGTTTTATTGCAGATTTGGATTCCTCATGAAAAAATAAGGAATATTTATTCGAGGCATTTTTTAGAATTGTTGATAGATGGCGCTGTAATTGGAAAAATACGATTTATTAGCGCCATCTATCAACAAATCTAAAAAATGTCTCGAATAAATGTTGCTTACTGTTTTATGAGATATTCAAATCTGCAATAAAAAAATGAGGGTTCCTATTTAATATTTTAAAGTTTACGGGTTTAAGGACTTGTCGTTCGAGTGGGCGTGTACGAGCAACACGTTCGCAGAGCAGTCTATACTGAAATCGTCGCGTCGGGGTCTCGACCACGTGGCGAAGAATTTGTTGGAAAATTGTGAAATAAATGGCTTGCTGATCTTTTTAGATCAACTGTGAGTAAGACACAGTCAAGCAGGCCAATATTTCTCGGTTGGAAAACGAAATAGAAGAAAAATCTGTATCCTGGATGTGACTAGCCCTGGAAACTTGCATTTATTGAGTTTTCAAGGAGGTTACACTCCTAGATACAGGTAGAGACGAAGAAAGCGGGCCTAGTGCCCTCGGGATATAACTGTGCCTCCGCAGGAATGACACTGTAAGGAGTGGAATTATAGAAACCACTTCGTGCAGAAACGGACACCTGGGTCAGTTATTGAGAACAGCAAGTGGAACCCTACTTATCGCAAATTAAGTAGTGACACAACCGTGAAGGTCCCTGGGACGGCACCCAGAACTTGGTTGGACAGCGGTCCAACCAAACGAAAAAAACAGATTCGTCTAAATAGTTAATCCAGATAAGTCGATGGACAATCTTTCGTCCACTGAGCTCCATACTTACGATTTCATTGACATCACCCATTCACAACCCTCGCCCATCCCAAGGACAGAGTCAGTGACTGACATAGCCACTACTCCAGTCCAAAATCCCACACACAGCCCGAATCTGTCGATTATAAACGAAGACTCCGAAATGGAGGATATAAACTCAGATTCTTCTATCGAAGAAAATATCAGAAACCCAGAAGGCTCCCAGCTAGACGACTCTGATGATTTCACAGACGAAAGTAACTCTGCATCCCCTCAGGATAGACAAAATTGTTTGGAAATACCCCCCAGGGAACAAGTAATGAAACAGAACCACTTCTAGACGCTGGATACGACAGCAGAAGATGTGACGGGAAGAAACCCAATAAAAGGCCCTGTAGCAGTCCAGATTCAGATAGAGGACAACCAGACCTGGCCAACACGGTCCAGTAACTAATGGTACAGCTGGATAGAAGGGACAAAGAGGCAAAAGCAGAACAACGTGAGTTCAAGGAAATACTCGAAAAAAGAGAAGCAGAAAATAAGCGCGAACAACAATCGCTCAGAGAACTGATAACTGAATTAAGAGCCATTATAGGTACAAAAGACAACGAAGCCAGACAAATGATGAGTCAGATTATGGAACTGACTAAAACAATCCAAGAATTGACGAATAAACAGACAGTAACCATAACAAGTATAGAAAACGAAATGACTTGGGAACCAACAGAAAATGGTTCAACACACGAAGTAGGACACGCCTCCAACGCTAAAGACACGCCCTACAAAAATAAAGCTTATGAAAACGCAGTCCTGGTAAAAAGGAAAAAACAGGAAGTTACTGAAAGAATAATGCCTAACAAAAAGGCAAGACAAGAAGTAGATGAAAAATCAATCGAAAAGACAACAAAAGACACAGACAATAAAAAAGCAGAAAAGCATAAGGCAGACGAAAATACCGAAGATGATGGCTTCACAATAGTGAAAACAACAAACAAAAGGAAAAACAAGAACAAAGCTGATAAAGAAAACCCAGCTAAACAGCAAAAAGCCACGACAGAACAAGATAACGACAAAAAGAACGAAAAAACAAATGAAAAAAAGAGTCCAGAAAATCAAACGGCCGAAGCCTCAACTCAAGGGGAAACTACACAACAAAAAAGTACCCGAAAACCGCCAGCAATAATATTAAAAACAGTAGCGGCTGGCCAAGATATACTAAACGAGGGTGCAAAACGAGGCATCATTACAGAGAACAAGTTTGCAAAGTCTGGTAGAAGCATTGTAATACAGACCAAAAATAGAGAGGACTACCACGGTATGCTGAAAATCCTAGAAAACATGGGAAAGCAGATAGAGTATATAGCATATCCTCTGGACGAAGACATCGACAGGACAAAAAGAGTCGTTATAAGAGGTCTGACAATCTGGACAAACATAGACGACCTAGGAGACGAAATAATCAACCTAGGAATTAAAATAGCGAGGCTGAACAGAATGACGTCGAAAAAAGACGGCAGAGAGCTCCCTCTGTACATGCTCACGTACTATGAGAGTGATTTAGAAAAATTAAGGAAAATCACCAACCTATGTCATATGAAAGTTGTTCTAGAAGACGAACACAAAAATAAAAACGAAGTTTTGCAGTGTTACAACTGCCAGACTTCTTCCACGGCTCCAGGGCATGCAAATGTTATTCACGTTGTGTAAAATGTGGTGAAAACCATGCCACAAGAAACTGTACCAAAGAAAGCGACACACCAGCAAAATGCGCAAACTGGGGTGAGGCACATACAGCTAGCTACAGAGGCTGCAAAAATGCACCTAAGAAAAAGGGTAGCACAAAACAACAAATACCCAGAGACATAGCCACACATAATGTACAAACAAAAACAAACATTAGCTATGCTGCGGCTACACAAGGAAAAAAAGAGACGACACTTACAGAAAACAACGTACTAGCAGCGGTACAGGAACAGATGAAAATGTTCACAAGCATGTGTGAACAAATGACACAAATGTTTCATGCACTGGGGCTAGCTAAAAACGTTTAATGTCAGAACAGTTGGCGGATTTACGAGTTGGGTCATGGAATTCTGGCGGCTTACGTCGAAAGCTAAACATACTTGACGAGTTTATCAACAGACTCGATATAGATGTCATGGCGCTGCAGGAAACTAAACTTACAGAAAAAGTAAAAACTAAGTTCCCGGGCTATGACATCTATAGAAAAGACCATAGATCTCTCTCGGGGGGCACGGCCATTATGGTTAAAAAAGGAATAAAACACCAACACATTCCGACTCCAGATGGTCTGGTCACCCTAGAAGCAGCAATAGTTCGGATCATTGCGGCTGACGAAACGCTGAAAATAGCCTCAGTGTACGTCAGACCGCGGGATCCGATCTTCGCAGAAGATCTAAACTTAATACTAGATTCAGACGAGCCAACAGTCATCATAGGCGACCTAAACGCGAGATCTCCCAACTTTTTTGACAGAAAAACAAATCGAAATTGTAAACAACTTTGTGGCTATCTAGAAAGAAAAGAAAACACCTTTGCAATCGGACCAGTTAAACCAACACACTTCCAAGGATTAACAGCAACTTACTTGGACATTGCAATTATACATAATATAAGACAACAATACGAGATAGAAACGGTAGAGGAGGGAGACAGTAGTCACAACCCAATCATCCTGACCCTTGGTGCATTAGAACTTAATCACACACAACCATACAAGAAGAAAAAGACAAACTGATCTAATTTCAAAAGAGTCACTAGCGAAAACATAGAGACATTCCAAACATCAAGAACAAAAGGGAACTAGAAGACAGCGTGATTAAGTTAGAACAGACAATACAGAATGCCATAACAGTCAGCACCAAAGAAGAAACAACAACAATCAAAAGAGGTAGGTTCAAAGACATCAGATGAACTAAAGGAACTAATACAAGAGAAGAATAGAAAAAGAAGAAGAGCCTACAGAACAAGGGATCAGGAAGACAAAAGAATTGCAAATGAACTGGACCGAGAAGTTAAAAAACAGCTGGAAAACCATAGAAACGAATGCTGGGACAAATACATCCAAGAATTAGATCCAAATAAATCCGGGTTCTGGAAGGTATCAAAAATATTAAGAAATGAAAGGAAACCTATACCTGCCCTACACGGACAGCAGGGCTTAGTATACACAGAAGAAGAAAAGGCAGAAGTAATGAAAGACACCCTAGAAATGGGTAATGAGAAAAACTTCCACGAAAACGAAGATATTGACTTTACAATAGAAGTAGAAAATAATGCAAAGAGAATAAGTAGAAGAATGGGAAGAATAAACCTAGAACACACGTCTCCTGAAGAAATTAAAGAATTAATAAAAAAGACAAATGCAAAAAAAGCGCCAGGGCCTGACAACATAACAAACAGAGCGCTAAAAAACCTGCCAACAAAAACAATAGTCTATATTACGAACATTGTAAACAGTATACTAAGATTAAGATACTTCCCGGATAGATGGAAAGAAGCAAATGTTATTATGATAGGAAAACCGGGGAAAAATGGGACCTTTCCACAAAACTATAGACCAATAAGCTTACTACCAGCGATAAGCAAAATAGTGGAAAGAGTAATCCTGAAAAGACTAAAAGAAGAATCAGAAGCATTAGGAACTATCCCAGAATCGCAGTTTGGATTTAGATCAAGGCACTCATGCGAATTACAAGTATTAAGATTAACTGAATATATAACAAAAGAAATAAATAAAATAAATTTCGACCAAGAGTCAGGATTCTGTTAACCGAGATACGATAGTATCAAGCGGCGCCGCTAGGAGGAGCTTCTCCAACAATGCGTCTGAGAATACTTTACAACACTTGGTCATTTTGTACTCTAAAACCGAGTAAAGCATGAAAAAGAAAAAGAAAATAATCGTTTTCGTTTTGATTCAATTCGAGTCTCTTGCCATCCTCTGACACAGTGTTTCTGGGTCTCTACCCTTTTTCAAAGAGGCTAATGCAAGTAGACTGAATTGAATCAACTCGAAACGAAGAAGAACTGCATCTATTAAAATATCTGCAGTATATTGTGGTTAGACTGTCCTCTAACGGGGAATGACGAAATAAATAAAATAAATTTCGACCAAGTGTCAGGATTCTGTTAACCGAGATACGATAGTATCAAGCGGCGCCGCTAGGAGGAGCTTCTCCAACAATGCGTCTCAGAATACTTTACAACACTTGGTCATTTTGTACTCTAAAACCGAGTAAAGCATGAAAAAGAAAAAGAAAATAATCGTTTTCGTTTTGATTCAATTCGAGTCTCTTGCCATCCTCTGACACAGTGTTTCTGGGTCTCTACCCTTTTTCAAAGAGGCTAATGCAAGTAGACTGAATTGAATCAACTCGAAACGAAGAAGAACTGCATCTATTTTAATAACCCTTTTTCAAAGAGGCTAATGCAAGTAGACTGAATTGAATCAACTCGAAACGAAGAAGAACTGCATCTATTAAAATAGATGCAGTTCTTTAGCCTCTTTTAAAATAGATGCAGTTCTTCTTCGTTTCGAGTTGATTCAATTCAGTCTACTTGCATTAGCCTCTTTGAAAAAGGGTAGAGACCCATATAACAAAAGGATTCAACGAAAAAATGTATACAGCGGCAGCTTTCCTTGACGTAAGTAAGGCCTTTGACAAAGTTTGGCATGAAGGACTACTGCACAAAATGCACGAAAATGGTTACAGTGAGGCGATGACATGCCTCCTTGCGTCATACCTTGCGAACCGCAGGTTCAGAGTTCGGATAGGGTCCACCCTGTCCGGGGTCGGAACCATGGAGGCAGGTGTGCCCCAGGGGGCGGTGCTGTCACCTTATCTGTACACCATATACACAGCAGACACACCAACAGTCCCACGAACCCTACTAAGCCTATATGCAGACGACACAGCAATAGCAGCTAGTAGTAGAGACCCAAACCTAGACAGGAATCACCTACAAAGAGCCCTAAACCAACTGCAAAAATGGTGCATAAAATGGAAAATAGCACTAAACCCCGATAAAACACAGGCAGTAGTATTTCAATATAGAAAAGGCAGACCAGAAAGACAACTAACAATGAACAACACCCCGATAGAATGGAACAACCAAGTGAAATATCTAGGGGTCACACTAGACAAAAAACTTACATATACGGAACACGTAAAACAAACGGTCTATAAAACTAAAGCCTTAAGAAGTCAACTCTGCCCCCTGATAGGGAGAAGGAGTAAATTACAATGTAAAACGAAGATCAGGATGGCTAATAGTATAATAATACCAGCATTAACATATGCATCTGCAGCATGGGGATACACATGCAAATCAAACAGAAAGAAAATTCAAACAATACAAAACCAGATAATAAGAGATGCCCTAAATGTACCTAAATATGTACCGATAAAATATCTTTATAACAAAGACACAAAGCAGAAAAAGATCCTTAGAACGATGGATGAAAAAGCATATGCAATATTCAACGAAATAAGAGACCATCCAAACAGAATACTAAGAGAGTTGACAGAATACGATGAAAATATACGTACTACACACAGAAGGCCAAAACATCAAATAACAGGATATAGGGATGTCCCAGAAGAAGAATAAATAACGAACTCATGAAAAAATAGAAAGTCACAAAGTCGTAGGATCATGCGAAATAGAAGTGGGAAAAAAAAACGAACGGCTTGGCTGTTCCTGGAACAGCAAAGTCGCTCACCAAAAAAATATAGCTTACGAAACTTCTATCTAGCCTTCAGCTCTATAAAATAATAGTATTGGCAAAATCAAGGAGACAACAACATAAAATGAAATAATGGACCCACCAGGCCCACTATTCAAGCCACTTAGGCTATAGGCCCATCAGGCAGGTCAATGAGAGACCTAGCGCGATCCTGATCATTGAGACCGTGTCCGGCAAGCACGAGCTTGGTGATCAGACCTGCGGCTGCCCAGCTGGCGAGGAGAACAATACGAAAGTATTGTCAAATTGGCAGCTGTGTGGCCGACACACACAGAGGCTCCGAGCGGAGAGACGCCAATCTAGGTTGGTTTCTCCCCGCTGGGAGCACACACTTAGGGACTTCAGTCCAAAATCATGTTAACAATAATAAATTCAGTAAAGTAAATAGGGAGAAAAGCTAATTAGCTACCCCTTGAGATAGGTGGCTTAACCACAACCAAGAATAGACGGAGGGTGTTATCATTACCCAATCACCCGAAGTAAAAGTTCAGCCTCCCCCTCGTATTCATGTATGGAGGAGGGGTGGAGGAAAAGCCTGGGGGTCGGACAGGTACCGATCCAAATGATTCGCTCTTTGGGGCGTGACCTGTCTGATTTTCGGACATGCGGGTCCCGTCGACTGGTCGGCGGTACACGCATGTTCCTAGAGGCAGGGTTGAACGCGTGTGTGTGTGTGCGGGTTTAAGGGTCGTATTTAGTGTTACTCAATAGGTTTTTGAAAAATATTAAACACGTGTTTTTTGGTTTTTCATTGGGAAGTGTTACTCGAGATATTAGACCGTTTCTATAATTTACCTAGGGTATCAGGATAAATAGTTTTTCCGATTATATCGCCATCTATCCACAATTCAAAAAAATGTCTCAAATAAAAGTTACTTATTTTGTACTTAAATGTGGGTTCCTATTTAAGATTGTAAAGTTACCCCCCACCCCATCTCCAGGGTGTGGAGGGGGTGTAGTGTTTGGTGTCATTCAATAGATTTTTAAAAAATATTGAAAACATATTTTTCAGTTTTTTGATCCGATGTAGGTACAGTAGACTCGCGATTATCCGAGTCTAGGTTATCCGAGCCCCTCGGTTAACCGAGGCAAAAGTCATAACCTGTGAGTTACAACTTTCAACCTTGGCGCAACATAGTCGCCTCAAAAAGAGGAATGAAGCTTAGGCAAAAATCAATCAGACTTTTTTAAACAGTAATATTGATAAGGCAAATGTTTTTATCTTTTATAGAAAGTACTGTGTGTATCAGTTTTGCATTAAAATGTCCACAGTTATGGTCATTTACGTGTTTTTCTATCAATATAACCAAGCACAGTGTTAACCGAGTTTTTCCGTATCCGAGGTAGTCACGGTCCCAATGGACAGTCTAAGTCTGACGTCACAAATGTCACAAAATTGGGAGGAGCTTATATTGGCTCCAAACAATTTTGTTTGTAACCTTAAATGGTCATAAGGAATTTTTCATTTATGTGCTTTGTATGGCAAAATAAGACTTCATTTAGGTATTTCGTTAAAGAAACGTGTTAACTAAGAGATTTTTATTCGTTTTTGCTCAGATGGTTTTTATTCCTTAGTGATTGAAAATAAACATAACCTCAAAACTGTTTACATTCTAATCATTGCATTAAATTAACTCACTTGGACAAAAACGAATAAAAATCTTTTAATTGGCACGTTTCTTTAACTAAATACCTAAATGAAAAGTCTTATTTTGTCACACAAACCACGTAAACAATAAATTAAAAATTCCTTATGAGTGTTTAACATTATAAACAGAATTGTTTGGAGCCAAATATAAGCTCCTCCCAATTTTGTGACGTCAAGACTTAGGATGTCCATTACCTCGGATAATCGCGAGTCTACTGTATACATTTCGCGAGATATTCGACCGTCCCGCTACTTTTGAGGCAATAAGAATTATTGTGTATGCTAAAAATAGCAAAATTTAAGTAAATCTACAATCTTTTCATGAAACGAATGACCTGTCATTTGCTAGAAATATTATGACGTTATAATAAAGAATGATCGTTCCTATTTTATGAACTATCTTTTTTAGTAAAATTTGGTGTAAATATTTGTTGAAAATTATTATATAGGGTGGAAGGCACTTATGGAATAAAATTATTTCTGTCCTTGTTTCAAAAAATTATAAAAAATGCTGAAACCCGTCGATTTTTAAATAAAAATGGGCACTTTTTAAACATAAATGTAAATGTACATGGTGATCCTTGCAAGTCTAACAGAGTCGATATGCTTTATTTTTAATGGAACACCCTGTATATTCTTATATTTTTAAAAGCTGCTTAACAACCGGATTTCAACAAACTATATCATGTAGGGCAGTGGTTCCCAACCTTTTATGTCTGGCGACCCACCTTTTGATGTTTTTTAATATTCGCGACCCATCCCTCACCCATTGTGATATGTAATGTACGCTACTCAGCTACAGTATGAGCCACGCCGCGACCCATCTAAAATCTGCCCGCGACCCACCGGTTGGGAAACGCTGATGTAGGGTGTATTATGAATAATACAGGGTGAAATTTTGAAATTAAAGAGTATGGAAACCACTTATGGAATAAAATTGTTTGTGTCTTTATTTTAATAAATTATAAAAAATACTTGGACATGTCAACTTATAAATTCTAATGGGCGCTTTACAAACATAAATTAAAATATACAGAGTGATTCACGCAACTACAGCATAGTCCATGATCTTTAGTTTTAATGGATCACCCTATATATTTTTCTATGTTTAGAATCTGCTAAACAACCTCATATAAAAAAGTGTATACCTATTATGTAGGGCCTATTATGAATAATCCAAGGTAAAATGTTAAAATTATGTGTAATTTTCGGCAAGATATAAAATACCTACATAAAATTTTAAAATTAATAATTTATCATGCTTTAAATAATGATATATATTTTAAATTATCTAAATAAAGGCAACAATTTTCTAAACTAAGTATTAAATCTATTGGGTTTTGTATTTAATGTCTTGACAAAATTTATAAATAATTTCAAAATTTCACCTTGTATTTTTCGTAAAGGACCCTACATACACTCTGGGCCAAAATTAACGGGCCACCTTAAAAATGGATCATTTTTGATATCTTATATCTCCTAAACCTGTTGTCCGATTTAAGTGATTTTTTAAATATGTTATAGCCTAATTCCTTGACAATATCGTAATAATAATATTGTTGTTAAACAGGTAAATTTTCATTGTATACCGGGTGTACCAATCAAACAGTGTTTTTTTCTTAAAGTTTGCATCACCCTGTGGAATATTCTAGCATTTATAAAATATTGAAATTAAAACCTAACTATAGCCCCATATTTTCTCAGCATTCTGTTTTTCTATTCATTCGCTTATGTTGGATAATAAAAAAGTTAGGTAGTTTAACAACTAGCCATGTTTTTCAGTAATACAGACGATTTAACTCACCAGCAAAATTAACCCCGCCACCTTTATTATTGTTTTGTTTACATTATCTGTGACAGTTTGTTTCCTACATTTGTGGCATTGAAAGATTTTTGACATATAGTCGTTGTACGACATTGTTGCAAATCTGTTTCCCTGTTTACAACAATTCTTGAACAATCCCTCTAATTTTATATCATTGTGAGCGAATATTGTTTAAGTTAAATTTTTAGTGCTTATTTATTGTTTGTGATTTAAAACTGCCACTCGCTCCAACAGATGCTGCTAGGGCAGTGGCTTTAGTTGATGCTGGTTACAGTCAACGTCATATCGCCCGTACGCTCGATTTATCCAGAACTACGGTACAAAATGCCATCAGACGATTTCGGGAGACAGGATCGTACAACCGCAGGCCAGGTCAAGGCCGACAACGATGACTTCAGTTCGAGATGACCGCTTCATTGCCACCACAGTATTGAGAAATCGCTTTTGCACCGCTCCTGAAGCTCGTAGGTCTCTTTTTGAGGTAAGAAACGTTAGTGTGAGTAGACAAACGATTAGAAGAATACTGTCAGAAATAAACTTGAGGGCTTTCCGTCCAGCTCGCGCACTACAACTGCTCCCACAACACCGTAGGGCTGGACTTAATTTTGCGCGAGAATATGCTAACTGGACTATGGCGGAATGGAAGAATATACTGTTCTCACATGAGAACAGAATAGCCGTAAAAGGTCCAGGTGGACGCCAACGTGTCTATAGGCGTCAAAATGAAAGGTTTGATCCATGCGCTATAACCGAAACAGTGGCTTACCGAGGAGGGTCAATAATGATTTGGGAAGGTATTTCTTACGAAGCGCATACTGATCTTGTTGTGTTCGGTAGAGGCAGTGTGAATGCCCAAGTATACGTGTAAGAAGTTCTCCAAGACCATGTCATGCCTTTTGCACCATTCATTGGTGATAACTTCAGACTAATGCATGACAATGCACGTTGCCATACAGCAAGATCTACCCGTGAGTACTTTACTGAAGTCGGGATTCAAGTTCTACCATAGTCAGTGCACAGTCCCGATCTTAACCCAATTGAGCATATCTGGGACAACCTCAAAAGACGGGTAAGAACGAGAGTACCAGCCCCTGCATCCCTTGAAATGCTGAACACAGCTGCGGTAGAGGAGTTGCAAAATATCCCCCAATCTGATATCCAGGATATCATGAATGGATTGCCAAACCGGCCCCAAGAAGTCCTAAGGGCTAGAGGCGGCAACATTCATTATTGATACCCAATTTTTTTTTCAATTAGACTTTTATTTCCAAAATATTGTTCATTTGAATTTTTTTAGAAGATTTTTTTCATTTGATATTTGCTGTAACAAACGACTTTTTTTAAAAAAATTATTATTTCTCTTCCGCGGAGGTAGTTTTCACCGTATCCTTCATAAAATGTGGTCCAAGGTTAACAATTTCTGCAAATTGAAAGAAATACAAGGTGGGCGGTTAATTTTGTAGGTGAGTTTATTTATTACTTTAAAACCGGTTGCGACATGCACATGAAATTTGGTGGGTTTTAAGATGTAGTTATTGCACATTTCTTGGCATACAATTAAGCATTTATTATTCACCATTGACGCCCATACGCCCATGATGGCTCATATTACCCGTATGGGCGCCAATGGTGAAAATTAAATTCTTAATTGTATGTTAAAAAATATGCAATAAATACGTCATAACACCCACTAAATTGCATTTACATACCTCAACCGGTTTTAAAGTAATAAATAAATCGTCAGTTTGTCAAAAAAATTTCAACACCCCCTATCTCGGAAACGAAGCATTTGCGGACATAAGTTTATAAAGCAAACTGTCAATGTTTTTTCATGCAGAATTACCCCTTAAAATTTTCCAAAAATTTTTAAAAACACGCTGTATTGATAAAAACATGTCTAGTTGTTAAAGCACCTAACTTTTTTATTATCCAACATAAGCGAATCAATCAAAAAACAAAATGTTGAGAAAGCATGAGGCTATAGTGAGGTTTTAATTTCAGTATTCTACAAATGCTAGAATATTCCACAGGGTGATGCAAACTTTAAGAAAAAAACACAGTTTGATTCGTACACCCGGTATACAATGAAAATCTACCTGTTTAGCAACAGTATTATTATAACGATATTGTCAAGGAATAAGGCTATAACATATTAAAAAATCACTTAAATCGGACAACAGGTTTAGGAGAAATAAGACATCAAAAATGACCTATTTTTAAGGTGGCCCGTTAATTTTGGCCCAGAGTGTAATAGACTTTTTTGATATGAGGTTGTTTAGCAGATTCTAAAAATATAAAAATATACAGGGCGATCCATTAAAACTAAAGATCGTGGACTATGCTGTACTTGCGTGAATCACCCTGTATATTTAAATTTATGTTTGTAAAGCGCCCATTTGAATTTAAAAGTTGACGTGTCCCAGTATTTTTTATAATTTTTTAAAATAAGGACAAACAATTTTATTCCTCAGTGGTTTCCATACTTGTTAATTTCAAAATTTCACCCTGTATTATTCATAATACACCCTACACATGATATAGTTCGTCGAAAGCAAGTTGTTAAGCAGCTTTTAAAAATATAAGAATATACAGGGTGTTCCATTAAAAATAAAGCATATGGACTCTGCTAGACTTGCAAGGATCACCCTGTATGTTTAAATTTATATTTAAAAAGTGCACATTTTTATTTAAAAATCGACGGGTCTCGACGTTTTTTATATTTTTTGATACAAGGGCAGAAATAATTTTAACCCATAAGTGCCTTCCACACTGTATATGGAATTGTTTATTAGAATTGATATGGCAACATTGATGCTTTGTTGTGCAAATTTATAGATACTTTAAATATTTTGTTATAAATAGGATAAGTTTGTACATATTATTTACTACTAATACGGTTATAAAAAATAAAAAAAAACAAGTGCAGTCGTCGTTATTATTCCAATATTCAAATTCATATTTTAATCGTGTTTCTGCAGAAACACGACCTGACACAGAGATGACAAAAATAATGCTAGAAACAGCATAGATGAAAACCCTTTCGAAAAATCAATGGTAAGTAAGTAAGGTATGCTTTATTGTCAAAAAAATTTTCCAATTTGTGGACAAAGCTTATACAAAATAAAATATACAATAAAAAACAAAAAATTATCAAAACTACAAACAAAACAGAAACAGACACCAAATAAATGGCGTGAGAAAAAGAAGGCGAACGAGGAAAAGGAAAAGGGAAAGTAAATCAAAAGATGTATGTCGCTGTAAATATGTACAAAAGTACTCGAAAGTAATAATCCTGCAAGTCGATTTGCTGAATTCAAATCGTTTATAAAAAAGTCATTCACTGTATAAAAAGTTCTCTCAAGCAAATAAGCTTTCAAGGCCTTGCGAAAAGCGGGAAATGCTGCAATAGATTTGATGTTAGATGGCAGGTGATTGTGCATTTTTCTCGAATTGTATAGTATAGAGCACTTAACCAGCTCAGACCGTGGGGTTGGCAGATGAAGATTATGCTCCACGTTTCTAAGGGGATAGTTGTGCGTGGGTCTCTCTGGACCTTCTGATGCATGTTTGCGGATTAAACAAACGGATTCAAAAACAAACAAAGAAGGAAGAGTTAATATTTTAAATTTTTTAAAGAATTCTTGGCAATGAACTCTGCTATTGAGTCTCAGGGAGTAACGAAGAGCTCTCTTTTGTAGTTTAAAAATACGCTCAAATTGAGTCGCACAACACGAACCCCAGAATGGAAGGGTGTACCGAAGATGAGACTCACAAAGGGCATAATAAACGGTCCTAGATGTTGACAAATTCATTTCCGTAGTAACTGATCTTAGCTCAAAACAAGCAGAACTTAATTTTTTGTGTAAGGCATCAATGTGCAAATTGAGTCTCACAATAAGCCCTAAGAACTTCACCGATTCAACTACCTCTAGACTGTTGTTATTAAGTACTAAAGGTTGCATCATACTGTTGTAAGGTATCATTCGTGCATTTGTCACTCAGGAATCCAAATTGATGTGGAGTAAGCAATTTGTATTTCAACAGAAAAGATAAGATTCTTTTTTTTTACCAGACTTTCAATTATCTTCGACAACGTGGGCAGGAGTGCAATAGGGCGATAATTCGAAGCAAGATCTTTATCGCCTCCTTTGTGTATAGGAATAATTATCGCTGTCTTAAGGCAGCTTGGAAAAACTCCAGTTTCGAATGCCCTTTTTATTAAGGTAGTAAGATGGTTTAAAATGCAATCAAGTAGAGCAGAAAACATTTTAAGAGTGAGGCCATCAGTCCCAGGTGACGATTTGTTTTTAATGTCATTTATTGTAGAGCGTAGTTCACCTAATACTATGGGTGTAAAAAAGAAACTACATTCTTATGGGAAAGATATGAAATCGGATCCTGAGAAGGAGGTATAGTATTTGTTAAATTTTTTGCCACATTTACAAAGTAATTGTTCAGGGTCTCCGGAGAAGTCGGGATTGAGGTGGGAGAAGAAGTCTTATCTCTCAGTTCATTTACGATAGACCACGTTTCCTTAGCAACATTTCCTGATTTAGCCAGCCTTGCATTGTAATAAATTTCCTTGGCGGCCTTTATGGCTTTATGGTAAATTTTCTTGTAAAGCCTAACGTAATCATGGAAGGATATGTTGTCCGAGAAAATGAATCTAGAAAACTCGATGTCGACATAACAGAGCGGAAGTCCCAGTCAGTTGTTTGACATAGGTGTTTAAATGTTAGAAAATTTTGTTCTCCAAAGACACGGAACAATTTTCGCTGCGTGTTTTCACTATTATTTTTTGATTTTAACCAAAATGTAGTCAATACTGCTTCATGATCAGAGAAACCTGAGTTGAAAACAGTACAGTCAGTAGAATTTGGAGCCAAAGACGATACGACATAGTCAATGATACTAGAGCTAGTTTTAGTTATTCTGGTTGGAAAATTTACATGCATACCAATACCAAAGGAATCAAAGATATAATGAAGAGATTCCTGAGCAGCACACACACTGGAGTAGTCAATATTTAGATCGCCACATAGAATTAATTTACTTTTTGAAGGAATAGTTTCTAGCAAGCTAAGTAGTAGTAGTTAAAAAAATTTGTAGGTATATTCAATAGTTTCGACCTTTTTGCTACCAATCTAAAACGTTTAAAACTGCTTCTTTTGATTACGTAAGTACCTTTTTCAAAATTAAACAACTTCAGTTACAAATTCCACTTATGCTTTCTTCGTGGAAGAATTTCCCGTGACGTGAGATCATTTGTAATGTGAAAGTTTAAATTCAGCGTTTTTTGGCATATTTCAAATGCCCCATATTTGTTGCCATAAACTCAAAAAAACTTAAAATTTTATGTTATAGGCTTTGAAGATCAGGCTTTAACAATGTAATTTCCATAGCGAGCGGTCAATGGTAGTGGTAAATTTCAATCGCGCAACGTTTATTTATTTAACAGCTTTTTAGAAATGGACGTAATTTACGGCAAAATTCAAAAATTGAGTACGAAAGCTGCAGCAAATTTTAAATTTTTGTCGATAAAATACTCTGATCAAAAGATATCGAATTTTTACCGTCGAGTTGATACAATTTTTATTTAAATTGATTTTGCGCGCGTAACTGACATAAAATCGCTCTAAGCGTTTTTCAGAAAGACCGGTTCATTCTATATAAAATGTGCTAATAACATTTTTGTTCAAAATTATTTCAGCTACATTTCTTGTCTTAGCTGAGTCAAGGTAAACAATGGTGCCGACAGTATTGTGATCCCTTTCCCTTGTAACGTGGTACGTTAACCCTTAGCATTGAACAGAACTTATACGAAACAAAATATAATATAGTTTATATTAGGGTACATATGATCGGCATTGACCGCTAGTAAACCATGCATGTTGTGATTTAGTATTGTATATAAAAACCGACGAGAAGACGCGACGATTCATTGATATCCATTGTTAGTCATTCGATGAAGCAATAATAAACTAAACGTGACATTGTTATTATTTACATATAGACCGTTGTTATGGTTAAATGAACACTGTGAAGTTCAAATATAATTATAGTGAAAATGGTATTTTATTATACATCCAATGAATCCCGGACTTGGGCGCTATAGCTCTGCCACCAGACGTATTACTGACGCATTTAAAAACAATTTAAATAGTCCAAAAGCTTCCTCGCATGCGTCGGGAATAGAGCAGAAAGAAGAAAAAAACAAAATACAAATAAATACATCATATAATGATACAAATAAATTTTTGTTTTAAACATTTTCAACAGTCTTTGAACGGTTACGAATAAAATTCTATCTCTCGCTTCTTTGCAGCGAATTGGTTTATGGACATTATTTCAGACCGTTCTTGTAAGGCAATTTTTACTTCATTAGCGGTAACTTCACTGAAGCCTTCCCTGAAACAAACAACGAAAAGACGTTATTTACTATAAAATAATAAAAAATATGACTAATATTGAATAGAGGTATCAGTCAAGGTTGTGTGTGACCCAATGAACTGTCAATACGGATGGAATGGCCCTGTCCCATTCAAATAGTAAAGCGAGATTCGAGATTGCCACCAACATACAAGAGAGAGGTCTTAGAGAGAGACAGAATGTGCTGGAAAATTTGACAGACCGTGTAAACTCAGTTGCCTATATCAACTTAAATCGGGGAAATGGACCTCATATTTTTTTAACTTGGTATCAGGGCTGATAGGCAGTATTTAAAAATTAAGTTAAGTTAATAAAATTAAAAAAATATGAGGTCTATTTCCCCGATTTAAGTTGATATAGGCAACTGAAATTACACGGCCTGTCAAATTTTCCAGCACATTCTCTGTCTCTTTCTAGGACCTCTCTCTAGTATCGTGGCCGCATTAGTTGTCTTCGTGCCTATTCCATCCGTATTGACAGTTCATTGGTTATCCCCAACTTTGTTTAACATGTACATACTCGGAAATAATATTCAACGAAGCCTTGGAAAGGCAATGTGGAGATCGAATTAGGGGGAAACTACCCACATCATAGGCCTGGATCCCGCGTACCAAAAAAAGTTGATTAATAGCAAGCTGAACAACGGTGTCTAATCGGACAAACTTTGATGTAAGGGAACACTGGAACAGGAGAAGTTTTAATTGTGGCACAGGTTAAAAATTTGGAACGTCATACTACGAAAACGTCCCATGTATTTTGTCGGACAGAACTTCCAATTGATTTTTTACCATTTCATTAAACTCTCATGCAAAAATCAGACTGCTATTACTAACCAACATAATTCCTGTCATTTGACGTGTTCCACGTGTCGCACTTATTAAATTGCCCAGTTGGTGATAAATAGCAGTCTGATTTTTGCATGAGAGTTTAATGAAATGGTAAAAAATCAATTGGAAGTTCTGTCCGACAAAATACATGGGACGTTTTCGTAGTATGACGTTCCAAATTTTTAACCTGTTCCACGATTAAATCTTCCCCTGTCCCAGTGTTCCCATAGATCAAAGAGTGTCTGACTAGACACCGTCAAGCTATTAATGAATTTTCAGCTGCTATTAAACAACTTTTTTGGGATCCAGGTCTATCAGATATGCAGATGAAACAGCGATTATGGCTGAAAGTATAGAAGATATTCAATTCGTTACAGATCGAGTCACTAAAGAATGCTCCAATAACGGACTTAGTATAAATACATCAAAGACTAAGTTGCTTGTGGTCAGTAAACAAGACGTTGGCGCTATGCAACTAATGACTAAGAATCAAGTTCCTAAAATGTTATGTGTATCCTGTATTACTATAAGGATATGAAATCTGAATGAAGGTTAATATAATGAACAAATTAGAAACCTTCGAGAAGTGGTCACATCATAGAATGCCTAAAATCGCATGGGTTCAACGCATTTCAAACATAAAAGTCTTAAACAGAATAGGTGAAGGTGACTTTACGAAGATGATAAAAAGGGAAAACAAATATCTGGGCATATAATATTTAAGTAGACAGATACTGGATACTGCAGTTAATACTCAACAAAAAGATAGAGGGAAAAGAGGAATTTGTAGGAAGAAATATTAACGGCTTCGAAACCTTCGTCAATGGACTGGCTTATCAGCAGATGAATTGATACATGACATGACGCACAAAATCGAGAACAGTATCGACAAATTGTCAAGGACACCTAAAATTTGAGCACGGTGCTCAAAGAAGAAGATAATATGGAATAAACAATAAAATCCCAGACTAGATTAAAAATTCCAAAAAAATTAAAATACAAAACTGTTTATCAACATAATGTGAACTTTTTATAATGAGTGAATATAAACATCACAACACAAACAGAAAAAAAAACACATTTTTAAACCACCAATATAATGACAAACAAGGAGAACGCAGTTTTAAAAATGGCAACATGGAATCTAAAAGGTATAAACGGGAAAAAATAGAATAGGGGAAATAAATAGAAGATAAGAAGATTGCAGTACTAGCTATAACAAAAAGAAAAGGAACAGAAATACAAACGAGGATAGGTATCACATTGTTTTTGTTAGATTCAACAACATTTTAAAGTCTAATATTCCAGTTTGATTAAAATGGAAGGTTTTTAACCAATGTGTTTTACCGGTTCTTACATATTATGGTGAAGAAACACTAACAGTAAAAAGGAACAATAAATAAAATAAGGGTTACCCAAGACGCTACAAGTATTACCATCAGAGAAAAAGGACCGAACCTATGTAGAAATAAGAAGAACAACAGGAGTCACGGATGCAGTTGAAAGAATCTTCTTCTTCTTCAGATGCAAATCCACTAATGGATGTTAGCGATCACATTTTCCATTAACTCTGTTTCTTGTAATGTGTAACTGCTGTTTAACATTATAAGATTTTTGAACGTGCGAGGGATTTCTCGTGCCGTAGTTTTGTCGCACTTGACCTTTTCACACAATAAAAATTGAGTCGCACGAAGATATTTTGCTGTGTTGTTTGGTATATTATTTTTATTTACACTTTGTGACTGAGGTAGGTACATGATACGATGTCGGATATGTATCATTACGATGTATCATTACAAATGGGTATTTTTTGTCGATACTTTTGTCCTAATGTACTGTAATGCGTATTTAATTCATTTGCAATTTCTATTTTGTCAGTTATTATTTCTTATGCTTTTAATTAAAAGCCCTAATTTGTTTTTATAATCGTTGTTCTACTAAGTTATTTGTGGGATCTTGGATTAGCTCATACAATCTATGTAATAAACTATTCTAAATAGTTTATTACAGTCTCTAGTGAGAAAGGTTCCATACGATTACATGCGCCACCATTGGAATGTCGTCGTGCATTCTAACCCTCGCAGGTTTAAATTATTATAATGTGAAACAGCACTATCAGAGATTGAATGTCGTTAATCCCTGTCCATTGCCTTATGTTTCGGAGCCAGGACATTTTCTTGCGTTCTATTCCTCTTTTGCCTTCAATTTTACCCTCGATTATAAGTTGAAGGAACTGATATTTTTCGTTTCACATAATGTGACCGCCGTTTTCCTTTTTTTTAATGTTTTCGAAAAGTTGGCGTTCTTGGTTGTTTCTTTTAAGGACATCTACATTTGTGACTTTCGCTGTCCATGATATCTTTAGGATACGACGATAAAGCCACATTTCGAAGGCTTCCAATTTGTTTATATTCCTCGTTTTGAGTGTCCAGCCCTCTACTCCATATAGCAGCACCGACCATACGTAGCACTTGGTAAAGCTTATTCTCAATTGAAGATCGAACTCTGAAAAGGTCAGTACCTTCCTGAATTTTACGAAAGCTTGTCGAGCTTGCTCAATGCTACATTTTACTTCCCTGTCTGATGCCCAGTCTTCAAAAAACCACGTTCCCAGGTATGTATTTAAATTTGCGCACTCTTTCAATAGACTTGGAATTCAGTGTTATGGTGGAGTTTTCAAGTGCATCCAGGTTTCTGGAGATGATTATGGATTTGTAGACCAGGGTGCATCTGTAAAAATATTAGTACATTTGGACGTTGAGAGGTGACTCAAATTTTTTTGCAGAAATTGCTTGAAAATAACTCAAATAATAATATTTGAGTTATCCTCCCTCTCAAAAAGGTGCGGAACATTGTTTAAATAATCAAAATGTCAAAAAATGAAGGAAAAAATCGATTTTTTTCTTCGTTTTTTTATTATAACTTTAAAAGTGTTCATTTCCGAGAAAAGTTGTACTAACATAAAAGTTGTGTATTAAATTTCCTACAATATAGAATTAGTTCAACATTTAAAAAATAGTCACCCTTGTTGTAAAATAGCAATACTTGCGAAAAAACCCATACAAAAACAAGTACAGTACAAACTGCCATATCCGGACCTGTCATATCCGGACCTCCCCATATCCGGACGGTTCTGCCGTCCGGATTTACCGAGAAAGGCAGTCCTGCTGTTGGACAACTCACCCTCTCATCACGACCTAAAAGAACTAAAAGATGGCGAAATAATGTATTATAGAATCTATAAAACGTGTCTATCGACGAAAGTTATTGACGGCGTTGATTACTGGAATGTATGAAGAAGAAAACGTTTCAGAGACTATAAAAGAAGTGGTCACAGGAGTGGTCTTGATATCCGGATCGGTCTGTCGCCACATTGATCCGGATATGGCAGGTTTTACTGTATTCGTATTTTACGTTTTTCAACCATTTATGCTACATTTAGGACCTTCATATTTCACCCAGAAAAACTTTATGATACAGTAAAACAACACTGTAAATTTCATTAAGATCGGTTTAATAGATTTTGCAAAAAAAATTTTGCAATCCAGCTTTCGCAAAAAAAATTCATGTTTTCAAAATATTACAGGATTGAAAATAAAGCAGATAGCAGGTTGATTTTTTTGCGTATAGAAGTGTGAGTTTCACATGCAACTTGCAAAATTAAAATCGATTAACTACCACGGCGTCAGGAATTTTTTTAAATAAACATTAATTATTGGTGCTACGCACAGGACAGCGGATAGTTTGCTCTGATTGGGCATTCCAATGACCTTTGATAATGATTGATACATTTTAATTTTTATTACATTTCGATATAAATAAATAAATTTGTTTATTGCAAAATAAAAACACATACTCTATCCTTTGAAATAACACTTTTCTTAGCAAAAACTTTCTTTGTTCATATATTTTAACTTAGATAATAAAAGTTTATTATTTTTAAATATATGCAATTGTTTAAACAATATTTCACAAACAATAATAAAATTAGTTTGATTTTTGTGGAATTAAAATATTAAAATACAACAAAATATAGAGTAAGAAAATAATATATTAGATAAAGATTGGAAGACATTTTGGTGGAAATCAACTTGTGTGAATCGAACACCGCTGTCCTGCGCGTAGCACCAAAAATTAATGTTTATTTAAAAAAATTCCTGACGCCGTGGTAATTAATCGATTTTAATTTTGCAAATTGCAAATGAAAGGTACAGTACACTTCTATAAGCAAAAAAAAATTCAACTTGCTATCTGCTCTATTTTTAGTCCTGCAACATTTAAAAAAAAAATGATTTTTTTTTGCGAAAGCTGGATTGCAAAATCTATTAAACCGATCTTAATGAAATTTACAGTGTTGTTTTACTATATCATAAAGTTTTTCTGGGTAAAATATGAAGGTCCTGAGTGTAGCATAAATGGTTGAAAAACATAAAATGCGAATACTTGTTTTTTTATATTTTTTTTTCGCAATTATTGCTATTTTGCAACAAGGGTGACTATTTTTTAAATTTTTAACCAATTCTACAGGGTGTAACAAAAATACAGGTCATAAATTTAATCACATATTCTGGGACCAAAAATAGTTCGATTGAACCTGACTTACCTTAGTACAAATGTGCACATAAAAAAAGTTACAGCCCTTTGAAGTTATAAAATGAAAATCGATTTTTTCCAATATATCGAAAACTATTAGAGATCTTTTATTGAAAATACACAGGTGGCATTCTTATGGTAGTAGTATCTTAAGAAAAAATTATAGTGAAATTTGGACACCTCATAAAAATTTTATGGGGGTTTTGTTCCTTTGAACCCCCCCAAACTTTTGTGTACGTTCCAATTGAATTATTATTGTAGTACCATTAGTTAAACACAATATTTTAAAAACTTTTTTGCCTCTTAGGCTACGGCTCCACGGGCGAGAAATTGACCTAGCAGTAGCAGTAAAATGAACTTAAGGTTCCGCGGAACGGAACAGGAATAGCCGAACTGTACCGACTACAGGACTTGTGCGTACTCGGTTCAGTTCGGCCATTCCCATTCCGTTCCGCGGAACCTTATGTTCATTTTACTGCTACTGCTAGCGTCAATTTCTCGCCCGTGGAGCCGTAGCCTTAGTACTTTTTCCAAAAGTCATTTTTTATCGAGATATTTTGAATATTTGTCAAATCCACCACATATTTGTATATGGCTAAGTACGATTATGCAGACTAAGAAATAATATGAAAATTTATTTATGATTTACATTTTTAGGTATATTTTGAACCATATTAAAAAAGAAGTAATATCTCGATAAAGAGTGCCTTCTCGAAAAAATACAAAGAGACAAAAAAGTTTTAAAAACACTGTGTTTAACTAATGGTACCGCAGTAAAAGTTTAATTGGAACATACACAAACATTTGGGGGGTTTAAATGAACAAAACCCCCATAAAATTTTTATGTAAACATATTAAAAAAGAAGCCGCAACTCGATCAAAACGGCCTTATCAAAAAAATACTAAGAGGCAAGAAAGTTTTAGAAATATTGAATTTAACTAATGGTACCACAATAATAATTTAATTGGAACGTACACAAAAGTTTGGGGGGGTTTAAGGGGACAAAACCCCCATAAAATTTTTATGGGGTGCACAAATTTCACTATAATTCTTTTTTAAGATGTTCCTGCAATAAGAGTGCCACATGTCCATTTTCAATAAAAAATCTCTAATAGTTGTCGATATATTCGAAAAAATCAATTTTCATTTTGTAAATTCAAAGGGCTGTAACTTCTTTTATGTGTATATTTGTACTAAGGTAAATTAGGTTCATTCGAACTATTTTTGGTCTCAGAATATGTGATTTAATTTATGACCTGTATTTTCGTTACACCCTGTATATTGTAGGAAATTTAATTACGCAACTCTTATGTTAGTACAACTTTTTTCAGAAATGAATAGTTTCAAAGTTATAATCAAAAAACCAATAAAAAACTCGAATTTTTCCTTCATATTTTGACATTTTGATTATTTAAACAATGTTCCGGACATATAATATATAATAATATTAGGATAACTCTAATATTATTATTTGAGTTATTTTCAAGCAATTTCTGTAAAAAAAATTGAGTCACCTGTCAAAGTCCATCTCAAAACAGATGCGCCCTGGACTATTGATCTTTTTGGTATTAATCTCTAATCCCATTCGCTTACTGTATTCTCCGATTATAGTGATAAGTTGTTGAAGATCGACTATGTTGTCACAAATTAAGACACCGTCATCAGCATATCTTATATCTAGATGGACGGATGATATAAAGTGCATCACCACAAATTTTATGCAAGAAGCTCAAGATAGAAATAGGTGAAAAATTTTATGGGATTCCTACGTTCAGCAGTTGACAAATATAGGCTAATTGATGATGAGTCAATAAAGTAACAGTAGCCAATATCCCTAACGGATAGGCACGACAACAAGTAGACCGAATGAATCACAAGAAAAGTACTATTTACCTGTAATCTTTCCTACAAACTAAATGATGATTGGACCTCCTGATTAAACCCTCCGCCAAACATTTCACAGCCTCCAGCATCATTCGTGCTGCTCCGTTCATAATCACTCCATCTGAAATCTCTTCAGATCGTAAAATTATTCCACAATCCAACGCAGTTTCCCTAACGAAATCGCAATGATTCTTGAGAGAACTATCCGATATATCTATGTAAGTCGTCGGCAAGCTTGCATCTGTTCGTCGCGACGTTGAAGGAGATGAATTATCTGAAAACAAAGTTGATTAATAATAATTTATTGATGATTTTTATTATGATTCAGTCGATATTTATTAAAAATTATACAGGGTGTTTCATTGGGAAACGGAAATACTTTAATGGTGAATAGACGTCACCGAGTCGGTTCTAGATATAGTACATTTTTTGCCCTAGCGACTTTTATAACCGAGTTACAGGGTGTTATATCGATTTTGCCCATTTCTTTCCTAAGCCATAACTTTAGAACCACCCTGTATATTTTTTGATATTTGGTACACATATATCTCATTCAAAACCCAAACGACCGACATACTAACCATAAGAAAAATCCAGGTCCGGATTAATAAAAAATTATAAAGTAATTGTGACCTTAAAACAACACCCTGTATATTGAAATTTTGAAAATCTGTTTGCATATTTGAAAAGAGCACAAAAAAGTAAGTTTAATGGTCTTCAATTTTTGAAATTATATTGAATTTTTTAAGAACTTTGACATTAAAAAGCAGACATTATTAACTTTTTGTTATAAATTATTAAAGTTGTTGAATAAATTCTCATTTTAAAAATAATTAATACTTATTTACCACATTGGAACGACCCAATTACTAACGACAAGAAAAATCCAGGTCCGGATTAAGAAAAAAATACAAAGTAATTGTGACCTTGAACCCTGTATTAACACCCTGTATATTGAAACTTTAAAAATTTGTCTGCGCATTTCAAAAGAGCATGAAAAACTGTGATTAAAGGCTTATTTTAATTTTTTCGCCGTTGATTTAATTACATCAATTTTGAAATTAAATTGAAATTTTAAAGAACTCTTTGTTAACTTTTAATAATAATTGAATGTTAATGAATCAATACTTATTTTAAAAATACTTGATACTTATTTACTACGCTGGCTTCATAGATTCTCTGGATTTGTAGCTATATGCACATCATTAAAAATTAGAATTGCGAGAATTGGGATATTTTAATGATTTAGTAAAGTATTAAAAAACTGCTATATCTAATAAAACAAAAATTCGTTACAATTCAACAATTTAACATAAATGAAAAATATTTGAACTACAACAGTTGCTCAAAATGTCCGCCATTTTGTTCGATGCATTTCCTTGTTCGTTTTAAAATATTTCGAATCGATTTTCTAAGTACATTGGGATTGTTCTTCATTTTTCTGGTAGTTTCTTGTGACCTTGACAGAATTAATCAATATGATTTCAAAATTGCCGTAATTAAATTATCTGCGCAAAAATTTGACATGCACCTTTTAACGCAGTTTTTTATGCGCTTTTAAAATACACAAACAAATTTTCAAAATTTCAATATACAGGGTGTTTTTTCAAGGTCACAATTACTTTATAATTTTTTCTTAATCCGGACCTGGATTTTTCTTGTCATTAGTAATTGCGTCGTTCCAATGTGGTAAATAAGTATTGATTATTTTTAAAATTAGTATTTATTCATTAGCTTTAATAATTTATAACTAAAAGTTAATAATATCTGCTTTTTACTGTCAAAGTTCTTAAAAAATTCAGTATAATTTCAAAATGAAAGTCATAAAATTGTCTGGCCGAAAAATTGAAGCGAACTATTAAACTTACTTTTTTGTGCTCTTTTCAAATATGCAAACAGATTTTCAAAATTTCAATATACAGGGTGTTGTTTTAAGGTCAAAATTACTTTATAATTTTTGTTAGTCCGGACCTGGATTTTTCTTATGGTTAGTATGTCTGTCGTTTGGGTTTTGAATGAGACATATGTGTACCAAATATCAAAAAAATATACAGGGCGGTATAAAGTTAAGGCTTAGGAAAGAAATGGGCAAAATCGATAAAACATCCTGTAACTCGGTTATAAAAGTCGGTAGGGCAAAAAATGTACTATATCTAGAACCGGTTCAGTGACCTCTATTCACCATTAAAGTATTTCCGTTTCCCAATTAAACACCCTGTATATACAACAACGCTACAGGCCTTGTAGACCCCTGGCTTCCAAAATCCTGGTTATTTCCCTCCACATTTTCCACTTCCTTGCTTTTTCTCTCCAACTATCACGCCTATTTCTGACAAGTCTTGCTTGACTATTTCAAATATTTCTTCTTTGGACGTCCTCTTCTTTTTTTTGCCCATTTCTCCTTCCTTCAGTATTGTTCAAGATCTTCAAAAAAATGAAGACAAGTCTTGACAAAAAGGATAAAAAAGTAGAAAAATTACCAAAACAAAAATCATTGACGTTCGGATTGCGACAAACTGCCAGTAATGCTATAAAATAGTCTCTAGCTTGCCACCGTTTTGAAGTATTTAATACAGTTAATGTAGTTAATGTAGTAGGAAGGCGAGTTGCAAGTATTTGCGTTTGAATTTATAAACAACACCGCGTTATGACGCCATTTTGGCTTCCCATGGCTTCATCAGACGCCATGGTCCGACATCGAACTGAAAACAAAATCAAACACGAAAGACCAACAAACCTCTCGTGTTTCCCACTCGAGTGGAAAACGTACGAAGGTGTAATCTACTTTTATTACATGAGTTCCTCCAAACTGACTAGTTCAACATCTCCAATTCGAACACCGTCGTCCTATAGTTAATTTTCTTTTGACAAAATATACACAGCCAAAATAAACCAAATTCTAGTTATTCTTACCTCCTTCTGATTCAATGTCAACCTTGACATCAATGTCCAACGACTTAATATTGATCGCACCGGCTTCAACCTCTGAAAAACAATCGTTAATAAGTCTAAGATCCTCCGACGAATGTTTGAAGAACGCAGCAGAACTAAGCACAGGCGAATACTTATGGGATCGGGCGTACATAAAAATGGCCCTCGTACTCCATTTTCTTAAACTCGGAAACCTCGCAGATAATATTTTCTTAATTTCTTTAGCTCGATTCCACTGCAAATAAAGAAAATGTATTAATATCTAATATAGTTACAGTTTCGCAATTTTTCATAAACTATTAACGAGGTGTGGTTTGAATCAACATTTCAAGCACTGTGCTTTTTTTAAAACCAGAAAACCTTTTTTAAAACTCGCACGGGGTGCGGGAAAGTAAAATACCTTGTAATATGGCATTATAATATATTATAATACATGCAATAAACTAATATTTAGATATTATTTACTAATTTATTTCAAATTTATCTTATTGTGTTCATGTTTTAATGAAATTAGCGCGATAATTCGATAAAGTAAAATTATTTTGACATAATATTTAAAAGTCAGATCAGTAGAAAATTACAATGGTTTTGAATCGTCGTCATGGAAACCAACATCGTCGTCGTGGTAACCCATTATATTGAAAGTTTGGTTTTGACAACCTCGCCAAAGAATTAATTTGTGTATTTTCACTTCTAAATAAAAATTTATATAACTCTATTTTTTGTGGCTTTCTTCCAAACCTAGAAAAAATATTGTTCCTAACTCATGCGGAAAGTGTCTTCCCCGCACTCGACTGCTTGCCCGAACTCCGCTATCGCGTCGTTCGGGTCAACGGCAGTTTCGTGCGTGAAAGTATCACTTTCCGCACTAGTTAGGAAAATAACTATTGCGGTGGACATCAGAACTCGTCATTAGATCTAGTGATGTTGATTATAGTTACTTTCGAGTATTCGTTACGAATCGTTACTTTTGTATAAAGTAATCATTTACAGTATTCGTTACTTTAATTACTAAGATTACTTTTGTATTTGAGTACCGGTAATCATATCGAGAATCGTATTTCTCAGTAGGTAGGTATTTTGTATAAAGTAATCATTTACAGTATTCGTTACTTTGATTACTATGATTACTTTTGTTACTTTTGTATTTGAGTACCGGTAATCATATCGAGAATCGTATTTCTCAGTAGGTAGGTATTTTGTATAAAGTAATCATTTACAGTATTCGTTACTTTGATTACTATGATTACTTTTGTTACTTTTGTATTTGAGTACCGGTAATCATATCGAGAATCGTATTTCTCAGTAGGTATGTATTTCGTATAGGTATTCCGAGATAACAACGACCTTCACCAATCTGTTTAAGGGATAAAAATGATTTGATTACTATGATTATTTTTGAAATTAAGTACCAGTAATCATATCGAGAATCGTATTTCTCAGTAGGTAGGTATTTTGTATAGGTATTCTGATATAATAACGACCTTCACGAAGTACGAAGTAATCAGAATAATCAAAGTAGATACAATAGTCGTTACTCGCTCTGTTACGATTGGTATTAAGTAATCAGAGTAATCAAAGTAGATATCAATAATCGTTACTCGCTCTGATACGATTGGTACGAAGTATTCAGAGTAATCAAAGTAGATACAATAGTCGTTACTCGCTCTAATACGATTGATATGAAGTAACGAAGTAATCAGAGTAATCAAAGTAGATACAATAGTCGTTACTAGCTCTGATACGATTGGTACAAAGTAATCAGAGTAATCAAAGTAACGATTTGCCTCTGTATAATAGTAATCGTTACTTTCGGTATTCGTAAGTAACGAGTACTTTGTAACGAATAGTTACTTTTTCAACTTCACTAATTGGATCATGTGTAACAAAAAAATTCAAAAACGTTTTAATAGCTTATGAGTTTTTCGAGGTAACCCTGTCGAGTTTTTTAGCTTTAACGATTTTTGAGTTTTTGGTATCACTTATAAGTCAAAACAACGAAATCTTTTGTAAATAGGGTGAAAATCAACATTTTTATTATTGTTAAACAAAAAATATCTCGACGGCGTTATCTAAAGAAAATATATGCAAAATTTCAAGTGGATTGGCGAAGTAGTTTTTTAGTTACAACGTCCAACGCCTTTGAAAACAGCAGTTTTGAGAAAAACGCGTTTAAGCTCAATTTTATTTCATTTTATTTAGTTTTAATGAATTTTATGCAATTTTATTTTATTTGATTTAATTTAATCTACACCTATAGGTTTGAAACTACCCCTAATCCAGTCACTAATATAGAACATTCTGAATCTATGCATATCTAATTTTACCAAAGAAAAATGTGGTGCACTATATTTTTCGGAAAAACTGAACAAATCAACTCCTACAGGGTTAAAACCACCCCTAAGCCAATCAAGAATTGAAAATTCGGAATCTTTTTTTAGTTTTAGTATAAAAACATATGCCGCTCTATTTTTTTTCGAAAATCTGAACAAACCAACTCCTATAAGGTTAACACCACCCCGAACCCAGTCAATAACATCAAATTTGAAATCCATACTTAGTTTTACCATAAAAACATGTATCGAACTATTTTTTTTTTAGAAAATTAAACAAATCGCCCCTATATGGATAAAACCACCCCGAAGCCAGACAATAATTTAAAATTTGGGATTTATACTTGAAATCATCCTGAAACCAGTCAAACAATAATTAATTCGGAATCTGTACTTATAGGCCAGGGTAATAAGACAAAAATATACCCTGTTCGTGACACTTCAGCAGCCAGGGTACTGAAGCGTTTTTTCGAAAAGTAATACCTATAGGAACAAATTGTAACTATTTCCTGCGTAGGATCTGGCGGTCATTTTTATTTATAAACAATTAACTGTCAAAAAATGGCATTTTTCCCTTTTTTTTTTTCAAATCGATGGAAAACAGTGAAACTTATGATTTTTTTAGTACAAATATTTTCGAGATTATGGAAAAAGCTTTAAAATGACATATTACAAAGTTTGATATACTCATTTATTGTTAATATAATTGCGAAAAAAGGTCGGAATTGCAAAAAAAATTATTTTCGTAATAACTGTTGTAAAAATTAGTGCACAGGTTTGAAATTCTTGCCAAATGAGGGTTCTTTGGTGCTTAATATGTGATAAAAATTTCAAAGCGATTCATTCAATTGTTTAAATTTTATTCAAATTGTTTATCCCAGAGAGCATTTTTTTTACAATAACATAAGTCAGAAAAAATGGCGTTAGAACCATTCCACAGTTGTCAAATGGAAGAGCATGAGCTATGTTTTCAACTTGGTTTAAAAAAAGTGAATAAAAAATGCATTTATTAGTAATAAATAATTATGCAAAAGTATCGTAAATCTTTCCTTATAAACTTTTTGGATAACTTTTTCCAAAAAAATTTACTTATTTACCCTGTTTTAAGTGCACAACTACCAAGTAATGTTATTTATATCATAATTGATAAAAAATTGTAATAAATATATATAATTTCTTATATAACAAAATAAAAAGTTTATAAGGAAAGATTTACGGTACTTTTGCATAATTATTTATTACTAATAAATGCATTTTTTATTCGCTTGTTTTAAACTAAGTTGAAAATATAGCTCATGCTCTTTCTTTTGACACCTGTGGAATGGTTCTAACGTCATTGTTTTCTGACTTATGTTATTGTAAAAAAAATGCTCTCTGGGATAAACAATTTGAATAAAATTTAAACAATTGAATGAATCGCTTTGAAATTTTTATCACATATTAAGGTGATACAGTAGCGTTCAACAGGTAGCCAAAACGCGTTCCAAGATTGCGGCTATAATTTTGAATATTTTTTCGAGATATTTGGCACACGTATTCGCAATATAATAAAGAATGGCGGTACAGAGCCCAATTTGAAAAATATATTAATATGTGGAAATTACTCTGTAATTAAATACAATATTAAAAAAACGAGCCTGTACCGCCATTAAGAAGAACAAAAAAATACACTTCAAATTGGGCTCTGTACCGCCATTCTTTATTATATTACGAATACGTGTGCCAAATATCTCGAAAAAATATTCAAAATTACAGCCTCAATCTTGGAACGCGTTTTCGCTACCTGTTGATCGCTACTGTTTCCTCTTAAGCACCAAAGAACCCTTATATGACAAAAATTTCAAAGCTGTAAACTAATTCTTGCTATAGATATTGCGAAATTATTTTTTTTCAATTCCGACCTTTTTTCGCAATTATATTAACAATAAAAGAGTATATCAAACTTTGTAATACGTCATTTTAAAGTTTTTTCCATGATCTCAAAGATATTTGTACTAAAAAAACCATAAGTTTCACTGTTTTCCATTGATTAAAAAAAAGGAAAAAATGCCATTTTTTGACACTTAATTGTTTATAAATAAAAATGGCCGCCAGCTCCTACGCAAGAAATAGTTACAATTTGCTCTAATAGGTATTACCTGTCGAAAAAACGCTTCAGTACCCTGGCTGCTCGAGTGTCATGGGAAAAACCTTATTACCCTGGACTATTAGTTTACTAAGAAAGTTAAAATAAGTGTATAGATAAGTACCCATATTACGGTATACCGCAAGGTTACCATTCGCGTCACGATTTTTGAATGACGCCAAATTCGATTTTAGTCACGTCAAAATTTCATACCGAGCGATAAGAAGTATTCACTTCAACAATCAATATCTGACTATGCTTCTTTTCATGAGCATTTTTCAGTGCGTCACAAATGATAGAAAAAAAGGTAAGTCCGTGATAATATACATTTATAACATTTATTCTAACATGACATTTTAGTTAAATCTGACAGTTGTCACATTTTATTTTCAATTTAGAATAAAAACAAATCAATTGTGTTTATTGCAGTTATAAAATGGTATTTTCTTTGATTTGTATAGTCTTATAAATTGTACAGATTATATTAGGAGATATATTATATAATTCGTAAATATTTTTTTTTCGATTATAGCGCCATCTATTGACAACTAGAATAAATGTTATAAATGTCACCGACGAAATGTAATCCTCAAAGATCCTCATGAGAAAAAGCATACTTACCTCTGCATTCAACATTTTACCAAAAGGCCACGTCTCGAATTCTTCCTTTGAGAAGGCTATAAACGGATACAAGGTCTTGAAACTCGAATTCGTCCGTTTTTCGTTCCACAATGAGAATTTTCTTAGCAAATATGGTAACGCTTCGCCTATACTTTTGAATCTGTTCGGAGGTAACGATATACCAAATTTAGCTTTTAAGATTTTTCTAGCTTCAGCCAAACCGTTCTGCTGGCACAATTGGACATAATCCAGCGATTTCGTAGCCACTACTTTGTTAGTAGGTACCTAAAATTTACAATGTATTATAAAATGCTCATTAGGTAGTCAGTGTTCATAAAGAATTACGATGCCTAATGCGATTTTTAAGCTGTAAGCAAGCAGGTCAATACCGGAATATACGGAAAACCAAAATACTCGTAATAAGTAAAAAACAGAACATAAAACCGCGTAGATATGTAAATATGTATGTAGGGTTAATGTGGGTAATTGGAAACACTATTTGAAATTTCATGACATTTAACCATTTGAAATTTATTTAAAAATATACTGTTTCATATTACAGTCGAACCCGCTTATTGGAATAGCCTTTGTGCAAGGCAAAAATATTCTTATAACCGGGATATTCTAATAACGGATCATTGGTGGCTAGTCGAAATAAGTGTTACCGAATATACGTAATAATATTATTTACATACTATGCCAATGTGTAGTTTTACATACTATGCCAATATGTAGTTTTATTACATACTATGCCAATATGTATATCATATATGTACCTACATAATCAGTGTATGTAAATGGTTTTAGGCCTTGTTAAATGTGTATGTGTTAAATACCAAATTACATTACATGTATGTGAATGAATACATTATATAATTAATATGAAATGTATGCAATATGTAGATATGTAAATATTTTCTTATTAAAATGCATAATATATAACAAAATTACTTTTTTTTTCTTGAGAAATTATTGGTAATTATAGCTTTTTCGTTGTTAACCCGTGTGGTCATCCTTAATCCATTGGTTGAATAGAAGTTTTATTGGCGTCAAGAAATGGATTGTTACATTCTTGTTCTTTTCTGTTCTTTTCGAATTTAACAAAGCCATAATTCCATCTTGCAAACAAGTAGGTATAACTCTGAGTGAATTCTAAATAAACTGCTTCTAACAATTTTATAACAGGCAACAGTGCCTTTGTGTAGACAAATAAAAATTATTTTATGACCCATGCATTTGTCGGCCAAGCTAAAGATCGAATTGGTATTCGTAACAAAGTAATAAATATTTATTACCCTAATAATATCTAATCCAGCACTACAGGCCGTTGACGACAAACCACCATAATACCAAACATAATTTAAATTTTTAGTAAATTGTAAAAAAAATATTCTTTGACCTGCAAAATATGCTAATAAGCGGTATTATCTAGTTAAATCCTATTCCAATAAACAGATAAATTTATTAAGGAGTAAATGGAAATGTTTCGGGAACTTGAATTTATATTCCATAAACCGGGATATTCCTATAACAGGGATTCTAATAAGCGGGTTCGACTGTATAATAAAATAAAAGCTCTTGGCTCTTATACAATAAGTCTATAGTAGAATGTCTTAAAAAGTAGTAAGAAAAAGTCACAAAAAAATAAGATATTTAAAGTTTCCATTTACTCCAGAAATTTTAAGGAAAAACCTAAAAAACAGGGTAAAAGTAAACAACCATCTCAGGCTGTTAAACATGTAACAATATTGCTTTCAATTTTGGCTGACCATGCAGTAGACGCACTAGTTCCATCTTATCAGTTCGTATGTTTCTATCCTTTATGCGGTTGTAAATAACGCAATGTGGAATACGTTAGTAAGCAGCATCTTCCCTATATGTTATTTTTTTTGTTTTATCGTCTGCTATTGCATTTTCTAAATCATTCAAAGAGTATTTCGTTGGTTCTCTCTTCCGTATGTACTTGCTCATCATTTTGAAAATGGCAAGACTTGTAATAAAATAATTCCCTTAACATAAAAGATTGACTTCCATTTAACTCACATTGTTTCCATTTGCCCCTAACAGGTGTTTTAATTTACCCCATGCTCAATATTTAAGGAAGTAATTGTGAACATGGACTGTACTTACTTCTTGTAGTAAATAATATTCAAATTAACATTTTAGTCCATATAAATATTTTTGTATTAGCTATAAATTATATAGTCGCTATACTTAACTAATACAGAGAGATGACATTTGTAAAATATTGGTACTGTTTCTAAATCAATTTATGTGTTTAAAAACAATCAAATTTGTTGCACAGAATGAACATTCACTTGACTTGTAAATAACATTCCACAGAATAAGCAAAGATGGAATTATAATTCTATGTATGTGATATTGTTGCCATATTATTATGTAACAGAGACCTAAAATTGGCATTGAGGATCCGCCTACTTCACTGGTACGTGTTCTCGGTCTTACTTTATGGTGTCGACTTTTAGGGCCAATTTCTCATATCGAGTTCAACTCCAGTTTAACCTGAACTTTTAGTAAACGTCAGTTTAAAGCCAAAATCGTCTTTCTCAATTCACGTTCAACCGATGGAAGTTTAAACTTGAACGATGCTTGAACGGTGGAATTCGGCCGTTCAAAGATTTCAGAACTCAGTTCAGATGATTTCATGGATTAAACATGCGTTGTATTAACACGAAACGCTGTCATAATATAAATATATCCTATTTTATTATATTAAGCCTAACGATAAACGATAACATTATTTTTGTTTTTATAATATTTATTTATAATTATTAAAATGACTATTTGACTATAAATACTTAAATTTAACTTTATTCAAAAACAGCATAAAAAAGAATGTGTGTGTACTTTGTACGCACGTAAGAAGATATTCTTCTATTATATAGGTAATTTAAACGAAGTAAATATACTTAACAGGTTATTTGTATTTTATTTAAAAATTAAACTAACTTTCTTATCTACCACTTTCAAAAAATTTTTATTAAAATAACGAAAAATAAAAAAAAGTATGAATCGTCCAGGATTAGAACCCGCGACCTTCCGTGTGCTTCCGTTCTCTGTCCCACCGCTCTGCCAACTATGCCATCGAGCCACTTGAATTGACACGTAAGTTTCGGATATAATTACACAACACGGCGACAAACTGTAAAAATGTTATGCCTACATATTTTATTATTTTACTACAGGGAAACACAAATCCAAAAACACAAGAATTATAATAAATAATACATTTCCTAAAACCACTAATATATTCTTTTAATGACTTATTTGCACGGTTACAGATACATATATACCTTTCTTGAAAGATTAGCAATGAACTACATACTGTCAGAACTACATACTGTCAGTGTGCGCAGGCGCGTGGTTCATGTATAATTTTACCCTCAATCGATTCGCCGCTAAAGAAGAATATCTTCAAAAAGGTAGGTTAAAATGGCGACAGGCTTTTACCTTTTGCCATCTATTGGCATTTCTCGAAAGCTGTAAAACGTGCACTGACATGAACACGCAATGAGAAATGCATTCCAAACAAACCGTAGTTCGCCGGTGAACCTGGTTCAACTGAACCATAGATTACCGCAGGTATGAGAAATCGACCCTTAGACTGTGAATAAAATCGATCTAAATCACCTTGAGGCTTTCGAAATGTGGTGCTATAGAAGAATTTTAAAAGTTTCTTGGGTGGACGAAATTCTAAAATCCACAATACTAGAACGTCTTAGCAAGACTACTGAGACGATAGAAAGCATTAAGAAGAGTAAGCTGGATTATTTCGGACATGTAATGAGATAACCCAAATATAGGTTGCTACAAAATGCAAATAAAGCAGAAATACTTTATGCAAGGGAAAATAGCAGATAAATAGAGTCCAAGGTAAATACAGCCTGAAGAACTTGCGCGATTAGTATGGTATTGATACAAGCATGCTATTTAGGTTGGCATGATGTTAACCAACGTTCTAAGATGAATAAACTCATTTGAGCCGTATAAATCACTTGGTCAACTCCGCCTCTAGTGTTTTGGGGTGGATCGAGTAGCTTGACAGAACTGTTGCCGGTCCTAAGCCGGGATAAAGTAGGAGAGTGTCTACAGCCAGGTCAGCACCCTATTAATAGACTTTAAAATCATCCAGCGCATAGAAACAGGATTATACGTCGGAATAGGATTCATTCATAGGATCAACGCGAGAAAGAGGACAAGGAATTTATGGAAAGTGAGAAATATACTTCGCATCGGTACTTGGAAGGTGAAGTCTCAACACAATACAGCAGGAAATTACAAAAAAGCTTGTAGAAAAAAAATGTAGACATCTCTGCACTACAAGAGATAAAGAAATAGCTATTTGTATAACAAGGGAGAAAAGTGCTACTTTTCCTCCCGAGAATGAAGTTTACTGCCCGACGCGTAGCGGAGGGCAGTAATCATTCAAGGGAGGAAAAGGCACTTTACTCCCATGTTATACATATGGTTTTTCCACCTTCCTCAAATAACAAAGTTATTTTTTCATTTTTACTTAATTTATTTATGTAACTAACCAACAAAATTTATTAGAACTAAAACTAACAAATAGGTACAACATAACTGTCAACTGTCAAATATAAGTCAAATTATTAATGTAAACATTGTTAAATCAAAATAACAATTTAGTGTTTTTTGCCATTCTGCAAAATACAGGGTGTTTTATAAATAAACGTTAACATGTATAGATACTTACGTAATAGAAAATAGATATATACAGGGCGTCAATAAGTTATATTTCATGAATGAAATGACCATGACGTCACTTTTACTTTTCCTCCCTATGGAGGAAAAATACTTTTCCTCCCTAGGGAGGAAAAGTACAACTTTGCTCCCTACAATCAGGTCCGGAAAAGTATACTTTCGGTAGAGGTAGGTGGAAAAAATATTTACAGTACTGAGAGATAAAGAAGGAGTAGCCTTGTTAGTACACAGAAAATTTTTACCCCAAGTACAAGAATATAAACACATCTCTGAAAGAACAGTTAGTGTAAAAGTCAAACTGGATGTCAAACCTCTGAATGTGATAGCAATCTATGCATCTGAGAACAATAGAGATACCACCACAAGAGAAAACTTCTGTGAACACCTTTAGACTGTACAGACTGTACTTCATTTTGTACAGAAGTGAAGGAAAAATGTAAAGAATAGAAATAAGGTTACCTGAAATACGTGTCAACCAAGACACAAGACGCATACGATAATAATTATTAGAAGACAATAAGAAACGATTCACATGCATCTTTTTTTTCAACAAATCACACAAATTTTGTTAGAATAATAAAAAATAATCACTGAGAACGTTCTTCGAAAGAAATGGAACATATTTTTTGGTTTGTCAGAGGAAATATGGCGCTTTATAAGAGGTCAAAAAACGGAGGTAAAGGAACAATAGAACCAAAACACATAAAAAGGAACACATGGAAAAACATACAAACATAAAAACAAATATAACATACAAACACATGGAATGAAAAAAAGATTTGTGAGAACAAATGACGCTAGAACCGGAAACACCAGAAATTAAGACAAATGGAGAAGTTAATATAAATACACAGGAAGGTCGAAAAACACTCAAAAAGCTGAAGAACAGAAAAGGTATATGTTAAGACGGAATACCAAACGAATTACTGACATATTGTGGAGCAGCGACAGAACATTAATTGACAAAATTATATAATACCGGAAGAATGGAGAACAAGCGAACTATTTCTACTATTGAAAACAGGAGATAAAAACAACCTAAATCTACAGAGGTATAAAATGCTATAACTTACAACTAAAATTTTACAAGAACTAATCAATTAGAGGATAAATCTAGCAGATAAACAACAGGGTTTTCGTGCTGAAAGATCGTGTACAGATGCAATATCCGTAATAAAACAAATTACAGTAGAGCGTCGATAATCCGAACCCTGGTAATCCGAACGATCGCTAATCCGAACGCAGAAAAAAATTATAAAATTAAAAAATATGATCACGGACCGAATTTTTGGATTTAATATGACAATATGGGCAAAATATGACCGCGGATTTATGTTTTTTTTATGCAGAAATACATACAATATATTTGTTTATTATGCAGGTGTTTTATTCCTTGTAACTAAAACGTATGTACATAATATTTTGTACTATGTTTATGAGCTTTGTATGTATTTTGAACATATGTTCGATAATCCGAACAATTTGATAATCCGAACTACCCCTGTACCAATTAGTTCGGATTATCGACGCTCTACTGTACTGAGAAATTACTAGAGTATAAAAGACCAGCATTTCTGTGTCTGATTGACTTAAAGAACGCATTTGACAGAGTATGACTCAAAGATGTAATCCATCTTCTGTATAATAGAGAAGTTCTTCTAAATATGATAAAAACTATTGAAAACATCTACCAAAACAACAAAATGGAAGTCAAAATAGATAGTCAAATGTAACTTATAGAATCTATAGACATAGGCAGCAGACTAATACAGGGGACTCGTTGAGCCCTATGCTTTTCAATTTAATTAAGGACAAAATCATCAAAAGTGTCAACAAAGGAAGAGCATACAGAATGGGAAACACAGAAGTAAAAATACCCAAAGTGAGACTCAAGCAAAATCATTGTATCTTCGTTCTTATTTTATTCAACACAACTTCTTTTATTTTAGAGAAAGAGAAAATTCTCTCGGAAGGTCGGAATGCAGAATCCTTGGTGAGTATCTATTGCCTGAGCTGAGATAGCTTAGAAAGCTCAGACAATAAATACTCATTAAGCATTCTGCATTCCGACCTCTTTATAGAGAATTTTCTCTTTCTCTAGATAGATGCCGCTAACGCGTCCGTACGCATATATTTTATTATTTTGCCTAGTATTCCAGGGCGCATCTGTTTTGAGATGGAGGTTGAGAGGTGACTCATATTTATTTGCAGAAATCGCTTGGAAATAACTCATATAATAATAATTGAGTTATTCTCCCACTCAAGAAGGTCCGGAACATTGTTTAAATAATCAAAATGTCAAAAAATGAAGCAAAAATTCGATTTTTTCTTCGTTTTTTGATTACAACTTTAAAAGTATTCACTTCCAAGAAAAGTTACACTGACATAAAAGTTACTGACATAAATTAAATTTCCTACAATATAGAATTGGTTAAAAATTTTAAAAATTGTCACCCTTGTTGCAAAATAGCAATAATTGCGAAAAAAAACATAAAAAAACAAGTATTTGCATTTTACATTTTTTCAACCATTTATGACCTTCATATTTTACCCAGAAAAACTTTATGATATAAAACAATACTGTAAAATCATTAAGATCGGTTCAATAGATTTTACAAAATACATTTTGCAATCCAACTTTCGCAAAAAAAATTCATTTTTTCAAAATGTTGCAGGACTGAAAATAAAGCAGATAGCAAGTTGAAATTTTTTTTACATATAGAAGAATACTGTAATTTTCATTTGCAATTTGCAAAATTAAAATCGGTTAACTACCACGGAGTCAGGATTTTTTTAAATAAACATTATTTTTGGTGCTACGAGCAGAACAGCGGTGTTCGATTCACACAAGTTGATTTCCACCAAAATTTCTTCCAATCTTTATCTAATATATTATTTTCTTACTCTATATTTTGTTGAATTTTAATATTTTAATTCCACAAAAATCAAACTAATTTGATTATTGTTTGTGAAATATTTTTTAAACAATTGCATATGTTTAAAAATAATAAACTTTTATTCTCTAAGTTAAACTATATGAACAAAGAAAGTTTTTGCAAAAAAAGGTGTTATTTCAAAGGACAGAGTATTTGTTTTTATTTTGCAATAAACAAATTCATTTATTTATATCGAAATGTACTAAAAATTAAAATTTATCAATTATTACAAAGGTCATTGAAATGCCCAATCAGAGCAAACGAATCCGCTGTCTTGCGCGTAGCTCTAAAAATTAATGTTTATTTAAAAAAATTCCTGACGCCGTGGTAGTTAACCGATTTTAATTTTGCAAATTGCAAATGAAAAGTACAGTATTCTTCTATATGTAAAAAAAATCAACTAGCTGTCTGCTTTATTTTCAATCCTGTAACATTTTGAAAAAATGAATTTTTTTTGCGAAAGCTGGATTGCAAAATTTATTTTGCAAAATCTATTAAACCGATCTCAATGAAATTTACAGCATTGTTTTATTGTATCATTAAGTTTTTCTGGGTGAAATATGAAGGTCGTAAGTGTAGCATAAATGGTTGACAAACGTAAAATGCGAATACTTGTTTTTTTTATGTTTTTTTTTGCAATTATTGCTATTTTGCAACAAGGGTGACAATTTTTAAAATTTTTAACTAATCCTATATTGTAGGCAATTTTTATTGTACGCAACTTTTATGTCAGTCCAACTTTTCTCGAAAATGAATACTTTTAAAGTTATAATCAAAAAACGAAGAAAAAAAATCGAATTTTTCCTTCATTTTTCGACATTTTGATTATTTAAACAATGATTCAATAAAATTGTGTTTTTACTAGGAAAGTTTTGGGGTAGTTCTGATTTCTTTCATTATATATGGATTTTGGGCTGCTGAATCCGAATATGAGGTTTGCGGACGAAATTTCTTGCCGGAACATTGAAAAAATCGCGAAAAAAGCGAAAAATTTCAGCATTTTTCCGCTTTTTTGCTCAAATCTCGAAAACTATTAACTTTTAGTAAATGGTATGTTAACAGAAATTAAAGTACTTAAAATTATCTACAAACATCACTATTTACTTTTTTTTTTCAGACGAACTGTTCGGTCTAAAGTACAAGTTGAAAATTGTCAATTTTTATCGGTCTCGGCAAAACCAACTTTTTACATTCCAAAACTTTATTTTTTATTAGAATGCTGTCATTTGATAAATTTCTCTTAGTTTTCTGTACAAATAATAAATGTTAGTTCATAGGTATGGTATGTCTCTTGTGACAGCTTCCATGAGTCCATTCCGTCCTAAGTGGCTGGGAATGTCTCTGCTTTTCCCTTAGGGCCACTGATCTCCCTGACTTCCATAAACCTCAGGCGCGGGTTTTTTTTTTATCCGAGGAATGGATTGCTTGAGAGCCACTGCATGTTTTGGTGCAATACAAGATATGCCATATATGACGTGAAAAGTGTGGTATTCGTTGATTTTATGTACGTTCAAATCAGGGTTATCGTACACCTGCTGTGTAAAGCACGGCAGGTCGATTTTCTGCGGATCGCCTGCGAATGCTGAAACTTCCAGGCTAACAGCTTCTGTATAGGATGAACAAAACCCAAAAGAGGAATCTACATCAACCTATTTTTATAAGCCGTACTTTTTGTAGAGAAAACGGCCAACCCTGCAAGGAATGGTGAGACCAACTATCTGGGCCTTACTGCCGCTACAAGACTTTGAGCAAGCGCTTTGCTTATCTGGAAGTGTCAGCAATCGCAGGCGATCTGCAGAAAATTGACCAACCGTGCTTTACACAACAGGTGTACGAAACCGCTGATTTTAACCCTTTTTATGCCAGGCCTTAATTTGCATGTTGGTTCCTCAATCTCAAAACTTTTTTTATACTTGGAGTCCCATTGACTTAATATATATATATGTCGCATATAACTAAACAAATAAATGACCAAAATATGTTTTTTAATGAGTTTTTTAACCAACTTAAACGTTTTCTTTTCAAAAATACTCATTAGAGAGCAAAATCAACTTTAAAAAATGTAACAAACTTAAAAAAATAATGTAATGTAAATTGACATTAAAAGTTTTCTTTTTTGTGGTACTCCTCAAAACATGACATTACGCAAAGCCCGACTCCGCATCTTGCACACATGTATCTCGATTCGCTTCCTTTTTTCTGGTCTTTTCTGTGGCTACAAACGCTTCACCTTCTAGCAGCTACCTATAAGAGTTGCCACCAGTGCTACAATATAGCATATTATATCTAAAATATGTGAACGAATATATACGGCAATGGGTCCGCATGACCTGTCTTAGGTGCCAATATTTTGAGACTTTGGGAACAATAATCTAACATTTTGGGACATATTTCTACGGCATTGGCACACCAATGAGTCTAAAATTTTATAAGCAACGCTTATTTTCGGCTTTGGTAAATTGAGACCATAACACCTTGAACGTATATATACGGCGGCTGGGAATACAGACCCACTTTTTCAAAAACATAAATATATATGCAGAGTTGGGACAGAAAGGGTTAACGCACATACAATCGACGGATACCACACTTTTTACGTCATGGGTGGCATTTCTTGTATTTCACCAAAACGTGCAATAGCTCTTAACCAATCCATTCCTCGGCTAAAAACTAAACCCGCACCTGAGGTTTATGGAAGTCAGAGAGCTGTTCAACTAATACATTTTGAAAGGACAAAACCTCAAGGTTTATCAAAAATCAAGATACGAAATGAATGTTCACACCAACTGAAACTGTGACTCCATCTGTGCCTGATCTTCTGTGGCTCTAAGGGAAAAGCAGAGACATTCTCGGTATTTTAGGATGAAATGGATTCATGGAAGCTGTGAGAAGAGACATACCATATACATATTATGAACTAACATTTATTATTTGTACAGAAAACTATGAGAAATTTATCAAATGACAGCATTCTAATAAAAACTAAAGTTTTGGAATGTAAAAAGTGGGTTTTGCCGAGACCGTTAATAATTGGCAATTTTCAACTTGTACTTTAGACCGAACGGATCGTCTGAAAAAAAAAAGTAAATATTGATATTTGTAGATAATTTTAAGTACTTTAATTTATGATAACAGACTATTTACTAAAAGTTAATAGTTTTCGAGATTTAAGCAGAAAGCGGAAAAAAGCTGAAATTTTTCTATTTTTTCGCGATTTTTTCAATGTTCCGGCAAGAAATTTTGACCGCAAACCTCATATTCGGGTTCAGCAGCCCAAAATCCATATATAATGAAAGGAATCAGAACTACCCCAAAACTTTCCCACTAGGGAGCTCGTAGAGTACAAATTCACTGAATCACAATGTTCCGGACCTTTTTGAGTGGAAGGATAACTCTAATATTATTATGGTATATAATATAACTAACTTATAGAGTTATTTTGTAAAAAAATATGAGTCACCTCTCAACATCCAAATGTACAGTGGAACCTCGATAAGTCGGCCCCCGATAACCCGGAGGTCCGGCTAACCCGGACCGATTTTCATCAGACAAACATTTCAACAATAAAAATGTATGTATTATGTTAAAACATTTTATCTGTAGCCGCTTCTGGAATGTCTTAAAAATATCGAGTTTCATTGATAAAACTTGGCTTGGACCATAATATAATTTTGAGAGATAATGGGTATTCGTAATTTGAACTATACGGTAAAAATGACTCATGGCACACGGCGGTAGCGGCGGCAGAGCGACGATCATTATCCATTATCGGGCTATCGCAAACAACAGGCACCTTTTATTCCTTTATTTATTTTCAACTGTCTTTTAAAAAATTATTTTTAGAACAATGGTCTTTTAAACTTTAAACAATGAAAGAGCCACGTTCTTAAATAACATAACATCGCTCCGATGGCAGACGAAATTGACACGTAACCGAAACTGACTGAGTTTTTTTACCTAGAAATGAACAATACTCTATCTATACTGTATGTATATGCTATACTCTATACAATATACAACTATAATAGGTAAGTTAGTTAGATGTGTACTGTGCATATATATTTCATGTTATTTTAAATATAACGGACTTTATCTATAAGTATACCGTATTTTATTAATTTTTACAATGCTCTCCGGCTAACCCGGATTTTCGATAACCCGGATCGGCCGCGGTCCCGATTAATCCGAGTTATCGAGGTTCCACTGTACTAATATTTTTACAGATGCGCCCTGGTTTATAGTGGGGCAGCCAGAATTATTTCGGTTCGGAATACACCACAGGCGGCTCTGAAGATTCTGAAAAGAAGAAACCTAGGTCAGCCGATGGTGGTGGCCCCCGAATCGAATTAAATCTAAAGCTGTCTTTCCTTCTTTTGTTGTTTTAACTTACCGTATTGTAAACAGCCGATGTAGTTCCTCTCAGGTAATTCTCCCCCAATCCATAGATCAGTTTGTTGTTTAAATCCTGCTCAACAACCACATTCTCCCTTTTTACTGTATGCTCACTCACAGTACTAACATCTGGACTGTCTGTCAGACTGAGACGAGAATAAGAATGTTCGAGATTAAAAATATTAAGAAAATAGTCCTCCTTCATCTCGACCTCATTATCCACGAAGTGTTCCTCTATGACGTCGCAGTAATCGTGCTCGAATCCCATGGACGCAGTATCGGAACATCCGTAGGCTGAATCGGATCTGGTCGATATAATGTCCACGTTACTTGTCGTTTGATCCGCGATTCCTGAAAGTTCGTCCTTGATGTGGGTCTCTTCAGATTTGACAAACTGGTCGTAATTTAAAGGTTCTTTGTATAGGTCAAGTGGAGTGTAGTCGTATTCGAAAGGTTCTTTCTTTATGAACAGTTTATCTATAGGCGTGAAATCTGATTCCAGATTGTTACCCTGTAGAAAATTAAAAAAATATTAAATATTGAAGTCAAAGTTTTCAATGTAATAAAATATAAAATACAGTAGAGTCTCGGTTATCCGCCATAAACGGGCCGACGGAAGGGCGGATAAGCAAAAATGGCGGATAATAGGGAGCGTTAAATGAAACACAAGTTTAGGCCTTGATGATTTCCAGTCTCCGATAGGAGTGGCACAAGAAGAAGAAAATAAGAGAATCAGTTTAATTTTGACTGATATTGGACATTGTAGATAGAATGATTTAGGATGAACGAAAAAAACTAGCGATTTTTATCTGCCTTGCCGATGTATCTCGTTTTGTTGCTGCCAATACTCGCCATCTTGTAGCATCATAATATCGACAGCTCTGACTTCTTGTTGCTCGGCGTATTTTATCTCATCTTAAAAAATGTTTACTCATTCTTTAATATTTTCAAAGTTATATAAATTTGAAAAAAAATTTTTTGCTTAAATGGTGCGGCAGATAAAGCGGAACGGCGGATAACCGAAGGGCGGATAACCGGGACTCTACTGTAATATTAAATTAAAAAGCTTAGTGGGACCATTTTTCCGGTTAAACTTTTGTGGCTTCTAAAAATGTAAGCCAAGCGAATGCTGGAGCAAAAGAAAATGAGGGAATTCTATTCTACATATACGATAGTAAAAATGACTCATGGCACACGAAGTTCATTGTCGTGTTATCGGAAACAACAGGCACCTGTAGTATCCTTTATTTATTTTAAACTGTCTTACCATTGTTTAAAAAAAGACTAAAAGACTATTAAAAAATTATTTTTTAAACAATGGTCTTAGTCTTCACTGTTATTAAATAACATAACATCGTTGCGATTGAGACCGTATTGTGTGTAGTACAGTCGTATTTTTAGCTTCCGTTCTGTAATCGTTCGTAAATCTATTCAGATTTTGTGTTTGCGTGTTTTTTTTTGTCTACGTAATGGCAACAAAACGTAAAAATGTTGTAGTGACAATGGAAAAGAAACTAGAAGCATTAGGTAGAATTGATAAAGGCGAATCTTTCAAAACAATTGCACCATCATATGGTGTCGGTACATCTACAGTATCGGATTGGAAGAAAAACAGAACTAAAATCGAAGAATTTTGTTTCAAAATGATAACAAAAGACAGTTTGCACAATCGCACAGTGGTCCAAAATCCCGAAAAGTTGGCCAAAAGTCAAAAAAAAATTTCAACGTTTCGAGAATATTATTACATTTTCAAAAAGAGAATTAAATTCCCTATTCAGTGTTGGCAATCCTAGAACTATATCTCCTATGTCTGAATTTCCAGTTCAGTTTAAAGTTGACCTTCGTACGGAACAGAAGCGCAGTTAAGAATAATGAATATTTTATACGCACAGTCTTGTGCGTGTATCTCGAAAACGAAGTGCGCAAATTCAATTCTGCAAAATGAAGGATATTCGTGGAGCCCTTCTTAATAAAAGCAGATAATATAAAAATATTTGTATATGTGTTACATTTAGGAGATTTTAAGTTAAAGTTAAGTAATAAGAAAGTATATGTTTTGGAAAAATTAAATTTTCAGATAGCCAAATAGTTATATATTCCATCGAATTCCAAGATGTTACTCCAATCATCTTTTAGCTTATATTTCTCTCTTTAAGATTTAACAAAAATTAGCTGCCACTATCTGCCCCTTTGGTTTTGCGAGAATTTTTTGTTCAGGCGCTCTGTGCTATGAGTTTCAATATGAATCGTTACCAACGCAGAATAAACAGATCATGTCGCAGCATGCAGGTAGTTGTTATGACTGTAGATCTTTAGTTATTTCAGTATCGTAGGGTAAAATCGTAGATAAAAGGGTCAGGTACAGTATTGTTGGTAAATAAAGTAAAAATTAGTTGTAACTTTCATATGATTAATAATCGAATTTAACGTTGTAATAAAAAATTGGCGGATTGCATACGCCATTTTGTTTTTTGAAATTTCGATTTCGTATTCGTAATCAGCAATTTCAAAAAACCCCGGATATCAAATTTCGACGGTATTACATATATTTAAAATATATAAACCCGCCATATTACATCCGCCATTTTGTTTTTTACAATTTAGACTTTGGATTCGTAATTAGCGACCTCAAAAACCCTTGGATGCCTAATTTCATGCAAATCAAAAAACGCTTTCATATTTTGGCCATCTTTTCTGGTTTTTGGACCACTGTGAATCGGTGCAAAGCTATAAAGCTAAAAATGAGACTCTCGACGACGCTTTGTATGTGTGGTTTTGTGCGGAACGCGAACGTAGTTTACCAGTGTCTGGACCAATTATTCAAGAATCAGCACTCAAGCTGAATAAAATGTTGCCTGATTGTGAACCAAATTTCACTGCGAGTCAAGGTTGGCTGGATAGATGGAAAAAAACGTCATGGAATACGCCAACTATCTATCACTGGAGAAAGTCTATCTGGGGACAACAACGCTGCTCATGACTAGCATAAAAAAAGTTTTTGGATTTAATACTCTGTACATATATATTTCATGTTATTTCAATTATAACGGAGTTTATCAGGAATGTGAAACCAAATCAGCTATTCCATTTTCCACAGAATTTTTTAAAGTTAGGAGAAAATACAACGGTTCCATTCAGCCCCGTATATTGCCACCTAAGCAATTTTTTTGGGTAATAATAACAAACGATATCAATACATGTACCTACAAACTGATGCAAGAATCTTAAAAATCGGAGTACAAATAATAAAGTTATAAATTGTCAAACTTAATCAAAAATTTTGAGTGGCGGAATTTGGTGCCGGTGAGTGTATAATAAAGAATGTTTTTAAATTTTTTAAGATTAAGATATTAAAATTAAAATCATAAATACAATGAAAAAATTACATACCTGAAGATGTAAATCGAAATTTTGGAAAATATTATTGTACGAAGTGCTTGGACTTTCGTTATCGACTGGTTCACTTGGAGGTCTAGTAATGGTTTCTGGTCTTATACTATTGTCATGTAGATATATATCTACCAAAGTTTCATTTCCTATAATAGAGAATATTCCATTAGTATTGTTACGTTTTTCTGTGGATTCAGGGGAACTACACAAACTCACTAAATAACAAATCTTCTGATTAACGTGCCCTATCAAGTCCCCTTGACGTTGACGATTAACATCGCAAAACTTTCTCTGTCTCGAGCTGTTCTAAATAGTTGCTCTGCTTTCTTTATTCCTGTCCACTCTCTGATATTCTTCAACCAAGAGGCCTGCTTTCTACCAATTCCTCTGTGTCCTTCGATTTTACCCATCATAAGTTGAAGAATATTATATCGGTCTCCCCTTACTATCTAAAATAGGCCATATTTCTACATTTGATGTTATCGTACAACGTATGGAAGAAGACAGATTACCCAAGCAAGTGCTACGATGGGCACCAAAAGGACGGCGGAAGAGAGGAAGACCTAGGAAAAGCTGGATAGAAGGAATCCATAGGGAAATCGGAGAAAGAGGCTTGAACGAAGACATGTGCTAAGATCGAGAGCAATGGCGATTGGGAATCGGAAGACGTCGTAGAACGTTATAAACCGATTATATATATATATATATAAATATATATATATATATACATCCCGCTATTAAATTGGCATCTTTTCACGTTGCAGTCATTTGGCATCACCTAGAAATGCTATCATTTTCTAGGTATAATCCGTGAATGTTCGCTTAGTACACTTCTTTAAGCTTGGCACCGTTGTCGGATTTTCAGTAATCCGATTTATTTATATATTTTATTCCTTACACTATAACGACAATTTGACCCCCGTAGGTCAAAAACATTGCTTAAACATCACTTTGGCAACAACAGGATGTTGCCAAGATATACATTTTTACGGAAAAGACAGTACCTAGTTAGATACATAATATCGATCGCTTCACGTTACAAGTCTTCCACTCGCACTCAGGTAAAAACCAGTTGTAGGCTCTTTTGTCTGAACGGGTCCCTGAATGAGTTTAATAATTCACTTTTATTGTGTATTTTGTTTCGTTTAGTTGAAATATCAGATTTTGTTTGTAACGAATTTCATAATAGATATTTAAATTATTTTTTTGTTAACAAAAACAAATTTTAAAGTTTGACATTTGAAAAATTAATTTTATATTGCCATTTTCATGACATGGTCAATGGTTAATTGCATTTATAATAATTTAATGGGTCATTGCGAAACAATATACAGTGCGTCCATAAAGTAACGCATAAATTCATTATTTCACAAACCGGACACTTTCAGGAAAAATACCGAAACAGGTCGATTTTTATTTTTAAATTACAATTTATTGGCATACATATCATACTAGTGACGTCATCCATCTGGACGTGATGACGTAATCGTTGATTTTTTTAAATAAGAATAAAGGGCATGTAATAGCTCATTTGAAAGGGTATGTAATTCTCTATTCAATAATATAATTGTTAATATAATTATTTATACAGGGTGTCCAAAAAATGTTATTTAAATTAAATTAATTGGTATAAAAAGATGAATGTATGTAATTTGTTTAATTCTAAATATATTTTATTGGTGCCAGCAAACATAAAAATGTTTTATTTAAAACCTAAATATTGATTTTCGCTTAAGCGTAATCTTAAACTTCCAAGAGGCAGGTGGATGGCAGCTCTAACATTTAATTTTCTGACAAAAGTAAAACGAATTTTGAATTAAATAAGTTACATACATTTTTCTTTTTGTCTCAATTAATTTAATTAAAGAATTCTTTTTGGACACCCTGTATATATAATTATGTTATTGTTTGTATTAGTAAATAGAGAATTAAATACCCTTTCAAATGAGCTATCACATGACCCCTATTCTCATTTAAAAAATTCATCGATTACGTTATCAAGCCCAGATGGATGACATCACTAGTATGATATGTAATATGCCAAAAAATTGTAATTTAAAAATAAAAATCGACCTGTTTCGAAAATTTTCCTTAAAGTCGCCGGTTTACGAAATAATGAAATTATGCGTTACTTTATGGAAGCACTGTATGTTACAATGTGTAAATTTTTCAGGAAACGTAAAAATCTTTCCATTAGTAGTTAGAGATTCTGATAGTAATACTATATTTTATATAAGTATTATGGGTTATAAATGCATCTATTAGGTCTGGATCCCGCGTATGAAAAAAAAGTTGATTAATAGCAAGCTGAAAATTTGTTAATAGCTTAAGGGTGTTTAGTCGGATAAACTTTTATATATGGGAACACTGGAACAGGGGCAGTTTTAATTGTGAAACAGGTTGAAAATTTGGAACGGTCACACCACGAAAACGGCACATTTATTTTGTCCGACATAACAGACTTAAACTCTCCGAATAGAGATTAAACTCTCATGCAAAAATTAGACTGCTATTTATCACCTGTCATAATTCCTGTCATTTGACATATTCTACATGCTCTACTCATTAAAAGGCCCATTTGGTGATAAATAGCAGTCTAATTTTTGCATGAGAGTTTAATCTCTGTTCGAAGAGTTTAAGTCTGTTCTGTCGGACAAAATACATGTGCCGTTTTCGTGGTGTGACCGTTTCAAATTTTTAACCTGTTCCAAAATTAAAACTGCCCCTGTTCCAGTGTTCCCATATATCAAAGTTTATCCGACTAGACACCCTTAAGCTATTAACAAATTTTCAGCTTGCTATTAATCAACTTTTTTTTCATACGCGGGATCCAGACCTATATCTGAAAGACCAAAAAAGTTTAAATGTTGCTTATTTTTTTGATATTATGTTTTAAAGTTTGTGGACTTATGTTGTTTTCGAAATGAAACCATAATTGGTAAAGTTTTTTCTTTATTCTCAACAAGAAACAGTCATAATACGGACAACGCACACATCTTATGGAAAATATAATGTCACTCAAATTCAATAAAATTTATACGAATAGATCCGTTTTAATTTACCGATCAAATCTTATCATTGCGCCAACTCTTAATTATGATTAATTACGGCGCAAATTGCAATTAAAGTTTATCGAAATCACATTTTTGGAGTCCATAAAGTGTTAAAAGTGTTAAAGTTACAATCATTATTGCTCCGAGTGCTATTCATAAGAGCTTAAATCCCGCTGGGCCTAAGCGGATTAGTGAAACTAATCCGCTGATTTATGGAGTACCGAAAATCTGGGTAGTTTAAAATATTTTTTCTCTCTCTAACTTATGTACCTACCCATTTGATTTCAGATTTATTTGTATCAATTTCTGCTCTTATTTTTGAAAATAGAGAGTTGGCGCAATGATAAGATTTGATCGGTAAATTAAAACGGATCTATTCGTATAAATTTTATTGAATTTGAGTGACATTATATTTTCCATAAGATGTGTGCGTTGTTTTCGAAATGAAACCATAATTGGTGAAGTTTTTTCTTTATTCTCAACAAGAAACAGTCATAATACGTAGAAATTTATACTAAATTTAAAATCCAGATTCAGTAGAAATAAACAAACCAAGACACGTTAAATGCTACTAGGAGCACTCCCGAATCATAATTATTTACAATGTATTGTTATATTTCTATTTGATATGAAAATTAAATTTTGATGGTTGTAAACAGGATTCAATTTAATATAAAATATTTTCAATTTTCTCAACCACGGGCATATAAATTTAGAACACCCTGTATACAACAAATTGTTATATTTAATTTTAAGAAGTGATTAGACGGAACTCGGGACAGTGCGCTTAAAATAAACAAAGTGAATGACGCGTACCATTATCGTTCTTCTCGGAAGGTCGATCATTCTGCATCGAATCATCATGCATCGAATCATCCTGCACTTATGATAAAGATTAATAATTTGGGAAAAAAGGAAATTAGGTTTTTACCAAATTCTAATTCGAAAATGTATAATTTTCGGAAAGCAAATTTCACTTCTCTGTATTCTGAACTATTACAAACTAATTGGGACTTTTTAGATAATTACGATGATGTAAATATAGCATTAAAGCAATTTTATAATATATTGTATACAATAGTTGATAGATATGTTCCGGTATACAAAAATTATAAACATAAGTATCCAAATTGGTATCACTCAGATATTATTAAAAATATTAAACTCAAAGCCAAAAACCGTCAAAAGTATAGAAAAACAGGAAACGAAATATATCACATAGAATTTAAAAGATTGCGCAAAGTTATTAAACAGCAAATTAAAACTGCATATAACAATTACATTGAAAACATTCAAGACAGTATTACCATTGAAACAAAATCATTTTGGTCTTATGTACATACTAAAAATAAGTCATCGCGAATTCCAGGTGAAATGTGCTATGAGGGAAATACTTTTGATAATCCCCAGGATATTGTCAACGCTTTTAAAACATTTTTTGAAAAAGTATATGTATCTACTGACAATAATGAACCAGAGGACATCAGCGTTCAGGGTATTAATTTACCAACCATTAATTTTTTGAAATTTGAAGAAAATGAAATTCTGGAAGCTTTTAAAAGATTAAAAAATAAAATGACGACTGGTCCAGATAAGATTCCAGCATTTCTAGTTAAAGATTGTACACGAATATTTGTCAAACCGCTTCAAAAACTGTTTAACTTGTCTTTGGAAACTGGAAAATATCCTGAAATATGGAAAGAGTCAAAAGTATGTCCTATATTTAAAAATGGAGTTAAATCTGATATATCTAATTACAGACCTGTCTCTCTGTTGTGTAACTTCTCAAAGATTTTCGAGATTGTTCTGTATAATCGTATATATCCGTGTGTTCGCGGCTATATTGCACCTTTTCAACACGGATTCATAGATAAACGATCTACCGTCACAAACCTGGTAATGATGACACAATTTATTTCTGAAGTATTAGATGAACAAGGACAAATTGATGTCGTATATACAGATTTCTCGAAGGCATTTGATAAGGTGGTTCATCCGTATTTATTATCCAAGTTATCAAATTTAGGATTTTCTGTTAATTTAATTAAATTCTTTGGTAGTTATTTAATAGGAAGGAGACAGTATGTATTCTATAATGGCTTTAAGTCAGATTTAATTCTGTCTAAGTCTGGTGTTCCGCAAGGCTCCAATCTAGGACCGTTATTATTTTTACTTTATATTAATGATTTGTTTCAAGAAATTAACTGTAAAAAATTGTGTTTTGCGGACGACTTGAAAATTTTCTGTAAGATCGACACTATTGGCGATTGTTTAGAACTTCAGCGTAACTTAACTGCTATTGATACATGGTGTACTAATAACAAACTACTATTAAATTCTGCAAAATGTAAAGTAGTGAGTTTTTGCAGGAAATTGACGACAATTAACTTTAACTATATAATTCAGAACTCTGTTTTGGAAAAATGTAATAGCCTCAAAGACTTAGGTGTCATTTTTGACTGCAAGTTAACTTTCAATTTGCATATTGAACAAAAAGTTTCTGAAGCTATGAGAATGTACGGTTTCATTATTAGGAATTGCAGAAACTTCACCAACATAACACCAATAAAATTATTATACTATTCTCTAGTACGTCCAAAATTAGAATATTGCAGTTTAGTTTGGTATCCTATATATAATTGTTATAAAAAAGATATTGAAAAAGTACAGAGAAAACTTATAAAATATCTGATATTTAAAATTGATGGAATCTATCCTAACCGTGGATGTGATAATAATACATTATGTTGTAGAGTTGACATGGTTAGTTTAGAATTAAGGAGAGAAATTAGTTCATTAACATTTTTGTATAAATTATTATATAACAGTATTGACTGTAGTGATTTATTAGCACAAATTAATTTCAACGTTCCTCGAGTTAGATCTAGATCAAACGTTTTATTTAAGTGTCCAAGAGCAAGAACAAATATATTAGTTAAATCGCCTCTTTTTGTCATGTGTAAGAATTATAATAGTATTTGCAATCATTGTGATATTTTTTCGTGCTCACTTAATGATTTGTTAAAAATGGCTTCTCTTTACTTAGATTAGGTCTCTACTATTACTTTGTAGATGTTATACTAATGAATTATGTGATTTTTTTTCTGTATTTGTCCTATAAATGGGAAACTGTTGGGCAATAAAGCTATTATTATCAGATTTAGCCATACGGCTCACACTCCCTCTGAGGGGAAAATTGACTCATCCCAGATACCTACGGTATCAAAAGGATTGAGCTCTGGTGGGACTCTTTCCGTGTTATCGAGCCCTAGGTGACTTGGAATGCAGGTGTATCTCCCAAAAATTTTCTTACACTTCTGGCCGTCGCAAGTAGTACAGCTTTCTGCATGGTCTTATAAATATGTTCATTGAGACCCAGCTTTTTTATGCTTTCGAGGAGGGTCTTCGGAATGACTCCAGTAGTAGACATAACAATAGGTATCGTCTGGGTACTTTGCATTCTCCATTGTCTCCGTATTTGAATTTCCAGATCTCTATACTTGGCGATCTTTTCAGTAAATTTACTACGTAGATTATTGTTGTTAGGTATCGCCACATCAATTAGTGTTGTTTGTCTTGTTAATTTATTAACTAGTACGAGATCTGGTCTATTATGTGCCACTGTTTGGTCTGTGAGCACACTGCGGTCCCAGTATAGCTTGTAGTTGCCATCCTCAAGCATACTCTCAGGAACGTATTGATAATATGGGAGATGGTCCGTTTGGAGAAGTCCCAGCTTGTTAGCTATCTCTTGATGAAGGATTTTTCCCACTGCGTCATGCCGTTCCTTGTATTCAGTTGCAGCAAATGCCTGGCAGCCCCCTGTAATATGTTGGATGGTTTCTTGGGCTTGACATCCATATCGGCATCTGTCGTTTTGAACCTGAGGGTCTTTGACGATATATTTCAGGTAATTTCTGGTTGGTATAACCTGATCCTGAATGGCCAGTAATGAACCCTCCGTTTCAGGGAACATCTTTCCTGATGTCAACCAATAGTTCGACGCTGTATTGTCGACATAGTCTTGGCTAACCTCATTGGGATGTCGCCCGTGCAGAGGTTTACCCATCCAGGTGCGCAGTTTTTCGTCCTTAGTAAGGTGGTTTATGCGCATTTCTGGTTCCCTCAGTTTGATCGGTGTTGTGTCATCTACTGCGCAAATTGCGCGGTGTAGAGTAGATGTCTCAGCCTGCATCTGAAAATAAGTTCTTAAATTAGCAATCTGTTTATCTAATTGCTCACCTATATCCAGGAGTCCTCTTCCTCCTAAATACCGGGGTAATGTCGTTCGTTCTACTGCACTTTTAGGGTGGTGTTTTTGTGCCTTTGTAAGGTGTGTTCGTACTTTTCTCTGAAGATTTTCTATATCCGTTTTTGTCCACTTAACAATACCAAATGAATAGCTAAGCGCGGAACAAGCGTAGGTGTTCAGTGCCTTAAACAAATTTTTACTGTTAAGCTGTGAACGAAGCAGTTGTTTTACCCTTCTTATAAACTCAGTTGTTATCTCAGTTTTCATTTGCTTATGGTCAATTTTCCGCGCCTGCTTTACTCCAAGATATTTGTACATATCGTTATCGCCCATGGCCTCGATGTTCTGGCCATTTTGCATATCGAATCCACCGGGCTGTACCTTTCCTCTAACTATATTCAAAACACGGCACTTGTCTAGACCGAACTGCATACTAATATCATTAGAGAATGTTTCTACAGTTTTTAGCATCTCTTCTAGGTGTTCTCGAGTGGAAGCCATTAATTTCAAATCATCCATATACAACAGATGATTGAGCTTCGCTACTACAGTATTATTGCTTTTAATGCTAAAACCTGAGTCAGTGGAGTTTAATAGTTGGGAAAGGGGGTTCAGAGCTAAACAGAACCACAGTGGACTCAACGAGTCTCCTTGAAACAGGCCCCGGCTGATTGCGATATTTTCGGTTTCGATATTGTTTTCACCAGGTATTTGGAGGTGAATTTTAGTCTTCCAATCTCTCATTATATGCCTTAAAAAGGTCACTATGTTATCATCGACTTTGTATATTTTCAATATATCTATTAGCCATTCATGCGGTACTGAATCAAAGGCCTTTTTATAGTCAATAAAAGCAGTAAAAAGGTTCCTTTTTTTAGTGAATGCCTGGTTAGAAATGACTGAGTCGATGATAAGCTGTTCTTTGCAACCCATGGAACCCTTAGCGCATCCTTTCTGTTGAGGCTCTATGATATTGTTTAGAGCACAGTGTTGGTAGATACGCCGGGTTACACAGGATGTGACCAATTTATACAATGTTGGAAGACAAGTAATTGGGCGGTACTTGGATGGATCTTGGGTGTTATTTTGATCCTTTATTATCCTATTATTATTATTATTATTATTATTATTAGCCTATGCTAAATAAAACTCAGTGAAATAGATGATAGTTCATTATCGTTTTTCGCGGAAGGTTTCGATCATTAGCCTATGCTAAATAAGACTCATTTGAAAGAGAGAATAGGTCATTAAAATTTGTAAATAGTAGAAAGTGATTTTAGAATGGGAATTAAATATTTTCTTTTGAAATCCATTAAGCATATTTAGAAAGATTAAAAATTGGTTTTTGAGGAATACTGAGAATGAGAGTTGGTGGTGGAAGGTTGATTTGTGAATCTGGAAGGGATATTGAGAAAGTAGGTGAATGAATGACAAAGTGGGATCAGAATGTTTTGAGCTGTCGAGAAGTGAAGTCGAGTAGTAGACGGTAGTGTTCGAGGAGTGAGAAAGCCGGTAGTTCCGTGAGTGTGGAGTATCTATCGTGGAACGAGAAGTAGGCCAGGTCGAGAGTAAAAGAACCTCCTTGAGCCCAGAGTGTCCCGGTAGCTGATAGCAGTTTCGAAAAAGGTAGAACACAGCATCACGACAAAAGCAGGAACGAGAGCTATTCGAGCTAGTTTTTCAAAGGAGAACATCACTGGAAGCCAGGACGAGGTTTGATCGCAGCCAAGGATAGCAGGAAAGGGTTTTGTGTGAGGACATTTTCAGTTCACCAGGAAAAGGTCAGTCTCATTTGTTTGGACATGAATGTATGGGTTTTTCGTATTAAATTCCACATAAAAAATTGAATAACATAATCAATAATATCAGAAAAGCTTCATCAAACTTAAATAGAGTTGTCCCTAATAACTCCTAATAGTTAAATGTTAATAAAAACTTTCAATAGAAAACCAAAAGGAAATAAAATTCCCAGTTGTAAATGTTATGTTTAAGAATAATAAGAAATAGCAAATATTAAGCATTGATTGCCTTTTGAATAAAATAAAAAATATTTTGATTATAATTGTAACCCATATTTGTATTTTTTTTTACTCTTTTCTTTTCTATCCCGATTAGGAACCATTAAGAAATATTCAGAAGCCACGAAAGTAAGTAATTAATTTATAATTCGCCCTGAGATTGAAAACATATTGATATGTGATCTGGTTAATTAATTAGATTAGTATTAATACATTGATTAAATTAAGTGACATATAAGAATATTATCTCATATCAATAATCAAGATCACATCAGTATATACATTGTAAATTCCAAGTCATGATTTCCAAAGTTTACACATTGTAAATTATGATTCGGGAGTGCTCCTAGTATCATTTAACGTGTCTTGGTTTGTTTATTTCTACTGCATCTTTACTGTTTCTGTTAACTAATCTAAACGTAGAGATATTTTTTGAGATTCTTTAACTCTTTCAATGCTGGGGTTTGTCACATCCCACCTGTCTGTTAGTGGCAAAAAAGTTCACCTGTCGGATGCCGGGTTAAAACATGACAAATTAGATGTGGAATGAAAGCTTATAACCCAAAGATGGTACTAAAGGTGAGAAATTTGGCCTCCGACTTCAGGATAAAGAGTTGCAACCCGAAGTATTGTTCTAAATTCGCAGAAATAGTACAAACTATGTATTACTCGACGCGCCTTAGAAAGACGAGAACAAATATTTATGCCTGTCCGGTTTTATGCCTGTCTGTCCGTCCGTCTGTCAGATATAATCACAGAGGTTGAATGAAAGATTATAACCCATAGATGGTACTAGCGATTAGAAATTTGACGCGCATTAGAAAAATGAGAACAAAGAAATACTTTTTTTAGTTTTACACCACTTCCGGTTAAAATGGTGTACCCGGAAGTGACACACATAGTCACAGAAAAATATACTTGATCAATTTACGTGTATTAAGAGGTCGAAACCGAATTTTTTTAATTCTGGTTTTGATGTCATATGCGGTTAAAAAATTGTCTGGAAGTGGAAGAAACCAGTTTAATAGTTGTCCCCTTCGAGTAGCGAAAAATAAACAATACTTTGTAAAAACATTCAACATTGGTTGATATTCCGCTGTTTTCATATTATTTATTGACCTAAGTTTTTGTAAAATGCACTAGTCTTTTTTAAAGATATCATTGGACAATTTACTCACTGTTTTTGGATTTTACAAAATCGCTTGGATTGGCATGAAATTTGACATAAGCATAGCTAACATGTCAAAGAAAAAAGTGATATTGTGCCAGTGTGTGCTTTTTTCTGGGGATGAGTACCACCCCCTTCTCGAGTGTGAAAAAATATAGGTAAAAATATGTCCGTAAGTGGATAAACTAATTAAATTCCTTGTATTTTTTGTTTTTAGATGGTTTTTCGTAAATAAATCAAAAAGTAAGTATTTGATCGAAAAAACTATTCTTAGCAAATATAAAGCTTATAAAACAGTAAAAAAAATTATGTATGTATGAAGTCTGGACACACAATAAAAACAGAGTTGGAGCTGAACAACAGTTGGTTCTTATTCGTCGAATTCCAAATCGACTAGTTCAACGTAAAATATCCAAAAAATAACGCACTTTTCGGGGAAAACTCGCCACAAATTTTTTAAAGTGTTTAAAAAAGTTTTATTTTTGTTATTTAAAAAGTATCTATTCTATCACCATCAGCATCAAAAGTAAGTTACGCTTTAAATAAAATATGTCCCTTTTTTTGCTAAAAGAAATCGTGAAAATCACCACCTAATTAGCATTCCATATGAAATTAATAGTTACCGCCCTAGTTAATTTACTTATATTATACTGTTTATATGATCTATAAGATTTATTGGCAAGAAATGCTTATTAAAAAAAATTGGTTTTAAAATAAAAAAATTTTAATTTTGAAAAAAAATGCCTTGGTTTAAAATAACTTAAACATTAGTGATACTAAATATCTCAAAGAGTAAAAAATGTACATATCACATAAACAATACATAAGTAAATTAGGCGGTGATTTTTACATTTTTTTAACAAAAAAGAGACTTCATTTTGATGCTAACTAACTTTTGATGCTAGAAACGTTTATAAAAATACAAATAAAACTTTTTAGACATTTTATAACAGTTGTAAGTCATGAGTTTTTCCCGAAAAGTGCTTCGTTTTATGGTTATTTCATGTTAAAATATTCGATTTGTATTTTGACGAAGTAGAACCTGCTTTTCATTAAGGTGATACAGTAGCGATCAACAGGTAGCCAAAACGCGTTCCAAGATTGCGGCTGTAATTTTGAATATTTTTTCGAGATATTTGGCACACGTATTCGTAATATAATAAAGAATGGCGGTACAGAGCCGAATTTGAAAAATATATTAATATGTGGAAATTACTCTGTAATTAAATATAATATTAAAAAAACGAGCCTGTACCGCCATTAAGAAGAACAAAAAAATACACTTTCTTCAAATAAACTTTTTATCCGATGCCTAGATTTTGTGTCATTTTGGAACTACTAATGAAATACAAAATTTTAGTAGTTCCAAAATGACACAAAATCTAGGCATCGGATAAAAAAGTTCATTTGAAGAAAGTGTATTTTTTTGTTCTTCTTAATGGCGGTACAGGCTCGTTTTTTAAATATTGTATTTAATTACAGAGTAATTTCCACATATTCATATATTTTTCAAATTGGGCTCTGTACCGCCATTTTTTATTATATTACGAATACGTGTGCCAAATATCTCGAAAAAATATTCAAAATTACAGCCGCAATCTTGGAACGCGTTTTCGCTACCTGTTGATCGCTACTGTTTCCTCTTAACTACAACTCTACTTTTACAGGGTCTACAGACTTCATACATACACCATTGTTTTCACTTTTTTATACGCTATATTTTTGCTAAGAATATTTTTCGTTAAAATACTTTTTGAGTTTTTTTCTAAAACCGTCTAAAAACGTGACTTTTTTGTTGAAAAACGAACATAATATATTCACTTGCAAATAACTCAAACAGTATGTTAAGAAAAAATCTATAGAACAAAAACTAGCTTAGAATTACTCAGTTTATCCACTTTAGGACTTATTTTGAATGTATGTCTTTTCACATTATAAAAGTGGTTGTACTAACTCCCAAGGCAAAAGCACACGTCGGCACAATATCACTTTTTCTTTGACCTGTCAGCTATGTGCATACCCAATTTCATGTCAATCCAAGCGGTTGTTTAAAATTCGGAGGTTTTGCAATATTTACCGTGAGTGGATGGACTACAGATATATGTATATTAGATAAAAATTATAGTCTCAGCGAATCTTTGAAATATCTCCATTCCTTTGAAATGTTACATTTTTTAAGCCTTGAGGGAGTAGGCGCAAAATTATGACCAATGCTATTTAAATGCATTCAGTTTATTCGAATCCTGAGAAAATTAATAAGAATTTTGGAAAAATTTAAACGCAGAATGAAAGATTACATTATAACCGAGGGCGAAACTCTCTAAAAACTTTTATGTTTATATTGATAAGTGAAAGGGTGAAAAAAAAAGAAAATTTAGTGTGATTTTTTATTTCAAATATTTAATTCAAAAGAAATTTTTGTTTATTCTATTCTTTTTGACATGAGGCTGTATTTGATTTCTCTATGTCATTGTATGCTATTGGTTAGTTCCTATCATTTCAGCCGACGTACGTCACGATTGGATCAATAGGGCCGAACATACATAACTAAGGCCCTTTTGGCATGATGCTGTATTATTTTGAAGTCGATACAGCTTGAATATTTTTTTTTATTTTTTTACGTTCTATGTGATTAAAAAAATTAAGAATCACCGCAATTTTAGCCCACCACCCCCTTCCCCTTTCCCCACATCAAAAAATGTCAATTTTTCGATTTTATTTTTTTTTAAGTTGGTTTGCAATTAAATTATAAATTACAAAAAATTCACACGCACAGCTGAGGCTTTTACAAAACATATATTTTTATGGACCCGAAGGTCGAGTGTACATAACCTCAATGTTTTTTGTTTTTTTAATAGGTACGTATAACTTTTTTTGGCGATGGCTGCATGTCTAATTTTTTTGCGTTTTGTGAATTTTATCAAAATCTGTATTTCTGACTTTTTTCAGATTTATTCGTAAGGTGCGCCATCTTCAAAAATCCGGAAAACTGGTTTTTTCGGTAGTTTTTTGGGATTGTCTCCATTTTATATACTTCAAAATAGACTAACTCAAGGTTTTTTATAGGTTACGTATATATAATTTGAAATAACTGAGTTTTTAGGGATATTCAAAAATTGTGTAAAACACCTAAACCCCCCAAAAACTATGTTTTTTCAAATTCTTAAAAGTTTCTTAATTCTTTCGTACCCCATGAAGTTAAATTACAAAGCCATTAAAATATAACTAGAGGTGATTCATACCTACTTACCATCTCAATTGAATGCAATCATCGGCAAAGCCATCTTTTAGTGTCATTGTGTCATCCCCAAAAATCTACCTGGGTCTTAAAATGCAGGTATGCATACTTGTTCCGTTATAACTCTTATCTTTTAAAATTTTGTAGTAAAAGCATTTCTATAGCTATAGTGAGTTTATTGCCCTACCTCTTTATGTGGCTTAATGATTTGGATTGTAAACACAGATAAGAAAGGGTGTGATAGACCAGAGAAATTAGCAAATAAATGGCCTCTTTCGTGACATCCGTTGATACAGGTATCTAAGAACTGCTTATGGCATTAGGGTAAATTTAGTTACAACAGTATCCAATATAAAAATTATGCAAAAAATCAAACGTACTTTTTAACTTATAAACAATATATAAACAATTAAAGATCGCTATTTGATTGTAAATATTAAAGGTGGAGACCGGTATGCTGTATGGAAAGGTGATACAATTTTACTGAAGAGCATAGAAAATTCTTTAAAATGAGTGTTTGGAAAGTTCTTTTTGTTAATTTGTTGCTTAGTTATTGGGAAAATAGCTTCAAAAGTCGATTTTTTGAAAATAATTAATAACTTTTCTAAAAATACACTAAAAGCTTTATTTTCGCGTAAGTAAAGGAACAATATTAGAAGTATTCAGCCGTTAAAATTTCAAGAAGTTTTACCTAATAGTTATTGCAAAATTGAAATTGTTTATCCCAAAAAGCTTCTATCTACAGCGTTATTATGCATAAACTATTAGGTCAACATAAATTCTAAAGACATCAAACCAAAGAGAAAGGTTCAATTTATCAAATTAGATCAAGTCTTGAATAAAAAGTTTATAATAAATATTATAAATAATTATAAAATAATTTTGAAAAAGTAGTGTTATTTTAAGCTTATTCGCGAACTCAAGCGAGGGTGCTGCCGCTTATTTTGAACTAGAGGAATTGGGATGAAGATTTAAACAAAACATCCGTTAACCTATATATCAATGTCGATTGAATGCTTGTCTGGTGTGTTCATTTAATGAATGATTTATTTATATTAATTAATTACATCAATAAAAATATTAATTATATCAAAATGCATTATCCCAATTACATCGGCCATTTTCATGCAACTGCACTGCCACCTATAGTCGATTGAGTTCGCGAATAAACAATTAAAATAACAACCGCATTAACATGTGGGAATTAACTAATTTTGATGGGAAATAAGCCACAATTTTACTAAAAAAAATGGTTTTATTTTGACAACGACACCCGATTTGAGCGTCGAAACGTTAATAAAATCAGTTTTTTTAGTAAAATTGTGGCTTATTTCCCATCAAAACTAGTTAATTCCAAAAATGCCACAAGAAAATAGCTTCAGAACAACAACACGTAGGAAGTTAATTTTTTTTATTCGACATGTTGGTATTCTTATAGAAACTGAAACAAAAATTTAATGCCCTACAACCCTTAAAACCCGAGTTAGCCACTTTTTTCAAAAATTCACCGGGGCTTTGTTTATAAATATTAGAAAATTTGAAAAGCAACATTTAAACGAATGAAAGAGCATGTTTATACAAAAAAAAATTAAAACGATTCTTTTAAAAACGAGCCGTCCATGATGCGCCAAAAGTGAAGAGTTTAAAAGTAAAGCGATTCTTACCCTCTTGATTTTATTATCAAAAACTTAATTCACAACTACACATTTATAAAAGGCGCAATACCTCCGGTAAGATTTAGGTACAAAATTAACAAAACCCAAAAAAAAATATATAATACAATATTCCAGTTACCCGTCGTTTGTCACCATTAATCCCTTTATCCTAAAGATAAATAACAGTTTGTCGACGAAAATTCCATTCGATCAAATGTTCGTCGATGAATTGTCCATTCGATGAATTGTGCATTCGACCAACTGTTTGTCGACCAACTGTTGTCGACCAATTTTCCGTCGACGAAGTGTTCTCGACCAGCTTTCCGACACCGGATTTGGGTGTCATTGTATTCTGTTGGTTAATTCCTACCATTTTAGCCACCGTACGTCATGATTGGAAAAATAGCAGCGAATATACGTAACTAAGGCCCTTTCAATATTTTACTGTAATTGATTTTTCTGTGTCATTGTATTCTGTTGACTGATTCCTATCATTTGAGCCGCCGTACGACACGTTTGGACCAATGGGAGTGAAGATACGTAACTAATACCTAACAAGAGGTTTACTCAAACTTCTTTTTTGTACTTATACCACTCGGTAAAAGTACAAAAAAAAGTTTGGGTAAACTTTTGCACAACTGTGTAAATACTAACGAAAAATCTAAAATATTAAAAAAAATTAGTGGAATCCGTTAATCTGTTCTCGAAAAAATTAGCTATGAAAATGAGCATAATTTTCTATATCCCTAACTTTTGACGAGCAGTTTAGCTTAAATGGGGAAAAGCGGTAAGCTTAGACCAAACACCAGTAGGAGGCATTCAATTAATTGAGGAAAAAAATTAAATGGATAACAATATTTATTTCAGTTACACAAAAGGCATTGTCCCGCTAGAATGTTTGAAATCACAATTAATAGTCCTACAAAAAAGACAGGCGTTTAAAAGTGATAAGACCATTGAACAATAAGCCTGTGAGCTACCTTTTAAACACATTCTTAAAAATAATCCATAACACAATTAAAAAAAGGTTTGTTAAGAAATTCTTTTATAGACTTCAGAAATTCAACAACTTCTCCTGATTATGTTTAAAAAACGTACGGAATGCACTAAATGAAAAAAAAAAAAAAGAAAAAGATTTATCATACCGTTATACTATAATATATCCTTACGTTGAATATTTGATGCTTCCCTGTGGAGTATAAAACGGACAGTTGTGTTTTTCCCGTGATCTGCCTTGTTTAGTCTTCTTTGTCGTTTTATTCGTTAAATCCTATCCTCTTAAGTCACAGCGTCAGAAAGCAGTGGGTATATGCAGTGAACGGGAGGCCTATGTCGAACAGTGAACGTTGGGGCCCTTTCGCGTTTATCATATGTAGAGAAGTCGCTTGTCAAAAACTGGACGTATGTAATCGTATTCTATTTGTTAAATACTCTCACATAATATGTCATACCATGTGCGTTAATCCATTTTATTTCTACAATTTTAAAGTGTTATTACATGCCGTCATTTTCATTTGTCTACACCATCGTATTCTGCCAGTTAAATCCCATCGTTTCAGGCGCTGTACGTCACGATTGAACCAATAGGACCGAAGATACATAACTAAGGCCCTTTTGACCTGCTGCTTGTTTGATTTTTCTGTGTCATTGTCTTCTATGATGCCTAAGGCATATTTATGACATGTCTTATTTTTAAAGAAAACAAGTAATTGGACTTCGTAAGTCCTAGGTTTTCACCCAAAGTAATCGAAAGTAGAATTGGAAGTCGATATTTGAATTCTTCGTGTAACTTTGCGTGGATTGATATACAAATTTACTAATTTTGAGTCATTTTTACTAAACTGTTTACACAGAAATAACTCTAAAGATTCAAACCTTTCAATACGCTTCGATTTATGTGTTCGTATACTATTTCTGAGTCTATTGGGACCGTGCAAGTTCGGCAAAACGACACCTGGTTTCTACGCTCTGCAACTTTATTCGCACTTTTAATTATATTGGCCAATTATATTAGTCCTGGTTACTGGATAATTGTCAAGGCCATAATCCAAAAAAATAATAAGAAGAAAAAATAAGATTCAGGTTATGTTATTAAAACGTAAACAATTGTATGTAGTAAATAAAATTAGTTATTAAAATGCAGTACTGCAAGCAAAATACAATTAATTTAATTTGCCTTCATATAATAATTGCATATAATATCAATATTGCAGAGCAACATATAATTTTTCTTCTTCAATGACAGTAGGTATGAAATGTACGTCAATTTGACAATTTCAATGGACAATATGAATTATTTAAGAAAGTTGCAATATTTCTCCGCTATTCGCGCACGATCGTTTCTCGTATCCGTTCCAAGTACTTGCACACCGCGAATAATGGCATTTCCGGTTATAACTTTTTAAGCGGAAATTACGTAAAAACCAAAATTTTACATTTGTTCTCATCTTGCTAAGCCACGTTGAATAATATATCACTTATTCTCTTTCGGCAACTTTAAAATAGTAAATACTTACGGTTGCAACTCTAAAACCGGAACTCCGACGTCAAATTTCTCATCTTTAATAATACCATCCTTAAGTTAAAAGCTTTCATTCGACACCCGATTTGTCATTCTATCTGTATTAATAACGGAGGAGTTGTATTCGCGGATGGACAGACATACGGACAGACAGCCTAGGTAAAATTTTTCATCTTTAATACCATGCTTGAACTATAAGCTATCATTTGGCACCTCATTTGCCATTATACCTGGTATAATGACGGAGGATTTATACTCGCGGTCGGAGGGATCGACGGACAGACAGCCTAGGTCAAATTTTTCACCTTTAGTATCATCCTTGGATTATAAGCTTTCATTTGACACCTCATTTGTCATTCTACCTGGTATATTGACGGAGGAGCTATATTCGCGGTCGGACGGACCGACGGTCAGACAGCGTAAGTCAAATTTCTCACCTTTAGTACCATCCTTGGATTATAAGCTTTCATTTGACACCTCTTTTGTCATTCTACCTGGTATAGTAGAGGAGTTATATTCGCGGTCGGACGGACCGACGGACAGACAGCCCAAGTCAAATTTCTCACCTTTAATACCATCCTTGGATTATAAGCTTTCATTTGACATCTCATTTGTCATTCTACCTGGTATAATGACGGAGGAGCTATATTCGCGGTCGGACGGACAAACGGACAGACAGCCTAAGTCAAATTTCTCACTTTTAGTACCATCCTTGGATTATAAGCTTTCTTTTGACACCTCATTTTTCATTCTACCTGGTATAATGACGGAGGAGTTATATTCGCGGTCGGACGGACCGACGTCTCACCTTTAGTACCATACTTCGATTATAAGCTTTCATTTGACATCTCATTTGTCATTCTACCTGGTATAATGACGGAGGAGCTATATTCGGGGTCGGACTGACCGACGCGACGGACAGACAGCCTAAGTCAAATTTCTCACCTTTAGTACCATCTTTGGATTATAAGCTTTCATTTGACACCTCATTTGTCATTCTACCTGGTATATTGACGGAGGAGCTATATTCGCGGTCGGACGGACCGACGGTCAGACAGCGTAAGTCAAATTTCTCACCTTTAGTACCATCCTTGGATTATAAGCTTTCATTTGACACCTCTTTTGTCATTCTACCTGGTATAGTAGAGGAGTTATATTCGCGGTCGGACGGACCGACGGACAGACAGCCCAAGTTAAATTTCTCACCTTTAATACCATCCTTGGATTATAAGCTTTCATTTGACATCTCATTTGTCATTCTACCTGGTATAATGACGGAGGAGCTATATTCGCGGTCGGACGGACAGACGGACAGACAGCCTAAGTCAAATTTCTCACTTTTAGTACCATCCTTGGATTATAAGCTTTCTTTTGACACCTCATTTTTCATTCTACCTGGTATAATGACGGAGGAGTTATATTCGCGGTCGGACGGACCGACGTCTCACCTTTAGTACCATACTTCGATTATAAGCTTTCATTTGACATCTCATTTGTCATTCTACCTGGTATAATGACGGAGGAGCTATATTCGGGGTCGGACTGACCGACGCGACGGACAGACAGCCTAAGTCAAATTTCTCACCTTTAGTACCATCTTTGGTTATAAGCTTTCATTTGACACCTCATTTGTCATTCTACCTGGTATAATGACGGAGGAGTTATATTCGCGGTCGGACGGACCGACAGCCTAAGTCAAATGTCTCACCTTTAGTACCATCCTTGGATTATAAGCTTCTATTTGACACCTCATTTGTCATTCTACCTGGTATAATGACGGAGGAGCTATATTCGCGGTCGGTCGGACCGACGGACAGACAGCCTAAGTCAAATTTCTCACCTTTAGTACCATCCTTGGATTATAAGCTTTCATTTGACACCTCATTTGTCATTCTACCTGGTATAATGACGGAGGAGTTATATTTGCGGTCGGACAGACCGAAGGACAGAAAGTTTAAGTCAAATATCTCACCTTTAGTACCATCCTTGGATTATACGCTTTCATTTGACACCTCATTTGTCATTCTACCTGGTATAATGACGTAAGAGTTATATTCGCGGTCGGACAGACCGACGGACAGATAGTTTAGGTCAAATTTCTCACCTTTAGTACCATCCTTGGATTATAAGCTTTCACATTTTTTCAAAATTGGGTGAAAACAACTTGATGCCAGAATGATTTGTTGATGAAAATAATATATACATTCTCAAATTGCCTATTTTTCGTTGTGGATAATATTGTATTCAACAGTGATGCCAAATTTCTGATGCCAAAATGATTGATAATGAAAGTGGGATATACGTTTTCATGTATATAGCGGCAGCGACAAAACGGTAAAACACTGAACTAAATGTATATAATATTTTCACTGTGCCATCATTTTGAACTCAAACATTTTATGGAATAAACTTATATAAGTCAGTAAGGAATAAACAAAGAAAGCTGATATATTAAAGTAACATCAAGGAATCAAATCTCTAACTACAGAGTTGATTAGACTTCTGCTAACAAGTACAGGAAAAAAGTTATTAAGGTAGTGTAAAGTGGCATCGATATACAGATGCCACTTTGCAAGACGATGCCAAATTGATGGTAAATGCATAATGTATCGATGCCAAATTGATAGTAGGATTTATATATATATATATATATATATATATATATATATATATATGTTATCAAGCAGCTCGCGAGTAGCATTTGGTCTCTTAGAGACTGCTAAATTTGTTAGCATAGCCGTCCATGGTATTTTTAGTGTACGTCTGTGCAGCCACATTTCAAAGGTCTCCAAACAATTAATGATGGATATTTTTAATGTCCATGCTTCGACACTGTATAAGCCGACTGACCAAATGTAACATTTAAGTTGAAGCGCTTTCGAAGTTGAAGTTGCAAGATATTATTATAGAAGAATGAAATGGTGTGCGGGCTATCTCGATTCTACATTTTATCTCTTTATCTGGATCTAGTTGTTCAGTAATATGGCAATCAAGATATTTAAAACTGGGTACTCTTTGAATTATATGACCATCAACATATAACCGTGAATCTTGATGGGCCAAACGGCTAAACACCATGTATTTTATTTTGAACAGTTTATGTTTAAGCCAAACTCTCTTCCAACTTCCAACTGTATCAATGGCGTTTAAAAGGCATTGTAATCCATTCATGTCATCACTTAAAATAACTGTATCGTCTGCATATCTGGTTGTATTTATCAGAATTCCATTAACTTTTACGCCCCATTCCAAATTTTAAATATTCTATCTGAATATAAATTGAACAACAGTGGTGACAGTATACAACCCTGTCTGACGCCTCTTTGTATTTTACATATTTCTGTTGATTTTCCATTTATGCAAGCCGTCGCTGTTTGGCTATCAACCCCTATCAAATAACATATATACCTATTGACTATCAAATTACAAATACCTTAATAATTATCGGGCGCGCGACTTTTCCCCAACACGACTCTACCTTGTCGGCAGAGTCTACGAGAAGCGTACGGTAAATTCGCGATGAAAAACAAAGTAGCTGACCTCTGGTGGAATAAATTTAAACTACTATAAGTGGTGTAAACAAACCAGAAAATTGTTGATCTCAATGGAATTTGGTCACTATTAAGAAATTTTTAGTAAATTTCAGCATTATGAGTACATCAAAATATTTTAAATCAAATCGGTATTGTTCTATTCCTCAATTGAATGTTTGTTTAATGCCATTTATATCGGCCATTTTCTTGCATTCGACCTGCCCTCTATATTCCGTTTCAATCGCGAATTGAAGCTGTAATTACAAAGAAAGAAATATGTATGTTTTTGTACTCACTTTATAACGCTTAAAGAATTACGGGATCTGGATTTCAATACATATTTTTTTTTTAAATTCTCGTATCAAAGTTACGCGTTAAGTTAGTCGTATTGATGACAGTTGGGGAAACGTCCGCGACCCATAATTATCGTATACGCTGTGAGCTCGTAGGTAGAGGGGATAATTAAAAATTCGCGAGCGCAAGTAGTGACAAGTCTGTAAACCTTTACCGGAAATTGGACGTTCTGCATTAAGAGTTGCATATAGCTTTTAAATGTCTCAGCAAAGTTGTATTAAAGAGTGTCGAAATCAGTGATATGGGAGAGAGAAATCATCACTGGTCGAAATACTGGTTACAATAGTAACTGTGTATTCTACAACTTTCGTGTCGCTAAGCATAAGGTGATTCAACGACAAAAATGGATTTATGCAATTAGAAAAAAGTAAGTAAACACAATTTTACGTTTACGCTGTTAATTAATTAATTATTTAGGTGTAATAAATGCATAAGTTAATATTTAAGAAGTATTATACTATATTTAAATTAAATTATTTTACTTTTTTGCAGAATAATTTTTTTCTAATATTAGTTGTCAACATAAACGTCAAAATGATAAGCAAAATCTTAAAAATAGGTAATCATAATGAATAATAAATTCTGTACTTACTGATATTAATTATCGATTACAGTCCAATTACTTCTTTACGTTGTAAATATTACACGTTAAGAATTAAATAATAAAAGACTAAGGGCCGGTTGTTCGAACGCTAATCAACAATGATCATTATCAAATAATTAATTATTGTCAATGTCAATTGTTAAAACATAATTAATTACAATTCTGAGACTATAATCAATTAATATAACAATAATTATTAACATAATTAATAATAAATCTCATAATTGTAATTAATTATGTTTTCAGCAACCCAAACAAAGTTGACATTGACAGTTTTGGTGACAGTAATTAAATATTTAATAATGATCATTGTTGATTAGCGTTCGAACAACCGGCCCTAAGTTTTTCAACCTAATAAAAATATTTGTAAATTAAATATTTTTAAAAGAATTTTAATTGAAAAACTTATTGGCCCATAAGTTTGAAACAACTATTATTTGCTTTTCTACTATTCTCTTTAAAATTCCGGCCGAAATAGGAACACTAGTCAACCGTTAGATGGCGATACCAGCCATACCAGCGAAACTCGCAGAGGATAGGCAACACTTTTTTCTTTCCAGATAAATTTCCGGTAAAAGTTATACTAGTAATACTGAAGGTAGGTGGCGATACCAGCGAAGCTCGGAGCGTATACGCTGTGAGTTTCGCTGGTGTCGCTCCTAGCGGACTACTAATTCAACTTTCACCGGTAATTTTTAAATTTATTATTTAATTGTTTTGGCTTAATATTTACAACGCAAAAAAGTAATTAAATTGTAATCGATTTTTTTAAGATTTTGCTAATCATTTTGACGTTCTATTGACAAAATATGAATTTCTTACTTCGGATACTTTCACAATTATCGTGTAGATGGCGCTAAGATTAATAGATTAATAGAACATTAAAAAAACTTAAATTCAGTATTTAAAACGTAAGTATATTTAAGGTAAAAATATATACCACAGCTTTGACCAACTAATATTTTTTATAATTAATGTTTTTAATTTTAATTTTAAATTAATCACTTTGACATTTATGTCAAATTTCCGGTAAAGGTTTACAGAGTTGTCACTACTGGCGCTCGCGAATTTGTAAATATCCCCTCTATGTACGAGCTCACAGCGTATACCGCTTTATAAAATAAACAATTTGCTAACCGTAAAAGAACTCAAATGCCGGTGTAACGCAGCGCCTTAAAATAAAAAACCTGTTCTCGAATTAGCTGGCAGGTGACGATGTGCGATAACGCCAAATTCCAGAAAAATACCGATAAAGAAGTTCTCGAACGTTACTCACCAAGTGATTAATTTGAGACCAGGGCCTCATTTACAGCGTTGTGAATCATAACAGTATATATTGGTAAACAACATAACAGTATATATTGGTAAACAAATAAACCAATGTAAATCATTAATATTAACTTAATTATCTAGGAATCTATGAATAATCCAAGCTGTTTCACTGATAACTTTTCTCGAAAGGAGTATTTAATATTTATAAGAAAAAAATCTCTGAAGTTATTGATTCCTAACAATAGGCCTGGATCCCGCGTACCAAAAAAAAAATTTGATTAATTGCAAGCTGAAAATTTGTTAATACCTTAACGGTGTCTAGTCAGACAAACTATGGGGAACTATGGGAAACGTCAGATTACGAAAACGCCCCATGTATTTTGTCGGACAGAACTTCCAATTGATTTGTTTGTTACCGTTTCATTAAATTCTTATGCAAAAATCAGACTGCTATTTATCAACAACATGATTCCTGTCATTTGACATGTTCTTCGTGTTCCACTCATTAAAATGCCCAGTTGGTGATAAACACCAGTCTGATTTTTGCATGAAATGGTAACAAATCAATTGGAAGTTCTGTCCGACAAAATAACAACGTTTTGGTAGTCTGACGTTTCAAATTTTTAACCTGTTCCACAATTAAAACTTCCCCTGTTCCAGTGTTCCCATACATCAAAGTTTGTCCGACTAGACACCGTTAAGCTATTAACAAATTTTCAGCTTGCTATTAATCAACTTGTTTTTGGTACGCGGGATCCAGATCTACAATATTAGCTTCAGAATCCAGGTCCAGGTAACATCCATGCCACTTGGCTGGTACAACTTAAATAATCCATTTAGTTACACAGTACTACTGACGCAACTTATGCGTCATCGGTACCTTTGGTAAAACCTTTGTGACGCTACTCATGCGTCATGGGCACCGAACGTGTTAAGTAGCATGTCGCATACGAGTATTTGAATATGACCATCACAAAAGAAGGAATTGTGGACAAGATGATAGAGGAAAGAAACAACGAATGAAGGCATTCTCAACGGTACGCAACTTAACCTAACCTTGATCAACGGTATACAGCAGGAAAATCTAAATTAGAGAGAGTAATTAACAACAAATAAGAGAAATTATGAAGGTACAACACACATGATTAGATGATATTGTAACCCAACAACTTAAATGGTACAAATATGTTCAGAGTATCACCAATGATTGGTTAGAGTAGATTAGTAAACTCTTTCTTGTCCCCTAAATGGACAAAACTATGAATGAGCAACTTGAGACGAATTGTAATCTTCTCCTCCAAATGATGATGATGTCTTTACAAGGTCAATAATATGAATGCGAATTTTTCTTTGGAGCTCTAAGAGCTATAAGAAAATCTATAATTTATAGAATTTAAATTTTTTAGCTAAATGATACATACCTAAAGTCTGACGACCAGTAAATGTTTTTTCTAATTTAAGATTATGTACAATACTGACAGGTTTGTTTAGTGGACATTTGAAGAAAATCTGGACTTTAAGAGGAAACTCTCCCCAACCTCGTCTAGATAGATGAAACGGGGATTCCCTAAAATAAAAATGTATTTACCCTGTTTGTAAGATAAATATGACGAAAAAGATATTGTATTGCTTTATTAAACAGTTAACAGTTAATTTTAGTTTATTCCTTACCTAACTTCAACAACATCATGCGGCCTATAAGAAGAATGCAAGTGAAACACTACTTTATCTACAATGTGTGATATATCCGGATTGTCTTTCTCCCCTCTTACATACATCATCCACTTATGTGTCGTGTTATCTTCTAAAGACTGAATCCATTTGGATACATTACCGATCACCAACCTATGCCTTGTCTTCTTTCTATTCTTTGAGAACGTCTGATCACAATCACTGTTATTGTGTGGATTTGGGGTTGAAGTTTTAATGTCTAATTTAGGTCTTTTAGCTTCCGACGTCTGAGACTTAGAACCTATTTTATCACAGCTTTTTGAGGCAACTCTACGTTTGCCTTTTACGGAACAGAGTATATCCAAACTGGGGTTGCTTCCCAACAGTTTTTTAATTGCAGGATGAATTCTGTTTTGTTTGTCAAAACCTGAAAATAAGTAAGCCAATTAACGAATAAATACAACATTGAAAACTAAATCACAAGTTTGTTGTTGTTGTACCAACGCTTTACCATGGATGTGAATTAATTCTTGAGAAATGTTTCCTCAGAAATAAATCTACAGAAAAAATCATCCAAACTGATTTGAGACATCTAATGAAAGGCCGTATGAAGCTGGTTTTGTTGAATATAGGATGATAGCACGACGGTACTTTAGTGATAAGCAGACATACAATTTCAATACTGTATAACACTCTATAAGAAGTAGTCACTTCTGTCTCAAGTGCCACGTGCCATTATTTATTGTCTTTTGTTTTTGAAATCTGTATATCCACAATAAAAACAAATTAGAGGGAGTCAGAAAAAATTTGAGTATCGGAAGAAATTGGAGAAGGGTGCCAGAAAAATAAGAAGGACAAAGAAGTCAGAAAAAAAAATAGGAGGGTCAGAAAAAAAAAGTAAATCATAAAAATTTTTAGGGGGATACGATAAAATAGGAGGAACTAAAAAAATTGAGTACAGTGACTGTAGGGGCAATTGATTATATCCCCCGACACATGGCGACAGGTAAAATCACTAGTAGTCCAGGAACCGAAGCTTTTCACCTTGCAATTTTTACAGAATGGATTGATTTGCGTGAAAATTTGAGAATAAGTAATGGATAGTCCAAGGATCAAAATCTATATGATGCCGAAAGGCGCTTTTACCATGGGGGGTGGTTACCATGTCTTAGTTTACCAATCTCGGGGGTGGAAATTTTTGAAGTTATACTTTTTTAAGCGCGATTGAGATTGAGGGTGAATTTATATTAATCTGCGCGCATGCGTACACCGACAGTATGGTATTAGTCGTTATACGGGCTCTGATTGGGTGTTGAAATGATCTGTCAATAATAAATAATTGTTCAATATGAAGGTAAACAAATGTATAATATATTAGTTTTATTGTTGTGAGGACAGAAACAAAAAAGTTTATAATTGTAGTGACTTTTAAATAGTTTTTAAAGCAACAGGTACGTAATAATTGTAAATGTATCATAGGTACCTACCAAAATACATAGTATGTAATACTTTTATTTACATAATTTGATTACCATCAAAATTTCTATCAATATCCACCTAATATATTGTTTTCTTACTCTATGTTTTGTTGTATTTTTTCAATTCTAAATCATTTCAATTCAAAATCAAAATAATTTGATTTAATTCAAAAATGTCAAAAGTTTAATCCGTTTAGTTAGTCGATCTTCGCACATAATGACACATTGTCTCCGTGGCGAAGCGTTTAATGCGAATGAACCCCAATACAACGCCAATACCAACCGCGCTGATAAGTTGGTTCGAATCCCAATAGAAACTTTTTTTTTATACATTTTATGATTGTAAGTATATTTATTATATAATTTTATTTTCAGAAAATATGTATTTAGTTAAAAAATTTTCCGACAATTAATGTTCAGAAATCATTTGTGGCATTTTTAATGTGTTTGTGTTGTTTTATTCTTTTATTATTTTAATTTTTGGCACTGTTTTAATAAAAATGTTTGAGAAGTAGTAAGTATAAATTAGTTTAATATTTAAATAAAATATAAATAAAAATATAAATATAAATAGAAGTATAACTTCTTACGTGCGTACAAAGTACACACACATTCTTTTTTTATTATATTTTGACCGCAAAAGTTGATAAAAACATTAATTCTAAGCAAAAAATGTTCTATACATTTTTTTGATAAAATTAATAGTTTTCGATTTATTCGCTATCGAAAATGTTAGTTTTATATCGAAAAAATCAATGTTTTTCGATAATACTCATTTACGATTCACTCAATTTTTGCTGTAAAAAAATTTTTTTCAAACCAAGTTCTTGAGAATCAAATACCCTACAATTTCATATTTAAACATTTTTTCGTATCTCTGATGCTAATCTTTCTATTCTGAATAAAATGGCATTTTTTACCAAACTACAAAAATTCGTTTTTTGCTTTTAACTTCAGTTTTTTTAAAACCAATCATTCTAAGCCAGTCAAACTTCTATAATCTATTAATAATACATAAATAAAGAAGAATGAATAAGGTCAATGACTAGAAACACCGCTAACATACATTATTATGCTTCCAATTGGATTTCTCCTTTTTTTGTTCAAAAAATATATTGATTTTTTAACCGTAACTTTTTTATTTTTTATCTTAGAAAGTTTAAAAAATAATTTTGTAGGTTTTTACAAGATCTGTAAATCTATTAATATAAAGTCTATATATTAGTAGCAAAAAGAGGTGACTTTGAAAGGGTTGGTAAAGATGGTTTTTGCATGTTATTACAATTTTTAATTGTCAATAGCTCACTCAATTTTGCCGTGGAAAAAATTTTTTCAAACAAGGTTCTTGGGAATTAAATAAGCTACAATTTCATATTTAAACATTTTTTCGTATCTCTGATTCTAATCTTTCTATTCTGAAGATAAAGCCATTTTTTTCCAAACTACAAAAATTTGTCATTCGCTTTTAACTCCATTTTTTTTAAACTAATTATAAGCCGGTCAAACTTCTAGATCCTATTAATAATTCATAAGTAAAGTAGACCAAATAAGGTCAATGACTAATTTTAATTAGGGTTGTGATTAGAAGGTTGCTTCCGAGCACTTTTTCCCTGAAAAAAAAAGGGACTGACATTATTTTCATTATAAGTCACTTAATTTTTGAGCTAGAGAAAAATGCATAGTTTTTCCGTCTTTTAACTTTGAAAATACAATATTTAGCATTTGACGAAGAAGAGCTAATATAATAAAGTATAGCTTGATTACTATTGGTCTTAAAGAAAATTAAAAAAGACGGTTTTGTTTATTTTTTTAAAAGGTAGATTTTTGTTAAGTAAAGTTGTTTTGATAAAACGAAAACTTTTGGAGTTATTACCAGAAAACTTATTTAAAACATTTATTTTTTCGATATAAAACTATCACTTTCGATAGCGAATAAATCGAAAACTGTTAATTTTATCACAAAAATGTATAGAACGTTTTTTGCTCATAATGAATGTTTTTACCAAATTTTGTGGTCAAAATATAATAAAAAATTTCCACCCCCAAGATGGGGTGGCAACCACCCCCATGGTAAAAGCGCCTTTCGGCATGATATAGATTTTGAACCTTGGACTATCCACTACTTATTCTCAAATTTTCAAGCAAATCGATAAATTCTGTAAAAATTGCGAGGTTTTGTCCTATTTTAAGCTTCATTACTTGGACTATAGTACATATAATAAAATCTTAAACTTACCTGCAGTTACAGTTTCATCATCAGGAGATACTTCTAAATTATTTTTCTTGTAGTAAGAGTTTACTAAAGCATAACGCACTACATGTAATAATTTTTGCGCTCTGAAAATTTTGTCTTCAAGTTCTTCTAACTGCTTTTCCCTAGATGATAATTCCTCATCAAATATGTCATTGAGAGTTTTGGTAAGTATTTCCTCTGTTAATTGAGTTTCTGAAAAAAAGCAAAATAAATAAGTCATACAGACACTCCATAAAATTCCAGTTTATTGGAAACCAGGAAACCATGCTGACCAGTGACAAGGAAACCATGGAAACCAAGTTTTCATGCAGGAAACCGTGCTGAGCAGTATGAAGCTGATTCTTCAGATTAACTGTCAAATAATCAGTCACTAAGCAGCTTTGAAAATTACAGGAATAACAGAAAAAATTGTAATGGAAAGATAATTATAGTACATTCACTCGGAAGAAATGTAGATTGTCAACACAAGGAACGCATGATCAATTCATTCACACTCTCTAGAGGTGCTGAAGAGACTTGTTACATAATCACTAATATTGTAATTAATTGTATACAAAAGCGTAACGAAAGTAACAAGTAGGTATGGTACGTTTAGCAGTAAATGGTTGACTTCAATGGTCAATACTTGCACTGGTACTTCAATAGTATAAAAGGCCCGGTTTCAGGTAAAATTTAAACATGTTTGAATGTTTGTTTTTCTATAATCTTAGCAATTAAAATAGATTTAATTTATTTTAAAACTCATTTGAAAACATTAATTTCAGGTATATAAGGCAAAGGCAAATATTTTACATCCGTTTTTTTGTTTTTGTCGTCGTAATTATTGTAAATTTTGTGGATTCTTTGCTTTATTATATAGGAGTACCGTCTAGTCAGTGTTAATTGTCAAAAGACCAACTCTGTCTACCTCAGTTGCTTATCACTCCGGGTGGGTCTTAACAATGGGCCAGGTCAGATAAATTCAATAACATTTACGACCGCACTAATTTAAGTGAACCATTTACTGCTAAACAAACCATACTCACAAGTAAGAACAATCAACACCTCTACTCACTTGTTCTGTGCATGTACATACATATTTACAAATTACATTTCTGTCAAGTAAATATACTATAGAAATCAATTTATTTATCACCACATTTGTGTATGGGCTTAACAAAGGTTCTCTTAATTTGTGATGACCTCCCACACTACATAAAGAGAGTGAATTCTTTAAAAACAAGTTACGTATTCTATCTGGACCAGGATCTTTATTGGTATTACGATACCATAAGCATACTAGAATATGTCACAAATTTTAAGTAATAGTTAAGTAGTGAATATGGCTGTGACTGATATCAGGTCTATGACTCCAATGGTCTAGGTAGGAAAAAGAAGGATTATGTCCCATGTAGACAATGAAAACAAAAATTGGAGAGAAAACACTTAACCCTCCAGCGAACAGGAGAAATAAAATTACATTGTATTTCTATACGGGTCAATCCTGATGTAGAGAAGCAGATTAAAAAAAGTAAATAAATATAGGTATGACATGCAGGAGCTTGACGAAAATGCGAAAGAAAAAGGTTGGCCGTCAACGTAGATAAAACTAAAGCCCTAATACAAGCAAAGAACCAACGAAACTTGCAGAATTTAACAATAGACGACGCTAATATAAAAATAGTAGAACAGCTCACATACTTGGGTGTACAAATAACTGAGAAAGGCAGCGAGGAGGAAGAAATACGGAAACAGATAATGCTTGCTAACAAAGCACACTTCTCTCTGTCACAAGTGTTTGGATCCAAAGACATACATAGGAAAGTAAAGTTTAAAAAATATTTATCATCAAACCGCCAATAGCAATATATGGTGTAGAAATGTGGATCATGACTGAAAAAACAATAAACTGTATTAAGAGGATGGGTACGTATTTTCGGCTGCAATGCTATTCAAATGAGGATTCATTTTTTTCGAATCCTGAGAGAACTAATAAGTATTTTTAAAAAATTTAAACGCAGAATGAAAGATTACGTTATTATCGAGGGCCGAAAGTCCCTGAGAACTTGTATAATGTTTCTTTTAATAAGTTACAGGGGTGAAAAACTAAGACAAAATTTAGTGTGACATTTAATTTAAAATATCTCATTTAAAATAAACTTTTTATTTATTCTACGGGACTTTCGGCCCTCGGTAATAATATAGTCTTTCATTCTGCATTTAAATTTTTCAAAAATATTTATTGGTTTTTTCAGGATTCGTAAAAAATGAACACAATGTCCGTGGTAATATTTCCAAATATATCTTTGTCATACAACGCACTCAGTCGAATAGAATATTGTCAGCATACTGTCAGTCAGACAGTGACAATCAGTGACAATTTTAAATATTTGACATGGCATCGGGAATTTGTTGATTATGTTAATTAAATAATATTGATATTTAGGGCCGGTTGTTCGAACGTTAATCAACAATTATCATTATCAAATATTTAATTACTGTCACCAAACTGTCAATGTCAACTTTGTTTGGGTTGCTGAAAACATAATTAATTAAAATTATGAGATATAGGGCCGGTTGTTCGAACGCTAATCAACAATGATCATTATCAAATAATTAATTACTGTCAATGTCAACTTTGTTTGGGTTGTTAAAAAGTCTGTGGAGTCTATAATCAATTAATATAACAATAATTATTAACATAATTAATAATAAATCTCATAATTGTAATTAATTATGTTTTCAGCAACCCAAACAAAGTTGACATTGGCAGTTTTGGTGACAGTAATTAAATATTTGATAATGATCATTGTTGATTAGCGTTCGAACAACCGGCCCTTATTATCAATTATGTTAATAATTATTGTTATATTAATTGATTATAGTCTCAGAATTGTAATCAATTATGTTTTTAGCAACCCAACCAAAGTTGACATTGACAGTTTTGACAGTAATTAAATATTTGATAGTGATCATTGTCGATTAGCGTTCGAACAACCGACCCTAAGGGCCGGTTGTTCGAACGCTAATCAACATTGATCACTATCAAATACTTAATTACTGTCACAACTGTCAATGTCAACTTTGGTTGGGTCGCCGAAAACATAATTATTGGTGACAATTATGAAATTAGTTAATCAATTATGTTAACAATTGTTATGTAAATTGACTAACTGATCTCATAATTATAATTAAATATGTTTTCAGCAACCCAACCAAAGTTGACATTGACAGTTGTGACAGTAATTAAATATTTGATAGTGATCAATGTTGATTAGCGTTCGAACAACCGGCCCATAGTGTATTTGATAAATAATTGATTTAAGACGTGAACTTAATAAAAAGTTATTTATTGTGTATTATTTGTGGAAGATCCAAGCAGAGAATACATCAGGATAATATATATTCTGTGATCCAAGTATTTTGTTGTTAAAGATATTCAAAATTATAAGCGTTCCATAGTATTAACAATATATTATTAAAAAATCACTTTTCCTCTATTCTCGATTGAGTATTAGTTTTTGTTGTAGGTACATATAAATTATTACAATCACTGAATACATAGTTAGTGAAAAAATTATCACATTTATTAACTGAATTAATAATTTGCAATTATAAAAATAACAGTTATCCAAGAACATTCAAAAGCCATCTCTTTAAATTAATGATGACACTTTCAAGTAGAATGACATTCTAGTAATGTTTACATATCCATACCAGTGTGAATTTTACTACACGTAATTTGCCGTGTAAAGAAAGAAAAGGTAGGGATACCCGTAAAATATTTGTAAATTATGTACCGATGGCCTTAATACTTTTGAAAGTATTCAGAAAGGATACTTCAGAAGGATATTAAGGAGGATAGTGGGACCCATTTGCTACAATGCTATATGGAGAATAAGGTTCAACCACGAGTTACACCAATACTACAGAGAACCTTCTATAGCAAATTATGCAAAAATAAAAAGATTGTGCTGGGCAGGCATAGGAGAGAGAAAGAGAGATGGCATGCAGGTATAAAAACATTTTGACTATATATAAAAAGTAAAGAATGCGCTGATAAAGATAGATTAACAATAAAGACTAACAAAAACTAGGAAAAGTAGAAGAAAACTTAATTAATGACACTGGTAGAAATAGCGAATATTGAAGATAACGAATATTGAATTGAGAAAAATATATGAAGTGAAATAAACCTATGTAAAATAAGAATTTAAATGTTTGAATAAAACACATAAACTGTGATTTTTTTTAATAAACTAATAAATTTAAGTACTAGAAAGAAAATAAAATAAACATAAAATGAAGAAACATACAAACATTTTACTAACCACTGTATATAAATAATATTAGAATAACAAGAGAGTCAAAGTATGCTGTTAAATTTCAAATTGATCATTTAAAATCAATTTTAAACAAAAAATTTAAATTGTCAATAATCATTAAGTTTACTGTAATTAAGTATAATTGACACCCTGATTAAAAAATTAAAACAAATGCCCAATTTTGTGTAAATTACAAAGAGTAAGTTCGGTTTCTGACATGAAAATACAAATAATTTTATCAAAACATTGTTCTAAATACAATCATGTATACAAATATTGAATAATTCCGCCTTTATGGGAACAAATACACAAAAAATTAGACGTAGCTAAAAGTTAAAAATTTAATTTTACAATGCACGTACCTGCTTTATTTTTCTCTTCTTTAGTTCGCAAAGCTTTGCTATTGGCTGCATAGTCGGGATCAATCTCCATATTTTCTTTTTTATATTCAATTTTTAAAAATTAAAATACCTTATTACACATTTTACCTAACCTCAAAAATAAAAATCAATGATGTATGTCTGATAAGTTGGTTTTTGTTTGTTCCTATAAATCATCGATCCCATATAGTCGACCAGTGGAGTTTCTGGTATGTTTTGTGACGTAGTTGGGCACGATTTAGCAGGACGTTTATTTATTAACAGTTCTTAAGTCTAGTTTCAAATACAAAGTAATTTTTGTAATGAGTAATGAGCAACTTTCACTGCATAAAATAATACTGTTATGTAAAACAAAAGTGTTCCTTCTTCTTGTAATACCGATTATATACTGATTTCTGATTTTGTCTTGTCTTCTACCTGCTTGATTACTGTTAATTGTTTATTTTTAGTTTTTAATAGCCAAGTGGTATCTTTAGACAAATTTAGCTACCTGTACAAAATCATTAGACCATTCGGAGAAATTCAACAAGAACAAAGATTGAAATATTGGTAGGAAATTGATAAGAACTCTCAACAATTAGTAATATTTTAATTATGTACGAATATTTAACTAATGCCTGACCGGGATTAAATTTCAATTTTTTTTTAGGCATAACTTATATGTGTTGAACAAGCTTTTTGTATCTTTGGATGAACTAATAAGATTAGAAGCATTTGAGATGTGGCTATATCGGAGAATTCTTAAAATCTCGTTGACTGACCGGGTCACAAATGAGGAAATCCTCAGAAGAATGAAGAATGTGTCACGAGAAAAATCTTATTTCTCTGGACTAGTTGGCGTGGGAATTAGGATGTATTTCGTGTGAAGTTTCCTATTGGGCTGGTCCCTTTAGGTCTGTTTTCATTTCATAGATATTTTACTAATTGAAACAACTTCATACGACTAATTGTACACAGAGACATACCCAAGTACTAAGCCTAGTACTGACCACCATCCAATGTCGAAAGTTACTTTGGACACATTATGCGAAATGAATCCAGATACCTATGCTCTCCTACAAGCCATCCTGCAAGGAAAGATATATTTGCAAAGCTAGGACCAGGAAGAAGAAGAACATCCTGGGTGAAGAATTTAAGAACCTGGTTCAACTTCAACACAACATCTGCGTGCAGTTTATCTGCGCTGCTGCAGATAAAATAAAGATGGCCATGATGATCGCCAACATTCGTCACGGATAGGCACATACAGACGAGAAGAAGGATGAACTAATAAACCATAACCATAGTGATTATTAGTTAAATAATATCTCTTTGATTTTTTAAACAATGCTAAGATTGAAAAGCAATTTAAGCAAAAATATTGTTATGTTCTATGAGATTGTTCAAAAAAGAATTCGCGATTCCTGATATTCCTCTCTGAGATACTCCAGAAGATGACGTGCCTTTATCAGTGACACTGGACACCAGGTGCTCTGGGGGTCGTTTTTGAAGGCGTATTCATGTTCAGCGACTCCAAAAACCTCCAAGTATTTAATGTGTTTGCATCAATTTAGTACCTATCACCCTCGAACCTCCAGATGACGTGTCTTAGCAGTGACCCTGGGCACCAGGTGCTCCGAGTGTCGGTTCTGATGGCGTATTCGTCTTCAGGGACCCCAAAAACCTCCTGAATACAGTGCGGGATTAACCATTAGGCAAACTAGGCAGTTGCCTAGGGGCCTCGGCCCCAATATGGGGCCTCGTAGTGCCCAAAACAAAAAAAAAATAATAATTAGAATTAAATAAAAACATGTAAATCTTGTTGTAAAATTTCATATATCGCGCATTACCATAAACTCGGTTTCACACGGAAATTCACAGCTAGTGAAGCTGCAACCAGTGAAAATGCACGTGATGAAATAGAAATAGTTGAGGGAAACATAGCTTCCGTAACTCAAGAAGATGAAAAAAGATACAATGACAGTTATATTCCAGTTCAAGAAAAGAACCAGAAACCGAAACTAAGCTAAAAATTGAAGTTAAAGGTAAATTGGGTCCAGAATTCGGAAACAACATAGGATTATGGAATACCATAACTAAAGAAATATGGAAATTTTGGATTGGGAAAGGTTCTTCAGAATGTAAAAATCTTGATGGAAGTTTTTCAGCATCAAATAGAAATTTTGAAGGTATTACAAGATTTTTTACACGATCTATGTTTTTTGAAAATCAAAAATTAAAAGAGAATCGCTAACGTAGGTACTCTCCCTCAAATGAAAATGTTTGCTGCTTTCTATGTATTCTTTTTGGCGAACGTTTGACGAACACTCATCGACAGACAGCGCCTTTATAGTCGAATTTACAGCTCTCTGGAAATTTAATTTAATCAAGAACTAGATTACTGGATCCAAGTTCTGAAAAGAGTAGTCTCTGTTATTAAGTTTCTATCTTCTCGCGGATTAGCATTTAGAAGTGATACAGAGATCCTTCATTCACAAAATAATGGGAATTCCTTAGGCATTTTAGAGCTACTTGAAGAGTACGATCCTCTTTAAGCTCTCATTTAGCTAAGTATGGCAATAACGGTATGGAAAGCCTTCTTACTTATCTTCAAAGATCTGTGAAGAAATAACAGAAGTCATGGGAAAACACGTTTTAAATAAAATTGTTAAAGAAATTAAGGAAGCCAAACACTCTTTAAGTGTCGATTCAATACCAGATTTGTCTCATATTGACCAGTTGACTATTTATTATTAAGATATCTAGGAATGACCGTTTTTCTCACATTCATGCACATATATAACCATACTGGAGAAAATCTTTCTTTTGCTGCTTTAATCGTTTTAAACGACTGTGGCATTGATGTAAGCGACATGAGGGGACAATCATTTAACAAACATGTCAGGCAAATATAATGGTATCCAGGCTCATTTATCTAAGATTAACAAACTTGAAATTTACATTCCTTTTGCCTCACACTTCGTAATGAATGAGTTTTTAGAACGCACTAACGCTGTCAGTAAATCATTACAGAGATACGATATTGAACTTAAAACTGCAGATCGAGGATGGAGATAAAGGGGTTTTAGAGGGAGATGGCGGGGGCCGCATAGCTTGTTTTGCCTAGGGGCCTCAAGTTTCTTAATCCGGGACTGCCTGAATAACAAAATCTGGCCTTTAATTATCTTATTTTGACATGTTTATGCATTTTTGGGTGCATTTTATGCACCTTGAAATGCAACCATACATTTCTACCAATTTTTCTACGGTAGACTTTTTTCCTGACATCATCCTGAATACAATGCAAAAAGTTGCAAGTCTCTAGGTGCTGTATTTAAAAATCGACATTCCGGTCCCAAGTAGCAATTTTTCGACGCATTGGTTGTCAGTACAAACAAATGCACTGTATATAACGTTGCCCGAGAGCATTTTCAGTTGTTTCGGCCAACGACCCCTAACTCGACTGACATTACGATGTTACAACATTAAGTAATATCTTTAGTTATATGGGCAACTAAGTTATTACTATTGTGACAACTACATATCACAGTCAAGTTTTTTCAACAATCGCAACTACTTAAAAACGTTATAATGCTAAACTAATTTACGCCCATGGGTTTTCTGGCCGACTAGGTAGTTGTCTCTCACGACCACAGGGCCTTTACGTATAGTTCTATAGATATGTGACACGTTTACGGCAACTTCAGGAGCAAAAAAAGAATTTACTTTATAACCTTACTTTTTTCTTATTATTTTATATTTTATTTTGCTGGAAATTTTCGATTTATTTAACAACCTGTTTATTTGTTTTTTATTAGCTGGTTTCTCCATTGTCCATTGTTTTATCAGTAGATTTGATAAGCTCTAATCTTTGTATCAGCTTTGCTAGACATGGTTGCCAGGCCAGTTCTTACTCTTTCAGTACTATATCCGTTGCAAGATAATTTGGCTGAAACTCCGACAAAATATGTACTTTTTGTACATATTTTGTCTGAATTCCATCCGAATTATCTTGCAGCGGATAGTAGTTTTGCTTTCAAAAAATCAATAGAAATCAGTAGATTCTTTTTAGGCCCTGTAAATACAGTAAAATCTGTGTTAACGGTTACTTGTCAAAATCGCCCGATTTCATAACCAACTTAAAGTAAAGTTCACTTTAAAGTTGACATTTACCCATATATGAATTGTGATAAAGGTAGAGGTACCAACTTACTTAAAATTTAAAAAACTGATTATGAAACCGAGCGTTACAATCATTTTGAAAATTCTCCAAACCAATTATATGAAGATTTCCTTATTTAGATCTGGTATTTACCAGTTTCATTTCTAGACAAGGCGAAAACGGCGGGTTCGAAGGGAAAAATATTCCCATGAAATTTTTTTGCATAATCACATTCGTGAGACATCCCAGAATAAGGTTCAAGAAGTCGACCAAGTGAAAAGTGGGCCAATTTTTTTTAACAATTTTTTTTTAATCAAATTGCAAGAATCAATATTTTTGGCCCGAGCAATTTTTTCTTTAATCTTTTGGACCATTCTGGACAAAAAAGGTCTCTAATAATTTTTCTCTAAAGTTGATCGTTTTCGACTTATAAGCAATTTAAAATTGAAAAAAACGAAAAATGGCGATTTTCAAGGCTTAATAACTCGGTTAAAAGTTATTATTATGAAAGTCAATATATGACTAAATCAAAGCTTGAAGCCGCCCCTACAAGATCCTGAAGAAATTTTTGTCATTATTTTATTACTAAGCTGTTATTTTTAAGTAATAATAATAAGCGCCATTCACGTGTGCGGGGCTGTAAATGCTGAGTGCGAGAGAGAAGCTATTTCAGCAGTCCTCGCACTCACATTTACAGCAGCGTCAATACGATACAACCACTCATTGTTATTAATTAAAAATAACAGCTTAGTAGTAAATTAATGAAACAGATTTCTTCGGGATCATGTAACGGCGACTTTACACTTTGATTTAGTCACTTTCTGACTTTCAAAATAATAATTTTTGACCGACTTATTAAGCCTTAAAAATGGCCATTTTCGCGTTTTTCAAATTTTAACTTGCTTCTAACTCGAAAAAGATCAACTTTAGAGAAAAATTATTAGAGACCTTTTTTGTCCAGAATGGTCCAAAATATTTATTTTTGCAATTTGATTAAAAAAAAATTGTTAAAAAAAATTGGCCCACTTTTCTCGTGGGCGACTTCTTGAACCTTATTCTGGGATGTCTCACGAATGTGATTATGCAAAAATATCTCATGGGAATATTTTCCCAACGAACCCGCCGTTTCCGCCTTGTCTATTCTCTGTCCATCTATTATCATCATCTACGTCCTGAATCTTATTTTCGGTAATGACATTGGGAAATTGTAACAAAATGTCTAAAAATTAATTTAGAAATGTGGTGAATACTATTAAAAAGAAAATTTTATTTTAGTGATAACAAATATTGAAATATACCAAACATCTAATAAAAAACATTGCCTACTAGAATTTTTTAAATAATATCCAAAATATACCAAAACAGTAGATATCTACTAAATGTGGCAACGCTGTTAACGAGAATGATGCACTTCATTGCACTGGTCACATGACCTCTGTCACCCAATAAGAGAGTGCGTTCTAAAGTGGTTGGGATAGTCGGTCCAGGCCGTGTTTGGTCGGCGATTGGACTTCTCGGTTGTCTCATCCGTCTATGGTTCGTAATAAGGTATATTTTAAGTAATATTGGTAATGTTGTTTAATGCACCATTTTGGTTTTTTTGGGATGTAAAGAAAATAAAAACACAAAATATAAAAAATGCAGGCATTTTCTAATACCTTTAAAAGCACCATCAATACATTAAATTTATACAAAACATCTTTAACATAAATTCTGGCTTTTATATTAAAATTAGATTTTTTAAATTTACATATTTTTTGTTAAAAAGGTGATAAAAAATGAGCGCGTGTGTTTTTTAAAGGTGGAATATCCATATTTGACGGTAATCTGAGATGCGTTTATAAATTTCACATCAGGTAATTTTGTTTAAGTCCTTATTTATGTAATTATATAAATTTAAATACCTGATATGATGTCAAAATAGTTTACTTTTTATATAGGTAAAAAAACATAACCAGTCCGACTCTTTGAGCAACCATTGCACGCAGGCACTTTTTATAGTCGCTTCAGTTGTCTTATGCAACGCTTAAGGTTGCCTAGGCAACGTCAAGACAACTCAAAAATCGTCCACCAAATTAGTGCAGAATTGGGTCGTCTTCTAGGCAATAACAACGTTGTAACAAAACGTTGCCACGCGGTAGACAACGTTGTCGCGTCGACAAATTGCTACTTGGGGTGTTTTTAGTTTAGTGCTAAATGCCCCGGTCTAGGATTCGCTTCTTAAAAGTAATTTACTATAAAAATTGCTATAAAAAGTTATAGCAATCGCTATGAAACAGCTTTTCGACACTAAAATAATAATTCATGCACTGATGAGAGTGATGAGGCTAAGTTCACGGGAAAACTTTTGAGAACTGTTCGACAGCAAATGTTTTTTGGGGAGTCTTTGTGGGGATATTTTGTCAAAAAAAATTTGTCCGGAATTTTTGTGGGGATTTTTGTCCGGAGATTATTTGTCTGGGGATTATTGGTCCGAACCCCATTGAACACTGAATTTATCGGGATTCTGCCTGCAGTGACTTATTTTTATTATATATCAGTTTTATTTCTCTACTGATAACCATCCCGGGTCTCCCCTACAATCTTTAATTAAGTATAAAATAGATGTTACCATTAAAAATACTTTGTAATGGTAAAATAAATTTTATTATTCCCGGTTATTTATAGTGTTTTTCGCCTTCCGGTTCCCAGTTTCCAGCTTCGTCGGTCGTTCCATTCGCCATGGTGAAGATTCCTTTCCGACATTGCCTTCTGAATGCCGTCTAGTCAGGATTGTTTCGGCCTTCCTCTCTTCCTTCTTTCTCTTGGCGTCCATTTTAAAATTTGTTTTGGGAGCCTGTCGTCGTCCATTCTTTCTACATGACCATACCAGATCAGTTATCTCCTTTGAATTTCGTCTATGATGGTTGACTTGACTCCCATTATATTTCTGATTTGGTCATTTTGTATTCTTTCAAGCTTGATTTTCTAACCGATCTCTGGAAGTCCATTTCCGATGCAAGCAGGCGTAGTTCCAGGGATTTAGTAAGTTGCCATGTTTCGCATCCATAGAGCACTATACTTTTAAAGATGGAGTTGACGATGAGATGTTTTCCTTGATTAGATAGTTCTTTTGACCATAGCATCGGGTTTAGGCACCCAATCACCCTTTTTCCTTTCACGATCCTTTGCTTTTACTCCAGGGAAATAAGGTTTTTGTCGGGACACTTGAGCAGCCAGGTTGCAAATGTTTTTTTGGGTACTATATACCTAATACATTATACATACAAAAATGCCCGTCACAGTTCGGACGAGAATTTTAGTTATTAACAAATAAGGATCAAAAATGGCAGTTTTTTCGTTTAAATCGCTACAGGTAAAAATAGGATAATTAAATATCTTATTTATAGTATTCTTCTTTTAGTAGATGAGCCAATGTTTAAAACGGCAGTTTTTAAATTTTGGTCCCATCATTTGTTGCTTCGAAAATTGCAAAATAAAACTAAAATTTAGAAAATAAATTTGCTATAACTTTCGCGAAAGTGACCTTACGACTTTTATATTCCACAAAAAGTTGAGTCAAAGAGTTATTGTTCAGAAAATAATAATTATATAGAAATTTTGTGAAAACTACCTGAAAGAACTATAGTCTTGTTTTCAAATTATTGAAGAAAATCATTAAAAAGTAATTTTTGTCACTACGAAAACATTTTACTAAAGTAGAGTCATTTTTGGCTTGAAAACAATTTGAATAGCTTTGTTAATATTGACTGTAGAGTAAATTTACCTTGGAATTTCAAAAGCTGGTATTTTTACACAAATTTAAAAAAAAAACCTTTTCGCCTATGTTAATTACGGTCAAAGTTAGCCACTTTTATTATTTAATTCACAGTTACTTCAATATACATAAAATTCTCCTGTAACAGTGTTAGTTACCATACTACTCCGAAACGGCTTTGCCGATTTTTATGAAATTTTACAAGTGTATCCTATGGGACTGAGAATAGGTTTTAATCTATTTTTCATATCCATAAGTTATAAGGGGGGTTGCCCCCTGACATTTTTTTTTATTTTTTTTTGACAAAATTGTCTATCTTAATTTTATATGATGTAGAATTAAAAAATACGTACAACCCTTAATTTACACTTTTCTATCACCAACCCCTATTTGTTAATACCCATCTATATATTTACATCTATAAAATTCTCCTGTCACAGTGTTAGTTGTCATACTCCTCCGAGACCGCTTGACCGATTTTTATGAAATTATATATGTATGTTCGGTAGGTCTTAGAATCGGTCGTAATCTATTTTTCATATCCCTGAGTGATAAGGGGAACTCCCCCTAACATTTTGAAATGTTAGGTGGGGGTTTACGTACATAACGTACTCTACAAGACTACGAGTACATACAATTTACAAAAATTATGATCAAAATCCATCAACAAGCTCTGGAGATATTAATCGCAGCATATGTTTGAAGAATCAGTTTCATTTTTTGAGTGCACGGATTTTAATAATTCATTTCCACCGACCACAAATCGATTTCGTTAGAACGTTATTTTTAAAGCTTTATTAACAACTCTGTTGAAGTTTAAAGTTTACTCAAACTTTTACACATAAACTATATACCTTCAACTTCGAAATGGCGCTAGTTGGGTTGCTTAATTGTTATAAACAAAGTATGTAGCTGTCAATTAAATAAAAAAAAGTGGCTAACATTTACTGTAATTAACCTAGGCAAAAAGTGTTTCTTTGAAAATTCGTATAAAAATACCAGCTTTTCACAAGTCCCAAAGTAGTTTTAATCTACAGTCAATATTAACAAAGTTATTCAAATTGTTTATGAACTAAAAATGACCCTACTTTAGTAAAATGTTTTCGGAATAATAAAAATGGCTTTTTATTGATTTTTTTTAAATACTTTTAAATCATGACTTTTCTTCTTTCATGTGGTTTTCACAGAATTGCTATTACATTACTATATTCTGAACAATATTATTGCGAAAAATAGCTCATTTTGATAAACAAATTGAATAAAATTTGATCCAATTTACGAATCGTCTCAAATTTTTTTTTCATATGGACTCTTTCTCAACTTTTCGTGCAATATGAAAGTCTTAAGGTCATTTTCACAAAAGTTATAGCAATTTTTTTATTTTCGAAATTTTAGTCTTATTTTGCAATTTCTGAAGCAACAAATGATGGAACCGAAATTCAAAAACTGCCATTTTAAACCTTGGCTCATCTACTACGAGAATAATAGTATAAATAAGATATTTAATTACCCTATTTTTACCCGTAGCGATTTAAACGAAAAAAACTGCCATTTTTGACACTTATTTGTTAATAACTAAATTTCTCGTCCGAACTATGACGGGCATTTTTGTATGTATAATGTATTAGGTATATAGTACCCAAAAAACCCATTTGCAACCTGGCTGCTCAAATGTCCCGAACATGGTATATTTTTGCCTTATTTCCCTGGAGTATTCTATTTTCGGAGAATAAGCACCCAATTTTGCCCTGAAAAATATAGTAAAATAAAAACTCGAAAAAATCAATATTTTCGCACTAAAATGGTAATAATTAAAAAACAGTAAAAAACAGTTTATGTTGAAATCGTAGAAGTTAAAAAAAATAGAAGTTATAGCTTACTATAGGTTATACCTATTAACGAAAAAAGTCGTCAAATGACTGGCTATTGAATAATTGTTCTGAACCCTTTTAAACTATGCTTTTTCCCCTCTTATATGGCGCAACTGTTTTAAATGCGGTTTCAAACTGATCGGGCCCGCAACTGATTGTGACCTTGACAACGCAGAGCAACGGGGATTCGCCTACGACGCGATTCGGCTGAAACTGGTTGTTTTGTGGTTTTCAATCAGTCTAAAATCGATTATTTTTGGTCACAGTTGCGTTGCAGTTGGGCGTGTTTTGTCTATTCAATTATTTGTTAATTTTATCTATAATAAAATGTGTGACCAGGAATTAAACATTAAATTCGTCAGAGAGATTGAGAAATATGAAGCTTTATACAATAATACACTTTCTGATTACTCGAGGAAAGATGTGACTGACAAAGCCTGGCAAAATGTGGCAGCTGTAGTAAATATGTCAGGTATGATTTTGTTTTTAGTTGAGTAACAAAAATGTAGACACCAAAATTCAGGAAATTTTATGATCATTCTGAGTTATTCTTCGTCTTCCAATGGCGTACAAGATTTTTTTTTATAAGAGTGAGAGGTAGGTGTTTTAGTTGAGTGTCAAAAATGTAGATACCAACAGGAAATTGTGATGATGATTCTGAGTCAAGATTATGAATTATTCTTCGTCTTCCAGTGGCGTACAAGATTTTTTTGAAGTTATACTTTTTTAGGCGCGATTGAGATTGAGGGTGAATTTAAGTATATTAATCTGCGCGCATGCGCACACCGACAGTATGGTATTAGTCGTTATACGGGCTCTGATTGGGTGTTGAAATGATCTGTCAATAATAAATAATTGTTTAATATGAAGGTAAACAAATGTATAATATATTAGTTTTATTGTTGTGAGGACAGAAACAAAAAAGTTTATAATTGTAGTGACTTTTAAATAGTTTTTAAAGCAACAGGTACGTAATAATTGTAAATGTATCATAGGTACCTACCTATTTGAACCTACCAAAATACATAGTATGTAATACTTTTATTTACATAATTTGATTACCATCAAAATTTCTATCAATATTCACCTAATATATTGTTTTTTGTTTTCTTACTCTATGTTATGTTGTATTTTTTCAATTCTAAATCATTTCAATTCAAAATCAAAATAATTTGATTTAATTCAAAAATGTCAAAAGTTTAATCCGTTTAGTTAGTCGATCTTCGCACATAATGACACATTGTCTCCGTAGCGAAGCGTTTAATGCGAATGAACCCCAATATAACGCCAATACCAACCGCGCTGATAAGTTGGTTCGAATCCCAATAGAAACTTTTATTTTTTTATTTTTTTTTATACATTTTATGATTGTAAGTATATTTATTATATAATTTTATTTGCAGAAAATACGTATTTAGTTAAAAAATTTCCGACAATTAATGTTCAGAAATCATTTATGGCATTTTTAATGTGTTTGTGTTGTTTTATTCTTTTATTATTTTAATTTTTGGCACTGTTTTAATACAAATGTTTGAGAAGTAGTAGGTATAAATTAGTTTAATATTTAAATAAAATATAAATAAAAAGTATATTAATTTCGTTTATAATCATTATAATCATATAATAGAAGTATAACTTCTTACGTGCGTACAAAGTACACACACATTCTTTTTTTTATAAGAGTGAGAGGTAGTTGTTTTAGTTGACTGTCAAACTTGTAGACACCAAATTTCAGGAAATTGTGACGATCATTCTGAATCAAGATTCCGAGTTATTCTTCGTCGTCCAGTGGCGTACCAGATTTTTTTTTATAAAAGTGAGAAGTAGTTGTTTCAGTTGCCCTTCAAAAATGTAGACACCAAATTTCACGAAATTGTGATGATCATTCTGAGTGATTCTTCGTCTACCAGTGGCGTACACGATTTTTTTATAGGAGTAAGAAGTTGTTGTTTTAGTTGAATATTAAGTAACTATTAACTTACTAAGCTCTGAACAAACCGTCAATTTTTAGGATTCATCTAGTTTTTTTAAGTTCTGTAAATTGCAAATTTAGCGTAGGTCTAGCTTTAAGTTACCTTTGTTTTTTTCTGTAATAAAACTCTTTATTCCGTGGTCTGCTTAGTCTGTGGTTAAGTCATTCTGAACGACCCCTGGGATTGAAAAGTTTTTTTCCATCACTATCCTTGATTGGTGGATTAGGTTCGTAATAGTCTTAGTGTATGGTAGGTTTAGTTAGGCGTTAATTTTAATAAATGGTGCTGCCTAAATGGGCACTGCTCCCAAAAGCCATAAAATAGTAAAAAAATCATTGTTTTGTAACCCAAGAAAATTTGTCACACCAAAATGATGCTGTATTGGTACTATTTTCTGTTCAGTATTTTTTTTTTCATTTTAGTTGCTGACTGCAAAGAGAAATGGCGTAACCTACGTACAGTTTTTATACGTAAAATTAAACCTCTGCCAAGTGGATCCGTGGCAAAAAGAAGAGCGTATTACTTAGAAGAAGCCATGCAGTTTATTTTGCCTTTCGTCAAAACATCGGCTCTCTCTACACCTAGGGATTTACCATCAGTAGCACACCTATGTTCGGCTAGTACTAATGAAGATATTGGTGAAGAGGAAACGCCTGACGACATGCTAAGTATTGAGATAAAAACTGAGATAACAGATTTCACCGTTCCGTTACCTCCTCAAGCTCCCCAAACGATGTGCTTAGATACCAGCTCAGCACCTATCTTGCCCCCTCGAAGTGAGACAAATTCGATTTCAGTAAAAAGATTAGCAACAGAAGTAGATCGAAGTGTGGCTGAATACTTCCAAGCTAAGAAAAGAAAGCTCAGTGATGTCACTTCTACAAAAATGACCAGTGATGCTACTTCTACAAAAATTGAGCAGCAAGAGAGTCTCAGAATGTTTTTGATCAGCTTGCTACCAGAATTAGAAGAGCTTAATCACAATCAAATTAAGTTATTCAAAAGACGAGTTTTATCTGTTCTGGACGAGATAACAACAACATCCCAACAGCAGCTACCAGTTTCTAGATACCAAGAAGTATCCTCACCTCAGTTTGATTCCTCTGACGGGTTAGTGTATCGTCCTACTAGTCCACAGTACTGAGCAACCGAAGTTTATAAAACTGATTCTCAAAAGATGTGAAAAGAGCATAATAATCCTTAATACTTAATTGAAAAAAATAAATTTGTTAAATTTACCTCAAAGTGACTAATATTTTTTCTTCTGCGTTTACTCTTTCCCTAATATTTGTATTAATCTATTCGACAAATGGACACACCATTCTTGTTAACTGCAGGCAAGATTCTTTTGACATTCTTTAAAAATCTATAAATTTTTTATATCAGTTTGAGTCTGTTGTTCCTACGAATAGACAAGATTTTGCATTTTATTGTTCAAGGTAGGGATGGACCCAATACTCACTATGAACTCCAGGCACCCTGAGGTACCTGGTTTTCTTCTCTGGTACCTAGACATGAGTCTATGAACATGACTAGCCCATCTTAGACGCCGAGGTTTAATTTTTTGGACTACGTCGCTCGCCCTATACATCTGCTTGACCTAAGCATTTGTTCTCATTCGTTATTGGTTGCTATTAGGGTCGTGATAAGGTCCAAAGATTCTTCTGGGGATTTTTTTCCCAAAACATCTAAGTTTTCTTTCAATCTTGAGGTACTGATTGTAATCAATAATGTCCTCATCCGAACTCAACATCAATCAACAAGTAAAACCACGACACTGCTTGAATAAATAAATACAACTGATGTAAAGCTATTCACTCCAGTGGGGAAAAACAGAGGTTTTATTTAGGTTATAAACCGATTGCAAAAGAGACTACTTTTTTCAACCGTTCTTTTAAAACAGTTGCACCATGAACGCTGGACCACATAAGTAGGAGTTGGGTTATTCTAGTGATGGTTAAAAAAAGTTCCCATCATCAGGTGGCCGATCCTCTACTGTCGACCAATTTATTAATCCTACAAATTTATAAATATAAATGGTTTCCAAATTAAAAATTTTTTACACCCCTGTCATGAAAAATACACTTACTACGCCACTGAAAATATATATTTTTTAAATTATTTTATATGCATAACCGAATAATGAAATAAAAAATGGATAACTTTTGATAGTAACCTCGAAATTAATGTGTGTAACCTTAATAGTAACCTCGAAATAAAATAATTAAAATCTAAAAGAAAAAACAGTGTTTTCTAATTTTTAATTCAATTTTTGCATTGGGACACCCTGTATTAGTTCTGTGGTTTTTTCCGAGTTGCGCCAGGCCAGAGGTTAGGCACATGCCCCGGAATCTTATATGAACAAACTGGGGAATTTCCCCCATCACTTTCACTACCGTCAGCTAATAAAGAGAAATGACAGCCTATCTCGCTCACGAAGACTTTAACCAATCATATATGTTAACGCCATATCTGAATGTCATAAATAAAATAATCAAACGAGGCTTAACTCGGCAATGTCAATTCTGTCAAAAGTAATGACAGTTAGTGGAAAAAATTTTCCATTAGTTTACAGTTTTTATTTTTTATTGTATTACCTTTAACGATTTGTTCTTAGTAATTTCAATTTAAGTTGGTTCCTTATCCTTCGTTGATAAAGTGTAGTTTTGTTTTAGTTACGAAACGAAAGAACTTTTGTGTTGTGTTAATAAAAAAACTGAACATGGTTTATTATTGTTGTGTACCCTTGTGTACAAATCATAGAAAAGTTAGAAAAATGCATAGATAGGTAAATAGTAATTAGTTTATAACTGTTTTATCTGAAACAACAAATAAATACACGTACCTATATTTAGAAAAACATTGTCATAACTTTTTTTATATCCCTTTTCCTTACTAAATTTGACAGCAAAACTAACATATTTTTGTAACTTGGGAATTCCGAATAATTTATGAATATTACTTAGATATTATTTAAATAAAATACTTTAACAATCTTAGTAAGTTCTGGTATTTTATTTTAATAATATAGGTGAGATTATAAGAAGATATTTTAATTAGTAACGAAAGGGCCCGCAAGAGGCGCTGAACGGATGAAATTAATGCTTGTCCATTTAAATTTCCCGCCAAATGGTGATTAGTTAACACTACGGTCGCAAGTGGCGAAAGGAACCAAATTTTTACAGTGAGTTGCCTATCTATCCGGTAATACTATATTATTAATCTATGGTTAGGCAATTATTAATGCTTGGACTAGTTCGGACGGAGTTCCCCTTCCCAAAAATTCTTGAACGTTTTCTCAAAATTTAAAATACACGAAATTAAATAATAAAAACAAAATGTTTACATGATAATATGTAGAATATATGTACAAAATTGTATATATGATATTATAATAATCAATATTTCACTTTCATAGTAAATGTTTTTAATTATTTGGGGCACAGTTCTTCTAACACCATTTGACAGGTAAGTTTTTTAGGTTATTTTAAAATTTTAAAAATATTTATTTTTTAAAAGAATATTTTTAAATTATCAAATAAAAGACATAATAACAATGACAACGAAAGTAATGATAGTGTCTCTAATACAAGCGAATTTTTTCAATAATTTCGCAGAATAGGGTTTGTTTTGCTTATGGATCAGGAATTAAAAAAAAAACATAATTTTCAAAATCAATCTGAAAATATTATTGATATAATTTTTTGTGTGAATAATCCATCTTATTGGCATGAATCTAATACAAAGAAGAAAAGACGAATCCATCCGAATATAGTAGTCAAAGTATTTTGGACATAACTTTGTATCCCACTATCACTACTTACTTATGTATTTAATAATTTTATTGTTTTTGTATTTTGCTTACGTTTGTACCTTTTTACAGATATGGATAATACATCAGATTCAGATTCGGTAAATTCTGATGAAGGTATTAGATATAAGACGAACTCAGTTCGAAGCAATCAAGATGTAAAAAAATATGATAGCATCGTTGAGGAGAACCAATCCTTTGGACCATCATTACCTTTAGATTTACATAAAAACATCTCAATAGGACCTGCTTTACCTCCCAAGCCACAGGAGAAGATAGCAGAAGTTGTAGGACCAATGCTACCTCCTCATTTACAAAAAACTAAGGAATTAGATATTGAAGAATCCAAAGTTATAGGACCTGCTCTACCTCCTCATTTGATGAAGAGCCAAGAAAGTGTAAGTCCACCTCAGACTTTGGGACCAAGTTTACCTCCTCACTTACAGAAACCTTTGCAAAATAATACATCAATTGGTCCTGCACTACCTCCCCATCTCCAAAGTAAAAATCTACCAAAAGAAACACCAGAATCAAAATGTTTTGGTCCATCTTTACCTGATCATTTAAGACAACAACTAGCACAAGTAGCTGAGTTACAATCAGAAGAAGAAGATGTGTATGGTCCTGTTCCAGTTGGTTTCAGTGGTTCCAAGGCTCACATTGAGTTGGAAGAAAGAGCCTTACAAATGAAAATTGATATGTTAAATCCCAAGGGTGAAAAAGAACCTACAAGAGAGGAATGGATGTTGGAGCTACCTGCTGCTAAAGCTACGCATTTTGGCTTAGGACCTCGGCAATTTAGAGCTAAGGAAGCACCAGATATGTCTGACAGGTAAATAATTTTTTTGAATAAAACGTGTGAACTATTTTTCCATCTGCAGAACCATCCATTTGTCTCTTTGAAGTTCTCATTACCTAAATTTTTGGCTATTTCTACAACTTTTTCTTTTAAAACTAGACCGCTGATAGGAACATTTTGGGCCCTCTTCTCAGTAAACCACTCAGCTAATTGTTCAACCCCTAAATCTTTCCAACTGGTTTTTCATTTTTGGGTTAATGTTTAATTAGTTCGTCAATTGTTAATAAAACTGTCTTGATTTTTTAAAAGTTTGCTCATCTGAGCTTGTGAAATTTCAACGTTTTTGCACTTGGATTGTTTTGTGTATTCAATAGGGAACTTGCATAAAATTTTAAATTCGAAAAAAATGTTATAAATCACAACAGTTATAATGTTATAATGTTATAATTAAATGTTATAATTTAAAACATGTATCAAAGATAAAAAGTTTTGTTTGGCTTTCGTTTGGCCCCTAAAGACGATTAAAAATTCAAATTATTCCAGTCAGGCCAAAAGCGTCGTGACATCATCCGGTTATATGTTTACATTCTTCCAACAAAGTAAACAGAATTTTAAATTAGACGTTATAAACGTCAGTAGAAAATACAGTTATGTGATGTTAGAAGTGTTTTTGATCGTTTGAACTATTCATAGAAAACTTGTACTTTTACAAAATGGTTTTATTTTCCATAGTAAACCTTCTTTCCTTTCCTTCAATAACTATATCAAACTCCAATGTCAACAAACTGGTATATATTATTACAATGACATACGATAAATGTTAATAGAATATAAATATTTTTCCTTTATTCCGTGACGAGGTATACCCAAGTAGGTGGAGGCCAATAAACTAAAGAAGAAGAAGAAGTATATACCTAATTATAACCATAAACGGAACCATATGTGTGACGTCACGGGTCGTATGAACTATTTTAAAATACACAAGACTTTAAATCTGTACTTCTAAGTTATTATGAGTTTTTGAACCGTAAAATTTTGGAAATCTCATTTTTATACAAAACTGAACATTATTATGTAATAAAAAAATGTATAAGTTCCCTATTACATTAACTGTTTCTTTTACAGTAAAATCCTTTCTCTTCAGATTTAACGATGTCATAATTCACTTGCAAACATGTAGGTGAAATCTAAATTAACTATATCGAAAAATTGATTAACACGCAATGAAGTAGATGGGCAATAGAAATTTTTAGACAAATGAAAAAGTGCTTTATACCTGTGAATGTTTTGGGGAAGGGTCGAATTGGTGCTCATAACAAAGTAATAAAGTATAATTATTACCTGACAAAACCTAATAAATCAAATATCATTTAAATTTTCAGGAAATTGTACATTCATTTACAGAATTAGAAAAAAATGTTAAATACAAAAGTTATTCGATTTTTAAATTATGATTTTTTGACATATATATCATACTAGTGACGTCATCCATCTGAGAGTGATGACGTAATCAACTATTTTTTTAAATGAGAATAGGGGTCGTGTGCTAGCTCATTTGAAAGGTTATTCAATTCTCTATTCAGTAATATAAACATTAAGATAATTATTTATACAGCGTGTCAAAAAATTTTTTTAAATTAAATTAATTGACACAAAAAGAAGAATGTATGTTATTTATTTATTTCAAAATATCTTCTACTGCTGTTAGCAAACAGTAATAAATGTTAATTGAACAAATAAACATTACTTTTCACTTAAATTCAATGTTCAAGCTGCCACCCATCTGCCTCTTGGCAGTTTAAACATTGAATTTAAGCAAAAAGCAATGTTTATTTGTGCAATAAACTTTTATTTCTGTTTTCTAACAGCAGTACAAGATATTTTGAAATAAATAAATTACATACATTCTTCTTTTTGTGTCAATTAATTTAATTAAAATTTTTTTTGACACCCTGTATACGACCCCTATTCTCATTTAAAAAAATAGCCGATTACGTCATCACGCCCAGATGGATGACGTCACTAGTATGATATATATGTCAAAAAATCATAATTTAAAAATCGAATAACTTTTGCATTTAATATTTTTTTCTAATTCTGTAAATAAAGAACTTTATACAGGGGGTCAAAATATAGTGAATAACCCTGTACATAAAATTGTCTATTAATATATTTATAATATATTATTTTTCGTGTATATTGTTTTAGGTCATCATGGACGGATACTCCTGAAGATCGATCGAAGAAGAAAGCAAAAAAAGAAACAAAAGAAGTGGATTTACAAAAAGAGGCTGAAATAAAAGAGATGAAAAGAAGGGATAAAGAGCAAGAAGCAATAGTAAAAAAGAGTAAAAGGTCCAAAGAAAGTTTAGTGGATATGCATATGAAAAAAATGAAAAAGGACAAGGTAACAAAATAGTAGCTTTTTATTAAAATTTACGTTTTTCTATATATCTACCAGTATGAATATTATGATATATTCGTAGATATTGATGTCTATTTCTACCTACAATTACAAGCTCCAAAGGTTGAATTACTACATTCCTATATTTTTGAAGTTATACTTCTTTAGACGCGATTGAGAGTAAAATTTCATAATACTGCGTGCATGCGCACACAGACAGTATGTACTTAGTTGCAATGAATTGTTCACAATTAAAAAACGGCTCCGAACTCTGGAGAGGAAACATATAAGAGGTAGAGCATTGGACTAGAGATCGAGAGGTCGCGGGTTCAAATCCCGGATGATTCACGTATTTTTTTAATTTTTGGTAGTTTTAATAAAAATTTTTTGAAAGTGTTAGGTAAGAAAGTTAGTATAATATTTAAATAAAATGCAAATATAAACAGTTAAGTATATTTATTTCGTTGAAATTATATAATAGATGTATAACTTCTTACGTGCGTACAAAGTACACACACATTCTCTTTTTTATTGTTTCTTATAATATTTATCAATTTCTTCCAGTTTTTCCAGTTTGCTCTCATTGTCCAGTCTGCCCTTTTTCTTTTTTTGTTCCCTTTGCTTCTATTATTCTAGCTTCAAAAATTGTCTGTAATTTTTTTCTTCTTTTGGTGTTCTTTAATATCCTGTTAATTATTATTATAAAAATTAGTGGACTTAAACTATTTCTTTTGTTAGTAATAATTCGTGCCATTTATTTTTTTTAGGATGACTCAGGACCAGCTGAAAGGCGCCCCTTTAGTCGTGAGGTAGATCTTCAGGTTAATCGTTTCGATGAGGCAGCAAAAAAGGCAGTACTGAAAAAAGCCCAACTTTTAGATACTCGATTTTCAGCAGGACAGTCCAAGTTTTTATAAACACAAGTTTTTCCACAGGACATTCCAAGAATGCAGTCGAAAAACAGTTTTATCTTGCATGTTGATAGATAAAAAATTGAAATAAACATAATATTTTATTTTGAAACAGCAGGAAAAACACATCTTGTACTAACATGTATGTTTTATTAAATTTTGTTCACTAAATAAATGTAAATACAGTTTTGGGATTGTATACTACCAATTCTCTTGTAGCAGTATAATTGTAAATTATACTAATCTTACCATGAGCGCCGCTAGGAATATTTTCAGGGAGGTGCATCTACAACACATACTATTAACCAATTTAAAATGTAGAGCTAATTTTTCCAGTCATCAATCGTTTCTTTGTTGTGTATAGAAAGGATTATTATAAAAAATACTTTTGATGGACGAGAGCAAAAAGAAATCACTTGGTGCAAATCAGGGTAGTGTGCCGTACGGCATCTTTCACCTCGTGGAAAAAATCGACATGGGTTCTGTTTCTACAGACCGGCTATATTTTCGAGTTGAATGCGGAAATGATATTCTAAAGAATAAAATCATCAAATTCAAAATGAATTGACTGGAGTTGTTCCGATGTTCTTAAGAGCAAAATAATATTTGGTTAAAAACAGTTATCTACACAATACATAAAAATCGCCTTTATTTGGTTACAAAAATATTTCTTATATACAATATTAAATATATTTCACTTACCTAAACACTTAATAATTCTAAAACCAAATTATTTATTTTCAAATTTGAATATGAACATTTCATGCTTTTCTTGAGACAAATTGTATGCAAATATAATAAGTTAAATAAGGTAAGTTATACATTTAATTGTCTAGCACATATGAGAGAGAACCATATACCAGTCTAGCTATACTATATGGACTCTAAATTTTGCACTAAAGTTATTAAATGCTAACAAAACTGAAAATATTTCTATAATAAGTAATTGTTTAATTTATTGTATCGTAGTTGTTTCTAAAGACAACGTTCCATCTCTTTCCGTATCTTACTTACTTCAAATAAGCTTATGTATATGTTACGGTAAGTATAATTAATTGGAAATTATTAATAATTGCCGGTTATTATTAATACAAACCAAATAGCTAGGTAAAAGTAATAAATATGCCAGAATTAATCACATCGACCGGTAATTATTAATAATTCCCGGATTAGAACGGTAAATGTGTTAAATTTTAATACCGTTAAGTGCGTAGAAGCTTGTGGAGTGTAGGGAGGTTTATTAGTCACTGCGACATACCAAAGCTAAATACGGCGCATACGCATATCACAGTGTTAGTCAAGCTGTAGTCGGCCACTGTAATACACTATTTAATGTATTAAATACATAACGATAAAGCAAGATTAAAACCATCCTTACCTCCTGGTACTTTATCCGAAATCAGAACAAGATTTAGAAGCGATAATAGCAGATCATTATAATCACGCTGACGATGGAGCAAAGCATCGTGGTGATATGCAACTCGACAGTACAACCGAAGACCGAGGATTCACAGTTAGCAAATACTGAAGAAACAGGTAACACTAAGAGCCCAATGGAACATAATGCGTGTGCGATAATTGCTGTAAATGAGGAAGACAATGCCAGTATTGGAGTTAAAGCATATGAGAGACACGAAGAAGATGGCACTGCAATCGACAAAACTTCAAAAGAAAATTCAGGAGACTCGGGATCTTGCTAAACAGTTATTTGTAAAAGAATCTGACAGAATGTTGAAGCATTCCAATGATAGATTCCCTGTTGAAAAAGTAGGTCAAAGTGTTAGAGTGCAAATTCCAGAAGTTGATAGAGCTAAGGCCGATAGCCTAAACATTATTGACATTATTATTTCTGTTATAGATAAAAAGCTATAACACTTATTTCAGTCAATGAAGCGCCTGATACTCACATAAGTCTCATTGAATGCGTTCGCAAAGATTCGAATATAGGCAGTCAAGGATTCCGCCACTGCAATTGTAGTGGCGAATGCAATTAAATACGCTGCAAACGCAAAAAATTATGCGTTCTTTGTAATTCTAAGTGCCACAAGAGCCTTTTCTATAAAAACAAGTAATTATAGTCTAGTAACTTAAAGCCTAATGCGTGTGTATGAGTTTTTTTTACTTATAAGGTGTCTATCTAAATTTACAATCAAGATTCAGTAGAAATAAACAAACCAAGACATGTTAAATGCTACTAGGATCACTTCCGAATCATAAGTTTATACATTGTAAATTATGATTCAGGAGTGCTCCTAGTAGCATTTAACGTGTCTTGGTTTGTTTATTTCTACTGCATCTTGATTGTAAATTTAAATAGTCGAGTTTTGTTATTGATAAATTCTGTTTAAGTGTTGAATGCCTGGTTGCACCAACAAAACTTAAGCTCCAGCTTGGCCCAGCTCAGTTTACAGATATGGCCGCTTTAAGTCTCACTTACGTTGCATCATAATTTTCGTTATCTATGCAATCCTCGTGACAATCCATTGTGGCAAGCTTAAAATTGATCTAAGAGAGTCAATGGTGCAACGCGTATGTTTCGTAAGCTGAGCTTTAAGGCACGGCTTAAGCTTAAGATCAGTTGTTGCAACCAGGCATAGCTAACTTTATTATCAAATTTCATAAATAAGCAATAGTGAAGCCCAAAATGCGTTTTTATTACATTAACCAGAATTGTTAGGAAAGTATTAATAATAGCCGGTAAATCTGATTATAAAGGCATTATTAATCACATTTACCAGCTGCTACGGTTACTATTAATATTTACCGGTAATTATTAATACAGAACGGATTTATCACATCAACCGTAACATATACATATAAGAATATTTACGTTTTTAACACTTCTTAAAATCACCTCTCATTAATAAATAACATGCAGATAACATTATAAATATACCTAATAATGTATACTGAAATGTTAATATCCAAAAACAAAGTAAATACGCAGTTCTATTACAATAATTTTTTGAATTTATGTCGTAGTTAGGTTGATATTCTGTGTACACCACATATGTACCTAAAATACAGAAAAAGTTTATTATATTTGTTCCGTGGTGTTCACGGAAACACATAAATAAAATAATATTAATAAAACGCAAACAACTGTCAATAATATATTTATTTATTTTTGGTCAAAAAAGGCGTGCTTTGTTTATATCTCGTAAGGGTTTGTTATTCTTTCGCCCAGCGAGGGTTTATGACACCGACCGACGCGACGCCTGCTGGGTTGTGTGAACCGTCTGGAGGCTGTGTATCGACTGAACTAGACCACAAACACTAATCTGTCATTATGTGGTTCTACCATATGGCCATACAGGCGACAATTTATTAAATCTGGCGTTTAAAAACTGAAAACATTTCTGTGGTTTTTAAGGCCGCATATGAAATGCCTCCCGAAAAAGGGTTTCTTACCTGTCGCTAAAATGGTCACATATGAATTGCCTCCCAAGCTTGAAATAAATTACATGCTTCTAATCTTTATGTGAAGGTGAGACGTTGCCACATCTTCGTCCCTTTGTAAATTTTTGGCAAAATTGGTATTTCGTTATTTAGTTTATTTTATTTTCAACCTTTATGTATTAAACATTATTCACCATAGGCGGTATTTATAAATTTCAACTAACTTATACATATACAATTAGTTTTATATCCATTATAATATATTTTATAATAACCATTATTTTTTGTTACTAATAAATTAACAAAAAATACAAAAACATAATAAGTATTTTATAGATTTATTAAAAGTAACATCACAAAAAATTTATTTGAAAATTACAAAATATTTTTCCTAAATTTATATGATACTACTTTGACAAATTCTAATCTATTTATTTTACATTCTCTTAATTCTAAAATATTTTCATTTAAAAATTTATTTTTGCTCTAATTTCCGCAACAATTTTTTTTGGTGTCGAAACAGAATTCATTTTAATGTAGATATTTATTTGAAATTGTAAAATTATATCAATAAAATTATTAATGTTAGGATGAGGGCAGTAGAAAGAAGAATCATACTTGCAATGAAAACTTTCACATGGGTTTGTGGTTCTTTGTAAAGATAAAAAGTGCTCGGCCCAAAGATGTAGAGGAAATGTTGAATTTTCAGACATGTAAACTCAGAGAATATAAACTCGTATTCAGAGAATATAAACAAACAAAAAGATTAAGGTAAAAGTACCTATTTATGGAATCATTAAGAAGAGATTAGAATCGGAATTGGAATTACCCAGAAAAGGTGGATATTAGATTGTCGGGTATCAACTTTCTTTTCTAAAAAGAAATATGTCGTACTGTTAAATATTTATGTGAAACAAATTTCGTCGGTGATTCTGCAAAAACCTCGTATATTCCGTTAAAAAATACAAATGTTAACGTAATGAAAATGCCAAGAAACCTAATTACGTTAACATAGTTACGAAATGACATTTTCATTACGTTAACATGTGTATTTTTGAAGTTATACTTCTTTAGGCGCGATTGAGAGTAAAATTTCATAATTCTGCGCGCATGCGTACACAGACAGTATGGTATAAACGTTATTGTTATGTTCTTCTTGTGGGCTTATTGTTAGAATTATAGAATTGACGACAGTTTCTTATTTAGTATTTATTGAATACAAACTCATTTATTACATACGGATTATATCTGAAGAGCCCCCTCGACCTCTCTGTCAACTGTCCATCTCCGTTGCCATCTTCACTTCACACTTCACACCATGTCACTAATGTTAAGGCAGGTTTACAAATATAAAGGTCAGTTTACAACTTAACACTACATAACATGCCCCTTTTTTTTTTAACAAAAAAACTAAACTATCCATTCAAATTAAATATACTTGCAATATTACATTGCCACATTACTATTCTGAAAATGAAAACCTTTTTGGTCTATTTACTATTCGACCACTCCTGGTACAAAATTGATTATTTACATTTTGTCTGTGTGTCCTATCTACGTTAACATTCGAATTGTTATAACTTTGAGTTGAAATTGTTGTATTGTTGTTCATATTTGGAATCTCATGCAAAGTGGAACTAGCTGCTGTACTATTTTCATGCTTAACTAACACTTCACTATCATGTCTACTAATTGTACTGGCAGGCTTTAATATGTGTTGTCTGTTCCTACGATAATGTACACCTTCAGGTGTTCTGACGACATATGATCTTGGAAAAGGACCTATTTCTATCACAGTAGCAGGTAACCACGGTGATGATGGAACCTTTTTATAAAATACATTTTCCCCAACAAACAGATTTGGTAGATTTCTTGCTGACCGATCGTGATATTCTTTTACTTTCCTTTCTTTTTCCTTCATGAATTTGCTATATTCATCTCTATCTATTGTTTTTGGTATGAGTATATTTTCACTAACTGGTAATTTCATTCTTAAATTACGTGACATTAATAACTGAGCTGGAGAATAACCACATTCTAATGTCGTATTTCTGTATTGCAATATTCCCTGATAAGGATCAGAGCCTGACTCTATACACTTGTTAAAAATATTCTTTACAGTCTGAACTGTTCTTTCTACCAAACCATTACTTTTTGGATAATAAGGACTAGAACTTTGATAAGAAATATCCCAATCTGCTAAAAATGACTGAAATTCTTTTGATGAGAATGGAGGACCATTATCAGACATTAAGATCAATGGTATTCCATGTCTCGCAAATATAGACTTCATTGTACTAATTACCTCTTTTGCTGAAGTATTATTTAAAGGTGCTATTTCAAAGTATTTGGAATAGTAGTCTACTAATAATATATATGTGACTTTACTATAATAAAAAAAATCGACACCAATTTTCTGCCAAGGCAAAGTTGGTATTTCATGTAGTAATAGTTGTTCTGGACTATTTGATTTATGATATTTAATACATGCTGGACACTGTTCAACTTTATTCTTTATATCCATTGTCATGCCTGGCCAAAAAACTACTGTACGTGCTTGTCGAACACATTTTTCATATCCTAAATGACCTTCATGAATTATTTCTAATATGACTTGACGCAATGACTCAGGAATTACTATTTGGTTTCCTTTGAAGACTAGACCATCTACAACATGTATTTCATGACTAAAATTGTAATATGGTTTAATTTCTGTTTCCAGTTTATTTTTAGAACTTGGCCAACCTTCATTATAATATGTTATTAATGATTGTAAAACTCCATCAGTTTTGGTTGCTGCCTGTATTTCCATTAATTTCTTTGAAGACACAGCTAAATTGTTAACTAATAGACTTCCATGTATACGTAACTCTTCATCTCCACTATCAGTATTATCTGGACCTTCTACTGGTGCCCTACTTAATGTATCTGCGATGAAAAGAAATTTTCCTGGAGTATAACTAACTTCCAAATCATAAAGCTGTAAGTTTAGCATCATCCTTTGCAAACGTGCTGGAACCTCAGATAATGGTTTCTTAAAAAGACTGACTAATGGTTTGTGATCTGTTTCAACTTGTACTTTTCTACCATATATATATTGTTTAAATCTAGTACATCCGAACTGGATTGCATACAACTCTTTCTCTATTTGTGCGTAATTTGACTGAGACTGTGACAAAGATTTAGATGCATATGCTATAGGTTTTTTGTTTTGTAAAATTACTGCACCAACTGCAAACTTTGAACTATCAACTGATAATGTTAAAGGTAGATTGTTATCAAAATATGCTAGTACAGGCGTTTGACTAATAGTTTCTTTAAGCGACTCAAATTCTCTTCCATGCTCTTCTGTCCAATGAAAACTAATATTTTTTTTCAATAACAACCTTAAATTCTTTGTACGCTCTGCTAAATTATCTATGTACTCACCTAAATAATTAATCATTCCCAAAAATCTTCTAATATCAGCTACACAGTTAGGAATAGCCATTTGACAAATTGCACTCACCTTACTAGAATCTGGATATATGCCTTCTGCATTAAAAATGTGACCCAAATATTTAATATCTGACAATAGAAATTTACATTTATCCATATTGAATCTTAAATTGAATTGTTTTGCCCTCTCTAGTACTAGTTCTAGTATTTTATTGTGACCTTCCAAAGTTTCACTATAAATTAGAATATCATCTATATACAAACAGACTCCTTGTATGTCTCCGACTATTTCATTCATTACTTTATGAAAAATCTCAGGAGCGCAGCTTATACCATAAGGTAATCTTGTAAATCTAAACCTTCCAAAGGGTGTATTAAATGTGCATAGCTTAGAACTCTCTAAATCTAATTGTATCATCCAAAACCCTGATTGTGCATCTAACGTTGAAAAATATTTTGCTTTTGCTAATTTTGACCTAATCTCATTAAATGTTGGTATGGGATAATGACATCTTTTTAAAGCCTTGTTTAAATTACGAGGATCCAGACAAACTCTCAAACTTTTATTATTTTTTTCGACTAAGACTATTGAATTTACCCATTCACTCGCTTCATTGACTTTTTCTATAACCCTCGTAGACAACATTCTGTTTAATTCTTCTTTTAATTTATCATGTAAAGAAAAAGGTATTCTTCTTGGCGGTTCTATTATAGGTTTAATATTTTTATCAACTTCTAAGTGACATATATTAGGTAGACAACCTAGACCAGTAAAAACTTCTTTATTTTTCTCTATGATAGACTCATGACTTACTAGACTAACTCTTTTAATTAATTTTAACTTTTGACAAGTATCTAGACCCAAAATTGTTTGACACTCCAAATTCACAACAATGAACTCAATACTTTCTAACCTATTCTCAATTTCACATAACAAATTTACTTTTCCTGCTACAGGTATCACATCGTTTGAAAAAGACTTTAAATTTATACATGTAGGTACTAGTTCTAACTTTTCTACATTAACCTCATTAAAAATTTTTATTGACATAACATTAGCTTGTGCACCTGTATCTAAATAACATAATACATTTATTTTATTGATTCTGACTACAATTGACCAATTCTGATTAATACTGTTCTGACTAATTGTTTTAATAACAAAAGATGAATCATTTCCATTATTAGATGGTTGTTCTGTATTTTCTCTTAAATTTATATTATTTACTCTTTTAGTTAAACAACATCTTGCATAATGACCTTGTTTATTACAAAAATAACAAATAGCTACTAGTGCTGGACATTTATTTCTATGGTTTTCACCACATCTTTGACAAACCTTTCTTACCACTTGGTTATTTTCATTATTCCTATCCTGATTTGCATATAAATTATTTCTTGATCTAAAATTAAAGTTCTGACTCGTTACCTGACTTTGATTGTTTGTACCATCTACGTTATACTGTTGATTATCATTTCTCCAACTTGGACCTGGGACTTCATTCCTATACCTCGGACGATTTGAATTGTGACTCTTGTAACCGTTATTTTGGTAATCATTTGGACCTGGATCATCTTTATTCTTCTCGACTTTGTATACCACTGCTTCTGAATTTTTATTTAACTGCTGTACTTGCATTTGAGTTGTTATTATATTTTGAGCAATTTGTAATACCTTTTCTGTCTTCAGATCTGCTTCTTGCAATAGTTTTTGCTTAATTGAGTGGTGTTTAGGATTTAAACCAATAATGAACATGTCACATACCAAACTTTCTTTCAAATCTCCTAATTCACATGTTAAACTCAAATTTTTTAAACTTGTCATGAAATCTTCAATGGTTTCACCATCTTTCTGTACTCTAGTAAGAAAATAATGTCTTTCTACTGTTAAATTCTTCTTCGGGTTACAATATTTTTCAAATTTTTCTACTACTTCTTTAAATGTTACTGTATCCATGTTAACCTCAAATGACTTATAAATATTTCTTGCCTCTATACCAATGTAATGTAATAATAGAGCTACCTTTCTCGCATCATTTTCTTCCTCTAAACCTGTAGCCCTCAAAAATATTTTAAAATTCATGCACCATTGTTCCCAGTTGAAAGCTAAATTTCCATCCATCGACAAAGGTTGAATTTCATTGCCTACTATGTTACTTTTTATTTTTACAAGGACAGGTTGGTTCTGCTCTGCTGCATCTTGTTCTGCCATGGTTAATCTTTTTCTCTTTGACTGCTTTTTATTAAATTTCTTAACACTGGCCACGTGTTGTTAGGTTATGTTACGACTTTTTCTTTTGACTATTGTAACGACTCTTCGATATTTTACTTAACTTTTTACTTCTGACACCATGTTATGTTCTTCTTGTGGGCTTATTGTTAGAATTATAGAATTGACGACAGTTTCTTATTTAGTATTTATTGAATACAAACTCATTTATTACATACGGATTATATCTGAAGAGCCCCCTCGACCTCTCTGTCAACTGTCCATCTCCGTTGCCATCTTCACTTCACACTTCACACCATGTCACTAATGTTAAGGCAGGTTTACAAATATAAAGGTCAGTTTACAACTTAACACTACATAACAGTTATAAGGGATCTGATTGGGTGTTAAAATCATCTGTCAATAATTGTTCAATATGGAGATTTTGGATAAACAAATTAATGTTGTGTATATTAGTTTTTATTGTTGTGATGGCAGAGAAAAATGCAAGTTTATAATATTGTAGTTACTTTTTAAATAGTTTTTAAAAGCGACAGGTACGTAATAATTGTAAATGTTTCAGTATCCTAATAAAAAATTTCATAGGTAGGACCTACGTATTTGGAAAATTTAAAAAGAACCTTCTAAAATAGTATGTAATGCTTTGATTTACATAATTTGATTAGCATCAAAATTTCTATCAATATTCACCTAATATATTGTTTTCTTACTATATGTTTTGTTGTATTCTAATATTTCTTTCAATTCTAAATAATTTCAATTCAAAATCAAAATAATTTGGTTAAATTCAGAACCGTCAAAAGTTTAATCCGTTTAGTTAGTTGATCTTCGCACATGATGACACATGGTCTCCGTGGGTAAAAGTTTAAGGTGAATGAATTTCAATACTAAATAACTGCGCTGATAAGCGGGTTCGAATCCCAATGGAAACTTTTATTTTTTTATACATTTTATGATTATAAGTTTATTATATATTTTTTTTTTCAGAAAATACGTATTTAGTTAAAAATTTTTCCTACATTGTTCAGAAATCATTTGTGGCATTTTTCAATGTGTTTGTTTGTGTGTATTTTATCCTTTTATTATTTTAATTTTTGGCATTGTTTTAATAAAAAATTTTGAGAAGTAGTAAGTATTAAAATTAGTTTAATATTTAAATAAAATATAAATAAACTGTTTAAAGTATATTAATTTCGTTGAAATCATATAATAGAAGTATAACTTCTTACGTGCGTACAAAGTACACACACATTCTTTTTTTTTACGGAGTTTCAGACAGGGCAAAAATCTAACTTCTGGAAAAAAAATCTCATACGAGGTTTTGCAGAATCACCGACGATTTTATATAAGTACACTGCATTAACAATTAGAAAAATCAAAATAGATACTACCTATTTAAATTATGATTTGGCAACATTGTGTCATTATACAGGGTTAAATAGACAAAATATCAGCCTAAATGATTAACGAAACGGAGGCATTTCGATTGTACCTGGGAGGCATTTTATGTATGAAAATATTTACCTGAAAAAGTGGGAGGCATTTCGATAACGCCGGTTTTTAAGAAGTTACATAAAGAGGGTGGCTAATCTGGTACCGTAATCTATTATGGAATTTGTGTTTCCCATGAAAAAGCCATTCATTTTATACATTCTGGTTTTGTATATTAGGAGCGAAACACGTGAATTTTAAATGACCCATATTATTTCGTTTAGAAAGGAAAGTTAATATTTAAAATTAGCAATTAAAAAAATAGTAAAATAGTAATTGAAGCGTGTCGCTACATATTTTATTATTTACGAATCTCAAGATATCTTCAAATTTTTAAATAGCATACCTATTTGGGATACAAACTACTCGTCATAAATAAGTGGGATATTGTTCACCCACCATCATTATATGGTGTATACTCTATGTTATAGGCATTAAATAAAAAGCAACAAGAAATTGTGCATATATGGGAGCGAAAAGTACTAACGAAATGGACTGCGTTTGGATCACAAGGACAAATGAATATCTGAGAGCCCAGCATACTAGGGGTAACAAGAACATAAGGACTAAGATGGATAGGACACATACAGAGGATGATAGTGGGCAGACTACCGAAAATTCTACTGTCAAGTACAATTGGAGGACGTCAGAAAAGAAGTCAACCTAGAACAAGGTGGAAAATGGATGTAGATGATCTAAAACGACCCAACGACACAAATTGGAGGATGAAAGCAATGGACAAGAATGTATGGAGGAAAATAGTCAATCAAGCCATGGGACTACTAGGTTCGACGCGCTAATTATTATGACTTTATTAGAAAAAGTCCAATTAGGTGCCAAAAAAGATGCCAAAATAACAGAAGATTAGGATAGTTGAGCCATGTTCAACGTCTAAATCGCTGAGTTGCAAGTTTCTGAAATGGGTCGGAGAGAAAGACCGTAGAAGACCTATGGTCGTTTAGACAAAACATATCAGTAAAAACTTTCACCAACCAAACAAATGAAACACCAACCAAAAGCCATAAAAAACAAACTCAAACTACATAAAAGATATAAATAATATCTTATACGCATTAAGTCCCGTATTTTTCCTAACTAGCGGTTTTATTGGGTCAATTTGACTGTCTTTGATTTAAGTTTTATGTCAGCTAATCTATTTTTATATTTCAACGATTTTTTTTTAATTTGGACCTTGTTTGGAGTGGGGGAATTTCCCGATATCTCCCCGTACCGGCACTGTACTAAATGAATACTTCCACTTCCATCATGTCGTGCTTGTCTATTAATAGGGAACTTGCATAAAATTTTAAATTCGAAAAAAATGTTATAAATCGCAATAGAACATAATTTAAAACATGTATCAAAGATAAAAAAAAGTTGTTTTTGTGTTCCGTTTGGCCCCTAAAGACGATTCTAAATTCAAATTAAAGCAACTAGCCCAAAACGTGTCGTGACGTCATCGGACTATATGTTTTTACATTCTGAACCAACAAAGTAAACAAAATTGTATATCATTTTAAATTTGACATTATAACTATTCTATGAAACTATTCATAGAAAACTTACTTTTACAAAGTGGTTTTATTTTCCATAGTAAACCTTCTCTCCTTTCCTTCAAAAGCTATATCAAACTCCAATCTCAACAAACTGGTATATATTAGGTTTGTTCTAGCATTAGTTTCACACGGTTTGAAACCATCAACGAATAGTCGACCAGCGCGAGTAGAGGGGATAGCACTGGTGACGGTATTATGTTCTCTCACTGACCAACTGTTTGCTGACGGTTTCTGACTAGTTTGACTGCTAGAACAAACCTATTATTACAATGACATACGATAAATGTCATTAGAATATAAATATTTTTCTCTTATTCCGCGACGATGAGCTGGCAAAATACACAAGTAGATGGAGAGACGAATAAACTAGAGAAGAATATACCTAAATATAAACATAACAATCTAGTAAAACTATGTGACGTCACGGGCCGTATGAACTATTTTAAATTACAGAAGATTTTAAATTTGTGTATCTAAGTTATTATGAGTTTTTGTAGCGTAAAATTTTGAAAATCTTATTTTTAAACAAAACTGAACATTATTATGTAATAAAAAAATGTGCAAGTTCCCCATTGGTAAAAGATAAGAACATAATTAATTTTTGAAAACTTACCCAGGCCATGCCAAAAAATATCAAAAATCACCAAAACCATGGCGATATTGAACACATGTTTATTGTCAGTTTTGCTAAGGAATTTCGCTAAGGCACCGACAAAACCTGAAAGGGATGTTTGTAATTAAAACGGCTCAATATGTGTATTAGTTTACCTGCCACTATCAAGTAAATAGGAATCAGTCTATTTAGAGGACAGCTGTTTAAGTTCACCCAACCAGTGATGAACATGGCGAAGAATACTGCGTACAGCATAACAAGGGAAGCATTTATTCCAGCTGCAATTAATACATTCTTCAATTTTATCCATATACCTACTCGTTTATTGTATATACATACATGTACAGAGCAAATTAAAATGGCATTAAAAAACAGCAAAAATGACAAAGCAGTAAGTCCAGACCAAATCCCAGTAGAAAGCTTAAAATGAATAAATGATGAAGACTTAGACAGGACAATATGAAAACAGGATATATTACGAAATATGGTTCCTCTTCACCTCTTGCGCTATCCCAAAAAATACAAACGCTAAATACTGCAGTGAATATAGAACAATAACATAAATAAATCATGTTGTCAAATTAGTCTTGAAAATAATACATGGTCGTATAAATAAAAAAAACTGGAAGAAGGAATAGATGATAGTCCGTTTGGATTCAGAAACGGACTAGGAACCAGAGATGCGTTATTTGCTTTTAATGTGATTGCTTACAGATGAATAGATATGAATGTGGATGTGCATGAGTGCATGTTTGTTACGGTAATTTTGAAAAAGCATTTGACAAAGTAAGCCATGAAAAATTAATCCAAATTCTAAAGATAAAGGAAACTAAGAATAATAACAAACATTTACTGGAATCAAAGAGCACAAATTCTAATAGATAGCGAACCCAGTTCAGAAATTGAAATCAGGAGAGGAGTTAGGCAGGGGTGTATTATGTCTCCATTACTATTGAATGTATACAAAAACTGAAGTATAGTCGGTTCGCTAAACTCAGAGACAACTGGCTAATGATTTTAGTAGGTAATTTTTTCGTTTTTTGCCAAAATTGGCCAAATTACTAACTATTTAGTAATTATTAACTATTTAGTAATTATTAACTATTTAGTAATTATTATTTTGCCAATTTTAACAAATTTGCAAAATCACTTGCTTAAATCACTAGCCAGTTGTGTCTGAGTTTAGCGAACAGACTATATCAGCTTTTCATCTCAACAACAAGCTAGCAAACAGAGAATTGCGAGTGTATTTTAATAACAAGCTGTTGAAACACAATAAATATCCGAAATACCTTGGGGTTACTCTAGACAGAACGCTCATATTCAGAGAACACCTGACGAAAACAGCAGCAAAATTGAAAACACGCAACAATATAATACAGAAACTCTGCGGCACTACATGGGGGTCTACAGCAACTTTAAGATCCTCTGCTCTTGGCCTGTTATACCCGGTGGCAGAATACTGTGCACCAGTGTGGCTAAATAGCAGGCATACCCATCTGGTCGACACTCAACTAAACCGTGCTATGCGTATGATAACAGGCACAATTAAGCCCACCCCTACAATGTGGCTACCTACCCTTAGTAATATAGCACCACCCAACCTACGCCGCGAACATGCATTGGTTAAAGAATATAACAAAATCAGTCGCCAGCTTCTAGTCCACAACTACATCCCAGATATTCTTGGAAACCGTCTCCGATCCAGGTTACCCCCTCGAAAATCTGCTTAAGCGCTGCAGCAATCCAACTTTGACTTAAATACCCGATGGAGAGAAGATTGGGAAAGTAAGAAAGATCCGCATTACCATAGTCTACCGGACATCATAGAAAAAACTGGCGAATTTGAACGTCCCCGTAAGATTTGGGCAGCCCTTAATCGAATTCGAACAAATTGTGGAAGATGCGCCGACTCCCTCTACAGATGGGGTAAACTTCCCTCGCCTTCTTGTGACTGCGGCGCTGCAAGACAGACGATCAGACACATTGTTCAGGACTGTCCACGCAGAGCATACACAGGCGACCCTATAGACTTTGTAATGGCAACCGAAGGGGCAATCGAATATATAAAAAAAATTGGACATCTGTTTGTGATGCATTGTATAATGCATAAATCTAAATATATTCTGTGATGTACTTAAGCCATACGCTAAATAAATAAAAAAATATTCAATGTATAGAGTGAATCCATTTTTAAAGAAGCATTACTATCTCAAAGTGAAGGAATAAGATTTATTAACAATATAAGACTCTGCTGAACAACTACAATTACTGCTAAACAAAACAAACAGTTCCTGTGAAAAATATGGACTAAAAATGAATATAAAAAACAACGTGGAATGAAGTAAACACTTCTGTTTACCATAAAAAGAATATAAAAAAGACCAAATACATGATAATAACAAAGAAAACAAATATACAAGCAAACATACATTTTGGAAATGTACCGATAGAATGTAGGATTTCAGACAATAATGATCAAACAACAGAAATAGGAGCCAGGGTAGAAATAGCAAGAAAACATTTGTAAAAATGAAACCAATTCTCTGCCACAAAGACCTTAGATTAGAACTGAGAGTAAGAGCTTTGAAATGCTACGTGTTTTCGATACTGCAATATGGACTTAAAAGCTGGACATTGAAGCAAGGACACATAAGCTATGCAGTCCTTTGAAATGTGGTGTTACAGGAGGATGCTTACAATAGCATGGACACGGAAGAAAACTAACACGGAAGTATTCCGAAAACTGGGCAAAGAATACGAAATAATAAACACAATAAAAATAAGAAAGTTACAATATCTGGGACACGTAATGAGGGGACAGTGATATGAACTGCCAAGACTGATAATACAGAGAAAGATAAGACGAGGAAGGAGTATAGGAAGAAGGAGAGTGTCTTGGTTGAAGAATTTAAGGGACTGGTTTAAATGCAGTTCTATCTTCAGAATAGCAGCAGTAGATAGAGTAAAAATAGTGATGATGATATCCAACCTCCGATTATGAGACGGCACTTTAAGAAGAAAGTAGTCGTATATCAATAAGAAAAACAAAGTTGACGTGCAGTAGGTACAAACAAAGAATCGTTCTAAAAATAAGCAGCAGTTTTGAAAATGTCTGCTTTTCAACACGTGATACAAAGCATATTATTTACGAAATAGATTCCACAATAATATACGCAGTAAAGTCATGCATTTTCTTTAAGTTGTGTACTTGGATCAACAAAAAGCACGATGACGTAATAACAGTCTTATAAGTGCGTTGCCCGTGAAACCAAACCAAACAACTTGAACGAAAATAAAAACACTTACGTGGGGGCTTTTCTTTCGCTTTTTCCAAAGGTTCATTATCTTCGCCGGCTTGCAAACTTTTTATATTCTCCGCTTTTTCCACATCGACGTCATTGCCGGAAGTAGAACTACCAGGCGTCGGGGGAGTTTGTTCACCGTCTTCCGTCATCTCTTTCCCAAGTGTTTAAGCGTCGGACATTTTTATTTTCAATAATATTTACGTTTGTGTTCCTGGCCGCCGCTTTTAGACAATGCTCAATTTGTCACCGAAAATAACTACTTGTAATGATGCCAAGACTCCCGCTTTATTTATTTTTAGTTGCTTAGAATTAGTTGCAAATATTAAGGATCAATTATCTGAATTTAGCCCAGTAAATGACCGTTTTGGAGGGTAATTCTCCTAGTCACGACGGATTTGCTTGAAATTCTGTTCTCTACTTCATTATTGGACTTAAGCCCAGGGTTGCTTTTACTTGGAGGGTGAAAGCAACCACTTCTCGGGGGTGAAAAAATATACAATCAAAATAAATCCGGAAATTGAATGTTCTATAGAGTTTTTTCGCAAGTCAATACTTTTCGAGTTGTTTGCGAGTGAAAATATTTATTTTTCAACAAAAAACCATGTTTTCAGACGGTTTTTAGCAAATAACTCAAAAAGTAAGTATTTTATATAAAAAAAAGTTTGTAGCAAGAATATGTCATCTCATGTAGTTTATCAAAAACCGAAAAAATGGTGTATTTAAGAAGTCTGTAGACATAGCAATAGCAAAGTTATAGCTCATGAAAAATACGTTCTTATTCGTCAAATTCCAAATGGAATATTTCAACGTGAAATAACCAAAAAAAGCACTTTTCGGGGAAAAGTCATCAAAACTTTTTTTAAAGTTTTTAAAAAATGCTTTGTTTTTGTTTTTTTTTATAAAAGTTTCTAACAAAAAAAAAGCGAGTTACATTCAAAATAAAGTCGGGCCCCTTTTTTTTGGTAAAAAATCGTGAAAAATCTCTACTTAATTAGCACCCTAAATGAAATTAATCGTATTGCTTTACTTTATATGTATTGTTTATATGATCTGTAAAATTGACCGGTTCGAATTTCGTATTTTTGAAAAATTTGGTCTTATATCTTACAGTACAGAAGAGTTTTTTTTTAATTTTGAATAAAACGTTTTTTCAAAATAATTTAAAAAGTATACGAAAAATCTCAAAAATTAAAAACATGTAGGTTTTGCATTTCTAAATATTTTGGTTATGTTTTGTTCTTCTGTAACAAAAAAAATTTTAAGATATGGCTGTTCAAAGTTTGCATACACTCGGGATTGGTGACTCGTTCAAGCCCTTTCAACTACAACCCTTTCAACTACAACCCTTTCAAAAATAAGCACTTTAAACCGGTGAAACTTACATAACATATATTATAAACAATTCATAAGTAAAGTTCAACGGTATAATTCCAAATTGTACAGCGGTAATGTTTAATTTGATTTGGGATGCTAATTAAGGTGTGATTCTCACAATTTTTTACCAAAAAAATGGACCAACTTTATTTTGAGCGTAACTTGCTTAGTTTTGTTGCTAGAAACTTTTATAAAAAACGAAAATAAAGCTTTAAAAACATTAAAAAAGTTTTGATCAGTTTTTCTCGAAAATTGCTTAATTTTTTTGGTTATTTCACGTTGAAATATTCGATTTGAAATTTGACGAAGAAAAACTTCTTCATGAGCTATAACTATGTTTCTAATGGATGGAGACTTCATGCATAAAATTTTTTTTCGTTTTTAAAGGCTACATTTTTGCTAAGAATATTTTTTTCGATAAAATACTTTTTGAGTTGTTTGCGAAAAACCGTGTACAAAACGTATGCTTTTTTGAAAAATAAACATTTTCACTCGCACATAACTCGGAAAGTATTGACTCGAAAAAGTGAAAAAACCATATACAACAAAATAACATAATTATTGAATATGTCGACTTATTAGCCAAAGAAAGCGTTTCAGCCGATACCAGTATTCTACATAAAATAACACTGACTGACAGTATAATGTCTTCCAAATCAACACTGCTTCGGAAGTGAAGCGACCAGTGGAAGGAATACTCTTTTGTGAATCAAAATAGATACTCGTTAATTCAGCCCGATATTCCCAAATTTCCTTGGTACAAGTCTTGTAGAGCTTCTAGGAAGTACATAACTTATATTATTAGAGTACGATTCGGGCACGCATGTTATCCAAAGCATTTATTTAAAATACAGGTTTTGGATAATGATAAATGTGAGCATTGTGAAGAGGAAAGTGATTTAGATCATATATTTTTTGGTTGTTCTAAAAATACAGTTTACTCATCTAAATTAATAAATGATTTATTAAAATGTAAAGTAGCAGCTCCTTGGAATATACTATATTTATGATCACTTGGCTCTGTAGATGTATACAACTCTTTAATTAACTTTTTAAAAGACAGCAAATATCAGTAGTAATTGCACAAGAGCTCTAAAATTCTATATTAATTTTAGAGATCGAGTGCAATTTGTTGCGATTATTTCATGAATAAAACTGTTCAAAACCAAAATTTTATTGTAATTTATTTATGTAAGTACAAATTAGTACAATGAAACACACAGTTGTTATATTGACGGTGGAAAGTCATCACTTTTATCATTTTTAAAACATTAATTGTCATTAATGTCACTGAATGTATTTTTTCATAGCAACGAAGGGCATCTGACGTAATATATACTTGACGACGGGAAATTATCAAAAATTATCAGTTTAATTTTTATTTCTGTAGCTTTCTATGGGTCAGAATCTCCTATGAATGAAATAATCATTATAATAATTCCCTAACCCTAAAACACTTTTAGTTAATACCTTTGGTAGTTAGTTGTTTTAGCTGTTAAGTTTAATGTTACTTTTAGTTGTTACCTTTGTTTTAAACCTGTTTTGTATAACTTTTATTCCTTATGTACCTGGCATTATGACCTTAAGTCTAAGCCAAAAATAAAAAAAAAGTTGCGTAGAATTAGTCAGTTTGTTCATTTAAGGAATTATTTTGTAAGTTTGTTTTTTCACCCCCAATAAGCAAAAGCAATCCCGGGCTCTAGTCTAACTTTGAAGAGGTGAGTAAGTAGAACCTAAATTCAAATTTTCATTCAATTAGGTGACGACACTGAATATTACACGGTATCGCTATATTTCAGCTTCATTTACTGACCTATTATTTTTAGTTGCTTAGAACTAGTTGCAAATATTAAGGATCGCAATTATCTGAATTGGAATGCAGTGCAAATAATTAAAACAATTGTTTTAATTGGCTAGGAGCTTTGTTCTCGGATTGCTTAATTATTTGGTTGTGACGATATAAATCCTTATTTTTATTAATTGATGGATTAGACCGTCACTTGAAAGAAATTCATTTTATCTAAAAATAAAACACTGAAAACTTTTCTTTTCAATACTTCTACAAAATTTATTATAAGTTAATGTTAATACAGCTATTTTGGCAGAGTGTCATTCTCAAGTGATATATTTTACTGTGTGTCTGAACTTTAAAGTCTTTAACTGAATATGTTAAGGAGTGGGGAGCTGTTTGTCTCAATCTCCATATTCAAAATAAATGGCTTCACCCATTGGCTGTCGATCGAAGAGGATGGAACTTGGCTAGGAGCCAGTTTGTTGATTGGCACCTAACTGTAGTAACCGTATCACTGGCTGGCGCGTGAACCAGTGGCGGCCCGTGAGGTAGTGCCATAAAGTCATGGCACTACCTTGCTAACTATGCAGAAATATATTTTTTATTTTCAAAACTTTTTAATTCCTGTTAATTTTTTGTGTGTATTTCTTTTGATCTTCATAAATTATATAAAATATGGCAACTATGGGCGTAATACAATCCCTGCCGACAGCGGAGAGTATTCGACAGGAGAATCTCCTTCGTGCCGAAGTCAGTACTGGCACGACTAAAGAGAGAAAGATTTTACGAGTATTCTATGTAAGTGACAGAGAAAGAGCTATATTGGACTATTAGTATACCTAGTGTGACCAACTCCAATTCAGTGCAATTCGGGACAAGGCTGAAAAAAATATCTAAAATCCGGGACTTTTCAACGAAAATCGGGCCATTTTTTAAATGAAGAATTTTAATATCATTTTATTGATTATTTAACATTTTTATGTTGACAATGATATTTTTGATGCCATTAAGCCACAATTGATTGTAATAATAATTACATTTTTGTTAGTTTTTGACATTTCGACTTCCAATCCGGAAATCGTTCTCAAAAAAGGAAAAATTAGAAAATCAACTGATGTTGGATTTCCATGTAAATACATATCACCTTAAGTTAATATAAAATTGTAATTATGATCACAACCAATTGTGGCTTAATCTTATCAAAAATACAATGTATGTCTTTTCATAAGACGATAATTAAAATACAGAAACGAAAAACGTCCACTAATAATTTTATTAGTATTACACTCTAGGTCTAGAAAATGTCGATTATTTTCGACCAAAAATTCAATTTTATGTAAATCCTTAGAAGAATAACGTATTCAGAACTTTAAAATAGAACTTTACCAAATAGTTGAAAATTCGGATGGCCCGAAAGCCTTGTCCGGGACGCTGGGACACGACTTTGTAATTCGGGCCATGTCCCGGATTATTCGGGCTAGTTGGTCACACTAAGTATACCTTAAAATTAGAATCTCTGTGCCAGGCACGAGGGTATGATGCCAGATCTATTTATTTTGAGTTTCTTTACGTGCTGGTTTGCCGCTTTTCTTATGTATATTTTTTGTTAAAAAGTTTTTGTATTTATAACTAAACTTTTAGTGCATCATGATCGTGGGTATTTTGATAATATTTTGATTATTTTTTAAGTTTAATTTATTAATTGACAATAAAGATTAGTATCTTAAAAATTTTTTTGGTGGTTTTTCGCTAGAAAAAAAAAAAACTACAAATGTTATAAGGTGTTGTGGAGCTTTCGAGTTAGCTTTAAGAGGTCACGACGAAAAAGAAAATTCAGAAAATAGAGGCATATTTAAGGAGCTGGTCAATTTTAGCGCCGAATTAGACAACGACTTAAAGGTTCATATTATTCAAAGTACCAGATCTTTCAAAGGTCTACCTTCTCCAGACATTTAGTTGCTTCTAATTTATTTATGTCGGAGAAGTTTTCTGCTTATAAGTATCAGTTCTCCGAATCATTTCTTAATGAAACATGGAGACAATTTTAATTTTTAAGCAAAACTCGGTTTAAAACTGAATTAGAAGTAGGTACCTACTGTATTAGCGAGACGAATTAAGTACTACCTCTGGGGCTGTTTCGCTATCGGTTTTATTGTAGAGGGAAGGTTTAAAAAGCACATTTGAAGAAACTATTAAACTTTTAAGTATTTTAGTTACCATTCCTATATCAACATCTGAAGCAGAACGCTGTTTTTCGATGTTAAAACATAGTGCTTTAGGTATGCTATCTGCAGAAAAGCATTTTGTAAATTGTATTGATAATTTTAATATAAAGTCATTGAAAACTTTGCAACCAAAAAATAGAAGAATGAACTTCATATATCGTAAACTTTAAAAGTGACATTACAAAAATTTGTGCATGTGTGTGAATAATGAAATAGTATTATTTTTATAAATTGGTAAATAGAGACTAAATTGTAATAACAATTTTCAAGCACTATCAGCAGTAAATACTGGTGGTATAGGTTAAGAGGTTTTTATTATTAATTAATTTACGGAACTGTTTTGTTCAATGTTGGACAATTGCTTGGCACCTCAGATCAATAAACTTAAGATACATAAGATAAAAGTATCCGCGCATATTTTTTTTAGTTTTTGTTGTCAGTATACCTTTTTTGACAATATCGTGAATCCGTCACTAAAAATTTTGGCGGCTGCCCGAGTTCTGGCACTACCTTCTTAAAGTGGTACGAGCCGCCACTGGCGTGAACTAGTGGCGGATCCAGAAATTTTTTTCAGGGGGAGATCATGGGCAACGAACTGTCAATACTGATGGAATGGGCATGAAGCGAATTTAATGCGGCCACGATGAGATAGCGTAGTCAGGGAAAGATGGAAGATAATCGTCATCATTCGTAAACAAGAAAATTGACAGTGGTAGGGTAGTTGTAGCAAATTTTCCCTGACATTCTGTCTCTCTCTTGTATACTGACCGCAATCTCGCTTCACTGTTTGAATTGGACGGGGCCATTCCATCAGTATTGACAGTTCGTTGGTCATGGGTCTTGACGGTGATTTAATATTACTTTTCTCTGATACAAGGTCACTTAGTCTTACCACTACTTGGATAAGTGGATTTACAATTATTTTTGAAGTTATACTTCTTTAGGCACGAGGGTGAATTTTTACATTCCCTGGCGCATGCGCACACCGACAGTACGGTATTAGTCGCTACATCTATTAAGTTATGTAGCGCAAATAAGGTGTGCGTGAAAAGAATATATTATTATTAGTGTTTTTAGTAAATATATTTATTATAATTTTTATGTCTGTGGATTTGTCTTCCTCCTTATAAATATTATTGAAAATGTTTATTTTCAATTATTAATGTATCTGTCACTGTGATTGTAATTATATCCGAGAAATTATCGACTGAATACAAAAGCGGTGGTAGCTAATCGGTAGAGCATTCGCCTAGAGATCCCCTGTTCGAATCCTGACAAAGTCATATCCTTTTTTTTTAAGTTATACTTCTTTAGGCTCGAGGGTGAATTTTTACATTCCCTGGCGCAAGCGCACACCGACAGTATGGTATTGGTCGCTCAAACGTTATACGGGATCTGATTGGGTGTTAAAATCATCTGTCAATAATTGTTCAATATGGAGATTATGGATAAAAAATGTTGTGTATATTAGTTTTTATTGTTGTGATGGCAGAGAAAAAAGCAAGTTTATAATTGTAGTGACTTTTTAAATAGTTTTTAAAACCGACAGGTACGTAATAATTGTAAATGTTTCAGTATCCTAATAAAAAATTACACAGGTACCTAAATTTTCGGAAAATTTAAAATGAATCTACCAAAATAGTATGTAATGCTTTGATTTACATAATTTGATTACCATCAAAATTTCTACCGATATTCAACTAATATACTGTTATTCCACAATATATTCCTTTAATTCCACAAAAATCAAACTAATTTGATTAAATTCAGATAAGTAATAAACAACTGTCAAAAAGTTTATGGTGTAAACGTTCAGTTGGTGTATATTCCCACACGACAGATACGCGAAGGTGGCGCAATCGGAAAGCAGTTCGACTTTCGATCGGCGGTATCGACGGGAAGCGGGTTCGATTCCCAATGCAAGTTACTATTTTTTTTATAGATTTTATGATTGTAAGTATATTATTATATAAATTTTTCAGAACATACGTATTTAGTTCAAATTTTTGGCAACAATTATTGTTCGGAAATCATTTCTTTGTGGCCTTTTTCAATCTGTTTCTGTGTTTTATTCTTTTATTTTTTGGTATTGTTTTAATAAAATTTTTTGGAAAGTAGTAAGTATTAAAATTAGTTTAATAGTTAAATTAAATATAAATAAACTGTTTAAAGTATATTGATTTCGTTGAAATCATATAATAGAAGTTATACTTACGTGCGTACAAAGTACACACATTCTTTTTTTTTAATTTTTGGCATTCTTTTTGTTCTTTCTAAAATTAGTTTAATATTTAAATACAATACAAAAAAAATGTTTAAAGTAGATAGGTATATTGATTTCGTTGAAATCATAATATGAAGTTAGATTATAATATAATAGAAGTATAACTTCTTACGTGCGTACAAAGTACACACACATTCTTTTTTTGGATGGCCTAAAATTGAGAGCTCTCGGTTTTTTGGATTATTGGATTGAAATTTAGTTTCGTCTGGGGGGGGGGGGATCAAGACCCCCTTGACACCCCTGGATCCGCCACTGGCGTGAACGGCAAAAACTAACAAATTAAAAGCGTAAAATAAAGATATAAATTTATTATCTAAAATTAAATAAAAAAAGCTATTACATCTAGCTAAATGCACTTAAATCATCTTTTGGTTTTCTAATCGTTTTTCTTTGATTTTATCTTCCACGCTCCGATGGTGTATCTCAACCAAATCAACCCTAAATCCATTCCCATTTGAATCCAGCTCCATACCGGGGTAACTTTGGATCCATCGATTTCAGTCCATCTCACAGCCACTTCGGCAATAGGAATCTTCAAAGTTTGTGCAATGTACAACATCTCAACATCAAACGCCCTAAAAAGGAAATCTTTCATCATTTGTTTGATAATATTCTCTGCTAAGTATACTTTATTTCACGTTAAGAACGGAACGTTGGGCAGATCAGTGTTGCCAAACCTCTCAGGTACGTGTTGCTACAAGACTGTCAATATACGATTCATTCTACTCAGATGGGGCTTCCATAAGAAATACGTAACCCTATCTAAGCAACATTCCGTTCTTAACGTGAAACGGTCTATAGCTAAGGAATTTAAGCAAAAAGATCTCAACAGCCGTTAGGAAAGACATAAGGCACTAGAACAAATACATTACAACGATAATACATACAGTCGGAAAAATGAAAGAATACCCATGAACGATCACATCAATCACTGATTTTGTATTTGGTATCTTTTTCTATAACAAACGTTTGTTATTTATACGCTCGGAGCTTCGCTGGTGTCGCTCCTAGCGGTTACTAATTCAACTTTCACCGGTAATTTTTAAATTTATGATTTAATTGTTATCGCTTAATATTTACAACGCAAAAAATTAATCAAATTGTAATCGATTTTTGTAAGATTTTGCTAATCATTTTGACGTTCTTTTGATAAAATATGAATTTCTTACTTCGGATACTTTCACAATTATCGTGTAGATGGCGGTAAGATTGATAGATTGATTTATAATTACATATTACGGAACATTAAAAAAAACTTAAATTCAGTATTTAAAAAGTAAGTATATGTAAGTTAAAAATATGTACCACAGCTTTGACCAACTAATATTTTTTATAATGAATGTTTTTAATTTTAATTTTAAATTAATCACTTTGACATTTATGTCAAATTTTCGGTAAAGGTTTACAGACTTGTCACTACTGGCGCTCGCGAATTTGTAAATATCCCCTCTACGTACGAGCTCACAGCGTATAGAAAAAGACAGCAAATACAAAATCAGTGATTGATGTGATCGTTCATGGGTATTCTTTCATTTTTCCGACTGTAGCTCGATTACTATGTTTTGTTTATTTTTTAAGGTACATTTTTGTTAAGTAAAGTTGTTTTGATTAAACGAAAACTTTTTGAGTTATTAGCAGAAAACTGATTAAAAACAAATAATTTTTCCTTTTTACTATCGTTAATTTTATTTACATACGCTTTTATTAAAAGATCAAAATATATATCTACTTATAAAAGTTTTGTGACAATTTGTAGGTACATACATTTTGGAGAGTTTCTTGTAACATTTTAATTTTAAATTATATTTAACATTTTCAATACTCTCTTGTATATAATTTTGAAAATACCTTTTAAATATATCATTAATTTTATCTGAAGCTCCCTTTATAAGTTACACCTAAATTTCACACTATCAGGTGTATCCTTAGCCCTAATAATAAAAAATAAATTTCCTATACAGTCTGGGATTAGCCTTCTTGTAAAAAGAAATTGCAGCTAAACGCCCTCTCATCGCCCTCTGAACGGAGGCAAAGTAATACTTTTTTTACTTAATTTTGTTGCAATCCTAGGTATTTGCTGAGAATCCATTTTACCGAACCTATTTTATAACACATTTTGTATAAAAATACAAACACAATTTACCAATATTAGTTAATTAATTATCCAAAAATTAACAAAATTAAATGTGTATGTTTACGTTGAGAAAACGTAGTTCAACTCAAGCCGGTAGCGGCGCTAGTGGCAACGTACTTCCAGTTTTCTGTGGGAGTTAGATGTATTATAGTCTAATGTATTTGACTAGAATAGATAGAAGGAAGTTTTTCAAATCAGTTTAACGTCAATAGAGGATCCAAACAAGGAGACCCGCTGCCAACAGACTTATTCAACCGACTATTAAAAAAGATAATTAGAGGAGCCAAGATTCAGAGAAGCGGCACGATTCTGAACAAAAGATAACAATGGATAGGTTTTACAGATGACACTTGGTGTTTCCGACATGTTCAAAAATAGAACTTCGAAAAATATTCACAAAATTTGAAGAAGCTACAAAATATGGCCTGACAATAATCAAGAAAGTGCATGTGTATGGAAATGAGAGGAAAGAATGCAAAATAAACTAAATGAATCACACTAAAGACGAATGAAAAGGTAACAGAATTTAAGTACCTTGTAACAGTTACAAATAGAGGAGGCGAAAGGAGAGAAATAAATAAACAGTTGTTGAAAGCTAGTAAAGCAGTAGAATCATTAGAGAGACCAGCGGTGTTTTATGCATGTGAAACTTGGACCAGAAACAAGAAAAAAAAAACTAGAGAAGACAATCTTGATAAAAGTTTGTGATTGGTATAAAGGAGAACAAAGGAGGATTGGTATAATAGGGAATTGCACAGAAGAACAAACCTAAGCCAGGACCTAATGGAGATGTATAAGATACTCAAAATAACAGAGAAAATAAAGGCACATAGAGTTAGATGGTTAGTTTCATGAATGCCACAAGAGAGAAACGTCCTAAGAGTTTTGCAAGCAGGAGAACAAGAGAAGGAAAGAAGAGGAATATCACGAAGGAAGTGGTTTGATGCTGTCCGCACTGACAGAACAACTGGGAACAAGAGACTTGACAGAACAAGTCAAGAACCGGAAAAAGTGAAAGAATCTAGTCAAGACTTTTGAAGCCAAGGGTCTCCTTAGACCTGTAGTGCTATAATACTCTTTTCTGTTATTATATTATTCTTCCAAATCTAATCTGTAGAGAACACTACAAAAAAGAACAAAATTTATCTTACCATCTTTCCACATGTAAACTTTCGAAACAAATTCTTGCTGCTTCTCTAGTAAGCAGCTTGAAACCACATTGAGTATCTCTTAAACCCCTTACAGCAAACAACCACACAAGAAAGTGAAAACCATGCATCAGGATTGTCCTGAAGAAGCTTCTAGAAGCAACTGCTTCCTCTTCAAGGTGTGCCCTGGAACCCATTGAGATCGCCAGCTTTTCTTCTACTTTTGAAGGGTCTTTTTGATAATCGCCTTAAAGAAAAATACAAGATTAACAAAGATGATATTACAACATAATCAGTAACAATCCAGTAACATTGTTTCCTATGGGAGTCAATTAAAATGAAATTCCCATTACAATCACTGGTAATAGTTTATTCCCATACAAAACAATATCTTCTTCCTGATGTGTGTATCCGTGACGAATGTTGGCGATCATCACGACAATCTTTATCTTATCTGCAGCATTGCGGAAAATATGCACAGATGTTGTGTTGAACCAGGTTCTGAGGTTCTTCAACCAGAATGATTTTCTTCTTCATGCACCTTGTTTTCCAAATATTGTTCCTTGCAGAAAAGCTCGTAGGTGGTTATATCTGAATTCGTTTCGTATAACGTGTCCAAAGTATTGTAACTTTCGAGATTTGATGGTGATCAACACTTATCGGTAGTTCTTCATTCGTCTGAGGACCTTCTCATTTATGACTCGGGCAGTCCACCATGGGATTTTAAATATTCTCTGATATATCTCAAATGCTTCCAATTTTCTGCATACACCTTCGTTTAAGATCCACGATTCAATACCATAAATAAGGACAGAGAAGACGTAGCATCGAAGCATTATACCAAAAGAGAGGTTGTAGCTCTTGAAAAAGGCCCCTTGAAGGTGCATCTACCTTTTCCGATTTGCACTCTTACCTCTTGGTTGCTGGCCCATTCTTCATTTATTATGGTGGTAAATGGTTGATTTAGCCTCGTTTGTCTACTGGGAACATGGAGGCTAATTTTCTCCAATAGTTGAGGACCAAAATTATTAGAGTGTAGTATATTATAAAACATTGTGAGATCCTTATGCATGCCTCGGATTTGGAGAGAGGCTATGTTGAGAGACTTTTCTATATTAGAATAATTAATTTCATCAACCCTCTGGTTTTGTTTAAATGCAACAAATCTTAAGAACTTATGCTGAACTCTCTCGATAGCTAGAATATGGGTGTTATAGTGTGGAGACCAAACACATGAACAGTAATCTAGGTGAGGTCTCACAAGTGAACAATACAATATTTTTATGGATGGGATATTTAGAAAGTCTTTAGCACAACGTTTGATAAACCCTAAAAGTTGAAGAGATTTTGAGACAATAGATGAGATATGGGGAATGTAGGATAAGCTGGAATCGAGCAAATACCTAGGTCTTTTATCTGAGATACAGAGTCTAAAGGACAATCCTTAATAGTATAGATATGATTTGTAGGAGTTCTATTTCGACCAAAAACCATTAAGTGACACTTTTTAACATTAAGTTCCATTCCGTTGCTATCACACCAATAGCTCAACCGATCCAAGTCATATTGTAATTTTTGATAGTCACCATCATTCTCGATTTTCAAATATAATTTTAAATCGTCAGCAAACATTAGGAAAAAAGCAAAGTGAAAACAGGAGGTAATATCATTAACATAGATATTGAATAGAAGGGGTCCCAGATGTGACCATTGTGGCACTCCTGAAGGTACCTTAATTTCAAACGATTGAAAACCCTGAACATGTACTATTTGTATTCTTTCAGATAGGTAGGATAATAACCATTCTAAAAGTTCACCCTGTATACCCAGACCTCTCAACTTATTCATTAAAATCTTGTGATTTACCCGGTCAAACGCCTTTGTAAAGTCTGTGTATACAGCATGAACCTGGAAGCCGCCTTCAAGAGATTCCAAAAGGAAGTCGGTAAATGTCAATAAATTAAGTTCAGTGGAGCAGCTAGAGAGAAATCCAAATTGCTGGTCGATAAAACAGCCTTTTAAACTTGCTGACAAATAGTCACATACAAGGCTCTCAAAAACTTTGGGAATACAACTAAGAATGCTAATCGGACGATAATTGTTCACTTGAGATTTCTCTCCAGATTTTAGTATTGGGGTAATAAAGCTAGTTTCCAGTAGGCTGGGAACATCTCTGTCTTTAATGAGAGGTTAAAAATGTGAAAAAGAGGTCTAGAAAGTAAAAAGCTTAAGTGGAAAAAGGTGGAAGACCATCTGGACCTGGCCCCTTGTTGCTATCCAAAATGGAAAGTTTTTCATATATAGACGAAATAGAAATGACAAATTGAGATATAGTAAATTGTGATAAGTGGATGTCACCAAAAACTAAAATATTATCCTGCAAAACACAATCTCTATCACTATAAGTTTTTGAAAAATATTCAGCAAACAAATTAACAATTTCTGTACCACTAGAACCAGTGATATTATTATAGTGTACAACTGATGGTATATTATGGTAGGGGAGCCCAAGTGGGGATTTTTGCAGTTACTCGAGCGCGTCAGATTATCATATGGAGAAAAACCTGATACCCTGCAGATGTACCTCTATCATATATTGGCTTTTAACACAGGTGAGTTCGTTAAGGGGGGCCCGAAAAACAAAATCTATCCTTAAAAAAACTCGAAATTGTCAGATTAAGATAAGGTAAGTTAAGTACATGCGAAAGAGTGTATATTTCAAAAATCTGACGATTTGAGCCGGGCGTAAGGAAATGGAAGAGTCCCAAAGTTTCACAAGAAAAAAGCAAAGATTTCGCGAAATTAATGACAGATCGGAAAACTGAAAAATGCGTGCTCAATATTTTTTAAAAATCTATCGAATGATACCAAACACGACTTCCCACGGAGAGGGGTGGGGGGTAAATTTAATATTTTAAATACGAATCCCGCGATATTTCGCGAAACGAACATCAGATCGAAAAACTGTAAAATACACTTATTTAATATTTTTGAAAAATCTATCGAATGGCACCAAACACGACCCCCCACGGAGGTGGGTTGGGGGGTTACTTTAAAATCTTTAATAGGAGCCCCCATTTTTTATTGCAGATTTTGATTGCTTATGAAAAAATAAGTAACTTTTATTCGAAACATTTTTTCGAATTATGCACAGATGGCGTTATAATCGGAAAAAACAATTGTTGGAAATGGAAAATTAAATTAAAAAATGGCAAGCGCCCACTAAAATGGAAAACGTTACTTAACTTTTTTTGGTTTTAGGACCTACTCTTCACAACCCAATGGGTCCCCAAAGCGCTGGAGTGACTGCACATTTAGCATACTTTGCTCCCCTACCATTAGTCTTGAATTTTTAATACTAACAAATTTCCAAAAATTTCTAATATTATCCCCGAGAGATGATTCAGTTAATGCAATGTAATCACGATAACAATGTTGTTTTAAGCGTTTACATTGAGCCCTTAATACAGAAAACTTAATTCTAATTCCAGTAAAGGTCTCTAATTATTTTCAGATCTTGGTTGTTAATTCCTACTTCTTTTAGTATTTGCATCATTTTGCATCGTCCCTAATTAATGCCACTTGCTTGTTTAATGTGGTTTAGATCCCCATTTGCGCATTAACATCTTTTATCATTAATTTAAACATACCACATGGAAATAGTTTCATAACCTTTTTAATCCAGTAACTCTAATACCAATAGTAAATTCCTGGATATATAACACTTAGATAAATAGCTAAGCCATTTTATGCTTTAACATTTCATTTTGAATATTACAACAGACGTCATCCTTAAAATACTAAAACTATTTTCAGCATAGCGTAAATTATGTAGGTTCTGATCACATCAGATATTTTTTACTTACAATTGATTAAATTTAAGAGCCCATCTTCAACCTTTGTTATATCTGCAAAAGTAGTAGCTCCATCTGCATCTGCAAACAATAATACAGCCCCTCTTGCACTTTGCATTCCCTAAAAAAAATTCTCTCAATAATAATATTTTAATCATCACCAAAATAATAGAAACAAATGATTCCACTTTTCTTAACTTTTTATAAAGGTATTAACACTTTTGAAGAGGATCTGGGAAACCTTCTTCCTGATAAATAGGTGGCTGTGTGCTAGGTGATGTAAGGCAGAACTTCACTGGTCAAATGAGGTTTGAACCAGAAGAGATCTTAAAACTACCAATAAGAAAACTGTTGGCCTTCGTTGAGGCCACAGGACTTATTAAGTTTAAGGAGAAGAACAGGGTTTGGTACAAAGGTCTTATGACCAAGTGCCAGAGACTAACGAGTCTCGCCTGAGTTAAGAAGAAGAAGAAGAAATAGGTGGCTTTATACTACAGTAGTCTCGACCAAACTCACTTATCTTCTTCTTCTTAAGGTACCAGGAATTTCTGCATAGGCGTCCACCATACATTGCCTTGTCAGGTGAGATGTTGTGTGTGTGTGTGTGTGTGTTTAAGCATTATTGGCTTCGGAGTCAATGTCCATTCGCCATCTTACCTTTTTGGAATTATTTGTATTATTTATGCGGAAGCTCTAAAGGAGTGCTTCCTGCTTTCTACTGATTTGTTTAAGTAGGTATCCAATCACAATCCTGTCCCAATTTTACAAAGAACTATTTTACATACCTATATCTAATTTTCAACGATTTTTGTTTTTATTTGGAATTATTTCCTTTCATTGTGATTTTTTTTAATCATTTTTTAATAATTTTTTTATGTATTTTTTTTATTTATTTACTTATTTTTTTTATTATTACTTTTTGGCAGGTGAGATGTTATATTCAAGATTAAATTATTCTGTTTTTGGCATCATGCTGTGGATTTATGTCCACTGGCGAATATTACGCAGCCACTTATGGTTCAACAGAATCGTGGAACCAAATTGATAAAAAATTCCTTAAACATCTTCAAAGCATGAAGAAAATACATTTTAAGTTTCAGTTTGAACTATAGTAAGTGTTCCTGATGAGAGTGAATAACTCGTGCAGAACAATGGCGTAGATCTAACTAAAAGGAAAGCCAATTGTCCACTTTCATTTTAACATCTTTTCTCTATATAAAGACTGCAAAAGATAGTGTTTTCAAGGGCGAACTGTACATATTGTTGGAATAAAAGGTTCTCCCTGCTATCATCCAATAGCTTCCAGTAAGCTTTGGATTTGCTGTTCACCTAATTCGCTCTCGAAAAGACGTCTCCTGACTTCTAGTTTATTTTTTCTTGTTTTACATTTGTTTCTTTTTTCTATTTCAAATTACTACAAAGAAAATCAAAAAAGTTAACTCAACAAAACACTCACCAATCTTACAGCTCCACCCTTTCCTCTATTTTGTTCCAGATGTAACACTCTCAGCTTCTCATTTCCTACTATTTTTTTTGCATAGACATGAGCTACTTCAACAGTCTTATCTCTACTGCCATCGCTTACTACTATAATTTCATATTTATAATTTGGTAAATCTTTACATCTATTTTCTAAGAATTCAATACATTCATCTAACATCAGAGGAACTGTAAAAGAAAACAAATATAAGTTAATGTTTGTTATATTATGTACATGAAAAAAGATTCATATTTAAGTATATCAACTTCTTCTTCTTCTTCTTCTCCTAGCACTACAACCTGTGTCAAGTACCTATACCAACCTATGAATATTTGTGAAAAAGAACTACATAGATAAGGGGTTCATCAGTTAAAGAACTCCTATTGAGACTTATTATCATGTGCACTTGAAGGCTTCAGGTGTCATATGCAGATATGCACAACATTCATTTAGAGGTTAGTATTTGTTTGACTTTGACTAAAATGTGTTTCCTTCTATGAGTACGTAGATAAAAGTGTTTTTATATTGTCAGTTTAGATTCATATTATGTATGAAGCAATTACAGGGCCATCCAAACCCACGGTTCTTAGACCAATGAACATTAAGGGTGCGACTACGTTACGAGAGTACTTTAACTCCCTCTGTGGCTCAGTGGTAAGAGCGCCTAACCTTTGGATCGAAAGTTCCGAATAGTAGTGAGTTCGAATCTCACCAGGGTCAGGAATTTTTTCGTTTATTATAAATTAATAAATGAAAATAGTTTCTGTCCTTGTGGGATCGGTACTTACCGGAGGGACCGCAGACGTTCGGATACAATTAGCGTCTCTTTGAAAAGACAATGACGTCGACTTTGCAAAGTAACAAGACACTTACTCAACACACACACTACACATTACACCTGAGTTAGTGATAAGTTATACAATTACGTGGCTAAAGGTTCTAGTTAACCAAGGCCAGAATCAGAAAAAAAAAACTAATATGTATTTTAGAAAAATTTAAACGCAGGATAAAAGATTACATTATTACCGAGGGCGGAAAGCCCCCTAGAATAAACAAGCAGTTTCTATTGAATGAAATATTTGAAATTAAATATCACACTTCTCTTTTATTTTCAGCCCTGTAACTTATTAAAATAAACATTATAGAAGTTTTCAGGGACTTTCAGCCCTCGGTAATAATGTAGTCTTTCATTCTGAGTTTAAATTTTTCAAAAATATTTATTAGTTTTCTCAGGATTCGAAAAAAATGAATACAATTAAAACACATTGAGAATTTTGACATGCGTCAAAATTTTGCATTAACTCAATGTAAAATTTTAAACTGTTGAATTCCAGCTTCCCTAATTATTTTACATCAAAATACATTAGAAACTATTTGTAGAGGATTAAAATCTGTATTGAAAATAACAACTGTTAAAATTGGTCTACGTAATTAAACATATTCCAAAATTTTGTAAAAATGTAATACATTTCAGTTTTCAGCACAAACTTAGGCCACACACAATGCAATAATGTTCACATTTTTGAACTGTCAATATTTTTATTTTATCATCTATTGTTTAAAAACAATACAGTTGATAAGATACCCTCAGTTGCGGAGAAAGTATTAATAATAAAGATTTTTTCTTCAGTAAATGGTGTGGGCACTGTCAGTTAAATAGTAACGTGTGGCCTAACTTTTACACGCATACCTATTGTGGCAAATGTATCATATTTTTCAAAATTTTGGAATGCATTTAAATCGTAGAACAATTATAACTTTTGATTTTAATACTCTACAAGTATTCTCTCATGACTTTTGATGTAAAATAATTAGGGAAGCAGGAATTCAACAATTTAGAATTTTACATTGAGTTTCCTATGGCCCGTTTTACGATTCACGACCTGGTATAAGATAAAATGTGTACTATTTGTCTTATTATTTCATAATAACACAAATAATACACATATATACAAAATAACACACATTCAATGATCGAAAATCATTTAAAAATATGGGATTGTGTACTCTTGTGACGTAAAGTCAAAAATATAAGTCTCCCCACCACCATCGGTCAAGACAACCGTAATAAAGTCTAATAACAGTTATCCCAACCAAAACACTACAATGTAAATGCAGCGAAAAAACGAGTTAGTACCCAGGTGACGTTGGGCATACTTAGTCGGCAATGAAAGAGTTAAGGTGTAGCTTTGAAATACATTCCGTTAATAAATAAAGATCTGGTACACTAACTTTGTTCAAGAGCTACAGAGTTTATGAGAATTAAGAAACCTAATTTAGAATTTCTTTTTCTATTAATCTCTTCCTTCATACCTATTAGTATAAACTACCAATATGTTATTTATAAATTAAATTTCCTTACGCCTTTCTTCCTCATTATAAGCAGGTACTATTACACTCAAATGGACTGAAGATTTTTCATTAATTGAAGGAAATGGTACTTGTTTTCCTGTTACTGGATCAATGAAATATTTCTCATTCTTACTTCTAATTACTACTGGATATGTACTTGATGTAGCTACCATCAAAATACAAATCTGCAAGAAAACAATATTTCTTATCAATAATGTACATACAAAATTAAATTAGAGAATAAACTTACAAATAGAAGGATGGAAACTGCAAAAGCAGATCCTACAAATAATATAATTCCAAAATCCATCCTGAGTAATTCAAATTCATATGTTCTTCAGATTATTTAAAATATACAAAAAATTATCTCTTATTTTCTTGCATGGTTGGCAACCCAATAAGACGAGGTTACGTATGTTTTTTGTGTTTTTTATGACGTTTTTATGCTGCTTTTACGTCAAAATCTTATCTAAATCTAGTAAGCTATTCAGCAACAGAACATACTGTGCCTTTTCGCATACTCTACACAAGGCCAATTATCTGATTCTGACTTGACACTGACATTTTATGTATTCTGTTCTAGGAAAAATTTGTATGCTCCGTCAACTTTGTTTTGAATTTGTTAGAAAAAAAAAAAAAAAATAAAAAAAAGGTTTACTTAAAACTTTTTAAAGTTTAGATGAGTTTCACTTTTGAGAAATTTTGATATAAGCGGTGGCATATAAAAATGCACTACAATAGGTATAACACATAATTAAATTTTGTATTAACATTTTTCTAATTTTGTTACATATAAAAATGGATTTAAGTTTTATAGATGAACTTCAAAATAAAAATATTCTAAACCGATTTGAAAAAAATACTGGAGCCAATACAAATAATACACTTAGTATAAAAAGTTCTTTAACATTGTATAAGGAAGAGCTTCTCAGTGGCTATCTTTTCAGTTATATTGAAAATTTGGATAGAATTCTAAAGAATGTTTTAATACCCCAAAGAATTGTGGAATTTACAGGTCATTTTTCATGTACTACTCCTATTTGGTAAGTTTTATATTTTTTGCAAATAAGTCCAGCATTAAAATTGCAATTATTAAAAACGAATATAAATATTCCAGCTACAGACGTAACCTGTAGATTCTTTAAATAATATATGTGTTACATATATGATAGACAGCCAGTTATAGCATCCAATAGGGATGTGGAAGAGGCCAAATTATTTACCATTTGTGTCATAAAAAAACGTAAAACAGAAAATGTTTTAGATTCAACCTCTCCTTTTTGAACATCATTGGAACGACTTATTTCAAACCAATTTTAAGGATGTTCATAGATTCCCAGATTGGTTTTTTAACTATACATACTTATCAATTTTAATAATCTTCAGATTCTAGTTAAGTCAGCCAGATACTTCTGGCTGAGTTGACAAGTGCACAGAGACTTAAGGCAGCCATATTTATTTCCCTTCTCGATTTGCACTTCCTTTGGCTGCTGTAATAAGCGCATTCTAGTGAATGCTGCAGCCAGGGATTCTTGGTGCCTAGTGTACGGGCTTCAGTAAGCTGGGTTTGAGTGGCTACCTAGTGGACGGTGCCCTTAGTCTGATATATTTATTACACACCTCTAAGCTTGATAGTTCTTGTATAGTTGTACAGAGGAACCTCGATTATCTGTCTCTCCATTAACCATCACCTCTGTTAACTGTCAGGGTACATACAGAAGTTGTATTGAGTACATAAGTAAAAATTTCCTTGTAAAAAAATAAAAAAAAGGTAATTTGATTTATGATGAGGACACAACGGCTATCCATTGCTGACAGATAAAGAAATCGTTGAAATGGCAACAAAGGCGAACCAAACAGATTCAGAAGCTGACACCGACTTGGAATTTGACTGTAGCTATGTCGATGAACTGAACCTATGTAACTGACAAAGATTTGCGTAAATAATCTAGAGAAGCTGCATTGCATATGCAATAATTTATCAAGTCATATTCTCAACAAGAAGCCAATAAAGTAGATTGCATGATCTTGTGCCGATTAAGAAATTCAGCCATCAAGTCGCAAAATGTGAAGCAACAGTAAAACAAACAAAGATTTCAAAATATTTTAAATTGATTCGATTGTACGAATACAACTCCCTATTATATTGTCAAACAAACCACAAAAATGAAGTTTGAGCGTTGTACTATGAATTTTAACTTTTTTTTAATGTTCTGTTAACCGTCTTTTTGATTATCCGTCATACCCTTGGTCCGGTGCCCTGACGGATAATCGAGGTTCTACTGTATAAGTTTTGTCCTTTAATAATTATTCTTTGATAACAGTTTTCTAACGATATATTTTTCTTATTGTTTTAGTTTGCAGTTATGCTTATCCATACAGTTACCAAAGAATCAAGGAGGATTTGAAAGCGAAGCTTTCTATATAAGTACAAATGGAAATTTTTCTATAGAGAAGTTAAGAGGTAGGTATGCATGTTTTTTATATCACAACATATTATTTGGCAATGTTTTTGTCTGTATTGAACATTCTTAGACTATAAACCTAATAAGAAAACTATACAATAAGCGCCACACTAGTAGACACACGGATACCTAATTGCTAGGCTTGGGCTAATCCGGGCCATTCTCATTTATGACTTTCATATCTGGCATGTCATGTGACTCTCATGAAACTATGCACAATAATTAGTTTTCTATACAAAAAATACATTAATTTATAGTATTGTTACTCTGCTTTAAAAAAATTTATATTTTCTGACATTCTAGACGTCACTTGACATAAAAGTAAACAGTGCAACAAGTGAAGGGTCCAGGACTGTATTAGCTCAATTTACCCGTCTGTCTAGTAGCATGAGCATGAGTGTTGGATGGTAAATATGGATATACCTAACTACAAAACTATAGAGGGTGGCTGGATGAAAACGAAATATATTTCTGTTTTAGAAATGGCTCTGTCTTTTGTTGGAGAGTATTCTAAAGATGAAAATAATTTTAATGTGGAGACTCTATTGAGTCATATATATTATACAAGAGTTTACGATTTGGATCAACTGGTGGCTTGTCTTTTTCAAACGGAATTAATAATTAAGCAAAATAATGTTAGTATCTATAGAGATTTTTTTATTTTAATATATTTTCTAGTACCGAACTAAGTTTTTCAGTACAAGCAGCATCCTTAATGATATAATGAAATAATTATAAGTTTTGTAGTTTTCAGATTTTGCTATTTTCCGAATTATTTTTTCAGGTACGTTTACTGATTCTTGACAGCATAACAATACCATTAAGATCAGTGCAATCATCAGAAAAGTTTAAAACTGTTAGTGCCGTTATGCAGATATTAAGAAAACTTGCCGAAAAATATAATATTATAGTAAGTATTTAGAGCATCTAAATGTAGTACAAAATATAGTATTTAGCTAAAACCTGTCTTTAGTTAACCAGAAGGAAAAATCTTTTATTTTATTCTATCTAGTGCAATGTAGTCCGTTCTTTAACGGTAAAATATTGCAAAACCTCTAAATTTTAAAGAACCGCTTGGATTGACATGAAATTTGGCATACACATAGCTAACAAGTCAAAGAAAAAAAGTGATATTGTGCCGATATGTGCTTTTGCCCCGGGGGTGGTTTTCACCCCCTCTTGTGCTGTAGTTAAAAGGGGTTGAACGAGTCACTGATCACGAATGTATGCAAATTTAGAAACACCAAATCTTAATCAATTTTTGTCTAACAGAAAAACAAAAAAATACATGATATTCAGAAAAGTAATGCTGACTTTTTTTGTTTTTCGAGATTTTTGGTATCTCTAACAATTTTTAAGTTATTTTGAAAAAAATCATATTTTTCAAAATTAAAATTTTTAAAAATTTCACTTTAAAACCAAATTTTTTCAAAAATAAGCACTTTGAATTGATGAAACTTACAGATCATATAAACACAACATAAGTAAAATAATTTATGGAGCGGTACCGATTTATTTCATTTAAGTTGCTAATTAGGGGGTGGTCTTCCCGATTTTTTTTTGCCAAAACAAAAGGGACCAACTTTATTTTGAGCATAACTTGCTTAAATTTAATGATAAAAACTTTTTATAAAAACAGAAATAAATCTCTTCTTAAACACTTTAAAAAAATTATAATGGATTCTCCCCAAAAAGTGCTTAATTTTTTGGATATTTCACTTCAAAGTATTCTATTTGAAATTTGGCGAATATGAATTTATTTTTCATTGGCTATAACTCTGGCTTTACGAGGTCCAGAGACCTAACGCGTACACCATTTTTTTTTACTTTTTTACAGGCCGTATTTTTGCTAAGAACGTTTTTTTCGACAAAATACTTACTTTTTGAGTTATTTGCGAAAAACCGTCTAAAAATGTAGTTATCGAGTTGACTTGGCGAAAAAGTTCTATAGAACAAAAGTTACTTAAAATTAGTCAGTTTATCAATTTCCGGACTTATTTTGGACTTATATTTTTCACCCCCAGTCACCCCCAGTGCAAAAGCACACATCGGCACAAATTTCATGTCAATCCAAGCGGTTCTTTAAAATTTAGAGCAAAAACCGTGAAAGAATGTACTAATGATTCCAAAGGGATTTTCTAACTTTTTATGCCATCCTAATATGTAATACGATTCTGCAAGGTCTGCAAAATATGTGTTTGTTTTGTCAATTATATTTTCGTTCAAGCTGAATTTTTTATTTACAGGCGATCTCTTTATATTTGGAAACACACAATAATTGGAGAATCAGGAGAGTAAGCCTCATGAGAACGTCCATCAAGTTAGCAGAACAAAGTCAGCAGAACACAGTTATTCTTATGCCATAATTAAGTGTAAATAAAATGCAAATTTAATGTTCCAAGAAAAAATTTATTGCTCTTTTTTTTTAAAAGTTATAGCATGTTCTACTACTAAAATCTACTATATTTTGTACCAGATTCTAAAATCTCCTAAATTTAAAATTTTCCCACTAAATCACAAGAATTTCTACTAGATTTAGTAGAAGATCTACTAAATTGGCAACCCTGAATATGGTACAAAAACTTCTATTGTGCAGTCATGCAGTCAAGGAGAATGGATCTAGAGTTTCTAATCTCATCTGCTTTTGGTAGTAATTATTGGTAAAATTCCCACGGTTTATTAACTTCTTAATTAAATTTATTGTTGGAACATTTCATTTGCATTTAATAATTCAGAGAATACTGTGGTACTCAATTATTTGATATTTTATCAATAATTATTGAACTACTGTTCAATGTTAAAGTTGAACTACTGCTAGTTTGAAATCAAGTTGGCGGAACATGTGATAACTTAAAAAAAAAGAACAATAAATTTTTTCTTGGAACATTAAATTTGCATTTAATTCAGAGAATACTCTGGTATTCAATTATAGATAATTTATCAATTTGATACCAAAAAATTGATAATTTATCTATAATTGAATACCAGTATTCTCTGAATTTAATGCAAATTTAATGTTCCAAGAAAAAATTTATTGCTATTTTTTTAAGTTATCGCATGTTCCGCCAACTTGATTTCAAGCAAGCAGTAGTTTAACTTTATCATTGAACAGTAGTTAAATAATTATTGATAAAATATCAAATAATTGAATACCACAGTATTCTCTGAATTAAATGCAAATGAAATGTTTTAACAATAAATTTAATTAAGAAGTTAATAAACCGTGGGACTTTTACCAATAATTACTACCAAAAGCAGATGCGATTAGAAATTTTAGAGCCATTCTCCTTCACTGCACAATATAAGTTCTTGTACCATATTCAGGGTTGCCAATTTAGTAGATTTTCTACTAGATCTAGTAAAATTCCTTGTGATTTAGTGGGAAAATTTTAAATCTAGTAGATTTTAGAATCTGGTAGAAAATATAGTAGATTTTAGTAGTAGAACATGCGATAACTTAAAAAAAGAGCAATTAATTTTTTCTTGGAACATTAAATTTGCATTTAATTCAGAGAATACTCTGGCATTCAATTATAGATGATTCATCAAATTTTTGAACTACTGTTCTGCTAGCTTTATTATCCAGTTAGCAGAACATGCGATAACTTAAAAAAAGAGCAATAAATTTTTTCTTGTAACATTAAATTTGTATTTTATGGTATACGATTATGGTATAATTATGGTATAAGAATAACTGTGTTCTGCTGACTTTGTTGTGCTAACTTGATGGACGTCGCATGAGAAAGCAATTTAAAGCCCAACTCATGAATTTTTGCCATTGTCATAAAGCACTTGTGATTTGGGCCATTGTCTTGAAGAAACAACATTCTTTTACATATGGAGCCGTTTTTCACTGACTTCCTGCGTCAGTTTGTCCAATAATGCGCAGTAATATTGGCTATTCATAGCTCTACCTTTTTTAATATAGGCAATTAAAAGTATGCCTTCGAAACCCCAAAATACAGTGGCAACGACTTTTCCGACCCATTGATCGACCCTTGGCAGCTTCTGAGCACTTTTGCCAGCTTCAGTCCACTGCCATGCGTTCATTCTGTTCTGTGTTGTGTAGTAGTGGTAGTGGATCCAGGTTTCATTAACAGTTACCAATCGACGCCAAAAGTCTGCCGGATCCAAGGTCTGAAGGTCCAAACACTGATAAGAAGTGGTCAAACGATCATGTCTTTGGTCAGTGGTCAGCAATCGCGGCACCCATCGGCAGGATAATTTTTTCATATTCAACACTTTGTTCAAAATATGGCTAATGTACTCTTTACTAAATCTTGTGGCCTCTGCCAATTAACGCACCTTCACATTACGATCAGCTAGAACCATTTGATGGACTTTATTCACATTTTTCGACGTACCTCCATCCGTGGGTCGTCCAGTAAGTGGTTCATCCAATGTAGATATAGGCCATTACGAAATTTACGAAACCAAAATTTAACAGTGTAGTCTGAAGGAGCATTAGTCCCATAATATGTATCCAGTTTTTTTTATTTCCTTCGCCGTTTTATTTCTCAAATAATGTTTGAGATCTCGAATATCGTTTTTCTTCATATGCGTCATTTTTTCAAACACGAACTTTATGCAGCTGTCAAAAATATACTAATGACTGCATCGCGCTAAAATTTGATATGTATGTCTATGTCTAAAAAAGGTTAGATTTTCTAGAACTAATGTTTTTGTGAGATCGCAGTGCTCAATCAGCAAAGGAAGTTACTTAACTAACAGACCACCAGATACCATTCTGACATGCAATAGATTTTAAAAGAAGTAATGTGTAATGTGTACAACTTTGTGGAACACATTAGTTTTTTTTTCATGTTTTGTATCTATGTGTGTCTATGTTCGCTAGTTTTTAATCTTCACATGTTCATTAGAGCATATATATTGTTTGTATCTGGTAGTTATTAAAATTAATTATTATTAATTAAAAAAACTTGTTATTTCAAAAAAAAAAACTGCTCATACTAGATTCAAACATACGCAGTCGGCTGCTGATTATACCTTATTTTCAGATCTCAGAACACAATGCAAAACATTAACAAATCAATGCTATAGATCTTATATCTCCAACATTGAGGAATCTATTCACTCAGATTCAAAACAATTTTGGAATCATGTTAACTCATTGAATAAAAGCCATGGAATTCCAAGTGTTATGCATTTTAATGACATGTCAGCAGAATCAAGTGAGGAAATAGCAAACTTGTTTGCGAGCCATTTCTCTAGTGTCTATCGCTCTGACAAAGTTAATTTAAGTAACTACGATTTTAAATTAAAAAATCCGGTCGACATTCCGTTTATTCAATTTTCACTTTCTGAAGTCTTTGAGTCTATAAATGGTCTCAAGGATAAACTCAGTTATGGCCCTGATAACATTCCAACATATTTTTTAAAAAGATGTGTCTACAGTTTATCTAAACCTTTACATGTATTATTTAATTTATCTTTGACACTACATACCTTCCCTAGTAAGTGGCGTGACAGTAACTCCGGTATTTAAAAACGGCGACAGAGACAATATAAAAATTATAGACCTGTTGTTACATTATGTGCCATCCCCAAACTTTTTGAATTAATTTTAAACAAATATCTTACTTGGCAATGTAGAAATCTCTTGATTAATGAGCAACATGGATTTAGGCAGGGTAAATCTACATCTACAAATCTTGTTTTATATCATGATTACATTGTCAGGGCTTTGGAAGATGGGTACCAAGTGGACTCCATTTATACTGATTTCTCGAAGGCCTTTGACACAGTGATTCATTCTTTACTCATCTTTAAATTAAGATGTATTGGTTTTCGTGAGTGGTTTCTTTCATGGTTGAGTAGTTATCTTGATGAAAGAGTTCAGTTTGTTTTTATAAAGGGTTCACTTTCGATTCCTATCTTGGTCAGTTCAGGGGTCCCACAAGGCTCACATGTGGGTCCTCTTCTCTTTAACTTGTTTATTAATGATATTTCTGAGGTAATAAAAGTTTGTTAGTTTTTGCTATTTGCTGATGACCTTAAGCTATATTTCAAAGTTTCAAATCTGTCTGATTGTCTAAGGATCCAGGAAGACTTGACTTCTCTATACAATTGGTCTCTTTCCAATTGTCTCCAGTTAAATTAAGATAAGTGTTTTGTTATATCCTTTAGCAAATCTAAAAATAATGTTGTGTTTGACTATCACATTAATACAAGTGTTCTATCAAGAGTGACTGAAATAAAAGACTTGGGGGTGTTATTTGACAGTTCCTCGTCATTTATCCCACACATTAACAATTTGTCAAATAAAGCATACTGTAATCTAGGTTTTATCACAAGAAACTCTCGAGATCTTTCCGTACCCACATATAGAATTTTATATCTTACTTTTGTCTGTAGCATCCTGTCTTATTCTTCTATAGTATGGTCACTATACTATTTTAACTATATTTACACCCTTGAAAAAATTCAAAATAAGTTTCTCCGGATTTGTGCTTATAGATTAAACTTAAAGAACATGTCTTCGGTGGAATTAAGGTCAAGGCTAAATATCAGTTCCTTAGAAGACTACAGAACTAAATGTGATTTAATTTTTCTCTATAAACTACTTGACCATACCACCGACTGTTCTGATTTATTAAGTCTTATCAACTTTAGATGTAGCACTAGAATTCTTAGAGACTTGCCCATATTTTCTATAAAACACTATCACACCAACTATGGCCAATTCTCTCCAATTAACAGGATTCAGACACTGGGAAATGATTTTAGTCAATCTTATGATCTGGTGGATACAAGATCTGTAAGATTTAAGCACTGCCTGACTGAGTATGTAAGCAATCAGAAGATGAGTGACCTTTACCTTGGAGTCTTCATTTCATTTGATTTTAATTGTCAGAGATTTTCATTTTAATAATATTTTCAGGAATTTTAATTTACTTAAATTATAATCATTTGTTTAACAATATTTATTAATTATTTAATACTTAGTTTAGTATTTGTGTTATGGTTAGGATACTTTATTTTTGTTATTTGTAAAAATGGGGACATCCCGTAATAAATAAATAGTTAAATATACTGCTCAATATATTATTAACCTTTATATTATAATTTTAGGTAGTGGTCACAAACTTTTGTACAACTAGGATAAATGAAAATGAAGCATACACCGTAGCATCTTTAGGAGATAGTTTTTACCACATGGTTAATTCTAGGATAATTTTTACAAAGACTGAAACATTTTTCAAAGCTAAATTATTGAAACATGTAATGCACGAAGAGAAAGAAGTTATATTTTAATATTTTAATAAAGAGAATTAAAAAAAATCTATATCGTTTATATTGACCAATTAGCCCACTATGTTCTTCTTCTGAAGGTGCCTATCTTCTAGTACCTAATGTTGGCGACTACATTGACCCAACGTATTCTATAGGGCTTTTCATTCACAGTCATTTGTTTCGAGCCTCTATCATTGGAGAGGTAATTAATTATATTGTACAGATACTAGCTAAATGAAGTTTATTAAAAAGCTTACGAATATTATTGTTATTTCACTCACGCACTTTTGTAGTTATCATAAACAGTTTTAATATGATTTCGCGGTATTATTCACGTGTATACATTGTTACAGTTTCTCTTTGAACAGTTGTTCACTAACAGAGAAGGAGAGAGCCAAAAAGCGACTGTTATCTGCGGCAACCTATACCAGAGAGAGCGAGAAACACGTATGATGTCTACGAGGGCCAAAATCAGAGAGTGAGGAAAACATGTCTGTCGTCTGCTGGAACCAGTATCAGAGAGAGTAAAAAAAAAGATTAACAACAAAAATTTTTGTGAGTTTTCTTTTCCTGGGAATACGGCTATCAGTGCGCGATAAAATGTGCTTGATTTTACAAAACAAGCAGATTTTAATTTCTGTTTAAGTGGTATATTTAAATATAATCAATACCTCGAGAAACTTCAGTTAAAAACAAGTTACCAAATTTTTTTACGTAATCTGTATCGTTTTTTTATAGTTTTAATTGCTTTTTTGTGACTAACTTTGTTTAATAACCGATATTGTTTGATCCACCCTAGAATGTAATTCACGAACGAATTATACCGTAACTACCGCAACCTAGCAAAAGTTTTTGTTGTTCCTGGAGGTATTATTGTGGTGAAAACCAGGAGCGAGTTCATAGTTGTGGCGTCCGATTTGAATCAATGCTGGAAAGTTGTTTGAACTATATGGGTCGCGTATAATTCAGTTTTGCGAACAATACCAAACCATGACTTTTATTGGTGTATGCAGTGATCAAACTGAAGTAGATAATTTTTCTAACCATTTTTTCTGAACAATCAGAATTAAACATTATACAGGGTGTTTCATTGGGAAACGGAAATACTTTAATTGTGAATAGAGGTCACCGAGGCGGTTCTAGGTATACTACATTTTTTGCCCTACCGACTTTTATAACCGAGTTACAGGGTGTTTTATCGATTTTGCCAATTTCTTTCCTAAGCCATAACTTTCGAACCACCGTGTATATTTTTTTGATATTTGGTACACATGTCTGTGTCTCATCCAAAACCCAAACGACCGACATACTAATCACAAGAAAAATCCAGGTCCGGATTAACAAAAAATTATAAAGTAATTGTGACCTTAAAACAACACCCTGTATATTGAAAATCTGTTTGCATATTTGAAAAGAACACAAAAAACTAAGTCTAATCGTTTGCCTCAATTTTTCGGCCAGAGAATTTTATGACTTTAATTTTAAAATTATATTTAATTTTTTAAGAACTCTGACATTAAAAAGAATGTATTATTAACTTTTAATTATAAATTATTAAAGCTATTGAATAAATACATATTTTAAAATTAAGCAATACTTATTTACCACATTGGAACGACCCAATTATTAATCAAAGAAAAATCCAAGTCCGGATTAACAAAAAAAAAAAAAAAAAAAAATAAAGTAATTGTGATCTTGAAACAACACCCTGTATATTGAAATTTTCAAAATTGGTTTGCACATTTGAAAAGACCACAAAAGTCTGAGTTTATCGGTTTGCTTTAATTTTTCGTGAAGGAAATTTAATGACTTTAATTTTGAAATTAAATTAATATATTGATAAAAGAACTTTTAACAATAAATTATTAAAGTTATTAAATAAATACCCATTTTAAAAATAATCAATACTTATTTACGACATAGTGTAGGAAACAGAGGTTGAACCTTGCAAAATGGACACAAGTCCGGTTTTATTTTTTTTCTGGCATATCAAGGGGTGCTTATTATCAGACTAACTTTTTCTGAAAAAATTTCGCCCCGGAACCCCCCTTTTCACCCCTTTAAAGGGGGTAATTTATGGTTTTTGCAGAACGTAGCCCTTCCTGTACCTTTTACAAAAAATTTCTTTTATAGAAATATGAAGAGGACTTTATTTTCTACGATTTATTTCCGACAGCATCTCTCTATCATCCACCGTTTAGCAATGGTGGCGCCCCAAAGTTGACAAGTTTTTAAAAAAGATGTTTTTAGAAAAAATATATTTTTCGCTAACTGTAACGGAAATTAAATAGAAATGCTACGGAGATTATTCACAAATATATGATTGATTTTTTCGTATAGGTTTCACTTAAAGGTAATTGCCCTTTTTTTAATTACAGGGTGTTACATTTTAAAAAACCCCTTTTTATACCATCTGAACCGTTTATGCTAGAGTAAAAAGACTTTCAGCGATTACCCATGTACTGGTGTTATTTACAAATTTGTATAATGCACCCCCATTTTTTCCCCGGAACCACCCAAAAAAGAAGAAGAATTAATAAATAAAGTGATTTTCTTGGAATCCTTCACACACAATGCCCTTCATTAATATGCTTCATATATCATTTTGTGCAAGTTATTATTACCCATGCATGGACACTAAACGCGATTTCCTAGTGCAACCCTTGTAGCCAAAAACAATAAATAAAATGGGGGGTTAAATTTTTTTTTTGTTTTTTACTTTTTGATCCATATGGGCATATGCTTCATCAATAGTGCTTTTCAAAAATATATATGGTTATTGCAACATCCCTGCGCAAACCACCCCTATCCTTGAAAATATACTGCAGAAACTACCCCTATACCTTATCCAGCATGTTTTTACGATTTTCTCATTACCTATTCATTTTTTTTAAACAAAACTTATACAAGGTTAAAGACCACTATTTACTCTAAAAATTAGGTCCTATTCATTTTTTTCGTTTAAGCAACCGTTACGGCACAGTGGCGCCGTAAACCTCATAGATGCTTTGACGGGCTCCAGTTTTTGTTTATTTTTTCGTCATCTGTTTGTTTTATTGATAAAGTACTTATGCAAAATAAAACAACACAGTGTAACCTACAAATTATGACTTATGCACATTGTAGTTCAAAGCTTTCATTGCGATTTTGAGTCGCCAAACGTTCTCACAAGAGTGTGGACAATATTTTTGGACTCAAGTTGACTACGAGAGAATCAAAGTAAGTTTGTGTTAAACCTTTATAAACACTTTATAAACCTATATATAGTATAATATTTATTTTTAAGAAATTTTAAATGTCAAAGTCCTAGTAATCCTACATTGTCCAATTTTCTGGCTTTACTCTGTATAATAAACATGTTTTTAAGTTTTTGTCTTGAATTTTTAAACTTTTTTCACTTTCTGTTGGTTCGGATTTGCCGAAAGTTCGGATTCGCGGGGTTCGGATTTACGGGGTTCTACTGTATATCTAATTTCAAAATTAAAGTTAATTAATATTTGCACAAAAAATCAAAGGTAATCGATAAACTCGGATTTTTGTGGTCTTTTCAAATGTGCAAACAATTTTTGAAAATGTCAATATACATGGCGTTGTTTCAAGGTCACAATTACTTTATGTTTTTTTGTTAATCCGGACCTGGATTTTTTTTGGGATTCATTTTAAAATGAGTATTTATTCAATAAATTTAATAATTTATAATTAAAAGTTAATAATACCTGCTTTTTAATGTGGAGTTCTTAAAAAAATTCAATATAATTTCAAAATTAAAGTCAAAAAATTGTCTGGCCGAAAAATCGAAGCGAACTATTAGACTTAGTTTTTTGTGCTCTTTTCAAATATGCAAACAGATTTTCAAAATTTCAATATACAGGGTGTTTTTTTAAGGTCACAATTAGTTTATAATTTTTTGTTAATACGGACCTGGATTTTTCTTGTGATTAGTATGTCGGTCGTTTGGGTTTTGCAGGAGACATGTGTGTAGCAAATATCAAAAAATATATAGGGTGGTTCTAAAGTTATGGCTTAGGAAAGAAATGGGCAAAATCGATAAAACACCCTGTAACTCGGTTATAAAAGTCGGTAGGGCAAAAAATGTAGTATATCTAAAACCGGCTTGGTGACCTCTATTCACCGTTAAAGTATTTCCGTTTCCCAATGAAACACCCTGTATAAGTTAATTTGATAACAAACTAGATAAAAATGAGACATTGAGATGTTACGTTTTCTCTATATTGTTGTAAAAAGCGGAGACATGGACGCTTGCAGACGCCACTATTAAAAAACTTGAAGGATTTGATATGTGGCTTTATGGAAGAATGCTGAGAATATCATATACAGCAAGGATCTCGAACAATGAAGTCCTAGGAAGAATTAAGAAGGAACCGTAGATTGTGTTTACCATCAAACGCATAAAATTGCAGTAGGGGAGAGTTGGATAAAACGGGATAGTCGGATAAAACGGGATACCTAGCCTAGAGACCCAAGTAGTGCTGCTATCAATCGGACAACGACGAAAACTTGTTCTCAGTCGTCTTTTTAACATTCTCAGTTCGTTTTACCTCGATGCCATTATTTGATGAAAAGTTGTGTTTAGAATTGGTTGACTCTATTTTTTTGGTACTTTGTACTTTTAAGTGCGTTGTTCTACATTATATTGCCTACATATTTAAACATATAATTCCGGTGACTATTACATTTAATTAAGCACTCATTAACGAATATTCTCATGTGTAGTCTATCTAATTTTACTTTCACGTTTAGGCAGGAGCCATTTTTGTTTTGAAAAAAGTCCGAGTTGGACAAAACGGAACACTTATAAATTGGATAAAATGGGATACAGTTTTTTATGTCCCGTTTTATCCACCTATTTATTTGTTGGCCTGTTAATTTTTTACAACATATTTTTAAACAACATATTTTTATGTGACTTTTATTCTGATATACGTACCTAGTCCTAAATAAAAGGTATTATTTCCCATTTGCAATAAAATATAAAAAGACGTATTTGTAAGTTTCTGACTACTGAAGATATTGTTTTTAAACGCTTTTCTTTACTTCAATAGTTTGCATCAAATCTTTAGACGTTAATTTGACTGACTTTTCTTCAATGCAAATGAATGAAAATTTGCAGACATATGCATTCGCGGGAACAATACACGAATAGACAATAATTTTTTTATGCTTATTAATTGTTTAAATAAAAAAAAAAACGATTTTAATGGAAAATGCTTAAATTCTCTTGTTTTTTACAATGTAGAAACTTGAAACTTTTACGGATAATTATAGCTAATAATATGAACTATACATAATTTCACTTTTTACGTTAATTGTTTACGTTGTGCTTCATAAATAAACAATAAAGTTTCAAATTTTGAACGCTCATATATTTTGTTTATATATAAATCGGCGTTTATGCGTGTCAAATTTCAATACGATACGAAACAAAACTTCAACCAAAACTCGAATTAAAAAAATTCGTGTTTTTATCGTAGTCTTAGAAAAACCACCGGTAGAGACGTTTTGTGCTACAATTAACATTAGAATTGTCAATAAAATTTTTTTTGTTTATTAATTGTTTAAATAAAAAACGATTTTAACGGAAAATGCTTAAATTCTCTTGTTTTTTACAATGAAGAAACTTGAAACTTTTACAGATTGTAGCTAATTATATGAACTATACATCATTTCACTTTTTACGTTAATTGTTTACGTAGTGCTTCATAAATAAACAATAAAGTTTCAAATTTTTTGCGATTCCCACTACTTTTCATGGTTGTACATCATATGTTTTATACATATTTTAATAAACATGACGATATATTTTAATGTTTGAAAAGTGTAAGACTAAAAAGTAAAACATAAAAAAATATGAAAAAAATATTTTTAAGAAACGCTTTTCTTTAGTTACGAGTGACTAAAACTAAACATATAAAAAAATCAACCAAAAAGCAAAAAATAAAAAAAATTGAAAAAATCTAACACATTAATTAAGACATAACTTTTCTTTGACGAATGTGTTAGATTTTTTCAATTTTTTTTTATTGTTTGCTGTTTAGTTGATTTTTTTATATGTTTAATTTTAGTCACTGGTAACTAAAGAAAAGCGTTTCTTAAAAATAGTTTTTTCATATTTTTTTATTTCAAAAGTAAATTTTGCTTTGCAGTCTTATATCTACTTAAATATACTTTTTAGATAATTTTATGCAAAAAATTAAATATTGTGAACCTATCCCGTTTTTCCAACCGTGGTGTGCTAAAACGGGATGTGCAGGACTTTAATAAATATTTTTTTTACTATTTTCCAGTCATTAAAAATAGCTAAAAATATGTTTTTTGTGCGCTTCAATAAATGTTATACCTATAAAAAAATAATAATAGGATAATTTCTTTAACATTTTTTCCGTAATAAAAATAAACAAGAATGGTATCCCGTTTTGTCCAACTCTCCCCTATCTGGGAGACGTTATGAGAAATCAGCACCGTTACTCCCTGCTTCAGTCCATATTGCAAGGTAAAGTCGTAAAGTCAAAGGTAAGCATGGACCCAGTAGAAGGAGAATATCATGGCTGCGGAATTTGAGAACATGGTTTAAGAAAACCTCAATGGAACTGTTTCGAGCCGCAGCGAGCAAGGTTATGATTGTCTATATGATTTCCAACATCCGAAGCGGATAGGAACCAGAAGAAGAAGAGGAAATTTGATAACAAGCACAGCTTATATAAACTATAATATTGTACACTATCGCAATATTCGATATTCGCAATCTTCTGTTGTTTAGTGGCTGCTGTAGTGGTATAGGAAGACAATATGTAAAAGGAAATGGAGTTGGATGGGGCACACACTAAGGAGACCTGATACAGACATAGCGAGGCAAGCCCTAGAATACACACCACATGGCAAGAGAAGACCAGGTAGACCCGTAGAAACGTGGAAAAGAAGTGTGGAGAAAGAAATTAATGCTATTGGGAAAACCTGGCCAGAAATAAAGATTAGTGCAAAGGATAGGACAGAATGGAGGCAGACAGTTGACGCCCTATGCTCCGCATGGAGTGAAGTGGAATAAGTAAGTAAGTAGTGGTATAGTATGGTATTGTATGGTATGGTACATCGGGGCAGGGCCCACTTGTGAGCCCTTGAGACACACCTTCTTCGGCCTCTCTGGGGCCCAGGCTGCATAGGGCTCCCATGTCTGTCAGAATCAGCAGGGTCTGCAAACCTGAGCTCCTCCTGCCGATGCCATCTCGAATGTCTAATCCCCCAGAAACCTTATGGCCTCACAAAAAGCTACAAGTCTCTTCAAAGGAAAGGCCCCCACCTGGCTCGGCTGCATAGATACCGATCCCAGGATCTACTATCTCTGATAGGCCAATGCCGGATGCCGGGCATTCCCAGAAGACATGTGAGAAGGTTTCTTCCTCCTCATTACATAGGCGGCACCGTGAGCCATCCGCCAATCCAAGCAGATGAAGGTGCCGTCGGAGTCTACAACAGTGGGCAGTAGTGGTAATATCAACTAGTTAGGGTGGCATTCCATGGTGTCTGTTGGCTCTTTCTTGACTAACTGTGCTTACTAACGGGATATTTAGGTCTCTATAAAGTGTTTGATTAGAAATGTACCACAATAAAATTTATGAAGTACTTAGACCATGAAAAACACATCTGAATCAACCCATTATAGGCCAGCGTCCTATTTGTAGATCACTAAAAATTTAATTTTTTTTTCAACCGTAAAAATTTGAAGAAAAATTTCTATAGATTTAGATTTATGACTTAGATTGAATTAGATATAACTTTAGTTGAACTTTATTTCCAATATCCTTTTAATTAAAAAAATATAAACATCGCACAAAATTTGCTGACTTCGTTTAGATTTAGGTAGGTAAGTACCTATCTACAAAAATTAAATAATAAAAATTTTAGCCCAAAGTATCGGTCCTTTTTTATCGTTTACTGGATTATTTTTGTTGAGTATTGTTGATTTATAAACCATGTTCATGAATAATTCATAGAAGTGTTGTTTTACCGATCTAGAAACAGGGGCGGATCCAGAGATTTCTTGAGGGGGGGGGGGCGTAACCTTGTCAACATGGGCCCAATACCGGGAGGTTTGGGAGGTATGGAATACCCTTTTTTGAGTTTTGAAAATTGACGTTTTAAAACACATTTTTTTACTCTGTTCACACTGCGTTTACAAAAAAATAACCCTGAAATTGACAAATAAACTCAGCTATTTTCAACTCTCTACTCTAGCAGATAGAAATGATTTAGGATGATACGTGTAGTGACTGGTAGTAGACACTGTAGTCCTGTGGTACATTTAGACTGGAAACTCATCCTACTTAAATACTTTAAGAGTGGCTTATAGTCATTCCATTTGAACTATTAAAAAATGTAACAAGCAAAAAACACTTTTTTTATGTTTCATTATTTAAAAATATTTTTCAAATATCAAGATTACGTTTTTATAAGACACAACCCACATAACAATGATGTTCGCATCATGTTCTAAGCATATACTACCAACATTCGTCGGAGTATATTCTTTTCAGTATATGTGTAGTACAAGCATAGCATCTACCTTAAAAAACATTCTAAATTTCATGTTCTTTGCATATACCTCAAAGTATATTCTCGTACCGAATATACTAAGTATATTCGTGTACGTAGGATCTCGGAATATTCGTAAAAGTTTATTCTTAGAATATACCTTTATCGAATATTCTTAACACATACTTATAAGTACATTCTTAACACATACTTATAAGTAGATACTTTTAAAATATCTTAAAAATAATTTGTATGTATAGGAAGTATAATATTAGCCTTATAAATTATCAACTTCGTTATTTTTTAGAATACATAATTAATAAAATTTATGTATGTAGGTAGTATTGGACGAATTTCATTTCAAAATTGTTGTAGGGTAAAAAAGTTTAAACATTAATTGTATTAACGTTTACATAGATACTATTAAAAATTCGTTTTCATAATTGAAATGACTTTACCATTTGGAGTTTATCATGAATCATTAGTATTTTTACATCCTTGGAATTTGAATTTAGGTACATTCAATTCAATAGGCCATTTCGCAGAACCAAAACGTGCCAAACTGCACAACCAAAGCAACCAAAGGCTTTGGCGTTGCCAACCGTCGAGTAAGCTTTTTCCGTCAACTTACCTTAAAAATTCCTACTTTTATAAAAAAAAACTTCCCTCCTGTTTACAAAATCTGAGAAGATATGTTGAATTATTTTCAAATATTTTGATTTTTTCTTAATATTTTACAATTTGGACTGGAACAGTAATTCCCTTTTGAGTTAACTTTTTCCCTTTATCACCGTTTATGTTGAAAATTCCCGCAAAAAGGGAAATTTCTCTCCGTTTGGCAACACTGACCACCGATTTTGTTATTCCACAATACATTCATAACCCCCCCCCTCCCCCCATCATATTCTGACCATTTCTATTACCTGAATGGATCAGGGATAGGAAAAAACCGTAAAATATGAAAAAGAAAACAGGCATTATTTCATTATTTGTATCATCTAATGGATCTATGCAGTGTTAATGATGAAGGCATAGAAGAGTGGATGAAGGCGAATGATGTAGTACTAGGACTAAAGAACATACATAATCTGTTTATTTTGTTTGCGGTGCTTCAAAATACATATAATCTATTTTGATAACTCAATATTACTTAAATAGGTAAGTACATATTATATAAATTTTAGTTACTTATTATGCATAGTTTAGTTTAGCTAAATATTATATAATGATTTATATAAATAACTAAAATTTATAAATATGTACTTACTTTTTAAGTAATATTGTAGAATGTAGGTACTAACTACATTCTCATTTGCAATTAAAATATGTAAATAGATATTTGGTACAGTCGGAAAAATGAAAGAATACCCATGAACGAACATATAAAACACGCTGTATTTTCCTTTCACCGTGTGACACAAAAAATTGGCCAGCGCAAGTACATGTAATAATAATTATTACATGTACTTGCGCTGGGCAATTTTCTTTGTGACACGGTGACAGGAAAATACAGCGTGTTTTATATGTTCGTTCATGGGTATTCTTTCATTTTTCCTACTGTAGAACCAATAGAACCTAAGATGAGATTAGGTGATGCTGAAAACATACTTCTAAGCAATATAGCACTTGATAGCACTTTCTTGGAATATTCTTAAAAATATAATATTCTTCCCATACAAAGATGTGCGGTAGTACGTTCTTAGTATATAAATAGAAGGTTTATAGCACTTCCTTGGAATATTCTAAAAAGTACCTTCTTGGTATAAACTAAAAAGATGTGCGGTAGTATGTTCTAAGTATACACATAGAAGGTTTATAGCACGTCCTTGGAATGTTCTAAAAAGAACATTCTTAGTATATACTGAAAAGAAGTGCGGTAGTACATTCTAAGTATATACATAGAACGTTTAAGTACTGTAATGTAGTATATACTCAGTATCTGCTCTGCACATTCGCAATGGTAATTACGCACATTCTCAGTATATACTTTTTCTGAAAAGTATGTTCTATGAATCTACTAAGAACATGAAATTGTTATGTGGGAAGGTATTAATATACTGTATAAAAGAAGGTTGCAAAATGATTAACTAACATTATGTTTAGTATGATTTAATTACTGACATTAGAAGTAAATTATAAAACAAAACAAAAATACTTTGGCTTAACAAAAACTACGTTGTTTTCCCTTAAATTACAAAATCCAGTTTTCTATTCTTCTTGCTGGAATACCGATCGATAATTTTATTGATGTCCACTTCTATATCCCTGTGAACATTCATGAGAGCCAGTCCGGTCAGGCGGTCTTCGGTCATTCTGGTCCTCATCCAGCTTTTCAATCGCCTCAGCGTAGAAAATGATCTCTCTGCTGTTGCTAAAATAGAAACCCTTTTTAAGAAACATTGTAGTTATGATATTGCAATGCAGTTAAAAGTACAGTATAACCATTCCAAGTAATACTGAAAGAAACTGAATTTCTTTTTCCTGATGAGTTGAAAAAGCTTGTTACTTCTTTGATGGTTCCTAGAGCATTTCTTACGTGTTGGACCTTATTACATTTGGATATGCTTAAGTTCAATGCATGGTTTTTACACCCACACATAATGCTATTGGTCGCCACCTTTTGTATCTCTGTAACCGCACCCCGCATTTCAGACATGTTGACGGAACAGCCATCACAACTTATTCCAACACAATTATTCGTGTTTAACCCCAAAAATATCATAAAATTCACCACCGTCTGACCTAGGATTTCCCCTGTTATAACAGGTTCCACTTCGGGATCAACATCAACATGAGAGTAGTTGGCTTTATGAAGATCAATAAAGCCAACAAAATCTTCTCTTATGACATCTTTATATACATAACGCAGAGAGAGGCTTAGCTGGGAAGTATGAGATGCATCAGTCGTTTCGTCAAACAAAATTGAATAAAACTTTACCTTTGAAACTCTTTGTTTTATTTCATCTAAAATTTCCTCGCCACAACAGTTAATCAAATCATTGGCCGTAGTTTTGCTTATGTACGTAGCATTGGCACCACTGGATTTCAAGTGTTCTGCAAGTTGAGTGTCACCACTGTCAATTCTGAACCGTAACAGTGTTCTAAAATTACCATCATTCTCCACGGGATTGTCTGCACTTTCCATCAAATTTCCATCATCACGATGTCCCCTCAGTGGAATGTTTTGCTTGCCATGTAACAATATAGTTTTGATTATCGGCACCAGTCTTAAACGGTTTTGTGCCACCTGTTCTTTTCTGTTTTGATCCAACCTATTTACTATTTTAAGGTCAGGATTTTCGAAGATTTTTATATAGTTTTTCGAATCAAGTTCAGCTTTCTTGTGATACTCATTAGAGTTATGAGACTCAAGGTCGCCATCTTTTCCAGAAAGTTTTGCGTATTTATTCAATGGTTCGGATACTAACTTTCTCAAAGGCACTGTATTTTGACCGCCAGCTTTCTTTCCGTGGCAAAAAACGGCACAATATTTACAAAATAGCCCTTGTTTGAATTCGGAAAATACCAACCAGGGGTATTTTTCGAAGTGCCCATGATTCACTCGCCTTAGCTCCTCACGTCCTCTTTTGATGTGAGAAGACGTAGGGAATTGGTAGTTTTTTTCGGGTGTCCAGTGTTGAGTTAAAATAATATACTTTGAGTGATCATTTGAACTTGAAATGTTTTGTAAATAATAACCAATGTCGTGAGAAGAACTATTTACATTGTCAACCGATGTCGAGGTCGATTGTTGATCCTCTGCAGGTTCATCAACTGGCATTAGGTTATGAGACGGAGACAAACCAGACTGTTCCTCAACATCTTGTTCCTCTTGATAACTTATTCTTCTCTTTTTAACTAAGAAACGATCCATTTTCCAACACCAACGGTATACCAAATATCACAAACAACTCACACTTGACAAAAATATCGCAACTATGCAATTAGCTGAAACACTTTGGTATGATACAAGCTGCGATCACGCATTAGCTATTGTGCTCATGACGGACCGGACACAAACACTAGGAACACTAGGAACTACTAATAAACTAGCAGACAGCTTCTAGGCTACTCTCTGCTTCCAGCTTAGTACTCAAGCGCCCCGCAGGCACCAGCACCGCAGCCGCGCTGCGATCGTCCCGCGAGTAGAGATGGGCGTTATATATCGTATTAGGATAAGTCACCCTATTACCACCAGGTATTCGTGACAAAGGTAATACGTTACGGCAATATCCCTAATATTTCTGTAACCGTCTCCGTCTGCCGTCGTCGAATATCGCGGTGAGGTATTAGGACGCTGTCTCGCTGTCACCCTTTTCTGTCACCGTATTCATGGGTATTTGTCATAGTAGTTGTAATATTGATCTATACTATTATTAAGATGAAGTGGTTTCTTCCTGTCTGTCTTTACGGCCAATCACGCTAAAACTACCTAACTATTTTTAAGAGTATAGAGACTATAAAAGGATACTTTTTACTGAAAAATAAAACTATATTGATTATAAAATATCAATTTTACCGGCCACAATTTATGGTTAGAATAAGGTATTAAATTAGTTTACCTATTAAAAGCTGATTGAAAGCAGATTGAAAATTACATTTTTATTAATGATAAAATATCAAATGTATTTAATATTATTTTAGTATTTGTATAAATAATGCTGAAATACTCAGACAGGACCCATAATACCGAAGGGCTGGGGAGGGGATAGCAGTCTCCTGCTGTCAGGTAATAGGTGACAAAAATAATATAATACCGTCACCTATTACAGCTGAGTCACGGAACGCCGTCACCTAATACCAGAAAGTAGCGGTATTTTCCATCTCTACCCGCCAGTCCGTCACCGTCAGCGTCCAGACGGCTGGTTAACTCCCCGTTTACACCGCTGCATCGCTCATCACATGACTATCCGTTACCTCTTACCGCGAGAAATATACATCATTGGTGGTTTTTAAAATCATCATACTATCAAAACATTATTAAACTTGTGTTGTTAACGACTTTTCCAAATCAAATTTTTCGTTTAAACTTAAAAATATGGTATAGGCTATAACTTTCTTTAACTGAGGGGGGGCGCGCGCCCCCGCGCCCCCCCTTTGGATCCGCCACTGTCTAGAAATAGGACAATGGTACTTAGCGTTATCAAAGTTTGCAGCATGTGAAAAAAAAAGAATATTAATGAATATAATATTCTTAGATTACTATAATCGACTTTGTTTAGGTAATATTCTCATAAAAGAAAACTGAAAAATATTTTATTCTATAATTTACAGTAAATTATTACCAACGGTTGCATAGCCACATCCACATAAAGTTTTAAGTTGGTACTAGTGAGCACGACGAACAAATACGAACCTGTCAAACGAAAATACGAGAAGGCTTCGATTTGAAATTTTTGAGTTCGGCGTTGGTTCTTGTAAAAATTAAGAAAAACTTGATTAAATTGAATGTATCGCTTATTATTTTACGCAAAAAGACTTTCAGTGCATGTCTTGCTTCGGTATCAACACGTAGTAGGTAAGTCGCGTCATTGTGTTTTACGTTAAAAAAGTGAAATAACTGATCACGAAATCTTACAGGTATTACTAAGGTACATAACACACCATTCAAGATTTTTATGTCAGGCTTTTATAACCGTTGGTGCTTTCAGCAATATTCTTTTCTTAATCGCCTTATTAATTTTGATTCTTGGAGTAGGCATTGGTTGTTTTTGCTTTTAGTTCAATTACAGACTTAATTTTCATTTTTCACATTATTTTTTCTGCTCTTAATTTTGCTCGCAACGATGACATGTTTATTTCCCGATATCAATATTGTCTGTCTAGTTCACACCATAGAGAAATAACTATCGTTCACACCACAGCAAGATATTTTCATTTGTGCCAATATTTTTCATAATATCCTCTGTTTCAAATAGGTACGTCAAAATTTGGTATATTACCATTACGAAAAATCGTAGAGATCTTGTACCCCATGACAGTTTAGTTATGTCGTGCATTGACAGTTGTCGCTACCGGCGACAATCAAACCACTTCAAAATCGAATCAAATCAATCCAAAATTAATACAATTTTTTTGTTTTTTACTGTTTTGTTTTTTCTTGTTGTGTTGTTTAAGATCTTTCTAATATAGTGAAGTGTTTACTACAGTGCAGTAGAAGTGTTTACCGCACATGAGCCGAGGGGAAACATTTTCACGAGGTGTTACTACCGAGGTAAGATTCATTTTTATTAATAAAAATTATTAAGTCCCCTAATTGACCAATTTCAATTTTTCAAATCGTGTTTGAAAGCTAGAGCTTTTCTTTATATGTAAACATTTTTTTGACTACTTAAAGTGCTTATTTCGGGCCCAGTATAATTTTGAGAATTTGTAATTTTTTCTCGACCCTGGATTGCAAGATTATTATGCAAAAAATATTAAACCGATCAATTATAATCTCGGAAAAGGCTTGCATGATTTTTATAGATTTTGCTGTGTAATATTTCCTGTACCTAAATGTCGTAATTTCGAAGTTATTGCTACATTTATTTATTTTTTTTAAAAAGTTATAAAAATAAATTTTTTTCGGCCAGGACAGACATTATTTTAGATTCTTCGGATCATTGGGAACAAAAAAGGTATTTTGTAATTTTCTCTAAAGTATTCATTTTCGAGTTATAAACAATTTAAACCCGAAAAAAAAAAAAGAATGTGTGTGTACTTTATACGCACGTAAGAAGTTATACTTCTATTATATGATTATATGATTATAAACGAAATTAATATACCTTTTATCTATCTTTTATTTAAATATAAAACTAATTTATACTTACTACTTCTCAAACATTTTTATTAAAACAGTGCCAAAAATTAAAATAATAAAAGAATAAAACACACAAACACATTAAAAATGCCACAAATGATTTCTGAACATTAATTGTCGGAAATTTTTTTAACTGAATACGTATTTTCTGAAAATAAAATTATATAATAAATATACTTACAATCATAAAATGTATAAAAAAATAAAAAAATAAAAGTTTCTATTGGGATTTGAACCAACTTACCAGCGCGGCTGGTATTGGCGTTGTATTGGGGTTCACTCGCATTAAACGCTTCGCCACGGAGACAGTGTGTCATTATGTGCGAAGATCGACTAACTAAACGGATTAAATTTTTGACATTTTCGAATTATGTAAATCAAATTATTTTGATTTTGAATTGAAATGATTTAGAATTGAAAAAATACAACAAGACATAGAATAAGAAAACAATATATTAGGTGAATATCGAAAGAAATTTTGATGGTACCTAATCAAATTATGTAAATAAAAGTATTACATACTATGTATCTTGGTAGGTTCAAATGATAGTTCAAATGATATTACATACTATGTATTTTGGTAGGTACCTATGATACATTTACAATTATTACGTACCTGTTGCTTTAAAAACTATTTAAAAATCAGTACAATTATAAACTTTTTTGTTTTGCCATATTGGATAATTTTTGTCATGTCATTTGAACATCCAATCAGAACAAAGTTGTAATGCGACTGCGCCGGGATCAAAGGTTTTAATCCTATTAAAATTCATCCTCATATCGCGCGTAAAGAAGTATAACTTCAAAAAATCAAAAAATAACGATTTTCAAGGCTCAAAAACACAAGTAAAAATATTATTGTTGGAATTAAGAAGTATCTAAATTCAAGTTCATACCTTATTTTATCCCTTCCCGATAAGTAATTTAGGCTTATTTAATTTTAAAACATTGTTTTGTAGTTTTAATGCAGCGATCGTCCGTTTTCTCACAAGCGCTTCAGTATAACAATTAAAAAACGATGTTTTGGAATAAAACATGCCAAAAATTCTTATGAGGAACTGATAGAAGAAGGTTTGAACTTGAATATGGACACTTTGTAATTCATTTTTTTACTTGTGTTTTTGAGCCTTGAATATTGTCATTATTAGTTTTTTTTCAGTTTTAAATTTTTTATAACTCGAAAACGGTTAACTTTATAGAAAAATTACAAGAGACTTTTTTGTTTCCAATGATCCAAAGAACCTAGAATCATGTATGCTTGGGCCGAAAAAAACCGATTTTTATATGTTTATTTTTTTTAAAATAAATGTAGCAATAACTCCGCGATTATAGCATTTAGCCAAAAATAATCAGTATATTGCTTTCAAAAGGCACAAAATATGCAGGATGTTCTTCAAGAGACTTTTTTGTTTCCAATGATCCAAAGAACCTAGAATCATGTATGCCTCGGCCGAAAAAAACCGATTTTTATATGTTTATTTTTTTTTTAAATAAATGTAGCAATAACTCCGCGATTATAGCATTTAGCCAAAAATAATCAGTATATTGCTTTCAAAAGGCAAAAAATATGCAGGATGTTCCATTTGAAATAAGAAAGTTAAGTAGATTTCCAGAAAAACGGAAGATCTGCAGCGGGATTACGAACACTCGATGCGAGATCGCAAAACGAACCGTAGGCAAACTCGATGCGAATACGCATCGAAGCCAAAAAGTGATTACGAACTGGGTTCGAGTAGACTGTCAGAAAATCATCGGCAATTTTCGTATTTTTGAACCTACGGGATAATATTTCGAACAAATGGAATGATGTGCACGTTATATGTCAAGGAATTTCTCTCATTAACCTCAATCATTATTACAATAGAATATAAAATAAAGTTTTTATTACATATTTAATTGTTATAAACGTTTATTTTATATTCTAAGGATGATACAGTGAACGTGTACCTAGATATATAAATATATGATTTTCGAACTTGAGTAGAATTTGAGATTAATTATGATTTTTTACCATTAAAGATTAAATGGCCAGGGAAAGATGGGAGACGTTATATAAAAATATTACTAAAGGTCGTAATGGTCACTGCTAACTACCTATTCACTTCATCGAATTCTGTCTCAGAGCTTTCCTTCACATATTTTTAAAATAGGAATAAGTATGTATTAGAGAACTTCTGTCCGTGTAATGAGTGTAATAACACCTCACTGGGAGATTTAAACAATATATTTTTTTAATGTTCAAAACATGAGAATTATTATCAAAACCGTGTATAATCTAAATATGGTTTGATTAACAATTTACATTATTTTTAAATTGAAAAAATCAAAGTATGAAGTAAGTAGGTTATGTCATTATGTATTCACTTTTCTTAATTTTTATACTTGGACCGGCAAGAGAGAAAGCGTTATAGAAGATCAGCAATCTATCAGAGAGAGATAGATAGTTCGAGTTGGCAACTCGACAGGGTCGTAGGTATCGAGCAGTGCCTTCGAGTTGACTCGCATCGACAACGTAGGGAAAGAGGTTTCGTAATCACTCCCTACGGTAAACATGGCGGATACGATGCGTATCGAGTGTACGTAATCCGGGCCCTGATAACAATGTAAATACCACTATAATATCGGCCGCATTAGAATACCAAGCTTTTACGATATATAGGCGTTCTCCATATAGTCTCCCAAAAGTAGCTGAACGGTCGAATATATGACAAAATAAACATTGGATCGAAAAACTGAAAATACGTGTTTAGTATTATTAAAAAATTTATCGATTGAGACCAAACACGACCACCCACTCCAGCCCCAGGAGGTGGGGTGGGGAGTTGGGGAGTAACTTTAAAATCTTAAATAGGAACCCAGATTTTTTATTGAAGATTTGCATTCCTCTCGTAAAAGGGCACGTCAGGTTTTCTCAACCCGACTCTACCTTATCGGCAAAATTACAAAATTACATGTTAATGTTAATTACAAAAAAGAATGTGTGTGTACTTTGTACGCACGTAAAAAAGTTATACTTCTATTATATGATTTCTTAAAAATAAATATACTTTAAACAGTTTATTGTTGTTCTGAAGCTATTTTCTTGTGGCATTTTTACAATTTTAACTATTTAGAATGGGAAATAAGCCACAATATTATTAAAAAATGATTTTTATTAACGTTTCGACGCCCAAATCGGGTGCCGTTGTCAAAATACAAAAATGTTTTTATAATAATTTTTATAATATATTTTTTTAAAATACACATTTTTGTATTTTGACAACGGCACCCGATTTGGGCGTCGAAACGTTAATAAAAATCATTTTTTAGTAATATTGTGGCTTATTTCCCATTCTAAATAGTTAAAATTTAAACAGTTTGTTTTATTTTTTTTAAACACCAAACTAATTTTGTGCTTACCGATTTCAAAAAAATAAAAAAAGTATAGGATTGCACTGGATTCGAACTCAAGACCTCTCGATCTCTAGCCGAACGCTATACCAAATGCGCTACGAAAACTGTTTTTTTTTTCTGTTAAAAATGAACATAATATTCACTTGCAAATAACTCGAAAAGTATTGACTTAGGAAAAAACTCTATAGAACAAAAGTTGCTTAGAATTAGTTATTTTATTTTGGACTTATTTTGGATGTATATTTTTCACCTTCGAGAGGGGGGTATTCCCCTCTATTTTTGAAAAGTGGAGGGGGTGTAGAATTGTAAACTTTTTCTTATATAATAATAGACAATTTCAACTACCTATTTCTAAATTTTCATCCTTCCTTTACTTTTTTTGGGGATAGATTGTTCTTGGATCGGGCTATAAGTAACATTTATTCGAAACAATTTTTAGAATTGTTGGTATACAGGGTGTAACAAAAATACAGGTCATAAATTAAACCACATATTTTGGGACCAAAAGTAGTTCGAATGAACCTAACTTACCTTAGTACAAATATGCACACAAAAAAAGTTACAGCCCTTTGAAGTTACAAAATGAAAATCGATTTTTTCGAATATGTCGAAAACTATTAGAGATTTTTTGTTGAAAATGGACATGTGGCATTCTTATGGCAAGAACATCTTAAAGAAGAATTATAGTGAAATTTGTGCACCCATAAAAATTTTATGGGGGTTTTGTTCCCTTAAACCCCCCCAAACTTTTGTGTCCGTTTCAAATAAATTATTATTCTGGTGCCATTAGTTCAATTAAATATTTTTAAAACTTTTTTGCCTCTTAGTATTTTTTGGTAAGGCAGTTTTTATCGAGTTGCGGCTTCTTTTTTAACATGTTTACATAAAAATTTTATGAGGGTTTTGTTCCTTTAAACCCCCCAAATGTTTGTATACGTTCCAATTAAACTATTACTGCGGTACCATTAGTTAAACACAGTGTTTTTAAAACTTTTTTGCCTCTTTGTATTTTTTTGATGAAGCATATTTTATCGAGATGTGGCTTCTTTTTTAATATGGTTTAAAATATACCTAAAAATGTAAATCATAAATAAATTTTCATATTATTACCAAGTCTCCATAATCGTACTTTACCATATACAAATATGTGGTGGATTTGACAAATATTCAAATATCTCGATAAAAATTGACTTTTGGAAAAAGTACTAAGAGACAAAAAAGTTTTTAATAACTTGTGTTTAACTAATGGCGCTACAATAATAATTAAATTGAAACGTACACAAAAGTTTGGGGGGTTTAAAGGAAACAAACCCCCATAAATTTTTTATGGGGTGTCCAAATTTCATTATAATTTTTTCCTAAAATAATACTGCCATAACAATACCACATGTCCATTTTTAATAAAAAATCTCTAATAGTTTTCGATATATTGAAAAAAATCGATTTTCATTTTGTAAGTTCAAAGGGCTGTAACTTTTTTTCCGTGCACATTTGTACTAAGGTAAGTTAGGTTCAATCGAACTATTTTTGGTCCCAGAATACGCGATTAAATTTATGACCTGTATTTTTGTTACACCCTGTATAGCGCTAATAAATCGCATTTTCCGATTATAGCGCCATCTATAAACAATTCTAAAAAATGATTCGAATAAATGTTACCTACTTATTTTTTCATGAGCAGTCTAAATCTGCAATTAAAAACGGGGGTTCCTATTTAAGATTTTTCAGTTACCCCACCCCCACCTCCATGGCATGGAGTGGGGGGGTCGTGTTTAGTGTTGTTCAATAGCTTTTTGAAAAAGATTAAACACGTGTTTTTTGGTTTTTCATTTGGAAGTGTATTTTTCGAGATATTAGACCTTTTCTATAATTTATCAGGAAAAATAGTTTTTTCCGATTATAGCGCCATCTATCCCCAATTCGAAATATGTCTCGAATAAAAGTTACTAATTTTTACGTAAGGAATCCAAATCTGCAATAAAAAATGGGGATTCCTATTTAAGATTTTAAAGTTACCCCCACCCCACCTCCAAGGGGGGTGGTACGGGTTTGGTATCATTCGGTAGATTTTTGAAAAATATTGAACATCTATTTTTCAGTTTTTCGATTGGGATGTTCATTTCGCGAAATATTCGACCGTCCCGCTACTTTTGGGACACCCTGTATAAAACTAATTACCACTGTATTTTATTTTTACAATGTTTTCGGCATCGTAGTTTAATAGGTACCTACTCGCAGAATATTTATTAAATAAAGTGTTTCTGTTTTTAACAAAAAGAACTGTTGTGTTTCCTCTATAGAACTCAATTTTGCCGAAACTTTTCGACGAACAATATTTCGTTGTGTTGAAGGTAAGTGGAAATTGGCCTGGAAATTTAATAGAAGAACGAAAACATAAGAAAACGGCCATTCTGTTATTTCTGTTAATAAGTACGCCATTTCTTAAACAGGAAATGAACATTTCTGGGTAATAAACTGAACGGGAATAGAGTTCCGTTTTGTGCATTCGCTTTCAGGGAATTTTCGGGATCTCTTCCTATTAATTTCTCGGTTTGATTCTGGCCAACCCTCGTGCGGTTGCAGAGGTCCCATAAATTCAATTCTCTGAAATAAATTCCTTCGATAAATATAATTTATATATTATAATTTCTTTCATTCGAACAATGAAACGGGTATGTGAACATTGTTTAATTTATACTTATGTAATGTTTTATACTACGATATAAGACTGCTGAAATACTTATATTACAATCAAGTAACCTCTATCCAAATTGGAGACAGTCGTACTGAAAAACTGCCAGTAAAACGTGGAGTACGACAAGGTTGTGTTTTATGACCCACCCTTTTTAATCTGTACTCTGAAGAAATCTTTAGGGAGGCTTTGGATGACAGACAAGAGGGAGTAAGGCTAGGCGGAGAAGTAATCAACAATATTAGATACGCTGACGATACAGCCATTCTTGCTGAAAATTTACAAGATCTTCAGACACTACTAAATCTAGTCAGTGAAGCAAGTTATCGGATAGGCCTTAAAATCAACATTTCAAAAACAAAGTGGATGGCAGTTGGAAAGATTAATATAGATCAAGGTCAGCTTTCTCTTGATGGAGAGGAGTTAGAACGGGTAAATCATTTCAAGTACCTTGGCAGCTTGTTAAATGTAAATTGTGACTCTGATGAAGAGATAATAACTAGGATCGAAATATCACGGAAGGTTTTTATGACCTGGAAACCAGTTTTATGTAACAGAAACCTGTCGATGAATATTCGAAAGAAGGTGCTGAAATGTTATGTGTGGTCTATCCTATTGTATGGTTGTGAGACATGGACGTTAAAAACCACAATGCTAAACAAAATAGAAGCATTCGAATTGTGGTGCTATCGACGAATCCTAAAGATATCGTGGGTTTCGCACACTTTCAATGAAGATGTTCTTCAAATGCTGAATTCAGAACGTCTGCTCATAAGCATCTTAAAGAGAAGAAAAACAGAATACTTCGGCCATATAATTAAAGGACCTAAATACCATCTGCTTCGCCTTATATTACAAGGAAAAGTGGAGGGAAAGAGATGGATTGGTCGAAAGAAACTTTCAGGGCTGCGTAATATTAGACAATATTGTGGCTGCATAGTAGAAGAATTATTTCGCGCAGCAGCCGATAGAGAGAGATTTCAGGAAATTGTAGGTAAACACAGGGCCGCCCAGAGCCAGGCCGGGCCCCGGGGATGAGACCCGGCCGCCCCCCCCCAAACCCAGTTGAACGAAAATTCCCAAAAATCTGATAACTCATAAACTGGGATATGTAATAGTGAACACTCATGCTGTTGACACAGGAAGGAAGAAAATTAAAACAGTTTTAATAATTAAACTTTGTTTTTAATTATTTACAATAGAACTGTTAGTTACAACATAACTTTTCTTGCTTGCATATCCGCAAAGTTTTGGATCACGTGGTCGAAATCAAGAGTTTTTGCAAGTTTCGACTCTATGCTTAACAGTCCCAAATCAGATAATCGTTGTTGACCCATAGTAGATCTTAAACAATTCTTAATTCGGCTCAAAACACTAAATGATCTCTCGGCCTGAGCAACGGATACTGGTAGGCAACAGAATATGCGAAGAGCAATGCACACATTGGGGAAAAGATTTGTCACATTAAGGGACACGAGCTTGTTCAAAAGTTTTGCTGGTTTCAGCGTCGTATCTGAGATGTTTGTTTTACTAACAGTTTTCAAGTAAATCATTTCATCAACTAGATCCCTGCTTACATCTGAATTGTACTCTTCGGCGAATCTTACACAACTTTCTGAGATCGTATTCTCGTCCATTTCGTTATACTTCCTACGCGCAATGTATTCCCGATATATTTTTATTAATTGTAACTTATGCAAAGAAATAATTTCTTGCATATTGCCTTTTCCAAATGCATAATATTCCTATAATAATTTCATAATTAAAACCGCAAGCAAATTCAATCTGTTGTAAAATATTTTAATAAAAGGAATTTTTTTAAATTTGCTAACGGCCGGGCCCGGGCCCCCTTGGGCCCCGGGCCCCGGGGATTTTGCCCCCCCTGCCCCCCCCTCTGGTCGGGCCTGGGTAAACATGATGACGGCCAAAGTCTGAATACAGACACGGCACCTAAAGAAGAAGAATGTTTGAAGGAATTAGTTGTTAAGCAAATGAAAAGGGAGTGTAGTTCTTTTTTTCTGAGAACTACTTGTATAGTCGATTCGCTAATCTGAGACACAACTGTCTACACTACAATCACAATAAAGATGCATTAGAAATAAACAAGCACGAGGAGCACTCCCAAATCATGATTTGGGAGTGCTCCTCGAACATTTAAGGTATCTCGGTTTGGTTATTTCTATACAGTGCATTTTTATTATGATTGTAGGGCAGACAGTTGTGTCTCAGATTAGAAAATCGACTATATTTCAATTTTTTGTTTAACTTACGACTATTTAGTATGAAAATAAAATATATTTCTCTTTTTTTTGGCAGCATAACCCTGGATGGGTCTTCGCCTGACTTGCTATGCCATTATATCCAGATCTCTCTTCCCCTTCTCTTATCCTCCTCTATTGTCTTATATTCAAGGATTTCAGGTCGTCTTCCACGTCATCCAGCCATCTTGTTCTGAGCCTTTCGTTTTTTTCATCTCCCTATCGGCTTCCATGTCCCAGCCATAACAGTCTTTGACTTTTCACAAATCTTGCAATACTATACCCTTATCTAATTCATTAACCTCGTCGTTTCTCCTGATTCTCCATGTGCCGTTTTCCGCTTGCACTGGGTCATATATACTTTTCTCAGTGTTACTTTCTCTCGAATGTTGTAAGTTGCGCTTCATCATTTTTAGTCGTTGCCCAGGTTTCACAACCATAGGCTACGATGACGGGTCTAATCAATGTTCTGTAGATAGTCATTTAGGTTCTTTTGTCTTAGTATAATACATAAGATTTTTCTATATCCAGTGTATGGGATATTTAACCGTTCAAAAGATAAGAGAGGAAAAGGGGACTTTTGGCAAGCACTGTATATTACTCACAAAAATAATCGTTACTAAAACTTTTTGTTTGCGCCCATTGAGAACTTTTCTATTTTTTCCATTTATGATTTTTATCAACTTAATTTTCAGAATTTCCTTTGCATATTAATTAATATTACTTCTGTACCTACATACTATTTCAAGATATCATAATCGCCTAACTTTACTGTCCTCAATTTGCTTGGCTATCTTGGTTATTATTTAACCCTCAGTTAAACGGGTCTCCTTTAAACGTGACTGTCGTACGTAATTTATATCCATTATCATCAACATCGAATATAAATAAAATATTAAACCCAAAGAGACCTAAACGACGATGAAATAGGGATCAATAATTGATATTAACCATTTAATGTTAAAAACGTCACTCATCATTCTCCGTTTACCTTTATCCCTACATGAGATCGGTTTTCCTAAATTTGTGCCTTACTACATAGGTAACAATATTAATTAAAAATCCACAAGGAAACAGTTTTCCTACAGTTGGCTGTATACCATATAATACAAAAAACAGCAAATCCTGTATAAAAGGTATATTTAAAATCCCTAAAAAGGGCTACATCACAAATACATAACTAGTTTTCGACTGGTTTACCAGTCATCATCTGTGCTTACGTAAAGCTTATACATCGTAACCACCAAAATATAGTTTTACAAAAATATGAGGGTCAAAGCCCTATAAACATGGTCCGTTAAGGAAACATCGGTTTAAAATGCTAAATAAAGCATGGATGTTTTAAATATTCTCAAAATGCCCCAGGTAACATCTGAGCTGTAGTGTGACTTGATTACATGGTGGAAGACAGGCAGCAAGTCTTACTTGCTGCCTGTCTTCCACTATGGCATTTTGAGAATATTTAAAACATCCATGCTTTATTTGGCATTTTAAACCGATGTTTCCTTAACGGACCATGTTTATAAGGCTTTGACCCTCATATTTTTGTAGAACTATATTTTGGTGGTTAGGATGTATAAACTTTACGTAAGCACTGATGATGAATGGTAAACCAGTCGAAAACTAGTTATGTATTTGTGATGTAGCCCTTTTTAGGGATTTTAAATATACCTTTTATACAGGATTTGCTGTTTTTTTAATATTAATTAATTTCACAAAAATATCTCGTCTGACCATCTCTCACCAGATCTTTTTTGAACTTCCCATCCTACTCTTTAGACACATGAACTTGCATCTTTTATTTTATTATTTACCATAATTTTATCATTTTTTGTCACTCCACTCATTTATGCATTCGTTGTTCTTCCTTTTCTCTAGAAACAATTCTTATTAAACATTGCAAGTATGTATTGCTTTTTAGTTTAATTGGACTAGTTTCCCCACACAATTCATTATTCGCCTCCTTCTATTTCATTTATAATGCTATATCTTTATTGCATGCTCTCTATGTCTTACAAGAAGCTGAAGAAAGTAAATCACGTGAAAAAAATATTATTATTTATAATCTGCAAGGGAATCTACATCAAGCACAACTTCAACAAGAATAGAAGGGGACATAGACAAGTTTAATCAAACTTTGAGCTTGATTGACCTCAATATTTAAGTTAGAAAGTCATAAAACTCAGAATAAATTGTCACGTCATGCGTCAGCTTAAAATAATATTTAAAAATAAAATATTTATTGTCCATGTATTTGATAATATAATCTTTTAATTAGTATACAACGCATATACAGAGTGGGCCAATGAAAAGAGTCCACCTCGATATTTGGCAGTATTTATTATATTTTAACTAAATGAAGAAACAGGTCGATTTTTGATCTAAGTGGGACACATTTTTACGGTACATACATCTGTCATTTGTCAACTCCCTCCCTTCCATTTCTGCCACACCTTATTTTTAAATAGGGAATAGGAGTTGTGTGCTACCCCATTTGAAAGGTTATTCAATTCTCTATTCAGTAGGATTAACATTGACATAATTATTTAGAAAAACTATTTTGAATTAAATTAATTGACACAAAAAGAAGAATGTATGCAATTTATTTAACTCAAAATACATTCGACTACTGACAGAAAACAGAGAAAAATGTTTATTTGACAAATAAATATTATTATTCTCTTAAATTCAATATTCAACCTGCCAAGAGGCAGATGAGTGGCAGCTTGAACATTGAAATTAAGCGAAAAGCAACGTTTATTTATCAAAAAACATTTTTATCTACTCTATGTCATATTATGTATAAGTTTTTAGTTTGTGAAAACTGTCATTATAGATAGCAGTGCGTGAAGGGTTTAAAGTGTGCGTGAAGTAACAATGTATTTTAAATGGGATTTACTTTTTCGCACACTTTCAATGGGTTTTTTTGGCATACTTTCATATACTCAAATATCCTTAACTTTCGCGTTGTCATGGTGATGACAATATGAGCAATGACGTACAAAATTTTTGACAGTTTTGTGGTTTGAAAGTATTTTTTTTTTTTTTTTTTTTTTTTTTTTTTTTTATTGATGGCTTTGACAGAGCCAATTAGCCAGACTATTTGTGTTTTTTTTGTATGGTTAGGATTTTTAAATGTCAAAGTTCTAAAAATTGTAGAATAGAAATGAATTCCAGTGACGAAGAGTTACAGTTTTTTTATTTGTTTATCGTAGATAAAATATTGTATGAAACTGTGCGTGAAGTACTTTTTGCGAACTTACGCGATGTATAGCACTCGCTCCGTTGTCGCTTGTGCTCTAAAAATCGCGTGCGTTCGCAAAAAGCATACTTTACGAACTGTTCCATAAATAACTATTTTCTGTTTTGTGACAGCAGTAGAATGTAATTTGAATTAAATAAATTACATACATTATTCTTTTTGTGTCAATTAATTTAATTAAAATATTTTTTTCTTGGACACCCTGTATAAATAATTATATTGAATAACCTTTTAAATGAGCGAGCACACGACCCCTATTCCCTATTTAAAAATAAGGGGTGGGGAAAGTTGACAAGTGACAGATGCATGTACCGTAAAAATGTGTCCCCCTTGGATCAAAAATCGACGTGTTTCGACAGTTCTTTAAAATCTAATAAACACTGCCAAATATCGACTTGGACTGTTTTCTTTGGCCCACTCTGTATTAGTATAATAGGTATACTAAATAGTTTATACCCATATGATACATCCTTATAAGCCCAAAACTGCATAGTTTTCATATGTGCATATCTCGGTATCTACTATTACCCCAGGGAAATAATAAACAACATTATAGCGTGTTCAGGACTCCGCAACGCAACAGCTAGGTATTTGACGAGTTTTTCCACATTTTCACATTTTACCATATTAGACTATTGATTATATTCAAAATAAGATAGCTAAAAGGAACTACAACGTTAACGGGGTTTTATTATTTCATATGGTCAATGGACATCTATATATGAAAAAACCGCGGAGTGCTACCATTTAAAGGGGTGCGTTTTTGAGAAATGGGTGAATTAGTCCCTGGGCACAGCTTACATTAGGGTGAGTTCTATGCACTTTTGGTACAAACATATCTACATAAAAATTGTTCCCGGTTAAATTTACTATCTAAATATCACTTTTTAAAGTCAATGATACTTTTTTTTACAAAAATATATTCAAAAGAAAAAGCACAAAGAAACCCAAAAGAAAGAAATTTTGTTTCTTGTCCCATAACTTTGTCCACGAGGATATAGGTATAGATATTGCTTTACAGAAAGAAAACCTACATATTTCTTCTTTAAAATGTTGTTTAGTAGAGGTAATTAGTATTTACAGTTTTCGAAACATGATTTTTCAAAGTTCGCCACTCACAGCAATTTTGGCCAATTTTCCTTGTTATTTTGCAAATATTGTTCTGTAACTTTTTTCTACGTAACTTTAGGTATATGCAATGGTACACGTAACAGGAATAGAAATCAATTACTTTTAAAATGGTCTACTGTATAACGTTGTACAACTTTTTTTTAAAGAGATTATGGTTTTTCAAGATTTCATACTTTTAACGATTTTTTATAATATATTATAAAAATAAAATAATATTACTATATAATATATTATATATTATATAATACCTAATATAAAAAATATTATTTTTTACATTTTTTACGATTATTTTTGAAATTTATCATTATAACTTTTTTTTCTTGTACATAATATACTACTGTATATTGCTCAATAAAGAGGGCTTACTTTCTGTTCTTTAAAATGGTGTATCATCTATATTTAAATACATATTGGAAACCGAGTGATTCTTTGATATTTTTTTACCAGTATTATTTAAAATTATTTCTTTTACAAAAATTACATAAACATTAGTCTTAGAAAACATCACTTTATTTAAAATTATTTAAACGTTGACATTTAAAAAATTTTCAAAATCAAAGTCAGTCTCTTCGTTAGTGTCATGAGACTGAATAGCTCATAAATGTAAAGTCCTGTGATCATAGATCACTTGAAGTGATTGTTGACAGAGCGATGACACAGGACAAGGACACGAGGCCTCATGGCAGGGGTTAGGTTAGGTAACCAGAATAGAGCAATGACTTTTAATTATAAAGTATAATTATTTAATAAAGTACTACAACAATTGATAAGACTTTAAACATTATTACAGCTAGCACTAGCTTCAATATCTTCCTCTGACACCTCAGTTATCTTACGAGTTCCCACAATTAGTACCCATGCACATGCACCCTTTGCAGAGTATTGAACAAGTAATTCCTATCTTTCTACAACCGCAGTTTTTTGTACATCCTTTGGTACATTTACAGGCTATTTTTTCAAGCAAATCTTGTGGTTCAGGAGCTTTGACAGTAAATATTGGAATTATCCTAATTTTGAAGTTTGCCCGACGGAGTCAAGTGGATCCAAAGTATTACCTATAAAAAATAAGATTCAATCATAACACACAATCACATAAAAAAGTTATAATGAGGAATTTAAAAAATAATCCTAAAATCAAAAATCCTTGCAAATACTTACATTTTGAAAAAGCATATCTTATTCAAAAATAATCCTAGAATTTTTTATAATACACTATTTTAAAGTAAACAGAATAAACTTTCTTTTTCGTTATATAATATATACCTAAATGTAGAAAAAAAAGTTATAATGGGAAATTTAAAAAATAATCGTAAAAAATATAAAAACTCGTTAAAAGTATAAAGCCTTAAAAAAGATAACCTCTTTAAAAGAAGTCGGACAACATTATACAGTAGAACATTTTAAAGGTAATTGATTTCTATTCCTCTTGCATGTACCATTGCAAATGCCTAAAGTTACGTAGAAAAAAGTTACAGAACAATATTTGCGAAATAACAAGGAAAATTGCCCAAAATTGCTGTGAGTGGCGAATTTCAAAAAATCATATTTCGAAAAATGTAAATCCTAATGACCTCTACTAAACAACATTTTAAAGAGAAAATATGTAAGTTTTTTTTCTGTTAAGCAATGTCTATACCTATATCCCCGTGGACAAAAGTTATGGGACAAAAAACAAAATTCCTTTCTTTTGGGTTTCTTTATGCTTTTTCTTTTGAACATATTTTTGTAAAAGAAAAGTATCTTTGACTTTAAAAAGTTATATTTAGATAGGAAATTCAACCAGGAACAATTTTTATGTAGACGTGTTTCTACCAAAAGTGCATAGAACTCACCCTAATATAACCTGTGCCCAGGGACTAATTCACCCATTTCTCAAAAACGCACCCCTTTAAATGGTAGCACTCCGCGGTTTTTTCATATATAGAGATTCATTGACCACATGAAATAATAAAACCCCGTTAACGTTGTAGTTCCTTTCTATAATACATAATCAATAGACTATATTTATCGTATGTTGGAATTAATAAAAAGAAAAAATTAATTAAGAAAACCCTTATTAAAATGGGAAATTTTAATGGAAAAATAATGAGGCCGACGCGCGACGATTAGTAATGGGAATCGTTTGGATTAGTTTTGCCCATAACATAACACGGTACCCAGCAGCACTTGGAAAAATCAGCAGGACGTCTGTAAACATGAAAATTATTAACTGCTCTTAGCTCTCTAAATCATATATGTAGCAATCTGAAGCCGCGCAAAATTGTCTTCTTTACGATTTAACATTCCTTAAAGCCAGCCGACACAATAAAGTCATTCCCAAATTTCTAAACTCAAAACACCATACTTCTTCTACTTCAATCTCCCAAATTCTTAGAAAAATCAGTTTTGCTCTTTTTCGTGAAGTTATTTATTCCACTAGACGAAAACTAGATATCACAAACACCCATACTTTAATACCTGACCATATAGTCATTATTTCAATGTACATATTATACTATGGGATAGTTTCGACCCTATACACACTCATACAGCCTGAAACCCTTTCGAATCTAAATTGAAACTCAAACGCGAAAAGGTTCACAACTTTTCTGATATAGTCGGTTCGCTAAACTCAGACACAAATGGCTAGTGATTTTAGTAAGTAATTGTGCCAAGTGCAAAAAAATTACTATATAGTTAATAATTACTAAATAGTTAATAATTTTACCAATTTTGGCAAAATTGGCCTTTGGCCAAAAACAAAAAAGTTACCGACTAAAATCACTAGCCAGTTGTGTCTGAGTTTAGCGAACCGACTATACCTCCATTTCTACCATTATCAGTCAAGCTCTAGTAAAAGGTGTCAGTTACTCTGTTACCTTGTCACATTTCAATTGAGCCGATTATCTGTCAAACTGAAGAAGCCATCTCCAATTTACCTTCTGAGGATGGTGAAATAGCTGGATAAGACATCGCTAGAGTTCTTAGAAGCCCCAAGCATATTTCAAACATTAGCCAATCCTAGAGAAAAACCCTAAAAGAACTTCAGTCATTCTATCATTCTTTATGCCGACAAAGGAAACGCCACTGTCATCTGAAATACTACTCATTGGATCTGCAAAATACTTAGCCCAAACTCTACAAGCTATTTAATAAAACTAGAAATAATGCTTGTATCATAATTAATTAACCATTTAATTTACTTACTGTGACAAGAGTGACAAAAAAAAACAGAAGCAGAAATATCCCAAATAGAAAAACAGACAGTGATTGGTATGGACAGGGCATTATTTTGCTCTTTTAAGAGGCTATTATGGATAAAGTTCAAATTTTGTTGGTTGTTTCCAATATTCAGAGAGAACACGTTTGGAAAGAAGATGAATATACATAATGTGTAGCATGTATCATCAATAAGTGATTTCTAATATAGTTCATTAAAAGAACTTCCAGAAACAACATGATGTAATAGTTATCGAAGATCCGTTAACTATTACAGGATCTGGATAGATATCATCATCATGGCATCTACACTTCTGGCGGAGTGATTATCGCTCTCTTTAAGCTTTTCCGATTCATTTGTCGCGAGGAATCAGTCCGCATTAAAATTTTGGTTTTACAATTGGTTGTGTGACTTGGCATCTTCTACAGTATTTCTACATTCGTTCCTGTTTTTGCTTGTAGTTACCCATTCTCTAACTCCCACCTTCTTAAGGTCCTCGTCTATCTGGTTCTCCCATCTGGTTTTGGGTCTTCCTCGTGGTCTGCCGGGTAGAGGTTTGTATTTACTAATTTTCTTGATAACTGCCTCTGGATTTCTCCGTTTTATATGCGCGATCCATCTCTGTGTCTTGATAAATCTGACGATGTCTTCTCCTTTCAAAAGTTCTCTTACTTCGTGGTTCATCAGTTTTCTAAATCCATTATTACCTAAGTTTAGTATGTCTGCTGTAGTGATGTTGAAAAAGTATCTATTCGTTTCAAAGTACTCGTTACTTACGAATACCGAAAGTAACGATTACTATACAGAGAGGCAGAACGTTACTTTGATTACTCTGATTACTTCGTACCAATCGTATCAGAGCGAGTACCTATTTGAGTATTGTATCTACAATCGGTTGATATCGGAATCGGACCGGTATTCCACTACAGTTAACTAAAATTTTATCTATATGAAGGGCGAAGGCTATGAAGAGTTTTACAGGATTACACGGCGCTGAGAAGTAGCTGAAACAGAGGGAGGTATATCATTTAACAATGCATAAAGCATGCACCCAGAAACAGACGTCTATACGATTTGTCGAGGTAGATAATTCACAGATGTTCGTTCCTTTGAAAATAACAATGCAACACATTAGATTTTAGTAATAAATACACACTACTCTTATCAGGCCTAGAGAAAAAGGAACCCTCAATATACCGATTTTGACATGTTTATGTACTTTTGGAAGCATTTTATACTGCAATTATGCATTTCCACCCATTTTTCTATTGAAAACTTTTTCCCGTTCCACTATTTCCCTAAAAATAATTTATTTTTTCCTAAATGCCTTGGTCTGTGTATTTTATTGTTATGATCCAAAAATCTAAAATAATATCTGCCCGGGCCAAAAAAATTTGGAGAATTTATAAGAAAATTCATTTTTATTAATTATTAATTAGTCTGGACAAAATTGTTAACAAAACAGATTACATATCATTTAATTTCTTATACATATACGAAATACTGAGCAATGCGATTCTCGATATGATTACCGGTACTCAAATACAAAAGTAATCATAGTAATCAAAGTATCCTACCAATACTTATACAAAATATGTACTGAGAAATGAGATTCTCGATATGATTACCGATACTCAAATACAAAAGTAATCAAAGTAATCAAAGTAACGAATACTGTAAATGATTACTTTATACAAAAGTAACGATTTGTAACGAATACTCGAAAGTAACTATAATCAACATCACTAGTCTACTGTCCTCCGAATTATTTTTCTCTCTACGATCCTCAATCGTAAATTCTCCTCTTTTGTAAATTATTTTCAGTTTAGTGTTCTGAGTAAAGCTTCTTGTCTTTGAGGAAGTTTAACTCTGTTTAACAGTATCAAAAGGCACCGCTAGGAAAATATTCCAATATGCGATTCAGAGAACCTGTATGAAACGAGTCTTTGTACTCTAATACAGAGTATGGCATTAGTAAAATTAGAAAATCTACGGTCTCGTTTTGATTTAAATCTGTCTCCTGCCATCCCCCGATAGTACTATTTTTAGGTCTACCTGTTGTCAAGGAGGCTCTGCAGAAGACAAATTTACACCAAAACGTCCATTGTTCTCGGTACAAAAATAAAACTATTTATACCGTAGTATCGTTAGAACGCCCTCTAACGGGGAATAAGTGAAATGAATAATAATAATATTTAAAGTGTTTTTCCTTTTCAAACTCATATTCACCAATACTTAAACTTGTCACATTAACTGAATTTTTTCTTGAGCATATTAGGTATTTTGTTTTGTTTTGATTTATTGCTAAACCCTTTTTGGATGCTTCCTTGCACAACTTCACAAATTCTTCCTTTAAAATCTTTAGGTTTCTGCTAGTCAACTGGATAGGTATCATAGACAGATCATATTATGACATATTAGTCCAGGAACCGAAGCTTCTCACCTCGCAATTTTTACAGAATGGATCTATTTACTTGAAAATTTGAGAATAGAATAAGTAGTCGATAGTGCAAGGATCAAAATCCATATCATGCCGAAAGGCGCTTTTACCTTGGGGGTGGTTGCCACCCCATCTCGGGGGTGGAAATTTTTTATTATATTTTGATCGCAAAAGCAAAATTCTAAGCAAAAAATGTTCTATACATTTTTTTGATAAAATGAATAGTTTTCAATTTATCCGCTATCGAAAATGTTAGTTTTATATCGAAAAAATCAATGTTTTTCGATAATAAATATACTCATTTACGATTCACTCAATTTTTGCCGTAGAAAAAATTTTTTTAAACCAAGTTCTTGAGAATTAAATAGCCTACAATTTCATTTTTAAACATTTTTTGGTATCTCTGATGCTAATCTTTCTGTTCTGAAGAAAATTGCATTTTTTAAAAAACTATAAAAATTCGTTATTAGCTTTTAACTCGTTTTTTAAAAACTAATCATTCTAAGCCAGTCAAACTTCTAGAATCTATTAATAATACATCAATAAATAAGAATGAATAAGGCCAATAACTAAAAACACCGCTAACTTACATTATTATGCTTCCAATTGGTTTTAGAAAGTTTGGTAAAAACAGTTTTGTAGATTTTTACAAGATCTATAATCCTATTAATATTAAATCTTTTTAAAATCCTCAGTCGCAAAAAGAGGTGACTTTGAAAGGGTTGGTAAAGCTGGATTTTGCTTGTTATTACAAGTTTTAATTGTCAATAGCTCACTCAATTTTTGCAGTAGAAAAAATTTTTGCAAACCAGGTTCTTGGGAATTAAATAAGCTAAAATTTAATATGTAGACATTTTTTCGTATCTCTGATGTTAATCTTTCTATTCTGAAGATAAGGCCATATTTTCCGAACTAAAAAAAATTCGTTATTCGCTTTTAACTCCATTTTTTTTTAAAACTAATCATTCTAAGTCTGTCAAACTTGTAGAACCTATTTTTAATACATAAATAAAGAAGACCAAATAAGGTCAATGACTAATTTTAATTATGGTAGTGAGTAGAAGGTTGCTTTCGATCACTTTTTCGTTGAAAAAATAGGGACTGACATTCTTTTCATTATAAGTCACTTAGTTTTTAAGCTAGAGACTTTTTTTTTATTTCTGAAGATAAATATTTTTAAATGCTTTAAATTAGTTTCAACAAGTTATCCTCGAAAAATGCATAGTTTTCCCGTCTTTTGACTTTGAAACTACAATATTTAGCATTTGACGTAGAAGAGCTAACAATAAAGTATAGCTCGATTACTATTGGTCTTAAAGAAAATTAAAAAACACGGTTTTGTTTATTTTTTCAGAAGTTACATTTTTGTTAAGTAAAGTTGTTTTGATAGAACGGAAACTTTTGGAGTTATTAGCATAAAACTTATTAAAAACATTGATTTTTTCGATATAAAACTACCACTTTCGATAGCGAATAAATCGAAAAATATTAATTTTATCAAAAAAATGTATGGAACGTTTTTTGCTTAGAATGAATGTTTTTAGCAACTTTTGCGGTCAAAATATAATAAAAAATTTCAAACCCCGAAATGGGGTGGCAACCACCCCATGGTAAAAGCGCCTTTCAGCATTCTATAGATTTTGATCCTTGGGCTATCTACTACTTACTCTTAAATTTTCAAGCAAATCGATCCATTCTGTAAAAATTTCGAGGTTTTGTCCTATTTTAAGCTTCATTACTTGGACTATATCTAACGATTTTTGATGAATTCATCGATCTGCTAGCTTAAACTTGCATTATTTCTTATTCGAACCACCCCCGATACGGTATGTCGGTCTTGGAATAATCTTGTATTTTTCAAAATACCAAATAAGACGATTGTAATAATGAATTTAGAAAACTGATAAACCACGAAGTAAGAGAACTTTTGAAAGGAGAAGACATCGTCAGATTTATCCAAGCACAGAGACTCAGATGGGTGGGAAATATAGAAAGGAGAAGTCCAGAAGCAGATATCAAGATAACTACCAAATGGAGACCTGCATCAGGCAAAGCACGAGGATGACCCAAAACGAGATGGGAGAACCAGATAGTCGAGTAGCTTAAGAAGAAGGGAGTTAGAGTAAGCAAAAACAGGAATGAATGAAAACCACAAGGTTAATGTGGACTAATTCCCCGTGCAAACGAATTTGAAGGGCTCATAGAGGGCGGCAATCACTCCGCTAGGAGTGTAGATACGATGATGATGATAAAAGACGATTATCGATAATTAATTTTTTCCATTGGCTTTCACATAGTGCATATGAGGGAGATGGGACTGTAAGATAATGGAAAAATAGAAAAATGATTTGGCTTGAGTATTGGTGTAACAATAGACTTGCTCTATTGAGATGAAAATTTATGTGATCTACAGATTAGATTGTATAAATTTAGAAGTTTATTGAGACCATAGTTAGATAAATGCTTTATGAAAGCATAAGGAATATCATCAGGCTCAACTGCCGTGCTTCTGCTATTAGCTAAGGCAGATATTAGCTCGTGGATAGTGAAAGAGGGATCAAGTTATTATTTAATATTTCGATTCAATACAATACTGTATATGTCCTTTGCATATTATTTTTAAATCATCTGCTAACATGACGGAAAGATTTTGTTATAATTCAAAGAACTTGCCGCAGTTCGCTCTGATGATTCCATAAGGATGAAATGCGTATAAACGAATGGTAGTGCTCTGTGTTGAAATTAAATCTTAACTGTCGTTCGTGTCTTATTAATAGAACTTAAAACACAAGATGTACTTAATAGTTATCAAAGATCAGTTAACTCTTACAGAATCAAGCTGACTAGATTACCTAGAATTTAATTTGTAGGCTAATCATATTATGACATATCTAACGATTTTTGATGAGGAATCGATCTGCTAGCTTAAACTTGCATTATGTCTATTTATCGCTTCCTCACTTCCATTTACTTCCCCCCAATAAGAAGGAATCTAAAATCCGACAACGCGGCGCACATTAAACAATGTTGTACCTCTCGTTTCAGTTTTCAACGGCGGTTCAGTATTCGAACCGCCCCCGACACGTGATGTCGGTCTGTCTCCCAGCTCACCCTTAAAAGACGCGCCGCCGCCGATATTTCGAATCAAAACAATAACTCTACGATGTAAAGTGCGGAATCCAATCGAAAAAAATTTGATCATTGGTGATAGACTTATTTTTGAACATGGGTTCAGTGAAGTTGGCCGTTTTTTGGTTAATTTTTGTTTTTGTTAATCAAGGTGAGTTAAAGTTGTTTTGAAATATTATCAGAAAATGCATTGCAATCGATAATACACGTCGCTACGAGGTTTATTTTTACCCCTTTAACGAAATTTATGGTTTAACTATCGCTTGATTTAAATTATAAGTTTATATTTTTACTACAGCTCAAAGAAAATTTGTAATAACACAATAGGGAAGTGCGGTATTTCTACTATCGTTAGATTAAAAACTCGACACGAACAATATCAAGCACATCTGCATAAATTAAGAATAGTAAATTCACCATTTTGTTTTTGTGATAATGTTTCTATTAGAGATTTGAATCATATGTTCTTGGAATGCAAAATTAACGCGAGATATATAGACCAATTCTATTACAGTCTACAACAATCACAAATGTATTTTCCAATTAGTATAGAGTATTTACTATGGAAACGTAAGTGTTGTTGTGTAAGTGGTAATGCTGGTTCCTCTTTCTTGTTCAACAGTCTAATAACAACCTTTTCTTCATTCCTCAGCCTGTCAGTCACATTTCGAATTTCTCCCACCAAAATCACGCTTTCGTTTAAACCATTCATATTATTCATTGAAAGGAGTGTTCCATCTATCTCTTTCTAATTTATAAAATTAACCTTATTGTATTGGTATTGGTCGACAAAATTTTGCAAATTGCCTATCTGAGTTAACTGAGACAACATCGTTTACATAAATTAGAAATATAATGGCTGCTAAAATTGAGCCTTGTCGTACACCTACCATAATATCGAGATACATAGTTCGATTTATAAGGCTAATTTCGATATTTTGCCTTTCTCTGTAAAGCTGACGTATTATCTACTTGCAATTAAACAATAAGCTGTTAATCAATTGGATGCACGTCCTTGAATACCGATATTTTTTAATTTATAAATTAAAATTTCGTGATTGACACAGTCGAAAGCCCTGATGAGATCACAAGACATCTCAACAGGACTTTCTCTTGCATTTATTGATGTGCATTAATCCTGCATCTATCTCTACGATGTTAAGTGCGGATTTCTATCGAAAAAAATTTAATAATTCGTGATAGACTTATTTTTGAACATGGGTTCAGTGAAGTTTGCCGTTTTTTGGTTAATTTTTGTTTTCCTTAATGAAGGTGAGTTATTCGATTGGAGCTGTTTTGGTAGGGGAGCCCAAGCGGGGATTTTTGCAGTTACTCGAGCGCGTCAGATTAGCATATGGAAGAAACCTGGTACCCTGCAGATGTACCTCTACCATATATTGGCTCTTAACACAGGGGAGTTCGTTAAGGGGGGCCCGAAAAAAAAAATCTATCCTTAAAAAAACTCGAAATTGTCAGATTAAGATAAGGTTAGTTAAGTACATGCAAAAGAGTGTATATTTCAAAAATCTGACGATTTGAGCCGGGCCTAAGGAAATGGGCGAGTCCCAAAATTTCACAAGAAAAAAGCGAATATTTCGTGAAATAAATGACAGATCGAAAAACTAAAAAATATGTGCCCAATATTTTTTAAAAATCTATCGAATGATACCAAACACGACTTCCCACGGAGAGGGGTGGGGGGTAAATTTAATATTTTAAATACGAATCCCGCGATATTTCGCGAAATGAACATCAGATCGGAAAACTGTAAAATACACTTATTCAATATTTTTGAAAAATCTATCGAATGGTACTAAACACGACCCCCCATGGTTGTGGGGTGGGGGTTACTTCAAAATCTTAAATAGGAGCCCTCATTTTTTATTGCAGATTTGGATTCCTTACGTAAAAATAAGTAACTTTTATACGAAACATTTTTTCGAATTATGGATAGATGGCGTTATAATCGGAAAAAACGATTGTTGGAAATGGAAAATTAAATTAAAAAATGGTAAGCGCCCACTAAAATGGAAAACTTTACTTAACTTTTTTTGGTTTTAGGACCTACTCTTCACAACCCAATAGGTCCCCAAAGCGCTCGAGTGACTGCACATTTAGCATACTTTGCTCCCCTACCATTTTGAAATATTATCAGAAAATGCATTGCAATCAATAATACACGTCGCTATGAGGGTTATTTTTACCCCTTTAACGAACTTTATGGTTTAAAGATCGCTTGATTTATTTTGGCTCGAAGATTTGTATGAACACAAAACACAATAGTCATAGAATTGAACAGATTCGTTACAAAATGTGTTTAATAATTAATCTACCAAGTTCTTTATTGTTACCTTTATAGCGATACGCTTTAATTACTATTTTTGCTAATTTTAATGTTTTTTTTCAAAACGAAATAATATGGGTCATATAAAGTCACCGTTAATATACAAACCAGATGCTAAGAAAGACATGGTTTTACGAAACGAAATGCATCCCCTAACCATATGTTTTTGGAGTGTTCAGTTTAAAAAACTGAAGTCCCCATAAATTAATTACCATATCAGGCCATTATGTCAACAACTCACTTTGGGAAATGCATTCGTTTTTAAAACTGCAGAAGTGTTTCTGTATACGCAAGATCTAAATAATTTATTGCCCATCTGGTCAGAGGGTAGAAACACAAACAGATTAGCGTCTGTAGCTTTCTTGACAGTCTCTTCACAGCGTGCGAACAACGCACCCGACCCTTTCCGAGATCTAAGCAACACCTTTTTGTTACCAAGATAAATAAATGTTTTACTGTTCTTTTTTAACTTATTTTTATTATTTTTAATTAACTCCGTCAACTCACACATACCGGAATACCTTATTTATTAATCTGCTTGTCTTTTGCGGTATGCAAGACATGTCTGTCCAGGTCTTTATATTTAGTAGCCACGAGATTTGTTTGCGACCTACCCCTCTCTTGCCCTCAATCTTTCCTTGGATGATTACTTGAGGAATTACGTATTTTCCCCTCTCAGGATATATCCCAGGTGTCCAATTTTTCGTACCTTGATTAAGTTGAGCAATTCTCTATCAATATTTGCTCTTAAGACGTTTCTCACCTTATCTGTCCATGGTATGCAGAACATTCTGCGTAAGGTCCACATTTCGAAGGCCTCCAACTTATTAACGGAAAATATTTTCAACGTCCTTGCTTGTTTGCTTGCTACGTACTGCTACTAACTACTATGTACTATTTCAATGGGCATGCTAGTATTTAAAGTTTGTTTCAAGATTCAGCTTGGGCCTAATAAAGCACTATTAATTGTCAGTGGCGTAACAAAATCCGTCGACTCCCCCCCGCAGAATTGGAAATGGGGCCAACTTTAAAAAAATTACTAAATGCGACATGTGTAACAAAAACTTATATGTGTCATAGCCCAGTAAATGAAAGTGAAATACGGTGATACCGTGTAATTTTCAATGTCACCACCGAAGTGGTCCAGTCAATACTTTTCGGGTTATTTACGAGTGAAAATGTTCAACATTGTTCAACAAAAAACCACGTTTTCAGCCGGCTTTTCGCAAATAACTCAAAAGTAAGTATTCGTAAGTACCTAAGTAGCAAAAAGTAGCTTATATAAAAATGAAGTCTATCGAACAAGTAAATGCAAATTTGTGGCTCATGAAAAATTGTTTTTATTCATCAAATTCCAAGTCGAATATTTCAACGTGAAATAACCAAAAAATTTATCAATTTTCGGGGAAAACTCATTAAAACTTTTTTAAAGTGTATACAAGTTTTAGGTATTTTTACTTTTTATAAAAATTTCTATCATCAAAACTAAGCGAGTTACGCTCAAAACACAGTTAAAGCATTTTTTGGTAAAAAAAATTGTGAAAATCTCCTACTATTTAGCACCCCAAATGAAACTAATCATTACCGCTTTACAAATTACCTACTTAACTTTTTTATATGACCTGTAAGCTTCACCAATTCAAAGTGCTTATTTTTGAATGAGTTTAATTTGAATGGGCTCTAACGAGTCACTAATTACGAGTGTATGCAAATTTTGAACAGCCATATTTTAACCAATTTTGGTTTTACAGAAAAACAAAATCCAAAATATTTCATTTGGTTACTCTTTGAAATTTTTCATATCACTAATATTTAAGGGCGGATCCAAGAGCGATTTGGGGGGGGGGCATGAACTTCTTTTATGATACATACTTGCCTAGCTCACGTTACCTCACACTTTACCTCGTTCAGCACAACCTTTACACTACCGTTCAGCACAAAGTGCTAAAAAAGATTTTCTCGTAGTAAGCGGGATATGTGTTTAAAACTAAAAACATTTGAACTGCAAATATTTAAATTGATATTATTTTAAATTCTCGAAGGGGGCTCTCTGGATCTGTCCTTGCTAATACTTTTTAAATTATTTTGAAAAAAGGGCATTTTTTAAAATAAAAAAATTTTTTTACTATAAAACTAAGTTTTTTCAAAAATAAGAACTTCGAATCGATCCAACTTAGGGGGAGATTATCACTTTTTTTAGCAAAAAAGGGGCCAACTTTATTTTGAGCGTAACTCGCTTAGTTTTGATGTTAGAAGCTTGCTATAAAATGCTATAAAAAATAAAAATAAAACTTTTTTTTAAACATTAAAAAAAGTTTCAATGAGTTTTCCCTGAAAAGTGCTTTATTTTTTGTTTATTTCACATTGAAATATTCGATTTGAAATTAAACGAATAAGAACAATTTTTCATGACCTACAACTTTCCTTTTACTGTGTTGATAGACTTCATGAATGTACAAATGTACACCATTTTTTTTTGTTTTTTATAGGCTACATTTTAATATTTTAAAATTTTTTCGGTAGTTTTTCGATAATATTTAATTCGATAAAATACTTATTTTTTGAGTTATTTGCGAAAAACCGCCTGAATAAGTGGTTTTATTGTTGAAGAATAAACATTTTCACTCGCATGTCACTTAAAAGTATTTACATAGATAAATAAGCTCTATATAGAACAAAAGTTGCTTATAATTAGTCAATTTATCCATTTCCGGACTTATTTTAAACGTATATTTTTCATCCACAAGAAGGGGTGACTTTAACCCCTCAAGTTAAAGCAACCAACGACACACCTCCAATTTTGATAATTACACTACAAAACGATCATTTACTGGGCTTTTAGTAATATTAGTATATTCATGCACTGTTTATGACAACTTACATTTTTCATCTTTATTGGTATAGAATAAAATAGAAAAAAAATTAATAAACGACTACATTATTACATAGTATTATTGTATGAGATGAACAACTTTCTTCGTGCAGTACTATCAGCGAATATAATATCTACAATTTTATTAATACATACAATACATACGATACGATACATTGTATCTATCTGATGGCAACTTTATTTTCAATACCGCAATGCTTAAAAAACGTTGCGTATGTATGCCCAGGATAATATAACAATAACACATTTTTACATAAACGACAAGATGGGGCCCTTGACATATTGGCCCCCCCGCAGCCTCTGTTACGCCCCTGTTACTTGTTTCGCCGTTGAAACTTGTTTTACTAATAGGAACCAAAAAGTTACAATTCAGGAGTTCAATCTTTGCTGCAAGTACATCACAATGTTTTCTCCAATTAAGACATTCATATAAATATATGAATCAGTTTCAAGAAAAATTATAAGAATACAACAAACCGGCATACTTTGTTTCGTGGACCTTAAGAAGGTATTTGACAGGGTCAAATTAAAGGACGTTATCCATTTATTGTACGAAAGAGAGGTACCTCTAGGAATAATTAAAACGATCGAAAATATCTACCAGAACAACACAATAAAAGTAAAAGTAGATAAAGAACTAGCTGACCCAATTGAAGCTGGTAATGGGATAAGACAGCGAGATTCCCTAAGCCCTCTATTGTTCAACCTGATCATGGATCAAATAATAAAAAAAGTAAGAACAAAAAACGGATACCAAATGGGAGAAAAACAACTAAAATATTCTGCTATGCAGACGACGCAATTCTAATCTCTCAAAGTGAAGATGATTTACAACGTATGCTGCACGAATTTAATATAATTGCTAGAAAATTTCCCCAAAAAGACTAAATGCATGGTTATAACAGCAGATCTAATAATGTGTAAATTAGAGCTGGAGGGTCAAATAATAGAACAAGTCATGGAGTGTAAATATCTAGGCATCACACTATCTAGCTACGGAAAGCTCGAAACAGAAGTGGAAGACCAGGTGAATAAAGCAAACAGAGCCCAGGTTGCCTGAATGAAACAATATGAAGAAACAAAAACATCGGAAAAGAAGTGAAAGGCACAATTTACAAAACAGCCATCAGGCCAATACTCGGCAGAAACACGACCTGATACAGAAAGGACAAAAAGAATGCTAAAAACAGCAGAGATGAAAACACTGCGAAAAATCGATGGCAAGACACTGTGGGATAGAGCTAGAAGTGCAGATATACGACGGAGATGCAAGATGGACAACATTAATAACTTGGTGAAAAACAGAAGAGTAGAATGGAATGGCCACATAAGCCGAATGACAACAAATAGAGTAGTAAGGACGGCGAGAGACGGTTCTCCAATAGGAAGACGATCAGTGGGAAGACCACGAAAAAGATGGAGTGACAACTTACTGGAGGCACATTGAAAAACAGATAGAGTCATCTCTACATAAAAAGAAGAAGAAGATATAAATATATGAACTTCTAGGAATTTTACTAATGAAACACTTTCAATATAACTATTATTTATATGTATTTAAATTAATTGGGTTAAAACATCGTTGCCTATTCAGAAACTGCAAGAAAAGAATTCTTTGGGCATTCAACAACAGGTCATTATTACAGAACCAGCTGTAGAGGTCCGACAGCAGACTGTCCATCTGAGTTAACCAAAACAATATCTTTTATAATAAAGAAATCGAATGGGTCCTAAAATTGAGCTTTGTGGTACACCTATGTCAATATCGAGATAGTTACATTTATGACTCGCGTTTGATATTTTGCTTTTCTCGGTAAAACTGACCTATTGTTGACGTGTAGTTAAACAAGGTGTTAACCAATTTGATGCACGTCCTTGAATACCGATATTTTTTAATTTACATAATAATTAAAATGTCGTAATTAACACAGTCATGCCCTACTGAGATCACAAAACATCTCAACAGGACTTTCTTCTGCATCTATTAAACTTGTGAGAGCATCATAAAACTATGCTTGCTATCCTGTTTTCCATAAATGCATTTTTTGATGGTACTACCCGATTTACTCATTTAAACGTTTAAACAATTCACATAAGTTCATTTGATTTAGGAGTTATAATTAATTTTGTTTTGTAATTTTATAAATAGTAATAGGCGAGTGGCACACCCCTAATTTGAGGCTTAGAAATCGAAAAAGCAACCATGATAGGTGAATGGCAAATTTTAATCAATCTTTATGTTTTCGAGGTCGCTGAATCCGAATATGAATTTTATTTTTTATCTAGAATTGGTGGAACATAGATTTTTCAACTTTAACTAGCTGTATCTTTGGTCGCTGTAAATATTTCCTTTTGAAAATTTTACTGTATAATCTTTGAAGTATTTAGATAAAAATCAGATTTGTCGAAAATGTTTAAAAAAAGTTAAGAGAGGAGTAACAAAGTAATTTATCAATCGAAGTAGCACAGATAACGACAATAAATATTCCCATACCACCAGATTGAGGTGGAATACTTTCTATGGATACAACCTCCCGAGATTTTCAAAAATTATAAATCATACAGGATGCCGAGGAAATTAAGATTAGAGAATTTTAAATAATTCACAACCCATCTGCTCAGCGTGGTAAAAGTTCCAACAAGAAAGATTCCTTAGTACTCAACAAAAGAGTAAATGAATTAAAATATATAAACATTTTCAATTTCTTTCTTTACTCTGGTTAAATCGGAGAGTGCAGGAAGAGTCTATACCGGTTTCGGAGGTTTTTTCTTCCTCATCAGTAGTACTATAATATCCTCTTCTCTCCGATTTTCTCAGGCATCACACTTTGGGCCTTTCCGAATTGCAAAGAAAGAAATGTCACGGATGAACTAGAGCCATCTACCGGAAAACAAAGTAAGTTATCAATCGAAGTAGCACAGAAAACGACAATAGATATCGTATGGGAACGATATTTATGCCGTATGTGCGCCAATGGTGAATATAAAATTCTTAATTGCATGTCAAAAAATTCGCAATAACTTTCCCTTGACACCTACCAAATTTCATTTTGCATATCTCCACCGGTTTAAGGGCAATAAATAAATTGTCAGTTTGTAAGAAAAATTCAACATCCGTATCTCGAAAACGAAGCATTTGCGGACATATGTTTATAAAGCAAACGGTCATTATTTTCTCATGCAGAATTACTCCTTAAAGTTTCTCAGTTTCAGTTTGATTCGTACACCCGGTATACAATAAAAATTTACCTGTTTAGCAACAATATTATTACAGCGATATTGCTAAAGAACAAGGCTATAACATATTAAAAAATTACTTAAATCGGACAACAGGTTTAGGAGATACGAGACATCAAAAATTACCCATTTTTTGGGGTGCCCGTTTTCTCTGACGCGCAGTGTAATGTTGCAATTTTGCACAACTTCATGCTGCTAGTTTGTTGCGCTAAAAGGTTTTCCATATCCTCAACGAAACAAAAGATTTATGTGGCGAGAGTTATTGTAGAGATTTAATTTAGACTAAGTTTTACATCAACAAATATATACATACAGTTGTATAGTCGGTAAAGTTAGAGCATTTACTGTAGAAATGTAAAATATTTTCAACACAGTAACAAAAATGTAATTCTCGAAGAGAGGAAATATAGAAATTTTAAGAAAAATGTTATGTAGAATAGCGCTGAGACCATTTGCTACATATGATGCAAAACTATAAAATAAAGAATGTGTGTACTTTGTACGCAGGTAAGAAGTTATACTTCTATTATATGATTTCAACGAAAAACATAATGGGTAATTTTTGATGTCTCGAATCTCCTAAACCTGTTGTCCGATTTTAGTGATTTTTTAACATGTTATAGCCTTATTATTTAAGAATATGAATAGTGTTACTGAACAGGTAAATGTCATTGTATACCGGGTGTAACAATAATACTGTGTTTTTTCCTGAAAATTCGTAACACCCTGTGGAATATTCTAGCATTTAAAAAATATTGAAATTAAAGCTCAATTGTAGCCTTAGCCTTTATTAACATTTTGCTTTTTGACTTATTCACTTATGTTGGATAATGAAAAAGTTAGGTACTTTGACAACTAGCCATGTTCTTCATCAATACAGGGAATTTCTAAATAAGTGCTACAAACTTTAAGGGATAATTCTGCATGAAAAAATAATGACAGTTTGCTTTATAAACATATGTCCGCAAATGCTTCGTTTCCGAGATACGGGATGTTGAATTTTTTCTTACAAACTGACGATTTATTTATTGCTCTAAAACCGGTTGAGATATGCAAATGAAATTTGGTAGGTTTTAAGAGGTAGTTATTTCACTTTTTTGACATACAACTAAAAATTTTATATTAGCAATTGGCGTGCATACAGGTAATATGTTCGGGTAATATGACCCGTATGTACGCCAATGGTGAATTTAAAATACATAATTGTATGTCAAAAATGCGCTATAACTGCTTCTTAAAACCCACCAAATTTCATTTGCATATCTCAACCGGTTTTATAGCAATAAATAAATCGTCAGTGTGTAAGAAAAAATTCAACATCCGGTATCTCGGCAAAGAAGCACTTGCAGACATATGTTTATAAATCAAACGGTCATTATTTTTTCACGCAAAATTACTTCTTAAAGTTTGTCGCACTTATTTAGAAACACCCTGTATTGACGAAGAACATGGCTAGTTGTCAAAGTACCTAACTTTTTCATTATCCAACATAAGTGAATGAGTCAAAAAGCAAAATGTTAAGAAAGGTTAAGGCTACAATTGAGCTTTAATTACAATATTTTTTAAATGCTAGAATATTCCACAGGGTGTTACGAACTTTCAGGAAAAAACACAGTATTATTGTTACACCCGGTATACAATGACATTAACCTGTTCAGTAAAACTATTACTACATCCATATTCTTAGAGAAAAAGGCTATAACATATTAAAAAAATCACTAAAATCTGACAACAGGTTTATTAGATTCGAGACATCAAAAATAACCCATTTTAAGGTGTCCCGGTTTTTTGGCCAGGAGTGTACTTTCAACAAGTTATTTGTATTTTATTTAAAGATTAAACTAATTTTTACTTACTGGGTACTTTCCAAAGATGTTTATTAAAACAATACCAAAAATAAAAAAAAAATTAGAAAACACACGGATTCGAAGCGGGGACCTCTCGATCTCCAGTCAAACGCTCTACCACTGAGTTATACTATCTTTGTCTTTACGGATTACAAGATTTCCAGACAAATAGATCAAGTGAAGTGACAAATAGATCAAGTGAAGTATAAAAATACTTTAAATATTACTTACTATCTTATTCCCGAGGAAGACAGATCAAAAGACACAAAAATTATAATAAATATATTTACTAAAAACACTAATATATTCTTTCCACACCCTTTTCGGATTGATACATACATGACTTAAAAGATTTAGCAACGAACTCCATACTGTCTGTGTGCGCATGCGCGCAGAATAATAAAAATTCACTCCCAATCGCGCCTAAAGAAGTATAACTTCAATAATACAGTACATAGAGTAGGCGAGCTAAAAATATTCAATACAATATATTTTTATAACTTCAATGATAGTGAGCTATTTTTTTTCTCTTTCTTCGACTTTTGCCATAGTTCAGATCCGTACGTCAAAACTGATTCTACAGCCGACTTGTAGATGTCATTTGTGTTCGTAAACTAATTTTAGGATACCAAAGTAATGAGTTTAGTGTTTGTATTACATTTTTGCCCTGCTGTATTTTATGCTGAATGCCCGTTTCGATGTTTCCTGCTTCGCTATCTCTGTCCCTAGGTATTTAAATTCTTGACATACAAAATAACAAAAGGGGCAGAAGAAGGTGGTATCCCAGCTGGGATGTTTAAAGATGACGGCGACACACTGAAAGAAAGAATATTTCGCTTGACAAGTTTGGCAAAAGAAAAAAATGCCGAAACAAAGGAATAGTACTTCTATTTGTCCGATTCAAGGCAGGAGCTATATGAGGACATAATAATATTAGAAATACCAGAAAAGCTTACAAGGCTAGTAGGAATGATGCTGGGTAACACGAAAAATAAGTTAGCAATGCAAGAAAGCAGTTCCAAGGCATTTCACCAATAATAGAGGTTTCATCAATTTCACAAGAGAATCCGCTATCAACGAATTTATTCTACCTAGCATTAGAACAAATCGAAAAATATAATAGCACATTCAGGACTACATTCAATAGCAAGGAATAATAGCGGACTCACTAGCACTAACAACAAATCAAACCAAAACGAAATATATGAAAACGAGAGGAGACATAATAAATGATTTTAACTATTTATAATGGGAAATTAGCCACAATATTATTAAAAAATGATTTTTATTAACGTTTCGACGACCAAATCGGGTGTCGTTGTCAAAATACAAAATACTACTAACATAAACAAAAATGTTGTTGCTTAGTAAAAAAAATTCTTCTAATAATTTATTTAATTTGTCTCATTTATATCGGCAATTCAGATACATATGATACATTTTAAAGTAGAAGACTTTAAAATGATATTGCCAATATTTATGAGTTGCGTTCCTGGGACGACTTTACTGAAAGATAGTTCATTCGATTACATGAAATCAACCCCAACTCAAGAATATTTTAAAGTCTTCTACTTTAAAATGTATCATATGTATCTGAATTGCCGATATAAATGAGTCAAATTAAATAAATTATTAGAAGAATTTTTTACTAAGCAACAACATTTTTGTTTATGTTAGTAGTATTTTGTATTTTGACAGCGGCACCCGATTTGGGCGTCGAAACGTTAATAAAAATCATTTTTTAATAATATTGTGGCTTACTTCCCATTATAAATAGTTAAAATTGTAAAAATGCCACAAGAAAATAGCTTCAGAACAACAATAATAAATGATAGCAAATATATCAAAATGAAAGGGACAGAGGCTGTATATAGTTTTGAAAAAGTGACAGAATTTTAATACTTAGGAGTAACCAATCATAACGAACACGGGAAACGAGATAGACAGACAAATGGTTAATAAATTTGAGTAGAGCGGTAGGGTCACTTAATTCAATACTGAAAGAAAAAATGTGTCAGAAACAGTTAAACTGCGAGTTTGCGAGACAGTAATAATTGGTAATAAGATCCCCGGTGATGTATGCCAGCGTAACAAAAGGAAAAGAAAGTAGAGATCTGGGAAAGGAAAGTGATCAAAAAAATTTCAGATGAATACAGACGGCAGAGAATATTTGAAGAAGACAAACAAATAAAGAAATAATGAGGATGTATGGAAAACCATTAATTCGTGCAAAAATACGAGCCCAAAGATTGATTACCTTATAGGACTGTCAGAGAACCGTAATGTTAAGACAATTCACGAAGAGGACGTCCAAAGAAGAAATGGCTGGAAATAGTAAAGCAAGACTTGTCAAAGAGAGACGTGAAAGATTGGAGAGAAAAAGCAAAAGACCGAAAAAATGGAGGGAAATAATAAAGTTTTTGGAAACAGAGCGCTGTTGTACCTATATAATACTATCTTGGATTTCTAAAAACGAAAGTTAAAAAAATATCCTATGTAAACACTTGTACATTTATTGTTTCGTATTCATATTAAGATACATAAAATTACAGGTGTACCTATATAGAGAAAGCGGAAAACTTTACTTACCCTTGTTCTAGGAGACTTCCTTCTTTCGTTTGGTAACCAAACATTCATTAACTAGGAATTAATTAATTAAAAAACTCATACAGAAGTAAAAACTTCAAGTTGTATATTGGTATAAAATCGTTTATTAAAAAACTACTTCATAAAATGTCATCCAAATGGATTGCAAAACGTTTTCGTTCTAATTCAGAACATCTTCAGTGCCTAGAATGAAGTATTTCCACGTTAGATCAAAGCAAAAAGTTAAAAGTGCGACCGTTAATAAGAAAAAACATGTGAAGAATACTTACATTTTGCTAAGTAATTGGAACTAGTACACTATTTAAAGTGGTAACCTCATAATATATGGTTTACATAGTATAGTTTATGAAAATATGGTGACTACAAGTAGACGTTAGTAGATTAAATTAAATATCGACTGTAATCTACTAACATCGACTTGTAGTCACCATATTTTCATAAACTATACTATGTAAACCATATATTATGAGGTTACCACTTTAAATATTGTGCTAGTTCGAATTACTCAGCAGAATGTAAGTATTCTTCACATGTTTTTTCTTATTAACAGTCACAATTTTAACTTTTTGCTTTAATCTAACGTGGAAATACTTCATTCTAGGCACTGAAGATGTTCTGAATTAGAACGAAAACGTTTTGCAATCCATTTGGATGACATTTTATGAAGTTTTTTAATAAACGATTTTATACCAATATACAACTTGAAGTTTTTACTTCTGTATGAGTTCTTTAAACTCTGGTATACAGCCGACTACTGGAATTTTCCCATTGATTTTTTTAAATTAATTAAAAATTAATGTACCACTTGTTTATTACCTGATCGTTTGCTCCTTAATTTCAAAGTTGTTAGAAGTTAATTCTAACTAGGTTACTAGTTGGTAAGTTTTAGTTAAAATAGTTCTGGAAGAAAATACCATTTTTTATCCCTTTTTATCACAAAATTTAACCTAATTAGCCTCAAGTCGATTACTTTATTATAAGAAAAGGTTTTACATATTATACGAAAATCTATTGACTACAAGGTAATACGTGAGATAGATCGAACAACGTAAGTTGCTTAGGTTCGATATTGAACTAAGAAGCGAAACAAAACCGGAGATTGAATGGAGGTGTTGATGGAAATGAGTTGGAACAGAAAAAATAGTCCTAAGTAATACAATTTGAAGAAAGATGACAGACATTATTAGAGATACAGCAGCTGAAATTTCTTTTCTAAGATAAACCCACCAGGAAAATAATTTGAGAATAAAACCCATCATGATAGTAGCTACACTAGGTAAAAAAAAATAAACGAAAAGAAAATTGTATAAGGAGTGCTAATATTTTTTTTTATTTAAATTTATGTGTCTCGGCAGCAATGGCCACTGACACAAACAATATTGGTTATACAATAATTCATTACAATAAGGACTTAAAACTAATTATTATAACAGTTAATTTCTAAATCTTAAATAACATTAGGTAAAAATTATGAAGAAAAAAAATTGGATATACAATCATTGGATACTATATAAACGTACAACTAATTATAAAATTGCTTCGGTCTTCTTGGGATACTTCGGACGTTGTTTAGTCATAGTAGCAGTTGCATATGAACTAGTAAGATTACTGGAAGAATTGGGTCCAGACATGGTGTTGCTAACAGTGGGGGAACATTGATTTAAATTGTTACTCATGTAGTCAAAAGTAACTTGAATTTGTTTATATTAACGCTTGGATGTCATCACTGAATACTGGTTGCCTAACCGTTGGCGTCCGTTGGGACGGTATAGCAACAGTGAAAAACTATTGACAGTTTGACACTGAATGTGTTTAAATTGGAAGATTATTAAGTAAAACATCTCTTACTGACCGAAGTTACAGCTTGTTCTTGATGATTAACACGTAACACAATTGTTATTAGTCACTATTTGAGCGAAAACTAATTTTAATAACTAGTATTTACAGTAATAATTACAAATTTCGGCACAAATTTACAGATCTATACATACACGTTCTGACGTTAGTTTGACAGTCGGAGTGCTAATAAAATATTAATATATCGCAAATTAAAGTATCTAATAATATTTTTTGTAAGTATAACGTAAAATATAATAGGCCTGGATCTCGCGTACCAAAAAAAGTTTGATAATAGCTAGCTGAAAATTTGTTAATAGCTTAAGGGTGTCTAGTCGGACAAACTTTGATGTAGGGGAACACTAGAATAGGGGAAGTTTTAATTGTGGAACAGGTTACAGGTTTCGAACGCCAGACTACGAAAACGTCCCATGTATTTTGTCGGACAGAACTTTCAATTGATTTGTTACCCTTTCATTAAAGTTTCATGCAAAAATTGAACTGCTGTTTACCACCAACATAATTCCTGTTATTTTGACATGTTCTACGTGTCGGACTTATTAAAGTGCCCAACATATTTGTCATTTGTCGAACAAACATTTTTTCATATATTATATAAAGTTTCCTATTGAATAAACTTAAAAACAACCTGCTAGTTTCCACAATCATAAACTTGACAGGCTGACACGTTCCACAATTAAAATCACGTTTCACAATTAAAACTTCCCCTGTTCCAGTGTTCCCATACATCAAAGTTTGTCCGACTACACACCGTTAAGCTATTAACAAATTTTCAACTGGCTATTAATAAACTTTTTTTTTGGTACGCGGGATCCAGGCCTATAAATTTATGGGGAAATATAATTAGGAAATCCTATCCCTCCTAGTGATAAAGATAACGGGAGTGATGATTGAAGTTCTGAAATATAGTACATTCTTTCACGGTTTTGCTCTAAATTTTAAAGAACCGTTTGGATTGACATGAAATTTGGCATACGCATAGCTTACATGTCAAAGAAAAAAAGTGATATTGTGCCGATGTGTGCTTTTGCCCTGGGGGTGACTTTCATCCCCTCTTGGGAGTGAAAAAATATATGTCCAAAATAAGGCCGGAAATGGATAAACTGACTAATTTTAAGTAACTTTTGTTCTATAGAGCTTTTTCGCCAAGTCAACACTTATCGAGTTATTTGCGAGTGAATATGTTCAATTTTCAACAAAATAACTACACTTTTAGATGGTTTTTCGCAAATAACTCAAATAGTAAGTATTTTGTCGAAAAAAACGTTCTTAGCAAAAATATATCCTGTAAAAAAGTAAAAAAATGGTGTACGCCTTAGGTCTCTGGACCTCGTAGAACCAGAGTTATAGCCAATGAAAAATAGATTCATATTCACCAAATTTCAAATAGAATATTTCGAAGTGAAATATCCAAAAAATTAATCACTTTTTGAGGAAAACCCATTAAAACTTTTTAAATTGTTTAAAAAAAGCTTTATTTATGTTTTTATAAAAAGTTTCTAGCATTAAATTTAAGTAAGTTACGCTCAAAATAAAGTTGGTCCCTTTTGTTTTGGCAAAAAAATAATCGGGAAGACCACCCCCTAATTAGCAACTTAAATGAAATTAATCATTACCGCTCCACAAATTATTTTACTTATGTTGTGTTTATATGATCTGTAAGTTTCATCGATTCAAAGTGTTTATTTTTGAAAAAATTTGGTTTTAAAGTAAAATTTTGAAAAATTTTAATTTTAAAAAATATGTTTTTTTCAAAATAACTTAAAAATTGTTTCAGATACCAAAAATCTCGAAAAACAAAAAAAGTCAACATTGCTTTTCTGAATATCATGTATTTTTTTGTTTTTCTGTTAGACAAAAATTGATTAAGATTTGGTGTTTCTAAATTTGCATACATTCGTGATCAGTGACTCATTCAACCCCTTTTAACTACAGCCCTTTCAAAAATAAGGACTTTGAACCGATGAAACTTACAGATCATATAAACAATACATACACGAGTCAAGAAACTTGTGAAGTCGTAACGATTAAGTTCATTTGAGATACTAATTAGGGGGTGATTTTCCCGATTTTTTTACCAAAAAAAAAAGAGACTAACTTTATTTTGAGCGCAACTTGTTTACTTTTGATGCTAGAAATTGTTTTTATAAAACAAAAATGAAGCTTTTTTGAACACTTTAAATAAGTTGTAATGAGTTTTCCCCGAAATGCGCTTCATTTTTGGTTATTTCACGTTAAAGTATTCCATTTGGAATTTGACGAATATGAATCTATTGTTAATTAGCTATAACTCTTATTGTACTAGGTATAGAGACGTGATATATACACCATTTTTTAAAATTTTTTACAGGCTATATTTTTGCTAAGAATGTTTTTTCGAAAAAAATACTTATTATTTGAATTATTTGCGAAAAACCGTCCAAAAGCGTGGTTATTTTGTTGAAAAAATAAACATATTCACTGGCAAATAACTCTAAAAGTATTGACATAGTGAAAAAACTCTACTGAACAAGAGTTACTTAGAATTTGTCAGTTTATCCATTTCCGGACTTACTTTGGACTAATATTTTTTCACCCCCAAGAGGGGGTGAAAAGCACCCCCGGGGCAAAAGCACATATCGGCACAATATCACTTTCATTCTTTGACTTGTTAGCTATGTGTATGCCAAATTTAATGTCAATCCAAGCGGTTCTTTAAAATTTAGAGGTTTTGCAATATTTTACCGTTAAAGAACGGACTAATACAGCATTAGTCACGTTAACTCTGCTTAGTTTTTTAATATTAACATTTATTAAAGTTTAAAATATTTTTGTATACACAAAACCACATTATCTTCCCCGCAGGGTTATTATTGGATATAACAAAACAAGAAATATTAGGTACATAAAGTTTAAAATATTTTTAGGTATTTTCAAATCCATGTTTTAGCGTTACATTGTTACTTTAAAATTATTATCCAATTTAAATATTTTCAGCATAAAACACAACTTGCATACCAAATTGGAGAAACTGGAAAATCAAACTTTAAGGGTTTTCGCAATGTTCACTTTTGTGCTTGGTATTGATTTGTTTTCCCGCTTTATAGTTAAAGACATCCTGCAGAGCTTTTATTTTATGACTAGTTGTTGTAAAGCAGTTCGTTTTTTAAGTATACCATAACTCTAGCCATTCCTAATGATTCTTTATAAAATACCAAATTAGTTTTTCATTTATTTGTTATATAATACATATATATATATATGTTATATATAATATATGTTATTATATAATTATAATAACAAAACTAGAAACTTAAAAACAGCTCTATAACAGATGAGAAACAACTCATTTGAAAACTATGTATCAAACCTTTCGCGTCAAGATAACTCTATCTGGAAACCAATCAAAAACAAAAATAAACCAATATATACTTCACCTCCAATTCGGAAAAACTCAATACTACCAGGACCATGGGCAAAAAGCAACAAAGAAAAATCTGATTTATTTGCTGAACATCTAACTGAACTCTTCAAGCCACACTACAATGACCAAGTACAAGAAGTAGAGCAGGAAGTAGCCTTACCAATTAATCAACGAGAGCGACTAACTTTAATTACACCGTAGGAGATCAAAGATGAAATTAATCATTTGAATGAAAAGAAGGCACCACGCACTGATCTCATAACAGCATCAATGCTAAAACAACTTCCTAAAAAAGGTATAATGAAGTTATTGTACATATTAAATGCAAACTTAAGACTTAATTATTGGCCAAAATCACTAAAAATTGCCCAAGTAATTATGATACCGAAACCTGGTAAAGCTTTAATCGATGTTTCATCATACCGCCCAATAAGTCTATTGCCAATAATGTCAAAACTTCTTGAAAAGCTGTTACTTAAAAGAATTATGAGCTACCTAGAATTCCAAAACTGGATCCCAGAACACCAATTTGGATTCCGACAAGCTTATTCTACAGTGCAACAATGCCATCGCATATCAAATGTAATTAATAGAGCTTTGGACAATAAACAGTATTGCACAGCAGCCTTTCTGGATATCAGCCAAGCATTTGATAAGGTATGGCATCCAGGATTACTTTATAAAATCAAAAAATCTCTACAAAACAAATACTTTGACTTATTAAAATCATATCTAAATCACAGAGAATTTGAAACTAAAGTGATACCTATTAATAAGTACATAATACTTAAATTACATAGGCGGCAAGAAAACAGTATCACAATCGTGTTTATTTTACTAGAAATCATTCATTTCCTTTCATAACTGCTGATACAAAACTTAACAACTTGCAAGAAATTTGAAGAAAATAAACAAAGCATTCTCATTTAGAGCAAAGTCGTTTGGTTGAAATATAATATCTTTGACCAATAAATTATATTACTACATGGTAAGAGTTCTATGCGGCATTGCATATTTTTGTAAATTTTACATGTGTGATATGCAAAACAAACAAACACTGATTAGGGTGTTATGACGAATTTAAACCACATTAAAAAAAATGAATTTTTCTATTTTAGTATTTTGCATAACACCAGCAGAAAAAAAGCTTAAAGAGCAGTAAGACTAAAAGGGACAGGATCAGGAGCGACAAAACGAACAGTACTGATTACGTTCTCAAAAAAGATTCAAGTGCACATATTGCAATAGTTTGGTCACGTTACGCGTAGAAATGAATACTATGTGACACGAAGGATAGAGCTGCTAGAACTTAATGGAAGGAAAGTTAGGGAAAATCGAGGTGAAGATGGAAGGACTGTGGAAAACCGAGGAGCAGATGGAAAGAAGAGTAAGGAACAGTGATCCCTTAAGCCTTAAGAAAAAGATAAGCAAGAAGAATAAAACCAAATATAGTCGGTTCCCTAAACTCAGACGCAACTGGCTAGATATTTTAGTCGATAATTTTTTTCTTTTTTGCCAATTTTGCAAAAATTGGCAAAATTACTAAATATTCAGTGATTATTAACTATTTAAAAATTATTTTTTGCCAATTTTGCTAAAATTGGCAAAATTACCGACTAAAATATCTAGAAAGTTGCGCCTGAGTTTAGCGAACAGACTATACCAAAACTCTTTTATGAATATTTAATATTTTTTCTGTTAAGTTTTTTAGTGTCAAAAGTACAGTGGAACCTCGATAACTCGGATTAATCGGGACCGCGGCCGATCTGGGTTATCGAAAATCGGGGTTAGCCGGAGAATATGGTAAAAATTAATAAAATACTATAAATAAAATACTTACAGATAAACTCCGTTATAATTAAAATAACATAAAATATACAGAGGGAGTCTGTAAAGTGGAATAAATTCAATATCTCAAATACTAATTGTTTTTTTGGAAAATGCTCAGACCCGTCGATTAGTATTTCAAATTGTCCTTTTTGACATTCAATAAAAATGTATACAGGGTGTCCCAATTTAGAGATATGACGTCATCGTCGATTTTCTTAAATGGCAACACTGTCATTTTGATAGCTAATTTGATAGGGTTTGTAAAGTTATACATAACTGCAAAATATCAAATTTTTATTCTCTACCATTTACAAGATAATAGAAAATAACAAAGTTATATCTGTAATTTGGAATATATTCAATAATTAAAATACTAACTGTTTTTTTGAAAAATGCTCAGACCCGTCGATTAGTATATCAAATTGTCATTTTTGACATATAATAATAATGTATACAGGGTGTCCCAATTTAGAGATATGACGTCATCGTTGATTTTCTTAAATGGCAACACTATCATTTTGATAGCTATTTTGATAGCGTGTGTAAAGTTATACACATCTGAAAAATTTCAAAATTTTATTCCCTACCATTTACAAGATAATAAAAAATAACAAAGTTATGAAGAACAAGAAGTAATCAAATAATAATTGAATTTATTTATTTCAATTAAGCAAATGCTCATAACGTTGCCCATTGACAATTTGACAATAATTGAGGGCAACATTATGAGTTTTTGCTTAATTTATTGAAATAATTAAATTCAATTATTAGTTGATTACTTCTTTTTCATAACTTTGTTATTTTTTATTATCATCTAAATGGTAGAGAATACAAATTTGAAATTTTGCAGTTGTGTATAACTTTACACACCCTATCAAAATAGCTATCAAAATGACAGTGTTGCCATTTAAGAAAATCAACGATGACGTCATATCTCTAAATTGGGACACCCTGTATACATTATTATTATATGTCAAAAAGGACAATTTGATATACTAATCGACGGGTCTGAGCATTTTTCAAAAAAACAGTTAGTATTTTAATTATTGAATATATTCCAAATTACAGATATAACTTTGTTATTTTCTATTATCTTGTAAATGGTAGAGAATAAAAATTTGATATTTTGCAGTTATGTATAACTTTACAAACCCTATCAAATTAGCTATCAAAATGACAGTGTTGCCATTTAAGAAAATCGACGATGACGTCATATCTCTAAATTGGGACACCCTGTATACATTATTATTGAATGTCAAAAAGGACAATTTGAAATACTAATCGACGGGTCTGAGCATTTTCCAAAAAAACAATTAGTATTTGAGATATTGAATTTATTCCACTTTACAGACTCTCTCTGTATATGCACAGTACACATCTAAATTACGTATAGTTGTATAGAGTATTGGTCATTTCTTGGTAAAAAATTCTATTTTATAAAAAGTTCTATTTTTCTTCCAATCCGTAACTGTAGATGTACCGACACCATATGATGCTGCAATTGTTTTTAAAGATCCGACTTTATCAATTCTACCTAATGCTTCTAGTTTCTTTTCCATTGTCACTACAACATTTTTACGTTTTGTTGCCATTACGTAGACAAAAAAAAACACGCAAACACAAACTTATCTGAAGCACGATTACAGAACGGAAGCGAACAATACGACTTTAATACTACACAATAGGGTAACAATCAGAACGATGTTATGTTATTTAAGAACAGTGAAGACTAAGACCATTGTCTAAAAAATAATTTTTTAAATAGTACTTTAGTCTTTTTTAAACAATGCTAAGACAGTTTGAAATAAATAAAGGAGTACAGGTGCCTGTCGTTTCCGATAATCCGAGTCAATCAACGTCGCTCTGCCGCCGTGTGCCATGAGTCATTTTTTCTATCGTATAGTTCAAATTACACAAATACACATTATCTCTCAAATATTCTATTATATTACATAAATTTTTATTGTTGAAATGTTTGTCTGATGAAAATCGATCCGGATTAGCCGGACTTCCGGGTTATCGGGGTTCCACTGTATTGCTTTAGTTTTCAATGAAGGATTTATTATTTTCGATGCAAAAGAAACAATGTATACAAAATTGTACAAATTGTTTTGTTTAGTTATAATTGGTTATAATATCGAGTTATAGCGTATTTTAATCACATATCATTCTGGTTGATAATCCATTGAAACTTTTCCTTTGTTAACTGTTCTCCAGTATTATTCAATAATGAATAACGTTCCCTGATTCTCTATAAGCCTTGTCGAACACACAATTACACTAAGCTCTTGTTCACTTTAAGTATCTCCCCTAAGCGCTTAATGCATTCTAAGTTTCCAAGGAAAATTATGCGACGGACTGAAAGGGGGAGGGAAGGGTGCTTAATTGTTTATGTTAAACTTTAAGTTGGTCGGAAAACAGAGGATAGATTATATTTTAAGACTTATTAATTCCTATTTGCATACTTTCTGAGAGTTTGTGATTTAATGCAAAAAATTGTACGTAAGCTTACAAAATACAGTGCCAGAATATGCCATTTATAATAAGTAATAATAATTAGGGTAAGGATATTTACGCATATACATACTGGTATTAGGCTATTGATTATATTCAAAATAAGATAGCTAAAAGGAACTACAACGTTAACGGGGTTTTATTATTTGATATGGTCAATGGACATCTATATATGAAAAAACCGTGGAGTGCTACCATTTAAAGGGGTGCGTTTTTGAGAAATGGGTGAATTAGTCCCTGGGCACAGGTTACATTAGGGTGAGTTCTATGCACTATTGGTACAAATACGTACACATAAAAATTGTTTCCTGGTTAAATTTCCTATCTAAATGTAACTTTTTAAAGTCAAAGATACTTTTTTTACAAAAATATATTCAAAAGAAAAAGCACAAAGGAACCCAAAAGAAATAAATTTTGTTTTTTGTCCCATAACTTTTGTCCACGAGGATATAGGTATAGATATTGCTTCACAGAAAAAAAACTTACATATTTTCTCTTTAAAATGATGTATGCTAGAGGTTATTAGGATTTACAGTTTTCGAAATATGATTTTTCAAAGTTCGCCACTCACAGCAATTTTAGGCAATTTTCCTTGTTATTTCGCAAATATTGTTCTGTAACTTTTTTCTACGTAACTTTAGGTATATGCAATGGTACACGTAATAGGAATAAAAATCAATTACCTTTAAAATGGTCTACTGTATAACGTTGTACGACTTTTTTAAAGAGATTATGGTTTTTCAAGATTTTATAATTTTAACGATTTTTTTATAATATAATATAAAAATAAAATAAAATTATTATATAATATATTATATATTATATAATACCTAGGGCCGGTTGTTCGAACGCTAATCAACATTGATCACTATTAAATATTTAATTACTGTCACAACTGTCAATGTAAACTTTGGTTGGGTTGCTGAAAACATAGTTAATTATAATTATGAGATTAGTTAGTCAATTAACATAACAATTATTAACATAATTGATTAACTAATTTCATAGTTGTCATCAATAATTATGTTTTCGGCAACCCAACCAAAGTTGACATTGACAGTTGTGACAGTAATTAAGTATTTGATAGTGATCAATGTTGATTAGCGTTCGAACAACCGGCCCCTAATGTAAAAAAAATATTTTTTTTTACATTTTTGACGATTATTTTTGAAATTTCTCATTATAACTTTTTTTTCTTGTACATGAATATACTATCTATATACATATTGCGCAGCAAAGAAGGCTTACTTTCTGTTCTTTAAAATGGTGTATCATCTATATTTAAATACATAATGGAAACCGAGTGATTCTTTGATATTTTTTACCTGTATTATTTAAAATTATCTCTTTTACAAAAATTACATAAACATTAGTCTTAAAAAACATCACTCGAGTTAAAATTATTTAAACGTTGACATTTAAAAAATTTTCAAAATCAAAGTCCATCTCTTCGTTAGCATTAGCTTCAATATCTTCCTCTGACATCTTAGTTATCTTAGAGTTCCCACAATTAATACCCATGCACATGCACCCTTTGCAGAATATTGAACAACTAATTCCTATCTTCCTACAACTGCAGTTTTTTGTACATCCTTTGGTACATTTACATGCTATTTTTCAAGCAAAGTTTGTGGTTCAGGAGCTTTAACAGTAAATATTGGAATTAATCCATATTTTGAAGTTTGCCCGGCAGAGTGAAGTGGATCCAAAGTGTTACCTATAAAAAATAAGATTCAGTCATAATACACAATTACATAAAACAGTTATAAAGAGGAATTTAAAAAATAATCCTAAAATCAAAAATCGTTGCAAGTACCTACTTATTACAATTTGAAAAAGCATATCTTATTCAAAAATAACCCTAGAATTGTTTATAATACACTATTTTAAAGTAAATAGAATAAGCTTTCTTTTTTATTATATAATATATACCATATAGAAAAAAAAGTTATAATGGGAAATTTAAAAAATAATCGTAAAAAATATAAAAACTCGTTAAAAGTCTAAGATAAGCTCTTTAAAAGAAGTCATACAACATTATACAGTTGACCATTTTAAAGGTAATTGATTTCTTTTCCTCTTACATGTACCATTGCATATACCTAAAGTTACGTAGAAAAAAGTTACAGAACAATATTTGCGAAATAACAAGGAAAATTGCCCAAAATTGCTGTGAGCGCCGAGCTTTGAAAAATCATATTTCAAAAACTGTAAATCCTAATGACCTCTACTAAACATCATTTTAAAGAGAAAATATGTATGTTTTTTTTCTATGAAGCAATGTCTATACCTATATCCCCGTGGACAAAAGTTATGGGACAAAAAACAAAATTTCTTTCTTTTGGGTTTCTTTGTGCTTTTTCTTTTGAATATATTTTTGTAAAAAATAGTATCTTTGACTTTAAAAAGTTATATTTAGATAGGAAATTTAACCAGGAACAATTTTTATGTAGACGTGTTTGTAGCAAAAGTGGATAGAACTCACGCTAATGTAACCTGTGCCCAGGGACTAATTAACCCATTTCTCAAAAACGCACCCCTTTAAATGGTAGCACTCCGCGGTTTTTTCATATATAGAGATTCATTGACCATATGAAATAATAAAACCCCGTTAACGTTGTAGTTCCTTTCTATAGTACATAATCAATAGCCTATATATGCATTTGCATATTTTTGGGCTTTTATATTACAGTGGAACCTCGATAACTCGGATTAATCAGGACCACGGCCGATCCGGGTTATCGAAAATCCGGGTTAGCCGGAAAATATGGTAAAAATTAATAAAATATGGTATACTTACAGATAAACTCCGATAAAATTGATATAAACATTGAAATATAAATAATTGATTATTATGAATTGATAACATGAAATATATAAATATGCACAGTATTAAATACCTACACATCTAAGTTACTAAAAACACGCAAACACAAACGTAAGCAAACGGAAGCGAACAATACAAGACTGTCCTACACACAATACAGTCATCACAATCAGAACGATGCTATGTTATTTAAGAACAGTGAAAACTAAAGACCATTGTTTAAAAAAGAATTTTTTTTTAGTCTATTAGCATTTTTTAAACAATGCTAACATTAAACAAATAGCAGTAAACAATAGCTATACCGAACAAGCAATTAATAAAATGTTAAACCAAAAATTCCATAAGAAAGCCCTGAAATTAGTCTATCCACCACCACAGAAAGAACCCAGTAAGCTTTTTCTTATGAGGATCTTCCAGTGCGTCACAGTTTTCGATTTATTTCTAACGCGTTAAATTGCATGTGACAGAAAAAAACGCACGTCTGTGATTACATTTCGTCGGTGACATTTATAACATTTATTCTAGTTGTCAATAAATGGAGCTATAATCGAAATAAAAATTATTTTCGAATTATATAATATATCTACGAATATAACCTGTACAATTTATAAGACTATACAAATAAAAGAAAATACCATTTTAAAAATGCAATAAACAGAATTGATTTGTTTTTATGCCAAATTTCAAATAAAATTTGACAACTGTCACATTTAACTAAAATGCCATGTCACTAAAATGTATATTATCACGGACTTACCTTTTTTTTTCTATCATTTGTGACTCACTGAAAAATGCTCATGAAAAGAAGCATACCTTCTGCTCTATCACATATACTGGCAAGATAACAACAAAAATAGACTGATACATAAAAAAGAATGGAATAACACCAGATTTCAGAACTAACAACAACTTAAGCAAATATATTAAGAACAATAAGAGCCGAAAGAGAAAACAACTACAGAGTGGTGTCTACAAACTAACTTGTGGTGACTGTTCGAAAACTTACATCGGTCAAACTGGCAGAACCTTTGACAAACGGATAGCAGAACACAAAAGGGCTTTCAACAATAGAAAAACAGACACTTCTACATACGCACTTCACCTTCTAGATCATAATCATTCTTTTAATGAAGAGTTTCAAATTCTGCATATTCAAAATAAAGGCCTTAAGCTATCTTTATTAGAATCTATGGAAATTAATAAATTAAAAAAATACAGATATAATTCTGAATGACCAACTCGAGACAAACAGTTCCCCACTCCTCAACCTCTTCAGACTTCCCTCGAGAGTCCAACGAGAATGATTCCCTTCGTACTCCAATCAGAGTAAACATGTAAATAAAAAATGAACAACCATTTTCAATTTCGTTGCAAAACGAAAATACAGCCGCACCATATCCTAGTCCAATCAGAGAGTGCAGCAAGCACCTCTACCGGTTTCGAAACTTATTAGTCTCTCATCAGGAGGCACGTGGAACTTTACCGCGCTGAGCAGATGGGACGTGAATTATAAATTGTAAAATTCCCTCATCTTCCTTAGTCTCAGCATCTGTATGGCTTGCAAATTGTAGAAGCCTCGGAGGTGTAACCAGAGAAGGTTCCCATTGTTTTCAGTCTGGTGGGATGTAGAATAACATTATGTTGTTTTATATGCCATTAGAGTGAAAACTTAGTCTTTTTACTTACTTACTTACTTACTTAGATACTTACTAAAGCCGTCGTCTTATACCGTACGGTGTTGAGGATAATATTAAAGTTTTAACAAACATTAAATATAAAAATCAACATAATATATCATAAAATATGTATACCATATTTATAACAACTCAAGCTAATTTATAGTCCATTTACTCACCGTTTTTGTTGTACATTTTAAAGAACTGCTCGGATTGAGATAAAATTTGGCATACACAAAGCTAACATGTCAAACAAAAAAAAGTGATATTATGCCGATATCTGTTTTTGCCCTGGGGGTGAGTTTTACCCCTTCTCGGAGGTGAAAAATATACGTTCAAGATAAGTCCGGAATTTGATAAACTGACTAATTCTAATCAACTTTAGTTCTAATAGAGTTTTTTCACTATGTCAATACTTTTCGAGTTATTGGCGACTGAATAATATGTTCATTTTTCAACAAAAAAAAAACACGTTTTTAGACGATTTCTCGTAAATAACTCAAAAAGTAAATATGTACATATTTTATCGAAAAAAATATTGTTAGTAAAAATATAGCTTATAAAAAGTGCAAAAATATATGATATACGAAGTCTGTTTATGGCCCAACAGTTGCAAGTAATGAAAAGTACGTTCTTAGTCGCCAAATTCCAAATCAAATATTTCAACGTAAAATAAGCAAAAAATGAAACACTTTTCGGGAAAACCTCATCACAACTTTCTAATTAAAAAAAAAAAAAACATTTTTTATTTGTTTTTGTTTTTAGTTCCTAGCGTCAATATTAAGTACCTATGTAATGCTGAAAATACAGTTATTCCTTTTTTTTTTTTAAAAAAAAATCGTATAAATCACCCCCTAATTAGCATCTCAAATGAAATTAATCGTTACTGCTTCACAAGTTGCTTTACCAATGTATTGCTTATATGATCTGTAAGTTTTGTCGGTTCAAAGTGCTTATTTTTGAAGAAAAAAAAAATGGTTTTAAATTAAAAAATTATTTTGTTAATTTTGAAAAAAATATTTTTTTTTCAAAATAATTTAAAAATTATTGGTGATACCAAAAATCTTAACTATTAAAAAAATATAGGTTTTGCTATTGTGAATATTTGGGACTTTTTGTTTTCCTGAAGCCAAAAATTGGTTAAAATATGGCTGTTCAAAACAATTCACTATTATGTATATTTAGAATTTTATTTCAGCATCGAGCCTATTGTATTGGAATTACTTTCCGAATCACTTTCCGAATTTCTGTAACTTTGTAGATTACCTACAACTTATTCATGGATCGTTCTAATATAAAAAATATAAGTGTTTGAGGTAACACGTGTAGGAAGGCACCGACGGTTAGTCTTTGAAACTAGAGCTTCGGCTTAAGCAGTTAAAAACGAGGGAACCTTACAAAATCGTTCCCTGTTTCTTAATCAATTTTTTGATGAATGGGTATTCCTCGTTTTTATTTAAAAGTATCTACACAAAAATTAAAATTTATTAAGCAGTTCCGTTTTCTAGTGTGTACTTGTGTAGTTCAAAACGTCCTCATCAAATTAGAAACAAAAAAGCAAAAAGCGCATTAGAGCGGGCCCCTTTGGGGCTTGGGCCCTGGTTCCGCGGAACCATACTCAGTACGCCACTGATGTGCATTGTATATCAATATTTTCGTTCTTTTTGACTCGTGACTACGTTTGTTGGGAAAAGTTTCTTTAATCCATAGCACCCAGCATGTTCTAGATATACAAGGTGCGCCAAACCTCTGGTTTTCTTTGATTACGGCTAAACTATGAGATATACAAAAAAATGTCTATATTCTAAAATTATTTTTGATTATACAGGGTGAGTCAGAACGACGGTATGAACTAAAGTTGTATTTTTTTAAATGGAACACCATGTATATTAAATCATTTTTGAATATATTATTTAAAAATATGGAAAATTTGTTTAATGTCTTATAGGCCTAAAGTTAATAATTTTCGAAATATTTACATTTTTATTGAAAAAAGTGGTAATATTTATAGGGTTGTGGATTATGTTTCCAAGGAAATAAAAATTTAAGTGATAGGTCAAAATTTTTAGAATATAGTGTTATTTTTAAATAATTTAATATTTTTTACTTTTAGCCATAAAATATACAGTGTGATCACTATTTGCAAATACAAAATTTTCTCATTTTTTTTTAAATAGGACACCCTATATATTAGTTTTGCATTTTGTAGTAAATATTACAACCTTTCTTTTGGTATAAGGTTGTATGTACCTAGCATGTTTCGTTTTGTAGATATTTTAAAAAAACTATAGATTTTACGTTTTTGCGGATTTTTTATTTAAAAATTTTTTTGCAAAAAAAAACAATTATAATCTGGTTTTAGAAACATACACTAAAATATAAAATATGAAAATAAAAACGTAATTAAAGATTAAAATAAATCGTATGCTAGTACAATTCAATTGAGTTTAATAACTTTATATTATTTTACAAAAAATATTTTACCATATTAATGAATGCATAAATTAGTTACTAAATTAAATAAACAACCAAATTTTAAATCAACCGTAGTAATTTTTCTACTACAGCAACTTTCCTGTACCAAATTAATTGTTAGTTAAATTGTATTTAGTTAAACTTTTAATTTACCTTTTAAATTTACTTACATACATCTTGAGAATATAAAAATTATTATAAAGTATGCTTTGAAACAAATGAATGTTAAATGTATCAGCGAAATAATTTATTAATATAAATAGTATTTACTGGTGTCACAAAAGCTGGTAATACTTTTGTAGTTGAAATTTTTGTAACAATTTTTTATATTTTAAATTTTAATTTTTTAACCGAAAATTTTTTTTGGATATGACATTTGTTTTGGGCGAAACCATTAGAAATTATTACCAGCTTTTGTGACACGAGTAGGTACATAGATACTATTTACTTCTTAATATACTTCCATAACGTTCATTTGTTTCAAAGCATACTTTATACGTTCTCAAGATGTAGGTAAATTAAAAAGTTATTAACTGATCTTACTTGTAAATACAATATAACTAACAATTAATTTGGTACAGGAAAGTTGCTGCGGTAGAAGAATTACTACGTTTGATTTAAAATTTGGTTGTTTATTTATTTAGTAACTAATTTATGCATTCATTAATATGGTAAAATATTTTTTGTAAAATAATTTAAAGTTATTAAATTCAATTGAATTGCACTAGCATACCATTTATTTTAATCTTTAATTACGTTTTTATTTTCATATTTTATATTTTAGTGTATGTTTCTAAAACAAGATTATAATTATTTTTTTTGCAAAAAAATTTTTAAATAAAAAATCTGCAAAAACGTAGAATCTATAGTTTTTTAAAAATATCTACAAAACGAAATATGCTAGGTATATACAACCTTATACCAAAAGAAAGGTTGTAATATTTACTACAAAACGCAAAACTAATATACAGGGTGTCCTATTTAAAAAAATGAGAAAATTTTTTATTTGCAAATAGTGATCACACTGTATATTTTATGGCTAGAAGTAAAAAATATTAAATTATTTAAAAATAACACTATATTTTAAAAAATTTGACCTATCACCTAAATTTTTATTTTCTTGGAAACATAATCCACAACCCTATAAATATTACCATTTTTCTCAATAAAAATGTAAATATTTCGAAAATTACTAACTTCAGGCCTATAAGACCTTATACAAAATTTTCATATTTTTAAATAATATACAGGGTGTTCCATTTAAAAAAATACAACTTTGGTTCATACCGTCGTTCTGACCCACCCTGTATAATTGAAAATAATTTTAAATTGTAGACCTCTTTGATACACATTAGTTTTGTTAAAAAGATTTTTTTGTATGTTTCATAGTTTAGCCGTTATCAAAGAAAACCAGAGGTTTGGCGCACCCTGTATATGCCTGTTAATTTCGTTCTGCATTTACTGTATTACTTTAGTTGATTGTGAGCCTAGATATATGAACTTTCTTACTCCCTCGAAAGTCTATGTTCCAACCATTAGACCTTCGGGTTTTTTACTCGCTTATTATTTGTCACCTTCATATACTTAGTTTTACTACTATTAACATGTAGCCTTATTCCTTTCGTTGCTGCGTCCAATGCCGTGGAGGATTGAACCAAGTCCGCCTTTATTCTTGATAAGATAACGATGTAATCCGCATGCACTAGTATTTGTACACTCCTATTGATAATGGTTCCTCTAGTTGTTATTCCAGATTCTCTAATGGATTTATCTAGGATAACGTTAAATAAAAAGCACAATAGTCCTAGTTGTGTCTGGGAAGTTCTAGATACTCCGCTATGCACTCTAACCTTATACTAGACTATTGAGAGGTTTCTTCTTCTTCTTTTGGCATCATAACCCTGGATGGGTCTTTGCCTGTCTGGCTATATCCTTCCACTCAGATCTCTCTTGTGCCCTTCTCCTCCATTGTTTTATATTCATGGTTTTCAGGTCGTCTTCAGGTCGTATTTGAATTGAGAGGTTTGCTTTCACCAATTTCACTAAGTGTATTGAGATATTGAATTATACCATGGCTTGGTATAGTGCGTTTCTGTCTACACTGTCATAGGCACATCTAAAATTCACAAACAAATGGTGAGTATCAATTCCATACTTATATGTTTTTCCAAAGCTTGTCATAGAAGGAATATTCAATGGATAGTTACTTTATTTTTTTGCGAAATCCGCACTGGTATTTTCCTATAATGTTTTCACAATATTACAATCGTCGCTTGTAAAGAATATAGGCCAGTATTTTGTAGGTCACGTTTAAATGGGTGAAACCTTTGGAGTTATCACAAATTCTCTTATATCCGTTCTTGTGAATAGGTACAATTATACCCACGTTCCAGTCTTCTGGAAGCTTGACCTGCTTCCAAATCAGTTCTACTAGCCTACATATACTACAGGCCAGATTTTTTGCGCCAGTTTTTAAAGGCCCAGAACGAATGCCATCTGCTCCAGGAGCTTTGTTTCCTTTTAATTTTTGTATTGCTTTGATCACTTCGTTCTCTGTTGGGGTGTTTTCTTTTTCTCTTTGGTCTTCCATGCCTTCCAGCTGGATTTCTGCTTCTTGCAACCTCATCTCAACTCTATTTAGTCTCACCTCAAAATTTTCTGCCTGTCTTTCTAGTATCTGATGTTAATCCCTAATGATCGCTACTGTTCTGTTTTAAATTATCTATAACACTCAAATTTCTAGTAAATGTAATGAGAACTAAGTTCGTCCTGCTCCTCGTTCCTCGAGTCCTTGTCAGGGCGTTGTGACACTCTAAATTGTTAGCTTTCTGTATCCATAGGCTGCGATCCTGTGGCAGATGGACGAATTCATGTAGGAATTTTTTCACCTGAGTCTTCATTTGTTTTGCCCATCGTGTTAAAGAACTTTCTTTTGGTCTTACGCCTTCTACCTTTCCTTCTACTACCACTAGTTTCATAGTCTTCGATCTTCTAGCTATGTTGCCAGTAGAGATATATTCTGTGCCAAAAATGTGGTGGAACATCTGGCAGTGAGCATCTGGCAGTCTAGACAACATCCGGTTTGATATTTGCGTGCGAAATGAGGAACATCTGGGAGTGATAGAGGAGTATAGTGAGTATAGTGTTGGAATTCATTTCGATAACACAAGGTTAACGGCCAATATTTGAAAATAACTCAACGACCGGGACACCTGGCAGTCTAGACAACATCCGGTTTGATATCCTTCGTGCGCAGTGACGAGGCTAATGAACTGGGACACACTGTGAGAAAATAACAAATACAGTTGGTGGGGGGTAAATTAAGAGAGTATGCAGAAACATATGTGTGAAATGAGGAATGGACATCTGCTTGACACTATACTCCTCTATCACCCCCAGATGTTCCTCATTTTGCACGCAAATATCAAACCGGATGTTGTCTAGACTGCCAGGTGTCCCGGTCGTTGATTTAATTTCAAATATTGTCCGTTAACCTTGTGTTATCGAAATAAATTCCCACACTATACTCCTCTATCACTCCGAGATGTTCCTCATTTCGCACGCAAATATCAAACCGAATGTTGTCTAGACTGCCAGATGTTCACTGCCAGATGTTTCACCACATTTTGGGCACAGAATATATCTCTACTGTTGTCGAAGTAATTATTCAGGTATGCCGGTTTACTTTGTTTAATAGCTCGTCTTTTATATGAAACTCTTCCAGAATTCTTCCAATTAACACAATATTTTGATGTAGTGATTACTTCTTCTTCTTCAGGTGCCATCTCCGCTACGGAGGTTGGCAATCATCATAGCTATTTTAATTTTTGAGGCAGTAGCTCTAAATAATTGTTTTGAGCTGCATCTAAACCATTCTCTCAGGTTCTTCAGCCATGAAATTCGTCTTCTGCCGATGCTTCTTCTGCCATCTATCTTTCCCTGCATTATGAGTCGCAGGATGCCATACTTCTCGCCCCGCATCACATGTCCGAGGTACTGTAGTTTTCTTTCTTTAATTGTCAGTTCAACTTCCTTCTCTTTACCTATTCTTCTCAGTACTTCATTGTTCGTAACTCTATCTACCCAGGAAACCCTCATAATTCTTCTATACGTCCACATTTCAAAGGCGTTAAGTCGTCTCATTGTCTCTACATTTAACGTCCATGATTCCAGTCCATAGTATAGTACACTATATACGTAACATTTTGTTAGGCGTACTTTAAGAGCTAATGTTAAGTCTTTACTACATAGGACCTTTTTCATTTTCATAAAATTAGAACGTGCTTTCTCGATTCTGACTTTGATTTCTGCAGTGTAGTCATTATTTTCGGTTATAAGTGTCCCTAGGTAAGTGTACTTTTTTACTCTTTCGATCTGCTGGCCCTCTACTATCAAGATTTCGTTAGTATTATGGTTGTTTTTACTAATTTTCATAAACTTTGTCTTTTTGATATTGAGAGAGAGTCCGTACTCCCTACTACACCTTACTATTTTACTCATGAGTATTTGCAGGTCTTGTAAATTATCGGCTATTATTACTGTATCATCTGCATATCTGATGTTGTTAACTAAGACTCCATTTACTCTTATGCCGACTGTTTCATCTTCCAGAGTTTCTCGCATTACCTCTTCAGAATAAGCGTTAAATAATAGAGGTGATAGTATGCAGCCTTGCCTGACTCCTCTTTTTATTTCCATTTCTTCAGATGTTTCTGTTTCAATTCTTACTATTGCTCGCTGATTGTAATAGAGATATGTTATTAGTCTTAAATCGCTTTCATCTAGGTTTTTAGTTTTTAGAATTTCCATGAGTCGGTCATGTTTTATTTTATCAAACGCTTTATTGTAGTCTATAAAACAGACGTAAAGAGAACGGTTAACATCCAAACATCTCTGTGTCAGCACGTTGAAGGAGAATAATGCCTCTCTGGTGCCCATTCCATTGCGGAACCCATATTGAGTGTCACTAATATCCAGCTCCAGTTTAGAGTGTACTCTGGCGTGGATAATTTTCAGCAGAATTTTCAAGGTATGTGACATTAAGCTTATGGTTCGGTAGTCACTGCATTCTTTGGCATTCACTTTTTTTGGCAAACACACAAATGCTGATGTCAACATTTCTCTAGGGATGATTCCCGTAGTATAGATAGCGTTGAACAGTTCTACTATTATGTCCAGGTTTTTCTCGTTGACCAACTTTATCAGCTCGCTAGGTAATTCATCTGGACCAGCAGATTTATTGGTTTTCATAGAGTTTATTGCCTGACTAACCTCTGATTTGGATATCTCTGGGCCTACATCTCCGGTTTGGCTATCTACGGATGTACTAGCTTCTCTCTGGTCATGAAATAGTTCCTCGATGTACTCTTTCCATCGTCGTAGTTTTCGTTCTGTCTCTATTATAGTATTTCCGTTTTTGTCGAGCAATATATTTGAGGTTCTTCTATTTCCTATCCCGGCTAGTTCTTTGACTTTTTTATGTAGATTGAAGTTGTCATATATGTTTTGAAGTTCTTCTATTTCTTTACATTTTTCAGAGAAGTAGGTTTCTTTAGCCTCCCTAATTTTTCTTCTTATTTGGTTTTGAAGCTGTTTATAGCGAGTCTTATTAATTGTTTTGTTTTTTCTTCTTTCATTCATCAACTCTAGAATTTCCTCCGTCATCCATTCTTCTTTCTTACATTTGGTTGGTGTAAGTACTTTCTTACTTGGCTCTAATATAGAGGTTTTGAAGAATTGCCACTGTTGTTCTACGTTGCAATTATTTCTTGGGTTTCTATCTAGATTTGTGTTGATTTCATGTTTCAAATTTTCTTTTGTTTCTTCTGACTTAAGCTTCTGTATGTTAAGTTTATTGTTGTTGCGGCTTTTTTGCGTCTTTTTTAGTTGAAGTTGAAACCTAGCAATAAGAAGACTGTGATCAGAAGATACGTCCGCTCCTGGATATGCCTTTACTGCCTGAATTGAGTTTCGATATCTGTGCTTTATTAGGATGTAGTCAATTTGATTTCTGACGATTTTGTTGTCTTTGTCAGCTGGCGATTTCCATGTATAAAGGCGTCGCTTAGGTAATTTAAAGAATGTATTTGCGACTACAACATTATGTTCCTGGCAAAATTCTATTAGTAATTTACTTAGTCTAATTAGTAATTTTATTAGTAGTGATTACTAACATCTAGAAATGGAGTGCATTAGAAGAAGAAGGAAATATAGACTGATTTTCCACTTACTTCAATGGTTCTTCAATGTAATTGAAGCCGAATTTCGAGTTCGATATTATGAGCAGAGCGAGCATAGCGAGCGAGACGAATAACAGACGAGTTCGGTAAAGAGTGTTTACTGACGTGGTGTATACAAAATTTTATCGCCAACAATTTGATATTGGTTTTAACATTTACTTACACTTTACAATTTAAAAACTTTTTAAATTTTAGACGTCATAATAATTTCATGCCAGTGATGACAGATAACTTTTGCAAGATGGCCGCTTTCGATTTTTAATCGATAGTTATCAATATTGAATAATTACTAAATCGGTAAAGTTTTAATTTATTTTATATGAATATAATTACAAAATACTACAGAATTTTTCTTTTTGACATAAATTTAATTGATAATATCGAAAATTGTGTACAATATTTTGATTAATTAAAGTAAATAAATTTTAAGTTCATTCAAATACTCGCCATTCGATTACTGTCATCGACCAGTTACATTCAATCTCGGTTAATTTAATTAATCGCTGCAGGTAAAGTAAAATTCTTCTTTCAGTACAATAAAGTGTAACTTTACTGCCGCAAATGACGGCAAATGAGTACAATAATGAATGACTTTAGTAAGGGTTGGCGATAAAAGATTTTTTTATGCAAAATGAAGTTTTAATAATATTATTTGGTTTATAAGTAGGGTTACCATAATTCATTAAGGCCGAATCCGGACAGGGGTAGTCCAAGGGGTTGTAGAAAATGTAAAATCTGAATTTGACTGTGTTGCTGCCTCTCAATTGACTGTGTTGCAATACAGTTCATTCAATGGGTCTTTAAAAAATGCAAGTAACAATGCAGAGCAGTTTTTAATTGACAAGAAATACGACTTCAAGGCGTCAAACGAAGCCAGTATCCTTTCAACTGCAGGCAATAAGTCAAAAATCTTGTACTTCCATGTGAAAGAACTCTTTTATATTCTACCGAATGAAATTTTCCACCGTTGGGCCAAGTGTTTACTATTTTCGAAAAAAATCCGGACATTTCTCATATCCGGACGCCAATCCGGACATGTCGTTCAAATCCGGACTGTCCGGACGAAATCCGGACGTATGGTAACCCTATTTATAAGTTATTTATCTAGTATTGTTAGAGCTTTATACTGTTGAACTTAACGCACCCTGTATATACCGTCTAAACCGGTCCAATACGTGATTTAACAGTAGCGTACACAAAGTAACATTGTTAAATTAAACATAAACGCAAACGCTTGTTTGTTATCTACCTACCCATTCAAGTATTTATTTTCCCGAAACGAAATTAATTGTGTACAGTAGACGACAATCGGTCGCCCACGGGAATAGAGGCCTTTGGAAAATATTCCCGAGGATATATATCTGATTAATATCTACACGCTTACTGGATATAATTTGCGAGGAATAATGGCTCGAACGGGTTTAGTAAAACGAAGAAATTATGACTTGGTCCTTTGATCTTTGTATGTGGACTTGTGTTTCCACGAAAGGTTCTCGATTTGAGCGTAAAACCCGAAAGAATCCCATTAAAATTAACAAGGGATAACGCGTAGCTGACAAAAATCTTTGTGGGAACGACGTGAAAGTCGTCACAAAACATTACAGTAAATTGCGTAAAGAGGGTTGTTCCTGTCATTTCTGTGATTCCCCGTCACGATGAATTTTGTTGTATCTTATTAAAGTAAATCGGGATGATTTTTGTATGTATAACTCAATATAAATCAAACGTTATGACGTTTTGTCTAAAGAATGCGACATATGAATAAAAAAGGAAAAAGCAAAGGAAAAATATATACATACATAAGTATATTATGATTATTGTATAATATACTATTGTGTATCATTTTGTCAATCAAAGATAGAATAAAATTTTTATTTTTGTTAATATAACGCGGGCACATAAATTTGATACACCCTGTATATTGATTTGTAACTATTTATTATAAGTTAGTTTTTAAGCAGTGGGTTTGTCCTTAATGAGTTTTTCCCTGAAGAAATAAAGACATTAGTAAATAAAGTGATGTGAATAGACAATTTATTTCGGGATTATAATTTTAAAACGGTTGCTTTGTTACGGGAGAGGCCAAAAGACACAGGTAATTATTATATTTAGAAAAGTAAGATAGAGGAAGTTGGAATTTTAAGTCTCTTTGTTTAAGCCCCAAGTAAATTTGTACAATTCCCGAAAAGTAATTATCATGAGTAGAAGTATTTGTTTGGAAGGATGCATGGGTTTTTCGAATGAAAAAAGTGGAATGGGGATGAGAGAAGGGTGAATGTTCAGATAGTTTGGAAAAGGAGATTATTATGTGACCGGCATCGGAGAAGAGCAGTCAAAGTTTTCGTGAACAGTTCAGAAGCAAGTACCAGTGGTTGTTAGATAGTGAAGAGTGTAGCTGAAAAGTGGAACGAGAGACAGATCAAATTGAGAAGAAATACCTCTTTGATTCTGTAAAGTCCAAGGGAGAGAATATTATTGTGAGAAATAGAGGAGAGAATTTTGGGTTTTTTTTAACGAGCACTGGTTAAAAGAGGCCTGGCTCATGTTTTGGAGAATTAGTTGCTGGTATGCTGCTGGATTGATGCTGAGAACGGAGAGGGCTTTGATGGGTAGCCTAACATAATCAACAAGGAAGAGCTGTTTGGGTCAAGAGGAGACATCATTGTGTGTGAATCAAAAAGTCAGTCAATAACTTATGTGATAGATTTTCTTTATGTTCAGAAGTAAATTTTTTTGAGTAAAAGCATATGAAGTAAGATTCCAATATTTCAAAAATTTAATAGGAAGTATAAGTAGTTTTGCGAATACCTAAATTTGTTTGTTTAGTTTGTTTTATCAATGTTATCGGGAACAAACCGATGAATATTTGTTGAATTAAAATTAATTTATGTGGTAAAAGTTTCATTGGGACAGTTATGCCCACAGGATTTGATTGATAGATTTTCAGAGTATTGCTTTTGATAATAAGAGATATTTGTATTTGCTTATTTATGGTATTTCTATTTATTTCCTTTTCCTATTTTATCCCGATAAGGATCAACTAAGAGATACTGAAACCACGAGAAAGGATAAGTATAACCTAAGATAATTTAGTTACTGTTTATGTATGATAAAAAGGCACCCTGAGATTTTTCTTAATTTTATGTATGATTTGCGACAATTGAATAATTAATTAAATAAATACTAATTAATATAAAAGTAAGAGAAAGCAGATCATAACAATACAGTGTCCCTGTAAGTTGTATCCATGTGGAAAACTTTTTTATTATTAATTTTTCGAAAAAAGAAATATTCTTTATAAAAAGTTCTGCATACGTAGTCCAAAACCCAAGATTCAATCATCAGATATTAAATTTTATGAATGTTATACGAGGTATGTCAAAAAGTTTGAATTTCACTCAAGAGTAAAGTAGCTTTATTTTTCACAATATTGAAAACTGCTGTTGTGAAAAGTTGTTTGAAATTAAAAACTATATTCTAATATGCAACTACATCCTTCTATAGTATTTTTACTACAAAAGCGATATTACGTAGGTCAAAATTTTTGACGTAAGAGAACTGTCAAAACATTAGAATGTGACTTTTCATTATTGACATGGCAGAATAAACATGGCAATAATGAAAAGTCACATTCTAATGTTTTGACAGTTCTCTTACGTCAAAAATTTTGACCTACGTAATATCGCTTTTGTAGTAAAAATACTATAATTAATTTTTTTTTTGAAAAAGTATGGGTAACTAACGTTATTTTCAGTTATTTCAATTCTGATAACTCTTTTATTATTAATTTTTCGAAAAAAGTGATTCTTAATAAAATGTTCTGGATGGTCTAAAACCTAAAATACAACCATCTTATATTAAATTTTATCAATTTTATACGAGGCATGGCAAAAAGATAAATTTAGATCAAAAGTAAAGTACCTTTATAGTTCAGAATATTTCAATTAGAAGGATGTAATTACATACTGAAACATAGTTTTTTATTCTAAATAATTTTTCATAATAACAATTTTCGATGTTGTGAAAAGTAAACGTATTTTACTCTTGAGCGAAATTCATATTTTTTGACATAGCTCGTATAAAATTGATAAAATTTGAAATAAGATGGTTGTATTTTAGGTTTTAGACCATGCAGAACTTTTTATTAAGAATCACTTTTTTCGTAAAGGTAATAATAAAAGAGTTATCTGAATTGAAATAACTGAAAATAATGTTAGTTATCCCTAATTTTTCAAAAAAAAAATTCAATTAGAAGGATGTAATTGCATACTAGATTAAAGTTTTTAATTTCAAACAACTTTTCGTAAGAGCAATTATCAATATTGTAAAAAATAAAGCTACTTTACTCTTGAGTGAAATTCAAACTTTTTGACATACCTCGTATAATATTCAAAAAAATTGATATTTGATGGTTAAATCTTAGGTTTTAAACCATGCAGAGCTTTTTATGAAGGATAACTTTTTTTCGTAAAATTAATAATAAAAAAGTTTTCCATATGGATACAACTTACAGGGACATACTGTATATTAGCAATACTATTTTTACTTTTAGTCCAATTTTGTAAGGGGGAGGGATCGGTGGATTTTTACTAAATTGTAGTACCTTAAAAAAGTAGCCTAAAGCTATATTTTAGCACTCTAGCCACTCTAGGTGCCTTTGAGCTTGAGATATTTATGCTATGTAATAAAATCTAAACATAAAATCTCAATAAATCTAAAGTCAGATAAAATGATTGCTCATATCAATTCCTTAAAACCGACACTGTATTAATACCTAATAAATAACAACAATGATTTACAGAGCTTAATGCAATACCTTAATGTAAGCTGTCACGAATACGGGCCTCAGGTCAATATTTTAACACAACAAAGTGCATGGTTATGACTAAATCAGCAATTACAAACATCCAACTGTTGCTAAGAATATTGTAATTGGGAACATGAATACCTAAAGATACTTTGGAACTAGCATAACAACAAACATATACCAAATCAAATAAATCAAAAAGGATTCCTACGGAATCCTACGAATATCAAACACTTAAGGGGTATTGCTGGACGCTGTTGAACATAACACTGATAAACAAGTTAGAAGCCTTTGAACTCTGGTTTTATAGAAGGATCTTGAAAATACCTTGGACAACCTACACCACCAACGAAAATGTCCTGAGAAGAACAGGTACCGATAGGGAGCTGCTGGAGATCATCAATGATAGAAAAGTTAGCTACCTAGAACAGGGGTTCCCAACCTTCTAGCGACTGCGTACCACCTGAAATATGTTGAAGATTTTGGCGTACCACCAATCAATCACCGGGGGGGGGGGGGGTAGGTACATGTGAATGGAAGCACCAATGCAAGCACAATGGAAGCAATGGAAATATATATACTATTTATTTCTAATTCTAATTCTTCTCGGTGTATGACACAATGTATATTTCGGCATTCAGGAACAATTTTCTTTATTTGTACTGCTAGCCCTACCAATTTACCTGATATATGAGTTCCGCTGTAGTGTTTGATTTAAGTGGTTTGCAGAACAAAAAAGAATGTGTGTGTGTACTTTCTACGCACGTAAGAAGTTATACTTCTATTATATAATTTCAACGAAATAAATATACTTAACAGTTACAATACAAAAAATTAACAATAATACCAAAAATTAACCAAAACTTAACAATGTCAAATATTAAAAAAAAAAAGAAAAAAATATGAATCGTTCGGGATTTGAACCCGCAATCTCGCGATTTCTCGATCTCTGGTCCAATGCTCTACCAACCAGGCCATCAAGGCGCATGTTACTGACGTTTCAGATATACATAATTACACATCATGGTGACAAGTGAAATATAAAAATAGATGTTTTATTATTTTACGCCCAAGGAAGACAAATCCAAAGACACAAAATTATAATAAATAATACATTTACTAAAAAACAATAATATATTATTTTAATGGCTTATGTGGGCTGATACATAATTTGAAAGATTAGCAACTAAACGTCATACTGTCTGTGTGCGCATGCGCGCAGATTTATGAAAAATTTTATTCTCAATCGCGCCTAAAGAAGTATAACTTCAAAAACTCTTCTATAACTTCTTCATAAAAATCAAATCGTACAAATACGGGTAGCTGTGCCATGTTTGTATTATCTGTGCTTTCGCCTACTTGAAGTGCAAAATATGTGCATTCTTGAAGTTTTAAACAAAGTTGTTCTTCAATATTGGAAGACATATCAGTAATTCGCCTTTTCACTGTGTTGTTTGACAATGGTATTTTTTAAATTTATTTGGCTGTTTTTTCTCTTAACACGGTTTGGGCCATTTCCATAGAGGCCGGTGGTAAAAGAGTCTCATCTATTATTGTGTAAGGCTTTTCACCCTTTGCAATTCTATATTTAGCAAGCATGCCTTTACAAATTTAGTATCATACTTACAAATCTAGTCATGCATTTATTATCATTCTTAAAAAAAGTAGATTTTCTTTTAAAAAATTCGATCAGCTTATCAACCACATCAGAGTGCCTTGTGTGTTGGTGACGTATCAGCATAGAAATCATCATGCTCTGGTTCGAAAGCGTTTCGAAACACGCAACACATTGAGGAATAGAATTGTCACTAGTTTCTGTGCCAGATTTCACTATAAAACTATACTGGCCTGCGGTTTAGGTTTTTTAACACTATCCTTTGAAGTCCCAGGGTTCACTAAAAGCTGCTTTATAGCTTAATATGGAAGCACAACAACTGCACTAGAACTGTCGCAGACAGAAGCACAGCGTAATCGCTTATTTCACCCACATGACGCGTACCACCTGAAATCTTCCCACGTACCACTGGTGGTACGCATACCACCGGTTGGGAACCCCTGACCTAGAACATATTATAATGAGCAACGAAAAGTACTGCCTCACGCAACTGATGATTCAGGAGAATATTGAAGGAAAACGGGGTCCCGGTAGGCGCCAGATTTCATGGCTTAGAAATATCAGAGACTAGACTTGTCTTGATTCAACATCTCTGTTTAGAGCCGTGTTAAACAGAGACATATTTGACAGTGTAGTAACCTTCACTAAAGGAGGCAGCGCCATAAGAAGAAGATGTGTCAAACGCGGAAATAACTAGAAAGAGAGGAAATAAACAAGAAAAAATATTGAATATGAACTCAATATTACAACCCATCTTATAAAGCAAAATTTTTCCACCACATTTGAACGTAAAATTCTCTTTAGTCTTTAGTCTACCATTATATATTTCCAAGCGATAGCGATGTAAAAACCAAAGCATTAATAAACAACCATCCACTTTACGGAATTTTATTCCAGGTCGAGGTTTTTTTCGCAAAACACAAAAGTTTACTGTTTATTTTTCGATTTAATCTTCATGATTACCACGTCGTGCGGTGAGACCAACCTCAAACAAACACGAGAAATGTAAAAATGGAGATGTAATATCGTGTATAACGAATAATAATATAATTTTATGGTGTAATTCACTTGAGATCTGAGAGATAACTTTGAAGTTCATATTTAAAAAAACGTTCTCCTAAGGTTCATAACGAAAATTGGCTTTACTTGGAAGAATGGCTTTTAGACAGAAAAGTGGATTTTATATTTTGATGCCTTAAGCTAATTTTTATAGAAATCAATTTTTCTTTTTAGAAGCTCTTCTTCATGCTGAGGTCGCAAAAGCTATTATTTTTAGTTAATGAATCTTTAAAAGACCAAAAGTATGTATAAGAATAGTCCAAAGTAAAAATAAAGTAAATTTTTCTTTTAAAATTGCTTCACTTTTAGTTGGATGTTAAAATGCAACTTTTGGATGTTAAAATTACGGTGACTTCAGAATGTACCAACATCAACAAGTCAATAGAAGTCAGAGACATAATATCGTCTACAATTAATTACATAAAGCCCATAAAGATCAGAACTAGATGTCAATCCGAGAGTTTAGCATTACCCTCAGAAGTTCAACTCAAAACATGCCTATTTGTCTACAAGATCGAGGCAAAATAAGTAAACTGTCAAATTTCCACAAAGCGCAAATTGATAAACATTATATTATAGCAACGAATATATACTCCGTCTAATTTACTTATCGTTGCACGTCATCCGCGTCATAGCCCGTGACGTCACATGATACCAACACGAAATATTTAGGCGGTAGGTGTGTTCTTTTTTAGAATCATTTTGCCGAGTACACTGGGATTATAGCCACTACACATATTTTATTATGCACGCGTAGAAATAATATTTAAATATTTCTATTAATGTTAACTTAAAGAAATACACAATAATATTTTTTATTTAATTTGTATAAATGGATTATAAAGCGTTTTTATGAAGCACATTTGTTCGGAACACACTGTAACTGTAATCGAACGAAGGTGATATTTTGGCATACATTGGTAACATTTATTTGACAGTTGCGGTGATGACAATTCATATTTGTTTTTATTCTTTACTATAAGTATTTGTATCTTTATATTTAATGTTTTTATTATGTACTTTAACGTAAGATTATAACTTAATTCTTGTTTTCTATTTCTAAAGTTTTTATTTTTTTTTACATTGAATATTAATTTGTTTTGCTGTATATTCCACTCCCGCAAAAATTATGTGATATGTATTTGATTTAAAATGAATTCAATAATTTTTTGTAATTGGGCAACAATGTGCGCTTAGATCTCTAACAATAATGACGTGCAACGGTAAGTAAATTAGACGGACTGTAGACGCATAAAGAAGCCTATTTCAAACAGGAGAAATGGTCACGGTTCATACTTCAAATTCTTCTGTAGGTGCCGACTACATAAACTTTATTATACTATGTATTTGCATATTTCTTCAACTTGACAGAAATATCTGAATCCGTCAAGGTCAGACCAATCGAAAATTTGGTTACGCGACGTTGTCAGATCAATAGGGTTTCAAACGTTGTCCGGCTTTTTATTTGTTATTTAGATTGAGGAATTGGTTTGGACATATAACTAGAATAAACGAAAACAGATAAGTAAAGAAAGTGACAGATGCCAAAAGACAGGAGAAAAGAAGAAGAGGCAGACCTATAAAGTGGTGGATGAAACAAATCCAGGAAATCGGGACTAAGAGAAGGAAAACAGTGCAACAGATGAAGGAAATGCCAGGAAACCGGAAGGCGTGGAAGAAATGGGTAAAAGATGGATAATGATCCAGCGTCAGAAGTCCACTGCCGAACATAGGCCTCCTCCTCTTGTTTCCAACCCCGTATATCCTCCGCCGCGCCGCTCTCATCTAGTTTTTATTTAGCTTTCTTAAATCGTCAGTCCATCTTGTAAGCGGTCGACCGACGCTTCTGTTGTCTTCTCTTGGTCTCCATTTCAATAACCTCTTTGTACATCGCCCATCTGTTATTCTGGCTACGTGTCCTGCTGTGTATCTATCTTGAAAAGATGGATAGGTGACAGCAAAGTCCGATGCTCTTATTGGGCATAAGGTCAACGAGAAGAAGAGGAAGATGATGGAGATAATACAGATAACAATGTGATTTACTATTATATACTTATTACGGTTCTTTTTAAATCTTCACAGTTCATTTATATATGTTAAACTGAAAGATATTTAAATACTTTAAAACCCCCTGGTTACGCCTATAGTAGTTCCAATAAAATAGTTGGTTCGTTCGCGAAATGGGTCTGTTGAGTTGTTTTAGGAATGTCTGAGAACGTAGAAATGTGTGTACCACTATCTTTTTCTCACTCACAGCCCTTGTATAGGTTCTTGTCACATAACTAAATCAACCGTGGTTCCGTGCTCAGATGTTCGTTTTGAGCCATGGACTCGAATGTCATTAAGGAAAGGCGGGGGACATCCGATCTCTTTGATGGGGCTTGTCGACATCGGCCATTGTAAAGTGGAGAACTTTACAAATCCGATTCATCAGCGATAATTCAGCTGAGTTTATGAAAATTCACCGTTATTTGAAGGGCTTGTGCCAGTGACGGATTTAAAGCTAGTAATATTTTTGTATCAGTACAGTATTTTGCTCAGTACAAGTGACCACCTCTTAACTATGTATCATATCATATCACACTATACATGGCATTTATTGACTTCGAAAAAGCATTTGATAGTGTGGAACACTGGGCAGTAAAGAATTCCCTACAAAACAGCAGAATAGACTACAGATATACCGACTTAATTAAAAATATATATGATAAGGCAACAACAACTATTAAGCTAATGAAACAAACGGAGCCTATTAAAATAAACCGAGGAGTAAGACAAGGAGATACCATCTCGCCCAAGCTATTCAACCAAGCTCTAGAAGATGTGTTCAAACAACTACACTGGGATGGCTTGGGTATAAGCATAAACGGGCAATATCTGAATCACTTACGATATGCTGATGATATTGTATTAATAACAGAAAGAAGTGAAGAACTACAAAGAATGATGGAAGAACTAGATAGAGAATCAATAAAGATAGTACTGAAGATGAATTACAGTAAAACAAAAACCATTACCAATCAACAAGAAGAACTAATAATTACAGTGGCACAAACAAGAATAGTACAAGTAAAAGAGTATATATATATATATATCTAGGACAAATCACTAGATTAAATAAAGAAAAACAGACCGAAGAAATAAAGAGAAGAATAAGATTGGCCTGGACATGATTCGGAAAACTGTCTTATATTCTAAAGAACAGAAAATACCCGCAATATCTAAAAACAAGAGGCTTCAATCAATGTATACTCCCTGTTCTAATATATGGCTCTCAGACATGGACGTTTACAAAAGAAAATATGGAAAAAATAGCAAAGACAGAAAGATCCATGGAAAGAAAAATACTGAACATTAAACTATCAGACAGGAAAAGAAACGAATGGATCCGTAAGAAAACAAAAGTGAAGGATGTCTCAACCCAAGTAGCAAAGCTTAAATGGAAGTTCGCTGGACACACCCTAGGATGAAAAATGGACTAAGACGATTATACATTGGAGACCGTGGAACCACAAACGAAAAAGGGGAAGGCCACAAATGCGATGGTCAGATGACCTGAAGAAGCACACTGGGTCAAAATGGATGCAAATTGCCCAAGATAGAGAGGCATGGAAGAAGGAAGAGGAGGCCTATATCCAAGGATGGATGTTTAGGGCTGATTAGATAGATAGAATATTTTGTAAACTGATGAAAAGTTTTAATTAGTTACTGTGACATAACCTCAGCTTGGGACACGCTGTTTTCATCACTCGAGGCTAAGAGAAGGTCCTGGTAACAACTCCTATCTGGTGGCCACATAACACCTCAGGCCAACTTCTGGAGGACATAGCTAGTGGCCCTCTAGCAACCACCATCTAAATCTACTGAGTAACCAGCTAGTAGCTAGCACCTTTAGTGTAACCAGAGACACCACAACTGAAACACCCATCTACTAGACCAGTAAGCAAGAACAGAGACCCATAAGTCGGTACCAATAATTCAATTATAACCTCTACTTTATATAAACCATATTTATATTTTCTATACTGCAAGGTAACAACGGTGTACTGTATGTAATAAAAGTTCTCCACTTTACAATGGCCGATGTCGTCAAGCCCTAATCAAAGAGATCGGATGTCCCCGCCTTTCCTTAATGTCATTCGAGTCCATGGCTCAAAACGAACATCTGAGCACGAACGGTTGATTTAGTTAGGTAATAAAAACCTATACAAGGGCTGTGAGTGAGAAAAATATAGCGGTACACACATTTCTACGTTCTCAGACATTCCTAAAACAACTCAACAGACCCATTTTGAGCACGAACCAACTATTTTATAGGAACTACCATAGACGTAACCAGGGGATTTTAAATATCTTCCAGTTTAACATATATAAATGAATTGTGAAGGTGAAAAAAACCGTAACATACTTTTTATTAATCAAAACCAATATTAAAACCCAGCGGCCTTAATTATTGAAACCACAACGCTATTCAAATGATAAAGTTCTAAAATTAAACACCATACGATATGAAAGATATAAATTGTTGCAACAACTATGCTATCCAACTGAGAAAGTCCTACAATTAAACAAAACACGATATTAAAATTTTCTGAGCAAGAAACTAACTTCGGTAGAAATACGAGTATTAGATCAGTGGAACATAAATAAAGTTCGCCGATCACCGATGCAATAGAAACTTCCATAGAGGGGACCCGTTCAGAGACCAAAATAAACTCAAATCTAAAATTAAGTCCACTTATAGTCCGGGTAGTAGAGTCGGCCACCCTGGAAAAATATTTGTTTTCTTTACCGTCTTGCTTTAAATAGCATGTATTACAATTTTGGTCATTAATTTTTTAAGCAAACTCGAATAAATTTTTTGTTTCAAAAATTTTTTTTTTATATATTTTCATTCATTCACTGTACATATAATGTCGTTAATTTACTGTTATTTACAGTATAATTGTTGCAAAATTAAAGACAATTGCTGGATGAAGTGTTACTACGTCACTGATAGCATAATAATTTCTACATTCATAAAATCTACTGAGTAACTTGTTCCCGAGAAATCCCGGGTAGAATGCATTCAAAAGGTGGTTTTACCCACCGAAAATATGTCCCCCCGCCAACCACTGGTAGGCATTCCAGTTCATGTGAAGCAGTTCATTCCAGCATCATCTGAAGCAATCAGTATTACTTGAGATTCCACCGAAGTCTGGACGCCGTTTTTATTAGTTTAGTTAGTCAAAACTCTCGCGTATTTGTGTTAGTTAGTATCAAGTTAGAATTCGTCCAATCAGGACGTCGCATTTATGAGTTTGGAGTTACTACACTCGCGCATTTGTGTTTAGGTAAGAAGTTAGAATTTACTCAGGGTGCATGCTGCGTTTGTTAGTTTTAGAGTTATAACTCTCGCTTATTTGTGAAAAAAGTAATCGCTTAGTTATGCATAAGTTTGGATGCAATTGATATTTATTGTGTGTCTCGCTTATAGTTTTAAAGCTGCACGTTCGCAAATAGGCCAGGAACCGAAGCTTTTCACCTCGCAATTTTTACAGAATGGATCGATTTGGTTGAAAATTTGAGAATAAGTGGTGGATAGTCCAAGGATCAAAATCTGTATGATTCCGAAAGGCGCTTTTACCATGAGGGTGGTTGCCACCCCATCTCGGGGGTGGAAATTATTTATTATATTTTGACCGCAAAAGGTGATAAAAACATTAATTCTAAGCAAAATATGTTCTATACATTTTTTAAAAAATTAATAGTTTTCGATTTATTCGCTATCGAAAGTGTTAGTTTTGTATAGAAAAAATCAATGTTTTTCGATATACTCATTTACGATTCACTCAATTTTTGTTGTAGAAAAATTTTTTTCAGACCAAGTTCTTGGGAATTAAATAACCTACAATTTTATATTAAAACATTTTTTCGTTTCTCTGATGCTAATCTTTCTATTCTGAAGAAGATGGCATTTTTTACCAAACTACAAAAATTCGTTCTTCGTTTTTAACTCCAGTTTTTTAAAAACTAATTATTCTGAGCCAGTCAAACTTCTAGAATCTATTAATAATACATAAATAAATAAGAATGAATAAGGCCATGACTAAAAACACCGCCAACTTACATTATTATGCTTCCAATTGGATTTCTCCTCTTTTTTTCCAAAAAATATACAGGGTGCGCCAAACCTCTGGTCTTCTTTGATTACGGCTAAACTATGAGATATACAAAAAAATGTTTATAACAAAACTAATGTGTATCAAAGAGGTCTATAATTTAAAATTATTTTCAATTATACAGGGTGAGTCAGAACGACGGTATGAACCAAAGTTGTATTTTTTTAAATGGAACACCCTGTATATTAAATCATTTTTGAATATATTATTTAAAAATATGAAAAATTTGTATAAGGTCTTATAGGCCTTAAGTTAATAATTTTCGAAATATTTACATTTTTATTGAGAAAAATGGTAATATTTATAGGGCTGTGGATTATGTTTCCAAGGAAATAAAAATTTAGGTGATAGGTCAAAGTTTTTAAAATATAGTGTTATTTTTAAATAATTTAATATTTTTTACTTTTAGCCATAAAATATACAGTGTGATCACTATTTGCAAATACAAAATTTTCTCATTTTTTTTAAATGGGACACCCTGTATATTAATTTTGCGTTTTGTAGTAAATATTACAACCTTTCTTTTGGTATGAGGTTGTATGTACCTAGCACAGTGGTTCCCAACCTTTTATGTCTGGCGACCCACCTTCTGATGTTTTTTCATATTCGCGACCCATCCCTCGCCTATGATGATATATAATGTACGCTACTCAGCTACTGTAAGAACCACGCCGCGACCCACCTGAAATTTGCCCGCGACCCACTAGTGGGTCGCGACCCACCGGTTGGGAAACGTTGACCTAGCATGTTTCGTTTTGTAGATATTTTAAAAAAACTATAGATTTTACGTTTTTGCGGATTTTTTTTTTAAAATTTTTTTGCAAAAAAAATAATTATAATCTGGTTTTAGAAACATACACTAAAATATAAAATATGACTATAAAAACGTAATTAAAGATTAAAATAAATCGTATGCTAGTACAATTCAATTGAATTTAATAACTTTAAATTATTTTACAAAAAATATTTTACCATATTAATGAATGCATAAATTAGTTACTAAATTAAATAAACAACCAAATTTTAAATCAACCGTAGTAATTTTTCTACTACAGCAACTTTCCTGTACCAAATTAATTGTTAGTTAAATTGTATTTAGTTAAACTTTTAATTTAACTTTTAAATTTACTTACATACATCTTGAAAATATAAAAATTATTATAAAGTATGCTTTGAAACAAATGAATGTTAAATGTATCAGCCAAATTATTTATTAATATAAATAGTATTTACTGGTGTCACAAAAACTGGTAATACTTTTGTAGTTGAAATTTTTGTAACAATTTTTTATATTTTAAATTTTAATTTTTTAACCGAAAATTTTTTGGATATGACGTTGTGTTTTGGGCGAAACCATTAGAAATTATTACCAGCTTTTTTGACACGAGTAGGTACATAGATATTATTTACTTCTTAATATACTTCCATAACGTTCATTTGTTTCAAAGCATACTTTATACGTTCTCAAGATGTAGGTAAATTAAAAAGTTATTAACTGATCTTACTCGTAAATACAATATAACTAACAATTAATTTGGTACAGGAAAGTTGCTGCGGTAGAAGAATTACTACGATTGATTTAAAATTTGGTTGTTTATTTAATTTAGTAACTAATTTATGTATTCATTAATATGGTAAAATATTTTTTGTAAAATAATTTAAAGTTATTAAATTCAATTGAATTGTACTAGCATACGATTTATTTTAATCTTTAATTACGTTTTTATTTTCATATTTTATATTTTAGTGTATGTTTCTAAAACCAGATTATAATTATTTTTTTTGCAAAAAAAATTTTTAAATAAAAAATCCGCAAAAACGTAAAATCTATAGTTTTTTTAAAATATCTACAAAACGAAATATGCTAGGTACATACAACCTTATACCTAAAGAAAGGTTGTAATATTTACTACAAAACGCAGAACTAATATACAGGGTGTCCCATTTAAAAAAAATGAGAAAATTTTGTATTTGCAAATAGTGATCACACTGTATATTTTATGGCTAAAAGTAAAAAATATTAAATTATTTAAAAATAAAACTATATTTTAAAAACTTTGACCTATCACCTAAATTTTTATTTCCTTGGAAACATAATCCACAACCCTATAAATATTACCATTTTTCTCAATAAAAATGTAAATATTTCGAAAATTATTAACTTTAGGCCTATAAGACCTTATACAAATTTTTCATATTTTTAAATAATATATTTAAAAATGATTTAATATACAGGGTGTTCCATTTAAAAAAATACAACTTTGGTTCATACCGTCGTTCTGACTCACCCTGTATAATTAAAAATAATTTTAAATTATAGACCTCTTTGATACACATTAGTTTTGTTATAAACATTTTTCTGTATATCTCATAGTTTAGCCGTAATCAAAGAAGACCAGAGGTTTGGCGCACCCTGTATTGATTTTTAACCGTAACTTTTTAATTTTTTATCTTAGAAAGTTTCTTAAAAAATAATTTTGTAGGTTTTTACAAGATATATATCTTAGTATATGTATAGGTAAATCTATTAATATTAAAACTTTTTTAACATCCTCAGTCGCAAAAAGAGGTGACTTTGAAAGGGTTGGTAAAGGTGGTTTTTGCATGTTATTACAAGTTTTAATTGCCAATAGCTCACTCAATTTTTGCCGTAAAGAAAACTTTTTTCAAATAATATTGTTGGAAATTAAATAAGATACAATTTCATATTTAAATATTTTTTCGAATCTCTGATGCTAATCTTGCTATTCTGAAGAAAAGGCCATTTTTTTCCAAACTACAAAAATTCGTTATTCGCTTTTAACATTTTTTTTAAAACTAATCATTTTATCCGGTCAAACTTCTAGAACCTATTACTAATACCTAAATAAAAAAGACCAAATAAGGTTAATGACTAATTTTAATTAGGGTGGTGATTAGGGGGTTGCTTGCGACCACTTTTTCGCTGAAAAAAAAATGCGGGGACTGACATTCTTTTCATTAAGTCACTTAATTTTTGAGCTAGAGACTTTTTTTATTTCTGGAGATAGATATTTTTAAGTACTTTAAATTAGTTTGAACAAGCTGTCCTCGAAAAATGCATAGTTTTCCCGTCTTTTGACTTTGAAACTACAATATTTAGCATTTGACGAAGAGGAGCCAAATAATAAAATATAGCTTGATTACTGTTGGTCTTAAAGAAAATTAAAAAAAAAACGGTTTTGTTTATTTTTTCAAAAGGTACATTTTTGTTAAGTAAAGTTGTTTTGATAAAACGAAAATTTTTGAGTTATTAGCAGAAAACTTATATTGATTTTTTCGATATAAAACTAACACTTTCGATAGCGAATAAATCGAAAACTATCAATTTTATCAAAAAAATGTATAGAACGTTTTTTGCTTAGAATGAACCTTTTTACCAACTTTTGTGATTAAAATATAATAAAAAATTTCCACTCCCGAGATGGGGTGGCAACCACCCCCATGGCAAAAACGTCTTTCGGCATGATATAGATTTTGATCCTTGGACTATCCACTACTTATTCTCAAATTTTCAAGCAAATCGATCCATTATGTAAAAATTGAGAGGTTTTGTCCTATTTTAAGCTTCATTGGACTAAAACGCTTATTATTAATTATGTTTATTAGTATTAAAGAACACATCCTAAAGACCTTTAAACTGCAAAAGTGCTGTTGTGTTCGTGTTTTGCGGACTAGTGTAGTGAATTCGGCGCGGTTAAAATATAAGAACTTTACGAAAGAACTTTGATCAGATCTTATTTTAGTAACAGTAACAGAGTTAGTCAGTCAATCACATTTTTGTTAATGCTTGTGGTCTTTAATTTCCACGTTAGTGTATGGTCCTTCGAATTGATGAAATGGTAGTACGATCACCATCCAGATCTATTGTTCATCTTCTTCCATTTTTGTTGATGATCTTCTTCAGTTTTTGCTGGTCAGCTTCGAAACGGATCTTGAATAAATTTTCTGCTAATTGCGAAAAATAATGAATTTTTTAAATTAAACTAAGTAGGTTTTTATTCTGTAACTTATTGAACAAACTTTTAAAGTCATGTACCCTTCGATTTTTTACTCTTATGTTAAAAATGACCTACTCACAATATTTCAGGAATGTGCGAAAAATTTTGAGAATTGCCCATATGCCGAATCTTTTTTCATTAGACGTAAAAGTGGTTTACCATACCATGTTTTTATTAAAGAAATAATTACCGCATCCACCAACAGGTTATTAGCGGCACTACTTGATAAACAAAGGTTAACAATGATTTTTAACAAATAAAAACAATAACTAGATTTGATACAAAATATTGATTGAAATTAGATAGTTGAGTAAGTCTTTTACTGGACAGTTTTCTCCTAATAAAGCAGGTAGAGTGTTTGGTAGATTGTTCATTGAACGTTCACTTTGATATTTTGGACACTCAATTAACAGACGTGTGACGGTAAGAGGCGTAGCACATAGGTCGCACATGGGACGTTCACTGGCCGAAAGTAAATATGAGTGTGTAATCTTGGTGTGCCCTATACGTAGGCGCGTTAGAACCGTTTGAATAAACCTCGAACTAGCACTTGTTTTCCACTGTCGTGTACCTGGTTTTACCGATTTTAGTTTAGATTGCGATAGAAACCATTCGCGTTGCCACTGACCGATCACTTTTTGTTTAAAAAACATTTTGAGATCTTTAGATACACACTGGTGCACTAATTCGGATTTCGCACTTGTTGCTGCATTACGAGAACTTCTGTCTGCCTCTTCATCCATATAAATTTCGGAGTTGTGTTGTTCTCTTGGGCAATTTGTAGTTCAATTTTTATTAGATTCTCTAAAGGACTTTCAGGATACAGATGCTGGATTGCGAGAAGAGAGCTGAGCGAGTCGGAGAGAAACAGAGGATTTGAAATATTTGAAAGGTTTGCATGTTTTAGGGCGCGATACAGAGCAAATAGTTCAGCGCAGTGGTGAAAACGCTTGAACTAGGCAGTAGTTTAAATTGAAAAGTAGACGTTAGAGTTACAAATGTACAACCAATACCTCCACTGGACGAGTTGAATGTAAAAAAGAGAATATAACGATGGATAGAAACCAGCTGCTGATCTATGATGACTGTCATGCAACGCTTTCTATACCGGAGCCCACCTCTCCAAGATGAGCAAGTATTTTTTTATTCAAGTTAGTCAGCCTTGTTTTTATCGATCTTTCTTTTAAGTAGTGACGGATTTCCTTTAACATGTCACTGAGACCTCTAAAATCAGAAGTGAAGTCATTAATTGGGATTATGGGGTTCGATAAGCCAGCTATGTTTTCTAGGAGGATGACTAATTATTGATCACTGTTCAGCGGAAATGGTGGTTCGTGATTATCGATGAAGGTTTTGGCAGGCTTTAACATGGAGAAAATGGATACATTCGAATGCATTTCTTTAAGTTTAGATGTCTTTGGCTTCTTTCGAGTTGCTGTAGATTATGGTACTGTAAATGGGTTTTCTTGAAGTGTATTGTCGGTTTCTGGAGGGGCGACTTCACTGATAGAGCGTTTTAAATGAGTGTCTTTGTTTTCGGTTACTTCTGTATTTACGTTTGGTAATTTTGACTCAGTATGTTCTGAAAAGGTACTTTGGTGTGATGATGTGGTTGGAGCTTGATTAGATTGGGACGTTTTAGGTTGGTTAGTCGTACTGGTAAGGGTTGGCGTAGGAATCGATGCTGTTGTTGTTTGTGCAGCCGAATCAGCTACAGTTGTAGTATTTGAAGCTGTACAGCTTAGTGGAGTTTGTTGTGTCGTAGATATATTTGTAGGTTCAGTGCAGGCTGCTGCCATATGTCCTGGTTTTTTGCATTTGAAACAGACGTTTCCATCTTGTGAAAAGAATATTGTATGGTTTGTGTTTTCGAATGTTATTGTTATGGCGCTTGGGATGATTAAATTGTGAGGGCTAACATATACTTGCCGTCGAAAGCTTAGGATATGGCTGTACTCGGGAAGATTTGCGCCGATTTTTAGAAATGTTATGGGAGATACAAGATGTAGACCGATTTTTAGCAATTCTTTTTCAAGAATATGGTGTGGAATGGTCGGGGATATATTTGACATGACAATTCGTTCGGCTGGTGTTATAAGTCGTCTAGCCTTTAGACTTTGGCCATAGTTATCTAAAAACTGATCTAGGATATTTTTATTCGCGAGGTACATGCAAACCCGGTTGTTGGAAAGGCGGGAGGCGAAAATGATGTTTTTAGGTTGAATAATGTTACCAAGAGGGATTAGGTAGTCATAAAGTGGAGTATTTTCGATAGCACTGAAGACTAGTGCCTGGTCTCTTGAAGGGAATTTGAATTGATTTGTCACCTGTGAGTAGCTTTTCGGTGAATTTATGTTGTGTTGAGATTGTTAATCCATGCTTGCTTCGGTGGAGATAATTTTAGAAGAACAGGTATCACCCGCAAGAGTGAGTGCGGTCCTATCCCCCCATTGGTAACCGACTCCAGTTTTTGTCAGTATAGACCGCAATAAAATTGAAAATGTGTTTAAAATGTTACTAGTATATACAATTGTATATTATAATACAATAAAAATATTTATTGTTTCAAATAATTACGTGAAAAGTAGATAATATGCCGTATATCACTTACTTGTATGTACCACTTTCACAAAAAATTTCTTTGCCATACCATGTTTGTTTGTACTTTAATTTATCTATCTTTAATAAATCAACTTTAATATTATATACTTTAATAATACCAACATGCTATACTCTAACATAACTACCGTCCTTTATTCAAAACATTTTAAAAATTTGTTCAGTCTCGTATGTTAAGCATTTTCTAGATGGAGCGTTAAGTCTCTAATTTAACAACGTTAGGAAACTCCAGGCACACAATCTCATGTGGATCAGAATGCCGTGACTGTCTTTGGTCCCTTAAGTTAATGGTTTTCAGTCGTCTGGAGAAAACAACATACGGCTTTTTTTATGGCGCATTGTCTTTATGTGGTGGCTTTACTTCACTTGTTTTCCAACGCCATTATTTTATTTTACGGCACTATCGGCTGATGCAGTTGAGAATAATGGCGTCTGTAAATTTGCAATTTTCTTAGGATTACATTTTAAACATTATTTCGGTCTTAAAACGTAATCGTATTTTTACACCCTTCCCGAAAATTACACTGAATGCTTTTTTAAGAACCTTTGTGTGATATAAGGATAAACTTCCTAACGTTTTCTTGGAAGTAAAAATTAGAAATATAAATAGAAATTATTGTTTATCTTATTAGAAAAATTAAATAACTGCTTTCAAAGTAGAAATCAGAGGAATTAGGTTATTTTACTACTACTAATACTACTACTACTATTCTTCCTTGTTTAACCGTAGACCTGGAGGGATTTCTCTTTCCTCTAGTTCTTTTTCAATTCCCTACCTCCAGTTTTTCTCGGCCTTCCTCTTTTCTTCTTCCTTGTGGTGTCCATGTCAAAATCTGTTTAGGGATTAGGTCATTTTACTATTATAAAAATAGGAATTTTTAATGCTACTACATCTAGGAATTATAGTTCAAACCAAGATGTAGAAAATTGTATTTTCTAAACTTACGTGCATAGAAATCGGCCCACTTAAAAATTTGGTCATATCTTTGATGTTTCATATTTCCTAAACCTGGTGGCCGATTTAAGTGATTTTTTGAACATGTTATAGCCTGATTCTTAAGCAATACCATTTTAATATTGTTGTTGCAAAACAGGTAAGTCTTCATTGTATACCGGGTATACAAATTAAACTGTGTTCTGTTCTCAAAGTTCGCATCACCCTGTGGAATATTCTGGCATTTATAAAATACTGAAATTAAAACTGAACTATAGCTTCAGGTTTTCTTAACATTATGTTTTTTGATTAATTCATTTAAGTTAGATAATAAAAAAGTTAGGTACTTTAACAACTAGACATGTTCTTCATCAATACACGGTGTGTCTAAATAAGTGTGACAAACTTTAAGGGGCAATTCTGCATGAAAAAATAATGACAGTTGGCTTTATAAATGTATGTCCGCAAATGTTTCGTTTCTGAGATATGGGATGTTGAATTTTTTCTTACAAACTGACGATTTATTTTATTGCTTTAAAACCAATTGAGATATGCCAATCGAATTTGGTGGGTTTTAAGACGTAGTTATTGCACATTTTTTAACATACAATTAAGAATTTAATATTCACCATTAGCGTGCGTACGTGTAATATGACCAATCATATTACCCGTATGCACGCTAATGGTGAATATAAAATTCTTAATTTTTTGTAAAAAAATCCACAATAACTATCTCTTAGAACCTACCAAATTTCACTTGCATATCTCAACTGGTTTTAAAGCAATAAATAAATCGTCAGCTTGTAAGAAAAAATTCAACATCCCGTATCTCGGAAACGAAACATTTGCGGACATACGTTTGTAAAGCCAACTGTCATTATTTTTTCATGCAGAATTACCCCCTAAAATTTGTCGCACTTATTTAGAAACACTGTGTATCGATGAAGAACATGTCTAGTTGTTAAAGTACTTAACTTTTTTATTATTCAACATAAATGAATGAATAAAAAAAAGAATGTTAAAAAACCTGAGGCTATAGTTGGGTTTTAATTTCAGTATTTTATAAATGCTAGAATATTCCACAGGGTGATGCGAACTTTGAGAAAAGAACACAGTTTGATTTGTACACCCGCTATACACTGAAGATTTACTTGTTTTGCAACAATAATATTACAATGGTATTGCTTAAGAATCAGGCTATAACATGTTCAAAAAATCACTTAAATCGGCCAACAGGTTTAGGAAATATGAGACATCAAAAATGACCAAATTTTTAAGTGGGCCGATTTCTATGCACGTAAGTTTACAATAGTTTCATCAATAAACGAATATTAATACATAATAATATTTTTCCAACATTTTTCATCAAATTAAAAACCTACCTGAATTAAAATGGGGAAAATTTCCAAAAACCACCTAAAAAACCAGTTTTTCGAATTTTTGAAAATACTTTACGGAAAAATCTTAAAAAAGATAAATATAGTTTTTGATATCATACATAAAATAAAAAAATAAACGTGCAGCCATTTACAATGGGGTTGGGGAGGGGGAAGGGGTGGAGGATTAAAATTCAGCTGAATCTTATTTTCTAATAGCAGAACGTAAAAAAATTGAATTCTGGGAATGAGGGTATTTTGCCTATCTTAACGGGGGGTACCCGTTCTGCTGCATAATATGACTATATGACATATTATGTCATGATACTTCGTACTATTGTTTTGTATATCATTTTTCTATTTTTTTTATTATGGAGTTGTCATACACAAGATCTTGTTTGTTCTAATCTATTTTTTTCTCTTCTTCTGTTGTTGAGTTTTTCGACATTATAAAACTCAAATATTTAAATTTCTTCGCTCCTTTTACTTCTACGTGTTCTTATATTTCCGAAATTTTAGCATCTATTTTCCATATTGTTAAATATTCCGTTTTCTTCCTATTTATTTCAACGCCTACCTTTGTGTATTCTTCTTTTAGCTTTCTTACCATGTAATGCTAATTATAATCATATCATTATTATATAAGTTACCCTCAAATATTATTATATAAAGACACGAAAACCTTTTTTACGTAATAACGTTATTTACCGTTCATAACTCAAATTCTTTTAAATATTTAAAATGAAAATTTTATGAGGTTATACGTGAGAGGGGAATTAAAAAAGAGGTCTTTTATTAGATTTTTATTTAGGCAGGTTCTGTTGTTTTCGTAGCATGCTAACTCGCTGAATAAATATGTAAATTAATTTCTTGTAGCGAAACAGTTCGGTGGGATACAACGCAGGTTGCGTCCAAAAATTAAATTATCTTTCTATAAATAGAAATAAAATTACTCTGGGACTAAAATGGACGCGAAAAGAATTTAAATTATGCAACACTTGTCTGGTTGTCACTTCGCACCCCGGCTAAAGTAATGTTGACTAAAAAAGCACGATTTTAGGGAATTTAGCAATACTACACTCAAACTTACAACTTACTACACTCAAATTTACAAGCTATGTAAAAGTCAAATTTCGCCCAAGCACTTCGGGTTCATAAATGCTCTTGGTACGAGAGAGGCTTTGTTTTCAATACAAAACTTATTCCAGAGATGCAGATACGTTAATTACGACGTATATGCATGTCTGGTTTGTTTCTTGAGGTATCCTCTACATACTTACCAATTTTCATGAAAATCGATGGAGGTTCAACGAAATCGGAGGTGAAAACCTTCATTGACTCCACTATATACCTTATTGCTCTTTTCTGTAATTTAAAAATAATATCGGATTCGGCAGCTGTGCTAGAACCCCAAAAAGCAAGACCATATCGAAGATGAGACTCGAACAAAAAAAATATGTTATTTTGGAAGATACTAAATTGATTTCCTTCGAAACAGATATTACTGCATAGAAAGCTGAGGCTAGTTTCTTACTTAACAAATCGATAAGAAGGGACCATTTTTTATGTTTGCTGTCTAAAAAAATACCAAGAAATTTTACAGAATCAACGATACTAATCCGGCTGTTATTAATAAGCAAGGGTTGAATAATGTTACTGTCTTATCCACCTTAAAAGAGAGTAAAGTAGGGTCGGAACAGGTTTTTATTGTAAGTAGATCGGAAACTATAGTTGCATGAAGAGTTGCAATATTTGAGTTTCTCCAAGTGATACTCGTATCATCAGAAAAAAGAAAAATGTTACCATCGATTTTTAAATTAGTGATATCATTTATAAATATAACAAAAAGTAGAGAACTCAATACTGAACCCTGTGGTACCCCACAAACAATTTATGTGGGAATAAAGTCAGTATCATTTGCTCTAACCAGTTGTTAACTAGAAGAAGAAATACCTCGAATTCCGTAGAAATTTATATAAATAAATACAATATATAGATAAAGAATAGATTACAGCAAAATATATTCAAACAATACACACTGTTTCAAACATATTCAAAGGTATAGCGATTACAAAAATTGCAATTTGGCATTATACAGTGTCTCACACACAGCAAATGGTGAATGAACAATGTACAATGAAAAGTAGCTTGAAAACAAAAAACTCTGTTATTATGTAATAACGGCGAGCGCCGGTAAATAGATATACATAGGTATATACTATATACAATTTTTAATAAAATAGATAAAGAATCCATTACACGAAAATGTCGATATCCAAACAATACACACTTTTTCAAAGCGTTTTAAGTGTTTCAATTTTGTTCAATTTTTTGAACTGGAACTTTTGTTTAGACATGCCGCGCCGGGGCCCCTGAATGTCGGGGGACCCGTATAATTGATATGATACGGCGGTAGCTACGCCTGTGCCATTATGGCAAGCAGAAAATTTATCTAAGCCTCAATGGTGCACTTTAAAACTTGTTTTTAGGTTTGACAAACTGTACATATCGTCGCACTAGAACAATACTAGGATATCTTCAAATATTTGACTTTTGAGTTATCTGCTCTATCTGATGTAAAATTTCATAAGCTATCTGGAGAGATACTAAGATTTGTTCAATCGGCTGCTTTGTGGTGTTTATGAGCAATATCCTAATATTGCACTAGTTGATTTGTTGGAAACACCTGGGTTAAAAGGAAGATATCTTAAAATACCTTTTTATTATCCGATTAATATTTGCCTTTTCTAATTATAATTGTGGTGAAATACCCGGACATTCTCATATGTCTTAGTCTAGCCCCACATCTGCATTATGATTTTTTTAACATATCTGTGTTTTTAAGTTGTCTTAGTATTATACTAGCAAACTTGTCCGACTATTTCACCGAGTGTGGCAAAGAAAATTTTAAATTAACCTGTTTTTTAAGTTGTCTCTGTATTTCCCTAACCAAGCTTCAAAAATAAGGATTATTTGAGTAAATGTCCGAGTATATCCCCACGCTCACCTACGAATTCATGGATGAGTCGGTCAGTTACAGTAAAGTTGTTCACTTTCTCTGGTCAGTTCAAGTTGCTCTCCGACTCATTTTACTAGAACATTTTACTCAGACAATATCGGAGGGCAAAACAAGAACAGATTTATGGCCTTAATGTTCTTGTATGTTATTAGTTATTAGGAATTATAACATTGAGTCAATTAGCCATAAATTCCTTATAGTGGGACATACCCAAAATGAGGGTGACTCTAACATTCCTGCACAGAGTCTGCCAAAAAAGAGCTTTAATGAGTGGACCTATTTCAACTCCACAGGAAATGGCAATGATCATAAAATTAGCCAAAAAAACAGGAAAGTCATACACGGTTAATAATCGTAAATTTTCTGATATTTTAGATTGGAAAAAGTTTAGCATGAATTTTACAAGTTTTTCTATACTACGAGTGACCAAAGAAATCCCAAATAATATTTTCTACAAGGAAATCTTTGGTACCGATTCATCTAAACAAATTAAGGTTCGAATGAATGAAGTTGACAATATTGATCCAGCTTATATGGAACGCCCTAAAATTCCCTTTAAGAAGATCTTTTAAGCTTAATCCGACATATCCCTGCTGAACATCACGATTTTTAAAAAAATCTAAAATCGTACAAGAAAGGTCAACAACAAGATCAAGAAGATGTTCGCGGAAGTTTTTTTTTCAATTTATTATTGTTTATTGAGTGGAATTTTAGTATAAATAATTTAACCAGTTGGTAATATTTGATTTCATTTTATAAATTTATGTAATAATATTATGTTTGCTATTTCTTGAAGTTTCAGTAAAAAATAAAAAATTACCAATACCTACTGCATTTTTAGCGAATAATTGTGTAGAAATAACTTGAAAACCCAATGAAACAAGACAAAGTGGCCAAGTGCGTCAAAAAATAGTGTAACAGTGGGATATTTTTAAATGCTAATAATAGTAACAAAATTAATTGTTGAAAAATAGAATTGGTGAAATACGAGGAAAAGCTGAAGAAAAATAAAGATATTTTTAAAGATTATTACAAAACATAAATACAATACTAGGACAACTTCAACACGTAGCAAAGATAAATTGTATATATCAAAATTTTTTAAAGTGTAAGAGGAGGACATGTTACAAAATCTCAGTTTATTCTTATTATTTATTATTTCAAATTTTCAGTTGAACTCTAAACACACTGAAGAACAAATAGGGCACCATAACATTTAAGAAACAATGCAATAAACTGATATAAAATATTTTTATTTCATACTTTCAATGGAGGAAATTTAAAACTCAATTTACTCGAAACCATATTTTTTAAGTTGTCTTAGTATTGTTCTAGTACGACGATATATAAAGACATCAGAGAATGAGAGTATTGATGACTTACATTTCTTAAAACTAGCCAAAAACATAGATTATGTTTGTATTTGTTTATGTGGACCAGTTCATGCTTTTTAAATACTCTATATGAGTTTTTTTTATTTAATTGGAGTTTATAGCTTTCTCTCAATACCAAATAAAGTAAACATTATTATAATAATAATCATAAACATCTACTAAAAAATTTCTAACAAACATCCTCTCTGGATGTTAATTAATGAGTAAAATCCATACCATCAATTACTTTTGTAGTAGTATTTTGTATTCCTGGGTTTTCGTTTGGTATATCTGCTTTTGTTCTCTCAGTTTATATCAATCTTGTTTCAGTTACTAATCCGATTTGATGTATAAGTAGCTTTATATTGGTTTAGTCGACAGAGGTTAGACCAGTAAATCTTTATGGCTTGCGATAAATTTTATTAAGAGATGTTTAGGTATTATTGAAAATATTTCTTGTGCTATTCAATTCACATTGAATTTTTCAAGATCGTATTCAAGATTTATTTTTCTTTAACAAAGAAATATCCATTTAAATAAATTGAATATTCTTTTAGAACAAAACAGTGTGCGTACATTCTTTATATATTTTATTGTTAATAAAGATTTAATAATTTTAACATACCCTTATATGGTTCTAAAACTGGTCTTGTGGACTAGAAGATTTGAAGAAATTCCCGATGGACATCAATAGTAAGGAAGAATCGACTTGGAAAAAACAAGCGTTTACTGTGTTCACTTCTGTTTACTGTTTCTCCCCAGCGCATTCTTGGCTTTCCAACCGGTCTCTTTCACTGTATTCTAGCATTCAGTGCTCCTTTTGGTAGCCTATCCTCTTCCATTCTTATCACATGTTCGGCTCATTGCAATCTTTGTATTCTAATGAAGTCTGACAGGGGTATTGTATCGACTTCAGAAGATTCCGTTTTCCCTCACAGGTCCTAGTATTCTCCTCAGTACTTTCCTTTCGAATGTGTCGAGTTTGTTATTGGATGTTTCTTTCAGGACCCAGGCTTCGGTGCCATAGCATGTTATTGGTCGAATTAAAGTTTTATAGATGCTCATCTTTGTATTTCGGTGGACACTTTTAGACCGAAATATATGGGAGAGGGCAAAATAAGCTCTGTTTGCCTGCGTTATTCTCTTCCGTATTTCTCCATCTTCTGATCCGTCGGCATATATTTCTACTCCCAGGTATGTAAACTTTCCAACCGTTTCAATGTCATCTTCATGTATAATGTTTTGTGGGACTATATTTCTTCTCGTCTGAGTCATTATTTTTGTTTTTTCTGTGTTGATTTCCAGACCTAGCATTTTTGTTTGTGTTTTTAACTCTGCGTATGTTTCCTGTACTCCTGTTGATGTTCTACTCATAATATTAATATCATCGGCATAAGCGGCCAGTTGAACCGTTCGATTGGTCAGTAGGTTTCCTCGTCCAGTTTGCATTTGCCTAACCGCATATTCCAGTGCCAGGTTAAACAATGTTGGGGCCAGCCCATCTCCCTGCTTTAAGTCCCTGCGAAATTTTGAAAAAGTCTGTCCGGTGGATGAAATTTCACCTGCTTCTGATAGTATTCCTATAAACCAATACCTAAAGAAGAGACATAAAAACGGAGTATGAAGAAGGTGATTAGAGACGGTATACTAAGATCTACATAAAACTAATATCGATACTCGAAAGGAAAGCTTGGATCAAAGGAAACGAAAAAAAAAGTGAAAGAGATGGCTGAAAATATTACAAACTAAAATTAAATGCATTAATTAAAAGTAAAATGTCAAACAGCCCCGACCTAAGTTTAACGTTTTTTTGGTCTACTGATTATAAACCATATTACCATTAAAGTGCATCTGGATCTCTATTTCCACAAAACAACTGAAATAGAGCCAACCTCGAACAGTTGCCAAGAGACAAATAGTCAGATATAGGTAATTTTGAATATATCGCTGTCACTAATAATGCTCTTTAGACAATTAAATGGCATTATTTGTGCTGTTAACGATCGAATGGAAATACCCTTAAATGTATATTTTACTTTGGTAGTATTGGATTTATCGTATATATTTAAATAACAAACATAAATAGACGGTTCTCAAAATGTTCTGTAACAGTAGGTATCGTATAATAATACCTTAATTATATGTTTACGAATTACCTTACAGACATTATATAGGGTGATCAAACCACGTCAGCAGACCCTGATGAATAATTGAAAGAACTAATTATGGCAGCATTTGAATGTCCTTTCCGATCAAAAGTTTTACTCCTAGATATAAACAAACTTAACTCACGAAAACACCAAATGCCAAGCACCAAGTGTTGCCCAAAATCGCTCTTGGTATTGCAGTCTTGGTCTTGTTCTTGCGTTTTCGTAAGACCAAAACCAAGATCAAGATCGCCTAATTTTACCAAGACCTAGACCAAGACTGAACGTGCAAGAACAAGACTAAGCCTGCGAGCCTCTTGCGTCTTGCAGTTTGAACTGAGGGTCGTTTCAGGGAGTATATTAGTTCGGGTATATTCTTAGATACTCTATGAGAAGAAAAAAATGTGTAACATAAATTTGGAAAATTGGACTTATTATGCACGTTACGAACAATACCATAAACATACATACATAGCGAATCAAAATATATATTAAAAGAACGCTTAACGCATTTGACACGTACTCAGAGGTCATTATTACAATGTAAAAATAAAATATTTTGTGCATTCCCTCTGAAATTAATTGTCCAGGTTTTGATAATAGCCGCCCTCTAATCATATAATAATATTCTTGCGTTGCGACGCCGACAGTAATATCGTATCGAAACTTTTTAAAAATATGTAACTTTAGCTGATAACAAATACCTATACCTAATAAGTAATTCATTTTTCTAGGTTTTTATAGTTTTCTAGGAATCTAAACACCACAAATCTTATCGATATAATAGTAACAGTATTATGTATATTGTTACTGCTGAGTGTTCGATGAGATCATTCGAGAAACAAAATTTGCTGAAAGAGCGCCGCTAATATTTAAACGAGACAAATTAATTACAGATTATGCCGGCTACCGTGTGAAACAAAATACCGAAATATTTAATAACTATGTACACTTCTGCAAGAAATTAACGCACCACCTTAAAAACGATTTAAACCTGTTGTCCGATTTAAGTAATTTTTTTAATATATTTTTAATATACCTATTATTCTTTTAATATACCTATTATGGCCTTATTCTTTATAAATATAGCTATAATAATATTGTTGCTAGACAGGTAAATGTCATTGCACACCTGGTGTACCAATCAAACTGTGTTTTTCCTCAAAGCTCGCATCACCCTGTGAAATATTCTAGCATTAATAAAATACTCAAATTAAAACCCAACTATAGCATCACATTTTCTTACGATTCTGTTTTTTGATTCATTCGATTATGTTGGATAATAAAAAAGTTAGGTACTTTTTAACTAGCCATGTCGTTCATCAATACAGGCTGTTTTTAAATAAGTATGGCAAACTTTGAGGGGTAATTCTGCACGAAAAAGTAATGACAGTTTGTTTTATAAACGTATATAAACAATAGTAGATTCAAACCCCACCCGGACCCCTTGTCAGCTGTTTAGATATTTATTAACTTGGTTGGTCTTTACTATGGCTATGATATTCAAGCTTAAAATGCACCTACTCTGTTACGTTGTTCTAAGATATACAATAGGCTAATGGGCAACTGCGAGACTTGCAAGCCTCTTGCTGCAAGACCAAGACCAAGACCGGGAGCGCAATACCAAGACCAGGTGTATTTTCGCAAGACCAAGACCAAGACTGTCTAAGTCTCGTCTTGGTCTTGCATTTGGGCAACACTAGGCACCAAGTTATGATTTAATCTCGGCACATGTACTACTCGCACTTCCTCGTAAGACCATTACTATGCTAACTGTTATATTTAATCGCATGCTAAGCTTATGATACTTTACAAAAATATGGAAATGCGCTAAAATCATTATTATTTTTAAGCCAGGAGAAGAGCCCAGTGAAGTAACATCTTATCGACCCATCCGCCTACTTCCAACCATAAGCAAAGTTTTTGAAAGATTGCTGCTATAAAGGATATACGTAGATCATGAATTCCTAACATTACTACCAAAAAACTTACTCCACTACACAAGTTCATCGAATGATAAAATAAACATCCAAAAGTCTTGAAGAAAAAAATACTGCAATGCTATATTCCTAGACATCTCACAAGCGTTTGACAAAGTCTGGCAAAGAGACCTGCTTTCCAAAGTAAAAATAGCACTCTCCAGTAACTATTTCCTCCTACTCAAATCCTATATATTAACTAGATATTTTTCTGCAATGGAACCTCTGTCCTATCAACTGCTGAGTTCCACAGGGTAGTGTTCTCGGACTGCTGATTTTCTCACTACACAGCCTAGGTATATACCAGAAACTAATAATACTACAATCGCTCCTTTTGCTGATGACGTAGCAATTCTAGCTGTAAATGAAGATCCCTTACAAGCCTCACAAGACCTGCGACATCATCTGGACATACTCAGTGAACTGTACTTGGTACACAAATTTTTTTTTTTTTTTTTTTTTTTCCCATAATCATCACTACGATGATGATTATTACAATTACAATCTGGTCATACTTGACCAATGAGCAATTTTAATCTAACCTAAATTATTACTGTTTCTTAAAATTAAGAGCTTGCTCCATAGCGTCTCTTATCTAACCTAACAAGATAGTGCACTATTCTAGCATACACACTAACGCGCACAAGCACTATGCTCTGCTTTTCACTATCACCTATCACTTAAACTAGTTCATAAGGTTTTGTCCTCTTCAGTCTTCTAACTTGCCCAGTAGTATCGAGGAGCTGGATTGCCTCAATATTCTCGTGCATGTGAAGTCGTTGCTCGTGACTTCCTGCCATCTTCTTGATGATTATTTCCACAGTTTCCATTCCTAGTTCCTTATGGAGATCACTGTTTGTAACATACCAAGGAGCATCTACAATATTTCTTAGTATTTTGTTCTGGAATCTTTGTATTACTGTTATATTACTTGGTCTAGTACACCCCCATAGTGGGCATCCATAAGTCCATACAGGTCTCAATATTTGTTTGTAAATTAGTAACTTATTATGCATCGACAGTGTGGAGTTTCTTCCAATTAGCCAATACATTTTTTTATATCTTATATTTAGTTCTTCCCTTTTTTTCTTAACGTGCACCTTCCAGCGTAGTTTTGCATCTAATGTTATACCCAAATACTTAGCAGTATCTGCATATGGTACTTGGATATTGCTGATTATAACTGGTATATATTGTATTTTTTTGTTGGTGAAATTAACATGGACAGATTTAGCTTCATTTAGCCTGATTCTCCATTTTTGTGTCCACTTATAGATTTGGTTAACTGCTATTTGGACCTTGTTGGTCGCCTCTTCACTTGTCGTCCCTATTGCTTGAATAGCTGTATCATCAGCAAAGGTGGCAACTGTGTTGTTTTCCAGTACAGGTATATCACACGTGTATAGTAGGTATAGGACCGGACCCAACACACTGCCTTGTGGAACACCTGCTCTAATTTCTTTTAAGTCTGAAAAACAGTCTTCTTGCTTAATTCTAAAACTGGTACACAAAATGGAAGACAAAACTAAACAAAACAAAATCTACTCAAATAACATTTACCAACCGCGACAATACATAGAAGTCGTATTCCATCTTGTTTGAGGATTCCATCTGACTAAAATATTCGTTTCGTCCCCGATTCATTTATAGTAATTGTGTGCCTGTTGTGTTTTTTGTTCGGAATTGTAAAATGTGTTAGTATTCGCTACTCACCTCTCTCCAAAGTGATTCTGTTTCTGCGTTAATTATGTTATCTTCAGTGGCGACGCGTGAGTTTTTCTAAAGTGTTACCAAAACCAGATGTAAAAAAATCTTATTTAAAAAAATATTTTGAACCTCTCAAATATAAGTTTTTGTTTTCAATCCTGTGCACTGAACCAAAAAAGTACGTAAACATAATGAAAAAAAACATTGATTCAAAAACGGGGAACATTAGTTTTCGTCCAAAGATCAGTATCATTGGTCCAATGTAAGTAGATACATTAACTAATGCTCAAAAACATTAATTTTTATGAATGAGTACGTTAATTCAATGTACTTTCTAGTTAAGAATCAATTTATCGGTACATTGAATCAATGTATCGGTACAGTGAATCAATGGATCGGTACATTGAATGAATGTATCGGTACATTAATTCTTAACTCGAAAGTACATTGAATGAACGTACTAGTTCATAAAAATTAATGTTTTTGAGCATTAGTTAATGTATCTACTTACATTGGACCAACGATACTGATCATTGGACGAAAATTAATGCTCCCCGTTTTTGAATCAATGTTTTTTTCATTATATTTACGTACTTTTTTGGTTCAGTGAATGTCATCTTCGTGTATATTTGTATATAACATACAAATAGTTAATAAGTAAACAAAATGACAACTTAATATCTACATAAATATTACAAATATAGGTTGAAGCTACGATTTTTTGCGGATTCTCAAACTAATGTAAAGTAATATCTATAGGTTTAAAGAAAAAAAAACATATATTTTTAATTAACACAAACCACTTTTTATAGTATAATTTGGAAAAAACTGAATAACTAAATATAACAAAAATTGATTCTTCTTATAAAATATATAAAAATAAATTTATATTATATAAAAAATGTATACCTGATATCGTGAAAATAAATACATCTACGATAACATCTCCATAAATACAACATCTCTCTGGGATTAGTTATCACCACCCATACAAAAAACAAATGGTTGAATGGCATTTTTCTTTGATTTCAAAAATCTAATATGATCTTCGACTTCTTGCTGGGTCTTCCCGATGTAAGAATGATTACTGGAAATCTCTGATGGTATATTTTATTAGTTCGTACAAAATATCGATTTAGAACCCAAAGAATAACTGCATGTTAGCCATCTACAATTTATATTAATAATTATTATAAAAAAAATAAATCTAAATAGTGAACATAGTTGTATTTTTGGGTATCACTTTTTTTATAGAAATATTTTAATTTATCCTGAAAAAATTGCTAGATGTTGAGATGTTTATTTTTACTTTGATAGATACTACCGACTGCAAGAGTTAATATTTTTCAATTATTTACGGTTTAATCACCTAAAGATTTAATTTACTAATCTTTTATAAGATTATACCATTTAGAAATATTTTCAAATGGTTCATATTTTCTTTTACCTATGTGTCGAATTAGCTTTTGAAAAATTTACAGAGAACAAAAATTAATTAATACTAAATATGCAGGATTGAATAATGAAATAGGTACTTAACTTCCGTAATGTCTTCATGGGTAATATTTTCAAATAAAAATTTATTTGTTTTATTATTGATATAACTTTCACACCGAAGAAAGGAGATAATTCTTTCGAAATTATTGCTGTCCCATCTATCAATAAGTCCATTTCCATTTCCAAATGCCACTCCAAAGTCCATATTAATCTGCAAAAGTGGAAATAGAAGTACAACTTATTTTTATAGAAATCCAACAAAATAATTTTTAAATAGTTAAAAATATATGTAAATACATACCTTAGAAAAATCAACCAAATCACTAGTGCCAAACACCGCTCCTCAGAGTCTGCAGGGTGACTGTCTGCTAGAAGGCTGCAACTGTTGTCACGTGATTTTTTACACCAATAAAAACACTTATAGAGTTTTAAGAAATATATCGGTTCATGTACATCATTGCTACAATGAATTAATCATTGATTCAGGTATATTACATTAATACAATGATTGCGTTACATCAAAACAATGTATCGAGTTATTAATCAAAGTCGAAAACATTGATTTGATGTTACGAAAACATTGATTCGATAAACGAGTTCGTAATTTAAAGAACACTGTACATTAGTGCAACGTTTTATATTCGTTAATTTAACCGCATAATCCTGATGTATAATTTCATATATACAATGAACAAATTATTAGTATTATGAAAAGAGTCATTGGATAGATAAAAAGATTCATTGGAATAATGATTCTATTCATTATTTTTTAATGAATATAATTATATTGTAATAATGAATATGGTCGTTACTTAATGACTACGTGTTTATAGTATTAACGAAATTTTCATTGAATCAATGTAAAAAAAGTCAATGATTGGCGTTCGTTGGTACTGTGTACAATATTTTTTTCAGTGTGGGATAAAATTAAACAAATCACTATTCCCAAATTATACACACACCCAAACTTATATGGAATCACCTGCTATTTCTTATTATTTCGGGCGATTTTAAAAAAAACGAACACACGAAGTCAAACAATATTTATTTTAAAACAATTTAATAACAAATACATAACAATTAAATAAAACAATAACGTATTTAACAAACAAATTGAAAGTAGTTGTTTTAAAGTCAATACCATACAAAATTTCAATGTCAAACGAATAACGTTTAACTTAATTTAATTTATTTTTTTTTGTATTTTGTGGTAGTCAGTGTTATCACCTCTAGTCCTTATGCAAGCTTCAGTTTGCGTGGGCGCGCTCCTAATCAAATATCAACATTTTGTTGTGGTAGGTTGCTCCATCCTTTAAAAGCAGCTTGTACTAGCCGTGCGGTGTTTTGTGGATTATGGCGGCGAGCTCTAATTTTTCTTTTAAGCGTATCCCACAAATACTCTATAGGATTAAGCTCGGGTGAGCAAGCAGGCCACTCCAAACAAGGGATACCTTCTGCTTTAATGATGTCTGTAGTCACTCTAATGGTATGTAGAGGTCCATTATCATGCAATAAAATTAAATTTTCTCCTGTTGCGCCTCTCCAGAGCCTGACTACAGGTTATCAACATACCTGTGAGCAGTTAAAATTGATTGTATGAAAATTAAAGGAGTTTTTTTACGGATCGCAATTCCTCTCCAGAACATTACACTTCCCCTTGTATATTTGTGAACAGATCTGACAGTTTTCGCTCTTGCTTGTCTTCCTCGACCTCTAAGTACACGATTTCGTGGGTCATCTGATTTTCCATCTGATTACATTAAATCCTGACTTTTTTTTGAAAATAGCACATTTTGTCAATTCCCAATGTTCCAGTTTTAGTGGTGAAGACACCAATTTAGGCGATCAATCTTGTTCTTCCTGGATAACTCGAGAACCTATAACTGTCACCTGCTGTATACTTCTTGGTGCGAACTCTTCTTCTTATCCTTTCAACTGAAACAGATACACATGTAGCTTCCAAAAGCTGCCTTTGGAGCTGCAGGTGAGAAATGGTTGGGTGTCTTCCAGCTGATTGGACAATTAAACGATCATGGAGAGCCGCTATTACTTTTGGCGACTTTTCCTTGCTTTATTTTTGAGCTTTCCTAGTTCCTGTTACCTAGCATAATATGTTTTGGACAGAACGCCCTGTATTACGCCTAGCTCTGCAGCTATATCCATCTGAGAACATTACTTTCTCCACAAGACCAATAATCTTTCCTCGTTGTAAGTTCTATAACCCCACATGAGGCATATTTTCGTTTTTTGACGCAAAAATTAGTTTATTTATTTTCGTTCAATTTGCAACTCAAGCAAATAATCTATACCGTACCGGGCTGTACTATCCGATTGTCTTGTATATTTGTTTATTTTCAATAAAAACCTTTAATCTTCGCAACAATAACAAGTTTTTTCAAAATAAATAAATATTACTTTGAAATACATGGTGATTCCATATAAGTTTGGGTGTGTGTATGTATGTAATTATGTATATGTAACAGGTATAACAATAAATAATAAACAAACTAAACATATTATTCTACCATAAAATTAACATAAAAAAATGAACAAGTAGGAAAAAGAACAGATTTTAAAAACTATTTTTTATATTTTAATTCTGCCATTCTCAATAATATCATTTTTTTCTTTAAAATAATATATAAAAAAATATACAAGTAGAATGACTTTTCAAGTAGTTGATCAATTACGCAATACGTAGCAACACTCTTCTATGTTTAAATGCACGCACACTGTAATCTGTAATAGGTACTAAACCAACGTTACCAATCTTCAAAATGGTGACACTACTGATATGCACAGCGTGCTCGCGCGCCGTCTCTAGACCCGTCGCTCCTTCAAAATTTTCAGAGCTAGTCCCGAGCGAAGCGAGGTTTCTCCTGCGTACCGTTTACCAGTGCCAGTATTGGTAACAGCATAATAATAGATTACGTGCCATGGATTCACATATCTCGCCAATATTTTCGTGCGTCTAGTTGGCTATTTACTGAATTAAATTAGGTACTATTAACAATGATAAAGAATGTCAGAACATCACATAAAGGTGGACACACAATTAAGAGTATATCTGATGCCGAATGGGAACAACATTTTAAGGAATTATTGGTAGAAAAACAACCACAATACATAACAAGAATACAAGAAAAAGAGAATGATATACAGAGTGAACACGAAATACAACTAGATAAAACCAAAGTGGAAGAAGCTATTAAAAATATGAAATCCCGGAAAGCACCCGGAGCTGGAGGAATTAATCCTGAATTAATAAAATATGGACCACCCAAACTATGGGATATGCTTAAAAATCTTTTCGAAAGATGCCTGAATGGAGAAAAAGTACCAGATGAATGGCTAACATCACATATTACTCCCATACATAAGAAGGGACCTAAAAATAACCCCAAAAACTATAGGGGAATTGCAGTCATCAGCACCATTGGAAGATTATACTCCAGGCTATTAAGAAATGAAATAGAACAAGAAATTCAAGGAAAGCAAGCTGAAGAACAAGCTGGTTTTCGTGCGGGACGTTCAACGGTAGACAATCTCTTCACTTTAAAAATAGCACTAGAAAAAAGAATACAAAGAAATCAGGAAACCCACATCGCTCTTATCGACCTAGAAAAAGCCTATGATAGTGTCCCCATTATAGAACTCTGGAATTCAATGAAAGACATCGGTATCGATGGAAAACTCATACAAGCAACTAGAATGTTGTATGAGACCACTAACACCAGAATCAAAAACGGCAAAAATTTCACTGAGGCATTTAATAATTCAAAAGGCCTCCGACAAAGATGTTGTCTATCTCCCACTCTCTTTACAATATACCTTGACCAGTCCTTACAGAGGTGGACAAAAGCAGTAAAACCGATGGGACTGAAAGTGGGAGATGACTCCCTATTTACATTATACTTTGCGGACGACCAAGTTGTAATAGCCCAAGATCAAGATGACTTAAGCTATATGATACGGAAGCTAAATGAGTATTACCAACAGGCAGGATTAGTAATAAATATGGATAAGTCAGAATACTTCACAGTGGGAAACGAAGACATTGAAAACCTACCATTGGAACAAGGACATATTGTTGGTGTGAAACAATGCAAATATTTGGGAGCTATATTTAACAAACGGGGAAATAGTGAAGATGAAATACAACACAGGATCAATAAAGGTAGAAGCATCACTAGATCCCTAAATTCAATTTTATGGGACAAAGATATCAGGAAGGAAACAAAGAAAAGAATATATGAAAGTATAATGAAGAGCGCTACAATCTACGGTGCAGAAGTTTGGGACATAAGTGCAAGAAATAAAAAGAAGCTACTTAGTACAGAAATGGACTTCTTGAGTAGAAGTTGTCAGGTTTCCAGATTAGAACATGTAAGAAATGAAACAATTAGAGAACGTATGAAGGTGGAAAAAACTATAATGGACGATATTGAAAAGAGACAGCTGACATGGTTCGGGCACGTTAAAAGAATGAATGAAACTCGCTGGCCGAGAAAAATATTAGAGTGGGTCCCACCGGAGAGAAGAAGAAGGGGACGACCACGGAGGAGCTGGAGGGACAATATTCAGGACGCAATGGATTCGAGGCAATTAGATGAAGATACGTGTTACGATAGAAAAAATTGGAAGCTGGGTATGGAGAGGCGGCGACAGCCGTAGAAATCCATTATATATATACTATTAACAAGTATTTCTGTTGGTAAAAAATATAAATGGAATTATTTCGTAGTAGTCATAAAATATTTATTTGCAAGATTTGTAACTGTTACCTATGGTAACAGTGGTTACATGGACGCTTCGCCACTGGTTATCTTTGAGTTTTTTCCAGCATTCCTCGATGTTGCCGTTTTCTAATATTTCATTCTCAGCAATCTTCTCTGATATTATTCTTCTGTATGAGTATTGCGTGGATTCCGTATTTCGTCCTTCGTGGAGAGAGTAGCTCTGCGGTTACCACAGCCGGTCTTAAGGGATAAAATCTGGGGTGATTGGCAAGGTTAGCAACCTACCAATCGTAAAAACGAATACTGCTCAAAGAAACACTGTGAAGCCTCCGAACTGAATTGAGAATATGAAGACGAACACGGCAAGAAATAGCAACTGTCAATGAAATAAAATATCACTTTATATCCATGAACCAATTGAAATTATTATCATTTACACGTCAGTCAGATACAGCACTTTAATTACTTAAACTTAGATTACTATACAGGGTTTAACAAAAATACAGGTCATAAATTAAATCACATATTCTGGGAACAAAAATAGTTCGAATGAACCTAACTTACCTTAGTACAAATATGCAGATAAAAAAAGTTATAGCCCTTTGAAATTACAAAATGAAAATCGATTTTTTCGAATATATAGAAAACTATTAGAGATTTTTTAATGAAAATTGACATGTCGCATCACTATGGCAAGAGCATCTTAAAGAAAAATGATAGTGAAATTTGTACTTCCCATAAAAATTTTATGGGGGTTTTGTTCCCTTAAACCCCCCCAAACTTTTCTGTACGTTCTAATTAAATTATTATTGTGGTACCATTAGTTAAATTCAATATTTTTAAAACTTTTTTGGCTCATAGTATTTTTTCGATAAGGCATTTTTTATCGAGTTGTGGCTTCTTTTTTAATATGTTTACATAAAAATTTTATGGAGGTTTTGTTCCTTTAAACCCCCCAAATGTTTGTGTACGCTTCAATTAAACTATTACTGGGATACCATTAGTTAAACAAAATGTTTTTAAAACTTTTTTGCCTCTTTGTATTTTTTCGAGAAGGCAACTTTTACCGAGATATGGCTTCTTTTTTAATACGGTTCAAAATATACCTAAAAATGTAAATCATACATAAATTTTGATATTATTACCAAGTCTCCATAATCGTAGGTACTTAATATACAAATATGTGGTGGATTTGACAAATATTCAAAATATCTCGATAAAAACTGAATTTTCGAAAAAGTACTAAGAGCCAAAAAAGTTTTAGAAATATTGTGTTTAAGTAATGGTACTACAATAATAATTTAATTGGAACGTACACAAAAGTTTGGGGGGGTTTAAAGGAACTAATCCCCCATAAAATTTTTATAGGGTGTCCAAATTTCACTATAATTTTTTGTTAAGATGCTACTGTCATAATAGTGCCATATGTCCATTTAAAAAAAAATCTTTAATAGTTTTCGATATATTGGAAAAAATCGATTTTCATTTTGTAACTTCAAAGGGTTGTAACTTTTTTTATATGCATATTTGTACTAAGGTAAGTTAGGTACAATCAAACTATTTTTGGTCCCAGAATATGCGATTAAATTTATGACCTGTATTTTCGTTAGACCCTGTATTGTTTGATACTCATTTTATTAGAATTTTAAATATGCGAATTTAGAATAAAATACTGCCTTAGTACATTTGTTCAATCACTCTGTAAATCCTCTTTACTATCACAATATTCATAATTCATATCCCTACGACCCCAATTTATCCAAAATGTCAGACCTATGTTCTGCGGTAATTGCGACAAGGGGTTCATATTATCACACAGTAATTAATCTTGAATTTCTAACTGTTAAATATTTAAATAAACAATATCAGATACAACCGTTTTCGTTTACAATTTAAGTATAAATTCGTGTATTGTTAGCCCGTTGATTTTTTTTTCAAAAAAGGGTAAAATTTTTTTGAAATAATAGATAATATGATGGCAATTAATCTTGCATTTTTAACTGTTAAGGCCAGTTGTTCGAACGCTATCAAAAATGGAATAAACTGATCATTATCAAATATTTAATTACTGTCACCAAATGTCAATGTCAACTTTGTTTTGGTCGCTGAAAACATAATTGATTACAATTATGAGATTTATTAATCAATTATGTTAATAATTGTTAGGTTAATTAATAATTAATAATTAATTAAAATAAGAAAATCTACGGTTTCGTTTTGATTTAAATCTGTCTCCCTCCATCCTTCTATAATAATTAATTAATCAAGCAATTATGTCAATTTTAATAATGATAATTAACATAATTGATTACAATCAACTGATTGACGCACGAACGAGGGGTGTTGTTATTTGATGGTTGTTAAGGACTTTGAAGGTTGTAAGACTTAATTATAATCAACTTCTTGATTAGCGTTTGAACAACCGGGCCTAAATATTTAAAAATTGTGGCTATGGGCTATTCCACGAATATACGACTGTCTTGGATTACGCGACAACGCATATTTTAGTGTGCAACATAAGAAGTGCGAAAGTAAATGGCTTTAATAATTGTTCCAATAAACAACAATGTATTTTGCAATTTACTTTCATTCTTCATAATTTGCAGAGTAAAATATTCGTTGTCGAGATAATCCACAACAGACGTATGTTCGTGGAATAGGGTATAACAAAATCATAGTGTTTATTTTCCTCTTTTATATCGATTATAAATTTTGTGTCGTTTATTTATACTTGTATTTAAAAATTAGTTCTTTTCGTTACATTTTGAGATTTTACGTTATTAAAACATGATCTCTTGGAACGCAAATCTATGCTGCGCTTCACCCTTCTAGACTATTTCTGGTATTTACATCAAGAGCAAAGTAGAACGTTAATGAAATAAAATCCACATTTTGTGAACTTTGCCCTCAAAGGAAAAGGACGTAATTAGAAACTAAATAGTAAAGTTCTTTAGAAGTAGCTACTTTTATTTTCATATTTTTTCCAGGAAGTTCTTTTGCGAAACCCAACCAAAGAAAATGTCGAAAGTGTCTTCGTTTTATTTTTATTAATAAATGAGTTTAGAAGGTAATTGTTCATAAAATAGTTTAAATTCAATATAAATTACGACAGTCTTTTATAAACAAGAAGAAAAAAACCTGATAATAAACTGTAAATTGTTAAAGCTGTGGTCATCATATTAAAACGAATTAACGGGATAATAAAAAAAAAAGAATGTGTATGTGTGTGTACTTTGTACGCAAGTAAGCAGTTATACTTCTATTATATGATTTCAAAGAAATTAATATACTTTAAATAGTTTATTTATACATTATTTAAATATTAAACTCATAAACTGTATAAAAAAATAAAAAAAGAAAAATTTGCATCGGGAATCGAACCCGCGTATGTTAAGAGTGATTTGGTTTGGAATCAAAGCGCCTTAGAATTTGCCCACGCCCGACATGTGGGAAGATAGACCAACTAAACATTTTAAACTTTTTGTCAGTTCTGAATTTAATCAAATTACAAAAGTCTAAGTTTTCAGTCTAATGGCATATAAAGTCTCGGCATCCGTATGGCTTGCAAATTGTAGAAGCCTCGGAGGTGTAACCAGAGAAGTTTCCCATTGTTTTCATTCTGGTGGGATGTAGAGTAGCATTATGTTGCTTTATATGCCATTAGACTGAAAACTTAGACTTTTTATAGCAGTTGCCGCTAGGGCATCTATGCCATTTCGTTCGTTGCGATCCGTGGCTGCACGCCGGGGTTTGTTTTGGTTGGATCGGGGAGAGCAGCATATGTGCCTCCTGATGAGAGACTAATAAGTTTAGAAACCGGTAGAGGTGCTTGCGGCACTCTCTGATTGGACTAGAATATCGCGCGGCTGTAGTTTCGTGTTGCAACGACATTGAAAATGGTTATTCATTTTTAATCAAATTAGTTTGATTTTTGTGGAATTGAAATATTAAAATACAACAAAACATAGAGTAAGAAAACAATATATTAGTTGAAGATTGGTAGAAATTTTGTTGGTAATCAAATTATGTAAATCAAGGCATTACCTAGAAGGTAGGTACTTACATTTTACATTTTCCAAATAGGTACCTATGTAATTTTTTACTACAATACTGAAACATTTAAAATTACGTACCTGTTGCTTTTAAAAACTATTTAAAAAGTCACTACAATTATAAACTTGCTTTTGTCTCTGTCCTCACAACACTAAAAACTAATAAACACAACATTTGTTTACCCATAGCCGCAGTACCGGTGCTAGGGTATAAGGTGCCCGCCTGCAAAATTACCATAAGCGCCTTTGAGTTTTTTAAAATTTAGGTCTATATTTAAAAAGGCGTCAAAATGGACAGAGAAAAGCTCATTTTGGCGCCCTCCAAACAGGGGCGCCCGCCTGCAATGCACCCCTTGCAGGCCTGTTATCGCCGGGCCTGCATAGCCGCCATATTGAAAAATTATTGACAGGTCATTGTAATTACCCAATCAGAGATGTATAACACTTCAGCTGCGCCCAGGAACAAGACTTTTGATGAATTCGCGCACATCTAAATTTACTCCCAACGCGCCTAAAGAAGTATAACTTCAAAAATTAAATATTTACTAACATGAATATTCACAAAAAATAGAGTTATAAAATAAAATAATTAAACGTGTTATTGAAACTATACACTTGTGGCATTGTAGTTTTTATTCTATCAATACAAGAAATTACATAAATTATATGTTAAGAGTAAAAGGAATAATCGATAAACAAGAGAACACAAACAAAATTAAAAAAGAAAGAATAAAAATATGGAATTAGCACTTTGAAGAAAATATGTGCCATGCACGAAAAAACAGAAGGCCAAAAGGAATTGCGTGGGCCAAATGTGAACATAAGGAACATTCGAGGAAAGAAATTTGGACCGCAAGAAGAACCAACGAGTCTATTCTTAGACAGCTACACGTTGCAAGTAGGCTTCGAAACATTGTGACCAAAAAAATCACCGCTTACTTTGATCATGTGGTCCGTAGAGATGATCTGAAGAAGCAGATATTGCTAGGGATGGTGCAAGTAGCTAGAGCTCGGGGAAGATAACGAAGAAGGTATGTGGACTACTTGACAAAAGAGGTCCGAGCTCCACTACACCTTTGCTTCAAAGTTGCAGACGATAGAATATAGATCGAGATAGTTTAAGAGCACTAATTAATAATTGAAGGTGGCACAATGTCCTAATTGTACGACAGACTAGGAAAATGATAAAGAAGAAAAGCAATCTAGTCAGCAAGTGAAGTTTTTCATAAAGCTTTCAGATTAGTAGCGTACCGATAGATCCGCGGGTCCTTGTTGCCGTTGAAATGCGGGCCCCCACCCAATAAAAACACACATTGTACATCAAAAATGTTTAAACAACATTAAATATAAATTACCATATAAAAACTCAAGCTAATTTAAAATTTATAAAAGTTTGAAGATAATTTTGGACTAATCCAAAATTATCTTTAAGGCTATTCCGCAAATTAAAAAAAAATTAGAGGGTCCTGTAGAGAAAATAAATACCTTTCAATTGATGTGCCACTCGACTACACTTGCTATTTAAAAAAACTGGTGGCCTAATGCTGGGCAGGGAAAGGGGAACGAATTTTGCATGAAAATTCGTCCCCCCTTAATACAAATTGACATGTTTTTTTTAATTCTGAAAAAACTCTTGGTTTCTGAGTTACTGGGGTGGGGGTCAAATTTTCGGGAATACTCTGTATAATACAATATATGAAAAAATGTTTGTCCGACAAATATATTGGGCATTTGAATAAGTCCGACACGTAGAACATGTCAAATGACAAGATTTATGTTATGTGATAGATAGCAGTCTGATTTTTTGCATGAGAGTTTAATGAAAGGGTAACAAATCAATTGGAAGTTCTGTCTGACAAAATACATGGGACGTTCTCGTAGTCTGACGTTCGAAACCTGTAACCTGTTCCACAATTAAAACTTTCCCTATTCCAGTGTTCCCGTACACCAAAGTTTGTCCGACTAGACACCGTTAAGCTATTAACAAATTTTCAACTTACTCGTACTATTAATAAACATTTTCTGGTACGCGGGATCTAGGCCGGTCCAGTGTCCAGTTAAAATAATTATTAAAACCTGAATATCGGAAAACAATTTTTAAAAAATGAACATTAGAATGCAATTTATGTCAACAAACTAGATTCTCAAATTGCATATACTAATATGATATGTATGATATATTGATAAATAAGTTAAATAATTACAAAAAAAAACCTCTAGGGCAGAGATAAAACGCTCAAATAAAAAAGAGCGAAAATAAGACCTTGGATAACGGTGAGGTAGATATCTTTAGTCAAACGACGAGATTTTCTTAAAAAGAAATTAATAAAGCAATTTTCGCCAACACTTAGAGATAGGCGGAAATTTCGGCTCCAATGTATTTTAAATGTATTCATTTTTTTCGAGTCCTAAGAAAACTAGTAGGTATTTTTTAAAAATTTAAACGCAGAATGAAAAATGAAAGATTACGTTACTACCGAGGGCCGAAAGTCCATGAAAACTTCTATGTTTATTTTAATAAGTTAAAGGGGGGAAAAAGATAAAATTGAGTGTGATTTTTAATTTCAAATAACTCATTCAAAATAAAATTTTTATTTTTTCAAGGGACTTTCGGCCCTCAGTAATAAGCTGGCGGTAATAAGATACCCGATGGTATCCAATAGACGCCGTAGGCTGCGTACAACGTGTATTGGAGACCACAGCCTTAGATCACGGTCTTAGCTCTTAGATATTTCAAACTGAAACTGAACTGATTAAACTTACTAACTGCAGTGACTGCTTCCACACAGGAATAGCGAAAGTTCTGATACGTATCTGTTAGTTACGTTGTCCTCACTTTTGTCTATATTTAGAATTTAATTTCAGTTATTTCAGAGGAATTACCTAAAAGTAGGTAAAAGCTGAAGAATGAAGCTTACATAAATACGAACAAAAGTAGCATCGAGCGTCTAATTTATTTTCTTGGGATTATTTTTATAACCCTCCTATTGAATATCTCAATTTCCAAATTTCTACAACTTTGTAGTTTACAACAACTATTCATGGATCGTGTTGATATAAACACAAGTGTTTGAGTTATTAGTAGGTACAGGCGGTTATTTTTTAAATAAGTGTTGAAACCAGGGCTTCGGTTTAAGTAGGTAAAAAGAGTACAGAACCTGACAAGAGCGTTCACTATGTTTCTTAATAAATTTTGTTTTCAAATTCTTTGATAAATAGGTATTCTTCGTTTTTATTTATAATTACCTACACTAAAATAAAAATTTATGAAGCAGTTACATTGCCTAGTGTGTACTTGTGTAGTTCAAAATGTTCCCATCAAATTATAAAAAATGGCGTACTGAGCATGGTTCGGCGGAACCATGCTCAGTATGCTACTGTTTCAGATTAATAAACAGTACACAGGTAAAGATAACTAGTTGATATCTCTATGTCAACATATTTGTTTTATCTAACGTGTCCTGGAGAAAGTAGCAGGAATAAAATAATATCTCAGATTGTCTCTCTCGAAAGTGAACAGGAGTGCTTCGGACAAGAACTGTGAGTTTGAAACTCAACTTTATATAGCTCTCTTCTTAATTAAAATCTCCAATTTTTGTTGTATGTATTATAAAGTAAAATTAACGGCCACTATCATAGATACGGCCGTCAAGGATCACTTGCAAAACAGTAGTGGAAGCCCTTTACAACACAAATTAGTTCGCAACACAAAATTTATTCTACCGCCTTGTAATCAACCTGAGTTAGTCGCTCTTAAATTGTCGTTGAAGTACATCCCTTGTCACATTTGGAGTGGGGAGGAGGCGGCGACGTGCAGGCTCGGATTAAGCGGTTTCGGAAACGTCAAAATTTCGAGAGGAAACGATTAACCATGCGAAAGCCGTGAGCGGCATGACCGAAAATTAATTAATTTGGTATCTCATAAACTATGTAGCTTGGTAATAGATTATTTGGTGTATTGTTGTAGATCCATAAAAGAAATGCCTGGTGCCAAAATGCCAAAATCCAAATGATAAAATATGAAACAGAGATTTTTGACAACTAACTCCAGGTGTTGAAGGTTCGGGAGAACTAACTCTAGAGGTTGATGTTTGGAGAGAACTAACTCCAGATACTGATGGTTGGGGTTCATTAGCTGTTGTCATTTGCTTACTAGGACCAGGAGAAGTAACGGTAGCAGTGTGTAGAACCAAAGTTGAAGGCTCTTGTTGAGAGTTGGTTTTGGAACATGACGTTGATCTATGGGAAATATTTGAAGCTTCAACAAGAGGCCTTTCTGTAGTCTCAGATGGTGCAAATAAATGATCAGGAAATACATGCCTATTAAAAAAACAAACCCCGATCTTTTCAAATCTTTTCACAGCAGTGTCTACGGATGCAGCTTTTTTGAAAGAAGCGTTGAAAAATTTTCTTACTTGATAAATTGTGATAACTCGACCAGGATGGTTTACTAACCACTTTCTTACTTTCTGTTCGTAAAAAGTGCTCAGAGGAGCCATGAAGGTTAAATTAAGAGGCTGTAACCCATGAGTTGTGGGTGGGGGAAAGCACAGCAAAATCACATGTTTTTCGCGTGCTAGATTGATAAGATCAATGTGCTTTGTGTGCGAGTTTAGCCCATCAAGTAGCAACAATAATATTTTTTCAGGAGTTGGATTGGCGAATTCCACAAATTTGTTAAACCAGACCAAGAAGGCATCTTTGTTTATTCACATAGATATCAATTTTATTGAAATCGAAAAAGAGTTGTGTAAAACGGGAACTTCCCCATTTTGCACTACCAGGCAGGTCCCCATTTGACACGACTGTGTCGTTATCTAATCAATATGGCGTCTCAGTGATTGTAGTTGGAATAACCTTATAGCTAAAACATGAAAATGCTTCCATAATAGAGCTATGCTTTTTCTCATGAGGATCTTTCAGTGCGTCACAGTTTTTCGATTTCTTTCTAACTCATTAAATTGTATGTGACAGAAAAAAACGCACGTCGGTGATTACATTTCGTCGGTGACATTTATAACATTTATTCTAGTTGTCAATAGATGGCGCTATAATCGAAAATAAAATAATTTGCGAATTATATAATATATCTACGAATATAATCTGAACAATTTAAAAGACTATACAAATCAAAGAAAATACCATTTTATAAATGCAATAAACAAAATTGATTTGTTTTTATGCCAAATTGCAAATAAAATTTGACAACTGTCAGATTTAACTACAATGTCATGTCACTAAAATGTATAATATATTATCACGGACTTACCTTTTTTTCTATCATTTGTGACGCACTGAAAAATGCTCATGAAAAGAAGCATAAATGAGATTATGCACTCACTTCATCTCTTTCTGGACGTGGTATATACTTATAATGATAAAGCTTATTATGAAATTGTAAAATAAAAACGAGGAAACTTTGATTCATTTTACTGTACGAACAAACAAACACATGACACTGCGACTCGGCTCAAACTGCGGTTGTAATGGCCAAGGATGTTAATACTGCATTTCACCGCTTGTAGCCACACTTATCAGAGAGTTACCGACTGTCCATATTTTAACCGCTATCCCCATTTTGTACAACTCTCCCCTACCGATGATACAAGCATAAAATACAAAGTTAAGAAATGAATAAACTCAACCGAAATTGGAATAAAATAATTATTTGAATATAAATTTCAAATATGTGACGTTTATAACGTTACAGAGTTTTTCTGTAAAAACCCAGATAAACATTTAATATCTGCTCCTCAAGACCCAAAAACCTATAAATAAAATATATAACTAATCCGAATCCGACACTGGACAGAATCTTCAGATGTTGAGGATCTTGCATGCAGTCATGCAGGAAACGACGTTAATTGCCTGTCCTGTCGTTCAAAGGTCCTACCTACAGCTACGGTTGTGAGGGAGAGGAAATAAGAAGGAATAGCAACAACAGAAACATATTTTCGCAAATACTAACTAAAACACGCAGGTGACCCAATTCGCGAAAATGACTGACGTCTTTCCGGAAACAAATTAGTTTCCGGAAACTTTTTTTTCATTTCAGTCAGAAAAACACATTATATTATAAGAATTAAGATGTTACGTTAGTATTTCTTATTTTAAACATTTTCTAAAATATATACTAAATAGCCAGGGATCCCAGGCTCATTTTTACAATTTAGTACTAAAAAGCTAATTTTTCGTGAGCAGCTTCATTATGACGAGACGCTCAACTTTTTTCCAATAATTTTCCTTTGCGGTAAAAAGGGGTGCTAGTATGATAAGTTTAAGTGATTTTTTGAACATGTTATAGCCTGATTCTTTAGCAATACCACTGTAATAATATTGTTGCTAAAGAGGTAAGTTTTCATTGTATACCGGGTGTACCAATCAAACTGTGTTTTTTTCTCAAAGTTCGCATCACCCTGTGGAATATTCTAGCATTTATAAAATACTGAAATTAAAACTGGGCTATAGCCTCAGGTATTCTTAACATTCTGTTTTTTGATTCATTCGTTTATGTTGGATAATAAAAAATTAGGTACTTTAACAACTAGACATGTTCTTCATCAATACACGGTGTTTCTAAATAAGTGCGACAAACTTTAAGGGGTAATTCTGCATGAAAAAATAATGACCGTTTGCATCCTAAACGTATGTCCGCAAATGTTTCGTTTACGAGATACGGGATGTTGAATTTTTTCTTACAAACTGACGATTTATTTATTGCTTTAAAACTAGTTGAGATATGCAAATAAAATTTGGTGGGTTTTAAGACGTAGTTATTGCACATTTTTTGACATACAATTAGAATTTAATATTCACCATTAGCGCGCATACGTGTAATATGACCGATCATATTACCCGTATGCACGCTAATGGTGAATATAAAATTCTTATTTTTATGTCAAAAAATCCACAATAACTATCTCTTAAAACTAACCAAATTTTATTAGCATATCTCAACTGGTTTTAAAGTAATAAATAAATCGTCAGTTTGTAAAAAAAATTCAACATCCCGTATCTCGGAAACGAAATATTTGCGGACATACGTTTATAAAGCCAACTGTCATTGTTTTTCATGCAGAATTATCCCTTAAAGTTTGACGTACTTATTTAGAAACGGCGTGTATTGATGAAGAACATGTCTAGTTAAAGTACCTAACATTTTTATTATCCAACATAAACGAGTGAATCAAAAAATAGAATGTTAAGAAAACCTGAGGCTATAGTCGAGTATTAATTTCAGTATGTTATAGATGCTAGAATATTGCACAGGGTGATGCGAACTTTGAGGAACAAACACAGTTTGATTTGTACACCCGGTATACAATGAAAATTTACCTGTTTAGCAACAATATTATTACAGTGGTATTGTTAAAGAATCAGGCTATAATATGTTCAAAAATCACTTAAATCGGCCAACAGGTTAGGAAATTCGAGATATCAAAAATGACCAAATTTTTAAGTGGGCCGATTTCTATGCACGTAAGTTTATTTTACTATTTTGTAATTTTACGAAATTTCATTATTATTAATAAAAATTAAAAATTATTTTATAATCACCACGCGAATGAAGAGGAATGTCACATTTTTTTTATACATTATTGTGTCTCAACTACAAGGTTATTGACACTGGGAAAATTTTGTTACTTTGTTACTATAAATTTTACATTGTATTGTAATTTTCTTTAAAGAGAACGTTAAATTTTGTAATACAAATTCGTTTACCAAAGAAAATCTAGTACACTCTGAAGATGTTTTAATTGGTTGAGGATTACATTCGTTAAAGACATTGTACCTAAGTATAGAGTATTTTCTTCGTTCTTGTTGGAACTTGATACACTGTGTAAGAATTTTGTTGAACGGTTAATGAATTTGTCACATTAAAATGAAGTTATATGCTTCTAGTTTCTAGTGGATATATTTATGATCCAATAATTTCGTACATACGTTGAAATCCTTGATGACATATAGTAATTTCAAAACGTTGTTATATACTTGGCTTGGTCTTTGTCACTATATCCGGGAATCATGTAATATATTTTGAACATATTAGTCCAGGGTAATAAGGTTTTCTCCATGACACTCGAGCAGCCAGGGTACTGAAGCGTTTTTTCGACAGATAATACCTATGAGAACAAATTGTAACTATTTCCTGCGTAGGATCTGGCGACCATTTTTATTTATAAACAATTAAGTGTCAAAAAATGACATTTTTCCCTTTTTTCTTCAAATCAATGGAAAACAGTGAAACTTATGGTTTTTTTAGTACAAATATCTTTGAGAATATGGAAAAAGCTTTAAAATGACGTATTACAAAGTTTGATATACTCATTTATTGTTAATATAATTGCGAAAAAAGGTCGGAATTGCAAAAAAAATAATTTCACAATATCTATTGTAAAAGTTAGTATACAACTTTGAAATTTTTGGCATATAAGGGCTCTTTGGTGCTTAATATGTGATAAAAATTTCATAGCGATTCATTCAATTGTTTAAATTTTATTCAAATTGTTTATCCCAGAGAGCATTTTTTTGCAATAACATAAGTCAGAAAAAAATGACGTTAGAACCATTTCACAGGTGTCAAATGGAAGAGCATGAGCTATATTTTCAATTTCGTTTAAAAAAAGCGAATAAAAAATGCATTTATTAGTAATAAATAATTATGCAAAAGTATCGTAAATCTTTCCTTATAAACTTTTTATTTTGTTATATAAGAAATTATACAGTGCTAGTCAAAAGTCCGTACCCCCCTCGTATCTTTTGAACGGTTATACCTATAATAGTGAAATTTGGAGGGAGGAAATAAACGAACATAGGCTTCTTAACTAGTCATGACAGGTGACGTAATAGTGACAGATGACTTAACAGCGCCACTGTGACAGATAATTTTAAATGGGACCTTATGGCAAGTGATACCTTGTTTGAAAGGTATTCAAAATACCTATTCAGTCATACTAATTTTGTTTGAGTTTAAGCTAATTTTGATGAATAAATGAAATAAATATAAAATTTGAGTTTTGCATTTAACTAATAAAAATTTAAAATTCTGCATTTAATTACTTGTCAAAAAGGTTGACGTTGACGTAAAAACTACTAGAGAATTGAAAAACGTCAATCTTTTTGACAAAAAAACCATAGGCGGACAGTTGAATTTTTATTAATTAAATGCGAAACTAAAATATTATATTCATTTAATTTATTCACCAAAATTCAAATCAACTAAAACCCACAAAAAATTAGTATGAGTGAATAGGTATTTTGAATACCTTTCAAACGAGGTATCACTTGCCATAGGATCCCATTTAAAATTATCGGTCACAGTGGCTCTGCAACGTCATCTGTCACTAATACGTCACCTGTTATGACTAGTTAAGAAAGTTACGTCCGTTTATTTCCTCCCTCCAAATTTCACTATTATAGGTATAACCGTTCAAAAGATACGAGGGGGGTACGGACTTTTGACTAGCACTGTATATATTTATTGCAATTTTTATCAATTATGATATAAATAACATTACTTGGTAGTTGTGCACTTAAAACAGGGTAAAAAAGTTATTTTTTTGGAAAAAGTTATTCAAAAAGTTTATAAGGAAAGATTTACGATACTTTTGCATAATTATTTACTATTAATCAATACATTTTTTATTCGCTTTTTTAAACCAAGTTGAAAATATAGCTCATGCTCTTCCATTTGACACCTGTGGAATGGTTCTAACGTCATTTTTTTCTGACTTATGTTATTGCAAAAAAATACTCTCTGAGATAAACAATTCGAATAAAATTTAAACAATTGAATGAATCGCTTTGAAATTTTTATCACATATTAAGCACCAAAGAACCCTCAATTGACAAAAATTTCAAACCTATACACTAATTTTTACAACAGTTATTGCGAAAATATTTTTTTTTGCAATTCCGACTTTTTTCGCAATTATATTAACAATTAATAAGTATATCAAAATTTGTAGTACGTCATTTTAAAGCTTTTTCCATAATCTCAAATATATTTGTACTAAAAAAACCATAAGTTTCACTGTTTTCCATTGATTTGAAGAAAAAAGGGAAAATGCCATTTTTTGACAGTTAATTGTTTATAAATAAAAATGGCCGCCAGATCCTACACAGGAAATAGTTACAATTTGTTCCTATAGGTATTACTTGTCGAAAAAACGCTTCAGTACCCTGGCTGCTCGAGTGTCACGAACAGGGTATATTTTTGTCTTATTACCCTGGCCTATATTTCCAGATTACGTAGACACCTGAAATTTTTAGAATAGACTAAGGGCCGGTTGTTCGAACGCTAATCAACAATGATCATTATCAAATAATTAATTACTGTCAATGTCAACTTTAAAAACGTAATTAATTACAATTCTGAGACTATAATCAATTAATATAACAATAATTATTAACATAATTAATAATAAATCTCAAAATTGTAATTAATTATGTTTTCAGCAACCCAAACAAAGTTGACATTGACAGTTTTGGTGACAGTAATTGAATATTTGATAATGATCATTGTTGATTAGCGTTCGAACAACCGGCCCTTAGAGCCGCTATAGGTGAAAATTCTTAATCATTTTAGGCACGACGGGACCCTATAACTTAGATAGTAGAACCTAAAAGAAAACGTTTGAACACTGTGCCGTCACTTTTCAGTGACACATGCGTCTACAGTGGCGAATCAAACTTTCCACTTATGGACGGGATACATAAATTAAAAAATACCCTCCCTAATTACCAGAATTTAATTTTTTCATTTTTTTTAAGTTTTATGTGATTAAGACATAAGATTCATCGTAATTTTAACCCACCACCCCCTTCTCCCTGCGCCCACCATCAAAAACTTTATTTTTCGATTTTATTTTTTTTTGGTGGGATGCAATCAATTTTAAAATTTCAAAAAATTTACACGCATAGTTAAGGGTTTTATAAAACACGTCTATTTTTTATAGACCTGTAGGTTGAGTGTACATAACCTCAAAAAAATTTTAAAATTTTTTTTTTGAAAAAAAGTATATAACTTTTTTTTGGGGACAGCTGCAGATCTAATTTTTTCTTAGTCTTGTGTATTTTATCAAACACTATATTTCTAATTTTTTCAGATTTTTCTGTAACGTTGGTCACCTTCAAAAATCCAAAAAACTGTTTTTTAAGGGGGTATTGGGGGGTTTGAACGTGTTTTTTGATTTTTAAATATTCTAAAGAACTCAGTTACTTCAAGTTACATATAACCTATAAAAACAAAATTGATTTGATGTATTATGAAGTCTATAAAATAGGGAAAATCCCCCAAAACCCCCCAAAAAACAGTTTTTCGGATTTTTGAAGGTGGGGAGACTTACGGAAAAATCTGAAAAAAATTTAAAATATAGTGTTTGATAAAACACACAAGATTAAGAAAAAATTAGACCGGCAGCTATTCCTCAAAAAAAGTTATACGCTTTTTTGAAAAAAAAAAAAATTCTTTTAATTTTTTGAGGTTATGTTTACTCTACCTATGGGTCTATAAAAAATAGACATGTTTTACAAAAGCCTCAACTATGCGTGTGAATTTTTTGAAATTTTAAAATTGATTGCATCCCACCAAAAAAAAAAAATAAAAACGAAAAATGAAGTTTTTGATGGTGGGGGCAGGGGGAAGGGGATGGTGGGTTAAAATCACGATGAATCCTATGTGTTAATCACATAGAACTTAAAAAAATAAAAAAAATTTAATTCTGTTAGTAAGTTCTGTTAACTTTTAATTTATTTTTCCCGTCCATAAGTGGAAAGTTTGATGCGCCACTGTCGACGCATGTGCCACTGAAAAGTGACGGCACAGTGCTCAAACGTTTTCTTTTAGGTTCTACTATTTAAGTTAGAGGGTCCCATCGTGCCTAAAATGATTAAGAAATTTCACCTATAGCGGCTCTTAGTCTAGAATAGCTAATAACTCGATTAAAATGCAATATTTAACAGCTTTTGTATAGATGCATTGAGTTTTATTTTTTATTTTAATCCATTTTAAATCTAAATAATGTAATGATATTTAGATCTAATTTATGTGTCAAATATTTATCTCAATATATTTTTAAGTAATGGTCTAGTGGCTAGGATACCTGGCTTTGACCCAGGAGGCTCGGGTTTTGTTCCCGGCATCGGAAATACTTTTTGTTTTTAAAATTGACATTTTGATTTGAAAAATGATTTTTTTTATTATACTTTTTATATTGTATCCTATAAATAATAAAAACGTGGTATTATAAAAAGTGTATATTCTTTTTCTATAAAAGTGTAATTATCTAGAAATAAAAATCGATGTTGTGTTTGTTAGCCGTTTTTGTAATTGAAAAAGCAATAGTTTAACATTAGGCGAAGAAATAAAGCACTAAAATCGGCCTTACCTCCGAAAAAAAAACGACAAGACGGATTTTAATAATTCTTTCTGAATTCGATTCGTGAATGCGCCAGGAAACTTTGTGACCTCTAGCCATGAGATAATATTGAGAAACTGCATACAGAAAATGCATTCTTATAGTGCATCTTAAACAGACAATACAAAAATTCAGAACTCGTCAATTATCGGCGGAAAAGAGTTAAGTTTTGTTATTCGGGGGTTTTTGGGGTCGCTGAAAACGAATATGACGTCGGAAGTGATCTCCGTAGTACCTGGTGCCCAGGGCACCTACTGTCTACCTCGTCTTCTGAAATTTTCGGCAAATTCATTAAAACATTAGTCAAAAATCATTACTTGGTGGTTTTGGGCTCGCTGAAAAAGAAGATGACATTAAAAATTATCTCCAGAGTAGCTGGTGCCTAGGATACCTACTTTTTACGTCAATTAATGAAATTTTCGTTATACAGTCAGCCAAACCTCTAAACTTGGAAGTTATTGGATTCACCGAAAGTAAATTTCTGAATGTTAATGGTCTTCAAGGTATGCAATATAGATTGCAGTTGGTTTTAATGCGAATTCTTTGATTTTGTAGTATAAAAATAACTTTACTTAAAAAAATACAATTAAATTAATGGATTTTAATGGATTATTTTCTTCTTCTTCTTCGCTCTCCAATGGACTTATTAGACTATCTGTATTAGTACAATTTACTCCTGCAACATTTTTACATGCAACGGAGCATTTAAGGCCATGTTTTCTGCACCCACATGAATTTTTGCAATCCGTCTTGCAACTACAGAATATCAAATTCATTATACTGGGCAGACCAGGCATTTGAGTCATTTTTATGGGAATTAACGATTTATCCATTAATTTCCATCCCCTCTGTGTTGGATCCAAACTGTCTTCACCTTTCCCATACATCCAACTTTGGACTTGGAAGTAAATCCTTTTTAAATGTTAGGTGAAGGCATCTACAGTAGAAAGTACATAATATACTGTATTTGCCACATACTGTGCCTTGGTGTTGAAAAAATGGCCAACGTCAATTTTTTGCGTTTTGTTTTGTCAATATTAAATTTTAAATAAATCTGTACAGGAAAGTAAAATATTGACATTGGCCCTTTTAGCACTAAGCCACGGATATATTTTAAACAGGAGATCAAATTTTTTATTTTCTCTATTCTCTCCTTCTTTTCATACGCAGTGGTACCATCGATTTTATAAAGATTCATCAATGCTTCCAACAGAAATTAAAGCGCCAAATTAAAAAAAGTGTTATTTTTTAAAGGTATGAAATAAAACTCTATGACGTAGAGGTTGCTCAGAGGATCGTTTTCGATATTAAATCGTTCTCAGCGAGCACAAAACCCCCAAGCATCAAGTTTTGACTAACTAATTATCAAAATTATAGAAAATTTCAGGAGAGGTAAACAGTAGGATACCCATATTCCTTTTCAGAGACCCCAAAACCCCCGAGTGATAATTTTTGACTAATTTTTTAATGAATTTGCCGAAAACTCCAGAAGACGAGGTAAACAGGATCCTGGCAGGATCGCCATATAAAAGAATTCGGTTGTAATGGGTTAGTTGACTAACTGGAGGTGAGGGTTGACTTGGTAAAACACTATTTGTTCATACTTTATTTATTTAATCACTCGATAATTAGAACAGTAACTAGTTGGTGGACGAGAGTCTATATTCTAACTACCTTGATGGTTGAATAATGAATGCTGAATAATGAATGATCTCTTTCTTTACTTGTTACGTTCTATAATCAATCCCAATTGTTTATTATGATTGTTGACACGATTGGACCTAATGAAATAATTATATCAAAATAGCTGACTAAGGTGTTCTTGAAACAAGTGCATCATATTGGGAAATCTGTGTCACCTAGTTATTTACAACAACAGGCAATGTTTGTTTTAAGATATTTAAAAATTAAATGAATATGAGTTGCTTTTATTTTGGAATGATAATATAAATCCTGTACAGTAGGTACCCTGGGCACCAGGTACTCCGGAGATCACTTACGACGTCATATTCGTTTTCAGCGACCCCAAAAAACCCCGAGTAACAAAATTGAAGCCATTTTCGCCGATAATTGACGAGTTCTGTTTTTTTTATTGTCTGTTTGAGATGCACTTTAAGAACGCATTTTTACGCAATTTTTCAATATTATTTCATGGATAGGGGTCACAAAGTTTCCTGGCGCATTCACGAATCTAATGCACAAGAATTATTAAGATCCGTCTTGTCGTTTTTTTTTTGAGTATCGGAAGGAGTTCAATTTTAATTTATCTATTATACATATACCTATTGCTATCTCTTTTTAAATATATTTTTATACTAAAAGAAAAGATAGTTCAGAATTGATTACAGTACAGAGTCCCTACTATGTGCTTATACGTATTTCGGAATAACCGTTTTCTCATCGGAGTACCTGAGTAGAGGCACTGAACTGAAATTGAAATCAAATCCTTTCATCCTTTCGGTGTAATCATGAAAATAATACCAAATATGCTACTAACACCCTCTATCAATAGATAGAGATAGAATACTAGCACCATAGATGGTGCTAGTATCATCTTTGGTAATTATTTTAATAATTAAACCGAAAGGATGAAAGGATTTGATTTCAGTTCAGAACCTCTACCCAGGTGCTCCGATGAGGAAACGGTTATTCCGAAATACGTATAAGCACTTATAGACCAGTAACGATGTGTGAAAAAACGTCTATTTTTGGATGTGAGAGGTGTCATTCGGATTTTTGCAGATAAAGTTAGGTGACACCTTCAGTAATAATAATTGACTTATGCTCCTTCTCAAATATGCCCGGAACATTAATAAAAAAATTAAAATATTTGAAAATTTCAAAAAACGTCGATTTTTTCTGCTTTCTTTGCTTATAACTTTAAAACGATTCGTTTTGGAACAAAGTCGTAGAGAAATAAAATAAAGATAATTGAATTTTGTATGATATACGACTGGTCAAAAATGTCTTAACGTATTATCTTTTCTGCAATATAGCAATAAATACAAAATAAGGGGTCAAAATACGCCTGTTGTTATTCAATGTTTTTAACCACTTTGGTGGCGCTTAGAGCCTTAGTATTTCACTTAGAAAATTCTCTGTAATATACTTAAACCGTGTGCCAAATTTCATTAAAATCGACTTAATAGATTTTGCATAATAAATTTGCAATCTAAATGTTTTTAAAACAGTTCAAATTTTTTAAAATCTTTCTGAACAGAAAGTAGACCATTTAGAAGTTGGCTAATTTATTTACATATAAAGAGGTGCTCTACCTATCTAATACACTTTACAGAATTAAAATCGGATTATTTAAGGGGCCTCAGCAATGTTTTTAACTTATAAACAATTTTTTGGCTTATAAACAAATAGCTTTGTTTAATAATAAAAAAATTAGTTTTTAGCAATGCAAATAATTAAAACCGGTAAAATTTTACTTAAACTTTCAAATGCTGTCAGCAGAATTGCTATTTTATTTTTTAATCAAAATTTATTCGCGTTCAAACATTGCAATTTTTCGATTTTTTGAAAGTTCCACTGCGTTTATCTCGAAAACTATGCATCCTACGAAAAAACTTGTAAGAACATTTTTTGCTTAGAATTACCCAAGAAATACAAAAAAAAAAATGTTTTATTTTGCGAAAAATCGATGTTGTGTAATTCCTCAAGTTCTTTGTTTATAACAATCTTATCGACATCCGGATCAACTGTTACCCAAAAAAATCGTGTTCTACGGGTCAAAAAATACATAAAAATCTTGGGTAAGTCCATCTAAATAAAGGAGCCCGTAGTATCCCCTCCTGGCCACAGCACCAATTTGTTTTCAAATGGGAAATAAGCCACAATTTTACCTAAAAATGATTTTATTAACGTTTCGACGCCCAAGTCGGGTGTCGTTGTCAAAATACAAAATAATACTAAATAAACAAAAATGTTGTTGCTTAGTAAAAAATTCTTCTAATAATTTATTTAATCTGACTCATTTATATCGGCAATTCAGACACGTATTATACATTTTAAAGTAGACGACTTTAAAATGATATTGCCAATATTGAAGAGTTGCGTTCCTGGGACGACTTTACTAAAAGATAGTTCATTCGATTACATGAAATCAATCCCAACTCAAGAATATCCGCCACAAAATATCATAGCATGTGATCTGTTAATACGTTAATCTGTTAATCTGTTTAATCTGTTAAACCCAAATACTTACGATGTCGGGATAGTATCACGAGGTTTTTTCCTGGTTTTCCCTCGTGATTTACTATGGAATCTCTAACGCGAGATATTTCAGTGCCACCGTTGCATTTGGTTGTCATTTTAAAGACAGATCACATACTATGATTTTTTATGGCGGATATTCTTGAGTTGGGATTGATTTCATGTAATCGAATGAACTATCTTTTAGTAAAGTCGTCCCAGGAACGTAACTCTTCAATATTGGCAATATCATTTTAAAGTCGTCTACTTTAAAATGTATAATACGTGTCCGAATTGCCGATATAAATGAGTCAGATTAAATAAATTATTAGAAGAATTTTTTACTAAGCAACAACATTTTTGTTTATTTAGTATTATTTTGTATTTTGACAACGACACCCGACTTGGGCGTCGAAACGTTAATAAAATCATTTTAAGGTAAAATTGTGGCTTATTTCCCATTTGAATATACTTGATTATAAAAATGTCACAAGAAAATAGCTTCAGAACAACACCAATTTGTTTATAAGCCAAAAAATTGTTTATAACTTTAAAGCATTGCTGAGGCTGCTTAAATAATCAGATTTCAATTATGTAAGTGCATTAAATAGGCGGAGTGCTTCTTTATATGTAAAAAAATTGACAAATCTTTGTATGTCCTAGTTCTTGTTGTGCAAGACTTTAAAAAATTTTAATTTTTTAAAAAAAGTTTAGATTGCATAAAAATTTTAATTTTTTAAAAAAAGTTTAGATTGCATAATTATTATTCAAAATCTAGTTAGTCAATTTTAATGAAATTTGGTGTACGGTTTTAGCACATTACAAAAATTTTCTAAGCGAATTAGGAAGGTTCCAAGTGTAACCTAAGTGATGGAAAATCATTGAATAAGGACAGGCTTGTTTTGCCCCCTTATTTTATATTTATTGCTATTTTGCAGCAAGGGTGATAAATTAAGACATTTTTAGCCAATCGCATCTGATAGAAAATTTAATTATCTTCGTTTTATTCCTATACGACTTTGTCCCAAAATGAAACGCTTTAAAGTTATAAGCAAAAAAAGTGAAAAAAAAACGAAATTTTTTGAAATTTTTAAATATTTTATTTTTTTTATTAATGTTCCGGGCATATTTGAGAAGGAGCATAAATCAATTATTATTAACGAAGTTATCACCTAACTTTATCCACAAAAATCTGAATGCCACCTCTCACATCCACCTAAGAACATATCCTTACTGGTCTAATAGTAGAGGCTCAGTACTGTAATCAAATCCCAACGATATTTTTTTTTCGTTTATACTTTATTCACTTTTGTGGATATTAAAAGGAAATAATTCAGTAAGATTATTATTGCGGTGAATGACAAGTCGGGAAATGCAATTTTAGCCACTTTGTTGTGCTTAATTTTTCCAACTTAAAAAGTTCAGAGGATAAATAATTTCGAATTTTATTTCCTAACTCATTTGACTCTAGATATTTTTATACATTTTCCACATTACTAAAGAAACTTGTGCGAATTTCCTATCGAATCCATCTTTATTTCCTGCTTTAATACCCATCGATCACTTTCTCATCTCGTTCTGACTCAAAAACTGGTCGTACATTACAGTTAAGCTCTTTCTTAGAGACGTGTACCTCTATGCACGCTCTACTGTGTTTAAACTCTGTTGCTTGAAAATTAAAAGAAAGAAAAAGGGAAAAAGTCTAGACTTTACAGTCTGTTTTCCATTAAAACGGGACCATTTCCTCAGCTTGTTCTTAAATGCGGGTAATTAAGAAAATGCTCACTAAACATTCACGGATTAAGGGAACTTTTTTTAGACAGTGTTGCCGTATTTATAAGTTTTTCAGGAAATACATGGAAAACGACTGCGATTAAATAAAAAAAATGTGAACAAAATAATTAATTGTTGTGTATTCACTAGCTAACAGAAAGAAAAGAATGCCATTTATTCATAGTTGTAAGTACAATAATAAAGAAATATTCTTAACATGGTTCAAGATATATTAAATTGATTCAACACCTTATCTTGGAGGTAATTTGAAACCATAATATTGAAGTTAAATGTAGACTAAAAACAAAGTTATAAATAACTTTGCGTTTCTTTGATATCATCTAATGGGATACAATTATTTCTTACGATATTTTTCTCCTATGTTTATAATCAATAATATTTTTGATAATTCTATTTGAAACTGTGCCTTCTAACAGAAGATTTGTCTCAATTACCGCAAATTGGTTAAGTTGTGGCCGCGAGTCTTAAGAAATCGTCTCTTTCTCTATGATTTTAATTTTGAACACTATAGATGCATTTTACTCTAAGATATAAATAATAAAGTTTTCAGTGATAATTGAAATTCGCCGAACCGTTTGAGCAACAAATTCTGTTAAACCAAATGACGTATTAAAGTCAATACTATTGTTTGATGAAGATCCAGACCGATCAAGATTATAAAAATAAGAAGTTCTCTAGGCTCAGACAGATTTATAAAGTTTCTATGTAGATAGATAATTATTATGTTTACTTTACGTATTAATAGAATGAAAAAATATGAATAAGAGGTAAGACATTGAGAATTGCAGTATAAGAGCAGGGCCTTATCATCCTAATAATCATTTGTGCAGCTGCGGAGTGTTGTAAATAGGAATATCCTTAATGATTCCCCCCTTTTGCTTATATTGTTACAAGGAAAATAATTAAAGGTAATTAAAGGTAAAATAATATACCTTTTATTATTTTTTATAGGTAATCATATTATGTTACGTCTATTTAGCTAATACATTTAGATATAGATATATCGGTGGATATAATTGTTAGTGTTGATATAATACCTATGTATATTTGATTGCTTTACTAATAGGATTAAGTTATTGTTCAATTTGAAATTAGATTCCATATTATAGTCCAGGAACCGAAGCTTTTCACCTCGCAAATTTTAAAGAATGGATCGATTTGCTTTAAAATTTGAGAATAAGTAGTGGATAGTCCAAGGATCAAAATCTATATGATGCCGAAAGGCGCTTTTACCATGGGGGTGGTTGCCACCCCATCTCGGAGGTGGAAACTTTTTATTACATTTTGACCAGAAAAGTTGAAAAAAATATTCATTCTAAGCTTTTTTTTTATTTTTTTATTTAGCGTATGGACTTTCTCAGTACGATAAATACACAAATATAATATATATACATATATACATATATACACACATATATACACATATATCATTCAAACACCAAAACATAATGAATGAATCTAAATATTAATGTCCAATTTACATAGCCATTCAATTGCATCTGGGGAGCATTCCACAAAATCCTGGAGGTTTCCACGGTAGGCCCGATTTAGGCAATCTGAAACACAATGACTTATGGTCTGTCTAAGCGATCCACAATCACACTGTGGACTTTCTGCACGACCCCATTTGAACAGAGAATCAGCACATTTACCATGTCCGGTACGTATGCGATTAAGCCTCGTCCAGGTGGGCCGGGGCAGACCCGATCCGATGAAACCCTGGGTTGGGGTGGATATCTGAATATAGTCTGCTGCTATTGTTGGCATCCATCTTGTGGACCATTGCCTTTGTATATCATAGGAATCACCAATTGTTCGGGCAGTTCTGATTGGAGGATTTCTAGACCTCAGTCGCTGGTGCTCTTTTGAGATATCTGGTATGTCTTGATGGATTGGTAATTGTATGTTGGCTACAATTTTCTGATACTCTCTCACTAATGCTGCTGTACGGCGTAGATCTGGTGGGGCAATATTGCTCAAAGTAGGCAGCCATCTCACTGGGGTTGATTTTATTGTTCCAGTGATTAATCTCATGGTTTGATTAAGTTGGACATCGATTTTGTTTGTATGTGCACTATTTAACCATACTGGTGCACAATATTCTGCCACTGAAAAAACCAAAGCTAGAGCAGAGGTCCGAAGAGTATCTGCAGAAGCACCCCAAGTTGTTCCAGCAAGTTTTGTTATTATATTATTTCTTGTTCTCAGTTTACCGGCTGCGTTTGTAAGATGGCTTTTGAAGGTGAGTGTTCTATCAAGTGTGATGCCTAGATATTTGGGGTTGTTGTTCCATTCTAAGCTAAAAATGTTCTATACATTTATTTGATAAAATTAATAGTTTTCGATTTATTCGCTATGGAAAGTGTTAGTTTTATATCGAAAACATTAATATTTTTCGATATTACTCATTTACGATTCATTCAATTTTTGCCGTAGAAAAAATTTTTTCAAACCATTTTCTTGGGAATTAAATAACCTACAATTCCATATTAAACATTTTTTCGTATCTCTGATGCTAATCTTTCTATTCTGAAGAAAATGGCATTTTTTACCAAACTACAAAAATTCGTTATTCGCTTTTACCTCCAGTTTTTTAAAAACTCATCATTCTAAGCCAGTCAAACTTCTAGAATCTATTAATAATACATAAATAAAGAAGAATTAATAAGGCCAATGACTAAAAACAAAAACAACGCCAACCTACATTATTATGCTTCCAATAAGATTTCTCCTTTTTTTTTCAAAAAAAATTTTTTTGATTTTTTAACCGTAACTTTTTTATTTCTTATCTTAGAAAGTTTGGTAAAAACGAATTTTGTAGGTTTTTATACGTTCTATATGCCTATTAATATTAAATAATTATTTTTAAAACTCTCAGTCGCAGAAAGAGGTGACTTTGAAAGGGTTGGTAAAGGTGGTTTTTGCATGTTATTACAAGTTTTAATCGTAAATAGCTCATTAAATTTTTGCCGTAAAAAAAATTTTTGCAAACCACGTTCTTAGGAGTTAAATGAGCTACAATTTCATATTTAAACATTTTCTCGTATCTCTGATGATAATCTTTCTATTCTGAAAAAAAGCGTATTTTTTACCAAACTACAAAAATTCGTTATTCGCTTTTAACTCCATTTTTTTAAAAACTAATCATTCTAAGTCAGTCAAACTTTTAAAACCTATTAACAATACATAAATAAAGAAGACCAAATAAGGTCAATGACTAATTTTAATTAGGGTGGTGATTAGGAGGTTGCTTCCGATCACTTTTTCGCTGAAAAAAATAGGGACTGACATTCTTTTCATTGTAAGTCACTTAATTTTTGAGCTTGAGACTTTTTTTAATTCTGGAGATAGATATTTTTAAATACTTTAAATAAGTTTGAACAAGTTATCCTCGAAAAATGCATAGTTTTCCCGACTTTTGACTTTGAAACTAAAATATTTAGCATTTGACAAAGAAAAGCTAATATATATATATTAAAGTATAGCTCGATTACTATTGGTCTTAAAGAAAATTAAAAAAAAAGAACGGTTTTGTTTACTTTTTTAAAAGGTACTTTTTTTTTCAAGTAAATTTGTTTTGATAAAACGAGAACTTTTGGAGTAATTAACTTATTAAAAACATTGATTTTTTCGATATAAAACTAACACTTTCGATAGCGAATAAATCGAAAACTATTAATTTTATCAAAAAAATGTATCAGCGTTTTTTGCTTAGAATTAATGTTTTTACCAACTTTGCGGTCAAAATATAATAAAAAATTTCCACCCCCGAGATGGGATGGCAACCACCCCCATGCTAAAAGCGCCTTTCGGCATCATATAGATTTTGATCCTTGGACTATCCACTACTTATTCTCAAATTTTCAAGCAAATCGATCCATTATGTAAAAACTGCGAGGTTTTGTCTTATTTTAAGCTTCATTACTTGGACTATTATATTGATTTTATTAAAAATTAACACATCAATGGAATATCTAGTAACTAAGTAATATTTGATCCTCTTACAGAACATATTAAACACATCATTATACTGGGCACTTTTTCATTAAGTGCTGTCTTCAGAGGTTAGATATGATCGTCATTATCTTTACTCTGTCTACCGCTGTTGTGAAGAGTTCTATGAAACTGGTTCTATAACTTTATTGATTGCGTTCACCACCAAACTACACTACTGACTGCCAAAGATCGACAAAGGGATACTTTTTGATCTCAATATAAAAAAAACCAAAAATTGTCTGTAATGGCGATAAGCCTGTATTGACAAATTGGCGAACTGATGCGACCCCTGAAGATGTTTACAATTTGGAAATGAAGTCCATTTCTCACGATGGAAGATCTATTACCGGTAAAAACTCTCCCACTCGCTAGGACACTTAACGCTAATTGCTTTGCCCATTGAACGAGCCAATGAGAAAAAAGTATCAGACGCAATTCGTGCTGTGATAATTATTGGATGTTCTTTATTTCCTTCTTTGTAAACAAATTCTTTATTTTAGAAACAACGACTAATTGTTTTCGTTCGCATGTTTTCAAACGCAACAACTTTATGGGTTCCGAAAACCATAATTTTTTACGATAGATATAATCGGAATTTAAATACTTAAATTGAAACATACCAAACGTTGGGAATATTATAAACGGTAATATAAAAGTTACTGCTTTCTGAATTAAATGGAATTAAAAAACTAGAGACAGCTATAAGGGTATACCACAGAAAATTCTGAAGACTCCAAAAGGAAGAAACATATGTCAACTGATGGTGGTAGCCCCTGAAACAAATTAAATCTGATGCTGTCAAAATTAACAAGTTTTTTTTGATCGGTACAAGTGGCAACGCTGTGCATCGCATTAATTACGACGCCTTGTACAGTTAGTGTCGTTATTCCCATACCTGTATTTTATTAGCTGTCATTAAATTTTCGTTCGTCTATATAATATTGTTAAAAGATGGCAACAGTGTCTCAATATCCATTTAGGAATCTCGGCAACAAAACATCGGCATCGGAGGTAAAACTCGGAACTTCCAACGAAACTTCCTGAAACGCCGACAAACTTATCGACTGAATCTAGACGGCACATTTTTCGATCGAACTGTTAGCAATTATGTTTTTTTAGAAAGACGAAAACAATGAAATAATGGACTCGGGGATAATGGTCTCGGAAAAGAATTTTATCAAGTGGGTTAATTGCCTCAGGTTATATTTAGACTGCCGAATTCAATTAACTTTTATTAGTATTTAAATATTATTTTAGTTTAAATTTAGCTACCGTCTAGCACATTAAAATATACATTGTTTTTCTTTAACGCCATCAAAGCACATATAATATTTATTAAGCTATTATATCCATATATACAGTTTCTTCAACCATACTATATTTAATATAAATCAGTATTTCTTAGGTTTAGGTTCAATAATTAATATTAAAATTAGAACTAGATTTTATTTTTCCATTTAAAATCAATGTTTCGGCAGGTAATCCTTGCATTTGTCAACATTTTAAAATGTATACAAATGAGAACAAGATACTGTCGTAGAACATATAAAAACTTACCAGCACGTAAAAGAATACACTAACGTTAATGATCGAACACAGAGTAAAAATTGAAATCTGAAATCTCATTGCTTACTGTCATAATCTAATAACATGTTATATACATATATAAATACATGTAATTAACAAATTATGTTAACAGGGGCCTATCTTTCATGTTGACAAAGGATGCAAAGTAGAGATATGTTACAACGTTAAGAGTTTTTTTGTAGTGTTATATTTATTATGATTTAAATCAGATTGAAATATATTTTATTTACGTTGTTTGATCTTTCTTGTCATTTATTGCGTTAGTATTTTTTTTCTTCTTTTATGGCCTTTGGGAACTGCGCCCATTTAGCTAGCAGCACTTCTTAAATGAGATTTCTTTTTATTTATATTGATTCGTATATCTCCCTCCTCTTTTCGATTTTCTCGGTTTTTAAATTTTGATACTTTCAAAGTCAAATTTTATGCTTCCTCTCATTCTCATGTTTTGTAAGTGGTGGTGTTGTTTTTGTCGTATTTGTGAGAACGAATTCTGGATTGAAGCAGTTGACTAGCTTGCCCAATATATAGAGTTAGTAAAATTAAAAAATCATATGTTGTTTACGAGATCATTTACCATTTACTTGTAACCCAGTGATATATCGATTTTTGATTAAAGGGGAACACATTTATTCGTTATTTTCGATTATTTTACTTTAACCCTTAAGCCAGTGCAAGAATCGATTCGTCGACATTCGTTGACGAAAATCTTCTAAAGATGCATGTGGTGTTTTATAGATTTTACTTTTTAGATGTCCCAACGAAAAGAAACCTAGGAGAGACAAATCTGGTGACCAGGGAGGTCATTCGATGCTACTTGCTTTCCCAATCCAATGCCCCCGAAAAATGTTAATCTAAATATTGACGAATGGTAAAGCATTGTAAAGATTTAAAAATCTTTTAAAATTGACCGTTTTTATACAGGGTGTCTGCGTAACTTGGAACCATATGGGAAACTTTTTTAATATCAATTTTACAAAAAAAGTCATTCTTTATAAAGTGCTCTGCATAGTCTAAAACCTAAGATGCAATCATCAGATATGAAATTTTATTTTGTCAACAGTATACGAGGTATGTCAAAAAATACGAATTTCGCTCATGAGCAAACTACCTTTATATTTCAAAATATCAAAAAATTTTATTATGAAAAGTTATTTGTAATTAAAAAGCATATTCAAATATGCAATAACAGCCTTCTACTTGAAAAAAAAAATTCTGAAATTTTCCTAAATTACCGATTCCGAACATCATTTTTATTTATTCAAGATGCAACCAACAGTTATCCAAGTTTGTTAATTTTATACGAGGTGTGTCAAATAATATGAATTTAAAAAGAATTCTTTCTAAATTATTTCTAAATTCATATTATTTGACACACCTAGTATAAAATTAACAAACTTGGATAACTGATGGCTGCATCTTGAGGTTTTGACCATGCACAGATTTTTATGAAGAATAACTTTTTTCCTAAAATTATTAATAAAAGAGTTATTACTCTAATAATATTACTCTAATAAATAAAAATGATGTTCGGAATCTGTAATTTAGGAAAATTTCAGAAAATTTTTTTTCAAGTAGAAGGCTGTTATTGACTATTTGAATATGATTTTTAATTACAAATAACTTTTCATAATAAATTTTTTTGATATTTTGAAATATAAAGGTAGTTTGCTCATGAGCGAAATTCGTATTTTTTGACATACCTCGTATACTGTTGAAAAAATTTGATATCTGATGATTGCATCTTAGGTTTTAGACTATGCAGAGCACTTTATAAAGAATGACTTTTTATCGTAAAATTGATATTAAAAAAGTTTCCCATATGGTTCCAAGTTACGCAGACACCCTGTAGAAGTCCAAAAAATCGACTACAGGAAACAAATAGGTCCATGTTCTTCTTCTTCTTGTGCCACTTCTGGCTATCCTGACCTTGTTTACAGCTGACCTACAGAGTTCATTAGTGGTGCAGCCAAACCACTCTCTCAAATTCCGCAACCATGACATTCTTCTACGGCCCGGATTACGTTTTCCTTCTATTTTTCCTAAGTAATGTAATTTCGAGTTTTCTTCGTTGTATCGGTAACACAATTTCTGGGTCTTTTCCTATCCGTCATATTACTTCAAAGTTTGTGACTCTTTCAAGCCAACTTATCTTCAGCATTCGACGATAGCACTACATCTCGAAACTTAATATTTTTTATGTTGTTCTGCTTGAGAGTCCAGGCATCTACACCGTATAATAGCGTGTTACATACGTACTCTCTTAGCATTCTTAATCGTATAGGGATGCTAGTATCTCTGTTGCAGAAGAATTTTCTCATCTTCATGAAAGTGGCCCTGGCAATTTTGATACGTCTTTTTATTTCATTGTTTTGGTTTTCAGTCTCGTTTATAAAAGTTCCCAAATATTAGTAAGTTGTGGCTAATGGATTGAGTCCGAAGCCAACCCTCTCTCTACACACACCCTTTTTCAATTTGAATGCCGTTTATACGAATATGTGCTGGTTGTATCATGTTTTAACTGAAGGCAATAATTATACTTGGTTTTTAAACGCTTTTCTTTAGTTCAATCGTTTGGATCAAATATTTAGAGGTTAATTTGACTGCCTTTTCTTTAATGCAAATGAATGAAAATTTACAGGCATATGCATTCGCGGGAACAATACATGAATAGTCAATACAATTTTTTTTATGTTTATTACATATTTAAACAAAGAAAAAACGATTTTAATGGAAAATGCTTAAATTTTCTTGTTTTTTACAATGTAGAAACTTGAAACTTTTACAGACTGTAGCTAATTATATGATCTATATATAATTTCTCTTTTTCCGTTAATTGTTTACGTTATGCTTCATAAATAAACAAAAAAGTTTCAAATTTTTTGCCGATTCCGACTACTTTTCATGTTTGTACATCATGTTTATAAACATCCTAAGCGGCGACGATTTTGAACGCTCATATCTTTGTTTATATAAACATAGGCGCTTATTCGTGTCAAATTCCAATAAGATACAAAACAAAACTTCAACCAAAACTCGAATTCAAAAAATTCGTGTTTTTAACGTAGTCTTAGAAAAACCACCGGTAGAGACGTTTTTTGCTACAATTAACATTAGAATTCGTAATTCGCAAGAAATTAGCAGGGTCTACACCGTGCAATAAGTGTGCATAAGAAGGGATGGAAAAACTGCGAAAACTGTAATAGGTGTAAATAATGATTTTGATTTAAGAAATGTATGAAGAAATTATAGAAAATGTACAATGTATGTATTAAATGTTGAAATAAATGCAAAAAATGTGTCTAACATATACATCCTTTTTTTAAATATATTTTAAAGTTTGAAAAGTGTAAGACGAAAAAGCAAAAAATAAAAAAGTATAAAAAAACATGAAAAAACATTTTTTAATAAACGCTTTTCTTTAGTTACTATAGTTGATTTTTTAACCAAGAGGAGTAAACTAAAAAAACAGATTCACACCCAAGAAAGTTACTAGAAAAGTCACCAAATTCATCTTCTTTTTTCGTTGATCATATCAGCTTTCGATGATAATCCATACATATTATATTATACTAACACATCGCTAAAGAGTTTTAAAAACAACTGTTTTTATACAAAAATTGACCAAAAATATAAAAATTTAAGGAATAATGCAGAAAACACAAAAAATCGCCGATATACTTAATTAACCTATAAAATGACAGAAGTTCCAAAATTTCATAAATGTCATTAGTGTCAAAATTTAATAACAGTGGAGTAAACTCACGGTTATTAGACTTTATTACGGTTGTCTTGTCCGACGGTGGTGGGGAGACTTATATTTTTGACTTTACGTCACAAGAGTTTACATTCCCATATTTTTAAATGATTTTCGATCATTGAATGTGTGTTATTGTGTATATATGTGTATTATTTGTGTTATTATGAAATAATTAGACAAATAGTACACATTTTATCTTATACCGGGTGGTGAATCGTAAAAAGGGCCATAGGAAACTCAATGTAAAATTCTGAATTGTTGAATTCCTGCTTCCCTAATTATTTTACATCAAAAGTCATGAGAAAATATTTGTAGAGAATTAAAATCTGTATTAAAATCAAAAGTTAAAATTGTTCTACGATTTAAATGCATTCCAAACTTTTGAAAAATATGATACATTTGCCACAATAGGTATGCGTGTAAAAGTAAGGCCACACGTTACTATTTAACTGACAGTGCTCACACCATTGACTGAATAAAAAAATCTTTATTATTAATCCTTTCTCCGCAACTGAGGGTATCTTATCAACTGTATTGTTTTTAAACAATAGATGATAAAATAAAAATATTGACAGTTCAAAAATGTGAACATTATTGCATTGTGTGTGGCCTAAGTTTGGGCTGAAAACTAAAATGTATAACATTTTTACAAAATTTTGGAATATGTTTAATTACGTAGACCAATTTTAACAGTTATTTCCAATACAGATTTCAATCCTCTACAAATAGTTTCTAATGTCTTTTGATGTACAATAATTATTAGGGAAGCTGGAATTCAACAGTTCAGAATTTTGCATTGAGTTAATGCAAAATTTTGACGCATGTCAAAATTCTCAATGTGTTTTAATTGTATTCATTTTTTTCGAATCCTGAGAAAACTAATTAATATTTTTGGAAAATTTAAACTCAGAATGAAAGACTACATTATTACCGAGGGCTGAAAGTCCCTGAAAACTTCTATAATGTTTATTTTAATAAGTTACAGGGCTGAAAATAAAAGAGAAGTGTGATATTTAATTTAATGATATTCAATATTTCATTCAATAGAATCTGCTTGTTTATTCTAAGGGGCTTTCCGCCCACGGTAATAATGTAATCTTGTATCCTGCGTTTAAATTTTTCTAAAATCCTTGGTTTTCTCAGGATTCGAAAAAATCATATTACGATTCAAATGACAGTAAACTCTCGTGACGTAATCTCACCCTTAATGTTCATTGGTTAGTCGATTTAGGCAACCGTAGTAATGTCTAAGAACCGTGGAGTAAACTTGCCTGCGGTTGGACCAATTAGAAACAAGCATTACGGTGCGGTAAATTTGAATCACTCCTCTTGGTTAAAAAACAAACAATAGTGACTAAAATTAAAAATATTATAAAAAAATCAAATAAAAAGCAAAAAATAAAAATTCAAACTAAGGATTATTCGAAAAAACTGTTTAAATATACAAAAATCTCACACATTCTTTAAAAAATTGAAAAAATCCAACACATTCGTTAAAGAAAAGCGTGGGGCGCGTCTTCATCGAATAAACGGTTTGAAGATACATACTTTTTTACTTTTCGCGCCCCACGCTTTTCTTTAACGAATGTGTTAGATTTTTTCAATTTTTTAACGAATGTGTGAGATTTTTGTATATTTAATCTGTCTAACAGTTTTTTTCGAATGTTCCTTAGAGTTTAATTTTTTTTTATTTTTTGCTTTTTAGTCGATTTTTTTATAATATTTTTAATTTTAGTCACTCGTAACTAAAGAAAAGCGTTTCTTAAAATATTTTTTTCTATTTTTTTTATATTCATATTTATGCCATAATTGTTGCAAGAAATATTTATATTTGTAAATAATCACTGTAATCCTTTTACTATTCTTGCAACTAGTACAGAGTCGTCCGCGTATCGAATATTATTTACAACCTCTCCATAGGGCTTTTCATTCACAGTCATTTGTTTCGAGCTTCTGTCATGTGTCACATAATATTAATTTATCTACGTCGTACGTTATTGGTATGTACCAATGATACAAACCAAAGACGTATGACGTAGATATATTAATATTATGTGACACATGACAGAAGCTCGAAACAAATGACAATCGATGAAAAGCCCTATTGATTACGATTCATTCGTTTGCTTGCAAAAGGGCTTCCTGGCGTATGCTTTCACTATATACATTATATAGCAGTAGTGACAAAATGTATCCCTGTCGTACTCCTCTACGTATTTCTATTGCTTGTGATGTCTAATTTTCTATTTTGATGTTAGCTTTCTGATTCCAATATAGATTGAGAATTATGCGCAGATCTTTATTACCTATGTTTTAGGTTCTTGTTAATAGGTCCATACTACAAAAACAAATTGTCATGAAAAAAAAAATCGTAGTTTCCTGGACTAATTAGTAAACTCTCTTATTTGCTTGGTACATGCCAAACTATGTGATAGAGCAAGATCTCAATTCTTATTGTGAATTCTTATTTTAACTTGTTTTACTTTAATTTATGCAAAGAGGGTGATCACTGGATCTCACTTTAGAGGTCAAATTTTATCAACATATTACAACATTAAAAAATAAAAACAAAACTTACATCATGATACCCAAATTATTAGAAGGAGAATGAATTATTATCCAATTATTCCTTTTTGTTTTTTATTAATTTGCCTTATAGCATTAATTTTCTACAATTAGTTGAAATTGGGTAGATATAGACTACTAACACAAAGCCCGATAAAATTTCTCCTCGTAAATTTTCAAGCAAACGCTAAAATTATTCCTAGCGATTAATTTCTGGGTTGTGATTTTATCCGCTTCGAATTCTAATCGAGTTGTTTTCCAATAACAAATCTTTCGACCCAACCATCTCGCGTCTCCATCTCGATAATGTCTCTCAATCAACTTAAAAATTCGATTATTCCCGTTGTTTCTGCCGAATCGGCGATTATCCGTTAATAAAGTCAATTACTTCCGTAATCGGGGGCATTTGACTTCGATTTAGTTCGCGAGACTTTATATATGGCTCTATTAAAACGAGTTAGAGTCCTTGATGGTCCTTTTTTATCTTGGTAGTTTGGTGGCTTCCAAATTACAAAAAATATCTTTAATTAAAATAGAATCACATGAATATACATTGATTCCATAAAATCTCCTATTCACTACAAAAAAGAAATAGACCAGGGCGGATCTGTGAAAAAATAACTACATTTGGATGTGAGAGGTGATCTTGAACAAGAAAAATTTACCTTTGAAAACATTGATTTATAATTCCTTGACAACAATTTGGGGAGTAATTTTCAATGTTTCTTTCTTTTCTTGATCTGTTTCATGCTCTTTAGTGGTCTGCCATTTAGTGGTCTTTCAGTTTATCCCACGTAGAAATTGTTACACTCTTGTTGAACTCACCTATATAACCCAGTCGCGGGTTTCTTTTTTATCCGAGGAATGGATTGCTTAGGAGCTACTGCATGTTTTGGTGTAATTCAAGAAATGCCACATATGACGTGAAAAGTGTGGTATTCGTCGATTTTATGTACGTTAAAATCAGCGTTATCGTACACCTGGTGTGTATAGCACGGCAGGTCAATTTTCTGCGGATTGCCTGCGAATGCTGACACTTCCAGGCGAACAGCTTCTGTATAGGATGAACAAAACCCCAAAGAGGAAACTACATCAACCTATTTTCTTGAGCCGTACTTTTTGTAAAGAAAACGGCCAACCCTGCAAGGAATGGTGAGACCAACTATCTGGGCCTTACTGCCGCTACAAGACTTTGAGCAAGCGCGTTGCTTATCTGGAAGTGTCAGCAATCGCAGGCGATCTGCAGAAAATTGACCAGCCGTGCTTTACACAACAGGTGTACGAAAACGCTGATTTTAATTTTTTTCTGGTCTTTTCTGTGGCTACAAACGCTTCACCTTCTAGCAGCTACCTATAAGCGTTGCCACCAGTGCTACAATATAGCATATATCTAAAAGCAAAGACATTCTCGGTATTTTAGGATGGAATGGATTCATGGAAGCTGTGAGAAGAGACATACCATATTCATATTTTGAACTAACATTTATTATTTGTACAGAAAACTAGGGGCCGGTTGTTCGAACGCTAATCAACAATGATCACTATCAAATATTTAATTACTGTCACCAAAACTGTCAGTGTCAACTTTTATTGGGTTTCTGAAAACATAATTGATTAAAATTATGAGATTAGTTAATCAATTAACATAACAATTATTAACATAATTGATTAAGTAATTTCATAATTGTAATCAATTATGTTTTCAGCAACCCAAACAAAGTTGACATTGACAGTTGGTGACAGTAATTAAATATTTGATAATAATTATTGTTGATTAGCGTTCGAACAACCGGCCCTAGGAGAAATTTATCAAATGACAGCATTCTAATAAAAACTAAAGTTTTGGAATGTAAAAAGTGGGTTTTGCCGAGACCGTTCAAAATTGGCAATTTTCAACTTGCAATTTAGACCGAACGGATCGTCTGAAAAAAAAAGAATGTGTGTACTTTGTACGCACGTAAGAAGTTATACTTCTATTATAATATAATTTCAACAAAATAAATATACCTACTTAACAGTTACAATATAAAAAATTAACAATAATTACCAAAAATGAACCAAAACTTCAATGCCAAATATTAAAAAAAAAAAGAAAAAATATGAATCGTCCGGGATTTGCTCGCGATTTTTTGATCTCTGGTGTAATGCTCTACCAACAAGGCCATCAAGCCGCATGCTAGTTACCTTTCAGATATACATAATTATACATCACGGTGACAAGTGAAATATAAAAATAGATGTTTTATTATTTTAAGCCCAAGGAAGACAAATCCAAAGACACAAAATTATAATAAAAAACCTTTTAAACCACCTTTTTCAAATTGCGCAAGTTGTATTATTAATATTAATGTTAATAAATGAAATATAAATATTTTGACGTTTCACAATTTGACAATTCACTTTTAACTGCAGTGTCCTAAAAATTTTAAAGCACTAGTGCCTTAAAGTAGCATTTTTAACGCTCTATGGAGTCCTAAAAATTGCATTTTTAACACGTTTGTAGAAAAATATATTTAAAAACACTAATATATTCTTTCCACACCTTTTCTGGACTGATACATACATAAATTAAAACATTTTGAAGTATAACTTCAAAAATATAATATGAAAACTATTTAAAAAGGCACTATAACTATTAACTACTAACCTTTGTTGTTTCTCTTCCCACAAATTTTAAAACGCAACAACCATACATAACCACACCGTCAACCGTCCAAACCACAGCTGCGCTACAGCTGCCATATTGGATAATTTTTGACATGTCATTTGAACATCCAATCAGAACAAAGTTATAATACGCATGCGCCGGGATGGTAGGTTTTAACATAAAAAATTCACCCCCATATCGCGCGTAAAGAAGTATGTATAACTTCAAAAAGTAAATAGTGATATTTGTAGATAATTTTAGGTACTTTAATTACTGTTGACAGATAATTTACTAAAAGTTAACAGTTTTCGGGATTTGAGCAAAAAAGCGGAAAAAAGCTGAACTTTTTCGATTTTCTCGCGATTTTTTTAATGTTCCGGCAAGAAATCTTGTCCGCAAACCTCATATTCAGATTCAGCAGCCCAAAATCCATATAAAATGAAAGCAATCAGAACTACCCCAAAACTTTCCCACTAGGGAGCTCGTAGAGTACAAATTGACTGAATCAGTTGTGGTTGGAAATTTTTGGTTTGGTCATTTAAATTAATATCTTTGGTGTGGCTGGGTTTTCCGTATATGGTTGCATATCCTGTGCCTTCTTTTGTAATTAGCACACAATGTAATTAGAAACCAGAATAGGATTTCATTACCAAGTAATATAGACAATATTTATGAGATAAGTTTCAAGGAAATACTGATAGAATACCTAGAGACTTAGCACGTCATTCCACGCATCCATTTTGGAACAGAGCTGGTCACTCCACATACAACGTATTGATGAGCACAGTAGGCAAGCTATAGACATCTTTCTAGATGTTCAAAAAGCATTCGGTTAGGTCTGAAACAGACCAAAAACTGCCCCAAGGCTCAGTGTCTTTCCCCTTTCCTGAGAATAATTCACTATTACCTCTCTGCTCGAAATATACGCGTAAAAATCGCTAAAAAACTATCCACACTATTCACTCCTCTAGGAGGAGACCCACAGGGGTCAATAGTCGCCTCTATTCCATATTCAGTCTACAATAGTGATCTCCAAGTCCCCAATGCAGCTTTCAAAGCTATCCTGCTATATATTGAGAACACGGTCTTTCTATCCGCAGGATTTAGGAAAACTGTAGAGAATGTTCTACGAGCACAACTTGATACCATAATAAAGTGGTGCAACAAATGGGAAGTAACCCTCAGTCCATCTAAAAAACAACTTATTTTATTCAGAAATCCTAAATGTTCTCACCTAGAATTGCAATAGAACAACCACATCATGCTCAATAGAGAATGACTCGATTTCAGATCGTTAGTGTCTTACTTGCGAATACTACTTCTACTAGTGAAGACGAAACAGTCTATGTTAAAGAAAAAAAAAAATGTGTGTGTACTTTGTACGCACGTAAGAAGTTATACTTCTATTATATGATTTAAACGAAATTAATATACTTTTTATTTATATTCTATTTAAATATTAAACTAATTTATACTTACTACTTCTCAAACATTTTTATTAAAACAGTGCCAAAGAAATTAAAATAATAAAAGAATAAAACACACACAAACACATTAAAAATGCCACAAATGATTTCTGAATATTAATTGTCGGAAATTTTTTTAACTAAATACGTATTTTCTGAAAATAAAATTATATAATAAATATACTTACAATCATAATATGTATAAAAAAAAATAAAAAAATAAAAGTTTTTATTGGGATTCGAACCAGCTATCAGCGCGGTTGGTATATTGGGGTTCATTCGCCTTAAACGCTTCGCCATGGAGGCAATGTGTCATTATGTGCGAAGATCGACTAACTAAACCGATTAAGCTTTTGACATTTTTGAATTAAATTAAATTATTTTGATTTTGAATTGAAATGATTTAGAATTTAAAAAATACAACAAAACATAGAGTAAGAAAACAATATATTAGGTGAACATTGATAGAAATTTTGATGGTAATCAAATTATGTAAATAAAAGTATTACGTACTATGTATTTTGGTAGGTTCAAATAGGTAGGTACCTATAATACATTTACAATTATTACGTACCTGTTGCTTTTAAAGCTATTTAAATGTCACTACAATTATAAACTTTTTTGTTTCTGTCCTCACAACAATAAAACTAATATATTATACATTTGATTAGCTTCATATTGAACAATTATTTATTATTGACAGATCATTTCAACACCCAATCAGAGCCCGTATAACGACTAATACCATACTGTCGGTGTGCGCATGCACGTAGATCAATATAAATTCACCCTCAATCTCAATCGCGCCTAAAGAAGTATAACTTCAAAAAGCTTTAGCAAGTACCCAGATACAATTATTTGGGATGTGACCTAAATGAACACTGGGGCTGTAGCCTTAAAATAAAACAATGCATTGAGATGGTCAGAAGCGTTTTCAATAAGATAAAAACAGTATTATAAAATGGAAAGCTGGGAATAGAAATTAGAACTAGAGTATATTGGGGTGCTATGTATTCTCTGTCCTTTTATATGGACTTGAAGCCTAGACAATTACGGACTCAACTGAAAAAATACTTTCTAGCTTTGAGATGTAGTGTTATCGAAGTATAAGTGAAAAATATCATGGATATATATATAACACATAACAAACACGGAAGTATTCAGAAAGATGAAAAAAGAAATAGTATATTGTACAACAAGTGAGAAAAAAGACATAATTCTCACGAGCGCTGAGGTTTGTTGGCACGAGCCGAGGCACGAGGCGAGGGCCGCAAATCAAGCCAGGGAGAAATATGTCATTTTCTCATGTGTTGTACACTGTACTTTTTCTGTGGATGCGGTTTTGTCAAGAGTTCAAACTTTAAAATTAAATAATTTAGGTGCTTCTACGTATATTATATACATAAATTGAAATAAAATACATATTATACATGTTGGTATTTAATATTCTTAAAATTTATATACTTACGTTATTTATTTAAAATTTTAATTAACAGTTATTCTCGAACAGTTTTGAAAAGTAATTCCTGGTAAGTTTTTCTCCAACACATTTTATTTGACAACATTAATTGTGTTTGTATTGTGCATGTTACCATGGAAACGGCTATCATATATGGAGAACCGTACGAGAACCCGTGAGAAAAAACATTTCTCACTGCAGTGGCCGACTTTTCTCACTGCATGAGAAATTGTTCGTTTTGAATGTATGTAAGTAGTGAGAGAAGTTGCACATTGTATAGCATCCATAGAAAAAAGAAATACTCCACACTATGAAGTAAAGAAAAATGAGTTACTTTGGTCATATACATACTAAGAGATGAAAAATATGAGTTGATGCGATTATTTACACAAGGGATAGTGAAAGGAAAAAGAGGACCGGGGAGACGACGCAAGTCCTGGTTGGAAAATTTAAAGCAGTGAAATGGAGGAACAACAATAGAACTTTTTAGAACCGCTGCAGGCAGAGTAAAATGGGACACAATGATCGCCAATGTCCTTAAAGGATGAGGCACATGAAGAAGAAGTGTCCTACTTAGGTGTCGAATTTTCAGGACACTTAACTGGAATATTGAGCTTAGAAATACCCTAAACAGGGTAGAAAGCAGAGCCATATAAATTTCCTGAAATTTGCATGGAGCGGGTTTTGCATAATATGCGAACTGAGCAAAACAAATATCTCTTATCTGTTTCAACAATCTGATCTCTAATAAAAACGGGTATAAAACGTCAAACAAAATTTTATTGACAGTAGATCTTTAGTTATTAGTCGATTTATTTGATGATTAACTTTATTTGCCAATGGTGAAACGAAATTGATGGAATTAAATCTATGAATAAATTTAATCTTGCGTGCCTTTTATTGATTATTGGTGAATACGGCATTAACGAGATACAAATAAAATTTTTATTCAGGTTAAACTAGCTTAGACACGGAATTTAGTTTACCTCATAGAGTTGTTATTTTATTTAATGTCCGACTGGTATATTGTTTGACAAATAATAATGACATGATTTCGAAGTCAGTTAAGTATGATATAATGGGTCTATTGAATAAAAAGAAGTATTTGCTTTTACTTACAAGTATTTAAGTATTTACTTAATAGTAATTGAATAAAGTCATTTTAAGTAAATACTTAAATACTTGTAAGTAAAAGCAAATACTCCTTTTTATTCAATAGACTCAATGCCCTAGGGCGATATTTTGAAAAATAACGCCCTAGGGCATTACATTTAAATAACTATTTAAATACTGTCAAGTTGACAAATAACAACCTAAGTAAAACTAGGGTTACCACAATTACGTTATGACTATTGCTGGTAAATGTACTTATTTGAAAACTAATTAATTCAAAATTCATTCAAATTTTTTGCATGTAAAGAATAATTTAGTCGGACATTAAACGTTGAAGGCACCATGGGTATTATAGATAATAACGCTTTCGGTCAACGTATATCCCTCTGGCAGAGGCCCTCGGTATATACACCATTGACCTCAAGCGTTATTATCCTTATAATACCCTTGGTACCTTAATAACTATAAAAAACCAATTTTAGTCAATGTAGATGCAAAATACAAATTTATGGTTATTACAGTCTTTCTTAAGATTTTTAAGTCATAACTTAAGATAAGATCGTATGGTAGAAAAGTCATAAACCGTCTACACACGCTATGACAAAACCACGTGACTGTGGGGGCTGACAACGTTGGGTCTGACTGTTTCTGACTCCAACACGGATGAATAATTGTTAACAATCTATATTGATTGCTTTTGTAAAGCTGTAGACACAAATTACGTGTTAACTATGCTAAAGGCTATAATATACAGGGTACCTAATAAATGAAATGATGATTTTACAAAATATACCATTTACCATAAATTCGTAATACGTTGTTTATTTCGTTCTTTCCGTATTCGTTAATGATCTATCTATACACAAATGACGTGTTAACTATGAGAATTTTGCACATGCACTTTGCACTTTTTGTACTCCCAATTTGGACGTTAGAAATTAAAAAATACAGCTTATACACATTATGTTTAGACAAAATGTAAGCATAATAATAATTTCACGTTTTGTTAGATAATTTTGTCAGGACGTGTATACAGAGAAGGGCTAAATTATGGAATAAATTAATTTTCTCTAAAATGGACGACTTTGGAGAAAAATCCCGAAACAGGTCGATTTTGATTTTTAAATTACAATTTTTTGGCATATATTTCATACTAGTGACGTCATTCATCTGGGCGTGATGACGTAATCAATGATTTTTTTAAATGAGAATAGGTGCCGTGTGGCACCTCATTTGAAAGGGTGTTCAATTCTCTATTCAATAATATAAACATTAATATCATTATTTATACAAGGTGGCCAAAAAACAAATTTTTGAATTAAATTAATTGACGAAAAAAGAAGAATGTATGCAATTTATTTAACTCAAAATACATTCTATCACTGTCAGAAAATAGGAAATAATGTTTATTTGGCAAATAAACATTGCTTTTCGCTTAAATTAAATGTTCAAACTGCCAAGTGGTAGGTGGTAGGCTGTTTGTGATTTAATTTAAGCGAAAAGAAATGTTTATTTGTGAAATAAGCATTTTTCTCTATTTACTGACAACAATACAATGTATTTTTAGTTAAATAAATTACATACATTCTTCTTTTTGCGTCAATTAATTTAATTCAAAAATTATTTTTTTGGTCACCCTGTATAAATAATGATATTATTATTTATATTACTGAATAGAGAATTGAACACCGTTTCAAATGAGGTGCCACACGACCCCTATTCCCATTTAAAAAAATCATTGATTACGTCATCACGCCCAGGTGGATGACGTCACTAGTATGAAATATATGTCAAAAAATTGTAATTTAAAAAAAATCGACCTGTTTCGCGATTTTTCTCCAAATTCATCCATTTTAGATAAAATTAATTTATTCCATAATTTAGCCCCTCTCTGTAGAGCTGACCCCGATAAAAATGGTCGGTGAATTCTGTCGTTCAGGAGGTCAAGTTGTCAGGTTGTCAGAGCGTGTGTAGACGGTTATAAAGACTAAGAAGAAAATATCAGGACGATAATATCCTTACATAGACCAGAGCGTGACTTAAGATGGTAAAGATCCGATCACATACCAAGAAGATACGAAGGTCTCGTTGCTCATAGTCAACAATATTAGGGGGTATGCACATAGCTAATGGAGCAATAACAGATAAATAACATTAGGTAATAACAAGGTAGCAGTTATATATACAAGCTTATAAATGATAGCAATGTTTTAGAGGCTATAACTTCGTTTTTCAATACCATTTATACCAGCGGACAACTACCTAATGGTTGGTCTAATTCACTGTTTATAGCTCTACCTAAGAAGACAACAGCAAAAACCTGTATTGATTATAGAACTAGTTTATTAAACCATTTATTGAAAATTTTTCTGACGGTAATACATGGTCGTATCTACAATAAATGCGAGGAATACCTGGATGACACACAGTTTGGTTTTCGTAACGGGTTTGGAACGAGAGAGGCACTGTTTGGAATGAACGTAATTGCTCAAGGATGTCGAGATATATCTGTAGACATATACTGTTGTTTTATTGACTTCCAAAAGGCATTTGATCGTGTATCTCACATATACTGGCAAGATAATAACAAAAATAGTCAGATACATAAAAAAGAAAGGAATAACACCAGCTCTCAGAACTAACAACAACTTAAGCAAATATATTAAGAACAATAAAAGCCGAAAGAGAAAGCAACTACAGAGTGGTGTGTACAAACTAACGTGTGGTGACTGTCCGAAAACGTACATCGGTCAAACTGGCAGAACTTTTGACAAACGGATAGCAGAACACAAAAGGGCATTCAACAATAGAAAAACAGATACTTCTACATACGCACTTCACCTTCTAGATCATAATCATTCTTTCAATGAAGAGTTTCAAATTCTGCATATTCAAAATAAAGGCCTTAAGCTATTTTTTTAGAATCTATGGAAATTAATAAACTGAAAAATACAGATATAATTCTGAATGACCAACTCGAGACAAACAGCTCTTCACTCCTCAACCTCTTCAGTCGAAGACTTAAAAAGGCAAACACATTGTAAACTATATCACTTGAGAAAGGCACTCTGCCAAAACAGCTGTAGTCACTTAGTTATAATAAATTCTGTGGAAGTATAGAAAACAAACGTTTTCAGTGTTTTATTATTAGGTAAACTTGAGCAAGTTGATAAAATCGTTTACCTTGGATAGCAATTAAATTGTAACGCAAAAAGTCACGGCGAAATTAGATCTAGGATAGAGCAGGCTAGAGCCGCTTTTAGAAGGATGTCCAAGGTTTTATGTAACAGAGACCTAAAATTGGCATTGAGGATCCGCCTACTTCGCTGTTACGTGTTCTCGCTCTTACTTTTTCGATCTAAATCGCCTTGAGGCTTTCGAAATGTGGTGCTATAAAAAAATAATAAAAGTTTCTTGGATGGAGAAGATTCGAAACTCCACAATACTAGAACGTCTCAGCAAGACTACTGAGATCATAAAAAGCATCAAGCAGAGAAAGCTGGAGTACTTCGGACATGTAATGAGAGGTCCCAAATATAGGTTGCTACAAAATATTATGCAAGGAAAAATAGCAGGCAAACGCAGTCCAGGAAGAAGAAGAACCTCATGGTTGAAGAACTTGCGAGATTGGTATTGTGTTGATACAAGCATGCTATTTAGGGTGGCAGTGAATAAAATTAAGATAGTTATGATGGTAACCAACGTTCTGAAAGGACATGGTACATGAAGAAGAAGAAGGTAGCAGTTTGAAAATTTGAAACAAAGAAAACATAGAATGGTGAATTTTAGGTACTGCAGAATCGTAGAAGCCAATCAATCTTAACCAATTTGGCTTATCAAGCACTTAACTTCCAAGTAAACAGGTCAGAGGACTAGCACCTTTGCTAAAATTAACGTTTATTTTATGCTGAAAATAATTACCTGTATATAAACAAAAGTTTCGATTTATTGTTTAGAAATACAATAAATATATTTTAGAGAGGAAACCATAACACTCCATCAACAATATTTGTTTATTTGAATTTCATCTAACCACGAACTGAATTATGTTGAAAACCAAGACCATGTTATTTATATATTTACGCGTTAAACAAAACCGGCATGGACGCCATACTCATTTTTGTCATCAGAGAGTCGCTCGTCCGTGGACAATAACAACCAAATATGTTGATTTATCGTTTTGACCCAAAATAAAATGATTAGTTTTCACAAAATGCTGTGGTTATGAGAATTGCCAGACACGAGACAAATGGCGAAATATTTTACGTTTGACGCGCTTTTGGATGTTGAATGGTAAATAATACTAGTTTCAATGAAATTATTACATGAAAGCGTGTGATTAAAGTCGTGTTATAGTCCAGAGAAATAAAGGTAATATCCTCGTGATTTTGACACGGCCAGGTATTTGACAGGTTTTTTGAGTTTTATGGATAACCCAAACCTCCTGCAGTGTCCAGTGGGTTCGGTGGACTTTTTAAATTACTAACGATTTATTACAAATTGCCAGTACAGCTATTTCGGCAGAGTGCCTTTCTCAAGTTATGTATTTTAATATTTTTCTACACTTTATAGTCCTTAACTATGTTGAGGAGGGAAAAGCTATTTGGCTTAAGTTGGTCATTTAAAAATATATCTATATTCCTAATTTATTAATTTCCATAGATTCAAATTAAGATAGATTAAGGCCTTTTTTTTAAATAAGAAGAATTTGAAACTGGCCATGAAAAAATGATTATGTTCTCGGAGGTGAAATGTGTACGTAGAATCTGTTTTTCTCCACCTTGTTGATTAACCTCGTTTAGGCTTTGCAGCCTCTTCAAGGGCAGATTCCCCCCCCCCCCCCTTTTTTTTATTGCGGGGGGAGTTTTGAGAAATATTAGCGTCTTGGGTGCGAATTTTATGGTTGACAGGTTGGTAAGTTGTCCAGACGAGTGGACTGGGGTTTTGCTTGGAGTGGTACGGCATGCCATTTACATCTTTACATTTTTTTGAGTTTTTTTGGTATTTTTTTTTTTTTTTTTTTTTTTTTGTGGGGTGTGCTGCTACTAGACACAAGTTCATTTATCTTATTTAGGAACGGCTCTTGGAATCAGCATTGGGAGTGTAGACTTCTTATTGTCTACGATAGAATAGGGGAATTGATTCAAGGACGTTCCAATACTCCTCAGGAAGTTCGTTGCCTGCCAAATTTAGAAGTTTGGCAGGCGGGAAGGGAACTTTTGTTGCTGGGTTCCTGGTGAGTATTTGTCCTCTACGATCTACTCTGGTCTTAAGGACCTCCTTAGCCCTGGTGTTGTTGCTATTAATTGTTCTTAGGACGTATCTTTTGCTAAGTTTACTGATTCTATCCTGAATCGAGGGAATATTTGCTGTTTTTCTATATTTGAGAGCCCTTTTATGTTCTGATATACGTTTGTTAAAGGTTCTGCCAGTTTGAACGGTGTAAGTTTTCGTACAGTCACCGCATGTCAGTTTATATACTGTGACATTATTATGTCACCCGACTGTTTTCAGCTCCTGGCCTATTTATTATAATTTAACATACCCTTTTTGTTTGCTGAATTTGATTTATTTGTGAATGCTTTTAAAAGGGGGACATTTTTAACAGGTACACACCTCAATATTTCTTTTTCATTCTAGAAAATGTTATATAGGTATGTAAATAACCCTTCGATTGTTATTCTAGAATAAGATGAATTCTTCCGTAATAATCTTCCTTATTCTGGAACATTGTAATAATATATAAAAAGGTGCATTTGAATTAGGGACAGGTCAGTGGTGAATTTGAAAACGTCGCGTCGGTGTATTTTGATATGTAACGGTCGCGGTATTTTTTTAAATTTATGATTAGATAAATTATTAGATTTAGTGTAATAAATAAATTAGATATCGTAGTTTGTAAAATAAAAGATATAAATTCAGTGTCTTCCATTTGTTTGGAGGTAAGCTATTAAAAATATATAAAGTCAACTAAAATTAAACATTAGTGCCTAAAAGATCATAGAAAAGTCAGTTTTCTAACAAGATATCACTGTGTAAGTGCTTTGTCTTTTAGCTCTTGTTGTTATTATATTTGTCTAAGTTGTTATTTGTTCTCAAATCTGATGTTATTTCTTTCTTTTTTATGTGTTTGATATCCTATCTCGAAGTTATTTTTTAACCTGGGAACTTTCTTGGAAATTAACGGGCATATATTTACGCTAAAATTGTCTAGCTAGGTACTCTTGGAGAGCTTCAAACTGCTAAATTGCAACAGGAGCATCAAACTGCATTTTTGTACATAACAACCTTGCAGATTTCTTTAAAATTTTGGTGCAGGCGCTGATGTGCAAGGTGGGCACCTCCGCCAAAATTTGAAGATCATGGAGGCAAATTTTTGTACACATAATGTGTGTTCATTATTATGATGTCTGACTGTATGATCCTAGGGCTCAGTGGAGGCTCTTCTTCAGATAAGGGAAACACCAATAGCGATAAAGGAATTTATTTATAGAAGCGACACTAGGGTAATTACCCCGGGAGAACTTTGAATACTGACTGGTTACTGGTACGCGTTTAGTTGAAGACTCTTTCTCTAGGCGAGAGATCTTAGTTTTATAGAAGCTTAAATTGGGTCATCGTTGACACGATGCCCGCGTGATTTGTATATCTAATTAAGGTAAATAATTATACTTTCGTCAGCACTTTCGTATCATTTCCAAATTATATTGTTGATAATTGACCAATTTGTATCTAAACTAATAATCCACATGTGTGAATATAACAACAAATAAATTCGTGCGATCTACTGGGTGATATAATTATTCTGTTCAATATCGGATATGAATTCTGAATATTTGTTATTGGACACTGACTATTGTTAAAGCATGAACCTAAATTTTTATTTAATATGTAAATACTGTTTTTTATTTAAACAATAGTTATTGTCGGATTGTACGAACAGAATTTAACTTGTAGTAAAGGCTTTTGCAAACAGCAGTATATTTGGAAGGTTTTACTTTATTTTCCTTTATACGCAGATATGTACATTTTGAATGAGTTTTGGGGTATCCTGTATCTTAAAAGATTTATGTTATATTAAAAATTTGCGGTTATTTTGGATTCAGAGGCCAAAATTTAGTTGAAAACAAGTCACAGATTCAATACACCGAAACTGCGGTTCCCCGTGATATCTTTAAAATATTTTATAAAATAATCTAAAGATACAATTAATATAATATGCAATAATAATTATTATAGTACATACTTGCGGGAAACTTTATTGAAAATACTCCAGCGTTCCAGTTCGCCTAAGCCTCGATAATGCGGAAAGAGTCTTATTCTTATACACCGTAGGTATCTGGGACGAGTAAGTGTATTTTCTACTCAAAGTAAATAAACCACGATTTTAATTGAAAATACGTTGTACATGTTTAGATTTTCACCTCAGAAATCGTTCTCAAAATACAAATTAAATTAGTCAGTTTTGTTTTGTTTCTAAATAAAACAAATACTGCTAATAGTTTAATTTTATTGACAGTTCATTTATAATGACATTTCAGATATGTGACATACATTTTAAAGAAAAGGAGTTTAAAAACCATTTTAATTGTAGGAGAGTCCATTTGATTTCAGAACAATAATGATAACAGGTAGTTAATCTTGAGAACTACATCCAACTTTGGCATTAAAATCGTTATAGTACAGTAGAGCGTCGATAATCCGAACCCTAGTAATCCGAACGATCGCTAATCCGAACGCAAAAAAAATTTATAAAATTAAAAAATATGATCGCGGACCAAATTTTTGTATTTAATATGACAATATGGGCAAAATATGACCGCGGATTTGTGTTTTGTTTTTGCAGAAAACATACAATATATATGTTTATTATGCAGGTGTTTTATTCCTTGTAACTAAAACGTATGTACATATGTACATGTACTATATTTATGAGCTTTGTATGTATTTTGAACATATGTTCGATAATCCGAACAATTTGATAATCCGAACTACCCCTGTACCAATTAGTTCGGATTATCGACGCTCTACTGTACTTCCATTGTAAATTATGCAAAAAAATTCATGGTTATATCCCGATGCTTTAAGTAGTCAGTCTTCTTTTTAGTCACTTCTTCCTTTTAGTCACTTCTTCCTTTTAACATCACGTCCTAATACATTCTATCTACAAACCTGGAATGTAGTTTGTTTTATTGTGCAAAATAAAAACAGCTTTTTTGATTTTTCTTCTTGTACCATCTCTCTCTTTTAGAACTATAAATTAAAAGTTTCTATAAATTTTATGTTCATTTTCTCATGTATGTTTATATCATAAGATATAAACATATATATTATAAGACAAATTTAAATCCCAAAACCCCTTCAGACTTGACCTAATAAAGGAGATATTAAAGCAATTACAAAAAAATATAGTTAAACTTACACTTATGTATATCAGACATTTCCTGGATGATGAATTGGTAGATAAGGTTGTATTAAATGACCTCCTCGTTTACACGATTTGAATCCTAAGGATTATTTTTATTGGGGATACTTGAAAAGTAACATTATTTGTAAAACTAAACCAGCAAGTGTTGTAGAGCTAAGGTAAAGCATTTAACGGTGAATCCATATTAATTTATAGAAAAACATGCAGAAATGCATAGATGCATTCTATAGGCGGAACAAAAACAAAAATGGCAGACAACATCGTTCCATACATAAAAACAAGAATAATTGAGAGAATACGTTGTTTTTTATACCATAAATATTTTAAAGGTCTCCTTTATTTTTAAACGTATAAACTATATTTATTGACTAATATTTTACATAATCTCCTTACTATTGTACATTGAACTAAAAAATGTATCGGTTTTCATTTTTTCTTTTTTGTTTCAGTGGTAATTGCGAACGGGGAAGGAGAAAGTAGAGTGGTAAGTGTTATTTAATTCCTTTTTAAATTTATTATTGGAATTGGCTTCCGACCGATTTGGTTAATACCATAAATACAATTTTATCTCCAGATATAAGCAGATAATTTAATGTAATGAACAGGGCTGGTTTTAGGGTTTTGAGCGCCGTTTTAACCCCTAACGCAGCTGGTTGCAAAAGTAGACGAAGTAAGTCTACGTTATTGTATTTTTTATTACACATTAACTTCGATTTTTTGTCAAAGGTTTTCCAACTTTCTTTTTTTACAATGACGTTTTTGGGCTTATTTCAGACGCCCCTGATGATGCTCTAGGGGCGAAACTATATTCGAGCAAAATTTAATAAGCTAGGTGCTCGATATCTGCCTTTTATTTCAATAAATATCCATAATCTGTTGATAGATAGGTGCCATCTCTTCATATACGTGTTAGTTGGTACTAGTAGGTATACGTATAGGTAACAAACTCTAAAAATCAATTGAAATAAACAGTGGCCTTAAACAAGGAAACGAGCTTTTAATACAATCCTGTAGAAAATAGTGGTAGGGGACCCCAAGGGATTTTTGCAGTTACTCGAGCGCGTCAGATTATTACATGGGGAGAGACCTTGTACCCTGAAAATGTACCTCTACCATACATTGTTTCTTAATGCAGGGAGTTCGTTAAAAAAATCTATCCTTAGAAAAACTCGAAATCGTCAGATTAAGATAAGGTAAGTTAAGTACATGCAAAACAGTGTATATTTCAAAAATCTGACGATTTGAGCGGGGCGTAAGGAAATTGGTGAGTCCTAAAGTTTCACAAAGAAAAAGTGAACATTTCGCGAAATAAATGACAGATCGAAAAACTAAAAAATACGTGCTCAATATTTTTCAAAAATCTATCGAATGATATTAAACAGGACTTCCCACGGAGAGGGGTGGGGGTAAATTTAAAATTTTAAATAGGAATCCCGCGATATTTCGCGAAATGAACATCAGATCAAAAAACTGAAAAATACAGTTATTCAGTATATTTGAAAAATCTATCGAACGACACCAAACACGACCCCCACGGAGGTGGGGTGGGGGGTTACTTTAAAATCTTAAATAGGAGCCCCCATTTTTTATTGCAGATTTGGATTCCTTACGTAAAAATAAGGAACTTTTATTCGAGACATTTTTTCGAATTATGGATAGATCTATGGATAGCGCAATAATCTAAAAAGACGATTTGTTGGAAATGGAAAATTAAATTAAAAAATGGAAAGTCCCCACTAAGATGGAAAACTTTACTTAACTTTTTTGGTTTTAAGACCTACTCTTCTCAACCCAATAGGTCTCCATAACGCTCGAGTGACTGCACATTTAGCATACTTTTCTCCCCTACCATAGTAAGAATTTCGTAGTTACTGACAGTAACTGGACCAAAATTACTACTAGCTTAGGCGGATGACATAGATATTGTGGGAAAGACAGTCAACGATGTAAAGGAGACTTTCAATAAATTAGAGGCAGTGGCAAAAAATGGGTCTAGGGGTCAATAAATAGAAAATCAAATATCTATGCTCTTGACACTTTACTATTACATCTAAGAATCTAACACAATCATTAAAAAATTGGGATGTCCCGAAAAGACTGGTCATAAATTATACCACAGATTCTGGGACCAAAAATAGGTTGATAAACCTCACTTACCTATATACAATAGTGTACACAAAAAAAGTTACAGCCCTTTGAAGTTATAAAATTAAAATCGATTTTTTTTCATATATCAAAAACTTTGAGAGATTTTTTTATTGAAAATGGACATGTGGCACTCTTATGGCAGCAAAATCTTAACAAAAATTAAAGTGAAATTTGTGCACCCTATAAAAATTCTATGGGGGTTTTGTTCCCTTAAACTTCCCAAACTATTGTGTACGTTCCAATTAAATTATTATTGTGGCACCATTAGTTAAACAAAATGTTTCTAAAACTTTTTTGCCTCCTGGCACTTTTTCGATAAGCCAGTGTTTATCGAGATATTTTGAATATTTTTCGAATCCACCACATATGGTTAAGTACGATTATAGAGACCTGTTAATAATCTGAAAATTTATTTATAATTTACATTTTTAGGTATATTTTGAAAAAGACGCCATATCTCATTAAAAGGTGACATAGAAAAAAGACTAGAGGCAAAAAAGTTTTATAAACACTGTGTTTAACTAATAGTACCAACATAATAGTTTAATTGGAGGGTACATAAACATTTGGGGGGTCTAAATGAACAAAATCCCCATAAAATGTTTATGTTAATATATTAAAAAAGAAGCCGCATCTCGATAAAAACGGACGTATCGAAAGAATACTAAGAGGCAAAAAAGTTTTAAAAACGTTGTGTTTAACTAATGGTACCACAATAATGAATTGATTGGAACGTACACAAAAGTTTGGGGGGGTTTAAGGGAACAAAACCCACATAAAATTTTTATGTGGTGGACAAATTTCACTATAATATTGTTTTAAGATATTCCTGCCATAAGAATGATACATGTGCATTTTCAATAAAAAATCTCTAACAGTTTTCGATATATTGAAAAAAAATCGATTTTAATTTTGTAACTTCAAAGGGCTGTAACTTTTTTATGAGCACATTTGTACTAAGGTAAGTTAGATTCAATCGAACTATTTTTAACCCCAGAACGTGTGGTATAATTTATGACCAATCTTTTCGGGACACCCTGTATAAAAGAGCGATTAGACCGGTATTCATGTATCTGGACGTGGGCTCTGGCAAAAGCAATGGAAAGAAAACTCAGATGTTTTGAGAGAAGAATTCTCAGAGGAATCTTTGGGCCTTACCACGACCCAAATATTAACCAATACCAAATGAGAGCAAATGCCGAGGTCAAACAGATTTATAGGGCTAGCGACGTAGTCCAAGAAATTAAATCTCAGCGTCTAAGATGGACAGGCCATGTTCATAGAGTTCCTAATAATCTCCTTAACAAGTTAATCTGGGAGGAAGCCTCGACAAGAGAGAAGAAAGCCCTTAGCCTTAGAAACGATCGGGAGACAACATATGATCAGATTTAACAACAATGTTAACTCACTGACTCAACGAGATTGAAGCGAGTTGTGCAGTTAGCCAATACTCACCCCGTACTGTAGTGCTACGAGAAGAAGAAATAAGAAGAGCGTCCCGGGAAAATAGCCCCTTTCATGCAAGAATATACAAAGTTCATACTTTGGGAAAATACTCTTTGAAGCATCCTGATAAAAAGTTCTCATGGGCACATCTTGATCGTATGGAGGATTTTCAATATATAGAGACACAAACTCGGAAAATTATAAGATTTACCGGCTACTCCAATTCCCTGAGTTACTGGTTATCTGGCAACATGTAGAAGTTTGGATCAAGGAAACGTACTAGTAGTCTAGGATTTTTTCCTGGCTATCCAATGGCGACCTTTACTTTGACCTTGACCTTCAACGGACGTCATCTTCTAGAGTTTCGAGGGTTTTCAGCATTAAATTGATATAAACAAATTACTCATGGGTTTTTGGGATCGCTAAACATGAATATGCCATCAGAATTGATCTCCGGAGGACGTGGTGGCCAGGGCCACTGCAAGGGACGTCATCTTCTAGAGTTTCGATGGTTTTCGGCATTTAATTGATACAAATGAATTACTGAAGGGTACTGGAGGGACTCCCGGAGCACCTGGTTTCCAAGGTCAATGAAAGCGGCTCCTGGAGTTTCGAGGGTCTTCGGTATTACATTGATGCAAACGGATTACTGGAAATTGGAGTTACTGAACACGAATACCCCATCAGAACAGCCATCGGAGTACCTGGTGCCTAAGGCACGGCATGCATTGGATATTTAAGAGCTTTCGGTACTAAATTAGTGTAAACTCAATATTCACAGTTTTTGGGGCTACTGAACGTGAATGCACCATCAGATCCGACCCACGGAGCACCTGGTGCGTAAGACAGGTCCTCTTCTGTAGTTTTGACAGGTTTCGGTATTAAATTGATGCAGATGAGTATTACCCATGGATTTTTGTGGCTGCTGAACACAAATACGTCAGCAGAACAGACACCGGGGTACCTGGTGTCTAAGGCACGTCATTTTCTGGGGTTTCGAGAGTTTTCGGTACTAAATTGATGCAAACGGATTACTCTTGTGTTTTTGGGGTTGCTGAACACGAATATGACGTAGATAAAAGACTTTGTAGTATCTAGTGACCACGATGAATCACAATATCAAAATAGAATATAGTAAACCGATGTTAAAACAAATGAAAGAAAAACATTATCAGATATAAATTGAGTTTATATTTATAAATAATTAAAACAATTGAATAGCACAACATAGTTATTTTAATAAAAATATACAAATAGCAAAAAAAATTTTCACCAATTTGTACGCTTTCTTTGAACAGCAACTCAGAAAACCTCCGGGTACTCGGTGTGTACCAATCCGTTTGCATCAATTTAGTATCGAAAACTCTCGAAACTCTAGAAGATGACGTCCCTTGCAGTCGAATTGACCTCCGGACCACGTGCTCCGGAGGTCAATTCTGATGGCATATTGGTGTTTAGCCATATCCCATGAGTAATCTATTCATATCAATTTAATGCCGAAAACCCTCGAAACTCTAGAAGATGACGTCCGTTGAAGGTCAAGGCCAAAGTAAAGGTCGTCATTGGATAGCCAGGAAAAAATCCTAGACTACTAGTACTTTTCTTTGATCCAAACTTCTACATGTTGCCCGATAACCAGTAACTCAAAGAATTGAAATACCCCGTAAATCTTATAATTTTCCGAGTATGTGCCTCTATATCTTGAAAATACTCCATACGATCGAGTTGTGCCCATGAGAACTTTTTATCACAGTACTTCAAAGTGTATTTTCTTAAAATATGAACTAAATCTACTGGGACCTAATTTCCATAAGGTTTTGTGCGGGGTACTTTACTGGAAATAAATAGTAAAAAAGGCAAAAGATCAACATTACACAATAAAAAACTACTAGAAAAGATTTTGGCATGTCAAAAAAGATTTTGGCATGCCAATGAAGAATCCCAATTCTTTTTTGAAACCATCCTGGATCACAAACTTTTTTTTGCTTTACATCTTTTTCTTCGGCTTTACGCGCTTTACATTTTTGCGTCAAAAAAACTAGAAATCTTGGTAAGGTGGCAAAAAATAATAAACCGTAGGAACATAATAAGTATTATAGGAAACATATTATATACATAAACAGCAAGTCTCTAACAGCCCAAGCCGTTTCTTATTCTCTCTGCGGCAACAATTTCTGTCAACACTGTCAATTTGACCTAATTCTCTCGCTGTCATTGCTTCTCGTTTCTTCCTCTCGTTCGTGAAAACTGCTTTCACTAACGTAATCGATACGTCAAAGAAAGAGTGTTGTTTATAGTTAGTTGTTTACTCCCAATACAACGAGATCTTTGATACAAACTGAATCGAACGAAAACAATTTTAGAACATATTTAAATAAATTATATGGAATTTTATTTTTTACTATGATGCATTCAATATATTTGAATTTAGATTATAGGATTTAAATAAATATACTGCATAAACGTCAAGTATATTTCTTCCATTATATATTTGCGCATGCATGAAATTATTCACAAATTACTTAGTATACTAGGTCTCTTTTTTACTCACAGAAACTAGTATCGCAAAATTAAGCCGCTTGTCCATAGAAACCAGCATAGGGATTACGAACACTCGATACGAATCGTATCCGCCATGTTTTCCCGTAAGGCGCTATGGGAAAACATGGCGGATACGATGCGTATCGAGTGTACGTAATCCGGGCCCAGAATAAGTTAAACAAGGATAAACCATACAGCATCCCTTGGATACATTGTTTACTATGAATTTTGACGTTTATCATTTTCACTGACAGTGAAAATAGCGCATTTGTTGTATTAATTGGTTTATTTGAATTTATTGTTTATTTGGTTTTTCATATTATTTAAACTTTTCGTCTTTGTATATCATGTAATTGTAATTTTTATTTTTAAACATAATTGTTAGAACGATTAACTGTTGCTCTCTTAATTTTATTACTTTCGGTAAGTATTTCCTTTCTACACTAATGAAACAACTAATATTTTCGAAAATACAAATTGTCATTTAGACACAGCGAAAATGGCGCGCGGCGCCTTCGTTGGAAAATATTCCCATGAGATTTTTTTGCATAGGGTATGAGATTTTAAACGCTGGTAAACTGGCGGTTGCATATTATGTACGATGTTGAGCGGTTGCATTTGTTTCTATGTTAACTTGAACCGCGGGGGTTGGGTTTTTCAGGTAAACCGCGACGTCAACGTTGGCAAACCGCCCTTATATGAAGGAGGCCATAAACACATTCGTGATACACCCCAGAATAAGTTTCAAGAAGTCGCCTACGCGAAAAGTGGTCCCAATTTGTTTAAACAATTTTTTTAAACAAATTGCCAAAATCAATATTTACAAATTTATAGCTTTTTTTAATTCATCCCATACATGCTCACTACGATCGAGATCTGGGCTGCATGCGGGCCATTCTAATCTTATCAATCCAACCTCTATTTTATGAGTCCATCAGTGTCTTTATTTACAAAAAATTGTACAGCTCTTACAAGAACAGAGATATTCGGATAATTCAAAAAACAAAATTTTAGTGATGCCTCTAGGATAATATGACAGGACTATGAAACAAAATCAGCTCTTCCATTTTTCAATAGAATTTTTTAAAGTTAGGAGAAAATACAACGCTTGCATTCACCCCTGTATAATGTCATGCAAGCACAAATTTTATGTTAATGGAATAAAACCAAACGATAACAATACATGTACCTACAAACTGGTGCAAGAATCTTGAAAATCGGAGCCCAAATAATTAAGTTATAAATTGTCAAACTTAATCAAAAATTTTGGATGGCGGAATTTTGTGCCGGTACGTGTAGATTGCAACCACATAAAGGTACACAAGTAACATTATTTTTCTTACAATTACATGCTTTAATTTTACAAATTTTTGTACATTTGCATCGTTGAAGCAGTTCATTAGGTACTGGATTTTTTGACATAAATTTGGGTGATAATACTCCAGTTTCATCTGTCATGTAACCAAAATCTTAAAAATTACTAAATTTAATTTTAATCTTAAAAATTTTTAAATCTCAATGATGAAAACTAAAAAAAAAAAAATAATTTTGGTATACATTTGTAAAATTTCGAACGTTTTATTAATTTCTTAATTATTATTTATACCTTCCAAAATTATAATAAACGTGGTTCAAAATATCATATTAATTTATAAAAACTAAAAAACATGGTTACCAAAAACGTACAGTCGGAAAAATGAAAGAATACCCATGAACAAACATATAAAACTGTATTCTCCTGTCACCAAGTCACACAAAAAATTGGCCAGCGCAAGTACATGTAATAATTATTGTTACATATACTTGCACTGGACAATTTTCTTTGTGACAAGGTGACAGGAAAATACAGCGTGTTTTATATGTTCGTTCATGGGTATTCTTTCATTTTTCCGACTGTATGTATATTTAACAAGTATAAAAACGCCGAGAACGTCCGACAGCCCGAGCGCCCGCCCTGCCATATGCGCTGCATTAACAATTAAAAAACAATAAGACTAAGTTTTCACTCTAATGGCATATAAAACAACATAATGCTATTCTACATCCCACCAGAATGAAAACAATGGGAACCTCCTCTGGTTACACCTCCGAGGCTTCTACAATTTGCAAGCCATACGGATGCTGAGACTAAGGAAGATGAGGGAATTCTACAATTTACAATTCACGTCCCATCTGCTCAGCGCGGTAAAGTTCCAACGAGAATGGTTCCTTCATACTCCACACAGAGTAAATGTAAATCAAAAATGAATAACCATTTTCAATTTCCTTAGTCTCAGCATCCGTATGGCTTGCAAATTGTAGAAGCCTCGGAGGTGTAACCAGAGGAGGTTCCCATTGTTTTCATTCTGGTGGGATGTAGAATAGCATTATGTTGTTTTATATGCCATTAGAGTGAAAACTTAGTCTTTTTGCTGGCAGTTGCCGCTAGGGCATCTATGCCATTTCGTTCGTTGCAATCCGGGACTGCATGCTGGGGTTTGTTTTGGTTGGATCAGAGAGAGCAGCATATGTGCCTCCTGATGAGAGACTAATAAGTTTCGAAACCGGTAGTGGTGCTTGCAGCTCTCTCTGATTGGACTAGAATATGGTTCGGCTGTGTTTTCGTTTTGCAACGAAATTGAAAATGGTTATTCATTTTTAAAAAACAATAGTTTAAAATAAAACTAAACATAAAATACTTATCGGGAATGGATATAAGAAGGTTTGAGCTTTAATTTACGTGCTTGGTAACCTCAAAAATAATATTTTTTACTGGTGTTTTCGGGCCTTGAAAATCGTCAATTTTCGTTTCTTTCAATTTTAAATTGCCTATAACTCAAAAACAATCAATTTTAGAGAAAAATTACAAGAGACCTTTTTTGTTTATGATGGTCCACAAAATCTAAAAAATTGTCTAAGCCAAAAATATTGATTTTTGCAATTTGTTTAAAATAATTTTTTTTTTGTGATTGGCATCACTTTTGTGATTATGCAAAAAAATCTCATGGGAATATTTTTTCCAACGAAGCCGCCGTTTTCGCCTTATCTCATTACATTGAAAGTACATATCAATGCTATTACATATCGACGTAAGTTTCACTTGATGTTGTTTGTAAACTTGTTTGCACATGAATAATGACGTTTGTGCAAAGTTATAATGGAACATCTATACCAGTTGTTATAAAATTTTAATGGTAATCTCCCACAATATCTCACAATAAAATAAAATTACGCTCTTACTCTTCCTTTCAACGTTGCTAGTGCACTCTATATTGCAAGTAGGTAATCAATCTTAATTCCTTTCTTACAAAAATTGTGCAGCAGACTACTTATTGTTGCTTAGCTCTTCCTAGCGACTTCCGTTCTTCGGACTAATTGCTAAACGCCTTATATAAATGCGATTACGGACCAGGATAAATCTCAGTGGATTTAATCAGGCCAAGCAGAAAGAATAGCAAAAAACAACGAGTAGTTTAACATAGAAAATCAATGAGTAATCTTATTTGATTCTAGTTTTTGCATTGCGGGATTTAATAAATTGAATTAAATACTGTAAAAAGAATGAAATAAGGTATTTTCGTTACTGGAAAATTAAAGATTGTTAAGAAAATAATACAAAAGTCTTAATTAATCAAAAATATTCTTCTTGCATTCAGCGTCTCCTGTGGAGGCCCGGCAAGAAATTGTAAGCCTCACGCTTCTTGTGACGGGTAGCTATGGTAAACACCAGACTCAGGTTTAATACAAACGTAGGTTTAATTTAAATAAAAATGTATTCTTATAAATAAACGAAAATAAAAACAACTTCTTTTTATGATAGAATAATACTTCATTACAGGCGGAGGTTCTAGAAAGCCAAGACCCACTGTTGGTTATCTGTGAACAAAAATAAATACAGTTAATTGATGTGACCAACGTACATACATAAATACATAATCTTTATTTCTTTTACCGGCTGACGTCAGTGTCGAAAATCAAATTTTACATTTCAAAAATAAATATAAACTTATACAGGGTGTTTCATTAATAATTGTCCATATGGTAACTGGAGAAAGCTTATTACAAAATACGAAGATTTAACCTAAAACACTTAAATAAAATGTGGTTCGTTACTGAGTTACAGGGTGTTTTATCTAAAAATTTAAAAATTAATTTTGCTCAGCATTTTAAAACTATTCGACGTATGCTTTTCATACTTGGCAGAAAATGCGACTACTAGACACTCTACTAAATTATGATAAACAAACGTTTCTAGCTACTACCAGAGGCGTACGACAGGGGATGGTGGATGGTTGACCCTTTTCAAATTCTACGTCACTGGAGGAATTACTACTTTGGTGCCATTTTTAGATTCTACAATACTTTCTACGTAAATAATATACTCTTCATTGGTAACGATAAAGTCATTAGTTTTCGAGATATTTGAAGTTAAATATGAAACGGTACAGTTATTTTGATTAATTTATGATATGATTCATATGATTAAAATTTAAAAATTATTTGTACCCAGTACTTTAAAACTATTTGGCGTATCCTTATCATACTTGCCAGAAAGTGCATGGACTGTACACCCTACTAAATTAAGATAAATAAACGTTTCTAGCTACTACCAGAGGCGTACGACAGGGGATAGTAGCTGGTTGACCCTTCCCAAATTCTACGCCACTGACGAAATTGTTATTTTAGTGTAATTTTTTGATTTTGCAATAGTTTTTATGTAAATAATATACTGTTCATTCTTAGCGATAAAATGATTAGTTTTCGAGATATTTGAAATTAAAAATGAAGCGACACAATACACTGATCAAAATAACCGTGTCGTTTCATTTTTAACTTCAAATATCTCGAAAACTAATGACTTTATCGTTACTAATGAAGAGTATGTTATTTTCATGGAAAGTATTGGAGAATCCAAAAATTGAACTAAAATAGCAATTTCGCCAGTGGCGTAGAATTTGGAAAGGTCAACCATTCACTTTCCCCCGTCGTACGCCTCTGGTAATAGCCATAAATGTTTGTTTAACATAATTTAGTACCTTCTGCAGTACCTATACTTTCTGTTAAGTATGAAAAGGATGCGTTAAATAGTTTGAAAATGCTAAGCAAAAATAATTTTTAAATTTTTAGGTAAAACACCCTGTAACTCAGTAAGGAACCACATTTTATTTAAGTGTTTTAGGTTAAATCTTCGTATTTTGTGCTAAGGTTTCTCCAGTTACTATATGGACAATTATTAATGAAACACCCTGTATAATAACTACATACAGCCTAATTAAAATCTAAAAACAAATTATGACTCTTTTATCGTGGCGCTGCAGTATTAGTTCTTCTCCATTCTCTTCTGTTGTTTGTCAAAGTTTTTGCTTGCCTGAAGTCTATATTTCTCTTCATTAAAGCCTTCTCAGTGGTTTTGTTACATGTTAGCTAGGGTCTGCCTCTTTTTCTTTTGCCTTGCGCTATACACTCCCAGACTATTTTGGGAAGTCTCTCATTTGGCATTCGATTTAGGTGGCCAAACCATCGCAGCTGATTTTCTTCAACACTATCCAGAACTGCTTTTGTTTGCAAGCGCTTTCTGATATCTTCGTTTCTGATACGATCACCTCTGGAGACTCCAAGTACTCTCCTTAGGTATTTCATCTCCACAGCCTGTATTCTCGAAGCATTACGTTGGTTTATTATCCATGATTTGCTGCTATAAGTTAGTGTCAGCACGTAGATGGAATTAAAGATCTTCAACTTCGTCTGTCTCGTGATTTCCTTCTTATTGAGCAGAGCGTTCTAAAGCATGAAAAATTTTTTCGGTGTTTCTTATTCTGCTGTCTACTTCTGTTTCAATTTTTCCATTTTCGTTAATGAACCCTCTTAAGTATTTGAACCATGACACTTGTTCAATTGTTTTATCGTCTATTGTGATTTGGAAATCTTGTTGATGCGGTATACTCATTACTTGTGTTTTCCTGGTATTTATTATTAGTCCTTTGTCTCTGAATGCTTTATTTCATATAGCCAAATTTTCTTGCAGTTGTTTTGCTGTAGTAACCATAATAACGAGGTCAGGATTTCCTTTTGTCACGGTTAACGTTTCTTCTAATAAGTTGTAAAATTCATTTTTAATGTTTGCTCTCTCGTTTTTACTGGAACCATGTACTGCCACTATGCTCAGTTTTTCTGGTTTCGGTTGGATTATTTCCGTTACCAATATTCTATCCGATCTGCCAATGTACTGTGCTATCTCCTTTCTTATTAAACATGCAACTCCTGATTGTGCCGTTTTTGTTTCCGGTACTCCAGTGTAAATCATCACGTGATCGTTGAATAGCTTTATGCAGCCATTTCCCTTCTTTTTTGTTTCAGTTAATACGCAAAAGCCTAGTTGGGTTTTCTCAAACTCATTAATTATTTCCACTTCCTTTCCATTTATTCCCCTGACGTTCCACGTTCCAAAGTAGTGTGTACTTTTCGATTGTTGGCGTTTTGGATTACTTTCATCTTTTTCTGCTTGCCGTGTCCCATTTGCTTTCAAGGTCGTCTTCGTTGTGTCATCCGGTACAGCTTTCTGCTCTATCTGTTCCCGTTTTTTGGAGGTTTGATTACTTGCGCTTTTTCTAGTGTGTCTTGGTTCTCATTACACACATACTTTTCACCGTTCAGAAACAGCTTCTGAAAACCTATTTTTACCCTCTCATTCCGTTGTTTGTGTATTTTGGCTATATCTCGTATTTTCCTCTGTATCGTTCGTTCAGCCACAGTAAAATCGTTGTTAATATACATAGTTTTTCCTTTGACTCATCTCAGCTTGTGTTAATTTTTCATTAGCTCAGTCTTCTGGTCGTAGGAATTCAGCTCAATTAGACATTTATCTTCGTATATCTTGGCACATTTATTAATTTATAGTTTTATACCAAGGTGTTGTATGAAACCTGTTGTAATGCCTTGATTTGGCTCAGTGTTTTCCGTTACTAGGAATCCACTGACTATTATATTGTTTCTTCTGTTCTTCCGGTCCTCTAGGTCTGCCTTCTCCTCTTTGTTTTCAAGTTTTCTTACTCTGTTCTTTAGTTCTACCACTACATCCTTCAGGTCTTTGTTTTTCATTATTAATACCTCTATTTCGTTTTTATACTCTAGGAGTTCTGCTTTCAATTCCTTAAACTTGTTTTTCAGTTCGTCTTTCATTACAAATAACCACTTTTTTATTTACTCCATTTTTTCTAGATCGAATCTGCGTGCCGAGTGAAAAACCTCCGTTCCAGCATTTAGAGATTGAGGGTTTATCTCGACCACAGTTGTTGTTCGCGTCTTCGTAATTAGTGTGGTTTTCCTATTTGGCACACCAGAAATTTTAGTTACTCTGGCAACACCGCAATTCAAACGAACGGAACTGTGTTTCTGTCTCTCATTGACTTATTGTCAGATAACCTCACTTCCATGGGTTAACTTACTTCATTTAGATTAGATGTTTTCTTATATTCCGTCACCACTGGATGAGAATGTGTATAGTCTATCAGTTTATTTCACTATTACCATCGTATTTTGAATTATTTCTCGTTACAACACTCGTAATTCGGGTTTATTGTAGCCGAAAAACAAAACAGTACTTATCGGAACTGCACCAACGTTGCCAACCTGATGTGACCTGATGTGACGCTTTATTAGTACATATACACATACACACATTAAAATTGGAAAGGAGGTCAGTGCAAGGATTGAGATGGGATAGGTCAATTAATACGCGTTCGGTAAGGAATGGCTCAGCGATTAATCAGTACTTAATCGCTAGACGGTTTGGCTTTTTACCCAATACGTTAAAACCACTAGATCAATTATCCTGTAGAACTGCCTTTCTGTAACGATGAAGCTGATTTTATATCGTTCCGGTGATCCATCTCCAAGCATTCGTTAGTGGTAGTGGAAAGTAGTGGGAATGCGTGTGTACGCAGCGCTGGTACATCGGCGTTGTATCGTCTACATATCTGATGTTGTTGATAATAACTCCATTTATCTCTATTTCAGTTGACTCATCTTTCAGTTTGTCGCGGATAATATATTTAGAGTAGGTATAAATTGAATAGCGGTGGCGAGAGAATACATCTTTGTCGTACACACTTCTGAATAATTATTTCCTCTGATAGCAAGCCTTCGAGTTTTATTCATTTTGTTTGACCCAACAATACCAAGTATAATCTTGGTATTATACATTTGAACATCTAAACAACTTTTTGTTTTGACTACTAGTCTATTACTAGTCTATGTGAAGTTGTTATTCATAATTGTAAACTTCCTTTGTTTATAAACTGAATATCAACTTCTATTGAATAGACTATTTGTCTACATTCATTCGTGAGTTCTTTGTTAATGGAATCCAACTATATCTGCATTCAGCTACTAACATTCGTCAAAAGTCAAAAACAAATCAAACTCATAGCTTTCTAGGGTTTTCTCGTAGATTATTTTCATTGTATTATTTATAGAGAGCGCTAAACGAAACAAACAGAAAACGACTTCAAACAAACGTCAAACAATTAAAATGTTAGATATAACATTAAATCTCTCTCCATTTTGCCGTAGGATTTTCCTGACTTTGCGCATTTGAAAAGGCAATTCTATAACGAATATTTTGAATGAACTAATAGCCTAAATGAGTAAATAAGTAAATTCTACGGAATCAGCGTTTCCGTTAGCAAAACGAGAATAATTATTCCGAGCCATTTTACTTTTAGTACGGTTAACAAAGAATTATTTTCTAGGATAAAAATAAGATACAGAATTAGGCTGAAATTCATTTTCTGGATATCTATATTACAACGAACTATACAGTTTGGATACACAATGAGGATCGGACAAGATGAAATAGAACAAGTTCATCATTATAGAGGGTGTAACCACAATACAGGTCATAAATTAAATCACGTATTTTGGGACCAAAAATAGTTCGAATGAACCTAACTTACATAAAAAAAGTTACAGCCCTTTGAAGCTACAAAATGAAAATCGATTTTTTCGAATATGTATATCGAAAACTATTAGAGATTTTTTATTGAAAATAGACAAGTGGCATTCTTATGACATGAACATCTTAAAGAAAAATTATACTGTAATTTGTGAACTCCATAAAAATTTTATGGGGGTTTTGTTCCCTTTAACCCCCCCCCAAACTTTTGTGTACGTTCCAATTTAATTATTATTGTGGTACCATTAGTTAAATTCAATATTTTTAAAACTTTTTTGCATCTTAGTATTTTTTCGATAAGGCAGTTTTTATCGAGTTGCGGCTTCTTTTTTAATATGTTTACAACAAAATTTTATGGGGGATTGGTTCCTTTAAATCCTCCAAATATTTGTGTACGTTCCAATTAAACTATTTCTGCGGTACCATTAGATAAACACAGTGTTTTAAAAACTTTTTTTGCCTCTTTGTAGTTTTTGGATAAGGCGCCTTTTATCGAGATGTGGCTTCTTTTTTAATACGATTCAAGATATACCTATAAATGTAAATTATAAAAAAATTTTCATATTATTACCTAGGCTCGATAATCGTACTTAACCATATACAAATATGTGGTGGATTTGACAAATATTCAAAATATCTCGATAAAAACTGACTTTTCGAAAAAGTACTAGGAGGCAAAAAAGTTTTAACTAATGGTACCACAATAATAATTTAACTGGAACGTACACAAAAGTTTGGGGGGGGGGGGTTTAAACGGACAAAACCCCCATACAATTTTTATGGGGAGTCCAAATTTTACTATAATTTTTTTAAAAGATGATACTGCCATAAAAATGCCACATGCCTATTTTCATTAAAAAATCTCTAATAGTTTTCGATATATTAGAAAACATCGATTTTTATTTTGTAACTTCAAAGGGCTGTAACTTTTTTTCTGTGCTAATTTGTACGAAGGTAAGTTACGTTCAATCGAACTATTTTTGGTTCCAAAATATGTGATTACATTTATGACCCGTATTTTTGTTACACCCTGTATATATCTGGGTCACATTATAAAACTTAACAAGGAAAACCAAACAGCAGAGATCTAAAGACGAGTTAGACTGGCATGGGCGGCATTTGGTAAACTAAGCTACATCCTTAAAAACAAAAGATATCCACAACATCTTAAGACCAAGGTATACAATCAATGGGTACTCCCTGTTCTCACGTATGGTTCCCAAACGTAGACGTTTACAAAAGCAAATATGGACAAAATCATAAAAACGCAAAGAGAAATGGAAAGGCAAATGTTGCACATAAGACTAATGGATAAAAATGGAAACAAGTGGATAAGAGAGAAAACCAAAGTTAGGGATGTTAATCCTTAATCCAATTAAAACATCCCCTGTTCCAGTGTTCCCATACATCAAAGTTTGTCCGACTACACCGTTAAGCTATTAACAAATTTTCAACTTGCTATGAATAAAGGCAAGGTCTATCTCTTTACTCTCAAACTTCTTTCCCTTTTCAGTATTTTAATAAAAGTATCTCGAATAATATTGGCCGTATCACTCCAACTTGTATTCTTCTATGCATATACTTCTATACACTTCTGTATACTTCTATAAACTGGTAATGTATTTACTAAATTAATTAATGTGTCAACTCTAATTAACGTGGAAATCTGAAAAGGCTTTTTCAGTATTATAGTGAAGTCAGTGAAGTGTAATATTATTCTTTAATGTTAGTTAATTTCTATAATTGTCACACATGTTGCTTTTAAAACAAAATAAGCTTTTAGTATGTGCTATATTTTATGTACTCATAGTTAAATGTATCACAAGTTAATGTTGTTATTCCGCACAATATTACGCTGCAAATTTTGCTGAGTAGAAAACAAGCTAATTTAGTAACAACTTTGTTCAAAAACATTAGGTTACAGGGTGGTGTATAATAGAGGTGAGTTAGTATTTAATCTGTCGATGAACAGAAACGAATAAAATAAATTTATTCGTATTAATCTTTCCATCTATCTAAAAAGATATTTATAAGAGAACGAGTACGACAAGGATTAACTATTTAGATAGGAAATAAGCCACAATTAAATTGAAAAAATAATTTTATTAACGTTTCGAAGCCCAAATAAGGTTTCGTTGTCAAAATACAAAATACTACTTTGTAGTATTCCTTTTCGTAATGTTGTTCTGAAGCTATTTTCTTGTGGAATTTTTATGATTAACTATTTAGATGGGAAATAAGCCACAATTAAATTGAAAAAATAATTTTATTAACGTTTCGAAGCCCAAATAAGGTTTCGTTGTCAAAATACAAAATACTACTTTGTAGTATTCCTTTTCGTAATGTTGTTCTGAAGCTATTTCCTTGTGGCATTTTTACGATTAACCATTTAGATGGGAAATAAGCCACAATTAAATTGAAAAATAATTTTATTAACGTTTCGAAGCCCAAATCAGGTTTCGTTGTCAAAATACAAAATACTACTTTGTATGTAGTAACGAAACCCGATTTGGGCCTCGAAACGTTAATAAAATTATTTTTTCAATTTAATTGTGGCTTATTTCCCATCTGAATAGTTAATCGTAAAAATGCCACAAGGAAATAGCTTCAGAACAACATTACGACAAGGATGTGTGCTAACCTCTCTACTTTTTAATATATGCTCAGAAGAAATGTTTAAAGAGGTAAGACATTATTGAAGGTATGTCGATTAACGGAATACTAGTAAATAATCTTAATTATGCAGACGAAACAATATTCCTTGCGGACTGCAGAGAAGAGCTGCAAATGTTGGTTCATTTCACTATGCAGTATTGCGAGAGGTCTGAAATGAATCAGACAAAAAAAAAAAACAAAAATCATGATTGTCACTAAGAAGAAGATTGAATACCAATCAATCTACGTTAAAGTAAAAGATTTAGAGAAAGTAACCAGACACAATTATTTGGGATGTGAGCTGAATGAACGATGGGACCGCAGCCTTGAAATGAAAGACACATTGAGATGCAATGGAAAACTGGCATTAGAAATTAGAACTAGAGTATTGAGAAGCTACCTATTCTTTGTCGAAGGAAACACTCCGAAACACTGTCGAACACCACGAAAAAACGAAAAATGAGATAAGTACTTTGGTCATATACTAAGAAATCATCATCATCATCATTTAGCTCTACAACTCTATGAGTCTTGGCCGCGTTTACTATTTCCTTCCATTGTGGTCGGTCCTGAGCAGCTATTTCCCATTGCTTTCCCTTCCTTCTCTTTCTTGAGCGACCAACTGACCTTTTGCCATCGGGCCTTTCCCAGAATGTGGCGTTCAGAAGTCTTTCTTTACTCGATCTTAGCAAGTGAGCCGCCCATCGTATTCGGTTTGCTTTAATGTGGAGTACTATGTTTTCATCTCCATATATTGCCTGGAGTTCATCATTGTGTCTTCTTCTCCATTCTCCTGTTGTCTCTTCTCTGCAAGGCCCATAGATAGTCCGCAGTATCTTTCTTTCAAGTACCAGTAATTTTGTCGTTTCCCGCTGGTTCAGAGTCCATATTTCGCTTCCATACGTTATTGTGGGACGAATTATTTTTCCATTTGCAGGCTTCTCGATCCTGTCCATCTCATTTCCTGGATCGCTGTTACATCCATCTTATATTTTTGAAGCTGTTTTATGGCATGTGTTGCAATCCCGAGCCTGAACCAGCTTAGCACGTTCCAGGTGCCTAAAAGAATGTCCTTATTTCGTAGCTTGGGTCTAATCCGTGTTTTATGTCTATTCCGAGGCAATAGTATGCGATTCGTAGCGTGTTTGTTTTTCCTTATATGGGTTGCTGGTCCATAACAAAACCTCCTTTCCGGAGGACCATTTCTCCCTTCTTTGTCAGCCCTGACCCTGACTTCCATTGGGGTTGCTTACCCATTCTCCAGCAAAGTTGCTCAGATTCTCCGGGATTTACCCGTGCAGCTTAAGCCGCACTTCGTGGAGGTGAGGATAGGAATTGAGTAGGAGAGGCTAGAGATGCTTACTGGAAACATTATCATGTATTGCGCTTCACTACCCCATTTAAACCCCTATACTAAGAAATGAAAAATATGAATTGATGTGATTGGTTATACAAGGAAAAGTGGAAAGAAAAAGAGTACTGGGGAGACAACGTAGTTCCTGGTTGAAAAACTTAAAGCAGTGGAGTGGAAAAACAACAATAGAACTCTCCAGAACCGCTGCGGACAGAGTAAAATGGAACATGATGATCGGATTTGTCCTTAAAGTATGAGGCACATGAAGAAAAGGAAAATATTTCCATTTACATCTTTATTCGTATTTCCAAGTTCCACTGAAGACATTGGAATGACATTTTCCTACGAAGTAGATTAAAAAACACATTAAATACATTAAAAAACACAATAAAGGGTCAATCGGTGAGCATTCTATTAATGAGTTTAGATCTTTTTGACACGGAATTTTTTTTTTTTTTTATTAACTCCCAGTATATTTACAATCTGTCACATATGTAATATTGAAGGACAATAAGTAAATGGTCGGATATTTACATTGGACATGTAGGAAATATTTCCAGTGAATTATTTCCTTTACATAATTAACCTATTTATTTAAAACCGTTATTTGTTTGTTATTCTGAGTACACTTAGTTAAACCTGCTTATCAGGTCCGTTGGTTTAAATTTTTTAAGCGGCGCACCTCACCTACGGTGTTAAATAGATCACTCGCGAGGGGTTCACATGCGTATTCGCTCTATCCCGATATTTTTCACTATGTCGTTTTATTTCACTTTTGATGGTGGGGATTTCCAAGTCTCTTTCTATTGCTGTATTTGGCACGTACCAGGGGGCATTGACTATTATTCTTAAAACCTTATTTTGGAACCTTTGAAGTATTTCTAAGTTTGAATTTGACGCTGTGCCCCATAGCTGGATTCCATATGTCCAGATTGGTTTTAGAATTGATTTATATACAAGTATTTTGTTTTGAATGGTCAGTTTTGATTTCCTGCCGATAATCCAGTATAGTTGCTGCAGTCTAAGTCCTAGTTGTTTTCGCTTGTTGAATATATGTGTCCGCCATGTGAGGCGTTTGTCTAGGTGCATGCCTAAGTATTTAGGAATGATACGGAGTAATTTACAGATTAGTCCTGTTTCGTGGTTGTGTTGGATGCGTGTGATAACTTTATTATCCACGGAAACAAATAAAATAAAATAAAACAAAAATAAAACGTACAACAACTGTTAATAATATTTATTTCGGTAAAAAAGCGTGCTTATTTCTCGAGGAGGTTGTGTGGTTAATCTTTTCCGACCGAAGGCTTGTAACTGACTGAATTCATATTAATTTTGTCATCATAGGGTTTCAGATTTGAATGCTCTTAAAACTGAAATTTATCGGTGTAAGGGTCTGGATGATGTAATTGATTAGATATGGCATTTCGTTTTGCACACATAAAAACTGAAAGAGGTATGGGCAATTAATAATATAAATATGTTTTTGTATATAGCCCGACCAGGGAACGCAAAATTTTACGAAAACCTCAAAAAAAAAATAAAGGAAGGATGAAAATTTGGCAATAGGTAGTTGAAATTGTCTATTATTATATAAGAAAAAGTTTACAATTCTACACCGCCTCCATTTTACAAAAATTGGAAAATACGGGATGAAAAATTTTTTCTCGGGGGTGAAAAAATATACGTTCAAAATAAATCCGGAATTGGATAAAATGACTAATTCTAAGTAACTTTTGTTCTATAGAGTTTTTTTCACTAAGTCAATCTTTTCGAGTTATTTACGAGTGAATGTGTTCATTTTTAACAAAAAAAAAATGTTTTTGGATGGTTTTTCGGAGATAACTCAAAAAGTAAGTATTTTAGCGAAAAAAATATTCTTAGTAAAAATATAGCTTATAAAAAATTTAAAAAAATGGTGTATGCGTAAGGTCTGTAGACCCAGTAGAAACAGAGTTGCACCTAATGAAATGAAGGTTCTTCTTCCTCAAATTCCAAATTGAATATTTCAATGTGAAATAACCAAAAAACGGAGCACTGTTCGGGGAAAATTTATTACAACTTTTTTAAAATGTTTAAAAAAGGTTTATTTTTGTTAAAAAAAAACTACTAACGTTAAAAGTAAGTGAGTTACGCTCAAAATATTTTTGGTCCCTTTTATTTTTTGGTAAAAAAATGGCGAAAATCACCCCTTAATTAGCTTCTCAAATAAAATTAATCGTTACCGCTTTTTTTCATTTTCGAGAGGGAGGTATTCCCCTCCATTTTTGTAAAATGGAGGGAATGTAGAATTGTAAACTTTTTCTTATATAATAATAGACAATTTCAACTATCTATTCCCATATTTTAATTCTTCCTTTCTTTTTTTTTCGGGGTCAGATTGTTCTTTGATCGGACTAATATGACGACCGGAAAAAATGTAAATTTTAAATTAGATCCTATTATTTAATTTAGAATGAAAAGTTAAAAATTAGTAATTAAAATTAGTAATTGTAGCTTGTCGCTACAGTCCTTTATCTAGACGATATTATAAGCAGCTGATAGGTCAATGAAAGCACCGGATGTTTTTAGCTATCTTTGAAAACCTGCTTCAATATGCGTTGTTAGGGATAGGATCTGATCTGTGCAACTATGGTTAGGTCGGAACCCTGCTTGTTCAATCTTCTTCTTTAGGTACCCTCTCCTCTAAAAGGAGGTTGGTAATCATCACAGCTATTTTCTTTTTTGAGATTGTAGCTCTGAACAAGTCGATGGCACTGCAATTATACCACTTTCTCAGATTGTTGAGCTAGGAGATGCGTCTTCTTCCAATGCTTGTTCAATAATTGGTATCAATTCAAATATGTATGTACTAATTCTGTTGTAGATTAAGCATTTCAACAGGTTATAGACACAGCTCAGCAATGTAATCGGCCTGTAGTTTTGATGGTGACATTTCCCTTTCCTGGTTTTAATAGCCCTACATTGGAGGCCCGTTTAAGTGAGTGGGGGAGTTCTCCTCATTATAAGATATTATCTGTATAGAAATCAGCCAGCCATATTCTAGCATACTTGCTACAGTAAAGTAAAAATTATGGATGGGTTTTATCGGAACCGGGTGCCTTTCCAGACGTAATTAGAGTAAACTCGTCAGTATATTTAGATGTAGGTGGGCATGTAGAGTTCAGTATTTTTAGTTCTTATTTATGAATAATTATTTACTATTCACTATATAAGTAATTCAAACCATAAACTTTTATTTTCGGCTCAAAGAAATGTTAAAGTTAATTTTTATTTTAAAAAAATCACGTACATACATATCTAAGCTTTTATAACAAACGTTAAAATTAATAATTAAAACTTTTAATATAAAAATACATTTTTGAGTTTATAGTATAATTAACTTTTATGAATTAATTTATTTTAAGAGCTTTTAAAAAAACTCTCTTGCAAAGTACAAAGCTTGCAGCTACGCATAATTCCATTTCATAATTATAATGTACATATATAAACTTTTTTTTCTGAGGGACAAACATCCCAGCGACCTCATTATTACTATTGGGGTAAATATAAAAAATATTAATATAATTTTTGTTATTGTTCTTGTTGCATTTTTATTATTAAAATCCAGTGTACCACGGTAAAAATATGATAGGAACGATCAATTTTTTTTCACAAATTAAACGAGGAATTCAAAAGTTGGAACTTTTACCACGCTGAGCAGATGGGTTGTGAATTATTTAAAATTCTCTCATCTTAATTTCCTCGGCATCCTGTATGATTTATAATTTTTAAAAATCTCGGGAGGTTGTAACCAAATTTGGTGGTAATCTGGTGGTATGGGAACGATATTTATTGTCGTTTTCTGTGCTACTTCGATTGATAACTTATTTTGTTTTTCGGTAGATGGCTCTAGTTCATCCGCGGCATTTCGTTCTTTGCAATTCGAAAAGCCCCAAAATATGATACCTACACCGAGAGAAAAAAATTCTTGACATAAAGAAACTTTATTTATATTTAAGAAAGATCGACTTGGCATATTGCCTAAGAAATATATCTTTGTATATAATATATAATTTTCTAAAATATTTCAAATAAATTTTACTATAGCCAAAGAAATATATCTTAAACATGATTGAACTATCACTTTCTGGCAAACTTCAAATCCATTTATCAGAAAGAAATTACACTTGGTGTTAATTAATTTTATTATTCATAATAATATATTTTTTTGACATTACAAAACTATTCTTTCTGAGCAATAATATTTCTTAGTAAGGAATATTATTATCTTACTATTAATAATTAATGTATTTAATGCTAAGAAATATATTTCGCAGATATGAACGTATATTTAGAGTTAAGTTAATATTTCTTGAAAATAAAGTGATATTACATACAGCGAAATAAATAATTGTGTTAAGGTAAAATCATTGTTTATTAATAAAAACAAGATATAAAACGTTATTATTACATACAAATATTTTCTCCACTCTTAAACCACTGGCTTTTACACAACAATAAAAGGATGGAGAGGAAAATACAACTTCCTCAAATTTTCCTTCTTTTGTTAATAGCACTTTGTATATCAGCAATTCACTAAAACAAAATCGTTATCTACAAAGAGTAAACTTACTTTAATAAAATTTTTTTTATAAAGATATAGACATTTATTTTGACAAATTTAGGAAATACAAAAAAAAAAAACAAAAACACGGCCCCACATAAGAACTATTAATACTAATAATAATCAATCATATTTAGTTCAATCATGGCATTATTTAACCTACACATCTTTGTTTTTTTTCTTTTTGTTAATGAAATATTAATTATTTATCTGTATAATACATATTAAGTCACACAATAAACATTGTTTAGCTAAAACAAGAGGGAAAATACAACCAATGTAAAACATTGAAGCAGACATAATAATATGTAATTTTCTTTATTTTTATAATCTAAAAGAGACAGCATACCTAATCATTAAGAAATTTTATTACGAGAAAGTATTATTAGTTTACATCTTATGTCATTTAATACATATTAACTAATTCACAGTTTTCGGCAATAACATTTCTTAACCATAAAAATATTTCTTTTAGGCTAACTGATTTCTTTATCTCAAATAAATGAACAGAAAACATGCGTGGCTTATTTCCCAGTTAAAATAATAAGCTCCTTTATGTCAGAGTTGTCCATCATTATCCCTAAAAAGCATAATATAAAGATACTATTATGATTCTTTTATAACCATTCGGATACGCAACAATATTATTATTACATCTTAAATTACTCAATTTACTTTTATTTAATACCTATATATGTACGTACCTTCAAAATATCCGTTAATTTTTAAAGAACACCAATAAATCCAAAATCCATCTATATGAACAGGAACATATCACGTCATATTGACAAACACTGACGACTAAATCATAAATAGTTAATCTGCGCAATTCTTTTGTGGAAGAAAATCTCTTTGCAAGTAACCTTTTGGCATTAATGATAAAGTTTTTATTTTATAACCACAGTTACTACAGAGGGTATTTCTGAAGAATTATTTCTTGCGGTTTAAAATATTTATTTGAATGCAAGAAAATTTCTTGTTTACAAATATAAATATGGATTAACTTAACATTATATTTCTTATACTGCAAAATATTTGTAGTTTTCAATTTAAAAAATAAAAACTTTAGGATAAAAAAAATTAAATGTAACCATTAATGCATTTCTTAGTATTAAAGAAATTATCTGTAAGAAATTATTGAGTTGTGTTTAAAAATCTCGTTTCTTTATATGTGAACCGGTATGTTTAAGTTAATAGGATATGTTAACTTTTAAGAAATATTGCTCAAAGAAATCGGTGTTTTAGGAGAAAAGAAATTGTTCTCTCGGTGTGGAGAAATCGGAGAGAAGAGGATATGGGACTACTGATGAGGAGGAAAAAACCTCCGAAACCGGTATAGACTCTTCCTGCACTCTCCGATTTAACCAGAGTATTATGCAGCTGCTGCATTTTCGTGTTGAAAAGAAATTGAAAATGTTTATACATTTCAAAAGTGATTTTTAGTTTGAAAAATCTCAGTTGCGTACTATTTTTTTCGTTAAAAAAAAATCAGACGATTACCCGTATGCACGTCGATGATGAATTTAAAATTCTTAATTTTGTGTCAAAAAATGCGCAACAACTACCTCTTTTAACTCACTAAATTTCGTTTGCATATATTTTGCCACCCTGGATCTTGGAAACGAAGCACTGGCGGACATACATTTATAAAACAAACTGTCATTATATTTTCATGCAGAATTACCGCTTAAAGTTTGTCGCACTTATTTAAAAACACCCTGTATATAGATGTAACCTGTGACCGTTTCATTATCACATATTCCATGCTTTTACGAGTTTCCGAACTTGCCCAACTTTTAAAATAATAGTTACCCTGTTTACTGCCACCTAAAAGCTGTGAAAATTTTTAATTGTTTATATACCATAGTTGTTTATATACCACGTGATGCCATATGCCCACTTTATACGATTATAATATATTCGTACTGTTTTATATGCCGCCCACGATATTTACGAATATAATACTTCAAGAAACTTTAAGTCTGCAAGCGTAAAATGAGAGATCCTAACTAAACTCCAATTTATTTAACACATACGGCAACATTTAATGCCCTACGCTTCGTACTAGAACTGGATCAGATCGTTCCTTTCAATGATTTGATTCCTTGGCATTTGTTCCCTGCTTCGAACTCATTTCTTTAATTCGTACGATCATTCAGTGTACGGAATTTATAATATCGTGTACGAAATGTATTGCTTAATAAAATTGCTAGTCCTTAGGTAAAGGCTTAGGCTGTGGCCTCCAATAAATGCCGTAGGTTGTGTACAGAGTCACGCCGTTGGTTGCGTCTGTATGCTTATACAATAAATCATATACTAAATTTACATTTAAGATGCAGTAGAAATAAACAAACCAAGATACGTTAAATGCTACTAGGAGCACTCCCGAATCATAATTCACAATGTTTAAACTTTGGAAATCATGATTTGGGATTTACAATGTATATGTTCTAGTCAAAGCTTGAATTTCAGGCACTCCTAGGTTTGACTAGGCAATCCTCAGGTCTGACTGACGGTCTTAGTCAAAGCCCGAAATAAATTAAGAGTTTCGGCCTTTGACTAGTCAAACCTAGGAGAGACTAAGTTGGTCAGGCAAAGGTCAAAATTTAATTTTATGGAATCGGGGTTTGACTAGTAATCTGTTAGATTAGGTTTAATAAAACGTTATTTTTTAATTTTAATGTTTATTATTTTTATATTGTCGCATTTTTTTTATTTAGCTAATGCCTCGACAACAAATGGCCATTAGCATGGTAGGTACGGTGAATTTTTGCAGTCAGGTACCTAGTGTTATGTGTAGTGTGTGTGTTGAGTAAGTGTCTTGTTACTTTGCAAAGTCGACGTCATTGTCTTTGCAAAGAGACCCTAATTGTATCCGAAAGTCTGCGGTCCCTCCGGTAAGTACCGATCCCACAAGGACAGAAACTATTTTCATTTATTAATTTATAATAAACGAAAAATTCCTGGCCCTGGTGAGATTCGAACTCACGACCATTCGGATCTTTCGATCCAAAGGTAGGCGCTCTTACCACTGAGCCACAGAAGGGTCATTGTCGCAATTAACATTAAAAAAATAGTGTTTTTCTACAACCGTGTTAAAAATGCAATTTTTAGCACTCCATACGAGCGTTAAAAATGCTACTTTAAGGCACTAGTGCTTTAAAAATTTTTTTAAGACACTGCAGTTCGTATTGACCGTATATGCAATTTTGATGTAATGTCAAAAAAATATAAAATTGGAATGTCAGTCAAGTTCAAGTAAAAGTTTTTGAAGTTATACTTCTTTACCGGCGATAGAGGGTGAATTTTTATATATTAAAACCTATCAGCCCGGCGCATGCGCATTATAACTTTGTTCTGATTGGATATTCAAATGACATGTCAAAAATTATCCGATATGGCAGCTGTAGGACAGCTGTGGTTTGGAGGTAAAAGTAAAGGTAAACAAATGTATAATATATTAGTTTTATTGTTGTGAGGACAGAAACAAAAAAGTTTATAATATTGTAGTTACTTTTAAATAGTTTTTAAAAGCAACAGGTACGTAATAATTGTTAATGTATCATGGGTATAAACCTACCTATTTGATCTGCCAAAATACATAGTATGTAATACTTTTATTTATATAATTTGGTTACCATCAAAATTTCTATCAATATTCACCTAATATATTGTTTTCTTACTCTATGTTTTGTTGTATTTTTCAATTCTAAATCATTTCAATTCAAAATTAAAATAATTTGATCAATATTCAAAATATAAAAATATTACAAGTTTAAGCCGTTTAGTTAGTCGATCTTCGTAAATAATGACACATAGTGTCCGTGGCTAAGCGTTGAAGGCGAATGAATTCCAATACCAACCGCGCTTATCAGCGCTGGTTTGAGTCCCAATAGAAACTTTCTTTTTTGTTTTTTTTAATACATTTTATGATTGTAAGTATATTTATTATATAATTGTATTTTCAGAAAATACGTATTTAGTTAAAAATTTTTTCGACAATTAATGTTCAGACATCATTTGTGGCTTGTTTAATGTGTTTGTGTGTGTTTTATTCTTTTATTATATTAATTTTTGGCACTGTTCTAATAAAAATGTTTGAGAAGTAGTAAGTATAAATTAGTTTAATATTTAAACAAAATATAAATAAAAAGTATAGTAATTTCGTTTAAATCATATAATAGAAGTAAAACTTCTTACGTGCGTACAAAGTACACACACATTGTTTTTTTAGAAATTGTCCTCTAATTACGTTTGTAGAAAAAATATTGTATGATATGCGTGTTAAAAAGTACATTTTTAAGGCACTCATGTGAATTGCAGAACTCGTTATCGCTCATTCTGCAAATTTTCACATGCGTGCCTTAAACGTGTAATTTTAACACTTATATCATAAATAACTATTATTCTTACATGTTGAGGCATTATGGCATTTAGAGTGGCACAATACGTTAGACCTTTTAGCTACACTTACATCATTTTGAAGAGCATTTCTTATTGCAGTAGCATTTTATAAAGCCTTGTCCTGCAAATTTAGAATTTTTTGTACTAATTTCTCTTTTAGACAGCTTAACGTCTGGAACATCTTCGAAATTAAGAAGATTCTCTTTGTATATTTGATTTCTTGAAAAAAGTGTGTTTATTGTTCTTAATTTCATACCAACTCTATATAAAACGTTCATTGTTTTATCTTGTATGATATCCAAAATATTTTGAGCATCTCCTTTGGCCGTATCAAAGCTGGGCAGAGATATTGTTACAGTTTTTCCTATCGAAATTAAAGGACTTTTTTTCACTTAGTTGATTCATAGCATTATCCTGGGCATGAAGACCTTCAATCGCCTTTCCTTTATTTATTTTAATCTTTTCTGTCTGTGCACAACGCAACGCATGCATGTACCTTTTCTGTCAAAACCTTCATAGTATACACCAAGTGTGCTGTCAAGTCAGAGCTCTCTTTTTGGCAAATACAACAAACCACTTCTGAAGAAGTAATCTGAATTGTTTGATAATTTTCTTCCTCTCCTAGTGACGTTGGTCCAGGGGCTTCCTTAGTATTATGGTGATCCTTCGTTTTTTGTCCGATTGCAATATCTTCTTTCACAGTTAACGATGACATTCCCGTTCCATATGTTTGTGCTAAAATAAAATTCATGTACTTAGTGAAACCAAATTACGTTTTTCAAGAAATCAAATAAGAGAATGCAAAGAGAATTTTCTTAATTTCGAAGATGTTCCAGATGTTAAGCTGTCTCTATAAAGATACATTTGTACATACAAAATATTCTAAATTTGGAGGACAAGGCTTTATAAAATGCTACTGCAATAGGAAATGCTCTTTAAAATTTTGTAAAAGGTCTAACGAATTGTGCAACTCTAAATGCTATAATGCATCAACATGTGAGAATAAATACTAGTTTTTTTTATTTTAATTACGACATTATAAAAATAATAAACATTAAAATTAAAAAAGTACGTTTTATTAAACTTAATCTAACAAATTACGACATTTTAATAGCTGATCGGGGTTTGACTAGTCAAACCCCGATTTCATAAAATTAAATTTCGACCTTTGGCTGACCAACTTGGTCTCTCCTAGGTTTGACTAGTCATAGGCCGAAACTCTAATTTATTTCGGGCTTTGACTAAGACCGTCAGTCGCACCTGGGGATTGCCTAGTCAAACCTAGGAGTGCCTGAAATTCGGGCTTTGACTATAACATATATACTATTATGATTTAAAATGGTATATAAAGAAAAATGTATAGAGAAAAGGAAGAAGAAGAGAAATTTGTAAAATTATGTTATAGTTATGGTATGTCTAGATTTACGATTTAAATTTATTGTGTTGGTGTAGTGTGTAAAAGAGACTTTATAAATTATATTTGGGTATAGTGTAAAAGAGACTTTAGATTTATTTTTGAAAGGGGATTTCCAAATTATGTAAACCAATAGATTTTAAGAATAGTTTAAGTAAATAATATATTGCATTGAAAGAATGATTTAATTGGTGAATCAAAAATTATGGAAGGGATGAGGAGACGGAAATGATTTTGAAGGAAAGGAAGATGGCAGTTGCTGTTTGATTTCAAGTAAGAAAAGATTGAATCGAAAGAGGATGTCGACAACTTGTTTTTAATAAAAGAGGGAAAAATAAAATGGTATTTTTGTGATAAGTAGTGCAAATAAAAGTGTTGAAAGTTGTGAGTTACAGTATGAAAAAGTTGCAGTATTTGTAAATAGAAATCATTTATTATTCTTGGAGCGAAGCATAGTTAAGGAGAATTTTGGCCCAACAGGAGCAATAAATATTGATTGGGAGTTTGTCTAGAGTTTGGTTTTTATGAGCAGAACCAGAGAAGGAGTTTGTTTGATAGGGAACTGTCTACAGTTTTTGTTTTTATAAGCAGAACCAGTGAAGAAGTTTGTTTGATAGGGAAATCATTGAAGCGCATTCGTTTTAAAAGGTACAGAGAAAAATTGTGGAAAATAGACATTGAAGAACTTTTATTTTAAATTCTTTTTTTTTAATTGTATATGCAACAGATTGCCAGATTGCTTTAGGAAAACATTTATTTATAAGGTAGTGGTTATTTCATGTATGAAAATCTACATTTGGTCATTATATTTTAATCTTATTGCACCAATTGATTTCTTTTATTTATTTCCTTTAACTCTCTTTCTTCTGAAAAACTTTTAAAAGGAAAGGTATTTTTTGAACTCAATTAAGAACCCTGAGATACCAAAAATATATATTTATTAATCTGGCGTCTAAAATAAAATTTATAAAATAATTTTTTTGTTTAATTTGCTAATTGGATTATAATTAATTTGTTTATTGCTTTATCTAATTTAAAAATTACAATATTATATTAATACATTGTAAATTATGCTTCAAGAGTGCTCCTAGAAGCATTTAACGTGTCTTGGTTTGTTTATTTCTACTGCATCTTAATTGTAAAAATAGTATAGTTGCGGCATGTTATCGTACTCCGAACGGAACATCAAACTGCTGTACACGGCTTCACAGGCGATGGTCACCAATAAACGCCGTACGCTGCCTACACTGTCACGCAGTAGGTTGCGTATGTATGCTTTATACAATAAATAATGGATACGGTATCTATTGGATGTCGAACGCAGTGTCTATCTGCTATGAGCGAATCAAATGTTGCAAGCAGCATCTTTAGTTATTTTCGAGCATTGCAACGTACGGCTGACACAGGTTTTATCCTAGCGAAATGAATAAAACAAGTAGTAAAAAGAACAAGATGAGTTGCGTATCAACAAGTTGAAATATCGCACTTGACTGATAACGAAAACGATCGGAATGTTGTTTCCGGTGATGCTAGTGTTTCCAGGTCCGATTTGTTTTTAATCGGTACATAAGAAAAATACATCGGGATTTAGGGTTGTAGATCGGGACAAATAAAGTAACTCCGAATTACATGAAAATCTGGTTTTAGGTTCTACTTACGGTCTACTTCAAAGTTGAACTTGTACCGTTGGTTGCTTTTACTTGGGAGGTGACAGTTACAGTTAGCCTTTCTCGGGGGTAAAAAACGCGCGTTTAAAGTAAGTCCCAAAATGGATAAACTGACTAACTCTAAACTTTTGTTCTATATAATTTTTAAACTAAGTGAATACTTTTTGAGTAATTTTATCGAAAAAATATTCTTAGCAAAAATATAGCTTCTAAAAAAGCAAAAAAAATTGTATATTCAGAAAGTCTATAAAACCAGTAAAAGCAAAGTTGTATAGCTCATCAAAAATACGTTCTTATTCGTCAAATTTCAAATCGAATTTTTTAATTTGAAATAACCAAAAAATTAAGCAATTTTCTAGCAAAATTTTTTTAAAACTTTTTAAAGTGTTTAAAAAAATCTTTAATTTTGTTGTATATAAAAGTCTCTAGCATTAAAACTAAGCGAGTTAAGCTCAAAATAAAGTTGGCTCCTTTTTTGGTAAAAAATATCGTGAAAATCTTCCCCTATTTAGCATCTTAAATAAAATTAATCGTTACCGCTTTACCATTTATTTTATACATGTATTATTTACACTATCTGGAAAGTTTACCGGTTGGGAGTGCTTAGTTTTGAAAAAAATTGGTTTTATAGTAAAAAAAAATGTTCCTAAAATATTGGAAAATGAACTTTTTTCAAAATAACTTAAAAAGTATTACTAAAAATCTCAAGTAGTAAAAAGTAGGTAGTTTTTGCTTTTATAAATATGATAGATTCATTTTGTTTTTCTGTTAGGCAAAAATTGGTTCAAATATGGCTGATCATATTTTGCATACACTCATGATTAGTGACTCGTCCAGGCCTTTTCAATCATGTAAAAAATACATAAGTAAAGTAAATTGCTCTTGTAAAGCGGTAACGATTAATTTCATTTGGGGTGCTAAGTAGGGGGAGATTTTAAGGTAAAGTAAGGGGGGGGGGGAGAAAAAAAAGGAGTCAACTTGATTTTGAGCATAACTTGCTTAGTTTTGATGCTAGAAACCTTTTTAAACATAAAAATAAAGAAACTAAGTTATAAGAAATTGAGAATGTTTATACATAAAAATAAAGCTTTATTAAAAACTTTTAATTGGTTTTTCCCTTTATTAGTTATTTCACGTTGAAATATTTGATTTGGAATTTGACGAATAAGAACGTATTTTTCATGAGTTATAACTTTGCATTTGCTGGGTCTATAGAATTTACGGGTTCACAATTTTTTTCATTTTTTTATATTATGGTACATTTTGCTAAGAATATTTTTTCGATTAAATACTTACTTTTTGAGTTATTTGTGAAAATCGCCTGAAAACGTGATTTTTTTGTATAAAATGAAACATTTTCAATCGTAAATAACTCGAAAAGTATTAACAAAGTTAAAATTCTATAGAACTAAAATTGCTTAGAATTAGTCAATTTATCCATCACCGGGCTTATTTTAAAAGCGCGATTTTTCACCCCCCAAGTAGGAATGACTGTCACCTTCCGAGTAAAAGGAACCAACGGCACAAGCCGTCCAAATTTTGTACCGACGAAAACTTCAGATGTATTTTGTCCGACACAACTTCCAATTGATTTGTTACCCTTTCATTAAACTCTCATGCAATAATCAGAGTGATATTACTAACCAATATGATTTTTGTCATTTGACATGTTCTTCGCGTTTCACTTATTAAAATGCCCAGTTGGTGATACACACCAGTCTAATTTTTGCATGAGAGTTTAATGAAAGGGCGTCAAATCAATTGGAAGTTTTGTCGGACAAAATACATCTGACGTTTTCGTAGTCTGACGTTCCAAATTTTTAACCTGTTCCACCATTAAAACTTCCCCTGTTCCAGTGTTTCCATATCTCAAAGTTTGTCCGACTAGACACCGTTAAGCTATTAACAAATTTTCAGCTTGCTATTAATCAACTTTTTTTCCTTATGCGGGATCCAGACCTAATAGTTATAAAATTCATTGCACCTCCTGAAATTGGTTTTCGTGGGTGAAAATCGGGACATTTAGTGTCCCGATCAGGTACAAATCGGTACGCGTCCCCAGACCTCTGAAAATCGGGACGTCCCGCGCAGATCGGGACACCTGGTAACGCTAGGTGATGCGGAGATCGACAAACGCTGTACTCAACCCAGCTGACTCTGGACGCGACCTACGGTGTTTATTGATAATCATGGCCTATGTTTTGTATTGGTTACGTGAAGTTGCCGGTGACTGACAAAGGCTGTATGAAACGTCTGGCTTGACGCTGTACGTAGCCTACCGCATTTATTGGAGACCACTGCCTTACGTTGATATAATACGACGTTACGGGGCCTTTTTTTAGACAATTAGACACGTATATTAAAATATTTAATTCAGTTCTAAAAAAATATGCAGTGAGTTCATTTTTTCGAGAATGGGCGATTTTTGAGAAAAATCAAGACGCAGATCAATTTTTACCAGAGGTGGGGTGGGGAGTAACTTAAAATCGTAAATAGGAACCTCCATTTTTTGTTACAGATTTGGATTCCTCATGAAAGAATAAGTAACATTTATTAGGAACATTTTTTAGAATTGTTGATAGATGGCGCTATAATCCGAAAAATGCGATTTATAAATTAGCGCCATCATTAGCACAATTAGAAAATGAGATCTATTTTTGTAGTCTCCCTTGAGTAGTACTTTAAACCATAGCTCTGAAGTTGGCTTTGTAAGCCCAAAGCGCTTAGCTAGGAATTAAAAATACAATATGCGGCAAAATAAACAGTACTGAAATGAATATTGGAATGTTTATGATTATTTATATATCTATAATACATGATATAGCCTTGCAAACATCATTCACGACGACGCACGTTCCCGATAAAACAGATGTTAAAGATGCCCTCTGGCCAGTGGCAGATCTACGCGGAGGGAAAATGAGGAAATGTCCACCCTAACAAGGTCCAAAATTAAAGAAAAAAAATTATTCAAACATAAAAATATATTAGTTCACATGAAACTGAAACCACAGAAAGACAAATTGAACAAAATAATCACGCTAGTTAAGAAAATTAAGAGAACTTAATACCTATAAATTATTATTTATGTCTTTTATGTAATCTGAGTTTATCTTTTTTATGTCTTTTGGTTGGTTTTTCATTAGAAGTTCCCCCCTAAAGCAAATTTCCCCTCCCAAGGGAAATTTCTAGATCCGCCACTGCCTCTGGCACGAAAAAATCTTTTATTTTAGTCCTCAATTCCGAAATGGCGATTGATGACCCCTTCAGCATTCCCCATGTGTACGCATCTGATGGCGTTAGTTCTGGTGAGTGGAAGTTCCAAAATGATCACACAGTAGTCGAAGAGACTCTCTGGCAGTGTGACAGCTTATCTTGTCCTGCTGAAACCACTGTTGATTTTAAACTTGGACCATTTTCGTGACCTTTTCCATATGGCCGAGAATAATACTCCATTATAAAAATTTTTCTGCAAAACTGAAAATTATCCTGAAGTATCTAACATTAACATGACAAACGTTATAACAACATTCAGAAACCAGAAATTCAACCATTCAATACGTTTCGGAGCCTGACACATACAAATTTGAGGCATACGAATTTCAGTACTGTTTATTTTGCCGTAATACCGTACTTTTCTTTTCCCATTCGTTCATTCATAAAATATGAGACTCTTTCAGAGATCTAAAGAATGTATTGACTGTTCTACTAAAAAAAAAAATGCGGACATGAGATAGAATATATCGGATCCATTTCAGAACCCGTCGATGTTTTCTTATTCCTTACTTAAATCCCTATTTTGTAGGAAAAACGCACGTATCGATAGAATTTATTATTTTCCACATCCTGTCTCTGTAAATTTAGTGTCAATCCATCTTGGTTTCGTACGCTCGAAGCGGATAGACAGTTTCAATATTTCCGAACCGTCCATACTCGTAATACCTGCCTGGATGATGTCAGGGCCAAAACCATTTATCCTGTTTACGTTGCCGTTATCGCAAAAAGAACTAGGCAGTGGCTATTCATCCACATCGAGGGCAAAAGAGTGCGATTACGATCGTGATTGGTTGTCAATAGCGAGAGCATAGGTAAATTGAATGATGTGAAAGTATCAACTACTATCATGTAGCGTCATGGAATACATTAACGGGTTTGTGATTATTATCGTTTACATTATATTTAGGTACCTTTTAAATTAGATTAAACGGAAACTACATATTATACGCTTCCACTTCTGCCTAGCAAGGTGATTAATTTTATACCATAGCCACGTTCAGCTTTGATTTAATGTCCTTTATTGTAGCTGACGTTTATGGTATATGTAGGTACTAGTAGTCTGGGCTGATTATCGGAGAATAGGCCATTTTTGGGAAAAGTTATTTACCAGCAATTTTATTGCTGGAATCGAAGCTTATGATTATATTTATTAATAATATAGGTATACAAAGTCCGCAGATAGTCTGCTACTTTTTTTATTCACAAAATGGCGCCATCAAATCGTGTTTTTTTCAATTTTTGCTCCATAACTTCGAACATTTTAACTTTACACCAAAAACACCCTTATAAAAATTCACTGAAATTAAATTCTGCATAAAAACATGTTTTTCCCGATCTGCTCTGATGAAAATTTTCCTCGGAAAATGCGGGTTTTCCCAACAAAATCTTTAAATTTCAAATAAAGTTTTAGATAAGTAATTATCTACCAATAATTAAATAACTCAGTGACATGAAAGCTTTTTTGGTTCAGATTATAGTTCCAGAAGCCGGTGAAAGTTAAACGAATATTTTAGCAACAATTCAATTGTTAACGGTCGCAATAATAACCAAAATAATTATGATACACTGATCAAACTTTGAAATCTTATGAAGATGAGATGCCTATTTAATATTTTGTCGACAAAATATAAATTTTTAATTTTTTTGAATAATCTTTAAATGTTTAAAAAAAATAGTTATAAACACATTAACGTTTCTCAGAAAGTTTTTATTATATTCTAATTTTAAAAATAGGTAAAATGCGTATTTCAAAGATCTTGAAAATTAATGCTTTAAAACTTTTTTGCAACCATTTGCAAAAAGTGATGAAACAGCAAAGTAAACATACGATTACTACGTTGTTTATAATTTTTTTAATTCTTTCAAAGCGTAGAAGTGAGTTTAAAGTACAAGATAATTATTTACAAAAAATATCTATTATTAGTTTAATGGTTATATTTTAATTAAAGATTATAAATATTTTTTTTTGTAATTTACACGCGCGAAAGTAGACTAATACAGTACCGTAGCTAACATTTTCACTCGAAGCGACGACCGCCGCGCGACGTACAGTAGTTAATAAATAAAATTATGTATTATAACCCGGCAACATACACAACTCGCGCGAGTCTAAAGCGTGTCAGTGTGAACATTTTAGCTCCGGCTCTGTATCAAGCCTACTTTCGCGCTAAAAATTAAAAAATAAACATTTTTAATCTTTGATTAAAATATAACCATTGAAATAATGTTTGATATTTTTTGAGAGTAATTAGTTTTTACCATAAACTCACTTTTAAGCTTTGAAACAATTAAAACAAATTATAAACAACCTAGTAATCGTATGTTTACTTTGCTGTTTCATAACTTTTTGCAAATGGTTGGAAAACAATTTTAAAGCATTCATTTTCAAGACCTTTGAAATACGCATTTTAAGTATTTTTTAAAATTCTAATATAATAAACAATTTTTAAGAAATGTTAATTTGTTTATAACTATTTTTTTTAAACGCATAAAGATTATGCAAAAAAATGAAAAATTTATATTTTGTCGACAAAATATTAAATAGGCATCACATCTTTATAATCTTTCTAAGTTTGATCAATGTCTCATGATTATTTTGGTTGTTATTGCGACTGTAAATTGTTAATTAACAATTGAATTGTTGCTAAAATATTCGTATAATTTTCACCGGCTTCTGCAGTTATAATCTATACCAAGAAAGCTTTTATTTCACCAAGTTATTTAATTATTGATAAATAATTACTTGATAAAAAATTTCGAGATTTTGTTGGGAAAACCCACATTTTCCGAGGAAGATTTTCGTCTGAGCAAATCAAGAAAAACATGCCTTTATGTAGAATTAAATTGGGGTGAATTTTTGTTTGAGTGTTTTTGGTGTAAAGTTAAAATCTTCGGAGTTATAGACCAATAATTAAAAAAAACACGATTTGGGGGCGCCATTTTGTTAATAAAAAAAGTAGCACACTGTCTGCGGACTTTGCATACATATATTTTTAATATTTTAGGATCATCATATTCGATTCCAGCAATAAAATTGCTGGTAAATAACGTTTCTTTGTACTTTACTAATTAGACCAGCGTATTATAAATATTTTTTTTCAAGATTTAAAGATTATGCAAAAAACGAAAAATTTATATTTTGTCGATAAAATATTAAATAAGCATCTCATCTTTATAATCTTTATAAGTTTGATCAATGTATCATGATTATTTTGGTTATTATTGCGACTGTAAATTGTTAATTAACAATTGAATTGTTGCTAAAATATTCGTATAATTTTCACCGGCTTCTGCAGTTATAATCTATACCAAGAAAGCTTTTATTTCACCAAGTTATTTAATTATTGATAAATAATTACTTGATAAAAAATTTCAAGATTTTGTTGGGAAAACCCACATTTTCCGAGGAAGATTTTCGTCTGAGCAAATCAAGAAAAACATGCCTCTATGTAGAATTAAATTGGGGTGAATTTTTATTTGGGTGTTTTTGTTGTAAAGTTAAATTCTTCGGAGTTATAGAGCAATAATTGAAAAAAATACGATTTGTCGGCGCCATTTTGTTTATAAAAAAAGTATCACACTATCTGCGGACTTTGCATACCTATATTATTAATACATAGGATCTTGTAATTCGATTCCAGCAATAAAATTGCTGGTAAATAACTTTTCCATGAATTTTGCTAATTAGCCCAGAGTATAGGACGGTCCGATAATAATTAAATGTGACGATTTATTTCTGAACTTAGTCTCCTTTTATCTCGATACACTTGACCTAGTGATGCTTCACCTTCTTTAACCTGTCTGAAAAATACCTTTTCTCGAGATCTGCAAAGTAGGCTTCCGTGACGGTGATGACTTTTTTAAGTTTGGAATCAAAAAGTAGTCGTACAGGCCCAAATCTGGAGAATGCGTTGGATGAAACAGCAGTGTTTGTAGTCCATGTAGATCAATTTGGCCATGGCGATGGTGAAGGTGTGAGCCAGACCGTTGTCATGGTGGAAGAGTATTTTCTCCTCTCCCATTGGGGTTGTTTTTTTATGAAATTTGGCGTTGAATCGGGCCAATAATTCGGCATCGTAAAGTGAATATAGATCACACCTTGTGAATGTCAGAAAATGGTGGCCATCAGCTTTCTGGCCGGTTGGACAGTCTTCGCCCCTTCGGAGCACGTTCGGGGGGTGACATCCACTGTATCGACTATTCTTTGGTCTCTGGTGTATAAGAGTGGAACCATGTTTGGTCGACGGTTATGAAACAACATCATAAGAAACTCATTTGGATTACGCTTAAACAGTATCAGACACTGCTCCGAAGTTGTCTCATGGTTGCGTTTATTCGGAGCTAGAAAATATACAGGGTGTCCAGAAACTCTACCGACAAACGAAGACAGAAGATTCTTCAAGTAATTCAAAGACAATTTAACCCTATTCACTTAGTCCGAAAATGCTTCCTAAGGGAGCTAGAGCTCTTTGAAAATGGCGTCTTGTAATGAGTTTTTCTTAAATACCTCCAGAACGCTTCTATTTAGAAAAACAAAAATTGGTACGCGTATTTATCTTCCAGAGATAAATCTATTCCATTCTTTGCGAATTTTTAGTACCGATCATAGGCGTCCGTTTTGGGCAGGGCAACGGTTATTTTATCGCATAACTTTTTTGTCTTTAACTTTTAAGCATTTTTGACACTGCATTATTCAATTGTGAGGTATTCTAGTGCTAAAAGGTACTCTTGTTTTAAGTCTGTAGGACACACCATTTTCTAGAAAAATCGATTTGAAAATTTTTCGTTCTTTAAATTTCAAAAAAAAATTTCCAAAAAAACCTTTTTAGAAAGACGAAAACTGGTACATTTATTTATATTCCAGAGATAAATCGATTTCATTAATTGCGAATTTCTAGTACCGGTCATAGGCGTCCGTTTTGGGTAGGTCAACAGTTATTTTATAGCGTAACTTTTTTTCCTTAATTTTTAAGCATTTTTGACACTAGATTATTAAATTATGAGGTATTCGAGTACTAAAAGTTACTCTTGCTTTAAGTTAGTAAAATACATCGTTTTTTTTTTGAAAATTTTTTTCCATTTTTTTCAAATTCCCAAAACGAAAAACATTCAAATCCACTTTTCTAGAAAACGGTGTGTCCTACCGACTTAAAGCAAGAGTACCTTTTAGTACTAGAATACCTCACAATTTAATAATCCGGTGACAAAAATGCTTAAAATTTAAAGACAAAAAAGTTATGCGATAAAATTACCGTTGCCCTACCCAAAACGGACGCCTCTGACCGGTACTAGAAATTCGCAATAGATGGAATGGATTCATTTCTGGAAAGTAAATAAGCATACCAATTTTCGTTTTTCTAAATAGAAGCGTTCTGGAGTTATTTAAGAAAAACGAATTAGATGACGCCATCTTCAAAGAGCTCTAGCTCCCTTAGGAAGCATTTTCGGACTAGGTGAATTGGGTTAAATTATCTTAAAATTATCTAAAAAATCTCCTGTCTTCGTTTGTCGGTAGAGTTTCTGGACACCCTGTATAATGCGAGATAATGTAAGATAATGCGAGACCACACACGTTAAGAATTGTAACACAGTATTTTGAAGAGACTGGTATTCCAAAATGGACGGGTCTGCTCAAAGTCCAGATCTTAATCCTATTGAGCATACATGGAGACTTCTCAAAAAGCGTGTACGATATCGTATACCTGCTCCAACAACATGTGTAGAGCTTTGATGAATACCTATCATCCAGGACCGTGGTGTGATACTTGCCTTTTCTTGACTCTATAATTCAATTATGTTGTAAGTTTAACTGTAACGGTACATTGAAATTTTCAATACATTTATAAGTTCCCAAATTTTTCCAAATAAAGTGATAAAAAATTTCTTAAATTTTGTGTGGCTGGCCCGTTTTCTCTGATGCGTAGTGTATATTTTAAAAGAGTACGCTACGCACAGCATACAAGACCATTCAAATCAGGCACATTATTTCCACCAAAAAGCAGATAAAATGTCGATAAACCAATACCACCCGTATTTTGAATACAAAGAGAAATTAAACTGATTAAACAATACAGCGTTTGGACAGATAGCCACCGCCAGAGAAAAAAAAAACTGATAAACGTCTATGGCTAAAGGCAAATTGCTCGCTGTCTATGTAGCAACCTTTGTGTTTCGTTTACAATAGAACGATATAATAGGCAGATAAAAATTCCTGCAGACCATCTCAATACAAAAAGCTGAAAAAGTGCACGAGCTTTTATTATAACGATGTTTTATTTGTTGTGTTCTTTTGAACTTCGATTTTAAGAAAAATGGAAAAAATATGACAATGAGCAAGAAAATTTGTCAGAGAAACCTGGAGAATACTCTGCTTGGATGCTTTCCAGTTGACAAAGTAAAGAGGGGATTGTTCCTTTTAAACAAATGAGAGTTTGTGGACAAACAACTATAATATGTAAGTTGCTTATTATTTTGCTTGTTATTTCGTAAATATAAACTAAGAGTATTAGAACAAAAAGGACGACATCAATTCCGTACATGAACAAAGGAGAGATTTTGTTGGAAGAACAATATACAGGATGTACTAGGCCTAGGCTGTTCAATAAGTTTTCCGGTTCGATAAGAAAAACACAATTTTTTGATTTAAAATACACTTTATTATTCAACATAGTCTCCCTGAAAATCAGTACACTTGATCCTACGAGATTCCAATTTATAAAATCTATCCATGAAGTGAGAATCTGGAAGGGCTGCAAAATGCGCTCTAATGGTTGTTATGACTTGTTATGCTGTTATGTATTGAAACAGAGAGAAGTCACTAGGGGCCAAATCTGATAAATACGGTGGATGCTCAAATTCGAACTTTAATTCTAGATTTTAGCCATTGTCAAAATGCTCATATGACACGGTGCATTGTCCTGTTAAAAAAGGATTTTTTTCTTCTGCAACCCTGGTATTTTTCACGAATTTTTTCCTTCAGGTGATCTAAAAGGTTACAATAATATCTAAAATTTATTGTTTTACCGGTTTGCAAGTAATCCACAAACGAAATTCCTCTCTCATCCCAAAAACTGATGCTAACACCTTCTTGACCAATTTCTGGACACGTAAAATGAAAGTAAAAATGATTCAGATTTGATTACAGAACAGGGCATCTACTATGTATTTCGGCTTTACCTTAGCCTCATCGGAGCACCTGTGTGGAGGCACTGAACTAGAATCAAACCTTTTCATCTCTTCCGTATTTATTTATTTTGCTGAACAGGCCATGTAGTCCCTGGGCGTGAAATACACAATTACATTTTTTTTCCTATATACAATATACACTATTAATTTGTCTATTAAAAATACATTATATTTATAAATATATACATATATAGCTCTTATTTTACAGTTCATGGCACATTCTTGTGTTACAATTTCTCTTGCGCTCTTCTTACCACTTCTCTCCATTCTCTTCTGTCTAATACCTTGTTTCTCCAGTTATCTATTTTTAATTCACGTAAATCTGCTTGGACGCTGTCAAACGATCTTTTACGGGGTCTCCCTTTCTTTTTTTTCCCGACTGGTTTTCTGTTCAATATCATCCTGGGCATTCTGTAATTTTCCAATCTTTGCACATGTCCCAGCCATCTTATTCTATGCGCCTTTATTATTGCGGTGATTTTGTTTCCGTATTCAGCTCTTCCAACTCTTTATTTGTCCTTTTTCTCCATCCCATTTGGTTATTTATGCCTCCGTAAATTGAACGGAGAAATTTCCTCTCCCATCTTTCTAATCTTTCTTCATCTGCCTTTCTCAAAACCCATAATTCAGCTCCATATACAACCGTAGCTCTAATCACTGTCTTGTAAATTCTTTCTTTTGTTTTTCTTGAAACAAACTTAGACTTCATTAGGGATCTCAGCATTCCGTATTTCTGGTTGCCGTTTGTAATTCTGGATTATATTTCTTTATCTTTCATCACTAACCAGATACTTTCTCACCAAGGTATGTAAACTCTTCCACTCTGTCAAAACTGTATATGTAATCTTTATCCCCTTGTATTTTTATAAACTCTTCATTGTCTTGCTGTGTATCCCCCATTATCATGTACTTAGTTCTCTTTTCATTTATCTTTAGGCCAAACCTATTTGCTTCCTTTTCTATCTTTTTCACAATTATTTTCAATTTTTTCTTTGTTTTTGCTAAAATTGTTAGATCATCGGCGAAAGCTATACATTGATATTCATTTTTAAATAGGGTATCTTCCATTTTTATGCTACAATTCCTCATTGTCCTTGTTTGATTTCGAAGTCCTCTGAGACGTCTTTCCACACTACTTCACTTTTCGTTTTTGTCAACGCCATTTCAATCAAGCTAATCATTTTTTTGGGAATTTTTAATTTTTTCAGAGCACGGTATAGGTCTGGATCCCGCGTATGAAAAAAAAGTTGATTAATAGCTAGCTGAAAATTTGTTAATAGCTTAAGGGTGTCTAGTCGGATAAACTTTGATATATGGGAACACTGGAACAGGGGCAGTTTTAATTGTGGAACAGGTTAAAAATTTGGAACGGTCAGACCACGAAAACGGCACATTTATTTTGTCCGACAGAATAGACTTAAACTCTCCGAACAGAGATTAAACTCTCATGCAAAAATCAGACTGCTATTTATCACCTGTCATAATTCCTGTCATTTGACATATTCTACATGTTCCACCCATTAAAACGCCCATTTGGTGATAAATAGCAGTCTGATTTTTGCATGAGAGTTTAATCTCTGTTCGGAGAGTTTAAATCTGTTCTGTCGGACAAAATACATGTGCCGTTTTCGTGGTCTGACCGTTCCAAATTTTTAACCTGTTCCACAATTAAAACTTCCCCTGTTCCAATGTTCCCATATATCAAAGTTTGTCCGACTAGACACCCTTAATCTATTAACAAATTTTCAGCTTGCTATTAATCAACTTTTTTCATACGCAGGATCCAGACCTAGTACATTTCTTTTCTATTTATACGATCATATGCCTGCTTGAAATCTATGAACAGCGCATACAGGGTAGTTTTGTACTCATAGAAATTTGCTTGTAATTCTTTTAGCATGAAAATCTGGTCTGTTACCGAACGGTTAGATCGAAAGCCTGCCTGGTTCTCCCCTACAGTATCCTCCATGAATTCGTTCAGTCTTCTACGTATGCATTGTGCTAATATCTTATACCCTGTCTCTAGGAGTGCTATTCCCCTATAATTTTCACATGTTTGTTTAGCTCATTTTTTATGTATGGGGCAGATTCTAGCCAGCCTCCAGTCATTTGGCATCTTTTTCACCAGCCCATATAGTTGCTCGTATAGTTGTTCTCCTCCTGCCTTTAACATTTCAACTGTTATTTCTGTCGCTCCTGGACTTTGGTTGTTTTTAAGTTGTCTGATTATATTCATTACCTCTTGATTTTTTGGCGTCTCCACTATCTTATCGTTTTCATCCATGTTCTGTATTATGTCCATCTCGTCCTCTTCATCATTATTTAATAGCTCTTCGAAATAATGTTTCCATCTTTCTAGCACCTGCGTTGTTTCATTTATTATTAGTAATCCTTCTTCATTCTTAATATATGTAGATGCTTCGGCTTTGATATCCTTTGTCCATTCTTTTAACCTCTTGGTAAAATGACCTTATTTCTCTTTAGTTTGAAATTTTTCTTCAATTTCCTTTAGCTTATTTTCTTTGGATATTCTCTTCTTTCTCCTACATTTTCTTTTTATTTCCCTTCTTGCGTCTCTATACACATTTCTGTCATTCTCGTTTTCTTCTAATATCATTATTTTTCTAGCTCTCCTCACTGCTTCAGCTGCTTTTCACATTCTTCATCGTACCAGTCACTTACTTTTCCTTTTATCACTGTACTGTTAGAACTGCCTCATTTGCCTTCCTTATTGATGTTTTTACTTTCTCCCATCTTTCTTCGATTTCCATGTCTTGTGCGCATGTTGCCAGTTTTATTTCTATTTTCTCTTTATATTTATTTTTTACTTCTTCACTTTTCAATAGGGTCGAATTGTATTTTCTCTCACCTTCCGTTCTTTTCCTTTTTCTCTTCCCGGTCGCACCCCAGTTTCCCATGCATACTCTTACTAGGTAGTAGTCTGAATTGCATTCTGCTCCTCTCATGCTTTTTATTTTTGATATAAAATTCATGTCCATTTTCTCTATTAGTACATGATCTATTTGGTTAATTGTTTTTCCGTCGGGCGACTTCCATGTCCCTTTGTGATTTCCTTCCGGCGAAGTTGTGTACTTCTTTCTCTTCCGTATAATTATTAAAATAATTACCAAAGATGCAACTAGGACCATCTATGAATAATTAGTCAAAAGCGGCAAAAACTAAAATTCAAATTGTTTTCCTCTGCGCTTTTTAAGATGGAAAATACAAAGCAAAACAGAGTGGTGAATTAGTTGACAAGGGGATCTGTAATTGCATCCACGACTTGTCGTTCACCGTGAACTTCTGTAATCAACTCTGAATCATCTTTATTTCCATTTTGTTTGTATTCACTTTTGTGAGCATAAAAGGAACTATTTCGCTAAAAATTGTTTCATGGTGAACGACAAGTCGTGGATATAATTATAGATCCCCTTGTCTACAACAATTCCAATTTTAGTTCCCGCCTCTTTTGACCAAGTAATATAAAAGTAATTTTAATAATAAAATATTTCATAAAATAATATTCGACATAATCCAATTGAATCTGGCCGCCACAATAGCCTTTGTTGGATTTGGTAATGTGTATATTCCGAATATTTATTAAAAGCTTTTTAAATGCATGTTTGTCCATTAGTTTGCTAGTCAATAATTCATTCAAACTGCAGAGCTTGTTTTTAAATAGAGTTGCTTTAGAGTCCGCTCGCTTGGCTTGCTCTATACTGTGAGTATCATATCGATCAAGTTTGCGTTCGTTATTTTAAAGACCTTGCCGTTAACAACGAACTTGATTTAGGGTTAAACTAGTATAGTTTACCGCAACCAGAGGCCAGATTTAGTCTAGTCAATATTGTAAAGGGTTATACTGTTAGATACTAGACTCAGAAAAACGCAAGTTTAATTTAAAAAAGTGTATTCTTATAAATAAATAACAAAATAAAATTAACTTCTTTATACAGGGTGTCCCGAAAAGATTGGTCATAAATTATACCACAGATTCTGGGGTCAAAGATAGGTTGATTGAACCTCACTTACCTATATACAATAGTGCACACAAAAAAAGTTATAGCCCTTTGAAGTTACAAAATGAAAATCGATTTTTTTTCATATATCGAAAACTCTCAGAGATTTTTTATTGAAAATTGACATGTGGCATTTTTACGACAGCAATATCTTAAAAAAAAAATTAAGTAAAATTTGTGCACCCCATACAAATTTTATGGGGGTTTTGTTCCCTTAAACCCCCCCAAACTTTTGTGTACGTTCCAATTAAATTATTATTGTGGCACTATTAGTTAAACACATTATTTTTAAAACTTTTTTGCCTCTTAGTACTTTTTCGATAAGCCAGTTTTTATCGAGATATTTTGAATATTTGTCGAATCCACCACATATTTGTATATGGTTAAGTACGGTTATAGAGACCTGTTAATAATCTGAAAATTTATTTATAATTTACATTTTTAGGTATATTTTGAAAAAGAAGCTACATCTCGATAAAAGGTGACTTATGAACAAAAGACTAAGAGACAAAAGTTTTAAAAACACTGTGTTTAACTAATGGTACCACAATAATAGTTTAATTGGAACGTACACAAACATTAGGGGGGTTTAAAGGAACAAAACCCCCATAAAATGTTTACGTAAATATATTGAAAAAGAAGCTGCATCTCAATAAAAACTGGCTTATCGAAAAAATACTGAGAGGCAAAAAAGTTTTAAAAACGTTGTGTTTAACTAATGGTACCACAATAATGAATTAATTGGAACGTACACAAAAGTTTGGGGGGGTTTAATGGAACAAAATCCCCATAAATTTTTTATGGGGTGGACAAATTTCACTATAATTTTGTTTTAAGATGTTCCTGACATAAGAATTATACATGTCCATTTTCAATAAAAAATCTCTAATAGTTTTCGATATATTGAAAAAAATCGATTTTCATTTTGTAACTTCAAAGGGCTGTAACTTTTTTTGTGAGCAAATTTGTACTAAGGTAAGTTAGGTTCAATCGAACTATTTTTGACCCCAGAATGTGTGGTATAATTTATGACCATTCTTTTCGGGACACCCTGTATAATAATCGTTATTTATGTACCAAGTCAGTAAAGTTACTGTTTATCGAACGAGTCTGATATTATGAGCAGAGCGAGCGTTAGCGAGCGAGGCGAATATCAGACGAGTTCGATAAAGAGTCTTTACTGACGTGGGCCATACAAAATTTTATCGCCAATCATAAAAAACATTAACACTTAGATACTTAATTACATCCTAATGAAAAAAGAGTGTGTGTACTTGTTACGCACGTAAGACGTTATACTTCTATTATTATAATTTCAACGAAATAAATATATTTTAAACAGTTTAATCGTATTTTTATTTAAATATCAAACCAATTTTAACACTTAAAATAAAATACCAACAATTAAAAATACCGTTAATAGATACGTTATTGTTTATGAAGTGTAGCCTTCCGTAGCGCAGTTGTTTTTAGCTTGATGAATAGTAGAAAATCTAAATAAATATATTTGCTAACAAATTATCATTAATATCCTCTATATATAATCGAATTAACAAAACACCATTTCATAATATATTTGCATTAATACAAAACTTAAAAGATTTAAGACTTTTATTAATTTTAGACGAAATAAAAATTTCGTATGACAGTAATGACGATGACAGAATGCTTTTGCATGATGGCCGATTTCGATGTTTAATCGATAGTTGTTCAAGTAATCAATATTGAATAAGTACCTAATTAGTAAATCTGTATGTAAAGTTTCGATTTATGTTTTATGAATATAATTGCAAAATACTACAGAATTTCACTTTCTGACATAAATTTAATTAACAATAACGTAAATTTTCGGGTATAATATCACAAGAGGGTGAGAATAAATTGAAAATAATGCGACAGTTTTTCGAAAATTTGTTGTCTGACAAACAATGACAACAACTTTGAGTAAAAATGAAGCATTATTTTCTTATTTATTCTTACTGTCGTATGATATTCGTAAGATTATTTTTAATACGAATATTATGGATATTTTCTTAAATGTGACAGTTGTCAAAACTAGGAAACTAGTTGCCATTAAACAGAAACAATCTACATAAAAAAATTCTGTCGGTAATTTTCTACAGTAGATAATTCTCAGTATAATTTTAATCTGATTGGACAGAATTAAACACGTGATCAAATATCTTACTATACGACTGGAAGTTAAAATCATTAAAAAATAATCTACAATATTTTTAATTAAAGTAAATAAATTTTAAGTTAAAAAAAGAAATAAATAATCGATGACTGCCATCGACCGCTTACATTCAATCTCAGTTAATTTGATTAATCGCGGTAGGTAAAATAAAATTCTTCTTTCAGTACAATAAAGTGTTACTTTACTGCCGCAAATGGCGTCAAATGAGTACAATAATGAATGACATTAATGACGGTTGGCGATAAAATAAAATTTCAATCCCACCGGATGTTGATAAGGCCCAAGATCCCTGTCAATCGTAATTTCATGCCACTTGTAATTTCATGTCCCAGATAACCAGACTCATGAACTGAAGAGAAGAATCGGTCTTGGCTGGGCAGCATTTGGAAAACTGAGAGAATCTTTTAAAAGTGAGTTGCCCACATGCCTAAAGAGAAAGGTATTTGATCAGTGCGTCCTTTCAGTCTTGACGTACGGATCAGAAACACTTACCTTAACTAAAGCATTGGCTACCAAACTAAGAGTCACGCAGAGAAGAATGGAGCGGTCAATGTTAGGAATAACTCTGCGAGACAAAATCAAAAACGAAGGTATCAGGAGAAAAACAAAGGTGACTGACGTCATCAAAAGGATAGCCAGGTTGAAGTGGAGATGGGCAGGACACATAGCCAGAATGACAGAAGGGCGATGGACAAAGAGGTTATTAGAATGGAGGCCAAGAGAAGACAAGAGAAGCGTCGGTCGACCGCCTACAAGATGGACTGATGACTTAAGAAAAGAAAGCTAAATAAAAACTGAATGAGAGCGGCGCAGGATAGATGGGGTTAGAAACGAGGGGAGGAGGCCTATGTTCAGCAGTGGACTTTTGAGGCTGGATCATAAATTGAAGTGATAACTACGACTGCTATCGGTTTACAGCGTGTTCCGACTCCTAACCGCCATTCTTCTCTGTTTAACCTGGAGTACATGTATTAGATTCATTGAAAGTACAACTGAACATATTCTAATAGTCTCCTCAAAATAAACAAATATAAATATAACTAGACGTATATTGCCCATGTGTAATTAAGCAAAAAGCAACTTACTTTAGATTTGACATGATAGCATGATCCTTTGATGGCAGTTCTTTTTGCCTTTTTTCTTATTTTTATTTATTATATTTTATATATTTGTACATTATATTTATGACAAGGAAATAAATCCTTTAATATATTGGCAAAACTAACACCCACTTTCACCTACAGATCTCTCCTAAGAGAGTTCTTATCTTCTATAAAAAGCTACACCAAAATGAATAAATGAAGGAATAAACGTCTTATTGCTTTATATTTTCCTTTGCCTCGTATATGCGTAATCCCTAATGGTCTGTTAATAACTATACTCAGAACGTTTTCCACATTTCCCCCAGTGTATCCTTCAATTCTTACTTTTCCACCCGGACCCGGCTATAATAAACTAAAAGCCAAAAAACCATTACGAAGATAAAAATCTAGAGACGATCCGGTATTTGCCGGAGCGGCCTGTCACGGATTGTTTTCCTACACACGGGAGAAACCGAGACCGAGCCCATAAAAAATTACTACCCTACTAATAGCGGAGAAATGATCCGTTAACCAATAGGGGATTTTATTGTCCGGAATAGAGACGGAAACCATCATTGACATAAAATCTGGCCTACTTGCGACTATACAACAGTACATATAAGGGCTTAAGTGACGCGCTGGGTAAATAAAAAATAATAATAAAAGCCCCCGGGGCGGCATATTAGACATTTGGGTCGGTTGGTTTGCCTTTTTTTGTAGACAAGCTGATGGCAGTTTATGATGGGGAAAAAGGTTTGTTGGTTTCTTAATTTAATTTCTTTCTGACAAATGGAGGTTTTTCAGTCTCTAGCTATGATACACAATATTTTAATAAAACAAAATAAAAAAAAATTACATTAGAAATAATTCTAATGTGATGATTTATCATCATATGATAATTTTGATGATTCTATTCTATAAAAATTCTAAATTCTAAATTTACTTATTCGAACCAAAGAATATTTTTTTTTATAAATATCTTCAAAACTTCGGCGAAAAACATTTAGTGGCTCTTCGATTCTATGAAACAATAGACAATCGTTTATTCATAATGAGAGCCATCGCTAGTAAAATTGTGTTTGTTTATTTAATACTCGCTGAAAGCAAAATTAAATCAAATGGCCAGCTTTAAGACATTATTGGGATCAGTGGAGATCTAGCCTTTGGTAAGGCTGGATCTAAGATTTTGACTCTGATTAGCGAGGCTGATCTGACACTTATATCATGATTGCCAGTTTAGAGTTTGAAGAAGCCGGAGATGTGGCAAATTTTCGCCAAGGGTTGAGGCTTGTCCTCCCAGTATTATTAATTTCCAAATGTATGCCTTCGTTCGCCTGCCAGAGATGGGAGTGAATAAGATTTTTATTGTTGAGAAACCTGCTATGGTTTCCTTTTACACCTGCCTATTTATGGGAGTGCAGTTGAGATAGTCCATAATTTATCAATTTGTTCATTGAACAGCCCTCCTTCTATTAATAGAGCCTGCCAATTCTACAGTCTAAGCAAGTATAGTGAAACAAATAGATTAAGAGTAAGTTTATTTTATTTTTTTCGTGCTTTAGCAGTTAATTACTGCGCTGATTATTTCTGTGTGGTGAATAATATAGATATAATTAAAGAAAGTACAGCTGTTCGTACTTTTATTTTCTTCTATTTGTACCTAGTGCACTTCAGATGACTTTAGAGAGGATGTCGAAAGCTCGGCCTGTGTATATCGTCAGTCACGGACTCTTTTCCCTTTTCCTACACACAAGAGAAGCTGAGACCGAGCCCATAAAAATTACTGCCCTACTAATAGCGGAGAAATGATCCGTTAACCAATAGGGGATTTTATTGTCCGGAATAGAGACGGAAACGATCATTGACATAAAATCTGGCCTACTTGCGACTATACAACAGTACATATAAGGGCTTAAGTGACGCGATGGGTAAATAAAAAATAATAGTAAAAGCCCCCGGGGCGGCATATTAGACATTTGGGTCGGTTGGTTTGCCTTTTTTTGTAGACAAGCTGATGGCAGTTTATGATGGGGAAAAAGGTTTGTTGGTTTCTTAATTTAATTTCCTTCTGACAAATGGAGTTATTTCAGTCTCGAACTATGATACACAATATTTTAATAAAACAAAATAGGTACAAAAAAATTTAAATTAGAAATGTACAGAAAACTAATTATGGACTGTAGAAGATATTTATTTTTATATAGGTCGAATGTTTCTTTATTTTAATTACGCTACAAGTAAAATTATATAAAATACATAATTTCTAAAATGTATCTCTCATTAATAATTAATTTATTGTTTCGGGTAGCAACCCGGTAGATCCATTCACCGTCAGCTGTAATCACTGCTCCACATTCTGAATGAATACACACGTTGCTGAACGGGATTGGATACGAATGAAATCCCAAACAAAAAATAATTTTAATGTGATAATTTATCATCATAATTCTTTTTGTGATCCAGAAAACTTTTAATTTTTTTTTAAATCTCATTCTATAAAAATTTTGAATCTTATATGTTACCCCTTGTTCAGATAAGCCAAAAGCTCTCACTCGCAAAATTAATTTTTTTAAATTTATTTACGTTACGTGTACATAATCTCAATTTTTTTTTAAATGTATAACTTTTTTTTGAGATGGTTGCAGGTCTGATTTTTTTTGTATTGTGTGTATTTTATCAAAAACTATATTTCTGATTTTTTCAGATTTCTGAGAAAACTGGTTTTTTAGGTGGTTTTTGGGGATTTTCTCCATTTTATAGTATTCAAGATATATCAAGTTAAGGGAATTTATAGGTTATGTATAATTTTAAATAACTGAGTTTTTAAGGATATTCAAAACCTGGGCGAATCACCTTTAAATCCCCCAAAAAACGTTTTTTTCAAGTTTTTAAGGGTTTTTGCGGTGTAAACATATGATTAAATCCGAAAAAGCCTTTACAAAACTTGAAAAAACATGGATTTTGGGGGGTTTAAATGGGATTCGTCCAATTTTTGAATTTATTAAAAAACTCAGTTATTTCAAATTAATTCAATAATTAATAATTTGTTTTGTATTAATAATTTTAAAAATATCGGTCAATTCATCATTTTACTTTGATCAAATATGTTTCTATTTTGTTTCTGATTATACTGAATCCGAATATGGCATTGCAATTTGAAAATTCTTATACAGAAGCTCTTATACAGTATGTCTGCGTAGCTAGGAACCCCATGGAGAACTTTTTTATTATCAATTTTACGAAAAAAAGTTATTCTTCATAAAATGCTCTGGATAGTCAAAAATCGAAAACTCAACCATCAGATATCAAATTTTATCAATTTTATACGAGTTATGTCAAAAAATATGAATTTCGTTAAAGAGTAAAGTATCTTTATGTTTCAGAATATCGAAAAATGCTATTATGAAAAGTTGTTTGAAATTAAAAAATATGTTTAAATATACAATTACATTATTCTAACCGAAAAGTTTTTTCAATTTTTTCTCAAATTACGGATACTCATCATCATTTTATCATTTTATTACAATGTTGTTCTGAAGATATTTCCTTGTGGCATTTTTTTTAATCAACTATTTTTAATGGGAAATAAGCCACAATTTTACCAAAAAATGATGTTATTAACGTTTCGAAGCCCAAATCGGATTTCGTTGTTCAAAATAAAAAATACTACTAGTATTATTATACAGTGATGAGCGCGCTAAAAACCGGCAAAATAGCGCAAAAGATGAGAAACATATTAAATTGTGAGATAAAAAGAAATAAAACTAGTAGATGTGTTAAAATTAGCGATAGTAACATAAACATTGACATTATATTGATTGTTTCCCACCTTTAGACGACATTAGACGTATCAGAGGAGTATGTCAACTAGAACTGTCACTGTGACAGTGGCATTTCTCAAACTCGTCCGATACGTCTAAAGGTGGGAAACAATCAATATAATGTCAATTTTTAAGTTACTATCGCTAAATTTAATACCTCTACTAGGTTCATCCCTTTTTACCTGACAACTTAATATGTTTTCCATCTTTTGCGTTATTTTGCCGGTTATTAGTGCGCTCATCACTGTATATATTATAGTAGTATTTTGTATTTTGACAACGAAACCCGATTTGGTCTTCGAAACGCTAATAAAATCATTTTTTGGTAAAATTGTGGCTTATTTCCCATTAACAATATTTTATTACAATTATGATAACTATTTTATTATCACTTTTACGAAAAAAAGTTATTCTTCATAAAATTCTCTCCCTGGTCTAAAATCTAAGATACAACCATCAGATATTAAACTTTTTTAATTTTATACGAAGTATGTCAAAAATATGAATTTTTCTTAAAAGTTAAGTGCCTTTATTATTCACAATATTTTAATAAGAAGGATGTCATTGAACACCAAAACAAATTTTTTAATTCTAAACAACTTTTCTTAATAACAATTTTCGATATTGTGAAATTTAACGATACTTTACTCTTGAGTGAAATTCATATTTTTTGACATACCTCGTATAAAATTCATTAAATTTGATATTTGATGATGGCATCTTAGATTATATACGATGCAGAGTATTTTATAAAAAAAGTTTTTTTTTTGTAAAACTGATAATAAAAAATTATCAATAGGTTCCAAGTTAAGCAGACATACTGTATAAGAGCTAAAAAAATTTTTTTGCTAAACATTTATTATTGTTGAAGTTTATTATTAAATGTATTGTAGGTAAGTTTTACAGAAAAAAGTTTTGCTCACTTTATATAAACATTTTTTAGCTGGTAATTTTCGGCTTTTGTATTACATTTTTGTTATCTTTCTTAATTTTCTCTTCTTCTTCTTTCTCATAATCCTTAGTGCCCTTCAGGGCGTCGGATGTCGGGTTCCGCCTTTTATCCACTTCTTCCAATTGCTTCTATTGGTGGCCAGGTTCTTCATATCCCTCATACTGATGTGTCTCCTTTCACCTATATCTTGGATCTGGTCCATCCATGTCTTCCTCGGCCTTCCCTTTTTTCTTTTGTTTCCCATTTTGGCTTCATGTACCTTCTTTGTAAGTCTATTTTGCTCCATTCGTTGTATGTGTCCAAACCAGCTTAATTGTTTGTTTTCGATCTTCCTAATTATCGGTTCTTGTTCCAGCTCTCTTCTTATATCTTCATTTCTGAATCTGTCAAACTTCGTAACTCCGGCTATTCTTCTCATGTATTTCATCTCGGTCGCGTTTATCATTGATTCATGTTTCTTAATTTTCTCAAAAATAAATAGTCTATTTCATCTCTAAAGTAAAATAATTTAGTGCATTTTAAAGATTACATCCTAACCTTTAAAAAAACACTTATAAAACTGTAATAGATCTGTTCAGACTTGAGTAATACCATCCTAAATTGGTGGTAATTCTATAAAACTACGAAGATTTAAAAAAATACATTTTTTAAGACGTCATATCATTTGAATTAAATTTTTGAGATTTTTTTTGAATAAAACATTATTTAGCACGATGCTTAAAAGGTAACTTGTGCAAAATTGAGGGTTTTATAAGAAAAATTGTATTAGTTACACATTTTTAAATCCTTTTATAAACAAAATTCATGTAAGACTCATTTTCCGCCCCCACCGTACATATGCCCATACATTTTATTTCTTTTTATTATAACCATAAGATAGCTTAATTATTTTTCTTTTAGGTTCAATTTGTAAAATTTCATTTGATCCATTAGTTAAAGAATTACATTAAAATAACTCAAGCGTGCACTTCGCAGTACGCTAGTTTACAAACAGTGCACCAATGTTTGTGAGAAGGGTGACTTTAGCGTTATAAATAAAAAATTATAGGAGATACAAATTTAATTTTAGAATATTCTTTATATAGGTTTTTTTTTGTAAAATTTTCTGAATTTTTCAATGGTCGTCAGTTTTGTTTTAAAATTTATATTTTCGGAGTTATTTAAAAAACATCAAACTTCGTAGTTCATTTGTTTAATAAAAAATAAAGCACCCACTTCTCGAGTAGAACTTTTTGATATGTTGTTTATTAAACATTTCTTAATGAAATTACAAAAAGTTCTATCTTGTTTGATTTTTTCCGAAGTGAAAATCTATATGCACTCCCCTATACAATCAATGGTGGCCTAATCCCATATAGACATAATATTACTTAACTTGGACGGACATGCGGAAAAAAAATTCAGAAACTTAGAAATTTCAGAAACAGTAGAATGGTTTCTTATATCCCGTAACTTGGTTTGTTTCAATTACCATGATAGCTATTATAGGGCCATTATAAATTATCGTCCTATTTATAGATAGAAAGGCAAAAAGCAGAGACGATGTCCAGAAGAAAATCCAAACCACTAACATATTGCGGAGAATGTACTGTTACTTTGTGCAAAAATTGTTTTATACAATATCGTAAAACACAAAATTATTTTTATTAGACGTAAATAAAAATAATAATTACCATAACTGTTTTGAACTCAATCATACATACTTGTAATTATGAAAACAATGCTCAGTGATCTAATTATAGGACGGGTCAAAATTCAAAAATGCTAAACTAATGCATATGTAAAACAATTTTCTGGATATTTCCATATTAAGGACAATATTGAACACTTGTCCTGTCCCCCGGGAGTGTACAACGGCCTCCTTTATTCAAATGGACTTACCCAAGTTTTTTTTTATGTATTCTGACCCGTAGAACACGAATTTTTTGGGTAACAGTTGTAACGAAGGTCGTTGCGTTGTTGCTCCGGGTAACTAAATCAGTCGAAGAAAAGAGTTCGTTTTTTAAGACATTTTTATTCGGAATCAAAACATACAAAAGATAAGATCATTAGCCTTAATTACTCGTTAATTTCGTTAATAAAATATATTTATAATCTACGCATCGAGCTTTCTGTTCGGGCCGATGTGACGATATTTTGTACATGAATGAATGATTTTGACGATCGCGCGAAATAGGAATTGCTTTTATTAATACGATACATATGTATAAGGAAATGGAGAGAAGGGATTCTCGCTCAGCTCGCCAGATGAAAAGACATATTAGGGATATACGATCACTTCTCGTATAAGGATAGGAAAAAGGATAGGTAAGAGGAAAACTGTCGGATTCGCTCAGCTCGCCAAAACGATAGCGAAAAATGGTCGGGAAATACTACCTACATAAACTCACCTCTTATACGTCGCTGTTAATAATAATCAACTAGGCTTTTCGATCCGACTTTTATATCGTCCAAGACGGTACAACAACACGTTTTACTTAATTCATTGGCGTACTCTAGACGATAAAATTATATTATCGTAACACTATAAGACTATTGTAGACAAAGAAATTGAGGAATTACATAACAGCGATTTTTCGCGAAACAAAACATTTTTTTGTATTTTTTGGGTCATTCCAAGCAAAAAATCTTAATACAAGTTTTTCCGTAGGATGCATAGTTTTCGAGAAAAACGCGGTTAAACTTTCAAAAAATCGAAAAATTACAATTTTTTAACCCGAATAACTTTTGATTAAAAAATAAAATAGCAATTCTGTTTACCGCATTTGAAAGTTCAAGTCAAATTCGATCGGTTTTGATTATTTGCGTTGCTAAACATTATTTTTTTAATTGTTAAACAAAGCTATAAACACATAGTGCTTGAGTGATGTTTTCAATGTATCTCTCATATAAAATCGAACGAGTAGGCGCGCCTAGAAACAGGCAGTTTCTACGTAGCATGCATTAAATCGCATGCATTAGGCACGGGAAACACTATTTGTTTATAGCTTTGTTTGACAATAAAAAAAATTAATTTTTGGCAATGCAGATAATCAAAACCAATAGAATTTGACGAACTTTCAAATACGGAAGTTATTCGGGTTTAAAAATTGCAATTTTTCGATTTTTTGAAAGTTCAACCTCGTTTATCTCGAAAAATATGCATCCTACGAAAAAGCTTGGAAGAACATTTTTTGCTTAGAATGGCCCAAAAATGCAAAAAAATGTTTTTTCTACAACCACTATTCAAAGTGCACTTTTCTGCACGGTTTTATGTTAGCAAACTTGATATTTTCTCACAGTATAAGATATTTGACATTAGTGTGCAGAAAAGTGACGTTTCTGTGCCGCAAAGTGACGTTTCTGTGCCGCAAAGTGACGTTTCTATGCCGCAAAGTTCTTTTCTGCACAGTTGACTACCTCATTCTGAGTAACGTTATATTCTGTTTACATCCGTGGTTAAACTTTAGACAAATATATAACCTATAAGACAATTATTATATTTAACTATAGCATAGAAACTAAATTATGGATGTTACAACTGTTTTATTTTACAATTTTATTCTTATTAAACATTTTATAATTATCAAATAACCAATAAGGATTTAGCAACCTGTGCAGGAGACGTCGAATGAAGTAGGTTTTGTGTAAATCCGTGACTGCATAAATATAATGTCAATAATGTGTAATAATTGTTTAAATTTAAACAAATTAAGGCAGTGCATTAATTTTTTAACTGATTTCTGTGCAATTTATTTAGGTATAAGGAATTTAAATTGATTAGTAGGTATTAATTAAACACAGTTTAAAATTTATCACATAGGTACCTATTATAATTAATCGTCGTTTGGAAATTGTGATTTTTATTTTTAGGAAAAACTGTGCTTGTAGAAAAAGTATAGTGTGAAACACGTGCAGAAAGGTAATTTCTCACTCGTTTGAATTGCGGCACTCGCTTGCGCTCGTACCGCAACTTTTCAAACTCGTGAGAAATTAGTACCTTTCTGCACTTGTTGCACAATATACTATTGTTTTGCGAAAAATCGCTGTTATATAATTCTTTAAGTTCTTTGTTTATAACAATCTTATCGACATCCGGATCAACTGTTACCCAAAAAATTCGTGTTCTACGGGTCAAAATACATAAAAAACCTGGATAATTCCATTTAAATAAAGAGGCCGTTGTACCCCCTGGCGACAGGACTATAAGTAAAATTTTGAAATAAAAAAATAATTTGGGCGTTGATGGGTAAAGATAATCTTATAATTTCAACGTAAAATGTAATTTTAATGCATATGGAGAATAGTATATTGTGCAACAAGTGCAGAAAGGTACTAATTTCTCACGAGTTTGAAAAGTTGCGGTACGAGCGCAAGCGAGTGCCGCAATTCAAACGAGTGAGAAATTACCTTTCTGCACGTGTTTCACACTATACTTTTTCTACAAGAACAGTTTTTTATAAAAATAAAAATCACAATTTCCAAACGACGATTAATTATAATAGGTACCTATGTGATAAATTTTAAACTGTATTTAATTAATACCTACTAATCAATTTAAATTCCTTATACCTAAATAAATTGCACAGAAATCAGTTAAAAAATTAATGCACTGCCTTAATTTGTTTAAATTTAAACAATTATTACACATTATTGACATTATATTTATGCAGTCACGGATTTACACAAAACCTACTTCATTCGACGTCTCTTGCACAGGTTGCTAAATCCTTATTGGTTATTTGATAATTATAAAATGTTTAATAAGAATAAAATTGTAAAATAAAACAGTTGTAACATCCATAATTTAGTTTCTATGCTATAGTTAAATATAATAATTGTCTTATAGGTTATATATTTGTCTAAAGTTTAACCACGGATGTAAACAGAATATAACGTTACTCAGAATGAGGTAGTCAACTGTGCAGAAAAGAACTTTGCGGCACAGAAACGTCACTTTGCGGCACAGAAACGTCACTTTTCTGCACACTAATGTTAAATATCTTATACTGTGAGAAAATATCAAGTTTGCTAACATAAAACCGTGCAGAAAAGTGCACTTTGAATAGTGGTTGTAGAAAAAGTATATTTTTATAAGTACACGCTAAAATAAATAAATATAATTGTTTTATAAAGATATTAAAAATATTTTTTCAACGTCATCATTTTATATAAAGGGGTAATTATGACGCCCGGGGCGTTTACTTTGATCCTCGGTTCCCATCCACCTTCCTACGAAACTACACAAAGAAAAGAGCAAGAGCAAGAGGTGCCCTTTCTAAAATTAACTTTTTGGTAAAGTTTCTCCAATTCGAGGAGTTTTTGTTTCGCTCGCAGTTATCTCGTTATAATTATTAATACTACGCAATTACGAGAAACATTAGAGACGAAACGATAAAAATTGCCCCAATTGAAATGTAAATTTCTTAATGAAGAGACGTTTCTTCTTGAACATTTGTTTTGCTAAGCTTTCAAAGAAGTATCTAAATTACTTAGGGGTTATTCACGTTGGTGTTTAATACGGTACTGTTCGAGGAAGGGTTGGGGATAAGTTTATTAATTATTTCTTTCGATTTGAGGTGTAAATGAGGCCGTTAAAATTAAAGAACATTTCCAAAGATATTTATATAGGTGAATTTATTTAATAGGAAGAAGTGATTTCTTAGGTTTATGAACTTTATAATTCCAAAGGTCTGTGGAATACAATCAAAAAGTTAGATAATAATAATTCAAAATCTAATGAAATAAAAAGTATCTTAAATAGAAACAATGAGTTAGTTACTGATAGATCTGACATTAGCAATATTTTTAATGAATATTTTTCCAATGTAGGAAATGAGCTCGCCGAAAAGATTAAAATACCACAATCTCCCGTTTCTCCAAAATTTACATGCAATCGTACATTCTTTTTAGAACCTGCAACTAACTCAGAAATCCATATTATTCATTCCTTAAAACCTAATAAATCTCCTGGCATAGATAACATTTCTGCAGATATACTAAAAATAGTTGCAAATATCATTGTAGATCCTATAACTGTATTAATAAATAAAATATTCGAACAAGCTGTATGTCCTAAACTTTTTAAAAAATCGGTTATTATACCCATATTCAAAAAGGGTGACAAAAATTTAGTACAAAATTATCGGCCTATATCGCTTATTACCAGCCTTGCTAAGATATTTGAAAAAGCCTTGTCAGAGAGATTAAATAAATATCTCATAAAATTTAATCTGCTATCAGGAAACCAATATGGTTTTAGGAAGGGATACTCTACTACCGATGCGATTACGTCTGTTACTGATTATTTATACAAAATGCTTGATAAAAGTTCTCCTACGTTAGCTATTTTTCTGGATTTAGCCAAGGCATTTGACACTGTCAGTCATCAACAGCTATTGGAAACTTTTGAGGATCTTGGAATCAGAGGTGCACCACACATACTATTACAAAGTTATTTAAATAATAGAACACAATTGGTCAAAATTAATGACAAACTAAGCGCCGAAAAAAACGTACAATATGGTGTACCTCAGGGTACTATATTAGGTCCCTTACTGTTTACTATTTATATAAATGCCTTGGCAGGAATGGAAATAAATGGCAAGATTATTTCTTTTGCTGACGATACAGTTATTCTCTACACCAGTAATTCTTGGGATGAACTAAAAATTTTAGCAGAAAGAGAAACTGTTAGGGTACTAGAACGGCTGAATGAAAGATTGCTTACTGTTAATTTTGACAAAACTTATTTCATACCGTTTTCAATTTATAAAAATAATTTACCTGCTTTCACGGAATTAGATATAAGAAATAATAATACACATATAAAAATAAGTAGAAAAAACAACATAAAATATTTAGGTGTGTATATTGACTGTCACTTAAGATGGGATGTCCACATAGATATGGTGTGCAGAACTTTAAGAATGTTATTATACAAATTTCGTTATCTCAGCAATATTCTAAATTTGTCTTACTTAAAAACTGTTTATTATTCGTTGATTGAATCTCGTATTAGATATGCCATTTTGGCATGGGGTGGTACACATGCTTAGCATTTAACGAAACTTGAAATACTGCAACGGAGATTTCTGAAAATAATGCTAAATAAGTCAAATCTATACCCGTCAGAACTACTTTACCGAGAAGCCGGCGTTTTGAGTATTAGAAAGTTGTATCAATTAAACATAATTTTATTTACATACAGGAATAAACATATATTAAAATCCTTGGATCATTTTTATAACACTAGAAGGAAACATCACGACTATGTTAAAATTTCTAATGCACAAAAATCTATTGGGAAACATAATTATACATACTTCGTACCCAAAATATTTAATTGTTTACCAGACATGTATAAAACCTATATCAGAAAAATAAACTCATTTAGTTTTGTCAAAACAATTTTTAGCAGATTTCTTAAGTATGAGGAAACTGAAACTCTGGATGCAATATTTTTGTAATTATTATGATTATTCAAATCAAGCAAAACTTTTTCTGGGTTTTTATTTTTACTTTGTTGATTGGTCTATGTCAAAAAGTATTGTGAGCACTTAATTAGAACTAAATAAATGTGAATAATCCCTGTGCACAACCTTTGGTTCTTCAGGGAATTTCTTTTGTGTTTATTTATTTGTTTACAACTTGTACAGTATGTTCATGATAAATTCATATATATTTATATTTTATTCATATTAACTATATTTATATCTATATTTATATTTATTTATATGTACTGAACTGTTAAGTGTAATTCCATTGTGTTATTTTGAAAGTAAATAAACATTATTATTATTATTATGAACTAATATTAAAATAATAAATAGAAATAGAAAAGGATTTTGCCAAAAAAGACACAGGATTATCAGTAGTAATTGCACAAGATCTATAAAATTATCGAATTTTTTCCGGTGATACTTTGACAGTTTTAATTTCACGACCCGAAGGGGAGTGAAATTATGTCAAAGTGTCACGAGGGCAAAAATTTGATAATAATTTTAGAGATAGAGTGCAATTTGCTGCGATTATTTCATGAATAAAACTGTTCAAAACCAAAATTTTATTGTAATTTATTTATGTAAGTACAAATTAGTACAATTAAATACACAGTTGTTATAAATATTTGACGGTTGAAAGTCATCACTTTTATAATTTTTAGAACATTCATTGTCATTAATGTCACTGAATGTATTTTTTAGTAGCAACGAAGGGCATCTGACCTAATATACTTGACGACGGGATATTATCAAAAATTATCGGGTATCATATCACAAGAGAGTGAGAATAAATTGAAAATAATGCGACAGTTTTTCGAAAATTTGTTGTCTGGCAATAGACACGAGAGCCCGCAGGGCTCAAGCGGCTATTGACCAATGACAACAAATTTGAGTAAAAATGAAGCATTATTTTCTTATTTATTCTTACTGTCGTGTGATATTCGTAAGATTATTTTTTAATACGTATTATGGATATTTTATTAAATGTGACAGTTGTCAAAACTAGGAAACTGGTTGCCATTAAACAGAAACAATCTACTTAAAAAAATTATATCGGTAATTTTCTACAGTAGATAATTCTCAGTATAATTTTAATCTGATTGGACAGAATTAAACACGTCATCAAATATCTTACTATACGATTGGAAGTTAAAATCATCAAAAAATAATTGGGTATAATATCACAAGAGACTGAGAATAAATTGACAATAATGCGACAGTTTTTCGAAAATTTGTTGTCTGGCAATAGACACGAGAGCCCGCGGGGCTCGAGTGGCTATTGCAAAAGGCCAACAAATTTGAGAAAAAACGAAGCATTATTTTCTTATTTATTCTTACTGTCGTGTGATATTCGTAAGATTATTTTTTAATACCTACATATAGTCCTGTCGCCAGGGGGGGTACAACGGCCTCGTTAATTCAGATGGACTTACCCAAGTTTTTTTTATGTATTTTGACCCGTAGAACACGAATTTTTTGGGTAACAGTTGATCCGGATGTCGATAAGATTGTTATAGACCAAGAACTTGAGGAATCAAATAACAGCGATTTTTGGCAAAACAAAACAATATTTTGTATTTTTTGGGTCATTTTAAGCAAAAAATATTTCTACAAGTTTTTTAGTAGGATGCACAGTTTTCGAGATAAACGCGGTTGAACTTTCAAAAAATCGAAAAACTGCAATTTTTAAACCCGAATAACTTTTGATTAAAAAATAAAATAGCAATTCTGCTTAGCGCCTTTGAAAGTTCAAGTCAAATTATGTCGGTTTTGATTATTTGCATTGCTAAAAATTTATTGTGTTATTGTTAAACAAAGCTACAAACAACTAGTGCGTGAGTGATGTTTCTATGATTTCTCATTTAAAATCGAACGAGTAGGTAGAATAGGTACTAGTGCAATCAAGACTATTTCTACGTTACATGCGTTAAAACACATGTAAAAGCACGGGAAACCCTACGTGTTTATAGCTTTGTTAAACAATAAAAAAATAAATTTTTACCAATGGAAATAATCAAAACCGATATAATTTGACTTAAACTTTTAAATGCGGTAAGCAGACTTGCTATTTTATTTTTTAATCAAAAGTTATTCGGGTTCAAAAATTGCAATTTTTCGATTTTTTTAAAGTTCAACCGCGTTTATCTCGAAAACTGTGCATCCTACGAAAAAACTTGTAGAAATATTTTTTACTTAAAATGGCCCAAAAAATACAAAATAGTGTTTTGTTTTGCCAAAAATCGCTGTTATTTGATTCCTCAAGTTCTTGGTCTATAACAATCTTATCGACATCCGGATCAACTGTTACCCAAAAAATTCGTGTTCTACGGGTCAAAATACATAAAAAAAACTTGAGTAAGTCCATCTGAATTAACGAGGCCGTTGTACCCCCCCTGGCGACAGGACTAATATAAAATTCAAGTTTTTGTATAAAAACCGTCAGTGACATTGTTTCCAATTAATGTGACGCACATGTTTCAACTTGTCAAAGTGAAAAGCACAGTTTAGCAAATATTTAGATGAAGATATTAATAAAATATTAGTTAATTTATTTATAAATACAGTTTTATTCATGAAATAATCTTACCGAAGTATATCAAGCGCTTAAATGTGCCTATTTGTGTTCTCCTCGTGAGAATTTGACATTAGATGCAGAACTAAAAGTATATTATGGATATTTTCTTAAATGTGACAGTTGCCAAAACTAGGAAACTGGTTGCAATTAAACAAAAACAATCTACTTAAAAATTATATCGGTAAATTTCTACAGTAGATTATTCCCAGTATAATTTTAATCTGATTGGACAGAATTAAACACGTGATTAAAAATCTTACTATACGATTATAAGTTAAAATCATTAAAAAATAATGGGAATAATTTATTTTAAATAGAGTTTTTAGGATTAAGAAAGAAGAAGCCTACTCGGAACTAAAAGAAATCAATGCAAGTGTAGCACAAGGTACTGTGATAGGACCAGTCCCGTACCTATTATACAATAGTGATATTCCTGAATTAGATCATAATACAATAGCTACAACGTCGCATAGGATTAGCCTGGGCAGCGTTTGGTAAACTCAACTATGTATTTAAATTGGACTTACCCATATGGCTTAAAAGGAAAATCTTTAACCAGTGTGTGTTACCTGTACTCACTTATGGAGCTGAAACATTAACACTCACAAAAAAGATAGGGATCAAGATTCGCGTAACTTAGAGGGCTATGGAAAGACCGAATCCCCTCAAAAGAAGAAATACGTCATAGAACAAAAAGAACAGACACTGTCGAAAAAATCGCGTCGCTAAAGTGGAATTGGGCATTACACGTCGCCAGATTGTCAGACAACCGATGGGTGACAAAACGTATTGTCGAGTGGAGGCCACGAGAAGAAACACTACGGAGCAGAGGACGTCCACCAAACCGATGGGCCGACGATCTTAAACATGTTTTCGGTAACTGGATGCAAGCCGCACAAAACAGAGACAGATGGAAAGATCTGAGGGAGACCTATGTCCAGCAGTGGACGCGTACCGATTGATGATAATGACAAAAGCTACCTTTGCTGATGATATACTGCCGTCTTGACCGTAGGTGAATACCATAAAGAAGCAGCAAGAAAACTACAAGCCTCTGTTAACAGACTTTACAACTGAACTAAATGCTGGCGAATTAAATTAGACGAAATTAAGTCTGCAATTTAATTCTACAAACACGAAAAAACAACGCAGTCCTGTTAATGTAAATAAAGATACCATATGCCGATGCTGCAAAATATTAGGCCAATGTTAAAAAGAAAAGAGGACAGCCTAATACCCATTATACAAAAATGTACTGGCTATTGGGAAGACAATCCACTCTGCCAATCTACGACAAAATACTTCTGTATAAACAATATTCTAAAACCTATATGGATATTGTAGGATTACATTCCATTGCGAACTCTTAAGTTATTTTTTTTATCAAAAACGCGATAGATCTAAGGTTGAGCATATCACTGCCAAGTGACAGTATTCAGTCAGTCAGAGAAAAAGTCAGTCAGGTTGAACGAGTGAATAGAACAATTATCCCTGTTCTTACGAAATTGAGTTTAGACGAACCTACGAAATGGTATAAGAATGTTGACAGGGTACAAAGTGCATTGAACTCTACTTATCAACGAAGTATAGGTACTACACCTTTCGAAGTATTGGTTGGCGTAAAAATGAAAAATAAAGAAGACGTTCGAATCAGAGAACTCATAGAGGAAGAGGTGATAAAAATATATGATGAAGATAGAAAGGAACTTCGAGAAAGATGTAAAGAACAAATATGTAAGGTACAAGCTGAAAACAAAAAGGGGTATAATTTAAGAAGAAAACGAGCAAGAATCTATAAGGAGAAAGATTTAGTTGCAATAAAAAGAACCCAGTTCGGCCCAGGACTTAAACTCAAGATAAAGTTCTTAGGTCCTTATGAGATTGTCAAGGTCAAAGATAACGAGCGTTATGATGTTGTGAAGATTGGTGAGCATGAGGGACCAGTGCGAACATCAACGTGTGCTGAATATCTTAATCCGTGGGTCGACAATGAAAGTGACGAATCCGAGTCGGATTCTGAATCCGAGTCGGATTCTGAATAGGATGGCCGAGTGTAGGATTACATTCCATTGCGAACTCTTAAGTTATTTTTTTATCAAAAACGCGATAAATCTAAGGTTGAACATATAATTGCCAAGTGACAGTATTCAGTCAGTCAGAGAAAAAGTCGAGTTGACAGTAAGACGCTGATGATAGGGGGCAGACGGCCTTTTTCATCTTTATAACGACGCACGACGAAGTAAGATTGCGTATTCTTGCTATAAAACCGTTTTAGATGTTCAGTGTTAATTACCGTTTACATTAGTTGTTACATTATCCTTGTAATTACGAGTTCTACAATAAAGTGTTTGCTGTATCCTAAAATCGACCGGTGGCCAAATAATCAACCCTAGACAACAGAAGATAAAGCCTACAATATGTAGTATCCCGCTGTGGGGTTGTCCAGCAATCATCCAGCAATTCCGATTCTATCGGAACAGTCATTCCATGGGGACCTAGAAATGGATACTGTTAACAGTTTGTCAAGAATCACGAACAACGACTTCTTCAACATGTAAATGTTGAGGCTACCCTGCTCCTCCTCGACAGCACGGATCTGTCTAGAAGACTCAAGAGGAAGAAACCCTTCGAGTTAAGTGAAAAGCAGAGTACATTGCAAGTTATGGCACAAGTTAATATTTGTGCAATAAATTAATAGAACCTAAGAAATACTAGCGAGACTGTCGTTAGTATTAAGTTTTTAGTAGTAAGTTAGACCAGAAGAAAATTGCTCATTGATCATATTGTTTGATCAGACTGTAATGTTCTTAATTTTGAGCATCTTATTGGTGGTTATTAAATAAAAAATGTCGATATATCATTATATTTAATTTTATACTCATTCATTGTATAAATCTTTTTAGACATTTTATCTTTGTCAGTTGGTAACATGCATCAGCAAATACATAATGGAGGTTCAGTAATTTAATAATAATTATGTAATATAACGGAAGCTAATGTTTAACACAAGAATAGCGGTAGTGTATATTCTACCTCTAACAGGCTTATAACGTCATTCTCTTGTTATAAATGTAAATGATTTCCATCCATAAACCAGTAATAAAAGCGGCATAAAACCAAAATGAATACCGAGCTAAACGGTTTAATTAATTAAAGTTGTCATGAAAATTTTACATGGCGCGGTTTATTGAATAAACGAATTACTTAATAATGAAACTTTTAGTTTCTCCATTAAAAGACTCTACTAAAATCGAATAGGGCATTTCATTCACAGTCATTTGTTTGAAGCTTCTGTCATATACCGTGTAATCCGTGTGTATTAATATTATACACAGATTATACAACATATTTTATGACAGAAGCTCGAAACAAATGACAATCGATGAAAAGCCATATATAGACATATATATGTATATTAGGGTGGTTCGAAAAAAAACTTTTTGTCTTATTTCAGATCGCTATAGTGCGCAAAAGTTGCCATTGGTGTAGACTTGAAAAAAGCACTAATTATTATTTTTTTATTAATTTGTCTTCCGGTCGCGCAAAGCCATCGAAGTTAGCAAAAATTGTGAAAAACCTTAATTTTTCATATTTTTTTAAACAGGCCAGATGGTTTTAATTGCGTTCCTATACCATGAATTAACTACTAAAAGTATGTAAAATCAATATAAATGCACTTATTATACATTTGTTTCATATTTTCCGGTCGCGCAACATAATACGAAATGAGTAAAATTAGTAGTTTTTGCAAAATTTCAAAGTTTGACTGTTTAGTACAATTTAATCATACGACTTTTAGAGATGCTATAGTTTAATTCAATTACAATAATATATTTAAAATCCAAGCATATACGATACATTTTGATATTCAAGTGGAATTCGGTCGCGCAGCTTCGTCAAAAACAGCAGACTACTGAGAGGCGAGGCGAAAGTGACGAATGCCAGAGAAGCTTGCGCAGCCACAAATAGAGATACATGTGGGAAGACCTCTACAATGGAGTATTTGTCTTCTCCATTACAACGAACTGCTATCCCGCCACCTTTTCCAACACCTAGATGGAAATTCAACAGGCACTATAGGATATCCGGACCGATTGGAAAGGCCCTACCTGATTGTGAAAGACTACCAGATGTTGTTGATTTTAATCGTTGGCATCGCTGAGCGATGCAATAATGTGGTTCTAATATAGCCGTCTCTGGAACTGTGTCCACACACTTTACTTGAAGCTTCGGTCACTAGCTTAACGCATCTTTTAACTGCCTGTGTATGGCATGGCAAAGTAAATATATATAAATATATATAAATATATATATATATATATATATATATATATATATATATATATATATATATATCTATTCTCATAACAAGCTTGAAGTCATTGCTCACATACTGTTTTATCTCTTCATTAGTCAATGTTCTTAGCAGTAGAGGGGAGTCAGTGTACTGCTGTTCCATTTGATAATTTCGTAATACTATTTAGATTCAAAGTTTAAGTTTGGTGGTTTAAAGATTCTGATAGAGTCACTTTCAGATATTGCTTGATTTTCCTTCATGATACGCCTAAAGCCCAGCTCTCGGACATGGTTTCTGTCATCAGTTACCATAGCCAAAAGTAAATTTTCGGGATAAGCAAAGTAAGCATTCCGTTGTAAAACGGGATCAACAACTTGAAGCAGCTCTTCTGGTAAGTACTTTGAAGATTCAATGATTTTGTAATCCTGTCTAGGCCCATCTGTGAATTTGTGGTTTATTTTTGTGGCAAACCACATACGCATATTATAACATTTGAGAATGAATGTGACAATCTCTCTCAGATTTTCAGAAGGGTTAGACACACTGATGTAGAAACGCAGAACTCGGTTTGCAGTAGTAAGCCATCTTGAATGTGACGTTGGGCTAGGATCACGTACCCACTACAAAGTCTTCTGAACAATGTCCTGACTTGATGACTTCTGATATCTCAAGCAAGTACAATTATTGGTGTTTGCTAAAAATACGCTTGTCAACTTTTGGAATTTCACAATCAATAGGATTAAAATCAATAAGTGGTAGTCTATCACAATCAGGTAGGGCCTTTCCAACTGGTCCGGAATATCCTATTGGGCCTGTTGTATTTTCATCTAAGTGTTGGAAAATGTGGTGGAATGGCAGTTCGTTGTAATAAAGAAGACAAATACTCCATTGTAGAGGTATTCCCACATGTATCTTTACTTGTGGTTGCGCGCGCTTCGCTGGCATTCGTCTTTTTCGCCTCGCCTCTTGGTAGTCTGCTGTTTTTGACGAAGCTGCGCGACCGAATAACAATTGAATATCAAAGTGTATCTTATATGCTTGGATTTTAAATATATTATTGTAATTTATTAAACTATAGCATCTCTAAAAGTCGTATGATTAAATTGTACTAAAGAGTCAAACTTTTTGCAAAAACTACTAATTTTGCAAAAACTACTAATTTTGCAAAAACTACTAATTTTACTCATTTTGTATTAGGTTGCGCGACTGGAAGATATGAAACAAATGTATAATAAGTGCATTTATATTGATTTTACATACTTTTAGAAGTTAATTCATGGTATAGGAACGCAATTAAAACCATCTGGCCTGTTTAAAAAATATATGAAAAATTAAGGTTTTTCACAATTTTTGCTAACTTCGATGGCATTGCGCGACCGGAAAACAAATTAATAAAAAAATAATACTTAGTGCTTTTTTCAAGTCTACACCAATGGCAACTTTTGCGCACTATAGCGATCTGAAATAAGAAAAAAAGTTTTTTTCGAACCACCCTAATGTATATGCCAAATGATCTGACAAGAATATATCTTTTTTTATTTAAGAAAAAATTGATTTTTTGTATTGAATTAATTTTTCTCGATTACAGAGATTATTGATACGGATATAATAAGTATTATACAAAAAAACTTACATACATTGAAGTAAACCTACAGTACTTTACTTTTTCGTATCCGAAAAACTATAGTTTCTGAGCCCAGTATTGAGCTGTGTCAATTCTAGAGCGTTTCACGTTAAGAACGGAGCGTTGCTTAGATAGGGCAATGTATTTCTTATGGACGACAGAAGCGCGCTGATGCCACGCCACAACAGCATAAAAAACGCAACAGCATTGACACACTAGAAGGCGGGAAAAGTTCGCGCACTATTACTGCGCAAATCGTCGGCCATTATTCGCTTAGTACCAGACAGTGTAGAAAATCGACAGTGTTGCCGATTTGTACATAATTATCAGATTTACTTAACTTTTATGACATTCTGATAATAAATATTTTTTAACATAATTTTATACGTATGCCGACATAACACAAAATATTGACGATAAATGCTGATTGTACTGTTAATCTTTTGCAGAAATTCCAGAAAATATTTAAAAATAATCTCTTACGGGTAATAAAGTTAGTGCAATAACTGATACTGCAGCAATGCAGAAATAAAAAAAAATCACGATTTCTTAGATATCGTTGTCTGTCGACGTTTAAATGCGATCTGTGAGCAAATATTAAATTAGCAAAAGTGAAGGAGTAAAAGAATGTTACTCCTTTCAAACAGACAAAAAATGTTAAATTATTTTAATCACACAAAGTTTTCATTTTCACAAGATGAGGATGAGGAAATTATTATTAAATAAGCATATGATCCAGTTTTTTGCCACGGTTCTAAATTTGCTCTATACATATATCATCGACCCCTGCCGATTTCCCATTTTTGAGTGAAGTTAGTCTTTTTTTAATTCTTTTATGGTGAAAGGTGTGTCATATTTTTTTCGGTTGTTGTCGAGCGGCAATACCTGTTTTTTTTGCGATTGTAATAAAAAATGTGGGGTTAATAAAAAATATCTGATATAAAAGTTGTCAGTCAAAATACAGAAATAATGTTTGTCAGCTATGTAACTTTGCATCATCATGATCAGTATGTAAACTAATATCCTGTTTATATTTGTGTATTTAGTTTTAAAATTTTTTAATTAATTTAACTGTTGTGTACATAAAAAGCAGTTTTGTTAAATAAACCAAAACCGTGTAGAAGGAAATAAAAAATTATTAAATAAAGGTTCATAAATTTAAGTTTGTTTAGCAGAATTGCTCATCCAGGTTTATATTATGAGTCTATACCTAGTTTACCCACCTACAATTTTTTTTAATTTCACATTTATTGCTAGTTTTTTCGGCTAAAGCTAACGTAGTATATTTGTCGCAATTGAAAATATTGTTGAACGCATCCGATCGAAAAACATTTTATGAAAATTTCAATCGGTTCAATTTATATTTATCCAAACACACTGACAGAAAAATCTGGCGCAGCGGGTTAAAATCAACAAAACTCAATCCCGCTTTATATGGGCCGTCATGGGGAATTTTCAATCGACGTGTTTGTATTTGGCCTGTAATAGCTTAGTATTCGCCGATTGGAGAACCAAAAAATTGATACTGGCCCATCGGGACGACGAGATAGAGACCAATGGAAATCACAATAAGAGACGCACGAGCGTTACTTTGGCAATTTAGATCTTTCATCCGAGAAAGACGTCTATAAAAGCGATGTGTTATATTTATTATGTTTATAAGAAAATTGGGACATTTATATACAGGGTGTTTGGTAAAGAATGGGCCATAGCTTAACCTGAGATTCTTGAGGTTAAAATAGGTCGATTTAAGCTAACTTACCTTAGTACAAAAGTTGATAATAACTGAAATACAGGGTGTCAAAGTTAAACTTTTATTTTATTTATTTTTGAATATTTCTTGACAGACATAGGACAACAACACGAAATTTGTTAAGTTGTGCTGGTACTGTACACCCTACTAAATTATGTTAAATAAACGTTTCTGGCTACTACCAGAGGCGTACGACGGGGAACGTGAATGGTTGATCCTTCCCAAATTCTACGCCACTGGCGGAATTGCTATTTTAGTGCAATTTTTTTATTCTCCAATACTTTCTATGTAAATAACATACTCTTTTTTCGTAACGATAAAGCCATTAGTTTTCGAGATATTTGAAGCTAGAAACGAAGGAGCATAATATATTAATCAAAATAAGTGTGCCTTTTTATTTTTAACTTCAAATATCTCGAAAACTAATGGCTTTATCGTTACGAATGAAGAGTATATTATTTGCATAGAAAGTATGCGAGAATCTAAAAATATAACTAAAATAGCAGTTTCATCAGTGGCGTAGAATTTGGGAAAGTCAACCATTCACTTTACGCTGTCGTACGCCTCTGGTAGTAGCCAGAAACGATTATTTACCATAATTTAGCAGGGTGTACACTAGTGTACAGTGCCTACACTTTCTGCCAAGTATAACATGGATACGTCAAATTATTTTAAAGTATTCTTTTTTTTAATAATCTCTTCTTTATTTAAAACTGTAAGAAATATGTGTGCCCGGTACTATACAACTATTTGACATAATCTTATGATACTTAGCAGAAAGTGTAGGTACTGTACACCCTACTAAATTATGTTTAATAATCGTTTCTGGTTAATACCAGAGGCGTACCACAAGGAAAAGTGAATGATTGACTCTTCCCAAATTCTACGACAATGATGAAACTGCTATTTTAGCATAATTTTTAGATTCTCCAATACTTTCTATGCAAATAATATACTCTTCATTCGTAACGATAAAGTTATTAGTTTGCGAGACATTTGAAGTTAAAAATGAAAAGGCACACTTATTTTGATTAAATAGAAACTTTTTAATTCCTGGGTTTTTCGGTCTTATAAATAAAATACTTTGTTATGGCTTATTTTGATTGATGTATTGTGCTCATTCGTTTTTAGCTTCAAATATCTCGAAAACTAATGGCTTTATCGTTACGAATGACGACTATGTTATTTACATAGAAAGTAATAGAGAATAAAAAATATCACTAAAATAGAAATTCCGCTAGTGGCGAAGAATTTGGAAAGGGTCAACCATTCACGTTCCCCCGTCGTACATCTCTGGTAGTTGCCAGAAACGTTTGTTTAACATAATTTAGTAGGGTGTACACTGTACAGTACCAGCACCACTTACCAAATTTAGTGTTGTTGTCCGATGCCTGTCAGGAAATATTCAAAAATAAATAAAATGAAAGTTTAATTTTAACACCCTGTATTTCGGTTATTATCAACTTTTGTACTAAGGTAATATATAAGTTAGCTTAAATCGACCTATTTTAACCTCAGGAATCTAATGTTAAGCTATGGCCCATTCTTTACCAAACACACTGTATAAATAATGAGTTTTTTAATTAATATTTTATACTAAGAAACGATTGAAAAAAAAATAAATTACTAAACAGGATTACTTTATAAAATCAAAAACTCTCTACCTAACAAATACTTTGACTTATTAAAATGATTTCTAAATCAAAGAGAATTTGAAACTAAAGTGAACGTTGAACTATCAAACCGTAACCATATTCAGTGAGGAGTCCCACAAGATAGTCTACTGGGTCCACTACTTTATGTACTGTACACATCAGATTTACCAACCTCTCCACAAACCACCAGAGAAACTTTCGCTGATGACACAGAAATATTTGAATTTGAAGAGGATCTAACAGTTGCTGTTTTAAAACGTCAAGAGCACCCCTAATAACACCAAACGTTCCATGTATGTTCCTAGAATGTACACACAGGTTACTGAAAATATTCCTGGAATGTCCTCAAAAGCACAAGAATGACCCCTAAAGGTCCCAGGAAAGTCATCTGTCAGCATTTTAAACATTCCTTGAATGTCTTGTTGGAACATTCCGTGAATGTCTACGAATGTTCTTTGGACATTCACAGTATATTTTTTATACATTCCCTGGATGTCATATACACTCACCTCCTATTTTCATATATTTTTTGACATGTTTTGTAGTAAAATCAACTATCCAATCACTACAAAACATGTCGTCAAAATATACATGTGAAAACAGGAGATGACCACAAAAATGGTTTTTCGTCTCCTACAAAATTCATGAAAAAGCAGATAGGACGTATTGTCACATCACCGACAATATACCATAGAAATATATGTGGCAATACCAAATAATACATCCTTGATAAATATAAACATTTTTATTGCACAAAATATTGTCATATATTTTCTTCCATAATCATCACTACGATGATGATTCATTGTATTGAATTGTACATTACAATAAATTACAATCTGGTCATAACTGAACAATGAGCAATTTTAATTTAACCTCAATTACTACTGTTTCTTAAAATGAAGAGCTTACCCCATAGCGTCTCTTATCTAATCTAACAGGCACACAAGCACTATGCTCTGCTTTTCTAACCGCACTATTCTAACATACACAGGCACACAAACTAGTTCAAAAGGCTTTGTCTTCTTCAATCTTCTAGTTGGCCCAGTAGTATCGAGGAGCTGGATCTCCTCAATATTCTTGTAGGTACTTATGAAAGTTGTTGCTCCTGACTTCCAACTTTAAAAACAAATCCAGCTGTAAAATATTTATGTACCTGAAAGCTTTTGTATGCTTTCATCGGCTGCTTAGAGTGAGTGTGAGACTCCACCAGATATGTATAAATATCTATAATAGTAATTTGGTGGAATGCACTTTACTGTAAAATCCAATTCTGATTGAAGTGTATATGGATTTAAATCCCCAATTATTTTCAGCTTCAATAAATATCTAAAACAATAAAATAAATAATGTTAGAGCTTGCAAAATTCATCAATATTGATAAATATCAGAGCAAAATGAACAGTAAATAAAAATTGTTTCCCCTACCTTTCTCCAAACATCTAGAGTTTCCAATAATAATTCCTTAAATAATCACTTTGCATTGTGATAAAGTTTATAAAGTTCACAAAATGAATCCAAAATAGACAAAAATACGACGACAAACAATTGAAAAATAGATATTACAAACATAACCTCTGTAACTTTTTGTATGCCAAAAATAAAATTGTCACGTGGTTTGGATTGCCTAATACATAGATGCACGCGCGGCAAATTTGAAAATGAACGCAAATTGAATATAAATGGCCTCTCTTAAAATATAGGAGATTGTTCACCTAATGTTCCTTAAATGTCCAGGACATTCAAACATTAATAGAACTTTGATAGTACATTCCTGGAATGTTTTGTGTTGTTAGGGACCTAGTCAAAATCGGAGAGTGGTTAAAGAAATGGAAGATAAAAGGTAATGCAGTCAACACATATAACTTTCACACTGAGGAAAGACCAATCCCCCAATATTAGCCTTAATCAAGTTAACATACCCCAACAGAATATCATCAAATACCTGGGGCTTAATTGTAACTGTAGACCATTATACCAATAGACCAAATTAAACTGGAAACAACACAGTTTAAAGAACAAGAAACAACTTGAGTTGTAACTCATTTATAAAACAGTCATCAGGCTTATATGGACGTAAGGAATCGAACTATGGAGTTGTACCAGAAAATTAAATACAAAAATAATCCAAAGAACCCAATCAAAAATTCTACGCACCATCGCACCTAAATATCCCGTTACTACAGTTATTCAAGAAATTGCCAAGAGACACTATGAGACATTAGAAGGCCACCCCAAGTAGTTAATATTATCTACCACTACTGCAGACACCAAACAAAAGAAGATTGCAAAGATTATGGCCCATAAATATTCGCTGAAATTGCGGTGAAACCACGGAGTGATTGCGGCTTTTGCACTCGTAACAAATTTTGAACAATACGAATTCATAGATCCAAAAATCTAAAATTGCTATTGTTCGATTTCCAGATCTAAAACATCTCATTATTTTAAATAGATGTCGCTACATTGTCTAACAGCAAATTATATCACATAATTTTGCTTAGTAGGACGGTTGGTTTTCGCTACCATTCAGAGCAGATCACAAGCCTCATTGAAGATTCCAAAAGGATGAAACGTACTTAAGAGGATGGTGGTTGCCTTTGAAACGGAATGAAATATTAAACGGTTTTTAACGCCAATTTTATGTCAATTAAAAAAAATCGTGTTGCAAAGAAATTGAAAATGTTTATACATTTTAATTAATTTACTCTTTTGTTGAGTACTACGGAATCTTTCTTGTTGGAACTTTTACCACGCTGAGTAGATGGGTTTTGAATTATTTAAAATTCTCTCATCTTAATTTCCTCGGCATCTTGTATGATTTATAATTTTTGAAAATCTCGGGAGGTTGTAACCAAAGAAAGTACTCCACCTGTTGTCAATTTGGTGGTATGGGAACGATATTTATTGTCTTTTTCTGTGCTACGTCGATTGATAACTGAATTTGCAAAAAAAAAAGAATGTGTGTGTACTTTGTACGCACGTAAGAAGTTATACTTCTATTATATGATTTCAACGAAAGTTTATTTGTATTTTATTTAATTAATAAACTAATTTTAATATTACCACTTTCAAAATTTTTTTATTAAAACAACACCAAAAATTAAAAAAAAAAGATAACAATCGTCCGTGTCAGGATTTGAACCCGGGACCTTCGCGTTATGTAGTGGAATACTCTACCAATAACCCATCAGGGTTTTGTTTTTACGGCTTCTGGGACGTAATTACTAACGACGGTGACAAATAGATCAAGTGAAGTATTAAATATAAAAATGTTTAAAATACTTATTATCTTACTCCCAAGGAAGACAATTCCAAAGACGCAAAAAATATAATAAATATATTTACTAAAAACACTAATATATTATTTTCAAACCTTAGTTGCGCTACATAACTTGGATGATTTAGCAACTAACAACATACTGTCGGTATGCGCATGCGCCAGGGAATCTAAAAATTCACCCTCGTGCCTAAAGAAGTATAACTTAAAAAAATATTTTTGTTTTATTTCATTTCTATTAAAAAAACACTCTTGACAACATGAACGCCCATGAGTGATGAGCTGAAAGAAATTATGCTGATAGGAATGAATTTTCAGCAGGAAAGTGATCGGGATGTTTGTATATGCCATGGAGCTTGGAGTTTTTTAGGCTCGAAATTGAGTTAGGACATATTGTCCACTCTTTTTTAAATTCCGTTGATGTCCGTCCCAATTCTCTAAGCTGACGCAGTTTTGTATATAGTATTGGTTTTTAAAAGACTTTAAAAATTAAATTACTCAGTAGGTTTTTTATACATTCTTTTATTGTTGTTCTGAAGCTATTTCCTTGTGGCATTTTTATAATTACGTATTTTTTATGGGAAATAAGCCACAATTTTACTAAAAAATGAATTTATTAACGTTTCGAAGCCCAAATCGGGTTTCGTTGTCAAAATACAAAATACTATTATTGAAACGTTAATAAATTCATTTTTTAGTAAAATTGTGGCTTATTTCCCATAAAAAATACGTAATTCTTTTATTATTTTGTTTATATAATTAAGTAGGTATGTTTAAAATTATGCATAGAAAATAGTTTATTTGAAGTTTCCATTTCCATTTCGGAAATCTTTATCAAAATACAAAGCTACAAAGAAAAAATGCTACATGATAAATATTGTCTACCAATGTTCTGAAGCTACTTTCTCGTGGCATCTCTAATATTATTATATTTACATGTAGTCGAGGAAATGAAGCATTTTGGCTCGCAATTTTTTCGTCCAGCATGGATTTACTTGAAATTTTCACAGAAGGTAGGAAATAGTCCAAGGATAATTTTCTATATCATGCTGCTCTACGCTAAAACCTTGGGGGTAGTTGCCACCCCATCTCGGGGGTGGGAATTCTTTATTACATTTGAACCATGTAAATCGATGTAAAAAGTAATTTTAAGAAAAAAATGTATTTTACATTTTCTTCGTAAAACTAATATTTTTCGAGTTATTCGTGGTTGACAGTAACAGGTTTTCGACGGAAAAATCTATTGTTTTAGAGGGTTTTTTGAGAATAACTCGAAAAATATGCATTTAATCAAAAAAACTGTAGATATCAAAATTGTATCTTTTAGTAACACAAACGAAACTGTTTTTCTATAATATTTTTACGACCAATACAAACCGAGATACGGCATGTTAAATGTTAGCTTTTTTAGTCAAATGCATAATTTGAAATAATCAAAGCCAAATAACGATAAAACTTTGCATTTTTCCAGAAAAACTTACATGATGTTTTTTCAAGCATACAATAAGATCTTTCAAAAAAAAATAATAAAAAAATTGTTTCTAGAATAAAAATTGAGCAACTTTGATAAAAAAAAAGTCAGTACCTGTTTTTCTCTACGAAAAAAACAGTGAAAACAACCCCCTAACTACCCTTGTAACTAAAAATTTGTCTGCGCCTTTTTGTAATTCCTTTTATATTTATATTGTCAATACACCCAAGAAGTTTGACCTCTTTAAAAGGCCTAATTTTAGAAACATTGGAGTTTAAAGAAAAATTGATTTTCTGCAATTTTGCATTTTTTATCATTTTCTTCAAAATATCTCCGAAAATGCTGGAGATACGAAAAAAATGATAGACTACTAAATTGTAGCTTTTTTTATAGCTAAAACTTGTTTATGCAAAGATTTTCATTACAGTGAACAGTTAGCGAGATATAGCTGTTTAAAACATCTATTTACGAGCAAACATCCCCTTATTCGAGCCCTTTAAACCCACCTCAATTAAAAATTAAGGGATCTAACGGAATTTAATTTACAAAGTCTTATTACTCTTCAAAAATCCTACAAAACAATTATTGAAAAAACTTTTTCTCGTAAAAAATGAAGGAGCTGTGTTTATAAAACTAATTTTTTTTTCGAAAAATTCGTATAGTACCCTTCTAGAGCATTTTCAATGTACCTATATAATACCACAGAGCCGGTTCGTATACTGGATGACTAAAAAACTATTTGTATGCGAATTTTTATATATTTGTAAATTCGTATTTTTGAGTAAATAAATGTTTTTGTAATTCTTTAATTCTACTTTTTTTTCTGTATAGATCTATTAAATTGTCTACTTATAAAAATTGCAATGTTATTAAGGGTGGTTTTTAGGGTTGAAATATTATGATATTATATCCTAAACCATAAAACAATCATTATTTAACTAGTCAAAACCAAATTTTACCTATATTAAAGTTTACAATGTTTTTATATAATTTTTGAAAATAAGGGTAGTTTACACCCCTAAAAATAATCAACGCCCCTGAGCATGATATAGAATATGAAGTACAGGATAAGATGATCCTAACCCCAAATTTTTATATAAATTGATGCAAGCCGAAATTATTCTTTTAGGATAAGTAAACTTTTCATATATAGCTCCAACAAGGGTGGTTTTAAGGTTGAAATATTGTGATATTATATCTTAAAGCACAAAACAATCATTATGTAACTAATTAGAAGCAAATGTTGACAATATTAAACTTTAAAATGTTATTTTATAATTTTTTACAATTAGGGGTGGTTTTCACCCTTAAAAAACCAAAATCGTACAACGGCTCAATATAGAAAATGAACTAGAGGGTGAAATGAGCCTAATCCTAAATTTTTGAACAAATCGATGCTGGACGAAAAAATTGCGAGGTTTTGCCATTTTTCCAGCTTCATTTCCTCGACTAATGGGGTCAAGCCACAGTTATTGATTGTAATAAAAATTACATTTTTAATCAATTAATTATGTTTGACGTTAGGTTATGTTTAAAAAATTGTGTCAAAATGTATATAATCCATTAAAATGTCACATTTAGGTTGCATTTCTTAGAGGAGTCAATTTTATTTTTTTAATTTGTAGGGGGGCTAACTTCTTGGGCCGTTTCTATATAGGCTTCGGGTTATAAGTTTTATAGTGGGGAGAAAGGTCAAAAACAGATTAATAATAGCATAGGAATGTTAAAATCATATTAAATTGTATGAATAAAAAATATATATAGATAGAAAAGTAAGCCTAACTTTTATTCGTATTATATCCCTATGAGCATTCGAGAATCTGGTCAAGTTTGGAGCGCTGTAACACCTATATAAATAAATAGAATTAAACAAATTTATAGTGGAAATTGTTAGCTGAAAAACCCTCTACAAAATTGCTATAATGTTATTTTATTTTAAAATGAACTGAAAAAAGTTATAACCTCCAAAAGGAATCTTGTTAAAATTTTTTTACATATTTTTGTTTATATCTTTTTTGTTGGTCACTTGACGATAAAAAGTAATAGAAATAAAATTGTAGAAAATTTAATTTTCTACATTTTATGTTTAATTAGATTTTCCGTAGGGTTGGTAGTTTACGAGATATAGCGCGAAACCCCTTTGCACACCATTTCCAAGATGGCGGCCGGGGGACAAGGGTGGCGACCCCAAAAACTTGAACTTAAGCTTCTACTGATCCCCCTACACATTAAAGAAATTAAATTGACTCCTCTAACAAATGCAAGGTACGGCTTAAAAATGTAACATTTTAATGGAGTAATAACCAAATTGTTATTAGGTCATTTCTTTTCAAAATTGACACATTTGTCCTCTAGCTTTTAGAGAGCAGTATGTGTACAGTAGAAAATAATTTGAGGGTAGTGTTTTACCCTAAAAATATCAAATTCTGACTAGTTTATGTGCTTTTTTGGTGTTATATATTTGTGTATCCTATATTGTAATTGTGGTTTTATAATGTAAGTTTGTAAGTTGTGTAACTTAGATTTATGTTTGTGTATTATATGTTGCATATATATTGTGTATAATATTGTAGGTGATATGTTGCTACGCTATTGTTGGTATGTTCTTGTTATGGACGAATCTTTTAGTACTGGTAACCAAAGCCTATTATATTATACTGATGGGTTTGCTACACATTTTTCTTCGGATGAGACCTTTGATATGATCGGATGAGATATTTAGTCCAGTCGGGTTAGACGAATAACAGGCCTAACCTTGCATTAGGAGCTGCCCCAAATTTTATTTTTTTAATCTTTAGGGGGGTCAATAGTAGGTAAATTTAAAATATCGACTGAATTCCGCCATTGCGTTAGCCGCCGTATATATATATAATCATATCCCTTCTACCATACAATGGTGTAGGGTTGCAACATTAATCTACCAAATTAACATATCTAGTTTTACATAGGTACTTACAAATATACAAATTACACTTTTACATCTAATTCTACATTTCTAAAATTAATTTCATTAATTCTATAAAAGTATCAGTTATCCATATACAAATTTTTTCCACTCTTTTCTGTCTTGTGCTATCGCTTTGGCATCTGTCCAGTTTGATCTTTTCTTTTGCAGAATGGCTCCTATTGCTTTATCCCATGTTTGTCTGGGTCTTCCTCTCTTCCTATTTTTTGATATTTTTGCTTCCCATACTCTTCGAACTGGTCTAGTTTCTTTCATTCGTTGTAGATGTCCCCACCAACATAATTATCTTTGCTCTATATACTCCAATGTGGATGGTATTTTTAACTCTCTTCTTATGTCTACATTCCGTAGTCGGTCTAATTTAGTGACGCCTTTTACTATTCTCAGGAACTTCATTTCCATGGCTTGGATCTTGCTTTTTTGTCGGTTTGTTAAGACCCAAGATTCGCTGCCGAAGGTTAGTACTGGTCTATAGATTGATTTGAACACTTTTATTTTTGTTTCTCTTGAAATTTCTTTTCTACTGATAAATTTTTTATTCATTGTATGGTACAGCTTTATTGTTTTGTCTATTCTATTGTTTACTTCAGCATCAGACAAAAAGTATAACAACCAAAATTTTTGAAAATGTAATTTTATATCATTTCTATTTGTACAATTTTTTCGTGCCATCGATATTTTCCGAGTTATAGCGGAAAATAGTGACAGTTACATATAAATAGAGCATAATTATTGAATTATCCCGATTATTGTTAGTTTTACGACAAAAATGTTCCTATACAAAAATAGAGAGAATTGAATTCTACACAATTTTCGTATCTTTCATTTTTTGATCAAGTTAATATTTAAGGTAGTATGTATGATTTTGTAGCAATTGTTTTTGTTCAATATCTACGCCATTTTAAACTTAAATTGTTCCAAATATGATTTCCTACACTTTCTTTTTAATAATTTTTTTCATGCGGTTGATATTTTCCGAGTTAAGAGTGCGAAAATAGTAAAAAGTGGTTGGGGGAACATAATTACTGAACTGAATCTTTTTTCCGAGATGCCCCAAATTTTATAATTCTATCCTTTAGGGGAGATCAATAGTAGTGTAAATTTAAAATCTCGAGTGAATTCCGCGGTTGCATTAGCCGCCATATTGATTTTAAAGGAGAACCGTTGTTGCTTAATATCTGCGTCATTTTCAACTTTTCGACAAAAACGGTATGAACTAAAATTGTTGGAAACGCAATTTCCTACAATTTCTTTTCCACAATTTTTATATGCGGTCAATATTCTCCGAGTTAAGGAGGAAAATAGTGGAAGCGGAATGGAAGCATAATTATTGAATTTTCTCATTTATTATTAATTTTACGACATAATTGTACATAAACAAAAATAAAGAGAATTATATTTTATACAATTTTTGAAACTTCCAATGAAACACCAACCAAACTAAGTACATAAAAGACATAGATAATAACTTATATGAATTAAGTTCACTTAATTTTATTAACTAGCGGGTTTTATTGGTTGAATTTGTCTGTCGATAATTAAGTTTCATGTCAGCTAATATATTTTAATATTTCAACAATTTTTTTTAAATTTTGGACTCCGTTGGGGGTAATTTTCCCATTCCCCCCTCTTAGACCCGCCACTGGTTCTCGCGAAAAGTTGTAGCAAATCGTAATTGCAACAATTTCAGTCCTTACACTTTTTGTCGAAAAGTTAAAAATGGGGAAGATATTGAACAAAAACCATTGCTTTAAAATCAATCGGGTCTTTCGCTCGCGCCTTTACCGCATACGTACTACCTTAAATATTGATTTTATCAAAAAAATGAAAAAAATCAAAATTTTACACAATTTAATTCTCTTCATTTTTGTATGGGTTAAAATTTGTTGTAAAAGTAATAATAAACGAGATATGTAATTCAATAAATCAATAATTATGCTTTAACTGTCATCGTTTTTCCTCTTAACTCGGAAAATATGGACCGCACGAAAAACAATACAATAAACGAAATTATAGAAAATCGTATTTTTAACAATTTCAGTGTCTATATTTTTTGTCTAAAAGTTGAAAATAGCGGAGATATTGAGAAAAGACGGTTCTCGTTTAAAATTTGGGGCAGCTCCTAATGCAAGGTCAAATGGTATCCCGACTGGGCTAATTTGCTTATGTGGGATTTATCGAAGTATCTGAACTTGATATATTTTCCATCATCGTTAATCCTGCTGCTTGTGGTCTTGGAGTCTCTCCCACGAAGAGATTGTTGCATTTACAGAGTGCATATTTTATAAAGGCAGTTTTTTTTTTATCTTTCTTGTGTATTGTAGGGTTAGGTTTTGGACTGGATAAATCTCACCATGTTGGTTGTTTTGAATGCTGTTGTGATGTGGTACTTGTTCCCTTTTTAATTTTTATTTTTCTCGGAAGTGTGATATTCATCACACGACGTTTTGTTTTGTATAATACATTATTGAGAACACTTAAGTGCTGCTCTGTTCACTTTTACTTTCTATCGATAAGAGCGGTAAGACAAAAACAAACCTGGATCGACTCCTCGAATGTTGTTTTGTCTTTCAAAATTTAAATAATTTTCTCTTGTTTTTATAAGTTAGAAAACACTTACCCGATAATGTTGTATATGGTTGTAGGGTCAACTATTAACAACTGAATAACTCTGCATTATAACTTATGTAATAAAGCTCTGGAACTGTGTTCTCGTGACAGGTCTAAGTTAAATATTGTGTTTTCATGGGATTAGCCACAGTTGTTTGTAACGAAAATGACATTTTTACATAAAAAATACATATTTGACATTTTGATTTCCACTAGGGAAATAGTTTTAAAAATGATTTTTAAGAAAAATTGTGTCTAAAGAGTGTATAACTGTCAAGTTGTTGACGAGGTTAATTTATGTTTTATCAAAATTGAAGTTATACTTGGCCAGGATGTTGTAGGCAAAACCCATACGTTGGCTGAAAATATCTGAGTATTGATGTTTTATTTCCTATGGAACATCATATTCTGAATATTCTGTATATTTCTGCATTACTTCTATGTGCTTTATGTGGTTCTGTATTATCAAAACCTAACTTAGACCAGGGCTCATCTGTAAAAATATCAGTACATTTGGATGTTGAGAGGTGACTCATATTTTTTGCAGAAATTTTTTGAAAATAACTCATTTAATAATATTTGAGTTATCCTCCCACTCAAAAAGGTCCGGAACATTGTTTAAATGTGTTTGAACATTGTTCGTTTTTTGATTATAACTTTAAAGGTATTCAATTCCGAGAAAATTTGTACTAACATAAAAGTTGCGTAATTAAATTTCCTACAATATAGGATTAGTTAAAAATCTTAACAATTGTCACCCTTGTTGCAAAATAGCAATAATTGTGAAAAAACCATAAAAAACAAGTATTCGCATTTTACGTTTTTCAACCATTTATGCTACACTTAGGACCTTCAAATTTTACGCCGAAAAACCTTATGATATAATAAAACTATACACTAAATTTCAATAAGTTCGGTTTAACAGATTTTGCAAAATAAATTTTGAAATCCAGCTTTCGCATTTAAAACTCACTTTTTCAAAATGTTGCTGGACTAAAATAAAGCAGACAGCGAGTTGAATTTTTTTTACGTATAGAAAAATACTGTACCTTTCATTTGCAATTTGCAAAATTAAAATCGGTTAACTACTACGGCACCCCCTCCGTGACTCAGTGGTAAGAGCGCCTGCCTTTGGATCGAAAAAATCCGAAAGGTTGTGGGTTCAAATCTCACCAGGGTCAGAAATTTTTCATTTACTATAAATTAATAAATGAATATAGTTTCTGTCCTTGTGGGATCGGTACTCACCGGAGGGACCGCAGACGTTCGGATACAATTAGCGTCTCTTTGCAAAGACAATGACGTCGACTTTGCAAAGTAACAAGACGCTTACTCAACACACACACTACACATGACACTAGGTACCTAACTGTTCAAAATTACCGTACCTACCATGCCAATGGCCATTAGTTGTCGAGGCATTAGCTAAATTAAAAAAAAAACTACTACGGCGTCAGGAATTTTTTTAAATAATAGTACATTGTTTACCGGGTAGGAAAAGCTTAACATTCCTGGACGACTGTGAAGGTTGCTAAGTCGAGGCGCAAGCCGAGACTTAGCAACACAGAGTCCAGGAATGTGGCTTTTCCTACGAGGTAAACATACTATTTTTCCGCAAATCGTTTAAAATTCGACAGATATTGATTGATTTAAAAAAAACGCGATAATTTTATTCCCAAATAAATGGTGCTTTGAAATTCCTAATAAAATTACTTGGGTTACTATGGAAACGTATTGAGGTTGAATTGTCAAACTTGACGCTTATAAATTTAATTGCTGGTGTTCTCGAAAGTAAAATGATAAGTGATGATGAAATTTCCATTCCTGGGACTCCTCCAGAGCTGGTTGAGGCAGTGAATACTGCTTCATTAGAATTATTGCCAAAGAAATCAAGAGAAAAGTACGAAAATGCATACAGACGTTTTATGGACTATCGCATGAGTAAAAATACGAGTTCTTTCTCAGAAAATGTTGTAATGGCATACTTCCTAGACCTTTGTTTAAAGATGAAATCTTCAACATTATGGGCCAATTATTCAATGGTGAAGTCAACCCTTGCACTTAAACACAATGTAGATATATCTACATACTCAAAACTTCGTTCTTTATTGAAACGGCAAGCTCAAGGTTATAGGGCAAAAAAATCTAAGATTTTAACGAAGGAAGAAATTGAAAAATTTATCCAGGAAGCTCCAGATAAAGAAAATTTAATGATTAAGGTAATTTACAAGGTGTTAATAGCAATGTGTTTTCTATCATTTATGTAGAACACTAACAACTGTACGGAAATATCATTTCCTTACAGTAAGGAAATGACATTTCCTTACAGTAAGGAAGTCCTGACTTTTTCTTCAAGAAATTTTGACAGGAATGTCAAAATTTCCTGGCGATTTGCGGAAAACATTAATTTTTGGTGCTACGCGCAGAACAGCGGATAGGTTTGCTCTGATTGGGCATTCCAATGACCTTTGATAAAGATTGATAAATTTTAATTTTTAGTACATTTCGATATAAATAAATAAATTTGTTTATTGCAAAATAAAAACACATACTCTGTCATTTGAAATTACACTTTTTTTAGCAAAAACTTTCTTTGTTCATATATTTTAACTTAGAGAATAAAAGTTTATTATTTTTAAACATATGCAATTGTTTAAACAATATTTCACAAACAATAATCAAATTAGTTTGATTTTTGTGGAATTAAAATATTAAAATACAACAAAATATAGAGTAAGAGAATAATATATTAGATAAAGGTTGGAACAAATTTTGGTGGATATCAACTTGTGTGAATCGAACACCGCTGTCCTGCGCGTAGCACCAAAAAATAATGTTTATTTAAAAAATTTCCTGACACCGCGCCGTGGTAGTTAACCGATTGTAATTTTGCAAATTGCAAATGAAAGGTACAGTATCCTTCTATATGCAAAAAAAATTCAACTTGCTGTCTGCTTTATTTTCAGTCCTGCAACATCTTGAAAAATGAATTTTTTTTGCAAAAGCTGAATTTCACAATTTATTTTGCAAAATCTGTTGAACGGATCTCAATAAAATTTAGAGTATTGTTTTATTGTATCATAAAGTTTTTCTGCGTGAAATATGAAGGTCCTAGGTGTAGCATAAATGGCTGAAAAGCGTAAAATGCGAATACTCGTTTTTTTATGGTTTTTTTCGCAATTATTGCTATCTTGCAACAAGGGTGACAATTTTTAAAAATTTTAACCAATTAAAAATATTCACTTCTCGAAAGTGAATATTTTTAAAGTTATAATCAAAAAACGAAGAAAAAAATAGAATTTTTCCTTCATTTTTTGACATTTTGATTATTTAAACAATGTTCCGGACCTTTTTGGGCCCGGATATAGTAGGTATATTCCAATGAATTTCTTTAATCGTATTATTATCAAATTTCTTTATTTATTATTAATTTTAAAATCTAAAAATACTTTTTTATATTCGGTAAATCTTGCGATAAATTAATTTGGATTTAATTAAATCCACATGGGGTACACCATAACAAAATTTTAACATTTAAGGAGAAATCTGTGCTAAAATTGTAATTCTAAAGAAACCAACTTTATTCACTTGTAGGAGTACAAGCAAATTGAAAATTATTTATAGCTTGAAAGAAGGAAAATCAATTAAAGTTGAATTATAACAGCAGCTGTGTTTCCTTTTCGCAATAAATTCGTAAATAGTCTGTTGAACTCCCAATATCGATAAATTACTTTATCTTACCTTGAAAATGGAGAAATATTCGTTTCGTAGCAGCGGACGAGTTATTTAATCTCAGCGGTAATAAATTAATGTCGAATTCAAAGTTTGTCGGAAACTTCCGAGACAACCAACAAGTGCCAAAGAGTTAAATGAAAGTTTTAGACTGATATATACGCCCGGATTTATTGGTTCTTTACTCGAACTGTCTCGAAACACGATTTAAAAAACAGCGAAGCTCAGATACATATTGTTTGAATTAAAAACTGATGAAAATATACAGTGAGGACGTTCAGGTTGGAATAAATTCATTTTCTCGAGAATGGGCGATTTTGGAAAGAAATCCCGAAACAAGTCGACTTTTATTTTTAAATTATGATTTTTTGGCATATATATCATAATAGTAACGTCGATAACACAGTGGCAGACCAAACTTATGTTTTTTTTTAATAGAACACCCTATATTTTATTTTAAATTCGAAATCCTGTTAACTTCTCCGTCACAAAAATATAAAGGTTTGTTATGTTATACAAGGTATTTACAAAGTTATAACCAATTTTATATGAAAATCGTAACAAGTTCAACTTCCTGTATAAATAAAAATAAGCAAAACAACAATGGTTTATTAATGCCATATTTTTTAACGTATTGTCAAAATTTTCAAGAATGGTCTATATTGCTAATTTTCTTTATATCAAATACAGGGTGAGTCAAAACGCAAGTACATTATTTTCTCAGTAATTTTAAATGGACACCCTATATTTTATATCACTATTAAAAAGTACCACTACCGTACTTTAATTTTTAGATAACATTCCCTATTTCTAAATTTATTAGTTTTCGAGATATTTTCATTTTTCAATGGACCAGTAGCGTGGCCACCCAAATCACCAGAATTTAATAAACTGGACTGATTTTTTTGGGGTTACGTTAATAATGAAGTTTATAAAATACCTCCAACAACAAGGGATGAGATGAAAAATAGAATAGAAAGTGTATTTCGATGTGTTAATTTACAAATGCTCCGTAGAGTAAGTAGCTCATTCAATGATCCTTTTTAGGCGTACATAAATGTGTTAGGAGATAATTTTGAACACCTTATGCAATTAAATATTAAAAATATTTTATTAAAAGTAGCTTCTAATTTTTTCATACATGTTTTTTTGCAAAATATATTAGTGATAAATTATGTTTCGTTCTTTATTTGTTACATTGTTACATTTACATAAAAAAGTAGTGTTTAATTGTCTTCACAAAAAATTGTATTTTGTGTTTGTGTGTTTTTTTGTAAAATTTATTAGTAATTTTCTTTGTTTATTTGTTGCATTTACATAAAAAATAGTTGTTAATTGTTTCAAAAATGTTGCATGTAGTGGTTGTGTTTTTGTTTGTAAAATGTATTACTAATAAATTATTTTTATTTCTTTATTTGCTACAGTGTTACATTGATTACCGAATTGATAATCGGTAATCTTCAATTGTCAATTCAGTCATGGCTCACTTAAAATTTAGATAAATTTAAACACCTAAAATAATTTGCTCTGAAAAATGAAAATATCTCGAAAACTAATAAATTTGGGCATAGGGAATGTTATATAAAAATTAAAGTACGTTAATATTACTTTTCAATAATGATATAAAATACAGAGTATTTCATTTAACATTACTGAGAAAATAATGTACTTGCGTTTTGACTCACCCTATATTTGATATATAGAAAATTAGAAATATCAATAATTCTTAAAAATTTTGACAATAAATAAAAAAATGTGGCATTAATAGACCATTGCTGTTGTGCTTATTTTTATTTATAAAGGGAGTTGAACTTGTTACGATTTTCATACAAAATTGGTTATAACCTTGTAAAGGGCGCATATGAAATGCTTCCCGAAGAAGGATTTCTTACCTGTCGCTAAAATGGTCACATACGAATTGCCTCCCAAGCCCTAAATACATTACACGCTTCTAATCTTTATATGAAGGTGAGATGTTGCCACATCTTCGTCCCTTTGTAAATTTTTGTCAAAACTGGAAATTTGTTATTTAATTTATTTTATTTTCAACCTTTATGTCTTAAACGTTATTGACACTAGGCAGTATTTATAAATTTTAACTAACTTATACATATATAATTAGTTTTATAACCCTCTCATTATATAATAACCAATATTTTTTGTTATTAATAATTTTACAAAAAATACAAAAATATAATAAATATTTTATAGATTTATTAAAAATAACATCACAAAAAACTTATTTGGAAAATATTACAAAATGTGTATAGAAATATAAAATTACAAAACATTTTTCCTAAATTTATATACTATTTTGACAAATTCTAATCTATTTATTTGACATTCTCTTAATTCTAAAATTTTTTCATTTAGAAAATTTATTTTTGCTGTACTTTCCGCAACAATTTTTTTGGTGTCGAAACAGAATTCATTTTAATGTAGGTATTTATTTAAAATTGTAAAATTATATCAATAAAATTATTAATGTTATGATGAGGGCAGTAGAAAGAAGAATTATACTTGGAATGAAAACTTTCGCATGAGTTTGTGGTTGTTTGTAAGGATAAAAATTGCTCAGTCCAAAGATGTGGAGAAAATGTCGAATTTTCAGATATTTAATTATCAACAAGATAATCACAAAACCGGGTGACTCTTTCATCGACTGGTTTAATTTCTGCCAAATATATAGCACAAAAATCGCTAACATCTTTAGGATGTAAGAATAAAAGACCAAAAATGTAAATAAGAAAATGCGTAATTTCAGTTGAGTCAACACTTTTGTCTGGTATTTTGGAGCTAAGCCCAGTGCTTGAACCTTTCTCTACAATGCCTGACCCAAATGAAAACGATATCCATGAAGATCTGCTTCAGGAAATGCCATACGGATACTAGGTATTATGAATGGAAATTTCAAAATCTGAAGTTATTATTTTAGACAATACATTTGGATACAGGACAATTCATTTTAAAATATTCTTCTATGATATATTTAAAAGCGAAATAATATGAAGATGACTTTTTATCTTGAAGTAAACAATAGACAAGAAGAATATAATGTCCATTTTTCAAGCCATGTATAATGTATACTAAATAATTAAGTGAAAAAACGAGGACAGTACTCAAAAGTTCCGTCAACATACCAATTGGAAACAGTCGAAAGAAAACGAAATTTTGAAAAGCATGTTAATATAAGAATATTATGATTATGATTACCTTTGTCATTTTTAATTATAAAATTTTCGTTTCTATTTGTAATAATATAAGATGAATCAAGAGGTTTATGAAATTCAGATATATTTTTAGGAAGTTTAATTAAAGAATTAGTGGTTCTAGCATAATATAAATTTTGTCTAACCCTATTAATATCATTGCTAGTAAATGTCTCTATATGTGTCTTTTTCAGTTCTTTACAGATGAGCTTCATTGGTTTTTCGATGAGATTTTCCACGTCTGCTCTTTTTATTGAGTGGCTTACGGCTTATCTATTGTAAACTTAGGCAGACAACTTCTCGTGGTTATGATCTAATATTGATTCAATTATCGTATTTCACATCCCTGTGTTTTCACAAATGTTTTGCAAATTTTTTTAGTACATGTCCACCGTTTTACTGTATCTTTGGCCAACATTTTTTGAAAACCGAATGTGTAACCATCAATTGATAGTGAAGGCTTGTCTTTTTGACTGACACTTATCGTTGATTCAATTACTTCGGATGTTATGACTTAAACACAATTTGATCTTGAAATCGACGAACTGACAAGCTTGAAATAGACAAACTGACTGATGAAAGAACTAATAAACTTTCAAGTATTTATACAGCATTTAGCCAATTAATACAATATACAAAAGAGAATATAAACAAACAAGATATACCTATTTAGTTTACCTATTTAGTACCCATTTAAATTACGATTTGGCAACATTGTGTCATTATACAGAGATTAAATAGACAAAATATCAGCCTAAATGATTAACGAAACGGAGGCATTTCGATTGTACCTGGGAGGTATTTCATGTATGAAAATATTTACGTGAAAAAGTGGGAGGCATTTCGACAACGCCGTTTGTAAATACCCTCTATAACATTACAAACCTTTATATTTTTGTGATGGAGAAGTTAACAGGATTTCGAATAAAAAATAAAATATAGGGTGTTCCATTTAAAAATCAAATATTAGGTCTGTCACTGTGTTATCCAACACCCTGTAACATTATAACTAACTTTGTAATGTGAAGCTCAAAGGTGGCTAAAATTTTTGTTATTAACTTTTGATTTTTATCTATTGAGCTTTACCCTACTAATCAATCACCCTGTATTTATTTGTCAAATAAACATTTCTGCATACAACTTGAATCAAATTAAATAAATCAATTATGTTCACTCATAATTGATCTATTTATAAACAAATAAGTTTTCGAAAGACTAATAAGTTTCGTTTTTAATCTAATAGCACATAAAATAATATAAAAATATTACTCACATCCCACCAGATTTAAAACAATTGGAACCTTCTCTGGTTACACCTCCGAGGTTTCTAAAAGTTGCAAGCCATGACGGATGCTGAGACTAAAGAAGATGAGGGAATTTTACAATTTTTAATTCACGTCCCATCTGCTCAGCGCGGTAAAGTTCCAACGAGAATGGTTCCCTTCGTACTCCAATCAAAGTAAACATGCAAATCAAAAATGAATAACCATTTTCAATTTCGTTGCAACACGAAAATACAGCCGCATCATATTCTAGTTCAATCAGAGAGTGCAGCAAGCACCTCTACCGGTTTCGGAATTTATTAATCTCAAATGGGACGTGAATTAAAAATTATAAAATTCCCTCATCTTCTTTAGTCTCAGCATCCGTTATGGCTTGCAAATTTTAGAAACCTCGGAGGTGTAACCAGAGAAGGTTCCCATTGTTTTCAATCTGGTGGGATGTAGAGTAATATTTTGAATAATATTTTATGTGCTATTAGATTGAAAACTTAGTCTTTTGCTAGCAGTTGTCGCTAGGGCATCCCTGCCATTTCGTTCGTTGCAATCCGTGACTGCGCGCCGGGGTTTGTCCTAGTTGGGTCAGAGAGAGCAGCATATGTGCCTCCTGATGAGAGACTAATAAGTTTTGAAACCGGTAGAGGTGCTTGCTGATTGCACTCTCTGATTGAACTAGAATATGATGTGGCTGTATGGTTATTCATTTTTGAAATAAGTTTTCGTTCGACAGAACTACGGTCAGACTCATGTAGTATAATGTACTATATTGTAAAACTAAATAATTACCGGAAGTAATCAAATAACAGAGCAACAGTTATTTGTTCTAACAATTATGTTTAAACAATGACTAAAAGGTTAAATAATGTGAAAATCCATTTTTAAACACAACAAATGGGCCAATAGAGAGTTTTAAGCCCCTTATTTCAGTAACGTTAAACGTTATACGTTATTCTGCTCATGCGCATTAACAGAAAAATAACGTATTACTGTATTAGCGGATAAGGTATCTCCTTATTTAGGTAGAAATAAGGTTCACGTTATTAAGGGATTACTTATTTGGAAGATTGCCAAATGTCATATATCTAAATAATAAAAAACGAAAAAAAAATAATATGAGCTGAACCACTGACAACTAGAAAAAAATATAGTAACGATGTATAAAATTCTAATCAAAATTTGTTTTTCTTAAAAGCTATCATGTAAAACATATTATAATAATATAATTGAATATAATCTGCTTGGCAACCCTGGTAGAACAATTCTAAATTATACCATTTCTTGAGAAACTGACATTTGACTGAATTATCTTGTTACACTTAGGATGGATGTTTTGTGTTCTTAAAGTAGTAAATTGTCTTTGGTGAACGTCTTAATACATTTTCTTCCATTATGGCAAATAATTCAATAAAATAGATTATAGCACACAACTGCCGTTTTATAGGTTAAATTTGCCAAATGTCAATGGACGTTAACCTGTGTGTGTATTTTCTGAAAGAATTCAAAAACTATTTTAAGTAAACACGTTTTCCCTTATTTATAACTCAATGCGTATGACAAATATAACGTTTTACGTTTAACGTACGCCAAAAAGTAGAGGGTCTAAAAACTTTCTAATGTCACTGAAAGTGATAAACTAACGTTAAAATTCATAGTAAACAAGGTATCAAAGACATGCCGTATTGTTTATCCTTGTTTAACACATTGTGATTTCTATAGACAAGCGGTTTAATTTTGCGATACTAATTTCTATGAGTAAAAAAGAAACCTAGTATAAAAAGTAATTCGTGAATAATTTCATGCATGTGAACGATCTATACGATGTACGGATTCATTATTAAGTTACTGAGGGTTCGAAAAGGTTCATAATTGTGTTGTGTATTAATTTAGCCGCTCTTTAAATTTATGAAGCCAACTCGAACAATTATACTCAATCGAATTATCCCGTGTTCTAATTACCTTCAGGATGTTATTCATTTTTATTCCCTTACTGCATAATTCAGCGAAATGCTAATACCAATTTGATATTTTTAAATTTACACGGAAACAGAAACGTGCACGTTGAATGGCTAATGGGATTTTTACTGGCTGCCAGACGCGACCCTTTATTTTTTGTTGGGTTCTCTTCCGGGACTTTTTATTAATAGCACAGTAAATGAACGTGATATATAATATAAAGCAATACCATGTTATTTTCAGGGTCAATGTCGAATTGCATGAACGCATTTGGATTTGTCTGGACTAGTCTGGAGCATGTCTGGACGCACCTTAAAGGCAAGCGTCCACAGATCCGCATCGTATGCATTGGATTAAATTTTTCATACATACTGCGTCCACCGTTCACTGTATCGGCAGCGATCAAATTGCCGATGCTACATCTGCTGGGGTAGAAAAATTACTAAAGCAGACTTTAAAATTGGTTGTTTATTTATTTATTGGTTGTTTATTAATTGGTTGATTATTTAATTTAATAATTGATTTATGCATATTAACTGCATTTATTAGTACGATATTTTAATGTATCTGTTTAGTAATTAAAAATCCGCAAAAACGTAAAACATAGGTATTAGGTATACAGTGCGTCCATTAAGTAACGCATAAATTCATTATTTCGTAAACCGGCGATATTAAGGAAAAATCCCGAAACAGGTCGATTTTTATTTTTAAATTCCGATTTTTTGGCATATATGTCATACTAGTGACGTCATCCATCTGGGCGCGATGACGTAACCGATGATTTTTTAAATAAGAATAGGGGTCATGTGATAGCTCATTTGAAAGGGTATTCAATTCTCTATTCACTAATATAAACATTAACCTAATTATTTATACAAGGTGTACAAAAAAAACATTTTTTTAATTAAAATAATTGAGACAAAAAGAAGAATGTACGTAATTTATTTAACTCAAAATACGTTTTATTGTTGTCAGAAAACAGGAAAAAAATGTTTATTTGACAAATAAATATTGTTTTTCGCTTAAATTCAATGTTAAAGCTGCCACCCACCTGTCTCTTGGCAGTTTGAACATTTCGTCTAAACGAAAATCAATGTTTATTTGTCAAATAAATTTTTTTTCTCTTTACTGACAGTAGTAAAATGCATTTTGATTTAAAATAAATTACATATATTCTTCTTTTTGTCTCACTTATTTTAATTAAAAAAATGTTTTTTGAACACCCTGTATAAATAATTATGTTAATGTTTATATTATTGAATAGAGAATTAAATACCCTTTCAAATGAGCTATCACATGGCCCCTATTCCCATTTAAAACTATCATCGAATACGTCATCACGCCCAGATGGATGACGTCATGAGGATGATATATATGCCAAAAAATCGTAATTTAAAAATTAAATCGACCTGTTTCGGGATTTTTCCTTAAAGTCGCCGGTTTATGAAATAACGAATTTATGCGTTACTTTATGGACGCACTGTAGTTCTTTTTTAAATATCTACAAAACGAAACATGCTTGATACATACCTCCTGATGTCAAAAGAAAGCCTGTAATATTTACTACAAAATGCAATACTAATATACAATATACAGGGTGTACCATTTAAAAAAATGAACAAAAGTGTGTTTGCAAATAGTGATCACATTGCATTTTATATTGATATACCTATGTCAAAGATATTAAATTATTTAAAAATTACACTATACTGATAAAACTCTCATATTTTATGTCATTTTAAATATTTCGAAAATTATTAACTTTAGACCTATAAAACCTTACACAAACTCTACATGTTTTAAAAAAATATATTCAAAAATGATTTTGCAATAATGAGCGTGCAAAGATGTTTACTTTCGCGCACGCATTTTAGTTTAGAAAGTTTCACTTTTCTGCACGCGTGTTACTTTTCCGCACGCGTGTTACTTTTCCGCACGCGGTTTTTACTTTTCCGCACGCGTGTTAATTTAGATATGCTAATATGGCCTTAAAGTAAATATAATACATGCAATAAACTAATATTTAGATATTATTTACTAATTTATTTCAAATATATCTTATTGTGTTCCTGTTTTAATGAAATTAACGCGACAATTCGATGAAATAAAATTATTTTGACATAATATTCGAAAGTCAAATCGGTAGACAATAACAGTCGTTTTGAATCATCGTCATGGAAACCAAGATCGTCGTCATGCTAACTAATTATATTGAAAGTTTGGTTTTGACAACCTTGTCAAAGAATTAATTTGTGTATGTATTTTCATATTAATTAAATTAATTGATTAAGATTTGTTAATTTTTTAAAGACTTTTAGAAAAAATATTGTTCCTAACTCTTGCAGAAAGTCTCTTTTCCGCACTCGACTGCTTGCCGAACTCCCGCTTCGCGTCGTTCGGCAAACTGCAGTCGCGTGCGGAAAAGAATGACTTTCTACACTTGTTAGGAAAATAACTATTTAAACAATTTTTTATCGGTATAGTAATATTACAGCTTGCACAAATATTAATTAAAGTTGCCTTTCTGAAATCGGTAAAATACGTTTTGTGGTTTTCAACTACGTGTAACATACTTTGCTTGCTTTTTCATCTTTTGTGAGGGACAATGAAATATCTTGCATCAATATTACACTTCTCTCAGAAACATCATTAACAAGTCTAATATTTTTTAAAAACTTCATTGCTTTATGATAGAAAATGTGTTGTTTTTTAACGAGAATAATTTTCATAGTTAGATGCTCAATATATCTTAAAAAAAATTTAATCTCCATAATCAACTTATCATGGCCTGTAATATTTTTTCTGAATATACCTATATATAAAATAACAGTTAAAACTGAGTTTACTTGTTTCATTACGGCCAAGACGATCATCAAATGCAAGTAGCCGTACATTAGCTCCCACTGGACCAAGCGAAATTCCGAACAGAGCGCGTGGGGTGCATCCACTAATCGGCATTCCGAATGATTAATCGGCACGCATCGCAAAAGTTGCCTCTCGAAGCAACCCATCGGCATTGCCGATGATGCGATTCGTACGATGCGGATCAGTGGACGCAGTTACATAAGTTTTTGTACAAAGCAAACTAAAATCCATTGCGTACGATGCGTCCGATGTGGGTCTGTGGACGCTTGTCTTAGGAGGTGCGTCCAGACAAATATTAAATACCGCATTGAACCTCGTCGGGAACCTAAGTGAAGACGGAACCTCACTGCAACAGCAGCGTACCGAACTTCGTCGCGATCAGGTTGTAACATCGAAGCGTTTCACTTCTTCTTCACGTGCTCCCTCCCATATCACTGTTCACGTGCCACTCCTAGCGAAGATTGAAAATCATCATGGCCACTGCGAATTTGTTAGCAGCGCGCCTAAAAAGTTCAATCGAGCTACACCGAACCATTCACGTATATTGCAAATCACGATATTTTTCTGCTTCCCACACTTCTTTTGTCCTTAATTTTGCCCTGCATGATATTTCTTAAAAGTTTGGAGTACTTGCGTGTTAGTGACGCGGTCCATACATTATATTTTGAGAATGCGCCTCTAGCACCACATCTCAAACGCTTCGATGTTTTTTATGGTCGACTGTTTTAGTGTCCAAGCCTCAACTCCATATAACAGGGTGGAAAAGACAACACCACAGCATTCGTTTTCGTAACTTTATGTTGATATCACGATTGCAAAAGAGTTTACTTATTTTATTAAAGACTGATCTAGTAATTTCTATTCTGTATTAATCTCTTTTCTTTGATCAGTATCGTCTGTGATCCAAGCACCTAAATATTTATAACAGGACACACGCTCAATCGCTGTATTGTTTATTACAAGATTAGCTCCATACCTTATATTGTTGATCGTTTCACCATTTATTATCAGACCAACATCTTCTTTCGCGAGTTCTTGTTCACAGATGGCTTCACTATACAGATTAAATAAAAGTGGCCATAAGATACATCCCTGTAGGACTCCTCAACGGATTTGAATTTCTTCTGTTAGTCTACCCTCAACCCTCACATTTGCTGTTTGATTCCAATATATATTGCATATAACTCGAATATCTCGGCTCTCTATATTTTTGTTTATTAGAACTTGCTTTAGTGGGTCATGTTGTACTTTGTCAAAGGCCTTTTCAAAATCAATAAAACAGGTGTAAATTTCTTGGTTCATGTCTAAGCATCTTTGTGAGAGAACGTTCATTGCAAACAGAGCTTCCCTTGTACCCAGCCCTTTTCTGAATCCCATCTGAGTGTTACTGATGTCTACGTCTAATTTCCTATAGATCCTATTGTAGACTATTTTTAAGAATAGTTTTAGAGTATGAACGATGAAAGCTATCGTACGATATTGTAGCCTTCCACTAGTAGTCGGTAAATCAGTATGCATCAAAGGAAATGTTCTTCGAAAGGTTAATGGACTAGTTTGTGAACCTTTCGGCATTCCAGTAACTGTTATTTTGAAATTGAGTGCATCAAGATGGAATGGACATATGAGAATAGTTTAATGCTTATAGAAAATTATCAGTAGGAATTACACAAGAGCTCCAAAATTATCGATTTGTATCTTGAGTGACACTTTGACAGTTTTATTTCCACTACCTGAAGGGGAGTGAAATGATGTCAAAGTGTCACGAGGGAAAAACAAATCGGTAATTTTAAAGAGCTTGAGTGTAATTCGATAAGATTACACGTGACACGAGGGCAACAAGTCTATAATAGTTTTAGAGATCGAGGGTAATTCGCTGAGATTATTTCATGAATAAAACTGTATTTTTTAAATAATTTTAACTAATATTTTATTGATATCTTCACCTGAATATTTGTTAAACGTGTTTTTGGGTGTTATCTGTGACAAGTTGTAAAACATTAATTGTCATTAATGACACTGAATGTTCATTTTTGCATAGTAACGAAGGGCATCTGACGTAATGCTTGACGACGGGATATTATCAAAAATTATCACTTTAATTTTTAATTCTGTAGCTTTCTATTGGTCAGAATCTCCTATGAATGAAATAATCAGTAGTAATTACACGAATGCTCTAAAATTATCGATTTGTATCCCGAGCCACTTTAACAGTTTTAGTTTCACTGCCCAAAGGGGAGTTTATATGATCTGTAAGTTTCACCGGTTCAAAATGCTTATTTAAAAAAAAATTAATTTTGAAAAAATTGCCTGTTTTTCAAAATACCTTGAAAAGTATTAGTGGCTCGAATTTTGTTGATTAAATATTTTGGAAGTTTTTGTTTTTCTATGAGACAAAAATTGGTCAAGATATGGCTGTTCAAAATTTGCATACACTCGTAATTAGTGGCTCGTTCAAACCCTTTCAACTACAACCCTTTAAAAATAAAGGTTAAAAAATCATTTAATTATCTTATTGACTAAAAAAACCTACAAAATTGGGTTTTCAGCATTTCATAGCTTAAAAACTAACCGGATTATCAGTAAAAAACCAATAACATATTTTAGGAAATATTCTAACGAGTACTTATAATCGAATAAGATGAGTGCGCTAATAACCGGCAAAATAACGGAAAATACGGAAAACATAATACGTTGTGCAATAAAAAGAGGTGAGACTAGTAGAGAGGGGGAAATTATCAATAGAAATCTATAAAATTTACATTATATTGATAGTTTCCCACCTTTAGACGTATCGGAGTCAAACTGTCACAGGAGAATTTTATAAAAAAAAACCAGTAAAATCCTGTATAAAAGGTATAGTTAAAATCCCTCAAAAGGGCCACATCAAAATCACATAACTAGTTTTCGACTGGTTTACCAGTCATCATCAGTGCTTACGTGCAATGTACATGCTAACCACCAAGATATTATTTAACAAAAATATGTGGAAGCCCAGTAAAAGTAGTCCGTCAAGGAAACATTGGTTTAAAATGCTACATTAAGTGTGGATGTTTAAAATATTTAGCTAATCTGCCCTAGGTAACATCTGAGCTGTGGATTTGACTTGTTCACATTTTAAAAGTATGACGGCAAGTGACAATTATTTAAATATACCTTTTATACAGGATTTTACTGTTTTTTGTATTATATGGTATACAGCCAACCACAGGAAAATATTTCCTTGTGAATTTTTAATTTTATAAAACTTTCCTGTTACATTCGCAGTTGCCAAACTCCTCCGATACGTCTAAAGGTGGTAAACTACCAATATAATCTAAAATCTAAACTATACTCTACTAGTTTAACCTCTTTTTATTACACAACGTATTATGTTTTTCGTCTTTTGCGATATTATCTTAACGGTTCTTAGTGCACTCATTACTGTATACATAAGTATGCTATAAAACTGGCTTTTCATGAGGTCTACAGACATTAGAGAGTTATCAGGTAACTCGAGGAGAATACGGTAACGTTATTTTAGCAATGGAGCGTGCGCAGTATGAATATTGAATAACGGAAATGATTTTAACGTTAACGTGCTCCCTTACGGTAGGTCGGATAGCGGGCTTAAAATACGGTAACGTTAGCAGCGAATCGCACCAATTCGGCAGGACTCGGAGTGCCTCGGCCATTTCAGTTCTGTCATGTTCATGTAATAAATAAATATGTTGTGTTATGAAATTTTATTTTGTATGTTAATAGGTGTTTTGTCTTTGTTTTCTTGGCTTGGTTTTGGTTGACTGTTTTGGTTTGGTTGAGTTTAAAGTTTTAGTTCCTCTCAGCATTACTTACCAGTACAGGTATGGCCAGTTTCTGTTACAATTATATCTGGTATCCCTAACAATTGTACAAGCCTTGGAATATCCTGTTTTTCAAACCGAAAATACTGTTTGGCTTGTTCAGGTTCTAAGGTATCGAAATTAAAGACAGGATGTACATTTTGATTTTGAACGTTATCATCATTTAAAACGAGATTTAGTATTAAGTACTCTATATCATCGTCATTGGCTTCAAGTAACATTGCCTGTTCTAAGATCTCTTCCATATTTTTTTAGAAAAATTTGAAATCCAAATTGTACAAAACAAGTCAAAATTACAAAATATGTATCTTAGGTGAAAGAAAACAAAAACAGAAAAAAAATTAAACAAATTTAATTATTTTGCTGTCAAATACGAAATTTGACTGACAGCTGCCAACTATTAACGTGAAGCAGAAATTCAACCACCTGATAACTCTAAAATTACATATACGTTAAAACTTATACCGTAAAAAAATAGCGTTGACGTGTCAAAATAACGGATGGATAGAATTTTACTTGATAACTCTCTATTCTTTGTCCTCAGATGTGAGGACATGTTTTTACTGGGTCTACAGACTTCATAAATACATCATTTTTTTTTTTGTTTTTTTCAGGCTACATTTTTGCTACGAATATTTTTCGATAAAGCATTACTTTTTGCGGAGTTATTTGTAAAAAAATCGTCTGGTAATGTGAAATTTTTATTGAAACATAAACATTCTCACTCGCAAATTACTCGAAAAGTATTGACTTTGAACTCTAAACACCGTATGAAACAAAAGTTGCTTACAATTAGTATATTTACCCATTTCCTAAATTATCTTGAACGTATTTGTTTTCACCCCCAAGAAGGGGCGGTTTTCATCCCCAATTAAAAGCCATCCTGGGCTGAAGTCCAAAAGTAGAGAATACAAGGAACCTAAATCCAAATTTTTAAGCAAATCCATCGTGACTAGGAAAACTACATTCCAAAACGGTCTACTTACTGGCCTGTTTTATTTTTTGTGTTCTCTGCCAGGACTTTTTATTATTTGTTACCCTATTCCTACTGTTCATTAGAAATCGGAATAAGTCCGTATGCGAAATTTATGAGGCTGGAAAATTAACAGCTTTTTAAATGAGCTTCAACAAAAAAACGTGTTGCCGCTGGATGACATATTCTTTATGAAAAAAGCGGAAGTGGAAAATGTTTACATAATATACAAATATTCCATTTTTTCTGTTAAATTTTAACGTCAGAAATGAAAAATTATTCCGAACTTTTATGCATTTTCAGTGATGTTTGCTGAAGGAAAATTTTAAATTCGATTCATATAAGTACCGGAAGTTAGTGAGGATGATTATGACTGACATTTACAGTTTTGTGAAATAGTCAGTGAGCGGGCAATGATCAATCCATAATTTTGCTTTAATACTTTTTACTTTTTTGTCCGCCGAATGCACTTTTTTGATAAATGGAAATCTAAATAGTGAAAATTTCCATTATTGGTCTAATTGAGACTCCAGGATTTTCCACGAGATGCATATACCCATACCATCTATCTGAGAAACTCATTCATATTCAGCTTCACGGCATGCTCTTGTTGGAGGTGTGAAATTGCATAAACAAGGGATCATTTTATAAATCAGGTAGATGGCTTCTTCTGGAATTCCACACGGCCAACACTAGCACCTAGTTAAGCTCAATATGTAATAGTCGCTTAGATAGCTGGTGGTACTTTACACAGAAACCTCAAAAATTAAATATACCTATGGGCTGGTATTTTTGATGATGATCGACTGGTGTGACTATTAGACGGGTTTAATTCTGCCTTGACTAATATTATTGAAAATGATCAACAATGAGGATCACTTTATTTTTCAATAGGTAGTGTATCGCATTATTATTTACTTGTTAAGGCGGAGATACATATGCGCTCTGCTCGGTGTGCGAGCCGCTCGCGCGCAGCGTATTCGTCAGATTAGTACGTGTTTTCAAGTGACGCACAAACGGCACGCACACGGCGCACCACGATCTAAATTCTGTCGGTTTTTCAACAAACGCTTTGATGGTTCGCAATACGTATTTGGACGGGTTTGCGAGTGGTTTGTTGGTTTTGGCGCGCATGAGTTGAATATTTGTTAGTAATGGAATAGTCGGAACTGTCGGAAGGAAATTGATGTTTACCGTGGAAAATCATTATTGTGGGATCCTCAATAAAGAACCATTTAATTTAAAGAAACAACTTAAATCCGATCTGAACGGAAATAGAAGCTGAAATAAAAAAATGTACATGCGGACCTTTTTAAAAAATGTTAGTTCATTGTTGTACTAAAAATAACATGTATTAAAAATAAGATTTACTATTTTATTTGTGCATAAGCCACAATTCGAGTTTGAAATCAAGTTTACTTGACGTTTCGACTTTCACTTCGGAAATAGTTATCAATATCAAAAAAACATTCATAAGCAGATATATATTATGTGTCACCGGAAAGCGAAATAGGTAATGCACGACTTGGAGAACCTATAGTTTTCCAACTTCGTGTCTGGTGAAGCAACGCAGTTGAAACAAGCGGATATATTATAATTGTGTCACCGGAAAGCGAAAAAGGTAAGGCACAACTTGGAAGACCCAATAGTTTTCTAACTTCGCTTCTGGTGAAGCAACGGAGTTGGAACAAGCAGATATATTATAATTGGGTCACCGGAAAGCCAAAAAGGTAACGCACAACTTGGAAGACCCAATAGTTTTCTAACTTCGCTTCTGGTGAAGCAACGGAGTTGGAACAAGCAGATATATTATAATTATGTCACCGGAAAACGAAAAAGGTAACGCACAACTTGGAAGAGCCTATAGTTTCCCAACTTCGCTTCTGGTGAAGCAACGGAGTTGGAACAAGTAGATATGTTATAATTGTGTCGTCGGAAAGCGAAAAAGGTAACGCACATCTTGGAAGAGCCTATAGTTTCCTAACTTCGCTTCTGGTGAAGCAACTGAGTTGGAACAAGCAGATATATTATAATTGGGTCACCGGAAAGCCAAAAAGGTAACGCACAACTTGGAAGACCCAATAGTTTTCTAACTTCGCTTCTGGTGAAGCAACGGAGTTGGAACAAGCAGATATATTATAATTGGGTCACCGGAAAGCCAAAAAGGTAACGCACAACTTGGAAGACCCAATAGTTTTCTAACTTCGCTTCTGGTGAAGCAACGTAGTTGGAACAAGCATATATATTATAATTGGGTCACCGGAAAACGAAAAAGGTAACGCACAACTTGGAAGAGCCTATAGTTTCCTAACTTCGCTTCTGGTGAAGCAACGGAGTTGGAACAAATAGATATGTTATAATTGTGTCGTCGGAAAGCGAAAAAGGTAACGCACATCTTGGAAGAGCCTATAGTTTCCTAACTTCGCTTCTGGTGAAGCAACTGAGTTGGAACAAGCAGATATATTATAATTGGGTCACCGGAAAGCGAAAAAGTTAACACAGGGCTTGGAAGAACCTATAGTTCTCTAATTTCGTTTCTAGTGAAGCTACGCAGTTGAAACAAGCAGATACATTACAATTGTGTCACCGGAAAACGAAAAAGGTATCGCATGACTTGGAAGTACCTATAGTTCTCTAATTTTGTTTCTGGTTGTAGGAACAAGCAGATGGTTGTAGGAACAATGTGCAGTCACTCGAGCGCTTTGGGGACCTATTGGGTTGTGATTATTAGGTCCTAAAACCAAAAAAGTTAAGTAAAATTTTCCATTTTAGTGGGGACTTCCCATTTTTTAATTTAATTTTCCATTTCCAACAATCTTTTTTCCGATTATAGCGCCATCTATCCATAATTCAAAAAAATGTTTCGAATAAAAGTTGTTTATTTTTATACAAACAATCCAAATCTACAATAAGAAACGGGGTCTACCATTTAAGATTTTAAAGTAACCCCCCACCTCACCTCCGTGGGGGGTCGTGTTTGGAACCATTCGATAGATTTTTCAAAAACATTGATAAAGTGTATTTTGCAGTTTTTCGATATGATGTTTATTTTGCGAAAGATCGCGGGATTTGTATTTAAAATTTTAAATTTACCCCCCACCCCTCTCCGTGGGGGGGTCAAGTTTGGTATTTTTCGATAGATTTTTGAAAAATATTGAACACGAAATTTTTAGTTTTTCAATCTGACGTTCATTTCGCGAAATATTCGCTTTTTTTTGTGAAACTTTTTGACTCACCCATTTCCGTACGCCCCGCTCAAATCGTCATATTTTTGAAATATAGACTCTTTTGCATGTACTTAACTTACCTTATCTTAATCTGACAATTTCGAGTATTTTAAGGATAGATTTTTTTTCGGGCCCCCCTGAACGAACTCCCCTGTGTTAAGAGCCAATATATGGTGGAGGTACATCTGCAGGGTACCACGTTTCTCCCCATATGATAATCTGACGCGCTCGAGTAACTGCAAAAATCCCCGCTTGGGCTCCCCTACCATTATATTTGTGTTGCCAGGAAGCGAAAAAGGTAGTTCCCGAAATGTTCCCAAACTGTGGCTTATTCTACATAAAATAGTAAATTGCATAAGATGACACAAGAAAATAGTTTCAGAACAATACCAAAATAAGATGTAGTAGAAGTACAGGACAGAGACATGATTATCTACAATTACTAAACGTTCGTAAGTTTCCTCTGGATCGTCAAAATGAAAAATTTTAACGAACAATAACCGCGCCACGAACGCGCGGCGCACACACGGCGCGGAGTTCGCGGCGCGGATATCTGTGTCCGCCTTTATGGGTACAACGAACAAACAATAAATAAAATTTTAAAACAAAAATTGCATAAGAAAGCCCTGAAGTTAGTCCTCCCACTACCATAAAAATACCTGTGTCTTCTACTCGATTACAAATACAGGCAAGATATCAACAAAAATAGCCAAATACAGAAGAAAGAAAAGAATAATATCAGATTCTAAAAAAACAACTTAATTAAGCAAATAAATGATGCACAAAAAAGGGAAATAGTGTAGGAAACAGAGGTTGAACCTTGCAAAATGGACACAAGTCCGGTTTTATTTTTGAAGTTATACTTCTTTACGGGCGTAATGACGGTGAAATTTTATATGGGAAAACCTAGCGACCGGGCGCATGCGCATTATAACTTTGTTCTGATTGGATGTTCAAATGACATGACAAAAATTATCCAATATGGCAGCTGTGGCACAGCTGTGGGACTGTGCATGGTTTGGTTATAATGTATGCTTGTTGCGTTTTAAAATTTGTAGGAAGAGAAACAACAAACAAAAAGTTAGTTAATGGTTATACTGCCTTTTTAAATAGTTTTCATATTATATTTTTGGACTTATTTACATAGAAGAGATGATTGTTGCATGACAATGTGAAAGCTCATCAAACTGTGCCTAGTATGAGTGCCGCAGATCTCGCTTATTCAAAGCTAAAGAATCTTTCACTGGTAAGTGTTTTATAAATAGTTGATCAAATTTTGTTATGATATTTGAACATAGCCACTTTGCACGACGCAAGTGATTGCGAAATTTATTAGTCGTTATACGGGCTCCGATACCTACCTTGAACCTACCAAAATACATAAGTAGTATGTAATACTTTTATTTTACACCTTAATATTCACCTAATATATTGTCTTATTACTCTATGTTTTGTTGTATTTTTTCAATTCTAAATCATTTCAATTCAAAATCAAAATAATTTGATTTACATAAGTTAAAAATGTCAAAAGGTTAATCTGTTTAGTTAGACGATCTTCGCACATAATGACAAGTTGCCTCTGTGGCAAAGTTTTAATGCGGGCGAATCCCAATACAACGCAAATACCAGCCGCGTGGTAAGTTGGTTCGAATCCCAATAGAAACTTTTATTTTTTTATTTTTTTTTATACATTTTAGGATTGTAAGTATATTTATTGTATAATTTTATTTTCAGAAAATACGTATTTAGTTAAAAATTTTTCCGACAATTAATGTTCAGAAATCATTTGTGGCATTTTTAATGTGTTTTTGGCACTGTTTTAATAAAAATTTTTGAGAAGTAGTAAGTATAAATTAATTTAATATTTAAATAAAATATAAATAAAAAGTATATTAATTTCGTTTATAATCATATAATCATATAATAGAAGTATAACTTCTTACGTGCGTACAAAGTACACACACACATTCTTTTTTTCTGGTATATCAAGGGGTGCTTATTATAATACTAACTTTTTCTGAAAAAATTTCGCCCCGGAACCCCCCTTTTCACCCCTTTAAAGGGGGTAATTTGTGGTTTTTGCAAAACGTAGCCCTTCCTGTACGTTTTGCAAAAAATTTATTAAATAGCAAAATAAAGAGGACTATAATCCTACTATTTATTTCTAGACAGCATATGTCTATCATCCATCGTTTAGCCGGGGTGGCTCCCCAAAGTTGACAAGTTTTTAAAAAAGATGTTTTTAAAAAAAATATATTTTTCCCTAACTGTAACGGAAATTAAGAAGAAATCCTGCGGCAATTATTCACAAATAAGTGACTGATTTTTTGGTATAGGTTTCACTTAAGGGTAATTGCTCTATTTCTAATTACAGGGTGTTACATTTTAAAAATTTCCTTTTTATACCATCTGAACCGTTTATGCTAGAGTAAAAAGACTTTCAGCGATTACCCACGTACTGGTGATATTTACAAATTTTTATAATGCACCCCCATTTTTTCCCTGGAACCACCTGAAAAAAAGAAGAATAATTAATAAATAAAGTGATTTTCTTGGAATCCTTCAGACAAAATGCGCTTTATTAGTATGCTTTATATACCATTTTGTGCACGTTATTATTACCCATGCATGGACATCAAAAGCGATTTCCTAGTGCAACCCCTGTAGCCAAAAAAAAAAAATAAATAAAATGGGGGGTTGAAATTTTTTTTGTTTTTTGCTTTTTGATCCATATGGGCATATGCTTCATTAATAGTGCTTTTCAAAAATATATATGGTTATTGCAACATCCCTGCAGAAACCACCCCTATCCTTGAAAATATAGTGCAGAAACTACCCCTATCCCTTGGCGAGCATGTTTTTACGATTTTCTCATTACCTATGCATTCTTTTTAAACAAAATTTATACAAGGTTAAAGACCACTATTTATTCTAAAAATTAGGTCCTACTCAGTTTTTTCGTATAAGCAACCGTTACGGCACAGTGGCGCAGTAAACCTCATATATGCTTTGGCGGGCTCCAGTTTTTGTTTTTTTTTCGGCATCTGTTCGTTTTATTGATAAAGTACTTATGTAAAATAAAACAACACAGTGTAACCTACAAATTATAACCTATGCACATTTTACAATCTTTGCGCCCCAAAGCCACAGTGGTGGTCCAAAATTAATTTTTGCATATTTTCGCCACCTACACATATTTTATTGCATTAATGCTACCTTAATAGCACAATATTTACCCTTAAGTGGTCGCTAAGCAGTGGCGGATCCAGGGAGGGGTGATGGGGGTGATCACCTACCCCACTCTCAAACCAAGTGATATTATATTCAAAGATTATAAAATTATTCATTTATTTTTATAAAAGTTTAGCCAATTGGCACCTCCCTCTTAACGATGCTGGATCCGCCACTGTCGCTTAAGCATAAAAAGTACCCCATTCTTATAAAAATAATAATATATAGAAGTATTTCTACTAAATTTCTATAAAAATAAATGAATATTTTTATAATCTTTGAATATAATATCACTTGGTTTGAGAGGGGGGAGGTGATCACCCCTATCACCCCTCCCTGGATCCGCCACTGCTTAGCGACCACATAAGGGTAAATATTCTGCTATTAAGGTTGCATTAATGCAATAAAATGCGTGTAGGTGGCGAAAATATGCAAAAATTGATTTTGAGCCACCACTGTGGCTTTGGGGCGCAAAGATTGTAAAATGTGCATAGGTCATAATTTGTAGGTTACACTGTGTTGTTTTATTTTACATAAGTACTTTATCAATAAAACGAACAGGTGACGAAAAAAAAAAAACAAAAACTGGAGCCCGCCAAAACATATATGAGGTTTACGGCGCCACTGTGCCGTAACGGTTGCTTATACGAAAAAAATGAATAGGACCCAATTTTTAGAGTAAATAGTGGTCTTTAACCTTGTATTAGTTTTGTTTAAAAAGAATGCATAGGTAATGAGAAAATCGAAAAAACATGCTCGCCAAGGGATAGGGGTAGTTTCTGCAGTATATTTTCAAGGATAGGGGTGGTTTCTGCAGGGATGTTGCAATAACCATATATATTTTTGAAAAGAACTATTGATGAAGCATATGCCCATATGGATCAAAATGCAAAAAACAAAAAAAATTTTCAACCCCCCATTTTATTTATTTTTTTTTTGGCTACAGGGGTTGCACTAGGAAATCGCTTTTGGTGTCCATGCATGGGTAATGATAACGTGCACAAGATGATATATGAAGCACATTAATAAAGGGCATTGTGTGTGAAGGATTCCAAGAAAATCACTTTATTTATTAATTCTTCTTTTTTTTTGGGGTGGTTCCGGGGAAAAAATGGGGGTGCGTTATACAAATTTGTAAATAGCACCAGTACATGGGTAATCGCTGATAGTGTTTTTACTCTAGCATAAACGGTTCAGATGGTATAAAAAGGGATTTTTTAAAATGTAACACCCTGTAATTAAAAAAAAGGGCAATTACCCTTAAGTGAAGCCTATACCAAAAAATCAATCAATTATTTGTGAATAATTGCCGCAGGATTTCTTCTTAATTTCCGTTACAGTTAGGGAAAAATATATATTTTTTAAAAACATCTTTTTTAAAAATTTGTCAACTTTGGGGCGCCACCCCTGCTAAACGGTGGATGATAGACAGATGCTGTCGGGAAATAAATCGTAGAAAATATCGTAATCTTCATATTTCTATAAAAGAAATTTTTTGTAAAAGATACAGGAAGGGCTACGTTCCGCAAAAACCACAAATTACCCCCTTTAAAGGGGTGAAAAGGGGGGTTCCGGGGCGAAATTTTTTCAGAAAAAGTTAGTCTTATAATAAGAACCCCTTGATATACCAGAAAAAAAAACCGGACTTGTGTCCATTTTGCAAGGTTCAACCTTTGTTTCCTACACTAAAAAGAAAAAGCAATTACAGAGTGGTGTATACAAACTGATATGTGGTGACTGTCCAAAAACTTCCATCGGGCAAACTGGCAGAACCTTTAACAAACGCATACCAGAACACAAAAGAGCTTTCAATAATATAAAAATAGATTATACATACGCACTTCATCTTCTAGAGAATAATTACTCTTTTAATGAACAGTCTCAAATTCGTCATATCCAAAATAAAGCTTTAAGCCATTTTTACTATCTTCCTTAATCTATGGAAATTAATAAATTAAAAAATAAAAATATAATTCTAAATGACCTACTTACGACAAACAGCTCCCCACTCCTCAACCTATTCAATTCTTCTTCTCCTTAAGGTGCCGTGTATTTCTCTATAGGCGTCTACCGTACATTGTCTTGTCAGGTGAGATGTTAGATATTCAGGATTAAATAATTCTGTTTTTAGCAGCATTGCGAAGCATTTCATAGCTGTGAATTGCTGTCCATTGGCGAATATTGCGCAGCAATATTCCTTTTACGTCTCAGACTCCTCTTACACTCTATCTTTCCTTCGAGTATCAGTTGCTGCAAAACATAATTAAAAAGTTCCCTGTCGTGTAAGCCCGCTTTTCTTAATACTTCCTCATTTCTGACTCTGTCCGTCCATGATATTCTAAGCATTCGACGCAGACACCACATTTCAAACACTTTAAGGTTGTTAATAGAACTAACCTTTATCGTCCATGCTTCCATTCCGTTTCCATCAGAAATGTAGAGATGTCAGCTGTGATGGTTTTGCATGCCTGATTGACTACAAAAAGGCTTTCGATAGAGTCCGACATAAACAAATGATGGAAGTGCTGAAGAGGACAGGGATTGACGGAAGAGACCTGAAAATAATAGCTAACCTGTATTGGAATCAATCAGCAGTACTCCGAATAGATGGAGAATATACAGATCAGGTCAAAATCTTAAGAGGAGTGAGACAGGGATGCATAATTTCACCGCTGATATTCAATATGTACTCAGAGCACATTTTTGAAGAAGCTCTAAAAGATATTGATGAAGGCATCTCAATAAATGGAGTCAAGCTCAGTAACCTGCGATATGCAGATGATACAATAGTGTTTTCCAATACCATAGAAGAGCTGCAAAACTTAAAGAATAAAATAACTGAAACCAGTAGAGCATATGGACTAGATATAAACACCAGCAAAACCAAGCTAATGATCATCAGCAAGCAAAACATAACTGGAGTAAATCTGTATGTGACCCAAATGAGAATTGAACGTGTCTCACAATACAACTATTTGGGAACTATAATCAATGAGTCGTGGGACAATAGTCAAGAGATTAAATGTCGCATCGGAAAGGCAAAGAGTGCATTCTTGACTATGAGCTCTGTGTTCAAGAGCCATGACATCACTCTAAAAACAAAAATAAGGCTCCTTAAATGTTACGTGTACTCAGTGCTTCTATACGCAGTAGAAACGTGGACCTTGAAGGCGGAAAATCTATCGAAACTTCAAGCTTTTGAGCTATGGTTGTACAGAAGGATCCTGAAGATACCATGGACAGACAAAGTCATCAATGAAGAAGTACTACGGAAGATGAACACAACCGCAGATTTAGTCAACATCGTGAAGGGCCGTAAGCTGCAGTATTTGGGGCATATAACGAGAAATCAAGGCAGATACGAGTTACTTCAGTGCATTTTACAAGGTAAAATTGAAGGAAAAAGGAAAAAGTGGCTGTTTTAGCACAGCCGTAGAAAAACAAAAGTTTTTCACTGGTTTATTTTGAGATAAAATGAATTTTCATTAAGTAACGGTCGAATCCGTCAATTATATTAATAAAATAAATACTGTAACATTCAGTATCAGTAGTCATGATTCAAACATTAACCGAAATAATACCATCTGGCAGGGCTAATTCGAAATGTCGGAAATTAGGGTTAGGTCAAATGGAGGAATGCGGGGCAAAGATTAAAGCCCGTACATTATTTTCCCAACAGCAAGCAGCGTGGTGGTAATTAGCCTTGTCTATTTAAACCCGAAGAGAGGAGAGTTGGAGAAACTTAACAATGTGGAATTTTGTATCTCGAACTTGGACTTTTGGATAATTGAATCGTGCGGCGATTTGTGGCACAAGTATCTCTGACGGTGGATAATTTTCGAGTTTCCAGATTCCACTCTGGCATTGTTTTCTCCTAGTTAAATTAGGTACTTGGTTGCACGCCACAAGATAATATGTACTAGTAAATGCGTGATACGATCAATTCTATGTAACTGTTTTCAGGAAGTTTATCCCAGTCAAGGAAGAAAAAAGCTGAAAAAATCTTAAGCTGAATAGAGATAGTTGAAAGTTCTAAAAGGTGCATGAGGGGTAGCAGATGAAAAATTCGTGAAGACGTACAGCTGATTTTGATTTTTTTTAAACAATCTTTAACAATGAAGATACATTTTTTTACTAAATATCAGATCATAAAAAGGTGAGAAATTTGAGAATTTCCAAATTAAAATACATAAACAATAATCGGCCGAGATAATTGCAAAAATCTCTTGTTTTGGCAGTAATTTATAAATATTAATAACTTTGTTTTTCCATATTGACAGTAATTTAACTATCATTTATAGTGCTGTCGCCAGGGTGTAAAACGGCCTCCTTTATTATAATGAAATAAAAAATTTTAGTAGTTCCAAAATGACACAAAATCTAGGCATCGGATAAAAAAGTTTATTTGAAGAAAGTGTATTTTTTTTGTTCTTCTTGATGGCGGTACAGGCTCGTTTTTTTAATATTGTATTTAATTACAGAGTAATTTCCACATATTAATATATTTTTCAAATTGGGCTCTGTACCGCCATTCTTTATTAAGAGTACATGTGCCAAATATCTCGAAAAATATTCAAAATTACAGCCGCAATCTTGGAACGCGTTTTTGCTACCTGTTGATCGCTACTGTATCACCTTAAAATAATTAGTTAAATTAGTAAAATATTTTACATGTACAGGGTGTTTGGTAAAGAATGGGCCATAGCTTAACCTTAAATTCCTGAACTCAAAATATGTCGATTTAAGCTAACTTACCTTATTACGAAAGTTAATAATAACTGAAATACAGGATGTCAAAGTTAAACTTTTATTTTATTTATTCTTCAATATTTCCTAACAGGGATGAGTTAACAATACGAAATTTGGTAAGCGGGGGTTTTTTTAGGACGAGAAATCTAAATTCGCCACTAAAAATGATGAGTTACTTAGAGGCGCCACATACGTTTTCAGCGCTCATTTAATACGTTCAGTTAATTTTATCCCCAACTCTACATATTATTTGAATAAAAATTTTTATTCTCTTAATATTTTTACTTAAAAAAGATATACTACATTCATCTCGCTAAACTTAACCGTTTTCGAAATAAACGCATTTTAAATCTGCGATGCAACATATTTTTGCATAAGATCATTGTAGTTGCACCCGAAAAATAAATTTAAAACCATAATAATTGTGCAAGTTCTCATATTTATGTTATTGCATCGCAAATTCCATTAGAGGAAATTTGCGATACATTTTTGGAAATTATTATGGCTTTAAGTTTATTGTTCGGGTGTAACTACAATGATATTATTCATTAATATGTTGCATCGCAGATTTAAAATGCGTTTATTTCGGAAACCGTTAAGTTTGGCGAGATGATTGTACTATATATTTTTTAAGTAAAAATATTAATAGAATAAATTTTTTTTATTCAAAAAGTATGTAGAGTGGGGGATAAAAAAATTGAACGTATTCAATGAGCTCTGAAAGACGTACGTGGCGCACTCTAGGTAATCATCACACTTAGTGACGAATTTAGATTTCTCGTCCCAAAAAATCCCTGCTTACCAATAGTATTATTAGCTCATGCCTGTCAGGAAATATTCAATAATAATAAAAAAAAAAGAATATGTGTGTGTACTTTGTACGCACGTAAGAAGTTATACTTCTATTATATGATTTCTTAAAAATAAATATACTTTAAAGAGTTTGTTTTAATTTTTTTTATACACCATACTAATTTTGTGCTTACCGCTTTCAAAAAAATAAAAAAAAAAGTATAGGATTGCACTGGATTCGAACTCAAGACCTCTCGATCTCTGGCCGAATGCTATACCAAATACACTACGAAGACTGTGTCTGTATCGGTTCGGACGTACCTAATGACAATTCATGGTAACAAACAGACTGGAAGGACAGTAAATATACAATATACAAACAGACAGTAAATATACAATAAAATGTTTTAGTTTTAATAATACTCATCTTACTCCTGAGGAAGACAAATCCAAAGACACAAAAATTATAATAAATATATTTATTAAAAACACTAATATATTCTTTTCACACCTTTTCTTGCACTGATAGCTGAATATTTAGCAACTAAACGCCATACTGTCTGTGTGCGCATGCGCGCAGTATTATGAAATTTTACTCTCAATCGCGCCTAAAGAAGTATAACTTCAATAAAAGTTTAAATTTGACACCCTGTATTTCAGTTATTATCGACTTTCGTCTAAGGTTAGTTAGCTTAAATCGACCTATTTTAAGCTCAGAAATCCAAGGTTAAGCTATGGCCCATTCTTTGCCAAACACCCTGTATATATCTAGGAGAGAAATGAGGTTATGTATAATCGAAAAGACACTTATGAATATTTGTTTTGTTAAATATTAAATATATTGAAACCTATTAGATATAATTAAAATATTATAGACAGCTCCAGAGACTATAGACCAAATAAAATAAATTTTACAGAGACTGCCTTAAGTAGAGACAAAAATTATAAAAACACTTCCCATTTCCACTTTAAGGAGACACTGACTTGACAGAATAGAAGGGAAGTTGTCAACTGACAAGTAAAATTTAGCACAGAGGCATATTTAGGGCCGGTTGTTCGAACGCTAATCAAGAAGTTGATTATAATTAAGTCCCCTTAACAACCATCAAATAACAACACCCCTTATTCGTACGTCAATCAGTTGATTGTAATAAATTATGTTAATTATCATTATGATAATTAACGTAATTGATTAATTAATTAATTCTTAATTAACATAACAATTATTAACATAATTGATTAATAAATCTCATAATTGTAATCAATTATGTTTTCAGCAACCCAAACAAAGTTGACATTGACAGTTGGTGACAGTAATTAAATATTTGATAATGATCAGTTGATTCCATTTTTGATTAGCGTACGAACAACCGGCCCTTAATATAATATGATTGTGGAATACGGGTAAAATAAGAATATTTAGCTAATAAAAAATGAAAGGACGCCAACTATTTTTTGAGGAAAAAATAATAAAAAAAACAGAAATTATTTAGAAATTAATAAATTCAATAGAAATTGAAATAGAGTATTTAAATATAAATTAATAAAGATGTGATGTTTATAACGTTACAATATTTCATATTTCACAAAAACGTCCAGCTAAAATAAAACTCATCTAATTCATTAATAATAATAATAATAATTTATTCATCAATAATAAGTACAAACTTTTTCAATATTTACATATTATAAAGTGAATAAAATAACCCGAAGGTCTCCGAGAGTTGTGTATTACTAACTACTACAGAATATGTACTAAAATCCAACAGATATAAAATTTTTCCAGATTTTCATAATCCACGATTATATTTTATAGTCTTTTAGAATTTCAATTCAATTTTACGACTCTCGCACAAAACAACCAACATATTTTTCATAAAACTCGTATTAGGTAAAGTTTGCTTTTATATCTAAAATTTTTCCCATATATACTTAACAAAATTTATTATTCTTCATACCAAAACTTTATTATTCCGCTCTAAAGCCCAAGCCGACAGGAATAATTGCAGCCAGAAGCACTAGTTGAAAGCAAAACACCATGAAGTCAGATGATTATCTCTTACTACTCGACCTAGTTTTGATTTGCGTACGACGTATAATAGACGATAACGAAGGGTTTTTTCAGGGTGCCTATTAATAATATTCTCGTTACTTCTTTGGGCATATATCAAGGGATATATCATTATCAATTTGTGATAGTACATAATAATAGGGCTGGATCCCGCGTACTAAAAAAAGTTGATTAATAGCAAGCTGAAAATTTGTTAATAGCTTAACGGTGTCTAGTCGGACAAACTTTGATGTATGGGAACACCGGAACAGGGGAAGTTTTACGTGTCATCCTGACAAGTTTATTATTGTGAAGACTAGCAGGTTGTTTATAAGTTTATTAAATAGAAAAAATTATAGAATATATGAAAAAATGTTTGCCCGACAGATATATTGGGCATTTTACATGTCAATTGACAGGAATTATGTTGGTGATAAATAGCAGTCTGATTTTTGCATGAGAGTTTAATGAAAGGGTAACCAATCAATTGGAAGTTCTGTCCGACAAAATACATGGGCCATTTTCGTAGTCTGACGTTCGAAACTTGTAACCTGTTCCACAATTAAAACTTCCCCTGTTTCAGTGTTCCCATATATCAACTTTTGTCCGACTATATAGACACCGTTAAGCTGTTAACACATTTTTAACTTACTATTTATCAACTTTTTTTGGTACGATGGATCCAGGCCTATACCATTTTTAAAATCTATTTATCTGCAACTGACAGCTGATTACAAATGCAAATCTTTAAATAGAGGTTAAGGGTTATCGTTAGGGCCTTAAACCATTGTCGTATGGACGTAGTTGAAACAAATTGGGTTTTTTTTTGTAAATTACGGGTTATGCATTGATTTGTTTAGTTACATATAGTTTAAAAAATACCCTATGAAATTGAAAACTCTACACTAATCAAAATAAGAAAATAGGAAGCATGAATTTTGAAAAAGTTATTCAGATAATAATATACATATATATTTTTATTCGCTCTTTAATATTTTCACGAAGCAAATTCACTCTTTTAATAGTAGTACTGGATTTATACATTCTTATTAAAGAAAGTTTGTCTCATTAGGGGGCAATCCTTTATTAATAACTTTGACGAAGTTGCCAAATCATCTTTGGTATACCTAGTACGTACCAACCTGCCGGTCGAGTAAGAGATCGTTATAAACCTGTTAGCATCACTGATGATGATCCGTTTAGATCGAAAAAGTTCAGTAACCCTTTAAGGGATTTTTTAATAAATATATAACTTTTATAAAATATTTTACTAATTTTTTTGTGATTAATGGTGTACAGCCGACTATAGGTAATTATTTTCCTTGTAGATTAAATAAAGCATAGTACTCTGGGATAATTAGCAAAATTCATGGAAAAGTTATTTACCAGCAATTTTATTGCTGAAATGGAAATATAAGATCCTATATATTAATAATATAAGTATGCAAAGTCCTCAGATATTGTTCTACTTTTTTTATAAACAAAATGGCGCCGACAAATCGTATTTTTTTCAATTATTGCTCTATAACTCCGAAGATTTTAACTTTACAACAAAAACACTCAAATAAAAATTCACCGCAATTAAATTTTGCATAGAGATCTGTTTTTCAAGATTTGCTTCGACGAAAATTTTCCTCGGAAAATGCGGGTTTTCCTAACAAAGACTCTAATTTTCAAGTAAAGTTTTAGGTAAGTAATTATTAATCAATAATTAAATAACTTAGTGACATCAAAGCTTTCTTGGTACAGATTGTAATTCCAGAAGCCGGTGAAAATTAAACGAATATTTTAGCAACAATTCAATTGTTAATTAACAATTTACGATCGCAATAATAACCAAAATAATAATGATACATTGATCAAACATATAAAGATTATAAAGATGAGATGCTTATTTAATATTTTATCGACAAAATATAAATTTTTCTTTTTTTTGCATAATCTTTAAATTTTGAAAAAAAAAATAGTTATAATACGCTGGTCTAATTAGTAAAGTACAAAGAAAGGTTATTTACCAGCAATTTTATTGCTGAAATCGAATTATAAGATCCTATATATTATTAATATAGGTATGCAAAGTCCGCAGATAGTGTGCTACTTTTTTTATAAACAAAATGGCGCCGACAAATCGTATTTTTTTCAATTATTGCTCTATAACTCCGAAGATTTTAGCTTTACACCAAAGACACTCAAATAAAAATTTACCCCAATTTAATTCTACATAGTGGCAAGTTTTTCCAGATTTGCTCCGACGAAAATTTTCCTCGGAAAATGTGGGTTTTCCCAACAAAATCTCCAATTTTCAAATAATTTTTTTGGGCCAGTAATTATTTATTAATAATTATATAGCTTGGTGAAAAAAAGTTTTGTTGGTATAGATTATCAATTCAGAAGACGGTGAAAATGAAACGAATATTTTAGCAACAATTCAATTGTTAATTAACAATTTACAGTCGCAATAACAACCAAAATAATCATGAGACATTGATCAAACTTAGAAAGATTATAAAGGTGTGGTGGATATTTAATATTTTGTCGACAAAATATAAATTTTTTCATTTTTTTGAATAATCTTTAAATGTTTAAAAAAAATTGTTATAAACAAATTAACATTTCTCAGAAATTGTTTATTATATTCTAATTTTAAAAAATACTTAAAATATGTATTTCATAGGTCTTGAAAATGTATGCTTTAAAAAATTTTTACAGTTATTTGCAAAAAAGTTATGAAACAGCAAAGTAAACATACGATCTCCGTTGTTTATAATTTGTTTTAATTCTTTCAAAGCTTAAATGTGAGTCTATGGTACAAACTAATTACTCACAAAGAATGTCAAAAATTAGTGCAATGGTTATATTTTAATCACAGATTAAAAATACTTTTTTTTGTAATTTTTAGCGCAAAAGTAGGCCTGATACAGAGTCGGAGCTAAAATGTTCACTCGAAGCGACTGACACGCAGCATACATTATTTATTAAAAGTGTACGTCGCCCGGCCGGTCATCGCTCCGAGTGAAAATTTTAGCTACAGTACTGTATTAGTCTACTTTCACGCGTGTAAATTACAAAAAAATATATTTATAATCTTTAATTAAAATATAACCATTAAACTGATAATCGATATTTTTTTGCAAATAATTAGCTTTTTGTACTTTAAACTCACTTTTACGCTTTGAAAGAATTAAAAAAAATTATAAACATCGTAGTAATCGTATGTTTACTTTGCTGTTTCATAACTTTTTTGCAAATGGTTGCAAAAAAGTTTTAAAGCATTCATTTTCAAGATATTTGAAATACGCATTTTAGCTATTTTTTAAAATTATAATATAATAAAAACTTTCTGAGAAACGTTAATTTGTTTATAACTATTTTGTTTAAACATTTAAAGATTTTGCAAAAAAATAAAAAAATAATATTTTGTCGACAAAATGTTAAATAGGCATCTAATCTTTATAAGATTTCAAAGTTTGATCAGTGTATCATAATTATTTTGGTTATTATTGCGACCGTAAATTATTAATTAACAATTGAATTGTTGCTAAAATATTAGGTTAATTTTCACCAGCTTCTGGAACTAGAATCCAAACCAAGAAGGCTTTCAAGTCACCAAATTCTTTAATTATTGGTAGATAATTACTTATCTAAAACTTCCTTTGAAAATTAAAGATTTTGTTGGGAAAACCCGCATTTTCCGAGAAAAATTTTCGTCGGAGCAAATCGGAAGAAACAATTCTTTATGCAGAATTTAATCACGGTGAATTTTTATTCGGGTGTTTTTGTTGTAAAGTTAAAATCTTCGGAGTTATAGAACAATAATTGAAAAAAACACGAATTTCGGGCGCAATTTTGTTTATAAAAAAAGTAGCACAATATCTGAGGACTTTGCATACTTATATTATTAATATATAGGATCTTATAATTCGATTCCAGCAATAAAATTGCTGGTAAATAACTTTTCCCAAAAATGGCCTATTCTCCGATAATCAGCCCAGACTATAATGATTTTTTTGTATTTTTAAATAAAAAAAATAAAGAAAATTCTATATGGCCTATATATTTTAGTTTCTGTAGTAATAGACCTGGATCTCGCGTACCAAAAAAAGTTTAGCTGAAAATTTGTTAATAGCTTAACGGTGTCTAGTCGGACAAACTTTGATGTAAGGGAACACCGGAACAGGGTAAATTTTAAATGTGGAACAGGTTACAGGTTTCAAAAGTCAGACTACGAAAACGTCCCATATATTTTGTCGGACAGAACTTCCAATTGACTTGTTATATTTTTATTAAACTCTCATGCAAAAATCAGACTGCTATTTACCACCAATATAATTCCTGTCATTTGACATGTTCTACGTGTCGGACTTACTAAAATGCCTAAGATATTTTTCGGACAAACATTTTTTTATATTATTATATAATGTTTGCTATTGAATAAACTTAAAAACAACCTGCTAGTTTTCACAATCACAAAATTATCAGGATGACACGTTCCACAATTAAAATCACGTTCCACAATTAAAACTTCCGCTGTTCCAGTGTTCCCGTACATCAAAGTTTGTCCGACTAGACAACATGAAGCTATTAAAAAAATGTCAGCTTACTATTAATAAACTTTTTTTGGTACGCGGGATCCAGGCCTATAAAAATATGAATAAAAATATAAAACTATACAAAATGTATCATCCTATTTTGGTCCATAGTCAGCTCTAACAAAAATAGATACTTGCGAATATTTTAAGGTTACATTTCTAATAATTATATCACGTAGTGCCCTCTTTTTTGAAAAAAGTACATACATCATTTGAAACTCGTTGGTCGTAAATATTCAACAACCGTAACAAAATTACAAGATAATATAATTTGTTGCACTACATAGAAAGGGAAGAGAGCTAACGACCAATCAATGTATTTTAGAGTTTTGTGCCTCATTTGCAATTCACAAATAGATAATTACAACAATACAGTGATAGAATTATTAGTTTTGGATATTCGAACAAATTTATAGCTAATCAATGACAATACGCAAGAGACATTTAAAACCTTGTTATTTAGTTCGTACATTTATGTACGCTTATACAGGGTGTCCCGAAAAGATTGGTCATAAATTATACCACAAATTCTGGGGTCAAAATAGGTTGATTGAGCCTCACTTACCTATATACAATAGTGCACACAAAAAAAGTTACAGCCCTTTGAAGTTACAAAATGAAAATCGATTTTTTTTCATATATCGAAAACTCTTAAAGATTTTTTATTGAAAATGGACATGTGGCATTCTTATGGCAGCAGTATTTAAAAAAAATTAAAGTGAAATTTGAGCACCCCATAAAAATTTTATGGGGGTTTTGTTCCCTTAAACCCCCCCAAACTTTTGTGTACGTTCCAATTAAATTATTATTGTGGCACCATTAGTTAAACACAATGTTTTTAAAACTTTTTTGCCTCTCAGTACTTTTTCCATAAGCCAGTGTTTATCGAGATATTTTGAATATTTGTCGAATCCACCACATATTTGTATATGGTTAAGAACGATTATATTAGTCTAGTAAAATAAAATTTCACTACATGTAAAACAAAATGTAAATTCGTACAGGTTGAAACAAATTTTATATCAAAGTTTAGGTGGGTACAAAAGATATTTTCAAGAAAGTATCCAAATCACACAAGGGGATCATTCTTTAAATAATTAAAAAGTGGTCATTTTTGCAAAAAATTTACTTTTTTAACTGCTGAGGTCATTCAATTACTAATGAAGGTCTATAGGATTATTTTCTGCAAAGTTGAAGGGTTAATCTTTCACATATAACTTACTAAATTAAATTTGACCCCCTATTTATTTAAATAATTATACATGAAACTTTAAAAACAAATTTGCAAAAAATTATTTTTAGCGTTTTAAATAAGCACTATAAAATATCTTATTTTACAGAAGAAGTTGCACTATGTTATCAGTATTAATCAAAAAAAAAAATTAGTCCGAAAATATTTAATATTTTTTGAGATATTGAATTTCTTTATTAAATGTTACTCTATTTTCAATTGCAAAAACGCGGTTGTTGCCAAAGAAATATTCACCTGTATTAAATCTTATTAGTTTTATTTTTATGTATATTTTCGATAAATGTATTGATAAATTCCAATTTCAATTAAACTTCCCCCTAAAATGACATTTGAATATTATTCAAATTTGTTTATAATTTGTTTTTTTAATAACGTCGCGGGGATTAAATATTTTGAAATGCCGTTTCGATAATTGGGTTTCTGGGAATTTTTCACTAATTAACAGATTTTTTTGTCTTTTTTTCCTCTTTTTTTTTCTTGGAGTTATATTACTACTATTTTAGGGTTAAGTTTCATTAAGAATGTCGAATCTCTAAGTTATAAATTCTAGACCTAAAAATATTAAGATTGGTCTAAAATCACTTAAATAAAATGTGGCTGGTTACTGAGTTACAGGGTGTTTAATTTAAAAATTAAAAAATATTTTTACCAAGTACTTTCAAACTATTTGACGCATCCTTATCATACTTGTCAGAAAGTGTGGATACTATACAGTCTACTAAATTGTGACAAATAAAAGTTTCTAGCTACTACCAGAGGCGTACGACAGGGGATAGTTAATGGTTGACCATTTCCAAATTCTACGCCACTGAGGGAATTACTATTTTAGCGAAATTTTTCGATTCTCCAATACTTTATATGTAAATAATATACTCTTTACTGGTAACGATTAAGTCATTAGTTTTCGAGATATTGGACGTTAAAAATGAAACGGCATAGTTATTTTGATTCATTCATTCATTCATTTTAAACTTCCAATATCTCTCAAACTGATGACTTTATCGATACCAATAAAGTTATTTACATACAAAGTATTGGATAATCGAAAAATTTCGTTAAAATAGTAATTCACTCAGTGGCGTAGAATTTGGGAAGGGTCAATCATTCACTATCCCCTGTCGTACGCCTCTGGCACTAGCTAGAAACGTTTATTAATCACAATTTAGTAGGGTGTATAATAGCCACACTTTCTGCCAAGTATGATAAGGATACGTTAAATAGTTTTAAAGTACTTGGTAACATTAATTTTTAAATTTTTAAATAAAACACCCCGAAACTCAGTAAGTAGCCACATTTTATTTAAGAGATTTTAGTTAAATCTTAATATTTTTAGGTCTACAATCTAGATCTCATAGACTCGACATTCTTAATAAAATTTAACCCTAAAAGGGCCCGTAGTAATATAACTCCAAGGAAAAGAGAAGAAGAAAAAACGACAAAAAAATTGTGTTAATTAGTAAAAAATTCCCAGGAACCCAATTATCGAAACGGCATTTTAAAATACTTAATCCCCGCGACGTTATTAAAAAAACAAATTATAAACAAATTTGTATGATTTTCAAATGCCATTTTAGGGGGGAGTTTAATTGAAATTTGAATGTATCCATACAATTATCGACAATATACATAAAAATAAAAATAATGAGATCTTAAGCAGGTGAATATTTCTTTGGCAACAACCGCGTTTTTGCAATTGAAAATATAATAACATTTAATAAACAACTTCAATATCTCAAAAAATATTAAATATTTTTTGACCAATTTTTTTTTGCTTAATACCGGTAACATAGCGCAACTTAGTCTGTAAAATAAGATATTTTATAGTGCTTATTTAAAACGCTAAAAATAATTATTTGCGAATTTGTTTTTTAGGGGGTAAAATTTAATTTAGTAAGTCTTATCTGAAAGATTTACCCTTCAGCTTTGTAGAAAAAAATCCCATAGACCTTCATTGATAAGTGAATTACCTTAGCAGTTAAAAAAGTATTTTTTTTGCAAAAATGACCCCTTTTTAATTATTTAAACAATGATCCCCTTGTATGATTTGGATACTTTCTTGAAAATATCTTTTGTACCCACCTAAACTTTGATATAAAATTTGTTTTAACCTGTACGAATTTACATTTTGACTTTTTTTATTTTATTAGGCTATATAGAGACATGTTGATAATATGAAAATTTATTTATAATTTACATTTTTAGGTATATTTTGAAAAAGAAGCCACATCTCGATAAAAGGTGACTTATCAAAAAAAGACTAAGAGGCAAAAAAGTTTTAAAAGCACTGTGTTTAACTGATGGTACCACAACAATAGTTTAATTGGAACGTACACAAACATTTGGGGGGTTTCAAGGAACAAAACCCTTATACAATTTTTATGTAAATATATTAAAAAAGAAGCCGCATCTCGATAACAACTCGCTTATCGAAAAAATTCTAAGAGGCAAAAAAGTTTTAAAAATGTTGTGTTTAACTAATGGTACCACAATCATGAATAAATTGGAACGTAGACAAAAGTTTGGGGGGGGGGTATAAGGGAACAAAACCCCCATAAAATTTTTATGGTGTGGACAAAATTTTACTATAATTTTGTTTTAAAATGTTCTTGCCATAAGAATGATACATGCCCATTTTTAATAAAAAATCTCTAATAGTTTTTAATATATTGAAAAAAATCGATTTTGATTTTGTAACTTCAATGGGCTATAACTTTTTTTATGAGCACATTTGTACTAAGGTAAGTAAGGTTCAATCGAATTCTTTTTGACTCCAGAATGTGTGGTATAATTTATGACCAATCTTTTCGGGACACCCTGTATAATTGGTTTTATTTGCATTATAACTTAACCGAAATATTCGTTCAACTGCAAATTGCGATAATTTTAATAAAAACACGATTTTAATATTTTTTTTGTCTGTATGTTAAATTTCTAAACAACAGAAACATGAATTATTTAGTTTTCTTAGGCAGGCCGCACATCAAAGAAACATGAAACGTAAATCACGTTTCATGGAAATAAAACACTGCTAGACAAATAGACGTCCGGCCATTTATGAAACTTTCCGAAAATAAAAATGTGTTATGAGCATGAATCACACTCGTTTCATTGGTAGGCGAACTTCAAGATTTGTTTAGCCGTGTTTAATTTTCATGAAACGTGTTTTGCGTTTTATGTTTCATGTTTCATGTTTTTCGTTTCATGTTTCGTTGGTGTGCGACTTACCTTAAAGTGATACCTCAAAAACATAGGCCTTACCTACTTCGCACAGAACTGCACATAATATTGCCGGTTGCGGAGAAAGCCTTACCGGCTTCTGTGCTGGTCGGTTTTAAGGTCATAAAATAGTCATAGACCATTGACAAACGATCTCCTTTCACTCATTCGGCTCATAAACCGCGATTTTCCTTTTCAAAAATCTTTTCGTAATCTTTTTGAGAACCAGTTTTTTTTTGCTATAAAAGTTTTCTCTTTCTCGTTTCAGTTCAATCTCAAGTTCTTGTTCCAAAGTAAAATTCACGGGCTCCGGATTAGTTGGTCTATCTTCTTCCATTATCTCTTGCACTGATTCCACAGTTACTTGTTTATTTATAGTAATTAACAAATTTCTCATCTCTTGTCGCATTGCATTCTTTTTCGGCATGGGGAAGTACCTAACCAGGATTGTTCAGTTCTTCGTTATACTTTTTTTGATTTTGTAAATACATTAATGTACCTATAATCTCGTAGAAGTGCCGTTCCGTGATTCTGTTGCGTAGTGTTTCCGATAGATCGGCATTAAGGCTAGAGTCCTGGCTATTTAGTTTGTCTAAGACAAATTTCATTGTTGTGTCGGCCATTATCAAAGTGGATTCTACTCTGAACATAGCTTCTACAGCCGGTTAAAACTGGCGATTAACTCATTGATTACTGACCACTCGCCAGCATAGAATTTTATCGTAGAATCAATGTATATCAACGTTTATCTATGCAAACTTTTAAGCTATAGAAACTTTCCAGCATACTGAGCTACTGCCAGCGAGATAGAATGGCAAGTTGCCGACTCATGGCTTTGAATAAAGAGCCTAATGAAGACATTAAGTAACTTATTTCGAATTTCACACGTTTGCGGATCCGCGCTGCTTGCTGTCCAGCATGTAAAAAAAGTTCTGGATCCAGCTGGATTGCTGGATACTGGATCCAGCAATTGCAATCTCTAATTATATTTCAAATGAAAAAAACCACACAATTCGTTAACCTTTGAAAAAAAGGAAAAACAAACTAACAAAAAAGTTATTTCAACATTATTATTCAAGTTTTAAAATGCGAACAATTCGACAATTTTGAACATTTTTGAATAGTGCAAAGCGAAAACTCTCTCTCGTTTCGATCCTCGAATAGAACAAAGGCTCTGATCTGTCCTCTGTTAGTGATAACTACTAGTTACCGCGTGGTGAAAAGTACCGCGAAACTCTCTCTTGTGTTGACTCCCACAGGCAATAGACGTGCTAATAAATCTCTCTGGAATACCGCTTCCCGTCTAGTACCATGTGCTAAAATCGCGAATCGCTCTGATTCTCTCTATGAATAAACATTTTTTTCTCCTTCTTCCAAACCGCACCCAGCGACTCGTACATGTGCACACGCGAATAACAGACAGAAAAGATATTTTATCCCCGATCAACCACCACAATTGAAATAATAATTATATATACGGGTAAGCCTTTTTACGAACCTGATTGTTTGTAGAACATTTAATTACATCTTCTAATTGATATGAAACGTACCTATAATACAGTCCTAATAACTCTGAAATTATTTTAATAATTTCGAATATGTACATATTATATCTTAATTGTACAAATATACCAAAAAATGTAATAAAACATTTTAATATCAGAAAGTACTAGTAAACAAATATCTGTAGTCAAAATGGTTATTTATAAAACAGTTCGTGAAGTATGCTTTTTGCGCGCGCACGCGATGTTTAGAGCACGAGTGAAGCGAGTGCTATACAGGGTGTCCAGAAACTCTACCGACAAACGAAGACAGGAGATTCCTCAGATAATTTTAAGACAATTTAACCCAATTCACCTAGTTCGAAAATGCTTCCTAAGGGAGCTAGAGCTCTTTGAAGATGGCGCCCTGTAATTAGTTTTTCTTAAATACCTCCAGAACGCTTCTATTTAGAAAAACGAAAATTGGTATGCTTATTTACTTTCCAGAAGTGAATCGATTCCATCCATTGCGAATTTCTAATACCGGTCATAGGCGTCCGTTTTGGGTAAGGCAACGGTTATTTTATCGCATAACTTTTTTGTCTTCAACTTTTAAGCATTTTTGATACTGGATTATTAAATTGTGAGGTATTCTAGTACTAAAAGGTACTCTTACTTTAAGTCGGTAGGACACACCATTTTCTAGAAAAATCGATTTGAATGTTTTTAGCTTTGGGAATTTGAAAAAAAAATTGAAAACAATTTAAAAAAAGAGCGATGTATTTTACCAACTTAAAGCAAGAGTAACTTTTAGTACTCGAATATATCATAATTGAATAATCTAGTGTCAAAAATACTTAAAAATTAAAGACAATATAGTTATGGTATTAAATAACTGTTGACCTAACCAAAACGGACGTCTATGACCGGTACTAGAAATTCGCCGTTAATGAAATCGATTAATCTCTGGAATATAAATAAATGTACCAGTTTTCATCTTTCTAAATAGTTTTTTTTTTAATCTTTTTTTTTAATTCAAAGAACGAAAAATTTTCAAATCGATTTTTCTAGAAAACGGAGTACCCTATCGACTTAAAGTAAGAGTGCCTTTTAGTACAAGAATACCTCACAATTTAATAATTCAGAGTCAAAAATGCTTAAAAATTAAAGACAAAAAAGTTAGGCGATAAAATAACCGTTGCCCTACCCAAAACGGACGCCTATGACCCGTACTAGAAATTCGCAATGGGTGGAATAGATTCACTTCTGGAAAGTAAATAAGCATACCAATTTTCGTTTTTCTAAATAGAAGCGTTCTGGAGGTATTTAAGAAAAACTAATTACATGACGCCATCTTCAAAGAGCTCTAGCTCCCTTAGGAAGCATTTTCGGACTAGGTGAATTGGGTTAAATTGTCTTAAAATTATCTGAGGAATCTCCTGTCTTCGTTTGTCGGTAGAGTTTCTGGACACCCTGTATATCGCGTAAATGCGCAAAAAGTACTTCACGCAGTTTCATACAATATTTTATCTACGATAAACAAATAAAAAACTACAACTCTCCGTCACTGTTTCACATTCACTTCGTCACATTTCTATTCTACAATTTTTAAAACTTTGACATTTACAAATTTAAACTTCTTTCAAACCACAAAACTGTCAAAAGCTTTGTTGTAATTTATTGCCTCACATGTCATCACCATGACAACGTGAAAGTTAGGATATTTGATTATATGAAAGTGTGCCAAAAAAACAGTGCGAAAAAGTAAATCCCATTTAAAATACATTGTTACTTCACCCACACTTTAAACCCTTCACGCACTACTATTTATAATGACAGTTTTCACTAACTACAAACTTATACATAATATGAGGTATAGTAGATAAACATAATTTTCTAAATTTGAAAACAAAAATATAAGCACCAGTAGATACACGTGGTATATACCTACTTCTGACAATAATTCACAAAACTGATTCGTCAAATTGGATTTTAGTATTTCGTAGGAAGAAATAGACGAAGAGGCAGCGCCGAAAAATCTCTCTGAATTTACTAAACTAGCTTTTTCACAGTTGATTACCGTGATTGTGTAGAGAACATACTGCGGTCGGTCCAGCGAAACGTAGAACAGGTGGTACTGACAGCTTGTCAAAGTTGCTTACCTGCGGAGGTAACTAAATCCATTTACTAAGGCTGAAAATCAGTACACACATTCTAAATTGAATATAAATAAAAGTTATTATAGTCGGCCAGCTGTATGACGGGACAGAGCCGGTCTGTCGGCCCCAATGAATGTACAGGGTCGTTCACTATATTTTGACTACCCTCTAAACTGCTTTATTTACAGAATTGGAAAAGAATGTAAAATATAAAAGTTATTCGATTTTTTAATTATGATTTTTTGACATATATATCGTACTAGTGACGTCATTCATCTGGCCGTGATGACGTAATCGACTATTTTTTTAAATAAGAATAGGGGTCGTGTGCTAGCTCATTTGAAAGGTTATTCAATTCTCTATGCAGTAATATAAACATTAAGATCATTATTTATACAGGGTGTCCAACATTTTTTTTTGAATTATTTGTTAAACAATTAATTTAATTAAAAAAATATTTTTTGGGCACCCTGTATAAACAATCATATTAATGTTTATATTACTGAATAGGGAATTGAATAACCTTTCAAGTGAGCTAGCACACGGCCCCTATTCTCATTTAAAAAATAGTCGTTATGTCATCACGCCCAGATGGATGGCGTCGCTAGTACGATATATGTGTCAAAAAATCATAATTAAAAAATCGAACAACTTTTGTATTTCACATTTTTTTCTAATTCTGTAAATAAAGCAGTTTAGAGGGGGTCAAAATATAGTGAATGACCCTGTACATTCATTGGGGCCGACCGACCGGCTCTGTCCCATCATACAGCTGACCGACTATAATAACTTTTATTTATATTCAATTTAGAATGTGTGTACTGATTTTCAGCTTTAGTAAATGGATTTAATTACCTCCTCAGGTAAGCAACTTTGACAAGCTGTCAGTACCTCCTGTTCTACGTTTCGCTTGACCGACTGCAGTATGTTTCTCTACACAATCACAATAATTAATTGTGAAATAACTAGCTTTAGTAAATTCAGAGAAACTTTTCAGCGCTGCCTCTTGGACTAAAACTGTTGTGTCAGATTTTGTATATCAAGTAAAGACATAAAAGGGAATTAACCTCGGCGTCATCTATCTGAGAGAAAATGGAGCACAGATAGGATGAATCCTATTGAATTTTGATCAAATTCAACTTATTCGAATATGTCTAGGAGTATTGTTACTCTCACCAAATCATTGCAATTGAATAGATGTTCATGAACATCCGTTTAGTGTTCTAATACATTTTTGCAAACAAAATTTTTTTTAATACATATCTTTCAACAGTGACAAGGTGGAACAATTGTAGCTTCGATACCCATGAGATAATACACCTTTTCTATTTACTTCCCCAGATATTCCAGTTAAAAAATAGCGGGCAGCAATTTTTCGAATTTTAAATGCTTCTTTTCCTGGAGTGAACGATTTTTATGAATTGTGACTTTGAAAAGTACCAGTATATCTGCTACTTAATTGGCTCTCCATTTTTGCAAATGATTAATTAAAATCCAAAATTGTATTTATAGCCTCACGTTCCGGAAAGACGTGCATTCACCATGGATTTTATCGACGTCCGTTCTGGCGCGGTCTCACCACTGTTAGCAGACATATTCGAGCTATTCATCGACCGAATTGGGACAGAAGCAATAAATCAGAAATATCCCGCTGAATCAATTAACTCGATGGAATATCTGAATGCCCAAGAATTATCTATAAACCCAATCGACGGTCACAAAAGCCACGGATAACATTGTCTGAATAAGCGCATATTGCATTTGGAATCGCTGGATGAAGAGGTTCAGTTGAAATTCCTTCTGTTGGAACTAATTGCTAGTGGAATGATTCTAATAGAAATTTAGTACAAAGGGTCTCTAATGGACGTCGCTGCTAGCTACAAATATAAACAATCACAAATAAGTAACAACGTTACGACCAAGGTCTTTCATATTATTAACGTTGATAACGTTATTAACGTTGATATTATCGTCCTATATTTTGATACTTGAAAGTACTGGGTATTATCAGGTACCATCCGATATTTACAATAAGGAAATATTTCACGCAATATTTTATTACGACTGAAATTTGAATTATTAAACTCGATGTACTAAATGATGCACTAGAAAAAACAAAGGAAAAATAAGATACTGAATTAATTGGAGATTGTAACAGCCACATAGGAAAGGAAGATGAAGATATAATGGGACGGTTCGGAGAAGACGAAATTAGAAACGAAAATGGAAATCGGTTTACTAAAATATAGCGAGAATAAGATTTGGCCATAACCAACACAATATTTCAGTATAAAAAGATACACAGATACACATGGAAGGCACCTACAGTCCTTGGCCATATTATTATGACTACCTATGAATTTTTACAAAAAGGAACTATTCCACTAGGTACATTTTGTTTAAAATATGATTTTTAAAGGACCAGGCAACACTCCTTATGGAAAAGTGGTCCCGGTCAAATTTGATGAAAGTTTGGTCAATGATACTTCTTGATGTGTAGATTAAAAAAGTCCATGGCACCTGGGTCTGAATAACTACTATTCTCGAGTTACAGCCTTCTGAAGTTATTGGATTCGAGTGCTCGGTTTACGTTAATTGCACTAATTTACGGTCAAGTGAACAAAAATATTTATTATTAGAAGAAGAGAAACTCATGTTCTTCATGCATACTTGCGTGTTGTATATGAATTCGTGGTCAAAAATAGTTGGATTGTATTTTAGTCTTCAGAAAACATCCGAAAAGTCTTCAGAAAACTAAAGAAGTGCGGTATAAAATGTGCTGCTAGATCGATATAAGCATTATCATGTTTTCATGAATACTTCTCAGTTATGGAATACCAGCAAAACTGCAGTTCCGCCTTATCTTTAGAAAAATACTGAACAGTGGCGGATCTAGGAGGGATGGGGGTAATTTCACTCGTAACATGTTCCAGAATAATTAAAGAAAAAATTGTTGAAACATCAAAAAATACATTAGTTGACATGAAACTTGTCCCGCGTATCAGATATAAGACAGGTAGAGAACATGGACTTGATTTCAATACAAAAAAAAACAAAGTACCTGGTAGTTTGTAAATGCTAAATATTAATTAAAATTGTCTATGGAAAAATCGGGTTTAAATCATCTTCGACTATTCGTACATTAACATTTTGCTGATTTCGTTTAGATGCATCATACGTCGTGTTAACTAACGACCTGTCAGGATACTTAACATTGGGTTGATGTCTTGCAAAGCCATAGCACACTGGTGACATGAGCACAAGTACCTACAGTTCTCGCACCAGATTGACAGGTACAGTAGTACCTGTTAATCGGTTCTTCTACAGGCTCATCTTCATCATTATCTTCATCAACCGTATAGGAAATGAATACTTAGTGTTTTGTAGCTTGCCGAAACCTAGAAAATATTCGAACTCTTATGAATCCTGGTTCATCCATAATCTCATCAATTTGAAACTCTTTGTCATTTTCTCTTATTATTTTATCTTGTATGTAAGATGGTGCCAGTTTAATTTGATATATCCCAATCGTAAGGTCTTTTAGGTAGTCTAAGTCGAAAACAGGAAAGTTAGCAAAATCATGATTATGAAGCCTTCTCCATTGACCATTTCTTCTAATCAGATTATCAGTCTCAACTCTAGCTTGTACAACATTGGGAATTAGTAACCTCTCTAATAACTGTTCAGCTGCTTCAGCTGTAGCACCTTGCATGTGGATCGGTGGGTGATACTTATTTAATAGTGCACCAGCAATACGGTAAAAATCATTTAGTTTTTTTGCATGGTGCATATTTATAGGATTGGCAAAGAATTTAAAGACAGAGCGTAAATGACCATTTTTTCTTCCTTCTACAATCCATCGATTTTTCGTAATAATGCGTGAGTTATTAGCATCTTCAGTTAAAAGTTGCTTTTGTCCACGTGACAAAAGGACTGGCATCTTATGTTCGATACCTAGTAATTGTAAAAATGGTATACAATCTCGATATCCTCTGTCTACTAGGAGTATGTCTCCATTTTGGAACCAGTCTCTTAAATAATTTCCATCTCTGTTAAATTCATGTTGAAGAATGTTGGCATCATTATTGTACGAATCAGAAAAGTATGGTCCAAAAATCGATAAAATATAGCCATCAGGTGCTACAACTAATGTTGGTTTTAAAACATGTCTACTTTTATGCATTGAATAAGATTGTAGAAGTACCTGAAAACAGTTGCTTTTATGTAAGTAGGCCTATGTTGTATCTAATAATGCAATCAGTTTTGGTTCATTCGGATTCGGATTGTTAAAAATATTAGAGTAAACCGTTACATTTTTCTGAATGAATTGATTCCTTGGTATTGCTTGGTATTCCTGGTGGAATTATATATATATATTTTTATTCAACGTATACAAAATATCGTGGGCGTTCTGGGAAAATCCACTAACTCCATTTCAAAAGCTTGGAAGAATAAGGGCGAACTTACTATGATAATGTCATGGTAAGTTCGCCCTTACTGTTCCAAGCTTTTGAAATGGAGTTAGTGGATTTTCCCAGAACGCCCACGATATAATGTGCAATTTCTTCACGTTTGCCCCCCCCCCCTAAAAATTTTTATATGGGCGCTCGTGCTCTGGGCCTACGTCTTTTCGTCACACTATCCGCTCTTTGGTTATAAATGTGTTTTGATGGCTCCATCTCGTTCATTTTCTTTAAATAAAGTTTTTTCATTAATTCTGGAACATGTTACCGGTGGAATTACCCCTATCCCCCCTAGATCCGCCACTGTTTAGTAGCTTTCTAAAGATAAGGCGAAACTGCAGTTTTGCTGGTATTGCATAACTGAGAAGCATTCATGAAAACATGATAATGCTTATACCGATCTAGTAGGTAGCACATTTTATACCGCACTTCTTTAGTTTTCTGAAGACTTTTCGGAGGTTTTCTGAAGACTAAAATACGATCCAATTATTTTTGACCACGAATTCATATACAACACGCAAGTATGTATGAAGAACATGAGTTTCTCTCCTTCTAATAATAAATATTTTCGTTCACTTGGCCGTAAATTAGTGCACTTAAAGTAAACCTTGTACTCGAATCCAATAACTTCAGAAGGCTGTAACTCGAGAATAGTAGTTATTCAGACCCAGGTGCCATGGACTTTTTTAATCTACACATCAAGAAGTATTATTGACCAAACTTTCATCAAATTTGACCGGGACCACTTTTCTATAAGGAGTGTTGCCTAGTCCTTTAATTGTGTTATGTAATGTTAATGTTATACATTAACTATATACAGGGTGTTTCATTAACAATTGTCCATATCGTAACTGGAGAAACCTTAGCACAAAATACGAAGATTTAACCCAAAACACTTAAAATATTCTTCCTAACCGAGGTACAGAGTGTTTTATTACAGATGTTCTAAAATGATTTTAGCCCATGGTTAAAGCACCAAGTTTACACATGCTAGGGTACTTTAACTAGTCTTAAAAGATAGTTTTCCGCTGTTAACAGAGGCGTGCTGTAGGGATATATATAGTGCGTCCATCAAGTAACGCATAAATTCGTTATTTCGTAAACCTATTACTTTAAGGAAAATTCCCGAAACAGGTCGATTTTTATTTTTAACTTACGGTTTTTTGGCATATATATCATACTAGTGACGTCATCTATCTGGGCGTGATGACGTAAACGATGATTTTTTTAAATGAGAATAGGGGTCATATGATAGCTCATTTGACAGGGTATTCAATTCTCTATCCAATAAGATAAACATTAACATAATTATTTATACAGTGTGTTCATAAAACATTTTTTTACTTAAAATAAGTGAGACAAAAAGAAGAATATTATGTAATTATTTAATTCAAAATACATTTTACTACTGTCAGTAAACAGAAAAAAATTTTATTTGACAAATAAACATTAATTTTCGCTTAAACGAAATGTTCACACTGCCAAGCGACAGGTGGGTGGCAGCTTTAACATTGAATTTAAGCAAAAAACAATATTTATTTCTCAAATAAACATTTTTTTCCTGTTTTATGACAACAATAAAACGTATTTCGAATTAAATAAATTACGTACATTCTTCTTTTTGTCTCAATTATTTTAATTAAAAAAATGTTTTTTTGTACACCTTGTATAAATAATTAGGTTAATGTTTATATTAGTGAATAGAGAATTGAATACCCTTTTAAATGAGCTATCACATGACCCCTATTCTTATTTAAAAAATCATCGATTACGTCATCGCGCCCAGATGGATGACGTCACTAGTATGATATATATGCCAAAAAATCTGAATCTAAAAATAAAAATCGACCCGTTTCAGGATTTTTCATTTATGTCGCTGGTTTACGAAATAATGAATTTATGCGTTACTTTATGGACGCACTGTACTTCCTTTTTGCCCCTTTCCCCCTTTACAATCTACGCCACTGTCGTAATAATCATTTCAGCATGTTTTTTTGATTCTTCGTAACTTTTTACTTAAATATAATACTTAATCTCAATGCGATAGAGTAAGTAGTTTTCAAGTTATTTGCATTTTAATGTAATGGATTCAATAAGATTATGTATTTTAAACACATTATAATCTTATTGAATGTAGCTTAAAGTACACAGTCTTATGGAATCCATTATCTTTCAACGCAAATAACTTGAAAACTACTTACTTTATCGCAATGAAACAAAAGGACAATATTTATGTAAAAAGTAACAAGGAATCAAAAAACATGCTAAAATGATTATTACGATGGTGGCGTAGATTATGAGGGAGAAACAGGGGCGAAAATGAAGTATATATCCCTACAGCACGCCTCTGGTAACAACGGAAAACTATGTTTTAGGACTAGTTAAAGTACCCTAACATGTGTAAACTGTGTGTCAAGTTTGAACAAAAAATATTAAAAGGTGCTTGAACAATGGGCTAAAATCATTTTAGAATATTTGTAATAAAACACTCTGTATCTCGGTAAGGAAGAATATTTTATTTAAGTGTTTTGGGTTAAATCTTCGTATTTTGTGCTAAGGTTTCTCCAGTTACGATATGGACAATTGTTAATGAAACACCCTGTATATTGAATAATAAACACCAATAAAATATTTCAAAATATTATAAATTTATATATTTTTTAAAATTTTGTTGAGCTTCTGGTCTTAATCCTATAGAAAATGTTAGAGAGGTTTTATAACGAGAAATTTCTAAAGAAAAGGTCACCAACAAAATTGTTTTGATTGAAGGACTAACATAAATATCATGGGAACCACAATGACAAATTGAAGCAAAGTGAATTTAACTGCATTCAAAGTATGAAAAGATGGATACATAAGGTAATCAAAGCTAAAACAAAATATTAAAAAAATATAAATATGTGATATTTTTAAATATTTTATTGCTTGTTTATTATTAGATATACATTTAATAACAAACAGCAATAAACCATTTGAAAATAACACATATTTGTATTTTCTTAATATTTTGTTGAGTCCCCTTTAACTTTTATTAGCGCTAGTACCCGTCCTGGCATAGTTTGAATGCAATTAAATTCACTTTGTTTCAATTCGTCATTGTCGTTTCAATGATATATTAGTTCTTCAATCAAAACAATTTTGTTTGCAAGAACTTTGTAGGTGGTATTTAGGTTAATCCTCGGTACTTAATACATTATTTTTGTGGATTGCTACAATAACCCTTCTTTCCATCTCCATCTATCTGGCATTGTTTTTTCTCGCCAAATGTCTTGAATTATCTTGTGTATAGAACTGTACAATGCTTATCCTCCGTGTTTTAAGCACTCTGTGGGTATACCACCGCTACCTGGTGCCATATTATTTATTTGCCTGGGTTATTTCTTCGTATATCTGGTATTGGTCATCTATTTCAGCTGCATGTATTCCTATGTTTGATATATTTCTGCTAGATTGATGGTTTTACAGTTGATAGTAGTTTTCCTTTCAGGTTTTTAGGATTTCCTTGTCATCAGTAATAAGCTGCCCATTGTCGTTTTGAAGAAACTTTCCTGTTCTTGCATAATCCAGTCATAGGAAAATAAAGGGTACCCCCCGTTAAGATAGGCAAAATGCCCTCACTCTCAGAATTCAATTTGTTTAATTTTTTTACGTTCTGTGCAATTAAAAAATGGGATAACGCGGATTTTTAGCTCGCCACCGCCCTTACTCCTCCCCCCACAGCCAAAAACGTAGATTTTTAGATTTAATTTTTTTTTAGTTGGGTTGCAATTGATTCAAAAATTTCAAAAAATTTACACGTATAGCTGAGGCTTTTACAAAACATGTCCATTTTTTATAGACCCTTAGATCGAGTGTACATAACCTCAAATTTTTTTTAAACTTTTTTAAAACCTATAACTTTTTTTTGGAGGGGGCTGCAGGTCCAATTTTCTTTGGATTTTGTGTATTCTATCAAAAGCTATCTCTCTGATTTTTTTCAGATTTTTTCGGCAGGTGCGCCATCTTGAAAAATCCGGAAAACTGTTTTTTTAGGGGGTTTTTAGGGATTTTCTCCATTTTATAGACTGCAACATAGATCAACTCAAGGTTTTGTTAATAGATTATGTATAATTTGAAATAAATGAGTATTTTGGGATTATCAAAAATTGGGCAAAACACCTTTAAACCCCCCAAAAACCATGTTTTTTTAAGTTATGTAAGGGTTTATGCGGGCTTAATGATATTTTTTGAGATCGATACAGCCTGAATATTTTTTTTCATTTTTTTACGTTACATGTGATTAAAAAATAAGACTAATAGCATTTTTAGCCCACCACCCCTTTCCCCTGCCCCCACAAAAACGTCAATTTTTCTATTTTTTTTTTGTTTAAAGTTGCAATTAATTTAAAATTTTTATGAGGCTTCTACAAAACATACCTATTTTTATAGACCCGTGTAGGTCGAGTGTACAATACATATAACCTAATTCCTTTTTTATTTTTTTTAAAACGTATTTTGACTTCCAATCGATATTTTTTTAAAACTTCCAATGAATATTGTACATCTCTCTCTCGCGGACGGCCGCTTGAATACATGCTTAGCGCTCATTTTTAATTATTTAAAATAATAATTAGTAATAAAATAATGACAAAAATTTCTTTAGGCTATTGCAGGGGGGGCTTTAAACTTTGAGTTGGTCACTTTATGACTTTCATAATAATAATTTTTAATCGAGTTATTAAGCCTTGCAAATGGCCATTTTCGCGATTTTCAAATTTGAAATTGCATGTAACTCGACAACAGTCAATTTTATAGAAAAATCACAAGATACCTTTTTTGCTCAGCTTGATCCAGAGAATCTAAAACAAATTTGTCCGAAGGGAAAAAATTGATTTTTTGAATTCGTTTAAAAAAATTTAACAACTTTCCGACCGCAGTACTTCCTGGCACCTTGTGGATTTGTTATAAGGACCTGTTTTTGAGTAAGTTTGTGCAAAAAATTAATCGGAATAATTTACCTAACGAGATAAGCATACAGCGTGGACTATTTGCATTATGAGCATATTAAATTTTAAATCTTGTTCTGAAGCTATTTCTTTGTAGCATTTTTGTAATTAACTATTCTAAATGGGAAATAAGCCATAATTTACCTAAAAAATTATTTTATTTTCCATCTGTAACGCGATAGAGGGAATTCGATAATCTGTGACGCACTGAAAAAATGGTTTAGGACGATCTATATAAATAAGTCAGATTAAATTAAATTATTAGAAGATTTTTTTACCAAGCAACATTTTTGTTTAATTTATTAATATTTTGTATTTTGACCACGACGTCGTTGGTGGACGTCGAAACGTTAATAAAATCATTTTTTAGTTAAATTGTGGCTTATTTCGCATTTAGAATAGTTGGTAATTATTAAATTATAAATTACAAAAAAATTCACACGCACAGCTGAGGCTTTTACAGAACATCTATTTTTATGGACCCGAAGGTCGAGTGTACATATTATAACCTCATTTTTTTTTTGTTTTTTAATAGGTACGTATAACTTCTTTTGGCAATGGCTGCTAATTTTTTTTGTGTTTAGTGTATTTTACAAACCATCTACGTTTGGCTCATAATGCAAATAGTCCACGTTGTATGCTTGTCCCGTTAGGTAAATTATTCCGATTAATTTTTTGCACAAACTTACTCAAAAACAGGTCCTTATAACAAATTCACAAGGTGCCAGGCAGTACCGCGGTCGGAAAGTTGTTTTAAACGAATTCAAAAAATCAATTTTTTCACTTCGGACAAATTTGTTTTAGATTCTCTGGATCAAGCTGAGCAAAAAAGGTATCTTTTGATTTTTCTATAAAATTGACTGTTGTCGAGTTACATGCAATTTCAAATTTGAAAAACGCCAAAATGGCCATTTTCAAGGCTTAATAACTCGATTAAAAATTATTATTATGAAAGTCATAAAGTGACCAACTCAAAGTTTAAAGCCCCCCCTGCAATAGCATAAAGAAATTTTTCTCATTATTTTATTACTATTATTTTTAATAATTAAAAATGAGCGCTAAGCATGTATTGAAGCTGCCGTCCGCGAGAGAGAGAGAGAGATGTACAATATATTCATTGAAAGTTTTAAAAAAATATCGATTGGAAGTCAAAAATACGTTTTAAAAAAATAAAAAAGGAATTTTGAGGTTATATGTATTGTACACTCGACCTACACGGGTCTATAATAATGAGTATGTTTTGTAGAAGCCTCATAAAATTTTTAAATTAATTGCAACTTTAAACAAAAAAAAAAAAAATAGAAAAATTGACGTTTTTGTGGGGGCAGGGGGAGGGGGTGGTGGGCTAAAAATGCTATAAGTCTTATTTTTTAATCACATATAACGTAAAAAAATGAAAAAAATATTCAGGCTGTATCGATCTAAAAAAATATCATTAAGCCCGCAAAAACCCTTACATAACTTAAAAAAAACATGGTTTTTGGGGGGTTTAAAGGTGTTTTGCCCAATTTTTGATAATCCTAAAATACTCATTTATTTCAAATTATACATAATCTATTAACAAAACCTTGAGTTGATCTATGTTGCAGTCTATAAAATGGAGAAAATCCCTAAAAACCCCCTAAAAAAACAGTTTTCCGGATTTTTCAAGATGGCGCACCTGCCGAAACAATCTGAAAAAAATCAGAGAGATAGATTTTGATAGAATACACAAAATCCAAAGAAAATTGGACCTGCAGCCCCCTCCAAAAAAAGTTATAGGTTTTAAAAAAGTTTAAAAAAAATTTGAGGTTATGTACACTCGATATAAGGGTCTATAAAAAATGGACATATTTTGTAAAAGCCTCAGCTACACGTGTGAATTTTTTGAAATTTTTAAATCAATTGCAACCCAACTAAAAAAAATTAAATCTAAAAATCTACGTTTTTGGTTGTGGGGGAGGAGTAAGGGGGGTGGCGAGCTAAAAGCCGCGTTATCCCATTTTTTAATTGCACAGAACTTAAAAAAATTTAAAAAATTGAATTCTACGAGTGAGGGCATTTTGCCTATCTTAACGGGGGGTACCCTTTAAAATCCTTTACTGGAATATTTTTAATATTTGAATCGTTTAAAATAAATTATGTTTCTTTATACGATAAATGCTCAACCAACTCGGTAATTCCTTTTTGATAAACTTCAATTTTATAACGAACGAACGGCAGGAGAGCGTTCCTTTGGCGATTACTGGCCGCTCAATTACTTGCGGGAGAGCACGTAGGATCCAGCCGGTAAATAACTGCATACGTGCATCAAAAGGACTTAAACGAACGCTTTCACCAATAGACTGAACTAAAGCCGAGTAATCTGATTGCCTGTCGTGAAGAGATTATTGTTCCTAGGATAGAAGGGAAAATAGCGAGTGGAGTGCCAGACAACTGACCGAAATATTGCCGAGGAAATAGGATAGTAGTTAATTGGATGCTTAATTTGAATGGGTGGATATGGTAAACAAGAATTTATTAGATAAGTTAAAGTAGTCTATTGGTAAAATCGTAACTACATTAGTGAGACTTAACTTCAGCCACACATCAGAACATAATAATGTTTAAGAAAGTAGAATTATTTACAGATTGACCATTATATCCGGTTTAAATTTTGGCTAAATTCTGGTAATCAGGCAAGAAGCAGTAATTGGATACATGCAATGACATAAAAAACACCATCCTGTATTGCAGTGTTTGTAAAAGGGGTGAATTTGTTCGGTCAGGGCTGATTTATTATTATTGTTTATTCAGGCCTTAAGATTCCATCAATATTTTTAATTTTTTACTTTTTTTGTGTTTATACGAATATCAAACACATACTTGGTTAACTTTAGGACTCGTTTTATTGTTTCTTTGTTGCGAAAGTAAACATTTCTAGCTTAGGAGTACTGGCGCCCATTCTTACATGTGATTTCGGCCAAAATAATTCCGTCCCACTCTGCTGCTTGAGAGTGTTCAGCTAGCCGGATAGATCCCTGTTTCTCCCCTACTTGCTGTTAGTGGCTTGTAGGGTGGGGTGACAATACTGGTTTATTAACTGAACACATAGAATATAAGTTGCTGCAGTATTACATAATATATTGTAGATTGATTGACTGAAAATCAGCCAAACACAAACAAACACACATATGAACACTTCACCATGCTCAGTGGGCATGGCTACACCACAACTGCCTCTTTATATGGTTAGATTTGTGCATTTTCGTGTCTGATGGTATTTACTCCCAACTCAAGGAAACCAAATGGGCAGCGAGATAAGAGCAAGAAGAGATCGCTCAGAAGAGACCTTAGAAATGAGTACCTCGTTTGAGTGCTCAGAACAGAGCTGAGATCTTTTTCTTGCAGTACTGTCTCCTATCTCAGGTTGGCTACCATCACAGCAATTTTAACTTTGTTAGCTGCAGCTCTGAACAATTGTATTGAACTGCACCCGTACCAATCCCTTAAATTTCGCAACCAGGAAATCATTCTACGTCCCACATTTCTCTTTCCCGAGATTTTTCCTTGGATTATGAGCCTTAGCGATTAATACTTTTCCCCTCTCATTATGTGGCCTACATATTCCAGTTTTTTAGTTTATATTGTTTTTATGACTTCGCATTCCTTCCCCATCTTCAGCAAAACATCTTGATTTGTTACTCTATCTGTCCATGGTATTTTACATATATTCTCCTGTAGCACCACATCTCGAATGCCTCAATGTTTTTGATGTTTATCTTTTACAGTGTCCAAGCTTTCATGCTGTACAACAGTACGGAGAAAACATAGCACCTTAACATTCTCGTTCTTAATTTCAAAATTATGTCCCGACAGCATAGGAACGGCGGCATCTTGATAAATGATTGTCTCGCTATTTCTATTCGCCTCTTAGTTGCTCTTGTCTGATCATTAGTATCAGAGCTGATAACTGAGTGCTTAAATGTCGGTTGCTCCTACTGAGTCATGAAATAAACAAAAACAACACAAACAGAGCGACCAACTTGCTAAAAACCAAGGATAAAAAAGGCCTAGATGGAATGCTATCACTCCCCCACTCATAACAAGAAGCACCTTAAAAAGCTATGAACTCGAACTAGCAGCAATGCCAAAAACTCATTCAAGATAATAATAGTGTAGACACTATCCTCAAACTCCACTAATATCAGGCTGATTAAATTTTTTCTTCAACAAATTAGAATCAATAGTGGATGAATTATTATTGGGGTAGGAAATAAGAAAGAAACTATTTTATTGAAAAATTATAGACGTCTAATCCGTTTCAATGTATATATTTCATATAATATGTCTGCAACTAAGTCAACTCTAAATTAACTAAATACAGTATCGTGTATATTAAATACTGTTTTTCTACAAACGTGTTACAAATGCAATTTTTAGCACTCCATGGGAGCCTTAAAAATGTCACTTTAAAGCACTGGGTGCTAAGGCACTGCAAATAAATTTGGACAAATTTTATTTTTTACTTATACGTAGCACAGATTTGGTCATCGAATAATTCGACCACAAAGATGATGCCTTCCACACCTTTACTTTCTCCTCAAATTACGCCAGAAATACATTTACAGTATATTTTCCAGAAACGCCTGTCGCTTCACACCATTTCCCAAACTTTATAAGCGATATCATATTGCATTCTGGATTTCCTCGGCAACAAATCCAGGATAGCTGGACTGGCCGCTACCTATATATCTTGAAATTGATCTTTTTCTACGATATTTTCTTGCATTTTAACAAAAAATTCACAACCTCGTTTTAAAAAACTAACAGACGTCTGACAGATGCTTCAAAACTTTCGTAAACAATTAAGTCAACAATGGTAGCTAAGGTCCGTAATATACGATGCAATTTAAAACTATCTCCTTTTAATGTATTAAAGGTTTTTTAAAATTTAATTTAAACTGTATTATTGCATTTTTAACACGTTTGTAGAAAAAATATTGTATGATATACGTGTTAAAAGTACATTTTTAAGGCACTTTAAAAGTACACTTTTAAGCACTATGCGTGCCTTAAAATTGTACTTTTAACACTTATATCATAAAAAACTATTAATCTGTGTAATACTTTATTCCCAGAGTTTTATCGTTAGTTTGTGCATGCATTTTTTAGAAATGCGTTAAACGTATACTTGAAATATCATTTCTATAGGTTGCATTTATTTATGTTACCTTTTTAAAAAAGAAAGATTACCACAGTTTATTTCCAACCTTTTCACCTTATGAATAGAGTTCCGCTGTACTGCATTTGAGCCGCAATTTGGTTCGTTGGGCCGCAAGGCGTTTATTAGTCGGAAATTTATACCGCGTGCTTTGCTAACATACTTTAACGTTTATATTTTTGACGTTGTTTATATAAATAGGACGTTAGGTAAAACAAAAAAATACAAAAAAATATTCTTCTAGAGGCTGCTATAATTTTGTTTAAATGAAAGACCATCTTCTTCTTTAGGTGCCGTGTCTGTATTCAGAAGTTGGCCGTCATCATGTTTACAATTTCCTGAAACTTTTCTCTATCGACTGCTGCGCGAAATAATTCTTCTACTGTAGAACCACACCATTGTCTAATATTATGCAGCCATGAAAATTTCTTTTGACCAATCCATCTCTTTACCTTCATTTTTCCTTCTATTAGAAAACGAAGTAGATGGTATTTATGATCCTCCAATTATATTGCCGAAGTATTCTGTTTTTCTCCTCTTTATGATGTTTATAAGTAGACGTTCTGAATTCATTATTTTTAGAACATATTCATTGGAAGTTTGCGAAACCCACGATATCTTTAGGATTTACCACCAGAATTCGAATGATTCTAATTTATTTAGCATTGTGGTTTTTAACTCCATATCTCACAACCATAAAATAGAATAGACCACACATAAAATTTCAGGACCTTCTTGCTTCTTCTTCTTCTTCTGATTCATCGAAAGGTTTCTGTTACATAAAACTGGTCATAAAAGCCTTACGTGATATTTCGATCCTGGATATTAGCTTTTCATCAGTCACAATTTACATTTAACCAGCTGCCAAGGTATTTACATAAAATGAGAAAAGGCAGTTTTTGTTTTTATTTGATTTTGTATTCTCTCTCTCTTTTTCATCTATACTCAGATTTTTGAGTATTTGATACTGTCTTACGGTCCTTTTCCTAGACGAAAAGAAAGTAGATACGTGACCATGTCCTTTCTGCTTGGTTCTATATTCGTCGTCTCCGTGCTTATAAAGCCGGAGATACGGGATGCAACAATGAAAGCAGTTTCTTAACGAAAAGTCAGCTTTAAAATATTGTGTATTCTTTTTATTTCAGTTATTTTAATTGTTTAATTGTAGTAAACTTTGTATCTCGGACTTTTCGTCTTCCTCTTTGTATTTAAAATGGTTTACCCGTTCTATCTCCCCTCCATTAAGAGAAACCAGATCTTGATCTATATTATTCTTTCCAACTGGCATTCACTTTTTCTTTGAAATATTGATTTTTGCCTCTCCAATAACTATATTGATTTTTGCCTCTCCGATTCACCGACTAGATGTAAGAATGTCTGGAGATCTTGTAAATTTTCTGCAAGAATTGCTGTATCGTCAGCTTATTTATTATTATTGATTACTTCTCAACATGATAACAACAACGAAAGAACAACAATTGTAATTCTTAAATACTAGTAGGTAATAATTTTTTTTATTTAACCCAGATATTACTGAAACTTTTATTGTTAACATTTTGAATTAATTTCGAATTTTCATGGAAATTATAGCATATGGAACCAAAAAACACAATCATATATTTTTTTATGACGATACCTGTCAAGTTTTGACATGTTCTTTTAAAAGGACGGTAGTAATATACGGTACCAGATATCATATATATTTTATTAGTATCAATTTACAAAGAATGAAAGGATTTAAAACAAAATTTTGGATGTAAAGGTATTTTGCACTTTTCACACAAAAACTGGACTTTTTTGTGACAATATCCACATCGCGATTGCTTTTCTTGATAAAGAACCAAGTGGTTAATACCGTCATATCTTGAATTGGCTACCGAATTCGAATTCCGCTTAGAAGGTCCGCGTTTTGTTTCTTTTTTAAAAGTTTCCAAAATATTAGTTGCAATAGATCTTCTAAATTCAAGTTTATCCAGTTTACCGTCTTGAGTTTTGTGAATCTGCCACGCATTTTGAATAGCCATATCAACGCAATGAGCAAAAAGGGGAAATACCATTTCTTTCCTCTTATGGACACTCGATATAAACTGATGTTCTGGTCACTGCGATCAACGCCGCCCATGAAATTGTTGTATATTCTAACAATATTTGGTTGATGAACTTGAATATGTTTTTTCTCTGCTTGTGAAAATCTCTTTACAGAGAAGCAAGGCATTACTGGTACAAAATTGGAAGCAATAGAAACGATATTATTATCATGCCAGCGGCAAACCACTATTCCTGTATTTTTATCAGGACGATACTCGTATTTACCACGTTCAGTTTTTTTCATAATAGATGAACAGGGTAAAGGGCATTTCATGGTGCGATTTTCCCTTACAGTGCCTGTACCAAATATGCCTCTTTGTTTTAGCTCATGCAGTAAATGAATAGAAGTAAAATAATTATCAAAAATAAGATGGAATCGCCTTTGAGGCCATACTTCATTCAATCTGTCTGCATAGGATAGAACTACTGATGCACCCAATCCAAGGACTTTATATTGTTCAGGTATTGTAGTGGAATTACCTTGGTAAGGAGAAAACCAAACTATGTATCCCAGACGAAGGGCTCCTACCCACATTTTGTACCCCCAACGGATTGGTTTTCCCCTGATGAATTGTTTTGTGGGATGGCGACCAAAATACGGAACCATTGCCTCATCTATGCTGTGATGTTGTTCTAAAGGGGAAAATTGTATAAATTTTTTGTTTATTACGTCGAACAGGGGTCGCATCTTGGCAAATCTATCAAATTTATCTAATGACAAGTTATTGCAAACATGCAAAACTTTCATTATGTGGGAAAATCTATCCCTAGATATAGCAGCTACCACCATTGCGTTGTGCGAATTGTCACGATTTTCCCAGTACATGTACCTTTTCGGCACAACCACATAACCACTCAATACAAGAACGCCTATAAAACATCGAATCTCATTTTGAGTAATGTCGTTCAAAAGATTTCTTTGTCCTGCGTAGATGTTAGTGTATTCGGTAACCAAATTGATGACTTCATCATCAAAAAACAAATTGAAAATTTCCATCGGCGACTGAGTCATTTTCGGTCCAAATTGAGTTTTCCAGTAAGTACAATCAGGGTGTTGATACAAGTCTCCTTGAATCCAGTGTGCAGATATTCTCTTCTCTAATTGATGGGGCAGCTTTTCCTTGGAAAGAAACAAAGCCAATGGTATATTGTCATCATCCGAATCTTCTTCTGGTAGGCTGGAATTCACAGAATCTTGTGGTAATTCAGTCGCGTTGTCAAAAACAAGTTCTACATCGTTTCTCAACTGACTACCCGGTAAATTATTTATTGTAGTTAGTTCTTCATCGCCGGAGTCGCAATCGGTGACATCATCATTGGCATTTTCTGGGGGAAATATGATCAAACCATCTGGAGGGACTGGGATTTCATCAGAATCAAGCTCTTCTAATAGCTCATGCAATTTGAGAGGCCTCCTGAAACAATACGCACGTTGGTAGTACTAATTACTACCGTCCTTTTAAAAGAACAAAATGAAATCCCAAGCGGCGAGCCTTTGAAACAACGTGACAACTATTCGAGCCAAGAATATACGTACATAAGTCCCTATTATACAATAATCCACATGCCAATGCCGTGAAATAACAGTTTTTTAATTCTAGACTTACCTCCAATTATAAGCATCCATTTTGTAGTCCAAAACCTGGCAATTTACACAGATAACCTCACAATTACAGCATGTGCGCGCACTAAAATCGTTAAAACTTGTCGAATGCTGGCTCTTGAAAACACTCCATCTAGAGCCATCTATCAGTTGGTAGCTGTACTAACCTAAATTACGCATAATTTACACTGCCTTTTAAAAGGACGGTAGTAATATCTGGGTTAAATTAAAATGCCTGTGATATCTATAATCATTACCGATTGTTTTTTACAGCAATTCGCCTTGTTGATTTGCTCTCTGCGGTTTAGGATATCTTTCCTAAGATGTCCTATAATTCTGGCATTCCTTCTTATCTAATGTTTATTAGTGACCATTACATGTGATGTAGTGGTCAACTAATGGCCTAATAATTCTTCATATATTTTCTTTGTTTGGTTCACATTTTCCATCACTATCTATTATTACCGCTTTCAAAGCATAGCATCATTATTTGATTGAAATCCACTTCGTCTAACAGCAGCACTCAAGCTAATATTTGCTCAAAGTAACCACCTCCACAATTAGCTACCACTGATTATACATATTACCTCCATTAGCTACCACTGATTATATTCGCACATAATCCGGTACGTAAGGCAATGTTATATTTTCAACGTGATCAGGAATATAGGAATTTTCAATACACCAGGATTTAATCTACATTTGCTTCTTTTGACATCATAACTCTGGATGGGTCTTTGCGTGCCTGACTGTATCCTTCTATTCCGATCTCTCTTGTGCCCTTCTCCTCCATTGTCTTATATTCATGGTTTTCAGGTGGTCTTCCACGTCATCTAACCATCTCGTTTTTTCTTCCTATCAGCATTCATTGTAATTTTTTTTCAGTTTTTTCATGTTCTTTTCTCTGGACATGTCCGAATCATGACAGTCTTGGACTTTTCACAAATCTTATAATATCATACTCTCTATTAAATTCATTAACCTCGTCATTTCTACTGATTCTCCATGTGTCGTCTTCCTCTTGTGCCGCACCGGGCCACTATACTTTCCTCGGTATTTTTCTCTCAAATGTCCTGAGTTGGGATTCATCTTTTTTAAAGTGAATATTTCTTATCCCTCGGTATGAAATTTTGACGGGACTAAAATCGTATTTAGTATCACTCGAAAATCGTGATGCATGTAGTAACCTTGCAGTCTACCGTAATGTATATATCTATATATGTACATATTTTAACTTTATTAGTACCTACACTAAGTACAGATCCCGAAGTTTCTATTGTTTGACTGGTTTTAGGGTAATTTCAAATATAGATCCTGAATTTTAAATTATTGACCGAGGTTGGGGTGTTTTCTTCCCTGTAGGGGTGATTTCTACAATTTTTTTAGAAAAATATGGTGCGGCACATGATTTTATATTAAAACTAAATATTTATAGTTTCCGAATTTTCTGTTCATGGTTGGCTTCGGGGTGGTTTTAATCCTTTAGCTAATGACCTATGAATTCTTCACTTATTTTTTTTTATTTGGTTCACATTTTCCATTACTATCTATTATTACCGCTTTCAAAGCATAGCATCATTATTTGATTGAAATCCACTTCGTCTAACAACAGCACTCAAGCTAATATTTGCTAAAATAAGCACCTCCACACTCCACAATCCTTCTCCATTAGCTACCACTGATTATACCCCCACATAATCCGGTGCGTAAGGCAATGTTATATTTGCCTCGGTTGCCTCGCTAATACTCTGTATATTCTCAACGTGGTCAGGAATTTTCAATACGGCAGGATTTAATCTACTTTGGGGTATTAGTCGACTTTCGGTTTTAGGCGTTGTTTGCTTTTCGTACATAATTTAATAGCTCAGTAAACTTTTCTACATCCTACAATGATTACGAATTCTCTTTTGCAGAAATTCATTAATTGTTCCTCTAGAGAACATTTTTAAATGTGGCCCTCTCATACACTGCCGAGCATAAAATTAGGCTCACCCATTTAATTTGAATTTATTTTAGAAATTATTGTTCTTTTTTACCTATTTTTTGTTATAACATAGTTTACTAAAATGGATAGGGTTACCATAATTTATTAAGGCCAAATCCGGACAGGGATAGTCCAAGGGGTCGTAGAAATTTTAAAATGTTGCTACCTCTACATTGTACATATATGCGAAATGAATATAGCACAATTAAAAATACAGGTGTTTTGCTACAATATCCAATTAACATCGAAAATCTCTGCCAGTTTAAAATATATACACCTATGTTTTAACATACTTTAGACCTAAAAAATAATTTACTTTAGACAAACTAGGTGCTGCGTAGAATGAAATTTCCCACCGTTGGGCGAAGTGTTTTCCTTTTTTTTTAGTAAAGAAAAAATCCGGACATTTCTCATATCCGAACGCCAATCCGGACATGTCTGTCAAATCCGAACGTATGGTAACAACCCTACTAATGGTTTGTCCCAAAAAATTGTTGTTGCTGTTTCGATAAGCGTTTGATATATGAGATAAAAAGGACCACTTACCCTAATTCCTAAGAACCATTATCAGCATAGTGAGCATAGCTTTTGTTTCTGTGGTTTTAACGTCAATTATAAATTGTTTGTGTGGTGTTGTGACTGTCAATGTATTGTAATTAGCATGGCATTGTGGCGGCAAAAATTAGCGGCAAGAACAATTTGATGAACCTCAATAAAAAAGAGATCAAAACGGTCATTGAAATGGTGACTGGACATTGCCGTTTAAGAAACCACCTATATAAAACTATAGGCCTGGAACAGCGCACTAAAAAAAGTTTATTAATAGCAAGCTGAAAATTTGTTAATAGCTTAACGGTGTCTAGTCGGACAAACTTTGATGTACGGGAACACTGAAACAGGGGAATTTTTAATTGTGGAACAGGTTAAAAATTTGGAACATCAGACTACGAAAACGTCCCATGTATTTTGTCGGAGAGAACTTTCAATTGATTTATTACCCTTTCATTAAACTCTCATGTATAAAGCAGACTGCTATTTACCACCAACAAAATTTCTGTCATTTGATATATTCTACGTGTCTGACTTATTAAAATACCCAACATATCTATCGGACAAACATTTTTTCATATATTATATAAAGTTTGCTATTGAACAAACTTAAAACAACCTGCTAGTTTTCACAATCATAAACTTGTCGGGATGTCACGTTCCACAATTACACTTCCCCTGTACCAGTGTTCCCATACATCTAAGTTTGTCCGACTAGACACCCTTAAGCTATTAACAAATTTTCAGCTTGCTATTATTCAACGTTTTTTTTTGGTAAGCTGGATCCAGACCTAGTAGGTAAGGTGAATGAACCATGGTAGAGAAAGGACAGAGTGGAAGAAGAGACATTATGCTATGCCATTGTATGGTACTAAGTGATGTGAGGTAGGAATTCACCGGTCAACTGAGGTTTAAACCAGAGGAGATCCTCAAACTACCAATAAGAAAACTGTTGGCCTTTGATGAGACTACAGACCTTCTTAAAGTTTAAGGAGAAACAAGTGCCAGAGACTGAAGAATCTCGCATGATTTAAGAAGAAGAAAGAAGAAGACCTCCCCTCTATATGTTAGAATAATAAAATTTTGGGTAGCTCGCTATGCAAGGTTAGTAGTCCAATGAATCTCATGGAATTTTGAGAACCAAGGTAGATTTCCTTGAAAATTTGGATTTGGGTATCTAGTATTTATCAACCTTGGTCAAAATCTACCCTACCCGAAGCGCGCTTTTACCCTGGGGGTGAAAACAACCCCATCAAGGGGATGAAAATTTTTTCAATCAAAATAACTATGGAAGTCAATAGACTGACGAATTCTAAGTAAATTTTGTTCTATAAAATTTTTTTTGCAAAGTTGATACTTTCCAAGTTATTTAGCGATAGAAACTATGCATTTTTCATTGAAAAAACTCACGTTGTATAACCATTTTTTATGAATAACTTAAAAATTTTAATTTTATAGAAAAAATCATTAAAAACGAAATTGTAGGTAATAAAATAATAAAGATATTAGCGTCATAAAGACATATGTAAACCCAATGGCGACCGAGTTGTTGCTCTTTAAAAATGGTTATTTTCGAAGAACCTCGAAATGAAGAACTTTCAATTTCCAATTACTCGAATGTGGTGCAGGTTTTTAAGAAAACTTAAGAGACATCTTTTTAAGTTCATTAAAAAATATTTCAAATGAGCTTCGATAAAAGTTTTTTGCATGAGAACTGACTGACTTATGACGAAAATAATGCGCTCTTTCCTTTTTGTCTTTTTGAAATGTAACAATTAAACCCTTGTCGTTACAATCATAATAAAAAATAATATCTTTTCGCTTGAAATTAACTTTATTTAGGTATAATTGATACGATTCATGTAATTTGACTGGTTTGGAATGTTTAGTTTAGAAAAAATAGTTGTTTAAATCGAACATGACATTTTTATAATTTAAAAAAAGTGTATTTTCTTAAATAAACCTAGAAGTATACATAATATAAAAAAATATTTCCAATATTAATTGTAGAATTTTTATTACTGAAAATTTTAATTTGTTTTTTATTTTTGTATCATGAATATTAAAGGAGATGTGGCCGTTCAAAGTTTTGCATTCATGCATTAATTGCGGCTTACCCAACCCCTTTGCACGCATACCTTTTCAAAAATGGAGGTCGCAAATATATTTAATTAATATTACGTTAAAGCACTCGAAAATCTCTACAAAGTACGTTTTTTTTTAAAGTTTGTTGCTCACAAAATGAAAGAGTTATCGTCGAAAAACCAACTGACTTTTTTTGGAATTGGGAAGCTCGAATATTGGAGCATTAGAAACGGTCGAATATTTCGCGAAATGAAGATTAGATCGAAAAATAAGTGTTAAATAATTTTCAAAAATCTATCGACTGATACCAAACATGACCCCCACTCCACCCCCTGGGGTGAGGTGGGGGGTTAATTTGAAATATTAAATAGAAACCTTCAGTTTTTATTGCAGATTTGGATTACTTACCTAAAAGTAAGCAAATGTATGATAAAATCTATATTTTTTCATTATTTTTGCAATAAGGGGTAGTTTTCACCCTTAAAAATGAAAATCCCGGTCCAGCATAGGGTAGGTCTTAAAGAAGAGCGTCAGCAGAGCTTAAATCCAAATTCTAATTAAAACCGTATGATAAAATCTACTTTTTTCATTTTTTTGCAATAAGGGGTAGTTTTCACCCCTAAAAAAGCATGGTTCGGCATAGGGTAGATTTTGAAGAAGAGGGTTAGCCGAGCTTAAATTCAAATTTTCATTAAAGTCTATGTTGGTTCTCAAAATTCCACGGTTTCACAGTTTTTTGTCGATGATGAGCGAGACCTTTTTTCGTCTAACCCCAGTGCCGGTTTAACCTAACTTCGGGCCCTGGGCGCTGAATATTTAGGGGCCCTCTTAATTGCTAATCGTTATCAGATTTTTTTTTACAAGAAAACACATTCATGTATTTATACCCGTAAAATCCATACACAATTTTTAGCAAACAAGAAGAATAGCAAACGTAAAAATATTCCAAAAAATACATTTAAAAATGTATAAAAAACAGAAAGTTACACAAAACAACACATGACAAACAAAAAAATATATTCTAAAAAATACATATGGCAAAAATTAGATCACTTTTTTGCTTGATTAGGCATTAGCAATTTGTCAGATGATACTACCACAACTCAGTTGCTCCAGGTCTTCATCTACTATAATATAATAGTGATATGCGTCTAGATTTTCTTGACTCAAATTTGGCGTTAAATATATTTTTATTCTTTTTAAAGCCGAAAAAGACCGCTCACCTTAAGCATTAGAAGTTGGTATCGTAAAATAAACGTGCAGTATAGGTGAAATATTGGGAAATGTTACCTTTAGGTACAATATTTACATCCTGGATGATACCAAATTTTATAAATGTTTATTTAACGTTTGGCATAATGTTATAGAATTAGTAATTTCATTATGCAAGTTCTATTTGGTTTCATCAACATGTTTTTTTTTATATTTCACATATAAAATATTAATTGACGTCTTGACTGCTTCTTTATCTAGCGTAGAAAATCATCTAACAGCTGATGCAACATCTTTGTAGCATATATCCTCGTCTTCGCAAAAAAAATATTTTTGGCTTCTAGTTCAATTTCGCTTGACATATTTCTTACGTCTTCAACAAATCTCAAAATAGATTGTCATTAGTCATTATTTCTACTCCAATTGACACGTTTAAGTCCACACTTTCTTCACGTTCAAGTATTGCTTTTGCATTAACTCGTTCCAAAGTTTTTGTCAAAATAAGTGTCAATAGAGCTGCCTCAAAGATTTTATTCTGCAGTGACTTGGCTTCATTTTTAATTGCTAATTTTTCGTCTCTGTTATTGCTTAACTGGAAAAAATAGGTTTGATGGATCCCTAGTTTTTAACTAAAGCATTTACAGCGTCAAAAGTTTCTACAAACTTTGATTTCATTACTTCCAAAAATTCATTGCAAATTTGGTGAGACAGATAGCTAACTAAACCTTTTCATTTCTTCGCATTCCGTTGTAAATGCTCAGCTAAGAAGTAGTCAAATTTAGCCAAGTATACAAGACAACTGTAATTTCCTTTATGACGACTCGTTAAATCCTCATTGCATCAACGGAAAGCTAGTCCTTGAGAAGCAAGTTATTTAGTAGTGACAACAACTCTTCTTAGGACGTTTATCGAATAGTTAGCTTAGCATTTTACTTGCTCTTTCAAGACAGCGTCTATAACTCCAATCAATGATGATCTTGTTATTAATGTAACCATAGAGTTCAGATGAAATTTACTTTCTTCGTGAGATTTGAGCAAAATAGTCAAATGTTTCCTGTGGGTTTATCCAAACTTAGTTAAACTATTTTTTCAATTGAGAATAATTTGCACGGGTAACAATAAACAGATTTAACACTTGCGCCGTATATTAGCCAATCTCTCCTTTCTTTGCCTCCATTGGGGTTTCCTCTATAAAAGTTGCTTTTATTTAATCTTCTATAATAAGCTTTTTCTCCATCTTCAAACATGTTTTTATAACGTTCTAAAAATCACTTTTTGGTTTAAAGGTTCGCAGTTTTTATAAAGTCATCAGTCTTACAATCAGACCATTTTGAAATCGCAGGTATTTCGTCGTATTTTTTTCTATTTTGGAAAATACGTAGATTATTTAGCGGACTTTACTTTTTTTGTTAGTAAAAGGAACGGGTCCGTACGGGCCCCTCCGGGGCCCGGGCCCCTGGGCGCCCGCCCCAAGCGCCCAGTGCATAAACCGGCACTGTCTAACCCGACTGGACTATTAGTTTCATAAATAATTTAAGCAAATTCTTCTAAAATAGTAATTATCTCACATACGAAAACGAAAAATTGAAATCTACCAAGTAATTTTCTTAACAGCATACGTACATCATGGACATGGAACTAACTGCAGCTCGTTATCTGGTCTGGCAATTCACTAAAAATGACGATGGCTGCTAGTGTGAAATTTAATTACCTTGTTTGACCTGGTGCACATGAGTAGCGAGTCTAATAAACGCAATTCGCATTGCGAAAACACCACCACTCGACGCCGACGGTTTCGTTCGGCAAAACTTTTGTAGGTTAATTGAAAACAGCTTTGTATTCAATTGGTTGTAAAAAGGACCCTCGAACTTTTTCGACAACGGAAAAAATTACGCCGGCCACCCCGGTGTTAACCTAAATGAGTCTACTGCTTGTTTTTCTTTTTTTTTTTTGTAGAAACGTGCTGTACGGGAAATGAAATGATATGTTTTTGTAAAACACCTTCGGTTATATCATGGTTTTAAATTGATGATAGAATCGTTCATGAACTAAACCTTGACCTTAAGTTAAAAAAGAGAGAAATTCTTTAAAAAAAAGTAAATATATAAAATCAAAACAGGTAGACGAGATTAAAGTAATTACCCATAGGCTATTAATTACTTTCCTTATATTAAAAACTATATCATTTATTTGATTTTCTACTCTCATACTTTAATATATCAATTATGATTTCAATACGTGTATCATAATGAGTTCGATTATGAAACAGATTTTCATTACGATACAGATTTTTAACAAATACAATCGAGAGATGACGTTTTGTCACGAAGGTGGCACATGCGCAATGAGCAATGTCAAGTCAAATGCATACGCTTTGATACGATAGTGTACAACTTGCATTTAATTGTCATTATGGCGCTCGCATAATATACTACAGTCGAACCCGCTTATTAGAATCCCTGTTATAGGAATATCCCGGTTTATGGAATATAAATTCGAGTTCCCGAAACGTTTCCATTTACTCCTTAATAAATTTATCCTTTTATTGGAATAGGGACTAATTAGATAATACCGCTTATTAGCATATTTTGCTGGTCAACGAATATTTTTTTTTACAATTTACCAAAAATTTAAATTATGTTTGGTATTATGGTCAGTCGTCAAGGGCTTGTAGTGCTGGATTAGATATTATTAGGGTAATAAATATTTATTACTTTGTTACGAGTACCTACCAATTCGAACTTTAGCCGAAAAATGCATGGGTCATAAAGTAATTTTTATTTGTCTACACAAAGACACTGTTGCCTGCTATAAAATTGTTAAAAGCAGTTTATTTAGAATTCACCCAGAGAGTATTTACCAACCTGTTTGCAAGATGCGAATTATGGCTTTGTTAAATTCATCCATTTCTTGCCGCCAATAAAAGTTCCATTCAACCAATGGATTAAGGATGACCACACGGATTAACAATACAAAAAGCTATAATTACCGATAACTTCTCAAGAAAAAATAAGTAATTTTGTTATATGCATTTTAATAAGAAAATATTTACGTATCTACATATTGCATACATTTTATATTAATTACCTACTGCTACTGTATTCATTCACATACATAATATAATGTAATTTGGTATTTAACACATACATAGATAAGTAGTAGTTACACTACTGTATTATTGACGTAAAAAGACCTAAAAACATTTACATATACTGATTATGTAGGTATATATATGATATACATATTGGCATAGTATGTAAAACTACATATTGGCATAGTATGTAAAACTACACATTGGAATATTATGTAAATAATATTATTACGTATATTCGGTACACTTATTTCGACTAGCCACCAATGATCGGTTATTAGAATATCCCGGTTATAGGAATATTTTTGCCTGGTACAAAGGCTATTCCAATAAGCGGGTTCCACTGTATTAAATACAAATAGCATGAATTGTTAATTTATTTTTAGTAGGTAAGTTCTTATACTGATTTAAACTACAAAATTTAAACTTTGTTCGAGGTTGTTTATTTACTCCACAACTGAGGTTTATTTACGAGTAGAGTTCACCCGGAAACAGTCGCTCACTTTTGTCACATCAGCAGTCGCGCGTTAGATTTTATCTAATAATAGGACTAAATTCGAATTTACAACAAATTTTTATTTTATAGTATTTTTATTTACTTGTTATGTTAGAAATATTATTTCTAACAATTATTAATGCTAATTGGTTCTCACCAAAACCATAAATTTAACAAAAAGAAGCAGAAGAAAAATTTAAAAAAATAAACATACGCATTACTACACCCTTCCTCGAGGCACTTACGAGTGGAAAATTATGTTGCAAAGTTTTTCATCGAGTTATCACGAAAAAGGGTAAAATGTTTGATTTTTCTAACGGCGCGATTGCTCCCGGGTTAAATAAAGAGCGTTACCGATTTTTTTTTTCGGGCTCAATATAGCGACTTGTTGATACCTGCGTCTAGCATTCGCTGTTGATACCTGCGAAAAATAAACATTGGCGATTCTAGGAAGGTTGAAATAAAAGGACGATGTATTAATCAGTACCAAACATCGGGAAGAAGACTAATCAATACATAATCTAGCTTAAGGGTAGCCGAATTGATGACTACTCTATACGCGCAAGGTACAGGAAAGCGACCGATCAACGCTTGGTCGCCGATGGGTATGTCGGTTTGGCCTTACATCAAAACTCCGAGTTTGGAGCTCTTACCTGATCTGTTTCAGCTTGAACTCAGTTCTCTGTTGTTGTGGACGTAACTTTATATCGTTGCCGGTGTTTCATATCCAGCGCTCATCGAGGGTAATGGTGGGCTTCTGGTGGGAATGCAGGCAGAGAGAGGTATAACCGGCACGGTGGTAAGCGTTGGTGGCGGATGATGACAGCATGCCATCGCTACATGTTATTGATTAAAAGTCAATATCAATAAACAATATCTGATATTGCTGAAACAAAAACCGGTAGACTATAAAAAGAAATTAAAATATTTGCCAAAACCCAAAAGTCAAAGAAATATGTATGTACTGTTGTAGAATTGTTTTTTTAAATTTAAAAAATGATAGTTCATCATTTAAAAAGAAAATTAAATTTATATCAAAGACCATTAGATCATAGATTCTCATCCCAATCTAATTTAGCTATTAAACAGTGTTTCGGGAAAGTGAAAACGATTAGTGATAATGATTCGACGAAGTGAATGGGTACACTAACAAACAATTCGGGATTAGAAAGTGGACATATCGTCTGGCGAGAAAAATAATGTTTTTAAAATGTTTCCGGGAAGGTTAATGATGGTAAACACTTGTTTTAGTTTTTAGAAGTAAAAGTAGTATGTAGGAAAAAACTAAGTATGATATTTCTTAAAATTTGACAAATTGGAAAGTTATATAGAAAAATATTTGGTTCTTAAGAAATGGGTATTGAAAGGTTTTGAGAGAGGCGTGTTTTTGATTGGGTGAAAAAGATCGGTAGAAGGGATAAGAAGTTGGAGTCTAAATTAGCGAGAGTAAAGAGGGTCACTGTATAATGGATATCTGAGCAGAGCAGTCGAGTTTTCAAAAGTGAGAAATCAGTGTAAAGTGGTGTGATCGGCCTTTGCGAGCAGAATCAAGTTGAAACCAAATTGTCGACCGGTTAAAAAGTTAACTTTCCTGGTCTGAGGGAGATTCCTTTGTTTTGTCTAGAACGAGTAGCTGATTGGTATCTATTTGCACGAGATATCGAGCAAGGAGGAAATTAAGTAAGAGAATTCGAGCAAGTCCTGTTGTTTTTGAAGCAGTTTGGACGAGAGGGACCTTTTCGCAACATCCAGAGAGTACGTTGGGAGAATCGAGGAAGGCGCAATCCGGAAAAAGAGGAAGAGAAGAAACAAAAAGGTTAGTCAAATCATTTATCGGAATGGAGAGAATTTTTTTATTTCAAAACCATATTTGCTTATTTGTTTATTGAACATTACTATAACTCAGTTAGTCATTTCAAATTTAAGAATTCAATTCAAATGAATACAAGTAAATTTTATTAAATTTAGAATGAGAAAATAATAATTTATTTAAATAATTTTTTTTTGTTAAAACAAAGAGGTATCAGAATTAAAGTTTGATTTATTAATTAAGAAATTGTTGCAACAAAGTTAAATTTAGTATTTTTTAAATCATATGTACACGGCTTATTTGGTAAATGAATAATATATTACATTTATATGATATTGAATGTTTTTAATTGCCCTGTTCCATCCTGGAAGAAGTAAGCAACTAGAAATACTAGAAACCACAAATCATAGGTATTGTATTAAATACAAGATTAGCCCTGAGAATAAAATTTATTGGAATATTTAATTGGTTTTTAGTTTTGTTTTACATAGGCAGTGATTAAAGTAATTGAATAATTAATTCAATTAAGAATTTGCTAATCAATCAAAATAAAGAGATAAAGTAGAGCATAACAGTACAAAAAACTCATTTTCCATCGTATAAAAATAAAGGTAAAATGAAAACCAGGTTAATCAATAAGAATCTTTCCTTCTGGTAAAGTTAAAAGAACCTAACGGCGTTTCATTAGGACCTGTGTGTATTAAATATGTCGGCGGGAAATTTCGACGAAGGTAAAACCTGGGGGATTATAGTTATTAAGTAGATCTCTTCCCGCAACCGTGCCTTTCACGCCTGATTGAGATTGAAAGCAACTGACAGACAAGCCGTATTTTCCGATGCTTATAGATAAAAAAGTCTGTATCCTAAAATATTAATACAGTATACGCCGAGAGAAAAAATACTGAAATATTTAATATGGAGTAACGTGGCGTTTGGAAACTTTTCATTTTACAGGTAGCTAAAAGTAAAACAAAAATTTTATGAAAATTTTGTTCCAATGCTTTTTAAATGCATTCATTTTTTTTAGAATCCTGAGAAAAACTAATAAATATTTTTGAAAACTTGAAAAACGCAAAATGAAAGATTACGTCATTACCGAGGGTAGAAAGTCCCTTAAAACTTCTATAATGTTTATTTCAATAAGTTACAGGGGTGAAAAACTAAGAGAAAATTTAGTGTGATATTTAGTTTCAAATATCTCATTCAAAAGAAACTTCTTGTTAATTCTAAGAGATTTTTACTCTCAGTAATAATGTAATCTTTCATTCTGCGTTTAAACGTTTCAAAAATAGTTATTGGTTTTTCCAGGATTCGGACAAAATGAACACAATGTCCGTAGTGTAGTGATATTTTCCAAATCGAACATTCGCTATTTTTAATGTTGTTCTGAAGCTATTTCCTTGTGGCATTTTTATAATTACGTATTTTTTATGGGAAATAAGCCACAATTTTACTAAAAAATGAATTTATTAACGTTTCGAAGCCCAAATCGGGTTTCGTTGTCAAAATACAAAATACTATTAAAATAAAACAAACATGTTGTTGCTAAGTAAAAAAAATTCTTCTAATAATTTATTTAATCCGACTCATTTATATTGGCAATTCAGACGTATATTATACATTTTAAAGTAGAAGACTTTAAAATGATATCGCCAATATTTATGAGTTGCGTTCCTGGGACGACTTTACTAAAAGATAGTTCATTCGATTACATGAAATCAATCCCAACTCAAGAATATCCGTTGCAAAAAATCATAGCATGTGATCTGTCTTTAAAAAGACAACCAAATGCAACGATGATAGTAAAATTCTCGCGTTAGAGATTCCATAGTAAATCACGAGGGAAAACCAGGAAAAAACCTCGTGATACTATCCCGACATCGTAAGTATTTGGTCTTACATTTAATCTACCTTCAAAAAACTAATACCAAATTCTGACTTTAATATGTTTAAATTATAAATAATAATAATATTACATAGATATACAATAAGTAATACTAAATAAAATTTGTACTAACTCGATATGTTATTGATTTACTAATCGTGGTATTTTCTTTCTATTGACTTCCTCTTTCAGTATGGGTAACCACATCCTACTGCATTCTACCGAGGAATTTGCGACACAATTGGTTTCATTTAGCATAATTAGAGCCGCTTCTTTGATTTTTCTCTTTTTACTATCTGATTCTTTCAGGACTATACTTGAATCTCTCCACTGGACTCTATGTTCATTATCCCATGCATGTTGACATATCTGAGATCTATCAAATTCTCTGTTTTTAATATAAGACTGATGTTCACTTATTCTAACGTTTAATGGTCTTGATGTTTCACCTAAATAAAATTGTTCGCATTCACAAGGTATTCTATAAATGCAATTCTTTGTTCTTTCTTGTTCATTGTTAGGTTTAGTTTTAGATAGAATAGATCTCAATGTGTTTGTTGTTTTGAATGTTGTTGAAATGTTGAATTTATTTCCTATCGTTTTAAGTTTCTCGGATAGTCCTTTTATATATGGTACTGTTATTTTCCTCGTATTATTTCTTGTGAATGTTGTAGGATCCCGTTCTAAGTTGTTCTGTTCCATTCGATCTAATCTTGTCAATTCCTTATTTATAAACGATAAAGGATAATCATTTTTTAATAAAACAGATGTTAACAATTGTTTTTCTTCTAAAAATGAATTTTCGTTAGAACAAGTAATTTTGGCTCTATTATATAAGGATTTAATGATTCCCTTTTTAACGTTGATGTTGTGATTTGATTTGTAATTGAGATATCTGTTGGTGTGTGTTGGTTTTCTATACACTTGAGTCTCATATCCAGTATCCTTCTTTAATAAATTCATTTTTTAGTAAAATTGTGGCTTATTTCCCATAAAAAATACGTAATTCGCTATTTTTGTAATACAACGCACTCAGTTGAACAGAATGTTGCGACAAGACAGTGACAAACAAGGCTACTAAATTGACATGGCTCCAAGAATATTTTGAGTTGTTTGGTATTTGATAAATAATTGGTTTAAGACGTCAAATTAAAAAAAAGTTAAAACGCTACTGAATATTTAACATGACTTCAGGAATATTTTGAGTTGTTTATTAAATAATAGTGTATATGATAAATAGTGTATTTGATAAATAAATTGATTAGACGTCAAATCAATAAAAAGTTATTTATTGTTTATTATTTATGGAAGATCCAAGCACAAAGTAAGTATACCAGGGTATATTCTGTGATCCAAATAATTTATTGTCATTGTTTACAAAATTTATCTAAGCGTTTCATATTACCAATATATTATTGTTAATCACTTTATCACTTTTTCTCGTTTTTAGTTTATCAGTTTTATTGTATAGTATACAAATTATTGTAATCACTAAATACATAGGTAGAGAAAAAAAATCCTATTAATTACCTGAATTAATAATTTAAGCGATTATACAAGTAACGGTTATCCAAGAATATGCAAAAACTGAACGAAATAGCCATCTCTATGTTAATGACGACAATGTTATTGTCAACTAATGTTTACGTCTCCATACCAGTGGAAATTTGCTCCAGGAAGTAACGTGTAAAGAAAGAAACAGTAGGGATAGCTGTAAAATATTTGCTTCTACGCTCTTAAAGTCTCTTTTAATATATGATTGATCCTCTTTTATCCTAACAGTTAGTGGTCCTTAAGATTTCACCAACATAAAAGTTGTTGCATTTGCAAAACATTTTATAAATATATTGCGTAGATTTTCTTGTATGTTCTCAGGTTTGCTTTTGGATAAATTAGATCTTAGTATATTGGTTGTTTTAAATGTTTTAAATATATATAAACATATCAGGGAATGGAGTAAATCTTGTCATAATAGACATCATTGAGGCAAAAAGAAAAAAATCTCTTATCGTCTATGATAAAATGATTTCGAATAAAAGGTGGCCGCTTAAAATTTGATCCTACAATAACGAAAAAAAAAGCGGACTATCGAGACGCAACTAAAATGTAGCATTGGATAACGCTAATATATCTTTTTATTATTTATTGAATAATAATATTTGTTACTTTAAATCTAGAACGTTTTTTATTTAAATTATTTAAAATATTTCCTGATTTTCCATTTATTATTTAGTTGTCAGCAAAAATTTCCATTTACAATTACATAAATATTGAATTTGTTTAGTTTAAATATAAAATGAAACAACAATTGCGGTTTGTGTAATATTTACTGAACCCGTTTTCAGTTTATTGTAAAAAACTGATTTATTTAATATCAGCAAAAACCAGATTGATTTATAGGTCTGGATCCCGCGTATGAAAAAAAAGTTGATTAATAGCAAGCTGAAAATTTGTTAATAGCTTAAGGGTGACTAGTCGGATAAACTTTGATATATGGGAACACTGGAACAGGGGCAGTTTTAATTGTGGAACAGGTTAAAAATTTGGAACGGTCAGACCACGAAAACGGCACATTTATTTTGTCCGACAGAACAGACTTAAACTCTCCGAACAGAGATTAAACTCTCATGCAAAAATCAGACTGCTATTTATCACCTGTCATAATTCCTGTCATTTGACATATTCTACATGTTCCACTCATTAAAACGCCCATTTGGTGATAAATACCAGTCTGATTTTTGCATGAGAGTTTAATCTCTGTTCGGAGAGTTTAAGTCTGTTTTGTCGGACAAAATAAATGTGCCGTTTTCGTGGTCTGACCGTTCCAAATTTTTAACCTGTTCCACAATTAAAACTGCCCCTATTCCAGTGTTCCCATATATCAAAGTTTATCCGACTAGACACCCTTAAGCTATTAACAAATTTTCAGCTTGCTATTAATCAACTTTTTTTTTCATACGCGGGATCCAGACCTATTACTGAAATTGTTGAAATGAAATAGTAAAATAACTGCTTCACAAATGTTGATAATCTCAAAAATGACTATTTTTGTATATCTGTTATAGGTCGAGCTCAAAATTTTTTTCGTAAATCTGTCCTATTCCCTTTATTTTATTTTATTGAAATAATCAAATACACTACTCACCAAAATTATTGCACCATATTACATGTAGCATAAGTTTGAAGCTTTTTTCTTCTGAACAATCGATTGGATTTTGCTTTTTTGTTTCTTATTATAAAAGAAGATTTATTATATCAATATCATAATTTTAAATATTGCAAAATAATTTTGCACAAACATGTCGATTTTTGCTCATTAACACTTCTTATTACGGTGCCTTATCCTTAAGGACCTTTATCATTACATTTGCCCATTTAATCTTAATTATAGCCGCCCTGAATAGTTCTATGGAGGCCATATTCGTCCATTGTCGTAGGTATGTAAGCCAAGAGGTGCGTCTTCTTCCTGGTCCCCTTTTGCTATTGATTTTGCCTTCGATTATAAGTTGGAGCAGTTCATACTTTTGATTTCTTATAGTCTAAGAGCTAGTGAACCCTCCGACTAACGGTCGTCCTGTAAGGCTAGAAATTTTTCTAGTGATAATTCATAGCACACCAAGGCTAAAAACCATGACCTGGCAGGCCTCAGTGGTGCACGTGTATCTACCAGGTGAATCGAAAAGTGCAAATTTAGGGGGTAAAATAAACTTTCTCCTGTAAGGTTTAAATTTAAGTATGTGTTTGAGTAAGTCATTTAGAAGAAATGTGTAGAACGACAGGCGATTCTGAAGAGCATAAGACCTTGCCAGGCGAGGGGAAAGATTAGAGGTGTTTCCTAAAATTATTCTTTTTGCATCGAACAAATTATTTTTAGGTTTTTTGAATCATTCCAAACAGAAAACGTCTTTAGTGATTTTTCTCTTAAGTTAATAGTTTTTGTTATATAAGCGATTGAAAATTGCGAAATCGGCCATTTTTAACCTTAAATCGGACATTTATCTAAAAATTTCAATGTTGCCAAGGTACGTAGATATTCTTTAAACATTGATTGATGCAATCCCGAAGAGTTTTTTGCAATAAAATATCGAAAACCCCTTTGTTTTTTTAATTGCTAATCAAGCGGGTGCGACACTGTAGTATAAGTGAGGACGTTTGAGTTTGCATAAATTCATTATCTCGAGAATGGGCAAATTTCAAGAGAAATCCTCAGAGAGGTCGGTTTTTATTTTTGAATTAGGACTTTTTGGCATATATATAATACTAGTGACGTCATCCATCTGCGTGATGACGTAATCGATGATTTTTTTTTAAATAAGAGTAGGGGTTGTGTGACAGCTCATTTGAAAGGTTATTTAATTCTCTACTCAGTAATATAAACACTAACATAATTATTTATACAGGATGTACAAAAAAATTTTTTCTTCTATTTGTCAAATTTAATCAAAGTTAATTTAATAAAAAAATTTTTTTTGTTTACCCTGTATAAATAATTATGTTAATGTTTATACAAGTGAATAGAAAATTCAATAACCTTTCAAATGAGCTATCACACAACCCCTACTCTCATTTAAAAAAATCATCGATTACGTCATCACGCTCAGATGCATGACGTCACTAGTATTATATATATGCCAAAAAGGCCTAATTTAAAAATAAAAATCGACCTGTCTGAGAATTTCTCTTAAAATTTGTCCATTCTCGAGATAATGGATTTATGCAAACTCAAACGTCCTCACTTATACTACAGTGTCGCACCCGCTTGATTAGCAATTAAAAAAACAAAGGGGTTTTCGATATTTTATTGCAAAAAACTCTTCGGGATTTCATCAATCAATGTTTAAAGAATATCTACGTATCTTGGCAACATTGAAATTTTTAGATAAATGTCCGATTTAGGGTTAAAAATGGCCGATTTCGCAATTTTCAATCGCTTATATAACAAAAACTGTTAACTTAAGAGAAAAATCACCAAAGACGTTTTCTGTTTGGAATGATTCAAAAAATCTAAAAAAAATTTGTTCGATGCAAAAAGAATAATTTTAGGAAACACCTCTAATCTTTCCCCTCGCCTGGCAAGGTCTTTAGTCCAGAGAAATAAGATTTTTCTAGTGACATATCTCCCTCCAGGCCAAAACTAAATTTTTTGAGTAGTATGGACATCTATATTAATAAGCTTTATGTTTCCTGCAGCCGATCTTGATGATATACATAGTTATAAACAAATGAAGATCAAAAACGGTAAATTTTCGCTTTTTTCGTCTATAACCAAAAAGTTAAGCATTTTAAACAAATTTGAGAGTAAGAAGCTCATAAATCGTCTAAAAAATTTCAATATGGCGTTCGCTAAATATGTCTATCCTTGTTGGTTGCTTCGAAAATTGCAAAATAAATCATAAATTTTGAGTTTATATAAATATTCATAACTTATGTAAAAATTAACTTAGAACCTTCTTATTACACGCATTGCTGAGACTTAAATTGTGGGGCTTAAATTAAATTTTAAATTTCAAAGCAATTGGTTAAATAGTTTAAGTTATTTAATTTATTTATCCCAAATTAATTTTTTTTGCAACACTATAAGTCAGAAAATTATGAGGTTACAGTAAGACTTCTGACAGTTTATGGAAGAAGAAAATGTATACTATTGACTTAATTTAAAAAAATGACAAAAAGTAATTTTAAACAGTATAAAATTATTTTGCAAAAACACGTCGATTTTTTGCTTACTTATAAACAATTAGAATAACTTTTTAACTGTTACCCGTAAAAAAATTATTTTTTCAGATTTGGAAAGAATGAATTTTTATACACATTTAGAAAGAAAAACAATTGTCCTAGGACAATTAGGGACGAAGTTAGCCCCCCCCCCCTTTTTAATTCACATGTTTTTGAAAAATAATTTTTCAGTATTTAGAATTATTTTTTGTCATTTTTATTTAATTAAATTAATAGTATAAAACATGAAGAGAAGTATCCATTCTCAAATGTGGTCTCCAGGTAAGAAAGTAGAAAACTCAAAGAGGTACCACAAAAATGTATATTATAAAAATGTCATACAAGGACGCGTTTCGGCTCTTACCGAGCCATCATCAGCTTGAAATACAGGAGCAAAGTCTAAAACTGTCCAGACCAGGAAGGAGGAAGAATCTAATAGCTTACATTGTATTGGGTTCTTTAGGTTTCATTCTAAGTTATAAGTAGTATATTAGACATTAAGGGTATAAAAATTCATTTTAAGATTTAAATGACTTTCTCTTTGAGAGAAACCATCTTGCGAACAGATCAGGTGCAAGGAACTTTTCCTTGTTCCTTGCACCTGATCTGTTCGCAAGATGGTTTCTCTCAAAGAGAAAGTCATTTAAATCTTAAAATGAATTTTTATACCCTTAATGTCTAATACACTACTTATAACTTAGAATGAAACCTAAAGAACCCAATACAATGTAAGCTATTAGATTCTTCCTCCTTCCTGGTCTGGACAGTTTTAGACTTTGCTCCTGTATTTCAAGCTGATGATGGCTCGGTAAGAGCCGAAACGCGTCTTTGTATGACATTTTTATAATATACATTTTTGTGGTACCTCTTTGAGTTTTCTACTTTCCTAATAGTATAAATCTTCTTCTTTTATAAACTATCCAAAGTATTAGTGTAACTTCACCATTTTCTGACTTATAGCGTTGCAAAAAAACTAATTTGGGATAAACAAATTAAATAACTTTTGAACTATTTTACCAATTGCTTTGAAATTTAAAATATTATTTAAGCATCACAAGTCTCAGCAATTCGTGTAATAAGAACGTTCTAAGTTAATTTTTACATAAGTCATGAATATTTATAAAAACTCAAAATTTATGATTTATTTTGCAATTTTCTAAGCAACCAATAAGGATAGACATATTCATCGAACGCCATATTGAAGTTTTTTATACGCTATATAAGATTCTAACTCTCAAATTTGTTTAAAATACTTAACTTTTTGGTTATAGACGAAAAAAGCGAAAATTTACGGTTTTTTGATCTTCATTTGTTTATAACTATGTATATCATCAAAATCGGCTGCAGGAAACATATAGGTTATTATTATAGATGTCCATATTACTCAAAAAATTTAGTTTCGGTCTGGAGGGGGTTGTGTCACCAGCACGATATTTTTTTTCCTTATTTCTCTGAACTACTTATGCTCTTCAGAATCGCCTGTCGTTCTACACATTTCTTCTAAATGACTTACTCAAACACATACTTAAATTTAAACCTTACAGGAGAAAGTTTATTTTACCCCCTAAATTTGCACTTTTCGATTCACCTGGTAGATACACGTGCACCACTGAGGCCTGCCAGGTCATGGTTTTTAGCCTTGGTGTGCTATGAATTATCACTAGACAAATTTCTAGCCTTACAGGACGACGGTTAGTCGGAGGGTTCACTAGCTCTTAGACTATTACGATGTGACCAACATATTGTGTTTTCCGTTCTTTTATTATACGCATAAGCTCTTGTCCCTAATTAATTCTCATGTATGGCTCATGTAGGATATTCTGAGCATTTTACGGTAACACCAGAGTTCGACTGCTTGGATTCTTTTTTGTGTTGCTTCTGTCATTCTCCAGACTCCAACACCATAGAGCAAGGTGGAGAAAACATAGCAATTTAGTATTCTAGTTCTCAATGGGATACCTACCCAGCTGGCGATTGCATAGAACTTTTTGCATTTTGTAAAACACTGTACGTGCCTTTTTCAGACGTGTTCTGATCTCTAGTGAGTGGTCCCAAGTTTCATCAAGATTACTTCCAACGTATGTTATTCTTGTTACTATTTCCAGATAAACACTTTTTAACCATTGCCTATAGGAAAATTATTTTTTCATATTAAAAAGCCTGAATAAATTCTAAAAGAAAAAAATGTCCTAGACAATTTGGGATGGAGTCAGTCTCTTTTTTGGAATCACAGCAGACTTTTTTTTATAAAAATTAAGAGATATAATTAGCCTTAAATGAAGATGCAGGCATTAAAATCAACGGAACTAATGTCAACAATCTCAGATACTCAGACAACACGGTACATCCAATGAAGAAGACTTGTAATGACTTTCAAACAGGGTAATCGGAGCATGCGATAAATATGGGCTAAAACTTAATAATTGTTAAGCAAAACTTATGGTTGTCAGCAAAACGCAGTTACAGACAGTGACAGACACGCAAGCTTTCAGTACGCGAGTTTAAAGATCGCGGACTTACTCGGCTCGTCGTCGGTGATACACGTCAGACTTATTCATAACTCATTACGATGTCGTCGAGAGAAGATGCTTTGTGTTATTTAGGAATTCTATCATACTACTTACTACATGTTTCATAAAAATGTACACTTACATTTTACATGATATTTTACAAAAAATATTGTTTTATTAAAAAAAAATTTGTCCTGATAGACATTGTAACAAAAAGAAGAACTTCTGTTGGAGTGAATGTAAAGAGAGGGATAAACTCCAACAGAAGTAGAAAAGTGGCTCAGTCGGTAGAAGTAGAAGTATGAAGAGACATAGGCAAACTGAATGGAGTTGGCTAGCAAGAGATACAAGAGAACAATTTGACACTCAAGGATGGATACGGCTCGTTTGCATGCCTGTCGAAGAACAGTAGCTCAAAGCAGATAATGATGACTAGAAAAGGTAAATACTAAAATAAGGATAATGTACTGAAATTAGATAGAGAAGAATAATTGATAAAGAATAACAAATTAAATAACACTAACAAATCATGGGCGCCAAGAAAATGATATTCGATCACTCTCCCAGGTATCTTACACTGCTGTCAACTAATAAATATTATAAATATATAAGTATATGTAAATATAAAGGTAATAAGGATAAATGATGTACAAAATAAATACACATTTATTAAATTTAACTACCAGATTTTTAACAATCTCTGAGTTAGATCAAATTGAATATAATGTGACTCTAAAATGACAAAGTTATACAAAAGTTATATTTATTTAAGATAACAACGATAATGCTACCTGTTACAAAATTATATAAGTACCTCTTACTTACGTATAGGGTACAACTCACATGAGACTTCTACCAAATGGTTATAGTACGCTTGCTACGTACCACTAAATTGAAACCGACAAAGATGAAAATAATACCAATAAATAGGCATAAGCCCGACTACGAGAAAATACTATAATGAATTAAGCAAAATTAATGAATAAAAGTTATAGAAATGAAGTTTAGATAAATCCCGAAACAACGAATTAACCGAACAAATGGAATAAAGCGAATAAACAATAAAATATTTGGGAAACAAGCAAGTAATATTACAAAATAAATATCGAACCAATAGTTAAGTATAAAACCCTAATTTTCTAGGCCTGATTACCTGGTGCACACAAGTAATTTACCATAGATACAATAGTTTGGGAACCAAATCTTAATATACAAATATATCATATAAAAAAACAAATGTAAACTAAATCTGAAAAAAAATTAATAACGTAGTGTCTCAAATAATTAAAAGATATCTACTAAATTCACTGAATAAATTTACACATATGATTTAATTGGAAAAATTATATGCCACCATGAAACAGTTTGTTATAAAAAATTAATATAAAAATTGTATTTACCATGAGCCTCGATGATTTTATGCAGAAAACCTCATTGGAAGGATTATTTCTCCCAAATAATCCTCAATGGGTTTGGTGATCCATATTTCGGAATTCACATTTTTAACTGCCACGAGGTATCGTTAACCTCAAAACTGGACTTACATTTTTCCCATGCCACTCACTCAGAATCTTCAACCAAAAGTGAAAGCTGAGGTTCTTTTCGTCTGTCACAAGGACGACCTCAGAACACGAAAGACTATTGCTCGATAGGTGGCGTATATAGTACGTTCCATCACCGAAGTATGACGTCACGTAAGTAGTCCTTTACGAGAAAATTAGAGAATTTAAATGAGATTAAGGGAAAATAATTATAAAAATAATTAAAGAGCTAATTTCGTAACATGAACCGTTACAACATTTGTCGTTCATTTATGTATTTTTTTTTTCGTATGGCTGTGGATACGATTCAGTCCCAAAGAAAAGGATTGTTCCACAATATTATGACCAACGTGAAAGGTTGCCCTGTAGGATCCTTTATTTTTAGATTTGTAGCACATATGAAGATGACATCGCATGTACTCAAAATGAAACAAATGTATTACTGGTTTCATCATTTCATCACACTGATACAGCAGAGTGAATAGACGAAACTAGCAACACGCCAGAAATGATTTTATTCTATAATGATACCAAATGTGGAGTAGATATTGTACATAAAATGGCGTCACATTACAATGTGTCTAAAATATTAACCGATAGCCACTTGTAATTTTTTTATGGGGTCCTAAATAGCGCCAGAATAAACGCTTACCAAACATAGATACTAACCCTAGTAGAGAATATACTAAACAACGAAGAAAATTTATTAAAAAATGAGGAATAGATCTAGTAAAAAGTTATTTGCAAATTAGGGCTGCATTCTCAGAATTACTTCCTCATATTCGATAAGCTGTTATGAAATACTATGAAATGCCTACAAAAAACCGACCTAATCCACCACCAGGTAAAACAACATTGTAAAAGAATACTGTAAGAATAGGAAAACCAGATTTTTTGCACACTTTGCAAATGTTGGTTATGCATGGATCCTATCGTAGCCTGCTATGAGAATTGTATTTAGCAAAAACTTAGAAACTGTCCTCATGATTAAATTTTCTATTTTCTGTGTACCTGATTTTGCTGAAATCTTTATGTTTTTAGTAGAGTTTGATTATTGTTTTGATCAGGTTTTATCAAATAGAAGAATAATTTATTTGATTTTTTTGTAAGTGTGGTAAGCTGTTAAAATTATGATGTGAAATATATCACTTGTTTTTGATCTATTTTAATTTAATACAATGTAGGCATAAACAAACAAAATATTTTTGTCAGGAGGTAGAAAACAGGCTATAAATAATTAGGTTTACTCAAAAACAAATAATCAAAAATAATTTAGTATAGCTTATTCGCGGTGTGCAAGTACTTGGAAGGGAAACGAGAAACGATCGTGCGCGAGTCGCGGAGAAATATTGCAACTATCTTGAATAATTCATATTGTCAATTGAAATTGTCAAATTGACGTGAATACATTCTGTCATTGAAGCAGAAAAATTATATATTGCTCCACAATATTGATATGATATGCAATTATTATATAAAGGTAAATTTAATTAATTGTATTTTGCATGCAGTACTGCATTTTAATAACTAATTTTATTTACTACATACAATTGTTTTTGTTTGCATAACATAACCTGCATCTTATTTTTTCTTCTTATTATTTTTTTGGGCTATGGCCTTGACAATTATCCAATAACCAGGACTAATATAATTGGTCAATATAATTAACAGTGCGAATAAAAGTACAGAGCGTAGAAATAGGAGTCGCTTTGCCGAACTTGCACGGTCCCAATAATAGTTTTTTACGGTTTTCAACGATAAACGATTCAATTATTTATAGGCAGTTTGCTTAGTAAAAATATAGGCGTAACTTAAACGCAATAACATGATGGCTCAAGGCTCGTAGCTCGAAGCAGTGATACACGTACGGGCTACGAGTAAGATTTCAAACCGGTTGGATCGACGGCGTACTTACTCGGCGGACTTAAAATACGCGTACCTACGGTCACACACGTGCGAAAAGGGTTGTCGAGCCATAAGTTCGCGTACTTACTCGCGTGTCTGTCATCCCTTTTTTTAAGAACATCAGAGCCTATGGAAAAAAGTTAGAAAGAGTCCACAATATTTGGGAATCAACGTTAACGAGAACTGTGATATAAATAAAGAAATACGTATACACATTAACAAAGCCAGAGCCGGTTTTATAAATTAAATAGAATTCTAATTACTACGGAAATTACGTTAAACCTTAAAATCAGATTAATATGCTGCTACAGATTCTCCACGTTGCTGTATGGCATGGAAAGCTGGACCCTTGCAGAGACACTAATTAAAAAATTAGATATCGACGACTACAATAGAGTCGATAGGATATACATAGGTGTTAAAAAGTTTCATACCATTCAAAACAACTGTTGTTTGCCTTGTCTGGTCAGTGTCACGAGAAAAATCTGATTTCCCTGGAATATTATGGCTATTTCCCTGAACTATTAAGGATTTTATTTTTTTATCATTTTTACAATCGAATGCCTTTTAACAATTAACTTTGTTTTAATATAAACGTATTTTTTAAATATTGTATTTACAGGGTTTTTGTTAATATTGGAAATAATTTTTACGCTGTTTAGATGGGAAATAAGCCATTTATTTTTTATGTGGCTTATTTCCCATCTAAATAGTTAATCATAAAAATGCCACAAGGAAATAGCTTCAGAACAAAAATTTTTTTACATTTCACTGCACTGCTTCAAACATCCATCGAAACATGATATCAAAAAATATTTATTAAAAAGTCATGTATGTGTGCCAACTCATTATCAGAAGTAATATTTTTCAATTTTTTCCTATATCCGTCATCCAATAAAAAAATGTTGTGCGATAAAAACTGTTTTATCGAAACTTCGAATACATTTCAATAAAACAAAAATTCAATTCAACCTCCCTACTGTATTAAAAACTATTGTGGTTAATAAACAAGCGATAGACTTTTATCACCAGCATCAATATCGTAAATGGCTTTCACATGAAGAGAATTCCGACAACCCGGGTGATTAGAGCTTGTCAATTTTCCACCACTGCATCAGCATTATCCATAATGCTGTCCACCAAAATGACCAGGTAGAGCACTCGGAGTGTGAGTGGCACATCCGATTCGATTTTTATTGGAAAAAGCTCCAGTCATATAAAACTCCATCACGATTCATATTTCAGCCGAATCAAAACGTGGTTTTACTAATGTTTGATGCCAAATCGATTCCAAAAGCCAATCTAAAAATAAATTGTGAATATGTATATTTTCAAATGGAAACATATTCTCTTTTGGCTTAAAATGTACCTATATATAAAAACATATATTTCGGTGACACATTACAATATATTTTTATAATATTTTTCAGTACGATTTAATATTACTTATATATTTTTGGTATAGTATAAGTAAGAAATATAGCAGCCGCAAGTTGTGATAGTTGTGCTTTAAGATATAGTGCGGCGGCTGGTTGTTCTGTTAATTAAATATATAATTAAAAACAATTATTTTTTACTTATTTCATCATTCTCTTTGCCTTATCCATATGCGGGGTCGGCTTCCCTAATTGCATTTCTCCACACAATTCTATCTTGGATCATATCAATGTTAATCCCCTTTACCAACATGTCCTGCCTTATCGTCTCCCCCCCAGGTCTTCTTTGGTCTTCCTCTCCTACTCCTTCCAGGAATCTGCACTTCAGCTATTCTTCGTATTGGGTGATTAACATCTCGACGTTGAACATGACCAAACCATCTTAACCTATGCTCTCTCATTTTGGCATCAATTGGTGCCACACCTAGACTTCCCCTAATATACTCATTTCTAATTTTATCCTTCTTTGTCACTCCACTCATCCATCTAAGCATTCTCATTTCCGCCACATGCATTCGTTGTTCCTCTTTCTTTTTCACTGCCCAACATTCAGTTCCGTGCATCATAGCCGGTCTTATGGCTGTTTTATAGAATTTTCCCTTCAACTTCATTGGAATTTTTCTGTCATACAACACACCACTCGCTTCTTTCCACTTCATCCATCCAGCCCTAATTCTACTGCATGCATCTCCATCTATTTCTCCATTAGTCTGTAATACCGATCCTAGGTACTTAAAACTATTGCTTTTCACAATCATTTCACCATCCAAAGATACCATTTTATTTGTAGTAACTCCATCTTTAAATGAACATTCCAAATACTCTGTTTTTGTCCTACTAAGTTTTAAACCTTTTTCCTCCAGAGCTTGTCTCCACTGTTCCAGTTTTTGTTCTAAGTCTCTTTCACTATTTCCTATTAACACTACATCATCAGCATACATTAGGCACCATGGAATACTACCCTGTAGTTTCGATGTTATCTGGTCCAAAACTAATGAGAATAAATAAGGACTAAGCACCGAGCCTTGGTGCAATCCTACTTTCACCTGAAATTTATCAGTCTCTCCCACACCTGTCCTAACACTAGTCGTTACTCCCTCATACATATCTCTCACAATCTTTACATATTCGCCAGGGACTCCTTTCTTATTGAGAGCCCACCACAGAATCTCTCGAGGAACTCTATCATATGCTTTCTCAAGATCAATGAATACCATATGAGCGTTGGTATCTTTATTCCTGTATTTTTCCATCAGCTGCCTTACATCAGCTTTCCATCAGCTATCTCAGCTATTATTTTTTACTTATTTATATACCGTTAAAGCAGGCCATATCTTCTTCCTCCTTAGCCTTTCAATTTTCTAGTGTCGTTGTTCGTTACTCTTCTTAGCTACTCATTTATGACGATCATGTCTTCTCCCCTAAAATATTTCTCGCTTAAGTCGTCTACCACGCAGTCCTTCCATCTTCTCCTCTCCTTCCATTAACATTTTTAGAAGTATAACAAAACATGAAAATATAATATAAGTAAGTCAACGCCCTTTTTACGAACATCTGAGACACGCAGGGGAAAATTTCAAACAAGAGAAATAAAAAACTCTTGAGCATTCATTTTATAGGTGTGTTGTCGAGAAATTGGATGACTTCGATATTCACATGTTGAAATAGACGTTGTTCATATCTGCTGGCATATTTGGCAGTGATTTGTTGTGAGACCTACTGTCTCTATCTTTAGATGCTTACTGTCTCTATATTTCTGTCTTTACTGTCTCTATCTTTCTATTACTTCAGATGTCGATGGATGCAGTTGTTTTTACGTACTATGGCGCATCAACACTGCTCCTTGGTACTCTATTCTGAAAGTTCTGTGTTACTTCAATGCTGTTTTTACTAGCTGTGCTCCGAATGTACAGGGTTATTCACTATATTTTGACCCCCTCTAAACTGCTTTATTTACAGAATTAGCAAAAATGTAAAATACAAAAGTTATTCGATTTTTAAATTATGATTTTTTGACATATATATCGTACTAGTGACGTCATCCGTTTGGGCGTGATGACGTAATCGACTATTTTTTTTACATGGGAATAGGGGTCAAGTGCTTGCTCATTTGAAAGGTTATTCAATTCCCTATTCAGTAATATCAACATTAACGTGATTAATTATACAGGGTGTCAATTTTTTTAATTAAATTAATTGACACAAAAAGAAGAATGTATGTAATTTATTTAATTTAAAATAAATTTTACTGCTGTTACAAAACAGAAAGTTTATTGCACAAATAAACATTGATTTCTGCTTAAATTCAATGTTCAAACTGCCAAGAGGCAGATGGGTGGCAGCTTGAATATTGAATTTAAGTGAAAAGTAATGTTTATTTGTTCAATAAACATTTATTTCTGTTTTCTGACAGCAGTAGAATGTATGCTTCTTTTCATGAGCATTTTTCAGTGCATCACAAATCATAGAAAAAAGGTAAGTCCGTGATAATATACATTTATAACATTTATTCTAACCTAACATTTTAGTTGAATCTGACAGTTGTCAAATTTTATTTGCATTTCGGCATAAAAACAAATCAATTGTGTTATAGTCTTATAAATTGTAAAGATTATATTCGTAGATATATTATTTAATTCGTAAATAATTTTTTTTTCGATTATAGCGCCATCTATTGACAACTAGAATAAATGTTATAAATGTAACCGACGAAATGTAATCACCGACGTGCGTTTTTTCTGTCACACACAATTTAATGCGTTAGAAAGAAATCGAAAAACTGTGACGCACTGAAAGATCCTCATGAGAAAAAGCATATTTTGAATTAAATAAATTACGTACATTCTTCTTTTTGTGTCAATTAATTTAGTTAAAGAATTTTTTTGACACCCTGTATAACTAATAATGTTAATGTTTATATTACTGAATATGGAATTGAATAACCTTTCAAATGAGCTAGCACTCGACCCCCTATTCCCATTTAAAAAAATAGTCGATTACGTCATCACGCCCAAATGGATGACGTCACTACTAAGATATATATATATGTCAAAAAATCATAATTTAAAAATCCAATAACTTTTGTATTTTAAATTTTTTTCTAATTCTGTATATAAACCAGTTTACAGGGGGGTCCAAATATAGTGAATAACCCTGTACATACATACTGGTCTTGGTATTGGTTTGTAAATCAGCAGTTTGTTATCAATGGATATTATAGAACTTCTTGCAAGCATTCAGTTCAAGTTTCTAAAATTTATGTTTGGTTGTCCTTCATTCTTTTTAATATCGACTTCCCAATGCAGTCTCTTATCCCAATGAGATCCCAGGTATTTTGTAGAATCTACAATATGGACCTAAATGTTATCTATTTAAATAGGCCGATATCGCTCCCGTGTATAGGTGAAATTGACATGCTCTGATTTTGTGCGATTATGCTAAGTTCTACATTTTTTTGTCTAATGATTGATTTTATCTATTAAGATCTGCGGTTTTCTTGCAGCCAAATGGTCTTCACCAAATTATGGGATAGCCTGATCGTCACCGAAAGTGCCTATCATATCTTCAAGGTCTGGAATATGTATTATTACTATAATATCCACGGTGATTCCTTTTAGTCCAGAACATACCTCGTCTTGTTTGACTTTGAAGAATCTGTTTAAAATGTATAATTCGAATAATTTAGATAATTGTTTTGGTAGTATAGACTCTTTTAGGTATGTGAAAAAATCACTTATGCTATATTCTATCAAACGCTTAAGCAGAATAGAGAGAAACTGCTGAACAAACTTTCTTTCTCACTACTGCCCTTTCTACAAAATTAGTTCTTTGAATTCAAATTAAAAAGGTGATATTTGCTAATATTATGACTTTTGCCACTTTTCAGTCAATCGACACATGCTTAAATATCAATGTTGCACTTACCAATTGAGTAACATTGACTATTGGTTTTTTGAAAGCTCATTTAATATATCTTCTATTATCTGATCGAATCCAGGAGCTTTTATAGAATTAATATTTTTATTTATCTCTTTTTGGACTTCTCTAGGAGTACCAAATTTAATTTCCATTTTGTCTTGGTAAATATCAGTCAGTTGCTTCAAGTTCATCTTCCTCGTTTGATTGGAATTTGTTTTTAACTGTCTTGTAGAACGTTTAGCTTTTTGTTAATTGTTTCTGGCCCACCACCAGTACCACCACGCTTGCACTTCTACCCCTGTGCCTCAAGGAACGAGATCAAGTTCTAGTCCAGGACCAGGAGTGACCTTAGGAGGGGAGAAAGGAATCCCCCTTGTGGACACCTCTTAGCTGTTTTGGCAAAAATCTCTTCTTCTTGCAGGTCTGTTTTTTTATTTAATTTGATGTCTCTGGTAAAGACCAATTAGCCAGGCAATTTTTACATATAAGTATAATATTACATAACTAGAATATATGATATATAACTATAACTAACATTTACAATATATTTAACCAACATAATAAAAATATATTATATGCTTTTTCTCATGAGCATCTTTCAGTGCGTCACAGTTTTTCGATTTCATTCTAACGCATTAAATTGTATATGACAGAAAAAAACGCACGTCGGTGATTACACTTCATCGGTGACATTTATAACATTTATTCTAGTTGTCAATAGATGGCGCTATAATCGAAAACAAATTATTTACGAAGTATATAATATATCTACGAATATAATCTGTACAATTTATGACTATACAAATCAAAGGAAATACCATTTTATAAATGCAATAAACACAATTGATTTGTTTTTATGCCAAATTGCAAATAAAATGTGACAACTGTCAGATTTAACTAAAATGTCATGTCACTAAAATGTATATTATCACGGACTTACCTTTTTTTCTATAATTTGTGACGCACTGAAAAGAAGTATACCTAGATATACAGGGTGTCCAGAAACTCTACTGACATACGAAGACAGGAGATTTTTTAGATAATTTTAAGATAATTTAACCCAATTCACCTAGTCCGAAAATGCTTCCTAAGGGAGCTCAGCTCTTTGAAGATGGCGTCATGTAATTAGTTTTTCTTAAATAACTCCATAACGCTTCTACTTAGAAAAACGAAAATTGGTATGCCTATTTACTTTCCAGAAATGAATCGATTCCATTGATTGTGAATTTCTAGTACCGGTCATAGGCGTCCGTTTTGGGTAGGGCAACGGTTATTTTATCGCATAACTTTTTTGTCTTTAACTTTTAAGTCTTTTTGACACTGGATTATTAAATTGTGAGGTATTACAGTACTAAAAGGTACTATTGCTTTAAGTCGGTAGGACACACCGTTTTCTAGAAAAATCGATTTGAAAGTTTTTCGTTTTTGGAATTTGAAAAAAATTGAAAAAATTTTTCAAAAACAAGACGATGTATTTTACTAACTTAAAGCAAGAGTAACTTTTAGTACTCGAATATCTCATAATTTAATAATCTAGTGTCAAAAATGCTTAAAAATTAAGGACAAAATGTTACGCTATAAAATAACTGTTGACCTACCCAAAACGGACGCCTATGATCGGTACTAAAAATTCGCAATGGATGGAATAGATTTATCTCTGGAAGATAAATAAACGTACCAATTTTTGTTTTTCTATATAGAAGCGTTCTGGAGGTATTTAAGAAAAACTCATTACAAGACGCCATTTTCAAAGAGCTCTAGCTCCCTTAGGAAGCATTTTCGGACTAAGTGAATAGGGTTAAATTGTCTTAGAATTATCAGAAGAATCTTCTGTATTCGTTTGTCGGTAGAGTTTCTGGACACCCTGTATAAATGTTGCAGGTCTGTTAGAATCACCCTATTCCAACATGGCTTTGATCCAGTTGCACACGGCAACCACTGCACTGGTGATTTTTTTTTTACTTCTTACTTGCTGTAAGAAACGTATGAAAGAAAACTTTTATTTTTAATATGCACAAAAAAATGAAAATATCATTTTTATAACGACAAAAACCTGACAAATACCTGGCTATTAGGAAGTCATGAGAAATACTTATTTCCCTGGAATTATTGGTTTTCTATTCTTATCTGCAAAATATTATACTAAAATAGAAAAAGGAATAAAATTTGGGGATTGATGAAAATTATTCAGAATTATTTAAAACTTCCTGATTCAGGATCAAATTGCCCGGCCTTTAACAATTCATAATACTAATTATAAATTTTAAACAAAAAACATTATTATTAAAATTTAATGAAATAATTATACAAATAATGTTGCTAAAGTTTCTAATTTAAATATTATTTTATTGAATTATTTTATATGAATTTAATACCGTATATAAAATCCCATTTTAAACCCAATATTTTATACAAATAAATGGCGATTTATAAACAGTATCCAATTAGTTAAAGGACTACTAATCAAAATATTAGAGATAATATTTATGCATACGGCAACCACTGCACTGGTGATTTTTTTTTACTTCTTACTTGCTGTAAGAAACGTATGAAAGAAAACTTTTATTTTTAATATGCACAAAAAAATGAAAATATCATTTTTATAACGAAAAAATCCTGACACATACCTGGCTATTAGGAAGTCATGAGAAATACTTATTTCCCTGGAATTATTGGTTTTCTATTCTTATCTGCATAATATTATACTAAAATAGAAAAAGGAATAAAATTTGGGGATTGATGAAAATTATTCAGAATTATTTAAAACTTCCTGATTCAGGATCAAATTGCCAGGCCTTTAACAATTCATAATACTAATTATAAATTTTAAACAAAAAACATTATTATTAAAATTTAATGAAATAATTATACAAATAATGTTGCTAAAGTTTCTAATTTAAATATTATTTTATTGAATTATTTTGATATATGAATTTAATACCGTATATAAAATCCCATTTTAAACCCAATATTTTATACAAATAAATGGCGATTTATAAACAGTATCCAATTAGTTAAAGGACTACTAATCAAAATATTAGAGATAATATTTTGAACATTAATTTAAATGTCGATTGTTTTGTTATTTATATTATTTATAAAACTAAGCAACGTTGCTAAAAATAATTAAATAGATTCATCACTTTCAATTATCTGTGGCAAAAAGTTTATCTAATAGACCAGGACTAATCTGTAACAAACGTGTATTTTTGGATGTGAGGGGTGGCATTCGGATTTTTTCAGATAAAGTTGGGTGACACCATCAGTAATAATAATTGACTTAAAGGGAAGTTCCCTAGGTTGGCTGTATACCATATAGTTAAAAAACTCTAACAAGAAGTAAAACCACTTCTATGTAAATTGGTATATTTTTATTAAAACTTAAAAATCCCAATGGATTGAGTAAAATATGTCCAATTCAGAACGTTTTCAGACCTATCGGTCCATCATCAGTGAATCTACAATAAAATAAGCAATCCCACTATTAGAATTGAAAGATGGTTGAAATTTTTTTAAAAAGTTAAAAAAGTGTGGTTAGATTACTTACGTGCATACTTGCTAAATAGCCCCAAAACCAAACAATGGTTGAATTTAAAATTCGATTTACATTATTGAAAAATAATATTAAACAGGCTAAAAGCCGATGTTAACGGATATAACCTACGGGAACATGGTGAAACCCTACCAAAAACTCAATCAACCAACTTAGGCCAAATTTGACTATAAAGTGTCAAAAGTGTGTAAGGAAATCTTTGAAGTGACATTAGCAGTAGAGAAAAAGGTAGTCGTCGATTTTCAATGTTTATTAACCAAAAGGTCATGACCCACAACAAATGATAAAGATTTTAATATCTGAAAATGTCTAACATTTTTAAATCTATCGATTTTTGAAAATAAAATTGTGATATACAAAATTAATTTAGAATATAAGATTATTTATGTTGACTGTATACTATAACATTAGATTGATCAAATTGATAGAAAGAAAGTTAAGCTGCTGCCAATAATGATAAAAAGATAAAACAGATGATGGTGAGAGAAGAGAAAGAAATATTAGTTGGAATGTTATTGTACAAAATGAATAAATTGGTTGGCATGTTAATCAAGTCTATATTGTATTGTTGGTTGTATACGTAAAAGGAAAATATTGTTATTTAAAAAATAAATGTAAATTTTTGTAAATAATGGATTTGAGTTAGGATACAGTCAAATACTTAAAAGTGTGTAATATGTAAATGAAAAGGATTGTAATTATTATGAGATGTTTTATTTTTTATTTTATTTTAAAATTTTTGAGAGAATTCTTGTGACAAAGTGAGGGTATGTGAAGTTAAAGATAAAGAAGTGTGATTGTAGCTGAGTCCAGTTGATACAGGAATGAAATTAATATTGAAAGTGTACTGAATAAAATAAAACCAAAGTAAGAAAAAAGAATATTGATATAATTTAATTGTAACGATAATGGATCTGAATGTGAGAACTGAAATTAAGTGATGGGATGTTAGTTGGAGAGGTAAAAATTACTTGGAAAAAGTCAAAGACAAAAAGTAGAGGGCTGTGGTGTAAGGTATAAAGACAAGAATTTTAAGGGAAAGAGAGGAATAAAGAAAAGATGGGGTGTGGAATTTAAACTGAATGAAGTAATGAAATGAAAAAGAAGTGAAAAGATAGTAGGGTGAATTAATGAGGTGATGGTTAATAGGGTTCAGTAGTTAATAATGTTAGTTGGGTAAAGGAGTTTGGAAGCAGTGAAGGAAAGAGGAAAATCTGAAAAAGGAGGGAGAGTAAGTTAAAAGAGAAAGAATAGGATAAAAAGAGGAAGTTGAGAATAATAGGAATTATGAGAATAATTGACGGTGAATGGGGACAAAATTGCGGTTAAGGGATGTTTGTCTATTGACACAGTTGGGACTCTTCTTCAGGTCCTTGACAATCTCCAAATCTTCGTATAAGTCTAAACGGAGTGTATTTTTTTGTTGAATATTGTGTATCAACTGGACACCTTCAGGAATCTTAAGTTCATGTTTATTGACTTTTAAATGGTGTGAAAAGGCTGAAGTGGTATCTCTCTTGCTGTGTTCTGCAGATCGGGTAGAAAGGGATCTGTAAGTTCTGCCGATGTAGGTGGCATCACAATCTGAACAAGAGAGCCTGTATACTCCACTCCGGTTCATATAATGGATAGGATCTTTGGTATTAGTTAAACTTTTGCTGAGAGTATTATTAACTTTGAAAGAGATTTTTATATTGTCACAAGAATTGGAAATGATATGTTTGACTCTTTCAGATAATTTGGAGTTATTTCATGGTAAGGAGGCATAGATGGGAGTAGTTGGGGGTGATGTAGAGAAAGCGGATTGTTTTAGTAACTTGAGTTCTCTTTTTTGTTGAAGTTTATTGATGATGTCTGGGTCATAACCATTGTTGACTGCAATCTGTTTGATAATGTTCAACTCTTTGTTGAATTCAGTTATGGATAAAGAAATAGAGTTTAATCTATGTATAAAACTGCGAAAGGCAGAGAGTTTATATGATAAAGGGTGATTAGAAGTAGAATGGATAACATGATCTGTCTGTGTTGGTTTACGGTAGATACCAAAGTTGAAGTGGTCATGTAGTCTGGTAATAGATAAATCCAGAAAGTTAATGGAGTTCGAAGATTCTAGTTCCATAGTAAAGGTGATTTTAGGATGGATTTGATTAATTTTGTGAAGTAAGTTGTGAGCTGAATCAGAGTTACCAGAAATGAGGACTAAAATGTCATCAACATAACGGAACCAGTGTAAGATCTCTGGATTTTTTATGATATAGTTGGATTCTAAGTGATCCATAAAAACATCAGCTAAGAAAGGGGATAAGCAACTACCCATTGCTAAACCGTCAGGTTGTTGGTAAAAGTTGTTATTAAAAACAAAGTAATCTTGAGATAGACAAATTTTGAGAATGTTTATAATAGACGAAGTGGTGGTGGAAGTGACAGAATTATTTAAAAGGAGCGAATTAATGTCCAATTTTCTGATGACGAATTAAAACCCTTAAACCTCGGCCTCAAACACTCCATTCCTAGCAAATTATCTATCAAAGATCTTGAGAGTCTTTCCATAGAGACCGACATGGTTATTCAAAATCTTTCCATTTCACTCACACAAAAAACTTCAATCAGAAACTCCTGCATCCAAACTATCAACAAATTCAAAACGAAACTTCTTTCTAACAATAACTCTTCTCTTACCAACATCAGTTCCCCTTCTACTTCTACACAAACTTCTTCATCTCTCTCTTTTCCCAATTTCTCATATAATAAGTCTAAATCCCTTCTCTCCACACTCAAATCTATCAAAAATAAGATCCAAAACAACCACCTCATCTTCAGCAAAGCAGATAAGGGTAACTGCCTTGTTATTTTAGACCAACAATTATACATTGACAAAGTCACCTCTTTCCTAGACAACAATAACTTTACTCTTCTTCCCGTTGATCCCTCTAAATCTTTTGTTTCGAAGATGAAAACCAATTTAAAACAATTTACTGATTTCTTTTCTGAATTTGAAGCACCATATACCAAAATTCCATCAAATCCACTCACCCCCAGGTTATACGGTTTACCAAAGATACACAAAGTTGACATTCCTATTCGTCCCGTTGTCAGCTTCATTAACACTCCAGTTTCTATTTTATCTAAATTCATTCTTAACACCATTAAAAACTTTATCAACTTTACCCCACAGTTTACTGTTTTGAATTCTCGCCAATAAGTTGAAAAACTTCAACTTGTCAATCTTAATCCAAATATTGTTATGCTTTCTTTTGATGTTAGCAATTTATTTACTTCAGTACCAAAAAATGAATCGATTAGTCTGGTTAATTCACTCCTTTTAAATAATTCTGTCACTTTCACCACCACTTCGTCTATTATAAACATTCTCAAAATTTGATATACGATTGGTTAAAAATGTCTTAAGGTATTACCTTTTCTGCAATATTGCAATAAATGCAAAATAAGGGGACAAAATACGCCTGTTGTTATTCAATGTTTCTTAACCACTTTGGTGGCACTTAGAACTTTAGTAATTCGCTTAGAAAATTCTCATAACTTACTTAAATGGTCTACCAAATTTCATTAAAATCGACTTAACCCCTTCGGTACGGTGATGCACCCGTGTGCATCCTGCTTGACTGTTCGCTCAGTACGGTGATGCACACGGGTGCATCATGAGTTTTCGTTCGCCATAGGGCGGGGACACCATCTTCATCATATTTCAGGTATTTTTGTTCCGTCCGAATTACCTTATTCAAATCTAAAAGTGGGGAAACCACGCCCAAAAGTGGGTGATGTCCAGAAGGAGATTAGATTTAGTTAATTTGATTGGTGATAAGGTTGTTTGGATGTTTGACTGATCGGATTGTGTGGAAGGTGAAGGTACTGTGCTACTGTTTACAACTTACCTTACTATCTCTTGCAAGATAATTCGGATGGAATTTCCCAGATTAGGAGACTGGGACGATATCAAGCACAAAATAATCTGGGCAATTCCATCCGAATTATCTTCTTTATCTTTTTTACTAATTTTTGTTTAAAATGGTAGCTTATGGATAAAATTTAATTTAACTCACATACTATGTAAAATAATAAATTTAATAAAAATAGTTTTATTTCTAAAGTTAGTGTTATTATTACATTAGCTTTAATTAGTTGTAGTGTGATGCTGTATTTTAACCGACCGCGCGAAGCCGCTCGGTAAACGGTCGAATCCGTATATAGGAGCCGACTTGCCGAATGACGGTCCGGCACGAAGGGGTTAATAGATTTTGCATAATAAATTTGCAATATAAATGTTTTTAAAAAAGTTCAAATGTTTTAAAATCTTTCTGAACAAAGAGTAGAACCATTTGGAAGTTGGCTAATTTTTTTACATATAAAGAGGTGCTCTACCTATCTAATACACTTACAGAATTAAAATCGGATTATTTAAGGGGCCTCAGCAATGTTTTAAAATTATAAACAATTTTTTGGCTTATAAACAAATAGCTTTGTTTAATAATAAAAAAATAAATTTTAAGCAATGCAAATAATTAAAACCGGTATAATTTGACTTAAACTTTCAAATGCTGTCAGCAGAATTGCTATTTTATTTTTTAATCAAAAGGTATTCTCGTTCAAAGATTGCAATTTTTCGATTTTTTGAATGTTTCACCGGGTTTATCTCGAAAATTATGCATCCTACGAAAAAACTTGTAAGAACATTTTTTTGCTTAGAATTACCAAAGAAATACAAAGACATGTTTTATTTTGCGAAAAATCGATGTTATGTAATTCCTCAAGTTCTTTGTTTATACCAATCTTATCGAAATCCGGATCAACGGTTACCCAAAAAATTCGTGTTCTACGGGTCAAAATACATAAAAATAAAGTGTGTGTACTTCGTACGCACGTAAGAAGTTATACTTCTATTATATGATTATAAACGAAATTAATATACTTTTTATTTATATTTTATTTAAATATTAAACTAATTTATACTTACTACTTCTCAAACATTTTTATTAAAACAGTGCCAAAAATTAAAATAATAAAAGAATAAAACACACACAAACACATTAAAAATGCCGCAAATAATTTCTGAACATTAATTGTCGGAATTTTTTTTAACTAAATACGTATTTTCTGAAAATAAAATTATATAATAAATATACTTACAATCACAAAATGTATAAAATAAAAAATAAAAAAATAAAAGTTTCTATTGGGATTCGAACCAACTTATCAGCGCGGTTGGTATTGGTATTGTATTGGGGTTTATTCGGATTAAACGCTTCGCCACGGAGACAACGTGTCATTATGTGCGAAGATCGACTAACTAAACGGATTAAACTTTTTTTTGACATTTTTGAATTACATAAATCAAATTATTTTAATTTTGAATTGAAATGATTTAGAATTGAAGAAATACAACAAAACATAGAGTAAGAAAACAATATACTAGGTGAATATTGATAGAAATTTTGATGGTAATCAAATTATGTAATTAAAAGTATTACATACTATGTATTTTGGTAGGTTCAAATAGGTAGGTACCTATGATACATTTACAATTATTACGTACCTGTTGCTTTAAAAACTATTTAAAAGTCACTACAATTATAAACTTTTTTGTTTCGGTCCTCACAACAATAAAACTAATATATTATACATTTGTTTACCCTCATATTGAACAATTATTTATTATTGACAGATCATTTCAACACCCAATCAGAGCCCGTATAACGACTAATACCATACTGTCGGTGTGCGCATGCGCGCAGATCAATATAAATTCACCCTCAATCTCAATCGCGCCTAAAGAAGTATAACTTCAAAAAACTTGGGTAAGCCCATCTAAATAAAGGAGCCTGTAGCACCCCCTCCTGGACACAGCACTAATTTGTTTATAAGCCAAGAAATTGTTTATAACTTTAAAACATTGCTTAAATAATCCGATTTCAATTCTGTAAAGCGCATTAGATAGGTGGAGTGCTTCTTTATATGTAAAAGAAATTACAAATCTTTGTATATTCTAGTTTTTGTTCAGTGTGCAAGATTTTAAAAAATTTTAATTTTTTAAAAAAAGTTTAGATTGCAAAATTATTATGCAAAATCTAGTAAGTCAATTTTAATGAAATTTGGTGGACGGTTTTAGCACATTACAAAAATTTTCTAAGCGAATTAGGAAGGTTCCAAGTGTAACCTAAGTGATGGAAAAACATTGAATAAGGACAGGCTTGTTTTGCCCCCTTATTTTATATTTATTGCTCTTTTGCAGCAAGGTTGTTAAATTAAGACATTTTTAGCAATCGTATCTGATAGAAAATTTAATTATCTTTTTTTGAAGTTATACTTCTTTACGGGCGTAATGACGGTGAAATTTTATATGGGAAAACCTAGCGACCGGGCGCATGCGCATTATAACTTTGTTCTGATTGGATGTTCAAATGACATGACAAAAATTATCCAATATGGCAGCTGTGGCACAGCTGTGGGACTGCGTTTGGTTATAATGTATGCTTGTTGCGTTTTAAAATTTGTAGGAAGAGAAACAACAAACAAAAAGTTAGTTAATGGTTATACTGCCTTTTTAAATAGTTTTCATATTATATTTTTGGACTTATTTACATAGAAGAGATGATTGTTTCATGCCAATGTGAAAGCTCATCAAACTGTGCCTAGTATGAGTGCCGCAGATCTCGCTTATTCAAAGCTAAAGAATCTTTCACTGGTAAGTGTTTTATAAATAGTTGATCAAATTTTGTTATGATATTTGAACATAGCCACTTTGCACGACGCAAGTGATTGCGAAATTTATTAGTCGTTATACGGGCTCCGATACCTACCTTGAACCTACCAAAATACATAAGTAGTATGTAATACTTTTATTTACATAATTTATATTTATATTTACATAATATATTGTCTTCTTACTCTATGTTTTGTTGTATTTTTTCAATTCTAAATCATTTCAATTCAAAATCAAAATAATTTAATTTACATAAGTTAAAAATGTCAAAAGGTTAATCTGTTTAGTTAGACGATCTTCGCACATAATGACAAGCTGTCTCTGTGGCGCAGTTTTAATGCGAGAGAATCCCAATACAACGCAAATACCAGCCGCGTGGTAAGTTGGTTCGAATCCCAATAGAAACTTTTATTTTTTTTATTTTTTTTCTATACATTTTATGATTGTAAGTATATTTATTATATAATTTTATTTTCAGAAAATACGTATTTAGTTAAAAATTTTTCCGACAATTAATGTTCAGAAATCATTTGTGGCATTTTTGGGCCGGTTGTTCGAATGCTAATCAACAATGATCATTATCAAATAATTAATTACTGTCAATGTCAATTGTTAAAACATAATTAATTACAATTCTGAGACTATAATCAATTAATATAACAATAATTATTAACATAATTAATAATAAATCTCATAATTGTAATTAATTATGTTTTCAGCGACCCAAACAAAGTTGACATTGACAGTTTGGTGACAGTAATTAAATATTTAATAATGATCATTGTTGATTAGCGTTCGAACAACCGGCACTTAGTGTGTTTTTGTGTGTTTTATTTTTTTATTATTTTAATTTTTGGCACTGTTTTAATAAAAATGTTTGAGAAGTAGTAAGTATAAATTAATTTAATATTTAAATAAAATATAAATAAAAAGTATATTAATTTCGTTTATAATCATATAATCATATTGGGACCGTGCAAGTTCGGCAAAGCGACCCCTATTTCTACGCTCTGTACTTTTATTCGCACTTTTAATTATACTGGCCAATTATATTAGTCCTGGGTACTGGCCATAGTCCAAAAAAATAGTAAGAAGAAAAAATAAGATTCAGGTTATGTTATGAAAACGTGAACAATTGTATGTAGTAAATAAAATTAGTTATTAAAATGCAGTACTGCACTCAAAATACAATTAATTAAATTTACCTTTATATAATAATTGCATATCATATCAATATTGTGGAGCAATATATAATTTTTCTGCTTCAATGACAGAAGGTATGAAATATACGTCAATTTGACAATTTCAATTGACAATATGAATTATTTAAGATAGTTGCAATATTTCTCCGCGACTCGCGCACGATCGTTTCTCGTTTCCCTTCCAAGTACTTGCACACCGCGAATAATAGAAGTATAACTTCTTACGTGCGTACAAAGTACACACACATTCTTTTTTTATTCTTATACGACTTTGTTTGAAAATGAATCGTTTTAAAGTTATAAGCAAAGAAATAGAAAAAAACGAAATTTTTTGAAATTTTTAAATATTTTATTTTTTTTTATTAATGTTCCGGGCATATTTGAGAAGGAGCATAAGTCAATTATTATTAATGAAGTTACTTCCAAAATAAGTAATTAATATTATAGTCCAGGGAAATGAAATAAATAAGTACCATATTGTGGACTTTGATCAGGTATCTAACAAGTTTTTTGAGTTTTATTATTACATCACACCTCACCAAAAGCTTTTTACAAGTTAACAGAGTCAGCGATTTTGATATGGCTTAGAGCCAGACTACATCAAGATCGCCTATAAATCGTGCTGGTAATATGTCAGATTCTTTTTAATGAATTTGTACGATTCTTTTTATAATTTGTTACTCGTTCTTTAAATATGCGATGTATATGCTTAAAGTACAAAATCGTTTTAATATTATAATATTAAAGTATCTATATTTTAATATAAAATTTTATTTTCAGAATTGTCAAAGTGCTGAAATTGACGGAGACTCCGGTGCTCCGTGTACAACAGCGGAAATTTTTAGGGTAAGTTTTTCAATAGTCATTGAGAACGGACGTTTTCGGATTTATCAGTCCATCTTTAGCGAACTTTGAAGTCCTTGCACTAATAACACAGCACTAATATGTACAGAACCAGTGGGAGTTTAAATTGTTGATTACATACTTAAAGTTAATAAATTAGTCTACCTTAAGTAGATCAAAATAGACAAAACTCTTCGAGTATTGTACGTGTTCATACCTCCTGCTTGCACATTATTATTAAAATTAAAGTTGGTTGAATGTTGAAATAAAACAACGTTTTCTTCAAGAGTATGGGCGATGCAAAAAATTTAAATATTTATGCACGATTGCATTCGTAATAAAAGGTTCCCTATGTCGCTGAGAAAGTTTGAGACGTGCTCTGAGAAATCTGGCAACACTGTCTGACACATCAGCTCTCCCTCTCTCTTGCCCACCGGTTTCGCGTCGCTTCATTGCTCAGTGTCGGCCTAGCAGCCTTCGAAGATGGAGGTCCTGGTGGCTGTTACCGTTAGGTATTGTGAATGTCATGCTATGATTGACATTTTTAAATATAAAATGTATTTCACCTATTGAAATTTATCGTAAGATCAAAGCTTTATCTACACCATTTGCGCACTTGTTGAACAGATATTATATGCACTTTTACAACCTATACTTATACCTATAAACTTGATTATTTATTTATTGTTAATAAACGGGGCAAGCCCATTGACAAAAATATACAATTAAGCAACATTTATAAAAAGTACAAACAAATACTAAATAAAATACAAAATCATAAAATAAATATGTATATAGAATTACAATTAAATTTAACGCTTCAGAGATTGTTTAAAGGCACTTAAGGACAAGTTAAAAAAATCTGTCTCATGAGGCAACCGATTAGCATGAGCAAGAAGTCTGACCAGACCTATATTCACAGAATAATTTGTTCGACGAAAAGGAATATAAAATAGTGTATTGTCACGAAGGACACGGGAAGGAATGTGGAAACAAACCAATTGAAGCAGTTTAGGTGAATGTATAATTCCGTTAACCAATTTAAAAATAAAGATGAGATCGAAATTAACTCGTCTAGTAGACAGAGGATCAAGTTCTAAGTATCTCATCATATCAGAATATGAATAAGGTCTGTGTACTTTAAAGGCACAGTGCCTAAAGAATCGTCTTTGCACTCTCTCCAACTTTTGAAAAGAGGATTGGACAAAGGGAGACCAGATTATAGTGGAATTTTCAAGTTGAGATCGGACCAGAGAACAGTATAAAATTCTCAGCGAAGAAATGTTATGCAAATCCCTTGTGTGCCTTTTAATAAACCCTAGCTGCCTAAGAGCCTTATTACAAATAAAATCAATATGCAAATTAAAGGATAAGTCTCTCTGAAAAATGACACCAAGATCCTTGACGCTAGTGACTCTCTCAATCAAAAAACTATCCAAATTGTAATCAAAATCTACCATTTCCACTGATCGATGAAACTGGATAACCTGACACTTGTCACGATTAATGCTTAATCTGTTATTATCACACCAATTCGCAAATAAGTCGAGAGATTTCTGTAGCCTAGCACAATCAGAGTAATCCCGAACAGAACAAAACAACTTTATGTCATCGGCATATGCCAACACTTCGCAGTCAGTCAATGATTTAATAGCATCGTCAATAAAAACTGCAAACAATAAAGGTCCCAAGTGGGACCCCTGAGGCACTCCTGAGAGTGGAAAATACTCATTAGAAGTGAAACCATTCAGTTTGACACATAAAGACCTGTCCCGCAAGTAAGTCTTCAACCAGCAAAGAAGTTTACCACTCACACCAGAACATTCCAATTTATGCAATAAAAGGCAATGATCTACCTTATCGAACGCTTTAAACAGATCGGTATAAATGGAATCCACCTGTAAACCGTCCACGAAAGCATTTACAATATGATCCGTGTAAAGAAGAAGATTGGTCGAAATAGAACGGCCAGGCAGAAAACCATGTTGAGCAGTATGTAGTTGATTTTTCAAATTATCCGTCAAGAAATCAGTTACCAGGGCTTCAAAAATTTTAGGAATGGCAGAAAGGATTGTTATTGAACGATAATTACAAACAAATGACTTATCTCCAAATTTGTGAATGGGTTTCACATAGGCTTTCTTAAACTGTGATGGAAAATGGCCTTCTGCCAGGGATCTGTTAAAAATAAGCCATAATGGTCTACACAAAGAAAATGAACAATTCCTTAAAAACAAGTTCGATATCATACCAGGGCCAGGGCCTTTACTAGTATCAAGATTATCCAAGCAGTCCAAAACTTTAGTTATTTTAACAGTAAAAGAGTGAATAAGGCAGTGATTGCTATCAGATGGATCAACCCAGTCATCAGTGTAAGATGTGAAAGTATTATAGGCAGTGCTAAAGAAGGTGGCAAAAGCATCAACAATTGACTGAGGCTCACCATAGACAGAATCATTCAACTTCACTTTTTTTTTTTTTTTTTTTTTTTTTTTTTTTATGCTTTATTGCCATGAATAATTTTACAATTTTATCGACAAAGCTTATAAATAGTAAAAAAGACAAAACAGTAACAATCCAATTTACTAAAATTACATAAATCGTCAATAAGTTAAATAAAATAAATAAATAAATCGAAGTTAAAACAGAAATATTCAATTGCAAAAATTTAAATAAATTGCAAATTCATAGTCTACCTAATAATTAATAAAAAAGGTTTAAAAGTTAAAAAGTTAAGCTGCTGCATATGACACCCAAATATAGATAAAAAAATAATAAAAATACTACTTGTGCAAAGGGTGTTGTAATTTCTTAGTTATTGACTAAAATAATCTTCTACTGAATAATATGGTCTTTCAGACAGGTAGGCTTTTGTCAGTTTACGGAATTTGGGAAAAGATGGTGCAGATTTTAGTTGTAGGGGGAGATGGTTGTACATTTTTTTTGCGGAATATAATATCGATTTCTTTACTAACTCCGAGGACGGGGTCGGCAAATAGACGTCAAACGTAGAATTTCTCGTGAAGTAGTGATGATTAGGTCTTGATGGAAAGACATGTAGATGTTTACGAATTAAGCAAACAGTTTCTAAAATATACAAAGATGGAAGGGTTAAAATTCCGTGATCTTTGAAGTAACTTCTGCAGTGTGTTGTTCTTCTGAGGCCAAACAGATATCTTATAGCTCTTTTTTGTAATTTGAAAATAACATCGAATTGGACAGCTGTACCAGAACCCCAAAAAGGAAGACCATAACGAAGATGTGACTCGAACAAAGAAAAATATGTTATTTTGGAAGATGCTAAATTGAGTTCATTCGAAACAGATCTTATAGCATAGCAGGCTGAAGAGAGTTTCTTCCGTAACAAATCGATATGGAGGGACCATTTAAGGTTGCTGTCTAAAAAAATGCCAAGAAATTTTACAGAATCAACGGTACTGATCTGGCTGTTATTAAGAGGTAAGGGTTGAAGAGCTCCTTTATAAGACAATGCTACTGTTTTATCTACGTTAAACGAGAGTAAATTTGAGTCAGACCAGGTTTTTATTGTAAGTAGATCAGAAGTTATAGTAGCATGAAAAGTTGCAATATTTGAGTTGCTCCAAGTGATACTGGTATCATCAGCAAAAAGAAAGATGTTTCCATCGATTTTTAAATTAGTGATGTCATTAATAAAGATAAGGAAAAGTAGAGGACCCAATACTGAACCTTGAGGTACCCCACATACAATGTTTTTGAGACTAGAGTCTTTATCGTTTGCTCTAACCAGTTGTTTCCTATCTTCCAAGTAAGATTGGAACCAATCTAAAGAAATGCCTCGAATTCCGTAGAAATTTAGTTTTTTTTATCAAAATGTGATTTACACAATCAAAAGCTTTGGCATAGTCACAAAAAATGGTGGCAGTGTAAAGATTATTGTTCAGTGCTTGATAAACCTCATGTAGTACAGAAAACATGGCATCAGTGGTGCATTTATTATTTAAAAAGCCGAACTGATTTTGTGATAAAATGTTGTTTTCAACTAGAAAGGACATAAGTCGGTCTTTTATGAGTCTCTTAATAATTTTGGAGAGTACCGGTAGTAGTGCAATAGGTCTATAATTGCAGGTATTAGATATTTCACCACCCTTATGAAGAGGAATAATGATGGCTGTCTTCAGGCACTCTGGAAATTTACCTTTCTCAAAAGAATAATTAATTAGTGAGATGAGGACTTCTAACACATTTTCTGGAAGATTAGAAAAAATTTTGATCGATAGACCATCAGTACTACAGGAAGATTTGCTTTTGATACTATTAATTGTTTGGATTAGTTTAGATTTAACGACTGGTTTTATAAAGAATGAATTAGAGACCTTTCTTGAATTAGGGAGATATGAAATGGGATCTTGTTGTGGCAAAATAGTTGATGTAATATTTTTACTCACATTAACAAAGTATTCATTTAGATTTTCAGGGTCTGGAAGGGAAAATGTTTGAGCAGTGTGGGTTTTATTTAGAAGATCGTTTATTATGGACCAAGTTTCTTTTGCAACACTTTTGGAGCTTCCCAGACGGTTCTGGTAGTAGACTTTTTTAGCTGATTTTATAAGTTTAAGATAGGTTGCCCTATACTTGGTGATATATTCAGTGATAGAGACGTTGGTAGTAAATTTCTTATATAGAGAAGAGAACGCATATTCTTGGAAGATATTCGGATACCTTTAGTAGTCCAGGGTTTGTGATGTTTTGGCTTAATTGCAATTAAAGGAAATGCTTTATTGAAGATACAGATAAGCTTATCTAAGATTAAATAATTCCTCAGTAAAAATGAATAACCATTTTCAATTTCGTTGCAAAACGAAAGCACAGCCGAACCATATTCTAGTCCAATCAGAGAGTGCTGCAAGCACCCCTACCGGTTTCGAAACTTATTAGTCTCTCATCAGGAGGCACATATGCTGCTCTCCCTGATCCAACCAAAACAAACCCCAGCGTGCAGTCCCGGATTGCAACGAACGAAATGGCATAGATGCCCTAGCGGCAAGTGCTAGCAAAAAGACTAAGTTTTCACTCTAATGGCATATAAAACAACATAATGCTATTCTACACCCCACCAGAATGAAAACAATGGGAACCTTCTCTGGTTACACCTCCGAGGCTTCTACAATTTGCAAGCCATACGGATGCTGAGACTAAGGAAGATTAGGGAATTCTACAATTTACAATTCACGTCCCATCTGCTCAGCGCGGTAAAGTTCCAACGAGAATGGTTCCCTTCATACCCCACACAGAGTAAATGTAAATCAAAAATGAATAACCATTTTCAATTTCGTTGCAAAACGAAAACACAGCCGAACCATATTCTAGTCCAATCAGAGAGTGCTGCAAGCACCCCTACCGGTTTCGAAACTTATTAGTCTCTCATCAGGAGGCACATATGCTGCTCTCCCTGATCCAACCAAAACAAACCCCAGCGTGCAGTCCCGCATTGCAACGAACGAAATGGCATAGATTATTCATTTATGGTTATTATATAAGGTTATTCATTTTTGATTTACATTTACTCTGTGTGGCGTATGAAGGGAACCATTCTCGTTGGAACTTTACCGCGCTGAGCAGATGGGACGTGAATTGTAAATTGTAGAATTCCTCATCTTCCTTAGTCTCAGCATCCGTATGGCTTGCAAATTGTAGAAGCCTCGGAGGTGTAACCAGAGAAGGTTCCCATTGTTTTCATTCTGGTGGGGTGTAGAATAGCATTATATTGTTTTATATGTCATAGTCATAGAGTGAAAACTTAGTCTTTTTTCTAATTCCTCAGTACTTTCAACAAACTCCGCATAACAATCTCTACTTCTTTGCTTACACAATGCTCTCAGAGTACAGAAATCGTCATAATCGTCACAACAACCTGTCTTTTTAAATATGGAGTGAAAGGATTTTTTCAATGAGACAAGATGTTTCAATTCGCCATCAAACCATATTTATAGGGAATGTGCTATTCCTGATAGTGATTGAAGGAACATACTGGTTTATACAACCATACATAACATGATACAAGGCATCCACACATTCTTCCACATTCAAGTTCGAAAATAAGTTATCGAAGTTCATCGATAAAAACGCGCTGTTTAAACTCTTGTACTCCGCATGTAAGAAATCGTATATCACCTCACTCCCACTCATGCAATCAGGTGCATCAGTGCAATTAACTGTTGATGACTGGCAATAGGTGATATCCATTTTGCATTTAAAATTACAGCATGAATTTCACATTGGTGATAAGAGCGACCGGGACCTCCATCTTCGAAGGCTGCTAGGCTGACACCGAGCAATGCAGCAAGGTGGAAGTGATGGGGAAAGAAAGAGGGAGAGTCGATCTATAAGGCAGTGTTGTCAGATTTCTCTCAGAACGTCGCACTGTTCCTCAGCGGCATAGGGAACATTTTTTTACGAATGCCACTCGTACATACATATCCAATTATGCTTTATTTCACATATTTTTAAGAGAAATTTATGGATGCACGGAATCCAATCAGTAAATTAGTTTTTCTCTTATTCATCTAGATTCTAGATATATATGTACATAAATAACCTTTCAGCGCGTAAATTTATGGGTGGATTATGAACGAAATATATGGCATTTGATTGACAATCATTATTAAGCTCCAGTAGGTCGGTAATAACAAACCCGACCGTTGCGAATTGTCGGTAAACGTAATAACCTGCAAATGAATAAATGACAAGCTGGAATTTTACCTGAAAGGGGGTAACATAATGTATTTACCCCAGTAAATGAATGTAAAATACGGCCATACCGTGAAATTTTCAGTGTCACTACCAAGTTGCATGAACATTTGGATTTATGTTCTAGTTACCCTCCACTTCAAAATTGGACTTTGCAACCTAAGTCAACCCTCCTCGGGGTCAAATTGACTAATTATAAGCAATTTTTGTTCTATAGAGTTTTTTTTTATCTAAGTAAGTCGATACTTTCCGAGTTATTTGTGAGTGAAAATGGTTGTTTTTCAACAAAAAAAAAAAAAACGCGTTTTCAGACCGTTATTTGCAAATAACTAGAAAAGTAAGTATTTTATTCATAAACATATTCCTTGTAAAAAATTTGAAATCAAATTTTTCAAAGTGACATAACCAAAAAATGAAGCACTTTTTGAGGAAAACTTATTAAAACAATTAGGGCAGTCAATGAGGTTATTTGGCTCCGAATTCCATCCTACTACATCTATTTACTTGATATTTTCACAGTAAGTAAACGACTGCTCAAGAAACAAAGTCTACCCTATGCCGACGTGTGCTTTTATCTAGAGGGTGGTTCCCACCCCTTCTCGGGGGTGGAAAATTTTTTGGTTAAAATAACCACGAAAGTACCTAGAGAACCCAATTCTAAACAAAAACTGTTCTATATATTTTTTTAAAAACTCAATACTTTTTGAGTTATTCGTGGTTGAAAATTGGCCTTTTTCATTAAAAAATGACACCTTTTTAGACGGTTTTTTGCGAATACCTTAAAAACCATGAATCTAACGAAAAAAACTATATAAATTGTTTTTGTAGCTTATAAAAAACAAAGAGATTTTTGGCTTTATAAATCTTTTAGTTATAATACAAAAAGATATGGTAGGCGAGAAGAGTTTGTTTGTTTGGTGCATGCTCAAATCGGTGTATTCAACTTGAAATAAAAGAGAAACGGTCGATTTTAGGTGTATAATGCTACCAATACCTTTTGTAGAACTTGAAAGCACCTTTAAAAAGGGCGATATTAAATGTCGATTACATTTACACTAAGCGAAATATGCTGCAACAGAATTGATGACTAATGTATTTTAAGAAAAAATCAGAAGTGTATTTAACCCCTCATCCACCAGAATTTAAATGCATCGTTTTTCTTCTACAATACTTTTTACTATAGTGTTATTTCTATGTTCAAAAAGTTGGACGGGTTTAAAATGAATGGTTTTTGAAAAAAAAAATAAAATCAAATTATAGAGCGCATTTTTAAATTTTCTTAAAAATCTTCTGTTTTCTCCATGTAACTTGAAAATGAGAAGAGACACGAAAACAAGATACCGCACAAACATGTAGAGTTTTGTTGGACAAAAATTTTGTTTTTATTTTTTATTATTGTATCTCTTATCATTTTCAAGTTACATGTAGAAAAAGAAGATTTTTAAGAAAATTTAAAAATGCGCTCTATAAATTGATCTTATTTTTTTTTCAAAAACCATTCATTATAAACCCGTCCAACTTTTTGAACATAGAAATAACACTATAGTAAAACGTATTGTAGAGTAAAATGATGCATCAAAGATATGGTGGATGAGGGGTTAAATATACTTCTTATTTTTTCTTAAAATACCTTAGTCATCAATATTTTTTGCAGCATATCTCGCTTAGTTTATATGTAATCGGCCTTTAATATTGCTCATTTTAAAGGTCTTTAAGCACCACAAAAAAGGGATTGTGGGCATAAAGGCGCAAAAAAGGAAAAGGTATTTGTAGCATGATACACCTAAAATCGACCGTTTCTCTGTTATTTCAAGTTGAATACACCGATTTGAGCATGCACCAAAAAACAAACTATTTTCACCTACCATATCTCTTTTTGTATTATAACTAGAAGATTTATGAAAGACTAATCTCTTTGTTTTTCTATAAGCTACAAAAATGTTTTATATAGTCTTTTTATTTGATGCATAGTTTTTAAGGTATTCGCAAAAAACCGTTCGAAAAGGTTTCAATGAAAATAGCCAATTTTCAATCACGAATAACTCAAAAAGTATTCAAAAGAGTTTTCAAAAAAAGATTATAGAACAGTTTTTACTTAGAACTAGGTTCTCTAGCGACTTCTGTGAATATTTTAATCAAGAAATTTTTCACCCACGAGAAGGGGTGGGAACCACCCCCAAGATTAAAGCACACATCGGCGTAGTGAAATAGGAGATCAGTAGAGGCTATTCCCAAAATTTCATTAAAATCCATGCAGTAGGATAGAATTCGGAGGTAATATCCTATTCTTCTTCTCATGGCGTAATTTTAAAATTGTTTAAAACAAGCTTTATCTTTATTTTTTTAAAAAGTTTCCAACACCGAAACTAAGCGAGTTACCGTTGGTCCCTTTTTATGTTAAAAAATCGTAAAAATTTGGAAACATTTAGTAATTTTTTTATTTTGAAAAAGATGCCTTTTTTCAAAATAACTAACAATACAAGTATTAGTGAATCAAGATATCTCGATGAGTAAGATAATGTAGGTTTTATTTTTTTTAATATTTTGGATGTTTTGTTATTTTGTAAGACAAAATTTTTTTTAAGATACGGTTGATCAAAGTTGACATTACATACGCTTGTGATATACGCTCGTTCAAGCCCTTTCAACTACAACTCTTTCAAGATTATATGTTAAAAAAATAAATTAAATGATCTTTTATTGCCCTTAAAAAACCTACAAAATGGTTTTTTAACCATTCCAAAGCTTAAAAACTAACCGAGATATGAGTAATAAAACCAATAAAATAATTTAAGAGAATTCAGAACGTGTATACCGAAGCATTGTAAGATATATATATATATTATGTGCTATAAATAGTCCAGAGAAATAAGATTTCTCTCGTGACACATCCCCCTCCAGGCCGAAACCAAATTTTTTGAGTAGTATGGACGGACATCTATATTAATAACCTTTATACTGATAAGAAGAGAGTAATATAAATAAATCGTCTAAAAAATTTCAATATGGCGTTCGCTGAATATGTATATCTTTATTTGTTGCTTAGAAATTTGCAAAATAAATCATAAATTTTGAGTTTTTATAAATATTCATAACTTATGTAAAAAATTAACTTAGGACCTTCTTATTACACGAATTGTTGAGACTTCTGGTGCTTAAATTATATTTTAAATTTCAAAGCAATTGGTCAAATAGTTTAAGTTATTTAATTTATGTATCCCAAATTCATTTTTTTTTTGCAACACTATAAGTCAGAAAATTATGAGGTTACAGTAAGACTTCTGACAGTTTATGGAAGAAGAACATTTATACTATTGACTTAATTAAAAAAAAATGACAAAAAGTAATTTTAAACAGTGTAAAATTATTTTGCAAAAACACGTCGATTTTTTGCTTACTTATAAACAATTAGAATAACTTTTTAACCGTTACCCGTAGAAAAATTATTTTTTCATATTTGGAAAGACTGAATTTTATACACACTTAGAAAGAAAAACAATTGCACTAGGATAATTAGGGACGAAGTTAGCCCCTCATTTTTTTAATTCACATGTTTTTGCAAAATAATTTTGCAGTATTTAGAATTATTTTTTGTCATTTTTTTTCAGTTTTTTATAAGCTATATTTTTGCTAAGAATTTTTTTTTGCTCAAATACTCACTTTTAGAGTTATCTCCGAAAAACCGTCCAAAAACATGTTTTTTTCTGTTAAACATGAACATATTCACTTGTAAATAACTCGAAAAGTATTGACTTGGGAAAAAACTCTATAGAACAAAAATTGCTTAGAATTAGTCATTTTATCCAATTCCTGACTTATTTTGAATGTATGTATATTTTTCACCTTGGAGAGGGGGTATTTACATCCCCTCCCATCATCTACATCCCTACATCTACATCCTCTCCATTTTTGTAAAATGGAGGGGATATAGAATTGTAAACTTTTTCTTATATAATAATAGACAATTTTAACTACCTATTCCTAAATTTTCATTCTTTTTTTATTTTTTTTGGGGACATATTGTTCTTTGATCGGACTAAGCTGGCATTTCACCTGAATGGACTAACATAATGTATTATGTAGGTATATCTCAATAACTACGGCAGGGTTGATTAAAAATTGGACATTGATGTGTTTATTTTAGACACACTGATGTGTGTGGCTATAGATAATAATGATTGAGTGAAAACAGTACAAGAACTGGATTTTAAATTATAAAATGCTAATGGATTTTGTAAATAATTAAATAAATGTAAATTAGACAGGCATATAATGAATTTTATTTATCCATTTAAATTGGTATATTGAAAATGTAGTATTACGTCAAGGTCCAAAATCCTTTTTGGCAAAACTTCAAATGATTTCTACCCGACATCGTAATTATTATTATCAGAGAATATAGTAGTGAATAAATAAATCATCATCATGCAACCTTCTCTGTCCACTGCTCGACATACGTAACTTAATAAGTAACTGAATAAATGAATAAGTATTGAATAAGCCGCCTATTTAAGCTTAACTTAATTTTCAGATTTATTGTTTAGATCTGGGACTTCTCTTTTATCTCGAATAGATGTTGCTACCGCTACAGCGTCCGACAGGCAGACTTATTTTTATGGTAGGGGAGCCCAAGCGGGGATTTTTGCAGTTACTCGAGCGCGTCAGATTATCATATGGGGAGAAACCTGGTACCCTGCAGATGTACCTCTACCATATATTGGCTCTTAACACAGGGGAGTTCGTTAAGGGGGGCCCGAAAAAAAAATCTATCCTTAAAAAATCTCGAAATTGTCAGATTAAGATAAGGTAAGTTAAGTACATGCAAAAGAGTGTATATTTAAAAAATCTGACGATTTGAGCCGGGCGTAAGGATATGGGAGAGTCCCAAAGTTTCACAAGAAAAAAGCGAATACTTCGCGAAATGAATGACAGATCAAAAAACTAAAAAATATGTGCTTAACATTTTTTAAAAATCTATCGAATGATACCAAACACGACTTCCCACGGAGAGGGGTGGGGGGTAAATTTAATATTTTAAATACGAATCCCGCGATATTTCGCGAAATGAACATCAGATCGAAAAACTGTAAAATACACTTATTTATTATTTTTTAAAAATCTATCGAATGGCACCAAACACGACCACCCACGGAGGTGGGGTATGGGGTTACTTTAAAATCTTAAATAGGAGCCCCCATTTTTTATTGCAGATTTGGATTTCTTACGAAAAAATAAGTAAGTTTTATTCGAAACATTTTTTCGAATTATGTATAGATGGCGTTATAATCGGAAAAAACCATTGTTGGAAATGGAAAATTAAATTAAAAAATGGCAAGCGCCCACTAAAATGGAAAATGTTACTTAACTTTTTTTGGTTTTAGGACCTACTCTTCACAACCCAATAGGTCTCCAAAGCGCTCGAGTGACTGCACATTTAGCATACTTTGCTCCCCTACCATTATAATTCAGCTTAAAATGACAGCTTGGTTTCGATTCGATTCAGAGGTGTTCATGTAGCCGCACTGATGATGTCTGGAGAGACCGAAACGTACGTATGGGGATGGTGGATCATCTCTGAACCGAAAAGAAACAACTAGTACATTCTTTCACGGTTTTTGCTGTAAATTTTAGAGAACCATTTGGATTGACATGAAATTTAACATATGCATAGCTAACATGTCAAAGAAACAAGGTGATATGGTGCCGATGTGTGCTTTTGCCCTAGGGGTGAGTTTCACCCCATCTCGGGGGTGAGAAAATATATGCCCAAGATAAGTGCCGAAATGGATAAACTGACTAGTTTTAAGCAACTTTTGTTCTATAGAGTTTTTTTACCAAATCAATAGTTTTCGAGTAATTTGCAAGTAAATATGTTCATTTTTCAACAAGATAACCACGTTTTTAGACGGTTTTTCGCAAATAACTCTAAACGTAGGCACTTTGTCGAAGAAAATATTCTTACCAAAACTATAGCATATAAAAAAGTGAAAAAAACGGTGTATATATTAGGTCCCTATACCTATCAAAAGCAGAGTTATAGCTAATGAAAAATAGGTTCATATTTGAAAAATTCCAAATAGAATAATTCAATGTGAAATATTCAAATAATGAAGCATTTTTGGGGAAAATACATTACAACTTTTTACAAGTGTTTAAAAAAATCTCTATTTCTGTTTTTATAAAAAAACTTTCTAGCATCAAATGTAACCAAGTTACGCTCAAAATAAAGTTGGTACCTTTTGTTTTGGCAAAAAAAATTAAAACACCAATTAGCAACTTAAATGGAATTAATCGTTACCGCTTCACAAGTTACTTTACTTATGTTGTGTTTATATTATCTGTAAGGTTCGTCGATACAAAGTGCTTATTTTTGAAAAAAATTAGTTTTAAAGTAAAATTTTTAAAAATTTTAATTTTGAAAAAAATACTTTTTTTCAAAATAACTTAAAAATTGTTAGATATACCAAAAATCTTAAACAATAAAAAAAATCGGCTCTACTTTTCTGAATATTTTGTATTTTTTTGTTTTTCTGTAAGACAAAAATTGGTTAAGATTCGGTGTTTCTAAATTTGCATACACTCGTGATAAGTGACTCGTTCAAGACCTTTTAACTACAGCTCTTTCAAAAATAAGGACTTTCAACCAGTGAAACTTACAGATCAAATTATCAATATATACGCGAGTAAAAAACTTGTGAGGTGGTAACAAATAAGTTCATTTTAAATGCTAATTAGGGGGTGACTTTCCCGATATCTTACCAAAAAAAGGGACCAACTTTATTTTGAGCGTAACTTGTTTACTTTTGATGCTAAAAATTTTTTTTTTAAAAACAAAAATAAGCATTTTTTAAACACTTTAAAAAGTTAAAATGAGTTTTGCCAAAAAAAGTGTTTCGTTTTTTGGTTATGGCACGTTAAAATATTCGATTTGGAATTTGACGAATCTGAACCTATTTTTCATTAGGTATAACTCTGCTTCTACTAGGTATAGTGAAACATGGTGTATATTATACACCATGCTTTTCACTTTTTTACGTGCTATATTTTTGATAAGAATTTTTTTCGACCAAATACTTACTTTTTGAGCTATTTGCGAAAAACCGTCTGAAAACGTGGTTATTTTGTAAAAAAATTAACATATTCACTCGCAAATAACTCGAAAAATATTAACTTGGTGAAAAATTTTATAGAGCAAAAGTTGCTTAGAATTAGTCATTTTATCCGTCTCCGGACTTATTTGGAACATATATTTTTCACCTCCAAAAGGGGGTGAAACTCATCCCTAGGGCAAAACCACACATTGGCACAATATCACTTTTTTTCTTCGACTTATTAGCTATGTGTATGCCAAATTTCATGTCACTCCAAGCGGTTCTTTAAAATTTAGAGGTTTTGCAATATATTACCTTTATAGAACGTACTAAACCTGTTTTTTTTTTTATTAATGATAATAAGTATCAGTTTAGCATTTTTAGATATTTATCTTTTACGCACAAGCCGTGCATAGAGTTTGTATTTTTCAACGAAAACTTTTCGTTTATAAATTCGCAAAGTGTGTTAGTTCGTGCGTCGCCGCTCCTGTAATACTTACAGCCGATTTACTGATGGATTCTTATGTAGTTCTGTCTTCTGAATCCAAATCTGAAAACGGCATTTCGCTATTTCTAACCACCTTCGAGATAACTGACCTCAAAATCTAAAATGTGACGTCACAATCATTTTCTTTTCTACCGACACACTAAACGTCAACTGAAATAGTTGCTAGTAAGTAGGCTAGTTTTAATCTGAATTTGTTAAGCAAAGCATAGGGTATTTACATTTGAGTTTGACACTTCGTGGATGTCAAACTAAATTGTAAATTAGGTATTAATAAAATATAAATGATATTTGATAGTTTTAATTATTACATAAAATAAATAAGATGTTTAAAAATACAATTTGAGTATATTTTGAAAACAATAATTTATTAACAACTTTAAAAAGGTTTGTACGAGTATACAGCCTCCCCTTTCATGGGACTACCTAATAAAAATTGGACTGTTCTATTTCCAACTATTGTTGACGATTCAAACCCCTTTACTACACTTCATGAGTAAAAAGTATCTTTATTTATTTCACAATATTGAAAATTGTTATTATGAAATGTTGTTTGGAATAAAAATTATGTTCTGATATACCTATGCAATTACATCCTTCTAATGGAAAAAAATTGATGATTTTTCTCAAATTATGGGTACCAACATCATTTTCATTTATAACTCTTTTATTTTTAATTTGACGAAGAAAAGTTATTCTTCATAAAAAGCTCTTCATGGTCTAAGATTTATGATGCAATCATCATATATCAAATTTTATTAATTTTATACGAGGTATATAAAAAATATGAATTTCGATCAAGAGTACAGTACCTTTATAGTTCACAACGTTTAAATTAGAATTATATAATTGCACAATAAAACATAATTTTTAATTCTTAACAACTTTTCATAATAGCAATTTTCCATATTATGAATTTAAATACGTAAATAAACAAAGTTTTCGTTATGATAATGCTCGCATTTTCTGCTTGTTTAATATATTTTTATTTTTCGTATTTTAAATAATAACGAACTTATTTTAAAAAAATCTCTCTTCAGTTCTTTATTTGAAGAAAGTACAAACAAAATGTTTACTTAAACCCTCAAAAATTACTCCCAACTTCGTCTATGAACTCGGTTTTCTAAAGTTGGTAAACGGAAACCAGGACGAAGGCAGACATAGACAGGATGCAGAGGGCTCTTTGCTGTTCTCGAGTCACAAGAATAGATCTTTGAGTTTTTTCCTCAGTTAATGGAATGAATTTTGTTGTTAGGCTAAATGTTTCCAACTGCATTCCGTCTGTTCTGATCTCTATTTTATTTAACTAGCAAGAAATATGGGATATTTTATACATGGCATTTGCTCTTATGTATTTTATTTTAGTACATTCTGTAAAATAAAATATGAACAAGCAAATGTGTTTTAAAAACTAACTTTTAATATAATAGACCTGGATCCCGCATAAGAAAGAAAAGTTGATTAATAGCAAGCTGAAAATTTGTTAATAGCTTAACGGTGTCTAGTCGGATAAACTTTGATGCACGGGAACACTGGAACAGGGGAAGTTTTAATTGTGGAGCATGATAAACGTGTCGTCCTGACAAGTTAATGATTGTGAAAAATAGCAAGTTGTTTTTAAGTTTATTGAATAGCCAACGTTATATAATATATGAAAAAATGTTTGTCCGACAGAAATGTTGGGCATTTTAACGAGTCCGACACGTAGAAGATGTCACATCACAGGAATTATGTTGGTGATAAATAGCAGCCTGATTTTTGCATGAGAGTTTAATGAAAGGTTAAAAAATCAATTGGAAGTTCTGTCCGACATAATTAATGGGAAGTTTTCTTAGTCCGACATTCTAAATATGTAAGATACAGACAAAAATGCTGGTGATAAATAGCTTTCCGACAAAAACGAAATTTAATTAAGTAAATTATTCCTTACAAAGAATGACTGTTGTCGGAAAAAATTAAGGGGTAGATTTCGTAGTCGGACAATTTAAAAAAAATAATTTTTGAAATTTTAATAATGGTTGATTATTCTATGTCAAAAGTACCTACAATCAATTACAATCGATATCTTTCGATTTATCTCAACATCATTTAGTTACCTTACTGCAATACATTCTAACTAGTAGATTAGGCAAAGTATGGGCCACTCTGTGAATCGAGGTGTAACCGGTGTAACGCCAATATTATGCCATCTTTGTCTGTCACATGCGCGTGATCGCTTTTTTAAAAGAGATAGATAGACCACCGACAGACTGTTTGCTCTGTATTCCCTGTCTACCCTTAATAATATGTCTATGAATACATTGCGAGGAATTACGATATACAATTTTAATAAATAATTTATTTAGGTACCCTTCTTCAATGAAGCCCTTTTTAACTCAAATAGCATTATAGCACGAAGAATGATATCCAATAGAATTTTGTAAATACGAACTTTGTAAAATGTTCGACAATCACTCAAAAATGTTCCGTTGAATTGTTTTACTTTTTCATTTGATGGCTTAAAATTTAAACTGTTAACACTCAAAAATAAACACAAAAACACTCCATAGTTAATATAAATTTTAATTTCCAACACACGAGACAAACAGAAAGTCAGAGACCATGTGCTTTCAAATAATAATTTGTACAGATTACAAAATGTCAGACAGACAATTAATGCAGCCTTCTACATATACACATACTTACGTCTATGCTTATAAGCACCGAATTTTTACACTTCACATTTTTCAACGTCGTTTTACAGGGCTAAGATTTGGTTATGGAAAAAATGTATATAACGTTTTTTGTAGGAAACTTTCCGTACTTTCTGATGCGCCTAATAAGAAAACCGTAAGTCGTTGCTTTAATATGTTCTATAACATTTTTTATTATCTTTTGAGAATATCTAGAACAAATTCCACCCAAAAAATAATTTTTATGCAATATATACATGCATTGATACTTACCTCACTGTTTTTGGAGTGTGCATGTATGTATATACATGTGCAAGTATGTGAATATAAATAATAATATACAACTAAAATAGCTTTATCAATATGCGACTAAGTCATTCTGAAAAAATGATTTTTAATTGTTTTCCTTTGTTTTCCCAAAATTTTTGTCCGACATATAACTTTTGCGTTACAAATTATAATTTGTACATAAAAAAATCAAAATTAGCTTGCTATTTATCACCAACATTTTTGTCTACTTACATGTTTAGAACGTCGGACTACGAAAACTTCCCATTAATTTTGTCGGACAGAACTTTTAATTGATTTTTGAAGTTATACTTCTTTACGGGCGTAATGACGGTGAAATTTTATATGGGAAAACCTAGCGACCGGGCGCATGCGCATTATAACTTTGTTCTGATTGGATGTTCAAATGACATGACAAAAATTATCCAATATGGCAGCTGTGGCACAGCTGTGGGACTGTGCATGGTTTGGTTATAATGTATGCTTGTTGCGTTTTAAAATTTGTAGGAAGAGAAACAACAAACAAAAAGTTAGTTAATGGTTATACTGCCTTTTTAAATAGTTTTCATATTATATTTTTGGACTTATTTACATAGAAGAGATTGTTGCATGCCAATGTGAAAGCTCATCAAACTGTGCCTAGTATGAGTGCCGCAGATCTCGCTTATTCAAAGCTAAAGAATCTTTCACTGGTAAGTTTTTTATAAATAGTTGATCAAATTTTGTTATGATATTTGAACATAGCCACTTTGCACGACGCAAGTGATTGCGAAATTTATTAGTCGTTATACGGGCTCCGATACCTACCTTGAACCTACCAAAATACATAAGTAGTATGTAATACTTTTATTTACATAATTTGATTACCATCAAAATTTCTATCAATATTCACCTAATATATTGTCTTCTTACTCTATGTTTTGTTGTATTTTTTCAATTCTAAATCATTTCAATTCAAAATCAAAATAATTTGATTTACATAAGTTAAAAATGTCAAAAGGTTAATCTGTTTAGTTAGACGATCTTCGCACATAATGACAAGCTGTCTCTGTGGCGAAGTTTAATGCGGGTGAATCCCAATACAACGCAAATACCAGCCGCGTGGTAAGTTGGTTCGAATCCCAATAGAAACTTTTATTTTTTTTATACATTTTATGATTGTAAGTATATTTATTATATAATTTTATTTTCAGAAAATACGTATTTAGTTAAAAATTTTTCCGACAATTAATGTTCAGAAATCATTTGTGGCATTCTTAATGTGTTTTTTGGCACTGTTTTAATAAAAATGTTTGAGAAGTAGTAAGTATAAATTAATTTAATATTTAAATAAAATATAAATAAAAAGTATATTAATTTCGTTTATAATCATATAATCACATAATAGAAGTATAACTTCTTACGTGCGTACAAAGTACACACACATTCTTTTTAACCTTTCATTAAACTCTCATGCAAAAATCAGACTACTATTTATCACCAACTTAATTCCTGTGATGTGACATCTTCTACGTGTCGGACTCGTTAAAATGCCCAACATTTTTGTCGGACAAACATTTTTTCATATATTATATAACGTTGGTTATTCAATAAACTTAAAAACAACTTGCTATTTTTCACAATCATAAACTTGTCAGAACGACACGTTTATCATGCTCACAATTAAAACTTGCCTGTTCCAGTGTTCCCGTGCATCAAAGTTTGTCCGACTAGACACCGTTAAGCTATTAACAAATTTTCAGCTTGCTATTAATAAACTTTTTTTTCTTACGCGGGATCCAGGTCTATAATTATTTAAGTATACGTTTTTATGTTTGATGTGTAACGGAAAAAGCGCTGCACATTTATGTAAAATGAAAAATACAAGTAATAATGCAAAAATCCTACTGATAGAAGCGAAAATTTATATAAATAATTAAAGTGTAAATACACTCAGCATCAAAATTAACGCACCACCTTAAAATTGCGACATTTTTGATATCTCGTATTTCGTAAACCTGTTGTCCGATTTTAGTCAATTTTTTGTATGTTATAGCTTTAGTATTCAAAAATATCGTTGTAGTAATATTGTTGCTAAACAATTAAGTGTCAGTGTTTACCAGGTGTAACAATGATAGTGTGTTTTTTCCTAAAAGTTCGGAACACCCTGTGGAATATTCTAGCGTATATAAAATATTGAAATTAAAACTCAACTGTAGCCTTGGGCTTTCTTAACATTTTGCTTTTTGATTCATTCGCTTATGTTGGATAATAAAAAGTTAGTTACTTTAACAACTAGCAACGTTCTTCATCAATACAGGGTGTTTCTAAATTAGTGCGACAAACATTAAGGGGTAATACTGCATGCAAAATAATGACTATTCGATTCATAAACATGCTTCGTTTCCGAAATACGGAATGTTGAATATTTTCTTACAAGCTGACGATTTATTTACTGTTCTAAAACCAATTAAGATATGCAAATGAAATTTGGTAGGTTTTAAGATATAGTTATTGCGCATTTTTTGACAAGCAATTAAGAATTTTATATTCACCATTGGCGTGCATACGGGTAGTATGACCGGGTAATATGACCCGTAAGCACGCCAATGGTGAATTTAAAATTCTTAATTGTATGATAAAAATTCGCAATAACTACCTCTTAAAACCAACCAAATTTAATTTGCATATCTCGAATGGTTTTAGAGCAGTAAATAAATCGTAAGTTTGTAAGAAAAAAGTTCAACATCCCGTATCTCGGAAACGAAGCATTTGCGAACATATGTTCATAAATCGAACAGTCATTATTTTTCATGCAGTATTGCCCCTTAATGTTTGTAGCACTAATTTAGAAACACCCTATATTGATGAAGAACGTTGCTAGTTGTTAAAGTACCTAACTTTTTATTATCCAACATAAGCGAATGAACCAAAAAGCAATTGAGTTTTAATTTCAACAATATTATTACAATGATATTCTTGAAGAATAAAGCTATAATATACTAAAAAAATCACTAAAATCGGACAACAGGTTTAGGAAATACGAGACATAAAAAATGTCGCATTTTTAAGGGTTCCTTAATTTTGATGCTTGGTGTATGTTCGCAATGGAAAATATTTTTACAACAATTTAATCTTTTATGCTACAAACACGCAATTCACGCAACCAAAGCCTTAATGGAGTCGCCAAAGCATAAATATTTTTTAACGCTAAATGCATATGCTTTTTCTACTATTTGTCGGACATTTAAAATTTAATTTCTCGTTTTTTTCCAAGCGTAAAGCCATGTTTTCATCAAGTATCTGTGGGAGTAAAATACGAAATAGAATTAACTACATGCGCTGTAACGATATGCCTTCCGCCCGGCGTTCAGCAGGTCGACAGCAGAGAGCCGAGGATGATAAAGGCAGTTCCGATCAGTACCATGAACTGAAAAAGAACTCAACCCAGTTCTGCTGACCAGAACCAGCATGAGGGAAGTAACTCTGTATTGAAGACATGATTCACCAGTAACAGCGTAACCGTAGTGGGCGGTTGCTGCCATCTCCGATCCTGATCTGTTGTATGAGTAGCTGTGTGTCGATGTTTTGATTGAGAGACTATGTGTGATTACACTGGACTGAGGTGTAATAAGGCTGCAAGTCTATGTGACTTTGAGATTTATGTATATATTGGTTCCGTATGGCGTAATTGCTTCCTGTATTTTACTAATATTATTATTACGTTTTTGATAATAATGACAATTTAGTTTTCTTTTACAGACGTCTGCCAAGGAAGCTTTTTCGGGGGCGGAGCGAAGACAGAATATTATTTAATTTTATTATTTTAGTTTTACTCTGTATATAAATATCCATAATATATTTATGTATTTATTTTGAACCTGTGTTTTAGTAAGCCTGTTGTCCAAAAAGAACTACCGGTTACAGTGCCATAAAGACTAAACAGAATATTCAGCTGATATAATTGAGCGCCAACTATTTTTAGAAGAAAAAAAGTAAAATAAAACAGTAAGTTGGTGACAAATGGATAAAATCAACCAAAATGGGAATGAAATAATTATTTGAATAAAAATAACAAACATTTTTAACGTTTAAAACGTTACATAATGATTGTAATGGATTATTTATAATAATTAATGTTTAATCACTTTAAATATTTAAACAATAGCGGTATAATTTATGGACAATTTATTTTTACGATATTGATTAAATAATAATGAAAAAGAAAATTGAATGAATATTAGTTTACATTTTATAGTAGGTATAATAAAAACATAAAGTATCTATAAATTTTAAACTGTATCGTTTTATTTTATGTATATAAAATTATTAAAATTAATTATCAATAGTAATTGCACAAGAGCTCTGAAATTATTGAATTTTTCCCGAGTGACACTTTGAGAGTTTTAATTTCACCAGCCGAAGGCGAGTGAAATTATTTCAAAGTGTCACGAGAGCAAAAATTCTATATTAATTTCAGAGGTCGAGTGCAATTTGTTGCGATTATTTCATGAATAAAACTGTTCAAAACCAAAATTTTATTGTAATTTATTTATGTAAGTACCATTAAACACACAGTTTTTATAAATATTTGACGATTGAAAGTAATCACTTTTATAATTTTTAAAACATTAATTGTCATTAAAGTCACTGAATGTATTTTTTCGTAGCAACGAAGGGCATCTGACGTAATATACTTAACGACGGGAGAATATCAAAAATTATCGATTTAATTCAGATTTATGTAGCTTTCTATTGGTCAGAATCTCCGATGAATGAAATAATCCTAAATGTATCTATATCAATATTAATATTAAAATATTAATTATGATTCAAATTAATTTAACAATTGAAGAGTCTCAGATGCAGAATCCACCAAAAATGGTAAATAGTTATTTAAACCTGAGACTATTCGTTTTGAAAGTTCTTTCTGGTTTCAAAACGAATAGTCTCAGGTTTAAATAACTATTTACCATTTTTGGTGGATTCTGCACCTGAGATTCTTCAATTTGTTAAGAGATGTCGCTGTATCGCGTCCTAATGGGGATTTTGAATTATCTTTCAGATTCCCTTTAAATTGATGGTCCAACTGTTTTTCGATTCAGAGGAGTGCACGCTAACGAATGCTGCTGATGACGCCTGCAGTGGTAGAAACAGCCTGCCCAGCGGGTGTGCAACCCTCTGAATCGAAAACAAGCAAAACCATCATTTATTATATATACAAATTAATTTATTTTATACCTATAAATAATTACATAACCTAGTGGTTTTTGTAATATTATGTACTACAATTTTATCCAAATGACCAATGAATTCTTGTTCTTCCTGCTTTATTGATAGGCTCATGTCTAATTACCTTCATCTTTAGAATAACCTAATGTCGGACCACCTATTCCTCGGGCGTCCTATTGCTCTTCTTCTAATTGGCGATCTGTTACTAGGCTGCTATTCTGACTGGTCTGTTTTCTATTATTCTTTCTACATATTGATTCCATTCTATTTTTATTCTTTTTTACACAGGTTTATCTCCTCTCTTCCATATCTCGCTTCTATTACATAGCTTCTTACTCATTATGTCTTAGCGTTTAGTTTGATATTTTTGGTTTCTGCTGTCTCCGATAATCTGTCTGTTTGGCCTGTCTGCCCTTATTTCCGTTAAGTACGTCTATGTCTCCTTACCCGGCAGGTATATTTTATAAACTTAATTTTATAGCCACCTCCAATAAACGTGGATGAGTCTGTATTTTCTAATTAAAAAAAATATAGTACATCTACTATAAAATTGTAAATCAATTCATATTATTTATTATCAATCATTGTGCAAGCAATCTTGCAAGTAATAATCATAACTGAATTAAAATAATTAAAAAGATGTTCCATACATTAAAAAATAAAATAATTATTGTGGATAAGATACTATCACTTTAATTTAACAATTGTATGTTTTTTAAGCTAAGAAAGTTTTAATGGGATTTATATAGTGAAATCTATTATATACGTCAGAGAAAACGGGCCACCCACAAAATGGGTCATTTTTGATGTCTCGAATTTATTAAACATGTTGTCCGATTTAAGTAATTTTTTTAATATGTTATAGCCTTATTCTTTAAAATATATCGCTGTAATAATATTGTTGCTAGACAGTTAAATTGTCATTGTAGGTATACTGGGTGTACAAATCAAACTGTGTTTTTTTTAGTTAAGAGAAATAAGGAAAAAAATATCCTGTTCGTGAGACAACCCCCTCCAGGCCGAAACCAAATTTTTTGAGTAGTATTGACATCTATATTAATAACCTATATGTTTCCTGCAGCCGATTTTGATGATATACATAGTTATAAACAAATGAAGATCAAAAAACGGTAAATTTTCGCTTTTTTCGTCTATAACCAAAAAGTTAAGTATTTTAAACAAATTTGAGAGTGAGAAACTCATAAACCGTATAAATAACTTCAATATGGCGTTCGCTGAATATGTCTATCCTTATTTTTTGCTTAGAAAATTGCAAAATAAATAAAAAATTTTGAGTTTTTACAAATATTCATAATTTATGTAAAAATTAACTTAGAACGTTCTTATTACACGGAATGCTGATACTTCTGGTGCTTAAATCATACCCTAAATTTCAAATCAATTGGTCAAATAGTTTAAAAGGTATTTAATTTGATTATCCCAAATTAATTTTATTTGCAACGCTATAAGTCAGAAAATGATGAAGTTAGAGTAATACTTTGCATAGTTTATGAAAGAAGAAGATTTATACTATTAATTTAATTAAAAAAATGACAAAAAATAATTCTAAATACTGCAAAATTATTTTGCAAAAACATTTGAATTAAAAAAAAGGGGGGGGGGGCTAACTTCGTCCCTAAGTGTCCTAGGACAATTGTTTTTCTTTCTAAATGTGTATAAAAATTCAGTCTTTCCAAATATGAAAAAATAATTTTTCTACGGGTAACGATTAAAAAGTTATTCTAATTGTTTATAAGTAAGCAAAGAATCGAGGTATTTTTGCAAAATAATTTTACACTGTTTAAAATTACTTTTTGTCATTTTTTTTAATTAAGTCAATAGTATAAGTGTTCTTCTTCCACAAACTGTCAGAAGTCTTACTGTAACCTCATAATTTTCTGACTTGTAGTGTTGCAAAAAAAAATGAATTCCGGATAAACAAATTAAATAACTTTTAAACTTTTTGACCAATTGCTTTGAAATTTAAAATATAATTTAAGCACCAGAAGTCTCAGCAATTCGTGTAATAAGAAGGTTCTAAGTTAGTTTTTACATAAGTTATGAATATTTATAAAAACTCAAAATGTATGATTTATGTTGTTCTGAAGCTATTTCCTTGTGGCATTTTTATGATTAATTATTTATATGGGAAATAAGCCACAATTAAAATGAAAAAAATAATTTGATTAACGTTTCGACGCCCAAATCGGGTGCCGTTGTCAAAATACAAAATATTACTAAAATAAACTAAAGTGTTGTTGCTAAGCAAAAAAAATTAAAAAGGGAATCATTAAATCCTTATATGATAGAGCCAAAATTACTTGTTCTAACGAAAATTCCTTTTTAGCAGAAAAACAATTGTTAACATCTGTTTTATTAAAAAATGATTATCCTTTATCGTTTATAAATAAGGAATTGTCAAGATTGGATCGAATGGAACAGAACAACTTAGAACGGGATCCTACAACATTCACCAGAAATAATACGAGGAAAATATCAATACCATATATAAAAGGACTATCCGAGAAACTTAAAACAATAGGAAATAAATTCAACATTTCAACAACATTCAAAACAACAAACACATTGAGATCTATTCTATCTAAAACTAAACCTAACAATGATCAAGAAAGAACAAAAAATTGCATTTATAAAATACCTTGTGAATGCGAACAATTTTATTTAGGTGAGACATCAAGACCATTAGACGTTAGAATAAGTGAACATCAATCTTATATTAAAAATAGAGAATTTGAGAAATCTCAAATATGTCAACACGCATGGGATAATGAACATAGAGTTCAGTGGAGAGATTCAAGTATAGTCCTGAAAGAATCAGATAGTAAAAAGAGAAAAATCAAAGAAGCGGCTCTAATTATGCTAAATGAAACCAATTGTGTCGCAAATTCCTCGGTAGAATGCAGTAGGATGTGGTTACCCATACTGAAAGAGGAAGTCAATAGAAAGAAAATACCAAGATTAGTAAGTCAATAATATCGAGCTAGTACATATTTTATATTTTAGTATTACTTATATATCTAGTATTATTAATAATATTTATAATTTAAACATGTTACATGTCAGAATTTGGTATTATTTTTTGAGAGTAAATTAATGTAAGACCAAATACTTACGATGTCGGGATAGTATCACAGGGTTTTTCCTGGTTTTCCCTTGTGATTTACTATGAAGTCTCTAACGCGAGAATTTTACTGTCGTTGCATTTGGTTGTCTTTTTAAAGACATATCACATGCTATAATTTTTTATGACGGATATTCTTGAGTTGGGGTTAATTTCATGTAATCGAATGAACTATCTTTCAGTAAGTCGTCCCAGGAACGCAACTCATAAATATTGGCAATATCATTTTAAAGTCTTCTACTTTAAAATGTATAATATATGTCTGAATTGCCAATATAAATGAGTGAGATTAAATAAATTATTAGAAGAATTTTTTTTGCTTAGCAACAACACTTTAGTTTATTTTAGTAATATTTTGTATTTTGACAACGGCACCCGATTTGGGCGTCGAAACGTTAATAAAATTATTTTTTTCATTTTAATTGTGGCTTATTTCCCATATAAATAATTAATCATTGTATGATTTATTTTGCAATTTTCTAAGCAACCAATAAGGATGGACATATTCAGCGAACGTCATATTGAAATTTTTTAGACGAATTATGAGGTTCTTTCTCTCAAATTTGTTTAAAATGCTTAACTTTTTGGTTATAGACGAAAAAAACGAAAATTTACCGTTTTTTGATCTTCATTTGTTTATAACTATGTATATCATCAAAATCGGCTGCAGGAAACATATAGGTTATTAATATAGATGTACATACTACTCAAAAAATTTGGTTTCGGCCTGGAGGGGGATGGGTCACGAGAATAATCTTATTTCTCTAGACTATTTCTCAAAGTTCGCAACACTCTGTGGAATATTCTAGCATTTATAAAATACTGTAAAAAAACCCAACTATAGCCTCAGGTTTTTTTAGCATTCTGTTTTCTGATTTATTTGCTTATGTTGGATAATAAAAAAGTTAGCTACTTTAACAACTAGCCATGTTCTTCGTATGGATGTTTCTAAATAATTGCGACAAATTTTAAAGGGTAATTCTACATAAAAAATAATATCCGTTAGTTTTATAAACATAATATATCCGCAAATGCTTCGTTTCCAAGATTAGCGACACGGGATATTGAATTTTTTTCCTACAAACTGACGATTTATTTATTGCTTTAAAACCAGTTGAGATATGCAAATGAAATTTAGTAGATTTTAAGAGATGCTTATTGTGCATTTTTTGACATGCAATTAATAATTTTATATTCTTCATTGGTGCCCATATGGGTCATATTACCGTCTTACAAATATTCGAACGAGAAACACTTTATTAATTAAAGACTGCGTCTCAAAATCTTCGACGAGAATAAACAAAATTCATCTGTTTATTTACATTGGCAAATGTTGCTAAGCGAAATCATAAAGCTGACTAAGAGAATTTTACCGGAGACATATAAAATGTGATACAGATTATATAGATTAAATAAAAGTTAAAATTGTATGAAATATCACCAGACTATATTTATCCGCTCGTTATAAAATAATATCGATCTTAGTATTAACTAGAACCACCACTGCATCTTGAAAGATCCCATGATAAATTAATCAGTGATGTGCGGCAGTCATTTCGCAAGTTACATCACAACTTCATTTATAAGTTTCCGAAGAAGCTCTTGAAATTGGAAGACGGACACTAATCTTATTGTCCTGGCCAACCGCGACTTCCTTCTACCAATTCCGCAGAATTTCGTTTGATTTCTACTCTACTCAATCTGGAAAATGTGTCTGTGGCTTTTGATGGATGTTGGCTACGTGACGTCATCTCGGATTACTGTCGTCGATTTGTTGTTCATCAAATACATACTCATCGATCGGACATTTCGCATAAGATAAAATGAAACTTATAGACAATATTCAGGATTGTTTTCAGTACAAATTAAAATTAGATTGCTCAATATTCAGAGTTGAATTGGTAGCCATTGTCAAGGCGTTGGATGGGATTATTAATTCTTCTTCTTAAGGTGCCGAGACCGTTTGTCGGTCGTTGGCTCTCATGTTGCCCAGCATATTAACGATCTTTGTCTTATTTACAGCCGCACGAAATAGTTCAGTGCTAGTTTTCCCAAACCATTGGCGTAGGTTTCTAAGCCAAGAAGTTGTACGGCGGCCCACACTTCTTTTTCCCATTATTTTACCTTGCATGACAAGGTGAAGTATGTCATATTTTTCTGGATGACGCATTGTATGACCAAAGTATTCCAATTTGCGCCTTTTAACCGTGTTCACTACTTCGCAACTTTTATCCAAACGTTGCAAAACACTTTCGTTTGTGACTCTTTCTACCCAACTGATCTTCAGAATACGGCGGTAGACATCTCAAATGCTTCCAGGTTTTTTAAGAGCGATTCTGTCAGGGTCCATGCTTCAACCCCGTAAAGTAGTACTGGGAATATATAACATCGAACCATTCTTATGCGAAGTTCCAGATTTAGATCATGACTGCACAGGATTTCCTTAAATTTCATATAACTTGTTCTTGCTTTGGCAATTCTACTTTTTATTTCTGTACTAGGGTTCGTACAAACGTTGCAAAACACTTTCGTTTGTGACTCTTTCTACCCAACTGATCTTCAGAATACGGCGGTAGACCCACATCTCAAATGCTTCCAGGTTTTTTAAAAGCGATTCTGTCAGGGTCCATGCTTCAACCCCGTAAAGTAGTACTGGGAATATATAACATCGAACCATTCTTATGCGAAGTTCCAGATTTAGATCATGACTGCACAGGATTTTCTTAAATTTCATATTACTTGTTCTTGCTTTGGCAATTCTACTTTTTATTTCTGTATTGGGTTCCAGCTTTCATTAATATGAGTACCCAGATATATAATATTACTTACTCGTTCAATTGAGTCATTACCGATTGTTACGTTATAGTTATTATTATTTACGGCTGCCTGTTTACTAATAACCATAAACTTTGTTTTTCTTGCGTTGAGTTTGAGTCCATATATCGCGCAGAATGCCACCATTCGGTTCAATAACGCTTGAAGATGTTCAATTGATCCTGTCAGTAACAAGGTGTCATCTGCGTATCTGATATTGTTCATAAGCATACCATTAATGGGTATTCCCTCTTTTGCGTTTTCCAACACTTCATTTAAGATTTTTTCAGCGTAAAGATCAAACAACATTGGTGACAATATACAGCCTTGTCGAACTCCACGCTTGATTTTTACTTCTTCAGAGCACTGATTCCCAACTCTAACACATGCAGCCTGGCCCCAATACAAATTTGCGATTATTCTAATGTCCCTACCGTCCAGACCAGTAGTTTTGAGAATATGTAGCATTTTTTCATCGCGAACTTTATCAAAGGCCTTTTCAAAATCAATCGCGCACATGAAAACGTCATGATTTACATCTTTGCATCTTTGAATTAAAACTTGGGTTGTGAATAGTGCATCACGCGTTCCAAGGCCACAGCGAAAACCGAATTGAGTAATTGAGATTCTTTCCTCAATTTTTCTATATGTTCTTTGATGAATTATTCTGAGAAAAGTTTTCAATACATGACTCATTAGGCTGATGTTGCGATAGTCGCTGCATTTTGTGGCTCTGTGTTTTTTTGGTAGTACAACAAATGAGGATTTAAGCCAATATTTAGGAATTTTTCCTCTTTCGTAGATTAAGTTGAATAATTTCGTAAGTATCTTAATGCCCTCGGTACCTAAAAGCTTTAGTATTTCTACGTAAATCCCATCTGGTCCGATCGCCTTGCAGTTTTTTGCGTTCTTTGTAGCGTATTGCACTTCTTCCCTAGTTATTGGAGGACCGCTCATGTCATCTAGCGTTTCTAATTCGCTTCTTTCATCATCGAATAATTCCTTTATATATTCTGTCCATCGTATTAGTTGACCTTCGATATCGATTATAATTTTTCCTTTTTTATCTTCGATTAGCGGAGGATTGGGGTTGTAGGGTTGTGTTATAGAGGTAGCACCTTTTATCGGAACGACCACATCAAGCGTCATAGACGGGAGATGGTTCTTGATAACTGGTCCTCATAAGACAACTAACTCTCACTTATGGCTCCACGTGCCACACCCCGGGCAACTGCATTGGTCTGCAGGCTAAACTAAGTGAGGGTAGCCAGATATGGCGATAATTTCACCGAGTGATTGCCGGTATAAGCAATCTCCCACTTACCGACCAACGGCTTCGGGCGGATGAGTTAGTAAGTGGTAGGGCACTCTTTTGTCCTGGGGTTGAGAAATCGGCCTCGAAGGCGGATGAACAAAAAAAAAAAAAAACGGTCAACGGCATAAGGATGTAGAAGGCAAGGGGAAACCACTACATTAAAGATCATATACGGATATCCCTAGTACAATTGTCATGGCTGTACAAAAAAGTAACTCTGTTACTGATCATGGATATCGGAGACCAAGATCGGGCAGGGGAGGCAAATCACAGATAGACCACAGGGCCTCTCAGGTCGATATCAAACGAAATCCCTGTGAAATACCCATCAGTAACACATCGTCCAAAAAGAAGACTAAAATCGACAAAAAGTGCATGAAGGTAGGCACGTGGAATGTTAAGTCAATATACCAAGCAGGTAAAGTCCATAATGTCATTCAGGAAATGGAAAGACTTAACATAAAAATATTAGGATTAAGTGAGACCAGATGGCCCAATTCAGGTGACATATTAGTAGGCCAAACAAAGATATACTACTCTGGTAATGACAATGACCCAAATCACTGGAACGGGGTAGCGATATTAGTTGATAAAACCACCCAGAAATTTGTAACTGGCTTCTTACCCATCTCGGATAGAGTTATGATGGTAACACTCAAAACAGCCCAGTCTAGAGTCAATATAATTCAAGTATATGCTCCCACAGCAGATAAATCGGATGAAGAGCTCGAACAGTTTTATAACGAATTACAACAAGCTTTAGAAGTAACCAAGTCTAGAGACGTTACAATAGTAATGGGAGATCTAAATGCAAAAATCGGTAGAGGAAGTCAAGGTGATTTTATTGGAAACTTTGGACTGGGCACTCGTAACGAGAGAGGAGAAAGATTGGCTCAATTCTGCCAAGAGACCGATTTTATTGTCACGAATACTTATTATGATCTGCCGACCAGGAGACTCTATACATGGAAATCACCAGCAGACAACCAACATAACGTCATCAGAAACCAAATTGACTAGCTTCTCATCTGCAAACGATACCGAAATTCCATAAAATCAGTAAAATCATACCCTGGAGCTGATGTGAGATCAGATCACAACCCAGTTGTAGGAAGGTTTAGAATTAATCTAAAGAAGCCTGTGGTTAAAACTAAAGTAGAGACGATACAAGTATCTCGTTTGAGAGATCCATCAACAAAAGAGCAAGTCACACTAAAAATTAAAGAAGAGCTCACCAAAATAGAAATTATTCCTACTGAAGATGCGAACAGGAAATGGCACATGTTAAAAGATGCTCTTATCCGCACATGTGAGACAACACTTACACCTAAACTAATTAAGAATAAAAATGAATGGATGACCGAGGAGATTCTAGATCTCATGGAAGCAAGGCGATCTTATAAAACCAAAGACAAAAACATGTATAATATTATACACACAGAAATAAGGAGAAAGATCAGAGAGGCAAAGGAAAGATGGTATAGTGACAGATGCGCAGAGATTGAACAGTTGGTAGAGAAACATGATAACTTAAACCTTCATAAGAAAATTAGTGAAATAGCAGGCACTAATATTAAGAAAAAATCAAACATACTGCTGGATAAAAACGGAAAAATAATTATAGACGTCGGTGAAAGGCTTAAAAGATGGCAGGAATATATTCAAGAGCTATTTAAAGACGAACGGACTGAAATAGTACTAGAGCAGGAAAAGTTCGACAACGGCCCAGACATAACAGAAGATGAGGTACTAGAGGCGATAAAGCGAACAAGGAACAACAAGGCAACAGGTCCTGACCAAATACCTGTAGACATAATACGGTTAATAGAGGACCAGCAAATTGGAATATTGGTCGACTTATTTAATACAATATACAGTACAGGAATCATTCCCAGAGATTGGCTGCTGTCAACGTTCATAACACTGCCAAAAAAACCAAATGCAAAAGAATGCCAAGACCACCGGATAATAAGTTTAATGAGTCATACACTCAAAATATTTTTAAAAATTATACACCGGAGAATACATAACAAACTTGACCAGGACATAAGCGACACGCAATTTGGATTTAGAAATGCAATGGGAACGAGGGAAGCCCTGTTCGCTGTAAATGTACTTGTGCAAAGGTGCATGGATGTTAATCAGCCAGTATATATGTGTTTCTTGGATTACAACAAAGCCTTCGATAAGGTCAGACATAACCGCCTTATCGAATTACTTGAAAAGAAAAACTTAGATATGAGGGACATCAGGATCATTAGTGCTATCTATTATAATCAGATCGCTGTGGTAAAAGAGAACAACGCCTTTTCAAATGAAATACGTATTGAGAGGGGCGTCAGACAGGGCTGTGTCCTGTCTCCTACTTTGTTCAATTTGTATTCAGAGGAAATAATCCAGGAAGCACTAGAAGACCTAACCACGGGAATAAAAGTAAATGGTCGACCAATCAATAATATACGGTTTGCCGACGACACTATTTTATTAGCCGAATGTCTTGAGGATTTACAACAAATGGTTGACAGAGTGGTAGAAGTCAGCCAAGAAAACGGACTGTCCCTAAACACAAAAAAGACACAATTTATGGTAATCACAAAAGTTCAACAGCGCCAAGAAAGCATAACAATACATGGAGAACAAATTAAAAAGGTTGAAAAATATAAATATTTGGGTACAATAATTAATGAAACTAATGAGTACACAGAAGAGATTAAAGCAAGAATAGGACAGGCAAGAAATGCTTTCAACAAACTAAAAAAAGTACTCTGTAGCAGGGACATTACAATTTCTTTAAAGATAAGACTTCTGAGATGCTACGTGTTCTCCGTATTATTCTATGGGTTGGAGGCTTGGACATTAAAGAAGGATGTTTCGGACAGATTAGAAGCCTTCGAGTTATGGGCCTACAGAAGAATATTAAGAATAAGTTGGGTGGATAGAGTCACGAATATCGAGGTGTTGAGAAGAATGGGAAAAGATAAAGAGGTTTTAAATACAATAAAAGTCAGAAAACTGCAATATCTGGGACATGTTATGAGGGGCGAGCGTTATAACTTGTTACAATTGATAATGCAAGGAAGAATACAGGTTAGAAGGAGTCGCGGAAGAAGACGCATCTCCTGGTTAAACAATTTGAGAGCTTGGTTTAATTGCACTTCTGCTGATCTCTTTAGAGCAGCGGTATCGAAAGTGCGAATTGCCGTGATGGTTGCCAACCTTCTTAGAGGAGATGGCACATGAAGAAGAAGAAGCGGAGGATTACATTTTTTATTCAATCCTACAACTTCTTTCAGTTTTTTGTGCATATTGAATGCGTCATAGATACGCTCGTAGTTTTCAATTTCTTTACATTGTTGTTTACGTCACTCTGATTTAGCTGATCTTATTTTTCTTCGAATTATACTGTTTATCTTTTTGTATTCTGTCAGATTAGCATTCTTATATTTTCTTCTGGCATCCATTAAATTCAATATATTTTCTGTCATCCACTGTTACTTATTCCTACGCTGATTTTCCATTAGATGGTCTTCTTGGACTTTTTCCAATATTTCTTTGCATGACTCCCATAATTGTTCTTCTGAATTTTTATTTCCCAATTTCTGAAACTGATCTTCTAATTTATCGGTTACTATTTCTTTCACTTCTGCATTTGAAACTTTATCTTTGCTGATCCTAGGAGGTATTTTGGGTTTTTAATCTTTTTAAATTCAAGTAATAATTTAGCTGCTAGTAAGTTGTGGTTGGAGGGTACATCCGCTCCTGGATATGTTTTGGAGGGTAAGATAGCATTTCTATATCTTTTTGATATACAGATATAATCAATTTGATTTCTTACTATTCTTCCACAAGTGTCCATAGGAGATTTCCAGGTGTAAAGTCGTCGCTTAGGCAAGTCAAAAAAAGTGTTGGATATTAGTAATTGTTTTTCTACGGATTATTAATAGCAGAGTATATTTCGAAAGATATACTAGTGCTCTTCAGATAAAACTATCCACCTTAAATAACTTTTGAACCACCACTGATTTTTAGGAAAAGCGCCAAAATACGTTAAATAATAATAGAAGGGGGAGACATTATGCCATATTAAAGGCTCCCCCAAACCAACGCGAATTATTCGCAGCGGATTCGTGACGGAAAATTCGCAGTCGAATTCCTGACGGAATTCGTAAAGAACTTCATATTGAAGCGAATATATTCGCGTCATTCTCGTATGTGTCTAGTATTGAGAAGAGTTGGTGACAACGAAAAACAAAGAATACTACTCAGTGATCTCAATTCTTCACAAAAATGTATACATCATCAGATGAAGAAGAAGCTCTTGTAATGTTAGCAATGGAGGACGACAATTCAAGGTAAAATTATTATCTATAGTTATCCTAAAACAACAATATGGACTATATTATGAATTTAATCTTAGGAAAAGAAGAAAATGGGTTCATGAGATCAATCTAGAAAGACTGAAATGTGGGGAATATCACACGCTGATGCCTCAATTACGAAAAGACGATAAAAGATGCTACATTTATTTTAGAATGACAATAGATTGTTTCGATGAACTGTTGCACCTTGTAGAAAATGATATTAGAAAATCAGACACGAATTACCGACAAGCTATTTCTCCCGAAGAACGGTTGGCCATAACATTAAGGTAAGAAAATGAAAAAAAAAAACTGCAGGCATTATTTATATCATTAATTTACTACAGTAAAAGAGAATAAGGATCAAAATAACTCTAAAATATACTTTATGTATTGTAAGGGTCAAAGGAATTGACATAGTTGGAAACTGATGGATTATGAGAAGCTGCTTGGTTGCAACTCTGCGCCAAGTTGTGTAGTGTAATATAATTATTTTCACAATTCACTTCATAGAACCCAGAAGTATTCGATTGTTTAGGTAATGCAGTGTCATTTGGTGAAGGTAGGGATACAACCGAAATACTTCCGACGGAAGAGGGGTTTTGATAGGTGTCTGTACTTTCAGCTCTAGATTGATGGCTATTCAAAGAACTTTCCTCCAATTGAAGCAACTCCTGCTCCATGATAACTTGCGCAATCTTCATTTTTGTTTCAATTTGCCTTCTAGGAGAGAAATATTTTACCGTAGAAGCATGAGCCAAAAACAGTTGATCGGTAGCATCATGCACTACTCTCTTTTTGCTCTCAAAATAACTGATCATATCTTTCACAGATGTGGATGGCTCAGAATTGCGTTTTCTGTTTGTTCTGCCTGTAGAAGGAGTTTCATTTGAAAGAGTAACCCTAGGAGCTTCATTTCGAGTAGGTTTCGATGAGGAGGGTTGAATCTTATTCTGGGAATCATCTGTCTGAGTTGTTAGTAGATTTTTACTACACGTTGGTTTCTGTACTGCGGAATTTTCATCCGTTAATATATTTTCGGGTGATTCTATATTTGGGAATGCTTCAGATTCTTGTGTATCAACATCTGTGACATTGGATGCAGTCTTAGCAAAATTTAGGAACGGTTTGAACGATTCCATATGATCTGCCCATATCCATTTTTTTTTATCGCTTGCCACTTGTCCAGTTCTAGTTTTATTAGTTCTTATGTACTTAGCGTACGTATCGCGCAGATTCCTCCATTTTTTTTTAATCTCATCCCCTGAAACAAAATACTCTTTTTTAGGTATCTGGCTACCGGAGATACATTTTATACAATAGGCCATAGTTTTAGAGTCGGGTTTTCGACTGTAAGTGCCATAGTTGTAGAAGTTTGTGAAGCTTTATGTAGAAATTTGCAACATATTTACTTGCCCGAACCAACTACAGAAATATGGAAAAAATCTGAAGAAGGTTTTAGAAATACCTGGCGATTCCCAAATTGTATTGGTAGCATCGATGGCAAGTATGTTACTATCAAGTGTCCAGACAAAACAGGATCTAATTATTGGTGTTATTTGAATAAGTTTTTTACAGTATTAATGGCTATTGTTGGCCCAGATTATAGATTCATTTCAGTTGATATTGGCGGTTTTGGTAAAAACAGCGACGGTGGAATATTCGAAGCTTCCAACATGGGAAGAAGATTTGAAACAAATCAGATGGGTGTACCTGAGCCGAAAAATCTCCCAGGCCAGAATGAACTTTCCCCCCATGTCTTAATTGGAGATGAAGCCTTTGCACTAAAACCATACTTGTTGAGGCCCTTTCCATACAGTCAAAGCAGAACAGATATTTTCAAGGAAAATTATAATGTGAGGCTCTGTAAAGCGAGAAGAGTAGTAGAAAACGCTTTCGGAATATTGGCACAAAAATGGCGTATATTCTACAGACCAATGGAAACAAAAATTGATACTAGTATTCTCATTGTGAAAACTGCATGTATTTTGCATAATTTTCTAAGGACAAAAAAATGTGATGATAGATTCATAGAACTTTTAGATCCACCAGAGCCTGAACTTGGAGCATTTCAAAATTTGGACAATGACCCAAGGAGAGCTGCAAGACTGGCATTTTCTGTTCGAGAAAAATTTGCCACGTATTTTAATTCAGGACTATGAATAGATTGTTCACGATGAAAATAATGGACTCTTCTTGCAGTAAATATAGTATTGTTTAGGCCTCTGCTTTTCTTTAGTCTTAGATGTAGAAAAATAAACCAATACAAATCGTAAAACTACTCACCATTTTCGCCTATTTCTTCTCCTATTCTAGTCCAAATCTTGTCCTTTTTCCTTACATTTTTATAATCTTCATGAGAAAGGTCATAGAGAATAGGATACTTTCGAACCAACTCAATAATTCTCTCCATTTTCAATTTTTTCACATGCGAAACCACTGCGAAACTGATAAAATCGCTGTCGAGTGCGAACTAAGATTCCGGACGAATAAATACGCAGACAAAACGCATGCCCGAACGACGAAAATCGTACTTGTCTGAACTTGTATACTTACCACAGTGGAAACAATTCAATGCGAATCGTATGCGGTACGGAATTCCGCAGGTACTGCGAATTATCCGCGTTGGTTTGGGGGAGCCTTTAAGCTTGCTGGGAAAAGCACCCTCTCAGCCCCCGTACCATCCCTTAAATTTTTTTAAATTACTATGACCTTTTTTTGTCATGGTTGCGGAATTTGAGAGTGGTTTGGCTGCACCACTAATGAACTTTTAGGTCAGCTGTAAACAAGGTCAGGGTAGTCTTGATTATTTCTGATCTCCGATAGGAGTGGCACAAGAAGAAGATAGAAAACATCGATGTATAAAACATCACCGATTATTTTCATTGGTTCTTCGAGCCGGATGTGAAAACAGGAATTTTTATGTATTTCTGCAAAATGTAAATACTTAAATAAAAATGCCCCCTTCTGACAACTAAAAAGTTCTAGAAATAGTTCCTGAGTTTCAAATTGACTCAGATTTCACCTGAAACTCGTCTGCAGTTCCAAAAGAGTACGTGTTCTTGTTGGTTATATCTAATTCTTGATGGTTGGTTTTAATATAAACGTTCCAAATGAGTTTGGAATAGAGGGTAACTCCTAGATATTTTACCCATTGGTTCTTTCTAGTTTCTCTCGATAAATTTTAGCTCACTCAGTCCAATAAGCTTCCTCTTATTAGTGAAGAGTAGTTTTCACTAATGTAATAGTGGACTAAAGTTATGACATTATAATATTTATAAGTAGTAGCAGGAAAGAGGGTCATTATAAAAATTATTTTTACTTTTCGGTTATTCCGATCAACGTTTTTAGGTTAAATTAGTAATTTAAGGAATTCCAACAATTACAATAAACTTTCGTTAGGAAAAACATGTTCACTGACAAATAAATGATAAAGAAACAGAGTTTTCTATTAATCAAAATCCCAATATCCAAGCAATAATTTCAAAATGAGAAACCATATTTTATAGGAATGCAAACACATTTTACTTTTCTCGAAAAATAACTTAAAATTTGGGGTATATATATCCTTTTCGATTAATTTTATATTCAAAAGCACCCGGCCAGTTCGCAAATTCATCACGTCTGCCTATACAAAACCGTTCGCTCGCTTTTTCTTCTACCAATATAAAATTTTCAGTATAATTTTCCGCCAGCTACTTTACTCTATTCGCCCAATTTGCATTTTTTGCAGATCTGGCATAGGAAATAATCTAATTTGCTCCGTGTTATCGGAATGAGCTAAAAAAGTTAGTTACAAGGTTTAGTCAACTTTAAATAAATAAAATAGATAAAAATTATTACAAAAACAGATCTGGATTAAATTATAGACGGTTGTTCATTAAAAAATTAAACCCTTAATTTGTAATCTCACTTTAATATTAACTTCCTAATTTCACTATGTATAATTATGAAAGAATAAAAAACCGCTAAACGCCGTAAAACTGAGTGGCGCATACAATATTCCAGCTACAAAAGATCTGATATGAATATTACGTGGCGCGAAAATGTATTTTAATTTTGATGCAAAACAAAATTCTAGTTTTATTTTAAAAGATTTTTTCATAATATTTGCCCAATTTGAAGTAAAACGCTCCACAAAAGAGTAACTTTGACACAGTTTGAATTTTGAAACCCTTTTGTGGCGCGTTTACTTCAAATTTAGCAAATATTATGAAAAAATCTTTTAAAATAAAACTAGAATTTTGTTTTGCATCAAAATGAAAATACATTTTCGCGCCACGTAATATTCATATCAGATCTTTTGTAGCTGGAATATTGTTTGCGCCACTCAGTTTTACGGCGTTTAGCGCTTTTTTATTCTTGTATCACGAGTTTTTCAAAGTTATTTATAAATTAAATGTATAAAGTTGAATGCAATGTTTCTCGATTACACATTAAGCTTTATAAATGCTCGCCTTTGTCGCATTTTCTCCCAAATGATCTAGTGTCCATCGAATGTACATTAATTTTTTTCTATTCGAAATAATTGAAAAAAATATTGGGATGGCCGGTAAATGAACTCGGATTGCCCGTTGCCAGATCAAATTAGCGTCGCAACCACTAGAACTACATAAACCATTTAGGGAATAATCGTTAATTGGATTATACTTTTGTAGGTTAATATTTTGTTCACTAAACATGTGTTTGAAACGTATTGACAAGTAGTATCTGATGCATCTAAGGTCAACTATGATAACTGAAGCTATTACAGGAATTATTGAGCTTGAAAAACCGTTTTCCCACAAGAAATAGATTTGATCATATTTATGAAGCCTATAACTTAAAAATTCGAATTTTCCCGGATATAAGGTATACACCATTAGATTCGTCTGGAGTCCTTATACAAAGGCTCAGTTATTGGCCTAATTCGTAGGTTGAAATTTTGAGTAATTGTCGAAAAATCAAAATTTTCAAAGTTTAGTTTTTCAGTTTTTCGGCTATACTGAGCCGTGTGTATGTCTGATCCTGACAGCTTAGACACCATTTAAAAGCTTAACTCACGCTATTGATTTGGTGTATTTACTGTTCTCCTGACTCTTCTTGAACCGAAGATATATTCGCGATTGAAACGGAATATAGAGGGCAGGTCGAATGCAAGAAAATGGCCGATATAAATGGTATAAACAAACATTCACTTGAGAAATAGAACAATACTGATTTGATTCAAAATATTTTAATGTACTCATAATGCTGAAATTTACTAAAAATTTCTTAATAGTGACCAAATTCCATTCAAATCAACAATTTTCTGGTTTGTTTATACCACTTATAGTAGTTTAAATTTATTCCACCAGAGGTCAGCTACTTTGTTTTTCATCGCGAATACCGCCAAAAAATATGCCGTTTTTTACCTACCAAGTTCTATAGCTGGCTAATGGGTACTCAAAACTCACAAACTACACCGGTTCTGAATCGACCCTCACCCCCTCTTCAAACACAGAAAAAAAATTCAGATCGGTTTAACTTTTCCACACACATACATACATACATACATACATATCCACAAACATTTTCCCTTTTTTAAATAAAAATTGACTCATTTTTCTGAGCTCGGTTACTTTTGAACGGTAGGTATAACCGATTTTCAAAATTAGACATGCGTTGGAAAGGTAATGATCGCTTCTATAAGAAGCCGCAAAGGTCGGAGTTAAAATTTCGAAGTTTTTGGGAGTTTTGGGGAAGAGAACGAAAAACAGACCTTAAATAGGAAGGGCCGTAAAATCCACACTCTTGGACCAAAATGGATGGTTGACATATGAATGGGTGAGTCTTTTCCTGAACTTTAAGGTGGGAGTTGGCCCAATTTTCAATTCAGTCAGATTTAGAAAATCGAAAATTTTGTGTATATAGTGTCGCGTGTAGGGGGTGTAGGTGTGCGCCACTGGCGAGAACTGCCGTTCTCTTGTAATGGATATCTACAATATATACTCTAATTACGAGATTATTCAACTTTTTGTAGAATTGAATCAATTGCTAAATTCTGTTGTAATAACTTTTTAGTTTAAATTAGTATATTTGTTTAAACATGTGGTAGAATCATTGGATATGATTCCACCATAATGGTGGAACCCACATCGAGCATGAAGCTGCACGAGGGATAGGCTAGGAAGGATGGTACTGGAATCTCACTCACCGAGAGTCATGCGGCTTCGATATGATACCCTACATCACATTTTGTACAGAAGAAGGAAAAAATTAAGCACATATTTACATTTTTTGCCAAAGCTATAATTACAAATTATTTTAGATTACACTAGACATTATATTTTACGTAACATACAGTGTTAACCTACAGAACGTTGTAGAATTTTGCATAATAGAGAAAATCAAACATTCAACGGTATCCCAAAACATTTACAAGAAACCATTTGACGAAAATAACAATATATTATACAGGAAGATTACTAGAAAAAATACTGTTGTGTAGGTTAGGTTAGGTACTACCTACTTTGTACGCACGTAAGAAGTTCTACTTCTATTATATGATCTCAACAAAATAAATATATTTTAAACAGTTTATTTGTATTTTTTTAAATATTAAACTAATTTTAACACTTACTACTTTCCAAAAATTTTTATTAAAACAATACCAGAAATTAAAAAAAAAAGTAAAGCAAGGCAACAACATGAGTTGTTCCTAAGCGGTCACCCATCCAACACATAACCGCGGTAAACGTTGCTTGACTACGGTTATCGGGTGACAACCGTGTAATGATACCAATGATAACAAAATGAATTATTTTGACAGATTGTATAAATAATATTAAGATAGCTTTTTAATCTTCTTTTCATCATATTTTAATAGTTATTATCCTTATCCCTACGAAGACAAATCCAAAAACATAAAAATTATAATAAATATATTTACTAAAAACACCAATATCTGTATATGTGTTATATGTTGTTCTGAAGCTATTTCCTTGTGGTATTTTTATAATCAACTATTTTCAATGGGAAATAAGCCACAATTTTACCAAAAAGATGATTTTATTAACGTTTCGACGCCCAAGTCAAGTGTCGTTGTCAAAATACAAAATTATACAAAAATTTATATAAAAAAATATAAAGTATAATTTTGTATTTTGACAACGACTCCCGACTTGGGCGTCGAAAAGTTAATATAATTATTTTTTTAGTAAAATTGTGGCTTATTTCCCATTGAAAATAGTTGACCAATATCTTTTTTTCATACTGTATTTGCATTGACACATACGTAACTTGAGAGATTTAGCAACTAACTGCATACTGTCGGTACGCGCATACTTCATACTGTCGTTTTTATAAAAGTTCACTCTCAACATTTTTCCCAATCGCGCTCAAAGAATTATAACTTCAAAAAATAAATAAAAATGTACTCTATTGCATCTTTATCTTATTGGGGTCTTTTCGAAATTTCTCGAAAACCAACAAGAGAAAAAACAAAGTGTGGTGTATTGAGTGTAATTATTAAGATTTTTCTAATATATTGGGAATTTTATTTAATATTAAATATATCAACTATTGTTTAATATTGAACTGGGTCAAAATATCGACTAAGTAATTGTAATTCTTTTTATAAGTGTGGAGTGTGCTAATTCTTGAGGTACAGTTGCTGAATAAGGGACTGTGTGAGTGCCATTGTTATTGCCTATGTGAAGAACACATCATAATATTTTAAATTAAAAGAACAGAATTATTAGAGTGCTATGTATTAAGAGTATAAGTCAAAAATGAAAATTTTTTATTAGGACTTTTCAAAGTCTTTTTTACCACTGATGAAATAACTAGTACAACTAGATATGAAAATGGTGACGAAATATGATTAATAAATTAGTAATTAACTATTTTACTTTCTACTTTGGTAATACCTTATTAATTATATAATTCAAAATATAGAAGAATCCCGAAGAATCTTTTTTATGACTTATACTCTTAGTACATAGCACGTTAGAATATATCCGAATATACTGGGATTTAGTTCAGCAAATATGTGTTTCATTCTCTTTTAGCTGATTTGAACTTTTAACGTTTAAAAGAACCTTACCTACCACCATTCTAACCTTACAAAAGGATTTTTCTTATACAGTGCGGTGGAATAAATGTTGCCCCCCCTATTAACTTGTTTATTTTAGGAATATAAGCCAAACGCTCGGACAGGTGGATTTTTAAACTAACCATAGTATATTATAGCATCAACGTTTCGAACTTTACGCGATCCCTCTTCAGGTGACAGCCATAACTTTGATTTTTTTAAATGGGAAAGTACATCATGTGACACCTCATTTAAAGGCTCTTAAAATACTGATTTCAAAAATGTATAATACTTTAATCCTGGTTGAGAGCGTAGGCGCAAAATTTCGGTCGAACTCTTTTTAAACGCATTTATTTTTTCGAATTCTGAGAAAACTAATAAGTATTTTTGAAAAATTTAAACGCAGAATCAGAGATTAGATTATTACCGAGGGCTGACAGTCCCTTAGAATAAACAAAAAGTTTCTTTTAAATGATATATTTGAAATTAAAAATCACACTAAATTTTCTCTTTTTCACCACTGTGACTTATTAAAATAAACATTATAGTAGTTCTCAGGGACTTTGGACCATCGAGAATACTGTAATATTTCATTCTGCGTTTAAATTTTTCAAAAACATTTATTAGTTTTTTCAGGATTTGAAAAAAATGATTGCATTTAGAAAGAATTCGACCGAAATTTTGCGCCTACGCTCTCAAACAGGATTAAAGTATTATACATTTTTGAAATCAGTATTTTAAGAGCCTTTAAATGAGGTGTCACATGATGTACTTTCCCATTTAAAAAAATCAAAGTTATGCCTGTCACCTGAAGAGGGATCGCGTAAAGTTCGAAACGTTGATACTATAATATACTATGGTTAGTTTAAAAATCGACCTGTCCAAGAGTTTTGCTTATATTCTTAAAATAAACAAGTTAATAGGGGGGGGGAACACTTATTCCACCGCACTGTATGATACCTTGTCAATGCGAAAACTTCTATTTATGTGAAACTGAAAATGTTGAAATAAGTGAACATTAGTTTTTAATCCAATATCAAGACCTGAACAAATCTCAAATATGCAACTCTCAGATATTATGTTTTATGGAATTCAATGAAACAATTGATCTCTAGAGCTAAAGGAACATAAACAAATGGTAAAAAGAAAACAAATCAAAACGGGCCGATATTACATTGTAAAAGAATACAAACTTCTTAGAATTGTTTTTGTAAAATGTAATATTAGTTATCAATATAAAAAAAAGAAGTCACTATAAAGTTGTCAGAAAAATAAATAGAAACTCATTTATTGTTTAAAATAATAAATATATTCATGAAATATATTTATATTTATGTAGGATTCGTTAAAGACACTCGTAATAAAAGTCCCTATTATGCTTAAGTTTTAACTAATAAAATAGTCAACTAAATTATGGATTAGTGATAAGTTGACGAAATGTAAAATGATTGCGGCTAAAATTTACTGGTTTCCACAAAAGAAAATGTCTTTGAACTAATCGCGTTTATGTACTTAATATGACCGGCTTGTCAATATACAGTGCGCTGGAATAAGTGTTACCCCCCCCCCTTACTAACTTATTTATTTTTAGCACATAAGCAAAACGCTCGTACAGGTCGATTTTTTTTTAATGGGAAGGTACATAATATATTTTATAGTATGATAAAATTTATCCAAATAATGGCATAACCCAGACATCCAAAGTGAAAATTATCCTCCAACACCAAATTGTCCTATATGGTCCACATAATGTTCAGAAAAAAGTCACACCATTGTGTGCGTCGGGTTTGGGGGGCAGAGGGGAGAAATCGGTAAATTCGTAGTTTTTTTTAGGTTTTTCGTCAATATTTCTAAAAATATGCGGTTTAGCATGAACCACCTTGTATATAAAAATGTTCTACCGTTGTTCTACATTAAATTTTAAATAAAAAAGGTCCATGCATAATCCTTCTAAAATGAATGGTTCCAAAGTTACGGAGGTAGTATAGTGTAATTGGTAAAAAAACGCCTAACCCAGACATCAAAAGTAAAAGTTTTCCTCTAACACCAAATTGTTCTATATGGTCCACATATTGTTCAGTAAAAAGTTATATCATTTTGAGCGTCCCGTTTAGGGGGGGGGGGGAGATGGGAGAGAAGTCGGTAAATTAATAGTTTTTTTACGTTTTTCGTCAATAGTTCTAAAACTATGCTTTAGCGTAAACAATGTTCTATACAAAAATGTTCTACATAAAATTTAAAACAAAAAAGGTCCTATACATAATTGTTATAAAATCAACGGTTCCATAGTTACGGAGGGTGAAAAGTGGAGGTTTTCGATACTTTTTATATTATTTGGAAAATTGATAATTATTTTGGATGGTGAGGTTGACGTTTCTTCAAGGGCTTATCACTGACATACCATCGGCCACTGAAATAGCAAATTTTATTTACAAAAAAATTTCTTTTATCAGTAATAATATTATAAATTGCCCAAAAAATATAAAAAATATCGAAAACCTCCACTTTTCACCCTCCGTTACTCTGGAACCGTTGATTTTATAACAATTATGTATTGGACCTTTTTTGTTTTAAATTTTATGTAGAAAATTTGAGTATAGAACATCTTCTTCTTAAGGTGCCTATCCGTTCCGGATGTTGGCGATCAGCATGGCTATCCTAACTTTGCTTGCTGCTATTCTGAATAGTCCGGTTGTCGATGTATTAAACCACTTTTTCAGGTTTTGAAGCCAAGATATTCTTCTTCTCCCTGGTCCTCTTATTCCAATTACCTTGCCTTGAAGAATGAGTTGCAACAAGCCATATCTCTGTTCATTCCTCATAACATGGCCAAGATATTCTAGTTTGCGCTCTTTGATTTTGTTAATAATCTCGCATTCAGTATAGAACATAATTTACGTTAAATCATAGTTTTAGAAATATTGACGAAAAACGTAAAACAACTACTAATTTACCGACTTCTCCCCCATCTCCCCACTAAACCGGACGCTCAAATTGGTGTAACTTTTTACTGAACAATATGTGGACCATATAGAACAATTTTGTGTTGGAGGAAAACTTTTACTTTGGATGCCTGGGTTAGGCCTTTTTTTGGACCAATTATAATATACTATTTCCGTAACTTTGGAACCGTTCATTTTAGAAGGATTATGCATAGGGCCTTTTTTATTTCAAGTTTTATGTAAAATATTTTTTGTATAAAGGGTTGTTCATGCTAAACTGCATAGTTTTAGAAATATTGACGAAAAACGTAAAAAACTACGAATTTACCGATTTCTCCCCCCCTCCCCCCAAACCCGAAGCTTAAAATGGTGTGACTTTTTTCTGAACATTATGTGGACCATATAGAACAATTTGGTGTTGGAGGATAACTTTCACTTTGGATGTCTGGGTTTGGGTCTTGGAAATATTACAGTATTATCGAGGGTCAAAAGTCCCTGAGAACGTCTATAATGACTATTTTAATAATGGTAGGGGAGCCCAAGCGGGGATTTTTGCAGTTACTCGAGCGCGTCAGATTAGCATATGGGGAGAATCCTGGTACCCTGCACATGTACCTCTACCATATATTGGCTCTTAACACAGGGGAGTTCGTTAAGGGGGGCCCGAAAAAAAAAATCTATCCTTAAAAAAACTCGAAATTGTCAGATTAAGATAAGGTAAGTTAAGTGCATGCAAAAGAGTGTATATTTCAAAAATCTGACTATTTGAACCGGGCGTAAGGAAATGGGTGAGTCCCAAAGTTTCACGAGAAAATAGCGAATATTTCGCGAAATGAATGACAGATCGAAAAACTAAAAAATATATGCTCAATATTTTTTAAAAATCTATCGAATGATACCAAACACGACTTCCCAAGGAGAGGGGTGGGGGGAAAATTAAATATTTTTAATACGAATCCCGCGATATTTCGTGAAATGAACATCAGATCGAAAAACTGTAAAATACACTTATTCAATATTTTTGAAAAATATATCGAATGGCATCAAACACGACCCCCCACGGAGGTGGGGTGGGGGGTTACTTTAAAATCTTAAATAGGTGCCCTCAATTTTTATTACAGATTTGGATTCCTTACGTAAAAATAAGTAACTTTTATTCGAAACATTTTTTCGAATTATGGATAGATGGCGTTATAATCGGAAAAAACGATTGTTGGAAATGGAAAATTAAATAAAAAAATGGCAAGCGCCCACTAAAATGGAAGACTTTACTTAACTTTTTTTGATTTTAGGACCTACTCTTTACAACCCAATAGGTCCCCAAAGCGCTCGAGTGACTGCACATTTAGCATACTTTGCTCCCCTACCATAAGTCACAGGGGTGAAAAGAAAAAGAAAATTTAGTCGGATTTTTAGTTTCAAATATATCATTCAAAAGAAATTTTTGTTTATTCTAAGGGACTTTCAGCCCTCGGTAATAATGTAACCTTTTATTCTGCGTTTAAATTTTTCAAAAATACTTATTAGTTTTGTCAGAAGGAGTTGGGAGAGGCCTATGTCCAAACGTGGACGATAGAAGGCTAAGAAAAAGAAGAAGAACTTGGTTTCAAATTTTGTCCGTATATTTCTTTGTCCCTTTAATATTCATGTTCAATTAAATACATTTTAGAAGATAATTTTTAAGTTGTATTATTGCGCACTGGTATCCGGCATATGCACACCATTAGACGAAGAGGTCGGGTAATTATGCGCGTAACACTAATTGGAAATTTTGCCTCTTGCTGTTCTATTGTTAAACCATTCAAACCATTCATTGAATACGGTCCCTACCGATATAGCTTGGCCCTTGAAGCATATCTTCAAAAAAGTGGGAAACTGAAATGTTTCAAGTCAAGTTTTTACAATATTCTGAATTAGTCTTTGGTGCGAACCAACAGCCGACTCTTCCCTATAAAAATGATAAATATTTTTTTCTTTTAATACCTTCGATATTTAAAGGAAGTTCTCATTAACGAAAGTGAGAAAATCTGATTCCTAAAGTGGTATTACACGTCTTCTTTAATCGTGGCATTGAAAACCCCCTGGTGGTGAGCCCTGTCCTGTAGGGAAATAATGAAATGTGCGTGTCGAAAAGGATAAACTTTATTATCCCCGAAGTATTAATGTTTGTTCCATCGCATCAGCATCACCGATCCATGGCTGGATGCTGGAGCTGGCTGGCGGCCCGCCATGCCACCATCGCGCGCTTTTAGTTTGTTTCGGGAGATTCGAATGATTTATCGCCGCCTCCACTCTCGGCATCGGCCTTCACACTTTAAGGCAGATAACCCGATGCTCGTATCTTGCCCTCTTAATTTCGTTATTTAACGGCCCAAATTAGACACAGTTTATGTTAATTGCTCTTTAAAATCGTTCGGGTCGTTTGGATTTTTCGAGAGTTGGGGTGTTAGCGTTGCTTGGTGGGTTAAAAACAGATAACAATTAATGGAGAGAGGGATTTGGGATGAGTGGATGGCATTAATTAAAAAAGATACTTTTCTTGGAGCACAGATTTTTAGAGGCAATCGGAAAGGTTTCTTTCTCAAGGTTTTCTTTGTTTTGTATTTATATGTTTCTGTTATTTCGTAACCGTCGTAAAAAATTTATGTCAATTTTATATTGGTGTAATTTCGTTCCTTTCATCTTAACTGATTACAGTGCCGGCAAAAAGAATCTTTACAAAGTAAATAAAATACATAATCAGGATAATTATTACTTTAATTTTACAAATTAATACTTTGACATATCACCTTTGTAGTCGACGACAAGCTGCATTCTCTTGGCCATTGATTGAGCAAGGTTCAAGAAATATTCTCCTCTATCTATTGAACTCCTCTTTCAGCTGATTTATGTTGCCCCGTCGACTCTCTTGAACCTTATTTTTCATAATATTCCCGGCGATCTCGATGGGATTAAGGTCGGGCGAATTACCAGGCCATTCCAATAAGTTGATATTATAATAATTCAAAAACTTTGTCACTGTCTTTGCCTTGTGAGCAGAAGCACCCTCGTGCATGAAGAAATTACATTCGTGAATTTTCCAAAAATTCAACAAATGTTGTTCTAGAACAGTCACATAGTTGCTTGCCCCCATTGTAACATTCTTAGGCAAGAAGTACATCCCTGCGCTTCCTTTATTTTCACTATACGAACCCCTGCTTCTTCTTAAAGTGCCGAGACCGCTTGTCGATCTCTGGCTCTCATGTTGCCCAGCATATTAACAATCATTGTCTTATTTACAGCCGCACGAAATAGTTCAGTGCTATGGTTTATTTTTTAACCAGGAGGAGTAAAGTAAAAAGACAGATTCACACCCAAGAAAGTCACTAGAATAATCACCAAATACATTTTTTTTGGTTGATCTTATCGGCCCTCAACGGTAATCTATAAATATTATATTATATTAATACGTCGCTAAAGAGTTCTAAAAACAACTGCTTCTTATATAAAAGCAGACTAAAAATCTAAAAATTAAAGGAATAACGCAGAAATACAAAAAATCGCCGATATAACTTAATTAATCTATGAAATGCCAATTGTGTCAAAATTTAATACATGTCATTTGTGTCAAAATTATATAACAGTGGAGTAAACTTGCCTGCGGTTGGACCAATTACAAACAAGCATTACAGCGCGGTAAATTTTAATCACTCCTCTTGGTCTAAAAACAAACCATAGTTTTCCTAAACCATTGGCGTACGTTTCTAAGCCAAGAAGTTGTACGGCGGCCCACATTTCTTCTTCCCATTATTGGAGCTTTACGAACCCCATACCATTATAATTTTAGGATGTTTGACGGTTTTAACTGTGAGCTTTGGATCTTACCTTGACACGGTTAGGAGACGACAAAGAAATTTGGATCCTGTTACTAACTTGAAGGTACTTTCGTCTTTCGTCACTTTTTTCCACTGTTTAGGTGTCTAGTGCTGATAGTTTTTACAAAAGCTAATGTTTTTTCTTCATTGCTTTTGTACCCAGGGATTTTTGCAGCACGGCGACTTGGCAATGCTAGATCTTCCTAAAGCCGGTGACGAATCGTTATTGTTGAAACGTTCGGGATGAGATCAGAATATGATTTAATTAGTTCCGTGGTAGATATGAAAGGGTTCAACAGTACTACACGCCTTTTGATGGTGTCAGTCCTAGATGATATTTTTTTGGAGTTCCAGAAATATGTTTTTTTCCAGAATAATCCCTGAAAGCAATGGCACAGCCAACTCTTTCAGTTGATAAAGAACGGTATGCGTCGATATACAGCACGGACTTCCTCTTCATCTGTGAGTTTCTTTCGACTCATATTTTTTACTTCAATTTATTGATTTGTTTGGCAATGTAAAGGTTTTTGCCTTCACTCTCGGCCTCGGCCTTCACACTTTAAGGCAGATAACCCGCTGCTCGTATCTTTCCCTCTTAATTTCGTTATTTAACGGCCCAAATTAGACACAGTTTATGTTAATTGCTCTTTAAAATCGTTCGGGTCGTTTGGATTTTTAGAGAGTTAGCGTTGCTCGGTGGGTTAAAAACAGATAACAATTAATGGAGATAGAGATTTGGGATGAGTGGATAGCATTAATTAAAAAAGATACTTTTCTTGGAGCACAGATTTTTAGAGGCAATCGGAAGGGATTCTTTCTTAAGCTATTCTTTGTCTTGTATTTATGTGTGCTATTATTTTGTAACCGTCGTAAAAATTTTATGTCAATTTTATTTTAGGTAGACCTGTAATTTCGTCCCTTTACTGTTAACTGATTAGATAACTTGTTACTTTTGTTATATGGCTTGTTGTTTTAGGATTATTATTTGCTAATTGTGATTTAATGTTTGATAGTATATTCCATTATTTTTTTTGCTTTAGTTTATTTTTATTTATGTTTCACATATTAAACCAATCCTGATGTTTGCACGTTGATGCCAGTAAAGACTTTTAATGATGTGTAGGTCTTTATCGTCGATAACGACCTGCAGAAGAATGGCTAACATTTAAGTATATTTTACTCAATCAAGGGCCTTCTCAAAGTCAACAAAACACGTATAACCTGGATGGCCGACATCTCTGCATCGCTGTACCATATCCTGATTATTAAATACCGCTTCTGTGACATTAATACAGTATGCGGCAAAATAAACAGTACTGAAATGAAAATTGAAATGTTTATGAATATTTATATATCTATAGTATTTTTACTACAAAAGCAAGATTACGTAGGTCAAAATTTCTGCCGTAAAAGCAGTGTCAAAACATTAGAATGTTACTTTTCATTATGGCCACGTTAATGTCATTACTTGTCAGATAATTTTCTTTGTTTTTGTTTACTATAAAAATAATATCTATAATTCTTTATTCTAATTAATGATGTCAATCGGATTTCATCAATTGCCGAAATATATTAATCATATGCCAAAATATTTGTTAATGTTAACGAAAATAACGATATTCCATAACATCAACTCTAGAATTGAAATTTGTGTAGCACAGCTAAAATACGACACCAACATGGAATTGCCAGATCTTGTATAAGCGTCCACATGGTATTTTAATAAAAAAACGTCATCGCGATTACACTGAGAATTTTAGAATTATATTAATTAAATAACCAAAAACATTTATTATTATCAATAATATAAATTTTCTAAAACAATTATTTAAGTTCAATATTCCAAAAAAATAATAATTTTAGTTAAATATTTTAGACATTCGTACACTACTCATATATTCAATCAAACGCAAATGACAGTTCAGTGTTGCTGGTTGCGGTCAATTATGCGGACAGCTTAATTATGCTATGAACTGTAAAATAATCTATTTTAATGATTATACCTACACTATGATAATATTGTTGCTAATTAATATATTTCGGCAAGTAAGGAAAACCAATTGACATCATTAATTAGAATAAGTAATTATAGATATTATTTTTATAGTAAACAAAAACAAAGAAATATATCTGACAAGTAATGACATGAACATGGCCATGATGAAAAGTCACATTCTAATGTTTTGACAGTGCTCATACGTCAAAAATTTTGACCTACGTAATCTTGCTTTTGTAGTAAAAATACTATAGTATACAATATAGCCTTCCAAACATTATTCACGACCACGCAGGTTCCCGATAAAACAGATGTTAAAGGTGCCCTCTGGCCAGTGGCCGATCTACGGAGCGGGAAAATCAGGAAATTTCCCTCCCAATCGAGGTTTAAAATTAAAGAAAAAAAATTGTTCAAACATAAAAATATATTAGCTGACATGAAACCGAAACCACAGAAAGAAAAATTCAACCCAATAAACATGCTAGTTAGGAAAATTAAGGGAACTGAATGCCTATAGGTTATTTATGTCTTTTATGTAATTTGAGTTTATCTTTTTTATGTCTTTTGGTTGGTTTTCATTGGAAGTTCCCTCCTAAGGCAAATTTCCCGTCCTAAGGCATAGTCCTAGATCCTCCACTGCCTCTGGCACGAAAAAAATCTTTAATTGCAGTCCGCAATTCCAAAATGGCAGACGGTGGATTTGTCTGACTCCTTCAGCATTCCCCATATCTACGCATCTGGTGGCATTAGTTCTGGTGACTGGCAACTCCCAAAATGATCGCACAGTATTCGAAGATACTCTCTGGCAATTTGACAGGGTGTCGTCCCGTCTTGCTGAAACCAATGTTAATTTTAAGCTTGGATCATTTTCGTGACCTTTTCCGTATGACCGAAAATAGTGCTCCACCAAATAAATTTTTTTTTTGGAAAACTGAGGACCATTCTGGAGCAACTAATATTAACACGATATTCAGAAAAATTATAACAACGTTCGGAAACCACTCAGTATGGTTCGGCGACTGACACATACATATGTGAGGCATACGAATTTCAGTACATACTGTTTATTTTGCCGCATACCGTATTATTGCGGAACCCAAACTGTTAGTCTAAGACCAACTGATCTTGTATCCAATTTCCATAAAACTCCAGACGAGTCCCCTTTTGGGCATCAGATGCCTGGGAGGCTAATGTTCACATGATCTTCGTATTCAGCGACGCCAAAAACCTTGGAGCTTTGCATTTATTTTGTATCTTTTTCATAAAACTCCGGAAGATGTGCCTCGTTTTGGGCAGCAGGTGTCTCGTAGACCATCGCCGAGATGATATTCGTATTCAGCGATCCCAATATGCTTTAGGTAACGAGTTCGCACTGTTTATTGTATCGCATTTTTACAAAACCCCAGGAGATAAGGTTCATGCTGGGCATCAGGTGCCACGCCATCATGATATTCATGACTAATAGTGATCCCAAAAACTACCAAAGTAATGAGTTTGCACAGATTTTGTATAGAATTTTACATAAAACTCGAGAAGAGGAGCATACCGATCACCAGATGTTTTCAGCAGCCCCAAAAACATTCTTGTAGTAATATTGAATTCATTTCTATCAATTATTTGTGAATTAAAAATTTATTATGTTTCATCACTTCGAAATGCACTTTGGAAAATGCATTTTCCTTCTTTAATAATGCAATTTTCATTTTGACATCATCACTTTAGTTTACAAAATTTCCGAACGCTCGTACGAATCGAATGCAACAAGTTTCGTTGGGATATTTAAACTGCAAAAATGTGGTAGGTGTGTCGATTCATTGAATGGCCTATTTATGGTCTTTGTTGTCTACAATCCGACAAGCCAGAGCTGGCGCGTGACCTTGAGTGAAAATACACAGCGAGAAATACACAATACGAGAAGGTCAACCGCCAGTTTTCGCTTGTTGGATTGTACAGCCTCCTTGAATACAGACCACCACTACGATTTGCCCTTTTATTAGATAATTACTATAAATACTACAGTACAACACAAATTCTAGGTTATTCAGTTTGTGTTATTTTATTATTAAAGCCACTCTATATAGAAATTTTAAACATAGGAATTTGAAACCTCTATTTATTACATAACTACAAGAATTTCAAATAGTGTTTAATGAATTTACGGTACATTAGATTTAGTTGAATATATTTGAAATATGTTGGCAGAACGTAAAGTTAAAACCGGGGAAAAGCAAATAGTGGAAGATGCCGCTAATATGTTAAACTTTTCGTGGAGCGGTAAATATACGAACCACGGTGCGGCGGCACATAATCCGTATATCTTTTCTGTAAAATTCCGACCGCATAGCGTCGGATATTAATAAAAGTCGCCCATTAATATTATCTGCTCAGATACCGAGGACGAGAATCCTCTCGCTAGGTACTTTTTATGCCAAAAACTGCTGCTCTTCTATCAACCCGACCACACCGCGATTTGGAGCTATTCAACGGGTTAGATCGGGAGCAGACACCAACCGGGTATAATTTATTAATAAATAATAACTATAACGATATGGATGAATGGCAGATCAATGCATGTTAGTGTACAGGCGGCTCTAAACTGATAAAAGAGTTGACGCTGGAATATACAGTCGGAAACCAAGGCCAAGCTCTAGTGAACGCACTGGAATCAAATCGGATTGTGTACAGGAAATAGGACATGCGAATGACTGGCTGGTGGAGCACACGGAAAACTGATCCATCATGCATAGAGTGAGCCGAGCCCTCAACAAAATGAAGACGTGGATGGAAAGCAGTGATCTAATGCTGGGCCCGATAAAACTGAAGCTATAATCTTCAAAGATCCGAGGGCCATATATTGTATAGTTTTGGTAGTAGAGGGAGAAAGGTCCTTACTTGAAAAAAAAAGTGAAGTACTTGTGAGTAGTCCTAGATACAGCCGAACCTTTGGTGAGCACATGAAATATGTCATTAGTATTGGGAAGGCTAGTTACTGACAAAAGGAGAATTTTAATTGAAGTGGTCCATCCTACTCTACTCTACGCGGCACTCGTATGGCAACAAGTGCTCAACGTCAAGAAATATATGAGAATGCTACAAAAAACTCAAAAAAATTCACTACAAGAGCAGCACCTGTATACTGATTCAGTATTACTGAATAACATCAAGGATGGCCATAGAAGTGATCTCGGTTATGTTACCTATCCATTTACGAGGAATATTTCTACTCCCTGTACTAGCTGTCTGCATACCTCCAGAACATGGATTTTTTATTTCCGCTGTTTTCGGCTAATGGTTTTTGGTATTGTTCACTTTTTATTACATACGACGACTAAAACCCATAAATTGAGGTCGTCCTCGTCGTCCCCAAGAAGAACGGTCTGGTTTGCGGTTCCTCTCAAGAACATGCCTCGCTCGCAGGTCTGTCAGACCGTCGGACCTGCGAAACAAATCGCCAGATAGAACAAACTGGCGCGGTCACTAGGGCAAAAATCTGTCATTAATTTATGGTTATATTTATGGTACATCTAGGCAGCACCCACTTGTGAGCCCTACAGACACTTAGATCTTCTGCGGCGGGTCCATTTTATCACCCCTATCTTACGGAGCAGGTCCATAATAACCTGGTCTTCGGTGTTTCTGGGACCAAGGCTGCACCGGACTCCCATGCTAGTCTCCCAGAAACCTTATGGCCTCACAGAAAGCCACAAGTCTCCTAAAAGGCTACTCCCTCACCTGGCTCGGCTGCATAAATGCCGATCCCAGGATCTGTCACCTCCGATATGCCCATGCCTGGCACTCTCAGAGAACATGAGAGGAGGTTTCCTCCTCATAACATAGACGGCACCGTGAGCCATCCGCCAGTCCTAGTAGATGAAAGTGCCGTCGGAGTCTACAGTGGCCGGTGAGCATAATGACCATCAGGGAGCATCTTCTATGATCTAGAAGAAGCAGTTGGGCTGTAAGACTTTTGGATGGCCCCACTATGTGGAGCCTAGCCTGTCTCAAACCTCTACAACTGGCCCAGGGGTCATGAAACCTCCGCAGAAGAAGCTTCCTGAAACTACCCCAACCAATACTGAAGCGCACCACAATCGCAGGTTCGGGTCTCACAGGCAGAGAGGTTGAGCCCTGTCTTACCAGGACGTCAGCCCGTTTGTTACCTTCCATACCTGTTTATCATGGTACCCACACCAACCTAACCCTGTTGGTCAGAGCAACATCATCCAGTATTCTCTTGCACTCAAGAACCAGCTTATAGCTAATCTTGGGCACTTCCAGAGCCTTTAGCGCTTCCTGGCTCTCAGAGCAGATAGAGATGGTCCTGTCTGAGCAAGCCCTGTCTGTAATCTCTCGAGAACATGCCAGGATTGCAAAGATCTTGGCCTGAAAGACTGATGCATGAGAGCCGAGAGCCTGGCTAGACTCAAATCCGACTTCCCCACCATATATTCCAGCACCTGCCCGCTCGTCCATTCTAGAGCCATTTGTGAACCAGGTGAGTCCATTCCGACAGATTAGTGTTGGTTCTCGTTCTACCCACTCATCTTGGTCAGGAAATTGAACCGAGAAGGTGGATAAGAACTCAAATTGAGGGTCCATGCTGTCCTGTACCATAGAAAGCACAGGACAACACTCCATAGCCTGTCTCCAAATGTCACAATGGCTCATCCGCCCATTCGTTCCCAACCAGTATCCAGAGCAGTTGAGACGAGCAGCAAGCAAAGTTAGGATAGGCATGCTAATCGCCAACATCTTTAACGAATAGGCAGAGTAAGAAGAAGAAGATGAATGATCTTTCTGTATACTGTTAATTATAACTGCATCTGTGTATTCAAAGAATCTATTGAAGCTAGATGAGTGACGAAATTATATGCCATAAAAGTAAATAATATTAAATAATAAAGACTAAAAACACTTGTTACTGGATATATTTAAAAATTAATTGTTATTACTCTTATTATTAAAGTAGCAGTACGGTACGGGTACGTTGAATATTTCTACTCCCCGTGCTAAAGCTGTCTGCATACCTCCAGCACATCGATTTTTTACTTCCCTATTTTCGGCTAATGGTTTTTGGTATTGTTCACTTTTTATTACATACGACGACTAAAACCCATAAATTGAGGTCGTCCTCGTCGTCCCCAAGAAGCACGGTCTGGTTTGCGGTTCCTCTCGAGAACATGCCTCGCTCGCCAGACCGGCCGGACCTGCGAAACAAATCGCCAGATAGAACAAACTGGCGCGGTCAGTAGGGCAAAAAACTGTCATTAATATAAGAACATATATGAACGCTCAGACAGTGACAAATGAAGGGATTGAGTAGCCTGCGTGATAGTCAATTATTTTGTGAACAATTTGTGCTTACAGTAATTCTATATAAGTCACGAGGAGTCATAAATCTTCGGGTATTTTTCGAGTTTTGGAGTTGTTAGATTAAAGTAAACGAAAATTAGAGACCGACCGATTAATCGGCTTCGGCATCGGCTTCGGCCACCTTCAGCCAATATTTAAACCTTCGGCCAAAATTCGGCTTCGGCCAAAACGAAGCCGAAGGTGGAACAATAAAATGCTCCGAGTATACTATACTATATAAATAATCTCTAAGCAATATGCTTCGGCGAGCCTTTGATACTTTGAAAAATATTTACACCCTATTTTATACCCTAATAAACCAAAACGTTTTACAAACTTTCAGGCAGTAGGTAGGATATAAATTTTAACAATAGGCCAAGATGTTTCAAAGATCTTCATTTGAATATTTCTCACGTAGTAAAATTCTGAGAAACTATAATAATTTTATTGTATTTGTTAAAACTCATGATTACTGGTGTTTTGACTACTTAAATATTAATGGCAAAACATCGACCATCGACTATCCCTACTATAAATGCAAATATTTAGTCACCTTCGGCTTAGGCTTCGGCTTCGGCCGAAGGTATCCTTCAGGCCGAACTTCGGCATCGGCTTCGGCTTCGGCCAAAAAAGTCACATTCGGTCGGTCTCTAACGAAAATGCTATACATCAAGTATCCTTGATGTAACAGCGTGAAGATATGAGAGTGTTCGTGCTCTAAAATAAATGTACTTGTTTTTACTTGGTTGGTCTTTAGGGTTGTATTAAACGTGTTCTTTTTTGCGTCTTGTACACTTTTTTGAGAATATAAAAATCGCTATTGCGTATAAAACCAGTTGTTATTTTGCCCTTATATTACCTTTTATTAATTTGTATGTTAGAAAAATAAAAACAGAGATTGCATCAAACAATTAGACAAAGTTTCTCCTTCAATTTAAGTTTTCTTTGAAGTAAACATTCAATAATGACACAACATCAATTCAATTAATCCTTCTCTTCTTCTTCTTCTTCTTCTTCTTCTTCTTCTTCTTCTTCTTCTTCTTTTTCTTCTTCTTCTTTTTCTTCTTCTTCTTATTCTTCTTCTTCAAGTACCCTATCCATTGCGAACGTTGACGATTAACATGGCAATTCTGATCTTGCTTTGGGCACTTGTGAATAATTATACCGATGTCAGCCCGAACCATTTCCGCATATTTTGGAACCACGAGTGTTTTCTCCTGCCTGGCCCTCGCTTATTGTCGTTTTCCCTGGGCAATTAATTGCAGTAGAAGGTACTTTCAAGTATTTTTTATTTAACTGTGCTCACGATTTCTTTCTCTTTTCCGATTCTGTGGATATTGGTGATATGTTCGGTCCAGGATATATGAAGAATGCGTCCGTACACCCACATTTCGAACGCTTCTAGTTTTTTCGTGAGCGTTTCTGTCAGCGTCCAGGCCTCCACACCATATAGTAAGATCGGAAAAATGTTGCATTTAACTAAACATAGTCTTAGGGGAAGAGACAAATATTTGCTTATGAGCAGATAATGTTTAAAAATCTAAATTTAAGATAAGTCTAGTTATTAAGTCTGTTTGTGGATACACACTTTTTGTGATGAGGGAGATATAGGCTCTCTTTGTATCCTATTTAGATCTTCCTTTGGATATTTATCCCTTTGTACTTTCTGCTGAAGTTGGATATTTCTTTCTTGATTTTCGGAACTTTTAAGCCTCTTCCTATCACTTTACTGGACACGTACCAGTCAGCATTTACTATCATTAGTAGAAGTTTATTTTGAAATATTTGAAGAATTTCAAAGATAGAATTACTGTCTATACCTCATAATTGTACCCAATAATCTTCTTCTTGTGGTTCCTATCCGTTTCGTGTGTTGGCGAACATCATGGTAATCTGTACTTTGCACACTGCTGCTCTGAAAATATTGTTGTTTTGACTATAATCCGTTTAAAACTTATTCATTTAGCACCGTTTTTACGACGCAGGTCATTTATATTGTAAGTCGAAGTTTATGACTTCGAGTACTATGCACCATATGTACTGGGTGTCCCAATAAGAATGACTCTCGGCCATATCTCAGGAACCGTTTATACTACAACTTTGAGAAAAAATATTTATAACAAAAGTTGCCTCGGGAAAAGCCTGGAAATTATTTTCATAATTGAAAAGCGGTTCATCGCTGGCGTAATTGAATATCAAAAATTTAAAAAATCAAAATTTTACAAAATTTGCCTAACGAAAGGGTATTGAAAATCCAATCATCGTATTCTTCATAAAATTCTGCGCATATTTGATTTTACAAGTTTAAGTTTACCTTTGCAAATAAGAGGTGGGGGTGAGTGGGAACCTTGTTATGAAAAACTAGCTGTAAGTCCGGTTCTGCTAAATCGAATTTTGCAAACTTGATCTTGTTGAAAAGAGCTCGCTTTCATCAATGTAAGAGTTAAAATTTCGAAACAGCCTATTAAGCAATATGCCATCTAGGAGGCGTTAATTAATTATTTTCAGAAATCTAGTTTTATTTGGACAATATTAAATACAAGTATGCATTTTTAATCCTGTATTACAAAATTAGATCAAATTAGGAACAGAATAGCGAAAACCGCATGTCGATACCTTTTTTCTATCTCGAGATATTATCTTAAAAAACGTGTAAATTTTAAACATAACTGTTACTCTCATCGGTAAACGAAGTTAAGGAAAGGTAGTGTGCTGTGGGAAAAACAAAGAAACATTTTTTAGATGTCAACGTGTATTAATTAAAACAACAATAGGACAAACAACACTATAAAATATAACAAAGAAATAAAAAACAACTACTTAGTGACGACTTAAATGTTCAAATTATGGCCCATAATTTTCGATGCAATTATTTACTTTTTAAGAGTATGTATATTGAACATCAGTCTCAATTTCTGCTCTCGCAATGCTTTGCATGGCGTTTCCTACTCTCTGGATAATGTTTTCTCGAGTAGTAAGCCTAGCGGCAAAAACAAGTTCTTTAATCCGCCCCTATAAATAAAAGTCTAAAACAGTTAAATCTGGTGATCTGGCTAGCAAAAAAATAGGCTTCCACGTGCTATCCATCTATCAGCGAATGACTTATCTAAAAAATCTCTTACTACTCTGGAAAAATGCGCGGGACAACCATCGTGCTGAAACAACATGGACCTACGAACTGCTAGCGGTACATCTTCCAGAAGAAGAGGCAATTCATTCCTTAAAAAAATTATATAGCGTTCAATAATGGCATTATCGAAAAGAGAGGGTTTAATTATCTGACAATCAGCAGATTTAACTGTTTGATATGGGGACGGTTTGGTATTTCACTTTTATTTAGGTATGGGGACGGATTAAAGACCTTGTTTTTGCAGCTAGGCCTACTCGACAAAAAATGATCCAGAGAATACGAAACCCCATTCAAAGCATTTCGAGAGCAGAAATTAAGACTGCTGTTCAATCTAATGCTTGAATCAAAAATGATGGACAATAATTTGAACATTTAAGTTATCACTAAGTAGTTGTTTCCACTTCGTTTACCGGTGACAGTAAGGGTTAAGTTTAAAATTTACAAGTTTCTTAAGATATCTAGAGATATAAAAACGGTATCGACATGCGGTTTTTGTTATTCTGTTGCTAATTTGATCTAATTTTGTAATACATGATTAAAAATGCTTACTTGTATTTAATATATTTTCCAAAGAAAACTAGATTTCTGAAAATAATTAAATAACGCCTCCTAGCTGGCATATAACTTAATAGGCTGTTTTGAAATTATAACTACGACATTGATGAAAACGAGTTGTTTTCAACAAGACCAAGTTTGCAAAATTCGATTTAGCAGAACCTGACTTACAGCCATTTTTTCATAACAAGGTTCCCACTCACCCCCACCTCTTATTTGCAAAGGTAGACTTAAACTTGTGAAATCAAATACGATGATCGGATTTTCAGTGCCCTTTCATTAGGCAAATTTTGTAAAATTTTGATTTTTTAATTTTTAATATTCAATTACGCCCTCTAGCGGTGAACCTACAATTATGAAAATAATTTCCAGGCTTTTCACGAGGCAACTTTTGTTATAAATATTTTTTTCTCAAAGCTGTACTATAAGCGGTTCCTGAGATATGGCCGAGAGGCATTTTTATTTTGCTGTTTTTATTAGTTAACAGCTCTTTTCTTTTTGTATTTAATAAAAAATCCTGATTAGTAACGTGGTCGGTATAAGATATCTTCAGAGGATTGCATGATAAAGCCACATTTCGAAAACCCCAAGTTTCTTGTAGGTAACGTCTGTGAGAGTCCACGACTTAACTCCGTATAACAGTAACAAAGATATAACATCGTAGCAACCCGATTTTTATGGGTATTTTATAAATCATGATATTTGAAAAGTTAGCCATTTTTTGAAATGCAGATCTTGTTTTCTCTATCATACTCTTTCTATTTGTTGACCGTTCACACTGATTCGTCCAAATTGATGTTGCTTAGTAAATATTAACATCCATTAATGTTTAGTGAAAGTCCATATCTCTTACTTACTTCTGTGATCTTATTCATTAGATGGCTTCAGAACTGTCAGCGAATACCACCGTGTCGTCTGCGTATCTTATAGTATTGATATATTCTCCGTTAATTCGAATTCCGGCTTCAACATTTAATAATATTGGGTTTGTTTACGAATGAAAACCCTTAACATTATAACCCTTAACATTACATTTAAGTACACTAAGCATCAAAATTAACGCACCACCTTAAAAATAGGACATTTTTGATGTCTCATATTTCCTAAACCTGTTGTCCGATTTGAGTGATTTTTTTAGTATATTATAGCTTTATTCTTCAAGAATATCGATCTAATAATTTTATTGCTAAACAGGTAAGTGTCATTGTATACCGGGTGTAACAATGGTAGTGTGTTTTTTCCTCAAAGTTTGGAACACCCTGTGGAATATTCTAGCGTATATAAAATATTGAAATTAAAATTCGACTGTAGAATTAGGCTTTCTTAATATTTCGCTTTTTGATTCATTCGCTTATGTTGGATAACGAAAAAGTTAGGTACTTTAACAACTAGCCATGTTATTCATCAATACAGGGTGTTTTTAAATAAGTGCGACAAACTTTAAGGGGTAATTCTGCATGAAAAAATAATGACCGTTTGTTTTATAAACATATGTCCGCAAATGCTTTGTTTCCGAGATACAGGATGTTGAATTTTTTCTTACAAACTGATGATTTATTTATTGCTCTAAAACTGGTCAAGATATGCAAATGCAATTGGGTAGGTTTTAAGAGGTAGTTATTGCGCATTTTTTGACATACAATTAAGAATTTTATATTCACCATTGACGTGCATACGGGTACAGACATTTTAAATAAATCCCGTATGCACGCCAATTAATTGTGAATATAATATTCTTATTCGAATGTCAAAAAATGCGCAATAACTACCTCTTAAAACCTACCAAATTTCAGTTGCATATCTTAATCGGTTTTAGAGCAACAAATAAATCGTCAGTTTGTAAGAAAAAATTCAACATCCCGTATCTCGGAACCAAAGCATTTGCGGACATATGTTTATAAATTGAATTGAAACAGACTGTATGACTTGTACACACTTCTAAAAAGGTCAAACCGGCAAACAGGTGTATGTTCTCAAAGAAACTTAAAGTGTGTAAAAAAATTTTTAATAATCAGCTAAGTACTTTCAACACATAACGTGCCATCATCAGAGCTTCCTAAAAGGACATTTAAGATAAGAGATTTTTTATAAACAAAAGATTGAAAAAACTTACGTCCTCTTATAAATCCTTCATAGAAGAGTAATTGTTAAAATTCACATGATAAATCATGAATACTGGCCCAGTATCCATGATTTATCATGTGAATTTTAACAATTACTCTTCTATGAAGGATTTATAAGAGGACGTAAGTTTTTTCAATCTTTTGTTTATAAAAAATCTCTTATCTTAAATGTCCTTTTAGGAAGCTCTGATGATGGCACGTTATGTGTTGAAAGTACTTAGCTGATTATTAAAAATTTTTTTACACACTTTCAATTTCTTTGAGAACATACACTTGTTTGCCGGTTTGATATGTTTATAAAGCAAACGGTCATTATTTTTTCATGCACAATTACCCCTTAAAATTTGTCGCACTTATGTATAAACACCCTGTATTGATGAATACCATTGCTAGTTGTTAAAGTACCTAACTTTTTTATTATCCCACATAAGCGAATGAATCAAAAAGCAAAATTTTAAGAAACCTTAAGGCTACAGTTGAGTTTTAATTTCAATATTTTATATACGCTATAATATTCCACAGGGTGTTCCAAACTCTTAGGAAAAAACACATTATCATTGTTACACCCGGTATATAATGACACCGATTTAGCAATAATATTATTACATCGATAGTCGTGAAGGATAAAGCTATAACATATTAAAAAAATCACTAAAATCGGACAAGAGGTTTAGGAAATACGAGACATAAAAAATGTCCCATTTTTAAGGATAACATTTTATCCCATAATTTTGATGCTTAGTGTACATCAACATGTTTGTATAAACAAAATGATTTTCGGGCGCACAGTTTATGCCGAAATTCGAAATAATAAACCAATGAATTCGTTCTGCCAATCTTATGTGAATAATTCATTAATGCTGTCAAAATACAGTCGTCTCGGATTGTATATGGAGATTTAATTCATATTCATAGCTAGTATATTTTCGAAACGAGAAGCGAATAGGAATACATGTCACCCTCTCCCGTTGGGCAAGATATATATTTACTATCCAAACTATCACTATAACTAACACACTTTGTGAGAATGGCGGGATTTATGGCATCCTCTATTGATTTTTCGGCTTAATAAATTAGATCAGGAAAATGGTATTATCTGAGAGAGAATATGTGGATATGTCATCTTTTTGGAGTTATACTTCTATTATATGATTTCAACGAAATAAAAATATACTTTAAACAGTTTATTTCAATTTTGTTTAAATATTAAACTAATTTTAATGCTTACCACTTTCCAGAAATAAAAATAAAAGAATAGGAATGGTCCGGATTTGAATCCAAGACCTCTCGATCTCTAGCCGAATGCTATACCAATAACGCTATGAGCTATATGTTTTTATAGTCTCTGACATAATGACAATTCACGGTAATACACAGACGAAGTGAAGTATAATAAATATAAATGTTTTAATAATACTTATCTTACTCCCAAGGAAGACTAATCCAAAGACACAAAAATTATAATAAATATACTTATTTACCTACTAAAAACACTGATATATTCTTTTCACACCTTTTTTTTGCACTGATATATTTATACATAACTTGAAAGATTTAGCAACTTACGCCATACTGTCTGTGTGCGCATGCGCGCAGAATAATGGAAATTCACTCCCAATCGCGCCTAAGGAAATATAACTTCAAAAATATTCTTTGTTTTTATTAACTTCTTCACTTAATTAATAAATGATAGTCTCCTCATTATAATATTTATAATTATTGTTATCATTTCGGATGATTTTAAGAAGACTTATTATATTTATGTTTATCTTCCCTTCTTCTTCATTTTCCCCCCATCTTTTGTTTCATCACCCTAACTTGTGTTTTATTTTATATAATTATTGTCATTCCGTATTTTTTTAGTATTTCTTTCATTACATATTTCTCTATTTATTTGTAGTTATTTCTCATTTTTGGCCAACATGACGACGTCTTGGGCGAGAGCTTCTTCTGACATGCTATTAAATTTTTATAAACCACACGCATTGTTTTTCACTTTTACCTTACATTCTTTAATTATCTCATCCATGTATATTATAAACTAGTGATTTTGCCCGTATCCATGCGAGGGGGTATACAATTAATTGCCTTCTACAGTCATCATCATCATCATCAATAGTGCTACAGCCCTATGAAAGAGCCTCGACCTTCCCAAGTCTATTAAGCCAGTCAGTCCTATCTATCATCCTCATCTACACCATCCTTCCCCGTCTTAGTCTCCCTATTCTTATAACAGATACTACGTCTTTACCACCAAGTTTTTGTTTATATCTGTGGTATACCTCGTAGTTGTACCTCCTCCTCCAAACACCATTTTCACAGATGCCACCGAATATTCCTCTCAGGATCCTTCTTTCAAATATAAGCAGAGCCTTCTACAGTCACTGCACTGAATGTTTTGCGACGTCCTCCTATTGTATCGTATCTCCTTTAAATTTTTTCTGACACCCTCTATTTTTTCTAATTCCCTCAATTTTTTCTGGCACTATCCAACTTTATATGATATCCTCTATTTTTTCTTACTCTTATTTTTTATATATTTTTTATTTTATAGCTCGGAAAGGACTGGATTGATTTATCTACTTTTGATTTTGAAATATTGGTAAAAGTCTAAGGAAGAAGATCTTTATAATACGAATATCCCAGCAGATATTAAATTTTATTAGTTGTATAGGAAGTGTGTAAAAAATGTGCTCTTTGCTTAAGAAAATCTCTATTTTTAACAATATCCAAACTTTAGAGGCAACATTAGCGCATCATCAACATTTTTGTTTTTCGAAAGTTTTGCGCACTTTCAACAGTACGGCAACAATATGTCGGCAGTACGACAATGGCAGTGACATTATTACTATTAAAAACAATAATTATTTTACTCATAGACGCTCTGAATGTTGCCAAGTCAGTCAAGTTCGATTTCTTGTTACAGATAATCGATTTTTAGTAATTCCAATGTGTCACAAAATCTAGGCATGGGATAAAAAATTTTATTTGAAGAAAGTGTATTTTTTTTGTTCTTATTAATGGCGGTACAAGCTCGTTTTTGTAATATTTTATTTAAATATAGAGTTATTTCCACATACATACTAATATCTCGACAAAATCTTCAAAATTAAAGCTGCAATATTGGACCGCGTTTTACGCTAATGTTGACTCTTAATATACAGAAATATGTTTATAATTAAAAGTAATTTTAAAATATTTTTTACTTTCAATAATAAAAACTATTTTTAAACAGTTTTTCTGCGATATAGTTGAAAATGCAAGTTTGTACATTAACGCAATACATTCTAATATGTAACTATAAATTTAATAAAACAATTCTAAATACCATATTTAGATTAAACAAAGTGCCAAGATTCCTGTGCGCATGACATCAAACAATGTCCTGCGCGTAGCACCAAAAATTAATGTTTATTTAAAAAAATTCCTGACGCCGTGGTAGTTAGTCGATTTTAATATTGCAAATTGCAGATGAAAGGTACAGTATTCTTATATATTTAAAAAAATTTCAACTAGCTATCCGCTTTATTTTCAGTCTTGCAACATTTTGAAAAATGAATTTTTTTTTTCAAAATCTATTGAACTGATGTTAATGAAATTTACAGTATTGTTTTATTATATCATAAAGTTTTTCTGGGTAAAATATAAAGGTCCTAAGTTTAGCAGAAATAGTTGACAAACGTAAAATGTAAATACTTGCTTTTTTATCGTTTTTTTCGCAATTATTGCTATTTTGCAACAAGAGTGACAATTTTTAAAAATTTTAACCAATCCTATGTTGTAGGAAATTTAATTAAGCAACTTTTATATTAGTGCAACTTTTCTCGAAAGTGAATAATTTTAGGGCCGGTTGTTCGAACGCTAATCAACAATGATCACTATCAAATATTTAATTACTGTCACCAACTGTCAATGTCAACTTTGATTGGGTTGCTGAAAACATAATTGATTATAATTATGAGATTAGTTAATCAATTAACATAACAATTATTAACATAATTGATTAACTAATTTCATAATTGTAATCCATAATTATGTTTTCAGGAACCCAAACAAAGTTGACATTGACAGTTGGTGACAGTAATTAAATATTTGATAATGATCATTTTTGATTAGCGTTCGAACAACCGGCCCTTAAAGTTATAATCAAAAATCAAAGAAAATAATCGAATTTTTCCTTCATTTTATGACATTTTGATTATTTAAACAATGTTCCGGACCTTTTTGAGTGGGAGGGTAACTCAATTATTATTATATGAGTTAATTCTAAGCAATTTCTGCAAAAAATATGAGTCACCTCTCAACGTCTATCTCAAAACAGATGCGCCCTGGACTATTATTTGTTTGATGGTAATTACATGAATATGGGTGCTTCTGCCTTTTCAGAATCCGCTTTTATTTAACATTTTTTCGTATAATTTCATGGCAGTATTTAAGAGCGTTATTCCTCTGTAATTGTTGCAATCCGTTCTATCGGCCTTTTTATAAATCTTTACTATCTGAGCCGTAGAGCCTTGAAGTGAGATCATTCAAGAGTTTAGAATTTCCCATTGAGTTGGCTTGGGCTCGTTTGACGATTCACCACCCGGTATATAATTTTTCATATACATCCATAAATGAGCAGTTAACAACTGTCTGATTGAGACACTAAAAACTCGACCGTAAGGGCACTATTGACGCTATAAAATGATTATGTTATTCCGAAGACAGCAATATTAGAGGTATTCGCATAAATCAAGACATAGGGCGAGAAAATATGGCCGTTAACTTACCATTGTGGAGCAGGGATGGCGGTTTTTGACAAAACACCGGTTTTCGGTTATACCGGTTTTTTGCTTACGGTTTAACCTGGCGGTTATAACCGGCCAAAAAAACGGTTTTTTCAAAAACCGGTTTTCGGTTTTTTAATCCAATAGGTTACAATGTTACATTTACAATGCACTTTAGTTTGCGATACTCCACTCGACTCGATACTCGATATAAATATGATCAAAATTAGTACTATCGAAAGAACATCAATATCAATATAAATAAAACACAATTTTTAATAAAACCATTTTATTCTATTAATTATTATATTATCCAGAGTTAGCCATACGGCTCACACTCCCTCTAAGGGGAAAATTGACTCATCCCAGATACCTACGGTATCAAAAGGATTGAGCTCTGGTGGGACTCTTTCCGTATTATCGAGCCCTAGGTGACTTGGTATGCAGGTATATCTCCCAAAAATTTTCGTACACATCTGGCCGTTGTGAGTAGTACAGCTTTCTGCATGGTCTTGTAAAGATGTTCATTTAGACCCAGCTTTTTTATGCTTTCGAGGAGGTTCTTCGGAATGACTCCAGTAGACATGATAATAGGTATCGTCTGGGTACTTTGCATTCTCCATTGTCTTCTATTTGAATTTCCAGATTTCTGTACCAGATCTCTGATTATTATTAAATATAATATAGCTTAAGATTAATATATACATATTGCAATAATATACAATTTAACCCAACCATTTCAACTTATAAAAAATTTCCCAGTCTCTTTCAAATGGGATTTAAAAAAAATAATTTTAACATAAATATTTTAAGACTAAGTTTTCACTCTAATGGCATATAAAACAACATAATGCATTCTACACCCCACCAGAATGAAAACAATGGGAACCTTCTCTTATATTTTACTTAAAAATAAATTGGATAATGCAATTTATCTTTTATTTTTACTACGATCATAAAAAATTTATCATGTATTTCTTTTAACACGTTTGTGTATTTGTATAATAGGTACATTTTAATTCATTTAATACTTCCTGTATGGGTGTATCGTTTTCAAAACGTAGGGAAATCCTTGGAGATTGGTATTTCGTAATCGGTAATTCGATATTCATAGTCATAATGTTATTTTTGGTAATCAGAAAAAGTCATTCACCCACTTTCAATATCAAGAGTCAAGTGCCAAAAATAGATGAGGTTTGCGTCTACTTCAACCAGATCACTTCTTATGTAAATATTATGATTACAAATACCTTTCAACGAAATATTGTAATAAAACTTAATTGTTTCTGGCTGATGTGAGTTTGCACTTTCAGTTTGCTTCTGTATTTATAAAATAAAATTTGAATTATGATTTTGTTTGGAATAATTATTTGAGAATAATAATTATGATTGGGATCCAAAATAATACCTAATCTAATCCCAATCACTGTAAAAACCTAATAACCGGTTTTTACTTTAAAAAGAAAAAACCGGTTATAACCGGGACAAAAAACAACCGGTACCACCGGTTATTGCGAAGTAAAAAAACCGGTTTTAGGGTAAAACTGGTAGGTTTTTCCCATCCCTATTTTGGACTATTCTTCTTTCCTCATAGAAACTTTTTCGAGCTTCCAGATATCTGCAACCCCTTTTGTTTTGAGTTTTTTACGGAATTCTTTCTCGCTATTTAGGCTTCTACACATCTCTTCTTCTTACGTTGCCCATTCGTTTCGGATGTTGGCGATCAGCATGGCTATCCTAAGTTTACTTAAAGTTATTCGAAGTAGTTTCGCTGTAGACGTGTTGAACCATTTCCTCAGGTTTTGTAGTTAAGGTATTTTTCTTTTTCCTGGTCCTTCTTCTTATTTACTGGCTTTACACCTCGGGGTGAGTCTTCGCTGTATCAACTATAGCCCTCTATCTCCTACGATCTTGCTCTTCCCTTTCCCATTGTTGTACCCCAATCCTAGATAAATCAGCTTCAACATCATAAGCCACAATTTTACCAAAAAAATGATTTTATTAACGTTTCGAAGCCCAAATTGGGTTTCGTTGTCAAAATACAAAATACTATTAAAATAAACAAAAATGTTGTTGCTAAGTAAAAAAATTGTTCTAATAATTTATTTAATCTAACTCATTTATATTGGCAATTCAGACGTATATTATACCTACATTTTAAAGTAGAAGACTTTAAAATTATATCGCCAATATTTATGAGTTGCGTTCCTGGGACGACTTTATTAAAAGATAGTTCATTCGATTACATGAAATCAATCCCAACTCAAGAATATCCGTCACAAAAAAAAAATCATAGCATGTGATCTGTCTTTAAAAAGACAACCAAATGCAACGATGACAGTAAAATTCTCGCGTTAGAGATTCCATAGTAAATCACGAGGGAAAAACCAGGAAAAAAACCTCGTGATACTATCCCGACATCGTAAGTATTTGGTCATCATTATACTATAAATATTAATATTAAATAATTTATAAATATTTTATAAATATTAAATATATATCATTCTAAGAACCTTTTTTTCCTGGTCCTCTCTTTTTAAATACCTACCTTGCCCTGAGGAATGAGTTGCAACTAGCCATAAGTTCATTTCTCATAAAATGGTCAAGATATTCTAATTTGCCCTCTTTGATTGTGTTAACAATATTGCATTCCTTGCTTATTCGACCTAGGACTTCGACATTAGTCACATAATTCACCCATGAAATTCTTAAAATGCATCTGTAACACCACATCTCGAAGGCTTCGTCAGAAAGTGACCAGGTCATCGTGACCGAATACAATCCGGTATACAGCTTCTGCATTACGTGTGGCCTAACTTTTACAAGCTATGTTTTAGCAAAATTTTTGAATGTGTTTAATTCTTAGAACAATTTCCATATTTATTTTTAATACAGACTTCAGTCCTCTAGAATTAGTATCTCATGGCATCTGATAAAAAATATTCAGTGAAGCAGCAATTCGCCTGTTTAGAATTTCCCATTGAGATGACCATAATTTTTAAATACATACAATCATAAATGAGCAGTTAACATCTGTCTGATTGAGACACTAAAAACTCGACCGTAAGGGCACTGTCGGGGCGCTATAAAATGATTATATTATTCCGAAGACAGCAATATTAGAGGTATTCGCATAAATCAAGACATAGGGCGTGAAAATATGGCCGTAAAAGCAACGGCAACGACTCGTCGTCTTCGGAGCCTCTTTTCGTTCGAGAACTTTTTCTTTGGCTCTCTTTCTTGAATTTTTCATCCTTTAAACGGCTGCCGAACGATAAATTACAGAGCGGAGAGAGATTTACGAAGCTCGGTAGAGAGTGCAGAAACTAGCGGCGAATGTGCACCGATATCTATAAATTTTGAATTTTTACAATCTATGTCTAGCGGAGTCCATAATTATTTTATATATCGACAGTCGAGGAATAGTAAATCTTGCGATAAGAGATATGAACATATCTCGGAGACTTTATTATTCAGGTTTAAAGTTTCGGGTTTCACAGTACCTTCTTTTGATTAATAATACATAAAATATCACTTGACGTTCCGCTATCCCTCTTTTCATATAAATATGTTGTTCCTTAACGTGGATAGTATCATCAATATTGAACATTCAGATGCTGAACTCTATTTCATCCTTCACAATTGATAAATGATAAGGTCATTAAGAAAAGATAATTAGAACTGGAGTAAGATATACTATCAAAAAATATACCTACTAAACTATAGATACTAAATGTACTCTTTCTACATAAGGAAATTCATGTATTGATACAGAGACATGAGACAAGAAAACAAAATCCAGCATTAACTACTCATGCAGGAAAAAGGAAAAATTTAGTAATTCTTAGTAACAATTTATATCCCTACTCAAGTACAGACATTTTTTTAGACACTGCAAATGAAAATTCTCTCTTTTATGAGTAATCAGAAGAGTCACAGAAAACACGCTTAGAGATCTAATAAGAAGTGACAATCAATGAACTGTCAACACGGATGGAATGGCCCCATCCCATTCAAACAGTGAAGCGAGATTGCGGCCAACATACAAGTGAGAGGTCCTAGAGAGAGACAGAGCTTGTCAGGGAAAATTTGACTTCTTCATTGGTTGGATATTATCATAATGACCGGAGTTGCCAGATGTGATTTTATAAATCCCCCACTTAAAAACTGAAATTCCCTCAAATTGAAGCTCAAACCCTTAAATTTAAAATGTTGACGCATTTTAATAAATTAGTAGTCAAATGTAGAGAACAGTAAACCAAAATTATACTACTTATCAACAGAAGGCCCTGGAAATAATTCATAGGTCCTATCGTCTTCGATTATATGAGAGTATAATTATACATTTCTACACCGAAAGAACAATTTCTTTTCTCCTAAAACACCGATTTCTTTGAGCAATATTTCTTAAAAGTTAACATATCCTATTAACTTAAACATAGCGGTTCACATATAAAGAAACGAGTTTTTTAAACACAACTCAATAATTTCTTAGAGATAATTTCTTCAATACTAAGAAATGCATTAATGGTTACATTTAATTTTCTTAACCTAAAGTTTTTATTTCTTAAATTGAAAACTACAAATATTTTGCAGCATAAGAAATATAATGTTAAGTTAATCCATATTTATATTTGTGAACAAGAAATTTTCTTGCAATCAAATAAATATTTTAAACCACAAGAAATAATTCTTCAGAAATACCCTCTGTATTAACTGTGGTTATAAAATAAAAACTTTGTCATTAATGCCGAAATGTTACTTGCAAAGAGATTGTCTTCCACAAAAGAATTGCGCAGATTAACTATTTATGATTTAGTCGTCAGTGTTTGTCAAGGTGGCGTGATATGTTCATGTTCATATAGGTACATAGATGGATTTTGGATTTATTGATGTTCTCTAAAAATTAACGGATATTTTGAAGGTACGTACATATTTAGGTATTAAATAAAAGTAAATTGAGTAATTTAAGATGTAATAATAATATTGTTGCGTATCCGAATGGTTGAAAAAGAAACATAATAGTATCTTTATATGCTTTTTAGGTATAATGATGGACGACTCTGAAATAAAGGAGCTTATTATTCTAACTGGGAAATATGCCACAATTTAAAGCTGGGACAGAATGATATAATATATAGCTTCAGAACAATATTAAGAAAGGAGTTATTAACCAACTGCAGGGCCTTCCAGAAATGGTAGAACTTCATACATGTAAGTACCTTTTTAAAAATGTGTATACTTATGTATCAACTATATATAATAGGTTTCTTGAATGTATCGTCTTCTATAAAAATATACAATACAACGCTATATCAAACATGGCGGGTGCAACGCTGAGGATGTGTTCTGTTAATTTATTTGAGATAAAGAAATCAGTTAGTCTAAAAGAAATATATGTTTATGGTTAAGAAATGTTATTGTCGAAAACCGTGAATTAGTTAATATGTATTAAATGAGTTAGATGTAACCTAATAATACTTTCCCGTAATAAAATTTCTTAATGATTAGGTATGCTGTCTCTTTTAGATTATAAAAATTAAGAAAATTACATATTATTATGTCTGCTTCAATCTTTTGCATTGGTTGTATTTTCCCTCTTGTTTTAGCTAAACAATGTTTATTGTGTGACTTAATATTATACAGATAAATAATTAATATTTCATTAACAAAAAGAAAAAAATAAACAAAGATGTGTAGGTTAAATAATGCAATGTTTGAACTAAATATGATTGATTATTATTAGTATTAATAGTTCTTATGTGGGGCTGTGTATTTGTTTTTTTTTGTATTTCCTAAATTTGTCAAATTAAATATCTATATCTTTATAAAAAAAAATTATTAAAGTAAGTTTACTCTTTCTATATAACGATTTTGTTTTAGTGAATTGCTGATATACAAACTGCTATTAACAAAAGAGGGAAAATTTGAGGAAGTTGGATTTGCCTCTCCATCCTTTTATTGTTGTGTAGAAGCCAGTGGTTTAAGAGTGGAGAGAATATTTGTATGTAATAATACCGTTTTATATCTTGTTTTATTAATAAATAATGATTTTACCTTAACACAATGATTTATTTCGCCGTATGTAATATCACTTTATTTTCAAGAAATATTAACATAACTCTAAATATACGTTTATCTCTGCGAAATATATTTCTTAACATTAAATACATTAATTACTAATAGTAAAATAATAATATTCCTTACTAAGAAATATTATTGCTCAGGAAGAATAGTTTTGTAATGTGTAGAAAATATACTTTTATGACTAATAAAATTAATTAACATCAAGTGTAATTTCTTTCTGATAAATGAGTTTGAAGTTTGCCAGAAAGTGATAGTTCAATCATGTATAAGATGTATTTCTTTGGCAATAGTAGAATTTATTTGAAATATTTTAGAAAATTATATCTTACATACAAAGATATATTTCTTAGGCAATATGCCAAGTCGATCTTTCTCAAATATTAATAAAATTTCTTTATGTCAAGAATTTTTTTCTCTCGGTGTACGTATATACGCAAATTTAATTTACCATGACCCCTTAAAATATCTCATAATTGTCCCTCCCCAACCATTTCTGCTTTAGAAAAATTCCTCTAGACGCTTTCAAATTACTCCAAAATTATGGAAAAATACCCCAACGCTGACTACCACTATAAATTTTTTGTTTACGAAAGATGGCCATTATCTTCCCTCCTTCCCTGATTAGCGCTATCTCATCCTGGCGTCATTAAATTCACTTCTTGCCCATTCCATCGGTGTTGACAGTTCATTGGTGACAATATCAGAACAAAATGCAATATACAGGGTATAAGCCATAAACACTAAATACAGGGTGTTTCATTAACAATTATTGTCCATATCGTAACTGGAGAAACCTTAGCACAAAATACGAAGATTTAACCCAAAGCACTTAAATAAAATATTCCTCCTTACCGAGATACAGAGTGTTTTATTACAAATATTCTAAAATGATTTTAGCCCATTGTTCAAGCACCTTTTAATATTTTTTGTTCAAACTTGACACACAGTTTACACTTAACTAGTTTTAAAAGATAGTATTCCGCTGTTGCCAGAGGCGTGCTCTAGGGATATATACTTCATTTTCGCCCCTTTCCCCATGTTTTTTTGATTCTTCGTTACTTTTTACGTAAATATCATCCTTTTGTCTCATTGCGATAGAGTAAGTAGTTTTCAAGTTATTTGCGTTTAAATGTAATGGATTTAATAAAATTATGTATTTAGACACATAATCTTATTGAATGTAGTTTAAAATACATAGTCTTATGGCATCCATTATATTTAAACGCAAATAACTTAAAAACTACTTACTTTATCGCAATGAGAAAAGGATGATATTTATGTAAAAAGTAACAAAGAATCAAAAAACATGCTGAAATGATTATTACGACAGTGGCGTAGATTGTGAGGTGGAAAAAGGGGCAAAAATGAAATATATATCCCTACGGCACGCCTCTGGTAACAGAGGATAACTAACTTTTACCACTAGTTAAAGTATCCTAACATGTATAAACTGTGTGTCAAGTTTGAACAAAAAATATTAAAAGATGCTTTAACAATGGGCTAAAATCATTTTAGAACATTTGTAATAAATCACTCTGTACCTCGGCAAGGAAGAATATTTTATTTAAGTGTTTTGGGTTAAATCTTTGTATTTTGTTCTAAGGTTTCTTCAGTTACGATATGGATAATTATTAATGAAACACCCTGTATAAGAAAATAATGAATGAATCACATCAATACAGGGGTTGGCACAAGAATTGTTAAAATAACAACGAAAAAATCATGTGGTAAAGTGGTAAAAGAAGTATCGGCAGACCGCGCAGAGATATGGTGATGATTTTTCATACATGCACCAATCCACTAATAAACAAGCAAAATTGGTTTTTAAAGGAAGAAGGAGAAGAAGATTCAAATATTAAATAATATTTAATAATTAAATTTAAATATAAATAAAAAATAAATAATAAAAATGTAGTAGCAAAATACCTTCAAAATTTTATTAAGAAATAAAACAACTAACAAAACATAAAACGAAAAACTATTAAGAAAAGTGACTAAGAAAATAAGAAGAAGTTTATACAAAGACAAAGCTGTTCAAAATTGTCTTTAAGCAAAATGTTTGTCAATCTTTTCTTTCAGTAAAAACTTTTTTGGCATATTTATATTGACAAGTATTTCTCGTTTTTTTTGTGGTTTCTAGTTTACAATATAGTCGAGGAAATGAAGCATTTTGGCTCGCAATTTTTTCGTCCAGCATGGATTTACTTGAAATTTTCACAGAAGGTAGGGAATAGTCCAAGGATCATTTTCTATATCATGCTGCTGTACGCTAAAAGCTTGGGGGTAGTTGCCACCCCATCTCGGGGGTGGGAATTTTTTATTACATTTTAATCATGTAAATCGATGTAAAAAGTACTTTTAAGAAAAAAATGTTTTTTACATTTTCTTCGTAAAACTAATATTTTTCGAGTTATTCGTGCTTGAAAGTAACAGTTTTTCGACGGAAAAATCGACTTTTTTAGAGGGATTTTTGAGAATAACTCGAAAAATATGCATTTAATCAAAAAAAACTTTGGATATCAAAATTGTATCTTTTAGTAACACAAATGAAACTGTTTTTCTATAATATTTTTACGACCAATAAAAACCGAGATATAGCATGTTAAAGGTTAGCTTTTTTCGTCAAATGCATAATTTGAAATAATCAAAGCCAAATAACGGGAAAACTTTGCATTTTTCCAGGAAAACTTACATGATGTTTTTTCAAGCATAGAATAAGATCTTTCAAAAAAAAATAAAAAGTTTCTAGCATAAAAATTGAGCAACTTATGATAAAAAAAAGTCGGTACCTGTTTTTCTATACGAAAATAACAGTTAAAACAACCCCCTAACTACCCTTGTTACTAAAAATTGGTCTTCGTTTTTCTCTAATTCCTTTTATATTTATATTGTCAATACACCCAAGAAGTTTGACCTATTTAAAAGGCCTAATTTTAGAAAAATTTATTTTTTGCAATTTTGCATTTTTATCATTTTCTTCAAAATATCTCCGAAAATACTGGAGATACGAAAAAAATGATGGACTACTAAATTGTAGCTTTTTTAATAGCTATAATTCCCTTATGCATAGATTTTCATTACAGTGAACAGTTAACGAGATATAGCTGTTTAAATAATCTATTTACGAGCAAACATCGCCTTATTCGAGCCCTTTAAACCCACCTCAATTAAAAATTAAGGGATCTTACGGAATTTAATTTATACAGTTTTATTACTCTTCAAAAATCCTACAAAAGTATTATTGAAAAATTTTTTTATCGCGAAAAATGAAGGAGCTATGTTTATAAAACTAATTTTTTTTTCGAAAAATTCGAATAGTCCCCTTATAGAGCATTTTCAATGTACCTATATAATACCACGGAGCCGTTTCGTATACTGGATGACTAAAAAACTATTTGTATGTGTATTTTTATATATTTGTATATTCGTATTTTTGTGTAAATAAATGTTTTTGTAATTCTTTTATTCTACTTTTTTTTCTGTATAGATCTATTAAATTGTCTACTTCTAAAAATTGCAATGTTATTAAGGGTGGTTTTTAAGGATTGAAATATTATGATATTATATCCTAAAGCATAAAACAATCATTATTTAACCAGTCAAAACCAAATTTTACCTATATTAAAGTTTACAATGTTTTTATATAATTTTTGACAATAAGGGTAGTTTACTCCCCTATAAATAATCAACGCCCTTGAGCATGATATAGAATATGAAGTACAGGGTAAGATGATCCTAACCCCAAATTTTTATGTAAATTGATGCAAGTCGAAATGATTCTTTTAGGATAAGTATACTTTTCATATATAGCTCCAACAAGGGTGGTTTTAATGGTTGAAATATTGTGATATTATATCTTAAAGCACAAAACAATCATGATGTAACTAATAAGAAACAAATGTTGACAATATTAAAGTTTAAAATGTTATTTTATAATTTTTTAAAATTAGGGGTGGTTTTCACCCTTAAAAAACCAAAAGCGTACAACGGCTCAATATAGAAAATGAACTAGAGGGTGAAATGAGCCTAATCCCAAATTTTTGTAGAAATCGATGCTGGACGAAAAAATTGCGAGGTTTTGCCATTTTTCCAGCTTCATTTCCTCGACGAATATGCGTTATTAACAAATTATTATTAATATTTGAGTAATTAATAGCACTTTTTAGTTAAACTGTATAAAAACGGTGCGGCGACCTTATTATCTATCCTCCGATACTTGAACTCTCCAATCAATCAATAACTCTTATTAGGGACCGCTTCTCTTCAATCCTCAATCCCACGATGATAACCCATTTCCTTATTATACCCTAATCCCGATATTCCAGTAATTGGCTCGAGATACTCAGCGCAAACCAATCGAAGGGGTTAACCTGGTGCGATAAGGCGAATGATTGAATAATAAGCGAAACCACATGAGCTCTAAGGCATTTCCGTTATTAAAAAAAGACGTAATATTATATCTATTAATATATACCTTCGGTTCCAAAAATATTTAATAGAAATAGAACTTAACGGCAACAAAATTAGCGAGAATAGAGATCTTACATTCAGTTTAGTCTCAAAACGAATACCAAACTCTGATTTTATATGTATGATAAATAATATTAATAATACATAGATGTATAAATAATATTAAAATATAAAAATGTATAAACATTCTCAATTTCTTTGCAACACGAAAATGCAGCAGCTGCATATAGTCTAGGCGCCAGAGGAGTCACCGTGTCCTTTTCAATTCTGATGAACAAACTCAACGGTTTCTTATGGATTTTTGGCTGGCGATTACGAATTTCGAGGGTGGATTTCGATCTGAGTGGTCAAAAAATTGGTATAAACAATTTAATTGTTTATAAATTGTTTATAAGGCATTGGCTCATAAACTAAAACAGATAAAAAAGAAAGTTTGAAATAAAATCTGTTCGTTAATAAAAAACGAAGAAAAAACGTTTACTAAACTTGAATCAAACAATTATAACTCAAGATATTGTAAACTTAGTGCACAATGCAAATTGAAAATTGCAAAATAAGTATTTTTCGAAGCTTTATTGATCGTAACTCGGGTTATACGCATGCAAATGAGCCTTAGAGGGTCTCATTTTAAAGCTTCATTAACAGGCTTCCAAACAAAGTTTTTAAATTATTGTATCTTCATCTGTTTTAAAGTTATACCCGTTTGAATTTATAATTTTCTTAAAAAAGTTATACATTAATTTGTTTATAAGTGTTTCAAGTAAATTTGAGCGGTAAACATTTATAATTTAATTAACAATACTGATAGAAGAACTCAAAAGGAATAATTTGAGCTTAAGAAAATGTTTCTAAGTATATTTTTGGTCAAGATATCGATATTTTAATGGCGCGCTATGAGGCGCAACAGCGGCTCACAGTCAAGTATTTTTCGACGCTTTATCGATCGTAACTCGGCTTCTACGCATGCAAATGAGCCAATATGTGATATCCATATAAAAATGGATCGAGTTATTTTGCAGCATCATCATTGCATATAAAACGAGCATTTATGTTGTGGCGGCATACACACAATTGACGTGCCTTGATGATGCTGCAAAAGAACTAGATCCACTTTATATGGATACTATCCACTATCCACTGGATATCTATATAATATAGATTATATCTATATCATATAAATAAATAGACTCTGAAGCCCCAGAAAGTTTTAGTTTTGCTGCCTACAAGAACAGACTTAGTACCACCATGTGACTGTAAAAATTGCTCTAAGAACTTATGCAGATATAAAAAAGCTGAGATTCTCTGTTTGGAAGCCTATTAATGAAGCTTTAAAATGAGACCTTCCAAGGCTCATTTGCATACGTAGAAGCCGAGTTACGATCGATAAAGCTTCGAAAAATACTTATTTTGCAATTTTCAATTTGCATTGTGCACTAATTTTATATCTTGAGTTCTAATTGTTGGATTTAAGTTTAGTAAACGTTTTTTCTTCGTTTTTTATTAACGAACATTTTACTTGAAACATTATTTTTTATCTCGTTTAGTTTATGAGCCAGAGCCTTATAAACAATTTATAAACAATTAAATTGTTTATAACAATTTTTTGACCACTCGGATCGAAATCCACCCTCGAAATTCTTAAGCAGCAGCCAAAAATCTATCAGAAACCGTTGAATTTGTCCATCAGAATTGAAAAGGACACGGTGACCTCTATTTGGCGCCTAGACTAATAATACTATGGTCAAATCTAAGAGTGCAGGAAGAGTCTATACCGGTTTCGGGGTTCTTTCCCTCCCATCAGTAGTCCCATATCCTCTTATCTCAGATTCTTCCACGTACCACACTTTGGGCCTTTCCGAATTGCAAAGAAAGAAATGTCACGGATGAAAGGCCCAAAATGTGGTACGTGGAAGAATCTGAGAGAAGAGGATATGGGACTACTGATGAGGGGGAAACAACCCCCGAAACCGGTATAGACTCTTCCTGCACTCTCAGATTTGACCATAGTATTATGCAGCTGCTGCATTTTCGTGTTGCAAAGAAATTGAGAATGTTTATACATTTTTAATTCATTTACTCTTTTGTTTGAGTATTAAGGAATCTTTCTTGTTGGAGCTTTTACCACGCTGAGCAGATGAGTTGTGAATTATTTAAAATTCCCTCATCTTAATTTCGTCTGGGCACCCTGTATGATTTATAATTTTTGAAAATCTCTGGAGGTTGTAACCAAAGAAAGTATTCCACCTGTTGTCAATCTGGTGGTATGGAGACGATATTTATTGTCGTTTTCTGTGCTACTTCGATTGATAACTTACTTTATTAAAATATAAATTATGTACTATCGTCGATATGTTATTGACTTACTAATCGTGGGATTTTCTTTCTATTGACTTCCTCTTTTAGTATGGGTAACCACATCCTACTGCATTCTACTTGTATTCTTATTTAAATATTAAATTAATTTTAATACTTAAAATAATACCAAAAATTAAAAATAATTTTAATACGTCATTTTTCATTAACTGTAGCCTCCCCGCAATTACGTTTCCCTTGATGAATCGTAGAAAATCTAAAAAACGTCTGATTTTCTACACAAATTTCTAATTTTATTTTTATCATATTTTAATACCAATCACCCTATTCCCAACGAACACAAATCCAAAGACACAAAAATTATAATAAATATATTTACTTAAAACACCAATGCATATTTTCCACACTTTATTTGCACTGACACATACGTAACTTGAAAGATTTATCAACTAACTTCATACTGTCTCTGTGCGGGTAGTTCATACTGTCGCTCTTATAAAAATCACTCAACATTTTTCCCAATCGCGCCTAAAGAAGTATAACTTCAATAACACTTCGAATCAATGAATATGAATCAAATGAATCAATAACATTTAGAAGAAAAGTAATTATCAATATATTCTAATCCGAGTATGGTAAAAGAAACTACCCCAAGCATCTTTAATAACGAAAAACCCGTCTTCAGATTTTACATACTTTATTATCTAACCTATTTGTTCTCTTGTGCCCCTTTTGCCCGTATTATACCCGCATAATAAGAACCGGAAACAATCACGTGCCATCATGCAGTTAAAGGTTTAGAAGGTTACACACCATCAACTCTTTATCTCATCTCCCATATTCAGGAAACGGGGGAGAAACTTCGCAGATTGGTTTTTTTCGGTTTTTGTACGGGAATGTAAATGGATGAATGCGAAGTGGAAGAGCGACTTTCGGGACTCAGAACTTTCCTTATTGTGGTGTTAAAGTGTTGCTGAATATTGCCAGATACGGAAGTTAGAGATATCTGATGATGTTAAGTATGTTTCGAGCCGTGATATGAAATAAAATAAAAGTTTATGGGGCGGATCGAGAGAAACGCTCCAAGGGTTTTTCTTCCATTGTGAAACATTTTTATGGGACCACTATTATAATGTTATCTTAATTCCTTTTGAGACTGTTGTCAAAATGGATATTTCGTCGATTTAGATACTACTTTGAATAGATTTCTTTGCAAAAATAAATTGGATGCAGGTATAAACGCTCATCGCTCTGCCCTACTTTAACAAAACATAGTAACTAGAGTTACTAGGTTTTAAAAAATTACATGGTTTTTGAAATCCCCGTTAAAAATTACGTATTATATATTTTTTTACATTTTACCTTCTACAGGCTAACCCAATCAGCTTATCTCTTTTTTTAGTAAGTCGATGAATAGCATAGATATCCTAGAGAAGAACATAGCAAATAAAGTTACTACCTGGCTCTTCTTTATTTCACTAAGATCTGCATTATGTAAAAACTAGTATTTTAAGTTACTAGGTTTTGGAAAATTATTTCGTCAAAATTTATAATATATTAGCGCCAGTGGTTTGAAGATACTAGCTTTTAAATAATTATTTTGACCTAACAATTTTGGCGTAGGAACTTGTCAGAAGACAGCAACTTTCAGTTACTAGTTTATACAACGTTTATTTCCACCATTTCAACGACCACTGATAGTAGCATATCAATATGCTAGGTTTTACACATTTCATTTTCTCTTGAGTTTGCTGCATAACTAACAGAGCTCAGTAGTTAATCAACGAGAACAGACGTGTTTGGTTTGGGTTCGGTAGTTAAGTAGAGCCGCGAGTATTACATATTAGGGCAAGAAAGCTGCTGCGTTTTGCAAAAAATTAAAGTAAAATGGATAATTCTAATTATTTTTCAAATAGGAGTAAATTATTAGTGTCATTGTGTGTTAAAAGGTAAGCGCCATGATTTCCTATAATTTTTCTATCCATTAGAATCTGTGATAGTGGTGAAATAGAAAGTTTATTTTTTTTATTTGTTTCAAAATCGATTAAAGAAGAGGTCATTTTCTACTTGAGTGTGCAGGGCATAGAGAGAAAACATGGGTGAAATACTGGGTGTCCAGATTAAAATGAGGTACATAAGGGGGAATTAAGAAATCGAAAACAGGGTTATAGAGTCGGATAAATGGGAAAAAAGTTGCGAACCTACTTTAATGCGTGACCAACCCTAATTCTTTCGTTGCTTTTTGCGATTTAAAATTGGTCTCTCTACGGATATACAGGGTGAAAATATGAAAATGTGCATGTTCAAAAACCACAATATTTTCTTTATTATAGAAGCTAAGATCATCAAATTCTCAGGGCATGGGTAAAAGGAAGCGGCGATAATAAAAATGGCGTCAAAACATTGTAGGCCTACGATGTTGCGCTAGGCCGTACCTATTGATTTTTTATTAACACACGGGTGAATTGCTTTTTGTAAACATTTTAAAACCGTAAATTCAACATTAGTTCAATATGGAAACCATAATAAAAACAAGAGTTGAATTAAAATAAAATAAACCTATAGTTTTGGGCACACAAATGCGCAACTTTTCTGCCACTAAACGAGCTGTTAGTAAGGGGGTTGTTAGGTATAGTGATAAAATTATCGAATTTTAAGACGTCACTAAACTTGTGTGGGATATTCATTATTATCATGGTATATCATTTAAATGTGAGTGTATAAACAAAAATTGCACATTTAAAAAGGATTGTATTTGTTTTTAGAGGACGTTCTGAGGACAATAATTTAAAAGAGCCTTTAGACCCAGTTCCCGGCACATCAAAGAATGTCCATTCAAGGGATCAATTATTTGAGAAATTTCCGCAAGATAATATTCTACGAAATGTACCCGAAGAACCCTCTGATTTTGACGACTCAGATGCGGATCCTGATTATGAACCTGAGAACGAAAATAAAAGGCACAAGACATATTTTAATTTGCAAAATATATTTGATTCGCATGAAATTGGTTTTGTAAGTTTAAGTACAAAACTGGATTTTACCAAGGCTCAAGATTCTGCACCTGCCAAGGACTCTTCGAAGAATATCCAAGAAAATGTCTGAAATAGCCCGGTTTTAGAGGAAGCAAGTACTAAAAAAGAAGCTGACATACTCTGAACCAAATATGCCATCCGCTCCACGTTCGGAATGTATAGGGATAAACACGGATAAAAAAGAGAAGATTTTAAAAACGTTCTGCCCACTGTTTAGTGATGAAAGAAAAAAATTATTCTGGACATATTTACCATCAAACAATAATTCTCGTGATTTATGTACAGTATCCGAGGTCTAGTATATAAGTTTAGTATTTATATAATGTATTTATATTTTTTACATATTTCATATATTTATTATTATGTTGGATATATTAATGTATAAGCTATATGTTTAAGTTTATTGTTTATTGTCAATGATAAGCGCACATACTTTTCATTAAAACTTTAGAAACATCTTAAGTTGTATTTCAGTTCATTTAAAAAAAAATAAATTTAATAATAAAATAATTTTTTCGTTTTATTTTATCGACTTACTATATTTTGTTTCAGTTTCAGTGAACATAATATTGTCAGTTGAGATGCCTAAACATAAACTAGCAACTAAAAATACTATGTTTTACGATTTGCTTAATTCTAAAAAAAAAACACAATCTTAGCGGCAGCAAAACATAGTAAGTAAGATTTAGTTATAAAGGACTAACATAGGTTACTTTTTTCTTACTTTATCGAAATTTTCGCTAAAAAGTATATAGATTTCCATCATTAGTCTTGTTTCAGCTTTTATTAGAAATAAGACCAATCCAATTTTACAAAATCTGTTCTCCTGAATAATTGTCTAAATCATAGTTACTAGGTTTTGCCAAAGTACGGCAGCGCTCATATCAGTCGTTATAAGGAATTGCTCTTTTCTTTATTAAAGTTACGATGTGTTTATATATTTTATCTTTTCCGCGAACATCAAAAATCCTTCTACTGAAGGAGTGAATGCGGAATGTATTATTTATTTTTATTCTGCCGGTTGAGATGTTAGGTTTTTTAAACTTACCATGATCAAAAATTATTTTTTCTACGAGCGTGCAAAAATGTCTACTTTCGCGCACGCATTTTAGTATAGAAAGTTTCACTTTTCCGCACGCGTGTTACTTTTCCGCACGCGTGTTACTTTTCCCCACGCGGTTTTTATTTTTCCGCACGCATGTTAATTTAGATATGTTAATATGGCCTTAAAGTAATTATAATACATGCAATAAACTAATATTTAGATATTATTTACTAATTTATTTCAAATATATCTTATTGTGTTCCTGTTTTAATGAAATGAACGCGACAATTCGATGAAATAAAATTATTTTGACATAATATTCGAAAGTCAAATCGGTAGACAATAACAGTCGTTTTGAATCATCGTCATGGAAACCATGATCGTCGTCATGCTAACTAATTATATTGAAAGTTTGGTTTTGACAACCTTGTCAAAGAATTAATTTGTGTATGTATTTTCATATTAATTAAATTATTTGATTAAGATTTGGTAATTTTTTAAAGACTCTTAGAAAAAATATTGTTCCTAACTCTTGCAGAAAGTCTCTTTTCCGCACTCGACTGCTTGCCGAACTCCCGCTTCGCGTCGTTCGGCAAACTGCAGTTGCGTGCGGAAAATAATGACTTTCTGCACTTGTTAGGAAAATAACTATTAACGTGTTTAGTGAAATCCCATATGCTGTCCTGGATGTTTTTTGGTTTTGACAATAATTGTAATAATTATTATTACCTTTTCATGCATTTCATGCAATTTTTTGCAATTCAAATGGAACCCCTTTCTCTTTTTAGTGGTACTTCATACCTTTGACCATGGCTCTGAAGATGGCTCTCGCTCAGATAGGAAATTAAAAAATTTTACGCACGTCAAAATTACGTTTCTGTTCTCATTATTTCAGTTAAATAATAATAACTGAATTAATACAAGATACCTTAATACTTTAAAGTCGATGTAAACTGAAGACTACATGTTATGAAAAACGGATAGGCGATGAAAGGTAGACAAAAATATTAGGACACATTAACTGTATATGACGCTCAAATAGCGTTACCAAATAACTATGCAGGGTCAGGGATTGAAACGAGTGCCAAAAGAATCCTTGTAAAGAAAGATATATCTTTCTTTTATATCATTTATTTAAAGTAACCAAAAGGAATAATGAAACTTACCAGATACTGTGGGTATTTTCACTACTCAAAAACGTATAAATTAACGTCGTATGCTACGTCAGCGACTATTAGAATAGAATAAAATGGAGGTGTTTGATTATTTATACTTTTAGCCAAACTAATTATTAATTGAAGGGCAATATAAACATTATGTATGGATGCTTAAAAAAAGAGTTCAACTGCGAATATATAACGCCAATGATTTTATGCACTTTTAACAGAATTACATCCAGAAATTTTTAATTATGTGGGAAGCTGGAAATGAAACGTAGTCTTGATAATTACAACAGTCTACGAAATATTGAATCCAGATAAAAAAGATGGAGGAGCGAAGGCTAATACATAGATAGAAGAAATTATACGAAGGGGTTAACGAAGGAAAATTACTTGTTGTTGTTGTTGTTTGTTTGGGTTTATATGACTGCGGACACTAAATCCATTCGCCAATTTTACTATTTTTTATTTTATTAGTCATTTTTTCGTATCTTATCCTAAAACTAATACTAATATAACAAACAATTCTACTAATAAATAATTATTTTTGTATTTTTTTTTAATAATTTTTTATATATATATATATTTTTATTAATTTTTTTCCAAATGATGTTCTCAGAGTTCCACAGCAAAAACTGCAACATTCTTCTTTAGCCCTCTACTTAATTCGAAAGCTATTTTACTATGGACTGTCCAAGTTCGTCATTCATTTTTATCTACATATTTTTTTTTATATTTTTTTTAATTATTATATTTTTTTTTTCTATTTTTTTTATATATCTTTTTTATATTTTTTCTTTCTTTTTTTTTATTATTTTTTTTTATTTTTTTATTTTTTTTTTATTTTTTTTTTTATTTTTTTTTATTTTTATTTTATTATTATTTTTTTTATATTTCTTTTCTTTTTTTTTTCTTTTCTTTTCTTTTCTTTTTCTTTTAACATATAACAATTTACAAGAAATACTTACTCTATATTTTACAATTACAATTTAAGCTTAATATCTAAAATATGTTTATACAATAGTCGGTATACCAACTCATTATTTTCTAATGTTAATAAATAATTTAAATTAATGGGATGGTGGACATCAGTCAAAGAATACAGTGAATTTAAAAACATATTAACTTTATTAGAGATAAGAGAACAGGTCAAAATTTTGTGTTGTAGATTGCCCAACTGTCCACAAATACATTGTGGACTATCAGCTATATTAATTTTAAATAAATATGATGGAGTAAGACAGTGGTCAAATCTCATTCTGCATATGGTTCTTATCATATCTTTTGTCGACTCCATTTTAGAAAACCAAGGTTTATCCGTTATATAGTTTCTGATTGATCTGTAGTGGTTTCCTGTATTTACGTTTTCATCAATATACCTTTCTTTCCATTCTTTCTTAATCTCTTTGAATAAATTTGATTCAATATCTTTTGGCGTACAAAGATAATGGGTTAATACTCCTTGTGTCACCGCGTTTTTAGCCAATTCATCTACCATTTCATTTCCAGTTATTCCACAGTGGCTTTTAACCCATGCCAACTTAACAGACTTTCCTTGTTGCTGAAGTTCTTTAATTTTATTTATGATATATAATTCAATGTAGTTCACTTTTGATTTAGGATTTATAGCACTAATTTTACTAAGAGAACTTTTACTGTCACTAAAAATTATAAACTTTGAATGATTTATATTAGATAAATATTTTAGTGCTTCCATTATCGCTATTAATTCAGCTGTGTATATACTCATAATAGAATTTAGTTTAAACATTTTACTAATTTTATTACTGCTATCCCAATAGGCACATCCCACACCTTCAATATTTTTTGATGCATCTGTATATAGCATACAATAATCTTTGAACATTTGTGAACTGTCGGAGATAAACACTAATTTTCTTAAAGATATAGGCAACTTGCTATAGTCCCTTAAAAAGTATGCCTGAACTTGTTCCATACTATTAAAGTCAATATTATAATTTGGGTTTATGTCATATTTATAAAGTTGTTTATCATATATTGTCATTTTTGAATATAAATCTACCATATTTAGAGTTTTCTTTTTTATCCAATATTTTTCTGTCAAGTCTGCTAAAAACAGTTGATGTATTTTGGAAATTAAACTTGCCTTTTTTTCATACAATCTAACTAAAAGGTTGATGCCAAGTTTTTTTCGTCTTATATCCATCGGCATTTCACAGCATTCAACTTGTAGATTATTTATCGGTGTACTTCTTAGGGCTCCTATACACAATCTAAGGGATTTATTAATGATTTTGTCTATTTTATTTAAATGACACTGTGATGCGTCACTGTATAATATTGATCCGTAGTCGAATATAGCTCTTATATTATTTTTAAATAACAACAAAGAAATATTTGGATCTGCTCCCCAACGTAAGTGTGATACGAATCGAAGAAGGTTTATTCCTTTTTCTGTTTTTTTAACTATATTGTCTATATGTTCTTTCCAGAGAAGCTGTCTATCCAGAGTAATACCCAAATATTTAACATAACTTTGTACAGGATAGGATATATTGTTTATTAAGATGTGATTGGGTATTTCTTTTCGTTTTCTTGTAAAAATACATAATTTGGTTTTGGAATCAGATATATTTAGTCCATGTAATTCACTCCATATTTTAATATGTTTGTCTCCTTCTTCAATGGATTTGACTGCATTTTCTATTTTAATGTTTTCTTGATAAATAACTATATCATCTGCAAATTGTAAAATTTTTGTTGAGTTTAAATTTTTTTCTATATCAGAAGTGTAAATTAAATATAACAAAGGGCTTAATATTCCTCCTTGAGGTAAACCACCCATCGCTACTCTTGGACCAAATGTGTTATTATTTACCGATATATAAATTTTTCTACAGTCATACAATTTTATTATTTTTTGACAGAAGCATTCTGGCAGACCTATTTGTATCATTTTGTTATATAGTATATTTAAATTAACGTTGTCGTATGCTGCTTCAACATCTAATAAAAGAGCGATTACTGAAGAATTTTTCGTAAACGCTAAATTTATATCTGTTACCAAATGACTCACAGCTTCCACAGTAGAATGATTTTTTCGAAATCCAAATTGTGTTTGTGATAATTTATTGTTTTTTTCTAGCCAACTTTCGAGCCTAAGTTTTATCATTCTTTCCAGTGTTTTTGTTATGCAGGAGCTCAAAGAAATACCTCTATAAGATTCTGCTGAATCAGGATTCCGATTTGTTTTGAGAATAGGAATCACCCGGTACTCTCTCCAGTTATCTGGAATATCTTCTGATAACCATATTTGATTAAAAAAATTTAATAGTGTTTCTTTCCCTTTTTGATGTAAATTGGCCAACATAATATAATGTACATTATCTATACCTGGAGAAGTATTTTTCTTATTCTTAAGGCTTATTTCTAATTCACAGAAACTAAATGGAATTGAAAGTGGATGCATAGAGTTTTTTCTTTCCATTACATTAATTTTTGAAAATATATTATCTGGACATAATTTTCTTAAAAACTCCTCAACCCATTCTCCTTCAGTCACTGGATTTACTTGTGGTTTAAAAATGTTTTGTAATCGTTTGGCTTGATTCCACATATCTTTAATTGGTGTATTTTTGTTTAAAGTTTTACAAAAATTTCTCCATGCATTACGCTTACTCTCTAATACAACTTTTTTGGTTTTCGCTACACATTTATTATAATTTATATAATTTTGTATATTAGACTGTAGTTTATACTTGCGTAAAGCTAGTTTTTGTTCTTCTATTACCTTTTTACAATTGTCATTCCACCAAGTTTTTCTAAATCGTGGATTAGTCCCTGTTCTCTTCTCCGGTATACATATCTTACAATATTCGTTTAATTTATTTAAAAATTGTTGGTAATTTAAATTATTATCTATTTCCATGAAATTATCAGTGATAGAAGAGAAAAGAGACCAATCCGCTTTATTTATGTTCCATTGGAATTTTGTATTTACACATTCCGCTTTATTAACATTAATATTTGACTTAATAATAATAGCAAAATGATTTGATCCTAATGTCTCGTCCACAACATCCCAATCGAAAAAATGACTAATATTTGCTGAGCATATTGTAAGATCTATTGCAGATTTATTATTGCTATTCGGTCTACGCATCAAAGTTTCTTTACCATTATTTAAAATTACAAGATTACAGTCCTCAATAGCTTCTAACAGATTTTTTCCTATAGTATCTACAGTACTACAACCCCAAACATAATTGTGGCTATTAAAATCACCACCAATTATAAAAGGCTTCTCTAGACTATTAAAAAACTTTTTCCATTCATTTAGAGTGATTTTAAGATTTGGTTTTACGTATATTGAATAAATGTTTAACTTTTTTCCGGATTGAATTTTAATTGATATGCTATTGCACATTATGTCATTAATTTGGTGAAAAGTAGGACTGTTGTAAAATTTTATTAATTTTTTCAAAAGGATGGCTACTCCACCATATCCATCATCTCTATCATTCCTAAAGACATTATAACCAGTAAAGTTAATAAAATTACTTTTTTTTAACCAAGTTTCTGATATTAATCCTATATCTATTTTATTGTCATACAAGAATTTTTCTAAATAACCCTTATTTGTTTTAATTGATCTCGCATTCCATTGAAGAAATGAAACGTTAGCCATCACGAGGTAATAATAATTGTGAAATATTGTTTTTTAATAATTCCAACGTTTTTTTATCTAAATTGTGATTAATTTGATTTAATGTTGCCGAAATAAAGTTTACTATTATTTCTCCTATATTATTTTGATTATCGTTTTGTGTTTGTGTTGTGTTAGAATAAATGGGATTATTAAAATTATAACAAGGCTGACTTTGTATTCTTGGTGTTTGCAAAATTTTTCTGCGTGCCTCCATTGTTTCTTTATCTACACTACTAGAATCAATACTACTTGATCTTTTTCGTTTAGATATTGTATATTTATTTGAAGTATTTTCTTGGTCTTTACTTACTGTTGAATAACATTTTTTATATTTATTATTAGCTTCATAATATGTTATATTTTCATTATTCATAATTTTTTTAATATATTCCTGTTTTTGTCTTTCTGTACAATCTGCTCCCTTGTCAGTAGCGCTGTGTTTTCCTTTGCACAATACACAAAGTAAATTATTCGGATTGGAACAATTAGATTTGTTGTGTTCTTCGCCACATCTTTCACACCTATCTTTTCCTCTACATTGGGCACTTATATGCCCAAATCTCAAACACTTTAAACATTGGATTATTCTGGGTGTATAATTTTCCACCTCGTATATCATTTTTTCTATTATTACATTTTTTGGTATAGACTGACCTTTAAAAGTGACAATTACGGTTCCTGTTTTTACATAATTAGTATTACCATTATCTTGAATCACTTTCCGCATAATTCTTTTTACATGTAATACTTCGAATTTAATTCCAAATCTAGGTTTAATTAATGATAATAAATCATTATCTTCTATCTCTTTATCTACCAATTTTATAACACCTTTCTTTTGAGTAAAAAACGTTGGAATATATGCCTCATACTCTTTGCTTTTAAGAATTTGAGAATCAATTAATTTATTAGCACTAGCAAAATTATTTAGTTCTACCTTGATTTTATTTCTACCAACTACTGTAATTTGTGTGATATTATTTTCAATTTCAGGTACTGCACTTAAAATCAAACGGGCCGTGCCGATCCTGTGTAATCGACCAATGTTACCGTTTTTATTTTCTATGTGTACTATATAAGGTGCATTATCTCCAAATTGATATCTATGTTTTAATCTTAAATTTATTACTTTATTTAAATTTTGCTTACCTGACTTATCTGTTTGATTTAAATTTGTCAAATTTTCATCGTTATTGCAACTAAATTTGTTACTTACCTCAATAGTACTACTTGTTTGGTTTTGTTTGTTTGTTACCTTATTATTTACTCTATTGTTATTTTTATTTAATTCCTCATATTCCATCATCCCATCTCCTTCCATTTCTACATAAAATTTACCTTTATCTGGAGGTTCGGGTGGTATACCTTCCATATTATTTGTTTTCTGAAATTTAACTTCTAGGCGCTAAATTTCACACTTTCTTACAGATCACTGGTTTAGTACTTCTTTATACTACTCGTAATACTCAAAAAGTTAAGAAAAAACCTTAAAAATTAATAATTTTTAGGAGAACTTCTAAATAAACTGCCTTTCAATTTGACGTTTATTTGACATTGCAAAATTACTTGAAAGTTATTAAATTTTGAAGAAAATAAAATTTCTCCTAAAAATATTTGTTTAGCTTTTCAGACGCAGTGATATATGCGTACAATCAACTCTGTATTATATTTACCTCAAATATTTAATTTGGTAATGAAAAAGGTCAATACTCACAACCTATATTTTTTTTATCTCGGTTTCGGGACTCACATTATCTGTACCATAGTCCTGGATCCCGCATACCAAATAAAAGATTATTAATTTTTTTTGCACAGGCTTTTGCCATTCAGCCGGTCACAACTTTTTAAGTTCTTCCTAAAGCAAAAAGATTATTAATAGTAAGCTGAAAATTTGTTCATAGCTTAACGGTGTCAAGTCGCCAAGTCGGACAAACTTTGAAGTATGGGAACACTGGGACAGGGGAATCTTTAATTGTGGAACGTAATAAACGTGTTATCCTGTCAAGTTTATGATTGTGAAAACTAACAAGCTGTTTTTGACTTTATTCAATAGCCAGGCGTTATATGTACAATATATGAAAAAATGTTTATCGGGCAACATTTTTGTCGAGCATTTTAACCAGTACGACACGTAGAACATGCAGTCTGATTTTTGCATGAGAGTTTAATGAAAGGGTACAAAATTAATTGAAAGTTCTGTCCGACTAAATTCATGAGAAGTTTTCATAGTCCAACGTTCGAAACTGTCTGTAACTTAATAGATTGTGAGTATTGACCTTTTTTAATTTAAATTACATAATGGGCTCACACCTGCAACAGTTTCATCATATCAGTTATGGAATTATGGGTAAACCTTCTCACTTATTTGATATGTGTAAATGTGTACCTATGTATGTAGGTATATAAAGCAATTAACAAGTTTATAACTTACGAGTATACACCAAAGTGTTAATTGTAATTAAAAATTTATTTCTTTTTGTTTAAGTATTGTTTGATTGAATCTACTTTTTATTTAAAGATAACCATCCAAAGAACAATTATAATTTTACCTCTGACAGGAACACTAGGAAGTCAAGATGAGTTCTCAAAAATATACATTCATAATGTTTCAGTTTCTATTTTTAGTTTTATTTTTAAGTTTATGCAATGTTAATGCCAGTAAGTATTCTTTTATTTTGTTTTAAACCAATATAAATGAATAATTTCGGTATATTTTTTGCTCAAGGGTGTCAGCGAAAATCAATTTGACACTTCCCTTATTGGAAGAAAATATTGCTTGAAATATCCATCGTAAAAATATGTATTTGGTTGTTATTTTTTGGTTGTATTCGTTTTCGGTTGTTATCTGCTCTTCTCACATGTTCATACCAAATTAAACGTTTATTCTTATCAATCTACAGCTTCTTCTCATGAACTCCATTTCTGTTTGTTCATTACCCAATTCTCTGCTCCTTAGGTCATTACACTACGTACCAAGGTGTTATATATTCTCTTCTTTTTATTTCTGGTAATCTGTTTATCCCACAGTACCCCGTTCATTTGTTTAATACATGTTCTTGTCTGCTGGTTATCTCTTTCTCGGTGGTTCCATTCTTTGAGAATAGGGATCATAAGTATGTGAATTTTTTAGTGCCATTAATTTCCCTAGCATCGTCCATTTCCAAGTTTTTCACTGGTTCTTGTTCTGTTCTTAAGTATTCGGTCTTTTCCAGGTTTATTTTCAGTTCATTTTTTGTTTATTCCTCTTCTAATTTTCGGAGCATATACTACAGATCTTCTTTTGTGGCCTTAAATTCGTTGAAGTATTTGTTGCCGGTTTTAAATCTTACCCTGTTGTTGTTGTAAATGTTTTACGGCTTCCATTAACCTCGGAGTTATTGCGATTTCCTTCATCGCGTTATTCAATAGCCTATTATTTAATAAAACATTGCTAAACTATACTAAAGAGACATTGTGAATTTTGAATTATATAAAAAAACAATTTTTATATAAACTATATTATATTTATCTATTTAAGCTGTTAGACATAGAGGATGCAGCCAAAATAATATAAATATTTACAATTTCATTTCTCCTGATGAAACCTGCGCTGAAATAACCTGTTCCTACGGAGTTTCTGTTAGAAAGTGAGTGCACATTTATAAAAGATATTTCAAACACAAACTTCAATACTTTATCAAATTAATCCTTTAATTTGTAATCTCACATTAATCTTAAATTCCTAAATTTTTATAGTTTCACCGGGTATAATTGTGAAACATATCGGTTAATAGCTTAATAATTATAGTCCATTTAACTTCCTGCAACTGAATAAATTGCCAAATATTGTTATTATTAATTGAACTTTCTAGTTTTGCCATCGTTTCCTCGACTAAATTGTATTATAAGCTTTCAAGGTTTTGTTACTATGATAGATCCATTAACCTCTATGCTGAGGTATACATTATTTGTGAACTTATAAACTAGACGATTTATAAATTATAAAAAGAAGAATAAATAGATAAAAGATATATTGGATTTTTTATTTTTCCGTTTGTTATTAAACATAAGTACAATAAAGAATACTGGAATTGAAGTTTCTTTAATACTAAATAGTAATATGTACTAATTTTGCTCAAAATAAACTTGTCTTGGGTTAATTTTGAGGGACCTTGTAGTGGTGTATTATAAATACTGATTTTAAATAATATTTACATTTAATAATATTTGTTAGTTAATTTTATATTAAACTTTTAGATGTAAAATGCCTACACTACGACCAGGATGTTTTGTAGGATCGACCAAACAAGAGAGACAGCAGAAAAATTTTCCCGAATGTTGTCCAGTAGTTTTTTGTGGTGGTGTGATTTTTCCGAATCAATTTGTAACAACAAAATTCTGATAATTCTGCGAACAATATGAAAAGTTGGAAAGGAAAATAAAATCATATTCAATACAAGCCTAGAATTTTAATTATATAGTTTAGCTAGTGATTAAAGCCTTTTCTCAATCCTCGTAGTGCTGTTTCTCTCATTGAAATGCTGCTTAGGTACCTATAAGTGATTATTCCTACACAAATTTTGTGTAATTCTTAGCCAAACTTTGTGAGGCTTTTGGTGAATGCTTTATTTAGTTTTGCTGTGTCGAGCTTAGTTTCAAACGTGTTCAATACATTACGTTAGGTTTGGCAATTAGAGTGGCTACTATAGTCTCTATATTCCTTAATATTCTATTCTTAGCGGTTATGTCTCCTAATGAAGATGATCTGGACGTACCATCCAATAACATTTGGTTTTAACAAGATGATGCCTTGCCTCATTTTTCGAATGATATGAGGAATTATCTTCAAGAAATATTGTCAAATCGAATGATCGGGTAGAAGAGGTTTTATTGGATGACCATCTCTTTCTTCGGACTTGGCCTTCTTAAACTTTTGGTTGTGTAGCTATTGGGCACAGACAACCTCGAAGAGCTGAAACAAAACATCAGTGAAGAAATTTTAAACATTACTTCTAATATCATTGAGAACGTTACTGATGGATTGAATTGGATTGAACGTTACACTCAAGTTACCTAAGATATGCAGGCGATATCTTCCTTATAACGATAGAACAAGAAACAAATAGAACGAAGGTGAAATTGAGAAGCCAGAAAAGCTGGATTGAATACGAATTATAGTAAGACAAAAGTGATAACAGATCCAAAACAAGAGTTAAAAATCATAGTTAGACACAAACAAATAGAAGTTAATAAATACATAATGTTCATGTATTTGAACAATTAATAAAATTAAATAAAGACAACTAAAGTATATAAATAAAGAGGTGAACGAAATTGGCATGGGATTGGTTTGGTTTTACCTAGAAATTGAAAAATAACAAGTACCGTGAATATCTAAAAACAAAACTGTTCAATCAGTGCGTTCTTCTCGTCCTTACGTACAAGCTGAAAAGTTGGACATTCACAAGAGCTAAATAGAATAGCGAGAACACAAACAGCAACGAAGTGACCAATGATCAACATACGACTGTCAGATAGAAAGACAGGAATACCTAAATAAGAAACACCACAACATTTACAGATACTACCAGACTAATATTAAAACTAAAGTTGAAATTCGCTGGTCATATTATTAGACAAAAATATGGAAGATGGACTAGACTCCATACATTGGAGGCTATGGACAAATAAGCGAAAACGCGGGATGCTACAATTAAGGTGAGTGGATGACCTTAAACCACAAGCTGGTCCGATGTGGATGCATATGGCTAGAGGTAGAAAAAGATGGAGGAGCCAAGGGAAGGCTTTTGTCCAATATTGGATGTCGCAAGGCTAAAGATATATTTAAGAAATTATTCGAAGGGGTTCACTAAGGATAATGGGTTGGAAGTTAATAATTTTTGAACCTAACAAAATTTCTCCAAAAATTATTTGTCTGATTTTTCAGATACAGCAAGATCAACGTATTATATACTCTGTATTACTCTTGCCTTAAAAATTTAAATATGGGTAAACTTTCCCACTTATTTAAAATACAGTGTATTTTCAACGAAAACTCGAACCCCCAGAAACTCAGAAACCAAGAGTTTCTTCACAATTTAAAAAAACACGTCAATTTGTATTGGAAGGGGGACGAATTTTCATGCAAAATTCATGCCCTCAAATATAACCCCCTACTACTGCCCCACATCAACCTCAGTTTTTTTTAATAGCGAATATAAACGAGTGCCACATCATTTCAAAGGTATTTTTTTTTCTCTACACGACCCTCTATTTTTTTTAATTTGCGGAATAGCTTTAAAGATAATTTTGGATTTAACTACTACTATAATAAATTTGGTAGGTCCAAAATTATCTTCAAACTTATTACCTAAATAAAAAAAAATAAAGTGTCGTGTAGATAAAAAATTACCTTTTAAATGATGTGCCACTCGACCACACTTGCTATTTAAAAAAATGGGAGTTGATGCGGGGCAGTAGGGGGTTACATTTGAGGGCATGACTTTTTGCATGACAATTCGTCCCCCTCCCAATATATATTGACATTTTTTTTTTATTATTTTGAAGAAGCTCTTGGTTTTCGAGTTTCTGGGGGGGGGGGTCAAATTTTCTTTGGAACAGACTTTATGTAACTATGTATGGAGGTATATAAAAAACTTATCAAGTTTTTAATTTGTTTAATAAATTTAATTTCAATTTTAAATTTATAGCTTATTTCCTAAATAAAACAGTAAATTGTGTAAAAGATGCAGCAAGGATATAGCTTCAGAACAATAATAAATTCATAATTGAATGCGGTACTTAAAATGTTATAAAAATTTATTTCCTTTTATGTAATAAAAATTTATTTCCTTTTGTTTTACATATTGATTAAATACACATTGTAGTTAAAATAACCATCTAAAGACTAATTCTAAATTTACCTCTGACAGAAACAAGAGGTGGTCTAGAGTACTATACTCAAAAAGATACATATATTCATAATGTTCCAGTTTATATCATTACTTTTAATTATAAGTTTATACAATGTTAGTGCAAGTAAGTATTCTATAAATAACTATTATCTACTCTATGTCATATTATGTATAAGTTTTTAGTTTGTGAAAACTGTCATTATAGATAGCAGTGCGTGAAGGGTTTAAAGTGTGCGTGAAGTAACAATGTATTTTAAATGGGATTTACTTTTTCGCACTGTTTTTGGCACACTTTCATATAATCAAATATCCTTAACTTTCGCGTTGTCATGGTGATGACATTATCAGCAATAAATTACGACAAAAGTTTTGACAGTTTTGTGGTTTGAAATAAGTTAGAATTTTTAAATGTCAAAGTTCTAAAAATTGTAGAATAGAAATTAATTCCAGCGACGAAGAGTTACAGTTTTTTTATTTGTTTATCGTAGATAAAATATTGTATGAAACTGTGCTTGAAGTACTTTTTGCAAACTTACGCGATGTATAGCACTCGCTCCGCTGTCTATCGTGTTCTAAACATCGCGTGCGTTCGCAAGAAGCATACTTCACGAACTGTTTCATAAATTAAAATCCACGAGGAAAATAACCTTCCTGTAGCTGGCTGTATACCATAAATCACAAAAATACCAGGTTTTTACAAAAGGTATATTTTAAAATACCCTAAATAAGGGTCACAATACAAAACGTTTTCGGATTAAAAATCCATCATCAGTGTTTAAAAGCCAAATTCAGTTGTCAGTTGGCCATTGAAATCCAATATGTGAGGTTTTCTCAAAAAAAAAAATTCCAACCACGTGGGAAGAGTCCTGTATTGCCCTGGGTAACATCCAGGCATATCTTTGACATCATACGAATTTTATATAAATATGTAAAACAACTAAATCATTTACATTTAAAGGGTTTTTACCCAATACATTTTGGTGGCATGCAATTTTTAGCTTTTAGAACACTGATGATGGATTTCTTAATCCGAAAACGTTTTGTATTGTGACCCTTATTTAGGGTATTTTAAAATATACCTTTTACAAAAACCTGGTATTTTTGTTTCATAAATAACTATTGACTTCTCTATATTTTTGGCTTAACAGTTTAATTACTTCATCTTTCATGAATTTTATAATATCTTTATCTAGATCCCTCGCCTGTCGGAGATTGGATATCATCAAAACTATGCGATTTTTGGTTACAGTTGTTCTAAACAGTTCGTTTGTGGTGCAACCTATCCATTCTCTCAGATTTCTGCAGGATATTGTTCTGCGACCCGAATTCTTTCATCCTTTAATTTTTCACTTCTTTTTCTTCTCGTAGCACTACAACGGGGGGTCTTGGCTTACTACACAAACCGCTTCTATCTCGTCCAACGGTCGTCCATGAGAGTTGTATATTAGTGGGAAGCCCCATTTTTCATTAAATCTGTCCATATGTTATCCCTCCCTCACATTCGTCAGTGTCCTAAGGGCTTACTTTCTATGGAAGCTTCCTTCCAGATTGACTTAAGGCGGTTATTAGGGCGTCTATGGATATGACTAGCATATCTTAGATGTTGGTATTTAATCTATTGGACTACGTCGCTAATTCTATACATCTCTTTAACCTCGACATTTGTTCTCATTCGGTATTGGTTAGTGTTCGAGTCGTGATAAGGTCCAACGATTCTTCTGAGGAGTTTTCTGTTAAAACTCTTTTCTTTTCTTTCTATTTCTGTCTTTCAATTGCTTTTGTTAGCGTCCACGTCTCATAACTATACATGAGTATCGGTCTAATCACTGCTTTAATTTTTCACTGCATTATATTTTGTAGGAATGTCTATTATTTGTATACTTTTGTATTTTGACAACGCAAATATTAAAATTTTCTCTTTTTATTGGAAGTAGTATTTCAGGTCTTTTTTCCATTCGTCGTAATACTTCTTCATTTGTAACTCGGTGAACTCAACTTATTCTTAATATCCGTCGATAGCACCACATCTCCAAACTCTCAATGCTTTTTACATTCTTCTGTTTGAGAGTCCGTGCTTCCACGCCGTGCAACAAGGTACCAAATACTAACTAATATGTTCATTCTCCTTGGTAGATAGAGAGAGAGAGATAGAGATTGAGAGAGAGATAGAGAGAGAGAGAGAGAGAGACCCTGCAATTCAATACGTCTTTTGATCTCGATATTCTGATCAGTTTATCATAGCTCCCAAGTATTTGTAATTATTCTTTATTTTTCTTTACTATATTTACCCCTTGAACCTCTTAGTTTTTTAGTAAATAGCATAGTCAATAGTGTATAATATATAATAAGCGAGTCTTTTACAGCTGTTGCCGCTTCTGGCATTCTAATTTCCAGCGTTTTCTGTCGAAGCAATCTTCAATTTTTGGATCTCTGGCGGTCATTGCATCTTCGACATCTTCTCTCCAGGATTGTCTTGGTCTACCTTCGTATTCTTCTGGTGGGTGGAGTCCATTTTTCTATTTTTTTTCGGCTATCTATTTTGAGGCATTTTCTGAAGGTGTCCATACCAGTTGAGTCTTTTGGCTTTGATTTTGTCTATTATATCTAGAACTAGTCAATAGTATATTATTAAAAAAAGTTGCTAACCTATTTTAAACAATACCTATTGTAATTATCTGTTTAAGCGGTTACACAGCATGGATGCAGGGAAAATAACATTGATATTAATCGTTTCATTTCTCCTGGTGAAACATGCGCGGAAATAACCTGTGCTGTTGGTGGTATTACTATAAAGGGGTGAGTGCACATTTATTTATAGAAGATATTACTAAGATCCGCTTCTTCATCGAAACATCCTTTTTTTAGAAAGACGATAGAATCAAAATAAAAGGCAAGCAGATTGAAGCTTTTTTGCTAGGCATTATTTTGTGAAATTTTTCTGTAACATAGTCTCACACTTTAATATATTAATTACGATTTCAATACTTATCAAAATCTGTATCATATTGAACTTTATTATGATACATCTTTCATTACCATACATATTTTAACCAATAGAATCGCGAGATGACGTTTTGTCTAAGGTGGCACGTGCGCAATAAGCAATACCAAGTCAAATGCATATGTTTTGTTACCATAGGAATATTTAAAATTTAACCTTAAATTCATTTTAATAATTGTAATATTCAAAATATAATTGTATCAACAATATAATTAATTTAATTGTATAACTACTTAATTTGTTTGTGTTACAAAGTAAATAAAAATAATTTTATTAACGTTTCGACGCCCAAATCGGGTGCCGTTGTCAAAATACAAAATATTACTGAATATTTTTTCATTTTAATTGTGGCTTATTTCCCATATAAATAATTAATCATAAAAATGCCACAAGGAAATAGCTTCAGAACAACACAAAGTAAATAAATTTGAATATATTTTTTGTTGTGAATGATCGTAAGAAAATAATGTATGCAATTTGAATTTAATTGTCATTATAAAGCTTAAACTTAAATTCTATACGACACTCACAGCTTCGCGGCTCGTGTCGTAATGACCATCTTTAAATGCTCGTTGCTTTATATTATATTGTTGCATTTCATAATATCATTTAATATAATTTATAGTATATATGACGTAATAATATATTTATTAAATTAATTAATTATATATTTATCTTTTAGTTGTCCACAATATGGCGTTTTACCACCAAACTGTGTTATTGGATCGTCCAAAGAAGACAGACAGTTCAGAAACTTTCCCGATTGTTGTCCACTAGTTTATTGTGGAGGGATAATTGTTACACCTAAATTTACTGTAAGAACATTGTCCTTGTGATAATTCTGCGAACAATATGAAAAGTTGAAAAATAAAATAATATTCAGTACAAACCTGTTTATTAAAGACTTTTAATTATATAGTTTTACTAGTGAATAGATCCTTTTCTTAATCCTTGTAGTGCTGTATCCCTAATTATTGAAACGCGGCTTATACATTATATATACAGGGTGAATTAATGTCTTGGATTATGATCGGACAGGCATTAGATGGAAATTCTTCAATCAGCTTGAAGATCTTGAAATTGCTAACTAGATACATCTGTCTGTTAACAGAGCACCGAACTCACATGGAAACAAAAATCGATAAGCTAACACAGTACTCCGACATGATTGGTCTCCAGCTAAATGCAGAGAAGACAAAGATCTTAAAAAACGATAACCCGCAAATTAACACGAGGCACAGAACGTCTATAGACGTCCAATTTCCATTGATGTAATGTGACACAACGTCTATAGACGTTGCATTTTTCCCTGTTCTACTTTGCAAAATTCATATAGTGTCACAATACTTGCTTATACATTTGACGAACTCTCCGTCAACGTGTTAATAAAAGGTAAAGAAATTGAAGAAATAGAGAAAGTCACTTATTTGGGGTCAATCATGAAAGAAAATATACAATATTGATACAACACTAATAGCAGAAAATATTACAGATTTCCAAAGAATTTTAGATAAGTTTGTTAAAACGAGTGAAGAATTTGGTCTGTCACTAAACATGAAGAAAAAAAGTCATGGTTATATCAAAAGAAAAATATTAGAAACATCAATATCATCAACACCAGTCATAATAACCAATGAAGAAGAATAGAGAACAGCAGGGAGATACTGGATTCCATCAAAATAAGAAAACTGCAATATTTAGGTCATATAACACGTGGTGACAGATATGAACTCCTAAAATTAATAATGCAGGGAAAGATTCAAGGAAGGCACAGTATAGGTAGATTTTATTTATTTATTTTTTTTTTATTTATTATTTATACATATGACCTGGCCTCTAGTGACTAATCCAGGTCGTTTTTTCCTGATGGGATTACAGATATTTTTTTTTTATATATTTTCACATTTTTTACTAAACTATTAAATTTATTTTTACAATTAATAATTTGCCATAATCTATTAATTACGTTTAACAAACAAATTTAAATAAACAATTTAAAATATTTTTGGTACTATCAACTCCCTTCCAAGTTATAAAGACAGTCCCTCTATTTTCAGAAGAGAGTTGGTAATTATTTATTTTATATTGAATTATTATTATTATAATTGTAAATATCTATTTTTGAATTTATATTTTATTTTATTTATTTTAACTTTATCTTATTCAACTTCATCAGGGTTGGATTATTGGTTGTCTTCTTCTATTATTATAGATTTCTTGTTGTTTTTTAGATATTATTTGTGTGAGATTGTGTAATATTTCAAAATATTCTTCATTTTGTAATATATCTCTTATTTCAATTCTTTCTAATCTTCTTCTCATTTCTCTATGTTCTTCATTTTCTATAGTATTTTCACAATGTAACACTATATGTTCTGGTGTACCTAGTTCTCCACATTCACAATATGCATCAAGTTAAATCTTTCCAAATATGTTGGGTACGGTCCATGTCCTGTTAAAAAGTGTATTAAACCTTGTTTTGGATTAAAATAATTTGGAATGTTTTCTAATATTGATATAAAATTGTATAAACGTGTAGATTTTGTTGAATTTTCCCATTCATTTTGTCTTTTTCTATTTATTATTTCTTTTAATTCTCTTTTATTTCTTCTATCTAATCCTATTATTTGTATTATTTTTTCATATTTTTCTTTTTTTAGCCAATAATTACATGCTCTTTTTTGTGTTTCTAAATGCATTGGCATTACTCCAGTTAAAACTGTGAGTGCCTGTGTTGCAGTTGTTCCAAATGCTCCCGTCATTCTTACAAGAAATCCTCTCTGAGCTCTATTTAATTTTTCTGCATTTTTTTTATTTATTAATCTATGTGCCAATACACTTGAACCGTACCCTACAATTGGTGCACTATTGTACTTAGGTATATTGTCATCTGTCGGAACGAAATTCTATATTCCTTTTGTGCTAGACTAGCAATGCTATGCATGATCTTTGTTGCCTTTTCACAGACACAATTTATGTGTTTTGTAAATAATTTTTGTTCGTCTATTATAATACCTAAATATCTTGTTTCCATTTTTCTTTTTATTGTTCTCCCTCTAATTTTTATAAATGGATCTCTTTCTAAATTTCCTTTTATTAAACTATATGTTGTTTTTGAATCTGATATTGTTAATTTTACTTTATTCATCCAATCATTTACTCTTATTAATACTTCATTTGATTTATTTTCTAATTCTATTCTTGAGTTTGCATCTATGATCAACAACAAATCATCTGCATATGCTATGCTTCCAAGCACTTCAGGATCTATATAGTCAATTGTTCCAACAGTTCCTCTAGCATTACATCCCAGAACATAGGTCCACAAACTGATCCTTGTGGACACCCTTTTGTGATGTGTTTTGTCTTTTTTCCTATTGGACAGCTTAGGCTTGCATATCGGTCTTGACAGTAGTTTCTGAGACTTCCGTACAGATTCTTTGGACATCTCATTCTTCGAAGTCTTTCAAAGAATGACGGCCACCAAAGATTGTCAAAAGCCCCAGACACGTCTATAAAGATCATTAAAACATACTTTTTTATGCTTTCGTTTACAATTTCAAATACTTTATTTATTGCATCTTCTGTTGATCTACCTTTCCTAAAACCATACTGACCAGGATGTAATCCAATTTCTGTTCTTATTTGATTTAATTTTTTACAGAGTAATTTTTCTTGTAATTAATTTTAATAATTAATAATAAGTATAGGTAGAAGAAGAATGTCCTGAAATGAGTGAAAAATAATTTCGACCACGAGTCCAGACATCTGTTAACGGAGGTACAGTAGTACCAAGCGGCGCCGCTAGGAGAACACTCCAATAATGCATCGCAGATTACTTTAATGAAACGTGGTCATTTTGTACTCTAAAACCGAGTAAGGTATGACAAAAAAGAAAATAATCGTTTCGTTTTGATTCAATTCGAGTCTCTTGCCATCCTCTGACACCTGATGTTTCGGAATCTATTCCTTATCAAAGAGGCTTTAAAAGTAGACTGAATTGAACCATAACGAAACGAAGAGGAACTGCAGATAATAAAATATTTGCAGCGGAGTGTGGTTAGACTGTCCTCTAACGGGGAATTATGAAATGAGTGAAAAATAATTTCGACCGCGAGTTCAGAAATCTGTTAACCGAGGTACAGTAGTACCAAGCGGTGTCGCTAGGAGAACACTCTAATAATACGTCACAGATTAATTTAATGAAACGTGGCCATTTTGTACCCTAAAACCGAGTAAGGTATGACAAAAAAGAAAATAATCGTTTCGATTTGATTCAATTCGAGTCTGTTGCCATCCTCTGACACCTGATGTTTCGGAATCTATTCCTTGTCAAAGAGGCTTTACAAGTAGACTGAATTGAACCATAACGAAACGAAGAGGAATTGCAGATAATAAAATATTTGCAGCGGAGTATGGTTAGACTGTCCTCTAACGGGGAATGATGAAATGAGTGAAAAATAATTTCGACCATGAATCCAGAAATCTGTTAACCGAGGTACAGTAGTACCAAGCGGCGCTGCTAAGAGAACACTCCAATAATGCGTCGTAGATTACTTTAATGAAAAATGTCCTGGCTGAGAAACCCCAGAGAATGGTTTGGGTGCAGCTCAACTGAACTATTTCGGGCTGTAGTGTCAAAAGTTAGAATAGCAATGATGGTTGCCAACCTTCGTCGCAGATATGGCACGTAGAGAAGAAGATGGAAGAAAAGAAGGAAGATGCGCGGAAGATATACAAGCAAGAATAACGAAGGTACAATTCGCCTTCAGTGCGTTAAAAAAAATCTGACAAACAAGTGAAATATCAGAGTCAACAAAAATCAATGTATTCAATACTTGTGTAAAAAGCATGTTACTCTACGGAGCAGAAACTTGGAAGTACGATAAAAGCACAAATAAGAGGCTGGAGACTTTTTTAAATAGGTCCTTAAGAAAGACCTTAAACATTTACAGGCTCAATAAAATAACAAATGTACAACTACAGAAAAGAACAAAACAAACCAGTATGATAACAATAATTAAGCAGAAGAAACAGAAATGGATTGGCCATTCCTTAAGGAATGACCCTAATGACAGCACACGAATATCAACTTGAGGGGACAAGAAAGAGGGGAACACCAGAAAATACCTGGAAGAAAACAGTAACAGTAAAATGGGGGAAGTGAAAAATAAAGCAAGAATCAGAAGAGAATGGAAGGAACTGGTACCCCGGCGCCGATTAACAAGGGAATAAATAAAAATTAACAAGAGAACAGCCAAGAAAGGCAGATTACGTAATCTGCAGGCATGTTGAAGAATATGTATAATTAAAAAAATCGGAAAACTCAAATTAGTTTTTAAATTTTTGTTGCCTCTAAACTCCAAAAAGAATGTGTGTACTTTGTACGCACGTAAGAAGTTATACTTCTATTATACGATTTCAACGAAATCAATATACTTTAAACAGTTTATTTATATTTAATTTAACTATTAAACTAATTTTAATACTTACTACTTTTCAAAAAATTTTATTAAAACAATACCAAAAATTTAAAAAATAAAAATAAAACACACACAAACACATTGAAAAATGCCACAAAGAAATGATTTCTGAACAATAATTGTTGCCAAAAATTTTAACTAAACACGTATTTTTTGAAAACACATATATAATAATATACTTACAATCATAAAATGTATAAAAACAAATAAAAAAATAGTAACTTGCATTGGGGATCGAACCCGCTTTCCGTCGATCCCGCCGATCTAAAATCGAAGTGCTTTCCCATTGCGCCACCTTCGTGTATCTGTCATGTGGGAATATACACCAACTGAACGTTTACACCATAAACTTTTTGACAGTTGTTTATTACTTATATGAATTTAATCAAATTAGTTTGATTTTTGTGGAATTAAAGGAATATTTTGTGGAATAACAATATATTAGGTGAATATTGGTAGAAATATTGATGGTAATCCAATTATGTAAATCAAAGCATTACATAGTATTTTGGAAGATTCATTTTAAATTTTCCAAATATGTAGGTAGGTACCTATGTAATTTTTTATTAGGATACTGAAGCATTTACGACGTACCTGTCGCTTTTAAAAACTATTTAACAAGTCACTACAATTATAAACTTGCTTTTTTCTCTGCCATCACAACAATACAAACCAATATACTCAAGATTTTGTTTATCCATAATCTCCATATTGAACAATTATTGACAGATGATTATAACACCCAATCAGATCCCGTATATCGTTTGAGCGACTAATACCATACTATCAGTGTGCGAATGCGCCCGGGAAAATAAAAATTCACCCTCTTGCCTAAAGAAGTATAACTTCAAAAAGTACAAAAATAACCTTTTACATCTGTTGTCACTTTTTTGTTATGATTTCCTTAAAAAAATAATTATACTTTTCTTAGTTAAAATTTTATTTAAATATTCCAAATTTTTATATTAATTCCAATTTTCTCGTAGTATATTTACCGAGATAATTTTCTTGTTCGATTATACGGGCTATAAATACCCTCGAAATCGGGTATCACCCCTTTACGGCTCAGATTGATGACTCGTCACGGCAGACTGATTACGATGATTGGAAAGGCAGATGTTCTCAAAAATCAGCAGAAGCAATCTTTGCTGGCCATGTATCAGACGTCATAAAAAGCTTGATAAGTCTGGGGATCAATTCTTTATTTTCCGGAGAACGTTAACCTGATTCCGAATGCTTTCGGGACCGTTTGCCAAATCAAATCCGGATGTACAGGCAATATACTGAAAATGTATAGTTTTCGTCTAAACAATAAATTCATTTCGTTACTTTAAGAAGAGATCAAATATTTAATGAAGAAATACACAGTAAAACTATTAAAAATATTTTTAATTGACTAATATATAACTCCATATCTGACAGTACCCTCAACAGTATAATGTTAAATGGAAGCAATGTACAAAGGAAAAGTGTTTAGTGCTAACTGCTTAAAAACCATGTTTAAATAGCTATTTGTATAACAAGGGAATGAAGTTTTCAAGGGAGGAAAAGGCACTTTACTCCCATGTTATACATATGATTTTTCCACCTTCCTCAAATAACAAGTCATTTTTTAATTTTTAAATAATTTATTTATGTACAGTTGAGTCCGCGAGTCTTTACCCGTGCGTCATCATTTAAAGCATACGAAATAAGTCGGAAATCTATTTCACGCAACAACAACTGACAGAAAGTGGCTACTGTTCCGATTACGGGTTTTATTATAAAATTTGACGTTATCAAATATATAGAATGTCAAATGTAAGTTTTGCTTCAAAATTTTTGTGCAGAATTACAGCTACATTTGAAGTAGCTTAATAAATTATTTTATTATTATTGATTAATAAATAAATAAACAATTTATAAAAAAATTCAATAACATATTTTATTTTTGTTATTTCATTCACTTTGACGGAAATCTAAACACAGTCATTTCTTTACCGTGTGAATGACGTTAGCCTTGTATGTTTTAAATATTATTTGCCAAAATATAATTATTTACCTTAACATTTCAAAGCCCAATATAAAATTAGTTGTGAAAACAACTGTTCATGTAATATAAAGAAACTTCAAAACGCAAAAATTCGACCAAAACCGCAAAAAATTCAACTGACTGACAGCCACAAAATTAAACAAAGCAGAAACGTCAAACAAATTGTGCTTAAAATATGAAAACATAACGAAACGTCTTTTTTTGTACCTATCTCTTTTCAATGCACTGACTCTAGATGGTTCATAAAAATAACATGTGTTTTTACTTAATAACAAACGTCATCACGTCATATCATGAGTTTCATGCGTGGAAGAGAATGATGCTAGACAAAAAGTATGTGTTTTATCTCGCCAGGTATTAATGACGCACGGGTAAAGACTCGCGGACTCAACTGTAACTGATAAAATTTATTAGAGAACTCAAACTAACAAGTAGGTACATTATAACTGTCAACTGTCAAGTATAAGTAAAATTATTAATGTAAACATTGTTAAATCAAAATAACAATTTACTGTTTTTTACCATTCTACAAAATACAAGGTGTTCTATAAATAAACGTTAAAGTGTATAGATAGTTAAGTAATAGATAATAGAATATTTTAGAGGGCGTCAATAAGTTATTTCATCAATGGCATTCCATGACGTCACTTTTACTCCCTAGGGAGGAAAAGTACGACTTTGCTCCCTACAATCAGGTCAGGAAATAGCTATTTGTATAACAAGGGAGGAAAGTGCTACTTTTCCTCCCGAGAATGAAGTTTACTGCCCGACGCGTAGCGGAGGGCAGTAATCATTCAAGGGAGGAAAAGGCACTTTACTCCCATGTTATACATATGATTTTTCCACCTTCCTCAAATAACAAGTCATTTTTTCATTTTTACTTAATTTATTTATGTAACTAACCAACAAAATTTATTAGAACTAATAATAACAAGTAGGTACAATATAACTGTCAACTGTCAAATATAAGTCAAATTATTAATGTAAACATTGTTACATCAAAATAACAATTTACTGTTTTTACCGTTCTACAAAATACAGGGTGTATTATAAATAAACGTTAAAATGTATAGATACTTACTTAATAGAAAATAGATATTGTACAGGGCGTCAATAAGTTATATATCATGAATGAAATACCATGACGTCACTTTTACTTTTCCTCCCTAGGGAGGAAAAATATTTTCCTCCCTAGGGAGGAAAAGTACAACTTTGCTCCCTACAATCAGGTCCGGAAAAGTATACTTTCGCTAGAGGTAGGTGGAAAAGTATATTTTCGGTAGAGGTAGGTGGAAAAATATTTCCCAATATAGGGTACCCGTGTGTGACTCAGGACGAAGTCGATGTAACGCAACGTTTCTGTTGCGTCTCAAAAAATTCCGTCAAGAAATTTGCCTCCACTTAAAAGTGTAAGTCAAGACGTGGACGAAGCCACATATCTCTCTCAAAAATCCGTCAAGGATAAAGTGTGTTTCAAGACGAGGTTGACGCTACATCGCTGTTAGGAGGAGCCCTCAAAGAATTCGTCAAGAATTCTACTCCACGTGAGTGCACTATGTCAAAGATTGGCCCACTTTGAAAAGAGCAAATCAAGATGTTGACAAAACAAAACAACATGTTTGTTTGATAGTTTCTTACATATTCATCAAGGATCTGACTGTATACTCTGCACTTACTTCATAAGCTCTGCTACCTGCCAAAGATTGCTTCGCTTTGTTTAAGAGCAATTCATTAAGGCTGTATGACACTATGCATTTTCTTGTATCATTTCTAATATCATTTCTGATATCGTTTCTTGTATACATTTTCTTGTATCATTTCTTGTACGTACATTTGTGCCCTGTATGACACTATGCAAGTTCTTGTATCGAAAATTGTATGAAATTCGGCACGTGATTGGTCGAAATTTTGTTTGTCACCCTGTGTCACGTTATGGTAGTACTATAGTCCTGTCGCCAGGGGGGTACAACGGCCTCCTTTATTCAGATGGACTTACCCAAGTTTTTTTCATGTATTTTGACCCGTAGAATACGAATTTTTTGGGTAACAGTTGATCCGGATGTCGATAAGATTGTTATTGACCAAGAACTTGAGGAATTACATAACCGCGATCTCTCGCAAAACAAAACATGTTTCTACAATTTTTTTCGTAGGATGGCTAGTTTTCGAGATAACCGCGGTTGAACTTACAAAAAATCGAAAAATTGCAATTTTTGAACCCGAATAACTTTTGATTAAAAAATAAAATAGCCAGTCTGCTTACCGCATTTGAAAGTTTAAGTCAAATTACATCGGTTTTAATTATTTGCATTGCTAAAAATTTATTTTTTTATTGTTTAACAAAGCTAGAAACACATAGTGTTTCCCGTGCCTTTACGTGCGTTTTAACGCATGCTACGTAGAAATAGCCTCGATTGCACTAGTACCTATTCTACCTACTCGTTCGATTTTAAATGAGAAATCATAGAAAACATCACTCACGCACTAGGTGTTTGTAGCTTTGTTTAACAATAACACAATAAATTTTTAGCAATGCAAATAATCAAAACCGATATAATTTGACTTGAACTTTCAAAGGCGCTAAGCAGAATTGCTATTTTATTTTTTAATCAAAAGTTATTCGGGTTTAAAAATTGCAGTTTTTCGATTTTTTGAAAGTTCAACCGCGTTTATCTCGAAAACTGAGCATCCTACGGGAAAACTTGTTAGAACATTTTTTACTTAGAATGACCCAAAAAATACAAAATAAATGTTTTGTTTTGCGAGAAATCTCTGTTATGTAATTCCTCAAGTTCTTGGTCAATAACAATCTTATCGACATCCGGATCAACTGTTACCCAAAAAATTCGTATTCTACGGGTCAAAATACATGGAAAAAACTTGGGTAAGTCCATCTGAATAAAGGAGGCCGTTATACCCCCCCTGGCGACAGGACTACTACATCTACAGCTGATTTTAAAGATTTTATAAAATTTATAAACATTTTAATGTTAACCAGAATTTTACGTTGACTGTTTGAGGTTGATTATTTGTTTTTATTTTGTTTTGATATTTGTGCTAAAATATTTGCATTAGAATTATCTTCAGTTTGATCCAAATTAGGACCTATTGTATTTTTGTCTATTAAAAAATTATGCACCATGAAAACCTCAATTTATAGTTTGAACTTTACTAGGAGCTAAATATATGGATATTAGTAGAACAGTAGTCCATACCCTGATACTATAAATAACACTTACTTGATACTATAAATAACTTTATTTATAGTATCATGGTCCATACCAAACGGTACTTATATTAAGTAGGTATCAATAAAAGATTTATAAATAATACCTACAAAAACACAAATAAATTCATCAATACATTATCTCATTTTCATTTCAGCAGCCATTATGAGTAAGTAATTATGACATTTTAGATGTTTTACCAGCAGGTTTTACGTTTTTGCTCTTTGCGCAGAAATTGGCGCAGTTCTTGTACAATAATCTGTGTCTGACTCAAATTCTTGTATCGTTTCTGATATCGTTTCTTGTATCTGTATGACACTATGCAATTTTTTGACATATCGATACATTTTTGGCAAAGTAACGTAAGTGACATTTTTGGCGAATCATGTTTTTCCATTAAACAAACGCTCTTATTGTTTGGAAGGTACTGCCGGAGTGTTGTAAGCCTAGACATATTAAGTTTGAATTAATTCTAGGCTTACTACACTTTGGCAGTACCTTCTAAACAATAATAGCTTTAGTTTAATGGAAAAACATAAAATGTCACTTACGTTACTTTGCCAAAAATGTATCGATATCAGAAACGATATTAGAAATGATACAAGAAAATGCATAGTGTCATACAGCCTTTAGTTGCGTTCGAGGGTACAGTGGACAAATTATCGCCGGCAATTTATAACCTCACTTAATATAAATAATACCGTTATAGTTATTAAGGTACCAATGGTATTATAAGGATAATAACGCTTGAGGTCAATGGTGTATAGACCGAGGGCCTTCGGCCCGAGGTATATACGTTGACCGAAAGCATTATTATTATAATACCCGTGGTGCCTTCAACGTTTAATGTCCGACTAAATTATTCTTTATATGCAAAAAATTTGAATGAATTTTGAATTAATTAGTTTTCAAATAAGTACATTTACCAGAAATAGTCGTAACCTAATTGTGGTAACCATAGTTTTACTTAGAGTTTTATTTGTCAACTTGACAGTATTTAACTCGATATTTAAATTTAATAGCCCCTAGGGCGTTATTTTTTAATAACATGCCCTTGGGCGTTATATTATACTTAATAGACTTCGAAATAATGTCATTATTTGTCAAATAATAGACCAGTCGGACATTAATGGATAAATATACAAGGTATATCTACTTTTAATTAATATTAATAACTAATTATTAAATTATACTAGATAAATTTACCTTGTATATTTATCTATTAACGATAATATTTATATCATTTTAAAGTGCGCATGCGTTTTGCTGCTAATTTGTCGCAGACTTGTCGCCGACAGGCACCCGCAAACGCACTTATTATAGGTAAGTTTTGTGGCTGTTTGTGTAAATAAGTGTTAAGTTCGCATCATTTCCTGATAGCCTAAACCCAACCAACGTTGCCACGTGCTCCTCACACCTCTACAGCCAGGATACATGTGTCACTGATTTTTGATATACAAGAGTGCACATAGGTAATCAGAAGACTTTAACTTGTAAGTATTTGTTGTAGTTATAGAATTTTATTTCACTGTATGATCTAGTGTTGGATCTATTTATATATGTGTTGTTTCCCTTTATTTTGTAGTTTGTTGTGCTTCATTTTGTATTTTCTCTATAATGCATTGCTTCTTCTTCTTTTGGCATCACAACCCTGGATGGGTCTTTGCCTATCTGGCTATCTTCTTCCATGCAGATCTCTCTTGTGCCTTTCTTCTCTATTGTCTTATGTTCATGGTTTTCAAGTCGCTTTCCACCTCATTCAAACATCAATATTTTTATTTTGACAACGATGTCCGAAGTGGAAGTCGAAACGTGAATAAAATTATTTTTTAAAGTTAAATTGTGACTTATTTCCCAATTAGAATAGTTAATTACGTTTTCATTTGTTCGTGTTTTAGGACGTTCTTCAGATGAAGAACGTCCTAAAGATGAAGAATATTAATTTTATCTTAACATCCACTTTGAAACGTAATTGCTCTAGTCTAAAGATTTTTTTTTTCAAAAAAAGTATGTGCATAACTTGTAAACCTTTATACAAATCAAATAACTATAAAATTCTTTATACCCATAAACAAAAAGAATATTTAAAATTGAGTTTAGTTTATTTTTTTTCCTCAGATAGAAATTTGAGTACAAAGGAAAAAAAACAATCAAATATATTTATCTCAGTTTATGTTCCATAAATTTTAATCAAGGCGTGTTTTAATTAGTAGAAATAACAGCGTTCTAAGTAGATTCGGAACCCTTGATGCCAAGCCAAGGGTTAAGCATGAACCAACTAAGGCGGTTTAATGTATTTCCATCGTCTGTAATTGTATTTCAGCAACACTAAACAATCCGTAGAATGGCGCTAAACATGTGTTCGACAATGTACTAGAGCTGTACAAGTGCATAGCGATAGCGATATACATGCTTTCAAACAATCTGAAGTGAGAATAGTCCGGTAGAATTCAATCTTATGTTCCAAAAATATTAATTTCTCCAATAGTAACAAAAAAAATGGAAACAATAATTAGATCAATAACCTAGATTAGAAGATCTAGAATAAATAAGGTTTTTCTTCTTCTTCAGCTTTCATCAACTCCTGGACAAAGTCCTCCCTATGAGTTCTCCATTCTTTTCTGCTTTGTGCTATTTGGTGCCAGTTTCTCCCCATTTTTGATTTGATGTCGTCTAGCCATTGTTTTTGTGGTCTTCCTTTACTACGACTGTGCTCGCGTGGTCTCCAATGTACAATGTTTCTCGTTCACCTTTCGATGTTTTCATCGTCTTCAGTAACGGTAGCGGGTAGGTACTCATCTATGATACCGATAAAGTGTAGACTTACTTCATGGAGGTAGCGTCCTGCCTACGCGAGCTCCTGGTCTTTCCTCCACTCCTTACTTAGAAGAAACCAAGTCCAAACCCCAGTATTATCCTACAACAAATTCCATATTTCTTCCCTATGTCCCCCTCACACTCGCCAACCCGTCTTGCCAGCGTGGCGAGTTATGGCTAACTCACCCCAAATGAGATTTAAAACAACAGAATCTGGTCCCCAGGTGAGTACTGAATCCCACACATCTAAGGAGGTCAGCCTCATGAAATCTGGGGGAGGCAAAAACTCGTTAAAACACCAAAAGCAACATATTTAAATAAGGTTGATTTAAATTAAATCATGTTTATTTAAGTATATCCTCCTATATCCTCTAATATGAATTATTTTATATTAATATATTTTTATCCTTCGTAAGGGTGTAGTGGTGTCATTGTGTTGTTTAACAAAAGAGTACCTTTGATAAAAATTGCAATTTCAGGCTCTTTTGTGGCGCGTTTTACTTCAAATTTAGCAACTCATATTTAGCGGATTTCCAATTGTTGTCTAATGTCATTTCTTATGTGTTCTAGTCTAGATCTTCTTGCTGACCTTCTCTAAAAATCCATCTCAGTGGCTAGTAATTTAACTCAGTAGTAAAAACAATTGGAAATAGAAAGAACAATCATAGATGACATCGAAAGACAACAGCTAGTATGGTACGGACACGTGAGACGAATGGACAAAAGGAGGATCCTCAAAAAAGTGTTAGAATGGATCCCCGCAGAAAAACGAAAACGAGGAAGACCAGCAACTACTTGGATAAAGGGCATCTCCAAGGCGATTTCGGGAAGAAATCTAAGAGAGGAAGACTGCCACAATAGAAAAAAGTGGCGATTAGGAACGGAAAGGCGTAGAACGCTATAAAATCGACATAATATATATACATTTAGCGGATTTTATTCTTCTAAATTATGATATCTGAAGGTATTATAGGATTTAGTGAGCTTGAAAAAATGTTTTTTCCCACAGTAAATGGATTTGATCATTCTTATGAGGCCTATGACTTCAAAATTCGAATTTTTCCAGATATGACGTATACACCAATAGACGCGTCTGGAGTCCTTCTACAAACGCTCAGTTATTGACTCAATTAGTAGGGGGAAAGGACCCCGCAACACTTCTTATGGAAAAGTGGTCCCGGTCAATTTTAACGAAAGTTTGGTCAATGATAGTTCTGAGTAAGTAGATTAAAAAAAGTCTATGGCACTTATGTCTGAATAACTACTATTCTCGAGCTACAGCCTTCTGAAGCTATTGGATTAGAGTACTTGGTTTACGTTAAGTGCACTAATTCACGGTCAAATGAACGAAAATATTTATTATTGGAAGAAGAAAGACTCATTTTCTTCATGCATACTTGCGTCTTGTATATGAATTCTTGGTCAAAAATAGATGCATCGTATTTTAACCTTCAAAAACCTCCGAAAAGTCCTCAGACAACTAAAGAAGTGCGATATAAAATGTGCTACTAGAGCGATATAAGAATTATCATGTTTTCATGAATGCTTCACAGATATGCAATACCAGCAAAGCTGCAGTTCCGCCTTACCTTTAGAATACCAATGACCGGTGGCGGATCTAGGGGGAATAGGAAAATTCCCCCCGTAACACATTCCAGAACTAAAGAAAAAGTTGTCGAAACATAAAAAATTCATTAGTTGACATGAAACTTGTCCCGCATATCAGATATGACAAGTAGAGGACATGGACTTGATCTCAAAACGAAAAAAACAAAGTCAGTAAACGCTAATATTAATTACAGTTGTCTATGGAAAAATCGGAAGTTATCTTCAACTATCTGTTCTAACGACCTCATATCAGGATACTTAACATTGGGTTGATGTCTTGCAAAAAATAAAAACCATGACACACTGGTTATATGAGCACAAGTACTCAAAGTTCTCGCACCAGATTGACAGATACATTAGTACCCGCTAATCGGTTCTTCTGCAAACTCATCTTCATCAACCGTGTAGGAAATGAATATTTGGTGTTTTGTAGCTTGCCGAAACCTAGAAAATATTCGAACTCTTATGAATCCCGGTTCATCCATATTCTCATCAATTGTCAAACTCTTTGTCATTGTCTCTAATTATTTTATCTTGTATGTAAGACGGTGCCAGTTTAATTTGATATATCTCAATCGTAAGGTCTTTTGGGTATTCTAAGTCGAAAACAGAAAAGTTGTCAAAATCATGAATATGAAGCCTTCTCTATTGACCATTTTTTCTAATCAGATTATCAGTCTCAACTCTAACTTGTACAACATTGGGGACTAATAACCTCTGTAATAATTATTGAGCATCTTCAGCTGTATCACCTTCCATTTTACAATATTTTGTATTAAAAAGTTCATCATAACTGGCTCTAGAACCCCTGATAGACCTACTTCTGTTCAAGAATCAGCTTCCATTCCTTCCTATTCTTCGTCTTGGTTTTCTAATTTCATACTCTTAACACCTGTAACTCGTCTTCTACCTGGTCCTTAAATTGTACTCTGGATCTAGGTCTTTTCCTCACACCATCCGGTCTTTGGTTAGATATGTGTTTTGACGGCTCCATCTTGTTCATTTTCGTTAAATGAAGAACAATTTCTTCTTTAATTCTGGAGCATGTTAAGGGTGCAATTACCCGATTTTCCCTAGATCCGCCACTGTTCAGTAGTATTCTAAAGATAAGGCGAAACTGCAGCTTTGCTGGTATTGCATAACTGTGAAGAATTCATGTAAACATGATAATTCTTATATCGCTCTAGTAGCACATTTTATATCGCACTTCGTTAATTTTCTGAGGACTTTTTGGAGGTTTTCTGAAAACTAAAATACGATGTATCTATTTTGAAGTATGCATGAAGAAAATGAATCTTTCTTCTTCCAATAATAAATATTTCCGTTCATTTGACCGTGAATTAGTGCACTTAACGTAAACCGAGCACTCGAATCCAATAACTTCAGAAGGCTGTAGCTCGAGAATAGTAGATATTCAGACCCAGGTCCCATGGACTTTTTTAATCTACACATCAAGAACTATCATTGACCAAACTTTCGTTAAATTTAACCGGGACTACTTTTCCAAAAGGAGTATTACAGAGTCCTTTAGTAATTTTCGAAAAACAAAAACTGTTAAAGTTCAATTTCTTAGGCCACTTAGGCACCATTCGAAAGCTGAACTCAAGCGCTACTGACTTGGTGTATTTGTGGTTTTCCTGTCTGTCTTGGAACCTGAGATACATTTACCCAAAAAGATGGCCTGTTGCACCTACCCAGTCCTATAACTGGCTTATGGGTGGTCAAAGTCACAAACTACACCGGCTCTGAATCGCCCTGATCCCCTCTTGTAACATTTAAAACAAATTCAGATCGGTGAACGTTCAAATCACAAACATTTTCCCATTTTCAAATAGAAATTGAGTTAAATTTCTGAGCTCGGTAACTTTTGATTGGTATAACCGATTTTCAAAATTAAACCTGCACTGGAAAGGTAATGATCAGTACTATTAGAAGCCGTAGAGGTCAGACTTAAATTTTTGGGGGCCTCACCCTTTGATCATATGGACCTATATGGTTGACATTTGGATTGGCGGGTCTTTTCCTAAACTTTAAGATGATATTTGGCCCATTTTTAAACCTTAACTACAGACATCCCATTATTACCACGTAACTACAGATCCCCGGTATTTTTTACCGGTCATTATAAAATAGAGTCAAAATATAAAGTTAATAATAAAAAACAAAAACAAAACAAAACATAATAAAAAACAAAAAATATGCATTATATGTGTTTCTGGAGTCTCTAAATATGTGAAAAATGGTAAAATGAGTGATTTTAATAATATAATGCAAGATTTTTAAAGAATAATCTGTTAAACGAGAATTTTGGTGACATTTTTGGTCTATTAAAACCAACGGCCATAAATGACAAAAATTTAGACTGTTTTTAACAAATAAACATAACACAGAATGACAAAGGAAACATAAAATACCATTTACGAAAATTTTTATATTCATGAGAAAAAATCTGCAAGGGGTAAAATTATCACAGAATTAAATAGCAATTCCATTTTTGCAAAGTGGCATCAAAATTTTTATCTTCAAATTTAACCTTCATTGAAGGTCCAGGATGGCTTCCACAGTCCATTTCTTTACTTTTTTCCTAAAAACACAAAAAATAATATAAACATTTCAGATTTACAAATATGGTACTCTTATATAATATCACAAGAGAGAAAATTTTGCCGGCAATATTTTCGACTGGTATGAAAGTTGGTTGCCTGGCAATTTTCGCGAATTAAATTTTGACTTAAATCACGAGACGTCAGTCGAGTGATTTTGTCAAAATTTCATAAGCGAAAATTACCAAAAGGCAACGAACTTGAATGAAACCAGGAGAAAATTTTGCCGGTAAATAATTTTCTCTCGAATGATATTCGACAAGACTATTTCACGAGACAATTAATGCACCATATCAACGAAATATAATCTTTATTTATTTGTTATTACCAGACACTTTCGTGACGGATCTGTCATAATTTTGTCGCTGAGAAATCACGTCGCTAAGGAGTTTTGTCGTATATAATATCACAAGAGAGAAAATTTTGCCGGCAATATTTTCGACTGGTATGAAAGTTTGTTGCCTGGCAATTTTCGCGAATTAAATTTTGACTTAAATCACGAGACGTCAGTCGAGTGATTTTGTCAAAATTTCATAAGCGAAAATTACCAATAGGCAACGAACTTGAATGAAACCAGGAGAAAATTTTGCCGGAAATAATTTTCTCTCGAATGATATTCGACAAGACTATTTCACGAGACAGTTAATGCACCATATCAACGAAATATAATCTTTATTTCTTTATTTATTTATTTATCTTTATTTAGTATCTGTCATAATTTTGTCGCTGAGATTTCACGTCTCTAAGGAGTTTTGTCAGTAGGAAACGAAGCGTTGCTATGTCGTTTTATCAGTTAAAAACAGTCTAGTGAAATAGTCATATAAAAATACTTACTTAAAAGAAACATCCGGTAATTTTTACAGGTTAAGATTTTTGATGTGTGCTAGAAAAGAAAATATTGACAATACACACTACACGCTTTGACTAGCATTGTTATACAAACTTCCCGAGAGGTACAGAGACACATGAACGTGTAAGTGGTAAGGTTACCACGAAATCCACATTTTGGGAATGCCTGCCGGTAAAAAATACCGGATCTCTTTAGTTAAGGGTTAAGTTCGGTCAGGTTGACAGCATCGAAAACTCGCGTATATATAAAATATAGTGTGGCATGTAGGGGGGTGCGCGCCACTGGCGAGAACTACCTTTTTCTGGGATTTTAGTTTTAAAATCCCTTAACCGAACTTCGACCGATTTTCTTAATATGATCTCGGTTCGAGGATCCAATCTGACGTACGTATTTTTTGAACCATCTGCCACTCTCATGCATAAAATAACTAGACTATGTACCGCAGCTATACGAATGCATGCTGTTATTCGTTTTGAAACAATCCGAAATTCTAAACTGAATAGCGGCAGATATTCCGATCGGGAATAGAGGAATGTTCCCCGTTTTATATTCTGGAGCGAAACGTTCGTTGAAAAAATAATGCCTGATTTGTTCTCTGCTTTAAAGTACTCACATGTTGATATCTGATAGAGTGGAAAATAGGATTAGCACTATTTTATTGAGTTTAGTTCGTTCCAATATGGATGGGTAGAGTTTGATTGATATAGATAATAGAGACATAGAGAAGCGCTTATTTATACATTAATATTACTGAATTGATGATGATTAGTTAGCACTGTTCTCACATTAATAGACCCAATTTTAACATTATCATTTTCCACCATTAGATTTGCAATCAACCGTAGTAAATAGTATATTGTACAACAAGTGAGAAAAAAGACATATTTCTCACGAGCGCAGAAGTTTGTTGGCACGAGCCGAGGCACGAGGCGTAAATTGAAATAAAATACATATAATGAGTGATTCATTTAAAGGTACTTTTTTCAAAAAGAAAAAACGATGAAAAAAATAAATTTTATTTGAAAATTTTTATTATCATACAAAAGAACCATTCTTTGCAATTACTATTTAAAGATAATTTCTTTTAAATGCTAACCGTGACTGCGATTACCATGGTCCATTCTGAAATTCCAATTCTCGATGACGCGTTCGAGCATTTTGATTGGTATTTGACCATTGACTCGAGTAATATTAGCTTCCGATGACTCAATCGTAGTCCGTTCGCAATCGCTCTTGTAGACTTTGGACTGTAGGAACACCCAGAGGAAAAAGTCTAAAGGTGTGATGTCACAGGATATAGGCGGCCAATTCACTTGTCCGAAGCGTAAAATAAATTGTTCACCGAATCGTTCCCGCAATAAAGCCAAGATTTCACGGAATGTGTGGCAAGTGTTGCCATCTTGTTGGAACCAAATGTTATCAAGACCTCGGGCTTCAATTTCAGTCACCAAATAGTCTGTCAACATGGCGCGATAGCGGTCTCTATTCACAGTAACGTTCTGGCCAACCTATGTTTTAATGAAATATGAACTGACAAATCCACCGGTCCATAAACCACACCAAACAGTTATTTTTTTTTAAGTAATGGCAACTGTTGAACCTCTTTGGGTTGCTTAATACCCCAAATATTGGTATTTTGTTTATTTACGTCCCCATTAAGCCAAAAACAGGCCACTATTATGTGGAACATAAATTGCTCTAAGAGCACGAAACACATTCCTCGTAGAACTCCTTCTTTCGTAATACAGCTGCATAATTTCTAGAGGCTGTGCCGGGCTAAGTCTTTCCAGGATGAAATGTCAAACAATACTGAATAAAAATGAAACGTCAGGTGATACAATTTATGCACGAGCTCGCATCAAATCTCCACCAAAAAAAGTACCTCTAAATGAATCACCCTTTACATATTAAAGGTAATTAATATTTTTAAAATTTATATACCTTATTTTTTTAAATTCTAATTAACAGTTATTTTTGAACAGTTTTGAAAGTTAATTCCTGGTAGGTTTTGCTTTAACACATTTATTTGACAACTTTAATTGTGTTTCTATTGTGCATGTTACCATGAAAACGGCGTTCATAGTATGGAAGACCGTAGGAGAACCCGTGAGAAAAAATGTTCGTTTTGAATATATCTAAGTAGTGAAAGAAGTTGCATATTGTACAGTATCCATAGAAAAATTATAATTTTGGTCTTAACTTAAGGCCCCGTCTCACCATCAAATAATTGACAGTTATTTGATCAAACTTGACAGTTAGTGACACAAAGTGACAGTTAGTATGTATAGTTTGTGTCACTAGTCAAGTTTGAATGTCAAGTTTGATCAAATAACTGTCAATTATTTGATGGTGAGACGGGGCCTTTATAGATAATTTGAATTTGACTTGAAAATTTGGTCGCTTGAAATTGTAGTTTATATTAGCCACAAACGTAAAATAATTTTGCTAAGTCCGTTGTTTAGCAAAGAACAGGCAGTAAGAAAGAATTTGGGAGTCACCGTTCAATTCACGGTACATAGAGAAATGGGCCGCCATCGATTAATCAATTCTGAACCGCTAAATTACTTCGTTTTAACTTAATACGTTAAACCCCAGTTGATTCTTGCCAGACCAATTCTCCGGATAGAACTAGCCCTAATAACACCAAACATTCCATGTATGTTCCTAGAATGTACACACAGGACATTGAAAACATTCCCGAAATGTCCTTAAAAGCACAAGAACGTCCCATAAATGTCCCAGGAAAGTCCTGTGTCAGCACTTTAAACATTCCTTAAATGTTTTGTTGGAACATTCCATGAATGTCTATAAATGTTCTTTGGACACTCACAGTATATTTTTAAAAAATTTCCTGGATATAGTCGCTGATGTGACATAATACCTCCGATTTGTTTTTCCATGAGTTTTGTAAGAAAGACTAAAAACTTTTTTTACAGTCACCTCCTGTTTTCATATGATATTTTTTGACATGTTTTGTAGTAAATTCAACTATCTATTTACTACAAAACATGTCAAAATTTACATGTGAAAACAGGAGGTAACCCTAAAAATGGTTTTTCGTCTCCTACAAAATTCATGAAAAAGCAGATAGGAGGTATTGTCACATCACCGACGATATACCAGAAGTATATGTGGCCATACCAAATAATACATCCTTGATAAATATAAACATTTTATTGCACAAAATCTTGTCATATTTTTTTTCATAATCATCACTACGATGATGATTCATTGTATTGAATTGTACATTACAATTACAATCTGGTTTTAAGAGGAAACAGTAGCGATCAACAGGTAGCGAAAACGCGTTCCAAGATTGCGGCTGTAATTTTGAATATTTTTTCGAAATATTTGGCACACGTATTCGTAATATAATAAAGAATGGCGGTACAGAGCCCAATTTGAAAAATATATTAATATGTGGAAATTACTCTGTAATTAAATACAATATTAAAAAAACGAGCCTGTACCGCCATTAAAAAGCACAAAAAATACACTTTCTTCAAATAAACTTTTTTATCCGATGCCTAAATTTTGTGTCATTTTGGAACTACTAAAATTTTTTATTTCATTAGTAGTTCCAAAATGACACAAAATCTAGGCATCAGATAAAAAAGTTTATTTTAAGAAAGTGTATTTTTTTGTTCTTTTTAATGGCGGTACAGGCTCGTTTTTTAATATTGTATTTAATTACAGAGTAATTTCCACATATTAATATATTTTTCAAATTGGGCTCTGTACCGCCATTCTTTATTATATTACGAATACGCGTGACAAACACCTCGAAAAAATATTCTAAAATAAAGCGGCAATCTTGGAACGCGTTTTTACTACCTGTTAATCGCTACTGTATCACCTTAACTGACCAATGAGCAATTTTAATTTAACGGAAATTACTATTGTTCCTTAAAATGAAGAGCTTACCCCATAGCGTCTCTTATCTAATCTAACAAGATCGTGCACTATTTTAACATACACAGACACACAAGCACTATGCTCTGCTTTGCACTATCACCTATCACTCAAACTAGTTCAAAAGGCTTTGTCCTCTTTAATCTTCTAGTTTGCCCAGTAGTATCGAGGAGCTGATTTCCTCAATATTCTCGTACTTATGAAGTTGTTGCTCGTGACTTCCTGCCATCTTCTTGATGATTATATCCAGGTTCCATTTCTAGGTCCTTACGGAGATCACTTTTTGTCACAAACCAAGAAGCATCTACAATATTTCTCAGTTTTTTGTTATGGAATCTTTGTATAATTTTTATATTACTTGGTCTAGTAATACACCCCCATAGTTAGCATCCATAAGTCCATACAGGTCTTAATATTTGTTTTTTAAATTAATAACTTATTATGCATTGACAATGTGGAGTTTCTTCCAACTAGCCAATACACATTTTACACATATCTTTCTCTTGCCTCATAGCCACAAGGCTACGTTTCCTTCCTGTTTTTTTTGTAGAACACTTTCAGCTGATTCTAAAAAAAAATTAAAATGAATGGTAATTTTTCTATTCTTTACAATTAAAAATCAAAAGAAATAGGTACTATTTACAGGTTATAATATGCATAAATAATTCGTTTCATAAAGAATAAAGAAAATTGAAAACGGGTTTTATAATACTTACATAATTATATACTCACTTAAAATATAGGACATTGGTAGTATGTTCATAGAAGGTCTTGTAATAACATTTCACCAATAATTTAATCAGATGTTCACCGATTATTCCTTGAATATCCAGGACATTCAAACATTAATAGAACTTTAATAGTACATTCCTGGAATGTTTTGTGTTGTTAGGGAGGTGAGTTTTCAGATCAGTTCTTCATAGACTTCGGTTTAGAACTTTGATAGTACATTCCTGGAATGTTTTGTGTTGTTAGAGAGGTGAGTCTTCAGATCAGTTCTTCATAGACTTCGGTTTGGCTTTAACCCTACACGTTAAAGCCGAGTTGGCGAACAGTTAATTTATGGTGGCCAGATGAGATCTTAATAGGTCAGTAACGGACCTGGATTTTTCTTGTGATTAGTGTTTAGGTGGTTTGGGTTCTAAATGACACATTTATTCTAGATATTAAAAAAATATACAAGGTGGTTCTAAAGTTATGGATCCAGAAAGAAATGGGTAACATCAATAAAACATCCCGTAACCCGCTTATAAAAATCGGTAGGGTAATGAATGTAGTATATCTAGAACCACCTCGGTGAACTCTACGTACCATTCAAGTGTTTCCGTTTCCTAATGAAACACTCTGTATAATTTATTGCATTTCCTATAATATATCTATAACTAATATCACAATAAAATATCTTATATTTCTAAGTACTCTCCTGACACTCAGGATTATTCGAAAGCTCAAAGAGCAATCACACAACGCATATTTCATGTAACTCACGTCGTATATTTGTTTTTTACTCCAGAGAATCAAGGAAATATAGGAAGCCGTCGGTCAAAACGGTTTTGCCGAGGTTCATCAAAAACGCTGCTCTTAGGCCAGTTCTTTTGTTCGGCGATTGTGCTGTTTTAAATAACAAAGACAAGATGATATCAAAATTGGCAAAGTAGGTACTTTTTATTCAGATGAAAAATAAGATGTTGGAAATAAATGACTGGATGTTTTTATGAGGAATTTTCTTTGCCCTGACAAATAAATTCAAATGATTTATTTCATGTTTTATAAATTTAATAAACAGATGAGAACAACAGGTTCGGCATTTTTTGTTTCAAGCATAAAGGCGGGTTGACATTACTAGTGAATAACGAACGTGGCTCACGCTTACGTATTTTGCCCGTGCTATTGTTAGATAATTTATTATCTATTTTCAAACTCGAGCAGTACATTTGTATTTATGCAATGCATAGATACAAATGTACTGCTCGAATTTGAAAATAAATAATAAAATATCTAACAATAGCACGGGAACAATACGTAATAGTGAGCCACGTTCGTTATTCACTAGTAATGTCAACCCGCCTTAAATCATTCAAAAGTAGAGAATCTCAAAAGTTTTCGTTCTTTTTTACTGCCAGTCATTTGCAATTGGAAAGGCATTAAAATAGTTTACAACTCAAACATACATGAATGTAGCAATAATTTCAGACTAAGGATACATACTGACATCCAGAAACTTGCTAACTAGATTAAGTTTCTCGATTCATTCGAAATAAATGATTACTCAAGACGCAAATTAAATTAATTATTACTCAAAACTTTAAAACTAATGGGTAAGGGCTGCAATCTTTCAAACCGGAAAAAGCTTTTTGAATTATAATTTCATATTATAGACACTTTTTAATTCTGTTTCTTTTCTTTTTAGGTAAGTGGGATCTAATTACTGGCGAAGCTGATAAAAAAATTGTAAGTGTAACTTTTTTTAATAGAAATTTTTATACCTTATTTTTTTCTCTTAGTTTATGTGCAACTATCTCAAATCCTTCTTTCAGTTCATAGGTTATCTTAAATCCATTATGCTAATACGCTAGTTGATCTAGAACCTTGTAACACAAAAATGTGTAACTCTAAAAAAACAAGAACGAGTCTGCGTTGCTCAGAATCAGAAGAGATTTGTGAGTTGTTCTTCGAATCATTCTATAGGCATTATACACTGTAGGGATGACGTTTTTTGACAAAACACCGGTTTTCGGTTATACCGGTTTTTTTGCTTACGGTTTAACCTGGCGGTTATAACCGGCCAAAAAAAAATCGGTTTTTCCAAAAACCGGTTTTTGGTTTCTTTAATCCAATAGGTTACAATGTTACTTACAATGCACTTTAGTTTGCGATACTCCACTCGACTCGATACTCGATATCAATATGATCAAAATTAGTACTATCGAAAGAACATCAATATAAATAAAACACAATTTTTAATAAAACCATTTTATTCTATTAATTATTATATTTATTTATTATTTTATTATTATTATATATTTATTATTTTATTATTATTATATATTTATTGATTATTATTAAATATAATATAGCGTAAGATTAATATATAAATATTGCAATAATATACAATTTAACCCAACAATTTCAACTTATAAAAAATTTCCCAGACTCTTTCAAATGGCATTAAAAAAATAATATCTACATAAATATTTTACTTAAAAATAAATTGGATAATGCAATTTATCTTTTATTTTTACTAATTTATCATGTATTTCTTTTAACACGTTTGTATATTTGTATAATAGGTATATTTTAACTCATTTAATACTTCCTGTATGGGTGTATCGTTTTGAAAACGTAGGGAAATCCTTGGAGATTCGTATTCGTAATCGGTAATTCGATATTCATAGTCAGAACATTATTTTTGGTAATCAGAAAAAGTCATTCACCCACTTTCTATGTAAAGACTCAAGTGTGAAAAATAGATGATATTTGCGTCTACTTTAACCAGATCACTTCTTATGTAAATATTATGATTACAAATAACTTTTTAAGGAAATATTATAATAAAACTTAATTGTTTCTGGTTGATGTGAGTTTGCTTCTGTATTTATAAAATAAAATTTGAATTATGGTTTTGTTTGGAATAATTACTTGCGAATAATAATTATGATTGGGATCCAAAATAATACCTAACCTAATCCTAATCACCGTAAAAACCTAATAACCGGTTTTTACTTTAAAGAGAAAAAACCGGTTATAACTAAAAAAAAAACAACAGCGCGCTCATCATTGTATATGCATCATATAAATAAAAATAAAATTGAAAAGAAGAAAAATTTCAAGCTGCTAGAGCTAAACCAGAAATACTGAATAAATAAAACGAAGAAAACGATTTTAATACTATTTTCCGAATGGGGCACCACAATTCTAAAAACCAAAATACATATGTATAAACAAGTCAATCACAATCGATCTTGTATGTTTGTTCATAGTTCAGAGAAATAAGGGAAAAATAGCCTGTTGGTGACACAACCCCCTCCAGGCCGAAACCAAATTTTTTGAGTAATATGGACATCTATAATAATAACCTATATATTTCCTGCAGCCGATTTTGATGATATACATAGTTATAAACAAATGAAGATCAAAAAACGCTAAATTTTTGGTTTTTTCGTCTATTACTAAGAAAATAGGCATTTTAAACAAATTTGAGAGTAAGAAACTTATAAACGGTATAAAAAACTTCAATATGGCGTTTGCTTAATATGTCTATCCTTATTGGTTGCTTAGAAAATTGCAAAATAAATCATAAATTTTGAGTTTTTATAAATATTTATAACTTATGTAAAAATTAACTTAGAACCTTCTTATTATACGGAATGCTGAGACTTATGGTGCTTAATTCATACCCTAAATTTCGAAGAAATTGGTCAAATAGTTTAAAAGTTATTTAATTTGTTTATCCCAAATTTATTTTTTTGCAACACTGTAAGTCAGAAAATGATGAAGCTACAGTAATACTTTGGATAGTTTATGGAAGAAGGAAATTTACAGTATTAATTTAATTAAAAAAAAAAATTACAAAAAATAATTATAAATATTGCAAAAACATGTGAATTATATAAATGGGGGGCTAACTTTGTCCCTAATTGTCCTAGGACAGTTGTTTTTCTTTCTAAATGTGTATAAAAATTCAGTCTTTCTAAATATGAAAAAATAATTTTTCTACAGGTAACGGTTAAAAAGTTATTCTAATTGTTTACAAGTAAGCAAAAAATCGACATGTTTTTTCAAAATAATTTTACATTGTTTAAAATTATTTTTGTCATTTATTTTTAATAATGGTAATAGTATAAATGTTCTTCTTTCAGAAACTGTCCGAAGTATGATTGTAGCCTCAAAACACTTGTAGTGTTGCAAAAAAAAATGAATTTGGGATACACAAATGAAATAACTTTTAAACTATTTGACCAATTGCTTTGAAATTTAAAATATAATTTAAGTACAAGAAGTATCAGCATTTCGTTTAATAAGAAGGTTCTAAGTTAATTTTTACATAAGTTATGAATATTTTTAAGAACTCAAAATTTATAATTTATTTTGCAATTTTCTAAGCAACCAATAAGGATGGACATATTCAGCGAACGCCGTATTGAAGTTTTTTATACGATTTATGAGTTTCTTACACTCAAATTTGTTTAAAGTGCTTAACTTTTTGGTAATAGACAAAAAAAGCGAAAATTTAGCGTTTTTTGATCTTCATTGGTTTATAACTATGTATATCATCAAAATCGGCTACAGGAAACATATAGGTTAATAATATCGCTCTTGCGCGTGCAAACGGAGTTAAGTCTGAAAATATACAAATGGTGATAACTTCATAAATGAACACGTTTTAGATCGAAATTTTATTGGGCAAAAGGATTTATCTCTGTTGTTTACGTTTACGAGCAAGACTTATTAGTGGTACCGATGATAACTCATTTTAAAATGTGTTCAAGGAATTTATGTCAAATAGACTCTGTTGACACTATAATGTCGGTCAGTGCCAATGGAGTTAAGTCTATTTGTATTACCATGCGCCAATTTTTCGGAGCTTGCCTAAATCTGCACTAAACACGATGCATCACGTGTTTTCGACTCGCAGCTGAATAACATTGAGTGGATTATTGGTATTTTGTTTTCATTTGTGTTCTTTACGGTAAGACGTGTACATATTGTGAGATTATTGCCTACTACTCGTATTAGAGCTCAAAGTAAATATTGACCAATCCATTACACCAGAAAGTGATACAGCTAGATTTTCTAATTTGGAAGGCGAAAAACGAGAAAACAGGAAAAAACAAGAAAATACCGATTCTCGTTTTGATATTTCTAAAGCTGATATTTCTGAAACTGGTTGTAGCAGAGGTCAGTTTTGTTACAATTTAGAAAATAGCAAATATTAATTATGTTTTTGCAGATGCACCTAGTGAAAGGATTACTGAGTTCTTTGGAAGCGATATCGACGACAGTGACAACTTCCTGAATCAGAAGACTCGAATAGTATTCCATTGGTTTCGTTTGAAAATACAATAGATCCAAATCAATTGAATAAAAATAAAAGAGGAATGAAATCGGTAAAACGTGATACTAGAGCAATGAGGAAAAAAATAAAAATGGACAGAAATGCAGGTAAAGAATACGTGACTCTAAAAAATAAGTTGATGAAAGGCAAAAAATGCAAGGTACTTGGAGATTGCCGAAAAGGATGCGGTAAAAAAGTTGATAACGAGGTACGTAAACAGTTATTTAGTGAACTTTGGAAGTTAAGAGATAATAAAAGGGTTGCTTACTGTTCAAGTCTTATTTTGAGACAGGAAAAAAAGAAAATGAAACTTAATTCATCAAAAACAAGAGCCTGTAGCTATCAGTATCACTTCAAGATCGCTGGTGAGCTCGTTGAAGTTTGTAAACAGTGCTTTAAAAAACATTTGATTTGTCGAATAAGTTTATAGAAAATGTTATTACAAAAACTAGCTTTTCCGATAAAAAAAAAAGAAGATAAAAGAGGAAACCTGCGAATAAAATAAGTTCAGACAGAATTGACATGATAAAGCAACATATAGGTCTTATACCTACATACAAAAGTCATTATTGTCGTGAAAAACTGGAGATAGACGTTTTTTACCTTCTTTTTATACATTGACCAGAATGTATGATGAATATAAAGCTTGGATCCTCAAAGTCCCTTAAGTAGAAAGATATATGAGACTATTTTTCATACAATGAACATTTCAATAAAAAAATATAGTAAAGATACATGCCAAACTTGTGACAAGTTACATAACACAATAGCGAATGAAAAGAAAGGAGAACAAAAGGAAAAAATAAGAAGAGAACTAAATTGGCATCAAGAAGAAGCAGAAGCTGCATATACAGCAAAAAGAAAAGATAAAATAATTTGTCAAGATGACAAGACCCAGAGAGTTTTTGCTTTTGATTTGCAGCAGTGTTTATCCACGTCCAGCCTAAATACTTCAATAGCTTTTTATAAAAGACAACTGTGGACGTACAACCTTACAATTCATGATTGTGGTAATAACAAAACTACTTGTTGTATGTGGTATGAAACCATTTCTGGTCGTGGGGTCAATCAAATAGCTTCTTGTTTGTATAAAGAGCTCTTAAAAATCCCACCACAAGTAAAAGAAATATCGTATTCGGACACTTGTGAAGGGCAGAATAAAAACTCGCATCTCATTGCAATGTTTATGGTCTTAATGGTTAATTCTGGTCTCAATACATTGGACCATAAATTTTTAATTCCAGGACACACAAGAATGGAGTGTGATAGCGACCATTCGATAATTGAAAAAAAATATATATGAAAGCCGAATTGAACATCCAAGAGACTGTTCGTCAACTTAGCCAAGTATCAACTTGTTCGACTGTGTGGTAAAAGATATCTCTTTAAGATTCAAGAAATGACTAGAAATTATTTTATTGATTTTGCAAGTTTACTAAAGAGTTCATTACAAGTAAGGAAGGTAGATAATGACGGTAACCGCTTTATTTGGAAAGATGTTAAATGAATTAGATATCAAAAAGAATCTGGACTGTTTTCATATAAAAATAGTTACAAAGAGGATGAACCATTTAAAACAATGAATTTTAAACGAGGTTTCTCATCTCCTCCATTAAATCTACCAAAATATAAATATCCAAATCCAATTTCTTCAGAAAAAAAAATAATCTAATGGATTTATTACCATACATAGATGACGTATTTCACTGCTTCTATAAAAACTTAGCTACACAGAGCGATGTTGCAGACTACTGTTCAGAAGAGGAAGAAGATATACTAGATGAAGATTAGTGCAGATAGGATTATGTACGCTAAAGTTTTGTGCATTTGGATATAACTATTTTTTTTTCTCATGTTATAATGATTTTCCAAATTACGGTTTAATATTTTCTTTTCGTTTGTAAAATTAAATAAAGTTTTTAATTCATCTTTAATTAGATTTAAGTTGTTTCATTTAAAATTTGCTTATAAATTCATAAAAATTTTTAAACGTTTATATCTCAAAATGGCAATTTTGGACTTATCTCCGTTTGCACGCGCAAGGGCGATATAGACGTCCATACTACTCAAAAAATTTGGTTTCGGCCTGGAGGGGGATGTGTCACGAGAAAAATCTTATTTCTCTGGACTATCAGCAGACCTGTTATTTTAATAGTAAACAAAAATAAAAGGGCACATATGATATTTACTGACATCAATTAACTAGATTGCGGTCCTCGATTAAATCTAAATAATTGATTATTAACTATTAATGGGTAAGGACTTTAATCTGTAAACCGGAAAAAGCTTTTTGAGTAAATATCCATTCCTAGGATTACAAATAAATATCTGTTCTAAAAATCCCACCAGATGATATTTTGGAAACAACTCGATGAAATAACCATGGCGTGGATATTCCTGGGTTAACTAATTTTTTGTGCGTTTTCACAATTCTAAAGATACAGAGATCGGCATAATACAGGCAACACATTTGCATTAGGAAAAAAAATCTAGCGTCAAAATGAATTTATTCAAAGAAAAAATGTATAAACATTTTTAATTTCTTTGCAACACGAAAATGCAGCAGCTGCATAGTACTCTGGTTAAATCAGAGAGTGCAGGAAGCGTCTATATCGGTTTCAGAGGTCTTTTCCCCCTCATCAGTAGTCCCATATCCTCTTCTCTCCGATTTCCTCCATGTATCATACTTTGGGCCTTTCCGAATTGCAAAGAAAAAAATGTCACGGATGAACTAGAGCCATCTACGGGAAAACAAAGTAAGTTATCAATCGAAGTAGCACAGAAAACGACAATAAATATAGTTCCCATACCACCAGATTGACAACAGGTGGAATACGTTCTTTGGTTACACCTCCTGAGATTTTCAAAATTTATAAATCATCCAGGATGCCGAGGAAATTAAGATGAGAGAATTTTAAATAATTCACAGATCATCTGCTCAGCGTGGTAAAAGTTCCAACAAGAAAGATTCCTTAATACTCCTACAAAAGAGTAAATGAATTAAAAATGTATAAACATTTTCAATTTCGTTGCAACACGAAAATACAGCAGCTGCATAATACTCTGGTTAAATCGGAGAGTGCAGGAAGAGTATATACCGGTTTCGGAGGTCTTTTCTCCCTCATCAGTAGTCCCATATCCTCTTTAACCAGAGTATTATGCAGCTGCTGCATTTTCGTGTTGCAAAGAAATTAAAAATGTTTATACATTTTTAATTCATTTACTCTTTTGTTATTATATAATAGTCACACATGACTATTAAGAGTTATTTTAATATTCCCAAATATTCAACCTACGTAACTCAACATCCATTAGGAAAGGCCCATGGAGGTACGGCAATTATTATAAGAAATAATATTAAGCATCATGAAATAAACAAAATTAGCAGAGTCAACATTCAAGCTACATCAGTGTCGGTAGAAGATTCACAAGGCTCGATTATTTTATCTGCTGTTTACTGTCCACCGAATAAAATAATTAAAGCTGATCATTTTACTGAATACTTTGAGATACTCAGACACCGTTTCATTGCTGCTGGAGATTACAATGCCAAACATCACAAATGGAGCTCCAGAATCATAACCTCACGAGGGCGAGAATTATTAAAAAGTATTAATGAGAATCATTTAACTTCTCTCTCTACTGGACAGCCTACTTATTGGCCCACTGATAGACAAAAAATTCCCGATCTTATTGATTTCGCTATATTAAAAGGAGTAACACACACCCATATCCAAATTTCCCCTTCTTTTGACCTATCATCGGATCATTCCCCTTTCTTCATAGACCTACTAAGCCAAATTCACAATTGTCCTAAATTTCTAACACTGTGTAATAAAAGAACAAACTGGGATAGGTATAGAGAAGAAATAAAATCATCCATTAACCTAAACTTGCCTCTTAAAAGTGACAGGGACATAGAAAATGCAGTCACTCACTTAACTACAGTTATTCAGCAAGCTGCTTGGTCGTCCACTCCAGAAATTACCTACACACACAACTCCGAGTCGTATCCTGCTCACATAAATACACTTATACTGGAAAAAAGAAAACTAAGAAAGAGGTGGCAGCTCACTAGACACCCAGAAGATAAAACAAATTTTAATAGTGCTTGCAGATTACTCAAAAGAAACTTGATCCAACATAAAGACAATGGAATCAACAATTATTTAAAGAACCTCTCACCTTCAGATGATACAAATTATTCTCTGTGGAAACTAACAAAAAAACTTAAAGACAACGAACAAATGAATATGCCAATCAGGAAACTAAATGGCATATGGGCTAAAACTGACAAAGATAAAGCTTATACTTTCGCAAATCATTTATGCGAGGTATTTCAACCGCATCAGAGGGAAGTCTCAGCTGAAGAAGAAGAAGATATTCATGAAGTCATAAACGCACCATATCAAATAGCTCCGCCTATTAAAATTTTCAAGAAATCTGAAGTAGAAGAAGTAATTGATAATCTGGAGAATAAGAAGTCACCTGGGTATGATATAATATCTAGTTTGGTCCTAAAAAATCTACCCAACGAAGGTGTAAGCTTAATTACTTATATATTTAATTCAATATTAAAAACAGGTTACTTTCCACTCCAATGGAAAGTAGCTCAAATTGTTCTAATCTCAAAACCTAATAAGGATCACGCGGAAGTATCTTCATATCGTCCAATAAGCTTGTTGCCTATTATATCTAAAGTGTTCGAGCGACTTTTCCTGAGAAGACTAGAGCCTACATTAAACAGCAACAATGTTTTACCTAATTATCAGTTTGGCTTTAGGAAACAACATGGTACTATCGAGCAAATTCATAGGGTAGTAAAAACTATCAGAAATTCGCTCGAACACAAAAATTACTGTACAGCTGCATTCCTAGATGTCTCACAGGCATTCGATAAAGTTTGGCATGTAGGTCTTATCTCCAAGATTAAATCCATATTTCCTTATCCCATAAGTTCACTATTAAGATCCTATCTGACAGATAGATTTTTTCAAGTCAAAAGAGGAGGGGAAATTACTAACCTGTTTCCAATATATTCTGGAGTTCCACAAGGAAGCATATTAGGACCAACACTTTACTTAATATACACATCGGATCTTCCAACCACCATTAATACAACAATTGCTACATATGCGGATGACACAGTTATAATGGCTTCAAATCCTATAGCAACAGAAGCATCCGAGGTATTGCAAAATCATCTGACTGAACTAGAGAGCTGGCTTAAATTGTGGCGAGTACAAGTCAACAGTTTAAAATCCACACAAATAACATTTACTTTAAAAATAGGTGTCGCGCCTCCGGTTTTTATAAATAACACTCCACTACCAGTCAATACCGCCGTAAAATACCTGGGAATTCATCTAGATAGTAAACTTAATTGGGGCACCCACATCTGGAAGAAACGTCTTCAACTCGGCCTAATCTACAGGAAAATGTATTGGTACATGAGTAGGAAATCAAATCTTAGCCTGGAGAACAAAATTATGATTTATAAATGTATTTTAAAACCGGTGTGGCTATATGCAGCACAAATATGGGGAACAGCTAGTAATACCAACATTCAAAAACTTCAACGGTTCCAATCAAAAGTGTTGCGCCAGATCTGCAATGCCCCTTGGTATGTTACGAACCAGAGATTGCACCACGATCTACAGCTACCAACAGTTAGCGAAGCAATATCTGCTGTAAATTCTAGATACAAGACAAGACTATCCTGCCATCCGAATCCACTCGCCACGGACCTGCTCAACATTTCTCATGAAAGACGATTAAAAAGACCTGACCCTTTGGACCTCTAGTACATCTGGACATCAGAGCAACAACAGAGTGCAGTGTCATAGTGCAGTGAAATAATCATGTTTTAGTTTTAGTGATTTTTAAACTTCTTTCGTATTTTTATTCATGTTCCTTAGACTTTTAATAATCATATTTTTATTGTCTGAACTATCCACTATACTAAATTTTATCTATGTATTATGTTCCAGGTAATTGTTATGTCTAATTTTAAAATTATAATGTTATATGTTTTACTGGGTGCTCGCCACTGGGCGGCTTCCATCTGTGTTATTTTTCAATAATATTATGTATTGCTTATTGTTTGTGATCAGACAGATTGCAATAAACGTTGGATGTTAAAAAAAAATTTAGTCTTTTGTAGGAGTATTAAGGAATCTTTCTCGTTGGAACTTTTATCACGCTGAGCAGATGGGTTGTGAATTATTTAAAATTCTCTCATCTTAATTTCCTCGGCATCCTGCATGATTTATAAATTTTGAAAATCTCAGGAGGTGTAACCAAAGAAAGTATTCCACCTGTTGTCAATCTGGTGGTGTAGGAACGATATTTATTGTCGTTTTCTGTGCTACTTCGATTGATAACTTACTTTATTCAAAGAAATTACAAATAATGGGATTCGAAAAACGGTTACTGTAAGTGTTCAAATTGATGCCCAACTTGATCAATGCATTTATTGCAACGTTTCGCAACGGATAGGCAGGTCCGGCGAAGTACATCAAGCTGTCCACGAAGATTTTCAAATTCTTCTTCAACTTCAGTTCCGAGGTCGGGAAGGGTGTGTAGTCCTCTTGCAAATACGCGGTTCTTGAGAAGGCACCACAGAAATAAATCACAGGGTGTCAGGTCACATGACTGTGTGGGCCACTCAACGATTCCTCGTCTGCCTATCCGTTCTCCAAGAGATCATTAAGGTACTCCCGCACACATGCCACTTAGCCCACGTACTATCATGACACCGACACAACTGTCTAAAGCACGAACATGCTTCGTTTTAATCTTTTTTCGACAGCTTTGCCAGACTTATGAGCGTAACCGAACTTATGATGATTTTTAAAAAGCGGTGCCTAACTTGTGCGACCTCCGCATGACGTAAAGTCTATAAAAGAAACATAATATGAGCCAAAAATAGGTAATAACCGTCTACAAACTAAACGGTAGCATATATTCCGATAATCTTGATCGACTATCAGGCATGAATCTTTATAATCTTACGATATATTTTATATCATCCTGGACAGGTCTAAGTTTGTCTCGGAGGAGGACTTTTTGCCCGTCCTGACTGATGTTGAAAACTTTCCAGACACGCCACTATGAGAAATGCACCGCATTATACATTCAGAATTAAAAGATCTCCTCAGGGGGAGAGGCAGAAGGACGGAGGATTATTTTTGCGCTGCGTCATTAGACTTGTTTTACAGTTTGTTCGGATTAGCCGTAAATTAAGGAAATGAAGTTTTGGTGTGAATTTATGAGCTCAGGAAGGATGGCGCGAGGAAGGAAAGGGTGTGGTGGGTTTTACTGTTTGTATAAATTGCGTAAATTACTAAATCATTGCTTGTACTGTAAATTCTAACTGTTTTAATCAATAAAATATTGGATCATCTGCGTCTAGCGTGAATTCGCCTTTTTTAAGTTATATTTCTTTAATCGTGATTGGGAAAATTGTTGAGAGTAAATTTTTATAAAAACTACAGTATGAACTACGCGCATACGACAGTATGAAGTTAATTGCCAAATCTTTCAAGTTACGTATGTATCAGTGCAAATAAAGTGTAAATGTAAAGACTGAAATAGTTTGGTACACACTTATGACAACAGGTAAATAGGGAGAAGTGTACTTTTGAAGTGTGTAAATTAAATACTTCCTAGCTGAGCGCTTTCGGCTTACAAAGCCATCTTCAGAGCTATGCTACAATAAAATGGTCTCTAATGAATAATTAATTATTGATTTTAGAATTCAAAGTTTAACTTACGTCAAAACGTTCAAAATACAACTATGAAGAGAGATGGATCCCATGTATGGTATAAAATACTTCTAGTTCTTATGCAGTTTTTTTATTTGATGTAAAAAGACCGCGTATAAAAAAACTGCGTAAGAACTAGAAGTATTTTATATCATACATGGGATCCATCTCTCTTCATAGTGGTATTTGAACCTTTTGACGTAAGTTAAACTGTAAATTCTAAAATCAATTATTCATTAGACACCTTTTTATTGTAGCATAGCTCTGAAGATGGCTTTGTAAGCCGAAAGCGCTCAGCTAGGAATTATTTATTTTACACACTTCAAAAATACACTTCTCCCTATTTACCTGTTTTCAAATAAAGTGTGAAAAAAATATTGGTGTTTTTTGTAAATATATTTTATTATGTTTGTGTTGGGATTTGTCTTCGTCGGGAATAGGGTAATAAATATTGATATATGATGAAAAGAGGATTAAAAAACAATCTTAGTATCATTTGTACAATCTGTCAAAATAATTAATTTTGGTGCCAGATGAATTAACTGTCATGCTAATTTAAAACATATTTTTATGAAATATAATTATATACCGGGTGTCCAATTATATTTTCTCCCATTTTAACTGCCTATAACTTCTAAACGGCTCAAGATCGAAATATGCGGTTTTCGCTAAAAGTTGATTGAACTTTTTATATCGCTTTCAAATACGTAAAACAAAATGGCGGATTTTTGAAAAAAACGTTGTTGACTTTTTTTAATGGAACACCCAGCATATTTTTTTGCAAATTGAAAGAAAGGTCATTCATCTATCCAGCGATATAAAGTTTTTCAAAATCGGTTGTCAAATCACTGAGTAATTAATTTTTAAAATGAGAGGTGCAACATGAATATCACATAACATAATATCAATTATATGATTTCCACATTGCATCTCTCATTTTAAAAATGAATTGCTCAGTCATTTGACAACCGATTTTAAAAATTTTTATATCGCTGAATAGGTAAATGAACGTTTTTTCAAGTTTTTAGGTAAATGACCATTTTTATATCGCTTTTAAATACAAAATGGCGGAATTAAAAAAAACGTTGTTGACTTTTTTTATTAAAACACCCAGTACATTTTTTTGTAACTTGAAAAAACGGTCATTTACCTATCCAGCGATATAAAATTTTTTAAAATCGGTTATCAAATGGCTGAGCAAATAATTTTTAAAATGAGAGATGCAATGTGTAAATCATATAACATAATATCATTTGCTTATAATGTTATTTAGGTATGTGATATCCACGTTGCACCTCTAATTTTAAAAATTAATTACTCAGTGATTTGACAACCGATTTTAAAAAAACTTTATATCGCTGGATAGGGGAATGACCTTTCTTTCAATTTACAAAAAAATATACCGGGTGTTCCATTAAAAAAATATCAACAACGTTTTCTTCAAAAATCCGCCATTTTTTTTCGTATTTGAAAGCGATATAAAAAACTCAATCAATTCAGACAAAACTTTTACTAAAATAAAACATTTCAACGAAAACCGCATATTTCTATCTTGAACCGTTTAGAAGTTATAGGCAGTTAAAATGGGGGAAAATATAAGTGGACACCCGGTATTACTACTAACCTTTTATTTATTTTATATTAGATCGAAATATTTCATAATTTATGTTAGAATACTGGATTATGATGAAATATTGCTAACATTTAGCAAAATTGTAAATTTTCTGTTGTCTTTAGCCATATTGTCTACGAAATTTAGATCGAAATGATGACAGCGGTTGTGCAAGTAGGACGAGGTTGTCCATTTTTGTTGTAGGTTTCTCTACATGTAAATATGTACGTTTTTGGGGATTATCATACAGTTTTAAAAAGGTGTGACCGACCGTTTGGGAAAACCTCATGTTGTAGCCTTACTTTTTTTTAATTTTTGGTATTGTTTTGAGTATATATTAAAATTAGTTTAATATTTCAATAAAAATACAATTAGACTGTTTAAAATATATTTATTTCGTTGAAATCATAATAATATAAGTATAACTTCTTACGTGAGTACAAACCGGTAGAGTATTAGATTGTGGAGGTAGTTTATTTTCTTACTGATTATATGGAATTGGATGTCCAGAGAAAAATGATTTTAAGCAATATAAAACTATCAACTGCACTAGAAGAGCAAACGTGGTACTACAACATAAAGAAGAGAGCGATTAGGTCACTGCAAATAGCCAAAATAGGTAGGTATCTTTGAGTAGGATAGCTTAAATTAGGGTGTAAAAAATTTTTTTTAAACTAAATTAATTGATACAAAAAGAATAATAAATATAATGTCTTTGATTAAAAAAATATTTTGCTGCTGTCAGAAAACAGAAAAAAATGCTAAATGCTTCAATCTGCTAAAAGTTTAAGCGAAAAACAACATTTATTTGTTAAATAAACATTTTTTCTATTTTCTGACAGCAGTAAAATGTATTTTAAATTAAATAAATTACATACATTTTTCTTTTTATATCAATTAATTTCCTTAAATTTTTTTTGGACACCGTGCATAAATAATTATGTTAATGTTTATATTACCGAATAGAGAATTAAATAACCTTTCAAATGAGCTATCACACGAAACCTATTCTTATTTAAAAAAAATCATTTACTACGTCATCACGCTCAGATGAATGACGTTACTAGTATGATGTGTATGCCAAAAAATCGTAATTTAAAAATAAAAATCGACCTGTTTCGGGATTTATGTCTAAAATCGCCCATTCTCGATAAATGAATGTATATTCCTAAACGTCCTCACTAAATATAGTATTTATAAATTTATGCCAACTGAGAAATAACAAGAATCTAAAACAGTTCCTCTAAAGCCTATACTAGAGTGGATACCAAAACAGAGGCGTTGGTGACACTACTGTAAAAGGCATAAGCAATGAAGCTAAAAAATTACTTGCTAGTCCCTTTATGTCATCAAGGGAAACCATAAATATGCCTTAAACTTTTAAGGGATTGGGGAATTTGGGAAAGAAATAAATAAAAAACCAATTACTTCTTATAAATCCGTTTAGAAAAGAATGCGTGCCCTTTAAAGTATTTTTCAAGACTACAAAAATATAGATGTAATTAATTTTGGGAATAGGATTGATAATTATTATTGTAGAATTTTGGTACCGAACACATTACATATTTATATAATTACATACAGAAACAAGTCAGATGACTACAACAATTAGATAAAGAGAAAATTGTATATAGTGATTAAACGTAAATTTATTCTTAACTGTTAAGGGGGTAGGTGCAAAATCTCGATTCAATGCTTTTTAAATGCGTTCATTTTTTTAATTCTGAGAAAACTAATAAGTATTTTTGAAAAATTATATTATTGCCGAGGGCCGAAAGTCCCTGAAAACTTCTATAATGTTTATTTTAATAAATTACAGGGGTGAAAAAAAAAAGGAAGTTTAGTGTGATTTTTAATTTCAAATATTTCATTAAACAGAAACTTTTTGTTTATTGTAATTCATTGTGCGTATTTCATTCTGCGTTTAAATTTTTCAAAAACATTTATTTCGAATCTCAGGATTAGAAAAAAAAATTGAATGCCTTTAAATAGCATTTGGCCAAGATTTTGCACCTACCCCTTAAACACTAAAATACAAAAAATCTAGTCTAGGGAAGAAGAACAATGTAGCCACGATAATTTAAAATGGAGAACTAGAAAGTCATAAAACTGAAATAAACGTTACCGAAAAGATTTGAAGTTAGAACTAAGAGTTATAGACAAGGCGAAAACGGCGGGTTCGTTGGGAAAAATATTCCCATGAGATTTTTTTGCATAATCACATTCGTGAGACATCCCAGAATAAGGTTCAAGAAGTCGCCCACGTGAAAAGTGGTCCAATTTTTTTTAACCATTTTTTTTAATCAAATTTTTTAGTTTTTTGGACCATTCTGGACAAAAAGGTCTCCTACAATTTTTCTGTAGTTGATCGTTTTCGAGTTATAAGCAATTTAAAATTGAAAAGAACGAAAAATTGCGATTTGAAAGCTTAATAACTCAGTTAAAAGGTATTATTATAAAAGTCAGAAAGTAACTAGATCAAAGTTTAATGTCTGCCCTACAAGATCCTGAAGAAATATTTGTCATTATTTTATTACTGACCTGTTATTTTTAAGTAATAATAATGAGCTCCATGCAAGTGTTTGGCGGCCGTAAATGCTGAGTGCGAGAGAGATGCCATTCCGGCAGTCCAGAAGGGAACTTGCAAAAATTTTTAAATATTAAAATGATATTAAAAAACATAAGGTAATATGATCTTAAAACGCTTGCATGCGAAAAAAACAAATATTTTTAACCCGTACGCTAACTACGACTAATTGAAAATGCTATAAAATTCAAATATCTTAGGAGGCTCTTGAACGTCCTTCTATTGGTTCGACGTCACCGGCCACGGTGAACCGGCGGAAACAACGCGATTAAGGTAGGTATCACGGGTATATTACATTTTAATCGTCTTTAATGAAAAATTCCTAGGTATTATTTATGTTCATCTTAAATATTGTAATAAGTAGTTCCCCAATCAGCTTAGTTTTAAACTGAAATTGATAAAGTTGAGTGCTACCTTGTAAAGAGTTTAAAACGCATAATATGACGGACGAGGGTTTTTCAAAAGGTCAATCTGACTAACTTACCTACCGTTGATGTCTTCATCGTGGCAAATTTTATAAAAAGTAGTAAAAGCTATTCTATTGGAGAAATGCGAGGTGTCAAGGCAAATAAGTAAGAGTTATTAATAAGCATGTTTAAACCGTTTATAACAATAGTTTGGTACCATTATATTATAGTACTTATACGGTTTACCCCGTGGGTTTGATCTACCTACCTCTAATCGAAGGATTTCGTATATCCTGGAAAAGATTACGGTGTAATTTGCATTATAATAAAGATTATATTTTATTGTAATGTTTATTAGTACCTACTGGAGCCTTTCATTATTGTGTTCAAAGCCTTCTGAGAAAAGATTATGGTGATTAGCAGCAACAAAATCCTTCTTTACAAAGTTAATAATACGCATAAATAAGAAGAATCATTATTGTAATTTTACAAGTTAATATCTTTATCATCTCAGCTTATACTTACACCGCATCCCTCGGTAGACCGCAAGCTATAGTAGAAACCCGACTGTAGACCGCATACTATAGTAGCACCCATACTTTTTAGTTACTCTTACTTTTATTACTAAAAGTTTTGTTTATTTTTAAGTTACTTGTTTCTTCTTTGTTCTTCAACACAAGAAACGAACAAAGAAAGAACTTTCATAAAAAAGAACTTTTTGATACATATGTCAACAAAGATAAAATGTTAATATTTTGCCTGTCACAGAAAAAATCATTTTTGCCACAGAGTAAAACAAGATATTTCAAATATATTATTTATCTATGGGCAAACTGCATTAAATGCAATGGCCCACCCCGAACGGACAAACGATGAGTGGCCTGTGACGTCAGACCACAGGTCTCGCTTTTGAAGTTGTTTAAAACGGAAATTTTAGGCGCGGAACTTTGATTAGATGTTGTACGTACACTATTCATTGTTAAGACGTAATATTTTGAATATAACATTTTAAAACATAAATTAACAATTTTATGCAAAAAAAATTTTTAGTGCAAGTTCCTTATTGTGCCTCTTACTCGCACTCACATTTACAGCCGCGTCAATACGATCTAACCGCTCATTAATATTAATTAAAGATAACAGCTTAGTAATAGATTAATGACACAAATCATAACTATGATTTTTGTATAAAAAGACACTGTACATATTTAATGTTTTTTAGAGAATTGAAATTGGACTATTTAAGCAGCCTCAGGAATATTTTAAATTTATAAACAATTTTTTGGCTTATAAACAAATAGAATATCTCGGGAAATATTAAATTAAATTAAATTATCAAAATTATGTAACATAGATGTTCAAAATGTTTATGGATGTTTAAGTTCACATATTTCATCTATGTTTCCTTGACGGATCGCTTTTAAAGGGTTTTTACCCACATATTTTTATAATATTCTATTTTGGTGGTTAGCATGTTAGATCACGTGAGTATAACCTACAACTTTTCTTAAAACCGTAGTCAAAATTTTAAAAACTTTTAATTATCTTATCAGGTTATATTCATTTTGGGTAAGCACTGATGAGGATTGGTCATCCAATCGAAAACTAGTTCTGATTTTTAAATTTTTAAATATATACCTTTTATAAAGGATTTTAGTCGTTTTTTTATTATATGGTATACAGCAAACTACAGGAAAACTTTTTCCTTGTGGACTTTTCAATACAATAGAATTCGCCGTAAAACGAAATCAAGAGACGTATTATATTTCGGTTTGTTCAGAGAGCGCCAAAAATACTGTTACTAGTTTCATTCTCGTTAGAAATCATGAGAGAGTGTACAAATATATGGTTATCTCTGAACAAACTGAAACAAATCGAGCCTCCTAGTATCGAATCATGACAAAATAAGTCGATATGGATGCTGTAGCGACATCTACCTAAAACAACTCAAAGTTTGATTTACGGAGAAATAAAATCTTTTAATGAGACCAAGCTTCTGGTTACGATTACTTACAAACCAAGCGAATGTTGAAATAAAGAAGACTCGGGGATGTCTATGATTTACACTTTACTTCCCCGTTTATTCAACGTGACAAATATTCAACGAAAACAGTTCTTTTATATTAGTTTTACTCCTAACTGAGTATGGAGACCATGTTTTCGTTGGAATTTTGCCACGTTGAATAGACAGGGAAGTGAGGTGCAAATTATAGACCACCCCGCGTCTTCTTTAATGCAACATTCGCTTGGTTTGGCAAGTAATAGAAACCACGAAGGCGTAACCAGAAGCTTGGTCTCATTAGAAGTTTTATTTCTCTGTAAATCAAACTTTGAAATGTTTTAGGTAGATGTCGCTACAGCATCCATATCGAGTTATTTTGTGATTCGCTACTAGGAGGCTCGGTTTGTTTCAGTTTGTTCAGAGATAACCATACAGTGATGAGCGCGCTAATAACCGACAAAATAACGCAAAAGATGGAAAACATAATACATTGCGAAACAAAAAGAGATACAGATAGTGTAGGTGGAAATCATCGTTATAAACGTATAAATTAACAACACATAGTTTCTAACCCTTTAGACGTATCAGAGGAGTATGACAACTGTCATTGTGACAGTAGAATTTTATAAAATACTCCTACCACAGACGTCTAAAAGTGGGAAACTATGTATTGTTAATTTATACGTTTATAACGATAATTTCCACCTCCACTAGTTTCATCTATTTTTCTTTCGCAATGTATTATGTTTTCCATATTTTGGGTTATTTTGCCGGTTATTAGCGCGCTCATCACTGTATACAGGGTGATTGATTAGTAGGGTAAAGCTCAATAGCTCCGCTATAGTAATAGATAGCAATAAAAGTTAATAACAAAAATTTTAGCCACCTTTGAGCTTCACATTACAAAATTAGTTAGAATATTACAGGGTTTTCGATAACACAGAGGCAGACCGAACTTATGTTTTTTTTAAATAGAACACCCTATATTTTATTTTATATTCGAAATCCTGTTAACTTCTCCATCATAAAAATATAAAGGTTTGTAATGTTATACAGGGTATTTACAAAGTTATAATAGTCATTCTTTCACGGTTTTTGCTCTAAATTTTAAAGAACCGCTTGGATTGACATGAAATTTGGCATACGCATAGCTTACATGTCAATGAAAAAAAGTGATATTGTGCCGATGTGTGCTTTTGCCCTGGGGGTGACTTTCACCCCCTCTTGGGGGGTGAAAAAATATATGTCCAAAACAAGTCCGGAAATGGGTAAACTGACTAATTTTAAGTAACATTTGTTCTATAGAGCTTTTTCGCCAAGTCAACACTTTTCGAGCTATTTGCGAGTGAATATGTTCATTTTTCAACAAAATAACCACATTTTTAGACGGTTTTTCGCAAATAACTCAAAAAGTAAATACTTTGTCGAAAAAAACGTTCTTAGTAAAAATATAGCCTATAAAAAAGTAAAAAATATGGTGTAAGCGTTAGGTCTCTGGATCCCGTAGAACCAGAGTTATAGCCAATGAAAAATAGATTCATATTCACCAAATTTCAAATAGAATATTTCGACGTGAAATATCCAAAAAATTAAGCACTTTTTGGGGAAAACATAACTTTTTTAAAGTGTTTAAAAAAATCTTTATTACTGTTTTTACAAAAAGTTTCTAGCATTAAATTTAAGCAAGTTACGCTCGAAATAAAGTTGGTCCCTTTTGTTTTTGCAAAAAAAAATCGGGAAGAACACCCCCTAATTAGCAACTTAAATGAAATTAATCGTTGCCGATCCACAAATTATTTGACTTATATTGTGTTTATATGATCTGTAAGTTTCATCGATTCGAAGTGCTTATTTTTGAAAAAATTTGGTTTCAAAGTAAAATTTTTAAAAATTTAAATTTTGAAAAATATGCTTTTTTTCAAAATAATTTAAAAATTGTTAGAGATACCAAAAATCTCGAAAAACAAAAAAAGTTAGATTTGCTTTTCTGAATATCACGTATTTTTTTGTTTTTCTGTTAGACAAAAATTGATCAAGATTTAGTGTTTCAAAATTTGCATACATTCGTGATCAGTGACTCGTTCAACCCCTTTTAACTACAGCTCTTTCAATAATAAGGACTTTGAACCGATGAAACTTACAGATCATATAAACAATATACACGAGTTAAGAAATTTGTGAAGTCGTTACGATTAAGTTCATTTAAGATACTAATTAGGGGGTGATTTTCTCGATTTTTTTACCAAAACCAAAAGGGACTAACTTTATTTTGAGCGTAACTTGTTTAATTTTGATGCTAGAAATTTTTTTTTTTGAACAAAAATGAAGCTTTTTTTAAACACTTTAAACAAGTTGAAATGATTTTTCCCCGAAATGTGCTTCATTTTTGGTTATTTCAGGTTAAAATATTCCATTTGGAATTTGACGAATATGAACCTATTTTTCATTAGCTATAACTCTGCTTCTGCTAGATACAAAGACGTGATATATACAACATTTTTTAAATTTTTTATAGGCTATATTTTTGCTAAGAATGCTTTTTCGACAAAATACTTACTATTTAAGTTATTTGCGAAAAACCGTCTAAAAGCGTGGTTATTTTGTTGAAAAAATGAACATATTCACTGCCAAATAACTCGAAAAGTATTGACTTAGTGAAAAAACTCTATAGAACAAAAGTTACTTAAAATTAGCCAATTTACCCATTTCCTGACTTTCTTTGGACGAATATTTTTTAACCCCCAAGAGGGGGTGGAAACCACCCCCAGGGCAAAAGCACATATCGGCACAATATCACTTTTTTTCTTTGACTTGTTAGCTGTGTGTACGCCAAATTTCATGTCAATCCAAGCGGTTCTTTAAAATTTAGAGGTTTTGCGATATTTTACCGTTAAAGAATGGACTATAACCAATTTTGTATGAAAATCGTAACAAGTTCAACTCCCTGTAAAAATAAAAATAAGCACAACAGCAATGGTTTCTTAATGCCATATTTTTTAATTTATTGTCAAAATTTTGAAGAAATATGGATATTGCTAATTTTCTTTATATCAAATTCAGGGTCAAAATGCAAGTACATTATTTTCTCAGTAATGTTAAATAGAACACCCTGTATTATATATCATTATTGAAAAGTAACATTAACGTACTTTAATTTTTATATAACATTCCCTATGCCCAAATTGATTAGTTTTCGAGATATTTTCATTTTTCAGAGCTAATTATTTTAAGTGTTTAAATTTATCTAAATTTTAAGTAAGCCATGACTGAATTGACAATTGAAAATTACCGATTATAAATCCGGTAATTAATGTAACACTGTAGCAAATAAAAAAATAAAAATAATTTATTAATACATTCTACAAACAAAAACACCACCACTACATGCAACATTTTTGAAACAATTAAAAACTATTTTTTATGTAAATGCAACAAATAAACAAAGAAAATTAGTAATAAATTTTACAAAAAAACACACAAACACAAAATACATTATTTTGTGAAGACAATTAAACACTACTTTTGTATGTAAATGTAACAATGTAACAAATAAAGAACGAAACATAATTTATCAGTAAGACATTTTGCAAAAAAATATGTTTGAAAAAATTAGAAGCTACTTTTAATAAAATATTTTTAATATTTAATTACATAAGGTGTTCAAAATTATCTCCATTTATAACACATTTATGTACGCCTAAAAACGATCATTGGATGAGCTACTTACTCTACGGAACATTTATAAATTAACAAATCGAAATACACTTTGTATTCTATTTTTCATCTCATCCCTTGTTGTTGGAGGTATTTTATAAACTTCATTATTAACGTAACCACAAAAAAATCAGTCCAGTTTATTAAATTCTGGTGATTTAGGTGGCCACGCTACTGGTCCATTGACAAATGAAAATATCTCGAAAGCTAATAAATTTAGACATAGTGAATGTTATCTAAAAAATAAAGTACGGTAATGGTACTTTTCAATAGTGATATAAAATACAGGGTGTTCCATTTAAAACTACTAAGAAAATAATGTACTTGCGTTTTGACTCACCCTGTATTTGATATAAAGAAAATTAGCAATATCGACCATTCTTGAAAATTTTGACATTACGTTAAAAAATATGGCATTGTTTTTTTGCTTATTTTTATTTATACAGGGAGTTGAACTTGTTACGATTTTCATATAAAATTGGTTATAACTTTGTAAATACCCTGTATAACATAACAAACCTTTATATTTTTGTGATGTAGAAGTTAACAGGATTTCGAATTTAAAATAAAATATAGGGTGTTCCGTTTAAAAAAACATAAGTTAGGTCTGCCACTGTGTTATCGAACACCCTGTAACATTCTAACTAATTTTGTAATGTGAAGCTCAAAGGTGGCTAAAATTTTAGGGGAGTGCATTTAGATTTCCACTTCGGAAAAAATCAAACCAGATAAAACTTTTTGTAATTTCATTAAAAATGTTTAATAAACAACATATCAAAAAGTTCTACTCGAGAAGTGGGTGCTTCATTTTTTATTAAACAAATGAACAGCGAAGTTAGATGTTTTTTTAAATAACTCCTAAAATATAATTTTTAGAAAAAAACTGACTTGACCATTGAAAAATTCAGAAAATTTTAGAAAAAAAACCTTATATAAAGATTTTTCTAAAATCAAATCTCTAGCTTCTGTAATTTTTTATTTATAACGCTAAAGTCACCCTTCTCACAAACATTGGCGCACTGTAAACTAGCGTACGGCGAAGTGCACGCTTGAGTTTTTTTAATGTAATTCTTTAACTAATGGACCAAAAGAAATTTTACAAATTGGACATAAAAGAAGATGAAATAAGCTATCTTATGGTTGTAATAGAAAGAAATAAAATGTATGGACATAAGCACGGTGTGGGCGGAAAGTGAGCCTTACATGAATTTTGTTTAAAAATGATTTAAAAATGTGTAACTAATACAATTTTACCTATAAAACTCTCAAATTTGCACAACTTACCTCTCAGTCATCTTACTAAACGATGTTTCATTCAAAAAAAAAATCTCAAAAGTTTAATTCAAATAATACGATGTCTCAAAAAATGTAATTTTTGAAAACTTCGTAGTTTTATAGAATTCCCACCATTTTAAGACGGTATTACTCAAATTTGAATAAATCTAATACAATTTTTTTGATATTTTTTAAAGCTTAGATTGTAATCTTTAAAAAACATTGATTTATTTTAGTTTAAAAATGAAATAAACAATTTCTTTTTGAGAAAACTAAGAAAGATAACAAAAATGTAATACAAAAACCGAAAATTACCAGCTGAAAAAATGTATATATAGAGTGATCAAAACTTTTTTCTGTAAAACTTACCTAAAATACATTTAATAATAATCTTCAACAATAATAAATGTTCAACAAAAAAATTTTTTTAGCTCTTATACAGTATGTCTGCGAAATAAGGAACCTATTGATAACTTTTTTAATATCAGTTTTAGGAAAAAAAGTTATTCTTTATAAAATAATCTGCATCGTATATAACATAAGATGCAACCATCAAATATCAAATTTTGTTAATTTTGTACGAGGTGTGTCAAAAAATATGAATTTCACTCATGAGTAAAGTACCTTTATATTTCACAATATCGAAAATTTTTATAAAGAAAAGTTGTTTAGAATTTAAAACTATGTTCCAATATGTAATTATATCCTAATCGAAAATTTGTTTTTTTTAAATATTGTTTCAAATTAATTATACCCAACATCATTAAATTTTCACTTATTATTTATGATAACTGTTCTATTATTAATTTTATGAAGAAAGTTATTCGTCATAAATAGCTGTGCATGGTCTAACACTTAATATGCAAATATAAAATATTATATTTTATCAATATTATTCTCATTGTTTCGGACAAGACTTTTTGAATTGTCCCGTTTTAAATGAACAAGAAATTGTAGATAGCGAAGATGTCAGCGTAGTTGGAGGTGATAATGAAGAGATAGATTTTGAATAAGTTGTTCTTTCTTTCTAATACATTTTAATCTTTAATATTATTGTGAAAATTATTTGTTAAATCTTTTTTTAAGAAATTTTTAAAAAAATCTTTTTTTTAAGAATGAAATTCCATATTTGTTTGATTGGATTCTACTTGTTTTTCATTTAAATATCCGCCATTTTGGATCCGCCATTTTGAAATTTAAATTTTTAATCTTTAATTCAGATTCAACAACCTGTTAAAAATAAAGACAATAAATGTTTTATAAAAATGTTCTTTTTTATGTTCTTTTTAGAAAATCCGCATATTGGATCCGCCATTTTATAGTTTATAATGTTAACATTTAAGTTAGGTTTATCAAAGCTCTCAAAAATAAATATATGTAGAAATAAATACATTTTGTAAAGAAATTATGATTTTACAACTATTTTTTAAGTTATTCGCCATTTTGGATCTGCCATTTTATAATTTAAATTATAAAAATTTGATTCAGGTTCAGCAACCTCTCAAAAATAACCACATATATGTAAACAAACACGTTTTATAAAAAAATTCGGATTTTAAAACTACTTTTTAAGGATTTTTAGGAAAAAATCCGCCATTTTGAATCCGCCATTTTGAATTTGCAAATTGTAATGTCAGATTCGGGTTCAGCATAATCAAAACTAAAATAAAAATATTTTTTATCAAAATAAAATGTTGAATTCACCCATATTCTTAACATTATTTATACAAAACAATTGTTATTGTTTAAACAATTAATAAACAATTAGCGGCGAAATTTGTGAGTAGAACTTTTTACTTTAACATATTTATAAACTAACAAAAAAAGTTTTAGAAAAATATAACCTTGTTTGATTTTTTCCGAAACATTGAATCTTTTCGTTCTAATTGCACTCCCCTATTATATTATTAACTTTTATTGCTATCTATTACTATAGCGGAGCTATTGAGCTTTACCCTACTAATCAATCACCCTGTATAGTATATACACTCTCTGATAATTTCTAATGAAAATGAAACTAGTAAGATTGTTTATGGCGGTCCATGATCAAACTGAAATATAATAAGCCTCTTGTTGACGGCGAATTCTATTAAAATATATTTTAATATTTACTAAAAATGCTTTATTTACTTTTATATCCTGTAGGTAGATCAATACGATGTCTTTATAGGCTATTGATTATGTACTGTAGAAAGGAACTACAACGTTAACGGGGTTTTATTATTTCATAGGGTCAATGGATCTCTATATATGAAAAAACAGCGGAGTGCTACCATTTACAGGGGTCCGTTTTTGAGAAATGGGTGAATTAGTCCCTGGGCACATGTTACATTAGGGTGAGTTCTAGGCACTCTTGGTACAAACACGTCTACATAAAAATTGTTCCTGGTTAAATTTCCTATCTAAATATCACTTTTTTAAGTCAAAGATACTTTTTTTGACAAAAATATATTCAAAAGAAAAAGCACAAAGAAACCCATAAGAAAGAAATTTTGTTTTTTGTCCTTTAACTTCTGTCCACGGGGATATAGGTATATATATTGCTTCACAGAAAAAAAACTAACATCTTTTCTCTTTAAAATGCTGCTTGGCAGAGGTCATTGCGATTTACAGTTTTCGAAATATGATTTTTCAAAATTTGCCACTCACAGCAATTTTGGGCAATTTTCCTTGTTATTTTCGCACATATTGTTCTGTAACTTTTTTCTACGTAACTTTAGATATATGCAATGGTACATGTAATTTGAAGAGAAATGAATTACCTTTAAAATGGTCTACTGCATAACGTTGTGCGACTTTTTTAAGAGGTTATGGTTTTTCAAGATTTTATACCTTTAACAATTTTTCATATTTCTTACGATTATTTTTTAATATCTCATTATAACTTTTATTCTTCTACATTTATGTATATATTATATAATAAAAAAGAAAGCTTATTTTATTTACTTTAAAACGGTGTAAATATTATAAAAAATTCTAGGATTATTTTTGAATAAAATGCGCTTTATAAGATATGCTTTTTCAAAATGTAGTAAGTACTTGAAACGATTTTTGATTTGAGGATTATTTTTTTTAAATTTCTTATTATAACTTTTTTATGTGATTGTGTGTTACGATTGAATTTTATTTTTATAGGTAATACTTTGGATCCACTTGACTGGGGCTGGCAAACTTCAAAATATAGATTAGGTACATAATTCCAATATTTACTGTCAAAGCTCCTGCACCACAAGCTTTGCTTGAAAAAATAGCATGTAAATGTACCAAAGGATGTACAAAAAACTGCGGTTGTAGGAAGATAGGAATTAGTTGTTCAATATTCTGCAAAGGGTGCATCGGTATTAATTGTGAGAACTCTAAGGTAACTGAGGTGTCAGAGGAAGATATTGAAGCTAATACTAACGAAGAGATGGACTATGATTTTGAAAAATTTTTAAATGTCAACGTTTAAATAATTTTAACTAAAGTGATGTTTTCTAAGACTAGTGTTTATGTAATTTTTGTAAAAGAAATAATTTTAAATAATACAGGTAAAAAAATATCAAAGAATCACTCGGTTTCCATTATTTAAATATAGATGAGACACCATTTTAAAGAACAGAAAGTAAGCTCTCTTTATTAAGCAATATATAGTATATTCATGTACAAAAAATAAAAGTTATAATGAGAAATTTAAAAAATAATCCTAAAATCAAAAATCGTTGCAGGTACCTACTTACTACATTTTGCAAAAGCATGTCTTATTCAAAAATAATCCTACAATTTTTTATAATGCACCATTTTAAAGTAAACAAAATAAGATTTCTTTTTTATTATAAAATATAATATATACATAATTGTAGAAGAAAAACAGTTATAATGAGAAATTTAAAACATAATCGTAATAAATATAAAAAATCGTTAAAAGTATAAAATCTTGAAAAACCATAACCTCTTAAAAATGTCGCACAACGTTATGCAGTAGACCATTTTAAAGGCAATTGATTTCTCTTCCTATTACATGTACCATTGCATATACCTAAAGTTACGTAGAAAAAAGTTACAGAACAATATTTGTGAAATAACAAGGAAAATTACCCAAAATTGCTGTGAGTGGCAAACTTTGAAAAATCATATTTCTAAAACTGTAAATCCTAATGGCCTCTACCGAACAGCATTTTAAAGAGGAAAGATGTAAGTTTTTTTTTCTGTGAAGCAATGTCTATACCTATATCCCCGTGGACAGAAGTTATGGCACAAAAAACAAAATTTCTTTCTTTTGGGTTTCTTTGTGCTTTTTCTTTTGAATATATTTTTGTAAAAAAAAGTATCTTTGAATTTAAAAAGAGATATTTAGATAGGAAATTTAACCAGGAACAATTTTTAAGTAGACGTGTTTGTACCAAAAGTGCATAGAACTCACCCTAATGTAACCTGTGCCCAGGGACTAATTCAACCATTTCTCAAAAACGCACCCCTGTAAATGGTAGCACTCCACGGTTTTTCCATATATAGATGTCCATTGACGATATGAAATAATAAAAACCCGTTAACGTTGTAGTTCCTTTTAGCTATCTTTTTTTGAATATAATCAATAGCCTATTATTCATATTACGAGCATTTATAGTTTTAATAAATTCAGAATAAATAGTACTCGTCCTAGGTTAGTTTTTTACGGAACATTTTTTAGTACATTTTTATATTTTATGAGATAAAATAAAAATATGAAGCTCTCGGCATAAAATTTTTAATTTGGCTATTTTGTTCGGATATAGAATATTTAACAATGGCAACAATAATCAATTTCTACTGCATTCTGTATTTGTATTCATTAATTTTTGATTATTTGATAAATTTAATATGCTATTTTTTGTTTTGAATTATGTTATTGATTTTGTTTTATTTATGTAGTAAATAGGGGTTCATTATTATAAAGTATCCTATTGATAAATAAAATGCTAATAAATACTATTATTTAACAAAATAGCGACTAAAAATAAGAGGAAGTAATACTTATTTCAACCAGATTTTACCATCCAGCTTTTGACCATTGGCATAAAGTTAATGCCCATACAGGGTGGGTCATTAGTATGACAAAGTCCAATTACTCGTTTGTCTTAATAGATACGAAAAAAAGTTATTTAGATAAAAGTTGGGGCACTGATAGGACCATAATTTAAAAATATTTTCAAATATACAGTTTTTGAGATTCTCTCAATGTTTCCTTTCTTAAAATATATGGTTTTGTAATATTATACGAAATACGAGGTACTTTAAAAGATAATTACGTTTTTTTGTTAATTTCGTAGCAATATTTACACTCTGTAGAATTGTAGTGATTTGACATCAAATTTTTATTTTATGTTCAAACGATTTTTAATATTGTTTACTATTGTTAAACAGTTGATTGATAAATACTTTTCAGTCAACGGTTAAACATTAACACTATAGCCAAATGTTAAATTTTAGTATACAGGGTTGGTCGAAACTCGGAATTAGTTTTTTCTTAGTTTCTTAAATGGAACTGTATTTTACTGTAATTGAACCTGTATTTTAGCATTGTAATGAAATGATATTTTATGGTACTTTTTTATTTCTTAAGCATTCCCTATACCTAAGTGCTTTAATTTGTAAGTTATTCGTGATTCTTTAAGCCAAACATTAATTGCAAGAAAAATTACGTGAAATTTTATTAGGTGGCCGTGTAAATATTCAACCAAAAATAATTTTTCGAAAAAAAAATACATCGTAATCTAGCCTAATCCTTAATTTATCAATATTGGATGAGATATCCAAATAAATTCGTAGTTAAGATTATTGGTGCGCAAAATATTAATAAAAACATACAATATTCTACCTAGTCGGCTATGACACTAAATTTCCTTAAAAATTTGATATTATACTATTTTTATAGTTCCAGTTGCTTTGTTACCATTACTAATATGAATTTTTCTAATGAGGAACTGATAAGATTTTTGTGCTAATGGGGTATAACAAAAATGTGCTATTAGCAATAAAAAATTTTCATCAGAAATTTCCTGATAGACGACAACTAAGAAGAGAAACGTTTAAAAATATACTAGAACGATTTTAACGGACTGGACACTTAGATATGATAAATCTGATCGAACCAAAACTATTGTAAGTGAAGAAAACAGGAAGTAAATGTAATCCTTAGTGTCACTGAGGATCTGCATATTAGTACAACCGTTCTTACAATCTAAGTATCTAGTCTGTTGAAACCGTTTTAGTATACTTTCAAAAGTTTCTCTTTTTGGTTGTTGTCTATCAGGGAATTGCTGATGATAAATTTTTATTGCAAGTAGCTCAATTTTGTTATACTCTCCTAGCACAAAGCCATTTTAATCAGTTCCTCATTAGAAAAATTAATATTAGTGATGGTAACAAATTAACTGGAACTATATAAATAGTATAATGTCAAATGTTCAAGCAAATTTTGTGTCATAGCCAACTAGGGAAAATTTTGTATGTTTGATTAATTTTTTAAGCACCAACAACCTTAACTACGAATGTATTTGGATATCTCATCCAATATAAATAAATTAAGGATCAGGCTAGATTATTATTTTTTTTTTCGAAAAATTATTTTTGATTGGATATATTCACGGCCACCTAATAAAATTTCACGTAATTATTGTTGCAATTAATGTTTGGCTTAAAGATTCACGAATAACTTACAAATTAAAGCACTTAGGTATAGGGAATGCTTAAGAATTAAAAAAGTACCATAAAATATCATTTCATTACACTACTAAAATACAGGGCGTTCCAATTAAGAAAACTAAGAAAATACTCATTCCGAGTTTTAACCCACCCTGTATACTAAAATTAAATATTTCGCTATACTGTTAATGATTAACAGTAGTAGACGATATTAAAAATCGTTTGAATATTAATAGCGAATTTAATGTCAAATCACTACAATTCTACAGGGTGTAGACATTGCTACGAAATTAACAAAAAACGTAATTAACTTTTAAACTACCTCGTATAATATTACAAAACCATATATTTTAAGAAACGAAACAGTGAGGAGAATCCAAAAGTGTAAAAATATACAGGGTGTTCCATTTAAAAAAACATAATTTTGTATCACCCTGTCAATACATACGCCCCTGTATATTTGAAAACTTGAATATTTTTAAATTATGATACTATATGTATGTGCCCAACTTTTACCTAAGTAACTTTTTTTGGTATCTCCTACGACAAACGAGTAATTGGACTTTGTCACACTAATGTCCCACCCTGTATGTTTCTTTTTTTTTTGTTATGAATATTCGATAAAAACGATTGCTTGAATCTTATATTCTAATTTAATTCTTATATACATTAAGAAGTTATATCAAATATTTTCGTCTTGTAAGAGTTAGTAGTGGTAGAAGCAGGTATCATTGTGGAATGAGATTGGGAAACCACAGACAATTATAATTCTCCCCTATCCTTGAAGACCATTCTTTGTATATTTATAATGAGGCAAGTGCACGAGAAATCATTAGAATACAACAAACTGGCATATTTTTGTTTCGTGGACCATAAGAAGGCATTTGACAGGGTAAATTAAGGGACGTTAAATACTTATTGTACGCATGAGAGAAACTATCAAAAATACCTACCAGCACAACAAAATAAAAGTAAAAGTAAAAGAAGAACTAACTGACCCAATTGAAGCTAGCAATTATGTCAGACAGGGGGATTCCCTAGACTCGCTTTTGTTCAACCTTATTATGAATGAAATAATAAAAAAGTAACCAAAAAAAGGATACCAATTGGGAGAAACCAAAAACGAAATAAATAAAAAAAAAATAATGAAAAAATCCTTTATAAAAAGTACATTTATTTAAAAAACCCTCAAAGGGTCACATCTATCACAGAACTTTTCGATCTAAGTAGATCATCATCAGTGCTATTACAGACAGATCAGATGCTGAGCCACCAAAAATACATGGGTAAAAATCCATTAAATTATATCAAAATGTGTTACAATGATATTATTATTAAAAATCCAAGTGATGGATAAAAATTCGTAAGGATATGGCATTTAGCATCCTATAATCCCCCACAAGGCACGTGGGTTGCTTAATTGACAATAGATCTTCACATTAAAGACGGTGAGTGGCAACTCAAGATCAACAGTTGTTGCTTGTGGTAGCAACAGTTGAAGTAGTAATAGTTGTTACTCACCATCCTTAATGTGAACACATATTGTCAATTAAGCAACCCACTTGCCTTATGGAGGGTAGTAGGATGTCAAAGGCCATATCTTTACGGATTTTTATCCATCACTTGGATTTTTTAATAATAATGTCATTGTAACATATTTTCCATTGAAATATCATTTCGATCATTTAATCGAAAGTTGGAAAACTACAGGCCCATCAGTCTACTTTCACACCTGTTTAAAATACTCACCAAAGTCATCACTACCCGACTAACAAGGAAATTAGATGAATACCAACCATATGAACAGGCAGGTTTTAGAAAAGGCTATTCAACTTCCGATCACCTGTTAACCACAAAAATATTAATAGAAAAATGTAACGAATACAAGTTTACACTTTTTATAGCATTTGCAGACTACGAAAAAGCTTTCGACACTGTAGAATACACGGTCGTAATAAACGCAATGCAAAATTGTAGAATAAACAGCAGATATATTAAACTTAATAAAAGAAACTATGAACCAAGCTACAGCTACATACTACCTAAATGAAAATGAATACATGAAACCTGTACCATTAAACAGGGGAGTCAAACAGGGAGACATTCTATCACCCAAACTGTTCACCTTAGTTTTGGAGGACGTGTTTAAAAATCTAAATTGGAAATATAAGGGAATAAACATCAATGGCCGCTACCTCAGTAATCTACGATTTGCGGATGACATAATCCTGATAGCTACTTACCTACAAGAACTGCAAACCATGCTTTCAGAACTACACACAGAATTTTCTGAAATAGGACTGAAAATGAATTTAAACAAAACAAAAGTCATGCACTCCGAAGAAGCGGTGACAATAATAAACGACAAAGTTATAGAAAAAGTTGAAGAATATATATACTTAGGACAAAAAATAATAGTAAATAGACAAATTCAAATGGAAGAAATAAAAAGACAAAGAAAGTTAGCATGGGCAGCATTCGGCAAACTGAACTATACATATAGTCAAAAACCAGCAAATTCAACTACATCTTAGATCTAAAGTTTTTGATGCATGCATTATTCCGATATAACATATTATGGGGCACAAACATGGACAATCACAAAAAAGAATATGAACATACTCAGAGTCACTCAACACGCGATGGAAAGAGCTATGCTTGGCATATCACTTAAGGACAGGAAAACAAACAGACAGTGATACAAAAATCATTAAAATTGAAATGGGAATACGCTGGACATGTAGCTAGGGGCGATCTAAACAAATGGCACAGAACAATTCTAACCTGGAGTCCATACCAACACAATAGACCCAGAGGCAGACCTTCTATGAGATGGACAGATGATCTGAAAGGAACTGCCGGGAAAAATTGGCTACAAGTAGCGTACAACAAAAAACAATGGAAAGGACGACTTGAAGAGGCTTATGTTCAGATGTGGACATGAATGGCTAGACGAAGAAGAAGAAGAAGAACACATTTTGTTATCAATTAAATGGTTTTTACCCATGTATTTTTTTCTGACTCAGCATGTGATTTGCCTGTAAAAGCACTGATGATGATCTGTTTAGATCAAAAATGTTCCGTCATAGATGGTTTTTTACCGGTTTTTTTAAATAAATATACATGATTATATTAGGATTTCTTCATTAGATATTTTTGTGATTAATTGTATACAGCCAGGTACAGGAACTCTTTCCTTGTGGATTTTGTAAATAAATTATTTTTTATAAATAATTGCATTTAGTCTCTTTAATTTTTAAATATCCACATTTTTTATTGACAAATAATTAGTTAATAAACCTTACTAATTATAGAATTTCTCGATCCAAGAGTCATTCTCATTAATTGTCATTAGCTCTTCTTTCATATCTTCTAATTTTGCGGAAACTGGAAAACCTTAACGAACGTTAATCCAGAGTCGGAGAAATTGTTGACACTCGTCTAGTTAAATGGGAAAATTTCATTTGCAAATTCTGTTCGCTTCTCAGATCAAAGTAGAAGAAAATTTGAAACGTTTCCAGACACAAATAGAACTGTTGGATGTAACGTTTAGAAGACGATTTGATGTAGAAAGTTAGTGAAGTTCATTTTGAGTTAATGAACTTTGAAGTGTACAAATAAATAAATAATGGTAAGTTATTATATAAGATGGAAAAGCCAAATACGCTAAGTTCAGAAACTTTCTAAAGCATAAAAGATTAGACATTTATAAAATCCGATACTGCAATAATTTTAATTAAAGAATGAAAATTGTTGAACAGTATTCTGCATGTATGTATTTTCATTTTATACAAAGAACATACACATATACTAAATTTACAATCAAGATGCAGTAGAAATAAACAAACCAAGGCACGTTAAATGCTACTAGTGCTACGAATCATAATTTACAATGTAATCATAATTTACAATGATTTACAATTGTTAATCCCAAATCATGATTTTCAAAGTTTATAAATTGTTAACTATGATTCAGGAGTGCTCCTAGTAGCATTTACCGTGTCTTGGTTTGCTTATTTCTACTGTATCTTGATTGTAAATTTAGTCTAGTTTCAAAATTACTCAAAATTTTCGCTTTTATACTGTCTTCAGAAATTACGGTTATACACTCACCGGCACGAAAAAGGGTTTTCTTAACATTATGTTCTTTTATTCATTCGCTTATGTTGGATAATAAAAAAGTTAAGGATTTTAACAACTAGCAATGTTCTTTACCAATACAGGGTGTCTCTAAATAAGTGCGACAAACTTTAAGGGGTAATTCTACGTGAAAAAATAATGACACGAAAATAATGAGATACGGGATGTTGTATTACAAACTGACGATTTATTTATTGCTCTAAAACCGGTTGAGATATGCAAATGAATTTTGGTAGGTTTTAAGAGGTAGTTATTCCGCATTTTTTGACATACAATTAAGAATTTATATTCGTCATTGGCGTGCATACGGGTCATATTACCCGGTCACATTACCCGCATGCACGCCAATGGTAAATTTAAAATTTTTAATTGTATGTCAAAAAATGCGCAATAAGTACCTCTTAAAACCTACCAAATTTCATTTGCATATCTTCACCGGTTTTAGAGCAATAAATAAATCGTTAGTTTGTAAGAAAAAATTCAACATCCCGTATCTCGGAAACGAAGCATTTGCGGACATAGGTTTATCAAGCAAACGGCCATTATTTTTTCATGCAGAATTACTCCTTAAAGATTGTCGCTCTTATTTAGAAACATCATGTATTGATAAAGAACATGACAAGTTGTTAAAGTTCCTAACTTTTTTTTATCCAACAAAAGCGAATAAATAAAAAAACAGAATGTTAATAAAACCTATAGTTGGGTTTTAATTTCAATATTTTATAAAAGCTAAAATATTCCACAAGGTGTTGTGAAAATTGAGAAAAAAACCAGTTTGATTGGTACACCCGGTATACAATGAAAATTTACCTGTCTATCAACAATATTATTATAGGATCTTGTCGGATTTATAATCAGTGGAAATCGTTAAAATAATCATTGCATATAGTTAATACTTATGTGACTGCATGGCAACACATTCCACATCGAAACAAAATAGCCTCGAATATGTCAAAAAGTTTTCAAATCATATCAAATGTTTGTCGAAACGTATGCAAGTATTTTCCAATCTACTACAGAAACTAAATAACCAGCAGATGAATACCCGGAAAACTAGCAATGTCTCTGGTTATTTATCGTATTTCCTGTATCGGTCTTTTGGCATATTTCTGTGATTTGGTCAGTATATCTTATGAATAAGATAAACAAGACTACTGAAGGACAACTGAATTGACGAAGCAAAACAATGATATTACTACTTCATCGATTTAATGGAACACGTTATGTATACGGATTCATACACATTAGTCGCAATCAACAAGTAAAACTTTTAAATAAACATAAAGAGGAAAGCTAGATGTCCAAAGCATGTTCAAAAATGCATGATGCTCTGAGTTCAATATACTCAAATATTGGCGCAATACACCACATCCTAATAATTAAATTACATGTCAGTTAAATGAAGTGTAATTGTGTTATTGTAGTAAACCAATTATTTAACATATTTAATTTATGTTAACTGACTACCAAGTGAAAATCGGATGTTATGTAAAGTGACTGGTTGAAAACAAGAAGTAGAGCCATTATGGACATTTAGTTTTACAAGTATTTATAGATGATTGGCCATCAATAACTACCAGGTACAGACACAAATTATTATGACTAATCTTACCGATAATAATATTATTGCATTTTTATATTTAAAAAACCAATTATTTAGATCGCTTACCACCGCAAAAATTCAGAAAAATATTTTTTTTCAAGATCTATCTCCGTCCCATGATTTCAAAATAAGACATTTAAAGATAGATAGTTAAAAATAGTCCTTTCTGATGGCCCTCTTAACCACTAGACATAACACCTCTAGATTTTTTTATAGAAGCTACCTAAAAACCAGTAGAAGGAAAAGAATAGTAGTAAAACCATATTCCCATCTCTTTACAAAAAATGAAGATTGTGAACTTAGACGTGCAACAAACGAAGGTGTGATAAAGAGACCCTCTAAATTGTTGGAAGTTCTTCTCCATTTTTCTATATGGATCTGTATGCTGGTCTTTGAAGGAAGTTGATACTAGCAAAAGGAACAAGAATAGTAAGACTATTATAGATGCGTTTGAAATTTTTTGCTGGCGAAGAAGGTTGCGAATACTCTGGACTGCAAAAAGAACCAACAAGTCTATTATTAGATAGCTACACGTTACAAGTAGGCTTCGAGATATTGTGACCAAAAAAATCACCACTTCATTCGGTCATATGATGCGTAGAGATGGTCAAATGAAGCACAAGGAAAAATAAAAGAGAAGGGGAAATTATATAAAAAGTGGCAAGAAACCAGATCGGACATATATCTTCAAAACTATATGGTCGACAAAACGGAAGCGAAAGTATCAGTAGCAAAAGCTAAAGCAGAAGCGTATTCAAACCTATACGATCAACTTGATACCAGGGAAGGCGAAACGAAGATATATAAAATAGCCAAACAGAGAGCAAATAAAGCAAGAGATTTTAATCAGATTATATGTATCCGAGATGAAATCTAATCCACCTAAGATCAGAATAGCTATGATGATTGCCAACCTCCGTCGCGGAGATGGCACGTGAAGAAGAAGAGATGAAAATAATAAAGTACTATTTCACGAAAAGGATGTTAAAAAGAGATGGAGAAAGTATTTTAACAGTTTATTAAATGAAGAATTTGGCAGACAGCCTGTGGAGTTAACGGAGACAGTAAATAACAGCAATGGTTACCAAAATAACAAAGGAGGAAGTGGCTCAAGAGTTTCAAAAAATAAAGAAAGGAAAAGCAGTCGGACCAGATGACATTCCTGGGAAAGTATGGAGAGCATTGAGAGAGACAGGAATAAGTTGGCTAGTAGGTATATTTAATAGAATTATGGAAGTTGGACAAATGCCAGACGAATGGAGAAGCAGTATATTAGTAATTGTCTACAAAAACAAGGGAGACATACAACAATGTACAAACTACAGGGCTATAAAACTACATAGCCACACCATTAAAATATGGGAGAGAGTAATTGATAGACGGATACGTGAAGAAACCGAAATATCCGATAATCAATTTGGCTTTATGCAGGGCAGATCAACAACAGATGTAATTTTCATTATAAGGCAACTGATGGAAAAATACAGGAATAAAGAGACCAACGCTCATATGGTATTCATTGATATTGAGAAAGCATATGATAGAGTTCCTCGAGAGATTCTGTGGTGGGCACTCAATAAGAAAGGAGTCCCTGACGAATATGTAAAGATTGTGAGAGTTATGTATGAGGGAGTAACGACTAGTGTTAGGACAGGTATGGGAGAGACTGATAAATTTCAGGTGAAAGTAGGATTGCACCAAGGCTCGGTGCTTAGTCCTTATTTATTCTCATTAGTTTTGGACCAGATAACAGCGAAACTACAGGGTAGTATTTCATGGTGCCTAATGTATGTTGATGATGTAGTGTTAATAGGAAATAGTGAAAGTGACTTAGAACAAAAACTGGAACAGTGGAGACAAGCTCTGGAAGAAAAAGGTTTAAAACTCTGGAGGAAAAAAAGTACCCGAGAAATTCGAGTAATTGTACTTTGAGTATTGTACTCTGAGTACTTTTCTTGAGCAATGTACTCGGTACTCTGTACTCGTTCCTCAAATATGAAAAGTACCCGGTAGTCTGTACCCGAGTACAATTTATCAGTACCCGCCCCAGCTCTGCTTCAGTCATAATCGGGAACTTGCATAAAATTTTAAAATAGAAAAAAATGCTATAAATCACAACAGGACATAATTTAAAACACATATCAAAGAAAAGAAAGACGATTAAAAATTCAAATTATACCAACCAGCCCAAAACTTGCTTTCAGTCAAACGCGCTGACATCATATACTTGTAGTATTAGATGTCCTCGCCATTAATTAAATAGGTTTGGCATTCGTTTTGACACTGACACTCAGTTTTATAAATATTTTGATAGATTTTCCAACCTCAACAAACTAGTATATTTTATTGAAATGACATACGATAAATGTCATTAAAATATAAATATAACCATAAACATAAACATAAACATAAATAGAGTATAATTACGTGACGTCACCGGTCGTTTGAACTATTTTAAATACGCAGAAGATTTTAAATTTGTACTTTAGAAGAAGCGTGTTTTAGAAGCGTGAAATTTTAAAAATCTCATTTTTAAACAAAACTGAACATTATTATATAATAAAAAAATGTGCAAGTTCCCTATTATACAGGGTGTAACGAAAATACAGGTCATAAATTTAACCACATATTCTGGAACCAAAAATAGTTTGATTGAACCTAACTTACCTTAGTACAAATGTGCATATAAAAAAAGTTACAACCCTTTGAAGTTACAAAATGAAAATCGATTTTTTTCAATATATCGAAAACTATTAAAGTTTTTTTATTGAAAATGGACATATAACATTCTTATGACAGTAGCATCTCAAGAAAAAATTATAGGGAAATTTGGACACCCTATAAAAATTTTATGGGGGTTTAGTTCCTTTAAACCCCCCAAACTTTTGTGTACGTTTCAATTAAATTATTATTGTAGTACCATTACTTAAACACAATATTTCTAAAACTTTTTTGGCTCTCAGTACTTTTTCGAAAAGTCAGTTTTTATCGAGATATTTTGAATATTTGTCAAATCCACCACATATTTGTATATGGTTAAGTACGATTATGGATACTTGGTAATAATATGAAAAATTATTGTATGATTTACATTTTTAGGTATATTTCGAACCGTATTAAAAAAGAAGCCATATCTCGATAAAAGGTGCCTTCTCGAAAAAATACAAAGAGGCAAAAAAGTTTTAAAAACATTTTGTTTAACTAATGGTATCGCAGTAATAGTTTAATTGGGGCGTACACAAACATTTGGGGGGTTTAAAAGAACAAAACCCCCATAAAATTTTTATGTAAACATATTAAAAAGAAGCTGCAACTCGATAAAAACTGCCTTATCAAAAAAATACGAAGAGCCAAAAAAGTTTTAAAAATATTGAATATAACTAATGGTATCACAATAATAATTTAATTGAAACGTACAGAAAAGTTTGGGGGGGGTTTAAGGGAACAAAACCCCCATAAAATTTTTATGGGGAGCACAAATTGAACTATAATTTTTCTTTAAGATGATCCTGTCATAAGAATGCCACATATCTATATTCGATAAAAAATCTCTAATAGTTTTCGATATATTCGAAAAAATCGATTTTTATTTGGTAACTTCAAAGGGCTATAACTTTTTTTCTGTGCATATTTGTACTAAGACCTGTACTATGACCTGTATTTTTGTTACACCCTGTATATTATATGACGTCTAAAAACTTTTTATGTCCCATGTTATTATTGTTTTTGGCTGATACAAATAAAATTTCAAACAAAAATTGTGGCTTGTTAAAGCATATTGTGTAATGGTCGGCAGTTATCCCTGAGCGAGATAAGTTTTTACCTTTGTTGTATTTGTCCCACATCAACTCCGAATTGTAGGTAAGTACTGTTATGTTTTGTATTTCTCTCTGTTATGAGATTGATCAACAAATTCCTATTTTGATTAATTACTTAATTATTTCAATTATTATTTATGTAAAACACAACTAAAATTAAATAAAATTTTTTCAATAAATTTTATTCTCAGGGCTATTTTAATTTTAATGCATTACCTTAGGTTTGTGGCTTCTAGTATCTCTAGTTGGTTACTTCATCCAGGGACAAAACAGGGAAATTAAACACACTCGATGTCATATAAATGTTATAAATATTTTTTGTTTATCCAATATACCATAAATACAAGATTTAAAAATTACACTAAAATTCAATTGTGTTGCAACTTTTTCTCATTTAATAAATTAAGCTTTAATTCTAATATCTCCTTTGTTTTAACAACAATTTTATTTAAATAATTCGTTAGATTGTTCTTACAAACAATACTAAAATTTACTTTTCTCCTTCTGAATTGATTACTTATTTCTTCTTTAAATTTTTGGAATGACTAAATTATGCTTTAGAACTGTTCAATACAAAATTAAACAAATATGATGTGGATATAAAACAAACTCTCTCCGTTTCACAACAATTCTGACTAACTCTCTGTTTTTTCTTTACTTCTTCTTCCTGGATTGCGTAGTCCTCGATTCTCCCACACGTGCTCCTAGGATGTAGCGAAAGGTCCTTCTCATCCAAACTGCTTCACCAACAAACAAACAACGGGACTCGCTTCAAATCTCTATTAAGTTTTCTCTCTGCTCGATATCTTGTGCAAATTGATACCCACCGGTTACTCGTTTTAGACAGAAAACAGGAATCTCCTCGGACACAAGGAAAATTAACTTCTCAACTCGTTCAAAGATTTCGTTTCACCACGATTCTGCTCGCAAAGGCCAATTTCACCACTCTACACCGACTTCTCACTTTTTATAAACTGGACTGTACTCTCCAGATATTTATTACACAGTCACCATTTGTTTTCTCCTCAAAATCAGACTCAATACTCTCATCCCTTCCATCCATCTTTCCCCGCCAAACACAAACATCCTCTCTACCCACTACATCTATATTTTCATTTCTTAAGAACCAATTTATTTTGTATACAACTTTTCCGTTTTGTTAAAATTCTAGGAGATACCAAATTATTTTCGTTGTTTCAAAATGCTAAACAAAAAAGCCTTATATTCTAAACCCAATAAATTTGTTTACTCTCTCTCCTTCTAAGAATCACTTACAAATGTCCTATTGTCGATTCCAAAGCGAAATAAAATGTACTTTCTAATCTTCTTGCACCATTGTTTAAATCCGTTCCGAGACCCATTAACAAACCACCTAACGATTTCACTTTCCGCGAAAACACTGTTTAATAACTAAATTATAATATTTACAATTTTTGGTCATATACAGGGCGATTAAAATCTATGATCTCGTGGTCTCTGATATAAATTTATTTTCTAAATTTTTACCGTAAAAATTATAAAACAGTACACAAAGGATTTTTTTCCGAGAATATGAGCTGGCGAAATACCGAAGGAGGTGGATGCTAATAAACCAAAGAAGAAGAAGACATACATATCCTAATAAAACTAGGTTAGAAAGAACGTCACGCGTAGAATTATGACTAAAGTCAACTAGCTCTTAGGCTAGCGTCTAAAGGTGGAAAGGTGATAGTGGTAATGTAATTTAAATTAAATTATAGGTTTCTACCGATATTTTCCCACCTCTACTAGTTTTATATCTTTTTATTACACAACATATTATGTTTTTTATCTTTTGCGATATTTTGACGGTTATTCGCGCGCCCATCACTGTATAGATAGTGTAAGCTCATCGTGAAGCACCCTGTATTCCTTGGACGGTCAGTAAAACTAATTTCGAAGGGCACACAAAATATGCCACATTTGTGACATAAAACGTATCATCGAATATTAGAGTATCATCAACGATATATTATGTATGTGTCAAACGTAAAATTTAATATTTAATAAGAACAGAGGTATTAAAATAATATTGTTATAATCATGCTCATTATCAGACTGATACGATAGCCAATATAATAATCGATTATTACCTACCAATCATAAAACGAATAGTTCTGGATCCCGCGTACCAAAAGTTTATTAATAGCAAGCGGAAAATTTGTAAATAGCGTAATGGTGTCTAGTCAGACAAACTTTAATGTACGGGAGCAGAGGAGCAGGGGAAGTTTTAATTGTGGAACTGGTTACAGGTTTCGAACGTCAGACTACAAAAAGGTCGCATGTATTTTGTCGGACAGAACTTCCAATTGATTTGTTACCATTTCATTAAACTCTCATGCAAAAGTCAGACTGCTTTTTATCACCAACATAGCTTCTGTTATTTGATATGTTGTACGTGTCGGACTTATTAAAATGCCTCACATATCTGTCGGACAAACATTTTTTCATATAATGGGTGATTCATTTAGATGTACTTTTTTTGGTGAGGATTTGTTGGGAGATTGTGCATGAATGGTATCAGCTAAAGTTGCTTTCTGATTCAGTATTGTTTGACATTTCATCCTAGAAAGACTTAACTCGGCACAACGTCTAGAAATTATTTAGCTGTATTACGAAAATAGGCGTTCAATGAGGAATGTGTTTCGTGCGCTTAGAGCAAAAAAATGTTTTCCGATGAGGCCCGTTTTTAGCTTATGAGGACGTGAATAAACAAAATGCTCGTATTTGGGTTGATATTCAAAGAGGTTCAAGAGTTGCCAATTTATTGAGAAAAAACCACTGTTCGGTGTGGTTTATGGGCCGGTGTCATCGTCGGTCCATGTCTTGGACCGGCCAGAATGTTACTGTGAATGGAGACCATTATCGCGCCATGATAACGGACTATTTGGTACCAGAAATTGAAGTTCGTAGTTTAAGTGACATTTGGTTCCAAAAATATGGCGCTAACTGCCATAAATCCCGTGAAAGCATGGCTTTACTGAGAAAACGGTTCGGTGAGCAATTTATTTCATTCGGACCAGTGACTTGGCCGCCTATATCCTGTAACATCACACGTCTAGTCGTTTTCTTCTGGGACTGCCTCAGGTCCAAAGTTTTCATAAATAAACCGGCTACGATTGAGGCATTGGAGGCCAGTATTACTCGAGTCCCTGCTCAAATACCAATTGAAAAGCTCAAACGCGTCATCGATAATTATACCTTCAGATTGGACCGTCTTAATCGCAATCATGGTCAACATTTGAAAGAAATTATCTTTAAGAACTAATTGTAAAGAATGGTTCTTTTTACGACAATAAAGATTTTCAAATAAAATTAATTTTTTTCATTGTTTTTTCTTTTTTAAAAATGTACCTCTAAATGAATCACCCTTTATTAGAATATAACGTTTGTTATTGAAGTAATCATGTTCCACAATTAAAACTTCTCCTGTTCCAGTCTTCCCGTATATCAAAGTTTGTTCGACAAGACACCGATAAGCTATTAAAAAAATTTCAGCTTGCTATTAATAAACTTTTTTTGGCACGCGGGATCCAGGCCTATAAAACTAAACCCCGAATCATACAGATACATGTTTAAAATAGCCTCATAGCAATAAATTAGCCTGCTCATTGATATTTCAGTACAAACATTTGCGGCCTTTAATGATTTCCGCTTATTCTGTACCGCTTTAATGGACAATTTGTTTAAACCGAATTTTCGATTGGAGTATTCATTATTACAGTATACTCGTATACGAAATGATGTGTGCCATCCAAACTGTCATTATCCTTTCGACAATGGTTTGTAAATGTTTATGTTCAAGTACTTTTTGTATGTAGGGGAAGTGCGGGAACAGTGTTACAACTTTTTTCAATTCGTCACAAAGTTGACTGACATGAATATTTTAAGTTTCTTTTTATCATTATATGATAGTATATAGTTTACTTTGTTTTTTGATAAACTATTATAACAATACAAGAATAAGTTATGAAAGTATAGCATGATTTTGAAAATTTGTCATTTGTAACACTGTACCCTGCGGTAGTGTACAGTGTTACAATGAGCATGGAACAGTGTTACAAAGCATAAAAACATGAGAAAGATGAAATTAAATACCCAAATAATTAGGAAAATATTTATTGTTCATTAAACCTATAGGGTAGGGTGGGGTAATGGCGTACACTTAAAGATAATTAGAATTTATTTTATTATTAGACGACATTAAAATTTTAAACTTAAGCAAAAATGAAGAACACATGTTAGTCTACAAATTTTTGATTAAAAAAACTTTTTAAAATTACAACACAAAATTAAAAATCTACATATTAAAAAGTTGTCATTGTCCGGTATTTCTCTCTATGTTGGGGTAATGACGGACACCTTTTACAAACAAAAGTCGCAAATAAACTTTTTGTCTTTTGGAGAGTTAGAACATGCCTTGTGTGCCCAATGACCACAATACACACATCTTAGCCAAAGTTCACTCTTCTTGCCAAATTCTCCACACAAAATGCAAATGTTTTCGGTAATGTTCTTGTCCCTAACATCGTCATCATTCTCTATCTCACTTTCGCCTTCTTCACATATTTCATAGTTTAAGGCAATTTCTTTTCGCTTTGATTTTTGTCTTAATGTAGACCCCTCCTGTGTCATAAATACATTTCTTTTAGCCTTATCTGACTTGATTGTTGTCTTTTTATTTTTCTTCTCTTCTTTTTTTCTAGCTCTTCTTTTAGCGATGTTGACGTAAATACAATAGAGTGTTGCTTGTTTGCCTTATTTTGTCTCTTTACAACATTTTCGTGAGAGCAAGATGGTAGAGGAATTATCTCGGCAAACTCATTCACACTACGAAGTTCAGCATAAGGAACTTCGCTTTCTGATTCCTCAGAACTCTCGACCTCTTTTTTCTCCTTACCGATGTTCTTCTTGACAGCCTTGCCTTTCTTTCTACTTCGTTCCAATAATTCATTTACTATTTCGTCCTTGGTAGGAGTGTCTGTTAGCACCATGGTTTTTCCTTTCCTTCTTGTGTTGTTTGTTTTCCTTGGTGGGGCTTTTGGAAAGGGTCTAACGAGTTCAGGTGAAATTAAAGTTGGTTGTTCGACCAATACACTTGGAATATAGGGTCTCTCTTCTTGTTGGTGCTGCATATTCCTAGGAGGTGTAGATGGAGATATTATAATGCGAGGTGAAGGCGAAAGAGTTGAAGTGGAAGGACTAGTTAGAGACTTTTCAGCTATATTTTCATGATTCGAATCGGTTACATGTAATGCATGCTCAGATGTTATGTCACAAGGAACTTGTGCCGAGGTAGAAGGTTGAGGTTGATCTCTGTTTGAAGTCTGCAATGAAGATGCTGTAGGCAAAGGCGGTCTGTCACACTGGATGACAAAAAGTCATCGTCTGTAAATATGTTTCGATTTAAAGGATATATGCCTGTCGAAGAAAATCCATTGACTATGTTTGAGATAGAGAATGCTTTAGGAAATGCTTTACCAAATAGAGCAGCAACATCATAGATGGAAATTACTTTTCCAGGATTGCAGATCATCCAGTCGTTGCAAGCAGAATTGTAATTTGATTTTAAGCTTTTATAAACAGTTTTGTCAAGAGGTTGAAGCTTTCCACTTGTATGTGGTGGCAACGTTAGCATAATTATCCCGTTTTGTTTTGCAAATTCCAACGAGCCAATTATGATATGCGATTCGTGATTGTCAAAAATTAGTACCACGGGGTTTTCTTTTGAACACTTAACATGTCTTTGGAAATGGATCAGAACCTCAACAAAAATTTCCCCTTTCATCCAACCATTCTTTGTTGCACTGCCACTTGAGCCTGCAGGTGCACCAAATAACATTTGATTTTTGAAATGGACCCTTGGAAAAACTAAAAATGGTGGAACAGTATTTCCAACAGCACTGACAATACAACAAGCGGTAATCAGCACTCCTCTCTCGCCTGATGTTACCTGGCCAACTTTTTGTTGTCCTTTAGCAGACAGCACATTCGGTGGATTATGAACCGTGGTGATTGCAGTTTCATCCAAATTATATATCAAATCGGGGGACATAGTATCTCCAAATTTTTCATATACCTTGATTAAATTTTCGAAGAAAGCATTTACATTAGTCCGGTTGAAGCTTGTGGCTCTTGATAAGCTTGTTGCTTCAGGTTTGCGGAGAGACAATATGGGATGTCTCTTACGAAATCCTACTAACCAGTCTATTCCAGTTTTTCGGAATCTTTAGCCCATTGCGAACCTGAAACATAAAAATTCTAAGTAGATAATTTTAAATTGTTGTAACAATTTACTTACAGCCAATTGATAAGCTAGTTTCAACGTATCTTTGCGGGTCAGACCAAGATGCATTTTACTTGGTGTTATTAAATATGATTCGAGTTCATCTTCCAACTCTTTGGAAAAAATTTGATTTATTTTGTAATTTGGTTCAAATTTTATTAATTGAGGATTTTCTGAATTTTTGTATTTATTTATCTAACGTTTTAACGTCATGTGACATAATCTGTATTTTTTCGCTGCTCCTCTAATGCTCATTTCATTTTCAACCACCTCAAGAACAGCTTTTTTGAGAATCTGATCATCGATTTTTAAAAGGGTTCTTACACCTTTGTTTTTACGTGGCATTTTCTCACTAAAATAAATTTGTAATCAATAAAATTATAATTATTTGTTTTACTAAGGGTACAGTGTTACAAAAATTTGTGTAACACTGTACTCTCTAACACTGTTCACTTTTGTACGCCAATGCACATATAACTCATTTTTTAGCGCCATAATGAAATATAGGTTATGGTTTTAAGCGTAAATCCAGTAGAAATACATTTACTTTCCATCCATAATTATAACATTAATGAATTACCAACGTACTTACCCATATGCTAATACACTTGGATCTGGAAAATTTTACTTTTACAGGTATAAAAACTGTTATGAAAATATGCGACTACCAAACATTTTGTATTCAACTATAACTGATTTATGGAAGGCATCCTACCTTTAAGAGGTTGCGGCACATGTAGTTCGCCTATCTACCAATAGATGCAAAAGAACTCAAATGTAACACTGTTCCCTTTGTAACACTGTCCCCGCACTTCCCCTGCATAAATTCATCTAAAGGATTGGTTTGATCGACACCACTTTCAAATAGAATACACAGTATTCTATTATAAATGTTGAATGGTCTGAAATTCTATTATAGTTAAAAATTAATTAATATTATGTGAAAATACACATAAAAGCACATAATGTCATACTAATATCTATTATTCAAACAGCATTAAAAATTCATGGGGTAAGTATTGACCATAAACCATCCTTGGCTTAGTGATACAAGAGAGCCTACCTTTAGATTCAAAGATCGTGAGTTATCACTGCTGGGTGGGAGATTTTTCATTCATTAAAAATTTAATAAATGAAAATAATTTCTATCCTTGTGGGATCGGTACTCACCTGAGGGACCGCAGAAGTGCGAATACAATACTTTGCAAATCGACTTAATGAAGTCGACTTTACTAAGTAACAAGACAGTTACTTAACACACACTACACATTAATCCCCAGGGCGAGCAATAAACTATATTCTGATTGCGACTGTCTGAATGATCTAAATCTGACTTTATGCAATTAATCACTTAAAAATATTATGACTTACGGCTGTACCATCGTATACATATACAAATCAAGTGGATGGGCAATATATATATTTGGAGTCACTTGGTAGTCTTGAAAAAGTGTTTGTTGACGTCTGCAATCTAATGCCTTACAGTAATGAAAGATATGCTAGACTCTTTCAGGTTCTCTGCTACAGAGTCTGCAGCGTAAGGCTCCGTGAAGCAGCCGCACTGTATGAAAATATCCCTTCACTGACGCATGTCCCAATAAGAATGGCTCTCGGCCATATCTCAGGAACCGTTTATAGTACAACTTTGAGAAAAAAATATTTATAACCAAAATTGTCTCGGAAAAAGCCTGGAAATTATTTTCATAATTGCAGGTGCACCGCTAGAGGGCGTAATTGAATATAAAAAATTAAAAAATCAAAATTTTAAAAAATTTGCCTAATGAAAGGGCACTGAAAATTCGATCATCGTATTCTTCATAAAATTCTGCGCATATTTGATTTCACAAGTTTAAGTCTACCTTTGCAAATAAGAGGTGGGGGTGAGTGGGAACCTTATTATGAAAAAATGGATGTAAGTCCGGTTCTGCTAAATCAAATTTTTTAAACTTGGCCTTGTTAAAAACAGCTCTTTTTCGACAATGTAAGAGTTATAATTTCGGAACAGCCTATTAAGTAATATGCCAGCTAGGAGGCGTTATGTAATTATTTTCAGAAATCTAGTTTTCTTTGGAAAATATTAAATACAGGTATGCATTTTTAATCCTGTATTACAAAATTAGATCAAATTAGAAACAGAATAGCGAAAACCGCATGTCGATACCTTTTTTCTATCTCGAGAGATCTTAACAAACGTGTAAATTTTAAATATAACTGTTACTGTCATCGGTAAACGAAGTTAAGGAAAGGTAGGGTGCTGTGGAAAAAACAAAAACATTTTTTTAGATGTCAACGTGTATTAACTAAAACAACAATAGGAAAAAATACACTATAAAATATAACAAAGAAATAAAAACAACTACTTAGTGACGACTTAAATGTTCAAAGTATGGCCCATAATTTTCGATGCAAGTATTTACTCTTTAAAAGTATATTAAACAGCAGTCTCAATATCTGCTCTCTCAATGCTTTGTATGGCGTTTCCTACTCTCTAGATCATGTTTTCTCGAGTAGTGGGCCTAGCGGCAAAAACAAGGTCTTTAATCCGCTCCCATAAATAAAAGTCCAAAACAGTTAAATCTGGTGATCTGGCTAGCCACGTCCACGTCCTATCAATCTATCAGCGAATTACTCATCTAAAAAATCTCTTACTACTCTGGAACAATGCGAGGGACAACCACCGTGCTGAAAAAACATGGACCTACGAACTGCTAGCGGAACATCTTCTAGAAGAAGAGGTTCCGCCAAGAGACCATTCTCTCAGGTTTTTAAACCATGACGTTCTTCTTCAACTTGGGCATCTTCTTCCGCCTACGTATTATTGTGTAGTATAATTCAAAGTGGATAAAAAGCGCCATTCAAACTTATTGTACAATAAATGTATTTGACAGTGTCATCGTAGGTCTAAGGATAGGCTTAATCTTAGTACTATCCTTCATGATAATCCAAGGTTCTCTCAATTACCTGTGTTTCAGGTTCTATCTCTCTTTATCATTTATGAACTTTCGTTTCTTTCATATCTCTTTCTCTTTCTGGCACCTTTCCTTTCTCCTCTACTTCTTCTGAATATTTTTCCAATAAGCAGTATCCAACATCCAATTATATTCCTCATTTATTGACGTACATGGAACCACTGCAGAGAGGTTCTACATAGTAGTAGATGTATTACAAATATATCTATAGTAGTAGATGTATTACAAATCAAATCTCTGTCTCAACAGATCTGGTTATCGACTTTGTTTATTTTATTTATATAAACTGCCCAATATTCATTAAATATACTTTCACAAAATCCAACACTTTGTATTTAAAAATATAATTGGATTTCGCACAGCCTTGTTAAAGCGTTCCTAGTTCAGATAGACTAATTAAAAATATAATGTGCTGACATCGCAGCTTTGAAATTAAATTTCCACTGAAGTGAAAATTGTACATGTATACCACTTTCAGTATTAATTGCTTCGTGTAATATTAAACAATGTTTACTTTTTAATAAATAGAGCTTGACAATTTCTGCTCTCTTCGTTAAAGAGCATGCAATGTAATGTAGAGTCGTTGGAATAAACGAGGGACATTGTTTAGTATGCCGTACTCGAGTTACGTGGAAAATATAGCACGGAAGACTCTCCAATCGAGTTTGTTGTACCTGTGTTGTATCTATATTAAATGTTTTGAATAGTGTTGTATTGTACATTTATGTTTATAAAGAGAAACTCAACCCCTACCGATTACAATGAACCCTATTTTGTCATAAAGTGTCCATATAAAGAAGATGTTGTAGCACCAGCGTGGATAACAAAGGCCAAAAATAATAATATGTAACTCGACAAATTAAACAAACATAAAAATATACTTGGTGCTACGTAACTTTACGGAGTACCTCGGTAGCTCTAAGTCGTTAGAGATCTAGGGGTGTGGATTCTTAATAGATTTTAAATATAATATAAACTCAATTGCTCGGGGGCGCCATAATTAAAAGAAAATGAAAGACGAAATATACTTAAAACTTCAAAATAAAATTATTAAAGTAACAAGTTAACAAAATAATATAGTTATCATAAGATATATTTTTTTATTTAACCTCCCAATTTATTTACAATCTGTAAAACAAGTTACAATGAGTAAATGTTATGAACGCTAATTAGGTGACTTGGAGAAAATGATTCATTAATCATTTTCTTTACAAATATTTTACATAAATATAAAATTGTTTGTCTCTGGGAATTACGGCACATATACAGTCCGTACGCTCTAACTTTTCCCATGTGTTACGACTTATTTTCAAACAAATTAAGTAAAAACCTAAAGTGAACCGAACGTCGATGTGTATATACATTGTGAATACTGTATACTATATACTACTCACATTATCGTACGTTTCACTTTAGGTTTTGACTTAATTTGTTTGAAAATAAATCGTGACGCATGGGAAAAGTTAGAGTGGACGGACTATAACTAAAATCGCGATGGTAAATCCCTAGGTATATTTCGTCTAAGTCTTCGTCTGACTGATTGTCTCATCAGGTTTCTGGCTAGTACATTTGGATGTTGTGTCAGTCTGTCTCAGACAAAAATAAAAAGGTGATAGTTTGAAAATTATGATCCTATAGTTTATATCTTTTCCGTAAATGCCAGTCAACTTTGACCTATTGTATCTCCGGAACCACTCATCACAATTAAACGTTTTTTTAAGAAGCGTTCTGCCGCTTTTTTTCTAATACCGTTTACACGATTTAATTTAATTTCATATTTCACGAGATATTCTATTTGTTTATAAGCCAAATAATTGTTTATAATTTTAAAATATTCCTGAGGCCGCTTAAATAGTTCAATTTAAATTCTGTAAAGTACATTAGATAGGTACAGTGCCTTTTTATACAAAAATCATAGTTATTCCTATGGATCTTAATTATTGTGGTTATTATAGCGACCGTAAATTTTTAATTAACAATTCAATTGTTGCTAAATTGTTCAGTCAATTTCCATCGGCTTCAGGAATTATAATCTATACGAAAAGAGCTTTTATATTTCCAAGTTATTTAATTATTGATAAACAATTACTTATCTAAAATTTTAGTTGAATATTAAAGATTTTGTTCGAAAATCCCGCATTTTCCGGGGAGTATTTTCGTTGAAGTAAATCGGGAAAAACAAGCCTCTATGCAAAATTTAATTAGGTAAATTTTTATTTGAGTGCTTTTGGTGTAAAGGTAAAATCTTTAAAGTTATAGAGCAAAAATTGAAAAAAAAAAACAGGATTTTCGTGCGTTATTCTGTTTATACAAAAGGTAGCACACTATCTGCGAATTTTGCATACCTATATTATCAATATATACAATCATAAGATTCGATTCCAGCAATAAAATTGCTGGTAAATAACTTTTCAAATTGATTTTCAAAAATTTCACTTATTACAATGTTGCCATTATTTTGGCTTTATTTGTCTCATTTATTAAAGTTTAATCATATGAAATCGTTTCTATCTCTCCCTCTTTCCACAAATATCCACGAGAGTGTATTATTTATATAAACCCCGTACAATAAGGCAAATATACAATGGCTTTACACAAAAGATAAAATCTCTTCTAAACTGCTGCTAATGAAATACCCCCACATAACAATTTGGGAAAATATCCCTCGACATATACATACATACTCTTTATGTATTATTCGCGTCAAATTCAGTCCATATAACTTTTGCGAAGTGGATTAAACAGAAACAATGAATATTCAAAATAAAGCTGACATCTCACGCTATCTGTCTTCCCCTATATAGAGCCAGAAATACCACCAAGAGAAAATAAATGATTCTATTTTAAATCTAAGCTATGAAATATCGCGGCACAGATTTTCTGTTCTGCATTTTGAATGGGCAAAGAATTACGTTCGCAGAATGATGAAACAGCCTTTCAAACCAATATATATCACGTTTTGTTTCTTTTGCTCTTTTCCTTTCTTTCTCTCAATGTGCTAACATATACAGAATTACATTCATAAAAGAGTTTTATGACTTCAGAGCGATAAGCCGATGGCTATTTTAAACAATACGAGATGTGGAAGTTATGATTACTGTTTCGGGATCATGACTGGTTTATTTTACAATAAAACTGTAAAATTATGTAATGAAAATTAACAAAAGGAAATACTTTCCTGATTTCTATGGGTGATTCCATTTCAAATTACTCAATTTTGGATCAAAAAAACTTTTGGATCTCCGATTTGTCTGAAAATTGGTATATAGTATCTGCCGGATGTAGAAATAAAACATTTAAGGTCGTATTGTCTTCTTCTTCTTTTACACCAAAATGTTATTTTAAGCAATTTTACAGTGATTTGGTATTTATTTAAACAACTTTGCATTTTCTATCGTATAGTATCAATGGAAAACATAATATTTTAACAGAAGTGACTCAAACATGTCATTATATGGCATTATAACAAGATATTTTGATTAAAAACAAGTTTTTAATCAAATTTGATAGTTAGTCCTGTCGCCAGTGGGGGTACAACGGCCCCCTTAATTCAGATGGAATTACCCAAGTTTTTTTTATGTATTTTGACCCGTAGAATACGACTTTTTTGGGATCATTTGATCCTGATGTCGATAAGATTGTTATAAACAAAGAACTTAAGGAATCACATACAGCGATTTTTCGCAGAACAAAACATTTTTTTGTATTTTTTGGGTCATTCTAAGCAAAAAATGTTTTTACAGGTTTTTTCGTAGGATGCATAGTTTTCGAGATAAACGCGGTTGAACTTTCAAAAAATCGAAAAATTGCATTTTTTGAACCCGAATAACTTTTGATTGAAAAATAAAATGGCGATTCTGTTTACCGCATTTGAAAGTTCAAGTCAAATTCGATCGGTTTTGATTACTTTCATTGCTAAAAATTAATTTTTTTATTGATAAACAAAGCTATAAACACAATGTGATCGAATGATGTTTTCATGTAGATTACGTGTATTAAAACGCATGCATTGGGCACGGGAAACACTATGTGTTTATGGCTTTGTTCAACAAATAAAAAATTAATTTTTAGCAATGCAGATAATCAAAACCGATAGAATTTGACTTGAACTTTCAAATGCAGTAAGCAGAATTGCTATTTTATTTTTTAATCAAGAGTTATTCGGGTTCAAAAATTGCACTTTTTCGATTTTTTGAAAGTTTAACCGCGTTTATCTCGAAAACTATGCATCCTACGAAAAAACTTGTAAGACCATTTTTTGCTTAGAATCACCCAAAAAATACAATAAAAAATGTTTTGCTTTGCGAAAAATCGCTGTTATGTAATTCCTCCAGTTCTTTGTTTATAACAATCTTATCGACATCCGGTTCAACTGCTATCCAAAAAATTCGTGTTATACGGGTCAAAATACATAAAAAAAACTTGGGTAAGTCCATCTGAATTAATCTAGCGACAGGACTAAGTATAGAAAACGTTAAAATACCCTTTTTACATTTTCCTCCATTCCCAAAATACATCATCGATTTGGTTGAAAATTTGTCCACAGATAGCCAAAACATAGTACTTTAAGTGGTTAGAAGGAGTTGAATATGATTACAATACCAAAAAAGTTACATGCAATATCATAGTCTGAAATATAGGCGTCTACTGTAAGTACAATTTACTCGGAAAATATCGACCTCACGACAAAAATTGTTAGAAAGAAATTGTAATAATTGTAAATACGATTTATTTGGAACAATTTCAGTTCTCAACATTTTTGTCGAAAAGTTAAAAATGGCGCTGATATTGAGCAAAAACAGTTCTCCTTTAAAATCAAGATGACGGCTAACGTAACAGGGGAATTCGTTCGTGATTTTAAATTTAGGCTACTATTGACCCCTCTAAAGATTAAAAAAATAAAATTTTGTGCAGCTCGACATGCAAGTTCAAATGCTATCCCGATTGGACTACTATACTTTTGAGTCTAATATTATTGCATGTGACTTTTTTTGTATTGTAATATAATTCAAATCCTCCTAACCACTTAAAGTTCTATGTTTTGGCTATCTGTGGGAAAATTTTCAGCCAAATCGATTATGATGTATTTTGAGAATGGAGGAAAATGTAAAAAACGGTATTTTAACGTTTTCTACACTATAAAATTTGATAAGAAACTTGTTTTGAATCAAAATTATTTGTTATAATACGTTCAGATACAATTAGTGTCTCTTTGAAAAGACAATGACGTCGATTTTGCAAAGTAACAAGACACTTACTCAACACACACACTACACATGACAGTAGGTACCTAAATGCAAAATTTCATCGTACCTACTGTTAGAATATACAATATTGAAAGTGGATATTGCTCTATGGTTGCCACTTTATGTATTTGACAGTATTGACAATTGAAGTAATGTAATGTCAATGTCAAGAAAATATAAAATGTCCGTTATACAAGTCATGTTCAAGTAAAATGTTTTCCTATTGTCATGTAATTAAGAATAATAATCGTTGTTGGTCATTTAGTTAGCTCACCTTACTCATTTTATAACAGGTTACGGGCCCAGATTCACGTGAACAGGTGAAAAAATATGGCGACCAGCAATAACGATTATAAAATTCAAGTCGATAAACTTGAGGGTCCTGAAGACTGGGCAAAATGGAAATGGCACGTTTCGATGTTATTACGAGCGTATGCACTTGAAGACATTGTGAACGGTACGTGTAAGTGTCCCGAGGTTGCTGGAAATTCAACTTCATTGGAAGTAGAGAAGCATCAACAATGGTTAAAAGACGATGCAAAAGCGGCAAGTTTGTTAGCAGGTACGCTAGGAAAAACTGTTTCCGAGCTGGTGTTGACATGTACTCATGCTAGTGAAATATGGGACAAATTACGTGCGCGATTTGAACGTAGCAATACGCAACGGTTAAACATGTTAATTGAAGCCTTTTTTAGAGTCCAGCGTGATGAAAAAGAAGATATTAGCACACATGTTGCGAAGTTGCAGAAACTGTTTGTAGATTTGAATGATGAATTGCTGAAGCATGATGAAAATGTTTTATCCGAAAGAATGTTAAATGGTCGGATCTTATCAACTTTGGGTAAGGACTTTGATAATTTCAAAGATTTGTGGGACACGATACCATCGAAGAATCAAACTTTGAATTTATTGATTGAGAAATTGTGTGCCATTGAATTACGTGACCAAAGTACCACAGAATCTTTTGCGTTTGTTGCACGCAATAGCCCGACAGAAAAATACAAACAGAGCCAAAGTACAGCTACTACAAAATCAAAGAAAAATGTACATCGTGCAAAAGAAAAATTTTCTTGTCACAGATGCAAGAAATTAGGCCATTGGGCGAGAGAGTCCATTGAAAAAATCTGCTGAGAATTTAGATGAGAATGAAAGTATTGATGCTGCTTTTTTGTCTGTTGTTTTAAGTGCATCATCTAACAATTGTGTTGAAGCTGGGAAATGGTATTGTGACAGTGGAGCCACAAATCATATCACTACAGATAAGCAATATTTCTCATCTTATACAGAGTTTGCTGAACCTGAAAAGATATCACTTGGTAAGAAGGATGTATGTATGTTAGCCCATGGAAAAGGAACGGTGAAAATTCAAAGGCATCTGAATAATAAATGGAAATATGCTGAATTGAATAATGTTTTTTATGTTCCTGAAGCAAGTGCTCATTTGTTTTCTGTGAAAGCTGCTGCACAAAGGGGTTTTGTTACAGTACTCGACGAAAAAAGTGTAAATCTACATAATAAAATTACTCTTAAATCTGTAATGACTGGGTACTTCAGTAATGGCCTGTATGTACTTGATATACGTGTTGTGAAACCGACCAATCCCATTCAAGCAAATTTAGTAGAGTCAACAGATATGTTACAAGTGTATCATGAAAGATTTGGTCATCAGCATAAGCAACACGTAAAGAAGGTCTTGAAGAAAATGAATATAGACATTGATGGGTGCAAAGAAAGCTTTTGCGATGGATGTGCAATTGGAAAAATGCATAGATTGCCATTTAAAACTAGGATCAGTCGGTCACAAGTCACTGGTGAACAGATCCATGCAGATGTGAATGGACCCATGTCTATAGAATCACTGGGAAAAGCACGTTATTACGTATGTTTTAAAGATGACTTTAGTAAGTTTCGAAAAGTTTTCTTTATGAAACACAAAAGTGAGGTATGTACCTTCTTAGAAAAATTTTTAAATGAAGCAAACACAAATGGCCATGTAGTAAAGCAACTGAGATGTGATGGAGGGAGAGAGTTTGACAATAGAAAGGTATCTGAACTTCTTGCGAGTAGAGGTATAGAGCATTTTATCACTCCACCCTATACACCTCAGCAGAATGGTGTTGCTGAAAGAGAAAACCGTACCATTGTAGAGTGTGCTCGTTCCATGTTAAACCCATGCAAGTTGTCCAAAGAATTGTGGGCAGAAGCATGTAATACTGCAGTGTATCTTCTGAATCGCACAGGAAAGTCATCAATTGAGAATAAAAGTCCCTATGAATTGTGGTATGGAAAGCCAGTTGGGAGTTTGAAACATTTAAGAATATTTGGCACTGAATGTTATGTTCACGTAAACAAAAATGTTCGCAGTAAATTTGATGACAAGGCGATACATGGTTATTTAGTTGGTTACGTGAATGACAGGGATGGTTTTAGAATATGGATTCCATCTGAAAGAAGAATCGTATCGAGCCACGACGTACGATTTAAACCTGAGGTTACATGTAATTTGCGAATTTTTGAGGTTAAAGCCGAATCAGTGAACCAGAATCAGTCGGAATGTTTTGGTGTACATGAAAACTCCGAAGAAGTGATAACTGGTATCAATGAAATTGCGGAATCTAAGAATATGGAAAGTGTAGAAAGAAGCGATGGTGTTGAAGAATTTAGGCGTTACCCTACGCGTTTTAGAAATAAACCAAAATTGTATAATGATTTTGTTACGGTCTAATGTTTAGCTTATCTACTTTTCATATTGAGGGAGAGTGTTAGAATATACAATATTGAAAGTGGATATTGCTCTATGGTTGCCACTTTATGTATTTGACAGTATTGACAATTGAAGTAATGTAATGTCAATGTCAAGAAAATATAAAATGTCAGTTATACAAGTCATGTTCAAGTAAAATGTTTTCCTATTGTCATGTAATTAAGAATAATAATCGTTGTTGGTCATTTAGTTAGCTCACCTTACTCATTTTATAACACCTACCATGCCAATGACCTTTAGTTGTCGAGGCATTAGCTTTAAAGAAAAACTTGTTATAATGTCATATAATGACATTTTGAGTCCCTTCAATTAACATATTATATTTTCCAAATACTTTACCATAGAAAATGCAATTATGCAAAATAATCTCAATCGCGCCTAAAGAAGTATAACTTCAATAACTTGCTTATCTAAATCAACACTTATCGACTACAAAAGACTTTGACAAACGGATAGCAGAACACAAAAGGGCTTTCAACAATAGAAAAACAGACACTTCTACATACGCACTTCAACTTCTAGATCACAATCATTCTTTTAATGAACAGTTTCAAATTCTGCATATTCGAAATAAAGGCCTTAAGCTATCTTTATTAGAATCTATGGAAATTAATAAATTAAAAAATACAGATATAATTATTCTGAATGACCAACTCGAGACAAACAGCTCCCCACTCCTCAACCTCTTCATATAAAGACTTTAAAAAGGCAAACACATAGTAAACTAAATCACTTGAGAAAGGCACTATGCCGAAACAGTTGTAGTCACATAGTTATAATAAATTTTGTGGAAGAATAGAAAACAAACGTTTTCAGTGTTTTATTGTTAAATATAATCAAGGCTATTTTTAATTTTTAATCCTACATAAATACAAAAAAGTCGTTTTCGAATATTGTGCAATTGGAGTATTTCATTATTGATTGGGAAGCCGATACTGAGGCCTTCTAAAAGACGCTCTGTTGAAAAGCAACAAAGGACTGATAAAAAACTTAGTCTGTAGTCGAGAGAAATTTTTAAATTAGATTTATTTTGCAGTAATTAATGAGCTTACCAACTTTGAAAATGTTCTTTAAAATCATCGTGGAAAATGTAAAATACTGAAAAATATTAAATATGTAGGTTACTTCGTTAATAATAAAAGGGGGTAGTAGCTAACAGCATGTATCAAAAATTTGTTTTGGCAGTTAAAATATTGAAAATAATAAATTATAAATAGGTTTTTTTGCCTTATTTTGGGAAACTATATTCATTACTCATGTTACAAATTGAGGATAAGTAAATGAAAGGTCGGAGACAGACAAAAACTGAGTTTTTTACACAATGTATAAAAAAGCGTTTATTGTTAATATTTAAATAATGGAGTGTATTTTTATCAGAACATTACTATATCAAATAAAATCTAGATTACTATGTATATTAGACTCGGAAATCTTTATTTTTCTTTTAAAGAACTAATTATCTGCACATGTTATACATTTTTTACGCATTGATAATGTTATAATCGTTGTATGTAGTGAAAAATTTAAAATTTGCGTACTTTCAACAAAATATGTATATTGGATACTTATGATTAGCATAAAGAAAAATCAAAATTGTATCAATAGCAAGACCGGTACCAAGGATATCTCCAAATCACAACTGAATAAATTGACTTTGTTTTGTAATTGCACCATTGGCAGATATTTTAAATTCGACCATGAACCGGTCATAGTAAAATGGCATAGGATTAAGTCCTATTTAGATACACTAGGAAAAATGAAAGAATACTCATGAACGAACATATAAAACAGGCTCTATTTTCCTGTCACCGTGAAGCACAAAAATTTGGCCAGCGCAAGTACATGTAATAATTATTGTTACATGTATTTGCACTGGACAATTTTTTTGTGACACGGTGCCAGGAAAATACAGCGTGTTTTATATGTCAGTTCATGGGCATTCTTTCATTTTTCCGACTGTACATAGTTTAATTTACCAAACGCTGCCTATGCTAATCTACGGCGTGGGAGGTCACATGTTTGGTTATCTATGCCCAATCCAATTTCACGTACCAACTACTTCTACGATGCAGTTGGCTCCAATATCCCTTCCACCAACAACAATATTACGATTTAGCGCCAGATTCGTCATTATTTGGGTCTTGTTCATGTTAATTTTAGTCCGACTTCCAAGGAAGCATGGTATAATTTTTCCAAAATTATTATTTAGCCCAATAAATGACCGTTTTGGAGTGTAATTTTCAGGGGCAACTGCGAATTGCATGAAAATTTGGATTTAGGTTCTACTTACCCTCCACTTCAAAGTTGAATTTGTCCCATTGGTTGCTTTTACTTGGGGGGTGACAGTCACCCCTTCTCAGGGGGTGAAAATCGCGTGTTTAAAATAAGCCCGGAAATGGATAAATTGACCGATTATAAGCAACTTTAGTTCTATAAAGTTTATTACGTAAGTCAATACTTTTCGCGTTATTCGCGATTTAAAATGTTGATTTTTCGACAAAAAAACTACGTTTTCAGACCGTTTTTCGCAAGTAACTCAAAAATTAAATATTTTATCAATGTCTGATTCCAAATCGAAGAAGTCAACGCGAAATCACCGAAATATTAAGCACTTTTCGGGAAAAGCTTATTAAAATTTTTAAAGTACCTAAAAAAATATTTATATATGTTTTTTACAGAAGTTTCTAGCACCAAAAATAAACGAGTTACACTGAAAGAAAAAGTTGACCCCTTTTTTTGGTAAAAAAAATTGTGAAAACCTCCGTCTATTTAGCACCCTAAATAAAATTAATCGTTACCGTTTTACCATTTATTTTTACTGTATGTATATTGTTTATATGATCTGTAAGTTTGATTGGCTTGAAGTGCTTATTTTTGAAGAAAATTGGTTTTATAATAAAACAAAATGTTCTAAAAATTTTTGAAAAATTTCCTTTTTTCAAAATAACTTAAAAAGTATTAGTGATAAGAAAAATCTTAAAGAGTAAAAAAATATAGGTTTTGTTATTATAAATATGCTAGTTTCATTTTGTTTTTCCGCAAGACAAAAATTGGTTAAGATATGACTGTTCAAAATTTGCATACACTCGTGATTAGTGACCCGTTCAAGCTTTTTTTAACTATAACCCTTTGAAAATAAGCACTTTAAACCGGTGAGACTGACAGATCATATAAAAAATAGATAAGTAAGTAAATTGTTTGTAAAGCGGTAGCGATTAATTTCATTTGAGGAGCTAAATACGGGGAGATTTGCATGATTTTTTACAAAAAAAAAGTAGGCAACTTTATTTTAAGCGTAACTCGCTTATTTTTAATGCTAGAAAATTTTATGAACAATTCTAATAAAGTTTTTATAAACACTTTAAAAAAGTTTAGACAGGTTTTTTCCGAAAAGTGCTTAATTTTTCGGTGATTTCACCTTGAAATATTCGATTTGGAAGTAGACGCACAAGAACGTATTTTTCATGAGCTACAACTTTGCATTTACTCGATTGGTAGACTTTACTGATAATTATTTTTTTTTTCAGTTTTTTATAAGGTACACTTTTGTTAAGGATATTTTTTTCGATCAAGTATTTACTTTTTGAGTTATTTGCGAAAAATCGTCCGAAAACGTAGTTTTTTTGTCGAAAAATAAACATTTTCAATCGAAAATAACTCGAAAAGTATTGACTTACATAAAAAACTCTATAGAACAAAAGTTGCTTAAATTCAGTCAATTTATCCATTTCCGGTCTTATCTTGAATATATGTTTGTTCACCCCCTAGAAGGGGTGACTCTCACCCCCCAAGTAAAAGCAACCAACGGCACAATTTCAACTTTGAAGTGGAGGGTAAGTAGAACCTATATCCAAATTTTCATGCAATTCGGAGTTGCCCCTTAAAATTACACGGTATCGCCGTATTTCCCGTTCATTTACTGGGCTAATTGTATCATGTACACAATCGGCTGTATGGACGATGTTATCTACGAATCTTAAATGACTGAACTTCGCTCCATTTATATTGATACCCTTATTCGTTCAGATCTGCCTTCTTAAAAGTGTGTTCTAAAAGGGTTATGAATAGCTTTGGTGAGTTAGTGTCTCCTTTCCGTACTCCTCGTTGTATACAGAAATGATCTATTTTCTTGCGTTCCTTTGCGCTCCTTACATTAATGTTAATCCCACCAACAGCTTATGTTGTTAATTTACCGGCTGTAAGATTTATAGATTATGTCCATTTTGTAGGTTCTAAGTTTACTATCTTTTTAGAAAGACTAATCGTCCTATCTAGTTTTAGTGCTAGTTGTTGCACAGAACATCTCGCATTTCGAAATCCTAGTTCTTCTGTTAGCATCATTTATATAAGCAAAAAGCAATAATCTGTTCGACAGTTACGGATAAACAACATACTAATTCACTATGTAGACTCTTATGTATACCTTGGCACCAACGTAAATGTAAAATGGGAACAGGGCATAGAAATTAAGGCAAGAGTAGAACGAGCTAGAGCAGAATTTAACGATATGAAAAAGCTCCTCATAAGCAAAGATTTGTCTCTTCCCCTAAAACTATTCTAGTTAAATGGTACATTGTTTCGATCTTACTATATGGCCTTGAGGCCCGGATGCTGACATAGACGGTCAATGCCACAGACGCAGACGGGACAGTTAAACAAAAAAAAACTTGAATGTTTAGGCCACATATTCATCATCATCATCACGTAGCGCTACAATTCTGGGTGGGTCCTAGCTGACTGTACAACTTTCTTCCAATTTGTTCGGTCTTCCATCAACCTATGGTCAAATGGGATGTTCATTTTTCTGAGATCTGGTTGGATGTTATCTCTCCATCGCATTCTGGGACGTCCGAGTGGTCCTTTGCCTGCAGGAATCTCCTCCCATAACAGTCTTACAAGTCTCTCGTTATGAAGTCTGTGCACGTGGCCTGCCCATCTTAGTAGCTGTGATTTATTTTCTTGGAAAATATCGGTGTCATTGTAGAGTTCTTTTAATTCGAGGTTGGTTCTGATCCTATACTGGTTTGTGTTAATGTCGTGGTGAGGTCCAAAAATTTTTCTAAGTATTTTTCGTTCAAAACGTCTGAGCTTTTCTTCGTTTGATTTGGTCATGGTCCACGTTTCTCAACCATATTTTAGTACAGGTCTGACGATGGATTTATATATTTTGATCTTGGAAATTCTTGTAAGATTTTTTGATTTTATAAGCTTATCCAGTGCGAATAGACAGCGATTTGCTGATTGGATTCTGTCTTTTATTTCTTCAGTAACATCGTTGTCAGCTGTGATTACGGCCCCCAGATACTTAAAACGTTGTACTCTTTCGAAATTGAAAGTGTTGACCGTCAGATTTTGTCCTATTCTGTCTCTTCGTGTCGTTCTATTTATACACATAAAATATTATTTTGTCTTCTCTTCATTAATCCTCAGCCCTACTTCGCTTGTTGCTCCTTCCACCTTGTTAAAAATGGCTTTTGTGGATAGAATGGAGTCTCCAATGAGATCAATGTCATCTGCGTATGCTAGTAATAACTTGGGACCTTGAACCGATAGCAGTTGTGTTTTTATTTCGGCCGACCTCATGGCTTATTGATACATATACTGTTGTGATCTTATTTATTTATTTGTGATGATATTCTTATATGTAATTTAATTTAATTAATGCATTAATGATAATCTAATTAATCAACCAGATCACATATCAATATGTTTTCAATCTCAGGGCGAATTATAAAATTACTTACTTACTTTCGTGACTTCTAAGTATTTCTCAGTGGTTCCTAATCGGGATAGGAAAAAAAATAAAATAATACACACATATGAATTACAATTATAAATCAAAATTTTGTTTATTTTATATAAATGGCAATTACTGCTTAATATTTGTTAGATCTTATATTTATTTAATACAAACATTTAAAAATGGGAATCTTATTTCCTTTTGGTTTCCAATTTAAAACTTTTATTAATAATGAAACTATTAGGATTTATTAGCAACAAATTGATTTAAGTTTGATGAAAATCTTCTGATATTAGCGATTATGTTCTTCAATTTTTAATGTGGTATTTAATACAAAAACCCATACATTCATGTCTTGACAAATGAGACTGACCTTTATCTTGTGAACTGCGAATGTCCTCACACAAAACCCGTTTCCTCCTACCCTTGGTTGCGATGAAAAACTCGTCCTGGCCTCCAGTAATGTTCTCCTTTGAAAACTACCTCGTATCGCTCTCGTTCCTGCTTTTCTCGTGATGTCGTGTTCTACCTTTTTCGAACCACTTCAATCAGCCACCGGGATACTCTTTGCTCAAGGAGATTCTTTTCTCTCGACTCGGCCTACCTCTCGTTCCGATGGGTACTCAACACTCACGGAACTATACCGGCGTTTTCACTCTTCGTACACTACCGTCCACCACTGGACTTCACCTCTCTACCGCTCAAAACATTCTGATCTCTCATCCTCATTTATTCCCCTACTTTCTAAATATCCCTTCCAGATTCAAAAATCAACATTCCACCACAAATTTTAATTCGCCGTATTCCTCAATACCAACTTTTAATCTTTCTAAATATGTTTAATGGATTTCAAGAAAAAATAATCATTTCCCAATTTAAACTTACTTTCTACTTTTTACAAAACTTAATGACCTATTATCTATTTCACTGAGTCTTATTTAGCGTAGGCTAATGATCGAATCTTCCGCGAACTCTATAATGGTCCGCGTCACTCAAACTTGTTTATCTTAGGCGCATTGTTATCGAGTTTCGTACACTTCTTCGAATCACTTTCTTAAAAACTAAATATAATAATTTGTTGTGTACAGGGTGTTCTAAATTTACATGCCCGTGGTTGAGAAAATTGAAAATCCTTTATATTAATTTGAATTTTGCTTATAATTATAAATTTTAATTCTCCTATCAAATAGGAATATAACAATACATACTGATACCCGATAAATACAGTGTACTGCAATAAATTTCTTTTATCTTCTTCGTTTATAATTCCCATTTTAAACGTTCGCTTCCCCAAACAGAAAAGTTGCCATCGATTAAAACGTGTTTTTAACAGGAAAAATTTGAATAGCAACAGTGAATAGAACAGTGGAACTGGGCTGGACACATAGCTAGAATGTCAGATAACAGATGGACATAGCTAATAATACACTGGAGACCAAGACAAGAAGCATATCGAAGTAGAGGTCGTCCGCAAACAAGATGGTCTGATGACATAAAACGGATCAACAAAAACTGGATGCAAACAGCACAAAACAGGAATACATTAAAAAAAGACTGAGGGAGACCTATATCCAGCAGTGGATAGATCCGTGTTGAATGATGATGATGAATTTGAATAGCGCTTAATTAAATCATTTAATAAAAAAGAATCACGTTTCATTAACGATCTGTTCCGATTAAAAACGTACGGTCATTCTTCTTCTTTTGCTGGTTCTTATCCTATATAACCTTGCTCGCTACAGTTCCGTTGAGGTTTTCTTAAACCATGTTCTCAAATTCCGCAGCCATGATATTCTCCTTCTACCGAGTCCTTGCTTACCTTTGACTTTACGTTGCAATATGGACTGCAACAGGGAGTGACGGTGCTGATTTATCATAACGTGTTCCAGATACTGCAATTTTATGAATTTGATGGTAAACACAATCTCCGGTTCCTTCTTCATTCTTCCTAGACTTTTCCTTGCTTGTGATCCTTGATATCCATGATATTCTCAGCATTCTTCTATAAAGTCACATCTCAAATCCTTCAAGTATTTTAATAGTAGTGTCTCTATGCGTCCATGCCTCCGCTCCGTACAACAATGCAGAGAAAACATAGCATCTCAAATGTCTCATTTTTGTATCGAGGGATATGTTGTAGCTTTTGAAGGTGGCGCTCGTTTGTTATAGATCGTTCTTGCCTTTCGTCTGCGGTACTTTATTTCCTATACATCGCTCCACTGATCATTTATAGTAGATCCCAGGTAGCAATACTGTTTTACTCGCTCTATCTGTGTTCCATTAATGTATAGATGAGCTGCGTTTATATTCTCCTTGGTGCCGGTCATTAGCCGTTCCGAATCTACTAATGAACAAAATAAGAGAATCTTTTTTACATTGAAAAGTCCCAGATCCGAAAATCACAAAACTGTGGAACCAACTTTCTGGTTACAAGCTCAATCCGTGCTCTCTGCAATTTACAAATCAAACTGACGATGAAGAAAGCAGACTAATGGGACTCTAAAATATGCAGTCACTTCCCGTCAATTCATATCGGTAAAAATTCCATCGAAAGTTGATTCCTTGTACTCACAATATGAGTAAACTGAAAGAAAATGAAAGATAGTTTATATTTCAATCCGTTTCAGGGGTAACCACCATCCTCTTACGTACGTTGCACCCTTTTGGGCTCTTCAGAGCGACTGGTGATTTGATCTGAATCGAAAAGAAAACAAACTGTCTCTCTAATCAAACTTATTCGAGTATACCTATAGCCATTAAACATTCAACACAATTTTATAAATTAATAATGTCTCTTTTTCATAAATATCCTTTTTTAAGCGCATTCACCCATAAACGAAATAAATCATCCACCAATTATGAAAATGGCAATAGTCAAGCCTAATTAATTTATTCTTGTTTAATTTAAATCTTTTTTATTATCTTCCCCGTTTATAATTCCCGTTTAAAACGTTTGAATTCCCAAGCAGAAAAGTTACCATCGATTAAAACGTGCTTTTAACAGGAACAATTTGAATAGCGCTTAATTGAAGCATTTAATAAAAAAGAATCGCGTTTCATTAACGATCCGTTCCGATCAAAAACGTACGGTCATTAGCTGTTCCGAATCTACTAATGGACAAAATAAGAGAATCTTTTTTGTCGGCACTATCAACAGATCCTGTTTGCGACATACCTACTACTCTTTTTAGTTTTAATCGCTTGCAGTGGATTCTAGAACAACTAATTCAATAAAAAGGATCAGGAGCGGCTTTCACAATATTGATGGATTGATGAAATCGACCGTTACTTGATGGAAATTCATTTTATCTAACAATAAAATACTGAAAACTAAATACTAAAAATTCGAAACTACTACTGAAAACTAAATACGAAAAATACTAAAATTTATTGAGGTTGAGGAGTGGGGAGTTGTTTGTCTCGAGTTGGCCATTCAGAATCATTATATCTGTAGTTTAAAATTTATTAATTTCCGTAGATTCTAATAAAGATAGCTTAAGGCCTTTACTTTGAATATGAAACTTTTCATTAAAAGAATGATTATGATCTAGAAGGTGAAGTGCGTATGTAGAAGTGTCTGTTTTTCTATTGTTGAAAGCCATTTTGTGTTCTGCTATCCGTTTGTCAAAGGTTCTGCCAGTTTGACCGAGCTGTTTGACTGATTGTCCGAAAACTTACATTGGTCAAACTGGCAAAACCTTTAACAAATGGATAGCAGAACACAAAAGGGCTTTCAACAATAGAAAAACAGACACATCTACATACGCACTTCACCTTCTAGATCTATATCATAATCATTCTTTTAATGAAGAGTTTCAAATTCTGCATTCAAAATAAAGGCCTTAAGCTATCTTTATTAGAATCTATGGAAATTAATAAATAAAAAAATACAGATGTAATTCTGAATGACCAACTCGAGACAAATAGCTCCCCACTCCTCAACCACTTCAGTTATAGACTTTAAAGACTAAAAAGGCAAACCAATAGTAAACTAAATCACTTGAGAAAGGCACTCTACCGAAACAGCTGTAGTCACATAGTTATAATAAATTTTGTGGAAGTATAGAAAACAAACGTTTTCAGTGTTTTATTGTTAGATTTCACAATATTCTCCAGTGGTGTCATGGCAAAATTAGCAGTGCGGGAACGCAGTGCCGGAACGCACTGCTAATTTTTGTTTACAAAACCTAAGTTCTCTATTATTTTTTTTTCTTTTCTTAACCAGTGCGGGAACGGCGTTCCCACGCGTTCCCACACCATGACACCACTGATATTCTCAAATAATGGTATCACGTTTTTTTATTTTATCGTTTGAATACAGGCCGTTCCTAATAAAGAAGTTCCCCATAAGAAATTTTCCCCAGACATTTTACAACTCTAAAGATATTTATCTCATATCACTGTTATTTCCGGTCTGCTATCAATTTTTTGGTAGAGTAAGAAGTATAAGTAAGAAGATTTCCTACTTTGGACACATATTATGAGGTGAACGATACACTTTTAAGTAACTGATACTTCAAGGAAATATAGAGGGTAAGAGATGTCTGGGACCTAAAAATAGGCGACCCCTAATTTGAGGCTTAGAAATCGAAAAAGCAACCATGATAGGTAAATGGCAAATTTTGGTCATTCTTTATGTATTCGAGGTCGCTGAATCTGAATATGAAGTTTATTTTTATCTAGAATTGGTGGAACATGTCCAAAAATCAAATTTTATGCAAAAATGCGAAAAATCAATTTTGATGGTTTTTCATTTTTACCTCGCTGTATCTTTGGTCAATGTAAATATTTCCTTTTGAAAATTTTACTGTATTATCTTTCGAGTATTTAGATGACAACGCGATTTGCCCAAAATGTTTAAACAAATCAAAAGTGGAGTTGTTAATTTTTAAACATTTTGTCGTCAAATTTCTTTATTTTCATGTTTACTTTATCATTTTAACCAACACCGCAATAAAATATAATTCATGAAAAAGTTTTCTGAAAAATTTCAAGTCAAAATATGCAATTATAAAAAGGTATATGCCTTTATAGACAAGTGACACTCTTCCAAAAAAACGCTTATTTCTCGAGATACTGACCGCGGTGTGGTGAATGGCTAATTTTTGTCTTCATTTATGTTTTTGATGGTGTTGAAAACGAAAATAAGGTTTATTTTGAAATTTAGATGGAGGAGCATCGTCAAAATTGCAATTTTACCCTAAAAATAAAAAAAAATGAAGTCAGGTTTTTCTTAAAATTAAAAGTTGCATTCTTTTTTTTTTCTATAAAACATTTTATTCTTTGTACTTTATATTTTAATATAAACTTGATTAAAAACCTAATTTTCAAGTTTTTACACTCAACTTTTGCGATTAAACTTTGTTCAGAAATCTGCACCTTCCACTTTAAATAATTATACAAATTTCAGGAAAAAAATATTAAAACGGAACAGAGTTACTGAATGCAAAAAATGTGATTTTTTTTTTAATTGTTAGGGTAAAATTGCAATTCTGCTTTTGTTTTCCTATGTAAAATTTAAAATAAACTTAATTTTCGTTCTCAGCACCATCAAAAACATAAAGTATGATCAAAATTAGCCATTCACCACACCGTGGTCATCACACCACACATTATATTTTTATAAAAGATACTGCATTCTGCATCAATTATTTGACAATACACAATTAAAACGGAATGTACTTTTTCAAAACATAAAAATTTGAAACCATAAAAAGAGTACATTTTTCGCATTATAAAAATGAATGAAAAATGGATTCCCTTGTTCTAAAGGTGTCGTGCATTTCTGCGTAAGCATCCATCGTAAATGGCTGAAGTGGAATTGGGCGGGCTATGTAGCCCGCCCAATGTAGAATTCAAATTCACCATATATTCAAAATATTCACATATTATTTTTCACCACAAATTTTTCTGTTGCATATTTTGACTTAAATTTTTCCAGAAAACTTCTTCATTAATTATGTTTTATTGCTGTGTTGGTTAAGATTATAAGCTAAAAAGTTTGTCACTTAACTTTTTTAAGTAAACATGAAACTAACGAAATATGACGACAAAATGTTTAAAAATTAACAACTCCTCTTCTAATTAGTATAAACGTTTTGTATAAATCTCGTTGGTATCTAAATACTTCAAAAATTACAAAGTAAAATTTTCAAGAGGAAATATTTACAACGACCAAAGATACAGCGAGGTAAATTTGAAGAATCATCAAAATAAATTTTTCGCATTTTTGTATAAAATTTGATTTTTAAACATGTTCGACCAACTCTAGGTAAAAATAAACTTCATATTCAGATTCAGCGATCTTGAAAACATAAAGAACCACTAAAATTGGCGATTCACCTTAAAGTTGATTTTCGTGGTGGGTATTATAATGTAATTTTAGGGGTTGCTGCCGCTCGCCTAAAAGATGTCATGCAACATAGTCATGGCTACGAAATATTCGCCAATGGACGGGAATCCACAGCTATGAAATGCTTCGCAATGCTGCTAAAAACAGAATTATTTAAAACTGGCTATCTAAAATCTCAGCTGACAAGACAATGTACGGTGGATCATCATCATCATCATCCAGCCTTCTTCATCCAACGTTGAACATAGGTCTCCCCTAATTTCTTCCAGTTCTGTCGATCTTAAGCTTCCTGCAACAAATTTTCAGCAACCCTTTTGACGTCGTTTGAGCATGGTACGTCATAAACTCGTACATATACTAAAACAACTCGACATAGATCAAATACACATTCGCTGTATAGAAGCTCTTTACTGGAATCAAACAGCTGTCGTCAAGGTGGATAATGAAACAACGCAAGCTCAAAAAATTCTCAGAGGCGTAAGACAGGGATGCATTCTCTCCCCACTACTGTTTAATCTATATTCAGAAAGTATCTTCCAGGAAGCTCTTGAGGAATGCGAAAGAGGCATCAAAGTAAATGGTACCTGGGTCAATAATATACAATATGCGGATGATTCGGTCGTAATATAGCAGACAATATAGAAGACCTCCAAAAACTTCCTTCTTAATAAAATTGGAGAACCTAGCGAGAACATGGGACTTAGCATCAGCATAAAAAAGACTAAGTTCCTTATCATCAGCCGTCAATTAAGTCAACATCAAAATGCAAGACTAGCATATAACACTCAAGATGTAGAGCGCGTAAGAAAATTTAGGTACCTGGGAACCTGGCTATGAACCTGGCTATGTGAGGACTGGATGTCGGATATGGAAGTTAAATGTCGGATAGAAAGGGCCAGAAGTGCATTCATGAAATTCAGAAACGTCTTTACGAACTCTGACTTTGACCTGAACCTAAGTCTAAGATTCACGAAATGCTATATATGGTCGGTGCTCCTATATGGCATGGAAGGATAGACTTTAAAAATAAACACAATGAATAAGCAAGAGACATTTGAGATGTGGATTTATCGACGAATCCGACTAATTAGAAACGAACGATACCAGTTTCTGGCTCCATAATGTCAAACAATAGACAAGGCTAACAAACAAAGGAGACCTAATAAATTTACTGTAAGGGATAGAGAAAAATGGTCAAACGTGATCGCGAACATCCATTACTGGATTGCATAAGAAGAAGAAGAAGAGCATTTTGTAGGTGGTCTACCTCTACTTCTTCTGTGTGCTCGTGGTCTCCACACTGTAATTTTTTGGGTCCACCTCCCGTCCTTTATTCTGGCTACATAGCCCGCCCAATTCCACTTCAGCCATTTACGATGGATGCTTACGCAGAAATGCACGACACCTTTAGAACAAGGGAATCCATTTTTCATTCATTTTTATAATGCGAAAAATGTACTCTTTTTATGGTTTCAAATTTTTATGTTTTGAAAAAGTACATTCCGTTTTAATTGTGTATTGTCAAATAATTGATGCAGAATGCAGTATCTTTTTCGCCTTCTTCTTCTTCAGGTGCCATCTCCGCTACGGATGTTGGTAATCATCATAGGTATTTTAATTTTTAAGGCAGTAGCTCTAAATAGTTGTTTTGAGCTGCGACCAAACCATTTTCTCAGGTTCTTCAGCCATGAAATTCATCTTCTTCCGATGCTTCTTTTGTCATTTATCTTTCCTTACATTATGAGTTGCCATACTTCTCGCCCCGCATCACATGTCCGAGATACTGTAGCTTTCTTTCTTTAATTGTAAGTTCAACTTTCTTCTCTTTACCTATAAGTACTTCTCTTCTTCTTCATGTATCATGTTCTTTCAGAACGTTGGTTACCATCATAGCTATCTTAATTTTATTCACTGCCACCCTAAATAGCTTGCTTGTATCAACACCATACCAATCTCGCAAGTTATTCAACCATGAGGTTCTTCTTCGTCCTGGACTGTGTTTGCCTGCTATTTTTTCTTGCATGGTATTTTGTAGCAACCTATATTTGGCACCTCTCAATTCATGTCCGAAATACTTCAGCTTTCTCTGCTTGATGCTTTTTTTGATCTCAGTAGTCTTGCTGAGACGTTCTAGTATTGTGGAGATTCGAATCTTCTCCACCCAGATAACTTTTAAATTTCTTCTATAGCACCATATTTCGAAAGTCTCAAGGCGATTTAGATCGATTTTATTCACAGTCCAGGACTCGACACCATAAAGTAAGACCGATAACACGTAACAGCGTGCTTTACGTACACGTATCAGTACTTCATTGTTCGTAACTCTATCTACCCAGGAAGCCCTCATCTATAGGTCCACATTTCAAAGGCGTCAAGTTATTCATTGTCTCTAGATTTAATGTCGATGTTTCCACTCCATAGTATAGTACACTGTATACGTAACCTTTTGTTAGGCGTACTTTACGAGCCAATGTTAAATCTTCGTTACATAAGACATTTTTCATTTTCATACAATTAAAACGTGCTTATTTTTCGCCTTATAAACTATTAAATTACGTCATTTTAACCTTTACAGAAAAACAAAATACACCATCTGAAAAGCCATTAAAAAATACATCTTTTAAAAAGAATATACGCTGTTGAATTTTTTCATCAACAATGCGTAGTTTTTTAACACTATTGAACGAATGAAAAGTTGTATTTTATTTTATTATAGAGTAATTTACACATACTAATATATTTCTCAAATTGGGCTCTATACCGCCATTCTATACTATATTACGAATATGTGTGCCAAATATCTCGACAAAATATTCAAAATTAAAACTGCAATCTTGGAACTCGTTTTCCGCTCGCTGATGTTACCTCTTGATAACACATGTTTAATTTTTTTCTCTCTTTATTCTGTTACAAGAGTTAAAATAAAAAGATTCGTACTAGCCCAAATATTTATAATTACAAGCTTTCTCGCAAAAATATACATACTGTTATATTCGTATTTGACATGAGATATAAAAGACTATATGTATTTATATTTAAAATTCAAATTAAAATAAAAATTTTCATATTTCTCAACCACGAGCATAAAAATTTTGAACACCCTGTATAAGACAAATTTTGTAAAAATAGTTACAGCTAGTTTTTAAGAAAGTGTTTTCGCAGAAGTGTTTACTAGCCCCATGAACAATGCATTTTAAGTAAGCAATTAGGGTGCTGGTTTTAAGAAAGTGTTCTTTGAACTGTTTATCAACACCACAGACAATATATTTTATTAAACAAAAGAATAGGTCATTAAGTTTTTCAAGAAATGCGGGTACGTAATTCATTAGCCGCACGGTACATAATAGATAGTTAAAATATACCTGTGCATTAAGATTCTTAAACATAGATAAAAATATGATTGGTGTAGAAAATAGAATTAAAATAGTCGGAATATTATTTTTTCTTGGAAATCCATAAAGACATGTTTAGAAAAAGGAAAGAGTTTTTTGGTAAATACGTCATGATTGAAAGTTGTTTTGATTGGTTGGAAAAATTAATTTCGGAGTGGAACAATTTGGAAGGATGAGAATGTATGAGGAGAGAGAGTCAGTGTGTTTTGTTGGATCGAAAGGAAGAGTCCAGTTTGAGGATAGTGTACAAAGAAAGTAAAACGCCGGTTATTTTTTGGAAAAGTGACAAGCATCATATCGTGGAACGAGTAATAGGCCAAGTCGAGAGATGATATAACTCCTTGAGTCTAAAGTATCCCGTGTTTGTTTAAGTGTTTCAAAAAGTTGGAATACTGCATCAGGAAAAAGCCGGAACGAGTACTGTACGAGGCATAGTGAGGAAAGGGAGAACGAGTTTGCAGAGGAGCAGGGACATTATTGGAAAACGTGGACGAGTTTCTTTGGATCGCAACACCAGCAAAGAAGGAAACGTGTTTTGTGTGAAGACATTGCCGAATCATCAGCAAAGGTCAGTTTTATTTGTTTGTTGAGACATGAATGTATGGTTTTGCGTATTAAATACCACAGTGCATATTGAACTACACATTTCACTATTATAAAATCATCAAACCTCAATCAATTTTGTTACTTATAAATCATTATACATAGTTGATTTTTTTTTATACAATAATATTGATAAAATAAAAATTTTTATATCAAAAAAATTTTGAATAGATAGAACATCCTGTATAGCAGAGGTAGATAGTTTCATAGTTAATTATTAAAAAAAACAAATTCGGAGACAAAAAGAAATAAGATTCCTATTTTCATAATGGTTAGATAAAATAAAGATAGAAGAATAAATAAAATTTGCAATATTACATTTATTTCCGTTCGATAAAATAAACGACTTTTATAATTTCTAATTGAAATACAAATGTGTATTATTTTATTCTCTTTTATCTATCCCTATTAGGAAGCCACTGAGAAATATTTTGAAACCACGAAAAGTAAGTATTTATAGCATAATTTAGCCCTGAGGTTTGCAATTTATTTATGTTTGATTTGTTTGATTAATGAGATAATTAATTGATTAATTAATCAAAGTAGATCACAACAATACATACATACAAGTAATAATGCATTCTTGAGTAAAAAAAGTCAGGAACGATCTTTTACACTGTGAAATATAAAGCGAAAACATTGTCGACCTTCACGACGCTTTCATGTGTACATTATTTTTTATCGAAAACATTTTTATTCTTTATCCACGATTGATGATATGGCTATTTCTCACATCAAAGGAAAACACTCGGATGTTACACAACCACCTTTGTCTTTGATGTTTTTTCAAATTGTTTTCGTGACCTATACCGTGCTCTCAACTTTTTTCCATTATCTCTCCGGAGTGCCAGAGACAAAGTAAAAATGTCGCTAGCCAATGCCGTAAGATACACACGTACGAGGTTAATTGGAAGGATAACGAAATTTTTTTATCTTTGTCATGGAAATGAGGTCATCTTGTGAGAGTTATATTTTAAGTGGCTATATTTTTTAATAAATGTGAGCAGTCTGGATTATCCATTATAATCACATCGCTCACTGATTTCTATAGTGGCACAACCGCAAAAATGAAGTTCTGAGATAATTGAGCATGAAGTTACGTGACATCATAAAATAACATTCGAAATTACAATTTATGGATAAGAGGTCGACAGAAGAAAACAAATACTTGTCAATGAATGGTTACATATTACCTTTTTTTCCATTGTATGAATTTCGAGAACTTTGATATACATAATAATATGCCAGTATTGAATTCAAGTTTTATAGTGTTTTGACAAAGATGGTCGGTCGTAAGTAGTGGCATAAAAAGTTCATAAAATAAACGTTTTTATTTTTTAATTTGTTAATGATATTTTTATTCGAAATAAAGATATACTATATGAACACAATACCTATTTTTCTTACTAATAACTAAAAAAGAATTTTAAAATGATTATCAGTTATAGAAAAACTTTGTTTATAGAAACAAGAATAAAACCGTGGAATGTAAGTTGATGTAAAATTCACTTTGACTTTTATCAATTATTGCATTATTTCGAATAAGATACATTAGATCTTCATACTTTTTTCTGGAAATTGGAATTTTATTTTGATAGACCCTATTAATTTCAATGACTTTAAAAGAGAATATTTTGTTAGGATTTATGGGTAGTATTTCTTTGAATAAGTTGACCATTTTAAAAAAAAATTCATTAAAGAAGTTTTATACAGGAAAATGCTATGATTATCCTTATCGATTTCCAGTATTGAAACATCACTTAACAAAGACTTCTCCCTAAAGTCCTAAAGTATCTAATATTTAAAGTCGAAATAAAAAACACTTTGCACACCCTTAGTTTAGTACCTTGTTTAACGAAATAAAAAGCATTCTTATGGGTTCTTCCACCACTCTTTGCTACATTAACCTGTTCCATCAATGCAATTATAATGTTTAGCTGATTGGAAAGGTCTCCCAAATCCCAGTATAACTTAAAAACGCTCGTCCCTCTTCTTCTGTGCATATCCGGTACATGTTTGCCTACATTTTGTGATGTCACACGGATCTTTAACTGGTCTGGCTGGAACGTCTATCTTCCTGTTGTACATTCTACAGTTGATAAGATTGTCCAGAGTTTCAGAGGCCTTTAATTCTGTTTTGTATCCACTTCTTACATTCTTTTTCTTGTTACATATGAGTAAAATATAAGAAAATAAACCTATATTGGCACAACTTTGTTCTTTCATGGCGTAAAGTAAAGTATTTAAAGTAAATTCTATACCGACACAATCTTATACATTGCGGTGGAATAAGTGTTGCCCCCCCCCTGTTAACTTGTTTATTTTAAGAATATAAGCAAAACGCTCGGACAGGTAGATTTTTAAACTAACCATAGTATATTATTGCATCAACGTTTCGAACTTTACGCCATCCCTCGTCAGGTGACAGCCATAACTTTGATTTTTTTAAATGGGAAAGTACATCATGTGACACCTCATTTAAAAGCTCTTAAAATACTGAATTCAAAAATGTATAATACTTTAATCCTGTTTAAGAGCGTAGGCGCAAAATTTCGGTCGAATTCTTTCTAATTGCAATCATCTTTTTCGAATCCTGAAAAGACTAATAAATATTTTTGAAAAATTTAAACGCAGAATGAAATATTACAGTATTCTCGATGGTCCAAAGTCCCTGAGAACTCCTATAATGTTTATTTTAATAAGCCACAGTGGTGGAAAAAAGAGAAAATTTAGTGTGATTTTAATTTCAAATATATCGTTCAAATGAAATTTTTGTTTATTCTAAGGAACTGTCAGCCCTCGGTAATAATCTAATCTTTCATTCTGCGTTAAAATTTTTCAAAAATACTTATTAGTTTTCTCAGAATTCGAAAACAATAAATGCGTTTAAAAAGAGTTCGACCGAAATTTTGGGCCTGCGATCTCAAAAAGTATTAAAGTATTATACATTTTTGATATAAGTATTTTAAAATCTGTTAAATGAGGTGTCACATGATGTACTTTACCATTTAAAAAATCAAAGTTATGCCTGTCACCTGAAGAGGGATCGCGTAAAGTTCGAAACGTTGATGCTATGATATACTATGATTAGTTTAAAAATCGACCTGTCCGAGCGTTTTGCTTATATTCTTAAAATAAACAAGTTAACAGGAGGGGGGCAACACTTATTCCACCGCACTGTATATTGGTGACACAAAGAGTATGTTTTTTTAAAAAAATTCATTCTATACTGGCACAACTTTTAATGTGCCGGTGTAGATTAAAAAATAGGATATTTTTATTGAAGGTTATAAAAATTAAAAAGTGGCATAACATTAGTTTTATGAAAATGTGCCGATATTCCACGTAGAAGCAACACAAACACACCTAAAGTCAACGTCATATTAAATATGTGACGATATAGTGCTGCCGCTCGAGCGAAATGGAGGGAAATATGCACGTGGTACAACTCTATCTAGGGGATTCTATGCCAGCTACCTTTATACCGGTTTCTTTCAACTATAAAGTGAAATTTCGTGATTTTTAGGTAGTGGTTATCACAAAACACCATTTTCTGAAAATGTGCCACTATAGAACTTAGTGAGCGAATGTATAAAAGCTCAAGTGAACCTTTTTTATTTCCATATAAAAACAAAATATGAAAAAGGTATCAATTTTGAATTTGAATCTGATTTCTTGTAGCATGTCTTGTAGCAAGTTAAATATTGTATTTATATGGGATTAAGCCACAATTATTAATTGTAATTAAAATTATATTCCTGACTGACTAAAGTTCGACGTGTCGATTTCCACTCCAAAAGCCGTTTTCAAAAGATTATTAGACGAAAAGAGTGAATAACCGCCAAATTTTTGTTGAGGTTATGTCTTCCCAAAATATTGAAAGTTGACTTACAAGGAGATCCACAATATATAGTAGACTACACAATCGTAAGGCAAAAGACAAATATTATTTTAAGAAATGTACGAGTACGAGTATACAGAGGAACCACTTGTGTCAGCGATAATTACTTTTTAAAGGTCAAAATGACATTTGGATTGGTGAAACTACAAAAATAAAAAGAAGAATATGAAATGGAGAAATACCAAAAAGAGGTACCTACCTACAACCTAAAGAGGCTAGAACAAGAAATGGTGAGAGAATTATGTATATAGAAATAGTCTGAACCAATAGTTGGAAATGAAACAATTCAATAATAGCAAAGAACATTACAACCATATAAAAATGTGCCTAGAGGGAGCAGCAACAAAAGCCAAAAATGGAAAATTAAATTTAAAAGTGGAAAATACCCACTAAAATGGAAAACTTTACTTAACTTTTTTGGATTTAGGACCTACTCTTCATAACCCAATAGGTCCCCATAACGCTCCCCATAACTAACGAGTGACTGCACATTTTGCATACTTTGCTCCCCTACCAGGAAATTAATCGAATATGTAATGTAAAAAATGAGGGCTTGAAATAATTGTAAGAAAGACATAGTATATAATGTGTCGGTGGGATAAAACAGGACCTTCCATTGAAAGATAGAGAAATTATCAGACATTATCAATTGACACATACATGGACTTGGGTATGATTATCACAAAAGAAGGAAATGTTGACGATACGATAGAAGAAAGGAATAACCAGGAAAAAAAGAATGTGTGTGTACTTTGTACGCACGTAAGAAGTTATACTTCTATTATATGATTTAAACGAGATAAATATACTTTTTATTTATATTTTATTTAAATATTAAACTAATTTATACTTACTACTTCTCAAACATTTTTATTAAAACAGTGCCAAAAATTAAAATAATAAAAGAATAAAACACACACAAACACATTAAAAATGCCACAAATGATTTCTGAACGTTTATTGTCGGAAATTTTTTTTAACTAAATACGTATTTTCTGAAAATAAAATTATATAATAAGTATACTTACAATCATAAAATGTATAAAAAAATAAAAAATAAAAGTTTTTATTGGGATTCGAACAAGCTATCAGCGCGGTTGGTATATTGGGGTTCATTCGCCTTAAACGCTTCGCCACGGAGGCAATGTGTCATTATGTGCGAAGATCGACTAACTAAACGGATTAAGCTTTTGACATTTTTGAATTAAATTAAATTATTTTGATTTTGAATTGAAATGATTTAGAATTGAAAAAATACAACAAAACATAGAGTAAGAAAACAATATATTAGGTGAACATTGATAGAAATTTTGATGGTAATCAAATTAGGTAAATAAAAGTATTACATACTATGTATTTTGGTAGGTTCAAATAGGTAGGTACCTATGATACATTTACAATTATTACGTACCTGTTGCTTTTAAAAACTATTTAAATGTCACTACAATTAAAAACTTTTTTGTTTCTGTCCTCACAACAATAAAACTAATATATTATACATTTGTTTACCTTTATGTTGAACAATTATTTATTATTGACAGATCATTTCAACACCCAATCAGAGTCCGTATAACGATTAGTACCATACTGTCGGTGTGCGCATGCGCGCAGATCAATATTAATTCACCCTCAATCTCAATCGCGCCTAAAGAAGTATAACTTCAAAAAGTAATATCTTTTCTTAATAATTTTGTTTGGGACCAATCAATAACAAAGAGTAACAAACGTTGGATATATAACACAATTAATAAACTAGGTATAGTATTTTTACTACAAAAACGATATTACGTAGGTCAAAATTTTTGAGGTAAGAGAACTGTCAAAACAATAGAATGTGACTTTTCTTATTGCCATGTTTATTATAAACATGGCAATAATGAAAAGTCACATTCTAATGTTTTGACAGTTCTCTTGCGTCAAAAATTTTGACTTCTTATTATTATAAACATGGCAATAATGAAAAGTCACATTCTAATGTTTTGACAGTTCTCTTGCGTCAAAAATTTTGACCTACGTAATATCGTTTTTGTAGTAAAAATACTATATGCTACAATTAATAAAGGTACAATAACTTACAGCAGTAAAGCGTGGCAGATAAACAAACGATCCAAGAGAATACTTGAGGCAATTCAAATGGATTTCTAGAGACACTCGGCAAGGAAATCGAGATTCAGGAGAGTTTTTAACTACAGAATAAGAAAAATCATGAAAGTGAATCATACAATAGTAGAAGATATTAGTATTCAACAACTAAGATGGTATGAACATGTCGAAAGAATGTTCGAAGGTCGACTTCCAAAACAAATCTGAACAGGGCAACCTCATGGTAGAAGAAAAAGGGGAAGACCTCGTCTTAATTAGAGAGAAATCCTAAATCGGGAAATGAGGGATTGGAAAATAGAGGAATTGGGACTATAGAAATGCCTGAATGTTTTGTTGCAAAATACGCTTCAACGAGCTCTGTGGATTTCCAACAAATATTTAACAAAAATTTTCATTTTGTCCTACCCTTCAAATGAGAAAATACCAAATAATATGCTCATAATATTATAATAATATTATTGTATTCCTATAATCTATTAAATTAAAATATTGGGGTGTTTATTATTATGGATGGAAATGTTAATTAAGTAAATCTAAAACAACATTTTTTTTAACATACGATGAATCCAAGCATATCATTTCTGTCAGTTTTAATTTAAATCTGGTATTGACCCGACCGTCTCGTAACCAAATATTCTCCCTCTCTGTTCTTCTCTTCTACAGTTTCCCGTATCCGATATCGTCAAAAAAGGTTTTAATAATATTCCTCCTGTCCCGAATGTTTGAAAAATATATTTATCCTCGAGCTATGTAATATTATCTTTGTTTACCTTTTCATTTTACTAAAATTTCATCGTTTGGGTAGAAAAAAGAGAATTTTTCCATGAGGTCGATTTCAATCTTCATTTTATTCCTTCACGTAAAAAATATGTATCAGCTAACTGAATAATTAGAAGTAGTAGGAATAGATGAAAATATTTTTTGAAACAAATGACAGAAGCTTAAAATTAAAAAAAAACTGGTAGACGAACAGGTAGACGATGCATAATCTCTGGACAGCTGTTTCTGTCTTACGACTTTCTCAGTAGAGCTGCATACACACCTCTAAAGCAAAACGAAACCAAACTATTTATTGATGTGGAATTTCTCTAGCTCTACTGAGAAAGTCGTAAGACAGAAACAACTGTCTAGAAATTGTGAATCGCCCCTGAATCAAAAGGAAACATACTTAGGAACTTTATTTCGGACCGTTTGTCCTAGACGAATGAAAGCGGAATGTGACTGCATATTGTAGGGTCCTTTTCGCTTTATTTATTCGTCGTCTCTTGTCTTATAAATTGTAAAAGTCGGAGATTAAGGATGTACACTTCGAGTCATAAAAAACTGGTACACTTTTTTTTCCCAATGTAAACCTGTGTTCAGACTGGACAAAATGGCTCGTAAATCACGGCGTTGTTGCCATCTTACATAATGGAATTGCACTAAATCTAAATACAAAAAATAACGTTCAAAAATGTATTAAGTTTTTAGACATGTATTATTTTTATCATTAACAACAAAAAACTGTATCTAATAAATCTAATAACCAGAGAGAGAGTTGAGTTACTCTTAAAAAATCCACATATTAAACTGAAAAATTAAACGATTAAACATATTTTCACCGGATTGACCGCAGACGTTCGGATACAATTAGCGTCTCTTTGCAAAGACAATGACGTCCACTTTGCAAAGTAACAAGACACTTACTCAACACACACACACTACACATGACGCTAGGTACCTGACTGCAAAAATTCACCATACCTATCATGCCAATGGCCATTAGTTGTCGAGGCATCAGTTAAATAAAAAAAAACATATTCTGTAGACAGCTGTGAAAGCACGCCAAATAGAATTCTATTTTAGTGACGTCACGTTGTCTAGCAACCGTCGATTCTCCCAATATGAAATTCTATTTTGTGACGTCAGCAAAATAGAATCCTATTTGGCGTGCTCTGCGACCAGGAGTAGGTCCAGTCCTCGATGATTTATTTAATTACTTGACATCAGTCCGATTTGATAAGTTGGTCAAAATAAATCTTTAACGATGCCACGTCAGTTAATTAAAATATGATAAAACGAGAATTGAAAACGAAAATTTAAGGAACCTGGGAAAACTTGGTCGAATATGAAAATTTAGTAAATTTAATAATTATCTCAGTGCTCAGAAGATTACAAGCAGTGATTAATAATAATGGAGCTATGACAAAATATTAATATTTATTCTTGTAATACATATATTTAAATTACACACTGGTTCACTGTAAAAGGTGTTCATTTTGTATTAAGTTCAAATTTAAATTTTAATTTTTCCAGTGTGTTTCATTTATTCTAATATCCCACAACTCAATACAGTTTTGTGCTACACTTTACGAGAAATCAATCACACCTCTCGATTTAAAATTAAACATAAAAAGTCATGTCTAGATTTATTATGTCATATCTGTCATAAATTATAATAAAACACGAAGTATGGGTACTTAATTGAGATGATAGTACGTTCTTTAAAGGTAAAATATTGCAAAACCTCTAAATTTTAAAGAACCACATGGATTGACATGAAATTTGGCATACACATAGTAACAAGTCAAAGAAAAAAAGTGATATTGTGCTGATGTGTGCTTTTGCCCTAGGGGTGTGTGTCACCCCCATTAGAGGTTGAAAAATATATGTTCTATAAAGTTTTTCACCAAGTTAATAATTTAAAACCAAATTTTTTCAAAAATAAGCACTTTGAACCGATGAAACTTACAGATCATATATAAACACAACATAAGTAAAGTAACTTGTGAAGCGGTAACGACTAATTTCATTTAAGTTGCTAATTGGGGGGTGATCTTCCTAATTTTTTTTTTGCCAAAACAAAAGGGACGAACTTATCTTTTGAGCGTAACTTGCTTACATTTGGTGCTAGAAATTTTTTTTATAAAAACAGAAATAAGGCTTTTTTAAACACTTTAAAAACGTTTTTTTGTGAATTTGATGGCCTTGACCGAGCTAATTAGCCAGGCATTAAGTTGTAATGTGTTTTCCTCAAGAATGCTTCATTATTTTGATATTTCACATTGAATTATTCTATTTGGAATTTTTCGAATATGAACCTATTTTTCATTAGGTATAACTCTGCTCTTGCTAGGTATAGAGACCTAATATATACACCGTTTTTTTCACTTTTTTATAGGCTATAATTTCGCTAAGAATATTTTTTTCGACAAACTGTTTATGTTTTGTGCTGTTTGCGAAAAACCGTCTAAAAACGTGGTTATTTTGTTGAAAATGAACATATTCACTTGCAAATAACTTGAAAAGTATTGATTTGGAGAAAAAACTCTATAGAATAAAAGTTGCTTAAAATTAGTCAATTTATCCATTTCGGGACTTATCTTGGACATATATTTTTTCGCATCCGAGATGGGTCGAAACTCACCCCCAGGGCAAAAGCACACATCGGCACCATATCACTTTTTTCTTTGACATGTTAGCTATGCGTATGCCAAATTTCATGTCAATCCAAGCGGTTCTTTAAAATTTAGAGCAAAAACCGTGAAAGAATGTACTATGATGGAAAATTACAAAACTAATAGCAGAATTTTTTAGGATGCATATTTAAATAAATCTGACTGATTAATCGAGAATGCTAGATGTTGTTTTAGTTTTTAGTATACAGTAGAGCGTCGATAATCCGAACCCTGGTAATCCGAACGTTCGTTAATCCGAACGCAATTTTTTTTATAAAATTAAAAAATATTATCGCGGACCGAATTTTTGGATTTAATATGACATGACAATATGGGCAAAATATGATCGCGGATTTTTGTTTTGTTTATGCAGAAATACATACAAGTGCAGAAATACATACAGTGTTTTATTCCTTGTAACTAAAACATATGTATTGTACTCTCGGAGATCGCTGGGAAAATTTTCACTCAAAATAACAAAATTCAGTTTGGCAACATTGCGTAAACGTTGATAGTAATATATCCTTTTTAAGATAAACACAACTATAATTTAGTCCAAACAAATTAATATATTTTTTTGCCAACAAAAATTAGATTTTTCAACCAAATAATGTTTCAGATATGATGTGCAAAATAATTTTTAATTGGGTTCTGCCAATGGGCTTGCTTTTTTTGTCATTAAAGTAAAAAAAAACTTTAAATTTCAGTCATTAAATCATTATTGTCCGGTATCGTCTTAATTATTTTAACTGTACTAATATCCGTCGAGTAATTGTGAATGATTAATAGGTTGTTAAAACATTTTATCTGTAGCCGCTTCTGGAATGTCTACAAATATCAAAAACATTGATAAAATGCGCATATCCCACCGATCTTCGCTTCGACCATACATATGTACTATGTTTATGAGCTTTGTATGTATTTTGAACATATGTTTGATAATCCGAACAATTTGATAATCCGAACTACCCCTGTACCAATTAGTTCGGATTATCGACGCTCTACTGTACCTACTAAAAACTTGCGGTCTGTCGCACAGCCCTGCTTATAGCTGGTTCGATATAATATCTCCATTGAACTGGCAACGTTGCCCTAGAAATTAGAATGACATATGTGACAAGACCAACTTACACAACTTGAAAAACACGGTTTTTGGTTTTAAGAGTTGTACCAGTCTTTTATGACGCGAAGTGTACTGAGGAAGTCGTAAGACAGAAACAGCTGTCTAGAGATTGTGCATCGTCTCTGAATTAAAAGAAAACATACAAGATCGTTTTCACAAAACATAAAATTAATAATTACACTTTTATAAAAAGAACTTTTTATAATAAAACGTTTTTATTATTTATAGGAGAGAATATTTTTTTTACGATAAAAAATACTTAAAATTCCAAAACTTACACTATAATAAAAGTACTTTTTATAATACCACGGTTTTGTTATATATAGGACATAACATGTTTCGGAAGAATAATTAACTTATAAAATATGAATTCTTAGTAGGTGTATTAACTGTTATAATTATAATTCCAAAAATTACACTAGTAGAAAAAAGTACTTTTTATAATACCAGGGTTGTTTAAAATGGTATATATAATTTATATACAGTGCTAGTCAAAAGTCCGTACCCCCCTCGTATCTTTTGAACGGTTATACTTCTTATAATAGTGAAATTTGGAGAGAGGAAATAAACGGATGTAGGCGTCTTAAATAGTCATGACAGGTGACGTAATAGTGACAGATGACGTTGCAGCGCCACCATGACAGATAACTTTAAATGGGACCTTATGGCAAGTGATACCTCGTTTAAAAGTTATTGAAAATACCTATTCAGTCATACTAATTCAAACTAAACTAAAATTCAAACCTCTGCCTATGATTACTTGTCAAAAGGGTTGACGTTGACGTAAAAAGTATTAGAGAACTGAAAAAAGTGAACTTTTTTGACAAAAAAACCATAGGCGGACATTTGAATTTTTATTAATTAAATGCGAAACTACAATTTTATATTTATTTCATTTATTCACCAAAATCAAAATCAATTTATATCCAAAAAATTAGTATGACTGAATAGGTATTTTGAATATCTTTCAAACGAGGTATTACTTGCCATAAGTTCCCATTTAAAATTATCTATCACAGTGACGCTGTAAAGTCATCTGTCACTATTACGTCACCTGTCATGACTAGTTAAGAAGCCTACGTCCGTTTATTTCCTCCCTCCAAATTTCACTATTATAAGCGTAACCGTTCAAAAGATAAGAGGGGGGGTACGGACTTTTGACTAGCACTGTATAATAATTAACTTATAATATATGAATTTTATTTCTATCAACTTTTATTTATGTACTAAAAAAATTAAAAAATGATACGCAACAGCCACAGCCGGGTTCGAACTCGGAATTTCTTGATCTGCAGTCCAATGCCACTGAGCCACCATCAATTTGTAGATATCGATTTATTAACGTACTTTAACATAACATTGCATTAGTCATATTTTTGAAATAGTTTAAAAAATTAAATCGAGATTAGAGAGAAAAGAGATTAAAAAAAATCGATTTATCCATACACGGTGATTGATTAGTGGGGTAAAGCTCCGTATCCGTAAAGCTCCGAATGTTATACAAAAATTAAAGTACGGCAATAGTACTGTTCGATAGTGATATAAAATACAGGTTGTTCCATTTAAAATTACTGAGAAAATAATGTACTTGCGTTTTGACTCACCCTGTATTCAATATAAAGAAAATTAGCAATATCAAGCATCTATGAAAATTTTTACAATAACTGAAAAAATATGGTATCAATAAACCATTGCCGTTGTGCTTATTTTTATTTATACAGGGAGTTGAACTTGTTACGATTTTCATATAAAATTGGTTATAACTTTGTAAATACCTTGTATAACTTACGGAATTTTTATATTTTTGTAATGGAGAAGTTAAAAAGATTTCGAATGTAAAATAAAATACAGGGTATTCCATTTAAAAAAACATAAATTTGGTCTGCCACTATGTTCTCGAACACCCTGTAACGTTCCAACTAATTTTGTAATGTGAAGCTCAAAATTAGCTACAATTTTTGTTATTAACTTTTATTGCTATCTATTACTATAACGGATCTACGGAGCTTTACCACACTAATCAATCATCCTGTATAATAGCAGCTAAATATTGCATTGTTACCTACTTTAACGCTATTCTGAAAATTTCAGGTACATAGGTAGCCTAGTACTATTTTTAAAATGGATTACAAAATTTGCGGAGACAGTGACACAGACCAAGTCAAGTATATAAAAATGTTTTAAAAAGAAATATCTGATTTTTATTCATTTATTTCATACAAGATTCTTTCGAAAAATCATCTTTTTTCTCTGAAACATATTCCAAGTTGCTAATAACGTTTCGAACCGATTCATATTTTCCTTGGAGCGTAAGCCGCTTTAATATGTAATCCTCACATTCTCATTTCCCAGTTGTATCTTCGCCCAAGTTGCTTAATAAAAAAGAAACTTGGAAAGTAAATCGATTAGCACAGTGCCAGAATGGAATTTGAAACTAGTTGAAGATGGAATCAGCCCTCACGTCCCTAGAAAGCACTTAGATACAACTGATCGACACGATTATTTTCTGTTTTCGGCTTCGAGCTTTCAACAAAAATAGACTGAATTTCTATAAGGTCCAATCCGACAAGGCTGGCTTTTAATCAGATCAGTTAACTTAAATAAGCGATCTGACGTTTAATATCTACGTGCCAGGTTTTTTTATTTTTTTTATTAGCAAAATAATTTCACTTTTATAAAAAAAAACAACTGTAATTAATACCACGTTTTTATTATTTCTAGGACACAATATAAAATTATAATCAATTTTAATTCAATAAAATTGTGTTTTGAGTAGGAAAGTTTTGGGGTAGTTCTGATTTCCTTTATTATATATTATGTATTTTGGGCTGCTGAATCCGAATATGAGGTTTTCGGACAAAACTTCCTGACGGAACATTAAAAAATCGCGAAAAAATCGTAAAATTTCTGCTTTTTCTCGCCTTTTTGCTTAAATCTCGAAAACTATTAACTTTCAGTAAATGGTCTGTTAACAGAAATTAAAGTACTTAAAATTTTCTACAAATATTAGTATTAATTTTTTTTTTCAGATGAACCGTTTGGTCTAAAATGCAAATTGAAAATTGCCAATTTTTAACGGTCTCGGCAAAACCCACTTTTTACATTCCAAGACTTTATTTTTTATTAGAATGCTGTCATTTGATAAATTTCTCCTAGCTTTCTGCAGAAATAGTAAATGTTAGTTCATATGGTATGTCTCTTGTGACAGCTTCCATGAATCCATTCCATCCTAAGAGGCCGGGAATGTCTCTGCTTTTCCCTTAGAGCTACAGAAGATCAGGCACAGATGGAGTCACAGTTTCAGTTGGTATGAACATTTACTTCAAATCTGTTATCTTGATTTCTGATAAACCTAGAAGTTTTGTGCTTTTAAAATGAATTAGTTTAACAGCTCCCTGACTTCCATAAACCTCAGAACTACTGCATGTTTTGGTGCAATACAAGAAATGCCACCTATGACGTGAAGAGTGTGGTATCCGTCGATTGTATGTATGTTAAAATCAGCGTTATCGTACACCTGCTGTGCAAAGCACGGTAGATCAATTTTCTGCGGATCGCCTGCGAATGCTGACACTTCCAGACGAACAGCTTCTGTATAGTTATGATGAACAAAACCACAGAAAGAAACTACATCAACCTATTTTCTTGAGCCGTACTTTTTGTAGAGAAAACGGCCAACCCTGCAAGGAATGGTGAGACAAATTATCTGGGCCTTACTGCCGCTACAAGACTTTGAGCAAGCGCGTTGCTTGTCTGGAAGTGTCAGCAATCGCAGGCGATCCGCAGAAAATTGACCAGCCCTGCTTTACACAGCACTTGTACAATAACACTGATTGTAACGTACATACAATCGACGGATACCACACTTTTCACGTCATGGGTGGCATTTCTTGTATTGCACCAAAACATGCAGTAGCTCCTAACCAATCCATTCCTCGGTTAAAAACTAAACCCACGCCTGAGGTTTATGGATGTCAGGGAGCTGTTCAACTAATACATTTTGAAATGACAAAACCTCAAGGTTTATCAGAAATCAAGATAACAGATCCGAAGGGAATGTTCACACCATCTGAAACTGTGACTTTATCTGTGCCTTATCTTCTGTGACTCTAAGGGAAAAGCAGAGACATTCTCGGTATTTTAGGATCGAATAGAATCATGGAAGCTGTGACAAGAGACATACCATATTCATATTATAAACTAATATGTATTATTTGTACAGAAAACTAGGAGAAATTTATCAAATGACAGCATTCTAATAAATAATAAAGTTTTGGAAGTGAATTGGGTTAAATTGTCTTAAAATTATCTGAGGAATCTCCTGTATTCGTTTGTCGGTAGAGTTTCTGGACACCCTGTATACTTCACTTTTGTTCTTTGTCTGTGGTTTTGTCATTGTGACCGGGAAATGTTATAATCTACCAATCTTAAACGTACTTTTCGACCAACTGGGCATATGGAATTTTCAGAATAGCTCAGAACTCGCACAACAGCTTTTACATGGATGCATTGAGTTTTATTTTGAATTTGAAGCCGTTTTAAACGCAAATAATGCAATGACATTTAGATCCCGTATTAGCTATTTTAAGGTATGTCACAATAATTATTCTTTCGAAACATGTTTCCTTAATTTTTTACCATTTTAAACATTTTCTTTGGTTGATATGAGTTTACAATCCACTACGAAATTGTTTCATGACATAAGAATTGAAACAACAAAATAATTCAGTCAATTTGTACTCTACGATCTCCCTAGTGGGAAAGTTTTGGGGTAGTTCTGATTTCTTTCATTATATATGTATTGTGGGCTTCTGAATCCGAATATGAGGTTTGCGGACAAAATTTCTTGACGGAACATTGAAAAAATCGCGAAAAGAGCGAAAAATTTCTGCTTTTTTCGGCTTTTTTCTCAAATCTCGAAAACTATTAACTTTTAGTAAATGGTCTGTCAAAGGAAAATAAAGTACTTAAAATTCTGTAGGTACAAATATCACTATTTACTTTTTTTTTCAGACGAACCGTTCGGTCTAAAGTGCAAGTTGAAAATTGCCAATTTTTAACGGTCTCGGCAAAACCCACTTTTTACATTCCAAAACTTTATTGATAAATTTCTACTAGTTTTCTGTACAAATAATACATATTAATTTATAATATGAATATGGTATGTCTCTTGTCACAGCTTCCATGATTCCATTCGGTCCTAAAATACCGAGAATATCTCTGTTTTTCCGTTAGAGCCACAGAAGATCAGGCACAGATAAAGTCACAGTTTCAGATGGTGTGAACATTCCCTTCGGATCTGTTATTTTGATTTCTGATAAACGTTGAGGGAAGTTTAATTCTCAAGTTTAATTCTTAGAATTCTTCTTCAAGTTAAAGTTCTTAGTTTAATTCCCAAGTGTTAAACCAAACAAGTTATGCGTTAGCCCCAATACTGGGAAAAAGAGAACTTACCAGAGAGATAAGCATAAAAATACATAACACAAGTGATACCAACTGTGCTCTATACAAGTGAAAACTTAATATTTCTATAACAACATAAGAGCAGAATAAAGGCAATGGAGATGAGACGACACCTAAGGTGGATAATAGGAAGTCCATGAGACAAAGAACATCGTAAACAGAAAAAGAGGCAGACCAACAAAATGGACATAGTAAGTAATAGAAGCGGGAAAATAATGACAGGAAATAGAAAACAATTAAAGAAATGTGTAAAGGGCAATTAAAAGGAATGGGGAGAAAGAATGAAGGACATATTCCACAAACAAATTGTAAAATTGGGAGATTTTAATATTTGGACAAGGAAAAAAACAAATGGCAAAATCGTAGAAAATTACGAGGACATAAACAACATAAAAATATACAATACAACACTGAAAAACTTTTGTTTTCAATATTTCCACAAAATCTATTATAAGTTAATGTCACCACAGCTGTTTCGGCAGAGTGACTTTCTCAAGTGAATTATTTTACTGCGTGTCTGCACTTTAAGTCTTTGTCTTTGAGTGGGTAGCTTTTTGTCTCAAGTTGGTCATGTTTAATTTATTAATTTCCATAGATTCTAATAAAGATAGCTTAAGGCCTTTATTTGGATAATCACCACATGTCAGTTTGTATAAACCACTCTGTATTTGGTTGGCAGAACCTGGCAGAAACTTTGACAAACGTAAAGCAGAACACAAACAGGTTTTCAATAATAGAAAAACAGATTCTACATACGTAAGAGCATTTGAACATCTCCGAAGAAGATGGCAAGAATTAGGACGGAGAAGGTTTGCAGTCTAATTCTTAAACTTTAACTAATGAAGAAGAAAAAGAAGTCTAACAGAATTAATTATGATGTCAGTATTTTAAGATATTTTTGTTAAAACGAATAAGAAATTAGGAAGTAAAGGTCGATATTCTTTTATTTTTCTAACTTTTCTGGTGTTAATATTTTATTTTAATCCTAATATGGAAATATCTAACGCCGCACCGCAAAGTGTATAAATTTCCATAAAAGTCTGACAGGGACACGTTAACTACTTTCCCTAGGTTTATATCTGTTATATTTTTACGATGTGTTATATATTCCTTTGAGTTATAAAACATCCGCCATTCACGTAAAATATAATTTTGCTAGCTTAACAACTTTTGACGTCTGACATTATGAATGGCTTTAAACTTTCTAGGTTGGTAACAAAAAATTATGCATTGCATCAATTAGAGTTTTGGTACTGCAGCAGTTGCAAAAGTTTTAAAAACTGACGAAGAGTAGTAAAATATTTAATTTTCTCCAGGTCAGATTCCAAAGGCAAAATTTATTTAAAATATCTCTTGCCTTTTAACCCCTAACTTTGGTAAAAGTAATTATAATCTCTTTTGACAAATGTTAAAATAGCTTTAATACTAGTAGCTTTAATATTATCATCGATACTTGTCTAAAAAATGCAGCTGAGGAATAGAAAACCAAAACTGCAAAAGTGAGATTGCCCCAAGGACGGGTTAATTGTTTCTGGAGATGGGACCTGGTCGAAACGTGGATTTATCTCCTTATTTTGTGTTTCAATATAGATTGGAAAATATTCGAGCAAAATTTTAGATCATAATGTGTCACCTTTAAAACATATGAAATAATGCGAGCGAAAATGAATCACGCTCATTGTGTGATTTGGTGTTTGAGACCTACATCCAAACATAAGCTCTACTCTATCATAGGTATCACTCCACCTGATATCCAAAGAGAAATGCACCTGATATCTTTTGATGCAGTACCTAATGCCTGTTTTTGTGTCTTATTATGTGTCTCCTATCTTCTACTCTTAAATTTTCAACATCATTCCTTGATGTGCAGTTGGATATGCAAAATATGCCTTTCCATACACTGCTTGCACTCGCGTATGAATTTGAAAATCATCAGCACACAAAAATAGAGTGACCTGTGTGATGAGCACGCTATTAACCGGAAAAATAGCGCAAAAGATGGGAAACATAATATATTGCGAAACAAAAAGAGATGAAACTAGTGGAGATGGAAATGATCGTTATAAACGTATAAAAAATTAACATTACAGTACATAGTTTCCCACCTTTAGACGTATCAGAGGAGTATGACAACTGCCACTGTGACAGTAGAATTTTATAAAATATTCCTGTCACAGACATCTAAAGGTGGGAAACTATGTAATGTAATGTTAATTTATACGTTTATAACGATCATTTCCATCTCCACTACTTTCATCTCTTTTTGATTCGCAATGAATTATGTTTTCCATCTTTTGCGCTATTTGGCCGGTTATTAGCGCGCTCATCACTGATTATCGTAAAATGTATATTATAATAGTCCAGAAAGCCACCGCGCATCCGCTAGGAAAAATATTCTGATTCGGATTTTTTGCACAATCTTACTCAAAAGGACTCCTTTTAACAAATTTGCATGCCAGGACCAAAAGGTGGTCAAAAATTTTTTAAAAGTTATTTTTGTTTTTTTCCTAAAATTATTTTTTTTTGCAGGGAAAAAAGTTTTTTTTAGGATTTTTGGATCATTCCAAACAGAAAAGGTCTTTAGTGACTTTTCTCTAAAAATTAGTTACATATAAGCGATTAAAAATTGAAAAATTGCGAAATCGGCCATTATTAACCCTCAAAAATTATGTGAAAAACTGAAAATTTGAATGTTGCCAAGGTAGGTAGATATTCTTTAAACATCGATTGATGAAATCTAGAAGAGTTTTTTGCAATACAATGTTCAAAACTCCTTTGTTTTTTAATTCCTAATCAAGCGTGCGCGACACTATTTTCCACCGACAGTATGGTGCAAATGAAAGGAATAAATTCGTTATTTGGTAAACCGGCGACTTTAAGGAAAAATCCCGAAACAGGTCGATTTTTATTTTTAAGTTATTATATTGTGGCATATATGGTATACTAGTGACGTCATCCATCTGGACGTGCTGATGTAATCGATGATTTTTTTTAAATGAGAATAGGGGTCGTGTGCTAGCTCATTTGAAAGGTTCTTCAATCCTCTATTCAGTAATATAAACATTTACATAATTATTTATACAGGGTGTCCAAAAAATTTTTATTAAATTAAATTATTTGAAAAAAAAGAAGAAGAAGGACACCCTATATAAATAATTATGTAAATGTTTACATTACTGAATAGAGAATTGAAGAACCTTTCAAATGAGCTACCACACGACCCCTATTCTCATTTAAAAAAATCATCGATTACGTCATCACGCCCAGACGGATGACGTCACTAGTATACCATATACGCCGCAATATCATAACTTAAAAGTAAAAATCGACCTGTTTCGGGATTTTTCTTTAAAGTCGCCGGTTTACGAAATAACGAATTTATTCCTTTCATTTGCACTATACTGTCGGTGGAAAATAGTGTCGCGCACGTTTGATTAGCAATTAAAAAACAGAGGAGTTTTGAATATTGTATTGCAAAAAACTCTTCGAGATTTCATCAATCGATGTTTAAAGAATATCTACCTACCTTGGCAATATTCAAATTTTCAGTTTTTCACATAATTTTTGAGGGTTAAAAATGGCCGATTTCGCAATTTTTCAATTTTTAATCGCTTATATGTCAAAAACTATCATTTTTAGAGAAAAGTCACTAAAGACCTTTTCTGTTTGGAATGATCCAAAAATCCTAAAAAAACTTTTTTCCATGCAAAAAAAAATAATTTTAGGAAAAAAACAAAAAAAAACGTTTCAAAAATTTTTGACCACCTTTTGGTCCTGGCAACATGCAAACTTGTTAAAAGGAGTCCTTTTTGAGTACGATTGTGCAAAAAATCCGAATCAGAATATTCTTCCTAGCGGATGCGCAGTGGCTGTCTGGACTATAATGATTTAATCATATAGTGGTTGTAGGTAGGTCGCTTGACATGGTGTTGCCTCGCTAAGTACAAACAACGCGAAGGCTAGTAATATTTGTTCGTATACACGACCTTGCAGTAGAAAGCATTTCTAACGTATATCATAAATACAAAGTTCGATATAAAGAAAACATAAAAGACGAGGATATTTTAAGACGGGATTATTATAATTATTATTGTTCGAGATGGATATCTGAACGGCATAACGTAAAGCGACACCTCAGTAAGCCCTACGACAATGTACGTGTATATTCAAAATAGTGTAGAATCACACAGGCCACATTATGATTATCTTGGACAGTACACCAATCCATATATTCATAGATAGGTGTACTATAGTCGTCAGCTTGCCTGCGTTTCCTGTATGAAAATTTATTCCTTATGAAGGAAATCTTATGTTGTTTCTCTAAGAGAGAAGGAGAGGCAATCAATCACCGATTATTCTTCTTCTTAAAGTGCCGTTTCGTCAATGGAGGTTGGTTACTACAATTCCAAACTCTTCTCTGTCTCCAGATGTTCATATTAGCTGTTCAAAATTTAGCCATATGTCCATTGTCGGATGTTTCTCAGCCACTACAGTCTTTTCCTTCTAGTACCCTCTTTCCCTCGATCTTTCCTTTCACAGTTAATAAATTGAGCATACTGGTATTTATTATTTCTCAATATGTGGTCTAAGTATGGTGTTTTCCTAACTTTCATCGTGTTGAAAAGTTCTCTTTCCTTGCCAATTCTATGTAGCACTTATTCGTTTGAGGTATGCGATTATTATATTATACGCTTATCTAATGCATGTAGCTTCTAAAACTTAATCGTTCGGAATCTACATTAAATTGCAGTTCCTATATTATATTGTGTGTAGAACCTATTCTGAATATAGGTTAAACAAAACCTTAGACAAGAAACGTCGCGAACAAACTTACTGCCGAACTTTAAGTTTGATATTAATTTTACTTAGCCTTAATTATACAGGATGTAACAAAAATACAGGTCATAAATTAAATCACATATTCTGGGACCAAAAATAATTCAATTGAACCTAACTTACCTTAGTACAAATGTGCAACTAAAAGAAGTTACAGCCCTTTGAAGTTACAAAATGAAAATCGATTTTTTCAATAGATAGAACACTGATTGAGGTTTCTTGTTGAAAACGGACATCTGACATTCTTATGATAGGAACATCTGAAAAGAAAATTATAGTGACATTTGTGTACCCCATAAAAATTTTATGGGGGTTTTGTTCCCTTAAACCCCCCCAGACTTTTGTGTACGTTCCAATTAAATTATCATTGTGGCACAATTAGTTAAACACAATGTTTTTAAAACTTTTTTGCCTCCTAGTACTTTTTCGAAAAGTTAGTTTTTTTTGAGATATTTTGAACATTTTGTCAAATCCACCACATATTTGTGTACTCTTAAGTACGATTTTAGAGACTTGGTAATAATAGGAAAATTTATTTATAAATTACAGTTTGAGGTGTACTTTGAACCATATTAAAAAAGAAGCCACATCTCGATAAAAGGTGCCTTATCTGAAAAATACTAAGAGGCAAAAAATTTTAAAAACACTGTGTTTAACTAATGGTACAGCAATAATAGTTCAATTGGAACGTACACAAACATTTGGAGGGTTTAAAGGCACAAAACCCCCATAAAATTTTTATGTAAACATATTAAAAAAGAAGCCTCATCTCGATTAAAATTGGTTTATCGAAAAAGTACTAGGAGGTAAAAAAAGTTTTAAAAACATTGTGTTTACCTAATGGTACTACAAAAATAATTTAATTGGGACGCACATGAAATTTTGGGGGGTTTAAGGGAACAAAACCCCCTAAAATTTTTATGGGCTGCACAAATTTCAATATAATTTCTTTTTAGGGTGTTTATGCCATAAGAATGCCACATGTCCATTTTCATTAAAAAATCTTTAATAGTTTTCGATATATCGGAAAAAATCGATTTTTAATTTGTAAATTCAAAGGGCTGTAACATTTTTTGTGTGCATATTTGTACTAAGGTAAGTTAGGTTCAATCGAACTATTTTTGGTCCCAGAATATGTGATTTAATTTATGACCTGTATTTTTGTTACACCCTGTATATTTAATTTTTGTTATAGGGTTATTTGTTTTTAGATAATATTAGATAATAAGGTCAGTCCGTTTATTTAGTTATTAAACAAGAAATAATGTATCTTAATCCATAATATGCTTTCTTCTCTTATCTTTAATTTTCGAGATTCTTTCTCATGTTTTTTTGAGCCACTGGTCATTATTTGAAGCCAACTACTACACCTAGTTCATTATTTATATATTATTTGTAACCAGTTTACATTTTCTTCCTGCATCAGGGTAAGTAAGTTATGGATAATGACTCTGATTTTCCTCTTTTTCTTGTTTGTAAAAGGTTACAATTACAATTAACGTGGACCAATTTAACACGTTTTCTGACCACTCACATTTTCAAAATTTTTTTAACCACTCGGATCGAAATCCATCCTCGAAATTCGTAATCAGCAGCCAAAATTACATACCAAATGCTTGGGTTTGCCTCTCAGAATTGAAAAGCCACCTCTTTTTGGCGCGTGGACTAAATCTAAAATAAACTTCTCCAAGAAATTAACACACCATCTTAAAAATTGGTCATTTTTAATGTCTCGAATTTCTTAAACCTGTTGTCCGATTTAACTGATATTTTAAAATATTATAGCCTTATCCTTTAACAATATCGTTGTAATAATATTGTTGCTAGACAGAAAAAATGTCATTGTATACCGAGTGTACCAATCAAACTCTTAATTTTTCCAAGTTCGAGTCACCCTGTGGAATATTCTACCATTTATAAAATATTAAAATTAAAACCCGACTATACGCTCTGAGCTTCGCTGGTGTCGCTCCTAGCGGATTAGTAATGCAACTTTGACCGGTAATTTTTAAATTTATTATTTAATTCTTATCGCTTAATATTTACAACGCAAAAAAGTAATTAAATTGTAATCGATTTTTTTAAGATTTTGTTAATAATTTTGACGTACTATTGATGAAATATTAATTTCTTACTTCGGATACTTTCACAATTATCGTATAGATGGCGCTAATATTAATAGATTAATTTATAATTACATATTACGGAACATTAAAAAACTTAAATTCAGTATTTAAAACGTAAGTATTGATGTGATCTTGATTATTGATATGAGATAATATTTTTATATGTCATTTAATTTAATCAATGGATTAATAATAATCTAATTAATTTACCAAATCACACATCAATATGTTTTCAATCTCAGGGTTCCTAATCGGGATAGGAAAGAAAAGAGTAAAACAATAACACATATGGGTTACAATTGTAATCAAAATATTGTTTATTTTATTTAAATGGCAATCACTGCTTAATATTTGCTATATCTTATTATTCTTAAACATAACATTTATACATGGGAATCTTATTTCCTTTTGATTTCCAATTGAAATTTTTTATTAACATTTAACTATTATGATTTATCAGCAACAATTCTATTTAAGTTTGATGAAGCTTTTCTGATATTATTGATTATGTTTTTTCAATTTTAAATGTGGTATTTACTACGAAAAACCCATACATTCATGTCCAAACAAATGAGACTGACCTTTTTCTGGTGCACTGAGAATGTCTTCACACAAGACCCGTTTCCTGCTATCCTTGGCTGCAATCAAAACCTCGTCCTGGCTTCCAGTAATGTTCTCCTCTGAAACTAACTCGTATAGCTCTCGTTTCCTGCTTCTGTCGTGATGCTGTGTTCTACCTTTTTCGAAACTGCAATCAGCTACCGGGAACTCTTGGCTCAAGGAGGTTCTTTTACTCTCAACCTGGCCTACCTCTCGTTCTACGATAGATACTCCACACTCACGGAACTACACCGGCTTTCTCACTCTCCGTACACTACCGTCTACTACTCGACTTCACTTCTCGACAGCTCAAAACATTCTGCTCTCTATTTGTCATTCATTCCCCTACTTTCTAAATATCCCTTCCAGATTCACAAATCAAAATTCCACCACCAACTCTCATTCGCAGTATTCCTCAAAACCAATTTTTAAACTTTCTAAATATGCTTAATGGATTTCAAAGAAAATAGTTAATTCCCATTCTAAAATTACTTTCTACTATATACAAATTTTAATGACCTACTCTCTATTTCCACTTAGTCTTATTTAGGATCGGCTAATGACCGATCCTTCCGCGAACAAACGATAATGACCTATTAACGATTTCACTTGAGTCTTATTTAATCACTTCTTAAAATTAAATATAACAATTTGTTGTATACAGGTTGTTCTAAATTTATATGCCCGTGGTTGAGAAAATTGAAAATATTTTATATTAAATTGAATTCTGTTTATAATTATCAAATTTTAATTTTCATATCAAATAGAAATATAACAGTATATTTAAGGTAAAAATATATACCACAGCTTTGACCAACTAATATTTTTTAAAATTAATGTTTTTATTTTTAATTTTAAATTAATCACGTTGACATTTATTTCAAAGAACCAATCAGATGCAAAATAGAAATTGATGGTATCAGTATTGAACAAGTAATGGAAGTAAAATACCTTGGAATTACATTGTCAAGTTACGGAGACCTAGACAAAGAAGTGAGAAATCAAGTACAAAAAGCAAATAGATTGGCAGGATGCCTTAATAACACTATATGGCGAAACCGACATATTAACACTGAGATGAAGTCAAGAATTTATAAAGCCAGTGTAAGACCAATAATGACATATGCATCAGAAACAAGACCCGATACAGCCACAACACAAAGACTACTGGAAACGGCAGAGATGAGAGTACTAAGAAGAATTACAGGAAATACACTGAGAGATCGAAAGAGGAACGAAGATATTAGAAGACAATGTAACGTACAGTGTATAAACGAATGGACACTAAATAGAAAAAAAGAATGGAACAACCACATAACCAGAATGGGGGAGACACGTTTGGTCAAAATAGCACGAGATAAATCACCAATCGGTAGAAGAAGTATCGGCCGACCGCGCAAAAGATGGAGTAACAACCTTCCATAGAGGTATCAATCCGCCAATGAACAAGCAGAATTGCTTATAAAGAGGAAGAAGAAGAAGAAGAAGAAGACATTTATTTCAAATTTCCAGTTTACAGACTTACCAGTCACTACTGGCGCTCGCGAATTTTTAAATATCCCCTCTACGTACGAGCTCACAGGGTATAGCCTTATGTTTTCTTAATATTCTGTTTTTTATTCAGGATAATAAAAAAGTTAGGTACTTTAACAACCAGCCTTGTTTTTCATCAATAGAGGGTATTTCTAAATAAGTGCGACAAACTTTAAAGGGTTAATCCTGCATGAAAAAATAATGACAGTCTGTTTTATAAACACATATCCGCAATTGCTTCGTTTCCGAGATACGGGATGTTGAATTTTTTCTTAGCAACTGACGATTTATTTATTGTTATAAAACAGTTAAGATATGCAAATGAAGTTAGGTGGATTTAAGAGGTAGTTATTGCTTATTTTTGGGGTCAATAAGAGTCATATTACCCGTATGCGCGCCAACGATGAGTATTAAATTCCTAATTGTAACTCAAAAAATGAACAATAACTATGTACCTCTTAAAATCCACTAAATTTCATTTGCATATCTTTACCGGTTTTACCGTTTTTACAAACGAAAAAACTGGAGTATCTAGGCCACATAATGAGAGGAGAAAAGTACTCTCTGTTAAGATTCATAATCCAAAGAAAAATCTCGGGAAAGAGAAATGTGGGACGTAGGAGGATTTCCTGGTTGCGAAATTTAAGGGAGTGGTATGGGTGCAGTTCAATACAGTTGTTCAGAGCTGCAGCCAACAAAGTTAAGATTGCTGTGATGGTAGCCAACCTCCGATAGAAGACGGTATTGCAAGAAGAAGACCGGTTTTAGAGGAATAAATAAATCATCAGTTTGTAAGAAAACTTTCAGCACCCCCTATCTCGTAAACGAAGCATTTGCGAACATACGTTTATAAAGCAAACTTTCATTACCTTTTCATGCAGAATTACCCCTTAATGTTTGACATACTTGTTTAAAAATACTGTATTGATGAAGAAAACGTTAGTTGTTAAAGTACCTATCGTTTTTATTATCCAACATAAGCGAATGAATAAAAAACAGAATGTTAAAAAAACATGAGGCTCTAGTTGGGTGTTAATTTCAGTATTTTATAAATGCTACAATATTCCACAGGGTCACGCGAACTTTGAGAAAAAATTACTGTTTGATTGATACACCCGGTATATAATGACAATTTACCTGTCTAGCAACAATATTATTACAGCGATATTGTTAAAGAATAAGGCTATAACGTATTAAAACAATCACTTAAACCGGACCACAGGTTTAGGAAATTCAAGACATCAAAAATGACCTATTTTTAAGGTGGTGGGTTCATTTCTTGGAGAGGTGTTTATGATCTTAAACTCTTCATCAATGTTAGTACGAAATTTTGTATTACCTTTCTATACCGTTTAGTAAAATAACTCTAGGTTAGTAGCATATGTAGGGAACAAGTCTTGTTTGGTAAAAGTATCACCAAAAACAATTTTTCCCTTAAATTATCGGAGTACGTGCCCAGATTGTCGGGCAGCAATTTAACGGAAACTCGTTTTAAAAGCGGCGTGGCGGCGATATTTAAAATGTTTTATATCTTTTTAAATGGAATGTTGGGGCTAGAAGTAATTGATATAATGGCTCCATTATAGCATGTTTGCCGGCGCATATGGCCGCTGCGACACTTTAGCATTACGTGGTGTTTACAGGTCTGCGAAATATTCTTGTTAGCGCAGCACGGAGCTGTTAACGGGGAATTACGGTCATATTTTTTCAAGATCATATTACGGAGAATATACTAACTGGAATAATAGGAAAGGCTACTTTTAATTTTAATGACATTTTTTAATATCAAGCAGAAAGCTGTTATGTTTACCTACTAAGCCAAAGTTTCAGAGGCAAATAAAATTAACTTTTATTACATTCCAACAAAAAACTCTCCTTTATAAATTATGTTACTAATTACTATTAGCTCCTATAATAATATTATTATTAGTATAATAGTTATTTATGTACCAAGTCAATAAAATTAGTCTTTATCGAACGAGTCTCATATTATGAGCAGAGCGAGCATAGCGAGGGAGTGAATAATAGACTAGTTCTATAAAGAGTCTTTACTGACGTGGTGCATACAAAATTTTATCGCCAACAATTTGATATTAGTATTAACACTTATTTGCACTTTACAATTTAAGAACTTGTCAAATTTTAGACGTAATAAACATTTCATGACAGTGATGACTTTTGCATGATGGCCGCTTTCGATTTTTAATCGATGGTTATCAGTATTGAATAATTACAGAATCGGTAAAGTTTTAATTTATTTTATATGAATATAATTACAAAATACTACAGAATTTCACTTTTTGACATAAATTTAATTAATAATGTCATAAATTTTGTACAATATTTTTAATAATTAAAGTAAATAAATTCTAAGTTAACTCAAATTAATAATCAATTACTGCCATTAACCACTTACATTCAATCTCGATTAATCGCGGCTGGTAAAGTAAAATTCTTCTTTCAGTACAATAAAGTGTTACTTTACTGCCGCAAATGAGGACAAATGAGTACAATAATGAATGACTTTAGTGACGGTTGGCGGTAATAGTTATTTATGATATAAGTGTTAAAAGTACAATTTTAAGGCACGCATGTGAAGGTTTCTGCAATTCCCATGCATGCCTTAAAAACGCACTTTTAGCACGTATATCATACAATATTTTTTCTACAAATGTGTTAAAAATGCAATAATACAGTTTAAATTAAGAATTTGATTGCCCGAAAACTGCTGCCAGTGCAGCGAACATCACCAACAACATCTGAAAATATTGTGGCCTCAACTTCGACTGGAAATTCAGTTATTTCTACTCATTCCGCCTTAAGACCGCTTTACAGCTTGCAAGAAAACTTGCTGCAATTTCTTGCATGCAAGACTTTCATGCAAGTCTATTGCATGGCCTTTTACAGCTTGCAACCCGGCTTGCATGCAATTTGAAAGTTTTACCCTTAACCTAACTTATAAACTTTTGTTTTTTTTAATTACTTTATTGCTGTTTATTTAACTTGGTAAATTTCGAAATGCCAAGACTATCAGAAATAACCAAATATAAAAGGAAAAAGGCGGTAGCAGCAACTTTAAGTATTATTATTGCTGCAGCCAGCCTTTTAGTCACTAATTTAGAACGCCGAGATCGGAGATGGTGAGTAAGATCTTAGTTGAACAAGAAGAGGGGTAATAATGTATCTCCAACAGAAGAATTTATCCAAGTAGATGATGAAAATGACTCTAATTTTCTAGGAATAAATGTACATTTTAATAAACCCTTGGGAAAAATTGAACAATTACAAAGAAATCTATATTTCGAAATACTATTTCTGCGAAACACAAATTAATTATTATCCTAAGGTACTTAGCTAGAGGAGAGGGAGCTTCCGTAACTTAATATACAATTTACAATAATTATGGAATCTCAGAAAGTGCCATTTCATTATTCATTCATTTCCATCGTTATCGTTGATATATTTCACAAACAGAAAACAGCTGATCGGCATGTATTCGTGAATCCGTGTCGTCAATGACATTTGATATTGTGAAAAAATCAAATTCGCCTAGACTTGCATGAAAACTTGCAGAAAAAATGGCACCAAACCGATTATCGCGCAATTGCAAGAAGTTGCATGCAATAATCAACTGACGACATACTGCGCATGCCTTTAGGCAACTTTCTTGCGTCTTGCAGGTAGAATTGCAAGCTGTAAAGCGCCCTTTAACCATGAAAAATGGTAAAACTTCAGTGCAAGAAATTCATTTTTCAAATTACGCAAATTGTACTATTAATATTAATGTTAATAAAATGAAATATAAATATTTTGACGTTTGCTTTCAAAATTCGACATTTCACTTTTAACTGCAGTGCCTTACAAATTTTAAAGCACCTAGTGTTTTACAGTGACCTTTTAAGGCCCCTGTAGAATGCTAAAAATTGCATTTTTAACACGTTTGTAGAAAAAAGGATTAAAAGTGTTTGAAACTATATTATTTTTTTTTAATAAGTAAAGAAATAAAATTATACAGAAATTTAGGTTATATTATAATTTTTTTAAATTCCTTATGTGGTACTGACACCTTCCAACCCAACCTTTTTGTGAAATAATCAGCGACAGATCAATTTTTGATTTAATGGGGGGCACATTTTTTCAGGAATATTCGATTATTTTACTTTCACCCCTAAGCCAGGGTAAGAATATCCCCACCATTTTTGAATGGGACTTACAATTTTCTAGATATTAGTCTTTAAGTTTTTAAATTCGGCCCAGAACTTTAATTCATCATTATTATCAATCAGCCCCGATTTATCCATTGTTGAACATAGGATTTATCCAGACATTTTCATCTTATTCTGTTCTGTCCCTCTGCTAGCCAATTGGTCAAAATTTTTTTGAAGTCCATCGCGTTGGTGGTCTACCTCGGCTTCACTTGTCTGCCCCTGTTTTCCATTCAAGTAATTTTGTTGTCCATCTGTCGTCTTTTATTCTTGCACTGTATCCCACTCATCTCTGTAATACGTTTGATAGTATTTTACACTTCGGTTCGTCCACGAATTTCCTCATTTATTAATATATTTATTATTATTATTAAACATTAGCAGGGGTCGCAAGACCCATATGCCCATTAAACTACAAGGTAATAAAATAAATATATAGTATGCATGGAATGTTAAATGGTTACATTACAATAGTTTCATATTAAGTAAACTAACTAACTAAATAAATATAAATAAGTATACAAAAACATAAGTAGCAAGTGTACAAGATACAAATAAAATGTTCAATTATGAAACAAGCGGTCATCCAGTTTCTTTTTGAAAATATTGACAGATGGAGCATCTATAACCTCAGCCGGAAGGCTATTCCATATCCAAAACACTCACTTACAGAGAAAAAATTGTCTAGTTGTTGTTAAAAAAGTTTCCTTTTTAAACTTAAGTTTGTGGACACGAAGACGATTGTCACTGTGTAGTATAAACATACCCCTCATCCTTTCGAAGTTGTATTATTCGAAACGTAATGATTAGATCGCCTCGAAGTCGATTTTGTTCAAATGTAGTGAAATTGGCCATATTCAGTCTTTCTGTTCATTTCTTTGTTTGTTTCATTTCTTAATAGTATGATACAATTGATCCAAAAAATGGCATAACCCAGACATCCAAAGTGAAAGTTTTCCTCCAATACCAAATTTTTCTATGTGATCCACATAATGTTCAGAAAAAAGTCACACCATTTTGAGCGTCGGGTTTGGGAGGGAGGTGGGGGAGAAATCGGTAAATTAGTAGTTTTTTAAGTTGTTCGGTATTATTTCTAAAACTATGCGGTTTAGCCTGAACAATGTTCCATACAAAAATGTTCTACATTAAATTTGAAACAAAAGAGATCCCATGTACAATTATTCTAAAATCAACGGTTCCGGAGTTACGGGTTTAAAGTGGAGGTTTTCGATATCTTTTATATTTTTTGGGAAAATAATAATATTATTACTGAGGAACCTATTTCTTTTAACAGGATTGTGTTTTCTAAATAGTTTGCTATTTCAATGGCCCGTGGTATGTTACTGATAAGCCCCTGAAGGAACATCAACTTCATTACCTTCAAGAGGCTTACAGACCTAGGCTATATGAGTATCTGGTACAAAGAAACTCACTCTGAACTTTCTATGGACAATGTCGCATGAATATCTTTCCAACAGTAAAATTTTCGTTTCACATTTAATGTAGAACATTTTTTTATAGAATATTGTTCACGCTAAATCGCTTTGATTTAGAAATATTGACGAAGAACGTAAAAAACTACTAATTTACACACTTCTCCCCTCTCTCTCCACCCCAAACCCGACGCACCAAATGGTGTAACTTTTTACTGAACAATATGTGGACCACATAGAACAATTTGGTGTTGGAGGAAAACTTTTATTTTGGATGACAGGGCTAGGCCTCTTTTGGACCAATTATACTATACTACCTCCGTAACTTTGGAACCGATAGTTTTAGGAGTTTAGGTTTATGCATAGGTCCTTTATTGATTAAAATTTAATATAGAACAATTTGGTATATAACAAGCTAAATCGCATAGCTTTAGAGATATTGACGAAAAACGTAAAAAACTACTAATTTGCTGACTTTTCCCCCACGTCACCCCGAAACCCGCCGCTTAAAATGGTGTTACTTTTGACAGGACAATATGTGGACCATATAGAACAATTTGATATTGAAGGATAACTTTCACTTTGGATGTCTGGGTTTGGGTCTAGTTAGACCGTATTATAAGCTTAGTTCAAGCATTGATATCTCAATCTTTCGTTGTGTCTGCAGAGTACAATGTCTCAATCTTTACTGCAGAGTACAAAATGATGGCGATTAAGACGAGTAAACTTCTGATCTGATGTGTTAGCTAAATTAATTCCCAGCATCGTCAGATGGCATAAATATGTCTCAGGTTCACAGTTTACTTTCGACACTCATTTCATCTTACCTCGTTCGAAGTCGCTAAAGGTATACGTTGGTAGAATATTTAATAGTATATGTTTCAACGAGCATGTAATAGCCATTACATGCGAGTAGAATACTATACTTTTTCTACGACCTTTTTTTATTTTAATTAGTAAAAAATTTAATTATCAACTACTCGAGATTTAAAATATAATAATTTACAAAAATACCTAAATGCTATTTACCCCTAGTACGTGGCTGAATAATTGGTTGCCTACTATTACCAAATTCTAATTTATTGTAAAAATTCAACTAGAAATAGTCAATATAAGTTCTATTCGTTTCCGAAAAATTATAAGCTTAAATTTGTACCTACTGTCAGTGAATTTAATAAATAGGAAATGGCTGTTGTCGGTGGACGTATTTCATATATATAGTTATAATGTATATTTACATTTAACTATATATAATATAATAATATAAATTATACATAATATGTTATAACATATTTAACGCAATATAACTTGAAAAACAAACACAATATTAGTTAAACTCCAATTAACATAAACAAAATGCGCTAATGTCACTGTCACTAAATTGAATGATAAACGTCAAAATTTTTAGTAAACAAGATATAAACGTACAAAATATACTGACATTGTTACAGTTAAAATTCCTTTAAAAATTTTTCGAAGTTAATTATTGGTATAAAATACAATTATATTATTGTATTAAATAAACAAGTTTAGGTAATTTTATTTGCAGTTTATATACGATTAATATTAAAAGTGGCATGCGCCACTTGAATCTAACTTCAGCCCGTGAGTAATGAACCGTGAGTAACTTCAGCCCGTGAGTAATGAATTATTACTCACGGGTACAGTAATGGGTGCTATTCTCTATGAAAAAATAGCGAATAATGAGCATGTTATTAAACGGTCGTAGAAAAATATATTTACCAATGAGTCGGTGCTTTTTGGTTCAATTCAATCTTGTTGCAAAGCCTCTTTAATAACGGGTAAACCTAGAAATACGGGTCAGGGGATGACAAGGGACTCGAATTAAATCAAATTGAAACCGTCTATTTTTTTTGGAAATGTAAAGACTGAAATAGTTTTGTACACACTTATGAATACAGGTAAATAGGAAAAAGTGTACTTTTGAAATGTGTAAATTAAATAATTCCTAGCTGAGCGCTTTCAGCATATAAAGCCATCTTCAGAGCTATGGTCAAAAGGTTCAAAATACCACTATGAAGAGAGATGGATCCCATGTACGATATAAAAATGAGTAAAATTTAATAAAAAATTTTGGTCCTGGTAAAAGGTATATTATTTTAAAAAGCCCTATAGGGCTACAAACTCAGTTGCCTGTCAGCTATTGTAACATAATGACCTAATTTGTTACCTTTGACCCACTTACAACGTGTGGGAGTCATATGTTATCCTAGGGCCGTATCCTTAGGGATTATATCCATCCTTTGGAATTTGCTATGTTAGCATTTTGATGTGACTTTTTGTCCATTTTTGAAAGGCTTTGACCTTTGTATTTTTGGGTGGATCACCATGTTCTTGCAACACTGATGATGCTCTTTTTAGAGCGAAAACGTTTTGTTCGATGTTTGTAGCCCTATAGGGCTTTTTAAAATAATATACCTTTTACCAGGACCAAATTTTTTTATTAAATTTTACTTGTAATTAATGGTATACAGCCAGCTACAGGAAATTCTTCCTTGTGGATATAAAAATGCTCCTATTTTCTTATGCAGTTTTTTAATTGATAGAAAAAATTGGAAAAAATGTTGTATTACTGTTGAAAAATGCTCAACTTTGCTATTTTTTGAGGTCGGAAAAGTTAAAAACATCTATTAAAAGCACAAAGAATTTTCACACGAAAAATTACATTACATAAAACGAATATTTGATCATGGTAAGGTCAAGAATGGTAAGGTTTTTTGACCTTACCATGATCAAATATTCGTTTTATGTAATGTAATTTTTCGTTTGAAAATCCTTTGTGCTTGTAATAGATGTATTCAACTTATCCGACCTCAAACAATAGCAAAGTTGGGCATTTTTCAACAGTCAGACAAGGTTTTTTTCCAATTTTTTCCATCGATTAAAAAACTGCATAAGAAAATAGAAGTATTTTTATATCGTACATGGGATCCATCTCTCTTCATAGTGGTATTTTGAACGTTTTGACCATAGCTTTGAAGATGGCTTTATAAGCCGAAAGCGCTCAGCTAGGAATTATTTAATTTACACACTTCAAAAGTACAATTTTCCCTATTTACCTGTATTTTTTTGGTTCACGCTATACTCGGCTGCAGAGTACAAAATGATGGCGATTAACCTTCCGATGACCAACCTTTTTTTGTTACACGGATGATAAACGGGGGTAAAAAATGTAATTTGTTATAAGAAATAAAATAATGTATTCGTAATTTTAATGTTAGTATTGTATCAATAAATGATCAATAAACATTAGTAAAACATTATAATTACAATTGAACAAAAACAGGAATCATCATTCTGAACATGGAACTAAAGAAATTTTAAAATATACACAAATTTACGTCGGCACAGGTTTAACAAACAATTTTTTTTTCAATAGTGGAATGTTTTTTACAAACAATTCCACATTATAGACGGTATTTACTTAAGAGGAAATGAACATTTTGATGCCTGTCAAAACTTTCAATGTATTTTAAATGTAATCATTTTTTTCGAATCCTGAGAAAACTAATAAGTATTTTTTCTACAACCACTATTCAAAGTGCACTTTTCTGCACGATTTTATGTTAGAAAACTTGATATTTTCTCACAGTATAAGATATTTGACATTAGTGTGCAGAAAAGTGACGTTTCTGTGCCGCAAAGTGACGTTTCTGTGCTGCAAAGTTCTTTTTTGCACAGTTGACTACCTCATTCTGAGTAACGTTATATTCTGTTTACATCCGTGGACTACCGCATTCTGAGTAACGTTATATTCTGTTTACATCCGTGGTTAAACTTTAGACAAATATATAACCTATAAGACAATTATTATATTTAACTATAGCATAGAAACTAAATTATGGATGTTACAACTGTTTTATTTTACAATTTTATTCTTATTAAACATTTTATAATTATCAAATAACCAATAAGGATTTAGCAACCTGTGCAAGAGACGTCGAATGAAGTAGGTTTTGTGTAAATCCGTGACTGCATAAATATAATGTCAATAATGTGTAATAATTGTTTAAATTTAAACAAATTAAAGCAGTGCATTAATTTTTTAACTGATTTCTGTGCAATTTATTTAGGTATAAGGAATTTAAATTGATTAGTAGGTATTAATTAAATACAGTTTAAAATTTATCACATAGGTACCTATTATAATTAATCGTCGTTTGGAAATTGTGATTTTTATTTTTAGGAAAAACTGTGCTTGTAGAAAAAGTATAGTGTGAAACACGTGCAGAAAGGTAATTTCTCACTCGTTTGAATTGCGGCACTCGCTTGCGCTCGTACCGCAACTTTTCAAACTCGTGAGAAATTAGTACCTTTCTGCACTTGTTGCACAATATACTATTTGAAAAATTTTAATGCAAAATGAAATACTACTTTATTACCGAGGGCCGAAAGTCTCTTAGAGTGAATAAAAACGTTCTTTTGAATGAGTTATTTGAAATTAAAAATCACGATAAATTTTCTCTTAGTTTTTCACCCCCGTAACCGTATTAAAATAAACATTTTAAAAGTTTTCAGGGACTTTCAGCCCTCGGTAATACCGTAATATTTCATTCTGCGTTTAAATTTTTCAAAAATACTTATTAGTTTTCTCAGGATTCGAAAAAAAAAAATGAATCCCATTTAAATAGCATTGAGCCGAAAGTTTGTACCCGGTATGAATAAAATTGGGACATGGAAGGCCAAGGGAGTTCATCTTTGACCCCAAATTCAGAAAATATTTTTTTTTTCGTAAAATATAGGAAATTTTTTTTATTACAAAATATGAGGGTATCTAGAATGATATTAAAGTTAAATAAAAAAATAATGAGTTTAAAATTGAAAATATTTCTGAATTTACTGAATAAAAACATACATTGGGGTCAAAATTTACCCCCCTTGGTCATTCGAAGGTTAACGCTAGAAGCACCAACATTTTGGCATACCTAGAAGCACCGGAGCGGTCAAGATGACGGCTATTAGAATTGTCTATCGCCAGTGGTTTTCGTATTGTTTTTAGTTGAAAAAAAACCTATATTGAGTTAATACCTGCTAACAAAAGTTATTTAGTTAATTTAAATAAAATATTTAATTATTTAAGCACAATTTATGTAGTAACAAAATTTTATAATTTTGCTTGTACAATACCTACACACAAATTTTTTACATAGGTATATGACTTTCACATGTTTTGTTTTAGTTTTAGTTCCCAATTTTCCACTTCTTCTTCTTTAGGTGCTATCTCTGCTACGGAGGTTGGCAATCATCAGAGCTATTTTAATTTTTCAGTCAGTAGCTCTGAATAGCTGTTTTGAGCTGCATCGAAACCTCAGCCCTGAAATTCGTCTTCTTCCGATGCTTCTTCTGATATCTACCCCTCTTTCTATTATGAGTCATAGGATGCCATACTTCTCACTCCACATCACATGTCCAAGATATTGTAGCTTTTGTCACTGCCCACGTTTATTATTTGATTGAGGTGTTGTATCTCTGATTTGTTTCCGTTAATATTTTCCTGCCCTTAGTCAGATGATCTTGTCTTGTCAGATGACCCGCAATTCTTCTGCTAACTGAAGTAGGAAAGTTTGCCCAGATATTTGACAACCAGTAACTTCCTTATACAGAATTCAAGCATTTATTCCTACCATATCTAAGATATTAAAAAAAGCCTACAACGGCCATCTTCTTGAAGCTGATTTGGTTGAACATTGTATGGCCATCTGATCTACAACGTATACTCCGTATGTTGTAGTAGGTAATGGTTTTAGGTAATTCTCCTTTTTGTCTATGCATATTTCAATATTGTTTGAGTATAGAGAACTCAGCGCTAGAACATTTTTGATCATTTTCTCTGGTAAACCTGGTTTCCCTGGTTAGCTCAAGTCTTCGTGTGTGAAAATTTTTGATTAGTATAATTCCATCTTTTCGTTTTTTATTGATGGAGGAATATCCTTTCTTGCTCGGTTTATTGTTCCAGTACTGCTGGTAGTCTTCTTTCGTAATACTTTTTTAGTCCAGGGTAATAAGGTTTTTTCCATGACACTCGAGCAGCCAGGGTACTGAAGCGTTTTTTTGACAGGTAATACCTATAAGAGTAAATTGTAACTATTTACTGCGTAGGATCTGGCGGCCATTTTTATTTATAAACAATTAACTGTCAAAAAATGGCATTTTTCCCTATTTTTTCAAATCAATGGAAAACGGTGAAACTTATGGTTTTTTTAGTACAAATATCTTTGAGATTATGGAAAAAGCTTTAAAATGACGTATTACAAAGTTTGATATACTCATTTATTGTTAAAATAATTGAGAAAAAAGTCGGAATTGCAAAAAAAAATATTTTCGCAATATCTATTATAAAAATTAGTGTACAGCTTTGAAATTTTTGTCATATAAGGGTTCTTTGGTGCTTAATACGTGATAAAAATTTCAAAGCGATTCATTCAATTGATTAAATTTTATTCAAATTGTTTATCCCAGAGAGCATTTTTTTTGCAATAACATAAGTCAGAAAAAAATGAAGTTAGAACCATTCCACAGGTGTCAAATGAAAGAGGATGAGCTATATTTTCAACTTGGTTTAAAAAAAGTGAATAAAAAATGCATTTATTAATAATAAATAATTATGCAAAAGTATCGTAAATCTTTCCTTATAAACTTTTTATTTTGTTATATAAGAAATTATATATATTTATTACAATTTTTAATCAAGTATGATATAAATAACATTACTTGGTAGTTGTGCACTTAAAACAGGGTAAAAAAAGTTATTTTTTGTGGAAAAAGTTATTCAAAAAGTCTATAAGGGAAGATTTACATACTTTTGCATAATTATTTATTACTAATAAATGCATTTTTTATTCGCTTTCTCTAAACCAAGTTGAAAATATAGCTCATGCTCTTCCATTTGACACCTGTGGAATGGTTCTGACGTCATTTTTTTCTGACTTATGTTATTGCAAAGAAAATGCTCTCTGAGATAAACAATTCGAATAAAATTTAAACAATTCAATGGATCGCTTTGAAATTTTTATCACATATTGAGCACCAAAGAACCCTCATTTGACAAAAATTTCAAACCTGTACACTAATTTTTGCAGCAGTTATTGCGAAAATAATTTTTTTTGCAATTCCGACCTTTTTTCTCAATTATATTAACAATAAATGAGTATATCAAACTTTGTAATATGTCATTTTAAAGCTTTTTCCATAATCTCAACGATATTTGTACTAAAGAAATCATAAGTTTCATTGTTTTCAATTGATTTGAAAAAAAAAGGGAAAAATGCCATTTTTTAACAGTTAATTGTTTATAAATAAAAATGGCCGCCAGATCCTACGCAGGAAATAGTTACAATTTGTTCCTATAGGTATTACTTGTCGAAAAAACGCTTCAGTACCCTGGCTGCTGAAGTGTCACGAACAGGGTATATTTTTGTCTTATTACCCTGGTCTATTTGTATTTAGTAATACTATCGTGACATTTCTTCCCTTATTTATAAATGGGCCCATTAGACGGCTAATTACATGTTCCCCCAGAAGTTAATTGTCTGGTCGTTGTTCATCTTTCCGTAGGTAAGGAAATCCGTGCAATAAATATTTCGACTATACATTAGCTGTAAGCCCAAACTTATCGGGTTTATACGCCATGTACTGGGTGAAGTGACATCTTGCCTTTGTGGGAAAAAGCTGTTCGTCGATAGATATATTTTAGCCAGTTGTAGGTGTAGGAAAATATACAATTCTCTATAAATAAGGAATAAGGACCGCATTTTTTCTAGGTAGACTACAGGGGCGTCATTTGGGCGTCCAGGGAGGGGCATTTGCCCCCCCCCCTGGCCCTAAAAAATAACTGAAATTTACAAAAAATACATCAATATTCATCATAACATCATATATAATGTATTGTATATATAGTGCTTGCCCCCCCCAAACAAAATTTCAAATGACGCTCCTGGGTAGACATTAACATATTCAACAAGTAACTACACTAAGTACCTACCTGCAAAAGAGAACTTGTAATCCTTAAATAGATGTAGCAAAGTCCTAAATTTTTAACTTTCTAGAATAACTATGAATAAGTAGTAATACAGAGGGTCAAAAATAGAAAGCATTCAAAATGATCGCCCTGGTGCTTCTAGGTATATATTAACACATCTCAAAAAGTAATTAAACTAAATACCTGTAAAGGTGGATTTATAATCCTCAAGTAGATCTAGGAAAAGTCCTAAATTATCAACTTTCTAAAACAACTAGGAATAAGTAATACAGAGGGTCAAAAATAGAAAGCAGTCAAAATGACCGCTCTGGTGCTTCTAGTGTTAAAACGAGTAAACTGCTGATGTTTTAGTGGAATAAATTTACATGATTATGCCTCAAGTTCACAGTTTACTTTAATCGTTATCAACACTTATTTCATCTTAACTCGTTAAAGGTTACTAAAGGCATATGTTGGTAGAATATTTAAATATATTTACCAACGAGTCAGTGCCTCTTTGGTTCAATTCAGTCTTGTTGCAAATTATCTTTGATAACGGGTAAACGTAGAAACACGTATCAGGGAATGACAACAGACTCAAATTGAACCAAAACGATACTATCTATTTTTTCTTATTTCATTCTTTGTCTGTTTTTAAAATATACGATCATTAAGCAAACCAATGTCAAGAAAGATGAGATCTTTAACTAGCGGATTGATTAAATAAAGGGTTATTTGTAGTTTTATGATTCCAAGCGCGCCGAAGTTGTAAACTATTTTACATGAGAAAAGCTGTTCCAGAATTTCTCGAAATCACACACCAACACATATATAGGGTCATTCTTCTATTGTTGATTATTGCCAGCGTTTTATGGGCGCAGAAATCGGTCCCGAGGGCACGAGTATCTCTCGTAAAATGTAACAATTCCACCTTATACGCGAACATAAAAATTCAAATAGTTTGGCAACTCTTCTCGAGAGACAAAAGAAGTTAACTTTCAATTCTCCGTGGATGAAAGAATTAGCATAATGCTCAAGGAAACGTCTCCTCTCGTCGTGCGGTCTCTCGTTCGATATATTCTCTTAGTTTTGTGCACTTTATTTCTAGGGTATCACCTGTGAAGGAGATCTTATTGCCGCTGACGCGTATTCCCGCTGGAAATTGCTGGAATGAAAAATTATCTATGTTCTTTTAGTTACGGAGCTGGTTGCTATGCTTTATATAGGTATATTATAATACACAGTGTCCCTACAGGAAGAAAAAGAACGTAGATGTGATCTAGCAAAATTCGCCATAAGAAAAATAGCCAAAATATGGAAATAATCTCACCTTTCACGAACGATAAAAATGAGGTTGATCCACTGATCAATTGAGGCTGATCAATAATTCAATATTAAATGTAATAAAGGTCAGCATAAGCGGAGTATGGACAAGAATGCGGTCTAACAATGAACGCCAAGACAACACAATTTACGAGAATATCGAAAACTCAAAGGGATATCCAAAATCTTTTCATAAACGGAACCATTGTCGAATGAGTAGGCCAATATACATATCTTGGAACAATGATCAACTCCTCAAATGATTATTTCTGGGAAATCAAAATCAGAATTGAAAAGGCTAGAGCAAATTTTAAAAAGATGAGAAGAGTGCTCTGCACAAAAAAGCTGGAGCTAAGAGTTGGCTAAGTTAGGGTAAGGTACGTTTTCTCGAGTTTGTTTTACGGAATGGAAGCTTGGACCTTGAATGCGACATCAATGAAAAAACCAATCATTCGAGTTGTGGATGTATAGAAGAATTCTGAAAATATCATGTACAGCACACGTCACAAACAAAGAGGTTTTGAGAAAGATAAATAAAGAAATGGAAGTCTTAAATACAATCAAAACCAGAAATTTGGAATATGTCGAACATATTACACGTGAAGAGAGATACAACTTCCTCCAATTGATTATGCAGGGAAAGATTCAAGAAAAATAAGCATAATCAGACGCAGAATAGCGTATTCCCGCTGGAAATTGCTGGAATGAAAAGTTATCTATGTTCTTTTAGTTACGGAGCTGGTTGCTATGCTTTAATAGGTATATAATGTAATACACAGGTTCACTACAGGAAGAAATAAAACGTAGGTGTGATCTAGCAAAAGTCACGTGAGAAAGATGGCCAAAATATAAAAGAAATTTCACCTTTTACGAACGCCAAAAATGGAGCTGATCAACTTATCAATCGAGGCTGATCAATCATTCAATTTTAAATGAGCTAAAGGTCAGAATTAGCCGAGTATGGACAATAATGATGTCTAACAATGAACGTCGTTTTTACGTTATTGCGCATTCAAATCTTATCTAACTATAGTTAACCATGATTACTCAACTGTAGAGTCTCATCTCTCTCTACTTCCTCTCAGATTACGTCGTGACATCTCTGGTGCGGTCTTTCTGCAAAGTTGATTAACGCACAAATTGATTGTCCAAATCTCTTGCGCCAAATTGATTTTAATGTTCCCAATCGAGCCCTTCGCTATCATAAAACATTCAATGTCTCTTACCACAGAACATCCTATGGTTTTCATAGCCCAGTCGATAGGTATATGGGATTATTGAATATTAGTAATGTCGATGTTTTCAATATGTCATTCGATCAACTGAAGAGATCTCTGGCTTTATGATGTTCATTGTTGCAAAAATATCTGTTTCATTATTGTTAATACGTCTTGTTAAATTTAGTGTTATATGTTAGGTATATTTGTTACATCTTTTATTTTAGGTATTTTGTGATTGTTTGTATTATTGCATTGTATCTTCTTATGTGTACTACTTTTACTTTATCGTACTATATACGTAGTATTATAGTATAATAGATAAAGTTATAGGATCGTGCAAAAAAATTTTTTTCAGATTTCACTTTTTTTCGACGTTTTGAGTCCTCCTGACTCTAAAAAGCAAATAAAAAAAACATGTCGGAAGTATGTACGTATGTCGCCACCGCCCAGCAAAAACTACTGGACCGATTTTGATGAAATTCGGTATGAGTAAGTTTAAGAGAATTTTGTCGAGAAACTAAGCTTTTAAAAAAAATCTCCCAAAGGGGGGCCGAAATAGGGGGGTTATTTAGGGCCCATTTTTGCAAATTTTGACAGAAATAAATGAAATTTAACTCAAAGTAAGCTCATCGATAGGTAAATAAAAGTACGGAATTTGACATTTCCAAATTCAAAATGGCGGCCAACATGGCCGACCGCCCCCCCGACACATTTCCCTATCTATCTAAAAAGTTTTTGAAGATAAGTTTAATTTGAAAAAGTCGTTGTATAGCCTAAAGATGGGGCTATAAGAAAGATGTTATCGTTTTTCAGAAAAAGTTACGGGTTGCCTATATTTAAGGGGTCAAATTTTGACATAAATTTGAACTAAATTTTCTCAAAAATGGCTCCAAGGAATTTTTTTATTTTTTGATATATTTTTGATATCCTATCAGTAAATTGAATGACATTAGTCATATACCTTGACTCCCCATAGGACGGGAGTTATGAATTTTTTATAAAAAAATATTCGAGTGCCCGTAACTTCCTTCTTAATGGAAACTAAAATTTGAAATTTTGCAGGCATATATGGTATTTTATTATCTATTATCACAATAAATTTTACCAAAAACATGGCTTCCGGTTGAACCGGAAATGAATAAAAAATCTTAATTTTTTTGATACGCCCTGTATATTTTAACACATTTTGAAAGAATGCAAAATTACCTTTCCAATGACATAAAATTTATTGCTGTAGCTCAAAAACTCGAAAAGTTACGTTAAATAGAAATTTTGCTATAATCTTATGTGTGTCCTCTCTCACGCGTTCATAGCAGAGCATTATTGTAGAGCAGTCAATGAGGTTATTTGGCTCCGAATTCCATCCTACTACATCGATGTACTTGATATTTTCACAGTAAGTAGGGAATACATCAAGAAACAAAATCTACCCTATATACTATGGCGCTTTTTATCTTGGGGCGGTTCCCACTTCTTCAAGGGGGTGGAAAATTTGTTGGTCAAAATAAGCACGGAAGTGGCTGAAGAACCTATTTCTAAGCAAAAACTGGTCTATACTTTTTTTTGAGAACTCAATACTTTTTGAGTTATGCGTAGTTGAAAATTGGCCATTTTCATTGAAAAATGATACCTTTTCGGACGGATTTTTTGTGAATACCTTAAAAACTATGTATGCATCGAACTAAAAACTCTATATAAAACATTTTTTAGATTATAAATAATAAAGAGATTCGTTCCTTCGTAAATGTTCTATTTATAATACAAAACGAGATATGGTAGGTGAAAATAGTTTGTTTTTTGGTGCATGCTCAAATTGGTGTATTCAACTTGAAATAACAGAGGAACGGTAGGTTTTAGGTGTATAATGCTACCAACACCTTTTGTAGTGTTTGAAAAGGCCTTTAAAACGAGCACCGTTAAATGTCGGTTACTTACAAACTAAGCGAGATATGGTGCAAAAAATATAATGACTAATGTACTTTAAGGAAAAATGAAAAGTATATACATTTAACTCCCCATCCACCATAATTTAAATGCATTGTTTTTCTTCTCAATACCTTTTAATATAGTGTTATTTCTACTTTCAAAAAGTTAAACGGGTTTAAAATGAATGGTTTTTTTAAAAAATGTGATCAAATTATAGAATGAATTTTTAAATTTTCTTAAAAATCTTCCTTTTTCTCCATGTAATTCGAAAATAAAAATATTTCACCCCTGAGAAGTGGTGGGAACTTCCCCCATGATAAAAGCGCCATAGTATATAGGATAGACTTTGAATTAGGAGATTGGGCTACTCCCAAAATTTCATTAAAATCCATGCAGTAGGATAGAATTTGGAGATAATATCTTGTTCTTAATCTCGCGCATTGACTGGCGTAATCGAAATAGAATGAAATGCAAATATTGTAAACTATTAATTTCTCAGAAAAATGAACTAATTTGAAATGAAAGTATGACTATACTATTCTATTGATTTATGCAATAATCTACACATCTATAGTGTGTCCCCGAAATATGGCATCGAACATTTTCTCAAATGCAGGAATTAATGATGCGTAGAACCATAAAATACTTTTAAGTACAGTAGGTGTTTCTAAAATATCAAAATAACGAGTAACTTTGTTATTTTTATAGAATGCCAATATCTAGTACCATAACGATAATAGATCGGCACGATAAAGTTCTCGGGCGGCCCTTCCGTCCAGCGTTTTTTGTGTTGATGCTAGTTATTATTATTATTTACTTTATAATTACACTTTTAATGGGGTTTTCCCTTATGATTAATAAATAAAAATAAATAAAACGTCAAGAAGACACAATATACGAGAATATCGAAATCTCAAAAATATAACGAGAAGCTTTTCATAACCGGAACCAATGTCGAATAAGTAAAACACTATGTATACCTTGGAACAATGATCAACTTCACAAATGATTACTTCCAGGAAATCAAAATCAGAATAGGAAAGACTAGAGCGAATTTTAACCAAATGAGAAAAGTGCTCTGCACAAGAGATTTGAAGTTAGAGCTAAAAGTACGGTTGGCTAGGTGCTACGTTTTCTCAACTTTGTTTTACGAAATGGAAGCTTGGACCTTGAATAGGGTATCAATAAAAAAAACTGGATTCATTCGAGCTGTAAGTGTACAAAATAATTCTGGGAATATTGTGCCTAGAACACGTCATAAACAAAGAAGTTCTGAGAAAGCTGAAAGAAGAAATGCAAATTAATAAAACAAGAAAACTGGAATAACTCTGACATATTACACGTGAAGAGAGATATAACTTGCTCCAATTGATTATGCAGGGAAATTTTCAAGGAAAAAGAAGCATAGGGAGACGTAGAACATCGTGGCTGCGCAACCTGAGAGAATGGTACGGATGTACATCAAATGAACTTTTCAGGGCAGCCATCTCTAAGGCCCGAATAGCTATGATGATTGCCGACGTCCGTTGCGGAGATGGTACTTGAAGAAAAAGAATGTGTGTGTGTACTTTGTACGCACGTAAGAAGTTATATTTCTGTTATATGATTTCAACGAAATAAATATATTTTCAACAGGTTATTTGTATTTTATTTAAAGATTAAACTAATTTTTAATTACTACTACCCAAAAATTTTTATTAAACCAATAAGAAAAATAAAAAAATTAGTAAACACACTGGGATTCGAATCAGGAACCTCTCGATCTCCGGTCACGCGCTCTAGCACTGCGCTATACTCCCTTTGCTTTGACAGGTTACAAGATTTCTCATATATACTGGCAAATTTAATAGACCAAGTGAAGTATACAAAAATACTTTAAATATATTTACTATTATTATACAGAACAGCAGGGAGATACTGGATTCCATCAAAATAAGAAAACTTCAATACTTGGGTCATATAACACGTGGTGACAGATATGAACTCCTAAAATTTATTATGCAGGGAAAGATTCAAGGAAGGCGCAGCATAAGTAGGAGAAAAATGTCCTGGCTGAGAAATCTAAGAGAATGGTTTGGATGCAGCTCAACTGAACTCTTTCGGGCTGTAGTCTCGAAAGTGAGAATAGCAATGATGATTGCCAACCTTCGTCGCGGAGATGGCACGTAAAGAAGAAGAAGAATATTATTATTATAAAATATCTTATTCCCGAGGAAGACAAATTCAACGACATAAAAATTATAATAAATATATTTACTAAAAACACTAATAATATATTCTTTTCACGCACACCTTATTTGCGCTACATAAATATGTAGCGACTAACATACTGTCGGTTTGCGCATGTGCCAGAGAATGTTAAAATTCACCATCGTGCCTAAAGAAGTATAACTTCAAAAAGAAAGCTCAACAAACGTCTCTCCAGCAAAGTCAATCTCCAATAATTAAAATCCTTATTTCGACATGTTATGAGAGCAGACAGAAAAAACATGGAAATACTTAAATAAACTTATTGTCACGGTGAATGACAGGACGTGAAATGCAATTTAGATTTCTCTTGTTGAGTATTTCGCCACTTTGTTATGCTTTATTTTTCCAATTTAAAAAGCTCAGAGGATAAATAATTTCGAATTTTATTTCCTAACTCAACTTTCGATGGAAATACTTATTATCCAAGAAAAGGTAGAAGGCCGAAGATCACGAGGAAGATGTTCAACACGATGGATCCTTTAAGACAAACAATACACGACATCAGAATGACCCCTACACTACCTCCAGGCTAGTGTTGCCAGGTCTGATTTGTTTTAAATCGGTACATAAAGCAAACCAAATCGGGATTTAGGGTTGTAGGTCGGGACAAATAAACAACAATAGCCCAGTAAATAACTGTTTTGTAGTGTTTTACTTACCGTCGTAAGGTTCTAATTACTGTCTATTTCAAATTTGAACCTTGTACCGTTGGTTGCTTTTACTTGGGGGGGGGGGGTGTGACAGTTACCCCTTCTCGGGTTTGAAAAAACGCACGTTTGAAATAAGTCCCAAAATGGATCCATCCATCCAATGGCACTACAGCCCAAATCGAGCCTTGGCCTCCTTCAACAAGCTTCTCCAATCATTTCGATTTACCGCTGTTCTTTTGCATGAACGCGTTCCCAAGAAGTTACTGGCATCCTCATCGACTTCGTCTTCCCATCTCTTTTTAGGTCTTCCAACAGGTCTTCTTCCCTGCATTCTTGCATTCAGCTATTTTCTGGGGATTCTATTCTCATGCATGCGGATCACGTGCCCTGCCCATCGTAATCTCTGCAACATGGATAAATGGAGTAATTCGAAGCAAATTTTTTTCTATAGACTTTTTCAACCAAGTTAATATTTTTCGAGTAATTTGCGATTGAACATGTCTATTTTTCGATAAAAAAACCACTTCTTCAGATGGTTTTTCGAAAAGTCAAGAAGTATTTTATCTAAAAAAAATTGTCTTAGCAAAAATGTAGCTTATAAAAAAAACAAAAAACTTGTGTGTTCAGGAAGTCTATAAAACCAGTAAAAGCAAAGTTGTAGCTCATCAAAAATACGTTATTATCCGTCAAATTCTAAATTGAATATTTCAACGTAAAATAACCAAAATGTGAAGCAATTTTTGGGAAGCACTTATTGAAATTATTTAAAGTGTTTAAAAATTTTTATTTTTTTTATATAAAAGTCTCTAGCATTAAAACCAAGCAAGTTAAGCTCAAAATAAAGTTGACCCTTTTTTTTTGGTAAACAAAATCGTGAAAATCTCTCCCTATTTAGCACCCTAAATAAAATTACTGCTCTACCATTTACTTTATATGTGTATTGTTTATACGAAAAATGCTCTATTTTAAAAATAACTTAAAAAATATTAGTGATACGAAGAATCTCAAGGAGTAAAACAAATGTAGGTTTTGTTTTTATAAATATGATAGTTTCATTTTGTTTTTCTGTAAGACAAAAATTGGTTAAGATATCTGTTTATATTTTGCATACACTCCTGATTAGTGACATCAGGCCCTTTCAACTATGACCCTTTCAAAAATAATCCCTTGAAACTGGTGAAACTTATAGATCATATAAAAAATACATAAGAAAAGTAAATTGTTTGTAAAGCGGTAACGATTAATTTCATTTTAGGAGGAGATTTTCATGATATTTTTTACCAAAAAAAAACTTGAGTTTGAGCATAACTCGCTTAGTTTTGATGCTAGAAACTTTTTTAAAACATAAAAATAAAGCTTTATTAAACACTTTAAAAAAGTTTTAATGGGGTTTTCCGAAAAGTTCTTAATTTTTCGGTTATTTCACTTTGAAATATTTGATCTAGAATTTGACGAATAAGAAAGAACGTATTTTTCATGAGCTACAACTTTGCTTTTGGTGGGTATATAGACTTTACGAATTCACATTTTTTTTTATTTTTTTATATTCTACATTTTTGCTAAGAATATTTTTTTTCGATCAAATACTTACTTTTTGCGTTATTTGAAAAACCGCCTGAAAACGTGTTATTTTTGTCGAAAAATAAACAATCGCAATTTCAATCACAAGTAACTCGAAAAGTATTAACTAAGTTACACTTATTTTAAACGAGCGATTTTTCACCCCCGGCTAGGGGTGACTATCACCTCTCGAGTAAAAGTAACCAACAGCAGAAGTTCAACTTTGAGGGGATGGTAAGTAGCTAAGTCCAAATTTTCATGCAATTTGTAGTTGACCCAGAAAATTATCGCCGTATTTCCCGTGCATTTACTGGACTACAAGGTGTTCTTATAATCCGTATTTAATCCTACATAATAATAATAATCACACGAAATTACAAAATAAAATTGTAGATTAAGTAAATTATATTTTTCATTCGATATTGTCATCTTTAGGAGTGCTTTGGTTTTTATAACATAGTTACATATAAAATTCACTGCAAGCCATGCTGAAATTGGTTTTCGTGGGTAAAATTTATCGGGACATTTGATGTCCCGATCAGGTACAAATCGGTACGCGTCCTCAGACTCCTGAAAATCGGGACGTCCCGCGCAAATCGGGACACCTGGCAACGCTACTCCAGGCGCTCAGGACTGGAGAAACAGAGAGATTTTTGTGTAGTCTTTTGTAGTACAATTATGGTTGCATTATTGTTTATGTTCGCAATCGATTTAAAGTACCGATAATCTATGGGTACGTATCCATACGTGGGTGCTCCGTGCTCGGAATACCCACGGTGTAGCAGCTCCACATAATGGATATGTTGGTGCTCGCCGCTCACCCTGTTCTATTCAACCGGGTTGCGGTTTATATGTAGGGGAGCGCATGCCGTATCCATTTGAGCAGCTACACCGAGTACGGAGCACTCACCTATGGATACGTACCTTATAAGAATTTCCTCAAACGCACGCATTGCACGAACCTTTTATTCAAGTGAAAACTTCTTTAACGACGTTGTGCACTTTTTGGATGGGGAAAAAGCATTGAATCCGCTGCCGTCATCGCTTCGCCGAAATGCGACGGCGAGATATTAGTAATTTATATAGTTAAATTGCGTTTAAGTTCGACCGAAGTTGTAATGAGAAATAACGTGTGTACCCGAAGGCGCTTAAAGCAAGCGTCTGAGGTGCCACATTATTCCTAGTCCTTATTATAACTGATTAGTGTTTAAAGTATTTCTTTACCGAAGCATGTATGTAAAAAGCATTTTTCTCGATTATTTTTGGAAGTTTTCACTTCTGTCGGCACTTCCCCGAGTGCCAGCGTTTTTGATATGAAAACTCAACAAACAACTATTCAGAACGAATTACGTTATTTGGCACCGTTTCAAACCGACTAAAAATGGTGTTCAGTGTTAAGTAAATGGAAGTTTATGCTTCCGGTACTTTCATATAACTGAATACTTACTCCTCCATTTAGGGATGAAATGACTTTGAAGGTTTCAGCTATTTGTGTTGAGCAATATGCGTAGAAATTATTAAGAATATTTTTGAGTAGCTCTATGTCGAACGACAGGGTTCTTTCGCTCCATAAACATTTGTAAGTAAAATTTGTCGTTACTTTTTATATATTTTCACATAAAAAAGTAAACTATGTAATATTTTAAAGACTGCTGTTATGTTACGGCCCTGAAAAGTGCAAACACTTGTTTGGCAACTTTTTATTCAAGCATCTGTTTCCAACACCATCGAATTTTTTGTCGACAGCGATTTTCTCACCGCACTGCGTGGATTACTCTTCTTTCAGTCACTTTGCATAAAAGAGGACGGGCTAAAAGAAGGATAAGGAGCTGTAATCAGGAGGCCATCTCGAACTCCGCATAATAAGGTATTTAAGTTAAACCCGATGACGATGCCACCGTTGAGTCATCACTCAAGCTTTTGATACAAGCTGCGTTGCAGAAACTTTCTTTTGAGAACTTTCAGAAACTTTCGGCGAATAGACAACCAAAGTTGAGAAAAGGGAAATTGCTTTTGGATAGACTGTATTGAAACGGAAATCTTTTGGAATGTTAATTTGGGTTTATTTAATTACTAGAGTCCGGATTTATAAGCTTAATGCTTATGGTATCTAAATATTATGTAAAATCAGGAACATTTTCTTTTTAATAATAAACGAAATATGCAAAAATAAGTCATTTGATACCACTTTTTTTGTTTTTTTTTTTGCTTTTTATTAAATTATATACAGTGTGTTCCAACGAAAATTTTACCCCCTCCCTTAAATCACAGAAACCAAGCGTTTCTTCACAATTAAAAAAAAAACGTTTAAATTTGTATTTGAAGGGGGACGAATTTTCATGCAAAATTCATGTCCTTAAATGTAACCCCCTACTGCCCTGCATCAACCCCCAGTTTTTTTTAATAGCAAATGTAGTCAAGTGGCACATCATTTGAAAGGTATTTTTTTTCTCTACACGACCCTCTATATTTTTTTAATTTGCGGAATAACGTTAAAGATAATTTTGGATTTAACTAATTTATAATAAATTTGTTAAGTCCAAAATTATCTTCAAACTTATTACGTAAATTAAAAAAAAATATATATGGTACTGTATAGAAACAAAATTACCTTTTAAATTATGTGTCACTAGACCACACTTGCTATTAAAAAAAGTGGGGGTTGATGTGGGGCAGTAGGAGGTTACATTTGAGGACATGAATTTTGCATGAAAATTCGTCCCTCTCCTAATATAAATTGACGTGTTTTTTTTTAATTTTGAAGAAGCTCTTGGTTTCTGAGTTTCTGAGGGGGTAAAATTTTCGTTGGAACAGACTGTATAAAGTTTGCTATTGAATAAACTTAAAAACAACCTGTTTTCTGGGGGACAGAGGGAGGAGGGGGGTCAAATTTTCGTTGGAACAGACTGTGTGCCTTTTTGAATTTATTTGCTTATTTGGTGATTTTTATATAATTATGTTCTATCGCTTTTGAATTTGACATAATTTTTATGTACTTCTAATCTTTAAAATACAGTCTATAAAAGCCTGTCAAAAATATAATGAATTATATCTAATCTTTATTTTCTTGTGAGTGAAATAATAAAACATTTTGAGAAATAGCAAATGTCATTAGTTGAGTTTATTTAAAAATTAACAAAATCCACGAGGAAAATAAACTTCCTGTAGCTGGCTGTATACCATAAATCACAAAAATGCCAAGTTTCTTGTAAAAGGTATATATTAAAATACCCTAAATAAGGGTCAAAATACAAAACGTTTTCGGATTAAGGAATCCATCATCAGTGTTTAAAAGCCAAAATTTGCATGCCTGAGCCACCAAAATGTATAGGGTAAAAACCCTTTAAATGTAAATAATAAAGATGTTTTACATATTTATATAAAATTCATCGGATGTAATAGATAAACCTGGATGTTACCCAGGGCAACACAGGACTCTCCCCACGTGGTTGGAACTTTTTTTGGTGAAATCCAATATGTGAGGTTTTCACCAAAAAAAGTTCCAACCACGTGGGGAGAGTCCTGTGTTGCCCTGGGTAACATCCAGGTTTATCTATTACATCCGATGAATTTTATATAAATATGTAAAACATCTTTATTATTTACATTTAAAGGGTTTTTACCCTATACATTTTGGTGGCTCAGGCATGCAAATTTTGGCTTTTAAACACTGATGATGGATTCCTTAATCCGAAAACGTTTTGTATTTTGACCCTTATTTAGGGTATTTTAATATATACCTTTTACAAGAAACTTGGCATTTTTTTTTTAAAATTAACAATTTTGAAAAAAAATGGAAGACAAAAATTAGTCAGATAGTATTAACCAAACTAAAAGATGAAGAAACAAATGAATGATGAAAGAGATGAGAAACAAATGAAGATGAACAAAAACGAACGATTTCAATAGATGAAAAAAATATTTTCAATTTGCAATATTTATGGAGAACAAGCTGAAGATATAAATATGCATATGAAAGAAGCATTTCGATTTAAAAAATGTTTTGACTGATAATCGTCAAAATTTTACGATGGAACATTTAAATGAGTATTTAGTTATCTCATGCTTAAAATAAAAATTATATTTTCCTTTATCTAAGAAGTTGTGCCGATAAAAATAAGGTTAGAGCATTTGTTTCTTTTTTCTATTTTATTTTTGAATTTATAATAGGGATTTATTATATTACTAGTACTTAAGGGGGAGGTATGGTTTGAAATCACCATTTCAAGCACATTTTTGTAATTTTTTTTGAAGCTATGGTAGAATTATTTTATTTTTAAATTTGATAAAAGTATTCAGTAAAATTCATAGAATACTCAAAAACAATTTAAGGTAAAATATTGAAAAATAAGCCAAGGGGGACAAATTTTTATACATACCTTAAAAAAAATGAAATCAGAACTCATCATTGGATCATATGAAACAAAAAATTTAAAAATATTTTATTAGCTCATAAGGTTTTCAAAATAAGTAACGTTGTCGAGGTTTTTTAGTTTTAATGATTTTTGATTTTTTGGTGTTATTCAGAAATCAAAATTAGAACTTTTTTGTAAAAAAGGTTGAAAATTAAGATATTTAATATTGTTAAACAAAAAATAAGCTTAACACAAAAATATCAGAAAATCTATGAAAAATTTCAGTTGAATCGGTTAAGTAGTTTTGAATTACAATATCCAACGCCTTTGAAAAATGCGTTAAGTTTTGACAACTTTTAATTTCAATTTCGTTTTGTCTTCTTCTTCTTTACGTGCCATTTCCGCGACGAAGATTGGCAATCATCATTGCTATTCTCACTTTTGACACTACAGCCCGAAAGAGTTCAGTTGAGCTGCATCCAAACCATTCTCTGAGATTTCTCAGCCAGAACATTTTTCTCCTACCTATGCTGCGCCTTCCTTGAATCTTTCCCTGCACAATTAATTTTAGGAGTTAATATCTGTCATTACTTGTTACATGACCCAAGTATTGAAATTTTCTTATTTTGATGGAATCCAGTATCTTCCTGCTGTTCTGTATTCTCCTTAGTACTTCCTGATTAGTTATTGTGTCTGTCCAGGAGATACTCAGCATTCTTCGATACGTCCACATCTCAAATGCTTCCAATCTATTGAGGCATTGTTTATTGAGAGTCCATGTCTCCATACCATAAGAAAGAACAAAAAATATTTAACATTTTATTACTCGCTTTCTAAGATTTAGGCTGAGGTCTCTACTACATAATCTTTGTTTCATATTAGTGATTGCACTTCTAAGCCTTTTCTATTCTAATTCGGATTTATTTGGTGTAATCGTTTGTTTCACTAATGTTTGTCTCTAAATATACTCCTGGCCAAAAAAATCGGGACACCTAAAAAATGGATAATTTTTGAGTTTTCGAATCTCTTAAACCTGTTGTCCCATTTTAGTGATTTTTTCAATATGTTATACCTTTATTCTCTAAGAATATCGTGTCGTAATAGTGTTGCTGAACAAGTAAATGTCATTGTATACCGGGTGTAACAATGATACTATGTTTTTCATGAAAGTTCGTAGCACCCTCTGGAATATTCTAGCATTTAAAAAATATTGAAATTAAAACACAATTGTAGCCTTAGCCCTTCTTAACATTCTGCTGTTTACTCATTCACTTATGTATGTTGGATAATGAAAAAGTTAGGTACTTTGACAACTAGCCATGTTCTTCATCAATACAGGGTGTTTCTAAATAAGTGCGATAAACTTTAAGGGTTAATGCTGCAAGAAAAAATATTGATAGTTTGCTTTATAAACATATTTATGTCCTCAAATGCTTCGTTTCCGAGATACGGGATGTTGAATTTTTTCTTACAAACTGACATACAACTCAAAATTTTATATTCACCATTGGCGTGCATACAGGTAATATGACCGGGTAATATGACCCGTATGCACGCTAATGGTGAATATAAAATACATAATTGTATGTCAAAAAATGCGCAATAATTGCCTCTTAAAAACCACCAAATTTCATTTGCATATATCAACCAGTTTTAAAGCAATAAATAAATCGTTCGTGTGTAAAAAAAAATTCAACATCCTGTATCTCTGAAACGAAGCATTTGCAGACATGTGTTTAGAAATCAAACGGTCATTATTTTTTCATGCAGAATTACCCCTTAAAGTGTGTCGCACTTATTTAGAAATACCCTGTATTGATGAAGAACATGGCTAGTTGTCAAATTACCCAACTTTTTTATTATCCAACATAAGTGAATGAGTCAAAAAGCAGAATGTTAAGAAAGGCTACAATTTAATTTTAATTTCAATATTTTTTAAATGCTAGAATATTCCACAGGATGTTACGAACTTTCAGAAAAAAACAGAGTATTATTATTACACTCGGTATACAATAACATTTACCTGTTCAGCAACACTATTACTACATCCATATTCTTAGAGAATTAGAATAACATATTAAAAAAATCACTAAAATCGGACAACAGGTTTAGGAGATTTGAGACATCAAAAATGACCCATTTTTAAGGTGTCCCGATTTTTTTGGCCAGAAGTATAGTTATAATTCTGAACTCGTTCTATCGTCTTATTATTAACGTGCAGATTGATGTTTTTAATATTTTTCTTTGATATAACCATGAATTTCGTTTTCTTTATGTTTAGTGACAGACCAAATTCTTCACTCGTTGAAACAATCTTATCTAAAATTCTTTATAGATCTGTAATAGTTTCTGCTATTAGTATTGTGTCATCGGCGTATCTAATTTCACATATATTATGGGTAGGCCATTTATTTTTTTGTCGTTTTGTCTGTCAAATCGTAAAGTGATGCACACTTGAATATATTTTTGGATCGCAGAGTAATTTACAACAGAGAAGGGGAACAGCTTTTGAATTTTTTCACTACCCTCAAGCGCTTTGGCGCGATGCTGCCGCAGAGTGAGTCGAAGGTAGGTATATTCAACATTCAAATAATTTTTAAACCATACCCCTCCCTTAAGCTAAGCTTAAAAATTATTATATAATGTTTTAAAATAATTTTCGTAAAAAAATGGTTTGTAAAAATTTATGTGCTTATTTTCATGCTTTTTTGTGTAATAAATGATTTTTTCTACAGCCGTGTTAAAAATGCAATTTTTAGCACTCCATACGAGCGTTAAAAATGCTACTTTAAGGCACTAGTGCTTTAAAATTTTTATGGCACTGCAGTTCGTATTGACCGTATAGGCAATTTTGATGTAATGTCAAAAAAATATAAAAATGGAATGTCAGTCAAGTTCAAGTAAAAGTTTTTGTAGATATTGTCCTGTAATTACGTTTGTAGAAAAAATATTGTATGATATGCGTGTTCAAAAGTACATTTTTAAGGCACTCATATGAAACTTTCACATGCGGACCTTAAACTTGTACTTTTAACACTTTTATCAGAAATAACTATTTTTCATAAATTCGTTATGCTTTTTAGGCGCTTTTTTGCGTTTAATATGCTTTTAAATGCGAACTCCATTTTTGGTCAAATATCAATGAAGAATTTTAGACGTATATACTTTCCTTCCATTTTAATTAATTGTTTAGCCCATACATTTTATAGTAATTTTATTTGTTTTACAATTTTTAATTTTTTAAACGAATCAATTGTTCATAATTAATTTAAAAAATAAACTCTCTCGGGGCATTTTGGCAGATCGTAAAACTTTTTTTTTTCATTAAAAACGGGAATTCAAATCAGTCAATATCAGAAATGACATATTACGAAAGATATTAAAAAATTCCCGGATTTGATGCGACTGCCTCATTAGATACAAGTCGTGGTGATGGATCATCAAAAGTTCTCCAAAGTGAGGTTACTTGTTAATTAACGCTCTGGGAATAATCAATTTTCATTAGTTCGCTTCTAATCAGATAGATAAAGTAAGATATTTATAGCTGAAGGGCACTGTAATTTACATGAACTGTGCCCTGGCGTGCCCTTCAAGATTGCTGCTGCATGAGAGGTCGCGGCCCGAGTACCTACTTCTGATATTTTAAAGATAAGTATTAATAGTGAACGGATTAATCAGCGATGTAGACGACGCCATTGTCAGCGAAATATTTAATTTATTCCTTAACTGAAACAATTTTAACGTTTAATGACGTTATTTCCGCTGCTTTTATTCTTCCAATTACTAGAATGAAAAATTTATGAAATTTTCATTAACTTTTTTTATTAAACTTATGATTTCAATTTCGGCGAGAGCACCATTTGAAATTACAGGATTTTTCAATCCTTTTTCAAATACTGACAAGTTCAGTGTTCAAGTTGTAACTTTATTAACATCATATCGTTATTAATTTATACTTAAATAATTATTTTAGTCAAATTTCTATTGATTCTATTAATTTCTTAACTTACTGTTTTGTTTACAATTTTTTTTTAATAGTTGACATTCTTTTCTTGTTTTATCAGCTAAATATTCTATCCTCATCTTACCCGTATTCTAAGACATCTAAATAGTCACAATCATATTAATTTTCTATTGCCTCTGCGCCACAATTCATTTGGCAGTTAACAACTCCCCTGCCATTCTGTCAGGAGAGCCTATTCTTAAAATGGAAATGTTTTTATAATTTTTGTCTCTACTTCTTCATCTTCTCTAAATTCATTTATATTGTCTATAATCTCTTGGGATGAGTAACATTTTAAAACTTAATTTCATAATATTTAATATTATTTAACAAATATACAAAAGGGTATTTTTGATAATACATAACCTCAGTCCTCTCCAGCTAACTGATGTCTTTTAAGTTTGTTAAACCTTATACAGTCAGTATATTTAACTCAATTTAATTAATTCTTTTAATAATAATAATAATTCTATTCAATTCATCCTAGTTAATTTGCTATTTTATTTAATATTTTCCTCGTAATTGTAAGATGTGGAAGATGTCGAAAGGGATAGACTAAGAGCCGATATAGGTGAAATTTCTTAATCATTTTAGGCACAATGGGACCCTATAACTTAAATAGTAGAACCTAAAAGAAAACGTTTGAACACTGTGCCGTCACTTTTCAGTGGCACATGCGTCGACAGTGGCGCATCAAACTTTCCACTTATGGACGGGATACATAAATTAAAAAATACACTCCCTCACTACCAGAATTCAATTTTTTTCATTTATTTAAGTTATATGTGATTAAAATATAAGATTCATCGTAATTTTAACCCACCACCCCCTTCCCCCTGCCCCCCATCAAAAACTTTATTTTTGGATTTTATTTTTCTTTGGTGGGATGCAATCAATTTTAAAATTTCAAAAAATTCACACGCATTGCTAAGCCTTTTATAAAACACATCTATTTTTTATAGACCTGTAGGTTGAGTGTACATAACCTCAAAAAAATTTTATTTTTTTTTTTGGAAAAAAGTATATAACTTTTTTTGGGGATAGCTGCAGGTCTAATTTTTTCTTAATCTTGTGTATTTTATAACAGTATATTTCTATTTTTTTTCAGATTTTTCTGTAACGCTGGTCACCTTCAAGAATCCAAAAAACTGTTTTTAAGGGGGTTTTGGGGGGTCTGAACGTGTTTCTCCCATTTTTAAATATTCTAAAGGACTCAGTTATTCAAGTTACATATAACCTATAAAATCGAAATTGATTTGATATATTATGAAGTCTATAAAATAGGGAAAATCCCCAAAAACCCCCCAAAAAACAGTTTTTTGGATTCTTGAAGGTGGCGAGCCTTACTGAAAAATCTGAAAAAAATTAGAAATATAGAGTTTCATAAAACACACAAGATTAAGACAAAATTAGACCTGCAGCGATTCCCCAAAAAAAGTTATACGCTTTTTTGGAAAAAATTTTTATTTTAAATTTTTTGAGGTTATGTACACTCTACCTACGGGACTATAAAAAATAGACATGTTTTATAAAAGCCTCAGCTATACGTGTGAGATTTTTGAAATTTTAAAATTGATTGCATCCCAACAAAAAACAAATAAAAACGAAAAATGAAGTTTTTGATGGTGGGGGCAGGGGGAAGGAGGTGGTGGATTAAAATTACGCTGAATCTTATGTGTTAATCACATAGAACTTAAAAAAAATAAAAAATAATGAATTCTGTTAGTAAGGAAGGGTAACTTTTAATTTATTTATCCCGTCCATAAGTGGAAAGTTTGATGCGCCACTGTCGACGCATGTGCCACTGAAAAGTGACGGCACAGTATTCAAACGTTTTCTTTTAGGTCCTACTATTTAAGTCATAGGGTTCCATCGTGCCTAAAATTATTAAGAAATTTCACCTATAGCGGCTCTTAGTCTAGGAGCTTTAAAAACGTTTTGATGTCTCTAATACGGAATTTATTATTGTAGCAGTATTTTGGATTAAATAAATAATTTCTGCATTTCCTTCTAAATAATAAATAAATAATTTCTTCCTACATCGTCGACGATGGGAATTAAACTAAAGACCGCAGCTGTCTTCAAAACCACAATGACTTCTTGAAGGCATTCACATTGTCAACATCTAAGGCCTATCCAATTCAAGACCGAGATAGGTGTTAGACATTTACCAGTGCCATTTTCCATTGGCCAGTGAAACAAAAAAAAGAAGAACTTCTGTTGGAGTGAAAGTAAAAAGAAAGATAAACTCCAACAGAAGTAAGGAAAAAGAAATAAAAGCTTAGATGTAGCTAATGGGACAAAAATGTAGAGAGAGTGAGGTGGCTTCTACGTTGAAGAAGCTGCTGAAGTAGGAAAAATACTACTTTTTGCAGTAGCACCTGCATGGGGAAAAATGATAAGATGTAGAAATAGATGGACTGATTATAGAAGTATGAATAGACAGAGGCAAAATGAATGAAGTTGGCTAGCAAGAGATGCAAGAGAACAACTTGACACTCAAGGATGGATACGGCTCGTTTGCATGCCTGTCGAAGAACGGTAGCTCAAAGTAGATAATGATGACTAGAAAAGGTAAATATTAAGATAAGAATAATGTACTGAACATGTATAAAGATGAACAGTTGCTAAAGAAGAACAAATTAAATAAAACTAACAAAACATGGGCGCCAAGAAAATGATCTTCGATCATTTCCAGGTACGTTACACTGCTGTCAAATATCTAACATATCTAACACCTATCTCGGTCTAACACCTATGTGTTGTCACCTGACTTATTCAACATTTATGGTGAACATGTCATGAGGATGGCTTTAGATGGTGCGAAGGCGCAAATAAGCAAAAAATGTTTGATCTCCTGCGAAAAGTTTAGTACGAAAGCAATAAAGTTGGTCTGAAAATCAATAAATCTAAGACAAAAATAATGTGGTCGACAGATTTGACACTATTCAACTGACTAACATGTTACAGGAATACCAGATAGTAAAAACTTTTGTCTATCTCGGGTTTAGTATTACTAACGATGATAACTGTGAAGCAGAAGTTCAGAGAGGTATTGGTAAGGCAAAACATGCGATGAGTCGCCTAACTAAAGTTTGGAAAAACAGATCTATATCTCAAAATATCAAGATGAGACTGGTGAATGCCCTTGTATTCTCAATATTTCTATACGGGGTAGAGCCTTGGAATCTTCGCGAAGGCGAGCGCTAAAAAATTTATGCCTTTGAGATGTGGTGGTGGAGAAGAATGCTGCGCATACCTTGGACAGCTCATAGGACAAACTTTCCGCAAACATCTAAGTTGTCCGCAAATAATATGGAGTCATCTGTATATCTGATGTTGTTTAGCCGGTACCTGTTTAGTAAAATAATTTTTGTATTTTAATGCAACGCTTCGGTAAATACACTTTCAGACTAGAGAGTGAAGATCAGAGGAGACAAAACATAGGCTTACCTCATTTCATGCATGATTTTCACAAATTTAATGTGTTCACCTTAATCTCTGAGATGATTTCAGTAAAGGTTTCTAGATATTTTCAGTTTCTAGATATTTTCAGAGTTTTTTTGTTAATTCCTGCTTCTTTTCTGCATCATCTTGGTGTGCTGTATTCAATTTAACACTTTCCGGTAATCAACCAAACACGTATATTAAGTCGAAATTGACGTATCTGTTAATATTAGAAAAAGTATCTACACTTTTTTAACATGATGAAAATCTTGCAGATTTAATTTTAGTATGCATTAATTTATATTAAATAAATTAAAAAATATATAGTAAAATATTACATTGTAGTGTTTCGGGTGTATAAAAAGTCTTCTTGTACTGTGTGTACATTATAAAATTATTAATCGTAAATATTGTTTTAGAACCCTTATATGTATTCTCCTGCATTTTGTTATCGATAGATAACAATGACTAACACATATTCTGGACAACTTTGAATAATGTTTAACGATTTAACTTTCTTCACATAACCTCATAGAAACACCGAGTACATGAATCGAAATTATTCTGTTAAAACTCATCTTAAACATACTCTGCTTCTGTTCTCTTGTAAAGCAGGACTAGATCAATTGAATGTCACTTTCCAAACTTAAAAAATATTAAAGCCAAATGTCACAGACAAAATCTAATTCTACAGAGCCATTCTCGATAGGAAATCAATGCGTCCGCTCGCCGGAAAATACAGCCATTCGTCCTTTTCGAACTTGCCTCGCAGCCTCTCAGTCAGCCAGAATTCAGTTATAAAATATGCCCGTGAGGTATTGTTTTTAACTTGTCACTTGCAGACCTCCAAAATCAATAATGGAAAAATTTACAAGAAACCTCTAGTAACATACTGATTATATATTTATGTATACGTATATATGTATATGTCCAAAATTAACTAGAAAAGTTAATGCGAGTTATAGTCCAGTCGGGTTAGACGAATAACAGGCCTAACCTTGCATTAGGAGCTACCCCAAATTTTATTTTTCTAATCTTTAGGGAGGGTCAATATTAGTATAAATTTAAAATCTCGACTGAATTCCACCGTTGCGTTACCCTCCATCTTGATTTTAAACGAGAACAGTTTTTGCTCAATATCTCCGCCATTTTCAATTTTTTGACAAAAACTGTAAAAACTGAAATTGTTGAAAATGCGATTTTCTATAATTTCATTAATTATAATTTTTTTCGTGCGGTCGATATTTTCCGAGTTATGAGGGGAAAATGGTGAGAGTTGGAGCATAATTATTGAATTATTTAATTATCTCGTTTATTATTAGCTTAACAACAAATATGTAGCTATACAAAAATGAAGAGAATTAAATTCTACATAATTTTGATCTCTTTAATTTTTTTGCTAAAATTAATATTTAAGGTAGTACGTATGCGGTAATGGCGCGAGCGTAAGACCGGATTGATTTTATAGCAATTGTTTTTGTTCAATATTTACGCCATTTTCAACTAAAATTGTTCAACATAAAATTTCCTACAATTTCTTTTTATCAAGTTTTTTATGCGTTTGATATTTTTCGAGTTACATGGGAAAATAGTAAAAAGTGGCGGGGGAAGCATAATTATTGAATTGAATTTTGTTTCCGAGCTGCCCAAATTTTCTAATTCTATCCTTTAGCAGAGATCAATAGTAGTGTAAATTTAAAATCTCGACTGAATTCCGCGGTTGCATTAGCCGCCATATTGATTTTAAATGAGAACTGTTGTTGCTTAATATCTCCGCCATTTTCAACTTTTCAACCTAAATGGTGGGAAAGAAAATTGTTGAAAATGCAATTTCCTACAATTTCTTTGACACAATTTTCTTATACGATCAATATTCTCCGAGTTAAGGGGGAAAATAATGGAAGCGGATGGGAAGCATAATTATTGAATTGTCTCATGTATTATTAACTTTACGTTAATGTATTAACGAAAATAAAGAGAATTATATTTTATACAATTTTTGAAACTTCCAATGAAACATCAACCAAACTAAGTATATAAAAGACATAAAAAGACATTATAGGCATTAAGTTCACTTAATAATTTTATTAACTAGCGGGTTTAATTGGTTGAATTTGTCTGTCTATATTTTAAGTTTTATGTCAGCTAATATATCGTGATGTTTCAACCGTTTTTTTTTAATTTTGGACCCTGTTGGGGAATTTTCCCATTTCCCCCCTTGTAGACCCGCCACTGGTTCTCTCGAAAAATTGTAGTAAATCGTAATTGCAATAATTTCACTTCTTACACTTTTTGTCGAAAAGTTGAAAATGACGGAGATATTGAACAAAAACAATTGCTACAAAATCAATCAGGTCTTACGCTCGCACTTTTACCACATACGTACTACCTTAAATATTGTTTTTATCAAAAAAAAATGTACGGCATTAAAATTGTACAAAATTTAATTCTCTTCATTTTTGTATAGGTATATATTTGTTCTAAACCTAATAATAAACGAGATAATTCAATAATTCAATAATTATGCTACAACTTTCACTATTTTCTCCTCATAACTCGGAAAATATCGACCGCACGATTATAATGAATGAAACTATAGAAAATCGCATTTTCAACAATTTCAGTTTCTACACTTTTTGTCAAAAAATTTAAAATAGCGGAGATATTGAGCAAAAACGGTTCTCGTTTAAAATCAAGATGGCGGCTAACGCAACGGCGGAATTCAGTCGAGATTTGAAATTTACACTAATATTGACCCTCCCTAAAGATTAGAAAAATAAAATTTGGGGCAGCTCCTAATGCAAGGTCAAATGCTATCCCGACTGGGCTATTAATATAAAATCAAGGTAGGAAATACATATCGGCATGCCTCGCAACAGGGATGAAAAAAATCAAAATATGTATACTAGACGGTCCTGTAAGTACTTAGGCTTCAAAATAGAAACGAAAATTTTGGAAAAGTGGTGATTTGTTTCAGAACCTTCTAGCTTTCTCCTTTTAGCTCGATACACTTGACCCAGCGATGCTTCACCTTCTTTAACCAGTCTGAAAAATACCTTTTCTCGAGGTCTGCAAAGTAGTTTGCCATGGCAGTGATGAACTCCTTATTCGACTTAAATTTCTGTCCGGCGAGTGACATTTTTCAGGTTGGAAATAAAAAGTAGTCGTACAGGCCCAAATCTGGATAATACCTTGGATGGAACAGCAGTTTGTAGCCCAATTTGACCAATTTGGCAATGGCGATGGCGGAGGTGTGAGCCGGAGCGTTTTCTTGGTGGAGGAGTATTTTTTTCTTTCCCAAAACTTCCTGTCTTTTCTAAAATCCGGCGTCAAATCGGGTCAATACTGCGGCATAGTAAAGCCAGGGCCGTGCCGTGCAATGATGCGGTGCAACATGTAACTCACTATGAATTTGTCAGATTGTGTAAAAATGCTGTCAGAAACTATCGAAAAAATGAAAAGTTAAAAATGAAAAGTTAAAAATGAAAAATTGGCTGTGACCAAACGAAAATTTTTGCTAATGAAATTGCAGAAAATCTCGATAAGTTATATAACCAGGAGAAAAAGCGTCAATTTGATTACGAAAAATCTGTGGATGACCTCTTATCAGAGGAATATAAATTTAAAATAAATGTTTTCATCTATATTTTAGATATTGCCATTAATTCTTTGATTGACCGATTTTCGCTTCTAGAAATTCTTAAATAAATAAATTTTTGATGATATTTTTAAATTGAGGGAAATCGATGATAAAACACTAGAAAAATATTGTATGATCCTTCATTCAATACTTTCAACAGAAAAAGAATCGGATATAGAGGCAAATGATCGTCTAGAAGAATTGAGTGATATATCCCAAATGAGACCATACCCATGCAACCTTTAGAGGTTTTGAACTATTTGTGCCAAAATAACCTAATTTCTGTATACCCAAATGTAGTTGTATCATTAAGAATTTTATTAACATCCCTGTCTCGGTAGCTAGTGGGGAAAGAATTTTTCAAAATTAAAAATTATTAAAAATTATTTAGGAAGCTCCATAAGACAAACTAAAAAAATTAGCACTCATTTCAATAGTAATCACTAACTGCTACTTTAGGCTACACCAATCTGATTGACGTGTTTGCCAAAATTAAAGTTAGAAGGGTAAAATTGTAATTTTTGTAAATTTTATTTAATGTTAATAAATGTTTCATTTAATTTAAAGTATGTTTTGTTTATAAAATAGAAGTTTTCGTTTATTTTGTGCAGTTGCATTTAATAAAAATAAAAACTAAGTTTCAATAATATTTTCGGGGCGGCACTTCGAAGATTTGCATCATATTGAAAAGATGTACCGCACGGCTCTGAGTAAAGCCCTGTAATCGTTTTGGCCTTTTTTAGGAAGTTGATTTAGATCACACCTTGTGAATTCCAGGAAATAGTGGCCATCACCTTTCCGGCCGATAGGACAGTCTTCGCCCTCTTTGGAGCACGTTCGTGGGATGACGTCCACTGTATCGACTCTTCCTTGGTCTCTGGTGTATACCAGTGGAACCATGATGCTTAAACAGCATCAGACACTGCTCTAAAGTGGTCTCATGGTTGCGTTTATTGTTCGGAGTTAGAAAACACGGCAGTCATCGCGCCGCTGCCTCTTTATATCCAAAATTTCATGCAGCATATGACCAACGCGATCATTTGAGATGCCTATTGTATCAGCTATCTCACACACCTTCAGTCCGTGATCTACCAATATGAGACCGTAGATTTATTTCACATTATCCTCAGTGGTAGCCGTTTTCGGAGCAACTGGCAATGACTTATCAAACACCGACGTGTCGCCTCGTTAAAACTCATTAAACCAATTTTTGATGTCTTTAACCAAAGGAGAATAGACACCCTTTTCAGAATATAAGCGCTTTTAGATTTCGTTGAGGGATTTTCCTTCTAAAAACCAGAGTCAAATCACTGACTGATATTGCCCTTTTTTTATTTTTCTAAAATCTGCAAACACGCTAGCTTACACACGTGGTCAAAAGAAAACTACGAGTCCGATTTGGCTATTTTCTCATAGGCCATCTACAAGAATGTATTACCCGATGGTAGAATTCTCTTGCGACAGTGGCTCCATCGAGCTGAGAGATTAAGTACTTATCGGACCTCCCACGTATGATGGAATGCAACCGTAGATACGCATTTCTGACTCGTTGGTCTTCATCGGTAAGGTGTAGAATAGGAGTATGTCAACTTGAGAAAGGATCCCTACAGCAACAGTGCAACCAATTGGTGACAACAAACGCATTTAAGGCGGAAGCTACAGCTACTTGTGAAAAGGAATGCCAAACGTTTAGACCGTTTCAAACAATCAAACAACAAGAAAAGTTTCCTTGTAATTCAAAATTAACTACATTATTAACGTAGTAATTTTACAGTGGTATCTTACCGAAGCTTTTCATCTCGCAATTTGTACAGAATGCTTGATTTGCTTGAAAATTTGAGAATAGGCTACGGCTCCACGGGCGAGAAATTGACGCTAGCAGTAGGAGTAAAATGAACTTAAGGTTCCGCGGAACGAAATAGGAATAGCCGAACTGTACCGACTACAGGACTTGTGCGTAGTCGGTTCAGTTCAGCTACTCCCATTCGGTTCCGCGGAACCTTAAGTTCATTTTACTGCTACTGCTAGCGTCAATTTCTCGCCCGTGGAGCCGTAGCCGAGTAGTAGATAGTCCAAGGATCAAAATCTATATGATGCCGAAAGGCGATTTTACCATGGGGGTGGTTGCCACCCCATTTCGAGGGTGGAAATTTTTTATTATATATTGACCACGAAAGTTGATAAAAACATTCATTCTAAGCAAAAAATGTTTTATAAATTTTTTTGGTAAATTAATAGATATCAATTTATTCTCTATCGAAATGTTAGTTTTATATCGAAAAAATCAATGTTTTTCGATATACTCATTTACGATTCACTCAATTTTTGCCGTAGGTAGAAAAAATTCCTTTTAACTAAGTTCTTGGGAATTTAATAACCTAAAATTTCATATTTAAACATTTTTTCGTGTCTCTGATGCTAATCTTTCTATTCTGAAGAAAATAGCATTTTTTATCAAACAACAAAAATTCGTTATTCGCTTTTAACTCCAGTTTTTTAAAAACTAATCATTCTAAGCCAGTCAAACTCTTAGTCCTGTCGCCAGGGGGGGTACAACGGCCTCGTTAATTCAGATGGACTTACTCAAGTTTTTTTTATGTATTTTGACCCGTAGAACACGAATTTTTTGGGTAACAGTTGATCCGGATGTCGATAAGATTGTTATAGACCAAGAACTTGAGGAATCAAATAACAGCGATTTTTGGCAAAACAAAACAATATTTTGTATTTTTTGGGCCATTTTAAGTAAAAAATATTTCTACAAGTTTTTTCGTAGGATGCACAGTTTTCGAGATAAACGCGGTTGAACTTTAAAAAAATCGAAAAATTGCAATTTTTGAACCCGAATAACTTTTGATTAAAAAATAAAATAGCAAGTCTGCTTACCGCATTTGAAAGTTTAAGTCAAATTATATCGGTTTTGATTATTTGCATTGGTAAAAATTTATTTTTTTATTGTTTAACAAAGCTATAAACACGTAGGGTTTCCCGTGCTTTTACATGCGTTTTAACGCATGTAACGTAGAAATAGTCTTGATTGCACTAGTACCTATTCTACCTACTCGTTCGATTTTAAATGAGAAATCATAGAAACATCACTCACGCACTAGTTGTTTGTAGCTTTGTTTAGCAATAACACAATAAATTTTTAGCAATGCAAATAATCAAAACCGACATAATTTGACTTGAACTTTCAAAGGCGCTAAGCAGAATTGCTATTTTATTTTTTAATCAAAAGTTATTCGGGTTTAAAAATTGCAGTTTTTCGATTTTTTGAAAGTTCAACCGCGTTTTTCTCGAAAACTGTGCATCCTACTAAAAAACTTGTAGAAATATTTTTTGCTTAAAATGACCCAAAAAATACAAAATATTGTTTTGTTTTGCCAAAAATCGCTGTTATTTGATTCCTCAAGTTCTTGGTCTATAACAATCTTATCGACATCCGGATCAACTGTTACCCAAAAAATTCGTGTTCTACGGGTCAAAATACATAAAAAAAATTTGGGTAAGTCCATCTGAATTAACGAGGCCGTTGTACCCCCCCTGGCGACAGGACTATCTAGAATCTATTATAAATAAAGAAAAGTGAATAAGGCCAATGACTAAAAACACCGCTAATTTAATTTATTATGCTTCCAATTGGATTTCTCCTTTTTTTTTTCAAAAAAAAAATATAATGGTTTTTTAACCGTAACTTTTTTATTTTTTATCTTATAACGTTCGATAAAAAAAGAATTTTGTAGGTTTTTACAATATCTATTAGGATATTAATATTAAATACTTTTAAAATCCTCAGTCGCAAAAAGAGGTAACTTTGAAAGGGTTGGTAAAGGTGTTTTTTGCATGGTATTACAATTAAGTATTTTCTATGGGAAATAAGCCACAATTTTACTAAAAAATGAATTTATTAACGTTTCGAAGCCCAAATGGGGTTTCGTTGTCAAAATACAAAATACTATTAAAATAAACAAAAATGTTGTTGCTAAGTAAAAAAATTCTTCTAATAATTTATTTAATCTGACTCATTTATATTGGCAATTCAGACGTATATTATACATTTTAAAGTAGAAGACTTTAAAATGATATCGCCAATATTTATGAGTTGCGTTCCTGGGACGACTTTACTAAAAGATAGTTCATTCGATTACATGAAATCAATCTCAACTCAAGAATATCCGTCGCAAAAAATCATAGCATGTGATCTGTCTTTAAAAAGACAACCAAATGCAACGATGACAGTAAAATTCTCGCGTTAGAGATTCCATAGTAAATCACGAGGGAAAACCAATTGTGTCGCAAATTCTTCGGTAGAATGCAGTAGGATGTGGTTACCCATACTGAAAGAGGAAGTCAATAGAAAGAAAATACCACGATTAGTAAGTCAATAATATATCGAGTTAGTACAAATTTTATATTTTAGTATTACTTACTGTATATCTATGTATTATTAATATTATTTATAATTTAAACATATTAAAATCAGAATTTGGTATTAGTTTTTTTGAAGGTAAATTAAATGTAAGACCAAATATTTACGATGTCGGGATAGTATCACGAGAGTTTTTCCTGGTTTTCCCTCGTGATTTACTATGGAATCTCTAAAGCGAGAATTTTACTGTCATCGTTGCATTTGGTTGTCTTTTTAAGGTGATAAAGTAGCGATCAACAGGTAGCCAAAACGCGTTTCAAGATTGCGGCTGTAATTTTGAATATTTTTCCGAGATATTTGGCACACGTATTCGTAATATAATAAAGAATGGCGGTACAGAGCCCAATTTGAAAAATTTATTAATATGTGGAAATTACTCTGTAATTAAATACATTATTAAAAAAACGAGCCTGTACCGCCATTAAGAAGAACAAAAAAATACACTTTCTTCAAATAAACTTTTTTATCCGATGCTTAGATTTTGTGTCATTTTGGAACTACTAATGAAATAAAATATTTTAGTAGTTCCAAAATGACACAAAATCTAGGCATCGGATAAGAAAGTTTATTTGAAAAAAGTGTATTTTTTTGTTCTTCTTAATGGCGGTACAGGCTCGTTTTTTTAATGTATTTAATTACAGAGTAATTTCCACATATTAATATATTTTTCAAATTGGGCTCTGTACCGCCATTCTTTATTATATTACGAATATGTGTGCCAAATATCTCGAAAAAATATTCAAAATTACAGCCGCAATCTTGGAACGCGTTTTCGCTACCTGTTGATCGCTACTGTTTCCTCTTAAAAACAGATCAATCACATGCTATGATTTTTTTGCGACGCATATTCTTGAGTTGGGATTGATTTCATGTAATCGAATGAACTATCTTTTAGTAAAGTCGTCCCAGGAACGCAACTCATAAATATTGGCGATATCATTTTAAAGTCTTCTACTTTAAAATGTATAATATACGTCTGAATTGCCAATATAAATGAGTCAGATTAAATAAATTATTAGAAGAATATTTTTACTTAGCAACAACATTTTTGTTTATTTTAATAGTATTTTGTATTTTGACAACGAAACCCGATTTGGGTTTCGAAACGTTAATAAATTCATTTTTTAGTAAAATTGTGGCTTATTTCCCATAGAAAATACTTAATTATAAAAATGCCACAAGGAAATAGCTTCAGAACATGGTATTACAAGTTTCAATTGTCAATAGCTCACTCAATTTTTACCGTAGAAAAAATTTTTGGAAACCAGTTTCTTGGTAATTAAATACCAATGCTACAATTTCATATTTAAATATTTTTTCGTATCTCTGATACTAATCTTTCTAACCTGAAGAAAATGCATTTTTTTACCAAGCAACAAAAATTCGTTATTCGCTTTTAACTCCATTTTTTTAAAAACTAATCATTCTAAGCCGGTCAAACTTCTAGAACCAATTAATAATACATAAAGAAAGAAGACAAAATTTTAATTAGGGTGGTGATTAGGAGGATGGTTCCAATCACTTTTTCGCTGAAAAAAAAAAAAAAAATAGGGCCTGACATTCTTTTCAATAGGTTTGTTCTAGCATCAGTTTCAAACGGTTTGAAACCATCAGCGAATAATGAACCAGCGTGAGTAGAGGGGATAGCACTGGTGACTGTATTATGTTTTCTTACTGACCAACTGTTTGCTGACGGTTTCTGACTAGTTTGACTGTTTGCTAGAACAAACCTATTATAAGTCACTTAATTTTTTAGCTAGAAACTTTTTTCTTATTTCTGTAGATAGATATTTCTAAATACTCTAAATTAGTTTAAACAAGTTATCCGAGGTAAAAGAAATGAATAAAATATACAGAGAAGAAATAAAACAGCTAAAAGAGGAAAATTTGAAGATAAAACAGGAAATGGTAGAATTGCGAGTTAAAATGATTAAAATTGAAGAAATAGAAGAAAGGCTAGAAGTAGCTGATAGGAAAGACAGAAAGAACAATATTATTATAAGCGGTCTGGAAATTCCAAATGCTACAGAAAAGGAAATGGAAGATAATGTAAAACATTTTTTCGAAAACCAGTTAAAGATAAAAATTTCTGTCCCAAAAATAAAGGAAATAAAGGAGAAGACATACCTGATTAAAGTAGAGAATTTTGCACAAAAATTGGAGATAATGAAAAACAAAGCTAAATTAACTAGGGGGAAATATAATCAAGTATATATAAATAACGACTTGACCCAAAACGAAAGAAAAATTCAACAAAAACTGAAGGAAATTGCAAAAACAAAAAATAGAAGAAAGGAAAGCAGTAAAAATTGGATACCAAAAACTTATAATCAATGGGCAGAAATGGACTTGAAATACAAAAAGCAGCGAATTGGAAAGGGATAATGTCAATACAAAAAACTGGACAAATTATCTGCAAGGAAAAGCAAGTGCAAGGACCATAAGGAAACGACAAGGCAAGAAATAGGTAATGACAATGGCAAACAGGATAAGAAAAATATTAACTATTTAGATGGGAAATATTTGGAGACTAGCAACGTGGAATATCAGAGGACTAAATGGTAAAGAAACAGAATTGAGCTACGAGTTCGATAAAAACAAAATAGAAATATTAGGTATTACAGAAACAAAAAAGAAAGGAATTGGTGAAATATACCTAGAAGGCGGTCATTTGCTTATATGTAGCGGGGTTCCACCGGAAAAGAGAGCAGCTGCAGGAGTAGGTACTATAATTAAAAAAGAAAAAGTAATAAATATACAGGACTGGAAAGGCTGGTCAGAAAGAATAGTCGCTCTTGAGATGAAAGATGAACAGGGAGAGCCACAGACAATAATTACGGCATATGGACCCGATGAAAATGAGAAAAAAGAAGTCAAAGAAAAATTCTGGACAGATCTAAATATAGCAATAGAAAACAGTAAAGGGCGGATTTACGTCATTGGAGACTTCAACGGAAGAGTAGGAATCAAAGATGAGACAGTAACGGATGTAATTGGAAGGTACGGTGAAGAAGTGAGAAATGATAATGGAAAACGGTTAATAGAATTCTGCGTACTAAATAATTTAATAGCAACAAACACACACTACCAACACAAAAACATGCATAAATTTACTAGGCAAGGACCAAGAGAATCAGAAAAGTCAATAATCGATTACATACTAGTAGAACGCGACAATCGAAAGGTAATTCAAGACGTTAGAGTCCGAAGAGGACCAGAAATAAAGAATAAAAACAAAAAACCCCAGGAACATACAAAAGAAAACAAAAGAAAAATTGAATACGAATCAATCAGAACTTACAAGCTCAGAAACAAAGAGATTGCCCTAAGATACAAAGAAATGGTTGATTTAGAAATAGCAGCTCTGGAAAATGCAAATGATAGTAACAACCTAGAACAAAAATGGCAATCATTTAAAAATATATTACTGGAAGCGGCGAAAAAAGTATGTGGCATTAGTAAAAGGAATGACAAGGTGAAACAAACAAACTGGTGGAATGCCGAAATAAAACAACAAGTGAAAACTAAGAAAAAACTTTGGAATAATTATTTAGGAAACAAAACAGTAAACAATTACAACAAATACAAAGAGGCAAGAACTGCAGTAAGAGATATGATAAAAACAGAAAAGGAAAAGAGTTGGCATCAATTTGGACAACAGCTGGAACACAATAGCAAAGAAAATCAAAAACTTTTTTATAGAACATTAAAATCTCTGAGAACAGACAAACCTAGTAAGGATATGAGAATTAAAAACAAAGAAGGAAAAATAATCACAGAAGAAAAAGAAATTATTGAAAGATGGCGACAACACTTCCAAGAATTATTAACTACCACAAAAGAGGATAGGAATAAAGAAAACAGTAACGCGACAGGTAGTGAAGAACAGAGAACAAGCATCGAGATAACAATCGAAGATACAATAGAAGCAATAGGCAAACTTAAAAACGGAAAGGCACCTGGACACGACCATATACCACCGGAAATGCTGAAGTACATGGGAATGAAAGGCGTAAAACAATTAGCTGAAATATTCAAAGAAGCAAGCAAAATAGAAACAATACCGAAGGACTGGGAGATAGGAGTAATAGTGCCGATATATAAGAAAGGAGACCACAAAGATTGTAACAACTATCGAGGAATTACACTGTTATGTTCTTCTCTCAAAGTCTATGAAACAGTACTAGAAAAAAAGCTGAGAAACATTACAGAAACTACTTTAAATGAAGCACAGAGTGGCTTTAGAAAGGGACGAGGAGTGCAAGACCATATTTTCACGGTAAAACAAATAATTGAAAAAACGTTACTCTCTAAAAAGAAAGCATATATGTCCTTCATAGACCTGGAAAAGGCATTCGACAGGGTGAAACGACAAACTGTGTGGGACAGCTTGATAAGAAGAGGGGTTGACGATAAACTAGTTGAAATCATCAAAAGTCTTTATAAGAGAAATAGGAACTACATAATACATATAAACATGAAATCAACAGAATTCGAAACAACTGAAGGACTAAGGCAAGGAGGTGTCATGAGCCCAACCCTCTTCAACATCTTTATGGACGAAATCATGATAGAGTGCACACCACAACTAAAGAAATTGCATGTAGGGTACAGGAATCTCCATAGCGTATCCATTTCGGAATGTGCATTCGCAGATGATGTAGTAGTTATCTCAGAAAAAGAAGAAGACCTGCAAAATAACCTGCAAGCATGGAATCACGCATTATGTAAACAGGGTATGAAGATAAATACACACAAGACGAAGACAATGGTAATATCGCAAGAACCAGTCGTAATAAATATGCAAATTAATGAGGAGGCAATAGAACAAGTAAACCATTTCCATTACTTGGGCGTTACAATCGAAAATAATGGAAGGCAGGACAAAGATGTTGAAGAGAGGATAAGTAAAACATCAAAACTATTTCATGCAATAAAAAATAGCTTCTTAAACAAAAAGGAAATCACAAGAAAAACCAAACTAACTGTATTCAACACCATATATATACCAGTGCTCACATACGGCTGTGAATCATGGATACTAACTAGAAAACTAAAAAGCAAGATACAAGCCCTAGAAATGAAGTATTTACGAAGAGTTAGAGGAGTGACAATGAGAGACAGAATAAGAAGCACAGATATACGCACAGATCTTAAGACGAAATCTGTACTTGAGTATATTGAAGAAAAACAACTAAGTTGGTGGGGACACATGAAAAGAATGAAAGACAACATACCGGTGAAGAAAATATGGGAAGCCAGGATACAAAAGAAAAGAAGTAGAGGAAGACCTAGAGAAGATTGGGATACAGTAGTCGCTAAAATCATCCAAAGGGAGGGGAAAACAATAGCAGAAGCAAGCCGATTAGCATACAATAAGAAACAATGGTCAACATTTGTACACACGTGAAAGGATGTGCCAGTCCCGACACTGAAAAGTAAAAGGGACTCAAAAGACTATATATATATAATATACAAGTTATCCTCGAAAAATGCATAGTTTTCCCGTCTTTTGACTTTGAAACTACAATATTTAGCATTTGACGAAGAAGAGCTAACATATAATAAAGTATAGCACGATTACTATTAATTTTATAGAAAATACAAAAAAAATTGTTTCTTTTTTCAAAAGGTACATTTTTGTTAAGCAAAGTTGTTTTGATAAAAAGAAAACTTTTTGAGTTATTAGCAAAAAACTGATTAAAAACATTGATTTTTTGGATATAAAACTAACACTTTCGATAGCGAATAAATCGAAAACTATTAATTTTATCAAAAAAATGTATAGAACGTTTTTTGCTTAGAATGAATGTTTTTACCAACTTTTGTGGTCAAAATATAATAAAAAATTTCCACCCCCAAGATGGGGTGGCAACCACCTCATGGTAAAAGCGCTTTTCGGCATCATATAGATTTTGATTCTTGGACTATCAACTATTTATTCTCAAATTTTCAAGCAAATCGATCCATTCTGTAAAAATTGCGAGGTTTTGTTCTCTTTTAAGCTTCATTACTTGGACTATCTCGTACTGAAAAGGATCTTGAATATTGCAATTACATTGAAACAGTAAACGCTATTATTATAGGAATACGCAAGAGATAAATAGTTTAAAAAAATTTTTTTCATTTTGATTTTTTTCTAAATTTTTTATTTTGGCCCTCACAGGCCTCATCCATGTGTTCTTGTAATTTTATTTCGCCTGTCTTCTGGAGGGTTAATAAAAAATCTTTCCCGTCCCCACTGTTTGTGTTGTCGAATGTCATCGCTGAATTCCATCAACCGAGCAAGTCGGCGAAAATTGCCAGGATTACAACCTGATCCTAGAAATGGAATTAGAGTAAATTGGCGGCTTTAAAAAGGCCAAGGTCTTGAATAGCGATGACCCGTAATATATCCCGAATAACGGCGAATGCATACTGATCCTACATTTTTAGACGACAATTGGTCGGATCCAAAAATCCCTCCAAATTAGGGTTCGATGCAATATTTCGGTCGGTGAAATGTGAGTTTTTACACACGAGCGACCGGCAATATGTGCTTTGTATGGAATTTTTTAGATGATCGATTTTAGCTTTACAAATAGGTGAGAACAAAAAATATCATCGTTCGACAATTTTGTTTAGTGTTGAATACAACGCGAAAATACTTTTAAAAACAAGTTCCAATCACATACATAATTATTGTGCCATCGAAAAAAAAAAAAAAAAAGAATGTGTGTGTACTTTGTACGCACGTAAGAAGTTATATTTCTACTACACATTATGTGATTTTTAAGGCAATACCAAAAATTTAAAAAAATAAAAGGATCAAACGCACACAAACACATTGAAAAATGCCACAAAAAAAAAAGATTTCTGAACGATAATAATTGTTGGCAAAAATTTTAAATACGCATTTTCTGAAAAAAAAAATATATAACAAATATACTTACAGTCATAAAATGAATAAAAAAATAAAAAAATAAAAAAATAAAAACTTGCATCGGGAATCGAACCCGTGACTTTCGGGGCGCTTTGATTCGTAATCGAAGCCTAGACTCACTCGTCCAATTCCACATTATTTGTCATATGGAAAAATAGGGTAACTGAACGTTTTACTGTTTGACAGTTGTTTTGAATATAATTAAATTATGTAGTTTAAATTTTGTGGAAGAAAATATTAAAATATAACAAAACGGTAAGAAAACAATATATTAGATGAAGATTGGTAGAACTTTTGTTGGTAATCAAATTAAGTATGTAAATCAAAGCATTACATACCTACTAGATAAATAAATCTACGCCAAAAGATCATAATTTAAAAATAAAAATCGGACCTAATTTGGGATTTCTCTCTAAAATCCCCATTCTTGAGAAAATAAATGTACAGTAGAGCGTCGATTATCCGAACGTCGATCAACCGAACGACCGCTTATTCGAACTATCGACTCCCGCGTCCCGCACTCGAATACCGAGCAAGCGTTAGTAATTGACGCTTAAAATATCTTCAAGTTTCTTCAATATGGTATCCAAAAATAATTATGTTGTTGCAAAGACTGCACTTTTTTGTTTAGTTGCTAGTTGTCATTATCAAGATATAAATAAATATGTAGGTAAATAAATATGGCTTTTATTCACTTGTGGATAAATATGTATGGCTATGAATATGTATCAATATATTGTAGTTCGATTATCCGAACAAATCGGTTTTCCGAACACCTATGTCCCCCAAATTAGTTCGGAAAATCGACGCTCTACTGTATTTCAACCTAATCCAAATGTATAATTACAATATGATTATAATAAAAACTACTTACCAAATTAGAATGAGTTTTCCTTGTCCACAACCTAATCCAAATGTATAATTACAATATGATTATAATAAAAACTACTTACCAAATTAGAATGAGTTTTCCTTGTCCAAAATAGTCCAAAAGTCCAAAAATATAGGTATATGAAAACTATTTAAAAAGGCAGTATAACTATTAACTAACTTTTTTTTGTTGTTTCTTTTCACACAAATTTTAAAACGCAACAACCATAAATAATCAAACTACAGCTGTACCACAGCCACCGTATTGAATAATTTTTGACATGTCATTTGAACATCCAATCAGAACAAAGTTATAATGCGCATGCGCCGGGATCATAGGTTTTAACATATAAAAATTCACCCTCATATCGCCGGTAAAGAAGTATAACTTCAAAAATAGTAAAATAAAATAAAAATGTATACCATTTTTATTCAGTTGCAATGCGAAGGCAAAACTGTCTTATTTTTCACTTAGAAGAGAGAGCGCAAACCAGCACTCTAAATCGACGATTTTGGACTCTAATTGGAGTCATCATCAGAGAGGCGTAGGTTTGCTGCTCTCTGCTCCAAGTGACGAAACTCCGAAAGCTTATCCCCGCATTGCAACTGACGTTTATGGAGTAGGTGTCTAGCGACATCTGACAACTGAAAGTCAAAGTTTTCAACCTAATAGAAATATTAAGAATATTGAAAAATATTAAAAATATTCCTAAAAGATATTTAATTAAAAACTTATTTTTTTGACTTTCCGTTGCCAGATGTCGCTAGACACCTACTCCATAAACGTCAGTTACAATGCGGGGATAAGCTCCCCGATAGTTAAGGCCAACTAAGTACGGTTTTCTCGTAAAGTTTTCGTTGAAAATTTCAATCAACTTATGTATATGCAACGAATGCAAAAAGTTGATGACGATTCATCTTACTGCACAAAATTTCTAGGTTTTGGACTTTTTGAAAAAAGTAGGGATTTCCCAATAGTTAAGGCTTAAGTTTAGATCAGTTACGTTTTCTATAAATATACAGGGTGTCCAGAAACTCTCCCGACAAACGAAGACCGGAGATTCTTCAGATAATTTTAAGAAAATTTAACCCAGTTCACCTAGTCCAAACATGCGTTCTAAGGGAGATAGAGCTCTTTAAAGATGGCACCATGGAATTAGTTTTTCTGAAATATCTCCAGAACGCTTCTATTTAGAAAAACGAAAAAGGTAGGATTATTTAACTTTCAGAGATAGATCGATTACATTAATTACAAATTTCTAGTACCGGTCATAGGCGCCCGTTTTGGGTAGGGCAACGGTTATTTTATCGCATAAATTTTTTGTCTTTAACTTCTAGGCATTTTTGACACTGGATTATTAAATTGTGAGGTATTCTAGTACCGAAAGGTACTCTTGATTTAAGTCGGTAGGATGCACTGTTTTCTAGAAAAATCGATTTGAAAATTTGTCGTTTTCTGAATTTGAAAAAAAAAATCAAAAAGAACTATTTAGAAAAACGAAAACTAGTATGTTTATATATTAAAATTCTGGTTCCGGTCATATGCGTCCGTTTTGGGTAGGTCAACGGTTATTTTACCTCATAGCTTTTTTGTCTTTAATTTTTAAGCATTTTTGACACTTGATGATTAAATTATGAGGTATTTTTTACTAAAAGTTACTCTTACTTTTAGCATCCTACCAACTTTTAGCAAGAGTATATTTTAGTACTACAATACCTTACAATTTAATAATCCAGTGTCAAAAATTCTTAGAAATTAAAGACAAACAAATTGTGCGATAAATAACCAGTTGACCTACCCAAAACGGGCGCCTATGACCGGTACTAGAAATTCGTAATTTATGGAATCGATTTACTTTTGGAAGATAAATAAGCATACCAGTTTTCGTTTTTTTAAATAGAAGCGTTCTGGAGCTATTTAAGAAAAACTAATTGCAAGACGCCTCCTTCAAAGAGCTCTAGCTCCTTTAGAAAGCATTTTTGTACTAGGTGAATTGTGTTAAATTATCTGAATAATCTCCGGTCTTCGTTTGTAGGGAGAGTTTCTGGACACCCTGTATAGTATCAAACTATTGATATTTTATATTGACCCAAAATTTTTTTATAGAAAGGTTTAGTAATAGTAGTATGAATAATATCATGGGTAGTACCATACAATTTAAAAAAAGGCACACATAGGTGGAATTTACGAAAAAAGGCAAAATTGTGCAAAAACACCTATAATATGCAAAACAGGAAAAAAAGGCATTTTGCCTATAATCCGAGCTGTAATTATATTTTATTTACAAGATATTCGTAGAGCATTTCTTAACTGGCTACGCTATTCTAGTACTAAATAAATCTTACTTTGACCTGTTTCTTCTTGGTGTTCCTCATCCTTTAAGGACGTTGGTGATCATCACGACCCATTTTACTTTGTATAGAGCGATTCTGAAGAGTTCTAGTGTTGTTTTTACATTCCATTGCTTTAAAATGTTCAACCAGGATGTGCGTCATCTCCGCGGTCCGCTTTTGTATTCACTTTCCCTTGTACAGTGGAATCTCGTTAACTCGGATTAATCGGGACCCCGTTATAATTGAAATAACATGAAATATAATATATGCACAGTAGTTACACATCTAAATTACGTATCAATTACGCCTTTATCAATTTTACCTAATGCTTCTAGTTTCTTTTCCATTGTCACTACAACATTTTTACGTTTTGTTACCATTACGTAGACAAGAAGCACGCAAACACAAAATCTGAATAGATTTACGAACAATTACAGAGCGGAAGCGAACAATACGACTGTACTACACACAATACGGTCTCAATCGCAACGATGTTATGTTATTTAATAACAGTGAAGACAAAGACCATTGTTTAAAAAATAATTTTTTAATTGCCTTTTAGTCTTTTTTAAACAATGCTAAGACAGTTTGAAATAAATAAAGGATACTAAAGGTGCCTGTTGTTTCCGATAACATGACAATGAACGTCGTGTGCCATGAGTCATTTTTACTATTGTATATGTAGTTCAAATTACACAAATACCCATTATCTCTCAAATATTATTATATTACATACATTTTTATTGTTGAAATGTTTGTCTGATAAAAATCGGTCTGGGTTAGCCGGACTTCCGGGTCATCGGGGGCCGACTTATCGGGGTTCCACTGTATAACCAAACGTGTCAACCTATTTTTCATTTGTTTCATGGCGTTGAGTATTTCTTTTTCTTTTTCATATTTCTTAATGTTTCCCTGTTTGATACCTGCTATAATAATAATACGGGTCTTTTTTAAAATTTTTAAATATTGAAAAAATCAAAATATAGCATGCATATCAGTTGTTAAATAACAATAATTTATGTGATTTAAACCGATCATCTGATTTAAGTGCATTCAACAAATACTCCTCGTTCCTGCCCTAAATCGGAATTTAAGCACAAAGCTGCAAATCAATTTAACGCAACACAATAGACGAGAATGGCTGTCCATTCATTGTCTACGACACCACATACTTCATTTCTTTTATTGGGAATACAATGTAAGTGCTTATAACGGGATTTAAAATACATACACAAGCTCAATCGGTCGGCAGGCCTTTGTTGAACAGGAACGAACCAATGAGAGCCCTGATCCGGTTTTAATGAAAAAGATTGTAGCAAAACACTTCCTTGTGTTGACATACTTCAGCATGTTTATTATTTTCAGCGATGTATTACATATAAATGTAAAGGACTTTTATTCTATAAATAGAAACAAATACTACGCAGCTTTCATTCAAAATAAATTAAGTATTAGGCCAGAAAGTTACTGCGCATCCGCTAGGAAAAATATTCTGATTCGGATTTTTTGCACAATCTTACTCAAAAAGGACTCCTTTTAACAAATTTGCATGTTGCCAGGACCAAAAGGTGGTCAAAAATTTTTTAAACGTTTGTTTTTTGTTTTTTTCTTAAAATTATTTTTTTTTGCATGGAAAAAAGTTTTTTTAAGTTTTTTGGATCATTCCAAACAGAAAAGGACTTTAGTGACTTTTCTCTAAAAATGATAGTTTTTGACATATAAGCGATTAAAAATTGAAAAATTGCGAAATCGGCCATTTTTAACCCTCAAAAACTATGTGAAAAACTGAAAATTTGAATGTTGCCAAGGTAGGTGGATATTCTTTAAACATCGATTGATGAAATCCCGAAGAGTTTTTTGCAATACAATATTCAAAACTCCTTTGTTTTTTAATTGCTAATCAAGCGTGCGCGACACTATTTTCCACCGACACGACAGTATGTTGCAAATGAAAGGAATAAATTCGTTATTTCGTAAACCGGCGACTTTAAGAAAAAATCCTGAAATAAGATTTTTATTTTTAAGTTATGATATTGTGGCATATATTGTATACTAGTGACGTCATCCGTCTGGGCTTGATGACATAATCGATGATTTTTTTAAATGAGAATAGGGGTCGTGTGGTAGCTCATTTGAAAGGTTCTTCAATTCTCTATTCAGTAATGTAAACATTTACATAATTATTTTTACAGGGTGTCCTTTTACTTCTTTTTTTGTCAAATAATTTAATTTAATAAAAATTTTTTGGACACCCTGTATAAATAATTATGTAAATGTTTATATTCCTGAATAGAGAATTGAAGAACCTTTCAAATGAGCTAGCACACGACCCCTATTCTTATTTAAAAAATCATCGATTACGTCATCACGTCCAGATGGATGACGTCACTAGTATACCATATATGCCACAATATCATAACTTAAAAATAAAAGTCGATTTGTTTCGGGATGTTTCCTTAAAGTTGCCGGTTTACGAAATAACGAATTTATTCCTTTCATTTGCACCATACTGTCGTAAATTTGCACCATACTATCGGTGGAAAATAGTGTCGCGCAGGCTTGATTAGCAATTAAAAAACAAATGAGTTTTGAATATTGTATTGCAAAAAACTCTTCGGGATTTCATCAATCGATGTTTAAAGAATATCTACCTACCTTGACAACATTCAAATTTTCAGTTTTTTACATAGTTTGTGAGGGTTAAAAATGGCCGTTTTCGCAATTTTTCAATTTTTAATAGCTAATATGTCAAAAACTATCATTTTTAGAGAAAAGTCACTGAAGATCTTTTCTATTTGGAATGATCCAAAAAACCTAAAAAAACTTTTTTTCATGCAAAAAAAAAATAATTTTAGAAAAAAAAACAAAAAATTAACGTTTAAAAAATTTTTGACCACCTTTTGGTCCTGGCAACATGCAAATTTGTTAAAAGGAGTCCTTTTTGAGTAAGATTGTGCAAAAAATCTGAATCAGAATATTTTTTCTAGGGGATGCGCAGTGGCTTTCTGGACTATATACGGTTCTCATTCATCGTAGGTATCTTAATGATGGACGAATTATTAAAAATGAAATTGCAAATAAATTAATAAATAAAACCCATGTTAATGGTTCTTAGCCTTTAGTTATTTAGTATTGGAAATATGCCTTTCCTTTCTTTCATCATTTCTCTATTCTTCTTCTCAGCCTTCTATCGTCCTTTTTGGAATATAGGCCTCTTCCAACTCCTTTTATCGATCTCTATCCTCGGCAACATTCTTCCAATTTGTTCCTGTTATTTTTTTGATCTCATGTACCCATCTTAGCTGTGATCGTCTTATGGTCTATCTTTGTAAGGTCTTCAATGTTGTATTGTGAGGTTCCAACGTTGGTCTTTTTGTTTAGTAGTGTGTGCTGCAAAGCTCCATTTGAGTTTTGCCCATACCCTTCACCCAACTCCTCTTCTAGTGCGTAGAGTTTTTCATATTTTGTCATGGAACCGATGTTATATTATGTTGCTACATGGACTTGTTTGTTGTTGATCTTCTACTTCAGTCCTCCAGCAGAATCCACGGGCTAGTTGGTTCGGTGTGGAATGGTGGAATATATAAAATTCCTTCCCTTATGGAGTAACTTCTATGTATCGTGTGTATCTTAAACAGACATTTTTTTTTGAGAGTGTGTTTTTGGCCAAACAGCATCACGCTGGCCAGTCTAATTGGCAAGGAAAAAGATGTGTAATGCCGACCGTGTCAATTGCGATCTTATCATCTTTCGGTTATAAAAAGAAGAACCGATTACAAAGCCTCATAAGACAGATATATTAGAAGACGACCTTAGCTAAGAAAAAGACAATGAGAAAGAATATCGATTTACGATGAGTATGCTGGATTATCAGCAGAAAAAATAGCAGAAGGTGAAATATACGCACACCAAACTTCTGTAGAAAGAGTGACGTACTACAACAACCTCGACACAGTAATAAATGCAGATGGGGACCTTCAAGCACATGGGACCCTCCATAAGAGCCGCAACCTCCCTCTTGGTATAAAAGTAAGAATTCTGCAAGACGTCTTTTATGTCCATTTTTATGGAGCTGAATCGTGAACCTTAAACAAAGATATGTGCAGAAAATATTGTAAGCTTTTGAGATGTGGCTATATCGGTTAATAATCAAAATTCTGTGGACTGATCGAGTCACAAATAAAGAGGTCCTCAGAAAAATGGGGAAGAACCAAGAAGTACTGACCACCATCAAATCTCGGAAGTTACAATACTTCGAACACATATGGCCTCCTATAAGTTATCCGGCAAGGATAAATATTTGGAAAGCGATGTCCAGGAAGAAGATCATCCTGGTTAAAGAACCTCAGAACGTGGTTCAACACAACATTTGTACAGATAAGATAAAAATTGTCATGATGATCGCCAACATTCGTCAAAGATAGGCGCATCAAGAAGAAGGGTGCTGGTGCCAAGGTATACATAGGATTGTACATGGTACAAATTAGTAGGTTGTTTGTCCGTTATTGTCGAGCAGTTTGTTGCTTTTTGCTTATCAGCATCTATTTTGTCTTCTTGGACTAAATAAGGATCAGTCCGTAGTCCGCAGTAACTGCAATAACCTTTTACATTGTCTGTTGTAATAGGACTAAATTATATTAATAATAAATCTTAATTAGGATCTATTTTTAACCAGTGGAAATATTTGTTGACAAATAAAAACAAATCTACATAAGTTCATCTAATCTAGGGATGGTGGTTCTTGACAAAACACCGGTTTTCGGTTATACCGTTTTTTTTTACCTACGGTTTAACCTGGCGGTTATAACCGGCCAAAAAACCGGTTATTCCAAAAACCGATGTTTGCTTTTTTTAGTCATAGTCAATACCCAGTAGGTTACATTTACATTGCGCTTTAGTTTGCGATACTCCATTCGAATCGATATCAGTCCATATCAGTATAGAAATCAGTCATCAGTGTTTGAAATCGGTTTTCAGTCAGCTTAAAATTTCTCATTTACGCGCGGGGGATAAAAAATTTTACCATTTTTTCTCTGAATTCGGTATCTTTTCCGCTTATCCGGTTTTACACCTGTTATTTCTTTAAAAGGAAATAACCGGTTATAACCAGCACAAAAAACAACCGGAAAAACCGATTATTGCAGAGGAAAAAACCGGTTTTAGGTTATAACCGGTAGGTTTTTCCCATCCCTATCTAATGCTGTAGATACATGCCAGAAAATCTAAAAATACCATATTACAATAAATAATTTATTTATAACTATTCTAACATATATGTATATTTCATGAAAATATCTACTTATATGAAATACCAAACAAAAAAACTGTAAATAAAAATAATAGTGAAATTGGTGTATTGTATTGAATTTATTATTGTGATATTGTAGGTAATAGATAACTTCAAACTTTTGGTATTCGTACTGATTTTAAAACAGATGGGATTAGTATAATATGTGATTGACGTATATTGCAGCTATCTATATGCAGTTTTTTTGTTCCAGCGCTTGGAAAAGGAGATAAAACCCATAAATGACTCATCCGTGGAAAATTCGGGCCCTCCCGATTCCCACGAAGCGATGAATAATCGAGAAGTTTTCTCGAACCCTTCAAAAATACGCGAAAAGAGAAGTTTCGAGTTCCTGATGGGGCTTATAAACAACAATTCCAGGTATGAAGTTACCAGAGTGGACCCAGAGCGTACTACACAACAACCGAATGTGAGTTTTTCTTTTTCAATTTTACGTTAGCAACACATAAAAGTATGTATTTACTAAAATATACTACGAAACATGTAAACTTTAGCTATTTTGGATTAGTTTTGTGGAAATAGTTTATACACAAAATCGAACAGATAAAACCAAATCATAAAATAGCCAATATATTTGAATAATAATAATTTTCAAATAATGATTTTATTTTGTATTTTATATTTTTATTCTAATATAAAATGGATGGGTAAAGGGTAATCAAGATCAGAGTCCTTACTTACTTAGTCCTAAGCCTTTCTAGCTTTAGATGTAAGGCTGGTGGAGTTGAGTTTGGCATTGTAGTCTTCATGCTTTTCGATCGTGTGTTAGGTTCCTTGCACTTTCCAATGTCAATCCATTCTTCTCGACTTCTTTCCTGATTTCATCTACCCACTTAACTCTTGGTCTTCCTCTTTTGTTTTTCCCCTGCATTCTCGTTTCAAACACTCGTTTTGTTAGTATCTCGTTCGACATTCTACACGCGTGCCCGAACAATCTAAGTTGTCCCTCTACTATTTTTTCATTGATTGGTTCTAGTTTTAGGTTTTGTCTAATTGTTTCGTTTCGTATTTTGTCTGTCCTCTTTCTGTTTGCTATTTTCCTCAGGATTCTCATTTCCATAGCATTGACTCTGGATTTTTGTCTCCCCGTCAATATCCATGTCTCGCTGCTATACATGATTGTTGGTCTAACTACTGATCTAACGACTGCCGTTTTTACTTTCTCCGGTATCTCTTTTTTCACCAAAAATGTTGTTTTCATAGTGTTAAATAAGCTTCCTGGTCGTCCCATTCTCTCGTTTATTTCCATGTCTTGTTCACCATTTGATTCAATTATTACTCCTAGGTATTTAAAACATTCCACTTACTCTAGTTTTTTCCCCTCTAATTCTATTGCGTGTGTCTTCATTGTATTTGAAATTATCATTGTTTTTGTTTCCTCTGTATTAATTTTCATATTTATGATTGATAGTTCTTCTTCTAGGATTGCAAGATTGTTCTGTAAGTCTTCTATGTTTTCTGCTATCAATACCATGTCGTCTGGAAATAGTAGCTCCGATAGTTGAGTCTGTCTCATTTGCCGGTATCCTAATGTTAGTTTTCTCATTCTTCTCTTGGTTTTCTTAATTGCTTCATCCAGTACCACTGAGTTTTCTCGAACCCTTCAAAAATACGCGAAAAGAGAAGTTTCGAGTTCCTGATGGGGCTTATAAACAACAATTCCAGGTATAAAGTTACCAGAGTGGACCCAGAGCGTACTACACAACAGCCGAATGTGAGTTTTTTATTTTTGAATTTTACGTTAGCAACACATAAAAGCATATATTTATTATAATACACAACCAAATATGTAAACTGTAAACTTTAGTTATGTTGGATTAGCTTTGTGGAAATGTTTTATAAAGTATTACAGTATAGATCCTGATGCACGATGCACGTCATTAACTACGTCAGAGATCTGAGTTGACATTGTTGCCAAATTAAAAAAAAATCCTGAATTTATTTTAAATTAAATAATTTACATAATTATTGCAGAAGTGCATATATATACAACAAAACTAATTAATATTCAATGCAAATAAATAAAAAAATTAGAAATAGAAAACAAAAATTAAGAAATAATCTAATGTTAAAAACAATTTGAGCCGCTGGTGTAGTATAACGAAATAAAATATAATAAAAAAAACAACATTTTTCATTACTTATTTACTTTGAAATGTTTTGTTAGAGCTAGATTGTCAAATGTTAATCAATCTGTTTTCTTCAGCTTTATTTACCTACTTACGTTTAAATTTTCTGATTGACACGTTAGGTACAATTGTGCATATGCTGGTTTTATATAATTTGTGGACAACGTAAATAAGTGTGGTGCTTAAAAGTGTCACACTAATAATTCATTCTGTTTCCAGATTTTTTATCCGTCTTATTCGTTAAACAAATTGTTGCATCACCAGTTTAAACCTATAAATATGAAGCTTAATTTTAAGCCTCAAAAAGTCATAATTCTTACTGTCTTAGTAATCTTAAACTTACAAAACACAGTCTAGGTCTATGTTACAGCTGCTACTGCTACTGAAATCATTGTTACCGCTAATATTAATAATAGAGATAATTGCCTGCTTATTTAGCAGGAAATCCAAGATCATACCACTTTTTAAATAATATATATTATATTAATTATAATTACAAATTTAATTACGTAAATAATAAAAACAAATCTGAAGTGTCAACACCGCAACTGTCAAATAAGTGTTACCAATTTATGCCAAATTATCACCTTTGATTTATCGCAGTTAAACTGCTGTAATCCTAACAAGTGTGCTTCATAAAAACGCTTTATAATTCACTTATACCACAAACCATACATACTTATAGACGTTTCACGACCATGTTAATCTTTCGGATCGAATTAACGCCATCTCTTGATTGGAATGGGAACTAAAATGACAAATTTTAGTTACGTGAGAATTTCAAATTATAAATTTTGCGGGATTTTTGATGAAATTTCGCAGGAAATTAAAACAACAGAAAGACAATTCAATGTTTTATTCCATATTTTACTGAAAACTTCAAATATTCCAATTTGTTTTCAAAATGCTAAACACTACTGCTATGTGTCACGTGAAAGCACTGATGTGTATCGACTTAAATGAAAATTTTTGAAAGAATCTTGTAGGATGATTGTTTAGATAAATATTACCTTATAATCTTTTACAAACTTCCAAAAATATATAGGTCCGAAATATTGATGACACACTTGTCTATTGGAATAAACTGTTTCAGGATCTATTATATTGTTTTTTTAATGTGGAGGAAAACAACACGGGATGATCAATGTAAACTAAAAATTCTACTCATAAAAACGGAGAGGAGGTTAATACACTTGATTAAAATTGTGATTAAATCTAATTAAAAACGTAACACCACTATAATAAAATAATTAAGCCACAAGCTGTAAAATAAAAAGTAAATAAAAATTAATTTAATTGTCAACTGTCAGTTGTTAAATATGACAAGAGAATTGACTGACAGCGACATCTCTTGATTGGAATGGTAACTAATTTGCTGTCTTGACCTTGACAATTTACGTGAAACGTCTATGAGTATGTATGGTTTGTGACTTATACGCTGTGAGCTCGTACGTAGAGGGGATATTTATAAATTCGCGAGCGCCAGTAGTGGCAAATCTGTAAACGTTTACCGGAAATTTGACATAAATGTCAAAGTGATTAATTTAAAATTAAAATTAAAAACATTAATTATAAAAAAATATTAGTTGATCAAAGCTGTGGTATATATTTTTACCTTAAATATACTTTTTAAATACTGAATTTACGTTTTTTTAATGTTCCGTAATATGTAATTATAAATTATTAGCGCCATCTACACGATAATTGTGAAAGTATCCGAAGTAAGAAATTAATATTTCATCAATAGAACGTCAAATTGATTAGCAAAATCTTAAAAAAATCTATAACAATTTAATTACTTTTTAGCGTTGTAAATATTAAGCGATAACAATTAAATAATAAATTACAAATTACCGGTGAAAGTTGAATTAGTAATCCGCCAGGAGCGACACCAGAGAAGCTCACAGCGTATAAAAATTAAATGAAACCAGTTATCTGAATCGGAATGATCCATTTGAACCTTCAAATATTATTTCTACGCTCTTATAATAAAATATGTCTCTTCTTCTTCACGTGCCATATCAGGATTATCCGACGTTGGCGATCACCATTGCAAAGGCTTCTAGATCTTCTGCAATGTGGAATAGTTGTCCTGCATTTGATATCTGAGTCCATTCACGAATGTTTTTTAACCAAGAAACTTGTTTTCCTCCTACACCTCTACGGCCCTCTATTTTGCCTTTAAGGATTAGTTGTAATATCTTATATCGACTCCCCCTCACTATATGTCCCAGATAAGACATTTTTCAATGTTCAACAGTCTTTAGCAGTTCTCTATCTTTGTTTACCTTCCTTAGTACTTCTTCAATAGTTTTTCTTGCTGTCCAGGGTATCTTCAGCATTCGTATATGAATCCACATTTCCAATGCTTCAATTCTGTTCATGATCGATACTTTTAGCGTCCACACTTCTGCACTGTACAAATATACAAAATACAAAATATGTCTAGTGGCTGGAATTGCACTGTACTTGGCTAAAAGATTCTAAGAAGGAACCGATGTATGACTTAAATATTTTGTGTTGGTATTATGTGACGTCACTCACTATGACACGTATGACGTGCATCGGGATTTATACTATACCCATTATACATAAAATCAAACAGATAAAACAAATAATAAAATAACCGATATTTGATAAAAAAAAAATAATTTAAAAATAATTATTCTATTTTGTATTTTATATTTTAATTTAAGATAAAATTCGTGGGTAAAAGGGAAGCAAGATTACAATTCAATTTTGTTTATTTTTCACAAATCCAATTTTAAAATTTAAAGGTATTTTGTTATAGGGAAATAAAACAAAACGTCGCGATTAATCAGTGTACCTATTAATGAAAAACTTTAAAACAATAAATTCAAAAATAAAAAAATGACGAAAAATATTTACTAAATACTTACATAAATGCATAACATCTTTAAATTTTTAACCCATCAGAACCTGCTTGTTCAGATTACCTTATCTACATTGTCACAATTTGTACATTATAATGTACATAAAATGTACTGGGTTGTTAAATATGCAAACAGATATTTTATAGTCAAGAAAATCTAGTGTGCAGATATAGAGTATGATACAAAATTATGGAATAAATTCATTATTTCAGAAACAGACGACTTAAAAAAAATAAAACACGCCAATTTTAATTTTTAAAATAAAAATGTGTGTACCATTTTTATATATTCGGCTGCAATACGAAGGAAAAACAATCTTACTTTTTAATTAGAATAAGGAGTGCAGCCAGTCCCTTTAACTGCAGTTTTCTGCTCTTATTGGAGCGTCATCAGAAGGAACGTAGGCACTGTTCTCCTTAATCCAATCAAATCGCATCGAAATGTTTTCCCAAATATTGCAGCCAAAATGATGGTAATGGGTGGCTAGCGCCATCTGGCCGTAAAAATACGAAGCAAGTTTTCAATCCTAATAGCAAATAATTAATATTGAAAAATATCAAAAATTACTAAAAGATTTTTAAATTGAAAACTTACTGGTACATCCCCATGTATACGCCTCCAAGACTTCTACAATTTGCAAGTCATATGGATGCTGCAGTAAAGACGATAGGGAAGGAATTCTAAACCTTGCAATTCAAATCCCCCGTCTGCAGCTGGCTAGGAACTGAAAGATGCACCATAGTTACTCTACTGAGTAATAAGAAAATAAAATAAAAATGTGTGTACCATTTTTATATATTCGGCTGCAATACGAAGGAAAAACAATCTTACTTTTTAATTAGAATAAGGAGTGCAGCCAGTCCCTTTAACTGCAGTTTTCTGCTCTTATTGGAGCGTCATCAGAAGGAACGTAGGCACTGTTCTCCTTAATCTTTCGATGCGATTTGATTGGATTAAGGAGAACAGTGCCTACGTTCCTTCTGATGACGCTCCAATAAGAGCAGAAAACTGCAGTTAAAGGGACTGGCTGCACTCCTTATTCTAATTAAAAAGTAAGATTGTTTTTCCTTCGTATTGCAGCCGAATATATAAAAATGGTACACACATTTTTATTTTATTTTCTTATTACTCAGTAGAGTAACTATGGTGCATCTTTCAGTTCCTAGCCAGCTGCAGACGGGGGATTTGAATTGCAAGGTTTAGAATTCCTTCCCTATCGTCTTTACTGCAGCATCCATATGACTTGCAAATTGTAGAAGTCTTGGAGGCGTATACATGGGGATGTACCAGTAAGTTTTCAATTTAAAAATCTTTTAGTAATTTTTGATATTTTTCAATATTAATTATTTGCTATTAGGATTGAAAACTTGCTTCGTATTTTAATTTTTAAATAGTCATCAATTACAATATGTGTTGGACTTACATCATCAGTGTTAGCTTAATCATGTAATCAACGATTTTTTTAATGCATAATATGGATTCCACGGGACACTTCATTTGAAGGGTCTTCTACTCGTTTTTGTAACGATGTATTATTCTGTATTAACAGATATTTGCCTCGCCTGTGAAAAATGTTAAAACTTGATCTCGGTCCATTAGGAATTTTCCAGAATGACAGGACTGACTTACGTGATGTTGGGAGTGTCACAATATGATTGAAGAATTCACAAGAGAACAAGTCCGCACGAAAATAAATAAAAAGGATATGGCAAATTAAAAACTGCAACTGTCAAAAACTGTTAAGACCAATTTTGGAGGGATAATGTAAACTTAAGTGTGGCAATAGTTTTGTAATGCGATATTATTTTGTTATACCTGAACAATTAATTCAAATGTCACAATAAATAACAATAAAAATGTATACTAGTTAAAACTGAAATTTAGAAACTAAGTTTTATACAAATAATATACTTTTTACGATTTATATACATAACAATACAAGATTTTTTTACGGAGAACCAGCTGCTTCAAGTCGACCCTTTTACCCAAACAGCTCCATCACAAAGCTCTATATATACATGTTTTCCTTGGAGATGACCCGTTGCTGATCTGTCGTGCATGTATAATTGACCTTCTTCACAATAGTACCGAAATAACACCGATCTATACAAACCCTTTTCAAGCATTCTACTGCCAAATATCATACCTTCATGGATGAGTGAGTCGATCGATTCTCAATGACAGGTTAGAGATGTTGTATCGAAGTGATTGTTATTCAAGGAAACTACTTTTTTTTAGGAAAAGGACTAAAATAATTTAGAAGAGGCAACTCTTAATGTATACAGGGTTGGGATAACGTATGGAACCAAGTAATCCTCTTTGAAACGAAAAAGACGATATTCATGAAATTGTCCATGTAAGTACAACGACACATAACGCATCTGATGCCAGATTTTTTTTTACTATGCGTTTCGGTTTCACCAGAATTGACCTTGATGTGCCTATTCATGACCAATATTGGCTATCACCAGGAAAATCTGTATTTTATCTGCAACAGCGCTGAAAAGCTGCATATTATGTTCTGAGGTTCTTTCGCCAAGATATTTTTCTTCTTCCTGAACCTTGCTTTCCAAATATTTTTTCTTGTAGGTAGGGTTGTAGGAGGGCATGTCTGGATTTATTTTGCATGATGTGTCAAAAGTATTATAACTTTTAATATTTTATGGTGGTCAGTACCTCTCGGTTCTTCTACATTCTTCTGAGGACTGAGGACCTTCTCATTTGTGACTCGGTCAGTTTACGGGATCTTAAGTATTCTCCAATTTAGCTAAATATCAAAAGATAAAACCTTATCTTGTAAAAGGTATATTTAAAATCCCTAAAAAGGGCTATACCACAACAAAACGTTTTCGGAATCAATATTCCATCATCAGTGTTATCACAGGTTTACATACTTTAAGCCATCAAAATATACGGGTAACTACCCTTGAGTTGTTATTAAACAGTTGATGTTACATTATATTATCCGATTTTAAAGGATGTTAAAAATATTTCCAGATTAACCCCTGGCATCACATGACATCAACCATATTGGTTGGGAAATTGTAGGTAGGACCTTACATGGCAGAAGACCTTACATGGCAGAGTTTAGGCGACAACAAATTAGTTGTCACCTGAACTCTGCCATGTAAGGTTCTACCTACAATTTCCCAACCAATATGGTTGATGTCATGTGATGCCAGGGGTTAATCTGGAAATATTTTTAACATCCTTTAACCTTCCACAACTAATATAGGTTTTCTGAACATTAATCCGTCTCAGAAACCGGCATAAAAAATGTTTCCATTGACACACTTTCAAGTGTAGCGTTGTGTTTACTCCTTGAAGGAGTGAAATTAAACAAGATTTATACCTATTTTTAATTTATTAAGCCTCTTAAACATTAGCAAAATACCAAAGAAAATAAAAACAAATATACAACATCTCATGTGTGAAAAACAAGCTCAATTTTTCCACTGCCGTTTTTTGTTCCTAGCTTCACCTTTTACTTCTGGCAATTGGGTTACTAAATTATCAGCACTTGTTCGCATGTTGTTTCGTTAATGAAAATATTTTTTCATCGAACATGTCACGTCCAACATCGATCTTTGAGAAAATTTTTTATATAATATTGCCGATAATTGCATAATCACTTGAAACTAAAGACTCAAACTTCAACACTAAAAACAGGCACCTGAATCAGGCAGCTACTGTTGGGGGTGAAGATCCATAACGAACAATTTGGATATAATCGTAAAAACTCTAAGTGGTCCTTCTCACAGACCCAATGTTAGTCACGGAAGGTTAAAATCGGATAATATAATGTAACCTCAACTGTTTAATAACAACTCAAGGGTACTTACCCGTATATTTTGGTGGCTTAAAGCACGTAAACCTATGATAACACTGATAATGGAATATTCATTCCGAAAACGTTTTGTTGTGATCTTGGCCTTTTTAGGGATTTTAAATATACCTATTACAAGACAAGGTTTTTATTTTTTGTGATTTATGGTATACAGCCAGTTACAGGAATTTTTCCTTGTGATATTTTTAAATATATATATTAAAAGCTCCCAATCTTTTACACATAATATATTATCTTCGTTTAAGGACCACAATTCAGCATTATTGAAAACGACTGAGAAGACATAGCATCGCAGCTTTTTTGCTTTTATACCAAGAGAAAGGTTGTGGCACTTAAAGAAGGCCCCCATCCAGTTTAAGGTGGATATTGCTTTTACAATGCTCGAACTTATCTCCTAGTTGTTGGCCCATTCTTCGAGTTTATTGGCATATTTTAGCATAATACAGGGGTCGGCATAAGTCAAGCAACAAATTTGCATTAAGAGAAAAAATGCAGCATCAAAATAAATGTATTCAAAGAAATTACAAAAGAGATTCGAAACAAGTGTTCACATTGGCCCATCTTGATCAATAGATTTATTGCAACGTTTCGCAATGGAGAAGGCAGGTCCGGCGAAGCACATCAAACTGTCCGCGAAGATTTTCAAATTTTTCTTCAACTGCAGTTCGGAGATCGGGAAGGGTGCGTAGTCCTCTTGCAAAAACGCGGTTCTAGAGAAGGCCCCACAGAAAGAAATCACAGGGTGTCAGGTCACATGACCGTGCGGGCCACTCAACGATTCCTCGTCTGCCTATCTGTTCTCCAAAATAAGGTACTTCCTCAAACATGCCACATATCCCGACGCCCACTTGCTATCATGGCACCGACAGAACTGTTGTAACGTTACAAATGTCACATCTTTGGAAATTTTAATTTTAAATAATTATTTTACTTCATTTTCTTTATTATTTCATTAATAATTATCTTCTGTATTGGTTTTAACTTGTTTTTCGTTAAAAATCTGTTTGGCGCTCGTTCTATAGGCAACTTTCTTTTCATCTAATATCTAAGTCATCATACGGAACGTACTTCATATATCCTTACTCTCTAGATATATATTTTAATACGGAACATGGTTGTCCAGCTCCTCATAATTCACGCTGTCATGACAATTCTCAAAATGGCGGTGAAAAATTAATTTCGCTATAAAAGCCAATTACCGGCTGGTGCCAGCTCCCGAACAGGGAGAAGTTGGTTTTTTGCGGTTTCCCAACTTCATTGCACAATTATACCTGTTCGTCCCAAGAAAATAGCCGCAACTATTTTCTCCACTCGAACGCACACTGTCCACGCTGCACTCAAAGCCACCTCCTGACCGCCGACGAGGGACGCAGGTTCGCCTGTCGTTGTACAATGGTTTCTAGGGAGACTGGTCGAGAGCAAAGCACGGACAGTACACGTAAATGTTTATGGAACCAACAACAATCCATCAAACTTTCTTCTCTGTTGACTTCTTAGCCTTCTGGACACCACCGTCCGGCATAACCCAGGATCCAAGAACACCAGGACACGGCGCTTGCCCCAGTGTGTTTTTCGGACTGTTTGCTTTTACTGCCAACACAATACATTCACCTCAAACCCTGAAGAGGACAAAATCCTAAACGGGGAAGCACATTGAACGCATTTCTTCTAAACATTATCTAGACAAGCAAATCAAACAATGTGGCTGGCTGGTGCCAGCTATTTATCTCATCAAATCATCTCTTGGGGTAAGGATATTATCATATTATTTATTACAATCATTATATTCCTACATGTATACCTAGCTTTTTATAATAGTTTTTATAGTATTTTTATATCTAACCTCCCATCTTATAAAAGCATGTGTTCTGATAGTTTAGTTTTAAATATCTTTTTAACTTATAATATATGCATGTGAGTAATCAAATTATTTAACTATTCCCTTCAGAATTAATTCCATTTAATTTACCCCTTGCCATCTGCTACTTTTTGAATACTTTTTGGCACATTTTGTATTCTAGTTTTTGGATAGAAATCACTTTTCTCCCTTCGGGAGCCACCTGCCTTCATCGCCGGTGATGCACACCTAAAGGCCAAGACAACAACATTCATCGAACAGACAGCAGCACCCGACATCCCTAGTTGCAGCGACCTAGGGCCACAACATCTGGCCAGGTCTACCAATCTACAGCTGTACCATCCGACATCAAGAAGATCTACCACCAAATACCACAAGCCATACATAAGTATAATCCAGAATTGTTAGTTTTTGGCAATAATTTTAATATATTTGTTAATTCATTTAATAAGTCACATTTTTATCATATTTTTATGAACAATAAACATGATTGGTCAAAAAAATAGTTTTGTTTGCTTCCATTCTCAATTTTCAGAGTTCATAGGACAAGACGAACACACACCTTGAGAGACTGAGCTGAACTAGGGTAGTAAACGATGGCTGTCTTGGTTGAAATATTATTTTCGAATGGTATTTCACTAAGCTGGGGTAGTTCGTCGCGCTTTTTCTGTTTCACTGTTTAAAGCACGATCATGCTTCGTTTAATCTTTTTTGGCAGCTTTTTCAGACTTATGCGCGTTACCGGACTTATGCTGATTTTTCAAGAGCGTTGCCTGGCTTATGTCGACCCCCATAGGTACAACTGTTTTGTTTAGACTTTCTTCTTCTTCTTACGGTGCCTATCCGTCCCGGATGTTGGCGATCAGTATGACCATCCTAAGTTTGATTGCTATTCGGAACAGTCCGGTTGTTTTGGACCATTTTCTCAGGTTTTGAACCCAAGATATTCGTCTTCTCTCTGGTCATCTCTTTCCAAATCTCAAGTTTCAACAAGCCACATCTCTGTTTACTCCTCATAACATGTCCAAGATATTCTAACTTGCACTCTTTGATTGTGTTAATAATCTCGCATTCCTTGCCCAGTCTGCGTAAAAGCTTAACATTAGTGACTATCCACCCATGAAATTACTTTACTATAATATAATATTATACTTTATTCAGATTTATGTCACTCTTGTGCAATGTTAATCTTCTCAAAAAATTCCTGGACGTTTCTCCAATATACACTTTCATAAAACTCATAAAAAAGTATATTATCTAATAAATTTGTATGGATTTTTATCAATTTTATCCATCTATGGTTTAGTATTGTTTCATTAATATTATGTACTAGTTTAAAAATACATCGTGTTGTTTTACATGATTATTAGAACGAAGCATCTGCCATCTCTAGCTTGGGATGAAAGCTGTAGTCGAAGCGGACGATTCAAGTCTCCCTCACTTTCGAATAACTCCATCCTCGGATTATTTTGTTTGAATTGAAGTTCAGTAATCAAACGCAAAATCGCTGGAGTTTAAACACCGGTTGGTATTACCGATCATCGCTTAGAACTTATCTCTTTGCAGATCTTATCTTTTGATAAAAAATAACGCCGATTCAACGAGAATGCTATGGTTTAAATTGCAGTTTACAGAACAAGCTGGCCATTTGTATTTCATTAAGGCAAAGGCAAAAGGAAAGTTAGCTTTGCTTTAACTTTAATGTTAGTTTCTCTAAACCAAGTTTTAAATTTGGTAAATATTTTGTGTGGTCTGTTATAATCACAAGTGTACAAATAAGGATTCATTCTCACATGCCTTCTTCTTCTTCTTCTTCTGCTTCTTCTTTTTCTTTTTCTTCTTCTTCTTCTTCTTCTTCTTCTTCTTCTTCTTCTTCTTCTTCTTCTTCTTCTTGTGTAGAAATGACTCTGTTTTTTAAGTGCGTTTAGTAAGTTGTCGTTCCATCATTTTCGTGGTGTCCGCACTAATCATCTTCCTATTGGGGAACCGTCTCTTGCCGTCCTTACTACTCTATTTATTGTCATTTGGCCTATGAGGTGTTCCCATTCGACTCTTTTTATCCCCATCGTATGTATGTACTTCTAGCTATGTCCCAAAGGGTCTTACCATCGATTTTTCGCAGAGTTTTCATTTCTGCTGTTTCTAGCATTATTTTTGTCCTGTATGTGTCAGGTAGTGTTTCTGCCGCATATATATTAGTCTGATGAATTTTTTATGAATACTGCCTTTTATTTCTCTTCCGATATTTTCATTTCTTCATATTGTTTCATTCAAACAACTTACGGCTCTGTTTGCTCCATTCACTTAATCTTCCCCCTTGCCGATCATCGCTTATAACTTAACTCTTTGCATTTTGAGGACATTTTAGTGATAAAAAATAACGCCGATTCGACGAGAATGCTACGCTTTAAATTGCAGTTTACAGAACAAGGATAAAAAGTATGTTTAGCTCAAAAGCAGAGGAAATATACTTGATTTGGGAAATTTCTGCATGCTGGCCATTTGTATTTAATACAGGCAAAAGGTTAGCTTTGATTTTGCTTTAGTGTTGGTTTCTCTATACCATGTTTAGTATTTAATAGGTATTTTTTGTGTGGTCTGTTAAAATCACAAATGTGCAACTTAGGATTCATTTACTTATGCCAGAAGAGAATATTCTTCCTCTTCGCTCCTTAAAAATGTTGATAAGTTAACAAGCTTCTAACTGACATAAAAAACAGTCAACTAAGTACACAAGGTCCTATTTGCAAGAACTAAAAGTGTTTAAAAGTTAGCAGTAAGACTTTATTAAATAACTAGAAGTTGTTTTATTATATACTGATTGTTAAACAAAGGTATATGTGGAAAATAGAACTTGATTAAATAAGTTTAATTCATTTCTCAAATCAGAACTCCTTTGTAATAACTGTTGAAGTAACCTTTTACTGTTAATAAAAATATATTAATTTTTTTAAAAATTTAAATTGTTAACACATAAAAGTGGCGATAATAGTAAAATAAATACATAACATAGAAACTTCAAACAGTCATAACTAAAAATGGCACCTGAGGCGGTTAGAACTTTGTTATTCCAATGCAACGAATAGGTTTATTCTAGCAAATAGTCAAACTAGTCAGAAACTGTCAGCAAACAGTTGGTCAGTGAGAGAACATAATAGAGTTACCAGTGCTATCCCCTCTACTCGCGCTGGTCCACTATTCGCTGATGGTTTCAAACCGTTTGAAACTGATGCTAGAACAATGCTAATGGGTACAACGAACAAACAATAATCAAAATTTTAAACCAACAATTGCAAAAGAAAGCCCTGAAATTAGCCGTTCCGCCTCTGTGAAAAATCCCTGTATCTTCTACTCGATTATATATACAGGCAAAATAAGAACAAAAATTGCCAAAGATAAATAAAAAAAAAACATAAAAAGTAAAAGATCAACACCAGCTTTCAAAATAACATCTGAAGTAAATATATTAAAAACAACAAGAGCCAAAAGAAAAAGAACTTACACAGGGGTGTATACAAAATGGTGATGGTACCAAAAAAATATCGGTCAAACTGGTAAAATCTTAAGCAAACGTATACCAGAACACAAAATGGCAAATAGTAAATTTATATCTGATTCGAAACAGCTGTAGTGACAAAAATTTTTAATAAAATATTATGTGAAAAATATTATGTCTTGAAAACAAAAGGTTTCAGTATTTTATTGTTAGCTAAATTATTGTCTTTAAGTATTTTAATTATTTATTGTAGTTAAAAATTATTGTAGTTTTTAAACGCTTTTCTTTACTTCAATAGTTTGCATCAAATCTTTAGATGTTTTACTGACTTTTCTTCAATGCAAATGAATGAAAATTTGCAGACATATGCATTCGCGAGAACAATACACGAATAGTCAATAAAATTTTTTTATGTTTATTAATATTGTTTAAAAAAAACCATTTTAATGGAAGATACTTAAATTTTCTTGTTCTTTACAATGTAGAAACTTGAAACTTTTACGGATTGTAGCTAATGATACGAACTATACATAATTTCACTTTTACGTTAATTGTTTACGTTATGCTTCATAAATAAACAATAAAGTTTCAAATTTTGAACGCTCATATATTTGTTTATACATAAATCGGCGTTTATTCGTGTCAAATTTTAATACGTTACGAAACAAAACTTCAACCAAAACTCGAATTCAAAAAATTCCTGTTTCATCGAAGTCTTAAAAAAAACACCTGTAGAGACGTTTTGTGCTACAATTAACATTAGAATTCGTTTTGTCGTATTAATTAATTAAACGATTTTCTTTATTTCAATCGTTTGGGTCAAATCTTTGGACGTTAATTTGACTGCCTTTTCTCCAATGCAAATGACTAAAAATTTGCAGACATATGCATTCGTGGGAACAATACACGAATAGTCAATAAAAAATTTTTTGTTTATTAATTGTTTAAATAAAAAAAAACGATTTTAGCGGAAAATGCTTAAATTCTCTTGTTTTTTACAATGAAGGAACTTGAAACTTTTACAAATTGTAGCTAATTATATGAACTATACATACATAATTTCACTTTTTACTTTACGTTAATTGTTTACGTTATGCTTCATAAATAAACGATAAAGTTTCAAATTTTTTGTCGATTCGGACTACTTTTCATGTTTGTAGATCACATGTTTTATACATATTTTAATAAACATGACGATATATTTTAATGAAAATAAAATTTTTAAAATAATAAAATAATTTAAAATAAAAAAAATATGAAAAAAATATTTTAAAGAAACACTTTTCTTTAGTTACGAGTGACTAAAATTATATAAAAAAATTAACTAAAAAGCAAAAAATAAAAAAATTGAAAAAATCTAACACATTCGTTAAAGAAAAGCGTGGTGCGAAAACCGTTTATTCGATGAAGACGCGCAACGCTTTTCTTTGACGAATGTGTTAGATTTTTTCATTTTTTTTTTATTTTTTGCTTTTTGGTTGATTTTTTTATAATATGTTTAATTTTAGTCTCTCGTAATAAAAAAAGCGTTCCTTAAAAATATTTTTTTCGTATTTTTTTTAATATAAACATACGGTGTATCATGCATTTTAGTTATATTTACCCGTAGATTTATATTATTTATCTCTTGTTTGCTTACCATAATCCTGTGACGTTACTCCATAATGCAATAAACTAGTTTCGTCAGTTAGTTTATATGGCACTATATATGCTAAAGAGATATGTATTTATCATACACGAGCAGTTTAATAATGGGATAGGCACTTGTGTTTGTTTTTGGTCTTTGTAATTGTTGTAAAATCAAGATAATCTCCTAAATTATTATAATCTATTGCTATTATAACTAACATCATTTTTAAAGTTACATAGTGATGATTAATGTGACTAAATATTACATAAATATTATATTTAGATTTGGATATTGATTGTTTAATAAATCCCAAAATAGTAGATTATTTTAGAAATTTGAGGTAAATTTGGATTACCATCGGCAGTAGACGCATAAAAGCTAAAAATGATCGATTTCGATCGAATCGTATGAAAAACAGACTGAGATGTCTGAATGGAATTGAAGATGTTTGAAACCAGAATTATATTATTTTTAATATTGTTTTAATTTTATTAAAGTACAACTTCCGCCTGTTTTAAGCAGATGTCGCCAAGACACCCGTATCACGTTGTTTTGTTGTAATTCGATACTAGCAGCCCGATTTGTTTGTCGTCAATGAGGGTATGTGGCTCCGAATTCCATCCTACTATATCGATTTACTTGATATTTTCACAGTAAGTAGGAAATAGTCCAGGAAACAAAGTCCACCCTATGCTGATGTGTGCTTTTGTCTTGGGGGCGGTTCCCACCCCTTCTCGGGGGTGGAAAATCTTTTGGTTAAATATCTGCGGAAGTTGCTAGAGAACCTAATTGTAAGCAAAAACTGTTCTATAATTTTGTTTCGCAAACTCAATACTTTTTGAGTTATTCGTGGTTGAAAATTGACCATTTTCATTTAAACATAACACCTTTTCAAACGGTTTTTTGCGAATACCTTAAAAACTGTGCATCTAACTAAAAAAATTATATAAAATATTTTTGTACAAAGAGATTCTATCCTGTATAAATCTTTTAGTTATAACACAAAAAGAGATATAGTAGGTGAAAATAGTTTGTTTTCTTGGTGTATGCTCAAATTAGTGTATTCAACTTGAAATAACAGAGAAACGGTCGATTTTAGGTGTATAATGCTACCAATAACGTTTGTTGTGCTTGAAAAGAGCTTTAAAATAAGCAGTATTAAATGTTGATTACATTTAAACTAAGCAAGATAAACTGCAAAAAATTGATGACTAACGTATTTTAAGAAAAAAAGAGAAGTATTATTAACCCCTCATCCACAAGAAGTTAAATGCATCGTTTTCCTTCTACAATACATTTTACTATAGTATTATTTTTATTTTCAAGAAGTTGGGCGGGTTTAAAATTAACGGTTTTTGAAAAAAAATAAGATCAAATTATTGAGCGCATTTTTAAATTCTCTTAAAAATCTTCCTTTTTCTCCGTGTATCTCGAAAATGATAAGAGATGCCAAAAAAAGATGCCATACAAAAATATAAGTTTCTTTTAGATAAACATTTGTATCTATTTTTCATTACTGTATCTCTTATCATTTTTAAGTTACATGGAGGAAAAGAAGATTTTTAAGAAAATTTAAATATGCGCTCTATAATTTGATCTTATTTTTTTTTCAAAAACCATTTATTTTAAACCCGCTCAACTTTTTGAACATAAAAATAACCCTATAGTAAAATGTATTGTAGAAGAAAATCGGTGCATTTAAATTCTTGTGAATGAGGGCTTAAATATACTTGTCATTTTTTTCTTAAAATTCGTTAGTCATCAATTTTTGCAGCCTATCTCGCTTACTTTGAATGTAATCGACATTTAATATTGCTTATTTGAAAGGACTTTTCAAGCACAACAAAAGGTATTGGTAGCATTATACACCTAAAATCGACCGTTTGTCTGTTATTTCAAGTTGAATACACTGATTTGAGCACGCACCAAAAAAATAAACTCTTTTTACCTACCATATCTCAATTTGGGTTATAACTAGAAGATTTATGAAGGAATGAATCTTTGTTTTTTTATAAGTTACAAAAATGTTTTATAAAGTTTTTTTAGTTAGATACATTGTTTTCGCAAAAAACCGTTGGAAAAGGTGTTATTTTTCAATGAAAATAGCCAATTTTCAACCACGAATAACTCAAAAAGTATTGAGTTTTCGAAAAAAATTATAGAACAGTTTTTGCCTATAATTAGGTTCTCTAGCAACTTCCGTAGTTATTTAACCAAAATATTTTCTACCCCCGAGAAGGGGTGGGAACCGCCCCCGAAACAAAAGCACACATCGGCATAGGGTAGACTTTGAAAAACGAGATAAGTTGAGGCTATTCCTAAAATTTCATTGAAATCCATGCAGTAGGATAGAATTCGGAGGTAATAACCTGTTCTTGCTCGCATTGACTGGCGTAATAATACACTTTCTGATGATGACCTAACAAGGTTCGAAACCGGATAAGGTGCTTATGGCGCTATCTGAACGAACGGAATTATGAGACGACTCGTGTTTCATTTCCGCAACTGAGTATGCGGAACCATTTTTCGTTGGAATTTTATCGCGCTGTACAGGCGAGAAGTGAGATGCAACTTTTAGATCTCCCTCATCCTTCTTTGCTCCAGCATTCGTTGGTTTCCAAATTTCAGAGACCACGAAGGTGTAACCAGAAATCTTGCTCTCAATAAGGTTTTATTTTTAATATTATAAAGTTTTATTATTTAATATATTGTATATTTAGTATTATTTTATTTTTAATGTTGTTCTGAAGCTATTTCCTTGTGGCATTTTTATGATTAATTATTTATATGGGAAATAAGCCACAATTAAAATGAAAAAAATTATTTTATTAACGTTTCGACGCCCAAATCGGGTGCCGTTGTCAAAATACAAAATATTACTAAAATAAACTAAAGTGTTGTTGCTAAGCAAAAAAAATTCTTCTAATAATTTATTTAATCTCACTCATTTATATTGGCAATTCAGACATATATTATACATTTTAAAGTAGAAGACTTTAAAATGATATTGCCAATATTTATGAGTTGCGTTCCTGGGACGACTTACTGAAAGATAGTTCATTCGATTACATGAAATTAACCCCAACTCAAGAATATCCGTCATAAAAAATTATAGCATGTGATATGTCTTTAAAAAGACAACCAAATGCAACGACAGTAAAATTCTCGCGTTAGAGACTTCATAGTAAATCACAAGGGAAAACCAGGAAAAACCCTGTGATACTATCCCGACATCGTAAGTATTTGGTCTTACATTAATTTACTCTCAAAAAATAATACCAAATTCTGACTTGTAACATGTTTAAATTATAAATATTATTAATAATACTAGATATATAAGTAATACTAAAATATAAAATATGTACTAGCTCGATATTATTGACTTACTAATCTTGGTATTTTCTTTCTATTGACTTCCTCTTTCAGTATGGGTAACCACATCCTACTGCATTCTACCGAGGAATTTGCGACACAATTGGTTTCATTTAGCATAATTAGAGCCGCTTCTTTGATTTTTCTCTTTTTACTATCTGATTCTTTCAGGACTATACTTGAATCCCTCCACTGAACTCTATGTTCATTATCCCATGCGTGTTGACATATTTGAGATCTCTCAAATTCTCTATTTTTAATATAAGATTGATGTTCACTTATTCTAACGGATATTCTTGAGTTGGGGTTAATTTCATGTAATCGAATGAACTATCTTTCAGTAAGTCGTCCCAGGAACGCAACTCATAAATATTGGCAATATCATTTTAAAGTCTTCTACTTTAAAATGTATAATATATGTCTGAATTGCCAATATAAATGAGTGAGATTAAATAAATTATTAGAAGAATTTTTTTTGCTTAGCAACAACACTTTAGTTTATTTTAGTAATATTTTGTATTTTGACAACGGCACCCGATTTGGGCGTCGAAACGTTAATAAAATAATTTTTTTCATTTTAATTGTGGCTTATTTCCCATATAAATAATTAATTTTATTTTTAATATTAGTAAAACTTTAGTTTATAATATTTAAACTTTATCAAATTGTATTCTTTATTTTTTGTTTTATTTTCAGATATACAGCCTGTTCCAACGAAAATTTGACCCCCTCAGAAACTCAGAAACCAAGAGCTTCTTCAAAATTTAAAAAAACTCGTCAATTTTTAATGGAAGGGGGACGAATTTTCATGCAAAATTCATAACCTTAAATGTAACCCCCTACTGCCCCGCATCGACCCCCACTTTTTTTTTTAAATAGCCAAGTGTGGTGGAGTGGCACATCACTTGAAAGGTAATTTTTTTTCTCTACACGACACCTCTATTTATTTTAATTTACATAATGGTCCAAGAGCTGTAAGACATTTTTGAGTAGGTATTTTAGGCAACCTGAAAATTTTTCAGGTGACTTTTCTATAAAAGCCTAATACAAAAATGCCGGTCTGGCTGGAGGGTAGCGGTTATTTTCCCCAAAAATCCCCCCCAAAGTTTAAAAAGGGTAAAAATTGTTATTACAAAAAAATATCATTGATATGACTTGAAAGTAAATTTAAATATTCAAATATAAAGAAAATAAACAGGCCAGGCGATTTAAGGGCGATTTTAACTCTGCAAGATACTTGCATGGGCGCCCCAGGATTATTTTAAGGGGGTGCGTCTGAACTTCAGAAGATTTCATCTGAATCTGTACACACTATTAACGAGTATAAAATATACAACTATACATGCATAGCTATGTACATTCCTTCCGGACAGGGAGGTGCAATTGTTATTTTGACAGGGTATTTTTTAATATTAAAAAAAACATTCTAAAAAGACAGGTTCTTTTTGGTGAAATTTTCCAACTGTCAGGTGATTAAACAAATTACGCGTGCATATAAATGAAAAGCGCTATAGGCAAGCAGCAGTGTGAGAAAGAGCGTGTACCGATAGCTTTTTGTGTCCTAGTTGTAGCTGAGCGAGTCCGTTCGCTCGAGAAAAATCACGTGACCTGGCGATATCCATGTTGTTGTTCCTCGGAACGTTAGAGTGTTTATTATAATATATTATAGTTTTTTAAGTAACTTTTTCTTAATTAAAGAAAAATAATACGTACTATACAATAGATTTTGGAAATATGATAGAAAAAGACAAATTTATTATTATAAATATATAGGTAGAAAAGAATAAAACTATAAACTATATTAATTCTGTGTCCGTACTTCTTCTTCAAACTCCTCAGCTGAGCTTAAATATTCATTCTCTTCTTCCTCATCAGACTCCCCTCGAGACTCAGATTCCTCTTCTACATGATCTGTAAATAGTTGTAATATGTATTTAGAATTAATTAAAAATTAATTAGTGATTAACTAGTTGAGTTGCTACGGGCGCATCTGAAGAAAGACTTGCCGTTGTTGAGATGTGGAGTTATCGAATAATGTTAAATATATCATGGACACACGTAATAAAAGCGGAAACAATAATAAATATGAAAAAGGCAAAAGAAATACTCAACACTATAAAAGAAAGAAACATGAGCTACTTTGGTCATACCTACACTAAGAAATAAAACACGTGATGTTATTGGTTATATAAGGAAAAGTATTAAGCGTTAGTAATTTTTCACTAATTCTAAATAAGTATTACAAATATTTACAGATCAGGTAGAAGAAATTGAGTCTCGAGGGGAGTCTGACGAAGAAGAAGAGAATGAATATTTATTTTAGCTCATTTTTCTTTCCTTCATAGTGTTGAGTATTTCTTTTGCCTTTTTCATCTTTCTTAATGTTTCCGTGTTTGTTAAGTGTTGTGTCCATGATATTTTTTACATTATTCGATAACACCACATCTCAACAATGGTAAGTCATTCTTCAGGTGCGCCCGTGATTCTCCAGGCTTCGACTCCGTATAAAATTACAGATAATACGTAGCAACTCAATTAATTAATCACTGATTAATTTTTAATTAATTCTAAATACATATTCTGACGAAGTCTGACGAAGAAGAACAGAATGAACATTTAAGCTCAGATGAGGAGTTTGAAGAAAAAGTACAAGATTCGGACACCGAATTAATTTAGTTTATAGTTTTATACTTTTCTACCTGTATATTTATAATAATAAATTTGTCTTTTTCTATCATATTTGCAAAATCTATTGTATAGTACGTATTACTTTCCTTTAATTAAGAAAAATTACTTAAAAAACTATAATATATATAATAATTACTCTAACGTTTCGAGACACAACAACATGGATATCGCCAGGTCACGTGATTTTCTCGAGCGAACGGACTCGCTCAACTACAACAGAGGACGCAAACAGCTATCGGTATACGTTCTGTCTCACACTGCTGCTTACTTATAGCGGTTTTTTTTTAAAACCTGTCTTTTGTAGAATATTTATTTTTAAAATTAAAAAGTACCCTGTCAAAATAACAATTGCACCTCCCTGTCCGGAAGGAATGTACATAGCTATGCATGTATAGTTGTATATTTTATACTCGTTAACAGTATGTACAGATTCAGATGAAATCTTCTGAAGTTCAGATGCACCCCCTTAAAATAATCCTGGGGCGCCCATGCAAGTATCTTGCAGAGTTAAAATCGCCCTCAAATCGCCTGGCTTGTTTATTTTCTTTATATTTGAATATTTAAATTTACTTTCAAGTCATATCAATGATATTTTTTGTAATAACAATTTTTACCCTTTTTAAACTTTGGGGGAGGATTTTTGGGGAAAATAACCGCTACCCTCCAGCCAGACCGGCATTTTTGTATTAGGCTTTTATAGAAAAGTCACCTGAAAATTTTTCAGGTTGCCTAAAATACCTACTCAAAAATGTCTCACAGCTCTTATACTATAATAAGTGTGAAGATAATTTTGGACTTAACAAATTTATTATAAATTAGTTAAATCCAAAATTATCTTTAAGGTTATTCCGCAAATTAAAAAAATTAGGGGGTCCTGTAGAGAAAACCAATACCTTTCAAATTATGTGGCACTCGATTACACTTGCTATTTAAAAAACTGGTTGGCTAATGCGGGGCAGGGAAAGAGGACGAATTTTGCATGAAAATTTGTCCCCCCGTCAATACAAATTGACATGTTATTTTGAATTCTGAAAAAACTCTTGGTTTCTGAGTTACTGGGGTGGGTGTCAAATTTTCGTTGGAACAATCTGTATATAACATTCGCGCTAATTTTTACCTTCTGGAATTAGAATTTTATAATGGTAGGCGAGTCCAAAGGAGGATTTTTGCAGATACTCGAGCGGAGAGAAACCTTGTATCCTGTAAATGTACCTCTAACATATATTGGCTCTTAATACAGGGGAATTTGTTAAGGGGGGTCCGAAAAATAATTCTATCCCTGGAAAAACTCGAAATCGTCAAAACAAAATAAGGCAAGCTAAATGCATGCAAAAGAGTGTATATTTAAATAATCTGACGATTTGAGCGGGGCGTAAGAAAATGGGTGAGTCACAAAATTTTACAAAAAAAAGCGAATATTTTGCAAAATAAACGTCAGATCGGAAAACTGCAAAGTATACGTATTCAATATTTTGAAAAATCTATGGAATGGCACCAAACACGACCTCCCACGGAGATGGGCTGGGGGTTACTTAAAAATCTTAAATAGGAGCCCGCAATTTTTATTGCAGATTTGGATTATTTACGTAAAAATAAGCAACTTTTATTCCATGCATTTTTTCGAATTATAGATAGATGGCGCTATAATAAGAAAACGATTGTTGGAAATGCAGAATTAAATTAAAAAATGGAAAGTCTTCACTAAAATGGAAAACTTTATTTAACTTTTTTTATTTTAGGACCTAATCTTCACAACATAATAGTTCCCCATAACTAGAGCTCGGAAAATATGCAAAATACATATTAAGTTCATATTTGCATATTTTGGATAAATTGTGTAAGTGCATATGTATTTATTAAAAGTGCATATTTTAAGATATATCTCCAATATTGACAAAGATCTAAAGACACAAGTAATGCGATTGGTAAAGTTGGTATTAGCATAATATGACAATAGGTCCTAACGGACAGTAATGCGATAAGCCGATTGCCGGCGCCATTAATAAAATTATAAATCAATATTGTTTTTCAGGAAAGCTTAAAAAATAACAAATTACCAGAATTTGTATTAGCAAAACACAAATTGCAATCGTCGTTCTGACTTGTCCGTATTTAGTTCAGTAAAGTTTTGTTTAAAGTGTTTGATAATGCCAAAACAGAGTGCAACTAAATCAATTCTTCTGAATAAGTGGATTAGTAGTAAAACAGAGTTTCAAATCATTTATACCAAATGTGCCTTCACCACCTGAACCTGTAATAACTAGATGGTGAATAGCTCGATGCTCGGGGCTTCGTAGTACAGCTCAGGTGCTATAAAAAATTTGTGGATTTAAAAAAAAAACCATTAGTAAAAAGTAATTTGGCACATATCCAAACCAAATTTGTAAATATTGCTGAATCAATTACTAAATTAGAAAACCTAAATATTTCATTAAATTACCAATTCATTAAAAAATTAAACACCTTGGGAAAATCAACAAAATGTATCAAAAATTCTACATGGTGCGGTGTTCAAATAAATATGAGGGATATCATAAAATAATTGAAATAAATAATATTATTAAGATAAGGAATTGTGAAGATAATTTAATTTTACATGTAGAACCCCCAATTACACAATATTTTAAGTGTGCTTCTTTAACTTCATGTGAAGTAAAAAAAAATGTTTTCCACGTATAAACAATTATTATCGGTAGACGGCACAGTTTTTTCTAGACAATTTATAAAAAATTTATTAATATAATATAATTTTAACTGTGATAATAATATAATAAAGAATGATGATGATGATGATGATGATGATGAATAAATGATGGATTTGATGCGATGATTACTGCGTTTTTATTTATATGCATTAAATGCATAAAAGCATATTTTAGTGCATATATTAACTGTTATTTGTGCATATTTGCATGCATATTTTAGGGTTTTTTAAGTGCATATTTCCCGAGCTCTAACCATAACGCTCGAATAACTGCAAATTTAGCATATTTTCCTCCCCTACTACATTTAATAATAGTATACAAATAAAATAATGTTTCTATACCGCTTTGCATTGTACTTTTACAATGCGAAAAAATCTCGGTAGCAAATATCGCTGTAAACTCGGAAATATCGCTAAAGCAATAATAGCAGACAATATTCTCATTTTCAATCAAAAAATTACTTACTCTGCACTAAGATATTATGTTTCAGATGGATAAAAGTTGGTATATATTTCCTTTCCCTTATTGTTTTCAAAATTAATTTGCCCTGAATATCATATCCGAAACATTCAAGACAAGCTCAGATTCTCTGAAAACAACTTTAGAGTTGGTATATTTTTGTTTTACTTATATAAATGAGATTTTCAACTGAAATATAAAGACATTCTTATTGCATTTGAAATAGTTTTTAATATTGGTGAAATACATTATTACATAATACGTATGTATACATTGTCAACGTCTTATGTCTATACGCTCTGAGCTTCGCTGGTGTCGCTCCTAGCGGATTACTAATGCAACTTTCACCGGTAATTTTTAAATTTATTATTTAATTGTTATCGCCTAATATTTACAACGCAAAAAGTAATTAAATTGTAATCGATTTTTTAAAGATTTTGCTAATCATTTTAACGTTCTATTAGATATTTGCAATATAGCTAGGAGAAAATTAGTTTATATGGTATGTATATTTAAACAAAATAACAACTCACAGTTTACACAATTTTATTTAGAAATTATAAATTTTACAATAACAATAATATTCTATCACTATGAAAAAATCATGATATAAAACATATCAAATTTTTCGCATTTTGTAACAAACATACGTACAACAAAGTTGTAACTCATTTAAAAACCTTGTTAATCGTCAATTATAAAAAAGTAAATATTTTACGTAGGGAGTATCCAGTGTTACTGCCTCTTTCACGCTAAAATGGCACGCATAAGTTAAAATACAACTTTTTTCAATGGAGTATTAGCCCAACTATTGAGAATTAAACTATGTCGTTTATATTGATGTGTGCGTAATTTCTTGCTTAATTCGCCTGTGTTGAAATCTGAAAAAAGATGTAACTTGAGTTACAACCTTGTTCGATGGGGGTGTCGAATTTATAATTACATATTACGAAATATTAAAAAACTTAAATTCAGTGTTTAAAACGTAAGTATATTTAAGGTAAAAATATACACCACAGCTTTGACCAACTAATACTATTTCCCATTAATGTTTTTAATTTTAATGTTTTAAATTAATCACTTTGACATTTATGTCAAATTTCCAGTAAAAGCTTACAGACTTGTCACTACTGGCGCTAGCGAATTTTTAATTATCCCCTCTACCTACTAGCTCATAGCGTATATAACTACATTTTCTGAAGACAGAAAAAATGTTGCATTCACCCATGCGAATTCTGGGCTCCAGGCTAAGGTCCTGTCTTGTAAAAAGTGTTTTCATGTTCGATATGAACTACCTTGGGTTTACTTCTAGTTGATCATTTATTTTCTGCCATACAGTCTACGGATCTTCTCAGTTTCGTTAAAATTTCTGGCAGTTTGGAATTATATAAAGCCATACTGAGTCACCTCTTTCGAAAGTTTTGCCAGTAACATACATGTCAAACCTGGCCTTGGTAGACTTTGAAGCTTCATACGATTATGAGCAAACTGGTAGACTTTTTTTTCAAATTGATCTTTCAAACCTTCTATATACATCAGGGATGAACGTTATTCTTCGCAGGGAGGGAATTTTAAGAAAATAAGTTCTTGAAGAAGCTCAATGTCTCTTCCGATGATCATCAACGATAGAGAATAACCGGTTGCTTTATGTCCGGAACTTCTATAGGATAACACGAATCGAGGAAATAAAATATTTCAATCTTTCTGATCCCAGCCAGTGGCGGTTCTAGCCCGGGCAGGGGGCAGCTACCCCCCCTCCAATTTTTACAGGACTTTTTTACTATAATCTTCGTTAAAAAGGCAACCTTACTTTGTTTATTCACCGGTTGTGTGCCCTTGCCCCCCCCCCCAGCTTTTTTGGTCTAGAACCGCCACTGATCCCAACCACAGTTAGTATTGTGATAAAATAACTATAACAATCCCAAGCTATTTATTCTTTAGACAATTAATATTATTATTATAAAATGTAACAATTTCTAATAAATTTTATATTTAATTTGTATTATACATATTAGGGATAAAAATTACATCTTCAAATGTAGTATTACATATCTAATTAGTAAGGACATCTAAAATAAGGACAGCATTCTGGATAACGTTTTGTTGGATCCCCAGGTGTCTCATTGCACTTGGCGTCAGTGGATGTGGAGCATCTAAAAAGATATAAATGTAACTGACAATATATCGCACCTTGAAAACCATATGGCAATATCTGCAATTTTTTCATGAAATGACCTTTGAATTCAGTCTAATAGGAAAAAAAATCTATTTTTTAATGCTGTATAGCAGCGTCTGCAAAAAAATTTAAGTTCGGCACCAGAAAGATACATCTCTATGGCTTTTGTCAAAAATCGACTCTTCTTTTTATACCATCAGGCATTATCTGCAGTAGTTGATGCTCTACGGTTCTAAAATTGGAACAAAACCCCAGATCTATATGGCAATATGTGCAAAATGTGACCCATGCTCGTAAAATGAAAGCAAGATCTACTAAGGAAACATCCTTTGAATGTAACAAAACATAGAGTGCTGCATAGAGATTTGATTGCAACACTGGAAATAAGCGACAAGACTATAACAAATTGATATACAACGTCATACTGCAGATGGGTTTATCCCAAAAGAAAAGCGAATTATAACCGACAGACATTATATAAGCGACAGATTATAATATGCAAGACTTTGATTAAGTGTTAACACTAAAAATTTGTAATAAATAAGTACAATCAATACAAAATCGATATATTTTTTAAAACCATATGGCCGTATGTGTTAAAATACCTATTTCCTGGGGGAAATTTTACGTACTTTTTAATTCATGTAAAAATATGTAAAATTAAAGACAATTGTGCCAAATACCAGGTTTGCAGCTTAATTTTTGGAATTACAGTAAATAAAATTAACTTTACAACAGCTTAAAATGCTCATAACTCAATATTATGATTTTTGCAGTTACTGCCCTATGGTTTTCAAGGTGCGATATGACTCTAGACTTTATATTAATTTAATGGTTATGATCCTCTTATGTGAATGGAGTACTTAATGCTGTAAAGAAGGTCTTTGGAACCGTTTGAAAGTATATCATATAAATCATATGAGCACTCATTTGAAGTTTTCAAGTGTTCCGTCCAATTTTTGAAAGTCCTAAATTTATTTCAAACTATATTGATACTCAGTTCAATATAAAAACAAGTCAAAATTTATAAGCTAAATAAAACCTTAATTTAATTTATTTTGAATTCTCTAAAATGGTGAAAATCCCCCAAAGCACTTAAACAAGGCAGTTTTCCTGGTTTTTGAAGTTGGCGAACCTTAAGAAAAAATTCTAGAAAAAACCAGAAATATATGTGTGATACAATACACAAAAAAAAAATTAAAGTTATCTTGTTCCACATATGATTTCCTACAATTTATTATTAACAATTTTTTTCATGCGGTTAATATTTTCCGAGTTAAGCGGGAAATAGTAAAAAGTGGTGGGGGAGCATAATTACTGAATTGAATCTTGTTTCCGAGCTGCCCAAAATATTATAATTCTATCCTTTAGTTGAGATCAATAGTAGTGTAAATTTAAAATCTCGACTAAATTCCGCAATTGCATTAGCCGCCATGTTGATTTTAAAGGAGAACCGTTGTTGCTTAATTTCTCCGCAATTTTTAACTTAACTTAACTACGACAAAAACGGTAGGAACTAAAATTGTTGGAAACGCAATTTCCCACAATTTCTTTTCCACAATTTTTTTAAGCGGTCAACATTCTCCGAGTTAAGGGGAGAAATAGTGGAAGAGGAGGGGAAGCATAATTATTGAATTGTCTTAGTTATTATTAACTTTACGACATAATTGTACATAAACAAAAATAATGAGAATTATATTTTATACAATTTTTTAAATTTCCAATGAAACACCATAAAGTGTTAAAACACCATAAATAATAAATTATATGCATTAAGTTCATTTAATTTTAAATTAGCAGGTTTTATTGGTTGAATTTGTCTGTCGATAATTAAGTTTCATGTCAGCTAACATATTTTAATACTTCAACATTTTTTTTTTAATGTTGGACCCTGTTAAGGGAATTTCCCCATTCTCCCCAATTTCCCCGTTTTATCGAAAAATTGTAGTAAATCGTAATTGCGACAATTTCAGTCCTTACATTTTTTGTCCAAAAGTTGAAAATGGCGGAGATATTGAACAAAAACAATTGCTTTAAAATCAATCAGGTCTTACGCTTGCACTTTTACCGCATACGTACTACCTTAAATAATTATTTTATCAAAAAAGTTAATGAAATTAAAATTGTAAAAAATTTAATTCTGTTCATTTTTGTATAGATTCAAATTTGTTGTAAAACTAATAATAAACGAGATAATTCAATAAATCAATAATTATGCTAATATAACTGTCACTATTTTCCCCCATAACTGGGAAAATATCGACCGCACGAAAAAAATTATAATAAAGGAAATTATATAAAATCGTATTTTCAATAATTTCAGTTTCTACACTTCTTGTCGAAAAGTTGAAAATGGCGGATATATTGAGCAAAAACGGTTCTCGTTTAAAATAAGATGGCGGCTAACGCCACGGTCAAACTCAGTCGAGATTTTAAATTTGTACTACTATTGGCCCCCCTAAAGATTAGAAAAATAAAATTTAGGGCAGCTCGTAATGCGAGGTCAAATGCTATCCCGACTGGGCTAAGTAGCATTCATACATGTCAAACCCGGCCTTGGTAGAGTTTGAAGCTTCATACGATTATGAGCAAACTGGTAGACTTTTTTTTCAAATTGATCTTTTAAACCTTTTACATACATCAGGATTGAACGTTATTCTTCGCAGAGAGGGAATTTTAAGAAAATAATGAAGAAGCTCCATGTCTCTTCGGGTGATCATCAACGATAGAGAATAACCGGTTGATTTATGTCCGGAACTTCTATAGGATAACACGAATCTAGGAATATTTCAAACTTTCTGATCCCAACCCGTGGCGGTTCTAGCCCGGGACAGGCTCCCCCAATTTTTACAGGACTTTTGGACTATAATTTTCGTTAAAAAGGCACGTTATCTTGTTTATTCACCGGTTGTGTTCCCTTGACCCCCCCCCCAGTTTTTTGGTCTAGAACCGCCACTGATCCCAACCACAGTTGGGACTGTGATAAAATAACTATACAAATCTCAAGCTATTTACTCTTTAAACAACTAATATTATTATTATGAAATGAAAAAATTTCTAATAAATTTTATATTTAATTTGTATTACACATATTAGGGATAAAAATTATATCTCCAAATGTATAATTACATATTTAATTACAGAGGACATATAAAAAGAGGACAGCATTCTGGATAACGTTTTGTTGGATCTCTAGGTGTCTCATAGCACCTGGCGTCAGTGGATGTGGAGCATCTAAAAAGATATAAATGTAACTGACAATATAATATATGACTCTAGACTTTATACTAATTTAATGGTTATGATTCTCTTATGTGAATGAAGTTTTCAGGTGTTTCGCCCCATTTTAGCATAACCTTAGGAAGTCCTAAAGTTACTTCAAACTATATTGATACCTCAGTTCAATATAAAAACAAGTCAAAATTTATAAGCTATAAAAAAACCTTAATTTAATTTATTTTGAATTCTCTAAAATGGTGAAAATCCCCCAAAACAACTAAACAAGACAGTTTTTCGGGTTTTTGAAGTTGGCGCACCTTAAGAAAAAATTCTAAAAAAAACCAGAAATATATGTGTGATACAATACACAAAAAAATATAAATCTGCAGCCATCTCAAAAAAACGTTATACCCCTTTTTCGAAAAAAAAAAAATGCATTTTTCGGTTATGTACACTCAAAAAAAGGATCTATAAAAAATGCACAAGTTTTATAACAGGTGCAACTAAGCGTGTGAATTTTTTGAAATTTTAAAATTGATTTCAACCCACCGAAAAAAAAGTATAAGGAAAAAAATTAGGGGCGAGGGGGACGAGTGGCTGTCAAAAATTACACTGAAAATTCCACACCTGTAATTTTGAACCAATCAAAATACGTTATTTTGACAGATCACCATGGCAACGGAGGTATTTTATGGGACATTTTTTGCTCGTGGGGTACCCAACAGCGAATTATAGTGGAAATTTTTTGACGTTTACAATAACAGAACATTTTTGACAGACTGGTTTTTATTTGTTTACATAATTTAGTTTTGATTCATTTTAGTTACAAAGCTAAGATGTTTTCTATATTCTTTGAATGTTTTCAGTTAAGTTTATATGTCTAATAAAATATATATAATATTTAGACACTAATTTATTTACCTTTTTCCCATTCAGTACTTTCAATTTTGCGTAGTTTAGTCGCAAATATTCGTGGACAATTTGGAACAGATTTTCTTTTTTCAAGTTGAAGCCACAATCCTCTATTAATTCAAATAAATAAGCCATGGTACGATGATTGATCTTTACATCAGATAATTTCACGCATATTTTGCATATTGTATGATTTTCAAATAGATTCATTTTTTAAACAAAGAATTTTATTGGTTTTACTGACTGTGCAATATTATTTATTGTAACAAAACGCGAGTTTTTTTTTTTGATGTTTTGAAGTGTCAAAATATAATGATCACAGCCTCCTATGATTGATGCTTGCTGACGCTGGTTATGAATTCCATACCATTAAAACGCGCATAACGCACGTTAAGAAAAACGCCAAAAAATAATTTTCTATCACTTGTAGTTACTCAAAACTTATGTAAAATTGAAGAATATACTATTTTCTATCTTGAAATGGTATTCCCATGCAACTACAATGAGTAGAAATTACGAATTTGAAAGCCTAAATAATTGCTGACAAAGCTATGGCGCGCTATTAATATGTTCATGCAGCTTCCCGAAAAACCTCTAAAATTATAATTTTCTACCACTTGTCCTAAGCTCAAGTACCTATAAAATAAAATAATATTATATTTTTTGTCCCTAAATGGCACTTTTGAGCTACTACAATCAGTGGTAATCAATAGTTTAATAGGCTAAGAGTCCATTGGTGTGAAAACAAACTGAATATTATTATGTAATCTGTTCCTGTAGGTATGTAACCGTAAAAGAAAATAATTTGCATTGTTGAAATAAATTTTAAAAATATTTGATTTCCCACCACAATTTGGTGTGGAATTTTCTTACCGAATACCACGCGAAGTCAAATTAATATCCGGAAATTTTTTTTTTGATCATGAATATTTTTAGAAAATTTCCCTCGTCTGCGACTCGGGAAATTTTCAAAATATTCATGATCTCAAAAAAATTTCCGGAAATAATTTGACCTCTAGTGGTATTACTAGTGAAAATTGAACTTCTTATTTTTTGAACACATAAAATTAAAGAAAAATGAAAAAAAACTGATTCCAGTTGCATCGATCTCACAAAATATGCTTAACCTCGAAAAAAAATCGCAAAAACCCTTAGAAACATTGAAAAACATGGTTTCTTGGGGGGTTTAAAGGTGTTTTACCCAATGTTTGAATATCTCAAAGGACTCTCAAAGGACAAAAACCTTAATTTGATTTATTTTAAAGTCTATAAAATAGATAAAATAGCTAAAAATTTAATTGATAAAAACTTCTAAAAAAAAAGATGTTCTGGGTTTTGAAGGTGTTGCACCTTACGAAAAATTCTGAAAACATCAGACTTATATTTTTTGATAAAATGCAATACATAAAAAAATTAGACTGTGGGGAACTCCAAAAAAAGTTGTACGAAAATGCATTTTTAGTTTATATACCGTTAACATGCGGGTCTACAAAACGTATACAAGCTTGGTAAAAGCGTTTGAATTTATCATTTTTTGCTTGCTTATTTTTGAATCACATAGAACGTAAAAAATGTCAAACATTTTATTCTGGAAGTGGGGGCATTTTGCCTGTTCTAAAATAAATTGTGATTATTATGAGAAAGGAAAAAAGTTTGAATTAAATAATTTACATCTATAATCTCAACGTGTTAAGAAATGATGTTCAAAAATGTATAAAAATGTACGTAAGAATATGAATTAATAGTGTACTATTAGGATTGGATCCCACGTACCAAAAAAGTTGATTAATAGAAAGCTGAAAATATGTTAATTGGTATCTAGTCAGATACACTTTGACGTATGGCAACACTGGAACAGGGGAAATTTTAATTGTGGAACGTGTCATCCAGACAAGCTTATGAATGTAAAAACTAGCATTAGTCTAGTAAAATAAAATTACACTACATGTAAATCAAAATGTAAATTCGTACAGGTTGAAACAATTTTTATGTCAAAGTTTAGGTGGGTACAAAAGATATTTTCAAGAAAGTATCCAAATCATACAAGGGGATCATTGTTTAAATAATTAAAAAGGGGTCAATCAACGTATATAGGATTGTCTTCTGCAAAGTTGAAGGGTAAATCTTTCACATAAGACTTGCTAAATTAAATTTGACCTCCTGTTTATTTAAATAATTATGTATAAAACTTTAAAAACAAATTTGCAAAAAATTATTTTTAGCGTTTTAAATTAGCACTATAAAATATCTTATTTTACAGGAGAAGTTGCGCTATGTTATCAGTATTAATAAAAAAAAATTGATCCAAAAACATTTAATATTTTTTGAGATATTGAATTTGTTTAATAAATGTTACTATATTTTTAATTGCAAAAAAAAACGCGGTTGCTGCCAAAGAAATATTCACCTATAATAAATCTTATTATTTTTATTTTTATGTATATTTTCGATAAATGTATTGATTAATTCAAATTTTAATTAAACTTCCCCCTAAAATGGCATTTGAAAATTATTCAAATTTGTTTATAATTTTTTTTAATAACGTCGCGGGGATTAAATATTTTGAAATGCCGTTTCGATAATTGGGTTCCTGGGAATTTTTCACTAATTAACAAACTTTTTGTATTTTTTTCCTTTTCTTTTTTTTTGGAGTTATATTACTACGGGCCCTTTTAGGGTTAAGTTTCATTAAGAATGTCGAATCTCTAAGTCGTAGATTCTAGACCTAAAAATATTAAGATTGGTCAAAAATCACATAAAATGTGGCTACTTACTGAGTTACAGAGTGTTTAATTTAAAAATTTAAAAATTATTTTTACCAAGTACTGTAAAACTATTTGACGTATCCTTATCGTACTTGTCAGATAGTGTGGCTGTAGGCAGAGGCGTACGACAGGGGATAGTTAATGGTTGACCCTTCCCAATTTCTACGCCACTGAGGGAATTACTATTTTAGCGAAATTTTTCGATTCTCCAATACTTTCTATGTAAATAATATACTCTTTACTGGTAACGATTAAGTCAATATTTTTCGAGATATTGGACGTTAAAAATGAAACGGCATAGTTATTTTGATTCATTTATTCAATCATTTTAAACTTCCAATATCTCTCAAACTGATGACTTTATCGATACCAATAAAGTTATCTGCATACAAAGTATTGGAGAATCTAAAAATTTCGCTAAAATAGTAATTCACTCAGTGGCGTAGAATTTGGGAAAGGTCAATCATTCACCATCCCCTGTCGTACGCCTCTGGCACTAGCTAGAAACGTTTAGTAATCACAATTTAGTAGGGTGTGTAATAGCCACACTATCTGCCAAGTATGATAAGGATACGTCAAATAGTTTTAAAGTACTTAATAAAAATAATTTTTAAATTTAAAAAAAAACCTGTAACTCAGTAAGTAGCCACATCTTTAAGTGATTTTTGACCAATCTTAATATTTTGAGGTATAGAATCTACAACTCAGAGATTCGACATTCTTAATAAAATTTAACCCTAAAAGGGCCCGTAGTAATATAACTCCAAGAAAAAAAAAGAAGAAGAAAAAACGACAAAAAAATTTTGTTAATTAGTAAAAAATTCCCAGGAACCCAATTATTGAAACGGCATTTCAAAATACTTCTACTAATCCTCGCGACGTTATTAAAAAAACAAATTATAAACAAATTTGAATAATTTTCAAATGCCATTTTAGGGGGGAGTTTAATTGAAATTTGAATTTATCAATACATTTATCGAAAATATACATAAAAATAAAAGTAATGAGAGCTTAATCAGGTGAATATTTCTTTGACAACAACCGCGTTTTTGCAATTGAAAATATAGTAACATTTAAAAAAAAAAATTGAATATCTCAAAAAATATTAAATATTTTTCGACCAATTTTTTTTTGCTTAATACTAGTAACATAGTGCAACTTAGTCTGTAAAATAAGATATTTTATAGTGCTTATTTAAAACGCTTAAAATATTTTTTTGCAAATTTGTTTTTAAAGTTTTATATACAATTATTCAAATAAATAGGGGGTCAGATATAATTTAGTAAGTCTTATGTGAAAGATTTACCCTTCAAATTTGTAAAAAAAATCCCATAGACCTTCATTAATAAGTGAATGACCTTAGCAGTTAAAAAAGTATTTTTTTTGCAAAAATGACCCCTTTTTAATTATTTAAACAATGATCCCCTTGTATGATTTGGATACTTTCTTGAAAATATCTTTTTTACCCACCTAAACTTTGATATAAAATTTGTTTTAACCTGTACGAATTTATATTTTGACTTTTTTTCATTTTATTAAGCTACATGTTGTTTTTAAGTTTATGCAATATAAAACTTTATTTGACATATATGTAGTATTTTGCTCAAACCCTATTTTTTATTTTTCTGCTACGCCACTGTTCTCCCTTTTTTAACTGAAATGCATGCCTTTCTAGTCGCGCGCCAAATGCTTTGGTATGCGTTGCGCAGTAAACCCTTTTTTCAATTACCTAATAGTCCAGAAAGCCACTGCGCATCCGCTAGGAAAAATATTCTAATTCGGATTTTTTGCACAATCTTACTCAAAAACCCCCTCTTACCCCTTTTAACAAATTTGCATGTTGCCAGGACCAAAAGTTGGTCAAACATTTTTTAAAGGTTTTTTTTTTGTTTTTTCCTAAAATTATTTTTTTGCATGAAACAATTTATTTTTAGATTTTTTGGATCATTCTAAACCGAAAAGGTCTTCAGTGACTTTTCTCTAAGTTGATAGTTTTTGACATAAAAGCGATTAAAAATTGAAAAATTTCGAAATCGGCCATTTTTAACCCTCAAAAACTATGTGAAAAACTGAAAATTTGAATGTTGCCAAGGTAGGCAGATATTCTTTAAACATCGATTGATGAAATCCCTAAGAGTTTTTTGCAATACAATATCAAAAATTCCTTTGTTTTTTAATTGCCAATCAAGCGTGCGCGACACTATTTTCCACCGTTGCCTGTGTATGCAGTATGGTGCAAATGAAAGGAATAAATCCGTTATTTCGTAAACCGGCGACTTTAAGGAAAAATCCCGAAACCGGTCGATTTTTATTTTTAAGTTATGATATTGTGACATATATGGTATACTAGTGACGTCATCCATCTGGGCGTGATGACGTAATCGATGATTTTTTTAAATGAGAATAGGGGTCGTGTGCCAGCTCATTTGAAAGGTTCTTCAATTATCTATTTAGTAATATAAACATTTACATGATTATTTATACAGGGTGTCCAATAATTTAATTTTTATGTTAATTTGCCAAATGATTTAATTTAATAAAAAATTTTTGGACACCCTGTATAAATAATTATGTACATGTTTATATTACTGAATAGAGAATTGAGGAACCTTTTAAATGAGCCAGCACACGACCCGTATTCTCATTTAAAAAATCATCGATTACGTCATCACGCCCAGATGGATGACGTCACTAGTATACTATATATGCCACAATATCATAACTTAAAAATAAAAACCGACCTGTTTTGGGATTTTTCCTTAAAGTCACCAGTTTACGAACTAACGAATTTATTCCTTTCATTTGCACCATACTGTATAATGCAACGGTGGAAAATAGTGTCGCGCACGCTTGATTGTCAATTAAAAACAAAGGGGTTGTTGATATTGTATTGCAAAATACTCTTCGGGATTTCATCAATCTATGTTTAAAGAATATCTGCCTACCTTGGCAATGTTCAAATTTTCAGTTTTTTACATAGTATTTGAGGGTTAAAACTGGCCGATTTCGAAATTTTTCAATTTTTAATCGCTTATATGTCAAAAACTATCAACTTTAGAGAAAAGTCACTAAAGACCTTTTCTGTTTGGAATGATCCAAAAAACCTAAAAAAAATTTGAATTTGTTCCATGCAAAAAAAATAATTTTAGAAACAAACAAAAAAAAACGTTTAAAAAATTTTTGACCAACTTTTGGTCCTGGCAACATGCAAATTTGTTAAAAGGGGTCCTTTCTAAGTAAGATGGTGCAAAAAATCCGAATTAGAATATTTTTGCTAGCGGATGCGCAGTGGCTTTCTGGACTATAAGATGAAGCGGGACGACCTGGTCGTTATGAGAAAGTTTTCAAAGTGAGTTCAAAATTAATCAGTTTTACGTGTAAGTGGAGGGCGCAATATTAGCGTTCATTACATGTAAGACACGGTATGTAGGTTCTAATAAAAGTTTGACAAAAGAAACCTGTTCTTAATCAATGGCCAGCTATGGTGCAGGTCCACGTCGAAGAAGAAGAACAAGCAAATAGATAATACTCATCCAACTCCTTTTTCAGAGTATTATCTATTTGTTTGATACTCTGAAAAGGAGTTGGATGTCCAAAATGTTGGGCATTTTAATAAGTCCGGCACGTAGAACATTCCATGTCAAATGCAAGGAATTATATTGGTGGTAAATAGCAATCTGATTTTTGCATGAGAGTTTAATGAAAGGGTAACAAATCAATTGGAAATTCTGCCCAACAAATACATGGGACGTTTTCGTAGTCAGACGTTCGAAACCCGTAACCTGTGCCACAATTAAAACTTCCCCTGTTCCAGTGTTCCCATACATCAAAGTTTGTCCGACTAGACACCGTTAAGCTATTCCCAAATTTTTAGCCTGCTATGAATCAACTTTTTTTGGTACGCTGGGTCCAGGCCTATAATATGTAAATTCAAACGTTTAATCAGTTCTGAATTAGATGTTTAACCTACGTCTTCTTAATATAATCTCCATCATCACATGTAAGGTGTATACATTCCCCTACAGGACCAGCTGCCTCTTCTCCATGATTCAAAATACCAACGCCAGGTATCTCAGGGCAGGAGCGCTCTATAGCCAAAAAAAATTAGTGTTACGTAGATTTATAAAATTTCCTCGTATGATACAATAATATTACTAATACATGTACCACTTAGGTACATTTCATGTCAAATCACTAAGGCAAAAAATTTTGGATCTCCGATTTGTCTGAAAATTGGTATATAGCTTCTACGGGACGTAAAATAAGATATTTAAGGTCAAAAATCTTCTTCTTCTTTTTTTATCAAAATATTATTTTATGCGATTTTACAGTGGTGTTTATTTAAACAAATTTGCATTTTCTATCGTAAAGTATCAATGAAAAACATAATATTTTAATAAAAGGGACTTAAAAATGTCATTACAACAAGTTAGTTTAATTCAAAACAAGTTTTTGATCAAATTTTATAGTGTAGAAAACATTAAAATACATTAAATTCATTACATTAAAAACATTAAAATACATGAAATACAAAAATACATTAAAAAACATTAAAAACAGGAAAATTTACATTTTCCTCCATTCTAAAAATACATCATCATCGATTTGGCTGACAATTTGCCCACATATAGCCAAAACATAGGACTTTAAGTGGTTAGAAGTATTTGAATTATATTACAATACCAAAAAAGTTACATGCAGTAATATCAGACTCAAAAGTATATTAGTCCAGTCGGGATATCATTTGACGTTGTATGCGCTGCCCAAAATTTTATTTTTGTAATCTTTAGGGGAGTCAATAGTAGCCTAAATTTAAAATCACGAATGAATTCCTCCGTTACGTTAGCCGCCATCTTGATTTTAAAGGAGGACCTGTTTTGCTCAATATCTCCGACATTTTTAACTTTTCGACAAAAATGACAGGAACTGAAATTGTTCCAAATAAATCAGATTTACAATTATTATAATTTCTTTTTAACAATTTTTGTCGTGAGGTCGATATTTTCGAGTTAATTGTACTTACAGTAGACGCCTATATTTTCTACTATGATATTGCATGTAAATTTTTTTGGTATTGTAATATAATTCAAAACCTTCTCACCACTTAAATTCCTATGCTTTGGCTATCTGTGGGCAAATTTTCAGCAAAATCGATTATGATGTATTTTGGGAATAAAGAAAAAATATAAAAAAACGGTATTTTAACGTTTTGTACACTATAAAATTTGATTAAAAACTTGTTTTCAATCAAAGTAATTTATTATAATGCCATATAATGACATTTTTGAGTCCCTTCTATTAAAATATTGTTTTCCATTGATACTTCACGATATAAAATGCAAATTTGTTTAAATAAACACCAAATCTCTGTAAAATCGCATAAAATAACATTTTGAAAAAAAAAAGAAGAAGAAGATTTTTTGACCTTAAATATCTTATTTTTACGTCCCGCAGAAGCTATATACCAATTTTCAGACAAATCGGAGATCCAAAATTTTTTTGGCTCCAAAATTGAGTGATTTGAAATGGAATCACCTCTTAAATATACACGGATAATATGTTACTTAAAAAAATGCATAAGAAATAACAAAAATATCGTTAAATTGGGGTACAAATAAAATAAAATAATATAATATTTTAACAACGTAGAATAAAGTAAACACTTCTGTTGTATATAGGTATATGAATTTATTAAAAAATTTTAAAATTTATCCACAAGGTAGTGGAAAATTACAATACACAAAACGTTTTCGGTCAAAACTGACCATAATTAGTGTGAACGTCCAGTGTACAAGTATTTGAAACCAGCCACTTCATTAGGTGTAAAAACCTCTAAATTATATTATTGACAGATTACACATTGTAAAGTAGTCGACATTAAGTCGATGTATCAAGATTATTTCAATACCATGTAGATATACTTCATCCTTGCTCGGAAATTGCACGTGGCGCTCAGGTGAGAGGTTAACTACAGTGTTAAATCCATGAATAATGTAATTTAGAGGTTTTTACACCTAATTAAGTGGCTAGTTTCAAATACTTATACACTGGACGTTCACACTGATGATGGTCAGTTTTGACGGAAAACGTTTTGCATATTGTAATTGTCCACAACCTTGTGGATACATTTAAAGGAGTTTTAATAAATTCATATACCTACATACAACAGAAATCTTCATTCTACGTTGACTTATCGAAGTATATAGCGAACTATAGCGTTTACCCTTTTTAAAGTTTGCAGAGTTTACCCTTTATAATATTTTGTTTTATCGAGCTATGCTGTCGCTTTTTTATTTTAATTTGAAAAAGAAGACCAAGTTTTCACTCTAATGGCATATAGAATAACATAATGTTACTCTACATCCCACCAGACTGAAAACAATGGGAACCTTCTCTGGTTACACCTCCGAGGCTTTTACAATTTGCAAGCCATAACGGATGCTGAGACTAAGGAAGATGAAGGAATTTTACAATTTATAATTCACGTCCCATCTGCTCAGCGCGGGAAAGTTCCAACGAGAATGGTTCCATTCATATTCCAATCAGAGTAAACATGTAACTCAAAAATGAATAGCCATTTTCAATTTCGTTGCAAATCGAAAATACAGCCGCACCATATTCTAGTCCAATCAGAGAGTGCAGCAAGCACCTCTACCGGTTTCGAAACTTATTAGTCTCTCATCAGGAGCTGCTTTCTCTGATCTAACCAAAACAAACCCCGGCGTGCAGTCTGGTGGGATGTAGAGTAACATTATGTTATTCTATATGCCACTAGAGTGAAAACTTAGTATTTTGCTAGTAGTTTCCGCTAGGGCATCTGTGCCATTTCGTTCGTTGTGTAATATAGTTAGGACAACCTATATAAATTAAGTTGTAAATATCTTTATCAAGATATAATGTAGTGTATTAGCTAGGCCCGAAGACAATGACTCTTGACCGTGAATTAATACGTGAGGTTTACATATTATGTCGTGTATAAAAATGCAGCGTAGGTAAATTCAAGAGTTGTTATAATTAGATACTTGATATGTACAAATGTGTGGTATAGGTAATGATTTGTATTTGTAAACAATTATGGTTGAATCACCGTTTATACGATGTAAATATAAAGTTATCCAAACAATAGAGTTTTAATTAGTTGGGACCAAAAAGACATTAACATCACACTATTTATGACAGTTGCAATCCGGGACTGCACGCCGGGATTTGTTTTTGTTGGATAAGAGAGAGTAGCATAGGACCCTCCTGATGAGAGACTAATAAGTTTCGAAACCGGTAGAGGTGCTTGCTGCACTCTCTGATTGGACTAGAATATGGTGCGGCTCTATGTTTGTTTTGCAACGAAATTGAAAATGGTTATTCATTTTTGAAAAAGAAAATGTTCGACCAATGTGTCCTTCCAGTCATGACTTACGACGCCTAAACATTATCGTTAACTTAGGTCACAGTAACCAAACTTAGAGTGACCCAAAGAAGAATGGAGCAGTCACTACTTGGACTGACTCTCAGAGACAGGGTCAGAAACGAAGAAATCAGAAGAAGCACAGGAGTCACAGATGTCATAGAGCGATTAGCATGGCTAAAGTGGAATTGGCAGCCAGAATGAAGGCCGGGTGTACCAAAAAAATTACAGTGTGGAGACCACGGGCAGACAGAAGAAGTAGAGGTAGACCACCTACACGATGGACAGACAACGTCAAAAGATTGCTGGGAATTGATTGCAGTAAGCTTAAGGCTGACAAAACTGGAAGAAATTAGGGGAGGCTTATGTTCAACTTTGCAAAAGGTTGGATGATGATAATGCTGTTGCTTTATTATTTTTGTATTCGTATCAGCCTATTTGTTTAATCGTATACACAGCTACCATGATGAAACCATAATTTCGTACTATTTTAATCTAGAACTGAGAGACTAAGCATCATTCCTTGTCAGAGATATTTTCCTTTGGTCGAGATGGTATTTGTATGAAATATGTAGAAATGAAAATAATAGGGGAAAAATAAGCCATCAAAGGACTCCATGGAGTGATATGGAACAACACTCTAACCAAAACAAAAAACAAAAGAAATATGTTTTAGAGCACATTGCTGAATGGGGCCTTAATGGAGCGAAAGTATATTCAATGACAACAACCATACGAAATAAAATAAAAACAGTTGAATTGGACTTTACGAGAAGATGTTTGAAAATCACCAACGAGGACAGAATTGGAACAGAAGAAAAAATATGGAACAAAATGGAAGTAGAATGCTCAATCACACAAATGTTAGAAAACAGAGCCATACAGAGGTACGGGCATGTACAAAAAATGCCAAAGCACACGTGGCCAAATCAAATATTAAACTGGGATCCGCCGAGAAGAAGACGTATAGGAAGACCTCTTTTGGGATGGGAAACGTACATGGGAAGTGCTATGATAAATAAAGACCTCAGAGAAGGTGATGGTCAGAATAGACTATGTGTGAGAAGACTTGTTTACTTTACAAATATGTATTATGTAAAAAAATAATTGTTCTAATTATTTATGTCAATCGATTTCCATTACTTGATAAAGAACCCAGTTCAGAAATTGAAATCAGGAGAGGAGTAAGGCAGGGATGTATTATGTCTCCCTTACTATTTAACGTATATAGTGAAGCCATTTTTGAAGAAGCACTACTATCTCAAAGTGAAGGAATAATAGTTAATGGAAGATCTATTAACAACACAAGATATGCATTTGACACCGTGATTATGGTAAGCTCTGTTCAAAAACTCTAATTACTGCTAAACAGAACAAACAGTTTTGGTGAAAAATATGGACTAAACATGAATTTAAAAAAGACCAAATACATGGTAATAACAAAGAAAACAAATATACAAACAATCATACATTTGGGATATATACCGATAGAAAGGGTTGATAAATACAAATACCTAGGAATCTGGATTTCAGACAATAATAATCAAACAACAGAAATAAGGGCTAGAACAGAAATAGCAAGAAATGCGTTTGTAAAAATGAAAACAATTCTCTGCAACAAAGACCTTAGATTAGAACTGAAAGAGCTTTGATATGCTACGTGTTTTCAATACTGCAATATGGACTTGAAAGCTGGACATTGAAGCAAGAACACATAAATAAGCTACAGTCCTTTGAAATGTGGTGTTACAGGAGGATGCTTAAAATAGCATGGATACAGAAAAAACTAACACGGAACTATGGCGAGAAATGGACAAAGAATACGAAATTGTTAACACAATAAAAATAAGAACTGGGACACGTAATGAGGGGACAGCGATATGAACTGCTAAGACTGATCATACAGGGAAAGATAAGATAATGAAGGAGAGTGTCATAGTTGGAGAATTTAAGGGACTGGTTTAAATGCAGTTCTCTAGAACTCTTCAGAGCAGCGGTAGATAGAGTAAAGATAGTGATGATGATACCCAACCTCCGATTGGGAGATGGTACTTAAAGAAGAATATATTATAGTGTATAATCAATTTTGATCATTTAAAATGTTAACGTTAAAATGATAAATACCTGTAGTGTTTAGTACTTCCTGATCAAATTTTTGGTCGCTAGAACTCGCAATAACTGGTAGGTTTACCTTAATTTGCCATATGCCTTACCTCGCAACACATAATTTACTTATTATTCTTATAAATTAGATATACTTTTAAAAATAAATAAATAAAAAAAACATGTTTGACTCTTCTGAGGGTCAAACAATAGAACAAGTCATGGAGTTTAAATATCTAGGCATCTCACTATCTAGTTACGGAAAGCTCGAAACAGAAATGGAAGATCAGGTGAATAAAGCAAACTGAGCCGCAGGTTGCCTGAATGAAACAATATGGAGAAATAAAAACATCGGGAAAGAAGTGAAAGACATAATTTACAAACAGTCATCAGACCAATAATGACGTACGCGGCAGAAACACGCGGCAAAAGAATGCTAGAAACAGCAGATATGAAAACACTTCGAAAAATCGATGGTAAGACACTATGGGATAGAGCTAGAAGTGCAGATATACGACAGAGATACAAGGTGGACAACATTAATAACTGCGTGAAAAACAGAAGAGTAGAATATAATGACCACATAAGCCGAATGACAACAAATAGAGTAGTAAGGACGGCGAGAGACGGTTCCCCAATAGGAAGACGGTCAGTGGGTAGACCACAAAAAGGTGGAATGACAACCTACTGGAGGCACATTGAAAAAACAAACCGAGTAATGTCTACACAAAAAGAAGAAGAAAAAAAGAAAAAACATATGTACTCACCTGCAAAAGCCGCTACAATAACTGCAGAAAAAAATATAATCCCAATCACTTTCATTATGAATATATTACAACGACTGATATCCTATAAAATAAACTAAATAAAGAGCAACTTTTATTAAATCGTCTTTTTACTGTTTCTTATATAATAACTTACTATGTTATTATTAATTCAATCCCACTTATTTAGTTTTATTTTAATTAAATATATAAATTTAATTAAATAATAATCAAAAATAAAAACAGATTGTTCCTTTCGATTTATTAAAATTACGTAATTAAAAATTAAAATATTTTCATTAAACAAAAGAGTAGTGTGGGCTGCCATAATTATTATCATCCTGATCTTATATTATATCGTCTTTACTTTGGGAACTATAAAATTACAATAGTGCATTAAAATTACTAGTAAATAGTCAAGTCAGTTAGATATGATATGCCTATTTTCCTAGGGTGTTATTTTTACAAATAACATCCCAGGGCGTATTAGATTTACGAAATAACCGATAAATAAGCTGTCAAAACTACTAATTTCATAACATTTTGCATAGGTGTTATAATTTGTATTTTTCCTAATTTGTTAGTTTCCTAATTTATATTTTTATCAAATACTAATGATTTTGTCGTTGCCATGCGACGGGGAATACAATCAATAGCCTTCTACAGTCTACTCAATTTCGTATGACGTCCTCCTTTTTTATCGTATCGTCTTCCAATTTTTTCTGACACTCTCCATTTTTTTCTGATTCCATCATTTTTTTCTGGCATCCTCCAATTTTTTTAGATACCCTCCATTTTTTTCTGACTCTTATTTGTGTTATAATTTTTAATTTAAGGCCATCGGTACATAATTTGCAAATCTTTTACGGGTATCCCTACTTTTTCTGTCTTTACACCGCAAATTACGTGTAGTAAAATACACACTGGTATGGATATGTAAACATTACTATGATGTCATTCTACTTGAAAATGTCATCATTAATTTAAGGAGATAACTTTTAAATGTTCTTGGATAACTGTTATTTTTATAATTGCAAATCATTAATTCAGTTAATAAATGTGATTATTTAATTCATTGGAGATTCTAACTAATAAAAAGCTACAGAAATAAAAATTAAGTGATAATTTTTGATAATATCCCGTCATCAAGCATAGTACGTCAGATGCCATTCGTTGCTACGAAATAATACATTCAGTGACATTAATGACAATTAATGTTTTAAAAATTATAAAAGTGATTTTCAACCGTCAAATATTTATAACAACTGTGTGTTTAATTGTACTAATTTGTACCTACATAAATAAATTACAATAAAATATTGGTTTTGAACAGTTTATTCATGAAATAATCGCAACAAATTGCACTCGATCTCTAAAATTAATATATAATTTTAGAGCTCTTGTGTAATTACTACTCATCATTTTTTTACTAACTATGTATTCAGTGATTATAATAATTTATATGTACACAAAAACGAATACTCAATCGAGAAAAGAGGAAAAGTGTTAAAGTGATTTTTTAATAATATATTGTTACTATGGAACGCTTATAATTTTGAACATCTTTAACAACAAAATACTTGGATCGCATAATATATTATCCTGATGTATTCTCTGCTTGGATCTTCCACAAATAATACACAATAAATAACTTTTTATTAAGTTCACGTCTTAAATCAATTATTTATCAAATACACTATACAGTGATGAGCGTGCTAATAACCGGCAAAATAGCGCAAAAGATGGAAAACATATTAAATTGTGAGATAAACAGAAATAAAACTAGTAGAGTTGTTAAATTTAGCGATAGTAACATATAAATTGACATTATATTGATTGATTTCCACCTTTATACGTATCAGAAGAGTATGTCAACTAAAACTGTCAATGTGACAGTGGAAGTTCAAGTTTTTGCATTAAGGTGACACAGTAGCGATCAACAGGTAGCCAAAACGCGTTCCAAGATTGCGGCTGTACTTTTGAATATTTTTTCGAGATATTTGGCACACGTATTCGTAATATAATAAAGAGTGGCGGTACAGAGCCCAATTTAAAAAATATAATAATATGTGGAAATTACTCTGTAATTAAATACAATATTAAAAAAACGAGCCTGTACCGCCATTAAGAAGAACAAAAAAATACACTTTCTTTAAATAAACTTTTTTATCCGATGCCTAGATTTTGTGTCATTTTTGAACTACTAATGAAATAAAAAATTTTGGTAGTTCCAAAATGACACAAAATCTAGGCATCGGATAAAAAAGTTTATTTGAAGAAAGTTTATTTTTTTGTTCTTCTTAATGGCGGTACAGGCTCGCTTTTTTAATATTGTATTTAATTACATAGTAATTTCCACATATTAATATATTTTTCAAATTGGGCTCTGTACCGCCATTCTTTATTATATTACGAATACGTGTGCCAAATATCTCGAAAAAATTACAGCCGCAATCTTGAAACGCGTTTTCGCTACCTGTTGATCGCTACTGTTTCCTCTTAATGCAATACATTTTAATAAATATGTATAAATTTTATAAAACAATTCTAAATACCATACCTACCATATTTAGATCAAACAAGTGCTGAAAGCATGGTAAAAAAGTAAATAGACCCGAAGTTAGCCGCAGTTTTAATGGCGTAAAGCTTAAGGAGTATAATATAACTGTTTGTGTATATGACAAAAACATTGTTGTTTTTAGTATTTTCTTTACAGTTTCATCACATTTTCTCACCTTTTAAGCCTTCCTTGCTAGGTCTGGATCCCGCGTATGAAAAAAAAAGTTGATTAATAGGAAGCTGAAAATTTGTTAATAGCTTAAGGGTGTCTAGTCGGATAAACTTTGATATATGGGAACACTGTAACAGGGGCAGTTTTAATTGTGGAACAGGTTAAAAATGGAACGGTCAGACCACGAAAACGGCACATTTATTTTGTCCGACAGAACAGACTTAAACTGTCCGAACAGGGATTAAGCTCTCATGCAAATATCAGACTGCTATTTACCACCTGTCATAATTCCTGTCATTTAACATATTCTACATGTTCCACTCATTAAAACGCCAATTTGGTGATAAATATCAGTCTGATTTTTGCATGAGAGTTTAATCTCTGTTCGGAGAGTTTAAGTCTGTTCTGTCGGACAAAATACATGTGCCGTTTTCGTGGTCTGGCCTTTCCAAATTTTTAACCTGTTCCACAATTAAAACTTCACCTGTTCCAGTGTTCCCATTTATCAAAGTTTGTCCGACTAGACACCCTTAAGCTATTAACAAATTTTCAGCTTGCTATTAATCAACTTTTTTTTCATACGCGGGATCCAGACCTATGCACTTCTACAAATGTTTTAAAATCGAAATAAGCTAATTCGATTCATTCATTCTGGAGCTGTTATAAAAAGATATAACAAAATAAAATGACGTTTATTAAACGTCATTCAATGTTTACGTATCGAAACCTTACCGAACAGACTGTGTGACTTGTCGCATTAGGATTTTATATTCTACAAAAACAACGTTTTATTCATTTAATGTACAATTTGTATATTTGTAAATATATTTGTATATTTTATTGACGTATTTGTTTGTTGTAGGTTATTTCTGAAAAATCAGAGGTAAGTTTTTAAATTACCTATCTACTTTTAAAACATTAACTGTGGTTTTATCCATCAATGATAGTATTTAATAACTTGACAAGTGCATGAGTGTTTTCTTCATTTAGTTTTTATCGACGATTTAGTAGAAATTGTCAGATTTCTAAATTTTGATAGTTCTGCTTTAAGCTATAGTGCGGCGACTGATTGTTCTGGTGATTAAATATATAATTAAAATTATTTATTTTTTACTTAGATATATACCGTTAAAAGAAGAACGTATCTTATGTGCTAAAATTAATGTTGACCAATTTTATTTACATTTCACGTTACAGGAACCATTTTTATTTTTCATCTTGAACATAATGTTCTAATCTGAATTCAAAACTACACTCTACTAAAAACCTTCTTCCCAACTAAACCGATTATTTTAATCAAACCATGGTCAATTATTGTAAACAAGAAGGAACCAAATTTGCGCGCGGCTTTTGAAAATGTTCGCTGAATTTTTCAGTCCTAGAGAGAGAGAGATGGAGAGAGAGAGAGAGAGAGAGAGAGAACTGAAACAGGTGTATTAATTTTTAAAATTTTATTGACATAATATAATATCAGATAAGTATTATGTTATAATATATTATAATAACAAAAAATTTTATCCTTTATCTATTGACTCAGTTTTTTACTGGGCACCGATACTTGGGACAACACTCAGGGAACAATTTAGTCTGATCACCGTCTACAATCGTGCATGGTGGAGCGATTTCGTAAGAGCCACATCTGTAAAAGTTATTAGAGTTTACATTCTGATATAATAAATTAAAAGAAAATAAAAAAAAATAAAAGTTTTTAACCTAATAAAAATATTTTTTTTTTTTTTCATTTTATTAAGTGCAAATTTACAATCTACTCCAATTACAACACAGAGTATTTAGCAAATAGTAGCAAAGTCTTGAATCCTGGCATGCTTTGGGCACCATCCATCGATGGTTCTCCAATACACCTAATCAGTTAGGTCCTCTGGCCATGTCCTTTTCAGTCTTCTTCCCACAAGTGGCGGCTGATAGAGTTGTTGAATAGTTTGACTTTCATGGGCGAAATTTCTTTCTTGGGCTTTGGTTGCCTGTAGTCTAATAACATCTTCGATGAATGGTATCCCAAGGTCATTATGGATAGTTATATTGGAGACGTACCATGGTGCATTCGCTATCATGCGCAGCGTCTTTGATTGAAAAGTTTGCAGTATTTTAGTGTTGCTCGGTTTGCTGCAGCCCCATAACTCTATACCATAACTCCATATCGGCTTTAGTATAATTTTGTATAATAATACTTTGTTTTCTAATGATAACTGGGATCTTTTACCTAGCAGCCAATACATTTGTCTGACTTTTAAATTTAGTTGAGCTTTCTTGATTTTGATATGGTTCTTCCATGTCAGCTTTCGGTCCAAATGGAGTCCCAGGTACTTGACATCTGATTTTAAGGGGATAGGAATGTTGTTAATATGAACCTGTGGACAGTCGATCCTTCTTGTTGTGAACGTAATTTGTGAAGACTTTTCACCGTTTACTTTAATCTTCCATTTTGCTAACCATGTTTGAAGTGAACTTAAATAGTTTTGCAGTTTGTTAGAAGCTCTATCTGGGTTATCGTCTGATGTAAGGATTCCTGTATCGTCGGCAAATGTGGCCATAGTAATGTCATCATCAGCAGGTATATCAGCAGTGTAAAGGAGATAAAGGAAGGGACCGAGGACACTACCTTGAGGTACTCCGGATTGTATAGGATGATATTTGGAAAGTGAGGTATTTACTTTGATTTGGAAAAATCGCTCGTTCAGATATGATTTTAATATCAGGTATATTTCATTAGGCATATTCTTTTTCACTTTATATAACAGGCCTTTATGCCACACCTTATCAAATGCTTTTTCCACATCAAGGAATACTGCCGCACACATTTTCTTTCCCTCTAAAGTTTCTTTTATATAATTTACAATCCTATGGCACTGCTGTATTGTTGAGTAGTTCTGTCGAAAGCCAAATTGATGGTCAGGTATTATGTTATTTATGTTTATTCTTTCGAGAATTCGGACTAAAAGAAGTCTTTCGAAAATTTTTGACATTATTGGTAGAAGGCTTATAGGACGATAGGAGGAGGGTTCTGTAGGCGGTTTTCCCGGTTTCGCAATCATAATTATTTGTGCGTATTTCCATTGAATAGGAAAGTGACACAGTCTTATCATGCTGTTATATACAATAGTTAGCAGGACTATCGCTTTTCTAGGCAAATGCTTTAGTACATCACCATTAATTAAGTCATAACCTGGAGCCTTATGAGGGTTTATTTTATTTATCGCCTTCCAGATCTCTGTTGGTGTACATGGTTTCAGTGGTAGTGATAATTGACAAGGAGCGTCGAGAAATGTGTATACTTGTTCATCTTCAGCATTGACTTCTGTATGTAGACTAAATACCTGGGCGAGGTGTTGTGCTAATGTGTTTGATTTTTCTTCATCAGTTTTGCCCAGCTTAGATCCGATTTTCTAATTGGTGGAATAGATGTTATTGGTCTCTTGAATTTTTTGGTCGCTTGCCATAATGAATGGTCATTAGGTGTTAGGTTGGAGATGTAATATTTAAAAGTCTCATTACGGGCCTGGATTAAAGCTGTACGCAGTTGATGTGTTAACCGATTTAATTGTGTTTTATCCCGGGGATTCCTTGACCGCTGCCATTTGGCTCTAGCTCTTCTTTTTTCATTTAAAATTTCTTTAATTTGTAAAGGAATGTTATGATCATGGGTGGTAATTTTTTTATCATCTGGAGTTGACTTCCATGCAGCATCTTGTATTACTTCTGTTAAATGTTGCACTGCTTTTTCTATTTCATGGGGTTCTTTAATTCGATGTTTTAAGTTTATATTTGTGGTAATAATAGCTTGAAATTGTTCCCAGTTGGTTCTTTTATTGCAGAGTTTTGCCACAGGTTCCTTCCAAATTACAGTTGTACTTAGTGTTATGATTATTGCGGTGTGATCTGAACTTAAATCAAGACTGGGTTCTATTTTGTAATGTATATTTGAGATACCTTTGATAACGGCAAAGTCTAGCAGGTCAGGAATCCTGTTTTGATCGGTCGGCCAATACGTTGGCTGACCTGTCGAAAGGAAGTTTAAATTATTTCTCTGCGAGCACGCCAATAAATTTCTACCCTTTGGTGTTATAAGCCTCGATCCCCATACGGTGTGTTTGGCGTTCCAGTCTCCAGCTGCTATAAATCGGGGTCCTAGTTCTTGAAAAAAGGTCTCGTATTCTTCAATTGATATGGAGTGTCTAGGAGGACAGTAAATTGCTGCAATGGCAAGTGGCCATGTGAATGTTTCTATTTTTAGTATGGTTCCTTGTATTTTAGGTGTGGCGTAATTTTGTAGGAAATAGTGTTTAATAGAAGATTTAATAATAATTGCTGTTCCTGCGTGAGCAGTTCCATCAGGATGATGAGTAAGGTACGTTGTGTATAAAGGGATTTTTACTACTGTTCTTTCGGTTGAGTGTGATTCTGAGATGAGAAGAACATCTAATTTATTTACTTTTAAAAATGCTGTGATTTCCTGTACATGGTTTGGTAGCCCGTTGGCGTTCCAGGCGGCTATTCTAATTGATGGAGCCATTAATTCGTTATTTTACTAATGACTGTTGTTAGCATGTTCAGGATCATGCTATTTTGGTTCAGAAGTTGATTAAATAGATTTTTGAATTCATTTAAGAAGCTTGACATCATGTGTGTTATATCTTCACCATTATTTGGTCTGTTGATGTTTCCTGAGGTTACTTGAGCATAATTCATTCCATTTTGCGCATATTGTTGAGTCATTTGGTGCAGTGCTGGATTGGGATTTATGTATCCTTGTGTGTTTCTAGGTCCAGTTGTGTCGTTATTCCTGTTCTTTGCTTTTAATAAGTCTCGATAAACAGTGCAGCCTTTATAGTTCGCTGGGTGGTTGCCCTTGCAAAGAGTACATGTTGCAGGTGTGTCTTTCGGCTTTGTGCAACTTTTGGTGTCGTGTGATCCTCCACATTTAACACATTTATAAGGTTTATAACAGTATGACTTAGAGTGTCCGTATGCCTGACATCGAGTGCATTGCACAATGGTGTTCTTGTGTTTCGGAGCTTCTACTCTAATTCTGGTATTGTATATAAATTCCACATTAAAAACTTTATTATTGTTGTTTTTTGGTTCCAAATCGACGAAAAATAATGGTAGGGGCTCTTTTGTTACTCTGTGCCGGATGTTTAAAACATTTCTGACTGTGTGGCCTTGCCTTAATAATTCAGATTTTATTTGCTCTAAGGGTATAGAATGGTGTAAACCTCTTAGTACGACTCTATATGCTCTTTCTTGTTTGAGTTGATAGCTATGGTGTACTATTTTTTTCTTCTCTCATGTAATTTATTATTTTTCTATAAGAATCAGGTGTTTTAGCATTTATTTTAACAACATTTTCAGGAAGAGTGGTAGTATAATATGTTTCATCTTCAGTAACTTGCGCTATAGAGTCAGTCATTGCTTTGTAGTCTATTACTCCGTAAACATAAATAGGGGGCGGCTTGGGATCTTTCGTTTGGGTATTTGGGTTGTCATCGTTTCTTTTACTGGTATGGATTTGGTTTGTATCTGCGTTTTCTTCTGAGAGAGTTTGAAACCTATTAGATGTGCTTACTGAAGCACCTTGCTCAGTAGTTTCTGCTATTTTTCTACGTTTTCTTTTTGATCTCGACTCTTTTAGTTGTTGCCACGGACAAGCATTTGCATCACTTTCCATGTTTTCATCGTCACTTGATGAGGACGGTAGGGAATAATCTATTCCTTATTCGAAAGTTTTTGAGTGTATCTCTGGCTGCGGAGGAACTGAGTTTTGGCTCATTTGAGGTAAGGATAAATTTTGGAAATTAGATGGATGAGTGTACATATTTGGAAGAGGTGGGAATTGATTTTGATAATAGTGCATCATGTCTGCTGATACTGAGTTGTGTTGTTGCATATATTGATGATTTGGTTGCATTGGTATCATTGTATTTGAGGGTTGATTCATTTGTGCATTATATATATTGTTGACTGGACCGGATCCGTTCCCATTTCCAGCCAAAAACATTTTTATAAATGGATGATTAATATTTCTTGTCTAGTGCAATTGAGTCGCACCCAAGAATAATAAAATAAAAACATTTGAAAATAAATTGCTGATAAAAAGTCTATATAGTCTTTGTGTAATTCTAATTCTAATTAATAGTCTATTTGGACACTTTGAATTTGGCAAACACTTACCCAGCTAGTGGATAGTGTAATGTTCTTGCTGGACCACTTTCACTATTTTTAAACGATGCTAATTCACTATTTTTGAGGTATTAGTACTCAACAAACAATGGCTGATGTTTACCATATAGTGGGTCAACTGCACTAATAAAAATATTTAAAAATATTTTTAAAAAATATTTAAAACTTATTGGACTATTTGCCTGGTAACACCTCCATGGCTTCTGAATATTGCAAGCCAGATGGATGCTGAAGCGCAGAAGACAAGAGGGAATTCTAAAACTTGCAATTCACGACCCCGTCTGTTCATCGTGGTAAATTCCAATGGAATATATACCTATGTTACTCAAAGGACCAATAAAATAAAAATAGAACTGTATACCATTTTTATTTAATTGCAATGCGAAGCCAAAATTGTCTTAATTTTTACTTAGTTACTCTATTAGTCCACGTCGTCCACGTATTGCAACTGACGAGACGGTAGTAGGTGCGTAGCGGTATCTGTTAAATAAAAGTCAAAATTTTCATCCTAATAAAAATATTTAAAAATGTTTTTAAAAGATGTTTAATTGAAAACTTATTGGACCATTTTCCTGCTAACACCTCCATGGCATTCTCTAAAGAATTACTAGAAAGTGGTGAAATCGTCGATAAGAGTGCTGGTTTCGTTCTCTGAACTAAGTAAAAATTAAAACAGTTTTGGCTTCGCATTGCAACTCAATAAAAATGGTATTCATTTTTATTTTATATTAGTATTACTCCTTTGAGCAACATAGGTCAATTTTCCGTTGGAATTTACCAAGCTGAACAGACGGGGTCGTGAATTGCAAGTTTTGGAATTCCCTCTTGTCTTCTTCGCTTCAGCATCCATCTGACCTGCAATTTTTAGAAGCCACGGAGGTGTTACTAGGAAAATGGTCCAATAAGTTTTCAATTAAATATCTTTTAAACATATATTTAAATATTTTTATTAGGATGAAAACTTTGACTTTTATTTAGCAGATGCCGCTACGCACCTACTACCGTCTCGTCAGTTGCAATGCGTGGACTAATAGAGTCGAACATTTCAACTTAGGGCAGAGAATACCAACCGATGCATTCTCTGAAAAACTATTAAAAAGTGGTGAACCCGTCGATAATAATGCTGGTTGCACTCTTTAAACTAAGTAAAAATTAAGACAGTTTTGGCTTCACAATGCAACTGAATAAAAATGGTATACATTTTTATAAAAAAAAATTCGCCGTGAAACGAAAACAAAAGAGACATAAGTAGTACATTTAAGACTAAGTTTTCACTCTAATGGCATATAAAACAACATAATGTTACTCTCCATCCCACCAGACTGTAAACAATGGGAACCTGCTCTGGTTACACCTCCGAGGCTTCTACAATTTGCAAGCCATACGGATGCTGAGACTAAGGACGATGAGGGAATTTTACAATTTATAATTCACGTCCCATCTGCTCAGCGCGGTAAAGTTCCAACGAGAATGGTTCCCTTCGTACTCCAATCAGAGTAAACATGTAAATCAAAAATGAATAAGGTACATTCCATGTCAAATCACTCAGGCAAAAAATTTTGGATCTCCGATTTGTCTGAAAATTGGTATATAGCTTCTGCGGGACGTAAAAATAAGATATTTAAAGTCAAAAAATCTTCTTCTTCTTTTTTTCTCAAAATGTTATTTTATGCGATTTTACAGTGATTTGGTGTTTATTTAAACAAATTTTCATTTTCTGTCGTAAAGTATCAATGAAAAACATAATATTATTTTAATAGAAAGAACTCAAAAATGTCATTTTATGGCATTATAACAAGTTATTTTGAATCAAAACAAGTTTTTGATAAAATTTTATAGTGTAAAAAACGTTAAAATACCGTTTTTTACATTTTCCTCCATTCCCAAAATACATTATCATCGATTTGGCTGAAAATTTGCCCACAGATAGCCAAAAGATAGGACTTTAAGTGGTTAGAAGGATTTAAATTATATTTCAATACCAAAAAAGTTACATGCAGTAATATCAGACTCAAAAGTATATATTAGTCCAGTCGGAATAGCATTTGACCTTGAATGCCGAGCTGCCCAAAATTTTATTTTTCTGATCTTTAGGGGAGTCAATAGTATCCTAAATTTAAAATCACGAATAAATTCCTCCGTTACGTTAGCCGCCATCTTGATTTTAAAGGAGAACCTTTTTTGCTCAATATCTCCGCCATTTTTAACTTTTCGACAAAGATGGTAGGAACTGAAATTGTTCCAAATAAATCGTATTTACAATTATTACAATTTCTTTTTAACAATTTTTGTCGTGAGGTCGATATTTCCGAGTTAATTGTACTTACAGTAGACGCCTGTATTTTTGACTATAATATTGCATGTAACTTTTTTGGTATTGTAATATAATTCAAATCCTTATCACCACTTAAAGTCCTATATTTTGCCTATCTGTGGGCAAGTTTTCAGCCAAATCGATTATGATGTATTTTAGGAATGGAGAAAAACGTAAATGTAAAAAACGGTATTTTAACGTTTTCTACACTATAAAATTTAATCAAAAGCTTGTTTTGAATCAAAGTAACTTGTTATCATGCCATATAATGATATTTCGTAAAATTAGACAAATTGGAAAGCTATATAGAAAAATATTTGGTTCTTGAGAAATGGGTAGGAAAGGTTTTGAGAGAGGTTTGTTTTTGATTGGGTGGAAAAAATCGGTAGAAGGGATAAGAAAGTTAGAGTTTGAATTTGCGAGAGAAGAGAGGGCCACTGTATAATGGATATCTGAGGAGAGCAGTCGAGTTTACAAAAGTGAAAGATCAGTTAGTTGTGATCGGCCTTTGCGAGCAGAATCAAGTTGAAACCGAATTGTCGACCGGTTGAAAAGTTAGTTTTCCTGGTCCGAGGGAGATTCCTTTGTTTTGTCTAGAACGAGTAGCTGATTGATATCTATTTGCACAAGATATCGAACAAGGAGAAAATTGAGTAAAAAAATTCGAGCAAGTCCTGTGTGTTGTTTTGGAAGCAGTTTGGACGAGAGGGACCTTTTCACAACATCCAGAGAGTACGTTGGGAGCATCGAGGACCACGCAATCCGCAAAAAGAGGAAGTGAATAAACAAAAGGTTAGTCAAATCATTTGTCATGATATTGAACGTTTTAAATTTCCCTGTTCCATCCTGGAAGAAGTAAGCAACTAGAAATACTAGAAGCCACAAATCATAGGTATTGTATCAAATACAAAATTAGCCCTGAGAATAAAATTTACTGGAATATTTAAATCGAATTTAGTTTTGTTTTACATACAGTAGGAAAAATGAAAGAATACCCATGAACGAACATATAAAACACGCTGTATTTTCCTGTCACCGTGTGATACAAAAAATTGGCCAGCGCAAGTACATGTAATAATTATTATTACATGTACTTGCGCTGGGCAATTTTCTTTGTGACACGGTGACAGGAAAATAAAACGTGCTTTATATGTTCGTTCATGGGTATTCTTTTATTTTTCCGACTGTAGGCAGTGATTAAAGTAATTGAATCATTAATTAAATTAAGAATTTGCTAATCAATCCAAATAAAGAGATAAAGTAGAGCATAACAAAATGGCGTCCCACTGATGGAGCATTAGAGAGTATTTCTGGTTGCAACTTTGAAAGGGAAGACAGAGGAAAAGCAGGTGATTGAAAATATATTTATTGAGTGGTCAAAATTGATATATTTGAAGTACGACTTATAAATTTCCATTAGGTACAATTTCTAATAATTTATTTTATTTATTCGATATTTGCATTTGATGATTTTTGAAATATTTGACAATTATTACATTGGGTAAGGGAAAAATTTTCCTGTCTGCAACAGATAGAGTGTTTTAAAGTTTCCTATGCTGGATATTGCTGGACATTGTTGCAACAAAGTTAAATTTAGTATTTTTTGAATCATATGTACACGGCTTATTTGGTAAATGAATAAACTATTAATTATATGATATTGAATGTTTTTAATTTCCCCGTTCCATCCTGGAAGAAGTAAGCAACTAGAAATACTAGAAGCCACAAATCATAGGTATTGTATCACATACAAAATTAGAACTGAGAATAAAATTTATTGGAATATTTAAATCGAATATAGTTTTGTTTAACATAGACAGTGATTAAAGTAATTGAATAATTAATTAAATTAATAATTTGCTAATCAATCCAAATAAAGAGATAAAGTAGAGGATAACAGTATAACCTCCACGATACTATTAAATCTAAGAGCCTAACAAGAGCATCAAAGATCAGAATATATAAAACAGTGATTAGACCGGTGCTCATTATGGGTGTGAGACGTGGACTCTGACCAAAGCAATTGAAAGAAAACTTAAATGTTTTGAGCGAAAAATCGTCAGAAGAAAGTTTGGATCCTATCACGACCCTAATAGCAACCAATACCGAATGAGAACAAATGAGAACAAGAAATTAAATCTCAGCGTCTATGATGGGTCCATGTCCATAGACTCTCTAATAACCGCCTTGCCAAACTGATCTGGGATGAAGCCCCCACAGGAAGAAGGCCCTTAGGATGCCTACAAATGCGATGGAGAGACAATATGGTCAGATCTAAGAACAATGGGGCTACCCACTAATCGAACTATCATGGACGACCGTTCGAGATGGAAGCGAGTTGTGTAGTCAGCCAAAAATCACCCCAAGTTGTAGTGCTACCAGAAGAAGAAGATGATTTCTAATAAGAATGAAACTAGTAAGGGCGCTAATCTTAAAAAAGTTTACAAAATTTTACATACGATGGTAGCAACCGAAATATTGTTTTTTATCGCAAAACCCAAATTAAACAACGCATCTCAAACTTGTACTTAAAAATTATTATCAAAAAGCATTAGTTTTTCCAAACATACGATTTCTTGGAAATAGTTCCACCTTCCTTGCATTTAATAATGTTACAGGCTCCTTGTTCTGACTTCTCTTCTCCAACTTTTAGGGTCCCTACACCAGGAAAATTTCGGCATTCTGTAACTAAAATTATACTCTATTAGATGACTGTCACCGTTCTAATAATAAAGATATACTTTATACAGGGTGTAACAAAAATACAGGTCATAAATTAAACCCAATATTCTGGTAATAAAAATAGTTCGAATGAACCTAACTTACCTTAGTACAAATATGCACACAAAAGAAGTTACAGCCCTTTGAAGTTACAAAATGAAAATCGATTTTTTTGCACATATCGAAAACTATTAGAGATTTTTTGTTGAAAATGAACACGTGGCATTCTTATGAAAAGAACATCTTAAAGAAAAATTACAGTGAAATTTGTGCACCCCATAAAAATTTTATGGGGGTTTTGTTTCCTTAAACCCCCCCAAACTTTTGTGTACGTTCCAAATATATTATTATTGTGGTGCCATTAGTTAAATTCAATATTTTTAAAACTTTTTTGCCTCCTAGTATTTTTTCGATAAGGCAGTTTTTATCGAGTTGCGGCTTCTTTTTAAATATGTTTACATAAAAATTATATGAGGGTTTTGTTCCTTTAAACCCACCAAATGTTTGTGTACGTTCCAATTAAACTATTACTGCTGTACCATTAGTTAAACACAGTGTTATTAAAACATTTTTGCTTCTTTGTATTTTTTTTTGATAAAGCATCTTTTATCGAGATGTGGCTTCTTTTTCAATATGGTTCAAAATATACTTAAAAATGTAAATCATAAATAAATTTTCATATTAGGACCAAGTCTCCATAATCGTACTTTACCATACACAAATATGTGGTGGATTTGACAAATATTGAACTCGATAAAAACTGACTTTTGGAAAAAGTACTAAGAGACAAAAAAGTTTTTAAAAACTTGTCTTTAACTAATGGCGCTACAATAATATTTAAATTGGAACGTACACAAAAGTTTGGGGGGGGGGGGGTTTAAAGGAACCAAACCCCCATAAAATTTTTATGGGGTGTTCAAATTTCATTATATTTTTTTCTTAAACTACTGCTGCCATAAGAATACCACATGTCCATTTTCAATAAAAAATCTCTAATAGTTTTCTGTATATTGGAAAAATTCGATTTTTATTTTGTAACTTCAAAGGGCTGTAACTTTTTTTCCGTACACATTTGTACTAAGGTAAGTTATGTTCAATCGAACTATTTTTGGTCCCAGAATATGCGATTAAATTTATGACCTGTATTTTTTTACACCCTATATAATATACTTTATCTAATTTATCAATAAATAAAAATACTATAATATTAGTAGCTGACCCGGCGAACTTCGCAGCGCCTTATAGAATTAGATAATGTGTCATAATTCAATAACTAAAAATTAACAGAACCAAAAAAAATACTATCAATATAATGTTTTTTGATGAAAGATGACGGTTTTTTGGGCGTGCAAATAATCTTCCATGTGGAAAACCTGTAGACTAAGAGCCGGGATAGGTAAAATTTGCTAATTATTATATAGGCATCGTTAATCGTTAAGTCTCTAGCTTAAATAGTAGAACCTAAAAAAGCATATGAGTAATATGCAGTCACTTTTCAATGGCACATGCGTCGACGCAGTGTGGTTCCAAATGCCGAAAACGTGCTATTGAACCTTTAAAATCGTATACTGTTTATACACTGCGGAATTACTTTCGTACTGAAGCGTATTTGCCATCGCTCATTACGAATCTGACATTTTTTTTTTGAAAAACAAAATGGCGGATCCAAAATGGGAAAAGATATCATAATAGCTCTGAATAATCTGATATCATAGAAACTCTGTAACTTCTTGATCCACCTTAATACAAGCGGTCTGATTGAAGTACAGATTTATAATAAACTACATTATTTATATTTTACCATGGGAATAGTACAACTTACTTTTGCGTGCATTTACTGCAACTACTACGCACAAGACTAAAACTGCGATCATCTTCATTTTGATTATCTAAAATTGAAACGGTTTATTACTAAATTTATTATTTATTAAATTTACATTTTATAAAAACTAAACTAACTAATAATAACTATTAGTAACTGTTATTTTCTTGCCATCAACAGATTGAAGTATTAAAGCATTAACCCTTTCGATCACCGTGTTCTCAATTGAGGACAATGTATTATATAATTTTTTGTATGTAGCTCCATATTTTTTTACCCTTGTAGCACATAGTCACTAATTATGGACATCTAATCCCGTCCAATGAGTGCTTGTGCTTATATCTAACAGTTTTTGAACAAAATATTTGTTGAATTATAAGTTTCTACAGTTACTTATGACTGATGTATAAAATGTGTATGCAATACTCACCACTGTAGAAAAAAATTGTTTTGTAAGATACCATATATTACTCATTGAATAAAATACTTTTTTTCTACAACCACTATTCAAAGTGCACTTTTCTGCACGGTTTTATGTTAGCAAACTTGATGAGTAATATGTCTGAGTAATTTTATATTCTGTTTACATCCGTGGTTAAACTTTAGACAAATATATAACCTATAAGACAATTATTATATTTAACTATAGCATAGAAACTAAATTATGGATGTTACAACTGTTTTATTTTACAATTTTATTCTTATTAAACATTTTATAATTATCAAATAACCAATAAGGATTTAGCAACCTGTGCAAGAGACGTCGAATGAAGTAGGTTTTGTGTAAATCCGTGACTGCATAAATATAATGTCAATAATGTGTAATAATTGTTTAAATTTAAACAAATTAAGGCAGTGCATTAATTTTTTAACTGATTTCTGTGCAATTTTTTTAGGTATAAGGAATTTAAATTGATTAGTAGGTATTAATTAAATACAGTTTAAAATTTATCACATAGGTACCTATTATAATTAATCGTCGTTTGGAAATTGTGATTTTTATTTTTAGGAAAAACTGTGCTTGTAGAAAAAGTATAGTGTGAAACACGTGCAGAAAGGTAATTTTTCACTCGTTTGAATTGCGGCACTCGCTTGCGCTCGTACCGCAACTTTTCAAACTCGTGAGAAATTAGTACCTTTCTGCACTTGTTGCACAATATACTATAGTTTTTGTTTTTCGTCAGTATTTAAACAAATATAATATTATTACTCCATGAGCTCAATATATCCTCAAATTAGGCTATCTTGTTCAGTTTAAAAATGTAAAACTAACTAATGAAATGCAAAACGTAAAAAATCATTCTCGCTATGTTGCAAATTTTAGAATTTAAATGTAAGACCTTCCGAACCAATGAGAGAATTCAAGTAATATTTTAATAAGGCTCTAAGGGCGTAGCTGTAGGCGCAAAATTTCGGTCTTGGTCCAAAGCTATCTGAATACCTACATTCATTGTTTTCAAATCCTTAGGAAACTAATAAATATTTTTAAAAAATATAAACGAAGAATGAAAGATTGCATTATTACCGAGGGTCGAAAAGTCCCTTAGAATAAAAAAAAAGTTTCTTTTGAATGAGATATTTAAAATTAAAAATCACACTAAATTTTCTCTTTTTTCGGAAGGAGTTTCGGCCCTCGTTAATACGTAATCTTTCATTCTACGTTTAAATTTTTCAAAAATACTTATTAGTTTTCTCACGATTTGAAAATAATGAATGAATGCATTTAAAAAGCATACCCTCTTAAGTGGTTTCTTAGAAAAAAAATTGATATTTTTTTAAATTATGGATATTAACATAATTTTTATTTATTACATAATATGATAATAACTGTTTTATTATTAAATTTATGAAAAAATGTATTGTGAATAAAAAGCTCTGCATGGTCTAAAACCTAAGACGCAATAAAAAATGTGAATTTCGCTAAAGAGTAAAGTACCTTTATTTTTCACAATTTTTAAAATTGTTATAAAAAGTTGTATAGAATTCAAAACTGTTTCAATGGGCAACTAAATCTTTCTAATTGAAAAATTAATTATGTAAAAGTAATATTTATTTTATAATTAAAAATTCTTTTCTGGTTACTAATAAAGATATGTTTAGAAAATTGTCTAATATACATATTAAATAATATAGTTAGTTTAGTTAAACGATTCTAAAAATAAATTTTCATTATTATGCACTTCAAAATAAAATATATCATAAATTTTTTGCGGAAATAACGTAAAGGAAAAATCACAAGAAACATTTATTTACACATGAATAATTACTATAATATAAGACACTTACTTTTTCTAAGAACGACTAGGTCCGTTTCTGTTGGCTACACAATTTACAATTCAACTGATGACCCATTAACATTTTCATTTTATATATTAATCCGATCGCGTTAAAAATATTACTTCGAATCAGCAACGGATATTAAAAAAATAAATAATATTAAATATCAGATAATGATTGAGTCTATTAAAACAATATTATTATACAGGATGTAGCAAACAGGCAGGTCATAAATTAAATCACAAATTTTTGAACCAGAAATAGTTCTATTGAACCTAATTTATCTTAGTAAAAATATGCACATCAAAAAAGTTGAAAGTTATAAAAAAATTTATAAAATTGAAGTTATAAAATTAAAATCGGTTTTTTCCAATACATCGAAGACTCTTAGAGATTTTTTATTGAAAATAGACATGTGACATTTTTGTGGCAGGAAGGTCTTAAAAATATAACAGTTGCCAAAGTATAAAAAAATCCTGAATCCATCTTAGATCAAATAGATCTTATAATTACTGCGATGTGGATTATACAACGAAACAAATTAATATTCAATGTAAATAAATAAAAAGATTAGAAATAGAAAATAAGAATTAAGTTATAATCTTACGTTAAATTAAATAATAAAAACAATAAATATAAAAAAACAAATACTTATAGTAAAGAATAAAAACAAATCTGAAGTGTCAATATCGCAACTGTTAAAAAAATGTTACCAATTTATGCCAAAATGTCACCTTCGTTCGATTACAGTTACAGTGTGTTCCGAACAAAATATGCTTCATAAGAACGGTTTATAATCCATTTTTACAAATTAAATGAAACAAATTTTTGTGTATTTCTGTACGTTAACATTAATAGAAATCTTCGAATATTATTTCTACGCGTATATAATACTAAATATGTCTAGTGGCTGTAATTCCAGTGTACCCGGCAGAATGATTAAAAAATAGAACACACCTACCGCCTAAATATTTCGTGTTGGTATCATGTGACGTCGCGGGCTATGACGCGGATGACGTGCAATGCTAAGTATATTAGACGGAGATAGCTATGTCTATCGTCTATCTCAGAACAGCGCAGCATTGCCAAAGTATAAAATTAACAAAAGAAATTAACAAAGTATAAAAAATAATATATTTAATTTTTTTGTAAACGAATATAATGAACAAATTATCTAGAAGAAAAAAAATTGGAAAGAGCAATATTTTTTTACTTAAGTTTTTTTTAAATAATTTGTTTATTACATTCAAATAACCAAAGAAACAAAAGAAAATACAATTTCAATTTCATATGTATAAATATTTCGGTATAAAATATTAAAGAAAATAGTGTATCTTTCATTTTATTCATTTATTCACATTCATTGAGTCTATTCTTCTGGAACATTATTTGATAATTCAGTCTGGGTATCAGTCTTGATAATTCAGTCTTGATAATACAGTCAGTATTTGATAATTAGTCCGGTTCTGTCTGGGATACTGAGTTCCTCAATAAATTTTGTAAATTTTTATGCATCAATCTCGTTCTATATTTTTATTTTATGAAATTCATTCTTGGAAATGTTTGTTAGCATAATTAGGTATTATTTATCTATAAAACGGATGTGTATAGAAAATATAAATGATTGATTTTGAAAAATTTCTTAAATTGTGAAATTTGTTTTCGGGTGATAAAATTAAATTAATTTCTTCGAAATTATTTTTATAAGTTGAGTCCACGAGTCTTTACCAGTGCGTCATTAATACCTGGCGAGATAAAACACATATTTGATAACTCAAATTTTAACCCGTAATAGGGCTTTTCATCGATTGTTATTTGTTTCGAGCTTCTGTGATATGTTGTATAATCTGTGTATGATATTAATATACACGGATTATACGACATTTATGACAGAAGCTCGAAACAAATGACTGTGAATGAAAAGCTCTATAGGAGCAGTAGCTAAAGTCTATTCTGAGACACAACTGTCTACACTACAATCACAATAAAGATGCACTAGAAATAAACAATCACGAGGAGTACTCCCAAATCATGATTTGGGACTGGTCCTCGACCATTCAACGTATCTTGGTTTGTTTATTTCTATATAGTGCATCTTTATTGTGATTGTCGTGTAGACAGTTGTGTCTCAGATTAGCGAATCGACTATACTTACTGTCACTTGCTGTTGCGTTTAGTAAATTTCAATTTCCGACTTATCATCGACTTATTTCGTATGCTTTAAATGATGACGCACGGGTAAAGACTCGTGGACTCAACTGTATACACTGTTAGATTGCAAACCAATTAACTCTAGTTGGAACTTGTCTAGTGCTTTAAGAATATCAAATTTTGAAAAACTTTCAAATATTAATAGGTATGTCCATTTCTTTTGCGTAAAAATCTTGAAAACCGGTCACGAAAATTTTAACCACTACTTCTAGTGTATAAATAAACAATTTTATTTTAAGCTCCAAACTTTTGATTTCTGTAAATAGCTCGTCGATTAACTTGCCTTTGCGTTTTATTGTAACTCTCCATCCGTAAATGGTTTGTTATGTTCAGCAATTAATAACGGATCTACGGAGCTTTACCCTACTAATCAATCACCCTGTATAATAGCAGTTAAATATTGCATTGTTAGCTAGTTCAAAGCTATTCTGAAAATTTCAGGTACCTAAGTAGCCTAGAACTATTTTTAAAATGGATTACAAAATTTGCGGAGTCCGTGACACCGACCAAGCCAAAAGTATTTAAAAACGTTTTAAAATAACCCAATTTTTACGGTTTTTACAAAAAAGTTATTATTACTAAAATTGAAGCTAATAAAAATTTGATGAAATTTCTTACTCGAAAAACTTTTTAATATCCATTCAAAGGGAGTTGTAGGTAATCGAATGTATTTTTTTTCGGCGAATACTCAAACGTAAGTATTCAAGCTTAAATAACGAGAAAATGATGCATTTTATAACATACTCTTACTATACACTTGTCAAAGTACTCAGAAATAACTATCAAATGCGCTCCAGAAATATTTGATAGCATCAAAATGTATGCTACAAAATTTTTCAAAATTTATACTGTTGGAGATATAAATTCCCAACACTAATATTTAGTAAAACTATACTTTATTTCAATATTTTATTTAGTGGTTTGCGCCTTGTGTACACTCCACAAAGTTTTTTTCTATGTTTTTATGTTCTATGATTCAAAGTATACACAAAGGCGTAATATTCAAAACAAAAAAGTTCGTTGCCAAGTTTTTGTTAGATAATAATAAAAGAATATAAAAACGGGAAAGTAGGGCTTGTGTCCGATCCCACAAAAATTATTACAATATTGCCAAAAGTTTGTGTTATTTTAATAAAAGTTTATTTGTGAAAAGTGCCGTTAGTTATTCCTAGCTTCCGAAGTTTAAAACCAGTGAAAAATTATTTCTTGGTGTTGAAATAACCCAATATATTACTATTGTTTTTTTTTTAGAATAATTTTAGATAATGTTTATCCAAAAATCATTTGAAAGGTAATTTCAAGGGCCATAACATCGTATTAATTTTAATCTTTTAAATCCCTAAATTTTTTTAAAGATAAAATGTTAAAGGGCACCGGTTTCTACAAATTTTAATTTTTGTGGAAATGGCGTATTATGTTTTATTTTTCACTTTTTTCCTTTATTTCCTTTATTTGTATCATAACTTGCTTAATTTTAAAGACATCCACCTCTTCTGAAGCTCATTTGATAGGTATATTCTTGAGTACTTTGTCAAGTGTTTAATAAGCATATTTTATAAAATGATCGTTTTCCCGTTGCTTGTATACTTAGATTTAGATACTTAGAGTATCCGCCGAAAAAATATACATTTTAACATAAAAGGGTTTTTCAAGTAAGAAGTTTATTCGATTTATTAGCTTCAATTTTGGTAATGATAACTTTTTTGAAAAACTTATAGTTTTTGAGCTATTTATGAAAAACTGATTTAAAACATGCATTTTTTCACGAAAAATTAAAATTTTTGATCTTTGTCAACTCAAAAGTATTGATTTATTTTAACAACTTGTTACAAGAAATTTTGCTTGTAATATATCCTTCGTTCGATTTCTTGGATTATTTTTAATAACATAATTTTCACCCCCAAGAAAGGGTGGCATCCTCTTAGTACTCACCAATTTTTATGGAAATCTTTGGGGGTGAAAACCTTCAGTAACTGCATTAATAAAAATATAATACTTTGTCTGGGCCTACTTTTTTTTTGCTAATATTAAGTAGTTTAATAATTCGTTATCTAAAATTATTTCTTGTTGTTTGTTGCCTATAATATTCTTTTTTTATTATTTAAAAAGACAAAGTCGCATCCACCCGAAGGTTATTAGCGACACTTCTGTAATATTTGTAACAATATTAAATCAAAATTTGGTAAAAATGAATAACAATTTGTATACAATTAAACTTTTGGAGCAATAATTGAATTCCACGCACTAACACTTTATTCTTGGAATGAACTTTTAGATCGCTAGCGACATTCCGACACTCTCTTTCTAATGCATCATTAGTGATAGCGTTACGTGCACTAGTATCTGCTTGTTCATATTTCCTTCAATGCCTATGTGGGATGGTATCCACAGGAAGTGGATTCTTCTGAAACTTTCTTGAGCTTCCATTAGTTCGGCCTTGGTTCTTTTCTCAATGGGGTGTTTATGGTATATATTTTGCATAGCTTTGACTTTGCTAGGAGAGTCGGAAAGGACTGGGTAAAGCTCTGCAGTATAGATGCTGGAATTCAGAGAAAGATATAGGAGCATAACAAGGCGATGAAAAATTCCATCAATATTCTTTTGAAGTATAAACTTGGATCTTAATGTTGGCTTAATTGAGATGTGTCACTTTCCCAGTCTGACGCCTCACTGCCAAGATAACTATTAATTTTTTTCTTTGTGGACGTGACGTTTCGTTTTATGGATCTTTCCTTTAAATGGGGGTAAACTAGACTGAGCATATGGGACAAAGTTGATAGGTCTGTGGTATATTCTTGAATTGTGGTTATAGGATCTGTTTATCCCGTGATATTCATTAGGAGCATGTTAAGTTGATCAAAGTTTAGAGGGAAAGTAGAGGGTGATTTTCTATGAAGTTTTTAGCAGGGTCAAGTAAGAGAGAAAATGAGCATTCAGAAGTGCTTGCTGAACTAATTTTAGCTCTTTTAGATTTTGCTTGGACTTTAGGTGGTGGAAAAATGTTACATTCTTTTGAAGATGGATCTGCTTCAGGTGAAATAATTTCATCAAAGTTACGTTTTGGTTGATTAGTTATGTGACTGTCCTTATTTGATGCATCTTCTTTGTTCGGTATCTCCGGGACATTGGAAATAGACATTTGTTCACACTGAGAAGGGTTTGTATCATTGGGTGCTTGCAAAGATATATTTGTTGCGCTGGATACCGATGCTTCATTGTTTGGGTTGGGGTTTAGTTGAGCTAGTGGTTCGGAGCACTGTGATGCAATGTGACCTGGCTTCTTGCATCTAAAGCAAACTAAACCGTCTTGAGAGATGAATATTCTATATATCGTGTTGTCAAAAACAAGAGTAAATGACTCTGGTAGTGTTAGACTGTGAGGATTGATATAGATTTGTCTTCGAAAACTAAGGATGTGATTGAACTCAGGCATAGAAGCACTAATTTTGAGGAATGTCATGGGGGAGACAGGAACTATGCCGATTTTTTGTAACTCATTAATTAGCAAGTCGTGCGGTATTGAAGGACATACGCCGGAGAGCACAAGTCGTTCCGCTGGTGTATCTAACCTTCTTGTCTGACAATTTCACCTTGTATTTCTATTTGACCATGATTATTCATAAAATCATCCACTGTTTGTTTATTGGAAAAATACATACGTATGCGATTATTAGGTAATCTAGAAGATAAGATTATATTTTTCGGTTGAATTATATATTCCAAGTGGGAGAAGGTAGTCTTGAAGTTTGGTGTTTTCTAAGGCATTAAAGATAATTGCTTGGGATTTTAAAGGAAATTGCACTCTCGACGCTGCCAAAGAGTATGACTGTGATGCGTTTATTTGACTTTGATGGTCTTGTATTGAAGAACTGTTGTGGGATTTCATGTTTGAATTCATTTCGATAAACGTTAAGTGAAAAGTAAGTCCGACCCTGTACACCTGCTAAGACAGGTATATCGGTCTTTACTAAAACGATTATTTTGCTGGTAAAACTCGATTTGTGTATTGACAACAATAACAAATAATTGCAATTTGCTGACTTTAATGTTAATTTTACTGGATATTATGTAAAGAGTTTGTACACTTACAGTTTATTTCAAAATATCACTGAAATTCACAATTTATAGCTTATATTAAACTTTGTTAATATTAAAAATATTCGGAGCCCACATTGAATACAACATTATAGTTATCGATGCAGGATCAGTCTCCATAATATTCTTTTGTTTATGTTTTATTTCTAGTCTTAGTATATAATCTGTCATTGTCATCCACTGTCTGCTATCACTTCACCATAAACTTTTTTGTTGGACAAAATCTTTTCATAATATGGCCCAAAAGATTTTTTTGACATTTAATGGTTGCATGCTTTTCTCCCACCGATATATTGAAGAGCGATTTACTAATACCCCATAAATGCAACCAAAGCACAGTATATTCTATATCCGCTTCTATACATTAGGTCTGGATCCCGCGTATGAAAAAAAAGTTGATTAATAGCAAGCTGAAAATTTGTTAATAGCTTAAGGGTGTCTAGTCGAATAAACTTTGATATATGGGAACACTGGAACAGGGGCAGTTTTAATTGTGGAACAGGTTAAAAATTTGGAACGGTCACACCACGAAAACGGAACATTTATTTTGTCCGACAGAACAGACTTAAGCTCTCCGAACAGAGATTAAACTCTCATGCAAAAATCAGACTGCTATTTATCACCTGTCATAATTCCTGTCATTTGACATATTCTACATGTTCCACTCATTAAAACGCCCATTTGGTGATAAATAGCAGTCTGATTTTTGCATGAGAGTTTAATCTCTGTTCGAAGAGTTTAAGTCTGTTCTGTCGGACAAAATAAATGTGCCGTTTTCGTGGTGTGACCGTTCCAAATTTTTAACCTGTTCCACAATTAAAACTGCCCCTGTTCCAGTGTTCCCATATATCAAAGTTTATCCGACTAGACACCTTTAAGCTATTAACAAATTTTTAGCTTGCTATTAATCAACTTTTTTTTCATACGCGGGATCCAGACCTACATGTTTTAGTACAGACAAGGATCCTCACTGTGAGAACCGTACTATTAGGACAGGAAGGATCTGTTTTAGGTGGATGTGAGAGGTGGCATTCGGATTTTTGCGGATCGTTAATAATAATTGACTTATGCACCGTCTCAAATATGCCCGGAACATTAATAAAAAAAATAAAATATTTAAAAATTTCTAAAATTTTCGTTTTTTCTATTTCCTTTGCTTATAACTTTACAACGACTCATTTTGGAACAAAGTTGTATAGAACTCAAACAAAGATAATTAAATTTTCTATCAGCTACGATTGGCTAAAAATATTTTATCGCCCTTGCTGCAAAATAGCGATAAATATAAAACAAGGGGGCAAAACAAGCCTGTCCTTATTCAATGTTTTTCCATAACTTAGATTAAACTTGGAACCTTCCTAATTCTCTCAGAAAATTTTTGTAATTTGCTAAAACCGTCGACCAAATTTCATTAAAATTGACTTACTAGATTTTGCATAATAATTTTGCAATCTAAACTTTTTTAAAAAATTAAATTTTTTTAAAATCTTGCACAACAAAAACTAGAACATACAAAGATTTGTCAATTTTTTTTTGGATATAAAGAAGCACTCTACCTATTTAATGCACTTTACGGAATTGAAATGGGATTATTTAAGCAGCCTCAGCAATGTTTTAAAGTTATGAACAATTTTTTGGCTTATAAATAAATTAGTGCTGTGGCCAGGAGGGGGTGCTACGGGCTCCTTTATTTAGATGGACTTACCCAAGTTTTTTTTATGTATTTTGACCCGTTGAACAGGAATTTTTGGGTAACAGTTGATCCGGATCTCGATAAGATTGTTATAAACAAAGAACTTGAAGAATTACATAACATCGATTTTTCGCAAAATAAAACATTTTTTTTCTTGGGTAATTCTAAGCAGAAAATGTTCCTACAAGTTTTTTCGTAGGATGCATAGTTTTCGAGATACACGCGATGGAACTTTCAAAAAATCGAAAAATTGCAATTTTTAAACGATTTGATAATAAAATAAAATAACAATTCTGCTGACAGCATTTGAAAGTTTAAGTCAAATTATACGGGTTTTAATTATTTGCATTGCTAAAAATTAATTTATTTATTATTAAACAAAGCTATTTGTTTATAAGCCAAAAAATTGTTTATAACTTTAAAACATTGCTGTTTTAAATTCTTAAATAATCCCTTAAATAATCCGATTTTAATTCTGTTAAGTGTATTAGATAGGTAGTGTACCTTTTTATATGTAAAAAATTAGCCAACTTCTAAATGGTCTACTTTTTGTTCAGAAAGATTTTTAAAAAATTTGAACTTTTTTAAAAACATTTAGATTGCGAATTGATTATGCAAAATCTATTAAGTTGATTTTAATGAAATTTGGTAGACCATTTAAGTATGTTATAAGAATTTTCTAAGCGAATTACTAAAGTTCTACGTGCCACTATAGTAGTTAAGAAACATTGGATAACAACAGGCGTATTTTGCCCCCTTATTTTGTATTTATTGCTATATTGCAGAAAAGGTAATACCTTTAGACCAGTCGTATATCATACAAAATTCAATTATCTTTATTTTATGTCTGTACGACTTTGTTCCAAAACGAATCGTTTTAAAGTTATAAGCAAAGAAAGCAGAAAAAAATCGATGATCTTCGAAATTTTTAAATATTTTACTTTTTTTATCAATGCTCCGGGCATATTTGAGAAGGAGCATAAGTCAATTAGAACAGGACAGGCAAGAAATGCTTTCAACAAACTAAAAAAAGTACTCTGTAGCAGGGACATTACAATTTCTTTAAAGATAAGACTTCTGAGATGCTACGTGTTCTCCGTATTATTCTATGGGTTGGAGGCTTGGACATTAAAGAAGGATGTTTCGGACAGATTAGAAGCCTTCGAGTTATGGGCCTACAGAAGAATATTAAGAATAAGTTGGGTGGATAGAGTCACGAATATCGAGGTGTTGAGAAGAATGGGAAAAGATAAAGAGGTTTTAAATACAATTAAAGTCAGAAAACTGCAATATCTGGGACATGTTATGAGGGGCGAGCGTTATAACTTGTTACAATTGATAATGCAAGGAAGAATACAGGGTAGAAGGAGTCGCGGAAGAAGACGCATCTCCTGGTTAAACAATTTGAGAGCTTGGTTTAATTGCACTTCTGCTGATCTCTTTAGAGCAGCGGTATCGAAAGTGCGAATTGCCGTGATGGTTGCCAACCTTCTTAGAGGAGATGGCACATGAAGAAGAAGAAGAATAAGTCAATTATTATTACTGAAGGTGTCACCTAACTTTATCTTCAAAAATCCGAATGCAACCTCCTCTTACATCCCAAAATAGACGTTTTTTTACAGATTAGTCCTGGTCTATATAAAAAAAATGTAACTTTGATCGTGTCCTGTTATGTTGCTCTTTAGTCCACTTACTTTATACAACATACAAGATAAATACTCTATTAATTGAATTAAAATATTGGAAGATCCAGCCCACAATTATAAAATTAAATTTGACTTGAAATGAAAGAGCTCTGTTAATTTTTAAAATTTATTTTATAAAATAAAAAACAATATCATTTATTTTTTTTAATTTCTTTATTGACTCAGTTTTTTGGTGGGCACCAATACTTGGGACAACACTCAGGGTACAATTTAGTCTGATCACCGTCTACAAACTTGCATGGCGGAAGAGCGGCTCCTGCAGGACATCTGTAAAAGTTGTTACAATTTATATTCAAATACAATAAATTATAAGAAAATACGAATAAAACTAAGTATATTATACAGGAGCTATTTTATATATTTCTTTCATATCACTTGATAAAGAACACTTTTTCGCTTGTCAATAGCAACGAAAAGTTGACGTTTACTGTAGTAGTACTGTGTAGGGTAGTACTACTGTGTAGTTTACTGTGAGTACCGTCACTTTATCGCTCTAGCGCGTAAAGTTTGATTTTACGCTCGTCGTCTGTAGCAACCGTACAACCATACAATACAAACACATTGAACATTCAAACTGAAAGATATATAAGTTAATGTTATGACATTTTAATGACAGATATAAAATAGTTAAAATAAAGTTAATCATTTAAAAATAGTTTCATTTTATTATGTGATTGTAGAAAAAATGTTGTCAGTATGTATTACAAGCGCAAACTGACATTATTGCTTTCGAGTAATTACCGCTCTCCGCTGGTAACTACTCTCAAGCAATAATGTATCACTTTTCGCTCTTAATATACAAGGTGTCCCAAAAGTAGTGGAACGGTCGAATATTTCGCGAACTAAACATCAGATCGAAAAACTGAAAAATACGGGTTCAATCATTGTCAAAAATCTATCCAATGACACCAAACACCAACCCCCACTACACCCCCTGGAGGTGGGGGGGGGGGGTAACTTTAAAATCTCAAATGGAAACCCCCAGTTTTCTTGCAGATTTTAATTCGTTACGTAAAAGTAAGCAACTTTTATTCAAAACATTTTTCGAACTGTGGATAGATGGCGCTATAATTGGGAAAAACGATTTATCCTGATACCATGGGTAAATTATAGAAACGGTCTAATATTTCACGAAATACACCTCCGAATAAGAAACTAAAAAACAGATTTTTAATCTTTTTCGAAAACCTTTCGAATAACACCAAACGTGACCCTCCAACCCACCCCCTGGAGGTGGGGTGGGGGGTAACTTTAAAATCTTAAATAACAACCCCCACTTTTTATTACAGATTCGGATCCGTCATGAAAAATTAAGCAACATTTATTCGAAACATTTTTCAGAATTGTTAATAGATGGCGCTTTAATTGGAAAAATACGATTTATTAGCGCCATCTATCAGAAATTTTAAAAAATGTTTCGAATAAATGTTGCTTAATTTTTTATGACGAATCCGAATCGGCAATAAAAAGTGGGGGTTGCTATTAGGGATTTTAAAGTTACCCCCACCCCACCTCCAGGGGGTGGGTTGGAGGGTCATGTTTGGTGTTATTCGATAGGTTTTCGAAAAAGATTAAAATCTATTTTTTGGTTTCACATTTGGAAGTGTATTTAGTGAGATATTAGACCGTTTCTATAATTTACCCATGGTATCAGGATAAATCGTTTTTCCCAATTATAGCGCCATCTATCCACAGTTCAAAAAAATGTCTTGAATAAAAGTTGCCTACTTTTACGTAACGAATCCAAATTTGCAAGAAAAACTGGGGGTTTTTATTTGAGATTTTAAAGTTACCCCCCACCCCACCTTTAGGGGATGTAGTGGGGATTGATGTTTGGTGTCATTTGATAGATTTTTGAAAATGATTGAACACGTATTTTTCAGTTTTTCGATCCGATGTTTAGTTTGCGAAATATTCGACCGTTCCACTACTTTTGGGACACCCTAAATAAATAACTCTTATATCATACTAGTTCATTCACGCCTATTCTGTAACTCATTTCGATGATAGAAGTCAGTAAAATCGAATAGAAGTGGCCAAGTCGAATAGAAATAGTCCAAATCCGTATTCCATAACTACTTCGGAATCTCTACAATCGTAATAGTGAATAGAAATCACTTCGACAGCATGTATCCTGTCGAAATGAGATTTCTATTATCGGAATTGTGGTTGACGCAAGCGCATTTTGTTTTGTTTTGACGTTTATATTTTATATATAAAAATAATTGATTACTACTTATTTTATAATTATTTATAGTGTTTGTACCTTTTTTAGCTGCGTAATTTTTAGTCTGTGGTGTTATTTGTAATTATATATTTAATTTAGACATGTTGTACGAGTATGAATTGGACCTTGGACCTAACCTTATTTATTTGCTTTGCTATTTGGCTTGGCACATGAATGAACGTTTGCCCCTCGCAGTGTTGCCATAATTTTGTTAGTTATTTCTTGTACAATTTCAATCAACGGTATAATGTACAAGAATAGCATACGATAGACTTCTGATGCGTTGATGGATAAATATACTATACCAGTATCATTGTATAACTAGACTCCTTTCTTAAACAATGCCAGTATACTTGTATATTTATCAGTCAACGCTCATAGTCTGAACAAATTATAGAAAAGATGCCATTTTTGGGAAAAGTTGTTTAGCAGTTATTTCAGCTCTAATCGAATCTTAAAGATTGCATATTATTAGTAATATCGATTTTAAATTATAGATTAATAATAATGCATTAATAACATCAATTTAAATATCTTTGATTTAAAACCATTTATACTTCTTATCTTCACTTATCTTTTTTATTTATCAGTTTATCTTTTTTTATATCAATTTTAATTAACTTTAATTTAAAACCATTTATCCTCTTTTGAGCTTTTTGCATCCAGTATTTACACTTATACTTTATTTACTTTTCAAAACTTGAGGATAGTATGAAGAAAGTATGAAAACATTGAGGATATGGCAACGGTGTCAAATTTTAAATTTAGATCCAGTCACAGAACAATAATTTCTCTGGTTAATGCGGGGTTGCCACCACCTCAGAACCGCGTGAAATAGAAGTCAGAGGTTTCGATTACGATATGAGTTACAGAATACCAATCCAAACACAAAAATGACGCGATAGATATCAAACATTCCGATTTTGGGTAATTACGATTCGACTTGGTCATTTCTATTCGATTTGTTAAAAGTTACAGAATAGGGCTGATTATTGTGTTTTTACTGCTTCGTTACAAACTACGCAATAGTATACATTATGCTCGCACAGTAGTCCTGTCGCCAGGGGGGTACAACAGCCTTCTTAATTCAGATGGACTTACCTAAGTTTTTTTGTGTAGTTTGACCCGTAGAACACGAATTTTTTGGGAACACAGTTGATCCGGAGGTCGATAAGATTGTTATAAACAAAGAAATAGAGGAATCACATAACAGCAATTTTTCGCAAAATAAAACATTTTTTTTGTATTTTTTGGGTGATTCTCAGCAAAAAATGTTGTTACAAGTTTTTCCGTATAATTCATAGTTTTCGAGATAAACGCGGTTGAACTTTCAAAAAATCGAAAAGGTGCAATTTTTGAACCCGAATAACTTTTGATTAAAAAATAAAGTAGCAATTCTGCTTACTGCATTAAGTCCAGAAAGCCACTGCGCATTCGCTAGAAAAAATATTTTAATTCGGATTTTTTGCACAATCTTACTCAAAAAGGACCCCTTTTAACAAATTTGCATGTTACCAGGACCAAAAGTTGGTCAAAAATTTTTTAAACGTTTTTTTTTGTTTTTCTTTTCCTAAAATTAGTTTTTTTTGCATGGAACAAATTTTTTTTAGGTTTTTTTGGATCATTCCGAACCGAAAAGGTCTTTAGTGACTTTTCTCTAAAGTTGACAGTTTTTGACATATAAGCGATTAAAAATTGAAAAATTGCGAAATCGGCCATTTTTAGCCCTCAAAAACCATGTAAAAAACTGAAAATTTGAATGTTTCCAAGGTAGGTAGATCTCCTTTAAACGTCGATTGATGAAATCCCGAAGAGTTTTTTGCAATACAATATTCAAAACTCTTTTGTTTTTTAATTGCTAATCAAGCGTGCGCGACACTATTTTCCACCGTTGCATGTGTATGCAGTATGGTGCAAATGAAAGGAATAAATTCGTTATTTCGTAAACCGGCGACTTTAGGGAAAAATCCCGAAACAAGTCGATTTTTATTTTTAAGTTATGATATTGTGGCATATATATACTAGTGACGTCATTCATCTGGGCGTGATGATGCAGCTGATGCTCTTTCCAGAGAAAGCAGCCTACGCAGTCTAATGAACCTCTAACAAGAGGTGAAATCGTCGATAAGAGTGTTGGCTGCACTCTCTGATCTAGGTAAAAATTAAGACAGTTTTGGCTTCGCATTGCAACTGAATAAAAAATGGTGTACATTTTTATTTTTATATTTTTTTTATTTATAGAATTATGTAAATGTTTATATTACTGAATAGAAAATTGAAGAACCTTTCAAATGAGCTAGCACACGACTCCTATTCTCATTTAAAAAAAAATCATCGATTACGTGATCAAGCCCAGATGGATGACGTCACTAGTATACCATATATGTCACAATATCATAACTTAAAAATAAAAATCGACCTGTTACGGGATTTTTCCTTAAAGTCGCCGGTTTACGAAATAACGAATTTATTCCTTTCATTTGCACCATACTGCATACACATGCAACGGTCGAAAATAGTGTCGCGCACGCTTGATTAGCAATTAAAAAACAAAGGAGTTTTGAATATTGTATTGCAAAAAACTCTTCGGGATTTCATCAATCGATGTTTAAAGAATATGTTTAAAGAAATTGTTTAAAGAAATTTTTGACCATTTTGGTCCTGGCAACATGCAAATTTGTTAAAAGGGTTCCTTTTTGAGTAAGATTGTGCAAAAAATCCGAATTAGAATATTTTTCCTAGCGGATGCGTAGTGGCTTTCTGGACTAATTTGAAAGTGCAAGTCAAGTTCTATCGGCTTTAATTATTTGCATTGCTAAAAATTAATTTTTTTATTGTTAAACAAATATATAAACACATAGTGATTCCCGTGCCCAATGCATGCGTTTTAATGTACGTAATGTACGTAAAAATTGTCTGTAGGCGCGTCTACTCTTTCGATTTATAATGAGAAATGTATTAAAAATACCATTCAAGCACTATGTGTTTATAGCATTGTTTAACAATAAAAAAATTAATTTTTAGCAATGAAAATAATCAAAACCGATAGAATTCGTCTTAAGCTTTCAAATACAGTAAGCATAATTGCTATTTTATTTTTCAATCAAAAGTTTTTCGGGTTTAAAAATTGCAATATTTCGATTTTTTGAAAGTTCAACAGCGTTTATGTCGAAAACTATGCATCCTACGAAAAATCTTGTAAAAACATTTTTTGCTTAGAATGACCCAAAAAATACAAAAAAATGTGATTCCTCCAGTTCTCCTCTACCCAAAAAATTCGTGTTCTACTGGTCAAAATACATAAAAAGAACTTGGGTAAGTGCATCTGAATTAAGGAGGCCGTTATACCCCCACTGGCGACACGACTACAGGCATAAAGACAAAATGTTTTTAAATTTTTAATTTTTTAATTGTAGGGGAGCCCAAGTAGGGATTTTTGCAGTTACTCGAGCGCGTCAGATTATCACGTAGGGAAAACCTTGTATTATTACATCCTGTAAATGTACCGCTACCATAAATATATTGGCTCTTAAATACAGGGAGTTCTTTAAAGGGGGTCCAAAAAAAAATCAATCCTCAGATCGAAAAACTAAAAAATACGTGTTCAATATTTTCAAAAAACTATCAAATGATGCCAAACACGATCATATTCAATATTTTTGAGAATTCTATTGAATGACACCCCACGGAGTTGGGTGGGGGTTACTTTAAAAATTTTAAACATGAGCCCGCATTTTTGAATTTCTTACGTAAAATTAAGTAACTTTTATTCGTGATATTTTTTCGAATTATGGATAGGTGGCGCTATAAGCGGAAAAAACGATTGTTGGAAATGGAAAATTAAATTAAAAAATTGAAAGTCCCCACTTAAATGGAAAACTCTACTTTACTTTTTTTGATTCTAGGAGCTACTATTTACAACCCAATACGTCACCATAACGCTCCAGTCACTGCAAATTTGGCATACGTTCCTCCCCTACTATAACTTCTTAACATTATTAGTCTAGGCCAGCGTTTCCCAAACGGTGGGTCGCGACCCAGTACCGGGCCACGAAAGCAAAATGCCGGGTCACCTCGCCTCGCCGCTTCAGATCTTCAAGTAAACATGAACACCTTTTACACTGCGAAGTGCGTTGGCTATCAAAAGGGAATGTTTTAAAAAGACTTATTGAATTAATGGAAGAAATTTCACTATTCTTAGAACAACATCCACCAACGGCTAGGGATGCAATATCTCAATTTAAAGACAGTCATGATGTCAATTGGTTAATAAAGGTAGCCTATCTTTGTGGTAGCCAAATATAACATTACAAGGTAGCAATTAACTGTATTTAAAGTGCAATAGAAGGTGGAAGCTGCAACAAAAAAACTTAATTTGTGGACCCGTCGCGCGGAAGCAGGAAATTACAAAACTAACAGAACTACAAAAAAAATAATAGTGTGAATTAATTGCCGGATGAGATTTCAGCGGCTTTCAACGAACACCTGCTAGGACTGGAGGCAAATCTAGAGAAATATCCCCCCCCCCCCGATCCACAGCAACAAAGTATATAAGAAATCCATTTTCAATGGACGTAGAATCCGAGACAGGACTTCTGGATTTAGATATTGAGTCAGTAATTAAACTATCGTGTGATAGGGCACTGATAGATTTTTGGCTGTCTCACCGCCAGGAGTATTCAGTTTTAGCAGAAAAAGCGATAAAGTTTCTAATTCCTTTTGCTACGGCTTATAAGTGTGAGAGACACAAACACACACACCTTGCACCTAGCACCTTGCACCTCGCACATCGCACCTCGGACCCCGCACCCCTCACATCGCACCTCGCACCTCACACCACGCACCTCGCACCTCCCACTTCGCCCATCGTACCTCACACATCGGACCTCGCACCTTGAACATCGCACCTCGCACATCGCACCTCGCTCCTCGCGCCTTTCACCTCGCCCCTCGTACATAGCACCTCGCCCCAGTGTATGTAGTGAGTTTGTAGTATGTAAATAGTGGGTCACGAAGGATAAGCACAAAAATAACCGGGCCACGGAAAAATAAGTTTGGGAAATGCTGGTCTAGGCGCTCAATAGAATCGAGACCGTTTCAATTCTGATGAGTCCACCCAAGTTTTTTATGTATTTTTGGCTGCTGACTGTAGAGTATGAATTTCGAGAGTGGATTTCGATCAGAGTGGTCAAAAAATTGTTATAAACAATTTAATTGTTTAAATATTTTTTATACGGCTCCACCTTGTAAACTAAAAGAGATCAAAAAAAAATTTTAAAATAAAATTTGTCCCTTGAATAATAATAAAGGAAATGGCGTTTACTAAATTTTAATCCAATAATTTGAACTCGAGATATTGCAAAATGAGTCCAAAATATTTGCGAAATAGGAATTTTTCGAAGCTTTTTCAGTCATAACTCGGCTTTGGCGAATGCAAATGAGCCTTACAAAGTCTCATTTTAAAACTTAATTTATAGAATTTAAAACAAAATGTGTTAAATTACTTTATCATTATTTATACCCGTTTAAAAGTTGCAATTTTCTTAAAAAAATTTAAATTAATTTGTTTTATAAGGATTTTATAGGATTTGTTTTATAAGGATTTTATATAAGGATAACCATTTATATTTTTATTAACACTAATAATAGAATAACTCAATGTAAACATTTTAAGCCTGACAAAATGTTCGTAGGTTTATTTTTGGCCAAGATATCGATAAATTAATAGCACGCTCTGAGGCGCAAGATCCGCTCACAGCGAAAAGATACGCGCGTGAACTTCCCATCCTCTGAGTCTATGGCCATTTTAATCGCCAATAAATAAAAATATATATATTTTCCGCAAATCGCCAGGAAATTTTGACATTCCTGTCAAAATTTCTTGAAGAAAAAGTCAGGACTTCCTTACTGTAAGGAAATGTCATTTCCTTACTGTAAGGAATAGCTATTTGTATAACAAGGGAGGAAAGTGCTACTTTTCCTCCCGAGAATGAAGTTTACTGCCCGACGCGTAGCGGAGGGCAGTAATCATTCAAGGGAGGAAAAGGCACTTTACTCCCATGTTATACATATGGGTTTTCCACCTTCCTCAAATAACAAGTCATTTTTTCATTTTTACTTAATTTATTTATGTAACTAACCAACAAAATTTATTAGAACTAAAACAACAAGTAGGTACAATATAACTGTCAACTGTCAAATATAAGTCAAATTATTAATGTAAACATTGTTAAATCAAAATAACAATTTACTGTTTTTTACCATTCTGCAAAATACAGGATGTTTTATAAATAAACGTTAAAATGTATAGATACTTCGTAATAGAAAATAGATATTATACAGGGCGTCAATAAGTTATATTTCATGAATGAAATACCATGACGTCACTTTTACTTTTCCTCCCTAGGGAGGAAAAATATTTTCCTCCCTAGGGAGGAAAAGTACAACTTTGCTCCCTACAATCAGGTCCGGAAAAGTATACTTTCGGTAGAGGTAGGTGGAAAATGATATTTCCGTACAGTTGTTAGTGTTCTACATAAATGATAGAAAACACATTGCTATTAAAACCTTGTAAATTACCTTAATCATTAAATTTTCTTTATCTGGAGCTTCCTGGATAAATTTTTCAATTTCTTCCTTCGTTAAAATCTTCGATTTCTTTGCCCTATAACCTTGAGCTTGCCCTTTCAATAAAGAACGAAGTTTTGAGTATGTAGATATATCTACATTGTGTTTAAGTACAAGGGTTGACTTCAGCATTGAATAATTGGCCCATAATGTTGAAGATTTCATCTTTAAACAAAGGTCTAGGAAGTATGCCATTACAACATTTTCTGAGAAAGAACTCGTATTTTTACTCATGCGATAATCCATAAAACATCTGTATGCATTTTCGTACTTTTCTCTTGATTTCTTTGGCAATAATTCTAATGAAGCAGTATTCACTGCCTCAACCAGCTCTGGAGGAGTCCCAGGAATGGAAATTTCATCATCAATTATCATTTTACTTTCGAGAACACCAGCAATTAAATTTATAAGCGTCAAGTTTGACAATTCAACCTCAATACGTTTCCATAGTAACCCAAGTAATTTTATTAGGAATTTCAAAGCACCATTTATTTGGGAATAAAATTATCGCGTTTTTTTTAAATCAATCAATATCTGTCGAATTTTAAACGATTTGGGAAAAATAGTATGTTTACCTCGTAGGAAAAGCCACATTCCTGGACTCTGTGTTGCTAAGTCTCGGCTTGCGCCTCGACTTAGCAATCTTCACAGTCGTCCAGGAATGTTAAGCTTTTCCTACCCGGTAAACAATGTACTATTATTATATTACAAAAACACGCGAATTGTAAAAAGTTAAAGATTTACATCTGATTGGCAACAACCAACATTTGTTGTTTTTTAACTGCAAAGCATTTTAAACTTATGCTTAAAAATTAATATAAAAAAACACGAAGTAATTTTTTCAAAACATACGTTAACATGGAAATAGATCCATCTTCATGGCAGGTGGCAATGTTGCAGGTTCCTTGGACTGGTTTCTGTTCTCCAGCTTTCATAACTCCTACACCAGGAAAGTCTGGACACTCGCTAACTAAAATTTTAAAATATGTATTAGATGATTTGCACTACATTAATAATAAAAACACATATTAGAATTGATAAAAAAATTAGGAAACGTTTTACATCAAACATTATATGACATTCTGAGATTATGGCAACAACAGAAAATGCCTAGGGAATGGAAGGGAAACGTTATAATACCATTATAATACCCAAGATAAAGAACAATTTGAACTAACTGACCCAATTGAAGCCGGAAATGGGATAAGAGTGGAGTATTCCTTGATTCCTTTATTGTTCAACCTGATCATGGACAAAATAATAAAAAAAGTAAGAACTAAAAAAGGATGCCAAATGGAAGAAAAACAACTTAAAATAATCTGCTATGCAGACGATGCAATATTAATCTCTCAAAGAGAAGATGATTTACAACGTATGCTGCACCAATTTAACAGAACCACCAGGAAATTTAACATGTTAATTTCCCCAAAAAAGACAAAATGCATGGTCATAACAGCAAATACAATAAGATGTAAATTGGAGCTGGAAGATAAGATAATAGAACAAGTAATGGAGTTTAAATATTTAGGCATCACACTATCTAGCTACGGAAGGCTCGAAACAGAAGTGGAAGATCAAGTGAATAGAGCAAACAGAGCTGCAGGTTGCCTGAATGACGCAGTATGGAGAATTAAAATTATCGGAACAGAAATGAAAGGCAGAATTGACAAAACAGTCATCAGATCAATAATGACATGTGCGGCAGAAACACGATCCGGCACAGAGAGGAAAACAGATTGCTCGAAACAGCAAACAGATGAAAACCCTTCGAAAAATCGATCGTAAGACTCTATCTACAGGACAGGGCTACCAGTTATTCGATGGAGGTGCATGGTGGATAACATTAATAACTGGGTAAGAAACAGAAGAATAGAATGGAGTGACCACATAAGCCGAATGACAACAAATATAGAGTAGTAAGGACAGCAAGAAACGGTTCCTCAATAGGAAGACGATCAGTGGGAATATCACGAAAACGATGGAACGACAACTTACTAAATGCACATTGAAAAAACAGACAGTCATGTCTATACAAAAAGATGAAGAAGGAGAAGATAAAGAAAAACTATAATGCCATATCGCTTATTAGCACAACATATAAAGTTCTATCAATTATCTTGCTAAAGAGGCTCACTCCGTATTGGGAAGATATTCTATATGCTGGAAGGTCAACAGGTACCAAATATTTACAATCCGACAAATATAGAAAAAACTGGGAATTCAACCGAGATATACACCAAAATTTTCGTAGAGTTACAGGAAGTATATGATTCGATAAAAAGAAGCAGACTATGGCTAGAATCCTAGAGATGGGAATACCTACCAAGAAAATTAGTGGAGCTAACTCAAATGTGCATGGCAGACTCATATTCACAGGTTAAAATAGGAAACAGAACATCGATGCAATTTAGTATAACATTAGGACTTGGACAAGGAACCCCGTATCACCGTTGCTATTCAATTTGACCTTAGAATGTGCAATAAGTAAAATGTCATCTGAACTGACAGGGGGATTTGCGAAACAAGAAGCTGCTTATCTCAATATAGTCGCTCATTCTGAAAGAGATATGATAGAGGTGTTTGCACAAGTCGAAAACGAAACTCGTTGTCTAGGTCTTCGAATAAATGAAGAGAAGACGAAATAAATGCTCGTAACCAAAAATCCAAGAACAAGAGTTAGGCAGAACATAACTAATAATGACCACAACTTCAAAGTAGTAAAAAAATTAAATATCTGGTGACAGTAATTACAGATGACAATCACATACAGGGTGATTGATTAGTGGGGTAAAGCTTAATAGATCCGCTATAGTAACAGATAGCAAAGAAAGCTAATGACAGAAATTGTAACCAACTTTGAGCTTCATATTACAAAATTAGTAAGATTGTTACAGGGTGCTCGATAATACAGTGGCAGACCAAACTTATGTTTTTTGAAATGGAACACCCTATATTTTATTTTATATTCGAAATCCTGTTAACTTCTCCATCACAAAAATATAAAGGTTTGTTATGTTATACAGGGTATTTACAAAGTTATAACCAATTTTATATGAAAATCGTAACAAGTTCAACTCTCTCTATAAATAAAATATTGTCAAAATTTTCAAAAATAATTGATATTGCTAATTTTCTTTATATCAAATACAGGGTGAGTCAAAACGCAAGTACATTATTTTCTCAGTAATTGTAAATGGAACACCCTGTATTTTATGTCACTATCGAAAAGTACCTTTACCGTATTTTAACTTTTGGATAATATTCCCTATGTCTAAATCTATTAGTTTTCGAGCTATTTTCATTTTTCAATGGACCAGCAGCGTGGCCCCCCAGATCACCAGAATTTAATAAACTGGACTGATTTTTTTGGGGTTACGTTAATAATGAAGTTTATAAAATACCTCCAACAACAAGGGATGAGATGAAAAATAGAATACAAAGTGTATTTCGATGTGTTAATTTACAAATGCTTCGTAGTGTAAGAAGCTCATTCAATGATCGTTTTTAGGCGTGCATAAAATATGTGTTAGGAGGTAATTTTGAACACATTATGTAATTAAACATTAAAAATATTTTATTACAAAGAGCTTTTAATTGTTTCAAACAGGTTTTTTTTGCAAAATGTATTACTGATAAATTATTTTTCGTTCGTAATTTGTTAGATTGTTACATTTACATACAAAAGTAGTGTTTAATTGTTTTCATAAAATGTTGTATTTTTGTTTGTGTGTTTCTTTGTAAAATTTGTTACTAATAAATTATTTTTCTGCCTCTATTTGCTACATTGTCACATTGATTACCGGATTGATAATCAGTAATCGTCAATTGTCAATTCAGTCATGGCTTACTTAAAGTTTGGAAAAATTTAGACACCTAAAGTAATTTCCTCGGAAAAATGAAAATATCTTGAAAACTAATAAGTTTAGACATAGGAAATGTGATATAATAATTAAAGTACGGTAATGGTACTTTTCAGTAGTAATATAAAATGTAGGGTGTTCTATTTAAAATTACTGAGAAAATAATGTACTTGCGTTTTGACTCACCCTGTATTTGATATGAAGAAAATTAGCAATGTCAATAATTTTTGAAAATTTCGACAATAAATAAAAAATATGGCATTAATACACCATTGGTGTTCTACTCATTTTTATTTATACCGGGAGTTGAACTTGTTACAATTTTCATATAAAATTGGTAATAACTTTGTAATTACCCTGTATAACATAACAAACCTCTATATTTTTGTGATGAAGAAGTTAACAGGATTTGGAATATAAAACAAAATATAGGATGTTCCATTTAAAAAACATATGTTTGGTATGGCACTGTTATCGATCACCCTGTAACATTCTAACTAATTTTGTAATATGAAGCTCAAAGGTGGCTAAAATGTTTGTTATTAAATTTTATTGCTATCTATTACTATAGCGGATGTATTGAGCTTTACCCCACTAATCAATCACCCTGTAGAAAAGGAGGTCTCAGCCAGGATAGAGCTTTATACTCCTTATCATTATTAAGATCTAAACTGCTAAAGGACTATCTGAACTAAGACTGTACATGTCAATTACTTATTCTATATCAGCGGGAAATAGATAAGCTGCTGATATCTGAAACTAAGGTTCTCTCATAATGATATTTATCCTCAAAGAGATGAATTGGCCGAAGAATGGAAAAGGCGCCGCAATGCTGAATTGGTGACTCTGTATGGTACTGAAAACATCATCTTCTGACATATGAAAGCGAACCGGATAATATGCGCAGATCATATAGTAAGATGAGACGAAGACAGAGTATTAAAGACAGTGTTTTTTAAGAGACCCGACGGTAGAAGGCAACTAGGCCGTCCCAGAAAAATATGGAAGATGTTGAAGCCGATTTATGTAAGATTAGAGTACAACAATGGGAAACGGAAGCACAAGATCATAAGATAGGGAGCTATAGTGGATGCGACCAAGACTCATCGTGAGTTGTAAAGCCAGTCAAGAAGAAGAAGAAGAAGAAGAAGAAGAAGAAGAAGAAGAAGAAGAAGAAGAAGAATAAAAATTTACTATTATCACTAAATAAGAAAGATTATTAAGATAATGGTAATTTAAGATTTTTACATAATAGCACCGCAATTTTTTTAATATGGATCATTCTTCAGCTACTATAAAAAATATCTTGAACGTTTTGTATATAAAAAATTTAATACTTTAGTAGAGAATAGTAAAATTTACCTGCATTTATTGCAACTACTATGCACAAGAATAGAACTGCGATCATCTTCATTTTAATTACCTAAAAATTGAGACGGTTTTATTAGTAAATATATTTATTGAAAAAGTACCCCGCACAAACCTTAAGGAAATTAGGGCCCAGTGTATTTCGTTCATACTTTGGAAAAATACTTTTTGAAACATCCTGATAAAAAGTTTTCTTGGACACAATTCAATCGTATGAAGGATTTTCAAGATATAGAGTCGCAAACTTGGAAAATTATAAGAATTATTGGATATTCTAATTCCCTGAGTTACTGGTTATCTTTCAAAATGTAGAAGTTTGGATCAAGGAAAAGTACTAGTAGTCTAGGATTTCTTCCTAGCTATCCAATGGCGACCTTTACTTTGACCTTGACCTTCAACGGACGTCATCTTCTAGAATTTTGAGTATTTTCGGCATTAAATTGATATAAACAGATTACTCATGGGTTTTTGGGATCGCTAAACACGAAATATGCCATCAGAATAGACCTCCGGAGGATGTGGAGGCCAGGGTCACTGCAAGGGACGTCATCTTCTAGAGTTTCAATGGTTTTCTGCATTTAGTTGATGAAAATGAATTACTGGAGGGTATTTTGAGGTCGCTAAACACGAATATGCCACCAGAACCGATTCCCGGAGCAGTTGGTTTCCAAGGTCAATGAAAGGGGCTCCTAGAGTTTCGAGGGTCTTTGGTATTACATTAATGCAAATGGATTAGTTATAGGCTTTTGAGGTTGCTGAACACGAATACGTAATCAGCACAGACACAGGAGCACCTAGTGCCTAAGACAGGTTATTTTCTGGAGTTTCGGAGGAATCAAATGGAGGAATCAAATGGATTACTCTTAGGTTTTTAACTTCAGAAGATAACCTGTCTTAGGCTAAAGGTGCTCCTGAGTGTGTGTTGATCACGTATTCGTGTTCAGCACCCCAAAACTTATAACTAATCCGTTTGCATTAATGTAGTACAAAAGACCCTCGAAACTCCAGGAGCGCCTTTCATTGCCGTTGGAAACCAGGTGCTCCAGGAGTCGGTTCTGATGGCATATTCGTGATTCGTACCTCAAAAAACCCTCCAGTAATTCATTTGCATCAATTAAATGCCGAAAACCATCGAAACTCTAGAAGATGACGTCACTTGCAGTGGCCCTGGCCACCACGTCCTCGGGAGGTCAATTCTGATGGCATATTCGTGTTTAACGATCCCAAAAACCCATGACTAATCTGTATATATGATTTTAATGCCAAAAACCATCAAAACTCTAGAAGATGACATCCGTTGAAGGTCAAGGTCAAAGTAAAGGTCGCCATTGGATAGCCTGGAAAAAATCCTAGACCACTAGTACTTTTCTTTGATCCAAACTACATATTGCCAGATAACCAGTAACTCAGGGAATTGGAATACCCAGTAAATTTTATTATTTTTCGAGTTTGTGCCTCTATATCTTGAAAATCCTCCATACGATCGAGTTGTGCCCATGAGAACTTTTTATCAGGATGCTTCAAAGGGTATTTTCTCAAAGTATGAACGAAATCCACTGGGACCTAATTTCCATACGGTTTGTGCGGGGTACTTTACATAAATATTATAAAAACTAAACTAATAAATAACCATTATAAACAGTTATTTTCTTGCCATGAACAAATCTAATTGATACAGTATTCCTGGGGAATTTCACCATAATGTAAGTAATTAGTAATAATGAAATTAATTAGTACATTATGTAAATTATAGTATTTATTCGTTGCTTGGGAAAATTTAAGGCAAACGTATTGGATCCTTTCCTCAAAATCTCCAGATAATACACCACTTGATTTTTTCGTATGGGGTTACTTATCAAAAGTTTGCATCGGTCGATAACAAAATTTGCAAGATTTAAAAAATATGATTATGTTGAAATTATGTAATACTATAACTCCTAAAAAATGATGCATAACGTTCAAGAAGATTGTCGGTCTCGGTTCAATTACTGCTAAGAAGGAGGTGGGAGGAATTTAACATTTAATTTAAGCCGAAAACAAATTTGAATTAATAAAATAAATATTTTTTCCTGTTTTCTATTAGCAGTAAATTTGCAGCATGTATAATTAAAAAAAAATCGACCTGTTTATGGATTTTTCTCCAAAACTGCCCATTCTTATAAAATTTAATCCAAGAGTGACTACCTATCTAAAGAGAATCTAATAATATTACCAAATATATGCCTACAATCTTGTATAATATATAGGGGAGTGCGATTAGAACGAAAACATGCATTGTTTCGGAAAAAGTGAAACAAGCTTATATTTTTCTAAAACTTTTTTTGTTAGTTTTATACATGTTAAAGTAAAAAGTTCTACTCACAGATTTCGCCGCTAATTGTTTATTAATTGTTTAAACAATAACAATTTTTTTTGTATAAATAATTTTAAAAAAATCGTTAAATCCATCATTTTACTTTGATCAAATATGTTTCTGTTTTGATTTTGATTATGCTGAATCCGAACATGGCATTGCAATTTGAAAATTCTTATACAGAAGCTATTATACAGTATGTTTGCGTAGCTAGGAACCACACGGAGAACTTTTTTATTATCACTTTTACGAAAAAAAGTTATTCTTCATAAAACGCTCTCCCTGGTCTAAAATCTAAGATACAATCATCAGATATCAAACTTTTTTAATTTTATACGAGGTATGTAAAAAATATGAATTTTTCTTAAGAGTTAAGTGCCTTTATTATTCACAATATTTTAATTAGAAGGATATAATTGAACACCAAAACAAATTTTTTAATTCAAAACAACTTTTCTTAATAACACTTTTCGATATTGTGAAATGTAAAGGTACTTTACTCTTGAGTGAAATTCATATTTTTTGACAAACCTCGTATAAAATTAATTAAATTTAATATTTAATGATTGCATCTTAGATTATATACGATGCAGAGTATTTTATAAAGAATAACTTTTTTCATAAAACTGATAATAAAAAAGTCGGAATGGGACGTTTCGATGCCGCCGGTTCATCGCCGGCCGTTTCGATGCCGCCGGTTCATCGCCAGTCCATTTCATCTCCGTCATATCTCGCATTTCCTAGAATTCCTAATTAATACTAAAAATAACTAATAATTGTAACTGTCGAAAATTCGGAAATATATCAGATATCGATTAATTGACTGGCGATGAATCGGCCGGCATCGGCATCGAACTGGCGGCATCGAAACGGCGGCGATGAAACGTCCTAGACCCTAAAAAAGTTATCAATAGGTTCCAAGTTACGCAGACATACTGTATAAGAGCCCAAAAAAAAATTTTTTACTGAACATTTATTATTGTTGTAGCTTATTAGTAAATGTGTTTAAGGTAAGTTTTACAGAAAAAATTTTTGTACTACATTTTTGTTATCTTTCTTAATTTTCTCAAAAAGAAATAGTTTATTTAATTTCTAAAGTAAAATAATTCAGTGTATTTTAAAGATTACATCCTAAGCTTTAAAAAAGTACTTATAAAACTGTAATAGATCTGTTCAAACTTGAGTAATACCGTCTTAAAATGGTGGTAATTCTATATAACTACGAAGATTTCAAAACATATTTTTTGAGACGTCATATCATTTGAATTAAATTTTTGAGATTTTTTTAATGAAACACCGTTTAGCAAGATGCTTGAAAGGTAAGTTGTGCAAAATTGAGAGTTTTATAAGAAAAATTGTATTAGTTACACATTTTTAAATCATTTTTAAACAAAATTCATGTAAGGCTCACTTTCCGCCCACACCGTACTTATGACTATACATTTGATTTCTTTCTATTATAACCTAAAGATAGCTTAATTATTCTTCTTTCATGTTTAATTTATAAAATTTCATGTGATCCATTAGTTAAAGAATTACATTAAAATAACTCAACCATGCACTTCGCCGTACGCTAGTTAAGAGTGCGCCAATGTTTTTGAGAAGGGTGACTTTAGCGTTATAAATAAAAAATTATAGAAGATACAAATAGAGGATGTAAGTTTTTTTTTGTAAAATTTTCTGAATTTTTCAATGGCCAAGTCAGTTTTTTTCTAAAATTTATATTTTTAAAATTATTTAAAAAAACTTCTAATTTCGTAGTTCATTTGTTTAATAAAAAATGAAGCACCCACTTCTCGAGTAGAACTTTTTGATATGTTGTTTATTAAAGATTTCTTAACGAAATTATAAAAAGTTCTATCTTGTTTGATTTTTTCCGAAGTGAAAATCTATATGCACTCCCCTAATAATACAGGGTGATTGATTAGTGTGAGGAAGCTCAGTATATCTGTTATAGTAAAAATTGCAAAAAAAAGTTATTGGCAAAAATTGTAGGCAGCTTTAAACTCCACATTTTAAAATTAGCTACAATCGTACAGGGTGTTCCATATGATGGTGGCAGACCAAACTTATGTTTTTTTAAATGGAACACCCTGTATTTTATTTTAAATTTGAAATCTGCTTCACTTCCACATCACAACAATGTAAAGTTTTATTATGTTATATCGGGTATTTAAAAAGTTATAACCAATATTACCTGAAAATCGTATCAAGTTTAACTCCCTGTATAATTAAAAAAGAGCATAGGAACATTGATCTATTGCAACTGTAGTTTTTTAATAATTGCTAAAAATTATAAAACATATTTGTTTTCGTAATATTCGTTCAATCAAATACAGGGTAAGTCAAAATGCAAGTATATTTTTTTCTTGGTAATTTTAAATAGAACACCCTGTATTTTATATCACTATCGAAAAGTACTAATATCGTACTTCAAATTTTATGAAGTACTCCCTATACCCAAAGTTACCAGTTTTCTAGATATTTTTATTTTTCGATCAAAGTATTAATTTGGCTATTTTAACGTTTACCAATAATTATTGTGAGTTGGCCATGATTGATTTGTCAGAAACTGACAGTTTGACATTATTGTTTATTAATTCAGTATTGGGGTACACCGTAAATTAGCAACAATTATTATTTAGTAATTCAGTAATTAATTCAATTTAAATTAGCAATAATGAATTTTACTACTCATGAAATGGTAGATATGATCTGGATTTTGGGGAAATGCAATAAAAATTCATTACTATCAGCTAGAATTTATCAAGAACGTTTTCCAGATAGGCGGCAACCTAGACAAGATACATTTGAAAAATTGAAAGATCGATTCAACCGCACTGGTTCAGTGAATTATGAAAAACATGAACGAACAAAAACTGGTGTGACAGAGGAAAACGAAATGAGTGTGTTGATGGCAGTTACAGAAAACCCACACACAGGTATAAGGAGTATTTCCAATGAACAAGAACTTAGTTACTACTCTGTTCTAAACATTCTATCTAAAAACAAGATGCACCCTTATCATATTCAAAAGCACCAAGAATTAAATAATGATAATTTTCAGAAACGAATAGCATTTTGTGAATGGGCCTTAGAAAAAATTAATGAGCAGAGAGATTTTTTTGATTATGTCCTATTTGGTGATGAAGCTACATTCCATCGAAACGGTTCTGTTAATAAGCATAACTTTCACTACTATTCAACAAGTAATCCATACCACATAGTAACACAGAGTCAAACAAGATGGTGTCTAAATGTGTGGGGAGGTATCGTCGGTAACCATGTAGTAGGACCATATTTTTTTGAAGATAATTTAAATGGTGAGATTTATTTAGATTTGATCGTGCCGATATTATTAAAAGAGGTTCCACTTAATATACGTGAACAAGTGTGGTTTCTACATGACGGTGCTCCTCCTGCGCACCACAACGAATTAGTACGTGGTGAACTTAATGATAAGTTTGGTGAAAGATAGATCGGAAGGGATGGACCGGTAAGGTGGCCCCCAAAGTCACCAGAGTTCAATAAAGTGGACTCTTTTTTGGGGTTACGTTAAGAACGAAGTATATAAAATACCTCCAACAACAAGAGATGATATGAAAAATAGAATCCGAATTGTATTTCAAAATATTTCTTTACAAATGCTTAGTAATGTAAGCAACTCTTTCAATGGCCACTTTCAAGTATGCATAGATGTTTTGGGAGGTCATTATCAACACCTTACTTAAGTAAGATAAGTTAAAATTACTGTTGTTTTTTATTTTTTTGTGTTGTTATTTTTTTTTAATTTTCCGTCGGTTATTTTATATAAATTTTATTTAAAATAAATTGTTTTCTTTTCTGTGTCGTTATTTCGTTACTGATAATAAACAATAATGTCAAACTGTCAGTTTCTGACAAATCAATCATGGCCAACTTACAATAATTATTGGTAAACGCTAAAATACCTACCAAATTAATACTTTGATGGAAAAATACAAATATCTAGAAAACTGGTAACTTTAGGTATAGGGAGTACTTCATAAAATTTGAAGTACGATATTAGTACTTTTCGATAGTGATATAAAATACAGGGTGTTCTATTTAAAATTACCAAGAAAATAATGTACTTGCATTTTGACTTACCCTGTATTTGATTTAACGAATATTATGAAAACGAATATGTTTTATAATTTTTAACAATTATTAAAAAACTATGGTTGCAATAGATCAATGTTCCTATACTTCTTTTAAATTATACAGGGAGTTAAACTTAATACGATTTTCAGGTAATATTGGCTATAACTTTTTAAGTACCCGGTATAACATAATAAAACTTTACACTGTTGTGATGTGGAAGTGAAGCAGATTTCAAATTTAGAATAAAATACAGGGTGTTCCATTTAAAAAAATATAAGTTTGGTCTGCCACCATCTTACGGAACACCCTGTAAGATTGTAACTAATTTTAAAATGTGGAGTTTACAGCTGCCTACAATTTTTGTTAATAACTTTTTTTTGTAATTTTTACTACAACAGATTTACTGAGCTTCCTCACACTAATCAATCACCCTGTATATTATGTGAATTAAAAAATTATAGGTACTCAATAAAAATTGACCATACTGAATAAAACATCTATTGTTAAGTTAAACGATTGTAAAAATAAGTTCTCGTTATTAATTTACACTTTAAAATATATAATATGTATTTTTTTTTTGTTGAAATAACATAACGAAAAAACCGCAACAAATATTTATTTGCAAATGAGTTACAAAAATAAGACACTTACCTGTTCTATGGACGACTAAGTCTGTTTCTGTTGGCTGCACAATTTACAATTCAAGTGATGACCCCTTAACATTTACTTTTTATACATAAATCCAATCGCTTAGAAATACCAGCAAACGCTATTTTTAATAAAACAAATAATATTAATTACCAGATAATGAGTTAGCCTATAAAAACAATCATTATTATATAATTATTAGTTACACCGAATGTCACAATTTTATTTTTTAAAATCTACGCAAATGGGAATACTTTTTTACATTTTTTGTTATTATTCCAAGTAATGAAGCTTAAAATAGGGCAAAACCTCCCAATTTTTACAGAATGGATCGACTTGCTTGAAAATTTGAGAATAAGTAGTAGATAGTCCAAGGATCAAAATCTATATGATGCCGAAAAGCGCTTTTACCATGGGGGTGGTTGTCACCCCATTTCGGAGGTGGAAATTTTTATTATATTTTGACCGCAAAAGTTGGTAAAAACAGTCATTCTAAGCAAAAAACGTACTACACATTTCTTTGATAAAATTAATAAGTAGTTTTCGATTTATTCGCTATCGAAATTGTTAGATTTATATCGAAAAAATCAATGTTTTTAATAAGTTTTCTACTAATAACTCCAAAAGTTTTCGTTTTATCAAAACAACTTTACTTAACAAAAATGTTCCTTTTGAAAAAATAAACAAAACCGTTTCTTCTAATTTTCTTTAAGACCAATAGTAATCAAGTTATACTTTATTATATGTTAGCTCTTGTTCGTCAAATACTAAATATTGTAGCTTCAAAGTCAAAAGACGGAAAAACTATGCATTTTTCGAGGATAACTTGTTAAAACTAATTTAGAGTATTTTTTCTACAACCGTATTAAAAATGCAACTTTTAGCACTCTACGAGCGTTAAAAATGCTACTTTAAGACACTAGTGCTTTAAAATATTTTTAAGGCACTGCAGTTCGTATTGAACGTATAGACAATTTTGATGTAATGTCAAAAAAATATAAAATGGAATGCCAGTCAAGTAAAAGTTTTTGTAGATATTGTCCTGTAATTACGTTTGTAGAAAAAATATTGTATGATATGCGTGTTAAAAAGTACATTTTTAAGGCACTCATGTGAATTGCAGAACTCGCTATCGCTCATTCTGCAAACTTTCACATGCGTGCCTTAAACGTGTACTTTTAACACTTATATCATAAATAACTATAAAAATATCTATCTCCAGAAATAAAAAATTCTCTAGATAAAAAATTAAGTGACTTTTAAGGAAAAAATTTCAGTACCTATTTTTTCAGCGAAAAAGTGATCGGAAGCAACCTCCTAATCACCACCCTAATTAAAATTAGTCATTGACCTTATTTTATCTTCTTCATTAATGTATTATTAATAGGTTCTAGAAGTTTGACCGGCTTAGAATAATTAACTTTTAAAAAAATTTAGTTAAAATCGAATAACGAATTTTTGTAATTTGGAAAAAATGGCCATTTTAGATAGATAGCATCAGAGATACGAAAAAATGTTTAAAAATGAAATTGTGGCTTATTTAATTCCCAAGAAAGTGGTTTGCAAAAATTTTTCTACGTCAAAAATTGAGAAACCTATTGACAATTAAAACTTGTAATAACTTGAAAAAACTACTTTTACCAACCTTTTCAAAGTCACTTTTTTTTGCGACTGAGGATGTTAAAAATATTTAATATTAACAAGCTTATAGGTCTTATAAAAACCTGCAAAATTCTTTTTTAACAAACTTTCTAAGATAAAAAATAAAAAGTTATGGTTAGAAAATCAATATATTTTTTTGAAAAAAAAAGAAAGAGAAGAAATCCAACTGTAAGCATAATAATGTAAGTTAGCGTTGTTTTTAATCATTGGCCTTATCCATTCTTCTTTATTTATGTATTATTAATATATTCTAGAAGTTTGACTGGCTTAAACTGATTAGTTGTTAAAAATCTGGAATTAAAAGCAAATAACGAATTTTTGTATTTTGGTAAAAAATATCATTTTCTTCAGAATAGCAAGATTAGCATCAGAGATACGAAAGAATGTTTAAACATAAAATTGTAGGTTATTTAATTCTCAAGAACTTGGTTTGGAAAAAATTTTTCTATGGCAAAAATTGAGTGAATCGTAATAATGAGTATATCGAAAAACATTGATTTTTTCGATATAAAACTATCACTTTCAATAGCGAATAAGTCAAAAATTATTAATTTTATCAAAAAAATGTGTAGATTATTTTTTGCTTAGAATGAATGTTTTTATCAACTTTTGTGGTCAAAATATAATTAAAAAAGAATGTGTGTGTACTTTGTACGCACGTAAGAAGTTATACTTCTATTACATATTGTGTGATTTTAACGAAATTAATATAATGTACTTTAAACAGTTTATTTATATTTTATTTAAATATTAAACTAATTTGAATACTTACTACTTTCCAAAAATTTTTATTAAGGCAATACCAAAAATTTAAAAAAATAAAAGAATAAAACGCACACAAACACATTGAAAAATGCCACAAAGAAAAAATGATTTCTGAACGATAATAATTGTTGGCAAAAATTTTAAATACGCATTTTCTGAAAAAAAATATATAATAAATATACTTACAATCATAAAATGCATAAAAAATAAAAAAAATAAAAACTTGTATTCGAACCCGAGAATTTGTGGACGCTTTGATTCGTAATCGAAGCCTAGACTCACTCATCCAATTACTCATTATTTGTCATGTGGAAAAATAGGTCAACTGAACGTTTTACTGTCTGACAGTTTTTCAGAATTTAAATCAAATTATGTAGTTTGATTTTTGTGGAAGAAAATATTAAAATATAACAAAACAGTAAGAAAACAATATATTAGATGAAGATTGGTAGAACTTTTGTTGGTAATCAAATTAAGCATGTAAATCAAAGCATTACATACCTACTAGATAAATAAATCTACGCCAAAAAATCATAATTTAAAAATAAAAATCGGACCTAATCTCGGATTTCTCTCTAAAATCCCCATTCTTGGGAAAATAAATTTATTCCAACCTAATCCAAATGTATAATTACAATATGATTATAATAAAAACTACTTACTAAATTAGAATGAGTCCTTGTCAAAAATAGTCCAAAAGTCCAAAAATATATAGGTATGAAAACTATTTAAAAAGGCAGTATAACTATTAACTAACTTTTGTTTGTTGTTTCTTTTCACACAAATTTCAAAACGCAACAGCCATAAATAATCAAACCACAGCTTTGCCACAGCTGACATATTGAATAATTTTTGACATGTCATTTGAATATCCAATCAGAACAAAGTTATAATGCGCATGCGCCCGGATCGTAGGTTTTAACATATAAAAATTCACCCTCATATCGCGCGTAAAGAAGTATAACTTCAAAAATTTCTCCCCATTGAGATCGGGTGGCAACCACCTCCATGGTAAAAGCGCCTTTCGGCATCATATAGATTTTGATCCTTGGACTATTCACTACTTATTCTCAAATTTTCAAGCAAATCAGATTAAGATAAGGCAAGTTAAGAATATTAGCCCAGTAAATGAACGGGAAATTCGGGGATACCGTGTAATTTTCAGGGGCAACTCCGAATTGCATGAAAATTTGGATTTAGGTTCTACTTACCCTCCACTTCAAAGTTGAAATTGTGCCGTTGGTTGCTTTTACTTGGGGGGTGACAGTCACCCCTTCTCGGGGGTGAAAAAACATACGTTCAAGATAAAACAGAAAATGCATTAATTGGCTGATTTTAAGCAACTTTTGTTCTATAGAGTTTTTTACGTAAGTCAATACTTTTCGAGTTATTTGCCATTGAAAATGTTGATTTTTCGACAAAAAAACTACGTTTTCAGACGGTTTTTCGCAAATAATTCAAAAAGTAAATATTTTATCGAAAAAAATATTCTTAGCAAAAGTGTAGCTTATAAAAAACCCAAAAAAATAGTTTATCAGTAAAGTCTATCAACCAAATAAAAACAAAGTTGTAGCTCATGAAATATACGATCTTATTCGTCTAAATCCAAATCGAATATTTCAAGGTGAAATCACCGAAAAATTAAGCACTTTTCGGGAAAAATCCATTTAACCTTTTTTAAAGTGTTTATAAAGAGCTTTGTTTTAACAAAAGTTTTAGCATTAAAAATAAGCGAGTTACGCTCAAAATAAAGTTGGCCCTTTTTTTTTGTAAAAAATCATGAAAATATCGCCGTGTTTAGACACCGAATGGGTCACTAATCATGAGTGTATGCAAATTTTGAACAGCCATATATTAACAATTTTTTGTCTAACGGAGAAACAAAATAAACTAGCATATTTATAATAGCAACACCTACATTTTTTTACTCTTTAAGATTTTTCTTATCACTAATACTTTTTAAGTTATTTTGAAAAAATGAAATTTTTCAAAAATTTTTTAAAAAATTATTTTTTACTATAATACAACCAAATGTTTTCAAAAATAAGCACTTCAAACCAATCAAACTTACAGATCGTATAAACAATACACATACAGTTAAAATAGATGGTAAGGCCAAACGATTAATTTCATTTAGGGTGCTAAATAGAGGGAGGTGTTCACGATTTTTTTACCAAAAAAAGAGCCAAATTTTTTTTCAGTGTAACTCGTTTATTTTTGATGTTGTAAACTTTTGAAAAAACATATAATAAGCTTTTTTTCGATACTTTAAAAATTTTAATAAGGTTTTCCCGAAAAACGCTTATTTCTTCCGTGATTTTGCGTTGCATTATTCGATTTGGAATTAGACGAATAAGAACGTATTTTTCATGAGCTACAACTTTGTTTCTACTCAATTTGTAGACTTTACTGGTACACCATTTTTTTCGTTTTTTTATAGGCTACACTTTTGCTAAAAATATTTTTTTCGATAAAATATTTACTTTTTCAGTTATTTGGGAAAAACTGTCTGAAAACGTAGTTTTTTTGTCGAAAAATCAACATTTTAAATCGCGAATCACTCAGAAAGTATTGACTTACGTAAAAAACTTTATAGAACAAAAGGTGCTTAAAATAAGTCAATTTATCTATTTCCGGCCTCATTTTAAACACTTTTAAACGCGTTTTGCACCCCCCGAGTAGGGGTAAATGTCACCCCCCAAGTAAAAGCAACCAACCGCACAAATTCAACTTTGAAGTGGAGGGTAAGTAGAACCTAATTTCAAATTTTCATGCAAATCGGAGTTGCCCCTAGAAATTACACTCCAAAACGGTCATTTATTGGGCTATATGCAAAACAGTGTATATTTCAAAAATCTGACGATTTAAGCGGGGTGTAAGGAAATGGGTGAGTTAAAAAGTTTCACAAAAAAAAAAGCGAATAATTCGCGAAATGAACGTTAGATCGAAAAACTAAAAAATATGTGTTCAATGTTTTTCAAAAATCTATCGAATGATACCAAACATGACCCCCACGGAGAGGGGGGGGGGTAAATTTAAAATTTTAAATACAAATCTCGCGATATTTCGCAAAATAAACATTAGATCGAAAAACTGCAAAATACACTTAATCAATATTTTTGAAAAATCTATTTAATTGTATCAAACACGACCCTCACGGAGATGGAATGGGGGGTTACTTTAAAATCTTAAATAGGAGCCCCAAATTTTTATTCCAAATTTGGATTCTTTACGTAAAAATAAGCAACTTTTATTCGCTTCATTTTTTTCTAATTACGGATAGATGGCGCTTATCTAAAAAAACGATTGTTGTAAATGGAAAATTAAATTAAAAATGGAAAGTCCCCACCAAAAATTGAAAACATTATTTAACTTTTTTTTGATTTTAGGACCTACTCTTCACAACCCAATAGGTCCCCAAAGCGCTCGAGTGACTGCACATTTAGCGTACTTCGCTGCCCTTACATAGAGTAAGAATATGCCTCTATAGTTTTTGTAGCTGAGTGTGTCTCCCTTCTTACGGATTAGGCATGTAATTTCTTTTTTTCCAGTATCTTGAAATTGCTTCTGTATTCCACTCTATGTGCTATTACTTTATGAAATCTATCTGTCAATGTGTGTCCTCTAATTTTGAAAATTTCAGTTGGTATGTTGCTTAGAGGATAGAAAATTTTACCCCTCCCTTAGAGAATTTTCCATCCTCTAAGCTAAGGTATGTTGTTAATCCCCGGGGCTTTATTATTCGTCAGTCCATTATTACCTGTCTTGTGGGTATGTACGTTAATTTATTACTCTGCTTCTGATCTACTGATATCTCGAAATCATGTACTGCATAGGCTGTGTTTGTTTGTACTTGCTCTGTTAGCAGACCTTCGAAATAGTTTTTCTATCCTACTTTTATTGCTTAGACGTCACTGTGTAAAAAGATTAGTACGTGGTTTTTATCCCTTTCTGGAAATTTATGTTTCGGGAATTTATATGCTCCTCTAGTGTTACCCTGATTGAAGTCTTCCTCTATTCTTAGTATTTGGTCGTTTTCGTATCTCCTCTTCTTTCTTCTACATATTCTGTCTGCCTTTTTTCGTTCTTCTTCGATTTTTTCGTGCCGTTCTCGTGTTCTTCTATGAATGTACTGCACGTATAGTTCATTTCTTTTATGTTGTGCTTGTTTACATTTTTCATCAAACCAAAGCTATTTTCTTTGATGTTTTTTAATTCATATCACTCTTCTAGCCGTTTCCGATTTTATTTTTTTAATCTTCCACTACGTTATGGACAATTATTTCTACAATTGACGAGCTTCTTAAGATATTTCATGATTAATTACAAGCGTCATCTAGTGTCCTTAAAGAAAGGGGACAGATAAAGTCAAGGTTTTAAGTCAAGGTATTAGGTAAGTTATGTCTGATTATAACGAAACGTCTGACATCCTGTATATTTCGCTATTCATATACCATTTTACTTTTAAAAATAAATACACGGTTATCAGTGTTATCACAGTAAGCAATAACAAAAAATATTAATTAATTAGATTTACTTATTTAGTTTACATTTTTACCGTGGTTGCGAATATATTTTCAAATAGTTCACGATTATTCAATTTTAATTATCTTCTTCAAATGTGATGCCTGTATGACCCCATTAGATAAAAAAATTTGACTGCCATAGTTTAAATGATTTTATTTAAAATTGTTAAAAATATTTAGTGTGTTACAAACATTTTTTATTTATACACAAGCAGTGATTATAGGCAATTAAAAATTTTTATTGGGATAAAATTGTCTTCTTTTTCTTCGTTGTGTAAATAGGACTACTCCTGTTTGTTTGCCTCTTATTCTGTTTCAGTTGTTGTTGACTGTACATTGCCTTTCCACCTTTTCAGCGGCCTACCAACGGGTTTTCTGCTATACGGCTTGTTGTTTTTACAGATGCTTGCTAATCTATCTGTACCCATTCGGTTCACATGCTCGTTCCAGTTTTTTTGAAGTTATACTTCTTTAGGCGCGATTGAGATTGAGGGTGAATTTATATTGATCTGCGCGCATGCGCACACCGACAGTATGGTATTAGTCGTTATACGGGCTCTGAGTGGGTGTTGAAATGATCTGTCAATAATAAATAATTGTTCAATATGAAGGTAAACAAATGTATAATATATTAGTTTTATTGTTGTGAGGACAGAAACAAAAAAGTTTAGAATTTTAGTGACTTTTAAATAGTTTTTAAAGCAACAGGTACGTAATAATTGAAATGTATCATAGGTACCTACCTATTTGGACCTACCAAAATACATAGTATGTAATACTTTTATTTACATAATTTGATTACCATCAAAATTTCTATCAATATTCACCTAATATATTGTTTTCTTACTCTATGTTTTGTTGTATTTTTTAAATTCTAAATCATTTCAATTCAAAATCAAAATAATTTGATTTATGTAATTCAAAAATGTCAAAAGTTTAATCCGTTTAGTTAGTCGATCTTCGCACATAATGACACGTTGTCTCCGTGGCGAAGCGTTTAATGCGAATGAACCTCAATATAACGCCAATACCAACCGCGCTGATAAGTTGGTTCGAATCCCAATAGAAACTTTTATTTTTTTATTTTTTTTTTTATACATTTTATGATTGTAAGTATATTTATTATATAATTTTATTTTCAGAAAATACGTATTTAGTTAAAAAAATTTCCGACAATTAATGTTCAGAAATCATTTGTGGCATTTTTAATGTGTTTGTGTGTGTTTTATTCATTTATTATTTTAATTTTTGGCACTGATTTAATAAAAATGTTTGAGAAGTAGTAAGTATAAATTGGTTTAATATTTAAATAAAATATAAATAAAAAGTATATTAATTTCGTTTATAATCATATAATCATATAATAGAAGTATAACTTCTTACGTGCGTACAAAGTACACACACATTCTTTTTTTTTTATTTTTATCCACCTGTTAATATTTTGAATTTGGCATCGTTCTCGTATACTTCTGTTGCTTTGTCTGTCTCTTAATGATATGACCGCTATTGATCTTAATACTTTCATTTCGATATTGTTGATTTGTTGTTTTGGCTTTCTTGTATTGATCCTTGTCTCCGCTGCATATGTTAGGACTGGTCTAACTGTTGTCTTGTATAGTTTTATTTGGCTTTCCGGGGTCAGATATTTGTTACTCCATATGGTTTCTCGGAGGCAACCACTTACTCTTGCTGCTTTTGCTGCTTGCCTTGTGGTCTCTGTTCTTATATTCCTGTCACTAGTGATCTCTACTCCTTGGTAGTTGAATTTACGCGGCTCTTTACTGATCACTATACATTGTTTTTTTTTTCACTGATATTTTCATATTAAGTTTGTTTCCTGTGATTTTGAAGGTGTGGAGCTACCATTGTAGGCCATCCTCGTTATCAGAAATTGGCACTGCATCATTAGCGTAGCATAATAGCGTGATTTTATGCGCTTCCATGTGGTATCCATGTCGTAATTCGTTAATTATTTGATAAAATTGTTTGATTCCTATTTAAAAAATTACAAAATACGCGAACCCCCCTCAACTTTTAAATATATAAATGTGAGCTTTAAAAAAATAGTTGATCTGGTCTCATTGTATAATTTTCTTTTTCTACAATCACTTGATAAAGAAGACTTTTTCGCTTGTCAATGGCAACGAAAAGTTGACGTTTACTGAATACCGTACAAAATAAAAATATACTCCTAATTGAATTAAAATTAAAATATTGGGAAATATAAAATCAAAGATAGTGGAGTCACTGAAGGTTTTCACCTCCGATTTCGTTGACCCTCCACCGATTTTCATGAAAATTGGTGAGTAATTAGAGGATACCTCAAGGAACAAAGGTGACATAATGCCAACTTGCGCTTTTATCCTGGGGGGTGGATTTGCCTCTCGGGGGTGAAAATTATTTTATTAAAAATAATACCATAAATCAATAGAGGGACAAATTATAAGCAAAATTTGTTATATCAAGTTATTAATATAAATCAACACTTTTTGAGTTATTAAAGACCAGAGATTTTATTTTTTCGTAAAAAATGCATGTTTTAAATCGGTTTTTTACGTATAACTCAAAAACTATAAGCTTTAACACAATAGTTATTTTTACTGAAATTGATGATAATAAAAAACTGAATACATTCCTCACTTAAAGAACTAAACTAATATTAGTTAAAAGTGAGTTATTGGCAATTGAATGTGTATTTTTTTCGACGAATACTCAAATCTAAGTAGTCAAGCTTAAATAGCGGGAAAACGAGGCAATGTATAAAATATACCCGCTAATCGTTTGCCAACGTACTTCAAAATACCTATTAAATGAGCTTCAGAACAAGTTAATAGCGTCAAAATTAAGCAAGTTATGATGAAAATAAAATTCTTTTGATAACAACTCCAAAAATATACGTAAAAAATGATAAATACCCAAATTTAAGTTTATTCTGTGTCAAATATTTTACCTGTTTTACTATTTCCATAGGGTAATAAATAACCGAGATAGAAACGTTTAAATCTTAAATTTTGCTGTGAAAACCATGCAACCGGGGCCATTTAACCTTTTATTTTAAAAAAACTGAGGTGTCTAAAAGATTAAATTCAATGTGGTTAAATAGCCCTTGGAATTAACATTCAAACGGTTTTTAGATAAACCTGATATCTTAAAAATAAACAGAGTTATTAAAAAACACCTTAACATTTTTTGGAAAAATTAAAAAAAAATAAATTTTGAAAAAGTTTTGGTGCATAAATTTTAATGCTATCAGCATGTTCGGTGGCTCATTAAATAGATATTTTTAAGTACTTTGACAAATGTTAAATAAGTTTATGTTTAAAATGCATCATTTTCCCGTTATTTCAGCTTGAATACTTAGATTTTTTTACTCGCCGAAAAAAATATATATTCAATTACCTATAACTCACAAACAAAAGGTTTCTCTAGTAAAAAATTTATTTCATTTTTTATCTTCAATTTTGGTAATATTAACTTTTTTGCAAAAACTTATTAGTCTAGTAAAATAAAATTACACTACATGTAAATCATAATGTAAATTCGTACATGTTGAGACAAATTTTATATCAAAGCTTAGGTGGGTACAAAAGATATTTTCAAGAAAGTATCCAAATCATACAAGGGGATCATTGTTTAAATAATTAAAAAGGGGTCATTTTTGAAAAAAAAATACTTTTTTAACTGCTGAGGTCATTCAATTACTAATCAAGGTTTACAGGATTATTTTCTGCAAAGCTGAAGGGTAAATCTTTCATATAAGACTTAATAAATTAAATTGAACCCCCTATTTAATTAAATAATTGTATATAAAACTTTAAAAACAAATTTGTAAAAAAATATTTTTAGCGTTTTAAATAAACAATATAAAATATCTTTTTTTACAGGCGCTATGCTACCAGTATTAAGCAAAAAAATTGATCAAAAATATTTAATATTTTTTGAGATATTGAATTTGTTTATTAAATGTTACTCTCTTTTCAGTTGGAAAAACGCGGTTGTTGCCAAATAAATATTCACCTGTATTAAATCTAATTATTTTTTATTTTTATGCGTATTTTCGATAAATGTATTGATACATTCAAATTTCAATTAAACTTCCCCCTAAAATGGCATTTCAAAATTATTCAAATTTGTTTATAATTTGTTTTTTTAATAACGTCGCGCGGATTAAATATTTTGAAATGCCGTTTCGATAATTGGGTTCCTAGGAATTTTTCACTAATTAACAAATTTTTTTGTCTTTTTTTTTTCTCTTCTTTTTTTTTTTTTCTTGGAGTTATATTACTACGGGCCCTTTTAGGGTTAAGTTTCATTAAGAATGTCGAATCTCTAAGTTGTAGATTCTAGACCTAAAAATATTAAGATTGGTCTAAAATCACTTAAATAAAATGTGGCTATTTACTGAGTTACAGGGTGTTTTATTTAAAAATTTAAAAATTATTTTTACCAAGTACTATCAAACTATTTGACGTATACTTATCATACTTGGCAGAAAGTGTGGGTATTATACAGTCTACTAAATTGTGATACATAAAAGTTTCTAGCTACTACCAGAGGCATCCTACAGGGGATAGTTATTGGTTAACCCTTCCCAAATCCTACGCCACTGAGGGAATTACTATTTAAGTGAAATTTTTCAATTCTTCAATACTTTCGATGTAAATAATATACGCTTTACTGGTAACGATTAAGTCATTAGTTTTCGAGATATTGGACGTTAAAAGTGAAACGGCATAGTTATTTTGATTCATTCATTCATTCATTTTAAACTTCCAATATCTCGCAAACTGATGACTTTATCGATACCAATAAAGTTATTTACATACAAAGTATTGGAGAATCGAAAAATTTCGCTAAAATAGTAATTCACTCAGTGTCGTAGAATTTGGGAAGGGTAAATCATTCACTATCCCCTGTCGTACGCCTCTGGCACTAGCTAGAAACGTTTATTAATCACAATTTAGTAGGATGTATAATAGCCACACTTTCTGCCAAGTATGATAAGGATATGTCAAAAAGTTTTAAAATACTTGGTAACAATAATTTTTAAATTTTTAAATATAACACCCTGTAACTCAGTGGGTAGACCCATTTTATTTAAGAGATTTTGGTTAAATCTTAATATTTTTAGGTCTAGAATCTACAACTAAGAGATTCGACATCCTTAATGAAGTTTAACCCTAAAAGGGCCCGTAGTAATATAACTCCAAGAAAAAAAAAAGAAGAGGAAAAAAAGAGAAAAAATTTTGTTAATTAGTAAAAAATTACTAGGAACCCAATTATCGAAACGGCATTTCAAAATACTTAATCCCCGCGACGTTATTAAAAAAACAAATTATGAACAAATTTGAATAATTTTCAAATGCCATTTTAGGGGGAGTTTAATTGAAATTTGAATTTATCAATACATTTATCAAAAATATAGATAAAAATAAAAATAATGAGATCTTATGCAGGTGAATATTTCTTTGGCAACAACCGCGTTTTTGCAATTGAAAATATAGTAACATTTAAAAAACAAATTTAATAGCTCAAAAAATATTACATATTTTTTGATAAGTTTTTTTTGCTTAATACTGGTAATATAGCGCAACTTTGTTTGTAAAAAAAGATATTTTATAATGTTTATTTAAAACTCTAAAAATAATTTTTTGCAAATTTGTTTTTAAAGTTTTATACACAATTATTTAAATAAATAGGGGGTAAAATTTAATTTAGTAAGTCTTATGTGAAAAATTTACCCTTTTTCTTTGCAGAAAATAATCCTATAGGCCTTTATTAGTAATTGAATGACCTCAGCAGTTAAAAAAGTAATTTTTTTGACAGAAATGACCACTTTTTAATTATTTAAACAATGATCCCCTTGTATGATTTGGATACTTTCTTGAAAATATCTTTTGTACCCACCTAAACTTTGCTATAAAATTTGTTTTAACCTGTACGGATTTACATTTTGACTTTTTTTTATTTTATTAGGCTATATAGCTTTTGAGTTATTGACGAAAAATCGGTTAAAAACATGCATTTTTCTCAAGAATAATTAAAATCTTTGATCTTCAAGAACTCAAAAAGTTTAGATTTATTTTAATAACTTTATATAACAAATTTTGCTTAGAATTTGTCGCTCTATCAAATTATGGGGTTATTTTCAATAAAATAATTTTCGCCCCCGAGAAGGGGTGGCATCCACCCCCAGGGTAAAAGCGCAAGTTGGCATTATGTCACCTTCGTTACCTGAGATATTCTCTAACCACTCACCAATTTTCATGCAAATCTATGGAGGTTCAACGAAATCGGAGGTAATAACTCATATCCACCTCCAGTGACTGCACTAAGACCAAATATGAAAAAGATGCATTAATTTTGAAAATTTTATTTATATATTAATAAAAAATAATATCGTTTACTCTTTTTTTATTTCTTTATTGATTCAGTTTTTTGGTGGGCACCAATACTTAGGACAACAAAAGTTGATATAATTTATTTTTTAATATAATAATTTAAAAGAAAATAATACGAATTAAACTACTTAGAGGAGCTAGTTAATGTAAAAAATTTTTGTCAATTTGTTGTTTCAGCATTTTTTGGTACTTATTTTGTTTTTAAATTTTAGCAACGGAATAACATGTTAAGTATATAGTCCGTCTGCTATAACTTTTGCCATGCGTTACGATTCATTTTCAATCAAATTAAGTCAAAATATAAATTGAAACGAACGTCGATGTGTATATACATTTTGTATACTGTATACTATATACTAGACACATCGGCGTACTTTCTGTTTTGATTTAATTTGATTGAAAATGAACCGTACCGCATGGGAAAATTTATAGCAAACGGACTATATATTTTTATATACTGTTTTAATTAGTTAGTAATCGCTTTATTAAAGAAATTGTGGAAATTTTTTATATTTTAATTTTAAAATATCTTAAGACTACATTCAAACCTAATGAAAGCCAAAAAGATGAACAAATTTGGGAAAAACCAGTACAACTAGAACAAGTAATAAGACTGTAAAAAAAAAGAATGTGTGTGTACTTTGTACGCACGTAAGAAGTTATACTTCTATTATATGATTTAAACGAAATTAATATACTTTTTATTTATATTTTGTTTAAATATTAAACTAATTTATACTTACTACTTCTCAAACATTTTTATTAGAACAGTGCCAAAAATTAAAATAATAAAAGAATAAAACACACACAAACACATTAAACAAGCCACAAATGATGTCTGAACATTAATTGTCGAAAATTTTTTTAACTAAATACGTATTTTCTGAAAATACAATTATATAATAAATATACTTACAATCATAAAATGTATTAAAAAAAACAAAAAAGAAAGTTTCTATTGGGACTCGAACCAGCGCTGATAAGAGCGGTTGGTATTGGAATTCATTCGCCTTCTCCGCTTAGCCACGGACACTATGTGTCATTATTTACGAAGATCGACTAACTAAACGGATTAAACCTGTGATATTTTGATATTTTGAAAATTGATCAAATTATTTTAATTTTGAATTGAAATGATTTAGGATTGAAAAAATACAACAAAACATAGAGTAAAAAAACAATATATTAGGTGAATATTGATAGAAATTTTGATGGTAATTAAATTATATAAATAAAAGTATTACATACTATGTATTTTGGCAGATCAAATACAGTCGGAAAAATAAAAGAATACCCATGAACGAACATATAAAACACGCTGTATTTTCCTCTCACTGTGTCACACAAAAAATTGGCCAGCGAAAGTACATGTAATAATTATTGTTACGTGTACTTGCACTGGAAAATTTCCTTTGTGATACGGTGACAGGAAAATACAGCGTGTTTTATATGTTCGTTCATGGGTATTCTTTCATTTTTCCAACTGTAGGTAGGTTTATACCCATGATACATTAACAATTATTACGTACCTGTTGCTTTTAAAAACTATTTAAAAGTCACTACAATATTATAAACTTTTTTGTTTCTGTCCTCACAACAATAAAACTAATATATTATACATTTGTTTACCTTTAACTTTACCTCCAAACCACAGCTGCCATATCGGATAATTTTTGACATGTCATTTGAACATCCAATCAGAACAAAGTTATAATGCGCATGCGCCGGGCTGATAGGTTTTAACATATAAAAAATCACCCTCTATCGCCGGTAAAGAAGTATAACTTCAAAAACATTATCCAAAAAAAACCTCCGGCATAGAGTAACAAAAATCATTAAGAAAATTAGAAGAAAAAAGAGACTACGATATTTCTTGATGTTGCTTAAAATTTTGATAAAGGGTGGCATGAAGGTTTGATAAATACTTAAACTCAAAGAATTTATATCCAAGCAATATTTGCTAATTTTACTGCCACTGAGGCACGTACTTTATACAGCATACAAGATAAAAATGCTCCGAATTGAACAAGTAATTGGACTTCGTAAGTCCTAGGTTTTCACCCAAAGTAATCGAAAGTAGAACTGGAAGACGATATTTGAATTTTACGTGTAACTTTGCGTGGATTGATATACGTATTTACTAATGTTGAGTCATTCTTACTAAACTTTGACATTTGTCACCTCATTTGTGATTCTACCCGGTATAATGGCAGAGGAGTTACATTGGCGGTCCTACGGACCGACGGAAAGATTTCCCAGGTCAAATATCTCACCTTAGTACCATCCTTGGATTATCAGCTTTTATTTGACACCTCATTTGTCATTCTACCTGGTATAATGACGGAGAAGTTATATTCGCGGTCGTACGGACCGACGGAAAGACAGCCTAGGTCAAATATCTCACCTTTAGTACCATCCTTGGATTATAAGCTTTCATTTGACACCTCATTTGTCATTCTACCTGGTATAATGACGGAGGAGTTATATCCGCGGTCGGAGGGACCGACGCACAGACCGCCTAGGTCAAATATCTCACCTTTAGTACAATCCTAGGATTATCAGCTTTCATTTGACACCTCATTTGTCATTCTACCTGGTATAATGACGGAGAAGTTATATTCGCGGTCGTACGGACCGACGCACAGACCGCCTAGGTCAAATATCTCACCTTTAGTACCATCCTTGGATTATAAGCTTTCATTTGACACCTCATTTGTCATTCTACCTGGTATAATGATGGAGGAATTATATTCGCGGTCGTACAGACCGACGGACAGACCGCCAAGGTCAAATATCTCACCTTTAGTACCATCCTTGGATTATCAGCTTTCATTTGACACCTCATTTGTCATTCTACCTGCTATATTGCCGGAGGAGTTGTGGTTACGGACAGACGGACAGACGGACGTGGATAATACAAAGATTTCACATTTTTTCAAAATGGGTGAAAACAATATACGCCACTCAGTGGGACCAAGAATAGGATATTACCTCCGAATTCTATCCTACTGCATGGATTTTAATGAAATTTTGGGCCTAGACTCTACTTATCTCCTAATTCAAAGTCTACTCTATGCCGATGTGGGCTTTTATCTTGTAGGTGGTTCCCACCCCTTCTCGGGGGTAGAAAATTTCTTGGTTAAAATAACCACGGAAGTGGCTAGAGAACTTAATTGTAAGCAAAAACTGTTCTATAATTTTTTTTTGAAAACTCAATATTTTTTTATATATTCGTGGTTGAAAATTGGCTCTTTTCATTGAAACATAATACCTTTTCGAACGGTTTTTTGCGAATACCTTAAAAACTATGCATCTAACTAAAAAACTATATTAAACATTTTTGTAGGCTATAAAAAACAAATAGACACTTGCCTTCATAAATCTTCTAGTTATAATACAAAAAGAGATATGTTAGGTGAAAATAGTTTGTTTTTTTGGTACATTATCAAATTGGCGTATTTAACTTGAAGTAACAGTGAAACGATCGATTTAAGGTGTATAATGCTACTCATAACTTTTGTAGTGCTTGAAAAGACCTTTAAAATGAGCTATATTAAAGGTTTATTACATTAAAACTAAGCGAGATATGCTGCAAACAAAATTGATAACTAATGTATTTTAAGAAAAAATGAGAATTAATTTTAACCCCCATCCACCAAAATGTAAATGCATGGCTTTCCTTCTACAAAACCTTTTATGATAGTGTTAATTGTATGTTCAAAAAGTTGGACGGGTTTAAAATTAATGGTTTTTGAAAAAAAAAGATCAAATTATAGAGCGCATTTTTAAATTTTCTTAGAAATCTTCTTTTTCTCTATGTAACTTGAAAATGATAAGAGATACAGTAATGAAAAATAAAAAGGAAATTTTTATCTTAGAAGGCCCTACATTTTTGTGTGGTGTCTTTTTTTGTATCTCTTATCTTTTTTGAGTTACATGGAGGAAAAGAAGATTTTTAAGAAAATTTAAAAACGCGAAAGTAATAGCTATTTGTATAACAAGGGAGGAAAGTGCTACTTTTCCTCCCGAGAATGAAGTTTACTGCCCGACGCGTAGCGGAGGGCAGTAATCATTCAAGGGAGGAAAAGTCACTTTACTCCCATGTTGTACATATGGTTTTTCCACCTTCCTCAAATAACAAGTCATTTGTTCATTTTTACTTAATTTATTTATGTAACTAACCAACAAAATTTATTAGAACTAAAACTAACAAGTAGGTACAATATAACTGTCAACTGTCAAATATAAGTCTAATTATTAATGTAAACATTGTTAAATCAGAATAACAATTTACTGTTTTTTACCATTCTGCAAAATACAGAGTGTTTTTAAATAAACGTTAAAATGTATAGATACTTACGTAATAGAAAATAGATATTGTACAGGGCGTCAATAAGTTATATTTCATAAATGAAATACCATGACGTCACTTTTACTTTTCCTCCCTAGGGAGGAAAAATATTTTCCTCCCTAGGGAGGAAAAGTACAACTTTGCTCCCTACAATCAGGTCCGGAAAAATATACTTTCGGTAGAGGTAGGTGGAAAAATACCTTGTAATATGGCATTATAATATATTATAATACATGCAATAAACTAATATTTAGATAATAGGTTTGTTCTAGTAAACAGTCAAACTAGTCAGAAACCGTCAGCCAACAGTTGGTCAGTGAGAAAACATAATAGAGTCACCAGTGTTATCCCCTCTACTCGCGCTATTCGCTGATGGTTTCAAACCGTTTGTAACTGATACTAGAACAAACCTATCATTTACTAATTTATTTCAAATTTATCTTATTGTTTTCATGTTTTAATGAAATTAGCGCGATAATTTGATGAATTGAAATTATTTTGACATAATAGGGCTTTTCATTCACAGTCATTTGTTTCGAGCTTCTGTCATGTGTCACATAATATTAATATATCTACGTCACACGTCTTTGGTTTGTATCATTGGTTATATCAATAACGTATGACGTAGATATATTAATATTTTGTGACACATGACAGAAGCTCGAAACAAATGACAATCGATGAAAAGCCCTATATTTAAAAGTCAGATCAGTAGAACATTACAATGGTTTTGAATAGTCGTCATGGAAACCAATATCGTCGTCGTGGTAACCCATTATATTGAAAGTTTGGTTTTGACAACCTTGTCAAAGAATTAATTTGTGTATTTTCACTTCTAAATAAAAATTGATATAACTCTATTTTTTGTGGGTTTTTTCCAAACGTACGGCCCTAGAATAAATATTGTTCCTAACTCATGCGGAAAGTGTCTTCCCCGCACTCGACTGCTTGCCCGAACTCCGCTATCGCGTCGTTCGGGTCAACGGCAGTCTCGTGCGTGAAAGTATCACTTTCCGCACTAGTTAGGAAAATAACTATTGAGTTACAAAATCAAATTTGACTAGAGATGAAACAGATACATTAATTTTTAAAATTTAATAATTATTAAATAATAGAAAATAGCATCATTTATTATTTTTTCTTTATTGACTCAGTTTTTTGGTGGGCACCAGTACTTGGGACAACAATCAGGGTACAATTTAGTCTTATCGCCAGGTACAAACTTGCATGGTGGACGAGCGGCTCCTACAGGACATCTCTAAAAGTTGTTACAATTTTTATTGAGAGAGAATAAATTATTATTTCTTGTTGTTCATTGACTACAGTTAATACGGAAGTATTCTTAAATTACTATTTTATACAGCTTACAATATAAATCTAAATAAACTTAAGTCGGTACATGCAACACAATGTTCCCAGTACATAACAATTTCCTTAATAAGCACACACTTACGATATTCCTCAAAATAATATATGGACGAATATACAAAAAAAATAGGAGAAGATATAAATGACACCGAATTTGGATTCAGAGTCAATAAAACGCAAAGTTTAGAATCGAAAATGTCGAAAGAGAAACTATAAAAATCAAAAGAAGTGTTAGACAGGGTTGCGTATTTTCCCCATTGTTATTCAATGTATTGATGTGTTCTTGATTATTGATATGAGATAATATTCTTATATGTCATTTAATTTAATCAATGCATTAATCATAATCTAATTAATTTACCAGATCACATATCAATATGTTTTCAATCTCAGGGCGAATTATAAAATTAATTACTTACTCTCGTGGCTTCTAAGTATTTCTCAATGGTTCCTAATCGGGATAGGAAAGAAAAGAGTAAAATAATACACACATATGGGTTACAATTATAATCAAAATATTGTTTATTTTATTTAAATGGCAATCACTGCTTAATATTTGCTAGATCTTATTATTCTTAAACATAACATTTACAAATGGGAATCTTATTTCCTTTTGGTTTCCAATTGAAAGTTTTTATTAACATTTAACTATTAGGATTTATTAGCAACAATTCTATTTAAGTTTGATGAAGCTTTTCTGATATTATTTATTATGTTCTTCAATTTATAATGTGGTATTTAATACGAAAAACCCATACATTCATGTCCAAACAAATGAGACTGACCTTTTTCTGGTGAACTGAGAATGTCTTCACACAAGACCCGTTTCCTGCTATCCTTGGCTGCGATCAAAACCTCGTCCTGGCTTTCAGTAATGTTCTCCTTTGAAAACTAGCTCGTATAGCTCTCGTACCTGCTTCTGTCGTGATGCTGTATTCTACCTTTTTCGAAACTGCAATCAGCTACCGGGACACTCTTGGCTCAAGGAGGTTCTTTTACTCTCAACCTGGCCTACCTCTCGTTCCACGATAGATACTCCACACTCACGGAACTACACCGGCTTTCTCACTCTCCGTACACTACCGTCTACTACTGGACTTCACTTCTCGACAGCTCAAAACATTCTGATCTCTATTTGTCATTCATTCCCCTACTTTCTAAATATCCCTTCCAGATTCACAAATCAACCTTCCACCACCAACTCTCATTCGCAGTATTCCTCAAAACCAATTTTTAATCTTTCTAAATATGCTTAATGGATTTCCAAAACAAATAGTTAATTCCCATTCTAAAATTACTTTCTACTATTTACAAAATTTAATGACCTATTATCTACTTCAAATGAGTCTTATTTAGCATAGGCTAATGATCGAACCTTCCGCGAACAACGATAATGACCTATTATGTATTTCAACTGAGTCTTATTTAGCATAGGCTAATGATCGAACCTTCCGCGAACAACGATGATGGTACGCGCCATTCACTTTGTTTATTCTAGTCGCATTGTCCCGAGTTTCGTTTAATCACTTCTTAAAATTAAATATAACAATTTGTTGTATACAGGTTGTTCTATACAAATATGTTTGTTGTATACAAATTTATATGCCCGTGGTTGAGAAAATTGAAAATATTTTATATTAAATTGAATTCTGCTTATAATTATCAAAATTTAATTTTCAGATCAAATAGAAATATAACAGTATATAGCAAAGCTATTGTTAAGGAAGCAATATCAGAGGAAGAACAGGGTTTATTAAATGGGAAAATCTTGAATAACATAAGATTTGCAGACGACACTGCTATTTTTGCAGACAGTCGAAAAGCACTGAAACGATTAACAAATAGATTACATCGAGTCAGTATAAAATATGGACTAGAAATGAACGTTAAGAAAACCAAGTTCATGATTCTAAGCAACGTACAGTAGAAAATACCTTGGATCCAAAGAGTTACAAATGCAGAAGTATTAGGAAGGCTACAAAAGGATTTCGAGGTGATATGGTAAAGAACATCAAAACAAGAAAGCTGGAATATTTAGGCTAGATTACCAGAGGTGCGAAATAAATATGAGATATTAACGCTCGTAATGCAAGGTTAAATTAAGGGTAAAAGATCCATAGGAAGACGAAGAATTTTCTGGCTGAGAAACCCAAGAGAGTGGTATAGCTATGGAGCTCAGTAGATCTTTTCAGAGTAGCCAATATGGCACGGGCAGCTCTTGTGATAGCCAGCCTTCCATAAGAGGAAGGAAGTTGTCATCACAGGAAGCTATCATCAAGGAACTACAAAAAGAAGAACAATATAATATATTGTTGTAGAATGGTTTTTTGGAAAAATTCAGAAAATAAATTTATATCATGGACCACGAGATCGTAGATTTTCTTCACCCTGTATATGACCAAAAATTGTATAGAGTATAATTTAGTTAATAAACAGTGCTTTTTCGGGGAAGGTGAAATCGTTGATGTGGTTTTCGTTAATGGGTTTTTTGAAAAGATTTGCAGACAATGGTTCGAAAATATTGGAAAGTGTATGTTATTTCGGGTTGTGAACATCAATAGGATTTTTGTAAATAATTCGTAGAAGATCTCTTAGAATTTTAACAAAATGGAAAGTTGGATACAAATTAAGTTGATTTTCTTAGGAAAGGAAAGTATGAATATTTTGGGTAGAGCGGTTGTTTTTAATTGGTAGAAAAAGATCGATGGAAGGGATGAGAATGTGGAGTCGAAATTTCAGAGAAAAAAAGATAGACACTGTGTGATGAATATCGGGAGAGAGCAGTCCAGTTTTTGAAAAGTAAGAAGTCAGTGTAAAGTGGTGAAATCGGCTTTTGCGAGCAGAATCAAGTTGAAACGAAATTGTTGACCGGTTGAGAAGTAAAATGTTCCTGTGTCCGAGGAAGATTCCTTTTGTTCTGTCTAGAACGAGTAACTGATTGGTATCTATTTGCACAAGATATCGAGCAAGGAGAAAACTGAGTGGAGAATTTGAGCGAGTCCTGGTTTTGTTTGTTTTTGAAGCAGTTTGGACGAGAGGGGCCTTTTGGCAACATCAAAAGAGTACGTGTGGGAGAATCAAGGATAACGCAGTCTGGGAAAAGAAGGAGTGAAGAAACAAAAAGGTTAGTCAAATCATTTGTCAAAACGGAGAGAGCTTGTTTATATCCACAGCATATATGCTCATTTTTTTTGTATTGAACAGTTCTATAACTCAGTTAGTCATTCCAACTTTAAGTAATCAATTCAAAAGGAGAAAAGTAAATTTTATTAAATTTAGTATGAATAAACAATAATTTATTTAAATATTTTTTTTTTTTTGTTAAAACAAGGAGACATCAGAATTAAAGATTGATTTATTAAGTAAGAAATTGTTGCAACAAATTTAGATTTTAGTAATTTTTTTCAAATCTTATTTATACAGCATATTGGATAAATAAATAACAGATTACATTTATATGATATTGAATGTGTTTAATTTCCCTGTCTTATCCTGGAAGGAGTAAGCAACTAGAGGTACTAGAAGCCACAAATCAAAGGTATTGATCGAATACAAAATTAGCCCTGAGAATAAAGTTTATTAAAAAATTTAATTTGAATTTGGATTTGTTTTTACATAGGCAGTAATTAAAATAATTGAGTAATTAATTAAATTAATAATTTGCTAATCAATTTAATAAAAGAAATAAAGTAGAGCATAACAATATATGCTCTTAATTGAATTTAAATATTGGGAATGACAAAATCAAATTTGACAAGAAATGAAACAGCTGTAATAATTTTTTAAATTTTATTTATAAAATAATAAAAAAATAATATCACTTATTTTTTTAATGACTCAGTTTTTTGGTGGGCACCAATACTTGGGACAACACTCAGGGTACAATTTAGTCTGATCACCGTCTACAAACTTGCATGGTGGAAGGGCTACTGCTGCGGAACATCTGTAAAAGTTGATTAATGAAAAACTGGAAAAACCTCTGTATGAAGTCTCTTCGTAGAGACCGATATCACTATTTTCTGTAATAACGAAGATATTCGAGACTTTTGCTAGAGTAGGTATGGAAAAAATTGATTCCGGCACTTTAATTTTTCTTCAGAAATAAACATCCTATAGAGTTAATCAAGTCCTTAGAATAACAAATATCATTAGAAGAAAAGAAGGACAAGAAAATCATGTTCTACAATATTTCTTGATTTTGCTCAAGCCTTCGATAAAGGCTTTCCCACTATATACATATAATCAAGATGCCAAATTTAGAAACGCAATCATTGGTGTAAATGTACACTTGTAAGATCCCATAATAGTGCAGTCACTGAAGGCTTTCCCCTCCGATTTCGTTGAACCTTCTTCGATTTTCATGAAAATTGGTGAGCAGTTAGAGGACACCTCAAGGAACAAAGGTGATATTATGCCAACTTGCGTTTTTATGCTGGGGGTGGATGCCACCCCTTTTCTTGGGTGAAAATTATTTTATTAAAAATAATACCATAAATCGATAGAGGAACAAATTCTAAGCAAAATTTGTTATATTAAGTTATTAACATAAATCAATACTTTTTGAGTTATTAAAGATCGAAGATTATATTTTTTTTTAAAATGCTGTTTTTCACGTATAACTCAAAAACTATTAGCTTTTTCAAAAAAGTTATTCTTACCAAAATTGAAGATAACAAAAAATTGAATACACTATTCACTCAAAGTACTAAACTAATGTTAATTCAAAGTGAGTTATGGGTAATTGAATTATATTTTTTCGATGAGTACTCAAATCTAAGTATTTAAGCTTAACGATGGAAAGGAAAACGATGCATTTTATAAAATATGACTGCTAAACACTTATCAAATTACTTCAGAATACCTAACAAATGAGCTCCAGAAGAAGTTAATAGCATCAAAATTAAGCAATTTATGATGAAACTAAGAGAACCCTTTTGAATTTTTTATAAAAAAGTGAAAAATAAAACATACGCCATTTCCACAAAAATTAAAGTTTATAGTAATCCTTACAAAAATTTCTTTGTGTTAGCATAAGTAATAATTTTAACAATTTTCACCGATTTAGAATGCATATTTTTGAAAAAAAGATATAATTAAAAAAATCAGAATTTTTAAAATTATCGTCTTTTTAATTTTCTTTTGATAATAACTATAAAAATACTCAATATACGTAAAAAACTGTTAATAACCAAATTTTAATTTTTTCTATATCAAATATTATACCTTTTTTACCATTTCTTTAGGGTGAAAAATAACCGAGATAGAAACGTTTAAATCTTAAATTTTGCTGAGAGAACCATGTAACCGAAGCCATTTAATCTTTGATTTTGAAAAATTAAGTGGTTTAAAAGATTAAATTCAACACGTTTTACTAGCCTTTGGAATTACCTTTCGAACCGTTGTCTGGCACATCTGATATCTTAAAAATTAACGGAGTTATTAAAAAAAAAACAATAATATTTTTTGGAAAATATTTTTAAAAGATAAAGTTTGAAAAAAATTTTTGAGCATAAATTTTAATGCTATTAACTTGTTTGGTATCTCATTTGTTTGATAGATATTTCTAAGTACTTTTACAAATGTTTAATAAGTTTATGTTATAAAATGCATCATTTTCCCGTCATTTAAGCTTGAATACTTAGATTTGGGTACTCGCCGAAAAAAATATTCATTCAATTACCTATAACTCACTTTTAGTCAATATTAAAAGGTCTTTTTAGTAAACAGTTTATTTAATTTTTTATTAGCTTCAATTTTGGTAATAATAACGTTTTTGTAAAAACTTATAGTTTTTGAGTTATCTATGAAAAATCGGTTAAAAACATGCATTTTTCTTACGAAAAATTAAAATTTTTGATCTTTAGTAGCTCAAAAAGTTTTGATTTATTTTAATAACTTTATATAACAAATTTTGCTTAGAATTTGTCCCTGTATCTAATTATGGGGTTATATTTAATAAAACAATTTTCACCAAGAGAAGGGGTGGCATCCACCCCGAGGGTAAAAGCGCAAGTTGGCACCATGTCACCTTTGTTCCTTGAGATATTGTCTAACCACTCACCAATTTTCATGCAAATCGATGCAGGTTCAACGAAATCGGAGGTAATAGCTCATATCCACCTTCAGTGACTCCATTATAATTATAACTCATAAGTTGACATTACTACAAACTAATGAAAGATTAAAAGAAAACATGGTCCCTGAAGACGCCAGATTTCATGACTTAAAAATATCAGAAACTGGACCGACCTTGATTCCACATCTTTGTTTAGAGAAGCATTATATATTTGCCAATTTAGTCATTAACCTCTAGTAAAGAAGTTAGCACCACAAGAAGAAGATAGAAATTTATGATAGATTAAAATTAGTTAGTATTGGCTTTCTATGACAGATTATAACAGTCAATAAATGGAAAGAAATCATTAATATACCAAAAAATAGGCATATCCTAAAAATTTTAAAATTTACATAGGTAGTAACCAAACCATCGATTATTTTTTTTTATTGGAAATACCAAATTAGGCAAAGTATCTCAAACTTATCCTTAAAAATTATTATTAGATAAGAAATTAGTAATTCCTGGTTGCACCAAGGGATCTCAAGCTTAAGACGTGCCTTAAGTTCAGCTTACTAAACATACGCGTTGTACCATTGAGCCTTAGATCAATTTTAAGCTTGCCATGCTTTCAGCATAGAGAGATATGGATAGAAGAATAAATCCCCCAACAATGGAAGAAAAGTATAATCTGCCCTATTCATAAAAAATGAGACAAACTGTTGTGCCAGAATTATAGAGGCATCTTTTTACTTTGTTCGGGATACAAAATATTCACAAACATCCTTAATCGAAGACTTCAACCTCTCACGGAAAAAATCATCGGCGAATATCAAGCAGGGCTTAGGCCAAATAGATCTACCATTGACCAACTATTTACAGTTAAACAAATACTAGCCAAAGCATGGGAATATAACATGGACATTTACAATCTCTTTGTAGATTTTAAACAAGCCTATGATTCAATAGATAGAACAATTCTACCTAATATATTGGAAGAATTTGGCATACCATCAAAATTAATACGACTAGTGCAAATGATAATTACAGAAACAGAAGCACAGGTATGTATTCAAGGACAGATCACTGATGCGTTTAAGATAACGCAAGAACTGAAACAAGGCGACGGACTGGCTCCAACGCTTTTTAATCTTGTTATTGAATATATAATTAGACGGTTGACGGTGAGCGGAAATAACATACTTACCAAAAAATCTATCCAATTAGTAGCATACGCAAATGATATAAACATAATGAGCAGAACAATGAATGCAGCGGAAGAAACCTACGTTGAGTTGAAACAGAGTGCAGAAACAGTAGGGCTAGCAATAAATACAAATAAAACAAAACTACTCATACAAACCAGATCAAATAGACCGGCGCAACAACACTTTATTGACGATATAGAACATGTGAATAGATTCACGTACCTAGGAATGGATCTGGTCGCAAGCAATGAAGAAGAACCGGAAATAAATAGAAGGCTTGTGCTGACAAATAATGCCTATTTCGCGATGGGCCACATATTCAAATCGTATACCGGAAAACAAAACTCCGGGTCTATAAAACAATAATCAGGCCCATAGTAAGTTATGGCTGTGAAACATGGGTGGTCACACAGAAAGCTGCCAATGCATTAGATGTGTTTGAAAGAAGAATATTACGTACGATACTGGGCCCAATAAGTGAAAATAACAACTGGCGAATTAGGTATAATAGAGAAATATACGAGCAATATAGCGAATCAACTCTAGCACAATACACTAAACTGCAGAGATTACGGTGGGCAGGGCATATGGTCCGCATGTATAAAAATAGAATCCCTAGAAAATTGCTAAATGCAAGAATGCAGGGAAAAAGACCTGTGGGAGGACCTAAAAAGAGATGGGAAGACGAAGTCGATGAGGATGCCAGGAACTTCCTGGGAACGGGTTCATGGAAAAGAACAGCGGTAAATCGAAATGATTGGAGAAGCTTGTTGAAGGAGGCCAATGCTCGATTTGGGCTGTAGTGCCATTGGATGGATGGATGCTTTCAGCATGGATTGCCACGTGGATTACATCTTAAACTTCGTCTCAGGTAAGACGTGCTTAGATAAAAATCGAAAATTATGGATGTATGAGCTGAGCTGTAGCTCAAGTTTGTTGGTGCAACAAGGCATAAGTAATTTTTCCAAAACATACGTTAACTCGGAGTAAGTTCCATCTGCATTGCAAGTGGCAATGTTACAGGTTCCATGGACTGGCTTCTGTTCTCCAGCTTTCATATCCCCTACACCAGGAACATCGGGACAGTCTGTAAGAAAAAATATACACTTAGATGATTTACACTACACTAATAATAAAGTTTTACCCGTGCGTCATTATTTAAAGCATAAAAAAAGTCGATGATAAGTCGGAAATTGAAATTTACTAAACGCAAACAGCAAGTGACAGTAAGTGACTTGCTGTTGCGTTTAGTTAATTTCAATTTACGACTTATCACCGACTTATTTCGTATACTTTAAATGATGACGCTCGGGTAAAGATTCCCGGACTCAACTGTATCTAATTTATCAATAAATAAAAAAGATTACTAATACCCCAGGCTGTGGGTGAAAAAACGTGATATAATTCAGGAATTTTTGAAACCTATTAGGTGTTGTAAAGGACGATGCCAGTAATAACTTCTACTAAAATGTGACCAAAAATATTGTGAGTTTTTTTAATTGCGATTTTCATTTGTTAAATTTGCAATTTTTAAAGATTTTTAATTTTGCAGCTTAGGATATTGATTTTAGAGAAAAACTTTTTGATAGAAAGTTGTAGTAAATTAAAAAATCTACAATTTGAGCTATGGTAAGTTTAATTTCGTTTATTCGTTATTGCAAAACAGCCTGCGAAAAGTCCAAAATAGCCGTTTTTTACAATTGCGTTATTTATTGTACAAATAATTTTTTTTATTTTTTAAAGCTTTAAAATGAAGATCTTTCAATTCCAAACCTAAAAAAATTGCAAGGCCGGATTAACGAATTTGTTGCTTAGATATTATAAATTGTTTATCCCAAGAGGTCAAATGTCGAAGGCTATAACTTTTTGAAAAAAGAAATCGTAGAGAGTTGTTGAAACATCCAATCTCCTTCTAGAGAGTTATATTTTCATATTCTGATGTAAATAAATGCGTAAAACATTTTTAAACCTCTAATTTTTGGGTTTGGAAATAAGGGGGCAATTTCGTTATAATCATTTAGAGCTGAAGCGGCCCAGTACATCCTATGAGTTTTTAACTTACAGATTATTGTTGCTGAAGACGAAACGAAGATTTATAAAAAAATAAAAAAATTCTACGACCAACTGAAGCCGAGCTAAATGTTGGGTTTGAAAATAAGGGGGCAAATTTCGTTATAAACATTTAGAGCTGAAGCGGCCCTGTACATCCTATGAGTTTATAACTTACAGATTATTGTTGCTGAATACGAAGCGAAGATTTATAAAAAAATAAAAAAAATTTACAACCAACTGAAGCCGAGATAATTGTTTATTTTTTCTTATATCGTAGTGCCTTTATTTATAACAATTTAGAAATTATTTTACAGTCATTGACTAAAGAAAGACTTATATTATCTTAAATTAAAAATTATTATAAAATATAGGTACATTTAATTATTAAAAATTATTTTTAAAATCGGTGCTTTTGCGGGCGGCCGAATTTTGCAAATCGCCCGGCTCGCTTTAAATCCGCGCGCTCGGAAAATTTTTACGTAACGTATTAAATTTGGACCGAAAACAATTTAATAATATTACCATTATAATATACAGTGTATTTACCACTGTATTTGTTTTTCTTATATGTGATAAACTTTTATATGTGAAATCTCATTTCTGAAGAAATAATAGTACAAAAATGATACATACATATGTATGAAATATATAACTATATTTTTAATTTTTTCATTGTTATATATAAATATAATAATAATAATGTTACTTCTTATTATACAATATAAAACTTTTTCTTCGTGTAGTGACTATCCGTTTTGGATGTTGGTGACCATCATGGCAATTTGACAAACCCCATTTGGAAACTGAGAACCAGGAAGGCGAAGGATTACCTTGCTAGAAAATTTACGTACGTCGTTCAACACGACAACTACAAATCTTTTTAGAGCAGCAATACCGATTTAGTGTGAAGTACAGATTGCTATGATGGTCGCCAACATCCAAAACGGATAGTCACTACAAGAAGAAAAAGTTTTATATTGTATAATAAGAAGTAACCTTATTCAGATTTAGCCATACGGCTCACACTCCCTCTAAGGGGAAAATTGACTCATCCCAGATACCTACGGTATCAAAAGGATTGAGCTCTGGTGGGACTCTTTCCGTGTTATCGAGCCCTAGGTGACTTGGAATGTAGGTGTATCTCCCAGAAATTTTCGTACGCATCTGGCCGTCGCGAGTAGTACAGCTTTCTGCATGGTCTTATAAAGATGTTCATTCAGACCCAGCTTTTTTATGCTTTCGAGGAGGGTCTTCGGAATGACTCCAGTAGTAGACATAATAATCGGTATCGTCTGGATACTTTCCATTCTCAATTGCCTTCGTATTTGAATTTCTAGATCTCTGTACTTGGCGATCTTTTCAGTAAATTTACTACGTAGATTATTGTTGTTAGGTATCGCCACATCAATTAGTGTTGTTTGTCCTGTTACTTTATTAACTAGTACGAGATCTGGTCTATTATGTGCCACTGTTTGGTCTGTGAGCACAGTGCGGTCCCAGTATAGCTTGTAGTTGCCATCCTCAAGCATACTCTCAGGGACGTAGTGATAATACGGGAGATGGTCTGTCTGGAGGAGTCCCAGCTTGATAGCTATCTCTTGATGAAGGATTTTTCCCACTGCGTCATGCCGTTCCTTATATTCAGTTGCAGCAAATGCCTGGCAGCCCCCTGTAAGATGTTGGATGGTTTCTTGGGCTTGACATCCATATCGGCATCTGTCGTTTTGAACCTGAGGGTCTTTGATGATATATTTCGGGTAATTTCTTGTTGGTATAACCTGATCCTGAATGGCCAGTAATGAACCCTCCGTCTCAGGGAACATCTTTCCTGATGTCAACCAGTAGTTCGACGCTATATTGTCGACATAATCTTGTCTGACTTCATTGGGATGTCGCCCGTGCAGAGGTTTACCCATCCAGGCGCGCACTTTTTCGTCCTTAGTAAGGTGGTTTATGCGTATTTCTGGTTCCCTCAGTTTGATCGGTGTTGTGTCACCTACTGCGCAGATAGCGCGATGTAGAGTAGATGTCTCAGCCTGCATCTGAAAATAAGTTCTTAAATTAGCAATTTGTTTATCTAATTGCTCACCTATATCCATAAGTCCTCTTCCTCCTAGATTCCGTGGTAATGTTGTTCTTTCTACTGCACTTTTAGGATGGTGTTTTTGTGCCTTTGTGAGGTGTGTTCGTACTTTTCGCTGAAGAGCTTCTATATCTGTTTTTGTCCACTTAACAATACCAAATGAGTAGCTAAGCGCGGAACATGCGTAGGTGTTTAGTGCCTTAAACAAATTTCTACTGTTAAGGTGTGAGCGAAGCAGCTGTTTTACCCTTCGTATAAACTCAGTAGTTATCTCTGTTTTCATTTGTTTATGGTCAATTTTCCGCGCTTGCTTTACTCCAAGATATTTATACATATCGTTTTCACCCATGGCCTCGATGTTCTGGCCATTTTGCATATCGAATCCTCCGGGCTGTACTTTTCCTCTGACTATATTTAAAATACGGCACTTATCAAGTCCGAAGTGCATACTAATATCATTAGAAAAAGTTTCTACAGTTTTTAGCATCTCGTCGAGTTGGTTTCGAGTGGAAGCCATTAATTTCAAATCATCCATGTACAATAAATGATTAAGCTTCGCCACCACATTGTTGTTATTTTTGATGCTAAAACCTGCATCTGTGGAGTTCAATAACTGAGATAGTGGGTTCATAGCTAGACAGAACCACAGAGGACTCAACGAATCTCCTTGAAACAGGCCCCGGCTGATTAGTAACATTATTATTATTATATTTATATAACGATGAATTATTATTATTATATTAAAAATATAGTTATATATTTCATATATATGTATCATTTTTGTAATATTATTTCATCAGAAATGAGATTTCACATATAAAAGTATATCAAGAAAAACAAATACAGTGGTAAATAGACTGTATATTATAATGGTAATATTATTAAATTGTTTTCGGTCAAAATTTAATACAAGTTAGGTACGTAAAAAAATAATTTTTAATAATTAAATGTACCTATATTTTATAATAATTTTTAATTTAAGATAATATAAGTCTTTCTTTAGTCAATGACTGTAAAATAATTTCTTAATTGTTATAAATAAAGGCATTAAAATTTAAGAAAAAAGAAACAATTATCTCGGCTTCAGTTGGTTGTAGAACATTTTTATTTTTTTATAAATCTTCGTTTCGTCTTCAGCAACAATAATCTGTAAGTGAGAAACTCATAGGATGTACAGGGCCGCTTCAGCTCTAAATGTTTTTAACGAAATTTGCCCCCTTATTTTCAAGCCCAACATTTAGCTTGGCTTCAGTTGGTCGTAGAAATTTTTTATTTCTTTATAAATCTTCGTTTTGTCTTTGGCAACAATAATCTGTAAGTTAAAAACTCATTGGATGTACAGGGCCGCTTCAGCTCTAAATGTTTATAACGAAATTTGCTCCCTTATTTTCAAACCCAAAAACTAGAAGTTTAAAAATGTTTTACGCATTAATTTACATCAGAATATGAAAATATAACTAACTCTTTAGAAGGAGATTGGATGTTTCACCAACTCTCTACGATTTTTTTTTTCAAAAAGTTATAGCCTTCGACATTTGACCTCTTGGGATAAACAATTTATAATATCTAAGCAACAAATTCGTTAATCCGGCCTTACAATTTTTTTTACGTTTGGAATTGAAAGATCTTCATTTTAAAGCTTTAAAAAATAAAAAAAAAATTATTTGTACAATAAATAACGCAATTATAAAAAACGGCCATTTTGGACTTTTCACAGGCTGTTTTGCAATAACCAATAAACGAAATTAAACTTACCATTGCTCAAGTTGTAGGTTTTTTAATTTGCAACAACTTTCAATTAAAAAGTTTTTCCCTAGAATCAATATCCTAAGCTGCAAAATTAAAAATCTTTAAAAATTGCAAATTTAACAAATGAAAATCGCAATAACAAAAAAAGCTCACAATATTTTTGATCACATTTTAGTAAAAGTTATTCCTGGCATCGTCCTTTACAACACCTGATAGGTTTCAAAAATTCCTGAATTATATCCTGAAATCGACCTATTTTTCACCCACAGCCTGGAGTATAAGGCAACGATTTGTAGTCTAGGCGCCAAGCAGAGGTCACCGTGGCATTTACAATTCTGAAGGGCAAATTCAACGGTTTCTTATGGATTTTTGGTTGCTAATTTTATTACGTTGACAGACAGAACGTCTATAGACGGCTCATTTCCATTGACTTAATGTGACACAACGTCTATAGACGACATTTTTAGATCAACTAGTTGTGACAAAAAATCCCTGTCAAGAAATATCACATTATATCTACAGATGCATATTAAGGCGGATCCCCATCAATAAAAATTTGTGTGTGTGTGTTGAATTTTAAAATAGAGAAAAAATATTTGCGGCACAAATTTAAATCTGGTCAAGTATTTTTACGACGTAAATATTTAGTTCGTGTGTTGTATCGCCGAATCCAGTTAGCGACAAGTGGATAATCAAGTCTACTTACACTGCTGAGCGGCGAAAATTCTTTGAAGTCGACTGAAAAACTGACAGCACGACGCATAGCGTACGTTGTTCGTCACAAAAATATTTTTCCGTTAATAAATGCGGCGCACAGTCCACATCAACAAAAAGTTCAATACACACGAGCAACTTTGTGTCAAATGCAATGTACAACATAAATTTTTATTGATATGGATCCGCCTTTAAATTAAATGCAACACGGTGTCCATGGTTTTCGTCCACATGTTTATAAAAAATGTTAATAAACTAATTGTTTGCATAAATTAGCGCTAGAAGAAATTCAGTAATTTCCCCCATTCTACTTTGCAAAATACGTATAGTGTCACAACACTTGCTTATACATTTGGCGCACTGTCCGTCAACGTTTTAAAGGGTAGATTTCGTTTCGAGTGGTAAAAAAATTGATAAATTGTTTATAAAGTTCTAGTTCATAAACTAATAGAGATAAAAAAATTTTTCAAATAAAATTTGTTTGTTAATAAAAAACAAAGAAAATGGCGTTTACAGGGCCGGATTTAAGGGAGCAGGCTGGGCAGCTGCCCGGGGCCCCCACAAAGCTCCAAACGTAAAAAATCAGCACATTATTACATAGAATAATTATTGTTGTCAATCAATTAACTGTGATATTCACAGTTTCAAGGTTTCACTCCTGTTGAAAGTTTTCTCATATTTTTGTCAAATCACGGTCATAAAGCAGATGATATATTTAATTCTCTAATGACATTCTTGCAAACGATTGATGATATCGATTTGAGAAACTTCAGAGGAGAGTCCTACGACAGCACGTCAGTTATGAGTGGAAAATGCAATGGTGTTCAATGCTGTTCAGGCTAAAATCACAGAACATAATATCTAGGTGTTGTGGATTCCGTGTGCCGACCACTCTCTAAATTTAGTTCCAAAAACTGCAGCTAAGTGTTTTCCTGCTACCATAGCATTCCATGATTTCTTAGAAGAACTATACGAACTATATGTATTTTTCACTTCTTCTACATCTAGATACAACTTGTTAATCGAATGCTTAGAATCTGAGTCTTTAAGGGATAACAACGCCGACCGTGTCAGAAATATTTTTGTTCCTAATAGTAAATACTACTAGATGGTCATCTAGAAGTGATGCAGCAAAAGCACTAGTTAAAGGTTTTAATCAGATTAAAGGAGCGTAATAAAAAATTTCAGAAGACGATGAGCAACAATTTAAAACTCGTAGCGATGCAAACGGTTTGTATAATCGAATGTGTTTACTGGAAACAGGAATATTTGTAATATTTTGAAATCTAAGTTCCAAGATCCAAATATTGACCTTATATCAGGAGTGGTGGCACGATCACTTCATCAATTTATATTCTTTTAATAAATATTCGACTGAGTTCACTGAATGATGGAACGTCTCCAGAGACTGAAATGACAACATCAGAGAAATTTAGGACTCAAAATTTTACTATTATAGGTAGATCAGTTCAGTTCTTCTTTAAGTCAGAAGCTTTCTGCATGTTAATCCATACATTTCAATTTTGGGTTTTTACATCATTTGGAAAATATAACTCCAAATGAAGTTGAAACTCACTTAACTGAAGCTTACCGACATTTTTAGCAATGATTTAGATGAAAACCTAGGTGTCGAACTGGTACAATTTGTAGAATGTTTCAGTTCATTTCAAGAGAAAATCGGCTCATCAAATATAAGTAAAGAACTTCAAATGTACCGACTCCTAAAAGAAAAAAATTGAAAGAGCCTTTCCAAACGTTGTAGTGACACTTCGTTTATATTTAGTTCTGATGGTAACTAACTGCAGTGGAGAGAGATCATTCTCAAAACTTAAGTTAATTAAAAATCGACTTTGGTCTATGATGGGCCAGGAGTGTTTGAATCATATCTCTATAATGATCATTGAACACGATGTCTTAAAGCAACTAGACATGCCCGACATAATCTAGGAATTTTCAATTAAAAAATCTCGAAAAGTACCCGGACTTTAACCATACATGTTACTATGTTTATTTTTAATATTTTACTGTCACAAGATAAAGTTCTTGTATTTTTTATTATTTAAAAATATATTTATAAAAGTAGATCACATACTATAGTTATAACAACACTGGTAGAAGGTAGGGCCCAACACTAATTCTGCCCAGGGGCCCCCACTGTCTTAAATCCGGCTCTGGGCGTTTATTAAACTTAAATCCAACAATAAGAATTCAAGATATTGTGAAATTATTGCCTAATGCCAATTGCAAATTGTAAAATAAGTAGTTTCGAAACTTTCTCGATCGTAACTCGGCTTCTACGCATGCAAATGAGCTTTACAGTCTCATTTTAAAGCTTAATTCATAGACTTTCAAACAAAGTTTGTTAAATTAATTTATATTTGAAATAGAAAGTGGTTGAATGCTCGAATATATGAATTTTACGAAATAAAAGGCAGATATCGAACACTGAATTTTATTTAAGGGTTACTTTCGCTCCTAGAGCATCTTCAGGGGCATTTCGTCAATAAAATGAAGGTATCCTCGGTAGTTTTGGTACTTCTACATTTTGAAGATGGAGATACAATCTTTAAAATTGTACATATTTTCCAACTTTATTTTTTTCCGATGATTATAGCATAACTGAACGCAAGAGGCACAAGATCGAAACAAATAGAAATGTATAAGGGAAACCTATGTCCAGCAGTGAACAAGCTAAAATTGAATATTGATAGTATAACTTACTTGCATTTACTGCAACTACTACGCACAAGAATAAAACTGCGATCATCTTCATTTTGATTACCTAAAGTTAAAACAGTATATTAATAAATTTATTACTTGATAAATTTACATTTTATAAAAACAAAACTAACTAATAACCATTATAAACTACCTAATATTTTCTTGCCATCAACAAATCTAATTAATAAAGTATTCATGAGGAGTTTCACCACAATATAATTATGATTATAACATTTATTCGCCGGTGGGGAATGCATTTAACAGGTGATAATGATTTGCATAAAGCATGTACAGTGCGTCCATAAAGTAACGCATAAATTCGTTATTTCATAAACCGGCGACTTTAAGGAAAAATGTCGAAACAGGTCGATTTTTATTTTTAAATTACGATTTTTTGGCATATATATCATCCTCGTGACGTCATCCATCTGGGCGTGATGACGTAATCGATGATTTTTTTAATGGAAACAGGGGTCATGTGATAGCTCATTTGAAAGGATATTTAATTCTCTATCCAATAATATAAACATTAACATAATTATTTATACAAGGTGTTCAAAAAACATTTTTTTAATTAAAATAAGTGAGACAAAAAGAAGAATATATGTAATTTATTTTAAATCAAAATGCATTTTACTACTGTCAGTAAACAGAAAAAAATTTTATTTGGCAAATAAACATTGATTTTCGTTTAAACGAAATGTTCAAACTGCCAAGAGACAGGTGGGTGGCAGCTTTAACATTGAATTTAAGCGAAAAACGATATTTATTTGTCAAATAAACATTTTTTTCCTGTTTTCTTACAACAGTAAAACGTATTTTGAATGAAATAAATTACATACATTCTTCTTTTTGTCTCAATTATTTTATTGAAAAAAATGTTTTTTTGAGCACCTTGTATAAATAAATATGTTAATGTTTATATTAGTAAATAGAGAATTGAATACCCTTTCAAATGAGCTATCACATGACCCCTATTCTCATTTAAAAAAATCATCGATTACGTCATCATGCCCAGATTGATGACGTCACTAGTATGATATATATGCCAAAAAATCGGAATTTAAAAATAAAAATCGACCGGTTTCGGGATTTTTCCTTAATATCGCCGGTTTACGAAATAATGAATTTATGCGTTACTTTATGGACGCACTGTATATTAAGTCTGTTGCTTGTGAGTCACCTTGAATGACCCCTAGGTGCGAAGAGTAATCCTGGTTCCTCTCCCCATCGTAGTTCTTCTTTTAAATTCCAGAATAATAGTGTAGTTAGTTTAGTTAGAATTGGTTACACATTTGCTACTGGCTGAATGGGCACATGAGCCCGAAGGCCAAAAAAAAAGTCTGGTGCTATTATAGTTACTTAGTTATTTATTCAGTTTAGAATTACTTCTTTTAATTTCATTCAGTTGTTAATACCGTCTAAATATTTCATTAGGAACGTAGGCGCAAAATTTCGCGCCAATGTGTTTTCAATGCATATATGTTTTATGAAATCCTGAGAAAATTAAAAATTTTTTGAAAAATTTAAACGCAGAATGAAAGATTGCATTATCACCGAGAGCCAAAATGCCCTGAAAACTTATATAATGTTTATATTAATAAGTTACAGGCGGGAAAAAAACGAGAAAATATAATGTGATTTTTAATTTCAAATATCTCATCCAAAACAAACTTTATGTTTATTCTAAATCAATGTTTCGAGTTAATAAAATATGAATTCCATTTTGTACGAATCATATCTAAAATAATTAAAATAATTTAAAATTTAAAATAGCGTATCGACCTAAAAAAACTGTGGATATATAAAAACTATAATAAAATCAAACCATACAAAATATTTGCAGCCAACTCACAAAAACAAAATTCTTGTTTAAATGTAATTAAAAACTTCACAAACTATATTGATTAAAAAATAATAGGACTATTTGCACTAACAAAGCAATTTTTTCATTCGTTACTAATCTTACTAATCTTAATAATATCACTAAAATATTTTATATGGTCCCTGCATATCCATGGCTGGGAAACATGTACACTCAAAAAAAGGCGACATTAACAAGTAAAATGCATTTAAAATGTGGCTGTACAGAAGAATGTTAAAAATAAGCAACTTGTGCTACAACAGCCAAAAAAGAGTAGTCAAAGTTAGGAAAACCTTACATTTATCTCGAAGATACGTAATGACACGAACAACTTCAACTAATTATTGAGGAGAAATTTATGGAAAACGTGGCCTATGAATCGCTAACAACTGCAGATATTGGATCATTGGATCTTACACCCCTTGATTTTTTCTAAGGGGTTGCTTAAGATCAAAAATTTACATCGATTGACCAAAAAATTCGCACACAAAATCGACCACAAAATTAAGACATACAATTATTAGATTGAAATTTCGTAATATAACTCCATGATCCGTAACTTCCAAGAAGATTGCCGACATGCATCGGTTCAATTACTGCTAAAAAGCAAGTGGGTGGAAATTTAAATATTTATATATATTTTAAGTCAAAAACAAATTCTAAATAGTCAAATAAATATTTTTTATTTTCTATCAGCAATAAAATGTAGGTATCTTGTAATAAATAAACTACATACATATTTCAAAAATTAAATAAAAAAAAACATAATTTAAACATAAAGATGGACCTATTTCGGGATTGGTCTCAAAAATCACCAATTGTTGTAAAATTTAATCCAAGAATGACTCTCTCTTCAATGAGAATATAATATTACAATCTCGTATAATATACTTACGTGAAATAAAAAATAATAAGTACCTACTCAATAAAAATAGACCATAATGAATTAAACATCTATTGTTTTGTTAAACGATTCTAAAAATAGATCCTCATAATTAATTTACACATCAAAATACATAATAATTTTTTTGCTGAAATGACGTAACGGGAAAACCACAAGAAACATTTATTTCAAATGAATTAGTTAAATAAGACACCTACCTCTTCTAAGAACGACTACGTCTCTATTGGCTGCACAATTTACAATTCAAGTGATGACCCATTAACATTTACTTTTTATACATAAATCCAATCGCCATAGAAATATCAGCAAACGCTTTTTGTAATAAAACAAATAATATTAATTACCAGATAATGATTATTTAGCCTATAAAAACAATTATTATTATATAATTAGTTAAACGGAATGTCACAAATTTATTTTTTAAATCTACGCAAATGAGAATACTTTTTTATATATGTTACGGACAATGACGTAAATCCGGCCAATAACGTTATTGGCCGGCCAATATCGACAATGGCCGGTTGAATTGGTCATTATCGACAATGGCCGGATATTAACGTTATTGTCCATAGAAATTGGACATTGATGATAATTTTAAATTCTTGATAACATTTCTATCATTGCCCGGCCAATGTCGACAATGCCCGTTGTTAATCGGTCAATGTTGAAATTTTACTATTATATGTGTTTATTATATGTGTTACTATTATATTGTTTACTTCATGTGTGTATATTGTGTATTGTTTTCGTGCTGAAATTACTCGTTAATTTATTTAATAAGTGTTATCGTGGTTATCAACGATGTGCGTACTCGTTTTAATAATTACATAAACTTAATAATCAAGTCAAAACGTGATGGCAATAAATAATTTTTTAACTGTGACGAATACAATAGCCAAATAAGTGAAACTAAAGAAGCGAAAAATATTATGAGAACACCGGGTGTTAAAAAACAACAAGCACTATAGAATGAAATTCAATGATCCAGCCAGCTCCTGCCAGCCACCTGCCTCTTGGAAGTTTAAATATTAATTTAAGCGAAAAACCATAGTTTATTTGTAAAATAAACATTTTTTTTTCTGATTCATGACCGCAGTAAAATATATTTTGAATTAAATAAATTATATACATTCTTATTTTTTTTGTTAAATAATTTAATTAAAAAAAAATTTTTGGCCACCCTTTATAATTAATTATGTAAGTGTTTATGTTACTGAATAGAGAATTGAATAACCTTTCAAATGATGTAGCACACGACCCCTATTGTCATTTAAAAAAATCATCGATTACGTCATCACACCCAGATGGATGAAACTACTACTATGAAATATATGGCAAAATATCATAATTTAAAAATAAAAATCGACCTTTTTCGGGATTTTTCCTTAAATTCGCCGGTTTACGAAATAACGAATTTATTCCTTTCATTTGCCTGTATATAAAAATATTATTATTTCCTTGTTTGTATTTATGAATATGTTACCCATATTATGATAACTAAAGACGTTTTATTTGTTTTTAATAACTACTTATATTTCTGCGACTACTTTCAGAAACATCTTAGTATCTCATTTTAAACACTTATTGACTTACACCGATTGGCTTCTGAGGCATCTATTTATCAACATTGGCCATTTGCTTCTGGCCACTGTCATTATTGACCGGTTATTGATGAAAAATCTAATTTTATGTTAAGTTTTTACAACATTGGCCAATATTTAAGTTTATTGTCGTTAATGGCCGGGCATTGTCGTTAATAACCAAGGAAAATGGACATTCACGACAATGCCCGGCCATTAACGTCAATGTCCAATTTACATCATTGACCATAACATATTCACTAAGCATCAAAATTAAACGCACCACCTTCAAAATGAGACTTTTTGATGTCTCGTATTTCCTAAACCTGTTGTCCGATTTGAGTGATTTTTTTAGTATATTATAGCTTTATTCTTCAAGAATATCGATGTAGTAATATTATTGCTAAACAGGTAGGTAAGTGTCATTGTATACCAATACCGGGTGTAACAATGAAAGTGTGTTTTTTCCTCAAAGTTTTGAACACCCTGTAGAATATTCTAGCGTATATACAATATTAAAATTAAAATTCAACTGTAACCTTAGGCTTTTTTAACATTTTGCTTTTTGATTCATTCACTTACGTTGGATAATAAAAAAGTTAGGTACTTTAACAACTAGCAATGTTATTCATCAATACAGGGTGTTTCTAAAAAGTGCGACAAATTTTAAGGCGTTATTCTGCATGAAAGAATAATGACCGTTTGCTTTATAAACATAATACTTATAATTTTAAAAAGGGAGTAAACCCTGTAGTTGGCTGTATACCTTCAATATAACAACGTGGAATGAAGTAAACACTTCTGTTGTATGTAGGCATATATGAATTTATTAAAAAATCCTTAAAATTTATCAATGAAGGAGTGGAAGTACAAAACGTTTTCTGTCAAACTGACCATCATCAGTGTAAACGTCCAGTGTACCAACTGAGTTGGTTCGTAACCTCTCACCTGAACACAAGAACTTACCTTGTGCAATTTTCGAGCAAGGATGAAATACATTCACATGTAATCTTTAAATCTTAAGACATCGACTTAATGTCGACCACTTTTCATTATAGAATGTAACAATATAGTATATTAAGTATGGAGAACGATAAGGGTTTTATACCGATCGAAGACAATTATTGTCTGAGATCGGTTACCCTTAACTTTCGACATGCTTATAACGTTTTTTGCACGATTAATACCATTATAAATTATAAAATTAAACATTTTCGTCATATTGACTAGTTTCATTCATTTTATCAAGATAGATACTTTGGTTGTTAGGTAGTAACTAGGGTGCATAACAACAATGGAGAAGTGAGTTTTTATTTAGTTGTCAATAATTTTAAGTACAATTTTGATTATTATAAATTAAAATATGAGCGAAAGTGAATTTGAAGAAATTGAACGGGCTTGGGAAGAAGGGTGTTCCGCAATTATTCCCGAAAAATCCAAAATCCGTTATCAAAATACCTACCAAAGTTTTAAAAAATGGTGCAAAGGCAAGAATTTAAGAATCGAAGAAAATACTCTATTGGCATATTTCGTTCAAAGACATATGCAGTTGAAAGCTCCTGGAAGCCTCTGGGCAGAATATTCAATGATTAAATCCACCGTTTTTCTTTATGATGGCATTGATATTTCCAAGTTTTCAACTTTGATCGCGTATTTGAAGAGAAAAAATGTTGGCTATAGGCCTAAGAAAGCGAGCATTTTTACACGGGAGCAATTTGAAAAATTTCTGATGGAAGCACCAGATGAAGAATTTCTAGTTCACAAGGTAATATGAGCTAGTTTAGGTAAAAGAAATACTCTAATGAAGATTTTTTCATAATTTGTAGGTCGCAATGATATTGGGAATATCTGGTGCCTGTAGAAGAGAAGAATTATATAATATTACTATGAATGACATCCAACAAACCGATGGTATAATGATTGTAAAACTACCCAATACAAAAACGAACATCCAGCGTACTTTTACAGTCGTTAATAAACCAGACGATAAAATTCCATATTTAGAAATTCTGCAAAAATAAATTAAAATTAAGAGATTTTTAACTCGACGGTAAGTGAATTACTTACCGTCGAGTTGGAGTACTTACCGTCGAGTTGGATTACTTACCGTCGAGTTGCTAGTAAATGTCACCTACTGACGTAAAATCTGTCACGGTAAACAGTCAAAAATGATCAATCGTGCAAAAATGTATTTTTGAGGTTTTTATACCTATTGAAGTGGCTAGTTTCAATTACTTGTACACTGGACGTTTACACTGATGATGGTCAGTTTGACCGAAAACGTTTTGTACTTCCACTCCTTCGTGGATAAATTTTAAGGATTTTTTTGATAAATTCATATATGCCTACATACAACAGAAGTGTTTACTTCATTCCACGTTGATAATACTTAAGTCCGCAAATGCTTTGTTTGTGAGATACGGGATGTTGGATTTTTTCTTACAAACTGACAATTTATGTATTGCTCTAAAACTGGTTAAGATATGCAAATGAAATTTGGTAGGTTTTAAGAGGTATTTATTGCACATCTTTTGACATAAAATCACCATTGGCGTGCATACGGGTATAGACATTTTAGATACATCCTGTATGCACGGCAATGGTGAATATAAAACTCTTAATTGTATGTAAAAAATGCGCAATAACTACCTCTTAAAATCTTCCAAATTTCACTTGCATATCTCAATCGGTTTTAGAGCAATAAATAAATCGTCAGTTTGTAAGAAAAAATTCAACATCTCGTATCTAGAAAACGAAGCATTTGTGGACATATGTTTATAAAGCAAATGGTCATTATTTTTTCATGAAGGATTGACCCTTAAAGCTTATCGCATTTATTTAGAAACACCCTGTATTGATGAATAACATGGCTAGTAGTTAAAGTACCTAACTTTTTTTATTATCCCATATAAGCGAATGAATTAAAAAGCAAAATGTTAAGAAAGCCCAAGACTATAGTTTAGTTCTAATTTCAATATTTTACATACGCTAGAATATTCCACAGGGTGTTCCAAACTTTGACGAAAAACGCACTATTATTGTTGTTACACCCGGTATACAATGACACTTAACTGTTTAGCAATAATATTACGTAGATATTCTTGCAGAATAAAGTTATAATATACTAAAAAAATCACTAAAATCGGACAACAGGTTTAGAAAATACGAGACATCAAAAATGTCCCATTTTTAAGGTGGTGCGTTAATTTTGATTATTAGTGTACTCGTATATATACAGGGTGTCCAGAAACTCTACGGACAAACGAAAACAGGTGATTCCTCAGATAATTCTAAGACAATTTAACCAAATTCATCTTGTCCGAAAATGCTTCCTAAAGGAAATAGAACTGTTTAAAGACGGCGCGGCGTCTGGTAATTAGATTTCTTAAATATCTCCAGAACGCTTCAATTTAGAAAAACGAAAATTTGTATACATATTTATCTTCCAGAGATAAATCGACTACATCCATTGCAAATTTCTAGTACCGGTCATAAGCGACCTTTTTGGGCAGGGCAACAGTTACATATTATTATCGCATAACTTTTTGGTAGATATACAGGGTGTCGCGAAAAGATTGGTCATAAATTATACCACACATTCTGGAGTCAAAAATAGTTCGATTGAACCTAACTTACCTTTGTACAAATATGCTCATAAAAAAAGTTATAGCCCTTTGAGGTTACAAAATGAAAATCGATTTTTTTCAATATATCGAAAACTATTAAAGATTTTTTATTGAAAATGGACATGTATACCCTATTCCACGAACATACGCCTGTTTTGGATTACTTCGACAACGAATATTTTACTGTGCAAAATAAGAAGAACGAAAGTAAATTGCAAATTACATTGTTGTTTATTGGAATAATTATTAGCGCCATCTACTTTCGTACTTCTTATGTTGCACAGTAAAATATTCGTTGTCGAAGTAATCCAAAACAGGCGTATGTTCGTGGAATGGCCCATATCATTCTTATGGCAGGATAATCTTAAAATATAATTGTCGTGAGATTTGTCCACCCCATAAAAATTTTATGGGGGTTTTGATCCCTTAAATCCCCCCAAACTTTTGTGTACGTTCCAATTAATTCATTATTGTGGTACCATTAGTTAAACACAACGTTTTTAAAAGTTTTTTGCATCTTAGTATTTTTTCTATAAGCGAGATTTTATCGAGATGCGGCTTCTTTTTTAATATATTTACATAAAATTTTTAAGGGAGTTTTGTTCCTTTAAACCCCCCAAATGTTTGTGTACGTTCCAATTAAACTATTATTGTGGTACCATTAGTTAAACACAGTGTTTTTAAAACTTTTTTGCTTCTTAGTCTTTTTTTGATAACTCCTTTTATCGAGATGTGGCTTCTTTTTCAAAATATACCTAAAAATGTGAATTATAAATAAATTTTCATATTATTACCAGGTCTCTATAATCGTACTTAACCGTATACAAAATATGTGGTGGATTCGATAAGTATTCAAAATATCTCGATAAACACTGGCTTATCGAAAAAGTCCCAAGAGGCAAAAATGTGTTAAAAACAGTGTGTTTAACTAATGGTGCTACAATAATAATTAAATTGGAACGTATACAAAAGTTTGGGGGGGTTTAAGGGAACAAAACTCCCACAAAATTTTTATGGGGTACACAAATTTTACTTTAATTTTTATTTAAGATTCTACTGCCATAAGAATGCCACATGTCCATTTTCAATGAAAGATCTCTAAGAGTTTTCGATATATGAAAAAAAATTGATTTTCATTTTGTAACTTCAAACGGCTGTAACTTTTTTTGTGTGCACTATTGTATATAGGTAAGAGAGGTTCAATCAACCTATTTTTGACCCCAGAATCTGTGGTATAATTTATGACCCATCTTTTCGGGACACCCTGTATAATATGTCGTGCTCCCAGGCTTTAGTTAATAGTCTACAGTACATCGGCCTTTTGGAAGATGATTACAAAAGTCTTAAAAATTGTCTTAACTGCTTCGTTTGAGCGAGTCTACCCCTTTCTGAAAAATTTTAGAATGCAGGTTGGACGCGTTTCCGCGTTATTAATATAATCTACGTTGTCGGACTAACGAAACGCGGCTGTAAATTTGTTGAACAAGAGATCTACAATCCTCATTAATTAAATATAAGCGCAAATACCGCGCTAGAATAATATCTTGCGGGTGTCGGACTCTACGATTTTGTTATTACAAAACCCTTAATTTGCAATTTAAAATACTTATATTTAATTAATTAAAATTGTCAATCTCTTGTCCGACTTTACAGCCGCATTTCATTAATCCGACACACACGTTTCACCACAGTATAACGGACGTAACGAAACAGGCAAGTCTAGACCAGTTGTAGTTATCAACAGGTCATTCCCCTCACCCATCATCAGCACCAGCACCCACATAGAAAACGAACGTGACGTGATAGAAGAAAACTAAAATCAGTTTTGAAACCAGCATGCCTAATTCTATAGAAAACCGCTAAAAAATCGAACTCAACAGAAATTGAGTTTCAAATTGTTCCCCAGTGTTAGCACCTCTAATAGTTTCATCTCTTTTCATTTGACAGCGTATTATGTTATCCATCTCTTGCGTTATTTTGCCGGTTATTAGTGCGCTCATCACTGTATATAAAATATCTGACATCATGTATATTCGTTATTCTATATTATTTCACTTTTAAATATAAAGATACGGTTATCGCTGTAAGCAATAAAAAAATGTTAATTAATATATTTATTTATTTAGTTTACATTTTTACCGAGGTTGCGAATATATTTTCAAATAGTTCACAATTATCAATATTCAATTTTAATTATCTTCTTCAAATGTGGTGCCTGTATGACCCCATTAGATAAAAAATTATTGATTGCCTTAGTTTAAATGATTTTATTTAACATTTTTAAAAATATTTAGTGTGTTACAAAATATTTTTTGTTATTTAGACACCAGCAGTGATTATAGGCAATTAAAAATTTTGATTGGAAACAATGTATGTATTATTTAACGAGGCGAAATATACAGCGTGAAAATCATTTACGGGAAAAATTGTTTGTGTCCTTATTTAAAAAATTTAAAAAATCGCCGAACCGCTGAATTTTTAAATATAAATTTTCGCTTTTTAAAAATAGGAAATGGAAAGCCCATCACTGCAGAACAACAGCCTGCGCAACTTAATTTAGCCTCATTGTATATTAGTCTTTCATATTACAATAAATACTCTTTTTTTTCTCAAAAAGTGAAAACTCCATTTTTTGCACTTTTTTCCCAAATGTTTCTATTTTTGAACAATAAACATTAAACTTACAATTTCTAGCTACTAGTCATAAATATATTACGTAAAATTGAAAAGCAAACCTTTCATTTTGTATAATTTTCTGTAACAAAGCAAAGCAAAATTTTTTGTCAGATTTTGTTAAATAAAAAATTGAGCACAAGGTTTGCGACTGACGCATACCGTGATTATTGATACATACTCTGGGCTAATTAGAAAAATTCATGGAAAAGTTATTTACCAGCAATTTTATTGCTGGAATCGAATTATAAGATCCTATATATTAATAATATAGGTATGCAAAGTCCGCAGATAGTGTGCTACTTTTTTTAAAAACAAAATGGCGCCGACAAATCGTATTTTTTCCAATTATTGCTCTATAACTCCGAAGATTTTAACTTTACGACAGAAACACTCAAATAAAAATTCACCGCAATTAAATTCTGCATAGAGATATGTTTTTCACGATTTGCTCCGACGAAAATTTTCTTCGGAAAATGCGGGTTTCCTAACAAAAACTATAATTTTCAAATAAAGTTTTAGGTAAGTAATTATTAATCAATAATTAAATAACTTAGTGACATCAAAGATTTCTTGGTATAGATTGTAATTCCAGAAGCTGGTAACAATTAAACGAATATTTTAGCAACAATTCAATTGTTAATTAACAATTTACGATCGCAATAATAACCAAAATAATCATGATACATTGATCAAACTTATAAAGATTATAAAGATGAGATGCTTGTTTAATATTTTATCGACAAAATATAAATTTTTCTTTTTTTTGCATAATCTTTAAATTTTGAAAAAAAAAAGTTATAATACGTTGGTCTAATTAGTAAAGTACAAAGAAAGGTTATTTACCAGCAATTTTATTGCTTTAATCGAATTATAAGATCCTATATATTTATTAATATAGGTATGCAAAGTCCACAGATAGTGTGCTACTTTTTTTATAAACAAAATGGCGCCGACAAATCGTATTTTTTTCAATTATTGCTCTATAACTCCGAAGATTTTAACTTTACACCAAAAATACTCAAATAAAAATTCACCCCAATTTAATTCTACATAGAGACATGTTTTTCCCGATTTGCTCCGACGAAAATTTTCCTCGGAAAATGTGGGTTTTCCCAACAAAATCTCGAATTTTCAAATAAATTTTTTGGGAGAGTAATTATTTATCAATAATTATATAGCTTGGTGAAAGAAAAGCTTTCTTGGTATAGATTATAAATTCAGAAGCCGGTTAAAATGAAACGAATATTTTAGCAACAATTCCATTGTTAATTAACAATTTACAGTCGCAATAACAACCAAAATAATCATGAGACATTGATCAAAATTAGAAAGATTATAAAGGTGTGATGCCTATTTAATATTTTGTCGACAAAATATAAATTTTCCATTTTTTTGCATAATCTTTAAATGTTTAAAAAAATTGTTATAAACAAATTAACATTTCTTAGGAATTGTTTATTATATTCTAATTTTAAAAAATACTTAAAATGCGTATTTCATAGGTCTTGAAAATGAATGCTTTAAAAAAATTTTCCAACCATTTGCAAAAAAGTTAGGAAACAGCAAAATAAATATACGATATCTCCATTGTTTATAATTTGTTTTAATTGTTTCAAAGCTTAAAAATGAGTCTATGGTACAATCTAATTACTCACAAAAAATGTCAAAAATTAGTGCAATGGTTATATTTTAATCAAAGATTAAAAATACTTTTTTTTGTAATTTTTAGCGCGAAAGTAGGCTTGATACAGAGCCGGAGATAAAATGTTCACTCGAAGCGACTGACACGCTTAAACTCGTGCGATTTTTTTATGTGGGCGGGTAGCTACGGTACTGTATTATTCTACTGTCGCGCGTGTAAATTAAAAAAAAATATATTTATAATCTTTAATTAAAATATAACCATTAAGCTGATAATCGATATTGTTTTATAAATAATTAGCTTGTACTTTAAACTCACTTCTACGCTTTGAAAGAATTAAAAAAAATTATTAATACCGTAGTAATCGTATGTTTATTTTGCTGTTTCATAACTTTTTTGCAAATGGTTGCAAAAAAGTTTTAAAGCATTCATTTTCAAGATATTTGAAATGCGCATTTTAGCTATTTTTTAAAATTATAATATAATAAAAACTTTCTGAGAAACGTTAATTTGTTTATAACTATATTTTTTTAAACATTTAAAGATTATGCAAAAAAATAAGAAATTTATATTTTGTCAACAAAATGTTAAATAGGCATCTCATCTTTATAAGATTTCACAGTTTCATCCGTGTATCATAATTAATTTGGTTATTATTGCGACCGTAAATTATTAATTAACAATTGAGTTGTTGCTGAAATATTCATTTAATTTTCACCAGCTTCTGGAACTATAATCTAAACCAAGAAGGCTTTTAAGTCACCAAATTATTTAATTATTGGTAAATAATTACTTATCTAAAACTTTATTTGAATACTAAAGATTTTGTTGGGAAAACCCGCATTTTCCGAGGAAAATTTTCGTCGGAGCAGATCGGGAAAAACACGTCTCTATGAAGAATTTAATCACGGTGAATTTTTATTTGAGTATTTTTGTTGTAAAGTTAAAATCTTCTGAGTTCTAGAGCAATAATTGAAAAAAACACGATTTTCGGGCGCCATTTTGTTTATAAAAAAAGTAGCACACTATCTGAGGACTTTGCATACCTATATTATTAATATTCAGGATCTTATAATTCGATTCCAGCAATAAAATTGCTGGTAAATAACTTTTCCCAAAAATGGCCTATTCTCCGATAATCAGCCCAGACTAACAAGGTACATCCTGAAGTCACCATCATCATCCAACCAATTCACGTCCACTGCTGGACATAGGTCTCCCCCAATTATTTCCACACTTCACGGTTTTGTGCTGACTGTTGCCAGTTTTTACTAATCCGCCTGATATCATCTGTCCATCGTGTAGGCCGCCTTCCTCTACTGCGTTTATTTTCTTTTGGTATCTATTCCATCAGCTTTCGTGTCCATCTTGAATCTTTCAGCCTGGCGGCGTATCCTGCCCAGTTCCCTTTGAGCTTGGTGATACGCTCTACAACTTCTGCGATACCGGTTCTTTGTCTGAGCTCGTCATTTCTTATTTTATTCCGTAGAGTTACACCCAGCATGGATCTTTTCATACGCCTTTGAGCAACCCGCATTTTCGGCGCTGTTGCTTTGGTTAGAGTCAATGTCTCTGCTCCATATGTCATTATCGGCAGCACACATTGATCAAACACTTGTCTTTTTAAACCGATCGGTATACTGCTCCTAACCTAAATATGTCTCTCAGAGCTCCGTAGGTTGCCCAAGCAAAAGTTAATCTTCTTTTTATTTCGCATGTTTGGTTATCTCTGCCAATTCAAATTTCATGACCCAAGTAAATGTACTTTTCCACTAGTTCTACTTCTTGTTCACGTATAATCAGCTATCCACTAGGAGTCAGATTAGTCATATATTTAGTTTTAGAAAAGTTCATTTTCAGGCCTATTTTCCAGCAGATAGCATCTAACTCATTTAGCATTTCCTTTACTTCTCCTAGGTCATCAGTTATAAGGATTATGTCATCTGCAAAACGAAGATGATTTAGGCAGTTGTTGGCAGTTTGTATTGTTGTTGTTGCTAATTCTCATAAATTTGGTTTTTTAATATTAAGAAAAAGTCCGTATTCCCCACTATATATCTTAATATTTTGTTCATTATTCTTTCTTTAATATGAGAGATATAGATGCAAAACCCGCTAAGTCACATTTTTGTGAAATTTTCGTTTGATACGGGAATTTGTTTCTTTGTCTGTATATACATAAGTTCAAACATAATTTGGGTGCAAATCCCTCCGTAAATCGGAGTAATTTAAAGGAGAAAATACGCTTAAGCTGCAAAACCCGCCTTATCCAAAAAAACTTAGTTGCAAAGACCACCAAGTCCGGTCTGACCAATGGCATAACGTTTGGACTTACACGTGATTAACCCTTTCCCGCAAAATTTTTATGAGTTTATGTTATTTTCAATTTTATAACAATAATTATAATTATAAATATTAACCAATAAATGTGTTTTAAGTAATAAGAGTCTAATTTTTATAATAATTTATTAAGTGAAGTTTAAAAAAACACGTTGTTGCAAATTTTTTTGGGAATTTCAAATCCAAAGTTGCTAAATTTTGTTGAAAGTCCCGCCATGTCCATAAATAAAACAAATTTTATACTGAAACTGCAGATCAAATAGTTTTTTTTTTGTATTCTTCTAATATAATATAATAATGGAATACAAGAAAATCAAACAGAAAGTTCAAAATATCGCAAGAGTCCTCAGTAATGTTTTTTCACGTCTCCTGAAAATTATGATTGATGTGACTTGGCGGTGTTGCTTCTATACCCCTCATATTATCGGCTATTATGACTGTACCGTCGGCATACCTAATGTTATTAATTAAACTTCCATTAAATTTTATGCTGACTGTCTTATTTACCAAAGCTTCTTGTATGATTTCTTCAGAATAAGTATTAAACAATAACGGCGACAGTATGCAACCTTCCCTAAACCCTCTCCCTACCTCTATACACTTGAAACTAAAGAAATAAATAAGTTTTTTTTTGTTGCAGTAAAAATATATATTGTTTCAAATTTACAATTATAAAAGTGATTTAAATTGTAATTTTGTCACTATAAGGGACACCTAAACGTTGGACAACATTCTGGATATGGTTTTGATAAGTCTTCTGGAACGTATTCACAATTAGGAGGTTCAATAAATTCAGAACATCTGGAACAAAAAAGATACGGTTATAGCTTTATTCATGGAGCAGTTAAACCTTTAACTACACGCGCTGGCGTATTTTGTACGCTAGATATAAGAATTCTACTGAGAATATATTTAAAAATTTAATTTTTGACCTTGTTTATCTCTCTAAGGTGCTTTACTATCACTTTAATGTGCTTTACAATTTGTTTTTAGTTTCGTTATAATCGGCGTTCTGGAAAGATCGTAATTTACAGTTTATTATTTGTTGTTTCCGATGGTGGACAATATACGCCACGATTATATTAATATAAGTAGTAATATAAGTACATATTTCAATTGTTTTTTAGTCATTATGGCACAAAATATATTTTTCTTTATAAACAATACTTTTTCTCCTGTAAAAAATCACATGTCAAAAAATTTTTTATTAGTAATTTTATTTATCATGGAATCCAGTTATTCCATGATTCCCGTTATAAATCCCAATTGGCTTACTGAGAAGGAACTCCAAGTATTCACTGATGCCGAATAAGCGTTATAACAAACAACTAAATGTATTTAAAAAAAACAAATCCGCTGTTTTTAAGTGTATTTTCTTGTGGCGTATAAAGTACACCACGCGTGTAGTAATGTTATAACTTAATGCGCGGGTAGTTAAAGGTTAACAAAAAAGTGTTTAACTGAAAGTATTACACACGCATATAAATTTCAACGACAATATTATTACTCCAGGGAAATAAGCACAATTTAACCATGTTCGGGACGTCGCAAAAGCCATGTATTTAACAAGTTTTTCCGTTAATATTTATATCAAGAGATTATATACAGGGTGTTTCATTAAGAATTGTCCATATACAGCGTGTCTACTAACCTTGGAAACATATGGGAAACTATTTTATTATTAATTTTACGAAAAAAAATTATTTTTCATAAAAAGTTCTGCATACTCTAGAACCTATGATTCTTATTATGATATCTGATTATGAATATCGAAAATTCTTATTAGGAAAAGTTGATTGGGATTAAAAACTAAGATGAAATATGCAATTACATGCTTTTAATTGAAAAAAAATATTTTCCAAATTTTTCTGGATAAACTTCGTTTTTATTTATTACACACATAATAACTCTTTAATTATTACTTTTACGAAAAAAAGGTATTCTTTATAAAATGCTCTGTATGTCCTAAGACCTAAGATGCAACCATCAGATATCACATTTTATTAATTTTATACGAGGTATGTAAAAAAATATGAATTTCACTCAGGTGTAAAGTACAGTGGAACCTCGATAACTCGGATTAATCGGGACCGCGGCCGATCCGGGTTATCGAAAATCCGGGTTAGCCGGAGAATATGGTAAAAATTAATATATAACCTCCATTATAATTACAAAAACATGAAACACATATGCACAGTACACATCTAAATTACGTATAGTTGTATAGAGTGTAGTTTTGTTCATTTCTTGGTAAAAAACTCAGTCATACTGTAGAGATGTACCGACACCATAATATGGTATCATAATATCATATTATGATGCTGCAATAAATTTATTTTAAAGATTCGCCTTTATCAATCCTACCTAATGTTTCTAGTTTCTTTTCCATTGTCACTACAACATTTTTACGTTTTGTTACCATTACGTAGACAAAAATCACGCAAACACAATCTGAAGCACGATTAGGCAAGCCGCATACCAAAGATACATGAAACGAAAAACATGAAACATGAAACGAAAAACATGTTTCATGAAAAGAAAACACTGCTAAACAAATTTCAAAGTCCGCCTACCAATGAAACGAGTGTGATCCATGCTCATGACACATTTTTATTTTCGGAGAGTTTAATAAATGGTCGGACGTATATTTGTTTAGCAGTGGTTTATTTCCATGAAACGTAATTTACGTTTCATGGTTCTTTGATGTGCGGCCTGCCTTACAGAACGGAAGTGATTAATACGACTGTAATACTACACACAATACGGTCAAAAGGAACAATGTTGTTATTTAAGAACAGACTAAGACCATTGTTTTAAAAAAGAATTTTTAAATAGTCACGTCTATTTTAAACAATGCTAAGACAGTTTGACATAAATAAAGGAAAAGGAATACAGACAGGTGCCTGTTCTTTCCGATAAGCCGAGACAGTCGCTCTGCCTGCCGCCGTGTGCATGAATCATTTTTACTATTGTATATGTAGTTCAAATTACACAATTACACATTATCTCTCAAATATTATTTGGCCTACATACATTTTTATTTGATAAAATTGTTAAATTGTTTATTTGTTAAATTTTTGTCTGATGAAAATCGGTCCGGGTTAGCCGGACTTCCGGGTTATCGGGGGCCGACTTATCGGGGTTCCACTGTACCTTTATTATTCACAATATTGAAAATTGTTATTAAAAAAGTTGTTTAGAATTAAAAACTATGTTTGAATATGCAATTATATCCTTCTAATTGAAATATTGTGAAATATAAAGGTACTATATTCATGAACGAAATTCATAATTTTTGACAAATCCCCTATAAAATTAAAAAAAAGTTTATATATCATGGTTGTATCTTAGACTTTAGACCATGCTGAGCTTTTTATGAGGAATAACTTTTTTTCGTAAAATGAATAATAAAAGAGTTATCATATTTGTTATAAATAAAACGATGTTGGGTATTCATACATTTGAGAAAAATTTGTAAAATACGTTTTTTTTTTAATTAGAAACATATAATTGCATATTTCATCATAGTTTTTAATTCCAATCAACTTTTCATAATAAGAATTTCCGATATTCAGAGAAATAAAGGTATTTTACTCTTGAACGAAATTCACATTTTTTGACATACCTCGTATAATATTGATAAAATTTGATATCTGATGATTGACTCTTTGGTTTTAGAGCATGCAAAACTTTTTATGAAGAATAACTTTTTTTCGTAAAATTATTAATAAAATGTTTCCCATATGTTTCCAACTTAGGTAAACACGCTGTAGTAATTGGAGAAACCTTAGCATAAAATACGAATCTTTAACATAAAACACTTAAATAAAATATTCCTCCTTACCGAGATACAGAGTGTTTTAAATATTCTAAAATAATTTTAGCCCATTGTTTTAACACCTTCCAATATTTTTTGTTTAAACTTGACAACCGGTTTACACATGTGAGGATAATTAGTGTTAAAAGGTAGTTTTCTCCTATTACCAGATGCGTGCTGTATGGGTATATATTTCCTTTTCCCCCTTTTCCAATAATCATTTCAGCACGTTTTTTTGATTCTTCGTTATTTTTTACATAAATATCATCCTTTTTCTCAATGCGATAGAATAAGTAGTTTTCAAGGTATTAAACGGAGTTTAAACGTAATGGCTTCAATAATATGTATTTTTTCTACGACCGGTCAATTATACAAAATTAAAATATTGTTTCATACTTACGCTTTTTTGGAAATACCTCCATCTTCATTACAAATGGCCAGAGTACATGTTCCTGGGACAGTTTTTTCTTCTCCTACCTTTAAAACTCCAACTCCGTGGTAACTGGGACATTCAGTAACTGTAAATATTTAAGTATTTTTTTAAATTTCATTGTTAAACAGTATGTTATAAAAATGATTTTTATCTATTCTTGATAATTACGTTGATATTTTGCTAGTTTTGAAAAATGTAAAAAATGCTCAAATATCACCTTATCCCATGTACACATAATATTCAAAAAATATATTTGCGTGTGCATGCGAGAGTAACAATAATATTATATAATTACACTTTTATAAAAAAGAACTATTTATAATAAAACCTTTTTATTATTTATAGGAAAGAATATAAAATAATTTAACGATAAACGATTTAACGATAAAATGCTTAAAATTCCAAAAATTACACTCTAATAAAAATAGTTATTTATGAAACACTTCGTGAAGTATGCTTTTTGCGAACGTACGCGATATTTAGAGCACGACCGACAACGGAGCGAGTGCTATACATCGGGTAAGTTTGCAAAAAGTACTTTAAGCACAGTTTCATACAATATTTTATTTACGATCAACAAATATAAAGTGTAACTCTTCGTCACTGGAATTCATTTCTATTCTACAATTTTTAGAACTTTGACATTTAAAAATCCTAACTACTTTCAAACCACAAAATTGTCAAAAATTTTTTTTGTAAGTCATTGCTCATATTGTTATCACCATGAAAACGTGAAAATTAAGGATATTTGATTACATGAAAGTGCGCCAAAAAACCCATTGAAAGTGTGCGAAACAGTAAATCCCATTTAAAATACATTGTTACTTCACACACACTTTAAACTCTCACGCACTGCTATCTATAATGACAGTTTTCACAAACTAAAAACTTATACATAATATGACATAGAGTAGATAAAGTACTTTTTATAATACCAAGGTTTTGTTATTGTACCTGTACATATTATGTAGGACACAACATGTTTGGAAAGAATAAATTAACTTATAAAATATGAATTTTTAGTAGGTGTATTAACTGTTATTTATAATTATGATTCCAAAAATTACACTAGTATAAAATAGTATTTTTTATAATACCACGGTTGTCTAAAATGGTATATATATATATATATATATATATATATATATATATATATATATATATATATATATATATATATATATATATAATTTTAAGTATATAAACTTTAAATCATTTATTAAAACAATTTAAAAAATATACGCAACAGCCGGGTTCCAACTGGGGACCTCTCGATTTGCAGTCTAATGCCACTGAGGCACCATCAATAAGCTATCCTGAAAATTTCAGGTGTCTAGGTAGCCTAGAACTATTTTTAAAATGGATTACAAAATTGGCGGAGTCCGTGACACCAACCAAGCCAAGTTTATAAAAAGGTTTTAAAAAATAATAGCTGTGAAGCAGTTCAACAAGGAGACGTCATATCGCCACAAAGTTTTAATCTCGCCCTGAAAGACGTCTTCAAAACTACAAATTGGTCAACATATGGCAGCATTATTGTTAATTACAATAAGTTAAACCTCCTCAGAAACCCTGACGACATCGCAATTACAGCGAGCACATTCGAGGAATTAGAAATTATGATGGAGGAACTGGCAGACAGCTCCCAATACGTGGGCCTAAAAATGGATATGACAAAAACAAAAACAATGACAAACACAGACGATCCCAGACGTATAACTAAAAATATCAATGCTATCAAGTCTTATTATATTCTAAGAGCTAGAGCCGAAAAATCATCGTCATAAGTAATATGGAGTTTGGCATGTGAAATGTGTCCATTGTATATCGATAATTATGACCCCTTTCAGGCTGACACCTCAGTGGATACAGGTAGTAGCAATAAGGGATGAAAGGGGAAAGTTAGTGTAGTCTTTAAAGGTTTTCAACTCCTATTTTGTTAAACCTCCATCGATTTGCATAAAAATTGGTGACTAGTTAGAATATACCTCAGGAAATAAAAATGATTTGGTACCAACTTGCACTTTTACTCTGGGGGTGGATACCACCCCATCTCGAGGGTGAAAACTATTTTATTAAAAATAACCCCACAAATCGATAGAGGACAAATTATAAGTAAAATTTGTTATACCATGTTATTAAAATAAATCAATACTTTTTGAGTTATTATAGCTCAAAGATTTGTCTGTTTAAGAACACATGCGTGAAGTTACGGATGATAAAAAGAACATATTAATTAATTGTATGTTACTAAAATATTATTTTTATAGAGCATCATTGCATATGCTTTCCTGACGTGAACAAAAGAGTTCGAAATGGTCCATAGAAAGATGGTAATGATCTCTGAATCGAAATTAAATATAATGCCTTTTATCTACCCACGGTTTTACTCACGTATCGAGTACTAGGAAGCAGATTTGTTGATCTTTACCTTGGTGAATTGATATGTTGTGGAGTGCAACTATGTAGACTCCCCATGTCTCTACATTCATCACCCTTTTCCTTGCCATTTTTAGAAGGATGGGGAATAGGTATAAGAGAGAATCTGCTTCCGAACCAAGAAATCCAAAGATTTTATTATTTTTAAACATTTATTTGTTTAAAAATGGAGTCTTTTGGGTTTCGACAGTTTATTATTTTTATATTATTTCGATATTATAAATTTAGCAAAAGTGTATTCGAATAATATGTCAAATGTACCCATTATTGGACACCCCCAGTTTCTGGACATATTCAGTTTATATTGATAGAAAAAATTCAATGAAATATCGAAATAATAATATAGAAATAATATTTTACTAACATATAATTAATTAATATGTTCTTTTTATCATCCGTAACTTCACGAATATGTTCTTAAATAGACAAATCTTTGATCTTTAATAACTCAAAAAGTATTGATTTATTTTAATAACATGATATAATAAATTTTACTTAAAATTTGTCCCTCTATCGATTTGTGGGGTTATTTTTAATAAAATTGTTTTCACCCGCAGGAAGGGGTGGTATTCACCATCAGGGTAAAAGTGCAAGTTGGCACCAAATCAGTTTTATTTCTTGAGGTATGCAAATCGATGGAGGTTTAAGAAAATACGAGGTGAAAACCTTTAATGACTGCACTAACTTTCCTCTTTCATCCCTTATTGCTACTTCCTGTATCCACTGGTGTCAGCCTGAAAGGGGTCATAATTGTTAACATACAATGGACACATTTCACAGGAAAAACTCCATATTACTTATGAAGATGATTTTTCGGCTCTAGCTCTCCGTCTATTACAGTAGAAGAGCAAGATACTTAAGAGCCGCAAATTACGAGGTTGTTCAATAAGTTTTGAGGTTCGATAAGAGAGGACATTGCTACTAGCCTAATTTTTTTTGTTATATTGGTACAGACTTCATATTATGAACCTATGTATAAAGACTATTTGCCTTCAATTGTCACAGTATGCTGTCAACTCAGAAAGATAAGTTGCTGAATTTAAACGTATTTATAATACATGCGTTGAATACGATCCACGTCAAGGACGTCCAAAAACAGCAACAGCACCAGAAATCGTAGAAAAAATACAGGATACAGTATTGCAAACTGGTCGACTGACTGAAAGTGATTTAGTAGAATTTCTAGGCATTTCATTGGGAAGTGTAAGCAATATTTTGGCTGAAGTATTGGGTTTCAAAAAGCTGTGTTTACAATGGGTGCCGCATTCACTAACAACTGAACACAAACACGTTCGAATGCAACTTTCTTAGCAACATTTAGAGCGTTTTTGAAAGGATAAAGTAGATTTTGTGCATCGATCTTTCACAATGGATGAGACTTGGTCTATCACCATAATCTTGAATGAAAACAAGAGACGAAAGAGTGGTAGAACCTGGTTTTTCGGCTCCGAAACCAGTTCGTGTCCAGAAATCGGCGAAGGAGGTTTTAGGATCAGTGTTTGGAATGTGAGAGGATTTTTCTGTGGATTACTTGCAAAGTGATAAAACAATAAATTATAAGTAATATTGTAACCTTTTAGAAGAGCTGAAGGAAAAAAATCGTGAAGAACGACCCGGTCTGCCAGAGAAAAATCCTTTTTCATCAGGACAATGCACAGTGTTATATGAACATTTTACCAGTGGCTAAATTCCGTGAATTAAAGTTCGAATTGTTGGAGCATCCACAGTATTACTCAGATTTAGCTCCTAGCTACTTCTAGGTCTGGATCCCGCGTATGAAAAAAAAGTTGATTAATAGCAAGCTGAAAATTTGTTAATAGCTTAAGGGTGTCTAGTCGGACAAACTTTGATATATGGGAACACTGGAACAGGGGAAGTTTTAATTGTGGAACAGGTTAAAAATTTGGAACGGTCAGACCACGAAAACGTCACATGTATTTTGTCCGACAAAACTTCCAATTGATTTGTTACCCTTTCATTAAACTCTCATGCAAAAATCAGACTACTATTTATCACCTGTCATAATTCCTGTCATTTGACATTTTCTACGTGTTTCACTCATTATAATGCCCATTTGGTGATAAATAGCAGCCTGATTTTTGCATGAGAGTTTAATGAAAGGGTAACAAATCAATTGGAAGTTCTGTCGGACAAAATACATGTGACGTTTTTGTGCTCTGACCATTCCAAATTTTTAACCTGTTCCACAATTAAAACTTCCCCTGTTCCAGTGTTCTCATATACCAAAGTTTGTCCGACTAGACACCCTTAAGCTATTAAGCTTGCTGTTAATCAACTTTTTTTTCATACGCGGAATCCAGAACTATTCGACTTGTTTCAATACCTAAAAAAAATTATGTGTGGAAAGCGTTTTTCATCAGGAGATTAGGACATAACAGCTATGGAAGCGTATTTTGCAGCCCTTCCATATTCACCCTCCAAGGACTGAATTTATAAATTGGAATCTCGTTGGAGCAAGTGTATTGATATTCAGGGACAATATACTGAATAATAAAGTATATTTCAAATCATTAAATTGTGTTTTTCTTATGGAACCGCAAAACTTATTGGACAATGTAGTACTTGAGGGGCAGAGTGATCAACCAGTGTATTCTTCTTATGATGAGATGTCAAACAAGAAAGAAAATGGAAAGATTATTGCTAGGTATACAACTATCAGATAAAAAGAGGAACGACTGTGTAAGATCAAAAACCAAAGTCGATGATATCGCAATAAAAATTGCCAAACCTAAATAGAGCTTCGCAGGCCACACTGCTGGACAAAAATACCAACGTTGGAACGCAACAATGTAACATTGGAGACCCTACGAAAGTAAACGACCAAGAGGAAGACCACACATGAGACGGGTAGATGGTATAAATAAAAAGAAGAGCCGGAATAAAGTGGAAGTATGTTGCTCAGGGTAGAGATCGATGGAAGTAGTTAGGAGAGGCATATATCCCTAATAGGGCAGTCAATGAGGGTATTTGGCTCCGAATTCCATCCTACTACATCGATTTACTTGATATTTTCACAGTTACTAGGGAATAGCTCAAGAAACAAACTCTACCCTATGCCGATGTGCACTTTTATCTTGGGGGTGGTCCCCACCCCTTCTCGGGGTGAAACATGTTTTGGTTAAAATAGCCAATGAAGAGACTAGAGAACCTATTTTTAAGCAAAAACTGTTTTATAATTATTTTTTGAAAACTAAATATTTTTGAGTTAATGGTGGTTGAAAATTGGCCACTTTCATTGAAAAGTGACACCTTTTCGGATGGATTTTTGCGAATACCTTAAAAACTATGCATCTAACAAAAAAACTATATAAAATATTTCTGTAGGTTGTAAAAAACAAAGAGATTCGTTCCTTCATAAATCTTCTAGTTAAAATACAAAGAGGGATATGGTAGGTAAGAAGAGTTTGATTTTTTGCTGCATGCTCAAATCGGTGTATTCAACTTGAAATAACAGAGAAACTGTCGATTTTAGGTGTATAATGATACTAATAACTTTTGTAGTGCTTGAAAATACCTTTAAAATGAGCAATACTAAATGTCCATTATGTTCAAACTAAGCGAGATATCCTGCAAAAAATTTGATGACTAATGTATTTTAAGAAGAAATGAGAAGTATATTTAACCCCTAAATCCATCAGAATTTAAATACATCGTTTTCCTTCTACAGTACTTTTGATTACAGTGTTATTTCTCTGTTCAAAAAGTTGAACTGGATTAAAATGAATGGTTTTTGAAAAAAAAGAAGATCAAACTACAGAGCGCATTTTTAAATTTTCTTAAAAATCTCCCTTTTCCTCCATGTAACTCGAAAAAGATGAGAGATACGAAAAAAAGATACCATATAAAATGAAGGGGCTTTTCTGATAAAAATGTCCTATTTTATTTTTCATTACTGCATCTTTATCGTTTTCAAGTTACATGGAGAAAAAGAAGATTTTTAAGAACATTTAAAAATGCTCTCAATAATTTGACCTTTTTTTTTTTCAAAAACTATTCATTTTAAAACTGTCCAACATTTTGAACATAGAAATAACACTAAAATAAAAGATATTGTGGAAGGAAAACGATGCATTTACATTTTGGTGGATGGGGGTTAAAATTACTTCTCATTTTTTCTCAAAATACATTAGTTATCAATTTTGTTTGCAGCATATCTCGCTTAGTTTTAATGTAGTGGATCTTTAATATACCTCATTTTAAAGGTCTCTTCAAGTACTACAAAAGATATTAGCAGCATTATACACCTAAAATCGACCGTTTCTCTGTTATTTCAAGTTTAATACACCAATTTGAGAATGTACCAAAAAACAAAATATTTTCAGCTACCATATCTCCTTTTGTGTTATAACTAGAAGATTTATGAAGGCAAGTGTCTCTTTGTTTTTTTATAACCTACAAAAATGTTTAATATAGTTTTTTTGGTTAGAAGCATAGTTTTTAAGATCTTCGCAAAAAACAGTTCGAAAAGGTATTATTGTTTCAATGAAAATGGCCAATTTTCAACCACGAATATCTCAAAAATATTGAGTTTTCAAAAAAAAATATAGAACAGTTTTTGATTATCAGGTTTTCTAGCGAATTCCGTGGTAATTTTAACCAAAAAAATGTCCACCATTGGGGGAACCACCCCCAAGATAAAAGCACACATCGGCATAGTGTAGACTTTGAATTAGGAGATAAATAGAGGCTAAGACCAAAATTTCATTAAAATCCATGCAGTAGGATAGAATTCGGAGGTAATATCCTATTCTTGCTTCCATTGACTGGCGTATAAATGGACCATAGAAAATTCTATCGAATAGCACCAAGCATAAACTCACATCTAACGTTTAACTTTAAACTCATTACGTCATCTTTCTAACATGTCTTACTAAATGTCTTGTCTTACTAAATATATTGGTCTTCCCTTATCAGGTAATAAAATAAAAAATTGCTTATTTTCAAAATATATATATATATATATATATATATATATATATATATATATATATATATATATATATAATGGGACAAATTATACACGTAATCAAGAACAAACATACTCAAGAATAGTCGTAATTAAGTAAGAACAGTATTTACCTGCATATACGGTAACTGTTACACAGAAGAGGCAAAGAGCAACAACTTTCATCTTGAAAATAAGCTGGAACTGAAATTAAACAAAGTCAATATTATGATGCATCATAATCATGTTAACTAATAATAATTAACCCTTAAACGCCCAACCTATTTTAGGTTCCATGTACGCCCAAGGGTGGGTAAAAAATGTCCACCTCGAAAATAGCTAATATATTTATTGAGAGTTGTTGGAAATGGATTAAACTTAAGAATCTTATGCTTAATAAATCTTCTAAAATATTAATATAAACAATGTACAAACCTTGCAACAAAATTACAATGTACATCAAAATTAACAAACCAGTAAAAGCCAGTAATTCAGATTTGTCGATTTTCTCCACATTCTTCTTTCCAACCTCCTCATTGGCGGATAATTATGTAGATTATGTAATTATACGTCGATAATTATATGGATTATCTTCCTACCAATGAGAAATTATATAGAAACCTTTAGTAACAAGTTTTACCAGGGGTGTACTTTTTATGCACACCTATTTTTAGCTCAAAATGCTACTTTTATTTTCAAAAATATCGGTAGAACCAAATTAATATTCGATACATATATCTTTTTAACAATGGAATATTTTTTTTTAAATTTTAAACGCGTAATAAATATGTTACAATAGAATATGCATTAGGTGGACATTTTTTACCCACCCTTGGGCGTTTAAGGGTTAATAGTATTATTAATAACAAATATGTCCGATTATAATGAACTAACTATTTGTTAAATCCACAAAACCAATGTTTATTTTAATAAAATTAGAGCCTATTTCATTTAATGGAAAATAAATATTGATAATGATATCAAATTTAATAATGACCTTTATAAAATATAATTATAAGTTTTGATTTGAGCTTCCAAAAAGTGTTTTATTAGTTTATAATTTCTGTGATTGTTCTGTAAATCTCTAATTTACCATTTTGTGAAATCGTTGAGTCTGTTTTAGAACATTTGCAATATTTTTTATGTAATATTTCTTTAGATAGTTAGAAAATATTACTCTTATTAAAATCATATCTAAATCAAAGAAAATTTGAAAAAGTGGACGATGAACTATCAAACCCTAACTAAATTCAGTCAGGAGATCCGCAAGGTAGTATACTGAGTCCACTACTTTATGTACTGTACACTTCCCATTTACCAACCTTTCCACAAACCACCATTGGAACTTTCACTGATGACGCTGCATTTACAAAATATTTGCCACTGAAATGGATCCAACAGCTGCACTATTAAAACTTCAAGAGCACCTAGACCAAATCGGACAGTGGATAAGTAAATGGAAGATAAATGCTTATGAAATCAACACATACTTATTAAAATAGAAGTAGGTTAAATGATCGAATATACGGAATCTATAAGAATAAAAGGCAGGTTTCGAGCATATAGTTTATTAAATCTGGCCCAAGTATACTTTCGCTAACTTAGCATCATCAGGGGCATTTCGTCAAATCAGGAAAATATCCCAGCAAAATGCAACATTTGCTTGGCAAGAAAGATTTTTTTTTAAATTTGCAGCTAATAAATAACATACAACACACGCTGGAAAAAGGGCAAACAGATCAAATATTAATTTAAATTATGCCGTGTGTCATTCGAAAAATGTCATTTTTCGACTTGCTAAGATGTAGTACCAGGCATAATTTTAATTAATTTTTGATCCGTTTGTCCATCGTCCAGTGTGTGTGTTTTATGGTATTTATTAGTTGCAAATTTAAAAAAAAATTCTTTCTTGTCAAGCAAATGTTGCACTTTGCTGGGATATCTTCCTGATTTGACGAAATGCACCTGATAATGCTAAGTTAGCGAGACCATAAATTACAAGTATACTTGGTCAAGACTTATAAAACTAGATGCTCGATATATACCTTTTATTTCTATAGATTACATACTTATTAGCCTTAATCAAGTCAACATACTACAACAGAATATCGTCAAATACCTGGGGCTTTATCTTGATTCTAAATTAAACTGGAAACAACACAGTTTAAAGAAAAATAAACAAATTGAGTTGAAAGTGAAAGAAATTGATGACACAGGTCGAAAATCAATTATAAAACAGTCATCAGGCTTATATGGGATATACGTAATCGAACGATGGTGTTGTGCCACCAAATCAAATACAAAAATAATCCAAAGAACCCAATCTAAAATTCTAGGCACCATCGTAAATGCCCCCTGGTACATTTCTAACCAAACACTTCATACAAACCTAAACATCCCGTTATTCAGCATAGTAATTCATGAAAGAGCCAAGAGACACCATAAAAAATTGAAAGGACACCCCAACCAGTTATGAACCAGTCATAATATTACCAATACTGCAGCGACTAAAGCACAGAAGATTGCGAATACTATGGCCCATAGATCTTCACTGAGACTGAGGTGAAATCGTTGGGTAATGTACCTCATAACGCTATATTGGTGTACAATAATATAGTTTACTGTTGGGCTTGTTATAAAATTAACTTATAGAATGTTTAATTCTGATTGTTAATATAATATAAATGCTTATAAAAAAATAAAAAAAAGATAGTCAGAAGTTTATGGTGACACTTACTTGTAAAAATTTTAGACGTATTGATCAGCTGCAATTCAATTTTCAGCTTCTAACTTCATATTATATATTTAGAGATAAACTTATTAATAAATCTACGTTGAACGCCAATAATGTATGTATTATATACAGTGAGCACGTAAAGGTTGGAATAAATTCATTTTATCGAGAATGGACGACTTTGGAAAAAATCCCGAAACAGGTCAATTTTTATTTTTAAATTACGACTTTTTGGCATATATATCATACTAGTGACGTCACCCATCTGGGCGTGATGACGTCATCGATGATTTTTTTAAATGAGAATATGGGTCGTGTGATAGCTCATTTGAAAGGTAATTCAATTCTCTCTTCAGTAATATAAACATTAGCATAATTATTTATACAGGGCGCCCAAAAAAAAAATTTTGAATTAAATTTGTTGACATAAAAAGAAGAACGTATGTAATTTATTTAATTCAAAATACATTTTACTGCTCTCAGAAAACAGAAAAATATGTTTATTTAAAAAATAATCATTGCTTTTCGCTTAAATTAAATGTTCAAACGGTCAAGAGGCAGGTGGATTGCTGCTTTAATATTGAATTTAAGCAAAAAACAATATTTACTTGTCAAATAAACATTTCTAATAGCAGTGAAATGTATTTTGAATTAAATAAATTACACACATTTTTCTTTTTATGTCAATAAATTGAATTAAAAAAAATTTTCTTGGACACCCTGTATAAATAATTATGTTGATGTTTAAATTACTGAATAGAGAATTGAATTATCTTTCAAATGAGCTATCACACGACCCCTATTCTACTTTAAAAAAATCATCGATGACGTCATCACGCCCAGATGGGTGACGTCACTACTATGATATATATGCCAAAAAGTCGTAATTTAAAAATAAAAATTGACCTGTTTTGGGATTTTTTCCAAAGTCGTCCATTCTCGAGAAAATGAATTTATTCCAACCTTTACGTGCTCACTGTATATTGAAGGTAATATATGTATAATAAAAATTGAATGTCAAATAGATTTATGCATGTAATAAAAAATTAACTGCTGATTGACATTCATTGTGAAAACCATTCAATGCAAATCTATTTTGTAATAATAGTAACACAGTTGATAACACAATAAAATCATTTTTATTACCAAATGCATGCAGACTTGGAATGGGACTGAGAGCTTACCGTCCGCTTTTAGTGTTACCTTTGACCCCAATAAGGCCATAAGGCTCGACGCCTAGAATGATGCAGGACTCAGCAAAACTGGAATGACCAATCGAATTTGGTCCGCTTTAGTTGTGAATCTAGGTTTTATTTGGGTGGCTCTAACGTGCGCATAAGGGTAAGACGTTTTCAGGGTGAGAGACAAAATATATACTTAGCTAATTGATGGATTTGACCGTTACTTGATGGAAGTTCATTTTATCTCACAATAAAACACTGAAAACTTTTGTTTTCTATACTTCCACAAAATTTATTATTTACAACTATGTGACTACAGCTGTTTCGGCAGAGTGCCTTGAGAAAGGCACCAAATTTTGTGGAAGTATAGAAAACAAAAGTTTTCAGTGTTTTATTGTGAGATATACTTAGCTGTTGAACGTCATACAGCAAGATAGCCAAGCATTTTGGTAACAGATTACCTCAAGTCCTTATTCATGGCACCCTGATAATTCGACAATATATAAGTGTAAAGTACTACAACCGCTTTTACAAACCATTCCAAATACGATCTTTCAACAGGATATCGCAAGACCTCGTATTGGAGTTATTACAAGAATCTGGTGTGTAAAGACTTTTGAGTGACCATCAATATCAGCTGATTTGTCACCCATCGAACTTGTGCGGAATATGGTAAGCCCAAACCTAAACGATTGCCACATCCTCCAGCGAACTTAGAAGACCTGCAACATTGCCATAAGAAGAATCTGGTTGAGTATTCAGCAATATGATGTAAATACTTCAATTCGATCAACGACCCATTAGGGCAGTCAATGAGGGTATTTGGCTCCGAATTCCATCCTACTACATCGATTTACTTGATATTTTTACAGTAAGTAGGGAATAGCTCAAGAAACAAATTCTACCCCATGCAGATGTGTGCTTTTATCGTGGGGGTGGCTCCCACCCCTACTCGGAAGTGGAAATTTTTGTGGTTAAAGTAGCCACGGAAATGGCTAGAAAACCTAATTCTAAGCAAAAACTGTTCTATAATTTTTTTTGAAAACTCAATAATTTTTGAATTATGCGTGGTTGAAAATTGACCATTTTCATTGAAAAATGACACGTTTCCGGACGGTTTTTTGCGAATACCCTAAAAACTGTGCATCTAACGAAAAAAATTTTGTAGCTTACAAAAAATAAAAGAGATTTGTTCGTTCATAAATCTTCTAGTTATAATACAAAAATAGATATGGTAGGTGAGAAGAGTTTGTTTTTTTGGTGTATGCTCAAATAGGTGTATTTAACCTGAAATAACAGAGAAACGGTAGATTTTACGTGTATAATGGTACAAATACCTTTTATAGTGCTTGAAAAGCCCTTTAAAATGAGCAACATTTAATGTCAATTACATTTAAACTGAGCGAGGTATAGTGCAAAAAATTGATGACTAACGTATTTTAAGAAAAAATGAGAAGTATATTAAATACACCTCATATAACCCCTTATGTGTCAGAATTTAAATATATCGTTTTCCTTCTACAATACTTTTTATTGTAGTGTTATTTTTATGTTCAAAACGTTGGACGGGTTTAAAATGAATAGTTTTTGAAAAAAATAAAATCAAATTATAGAGCGCATTTTTAAATATTCTTAAAAATCTTCCTTTTTCTCCATGTACCTCGAAAATGATAAGAGATACGAAAAAAAGATACTGCACAAAAATTTAGGCCCTTTTTAGATAAAAGATTTGTTTTTATTTTGCATTACTGTGTCTCTTATCATTTTCAAGTTATATGGAGAAAAAGAAAGATTTTTAAGAAAACTTAAAAATGCGCTCTAAAATTTGATCTTATTTTTTTTTTCAAAAACCGTTCATTTTAAACCCGTCCAACTTTTTGAACATAGAAACAACACTAAACAACAAAAAAAAGTATTGTAGAAGGAAAACGATGCATTTAAATTCTGACGAATGAGGGGTTAGATATACTTCTCATTTTTTCTTAAAATTCATTAGCGATAAATTTTTTGCAGCATATCTCGCTTAGTTTGAATGTGATCGACATTTAATATTGCTCATTTTAAAGGTATTTTCAAGCACTACAAAAGGTATTAGTATCATTATACACGATTTGAGCATTGCACTAGGGATGGCAGTTTTTGACAAAACACCGGTTTTCGGTTATACCGGTTTTTTTGCTTACGGTTTAACCTGGCGGTTATAACCGACCAAAAAAACCGGTTTTTCCAAAAACCGGTTTTCGGTTTTTTAATCCAATAGGTTACAATGTTACATTTACAATGCACTTTAGTTTGCGATACTCCACTAGACTCGATACTCGATATCAATAATATCAAAATTAGTACTATCGAAAGAACATCAATATCAATATAAATAAAACACAATTTTTAATAAAACCATGTTATTCTATTAATTATTATATTTATTTTTTATTTTATTATTATTATATATTTATTGATTATTATTAAATATAATATAGCGTAAGATTAATATATGTATACATATTGCAATAATATACAATTTAACCCAACCATTTCAACTTAGACAAAATTTCCCAGACTCTTTCAAATGGGATTTAAAAAAGATAATATCAACATAAATATTCTACTTAAAAATAAATTGGATAATGCAATTTATCTTTTAATTTTATTACCATCAAAAAAAATTTATCATGTACTTTTTTAACACGTTTGTATATTCTTGTATAATAGGTACATTTTAACTCATTTAATACTTCCTGTATGGGTGTATCATTTTGAAAACGTAGGGAAATCTTTGGAGATTCGTATTCGTAATCGGTAATTAAATATTCATAGTCAGACATTATTTTTGGTAATCAGAAAAAGTCATTCACCCACTTTCAGTGTCAAGAGTCAAGTGTGAAAAATAGATGATGTTTACGTCTACTTCACCAGATCACTTCTTATGTAAATATTATGATTACAAATACATTTTCAACGAAATATTATAATAAAACTAAATTGATCCTGGCTGATGTGAGTTTGCACTTTCAGTTTGCTTTTGTATTTATAAAATAAAATTTGAATTATGGTTTTATTTGGAATAATTACTTGAGAATAATAATTATGATTGGGATCCAAAATAATACCTAACCTAATCCTAATCACGGTAAAAACCTAATAACCGGTTTTTACTTTAAAAAGAAAAAACCGGTTATAATCGGGACAAAAAAACAACCGGTAAAACCGGTTACTGCGAAGTAAAAAAACCGGTTTTCGGTTAAAACCGGTAGGTTTTTCCCATCCCTACATTGCACCAAAAAAACAAACTCTTCTCACCTACCATATCTCTTTTTGTATTATAAGTAGAAGATTTATGAAAGAACGAATCTCTTTGCTTTTTTATAAGCTACAAAAATATTTTGTGTAGTTTTTTCGTTAGATGCATAGTTTTTAGGGTATTCGCAAAAAACCGTCCGCAAATTTTTCAATGAAAATGGCCAATTTCAACTGCGAAAATCTCAAAAAGTGTTGAGTTTAAAAAAAATATTATATAACAGTTTTTGCTTAGAATTAGGTTCTCTAGCGGTTTCCGTAGTTATTTTAACCAAGAAATTTTTCACCCCCGAGAAGGGGTGGGAACCACCCCCAAGATAAAAGCGCACATCGGCATAGGGTAGAGTTTGTTTCATGAGCTATTCCCTACTAACTGTGAAAATATCAAGTAAACCGATGTAGTAGGATGAAATTCGGAGCCAAATACCCTCATTGACTGCCCTATTAGGGATATATGCCTCTCCTAACTCCTTCCATCGATCTCTATCCTGAGCAACACATCGGCATAGGATATATTTTGAATAAAGAGATAAGAAGAGGCTATTCCCAAAATTGCATTAAAAGCCATGCAGAAGGATAGAATTCGGAGGTAATACCTTATTCTTGCTCCCATTGACTGGCGTAATGGAATAACTAAGTGTATAGACAAATCAAGGACGAGCCACTCATTATTAATATTTTGACGAAAATAACGAACATTATAATGTATATTTCCATTAAAAAATATTTAAAAAATATTTTCCCTAGTAGGTGTTGATTTTTTTGGTCATCAGTAAGCACCCATAGTGTAGAACTGAGGAAACTAGCAGAATCTAACCGAATAGGTAAGAAAAGGATACGGAGAAAAAACACTCCGAGAAAATAGAATAGAAGAACTAAGTAAAAGAATAATTCGAATTACCTAATATAGACATAAAACTGGTATACAAAAACAATAGTAATATGCGATAATAATAAACTACGTAAAGACATAGGTAATAAAAAGGGGTCTACACTACCTTTTGTAGAAGCGATGGTATTATTTGTTTTGATGCACAATCAATTTTAAAAGAGATCTTACCAATATTATTTATTTTATAGTCACAGAATCGCCGGTGTTACAAATCCGAGTCTCGTAAAAATAAATATAATTATGAAGGATAACATATATGTTAATAAAATAAGAGACTAATAATAATTCCGGTTTTTCTAAGCTATTTGTAGTCAATGTTAGTGTATTTTTATACTCCGTTTTATTATTATAGCTATAATATTTTTATCTAACGTACCTAGCCCGATCAAAGAACAATCTGACCCAAAAAAAAATAAAGGAAGGATGAAAATTTGGGAATAGGTAGTTGAAATTGTCTATTATTATATAAGAAAATGTTTACAATTCTACACCCCCTCCATTTTACAAAAATCGAGGGGAATACTAATTCTCGGGGGTGAAAAAATATACATTCAAAATACGTCCGTAATTAGATAAACTGACTAATTCTAAGCAACTTTTGTTCTATAGATTTTTTTCACTAAGTCAATACTTTCTGAGTTATTTGCAAGTGAATATATTCATTTTTAACAATAGAAAACATGTTTTTCGACGGTTTTTCCCAAATAATTCAAAAAGTAAGTATTTTATCGAAAAAGATATTCTTAGTAAAAATATAGCTTATAAATAGCCAAAAGAATGGTGTACGTATGAAGTCTGTATACCTATACCCAGTAGAAGCGCAGTTATACTAATGAAAGGTATGTCCTTATTTGTCCAATTCCAAATCGAATATTTCAAAGTGAAATAACCCAAAAGCGGACCACTTTCCGTGGAAAACTCATTAAAACTTTTTTAAAGTGTTTAAAAAAAGGTTTATTTTTGTTTTTTTTTTAAACTTAGCTATGCTCAAAATATTTTTGCTCCCTTTTATATTTTGGTAAAAACAATCGCGAAAATACCCCCTAATTAGCATCCCAAATAAAATTAATCGTTACCGCTTCACAAGTTACTTTATTTATTTATTCTATATAATGATCTATAAGTTTTATTGGTTCAAACTGCTCGGTTTTGAAATGAATTGGTTTTAAAATAATTTTTTTCCTAATTTTTAAAAAAATTCCTTTTTTTTTCAAAATAACTTAAAAATTATTAGTAATACCAAAAATCTCAAACAGTAATAAAATGTACGTTTTGCTTTTCTGATTATTTTGGATTTTTTGTTTTCCTGGTAGACAAAAATTGGTTATGCTATGACTGTTTATAAAATTTGCATACACTCGTGATTAGTGACTTGTTCAAGCCATTTTAACTACAGCCTTTTCAAAAAGAAGCACTTTGAACCGATGAAACTTACAGATCATATAAATAATAAATAAGAAAAGTAAAGTGTGAAGCGGTAACGATTAAATTTATTTGGGATGCTAATTAGGGGGTGATTTTCGCGATTTTTATACCAAAAAATAAAAAGGACCAACAATATTTTGAGCGTAACTCACTTACTTTTAATGTTTAGAAGTTCTTTTAATAAACAAAAATAAACCTTTTTTTCAATAATTTAAAAAAGTTGTAGTTAATTTTTCCTGAAAATGGCTCCGTTTTTTTGGTTATTTCACGTCGAAATATTCGATTTGAAATTTGACGAAGAAGGACCTACCCTTCATTAGCTACAACTCTGCTTCTACTGGGTCAACAGACTTCATGCGTACACCATTTGTTTCACTTTTTTATAAGCTATATTTTTACTAAGAATACTTTTTTCGATAAAATACTTACTTTTTTTTTTGTTAAAAATGGTAATGGTTAAACTGGTAAGTGGTAATTTTCAAAAACTTCAGGAGAGGACGTAGATACCGGCTACCAATTACTTCGTACAGCATCTTAGATGCAATATTCGTGTTCAGCAACCTCAAAAACCCCGATATAAAAGATTTTATAAAAAACCCCGAGACGACGTCCATGCCGGACACTAGGTGTCTCGTATAGCATCGCCGCAGCAATATTCGTGTTCAGCGACCTCAATTACCTCGAGATAGATAGACAGATAGACCTTCATTTTTTAGACAGATTTTTATAATGATTTCCATAAAACTCCAGAAAACGCCGTGAATACCGGAAATTTTTGAAATTGGGCCAATAACTGAGGGTTTGTAGGAGGACTGCAGAAGCGTCTTTTTGAAATTCGAATTTTCAAGTTATGGGCCTAATAAATATGATCAAATCCATTTCCAATGGGATAAAATGGGTTTTCAAGCTCCTTAAATCCTATAATTCCTTCAGATATCATATTTGACCTTAGATGCGTTGGACCCTACTTGTCAATACCTTTCAAACTCAAGTTTAGTGATCAAAATCGGTTAAACCGTTTAGAAGTTATAGAGCTCCAAAAGAGTAACCCATTTAGCCATTATCGTTGAAATGGTCTAATGGTTACAACGCTAAACTTGATCAAGCAATCCAAGTTCATTTGCCAGCCATGCTAATATATTTTTTCAATCTCTTGAAAAAGAAAAAAATCTAGTATACATTCGATGGACACAAAGAATTATTGAAAAAAACTTAAGACCGCTGCGTTATAAACTCAGAATGCCCTATAACAAATTTAATGTCATAACCACTAGACCATTTGGGAGATAATGCGGCAAAAGCGATCATTTTAATGTTTAACGTGTAATCGAGAAACATTACATTCAAGTTCATACTCGTATATTTAATTTATAAAATACTTTAAAAAACTTCTAAAACAAGAATAAAAAAACGCGGTAAAAATGAGTGGCGTACACAATATTCCAGCTACAAAAGAACTGATATGAATATTACGTGGCGCAAAAATTTATTTTCATTTTGATAGAAAATAAATAAGAGTACGTTTGATAAAATTTGCAGTTTGAGGCTCATTTGGGGCGCGCTTTACTTGAAATTTAGCAAATACATAATAAGGAAATATCTTTCAAAATAACATAATTTTAATTTCCATCAAAACGAAAATACATGTTTACACCACGTAATCTTCATATCAGGTATTTTGTAGCTGGAATATTGGTCACTCATTTTTACAGCGTTTAACGGTTTTTTTATTCTTGATATTTGACGTCAATCCAATTATAAATTATGACGATTTTCAATAAACTCAAAATATGTAAATTTCTTTAATTTTCTCTTACATCATCTCCGATGCGTGATTTGTGTGGACAGCATCTATCAATTTGATCTAAGCTAACGAGATCCATCAGGAAGAGTCAAGTAAGTCAGGAAAACTTTACATAGAAAACATAATTCCATCGCTGGCGAACTTTCTTCTTCTCTCTACTTCGTAACAATATGAGAGGAAACTCGCAAATCGTATTTTCAAATAAAAATATAATTTTTACAACTCGAATATAATCAAACCTGTTAGAAGTTCTCTCAGGAAATTTTATTTGGCAGAAAGTTTCTTTGGAGATAAGTTAAAGTCAATAATATCTGTTTCAATTGGAAGAATTTTACTCCCGACCTTTCTAAACTTTACGTCTTTAAATTTAACGAGCTTATTACATTAGCGGCACAGTTATAATTTTAAAAGAAAAAAGAAAACTTTAAATTTTTTATTCTCTCTCTCTATTGCCGTTCCTCCTTATGGGGCATAGGGCGCTCTTGCGTTTCTTAGCCAAAAGTGAAATATGGCTGATTGGTTAGATTAGCGCATTCTCTTCTGTTTTATTCTTTCGAGATTTCTTCTACAAGTCTTTTCCATTTTTCTCTATTTCCCGCTCTCTGTTTGACTTCTCTCCATCTCAGGCCAATTCTTTCATGATCTCTTGTTACAGTTCTTCTCCAGCTATTATCGGGTCTTCCTCTTCTTCTTCTTCCGTCTGGCTGGTATTCGAGCGCTTGTCTTGTTATATTATTTCGATCTTTCCTTAGAGTATGTCCGATTTATTTCCATTTCCTCCTTTTAATCGTGACCGTTATTTTCTCTTGTTTTGTCCTTTTTCATAGATCTATGTTTGTTATTTTATTCGGCCAGTATATTTTCAAGATTTTTTTCAACGATTTATTTATAAAGGTTTGTATTTTTCTTTGTAGTTGTCTCTTCCTCTCTGCGCCATACAATAATATACTCTTCATACAGTTGTTAAATATTTTGGTTTTGGTTAATTCTGATATATCGCGTGTTCCAGATTTTCTTTAATGAGTTATATACATGTTGTGTTTTTACTATTCTTTTTCCTACATCTGATCTACTACCACCTGTTTTCCATGATTGATCCGAGATATGTAAAGTTATCTACCTCCTCTATTAGTCTTCTATTTATTTTAATTTTAGTTTCTTGGTTGCTGTTTTTTAAGAGTTTGTTTTTTTTGTATTTATCTTCAGGCCCATTACGTTGTATTTTAAAAGCTTGTCGATCTTCTTATGCGTATGGCTGCTATGTTCGGTTAGGAGACAAATGTTGTCTGCGAACTCCAAGTCCTGCAACTGGTCATGCAAATTCCACCTAATACCTATTTATTATCGCTTACTTTCTGCATAATCCAATCCGATATAATTACGAATAATGTCGGGGACAGCACGTGTCCTTGTTTAACTACACTTTGTATAGCTATATCTTCTACCATTTCTCTCGAATGTTCCAGTCTCGCTCTATATTCCTTGTAGAATGGTATGATCATGTTAATACATTTCATTGGTAGGCCATACAGTTTTAGAATCTTCCACATTTGTTCTCTGTTTACACTATCGAAGGCCTTTTCAAAGTCAATAAACATTATGTTTATATTTTTTTGCTGTTCACTAGCTTGTTCCAAGATAATTCTTGGAGTACAAATGTGGTCGATAGTGGAGCGTTTAGCGTGAAAGCCTGCTTGGTTGCTTCTTATTTTCTTGTCTAGCTCTGGCTTCAGTCATTCAATATGATCTTGGAGATTATTTTGGATGTGGCACTTAGCAGTGTTATTGCTCGCCAATTCTGGCATTTACTTAAATCGCCCTTCTTTGGTATCTTAATGATTACTCCCTCGTTCCATTCCTTTGGGAGCGTATTTTTTATTAAATTCACCTAAATAAAAAGAATTATTAAAAGAAAAAATAGTAAATCTTTATACACGGCAGACTTACTCATAACTCATTACGATGTCTTCGAGAGAAGATGCTTTGTGCTATTTAGGAATTTTATCGTATTATATACTTCGTATCGTATCCTATCGTATTATATAAACTTACGTGCATAGAAACCGGCCCACTTAAAAATTTGGTCATTTTTGAAGTCTCGTATTTCCTAAACCTGTTGGCCGATTTAAGTGATTTTTTTAATATGTTATAGCCTTATTCTTCAAAAATATCGCTGTGATAATATTATTGCTAAACAGGTAAGTTTATTTTATACCGGGTGTAACAATGATAGTGTGTTTTTTCCTCAAAGTTCGGAACACCCTGTGGAAAATTCTAGCATATATAAAATATTAAAATTAAAACTCAACTGTAGCCTTAGGCTTTCTTAACATTTTGCTTTTTGATACATTCGCTTATGTTGTATAATAAAAAAGTTAGGTATTTTAATATCTAGCAACGTTCTTTATCAATATAGGCTGTTTCTAAATAAGTGCGGAGGAAAGTTTAAGGGGAAATTTTGCATGTAAAAAAAAGGCCGTTTCATTTATAAACATAATGTCCGCAAATGCTTCGTTTTCGAGATACGGAATTTTTTTTTACAAACTGACTATTTATTTACTGCTCTATAACCGGTTGAGATATGCAAATGAAATTTGGTAGGATTAAAAAGTAGTTTTTGTGCATTTTTTGGCATACAACTAAGAATTTTATATTTACCATTGGCGTGCATACAGGTCATATTACCCGGTCATATTAACCGTAGGCACGCCAATGGTGAATATAAAATTCTTAGTTGTATGCCAAAAATGCGCAATAACCACCTCTTAAAACGTACCAAATTTTATTTGCATATCTCAACCGGTTTAAGAGCAATAAATAAATTGTCAGTTGGTAAGAAAAAATTTCAATATCCCGTATCTCGAAAACGAAGCATTTGCGGACATACGTTTATAAATGAAACGATCATTATTTTTCATGCAGAATTTCGTCTTAAAGTTTGTAGCACTTATTTAGAAAAAACCTGTATTGATGAAGAACGTTGCTAGTTGTTAAAATACCTAACTTTTTTATTATTCAACATAAGCGAATAAATCAAAAAGCATAATGTTAAGAAAGCCTAAAGCTACAGTTGGGTTTTAATTTCAATATTTTATATACGCTAGAATATTCCACAGGGTGTTCTGAACTTTGAGAAAAAAACACACTATCATTGTTACACCCGGTATACAATAACACTTACTTTTTTAGCAATAATATTATTTCACCGATATTGTTAAAGAATAAGGCTATACTCGGCTAATTAGCAAAATTCATGGAAAAGTTATTTACCAGCAATTTTATTGCTGGAATCGAATTATAAGATCCTATATATTAATAATATAGGTATGCAAAGTCCGCAGATAGTGTGCTACTTTCTTTATAAACAAAATGGCGCCGACAAATCGTATTTTTTTCAATTATTGCTCTATAACTCCGAAGATTTTAACGTTACACCAAAAATACTCAAATAAAAATTCACCCCAATTTAATTCTACATAGAGGCATGTTTTTCCCGATTTGCTCCGACGAAAATTTTCCTCGGAAAATGTGGGTTTTACCAACAAAATCTCGAATTTTCAAATAAATTTTTTGGGCCAGTAAATTCAGAAGCTGGTTAAAATGAAACGAATATTTTAGCAACAATTCAATTGTTAATTAACAATTTACAGTCGCAATAACAACCAAAATAATCATGAGACATTGATCAAACTTAGAAAGATTATAAAGGTGTGATGCCTATTTAATATTTTGTCGACAAAATATAAATTTTTAATTTTTTGCATAATCTTTAAATGTTTAAAAAAATTGTTATAAACAAATTAACATTTCTTAGAAATTGTCTATTATATTCTAATTTTAAAAAATACTAAAAATGCGTATTTCATAGGTCTTGAAAATGAATGCTTTAAAAAAATTTTTCAACCATTTGCAAAAAAGTTAGGAAACAGCAAAATAAATATACGATATCTCCATTGTTTATAATTTGTTTTAATTGTTTCAAAGCTTAAAAGTGAGTCTATGGTACAATCTAATTACTCACAAAGAATGTCAAAAATTAGTGCAATGGTTATATTTTAATCAAAGATTAAAAATACTTTTTTTTGTAATTTTTAGCGCGAAAGTAGGCTTGATACAGAGCCGGAGGTTCACTCGAAGCGACTGACACGCTTAAACTCGCGCGAGTTGTGTATGTAGGCGGGTAGCTACGGTGCTGTATTATTCTACTTTCGCGCGTGTAAATTACAAAAAAATATATTTATAATCTTTAATTAAAATATAACCATTAAGCTGATAATCGATATTGTTTTATAAATAATTAGCTTGTACTTTAAACTCACTTCTACGCTTTGAAAGAATTTTAGAAAATTATTAACACCGTAGTAATCGTATGTTTACTTTGCTGTTTCATAACTTTTTTGCAAATGGTTGCAAAAAAGTTTTAAAGCATTCATTTTCAAGATATTTGAAATGCGCATTTTAGCTATTTTTTAAAATTATAATATAATAAAAACTTTCTGAGAAACGTTAATTTGTTTATAACTATTTTTTTTTAAACATTTAAACATTATCCAAAAAAATAATTAATTTATATTTTGTCGACAAAATGTTAAATAGGCATCTCATCTTTATAAGATTTCAAAGTTTGATCAGTGTATCATAATTATTTTGGTTATTATTGCGACCGTAAATTATTAATTAACAATTGAATTGTTGCTAAAATATTCGTTTAATTTTCACCAGCTTCTGGAACTATAATCTAAACCAAGAAGACTTTTAAGTCACCAAATTATTTAATTATTGGTAAATAATTACTTATCTAAAACTTTATTTGAATATTAAAGATTTTGTTGGGAAAACCCGCATTTTTCGAGGAAAATTTTCGTCGGAGCAGATCGGGAGAAACACGTCTCTATGCATAATTTAATCACGGTGAATTTTTATTTGAGTGTTTTTGTTGTAAAGTTAAAATCTTCGGAGTTCTAGAGCAATAATCGAAAAAAACACGATTTTCGGGCGCCATTTTGTTTATAAAAAAAGTAGCACACTATCTGAGGACTTTGCATACCTATATTATTAATATATAGGATCTTATAATTCGATTCCAGCAATAAAATTGCTGGTAAATAACTTTTCCCAAAAATGGCCTATTCTCCGATAATCAGCCCAGACTAGGTACTATAACATATTAAAAAATAACTTAAATCGGCCAACAGGTTTAGGAAATACGAGACTTCAAAAATGACCAAATTTTTAAGTGGGCCGGTTTCTATGCACGTAAGTTTACTTTTAATACTAATAAAAAAAGACAAAATCGAAAAGTGTGGGTAACAAACAAAATATCATAGATAAGAGGGTAATATTTTCATCAGGAGGATAAAACAACCTATAAATAATTAGGTTTACGCAAAAACCAATAATCAAAAAAGCTTAAAATAGTGTTTTACGGTTTTCTCAAAACTTATAAAATGTAACTTTTCTCCTTTCAACAATAAACGATTGAATTCTTTCTAGGCAATTTGCTTAATTAGTGAAAATATAAGTGTAACTTTAAACGCAATAACATGATGGCTCGAGGCTCGCGGCTCGTGGCAGTGATACACGTACGGGTTACGAGTAAGATTTCAAACTTGTTGGATCGACGGCGGACTTAAAGTACGCGTACTTGCTGTGATACACGCGCGAAAAAGGTCGTCGAGCCATAAGTTTGCGTACTTACTCGCGTGTGTATCACACGCTTAATAACTGCGCGCAGGTGCACTTTGGAAAGGCCCGTTTAAATACGAATGATTTTTTGCACACGGACTCGGCGCTGACTTCGCAAACCAGCGTGTACTATGGACGCGCCCCTGTACGGTAGCCTGGATACCAGGGCACGAGGGTCATAAGGCTAATGAAAAAGCAGATGAAATGGCCAAACAAGGCTCATCAATGCCGAAACCCTTTTGCGGCGTTGCAAGGTCAGTATCAAGATCCGCAAAAAGTGGGTAGCTCACAAATCCCTGGAATGGTGGAGGAATTCACCAGGACACAGACAGCTGAAACAGTTCGTTACAGGACATTCACCAAAATTTACATTAGACCTAATAAGCAATGACAGGAAAACAGTCAAAGCCATCATTGCCATAGTAGCTCTTCTAACAGGACCACTTTAAGTTGAATAGGTAGTTGAAGATGATGGAAGAAACAGAAGAGCACATTGTAAAAATTTAAATGGGAGTAGGTATATTAATAAAAAATATACTTTACGTTTTCTAACAAGTTACCCAAATACATAAAGACGAAAATGTAAAAAATATTACAAAAAACAATAAATAAAAGATCAGATGACTACGAGAAACAAAGAAGAAAAAAAATTCAGGCAGCTATAGTAGAACAGCTAATACTAAAACTTTCAAGAATATAAATGTTTAAGATCAAGCGATTAAGTCGAATGAATCAAAGAGTGTTTTGCTGAAGTATGTAGAAACAATATCTGGTTGGGTTTACAGGTATAGGTAGAGTATCTCGAAACACTAAAAGTACTAGTACACTTTAGAAGACCAAAAATAAGCATTTTTTCAAGATTTTTTTCTCAGAACCTTTATTAAAAATGAACATAAAACTTTTTACATATTAATATCTATTTTGTAAAGAACAAAAAAAATATATCTATTTTTATTTGTGTACTTACACTAATATTGTAGAGGGCGCCAAAGTCGAGGCCTCGAAAAAAAGTAGCTCCGATGGCGGACAGTTAATCTCAGGATTGGGATCTCTGAAAGAAAAAAATCGTACGGTATTTGAAAAAGAAAGGATTCTTACATGACAGTTTACTACCGTTAGTGAAGATTTCCTCAAAAGAAAGATTTTACGGAAATTTGAAAAAATTTTGTGAAAAAATCGCCCGTTTTTGTTCAGTTTTTCACGGATAAAAAATATTTATCTTTTATTTTTTGATTAAATTGTGGTAAATTGTCACGTAAGAAACCTTCCTTTTTCAAATGCCGTACGATTTTTTTGTTTCGGATATCCCAATCCGGAGATTAACTGTCCGCCATCATTTTTCGAGGCCTCGACTTTTGCGCCCTCTACAATATTAGTGTACGTGCATAAATAAAAAAAGATATATTTTTTGTACTCTCTAAGAGTTAGAGATTCATATGTAAAAAGTTTTATGTTCATGTGTAATAAAGTTTCTGAGAAAAAAATTCTTGAAAAAAATGATTATTTTTGGTCCTGTAAAGTGTACTAGTAGGTAAAAAATCAGGATAGGTTCTTAAAATATTGTTAAATATGTTAAAGGCTAACAGCTCAGAGTATGGAAATGTTTGATATCTTCTTGGGTAAAGAATGCTTATGTCCATCCAAAAAAATGAAGTAAAGACAACTTGGGGAAAAATGCCAATTGTGATACGCAATGAAAAACAACTTTATAAATAGAATTGGTATAAATACTGATTCAAAATAAAAGAGATAAAGAAAGAAACAAGTTTGTACTTGATACCGACGTATAATATGTATAATTTCAATTACTTCATCCCATACCAGTCTTAGTATTCCTCTTTTTTTGCTTTTCAATATTTTGGAATATTGCGATTTTTAATTGGATTTCATTTTTTACGTTATAGATTTAAATCATATTTTTAGACAACACGAAAACGGCGGGTCCGTTGGAAAAAATATTCCCATGAGATTTTTTTGCATAATCACATTCGTGAGATATCCCAGAATAAGGTTCCAGAAGTCGCCCACGTGAAAAGTGGGCCAAATTTTTTTAACAATTTGTTTTAATCAAATTGCAAAATCAATATTTTTGGCCTGGATAATTTTTTGTATGTTTTTTGGACTATTCTGGATAAAAAATTTTCTTATAATTTTTCTCTAAAGTTGATCGTTTTCGAGTTATAAGCAATTTAAAATTGAAAAAAACGAAAAATGGCCATTTTCAAGGCTTAATAACTTGGTTAAAAGTTATTATTATGAAAGTCAGAAAGTGACTAAATCAAAGTTTAATGCCGCCCTACAAGATCCTGAAAAAATTTTTGTCATTATTTTATTACTAAGCTGTTATTTTTAAGTAATATTAATGAGCGCCATGCACGTGGTAGGCGGCCGTAAATGTGAGTGCAAGTAAGATGCACAATTAGACTGCCGGAGTGGCATCTCTCTCGCACTCAGCATTTTGCAGCCGGCTACCACGTGCATGGCGCTCAATATTATTACTTAAAAATAACAGCTTAGTAATAAAATAATGACAAAAATTTCTTCAGGATCTTGTAGGGGGGGCATTAAACTTTGATTTAGTCACGTTCTGACTTTCATAGTGATAACTTTTAACCGAGTTATTAAACCTTGAAAATCGCCATTTTTCGTTTTTTTCAATTTTAAATTGCTTATAGCTCGAAAACGATCAAAGTTGGAGAAAAACTATAAGAGACCTTTTTTATCCAGAATGGTCCAAAAAACCTACAAAAAAATTTGTCCGGGTCAAAAAAATTGATTTTTGCCATTTGATTAAAAAAAAATTGTTAAAAAAAATTTGGCTCACTTTTCACGTGGGCGACTTCTTGAACCTTATTCTGGGATGTCTCACGAATATAATTATGCAAAAAAATCTCATGGTAATATTTTTCCCAACTAACCCGCCGTTTTCGCCTTGTCTATTTGTTTTTTTTTTTAAGTTATACTTCTTTACGGGCGTAATGACGGTGAAATTTTATATGGGAAAACCTAGCGACCGGGCGCATGCGCATTATAACTTTGTTCTGATTGGATGTTCAAATGACATGACAAAAATTATCCAATATGGCAGCTGTGGGACTGTGTTTGGTTATAATGTATGCTTGTTGCGTTTTAAAATTTGTAGGAAGAGAAACAAGAAACAACAAACAAAAAGTTAGTTAATGGTTATACTGCCTTTTAAATAGTTTTCATATTATATTTTTGGACTTATTTACATAGAAGAGATGATTGTTGCATGCCAATGTGAAAGCTCATCAAACTGTGCCTAGTATGAGTGCCGCAGATCTCGCTTATTCAAAGCTAAAGAATCTTTCACTGGTAAGTGTTTTATAAATAGTTGATCAAATTTTGTTATGATATTTGAACATAGCCACTTTGCACGACGCAAGTGATTGCGAAATTTATTAGTCGTTATACGGGCTCCGATACCTACCTTGAACCCTACGGTGATTGCGAAATTTATTAGTCGTTATACGAGCTCCGATACCTACTTACCAAAATACATAAGTAGTGTGTAATAATTTTATTTACATAATTTGATTCTTCTTACTCTATGTTTTGTTGTATTTTTTCAATTCTAAATCATTTCAATTCAAAATCAAAATAATTTGATTTACATAAGTTAAAAATGTCAAAAGGTTAATCTGTTTAGTTAGACGATCTTCGCACGTAATGACAAGCTGTCTCTGTGGCGAAGTTTTAATGCGAGTGAAAACGCAAATACCAGCCGCGTGGTAAGTTGGTTCGAATCCCAATAGAAACTTTTATTTTTTTATTTTTTTTTATACATTTTATGATTGTAAGTATATTTATTATATAATTTTATTTTCAGAAAATACGTATTTAGTTAAAAAATTGTCCGACAATTAATGTTCAGAAATCATTTGTGGCATTTTTAATGTGTTTGTGTGTGTTTTATTTTTTTATTATTTTAATTTTTGGCACTGTTTTAATAAAAATGTTTGAGAAGTAGTAAGTATAAATTAATTTAATATTTAAATAAAATATAAATAAAAAGTATATTAATTTCGTTTATAATCATATAATCATATAATAGAAGTATAACTTCTTACGTGCGTACAAAGTACACACACATTCTTTTTTTAATTTTTAATAGGTATCTCTAGCATATTTTGGTCTATTTTAATAAATGCAAAAAAGTAAGTATATACTACGTACCTACTCGTATTTTACAAATTAAAATAGCTTGTCTGCCTTTTTAAGACCGTAACGCTAAATCCATAATTATTTTTTTATGTTAATATTTATAATTATTAGTAATAAATCTTTATTTACTTAACACCATAATACCTAGAACACATTATGAACTGAACATAATAATTACTTTTATTAATAGAAGATTAATCACTTCTCAGTTGTGACTATAATTCCATGTGTTTAACGTATAATACTTATGGCAGCAAGGTGACAAAGAATAATATATGTGAAGAATATACAGTCGGAAAAATGAAAGAATACCCATGAACGAACATATAAAACACGCTGTATTTTCCTGTTACCGTGTCACAAAGAAAATTGTCCAGTGCAAGTACATGTAACAATAATTATTACATGTACTTGCGCTGACCAATTTTTTGTGTGACACGGTGACAGGAAAATACAGCGTGTTTTATATGTTCGTTCATGGGTATTCTTTCATTTTTCCTACTGTATTTATATTTACCGTTTACGATAATATATACAGAGAGGAGCAAAATTATGGAATAAATTCATTTTTTCAAGAATGGGAAATTTTTAAATTATGGTTTTTTGGCACATGGATGATACTACTGACGTCATCCATCTGTTCGTGATGTCGTAATAGATAATTTGTTTACATGAGAATAGGGGTCGTGTGATAGATTTGATGTCCTTTCTTTTTGTTTAAGTGTTAAAATCTTTGTCTTTAATACAGCAACATTATAAAATTTCATTATTTCATAATAAAATTTTAATAATATAGATTATAAATATCATTTAAAAGTTATAATAATTTAATGTAAATTTTAATAAATAATTTGAAAAGCCCTTTTGCAGGTTTATATTAAACACGAGATATGAGATTGGAATTTTATACACACATTTACATTTAATTGTATGTATACGAGTATACGTTATGTACATTGTTTTATAAGATAAATTAATTGTTAATTAAAATTATTAAAATAGTGATCCAAAAACAGCAAAATTAAAAATAACAGATAACCTTTTAGTTTGGATAATAAAAGCTAGCAGTGAAAGTCAAGATTTGGTTTTGTTTTTGAAAAAGTGCAGTGGTTATTACTTTAGAAAATGATATCAAAGATTTTAATTTTGTCATTTGTTTAAGCTTAACATTATCAAATGAATCTGGTAATTATACATTTTTGTCGTAATCTTTTATGAGCCCCTAAATCTACAAATACATTCCAAATTATTAATTCAAAACAAAAATAAATAGATTAAATGGGCATTAAGAAATAATTTTCAAGATAATTTTTCTTTAAAGTGTTAATTTAAATTCTGTTTTGCATAATTTTCTTCCTTTTATTTTCACTGCATTTGTTTTACTTTAAATCGTATTGTAAATATTATTTTTTAGAGAAAGTCAGCCAATGTACTAATTATCATGGTCTAAAACTAAAAGCTGGAGAAACTAAACCTGTCCCGGGAACATGTAATATAGCAACTTGCAAGGACAATGGAAGTATTTTCGTTAAAACGTTAGTATTATAATTCACCTTCTATTTTTACATTATTATATTTTTAACACTCTATTTTAACTGAAACACTTAATTGATTATCTTTGTTTTTAACGTATTTACACACACTTAGATATTATTATTTATTCTAATTACTATTTACAATAATTTATAACACTTATTGAAACATATACTAAAACATATAATTTATACCTAATTTGTACAATTTATTTTGGTGTTTTAATGCGCGACATTCAAGTCATAACTGAGTCTTAAGCCTGCACAATTTAACTTAAATATATATTAGGACCCTATGTTCTCTAATATTCAAGATAGGGCCTGGAACAAGTAGAATAAGATCGAACTGAATACCTCCAGACAAGCTGGCGCCTCACGTCTGAAAGGGGTCAAAACTAGTTCTCGGCTAGTTCGGTAGAGCTGTCAGGACCGGCCTACGTGCGGCCAACTCTGGCGGTTATACTTTTATACTAAAATATTTTTATATTCAGCAAAGAAGAATAACAGCGAATAAAGAAATAAAGCTTCTCAGTGGCATTCTATGCAATAAAACTCTTACTTTATTTATTTATTAAACAGTTTACAAGCTGATCTAAGTGGTCTTTTGACCAAAAGAATCATTGCATATAAACAAATAAATCTTGAAAATATTTAGAAAATATAAACTTTCATTATTCATTATATCAATTTATCGACAATGTACTGTAAATTGACAATAAAATGAAATTTTATATTTTTTACACTAGTTTTTATTTATTTATTTTTTTCTTTTAGTTGTGCAGAATTTGACGTCTTACCACCTTGAAAAATAGTAGATGGAGATACAACAAAGCTCTATCCAGACTGCTGTCCAAAATCTTGGTGTCCAGGTGATAATTAATAATTTCTGAACATGCTCAAATTGTTTGTTATAAATAAATAAATTACTAATTGTATGTTGTCATGAATTTCACTTTGAGTAGTAGGATGCAGCTGGTCTGCTGTTATGTTTCTCCAAACATAACAGTGGGTGAGTACGAGAGGAAAATGGACGAGATCATGCAGGAAGTGGGGAACACAGGAGGAGAATGCGTAGTGCTGGGAGACTTTAATGCGAAAGCAGCGGAGTGTGATCTCCTATGACCGACACTCGCGGTAGGATACTGACCGACTGGGTGGGTACGCTGGATCTGGTAGTACTGAACACAGGTTTGCAGCCTACGTTTGTTAGGAGAGGTACGGGTATCTACATCGACGTGACTATGGCGGTACAAGGAATAGCAGCGAAAGCAAGAGGCTGGAAGGTTTTGCCAGGCTACACCGGAACGAAGCATCAGTACATCGGATTCTCGATAGTGGGGGAGGGGACTACTTACGCGGTCCGTGAGTCTGGTATATGTGAATATCTGGAAAGTAAACGAGGAGCTGATCAAATGGAGAGTGAGCATGATGCAAGATCAATCACCTACGGTAGAAAACCTGGAGAGAGTAATTAAAGAAGCGGTGGAGGGAAGCAGGGTGGGTCGCCGAGATGTAAACAGGATGCCCTACTGGTGGAATGCGGACATCGAGGCACAAAGAAATGAATGTATAGTCATAAGAAGAAGGTTACCTAGAGCAAGGGGCAGAGCAGGAGTCGATCCTGATATCATCGAGGAGATTGAGGAAGAGCACCGCATACGGAAGAGGGAACTCTACAAGAAAATTCGCACAGAAAAAAGAAGGCACTGGAGAGAACTGTGTGAAAAACTGGATGAGAACATCTGGGGTCAGAGATACAGGATCGTCATGAAGAATTTCCATGCGTACCCCTCGTACGAAATGCCTATGGATAAGAAGCTCGAAGTAACACGAGAGCTCTTTCCCGCCAGCAGATGGCATGAAGTACGGAGAGACGAGGAAGCTGAGCTGTACCCTTTATCATGGAAGAACTTGTCGAGGCATTGGGCGCGCTCAAGACGCGCAGGTCCCTCGGTCTGGATCAGATACCACCTGAGGCGGTGAAGTGTCTAGGGCGGGCAGAGCCTGCGTGACTTCTGGGGCACATGAATGCACTGCTGGAAGCACAGACCTTTCCTGAGCCTTGGAGGACATCGCAGTTGGTACTGCTTTCCAAAGCTGGGGAAAAGTATCGATCTATCTGCCTTCTTCCCTGCGTCGGTAAGCTGTATGAAAGAATGCAGCGGGTAGGTATCGATGGCATGATGGAGATATCGGGAGGCTTATGTCCGAGGCAATTTGGTTTTTGTAAAGGGAAAAGCATTATTGATGCAATCGTGAGTTTATCCGACGCATTGCGCAATAGAGGGGATGAACACCGTTGGGCAACCCTGTTGTTGTTCGATGTTAGGAATTCATTCAATACGCTGCAGTGGAACGAATTAATAAATGCAATGGAGGAGAGAGAAGGTCCTGGATACCTGATGAACGTGGTAGCGGAATATCTGTCTGAGAGAAGGATTATGGTGGAGAAAGGCACGATCACGGTTTTCCTCTGAAAACTGAAGAAGATCTATAATTTTACATGGGACTCCTTGCAGAAATAAGGCCAAATTAGAGGCTTGGGCGCATAATTTAGGCTTAAATGCTTTTTAAATGCATTAATTTTATTCGAATCCTGAGAAAAATAATAAGTATTTTTAAAAAATTTAAACGCAGGATGAAAGAATACGTTATTACCGAGGGCTGAAAACTTCTGCAATGTTTATTTTAATAAGTTACAGGGGTAAAAAGAGAAAATTTAGTGTGATGTCAATCAAAAGAAACTTTTTGTTTATTCTAATAGGCCTGGATCCTGCGCACCAAAAAAAGGTTATTAATAACAAGCTGAAAATTTGTAAATAACTTAGCGTTGTCTAGTCGGACAAACTTTGATGAATGGGAACACTGGAATAGGGGAAGTTTTAATTGTGGAACGTGATTTTAATTGTAGAACTTGTGATCCTGACAAGTTTATGATTGTGGAAACTAGCAGGTTGTTTGTAAGTTTACTCAATAGCAAACCTTATATATACGCAATATATGAAAAAATGTTTTCCACCTACCTCTACCGAAAGTATACTTTTCCGGACCTGATTGTAGGGAGCAAAGTTGTACTTTTCCTCCCTAGGGAGGAAAAGTAAAAGTGACGTTATGATATTTCATTCATAAAATATAACTTATTGACGCCCTGTACAATACAATCTATTTTCTATTACGTAAGTATCTATACATTTTAATATTTATTTATAAAAAACCCTGTATTTTGCAGAATGGTAAAAAACAGTAAATTGTTATTTTTATTTAACAATGTTTACATTAATAATTTGACTTATATTTGACAGTTGACAGTTATATTGTACCTACTTGTTAGTTATAGTTTTAATAGTTAGTTGTTGGTTAGTTACATAAATAAGTTAGGTAAAAATGAAAAATAACTTGTTATTAATTTGAGGAAGGTGGAAAAACCATATGTATAACATGGGAGTAAAGTGCCTTTTCCTCCCTTGAATGATTACTGACCTTTTATTCTCGGGAGGAAAAGTAGCACCTTCCTCCCTTATTATACAAATAGCTATTGTCCGACAAATATATTGGGCATTTTAATAAGTCCAAAAGTTTGTGCGACTAGACACAATGTATTCTTTCATTCTGAAATAAAAATTTTCAAAAATATTTATTAGTTTTGTCAGGATTCGAAAAAACGAATGCATTTAAAGCATTGGAGCCGAAATTTTGAGCCTACGCCCATAAAATAAAATAATCGTACGAAAAATGGATATACATACCTTATTCCTGTCATAAGATAATTAACTTTTTAATACAAAATATGGAGAATAATGCTGTGGCCAAAACTTTGACCAAAAAAACCTGAAGAAAAGGGAATATTTTAAATTTTGTTTTGCAGGGTCATTTAATCACAAGATATGAGGTTGAACTTAATACACACATTTATACTTAATTATGTGCGTTGTGTACGTTGTATAATATTAGATAAATTATGCTTTAATTAAAATTTTTAAAACACTGTTCCGATACCAAAATACAAAAATATCAGATAACCTCTTAATTTTGGTAATAAAAGCTAGCAGTAAAAGTCCAGATTGGTATTGTTTTCAGAAAAGTGCAGTGGGTATTAATTTAAAAAATGATGTCAAAGATTTTTATTTTTGTCATTTGCTTAAGTGTAATATTTGCAAATGAAGCTGGTAATTATCAATTTTTGTTGTAATTTTTTCCATTAATATTTTATTTCTGGGCCCATAAACCTAGAAATATCCTAATTATCAATATAAAACAAACGTAAATAGTTTAAATATACATTAACAAATAATTTTCACGATATTCTCTCTTTGTTTTCTCGATGTAACAATTTAGATTCTCTTTATGCATTATTGAATGTTACAAATGATTTTGGTTTATTTTATGTACCATTCCGTATATATAAAACAAAATTAATGTTTTTGTATTATTATAGTATACTAAATGCATATACAGTAAGCACCACGCTAGTAGACACAAGGGTACCTAATTGCTAGGCTTATGGGCTAATCCGGCACGTTCTCACCGGTGACTTTTACGTCTCTCATATGATGTGACTGTCCTGAAACTATTCAAAATAATTGATTTCCCATAGAAAAAGTAAATTAATTAATACTATTGTTATTCTGCTTAAATAAAACTTTGTTTAAACACCAAAAATATTACAATATTTTAAACCATTTACAACCTTAATACAATCACAAATAAACTTCAAATACAACTGTTCTATAATCCCAGCGAAAATAGCCCCACGAAAACTATATGTCAGGTCTTCTTGATACGCTTCCCAATCAGTTTTCCTGGGGTTTCGATAAGTCTCTGTTTCGTGCTCATAGCCCTTTATTTCAAAGTTTATATGTCTGTGGTCTGAGAAACTCGCCTCATCAGACACATGCCAGTTCCTAACGATGCTGCTTGCAAATGCAGTCGCCATCGTTATATCGATAACCTCCTTCGTATTTGCGTCACAAAGGTAGGTTTGCTGACTACATTTAGTATGTCTAAATTATATTCCATAATAAATTGTAGTAAATGCTCACTTCCTTCGTTGTTTCCGGTGCTCCCCCAGCTGATGTGATGCGAGTTGGAGTCACAACCGATGATTACCTGTGATTCTTTGCCTCTGCAGTCTTTCATCAGCTCCTCCAATTCCCTTGGTGGTGGTGGGTTAGGATCTTCATAGGGCAGGTAGGCTGAACTTTTACAACTTTAATATACAGATTCGGCACTTTTTTAACTACCCTATGGGTTATTCAGTGTGTGGAATAAAGATAATATTTAATTGTGTGAATACAAGTGAGATGCAGCCACGATCTCGAATGAGTGGGTTTGATCTTGAAACAGTGTTGCTACATTTCTGTTACATCTTTCCTTCTAAAATATTAATGAGATACATAAGAGTAAAATAATATTTAATTCCACTAGAGTTCATTGTAGAATTAAAATTAATATTGTCACAAAAAAAACTTAAATAAAGTAGCAATGTAATAGTTATTTTCTAAGCGATTCTATTAATTACTTAATTAGTTAACAAAGGATATTGACTTAAGGAATTGATGCGTGGCAACTACGCGTTATTCCCCTCAATTCGTAGCAAAATAAGCCACGCCCGCCTGCCAAAATTAAACTTCAGTTCAGTCCGATATCCTCTGCCGGTGCGATATGTGACTTAAGGGTCCGCATCGCGCCAAGGGAACCGAATGAAACTAACTACCTGCACGATTGCAGATCCTTGAAGCTTTCTATGCATATCTACGCGGTATTTACGAATGGATTATTATTTTTAAAGTTTATGGATAGGTATTCAAAACATATTTCACCTAAAACGTTGTTCTATTTCTTCTATTGTTCTATCTAATAAAAAGCTTCTATTTTTTGTGGCATTTACTTATGTAATTTATTATTCTAAATGGGAAATAAGCCACAATTTAACTTAAAAAACTCCTACTTCGAATGTCGTTGTCAAAATACAAAATATTATCTAATAAATTGAACAAAAATGTTGTAGGTGTCCTTCGCTTGATTTCTTCCGTCATGACGTTCTCTTTGGCGATCAGGGTGCCTAAGTATGTGAATTTGTCCACCGCTTTAAAGAAAGGTAGAGTTATCAACAGTGAATTGGTGACCGATGTTTCTGGCTCTATTGTTGGGTGTTGATGCCATCGTCTTAGTTTTCTCCTCGTTTACTTGCAGCCCTATATTTTTTGAGGCATTTGAGGTGTATACATTTCTTCTAGCTTGCGTGTTGTCGGGAAACTAGGGCCACGTCATCTACATATGCCAAAATTTGAGATGATTTATTAAAAATATTTCCTCCGTTGTCTATTCGGGCATTTCTGACCGACTTTTCCAGAGCTATGTTGAAAATGAGACACACCAGCGCATCTCCCGGTCGCAGCCCAACATGCGATTCAAACGCCATTGTTACAAACAACTTTACGCATTGTAGCCTTAACCAATATTATCAGTTTATCAGGGATGTGGAATTCATCTATGGCTTCATACAATTTAATATTTGTCCTTATTTCGTTGCATACAGGTCGTCGTCGAGATTTCCGTCCAGCATTTTCAACTTTAGATTTCGTACTATGGATTTTTACGGAGTTGGCTAGTTAACCCAACGCCAAACCCCCTTTTAGGAGGGCCATTTCACCCGCTCTCGTCAGTTCCCGACCCAACCAACTTTCCACCCGGGCTTGGATACCGGATCTCTAGGTTGGGTTGCTCGGTTAACAGGGGACACCAACGTGAAGGTGAGAGTCGGATTTGAGTAGAAGAGGCTAATTGGAGTAAACTGGAATCAACTCCATGTTTTCGCATTCTACCCATTTATCCCCCAAAAAAAATTTTAACCTAAATAACAAAATAAGTACTTTTTTTATAAAAATATAACCAACATAACAATAACAATTCTAAATAATTAAATTAAAATTAAAGTCATTTTAAAAAAATATTTTTTTATAAGAAAACCAACTGAAAAATTTATTCTAAATAATGAAATTAAAATTAAAGTCATTTTAAAAAAATATTTTTTTATAAGAAAACCAACTGAAAAATTTATTCTAAATAATTAAATTAAAATTAAAGGCAAAAACAATTCTAAACAAGTAAATGTTCGAACAAACCACCCTCTTGCAGTGAACAAAAACCGAATCGATCATACAATGACGATCTCATTGCATTCAGCTGATCTGGCTCTACCTCACTGCAGAGCTGAACAATTTTTTGTTGTAATTCTGCTAAAGTGGTCGCTCGTTCAAATTCATGCTGATATATTTTGGATTTTAGCATACCCCAGAAATAAAAATCTAAAGGTGCTAAGTCTGGTGATCTAGGGGGCCATTCTATTGTCCCTCGAGAAGAAATTAATCGTCCCGGGAATGTTTGTTCCAAATAATTTCTGACTGCGGCTGAATTGTGTGCTGGGCAACCATCCTGTTGAAACCAGACATCGTCGAAGTTGGGCGCGACGTTTCGAATTGCGGGAATAATCTGATTTTGCAATAATTCTAGGTACTTACGTCCATTCAGATTTCCCGTAATAAAAAATGGACCAATTATATGATCGCTATAAAGTCCAGTCCACACATTTAATTTCTTTGGGTATTGTGTTCGCACAGCAATACTCAATCGTTTATTTTTCTTAGACCAATAGCGGACGACAGATGGATTATGACGTCTGTGGATGGTGAATGAAGATTCATCGGTAAACACAATATTTTTTAAAAAGTTATTGTCGACATTCGACTTCTCAATCATAGCTTGACAAAATTGCATACGTTTAAAATGATCGTCTGGGAAAAGTTCTTGTGTGGTTTGCACTTTATAGCACTTGTATCCATTTCGCTTTAAAATGTTCCTCACAGTTCTCTCCTTTAGGTCAACTTCGTCGGCAATTTGTCTGCTCGAACAAGGCTTTTCTTCAGCAGCTAAGCAGACTTGCATTTCGCGAGCTTCGCGTTCGACAGAAATTACTTTCGGTCGTGGTTGATTCGCAGGACGACATTTTCTACAGTTATTTATGCAACCAAAATTTTCGAAATTTTTAATTATTGACCGAACTGTTTTTTTTTGTTGGAATTAAGCGATTTTCAAAATCACCAATAAATAAATGTATTATTGTCAGAATAGAATGTCCCACATAATACCATTTTATCATTTGGATCTTTTCTTCTCGTTTATAAACGTTTGGCATGTTAATTATTTTTTAATTTTCAACCTTATGTGACAACAGCTTGTAAACAATAGAACCTGAAATCTGAAATTCAAATTCGACCTGTTGAACGCGAAAATACGAAAAATAGAAGCAAATCATAAGCCCCGCCTAGCCTTTTAGGGAAATGAGGGGAATATTGCTGTCTGTCTAGTAAAGTTGCGCTGTTGTCACTCATCAATTTGTAAAGTCAGTGTTCTGTGTTAATTAATCAAGTAATTGATGGAATCGTTTAAAAAATAACAATTACATGACTACTTCATTTAAGTTTTGTTGGGACAATATTAATTTTCATTCGACAGTAAACTGTAACGGATTTAAATATTATTTTACATTCAATATCCGACTAATATTTTAGAAGGAATGATATAACAGAAAAATAGCAACACTGTCGAACTGTCAGACTCGTTACTTGACTGGAGTGGGGAGACGATCCACAACATGAGTGGATTGTGTCTCACTCGCATTCAAACAATTAAGTATTATCTTTGTTCCACACACTGAATAACCCATAGGGTAGTTAAAAAAGTGCCGAATCTGTATATAACAGCACTACAGGCCTTAGAGGCCCTTGGCTTCGATAGTCTTGACTAATTTCTTCCACTTTTTGCGGTCCGGTACTTGTCCTCTCCAGTCTTTTGTACCTATTTCTTCTAGGTCAGTCAGGACGGCATCAAACCACTTCCTTCGTAGTCTCCTTCTTCTTTTCTTCCCTTGTTCTCCTGCTGACAAAACTCTTAGGACGTTTCTTTCTTGTGGCATTCGTAAAACATGACCCAACCATCTAACTCTCTGTGCCTTGATTTTCAGAGTTATTTTAGGTTTCTTATACATCTCCATTAGCTCCTGGTTTGTTCTTCTGCGCCATTCCCCGTTAGCCTCCTTTATACCACCAAAAATTTTTCTCAATATTTTTCTCTCCCAAATCTCTAGCTTTACACAACCTTAATACAATCACAAATAAACTTCAAATACAACTGTTTCTATGAATATAAGTATTTTTTTTCTATACATTTTCGACGTTCTAGACGTCACTAGACATAAAATAAAAGTGCAACAAGTGAAGGGTCCAGGACTGTATTACCTCAATGTACCCGTGTGCGTGTGTCAAGTAGCGTGGCGGTTATTCTATACTACAAAACATATAATGTTTTAGTGTCACAAATCCTACGTATTAAAGACCTTCATTAGTATTTGTGTTACAAACCTCAGGTTTACCTTAGAGTACCTCAGGTCAGGTGGTGAGCATGTGCATTACAGTCAATGCAGTCCATTTATGCAGTTTGTTGAAGATCACAAATCTGGCTGAGTTTCATCTAGTTTAGTATTATGATAGTATCTATGTACTACGGCCATCTTAAACATTTTTATAACATCGCTATATAACCTACCTACTCTACTGGTTGTTCCTAGAATTTTAGCGACTTTTTGTTTCAGGGAGTTATGAAATTCTCCTCAAGTCTCGTTTTAGCTCAAGTAGTAGTAATTATTGAGTGTTTGAATAGTTCTATCGTTCTGTTAGATTTTATAACAAGTTTAAAAGGGATTATTAGACATGTAGCAATATTTGAAATCGTATTGTAAATACCTATTTTTTAGAGAAAGTCAGCCAATGTCGTACGTTTCGTGGTCTAGAGTTAAAAGTTGGAGAATCTAAACCTGTCCCGGGAACATGTAATATAGCAACTTGCAGGGACAATGGAAGTATTACCATGAAAACGTTAGTATTACCTATCATTTTTGTTAAATTTATTTAGCACTCTATACTACATTTGATAGTTAGCTTGCAAGGCAGCGAGCGCAGCGAAGAAATTACTAAAATGGACTAATGTAACTTCTATAACACTAATTTATCCACAATATACTACAAATTAACAATAAAACTAAATTTTCTATATTTTTATACTAACTTTTCTTTATTTGTTTTTCTTTTAGTTGCGCACTCTTTCAAGTCCTACCACCTTGCAAAATAGTAGATGGAGATAAAACAAAGCTTTATCCAGAGTGCTGTCCAAAATCTTGGTGTCCAGGTGATAATTAATATTTTCTGAACATGTTCAAATTATTGATTGTGGATAAATAAATTACTTAAAAAACTAATTAATTTCTTTATTAATAATAAAAGTTCCACATTCTCACAAATGATCTTCAAAATGTCTTTTAACCCTAGAACGACAAGGTGGGGTCGCACAACAATAGGTACATTGGCTGCGTTCACCAGAAAAAATCGGTTTAAGTTTCAACTAAACAGCTGTGTTGCAGCGCTTTAAAACTACGTTTAGTCTGGGTATTTTTCCGTTTGACACTTTCATAGTTGGTTTTTTTTGTGTTCCCACCTGTTCTATGAACCTAACCTAAAACGAGATTCGTTGTTTTTTGTTTTTGTTGATTTATTATACTTATCGTCAACGATAAATTGGACGTATCTTAAACTAATTTAATTCAAAAATGGATAATATACCTACTACCTTTATTGATGTTTGATAATGAAATGAACAAGAAATAATTTTTAGTGCTGCTGGCTGTGCTGGACTTGGCAAAACAGAACCATTGAATGACGATGACCCACCATAAATAAATAATAATTATCACGTAAATATGAATTATGTTGAAAATATTGTTCCTTAATACACAGATTTACAATTTCGTGAGCATATACAATTATGTATCTCCTAAGTTTCAGTTACCTACTTTATAATTAAAACCATTGTAAAATAAATATTTTCAAATAATCGCGCCATTACAATATATTTCTTAAACACGTTCAATATTGAAGCCATACAAATACTACGTTCAATAAAATGGCGACCGCTTCGTCAACACGTTGAAGTTTAGCCTAAATTGACATGACGTTCACCCGAAAAATCCTAAACAGTTTCAAAGCGCTGACGTAGCGCACTGGTCTGGTGAACGCACCCATTCACAGGTACGTTATTTACGTTTGAGTTTGACAGATCCGTCAAAGTCAAACCACATGCTAACGAATTCTTTAGCATTAAACTGTGGTCAAACTAAATTGTAAATTATCTATTAATAAAATATAAATATCATTTGATGGTGAATTTAATTATTATATAAAATAAATAAGATGCTAAAAAATACACTTACAGAATAGTTTGGAAGGAATTTATCAGCAACTAAGGTTAAAAAGGTTATGTTTATATTTTTGTATAACGGACGGACACCTCTTAGAGTAGAGTAAATAATAAATGGACTCATCCATTATATATTTTCGTTTATCGTTTTCATGGAGGGTTAACGTTGACGATTCAAATATACTTCATCAGTCAGTAATTAAATTTTTCGCAAAATTTATAAAATATTGGTTGCTTTATTAAGAAAAATAATTTAAAGCTTTATGTAACATTACATATATTAAAATTAAATAAAATAAATCGGAACGGGTCGAATCGAACTGAATCGAATAAAATCGATTATATAAGAAGTATTCACTTCTGTTGGCACTCCATAAGTGCCACGTACGCTTTTTGTAATTTTTAAATGCCTCGTCAACTAATGGTCATTGACATTAAGATAAACAACGGATAAAGTGAGCTTTAATTAATATTATTACAACACTGATCTAAAAAGTGCAAAAATTAAAAATATCAGATAACCTCTTAATTTGGATAATAAAAGCAAGCAGGAAGAGTCCAGATTGGTATTGTTTTAAAAAAAGTGCAGTGGATATTAGTTTAAAAAAATGATGTCCAAGGTTTTTATTTTTGTCATTTGCTTAAGCGTAACATTGGCAAATGAATCTGGTAATTATACATTTTTCTTTTTATTTTTTCCAATAACGAAATCATTTGTGAGCATATAAACCTAGAGATTCTTTCCTAATTATTAATATACAATACATGGTTTAAATGAGCATTAAGAAAAAATTGTTTAAGATATTTTCTCTTTAATATAGTAATTTAGTTTTTCCTTTGATCCTTTCTTGTGGAGGGAGTATTGGGCGCATAAATAATCACTCCTATTGGAGTATTGGGCGCATCTGTCCAGTGGCCAGCTCATCGCATCTTCTTTGTGTTTATTCTCTAGTTAATCTGCGTACCAGTTACTTCCATTCTCATCTGTTTCTTGCTTTGTTTTTCACTTCCCCCATCTTAAGCCAATTCTATTGTGTTCTCTGGTTACTGTTTTCTTCCAGGTGTTATCTGGTCTTCTCCTCTTTCTTATACCCCAGGGTGATATTCGAGTGCTTATCTTGTGATATTATTAGGATTTTTCTTAATTGTTATCTGCTTAATTGTTATTATTATACTGGTTTGTTTTGTTCTTTTCCATAGTTCTATATTCGTTATTTTATTAGACCCCGGGTCAGGTGGTGAGCATTTGAATTACAGCCAATAATAATTTGCAGTCCTTTTATCCTGAAATTTCTCACTAGCTGTCATATTTCTCTTGGTAGTGGCTATTCGGGATCATCTAACAACGTATGCTGATCCGAGAATTATCTTTTTCATATTTTTCCTCTTGTTTGTGTCGCTTGAATATTATACTGGTCCTGGTTTTTTAACATATAGGCTATATACCTCTTACGCAATTCGTAGCGTTACAACCCTTCGTTGGTTTTAGTCGACTGGACAACATGCTTCCACTCTTCTTTATCTTGAGCAACCTCTATCCATTCTCCGCCATATCTTTCAGGTTTCTTGCTATATTATCTCGCCACCGAAATCGAGGGCGTCTGCGTGGTCTTCTTCCAGTTGGGACTTCATCCCACACCAGTCTTACTATTCTTTGGTCAGAATGTCTTCTGAGCTGCCCTACTCATTGGAGTCTTCTGTATGTATGTATATCAGCTATCCACAAATAGCCGATTATTATTATTTTATTTATTTTGCCCAACAGGCCATGTAGTCCTTGGACGTGTAATATACAATTACATTTTTTGAAGTTATACTTCTTTAATTGAGAATGAATTTTTATTATCCAGGGCGCATGCGCACACAGACAGTATGTTGTTAGTTGCTAAATAATTCAAGTTGTGTATGTATCAGTGCAAATAAGGTTTGAAAAGATTATGTTAGTGTTTTTAGTAAATATATTTATTATAATTTTTGTGTCTTTGGATTTGTCTTCCTCGTAAGCAGATAGACAATACGTATATATTTTTATACTTTACTTGATCTATTTGTCTCCGTGGTTTGTAATTACGTCCGAGAAGTCGTGTAAACAAAGCCCTGATGGGTTTTTGGTAAAGCATTCGACTACAGATCGCGGAGGTCCCGGGTTCAAATCCGGACACGGACGATTCTTTTTTCTTTCTTTCTTTTTTAATTTTGGTATTGTTTTATATAGCTCTCATTTTCAGTTCGTGGCAAATTATTGTGTTACAATTTCTCTTGCGCTCTTCTTACCATTCGTCTCCATTCTCTTCTGTCTAATACCTAGTTTCTCCAGTTATCTATTTTTAATTCACGTAAATCTGCTTGGACACTGTCAAACCATCTTTTACGGGGTCTTCCTTTCCTTTTTTCCCGACTGGTTTCCTGTTCAATATCATCCTGGTCATTCTATGACTTTCCAATCTTTGTACATGTCCCAGCCATCTTATTCTATGCGCCTTTATTATTGATGTGATTTTTGGTTCCGTATACAGCTCTTCCAACTCTTTATTTGTCCTTCTTCTCCATCCCATTTGTGTATTTATGTCTCCATAAATTGATCGGAGAATTTTCTTCTTTCATCTTTCTAATCTTTCTTCATCTGCCTTTCTCAGAACCTATAATTCAGCTCCATATACAGCCGTAGCTCTAATCACTGTCTTGTAAATTCTTTCTTTTGTTTTTCTTGAAACAAACTTAGACTTCGTTAGGGATCTCAGCATTCCGTATTTATGGTTGCCTTATGTAATTCTGGATTCTTATACTTCTATATCTTCATGTCCATTTTCCTTTACTTTTACACCAAGGTAGGTAAAATCTTCCACTTCCACTCTGTCAAAACTGTATATGTACCTAATCTTTCTCCCCTTGTATTTTTATAAATAGTACATTCTTTGACGGTTTTTGCTGTAAATTTTAAAGAACCGCTTGGATTGACATGAAATTTGGCGTACGCATAGCTAACATGTCAAAGAAAAAAGTGATATGGTGCCGATGTGTGCTTTTGCCCTGGGGGTGAGTTCACCCCATTTCGGAAATGAAAAAATATATGTCCAAGATAAGTCCCGAAATGGATAAACTGAATAATTTTAAGCAACTTTTGTTTTATAGAGTTGTTTCAACAAATCAATATGTTTCGAGTTATTTGCAAGTGAATATGTTCATTTTTTAACAAAATAACCACATTTTTGGACGGTTTTTCGCAAATAACTCAAAATGTAATCATTTTGTCGAAAAAAATATTCTTAGCAAAACTGTAGCCTGTAAATAAATGAAAAAAAAAAGGTCTATATATTAGGTCTCTCTACCTAGCAAAAGCAGAGTTATAGCTAATGAAAAATAGGTTCATATTCGAAAAATTCCAAGTAGAATATTTCAATGTGAAATATCCAATTAATGAAGCATTCTTGGGGAAAAAATATTTCAACTTTTTTAAAGTGTTTAAAAAAAGCTTTATTTCTGTTTTTATAAAAAAAATTCAAGCATCAAATGTAAGCAAGTTACGCTCAAAATAAAGTTGGTCCCTTTTGTTTTGGCAAAAAAAAAGTCAGGGAGATCACCCCCAATTAGCAACTTAAATGAAATTAATCGTTACCGCTTCACAGTTTATTTCACTTATGTTCGGTTTATATGATCTGTAAGTTTCATCGATTCAAAGTGTTTATTTTTGAAAAAATTTGGTTAGTAAAATATTTTAAAAAAATTTAATTTTGAAAAAAATGCTTTTTTTCAAAATAACTTAAAAACTGTTAGAGATACCAAAAATCTTAGACAATGAAAAAGTCAGCTTTACTTTTCTGAATATTTTGTATTCTTTTGTTTTTTTTGTAAGACAAAAACTGGTTAAGATTCGGTGTCTATAAATTTGCATACACTCGTGATAAGTGGGTCGTTCAAGCCCTTTTAACTACAGCTCTTCCAAAAATAAGCACTTTGAACCGATGAAACTTAGATATCATATGACCAATACATACGCGACTAAAAAACTTGTAAAATGGTAATAATTAAGTTCATTGGAAATGCTAATTAGGGGGTGATTTTCTTGATTTTTTACCAAAAAAGGGACCAACTTTATTTTGAGCGTAACTTGTTTAATTTGGATGCTAACAATTTTTTTTAAAAACAAAATAAGCATTTTTTAAACACTTTAAAAAAGTTAAAATGAGTTTTCCCCAAATAAGTGCTTCGTTTTTTGGTTATGGCAAGTTAAAATATTCGATTTGGAATTTGACGAATATGAACCTATTTTTCATTAGCTATAACTTTGCTTCTACTAGGTGTAGTGACCTAATATATACACCATGTTTTTCACTTTTTTACGTTCCATATTTTTGATAAGAATTTTTTTCGACCAAATACTTACTTTTTGAGTAATTTTCGAAAAACCGTCTGAAAACGTGGTTATTTTGTAGAAAAATTAACATATTCACTCGCAAATAACTCAAAAAGTATTAACTTGGTGAAAAAACTTTATAGAACAAAAGTTACTTAGAATTAGTCATTTTATCTATTTCCGGACTTATTTCGAACACATATTCTTTATCCCCAAAAGAGGGTGAAATACCCCTAGTTCAAAAGCACACATTGGCACAATATCACTTTTTTTCTTTGACTTGTTAGCTATGTTTATGCTAAATTTCATATCAATCCAATCGGTTCTTTAAAATTTAGAGATTTTGCAATATTTTACCTTTAAGAACCTACTAAAACTATTTTTACAAATAGCCGATAGATATCTTATTTTCCACGGTAAACCTATCGATTTATTTTATATAAAAGCATTATCCAACCTACTCATACCTCATACCTCATAAGTTCTGCTAAAGATGCCTCACAATTCTCGCGGTTCAACTTCAGGACTATGCAGCTCTCGACGGCTCTAATGATTTTGAAGGATATACTACCAAGTTCGCTTTAAAATGTGCAGTCTTCCATGCTTCGTAGAAGATTCTGTCGATTATGAAGACTAGCATTTGAGCATCCTCCCCAATTTTCCAGTTTTTCAACAAGCTTTCTGACTGAAGGCCTCTTGAAGGACCTCAAGGGTCTTGATAATGGAAAAGTTCATTCTGATGTTGATAGGGGCCTCAAGCACAGCTTGTTACAGTTTATTGAAGATTACATCTGTTCACATTTCATCTCGTTTAGCATCAAAATAATATCTGTGTACTACCTCTTCTGTGAATAATTTTATAAAATTTTAATGCAAGCTACTCTAACTAGTTCTTCCTAAGATTTTAGTGACTTTTTGTTTCAGCCAGTTAAATCTGATTGAAATTCTCTCGAAGTGTCGTTTCAGCTCAAGTAGTAGTAGTGATTAAGTGTTTGAATAGGTCTGTCATTCTGTTAGAATTATAAAAAGTATTGTAGTGTTCGATGTTTTCAATAAAAGTACTTATAAAAAAGAATGTGTGTGTACTTTGTACGCACGCAAGGAATTATACTTCTATTATTATGATTTTAACGAAATTAATATACCTAACAGGTTATTTGTATTTTATTTAAATATTAAACTAACTTTCTTTACCTACCATTTTTAAATTTTTTTTATTAAAACGATACCAAAAATATAAAAAAAAAGAATATGAATAGTCCGGGATTTCAATCCGGGACCTCTTGATCTCCGGTCACACGCTCTACCACTGAGCTATATCCCTTTTTCTTTGACAGGTTACAAGATTTCTCATACATACTGACCAAATGAAGTATACAAAAATACTTTGAATATACTTACTATTATTTTAAAATATCATATTCCTGAGGTAGACAAATCTAAAGACACAAAAAATATAATAAATAATACATTTACTAAGAACAGTAATGTATCCTTTTATATGATATAATAAGACTTATTTGGGCTGACAGCGCTGATACATACATATCTTGAAAGATTAGCAACGAAATACATACTGTCTGTGTGCGCATGCGCCCGGCATGTGATAAAATTTCACTCTCGATCGTAAAAAAGAATAACTTCAAATATTGAAACAATATTTGAAATTGTATTGCAAATATCTATTTTTTAGAGACAGTCAGCCAATGTCCTACGTTTCATGGTCTAGAGTTAAAAGCTGGAGAATCTAAACCTGTCCCGGGATCATGTAACCTAGCAGTTTGCAACAACGATGGAAGCGTTTACATGAAAATGTTAGTATTATAATTTTTATTAAGAGCCTAGGCGCAAAATTTCGGGCCAATGCTTTTTAACTGTTTTCGTTGCTTGCGAATCTTGAGAAAAATAACAAGTATATTTGAAAAATTTAAACACAGAATGAAAAATTATTTGCCGAGGGCCGAAAGTCCCTGAAAACTTATTAGTCTAGGCGCCAAATAGAGGTCACCGTGTCCTTTTCAATTCTGATGGACAAACTCAACGGTTACTTATGGATTTTTGGCTGCTGATTACGAATTTTGAGGGTGAATTTTGATCCGAGTGGTCGAAAAATTGTTATAAACAATTTAATTGTTTATAAGGCTCTGGCTCATAAACTAAAAGAGATACAAACAAATGTTTCAAATAAAATTTTTTCCTTAATAAAAAAGAAGAAAAAATCGTTTACTAAACTCAAATCCAATAATTAGATCTCAATATATTTTAATATTAGTGCACAATGCAAATTGGGAATTGCAAAATAAGTATTTTTGAAGCTTTATCGATCGTATTCCGGCTTCTAAGCATGTGATCCTTAGAGGGCCTCATTTTAAAACTTAATTAATGGGCATCAAAACAAAGTTTGTTAAATTACCTTGCCTTCATTTGTTTTAAAGTTATATCCGTTTGAATTTAAAATTTTCTTAAAAAAATTGTAAATTAATTTGTTTATAAGGGATTCAAGCAAATTTGAGCCACAAACATTTATACTTTAATTAACAATAATGATAGAATAACTGAAAAGGAAAAATTTGAGCTTATGAAAATGTTCGTACGTTTATTTTTGGCCAAGATATCCATATTTTAATGGCGCGCTATGAGGAGCAAGATCGGCTCATGCTCACAGTGTAAAGGTTCACATGCTAACTTCTCCATGTAAATTATAATTTTTATGTATATATATTTATCTTCATTTTCCATTTTTGAAGATCCTAATAAAATTTTGTATACTTCTTATATTAAATCATCATACTGTACCTCGTATAACCTTTCATTCTGTTTACTTTGTCTTCTATTTTTTTTTTTTACAAAATGAGAAAAAAATATTAAAAACTAATATTTCAGAAATATAACTAAAAAGTCAGCTGATATTATTTATTAAGAATAGGCAAGGCCTCTTGAGCAAAATAATGTAACACGAGAGCAGTTTGTCGGTGTTTTTACCGCGATAATACTTGACTGTGAGCCGATCTTGCACCTCATAGCGCGCCATTAAAATATCGATATTTTGGCCAAAACTAAACTTACGACCATTTTCATAAGCTCAAATTATTCCTTTTGAGTTCTTCCATCATCAATTAAAGTGTAAATCTTTATGGCTCAAATTTGCTTGAAATCCTTATAAACAAATTAATGTAAAATTTTTTTAAGAAAATTATAAATTCAAACGCGTATAACTTTAAAACAAATGAAGACAAAATAATTTAACAAACTGTGTTTGGAAAACTATTAACTGAGCTTTAAAATGAAACCATCTAATGCTCATTTGCATGCGTAGAAGCCGCGTTACGATCGATAAAGCTTCGAGAAATACTTATTTTGCAATTTGAAGTTTGCATTGTGCACTAATTTTACAATATCTTGAGTTCTAATTATTGGATTTGAGTTTAGTAAACGTTTTTTTCTTCGCTTTTTATTAAGGAACAAATTTTATATAAAACATTTTTTGTATCTCTTTTAGTTTATAAGCCAGAGCCTTATCAACAATTAAATTGTTTATAACAATTTTTTGACCACTCGTATCGTAATCTACCCTCGAAATTCGTAAGCAGCAGCCAAAAATCCATACGAAACCGTTGAGTTTGTCCATCAGAATTAAAAAGGACACGGTGACCCCTCTGGCGCCTAGACTATATATATATATATATATATATATATATATATATATATATATATATATGTTCGGAAAGATTTCCGCGGTCAGGTAAATGAAAATTATTAAGTTCTCGGGAAGAACCGCGTTGAGAATTTATAACTCGACGTTTCGGCACCCTTTTTGGAGCCATTATCAAGAGGGGTATGGTTCCGTTCGAGTTCGGGGTCTCAATCTGCCTACTCCCCTCACTCGTGACGTACCAGTAGTGTCTTGTTCTCTAGGAGAACGGTCAAGCGGCACTGAGGTCTCAATCTGCCTACTCCTCAGTGTCGAGTGACGACCTGTCTTCGCCTGTGTAGCTCCTTTTATACTCTCAGTGCGCGCGGGAACTGTATGCGCGGGAGAGGCCTGAGTGGGATCGACTGACGTGGGGATTCGCCGAAGCAGCGGTCGCCAAAAGACTGCCGGCAACATGGCGACCGCTGCTTCGGCGAATCCCCACGTCAGTCGATCCCACTCAGGCCTCTCCCGCGCATACAGTTCCCGCGCGCACTGAGAGTATAAAAGGAGCTACACAGGCGAAGACAGGTCGTCACTCGACACTGAGGAGTAGGCAGATTGAGACCTCAGTGCCGCTTGACCGTTCTCCTAGAGAACAAGACACTACTGGTACGTCACGAGTGAGGGGAGTAGGCAGATTGAGACCCCGAACTCGAACGGAACCATACCCCTCTTGATAATGGCTCCAAAAAGGGTGCCGAAACGTCGAGTTATAAATTCTCAACGCGGTTCTTCCCGAGAACTTAGTAATTTTCATATATATATATATATATATATATATATATATATATATATATATATATATATATATATATATATATATATATATATATATATATATATATATATTTATTTTTAGCATCTTATGACGTCCCCCCATGTTAAACCGTAGTCTCTCGTGGCTTCCAGGTCTTCGTGAACTCCGATATACGGTTGCCACGAGGACTTTCCCTAAAATGTATCGCAAATGAAAGGTACCACTTCCTACAATGCTTACACAAAATATTGGCCGGACGTCCTCAGTCACGTTATCTGTATAATAATATACACATTACTTGGAGCAATTGCCGTCAGGCGCGCCATGTTCGCTTGCTGTATATCTAAAATCACTTTAACGGTTTTGATGGCATCCAAATATATATTTATTCAGTTTGCGGTTGTAGTGGTCTCCGTATATTTGAGTTTATGTCCTCATGGCTTCCACTGCGCTGTTGTCACCTCAAATGTTGGAATTTAGACTTCGGATATTTTTATAATTGATTATTGTAGTATGTTGAAAAAAATATTGTTGTGATATATTAATGATATTTTTTTGTATAATTAACAATGTATTTTTTTTTTCACTGCAAAAATAAAAAATTAAAAAGTATGTTCATTAAAATTGATGAATTTATCATAACCAGTTGCCGAATCTGCTGGTCTAATTGCTCAATTGTAACATATTATAGAAGTGTTAAAATTGAATTCTTAATTTTTTATTACAAAACTTTTACCTCGACAGCGTAGGGTACAAGAGGACGGCTTAAGTAAAGTAAGTACAAAATTTTTAATAATATAATTTGTTCAACTAATAGGTGCAAAGGTGTCTGGAAAATAATAAAAATGTTTAAAACATTGCTTACTTATTTCATACACTCAATGTATTTTTTTATGTAAGGATATAGAAAATAATATTTTGAAAAATATTTAAAATATAGTAGTAAGTCTTAAATTTCACATTACATAAAGTAGTTAAGTCTGCTAGTCTACAAAATTAAAAACAAATAGAATACATACTTAAAAAAAATTAAAGCACTCATGCCATACCAAACGAACTACATTCTTACATATTTTAAAAAGAAAAATCTTTAATTTTGCCCAACCCGACTAAACTATCGGCAGGTAAAAAGTCTGCAGTATGCGGGGGCCCTACTGTTGAAATAGATTAGAAAATTAAAATAAACTTATCTACCATTATGAAATTCTAATTTGACACAAAAAACTGTATCCTGGATTAAGAACAAGTGTGTAGAATACTCTCGTGAATTAAGAAGCGTTTCTACTGTAGGGTGACCATATCATAAATTTGAAAAAAACGGGACACATCCAAGCAGCAGTAGCGCACCTATAATTTTTCTCTGGGGGGAAGGGGGTTGGCTTGGGCGTCGAATTTTTTTTCTATATTTTGTGAAAGACAAGTTACATTTTCCTGCTATTATTTATATATTTTTCATATGCCCTGGGGGAAAGGGGGTTTAACTCCCAAACCCCCCCCCCCCCCCGGGTGCGCTACTGCCAAGAAGGGTTTGGAGCGATAATACACAAACAGGGATTGAAACACCGTCTTTTAGCTAATTTGGAACCTATAAATCCTTTTCAATTTTAAATGTGTAATTTACGTACGACCAAGACTGCGAAACGCAGAAAACTAAAAAACTACGCTAGAATGACGTGGATAAACAACCAATCAATCCGTCAAAACAAAACAGGGAAGAATAAAAAATAGCGAGAAACACAGCAAACTCAACAAATAAAAAGAAGAAAAATGACGGGTTTCGCTGGAGGACATTAAAAAAGACAGAAAACCATCAAATATAACAATTTTACAAAAAAGTCAGATAAAAAAATACGTCCAGCATTAAAACAAGAGTACTAAAAAACAAAAAAAAAAGAGAAACCCTGTTTGAAGACAAACAGATCAGCAGAATATGAGAAGAATATTACGAAAAAATGCTATTCGGTATGAAGGAAACAGATGAAGAAGAACAAGATAACAACGAAGTAGAAATTTTCACAGAAGAAAACGTACAAAAACAAATATTAAAAACATAGAAAACGGAAAAGCAGCAGAAGAAAATGAAATAACAGTGGAAAAAAATACAGAGGAAGAGAATTACATAAGGAAATAAACCAGCTAATACAACAAAAAATATGAACAAAACAGACTACCAGCCGATTGGAACGCAGATATTATAGTAGGTACCTATATACAGTAAAACCCCGCAAATCCTAACTAATTGGGGGGACAGCCTTTTCGGATTCCGAAAAGGTCGGATTATCCGAAAGTTAGCCTAACTAATAATTGAAAGTTTACTTTGTCGTTGATTTTGAGTCGCTGTGCCTGTCTCTCTCCCTCTTCCACCCATCTCAGATTGATGTCACTGATGCAGAGCCAGTGTCATCATTTGTGCTTAGTCGTTAACTCCATGGCTTCATTTCTAATTTGAATAAGCTCCATTTTTCCCCGTTCCCCTATACAAGATGGATCAGAAAACTAAGAAGAAAGTGTAATTACAGAATGGATTGAAGCTGACGACAAAGGGAGCGAAGAATTTACGGATGAATACATTGTAGACTTGGTTCAACCTCAAGGCAACCCTAATGACTAATGAAGATGAAGAAAGCGAGGAAGAAGTTTCCCTGTCATATTGAGTGTCACACGCAGATGCCACTAAAGCTCTGGGTGTGGCTCTACGTTACGTGGAGCATACCTCTGCTGCATTACCAGTAGATGTAATGTTTATGTGTAAATAGAATTAGAATTAAACAATGGTTTCGAATTCACCTGTATAAGTTGCAAGTTGGGAGGGTCAGGTAGTAAAAAAGTTACGAATTGGCCGGTGTACATTTTGATTTGAAAAAGTTTGTCATTAAGAGTTACGAGTTGGCGCGTGTCCATTGGAAGAAGGAGAATGTCACGGTTAAAGAATTTAAGGGACTGGTTTAGATGCAGTTCTATAGAACTCTTTAGAGCAGAGGTGGATAGATTAAAGATAGTGATGATGATATCCAACCTCCGATTAGGAGACGGCACTTGAAGAAGAAGAAGATATTAGATTTTACTGATTATGCCGCCCCCTTGTGATGCCGCCTGATGCGGCTGCCTCACCGAATCATAGAACGGCACGGCCCTGAAAATTACAGTCTTTTCGTTTAAGTCGCTACAGGTAAAAATAAGTAATTAAATATCTTATATCAGATAGAGTATTCATTTTTAGTAGATGATCAAAGGTTTAAAATGGCAGTTTTTGAATTTTGGTACGGTTATTTGTTGCTTCGGAAGTTGCAAAAATAAACTTTTGCAAAAATAAACTTAAGACTGATATTACATGAAAAATTGGGTCAAACAGTCCATGTTCAGTCCAGATATAACAAAAAATTTCAAGGTGATTCGTCAATTAGTTTACATTTTATTCAATTTGTTTAATAAAAAATCCTTTTCTTTGCAATGATAAAGCATGCTTTTCTTCATAAAATAATAATGATACAGCAATTTTGTGGAAACTACATGAAAGAAGAATACTTATGTTTTCAAAGTTTTTAAAAAAATAATAAAAACTCATTTTTATCATTCCGAAAATATTTTAGTAAAGTAGAGTCATTTTTGGCTTATAAACAATTTGAATAACTTTGTTAGTATTGACTGCAAACTAAATTAATCGACTAAGGACTAAGGGATGGAAAAAACCTACCGGTTATAACCTAAACCCAGTTTTTTTAATTCGAAACAACCGGTTTTACCGGTTGTTTTTTTGTCCCGGTCATAACCGGTTTTTTTCTTTTTAAAGTAATAACCATTGAAAAACCGAATAAGTTGCCTGTGGAAAAAAATTAATTTAGAGAAAAATGAAGAAATTTCTATATATTTTCGATCTTAATCATATAATATTATAAATAATAAATGCGAAGTAATTAACCCAAACAACCATAATTCAACTTTTATTTACTAATAGAGAACTGGACGAAAGTGTCACATCAGCTTTTATGAAACAATTTTGAGAATAGTTATTTAGATTAATAAATATTTCAAAGACTGGTGAAATGGTGCATGTGATGATAATATTTACATAAAAGTATGTGATCTGCTTGAAATCGATATTCCAACCATCATCAGCTAAAAAATTGTTTATACTTAAGTACTTGAGACTTGAGACTCTTGTATAATGTGAATACCGAAATACGATTAGGAATCTCCATTATGTAATTTTTAAACAATAAATAATTCTTACGAAATAAATGGTAGGTATTATACAAACGTATTAAAAAATATTACCTACTGAAATTTTTTGATGGCAATAGAGAAGTAAATACTGAATTGGTTTATCGAATTTATTTTGTAAAATACCTATAAGTCATTTGGACATTTTTTAAAACTTGATAGATCCAAGGGACATTTTGATAGATCGATAGGATCATCACTTTTGGGAATATCCCAATTATTGACAACGCAATATACGCCGACGCCGTCTACAACGAGCGACGAATCAGAGATTGGGGTACTCTGGCCCATTTTTAGGGTAACTTAAAAGCGCCTGGGAAAATTTTTATAGGTTGAATTGGTTGGGGAATTTTTCGGGAGGAAAATTGAGCAAACTAAAGTGCAATATAAATGTAACATTATAACTTATTGAGTATTTGCTTTTGATTAAAAAAAACCGAAAACCTGTTTTTGGAACAACCGATTTTTTGACCGGTTATAACCGCCAGGTTAAACCGTAAGTTAAAAAAACCGGTATAACCAAAAACCGGGTTTTTGTTCAACAAGCGCCATCCCTAGACTTTAGGATTTAAAAAGCTGGTACTTTTACATTATTATTATATTATCGGTTTATAACGTTCTTCGTCTTCCGATACCCGTTCGCCATTCCTCTCTGTCCGTACATTGATCTACTTGCAGACCTCTTTCATCCATGGCTTTGTTTATTCCTGCCTGCCAACTTTTCCTCGGTCTACCTCATCTTCTTCTATCTTGCAGTTTCCATTTTTGCCCTTGTTTTGGGATTCTGTCTTCATGCATTCTTTATACGTGACCAAACCATCGTAGTTGTATTTCGTTGGTTTCGTCATTTATTGTATGTGTGACCTTCATTATTTCTCGTATCCGTTCATTGGTGACATGTTCTCTTCTTGATCTTCCTGCAGCCCTTCTCCAGAAATCCATTTCGGTGACCTCTAACATTCGTTTTGATTTTTCCTTCATATGCCATACTTCGCAGCTATATGTTATAATGCTTTTCACTACGGCGTTATAGATCTTTTTCTTGTTTTGGTTGTTTACCTGCTTGTCCCAGAGTACTGAGTTTAGGAGCCTAATTGCTTTCCTGCCCTGAGTGTTTCGTTCTTTAACGGCTCCGTCTAGTGTTCCATCATTCGTGATTTTCATATTCATACCCAGGTATTTATATTCGTTACATTTACTGATGTGTTTCGTTTCTTATGGTCTTATAATTATCGTATGCCTCTTGTGTTTTAGTTGACATGTATTTTAGGTAGGCTTTTTTCTTCTCTTTACATTTTTCCTTCACTTCTGTACAAAACCATGGAGTTCTTCGTCTTGGAAGCGATTTATTTTTATTAATGTTTCTTTCACCAAGAACTTCCTTGGCTGAGGCTAAGATATTAGACTTAATTTTTGCCCAGCTTTCTTCGACTCCGTCACTTTCTGTGATATACATGTTGCTGCTTTTTTCCGTTAGTCTTTTTTGGAATAGGTATCTGGTGGAGTCGTCCTGTAAGCTTTCGACTTTAATCTTGGTGGTGTATTCTGCTGTTTTGTTATCACATAGATGTGTTTTCATTCTGATTTTGCACAATACCAATTTATGATCGCTTCCTATTTCTGCTGATGTTAGTGCTCTTACATCCAAGATTAGAGACGGGTGTAACTCTCTATTCGACAGAATATAGTCTATCATAGATCTTTGTCCTCTAGTGTTTTCAAAAGTGTATTTGTATTATTCTTTGTGAGGGAAAAATGTATTGTTAATTCGTATTTCATTTATGCTGCAGAGGTCCGTCAGAAGGTCTCCGTTTTCATTTCTGATATTTTCATTATATCGTTGTTTTATTCCCGGAACTGTGTCATTGCCAACACGGGCATTAAAGTCACCCATAATGATTATATATTCATCATTTGGGATCTCGTTTATTACAGTCTGAAGGTGTTCATAGAAGTTTTCTCTTATGGTGGCATCCCTGTTGTTCTCAGGTGCATAGATCGCTATCACGTTCAGAGGCTTGACATCCAGTTTGACTTTTACACTAACTATTCTTTCGGAGATATATCGGCACTCTTGTACTTGGTGTACAAATTTTCTGTGAACTAGCAGTGCGACTCCTTCCTTGGCTCTTGTATCCTTTGCAACACCACTGTAAATCATCAGATAGTCATCCAGCATAATTTGACCCTTTCCTTTTTTCTTTTTCTCTTGTAGTGCACATATGTGTATATTTTTTTCTACAAGCTCTTTTGTGATTTCCTGCTCTCTTGTGTTTAGAGACTTTACATTCCAAGTACCGATGCGAAGTATATTTTTCTTTTTCCATAAATTCGTTGTCCTTTTTCTCGCGTTGGTCGTCGTAATGAAATTGATGGTAATGAAATGTAATGGTATCAGTATGGAACAAGTAATGGAAGTAAAATACCTTGGAATTACATTGTCAAGTTACGGAGACCTAGACAAAGAAGTGAGAAATCAAGTACAAAAAGCAAATAGATTGGCAGGATGCCTTAATAACACTATATGGCGAAACCGACATATTAACACTGAGATGAAGTCAAGAATTTATAAAGCCAGTGTAAGACCAATAATGACATATGCATCAGAAACAAGACCCGATACAGCCACAACACAAAGACTACTGGAAACGGCAGAGATGAGAGTACTGAGAAGAATTACAGGAAATACACTGAGAGATCGAAAGAGGAACGAAGATATTAGAAGACAATGTAACGTACAGTGTATAAACGAATGGACACTAAATAGAAAAAAAGAATGGAACAACCATATAACCAGAATGGGGGAGACACGTGTGGTCAAAATAGCACGAGATAAATCACCAATCAGCAGAAGAAGTATCGGCCGACCGCGCAAAAGATGGAGCGACAACCTTCCATAGAGGTATCAATCCGCCAATGAACAAGCAGAATTGCTTATAAAGAGGAAGAAGAAGAAGACATTTACTGATTGTTTCTCCTCCTTCTATAGTCGAGGAAATGAAGCATTTTGACTCGCAATTTTTTCGTCCAGCATGGATTTACTTGAAATTTTCACAGAAGGTAGGGCGTAGGGAATAGGCCAAGGATCATTTTCTATATCATGCCGCTGTACGCTAAAAGCTTGGGGTGGTTGCCACCCCATCTCGGGGACGGGAAATTTTTATTGCATTTTAACCATGTAAATCGATGTAAAAAGTAATTCTAAGAAAGAAATGTTTTTTACATTTTCTTCGTAAAACTAATATTTTTCGAGTTATTCGCGCTTGAAAGTAACAGTTTTTCGACGAAAAAATCGACTTTTTTAGAGGGTTTTTTGAGAATACCTCGAAAAATATGCATTTTGTCAAAAAATACTGTAGATATGAAAAATTTATCTTTTAGTAACACAAATTACCCCTGTAGTTATCACTTTGTTTTCGATGTGTACTTTTACATAAATGTTAAAAAAAACTTTTACCTTGATTAATTACGGTCAAAGTTAGGCACTTTTTTTTATTTAATTCACAGCTAGTTTCTTTATAACAATTAAGAAACCTAACTAGCGCTATTTTAAAGTTCAAGGTATGTATATAGTTTATGTGTAAAAGTTTGAGTAAACTTGAACAGAGTTGTTAATATAACTTTAAAAATGACGTCCTAACGAAATCGACTCGTGGTCTGTGGAGCGGAATTATTAAAATCCGTGCACTCAAAAAATGAAATTAACTTTTCAAAGATATGTTGCGCTTAATATCTCCGGAGTTTGTTGATGGACTTTGATCATTATTTTTTTAATTTATATATACCTGTAGTTTTGTAGAGTATGTTATGTACACATATACCCACCTAACAATACAAAATGTTATGTATACATATACAAGTATATGTATACATATATAATTTCATAAAAATCGTTCAAGCGGTATCGGAGGATTATGGCAACTAACATTACGACAGGAGAATTTTATAGATGTAAATAAATAGATAACTATTAAAAAATAGGGGTTGGTGGTAGAAAGGTGAAAATTAAGGGTTGTATATATTTTTAATGGTACATAATATAAAATGAAGGTAGACAATTTTCTCCAAAACAATAAAAAAGTGGCAGGGGGCAACCCCCCTTATAACGTATGGGTGTAAATAATAGATTACCACCTATTTTCAGTCCTACAGAATATACGTGTAAAATTTCATAAAAATCGGTCAAGCCGTTTCGGAAGAATATGATAACTAACACTGTTACAGGAGAATTTTATGTACATAGAAGTAACTGTGAATTAAATAAGTAATAAAAGTGGCTAACTTTGCTTGTAATTAACCTAGGCGAAAAGTTTTTTTTTTAAAATTCGTGTAAAAATATCAGCTTTTCAAATCCCAACGCAGATTTAGTCAATATAGTCCTGTCGCCAGGGGGGGTACAACGGCCTCGTTAATTCAGATGGACTTACCCAAGTTTTTTTTATGTATTTTGACCCATAGAACACGAATTTTTTGGGTAACAGTTGATCCGGATGTCGATAAGATTGTTATAGACCAAGAACTTGAGGAATCAAATAACAGCGATTTTTGGCAAAACAAAACAATATTTTGTATTTTTTGGGTCATTTTAAGCAAAAAATATTTCTACAAGTTATTTAGTAGGATGCACAGTTTTCGAGATAAACGCGGTTGAACTTTCAAAAAATCGAAAAACTGCAATTTTTAAACCCGAATAACTTTTGATTAAAAAATAAAATAGCAATTCTGCTTAGCGCCTTTGAAAGTTCAAGTCAAATTATGTCGGTTTTGATTATTTGCATTGCTAAAAATTTATTGTGTTATTGTTAAACAAAGCTACAAACAACTAGTGCGTGAGTGATGTTTCTATGATTTCTCATTTAAAATCGAACGAGTAGGTAGAATAGGTACTAGTGCAATCAAGACTATTTCTACGTTACATGCGTTAAAACGCATGTAAAAGCACGGGAAACCCTACGTGTTTATAGCTTTGTTAAACAATAAAAAAATAAATTTTTACCAATGCAAATAATCAAAACCGATATAATTTGACTTAAACTTTCAAATGCGGTAAGCAGACTTGCTATTTTATTTTTTAATCAAAAGTTATTCGGGTTCAAAAATTGCAATTTTTCGATTTTTTTAAAGTTCAACCGTGTTTATCTCGAAAACTGTGCATCCTACGAAAAAACTTGTAGAAATATTTTTTACTTAAAATTGCCCAAAAAATACAAAATATTGTTTTGTTTTGCCAAAAATCGCTGTTATTTGATTCCTCAAGTTCTTGGTCTATAACAATCTTATCGACATCCGGATCAACTGTTACCCAAAAAATTCGTGTTCTACGGGTCAAAATACATAAAAAAAACTTGAGTAAGTCCATCTGAATTAACGAGGCCGTTGTACCCCCCTGGCGACAGGACTAATATGTTAATATGGTTATTAAAATTGTTTAGAAGCCAAAAATGATTCTACTTTCGTAAAATGTTTTCAGAATGCTAAAAATGGCTTCTTATTGATTTTTTAAATAAGTTAAAAATATAAGTATTCTTCTTTCCTGTGGTTTCCACAGAATTGCTGTATTATTATAATTTTCTGAACAATAACATTGCAAAAAAAGCTCTTTGTGATAAACAAATCGAATAAAATTTAAACTAATTGACAAATCGTCTTCAAATTTATTGTGCATTATGGACTGTTTGACTCAACATTTCATGCAATATCAAAGTCTTAATTTCATTTTTATAACAATTTTTTTATAAGTTATAACAATTTTTTTATTTTCGAAATTTAGTTTTATTTTGCAATTTCCGAAGTAACAAATAATCGGATGAAAATTTAAAAAATTTTAAACCCTTGCATATCTACTAAAAGGTGAATAATCTAAATAAGATATTTAATTACCTTATTTTTACCTGTAGCGATTTAAACGAAAAACTGTCATATTTGACCCTTATTTGTTAATTACTAAAATTCTCGTCCGAACTGTGACGGGCATTGTTGTATTTATAATGTAATAGGTATAACTCCAAAAAACCCATTTGCAACCTGGCTGGTCAAGTGTCCCGACAAAAACCTTATTTTTCTGGACTATTGCAACTAAGAGAAGAAAGAAAGAAACTTAAAAAAAATGTTACAAAAAGAAGCAACCGAATAAGGAAAAAGCAGTAGAAAGGAAATACAAAGAAAAAATATAGCGGTTAAAAAGCAAGCCAGGAAAGACAAAAGATACTATGTATATGATATGGTAAAAATGTCAGAAAAAGCTGCGCAAGAAAACGACCTGAAGATACAGTACAATATCATCCGAAATTTGACAGGGAAAACACTAAACAGTAATAAACAAATCAAAGATAAACAAGGAAATATAATTAAATCAGAACATAAAATAATACAAAGATGAAAACAACACTGCGAGGAAATATACTCCAAACACCAGATATAGACGAAGATAACGTAATACAGGAAATAAACATTAGAACAATTGAAATTACGAAAGAAGAAATACAAAACACACTGAATAAACTAAAAAAATGGCAAAGCCGCTGAAAGCGACAACCTACCGATAAATTTAATAAAGGCGGGCGCAAACAAATTAGTAGAAATGTTACACAAACTCAAGATATGGGCCGACCAGGAGCTCCCACAGAAATGGAACGAGGGTGTAACCATTAAGACACCAAAAAAGGGCGATTTAAATAAATGCGAGAATTGGCGATCAATAACACTGCTAAGTGCCACATTCAAAATAATGTCAAATATCATATTGAATAGACTGAAGCCAGAAATAGACAAGAAACTAAGACTAAGAAGCAACCAAGAAAGCTTTCGCGCAAAACGCTCCACTATCGACCACATTTGTACTCTATCAGCACCTCTGTATCTTGTACCTGTACCGCTGTATCTCCTGTACTCTATAATTATCTTGGAACAAGCTAGTGAATGGCAAAAAATATAAACATAATGTTTACTTTGACTTTGACTTTGAAAAGGCATTCGATAGTATAAACAGAGAACAAATGTGGAAGATTCTAAAACTATATGGACTACCGATAAAATACATCAACTTAATCAGACTATTTGACAAGAAATATACAGCCAGACTAGAACATGCGGGAAAAATGGTAGTAGATGTAGTTATACAAAGTGGAGTTAAGCAAGGATGTGTGCTATCCCCGACATTATTTCTAATAATAACGGACTGGATCATGCAGAAAGTAAGCAATAATAAAACAGGTATTAGATTGAAATTGCATGACTAGTTGGAGGATTTGTAGTTCCCAGATGACATTTTTCCCCTAACCGAACATAGCAGCCATAAGCAAAAGAAGCTTGCAAAATACTCCAGGGTAATGGGCCTGAAGATAAAGACAAAAAAAAACAAAACTTAAAAAACAGCAACCAAGAAACTAAAATTAAAATACAAGAAAGACAAATACAGGAGGTAGATAACTTTACATATTATCTGGGATCAACCATGGAAAAAAAGGCGCTAGTAGATCAGATGTAGAAAAAAGGATAGTAAAGGCACAATATGCACTCATTATATATTCATAATGCATTAAGGAAAATCTTGAACACACGCGATATATCAGAATTAACCAAAATCAAAATATTTACAGGAAGAGACAGGAAGAAACAACTAGCAAAAAATTAAAAACCTTTATAAATAAATCGTTGAGGAAAATCCTAAAAATATACTGGCCAGATAAAATAAAAAACATAGATCTACGGAGAAGAACAAAACAAGAGAAAATAACAGTCACGATTAAAAATAGGAAATGGAAATGAATTACACGGACTCTGAGGAAGGATCGAAATAATATAACCAAACAAGCACTCGAATACCAACCAGAAGAAAGAAGAAAAAGAGGAAGACCTGATAATAGCTGGAGAAGAACTTTAATAAGAGATCATGAAAGAATTGGCCTGAGATGGAGAGAAGTCAAACAGAGAGCGAGAAACAGAGAGCAATGGAAAATACTTGAATAGCAAATTTCGAAAGAATAAAACAGATAAGGATGCGCTGGGAAGGGATTACAGGAAGAGAGAGAGAGAGAGAGAGAGAGAGAGAGAGAGAGAGAGAGAGAGAGAGAGAGAGAGAGAGAGAGAGAAAGAAACAGTACCGATTATTATCAAAATAAAATTTAATAATATACCTAGCCTAACTTATCGAAAGGCTCATCAACCAATTATTAACTTTAAAAAATAAAAATTTGTCAAGGGTATATAGTGGTATTGTTAAGTATATTACAATATAACTTATTCCATCGAAATCTTCCGAAATCCTTAATCTTCTTCCATCGAAATAAAATAGAAAATCTAAAAGTTAAGAAAATACATCATTCATAACTACACCCAAGAAATAAGTTTTTCTAACCTGATTTAAGAGTATAAAAAAACGAAAACAAACAATTTACAGCAAATTCTTATCGTATATCCGAGCAAAACCACCTAATTGGCAAAAGTTATAAATAGAATTTGTCTGGGTTCTACAACTAAATTTGCACTTAAACACGACCAAGGTTAAATATTTTACTTGATATTATAAGTACGTTGTTGCCAGTATAACGGATGCCAAAGCGAGCGCTAACTGTATGAAATTATTCTTGTTAATATACACGCTGTATATTGATCGGAAGTCACGAAGAGTCAAAACTATACAGAAGCCACGAGGGACGCAAATACAATATATATATATATATATATATATATATATATATATATATATATATATATATATATATATATTATTTATTTTAATAAGTTACAGGGGTGAAAAAGAACAATTGAGTGTGATTTTAATTTCAAATATCTCATTAAAAAGAAACTTTTTGTTTATTCTAAGGGACTTTGGGTCCTCGGTAATAATGTAATCTTTCATTCTGGGTTTAAATTTTTCAAAAATATTTATTAGTTCTTTCAGGATTCGAAAAAAAAGGGGTGCATTAAAAAAGCATTGGTCCGATATTTTGCGCTTACGCAGTTAACAGGTTTTGTATCTGATTTTCTAAATTCTGATTTTGTTTTTTTTTGGAAAATTTACATTTTTGCAATTTTTGAAATATACTTAATTTGGAAGAGGGTTTCAAGGATGTTATTAACCAAAAGAGTCATCCCATATACACAAATAAATCCTACAAATATTTAGAACATATAAACTTTCATTATTCATAATAACACTAATTAATAAACAATATGCTATTATTATGGCAATAAAACGAAATTTTCTATTATTTACCCTAATTTTTATTTATGTATTTTTCTTCTTTTAGTTGCGCAACCATCCAGGCCTTACCACCTTGTAAATTAGTAGATGGAGATAATACAAAGCTTTATCCGGCCTGTTGTCCAAAAGCTTGGTGTCCACAAAGCTTTTGGGATGATATTAAAAAATTAACAAATCCATAATTTATTCCCAAAGAGATCCACATTTTTATAAATCACCTTGAAAATGTCTCTTAAGATTTTACATATTTTTATGAAACAATTGTATAAAGCAAACACAAATAAAAATAAAGTAAACAAATAGTGGTTTTGATCAAAAAACATCTTAACTTTCCATCGGGCTCGCCCTTTAACTTCACATGAGCCGGATCTTTTCGTAAATTTTACGTCTTTTTTAAATAAAGTTTTCTATAATAAATAAATATTAGGAAATTGTTACAAGTATAAAAAATAGTTATTTATGATATAAGTGTTAAAAGTACAATTTTAAGGCACTAATGTAAAGTTGTCACATGAGTGCCTTAAAAACGTACTTTTTAACACGTATATCATACAATATTTTTTCTACAAACGTTATAAATTTATAAAATACAATATTCTTGTTAATTGCTGAAACCATAAAACTTATGACCCGTAAAAGGTAGAACTGGTTGTCTACACTCGAGGGGAATGTCTAAAAATTCTTAGCGAAAATATTATACCGTTACATAAACTTGTTTTTTCTACAAACGTGTTAAAAATGCAATAATACAGTTTAAATTAAATTTAAAAAAACTTTTAAACAACCTTTTTCAAATTGCGCAAGTTGTACTATTAATATTAATGTTAATAAATGAAATATAAATATTTTGACGTTTCACAATTTGATAATTCACTTTTAACTGCAGTGCCTTAAGAATTTTAAAGCACTAGTGCCTTAAAGTAGCATTTTTAACGCTCCTATGGAGTGATAAAATAGTTATTTATGAAACAGTTCGTGAAGTATGCTTTTTGCGAACGCACGCGATGTTTAGAGCACGAGCGACAACGGAGCGAGTGCTAGACATCGCGTAAGTTCGCAAAAAGTACTTCACGCACAGTTTCATAAAATATTTTATCTATGATGAACAAATAAAAAAACTGTAATTCTTTGTGACTGGAATTTATTTCTATTCTACAATTTTTAGAACTTTGACATTTAAAAATTCTAACTTCTTTCAAACCACAAAACTGTCAAAACTTTTGTCGTAATTTATTGATCATTATGTCATCACCATGACAACGCTAAAGTTAAGAATATTTGATTTTATGAAAGTGTGTCAAAAACAGTGCGAAAAAGTAAGTCCCATTTAAAATACATTGTTACTTTACGCACACTTTAAACGCTTCACGCACTGCTATCTATAATGACAGTTTTCACAAACTAAAGATTTAAACATAATATGACATATAGTAGATAAATTGAATTTTTAACACGGTTGTAGAAAAAATATATTTTACGCTATTTAAGCTTATATTTTTTATTTTTGTTTAAAATAAAATCGTACAACGCTTTAGAAATACAATATTTTTAAAAATACAATATTTTAAAGGATCTGACTGGTCAGAATCAACATGTTTATCCTTACAATAATTGCTAATCACTTCAATGACAGAATGTTTTTGCATGTAAATAATTGACTTCATTGAAACTGAGGATCTCTTCTTCTCTAGTGCACATTGCCGGAACATACTGTCTTTTAGAGGGTTTCTATTTTGTTCTTTTTCGGTAGGTTCAACCACCCACCACATCACCTTGACGAAAGAACTTATATCTTGACCTAAATGTCTGAGGTCTGAGGGCTGATCTGAAGATAAGAATGCTCCTTCTTAGGTTCAATGCCAAATGTTTTAGAACACCAAATTAATTAGGAGCCACGGCTGGACAGTCCAATTTATATAAGATTTGGGCATTTATGCGTCCAATATTTATCAGTAGGCAAGATCACATCTTGCCTACAGTGTGCACTCCACCTTTGGTTTCATTGTGATCTAGTATAACTTAAGTTAAAAAGATTTTTTTCGTTTTCCTCGTAATATAACTTAAGTCTCTTTAGCGTCTTCTTCTTCGTCTAGTGCCAAGTCCAATAATGAAGGTTGGCTATAACCATTGCAAATTCGTCTCTATCCTCTGCCTTTCCATAAGCGTCTGTGTGTTTAACCCGGTCCAGTTGAGAATGTTTTTCAGCAAGGTTATTTGTAGTCTACCAGGAGCCCCTTTTCCTTTTATTTTACTTTTCATAATCAGCTGCAAGAACTCGTACTTATCATTTCTAAGTATGTGCTCCAAATGTGCTATTTTTCTCCTCTTTAATTGTGGTTCTTTATCTGTGTGTTTCTTCCCATTCTGTGCAACATCATTTCGTTTGTAATACGGTCGGTCTATGGTATTTTCAAAATTCTCCTAAAAAGCCACATCTCAAAAGCTTCCAGCTTTCTCATCAAGTCAACATTAACAGTCCAAGCTTCGGCACCATAAAGAAAAATACAGTGGATATAATATTTTACCATCCGATATCGAATTTTCCAAAAGCTGTACGAAATCCTAAGAAGCAAAAACATCGACAGTCGCGACATTAACATCATATCTGTACTGGAGACCCCCATTGAGGTCCCCCATTGTACTGGGGACAAACAGCAAAAATCAAGGTTGATAATGAGTTAACCGAAGAAATTGAGATTCGTCGAGGTGTGCGTCAGGGTTGTGTGCTTTCTCCACTACTATTCAATATATATAGCGAAACAATATGTCAGGAAGCACTCCTAGAGCAAAACATTGGTATGAACATTAACGGAGACTTAATTAACAATATACGATACGTTGATGACACGCAAATAGTAACAGATAACCTAGCAAATTTACATTATTTGATGGAAAACATAAACACTCATACCAATAAGTATGTTCTAAAACTGAACATCAAAAAGACTAAATTCATGATTGTAACGAAGAAGTTTCATGTTAGAATCATGATACACCAATGTGAATTTAACCATATCTAACGAAGAAGAAGTTAGAATCATGATACACTAATGTGAATTTAACCATAAATAATCAGCCAGTTGAAAGAGTTACGTCCTACAAATATTTAGGGGTTTGCTTCACTGATACTAATGACCAGACAAGAGAAATCAAGAGGCGAATAGAGATAGCGAAACAATCGTTTGTCAAAATGAAAAAGTTCCTATGCAGCCGGGACATAAATATAAACTTAAGAACAAGAATGTTAAGGTGCTGTTTTCTCCGTTCTGCTGTACGGCATGGAAGCTTGGACACTGAAAAAGACAAACATCAAAAAAATTGAGTCATTCGAGATGTGGTGTTAGAGGAGAATGTGAAAAATACCATAGACAGAAAGAGTAACAAATCAAGATGTTTTGCTGAAGATGGGGAAAGAATGCGAAGTCATAAAAACAATACTAACGAAAAAACTGGAATATCTAGGCCACATAATGAGAGGAGAAAAGTACTCTCTGCTAAGACTCATAATAGAAGGAAAAATCTCGGGAAAGAGAAATGTGGGAGTAGGATTTCGTGGTTGCGAAATTTAAGGGAGTGGTATGGGTGCAGTTCAATACAGTTGTTCAGAGCTGCAGCCAATAAAGTTAAGATTGATGTGATGGTAGCCAACCTCCGATAGGATACGGTACTGCAAGAAGAAGAATCGAATTTGCACATCGAGTCTTTGGTTACTCAGATATTTTCCCATTTTCAGCTGCTCTTGATTGCTATATTTTTGATCTAATTTCCGATTTCTGATTTAGATCTTCCGTAATCCAGACTCCTAATTATTTCATTTTGTCCACTTGTTATCTTAATTTTTTATCTGGATCCTTGTTGCAACTTTATCCCTCTTACTTACTGATAAACACGATTTTTGTATTCTTTATATTTCTGGTTAAACCAAACTGTTCTCCAGTATAATGGTGTATAGTAGCGCATGCAGTTCTTTCTCGCTTTCAGCGATAATGACTGTGTCGTCGACATAACGAATGTTACTTATATTTTCAGCATTTATCTTGATCCTTTCTGTACAGTGAAATAGTAACTAATATTCCTCTGTGGGTACACTAAAAATATGGAACTACTATTTCAGCGAAGCATTACCAGCTGACTATATTATATTGATATGGGAAATAGTATATTTTTGATGCTTATGAAATAGGGGAAGGCGGGGCGGAATGGGGTAGCGGGGCGGAATGAATATTGGTATTTTTAAGTATCAATGACGTTCTGCAGACTAGCAGCGATAAGTAAAAGTACATCAGTGTAGTGTGACTGAAGACCGGTAGGCATTTTTGTCTAGTTCTCTTGACGTTAACAACGTGAATCTATCGTTGCGTGGTTTTTCGCTTATAATTTGTAACTGTTTGTGATTTTATGACCAAGGTAAGTTGCACAAGCTTGTTTTTTTTACAACGTTAGTTGGTAATACTTGTAGGGTATTTATTTAGCTTTTGTTTAGTCTAGGCAAACGTTTTCTTACCAATCGTTTTCGAGTGACCATAGCTTGATGAAATAAATCATGTGCTTGGGGCGGAATGGGGAAGTACCCCGTGCCGCCCACATTATTTTTATTTAATAGAAACTTCATATTTAACTATTTTCTTCTATTTCAGATGGTTCTAGTATACAAAAGGAAGACGAATAGACAGCCATGGTCTACTAAAAGTATGAATAATGCTGCCGAAGCAGTTATTTCTGGTCAAGTAGGTTATTTGAAGGCTCCAAAGCAATTTAATGTTCTCCAAAGTACCTGGAGATATTCTGCAGAAACCGTTTAGTTTTAATTCTGCTGTCAATAATGCCACTCGGTCTTAATGTGCATCTAACCTAAAATCGAGGCGTCGTAGTGATGTGTGTGTTGTATTTTTCTTTTAAAATGACCAGTTCGTTTATATTTTAAGTACTTGCGACTTATTTCTTTCATACTAACTGTAATTCCACTTTTTAAAACACACTACACCACTGTTTCGCTCTAAAACAAATGGCCGGCCATTTTGGACATGAAAGAAGAGGGGATGAGTTTAGTTTTATTGTTTCTAACAAATAGCATAGTTTATTCTTTACGATAACCAAATTGATTCAATTAAGGGCGTTTGGTTTTAATATAGCCTACTAATTGCTTTTAAGAAAGCAACTTTAAAAAACTAAAAAAATAGTTTTAAGGCATGGGTTTTACTGACATAATAGTCTTGAGATCAAGTAGTTATAGGTTTTATTAGTCATATTAGGAGAATCTTTAAACTGCAATAAAACTAAAAGGTAGCAAGCTAGAATCTAATAAAACCAAATAGTCCGGAAGTTCTTCATAAAACTTATTAGTTTTAAAGTGAACTGAGAATAAACCATTTTAAAACTACAATAAGACAAATTATCTATTAAGATTAATGAGTCTTATTTGATACTCTTATTAGATACTTTAAAACTAGTGACAAATACTTAACAGTTTTAAAGTTATGACAGTATATCTACAAGGTAACTTTAAAACCATTATCTTCTTATTTACCACAATAAAACCTTTATCTTCTGCATCTTTCATGCAATATTCCTGTTCAGCGACCCCAAAAATCCTGAGATATAAAATGTCGACTATTTTCATAACGAATTTCCATGAAACTTCAAAAGACGACGCAGATACCGAGCATCAGGTACCTCTTAGAGCTTCGCCGACCCGATATTCATGTTCAGCGATCTCAAAAACCTCGGGATAACAAGTTTCAACGATTTTCATAACGAAGGTCCATAAAACTACAGGAGATGACGTAGATACCGGGCACCAGGTACCGCGTACAGCACCTTCGATGCAATATTTGTGTTCAGCGAACTCGTAATCCCCAATGTACCTAATAAACTTCAACAATTTTCATAAAGATTTTCCAAAAAACTCCAGAAGACGACGAAGATACCGGGCACCAGCTTCGCCGACACGGTATTCCCGTTCAGCGACCTCAAAAACCCAGTGTATAAAAATTTAACTTATTTCCAGACTATTTTCCGAGTTGTGAGTTTTTATTTTTTAAACACTTTGATATGCACTTTGGAAAATGCATTTTCCGACTACAACAATGCAATTTTCGTTTGTCGCTCATGTCAATAGGTCAACATTTTTCCTAAAGCTCTCCTGAATCGAATGCAAAAGGTCTCTTAACTATCCGTCTTACTTTAAAAAAGTTAGAGACATAATGCTTTATTTCCTGGCTTAAATATATGCATGAGCTGTTACAGCTGCAGTTGTTAGAGTAGCAGATCAGTTAACAGACGACATAAAGATAAAAAGAGGTGTGCGACAGGGATGTATATTGTCCCCATTATTGTTCAATACATATTCAGAGCACATTATGAACCTAGCGCTAACGGACATAGTGGAGGGAATACTTATAAACGGAGAACGATTGAACAACATAAGATACGTTGATGATACTGTCATTTTTGCAGACAGCCTTGAAGGTATGTAGACACTTGTTTCCAGGGTGACAGAAGTAAGTAGCAGGTTTGGGCTTTATCTAAACATCAAAAAACCAAATACATGGTTATTAGCAAAAATAGGACACCATTTGGTCAATTACTAGTTAACCAACAACCTATAACACAAATCACTAACTTTTGTTATTTGGGTGCAAACTTAAATTAACAGTGGGACCAATCGACGAAAATTAAGGTAAGGATCGAGAAGGCAAGATCAGCTTTCGTCAAAATGAAAAAAATCTTTAACAGCCACGATATAAAATTGGAAATAAAAGTTCGTTTACTAAAATGCTACATATTCTCTGTTCTTTTATATGGCGTGGAGTCATGGACCTTAACTGAAGCATCACTGAAGAGACTCAAAGCATTTGAGATGTGGTGCTATAGACGCATGTTTAGGATTTCCTGGATAGACAGAGTTACCAACGAAGAAGTTCTACATAGAATGGGTAAAGAGCGCGAACTAAACGTAACCATAAAACGTCTTAAACTAAAATACCTGGGCCATATAATGCGCAATGAACAACGATATGACCTACTTCGGACCATACTTCAAGGTAGAATGCATGGGAAAAGAGGTCCAGGACGAAGAAGAATATCCTGGCTGCATAACCTGCGAAAATGGTTTAACTTAACCACTACCGGACTTTTCAGGGCAGCAGTCAACAAAGTCAGAATAGCCATGTTAGTGTCCAACATCCGTAACAGATAGGCACCATAAGAAGAAGAAATATATGCACGTAAATTTTTTTGTTAACTTAACTAATTTTGATAATAATTGAGGAGGTTAGAAGTAAAAGGGTTCAAGTGCACTTTTTTTAAATTGTACTCTAAGTACAGATTCGCATACTTAAATGGTATAAGAACTTGGTGGTAAAACGATTTAAGCATATTTCTCCCTACAGTCGCCATCTATCGCCATTACATTTAGTTCGCTGAAAACAATTGCAGTTTGCTTTGGTAGTAAACAGGTTTAACCATGCGCTTGAACCGTTTTACCACAAAACTATTTTTAGTATTCTGTAAAAACAAATATAGTAATAAACGGGTTAAGTGCGCTTGAACCATTTTACCACAAAACTATTTTTAGTATTCTGTAATGTGTAAACACATGTTAATACTGGATTAATTTCAAGTAAATAAATATTAGATTTGTGACCCATTTTGAAGACTAATTAAGTAATATGCAACGTGTCAGTTGTAGTTACACTGTGGATAAAAGCTGGGACAAAAATGATTAGTAATATGTAGTTAACATCTGCACTTGAACCTATTATTATATTCACTTGATTCTTGCCAATTTTCTATTTTGTTGAATATTTTTCTTATAATTGTAATTTTGGAAGACTTTGGTATCTCTAATGCAGAGTTTTTTATTGTTGTTGTTTGGCATATCATTAATTTTTGACCACCTTTTTGGGATTGATTTCCTGAAGCCTTCAAACAGATCGTCGACGATTGATGCCATGGATCTCTCAGCCTTTGTTACGCCAGTACACCGCTCTTTCCAACTCCCTAGCTGACGTTACTTTTTGTAGTTAATCTATAGCTGTTTTAGTAATATCTCCTGCCTTATATTATTCAACCCTACTCCATTTCAGATGGGCAAACACATCCCCATATTAGATATACAAGGTTGAATACCTTTATCAAGGTTACTACCATTTCAGAGGATACCATATTTATGGAAATAGAGCACACAGGGAATCTCTAATACTCTAATACATACCAGATTTTGGTCGACGTTTGAACTTTAAGAACCCGAGCAATATGTTTATCACCGGTATGTTTTAAAATATACACGAAAATAGTAGAGAAGAGGCTAAGACAAGAGGTAGAAAAAGAACTGGGAGAAGAACAAGCAGCGTTTAGATCAGAAAAACAGACAAACGATAACATTTACGTCATTAGAAATATAATAGAAAGAAGTATTGACTCGGGGGGAAAACTCATTCTAGCATTCATAGATCTAAGGGCAGCATTCGACTCTATAGAAAGAAAAATTATATGGAAATGCTTGAAGAACATCAAAGTACCAATTACACTGATAAAAATAATTGAAAGTATATACAGAGTAGTAAAAGGACGTGTACAGATAGCAGGGGAAAGATCTGAAGAATTCAATTGGAAAAGAGGTATCAAACAAGGAGACAGTCTTAGTCCGCTACTATTGATAATAGTCCTGAATGAATTGACTACAAATACTGGAGAAAGAACGAACCAAATAGAGACAACAATAGGATACCAAAGATTACAGCCAATAAAAATAGAAGCCTTATTGTATGCGGATGACATAGTCCTTATAGCAGAATCCGTGACAAAAATTCAAAAACTTATAAACATATGGACAGAAGAAATAGAGAAATTAAAAATGGAAATAAACATCGAGAAAAGTAAAATAATGGTCATCGGCGAAAAGGAAGAAAATGAAGTAAATATAAAATGCAAAAATACTCAACTGGAAATAGTTACTGCATATGATTATCTTGGAAGTATAATTACCAATGATGGAAAAATAGACCTCGAAATAACAAACAGAACTAAAAAATCAAACAAACTGTACTACGCACTAGCGCGAGTTCTGAGGAAAAAAGAATTGTACCACGAAACAAAAATTAAAAGCATAATAGTAGGATAAATGCAATTGAGATGAGACATCTACGAGCTATAGCCGGAAAGGCCAAATTGGATAGAATAAGAAATGAGGCAATAAGAGGGATAACTAAACAGGAACCAATAATGAATAAAATAATAAAGAGACAATTAAACTGGTATGGGCATCTGATGAGAATGAAACCTAGTAGACTAACAAGGAAAATTCACGAAACAAGGAATATTACAAATAGACAAGACGAAAACGGCCGGTTCGTTGGAAAAAATATTCCCATGAGATCACATTCGTGTGACACTCCAGAATTAGGTTCAAGAAGTCGCCCACGCGAAAAGTGGTCTAATTTTTTTTTAACAATTTTTTTAATCAAATTGCAGAAAATTTCACGGCCCGCACAATTTTTTTTTTAGATTTTTCGGAACATTCCGTACAGAAAAGGTCTCTTGTAATTTTTCTCTAAAGTTGATCGTCTTCGAGTTATAAGCAATTTAAAATTCGAAAAACGCGAAAATGGCCATTTTTAAGACTTAATAACTCGGTTAAAGATTAGTATTATGAAAGTCAGAAAGTGATTAAATCAAACTTAAAGCCCCCTCTTCATGATCCTGAAGAAATTTGTGTCATTCATTTATTACTAAGCTGTTTTTTTATTTATTAATAATGAGCGGTAAGATCGTATTGACGCGGCTGTAAATATGAGTGAGAGTGAGATGCGCCATTGGACTGCCTGAATGGTATCTCTTTCGCACTCATCATGGACGGCCACCTAATACGTGCTTAGTAATCAAATAATGACAAAATTTTCTTTAGGGTCTTGTAGGGAGGGCTTTAAACTTTAATTTAGTCACTTTCTGACATTCACAGTAATAACTTTTAACCGAGTTTTTAAGCCTTGAAAATGGCCATTTTTCGTTTTTTTCAATTTTAAAATGCTTTTACCTCGAAAACGATCAACTTTAGAGAAAAAAGAGACCTTTTTTATTCAGAATAGTCCAAAAAACCTAAAAAAATTGGGCAAAAATATTGATTATTGCAATTTGATAAAAAAAATGTTAAAAAAAATTTGGACCACTTTTCGCGTGGGCGGTTTGTTGAATCTTATTCTAGAATATCTCATGAATGTTATTATGCAAAAAAATCTCATGGGAATATTTTCTCCAAAGAACCCGCCGTTTTCGCCTTGTCTAAAAAAAGAAAAAAGGCAGACCGAGAAAAAAATGGATACAGCAAATAGTAGAAGCAGGAAAAATTAAACAGAAAACGCTTCTTCTTCTTCTTCTTCTTCTTCTTCTTCTTCTTGTGCCACTCCTATCGGAGATTGGAAATCATCAAGGCTACCCTGACTTTGTTTACAGCTGACCTAAAAAGTTCATTAGTGGTGCGGCCAAACCACTCTCTCAAATTCCGCATCCACGACATTCTTCTACGGCCTGGATTCCGTTTTCCTTCTATTTTTCCTTGCATTATATTTTGAAGTAATGCGTATTTATGACCTCTCATCAGGTGACCCAAATACTCGAGTTTTCTTCGTTTTATCGTTAATAAAATTTCTGGGTCTCTTCCTATCCTTCGTATTACTTCAAGATTTGTGATTCTTTCAACCTAACTTATCTTCAGCATTCGACGGTAGCACCACATCTCGAAACTTTCAATATTTTTTATGTTGTTCTGTTTGAGAGTCCAGGCCTCTACACCGTATAATAGCGTGTTAAATACGTAGCCACTTAGCATTCTTAATCGTAGAGGGATGCTTATATCTCTGTTGCAGAAGAATTTTCTCATCTTTATGAAGGTGGCCCTGGCAATTTCGATACGTCTTTTTATTTCATTGTTTTGGTCTCCAGTTTCGTTTATTAAAGTTCCCAAGTATTTATAACTTGATACTTTTTCAATTTGAATGCCGTTTATACTAATATGTGCTGGTTGTGTCATGATTTTACTGAAGACCATATACTTGGTTTTTTTGATATTAATGTTTATGCCATAATTGTTGCAAGCAATATTTATGTTTGTAAGTAATCGTTGTAATTCTTCTACTGTTCTTGCAACTAGTACAGTGTCGTCTGCGTATCGAATATTATTTACAACCTCTCCATTGATTACGATTCCTTCATTTGCTTGCAAAAGGGCTTCCTGACAGATGCTTTCACTATATACATTAAATAGCAGTGGTGACAAAATGCATCCCTGTCTTACTCCTCTACGTATTTCTATTGCTTTTGATATCTCGTTTTCTATTTTGATGTTAGCTTTCTGATTCCAATATAAGTTGAAAATTATTCGCAGATCTTTATTATCTATGTCTTTTCTTTCAAGAATATCTCTTAGCCTATCGTGGCGTACTCTGTCAAACGCTTTTTCAAAATCGATAAAACATGCATGTACTTCTTGATTAACGTCTAGGCATCTTTGTGTAAGAACATTCAAACCGAAGAGAGCTTCTCGAGTACCTAGTCCTTTTCTGAACCCCATCTGTGTATTACTAATATCTGACTCCAACTTTTGATAAACTCGGTTGTGGATGATTCTTAGAAATATCTTTAGTAGATGGCTCATTAAAGATATTGTTCGATGTTCTGAACATTCTTTTGCATTGGATTTCTTTGGCAGTGTAACGAATGTAGACAGCAGCCACTCTTGAGGTATAATACCAGTATTGTATACTGTGTTAAATAAGTGCAATATGATACCTATTGATTCATCATTCAAGAGCTTTAGTAATTCAGTAGGAACCTCATCGGGTCCATTTGCCTTTCCAGTTTTGGAATTTCTAAGTGCCATTTCTACTTCACATTTTAGGATTTCAGGTCCCGTTTCACCATTTACCTTGTCAATGTTATTTCTGTTAATCCATCTATTAATTTTTTCTGTTAAGTCTACAATAATATTTCCGTCTTTGTCCTTAAGCAAACTTATTTAATGTCTTCTTTGGGTTCCTGTAAGTTCTTTTACTTTTTTATGTATATTGAATGTGTCATACTTTTTTCATAGTCTTCCATTTCTACACATTGTTCTGTAATCCATAATTCTTTGGCCTTCTTTATTATTTGCTTTATGTTCTTATCAACCTCTCTGTATTTTTCTGAATTATTCTTCAATTTGCGTCTTTCATCCATTAGTTCTAGTATGTCTGGTGTCATCCACACCTTATGTTTCTTTGGAGATTTGGTTAGGTGTTTCTTTCCCGTAGTTCTTATTATAGTGTTTATATACTTCAGTTTTTCATCTATGTTGTCTGTTCTGCGGATTTGGTTTTCTGCTACACTGAGGTCGGTGTTGATTTCTTTGCGCACTGTTTGTCGTCGGTGTTCACTTTTAAGCTGACTTAAGTCTAACGTTGGGATGATGGTTTTTCTCATTTTCTTTGGTCTAGCTTCTAACACAGATACTACTGGATTATGATCCGAACCGATATCAGAAAACGCTAGACGAAATGAAACTAATAGCACAAGACAGAAAAGAATGGAAGAGATGGGTGAATATGTAACTAAACTAAACCCAAATCCGACACCTAAAAGGGTATAAGGAAGGGGAGAAAGAAAGAAAGAAAAAAAGAAAGAAAGAACCCGTAATACAATCCCCTGTGGTGACACTGGAAGCTCACCTTTTACTAAATATATTTTATGATATCGTAAAATATGTTTACCTGTAATAAAAATATATCTATATTCCCGTATATCTCTAAATTTTAACCAACATGCACTCCAGTCCCTCTTCTGCCATTACGTTAACTGGAGCACTCCACTGGGACCATATGATTCGCAGAAAATACGCCATTAGCCCTTGAGGTAGGTCCGTTACCAGTTTATCTTCCTCTAAGAAAAAATATTACCTTATTTCTTCTACCCTTGAGACATAAAAAGTCAAAAAAGGACGAAAACTTTGATTACTTACGTAATTGTGATGGAAGTCAGCGATAAATTGGACCACTTGGGATGTATGTCAAAGTCGAGACTGACCTAATTTATATTTAAATCGATAAAATTCTATTCAAGAAGCCCATGGGAGCGAAGGAAAGATATAATTAAATTTAAATTATGTACTGACTCCAACAGAAATACTATACAATGTATATTGTTTAATTAATGTATTTTCCTGTTCTAAAATGTCTAGAAACATTTTCAATTAACGGAGACAATCACATTAAATTAAAATTACAGAAAAAGTAGCCAAGTTGTAAATATTTTAATATTATTAGACCAGGCGATATCTGTTTTGTATTGAGTAAAAATGGTTTATGATCCTATTTTTTAGCCCAGTAAATGACCGTTTTGGAGTGTAATTTTCAGGGGCAACTCCGAATTGCATGGAAATTTGGAATTGGGTTCTACTTATCCTCCACCTCAAAGTTGAATTTGCGCAGTTGGTTGCTTTTACTTGGGGAGTGAGGGTCACCCCTTCTCGGGGTTGAAAAAACGCTTGTTTAAATAATCCCGGAAATGGATAAATTGACTGATTATAAACGACTTTCGTTCTATAGAGTTTTTTATGTAAGTCAATACTTTTCGAATTATTTGCGATTGAAAATGTTTATTTTTCGACAAAAAAAGTACATTTTCAGACGGTTTTTCGCAAATAACTAAAAAAAGTAAGCATTTTATCGAAAAAAATATTCTTAGCAAAAGTGTAGCTTATAAAAAACCAAAAAATATTATATCAGTAAAGTCTATAAACCGAGTAAAAGCAAAGTTGTAGCTCATGAAATATGTGTTCTCATTCTTCTAATTCCAAATCGAATATTTCAACGTGAAATCACCGAAAAATTAACCAATTCTCGGAAAAAACTTATTACCATTTTTTAAAGTGTTTAAAAAAGTTTTATCCCTTTTTTTTACAAGAGTTTCTAGCATCAAAAATAAACGACTTACGCTGAAAAAAAAGTTGGCCCCTTTTTTTTTGGTAAAAAAAAAGTGCAAATCTCCCTCTAATTAGCACCCTAAATAAAATTAATCGTTTTCGCTTTACCATTTACTTTAAATGTATGTGTATTTTTTATATGATCTGTAAGTTTGACCGGTTTAGCTTATTTTTGAAAAAAATTAGTTTTATAATAAAAAAATTTCTAAAAGTTTTGGAAAAAATTCCTTTTTCCAAAATATCTACAAAAAAACACTAAAAGGTATTAGTGATGCGAAAAATCTCAAACAGTAAAAAAATGTAGGTTTTGCTGTTATAAATATGCTAGTTCTATTTTGTTTTTCTGTAAGACAAAAATTGGTTAAGATATGGCTGTACAAATTTTGCATACAGTCGTGATTAGTGACTCGTTCCAAGCCCTTTCAAATATAACCCTTTCAAAAATAACCACTTTAAACCAGTGAAACTGACAGATCATATAAAAAATAGATAAGTAAAGTAAATTTTTTGTTAAGCGGTAACGATTAATTTCATTTGGGGTGCTAAGCACAGGGAAATTTTTATGTTTTTTCTAAAAAAAGGGTCTAACTTTATTTTGAGCATAACTCGCTTATTTTTACTGCTAGAAACTTTTGTAAACAATTAAAATTAAGCTTTTTTTTTAACTATACAAGACAAACTAAAACAAATTTTGTAAACTATACAAAAGTTTCAACGGGTTTTTCCTGAAAAGTGCTTCATTTTCTGGTTATTTTACGATGAAATATTCGATTTGGAATTAGTCGAATAAAAACGTATTTTTCATGTGCTACAAACTTGCTTTTGCTGGATCTATAGACTTCACGAATAAACAACTCTTTTCGTTTTTTTTTTCTAAGCTACATTTTTGCTAAAAATATTTTTTTCGAGAAAATATTTACTTTTTGACTTATTTGCGAAATACCGTCCGAAAACGTAGTTTTTTTTTTGTCGAAAAATAAACATTTTCAATCGCAAATAACTCGAAAAGTGTCAATATTTAAACAAAAAACTCTATAGAACGAATGTCGCTTATAGTCAATTTATCCATTTAAGGGCTTATCTTAAACGTATGTTTTCCACCCCCGAGAAGGGGTGACTGTCACCCCCCAAGCAGAAGCAGAAACAGCACAAATTCAACTTTGAAGTAGAGGGTAAGTAGAACCTAAATTCAGATTTTCATGCAATTCGGAGTTGTCCTTGAAAATTACGGGGTATCGCCGTAGTTGTGGTTCATTTACTGGGCTATTTGTGTTTAATCGCTTTAAAATATTATCACTAATGATTATTTCATTACTTACATAAACTCATTACATTGAAACCTACAAAAATCAAAATTAGAGCAGTTATATTTTAATGATTTTAACTTTCAATCGTGTAGTAAGATATTTCATCACGTGTTTGATTCTGTCCAATCAGATTACTATTGCAGCGGTAATTTTCTACTATACATTACTATAGTGAGAATCATTTTAGGTAGATTGTTTGTGTTTGAATACGAGTTTTCTAGTTTTGACAACTGTCACATTTAAGGAAACGAACCATAATAAATTTTTAGTTCTGCATCTAATGTCAAATTGTCACGAGGAGAACACATATCGGCAGTTAAGCGCTCGAGTTTAATAAGACTGTATTTATAAATAATTATAATAGGTCTGGATCCCGCGTATGAAAAAAAAGTTGATTAATAGCAAGCTGAAAATTTGTTAATAGCTTAAGGGTGTCTAGTCGGACAAACTTTGATATATAGGAACACTGGAACAGGGGAAGTTTTAATTGTGGAACAGGTTAAAAATTTGGAACGGTCAGACCACGAAAACTTCACATGCATTTTGTCCAACAGAACTTCAAATTGATTTGTTACTTTTTCATTAAACTCTCATGCAAAAATCAGGCTGCTATTTATCACCAAATGGGAATTATAATTATAACAAATCAAATGGAAATTCTGTCGGACAAAATACATGTGACGTTTTCGTGGTCTGACCGTTCCAAATTTTTAACCTGTTCCACAATTAAAACTTCCCCTGTTCTAGTGTTTCCATATATCAAAGTTTGTCCGACTAGACACCCTTAAGCTATTAACAAATTTTCATCTTGCTATTAATCAACTTTTTTTTCATACGCGGTATCCAGACCTATAAATAATATGTTATTAATATCTTCGTCTAAATATTTGCTAAACTGTGCTGTTCACTTTGGCAAGTTGAAGAATGTGTGTCACATTAATTGGGATAAATGTCACTGAATGTTTTTATACAAATACTTGAATTTTATATGTAAGTATTAAAAATATCCTGTCGAATATCACACAATAGTAAGAATAAATAAGAAACTTTTGCTCCAATTTTTTCTTAAACTGGTTTCCTATCGGCAATAGTCACTCGAGCCCCCTGGTCTCTCTTGTTTATTGCCATGCCACAAGCTTTCGAAAAATTGTCGCATTATTGTCAATTTATTCTCACTCTCTTGTGAAAATAATGTTGACTATTTCACTCATCTTAAAATTTTCACATAATCTGACCAATCACAAACCAAAGACAGCTTGTGTTATCGCGAAAATTCCACACCTGTAATTTTGAACCAATCAAAATACGTTATTTTGACAGATCACCATGGCAACGGAGGTATTTTATCGGAAATTTTTTGCTCGTGGGGTACCCAACAGCGAATTATAGTGGAAATTTTTTGACGTTTACAATAACCGAACATTTTTGACAGACTGGTTTTTATTTGTTTACATAATTTAGTTTTGATTCATTTTCTATCACTTGTAGTTACTCAAAACTTATGTAAAATTGAAGAATATACTATTTTCTATCTTGAAATGGTATTCCCATGCAACTACAATGAGTAGAAATTACGAATTTGAAAGCCTAAATAATTGCTGACAAAGCTATGGCGCGCTATTAATCTGTTCATGCAGCTTTGGATTTTCAAATGCAAATTTGGTGTGGAATTTTCTTACCGAATACCACGCGAAGTCAAATTAATATCCGGAAATTTTTTTTTGATCATGAATATTTTTAGAAAATTTCCCTCGTCTGCGACTCGGGAAATTTTCAAAATATTCATGATCTCAAAAAAATTTCCGGAAATAATTTGACCTCTAGTGGTATTACTAGTGAAAACACCAATTGTCTTTCAATTCTGATTGGTCTATCAGCTTCGTGTTTTCAACGACGTAACCATGGATACCGATCGCAAAGCAAAATTTGACGTTTGCCAAAAAAATTATTGTAGCTGTATACGTCAAAATGAGTCGTTTCGGTGGTACTTCAAACGAAGTTATAAACCAAAACATTGAAGAAAATATACCGACTAACACAAGAAAATCTAAATCTTATATATGGAGTTAATTTATGATGTTCTGTGTGGATCGCAACTACAAATTAGATGCAGAAAATAACAACGAAAGACTAGCATTCATTCTAAAAGACTGGGCCTTCAACATGCGAAAAATTGATGGTAGTGATTACAAGGAGAGTGTTATTAAAACCATATGGAACACTACTGCAAAATTGGTACAAGAAAAATATTTCTGTGAGTATCAGAGACATATTGATCCCTTCAAAGATATAACCTTCAAGGAAGCGAGAGCGGCTCGTGATAATAAGAGAAAATTTTTGCAAACTGTACCCGATAAAAGGAAAATGAGTTCTATATTAAGACTAATTGTGAATTATTCAAAAAATGGGTAGATTTGGGTTACCTAGATCAAATGTATTATTATTAAATTCCTTCCTCTCATTCTACTGAATTTTTGACCTATCACTTTGTTCGTGAAATAGTCTAATAAAATACCACTCGTGATTTAATTTATCTTATAAGTCTGTCTTTTATTTCTAAACTCAACTGAGTTGCTTAAAGAAAACACCACTCGTCCTACGGACTCGTTATGTTTTCAAACAACTCAGTTTCGTTTAGAAGTAAATCGACAGACTTATCGCGAAAATTGAATCACTAGTGGTATTATTATTGATAATTTCACTATGCCTGACACTTCAAAAGGTGGCTTAAATTTCTTATAAGTAAACAACATATGAAAACAATTTGAAAAATTTATTTTTTTCTCCTTTCCGTTGCTATTTCTCGGCAGCCAAACATTTTCAAAAAAAGTTATAAAGACAAAACACTAAATACAGGAGCCAGTGTGCAATAAACTTTTAAAAATTTGTAAACGCTCAGTAGTATCATAAATAAATGCCTTAGAAGAATCCAAACGAGCAATACTACTTGGTGACAATGGACATGAATGATGAAAATGACTAAATCTATAAACCGATAAAGCAAATTAAAATTTGTATCCATCCAAATTTTCTTCAAATAAAAAATTGAAAAAATATGAGCAGACAGATATGGCCTTTGATGATGAATACTATGCACCAGTGTGATTGAATAGTAGCTAAACTGGCCTATGCGTATGATTACAAACATAAGCATAATTATTCCCACCCCCACAATATGGTTAACCATCCTTGATGGAGAGAAGAATGGGAAGGCAAGGCAGATCCCCATTAGCATAGTCTAATGGACATCACATACCAACCTGATTGTTTGAACATCCCCGTAAGATTTGGGCAGCCCTTAACCGAACCAGAACAGACTGCGGAAGATGCGCCGACTCCCTCTACAGATGTGAGAAACGTCTCTCGCCTTCTTGTAATAGGGATGTTCACTAATTTTTAAATATAGTTAAATGCAATAGATTACAAGGTATATAAAAACGTAACAATCATAAAACTGTTTAAAAAATGTATATTTTTTAAGATAAATGAGTTCATAATGTTGATTTTCTTGGAGGCTAGAAAAACGGTACCCTGCAGCGAGGCTACGATCTGTGACGTCAGCAGTCGTAACGTCTTTGATCGACGACTAGTTTTGTATACTTATTTACTCAGTGTATTTCAATGTGCGCAGTTTTTTACGTATTTAATTATTAAAAATAAAGCCAAATAAGTGGTGTTTTGTTCCTGGGTGTGTAAATACATCAAAAAATAGTTCTGACAAGATTTTTATTACCGTTCCAGCCAATTTAAAACAGAAAAAGAAATGGTTTGTTGCAGCTAGAACTTAAAATAACTAACTTAAAGAACTAACTTAATAAAATAAACATTATAGAAGTTTTCCAGAGAATTTCGGCCCTTGGTAATAATGTAGTTGTCCTTTCTGCATTTACATTTTTCAAAAATACTTATTAGATTTTGCATCTACCCCCTTAAAGAGTAAATGAAAAAGTTTCGGGACCTCAAATTTGTATTCCTTAAACTGGGATATTCCTAAAAATGGGATTCTAATAATACATACAGTAAAAGTAAACCTTGAAATAACTACATGTGGATGTAGGTATGACTTTATATTATATTAAAATCATTAATAATTTAGTGAAAAGATTGGTTGAAATGAAAATGTTTAACCCAATGAAAACCCAAGTTTAAAAATATTTTTTACGTTGGAACAGTCAACTCGAAATACGAAACAACCGAAATAAGATCTAGAGTTGAAAAGGACATAGCAACATTTAACAACATGCATGAGAAATATTTTCACCCATTGCGACATAACATCTCTCCCACTAAAAATGCGGCTGCTAAAATGTTATATATTTCCGGTCTTGCTATATGGCGCAGAGGCCTGGACAATAATGGAAACATTAATGAAAAAGCTAGAGGCATTCGAAATGTGGGTGTATCCACGTATCCTCAAAATATTCTACGCGACCCACACCAACGTACAGGTATTGCGTCGAATGGGAAAACAAAAAGAAATCTCTTTTACAAGTAAGAAACGAAATCTTAAATATTTCAGTCATATCATGAGGCATGATAAATATCGTATACTCCAACTGATAACGCAAGGTATAGAGAGCAAACGCGGGCCCGGAAGAAAAGACACTCATGACTTAAAAACTTACGCCAATGATTTGGAGAAAAATCGATCGAGTTATTCAGAAACGCCTCAAATGAAATTAAAATTGCCATGATGATAGCCAACGTCCACAACGGACAAGGCACATGAAGAAAAATAAAAATATTTTTAATACACCTAACCAAGGTAAAGTAATAACCAGCCAATATATGTATACAATATGCATGCGTACAATGCATGCATACAACTTTCTCTATTTTTTTTTGTGGAGTATTAAGCATTTATTTTTTTAGCTTAAAGAAGACATGGAAAATTATATGGAATATACAGTCAATAAAGCTGTGGTAGATTTATTTTTTTACAAGATGCCAATAAATCATACACCATTGTTACATCTACACTACAGTCGGTACTTTATACGAATCGGCTTTCTGAAAACCTTCTTCCATTTTATTTGTTTATTTTTGTAAAACCCAAAATATGTCCTTACAACCAGTCTATCCACTTTAAACTAAACAAATTCACTATAAAACTCCACTTTAACCCTGATAAAACAAGAAGAGAACAAAATAAAATGACCTGAAACGTCAAACAGGTAAACGAGTAACACTATGGGAATGGCGCGCGCTTGGGGTATGCAACTAGTGACGTCAGGCCAATAGAGAAGCGTTCTTGAAATTTAAAATAATGCTAGATTTCTAATAAAGATTCTTTATAGAAAGGCTTTTTCAATTTTGTTGAAATTTTGGACAATTATTCCTAGGGTGTTTCTTAATCGTTTTACATGTTTAAAATGACTTTTTAATTTTTTGTGAACATCCCTAATAGGGATTTGGCGCTACAAGAGGGATATGGTCAGGCACACATAGTACAGGACTGGCTAGCCCAGAGCATACTCATGCGACATGCGACCCTACAGAGTTTGTGATGGTAATCGAAGAGTCAATAAAATGTATAAAAAACTGGTCATCTCTTTTATTACAAATATCTTGTATAAATGTAAATTTAATTACCTATTCTGTGATGGAAGCCATACGCTAAATAAAATAAATCTAAAACAGAATGAATCCTTATTAAAAAAATGAATATCGTGTTCTTAAACATTTCTGTTGTTGTTTTCGCGACATCATCACTCGAAACACCCTGTGAACCCCAGAGGCGAAACATTTCACCATTGTAAATCCATAATCTATCCATGAGACGGGACTAGTATTATTATTTCGTTAGAGCTTCGGGCGACTGGATATCGAACCGAAATTCAATCGTCAGCCATTTCTGTTGTTGGTTGGCATTGGCACAGCACAAACGAACATATTTGAATGTCACAATATATTCGACAAAGGTTGTCTAATATCTGTGCTGACTTGATTAAGTTTTAATTATAAATGAAACGGAACAAACAATCATTAAACAGAGAGGAGTTTATGCGAAAACATGGTATTATATTTCTGAAGCTTGCTCCAAACAAATAGTTAAAGTTTGATTGGTTAATGGATTAATTAATTGACATACATTGTCAGTTTGTTTACATGTTTAAAAACGTAGACAAAGATGGTGCGTAAACAAATATACGTAGATATAGGTATTCGCATGGAGAGTTGACGTGGAGAGGATATGATATTTGTACAGCGCTTCTCATGGTGGCGCAAATTTTAAAAATTGGAGGAGTTTTACGTACATTATAGTACGTTTATTTTTTTAAAATGCCTCAGCACGGTTCGATAGCGTGGCGATAGCACGCATCCCTGTCTGATTCCTCCTTCTTCTTCTTCTTCGTGCGACTAGGATTACTCTTGTTTGTCTGCCTCTTATTCTGTTTCAGTTGTTGTTGACTGTACATTAGACCGGGCCGAAAAAGGGCAAAAAAAATTTTTTTGGGAAATTTTAAACGGGCTAGTAAAAAAAAGTTGTGTATGGTAGTCCTAATACTGTGTACCAAACATAGGCCGAATTAAAATATTTTTGACCGGGCCCCCGAGGGCATAAAAAAAATTATTTTTTTTTGCTTTATTTTTGGGGCAAGCTAGTGTCCAAAATATTAATATCGATACTACAATCTCATTAAGAAATTTTCATCATGATTTAAAAAAATTTAACCAGCCCCAGGACTAAAAATATAAAAGAGGGGTAAACAATTCATATTTATTTACTATTTTTGCGCTGTGAACTGTGCTGAATCAATATTCGGCACGAAAGGTTGTTACATTGAACTATTATGGACATATTTAACATTATTTTGTATATTATTATTTATTTAACCCAGAACTCATCACGATGAAGTAGCTGCATGGCGAGTTCCACCCGCCCACTATGAGATGTATGTAATCTTCTGCATCGAAATTGATTTAGGGATTTGGGATACTATGAAAACGCAATTTTTATACCAGGCTTCCTATATTTTAAAATTTTTCTGACAGCAACCTCTCTAATACGTTAACGTGAATCTGTTGAATTTGAATGACTTCCGGGTGTACAAATTAAGCATTTTCTTGAATAACTTTATTGATAATTGATGAGACATTACCCGGAAAATCTCTCGAGGCCTGTATTAATTTCCATAGATGCCTGGTACCATATTTTAACCTTGGCTAAGTTTTTATCTCAAACCTCATACGAGAATATACTTGTCTTGTAATACAAACTCAGCTAAAATCTTTAAGCTTTCACAAAGGATCAGTTGTAGCTACATAAACTCTAATGCGGTTCGCTGTCATGAACCAACGTGTTTGTGCCATCCTGGACTTCTCTCTGCCAAACTTTGAGAACATATTCCATTTCAAATTATTATTATTATTATAATAATTGGAGAAAACTATATAATTATATAGTTTGAATAAATACTGTTGATCTGGACTTAGATCATTTTCGTTTACAAGACGCAGGATAGCTTCTATGGGTTTAAATTTAATAACAGGCATTTTTTCGCAATTGGGAAGAGGGGATCCAATCAGCTCAGAATATGAATAGGGACCTTTTGTGTGCGCATCTAGTTTTTGCAGAAAATATCGCAAGGCAAGTTCAGTAGCGTGCAACGGGCATACATTCCGCTGTAATGGTTTATGCACTCGCCTTTCTATAATTCCAATGATTCCACCTTCCAGCCGTATTGACATTTGTACCATCACATCCCATAACACTTAAACTGATTAGATCTATATTATGGCTTTGTAAATAATAATAGATATTCCTTCGACAATATCTATGACACGAGAATGGCTAAGAGCTAAGTACCCAAAATAAAAATTACCGGGTCCTTCGATTAAAGCTATATGGTCTTCAGATTTCATAATTCGCCTCGCGTTTCCGAATACCATGGTTTGATATTTTTTTTCATCACAGTATAGCACTTTAATTGACTTGTTTAAATTTTTATTCTCGTGCTGGAGTTGCCGTCTGTTTTCCTTAACTCCTCTCCGAATTTTATTTTTGTCGATGACCAGCGTTGTATTATCTTTGAAAATTTAGTTTAGATCTTCTAAAACGGCATTTAAAAGCTTATTATTATCTTTATTATTATCTTTCTTTCGCTTAACAATATAATATGACAACAGAAGCTTTTTTAATAGCCCCTAGCATTTTTTTTAATAAAATAAAAATTCTTTAAGGGCCGGGGGGGGGGGGGGGCCGGTTAATTACTTTTTAAACCGGCCCAAATTTGATATAGTATTACATAAAAAGTAGTTCCAACTTTTAGCCACTAGCCTTGTACAAGAATTTGAAAAAAAAAATTGACCCAAAAAGAATTTTAAGGGCCCGGTTAATTATTTTTTAAACCGGCCCAAATTTGGTATAGGATTATATAAATACTAGTCACAACTTTTGGCAACTAGCCGTATAGAAAAAGTGGAAAAAATTATTTTCGGCCCGGCCTACTGTACATTGTCTTTCCACCTTTTCGGCGGCCTTCCAACGGGTCTTCTGCTACACGGCTTGTTGTTTTTACAGATGTTTGCTAATCTATCTGGTCCTATTCGATTTATATGTTCGTTCCAGTTTTTCTGTCTTGTTTTTATCCACCTGTTAATATTTTGAATTTTGCATCGTTCTCGTATAATTCTGCTGCTTTGTCTGTCTCTTAATGATATGCCCGCTGCCCGCTATTGATCTTAATACTTTTATTTCGATATTGTTGATTTGTTGTTTCGTCTTTTGTGTATCGGTTCTTGTCTCCGCTGCATATGTTAGGATAGGTCTTACTGTTGTCTTGTATACTTTTATTTTGCTTTCCGTGGTCAGATATTTGTTTCTCCATATGGTTTCTCGGAGGCAACCACTTACTCTCGCCGCTTTTGTTGCATGTGTTGTGGTCTCTGTTCTTATATCCCTGTCACTAGTGATCTCTACCCCTAGGTAATTGAATTTCATTAGTTTTTCTACAATTTTGCCGTCTACTTCTAACTTGCATCTACGCGGCTCTTCACTTATCACTATACATTTAGTTTTTTTACTGATATTCTCATAATATTAAGTTTACTTGCTGTGATATTGAAAGTATGGAGCTGCCTTTGTAGGTCATCCTCGTTATCAAACATTAGTACTGCATCATCAGCATAGCATGGTATCGTAATTTTATGCGCTCCCATGTGGTGTCTATGCCGTTTTCTTACTTCGTGAATTATTTGATTCATCACCATATTGAATAGCAATGGGCTGAGCGAGTCTCCTTGGCGGATTCCTCCTTTTAGTTCTATGCGTTCTGTTTCTCCTGTTGACATTATAACTCTGGTCTTGTTGTTCTTGTTAATTTCATTAATTAGCCTTATTATTTGGTGGTCTATTTGTTCAGCTTGTAATAAATTTAATATGTCATTTCGCCTCACCTTGTCAAAAGCACTTCTTAAATCTACAAAGCCCATGTATGCTGGTTTTCCATATTCAATGGACTTTTCTACTATTTGTCTGATAATAAAAATTGCATCTATTGTGCTGCGGTTCTTCCAGAAGCCTTGTTGTTCATCTGCCATATTCGCTTTTTCCTCGATTTTATCTTTTATGACTGCCGTCAACAATTTTAATGTGCTGTTTATCAGACTAATGCCTCTATAATTTTCAGGATTTTTCGAGTCTCCTTTCTTGAGTATTGGTAGCAGGAGACTTTCCTTCCATTCCGCTGGTACTATTCCGATATGGTACTGTCTGATTCCTCTTTTTGAATTTCTACCTGGTTTGTCTCACTATTTTCCACCCGTGAAACCGCTGTTTTGTGTTGATTTTTGATTAAATTAATATCCTTGGGATCTAGTAGTATGTGATTCAAAATTTGAAGCATTTTTGAGAATACTTTTTGCAGCTGGTGTGCATATAGTATATTATAACTAGACGCAAACCCAGACATCCAAAGTGAAAGTTATCCTCCAACACCAAATTGTTCTATATGGTCCACATAATGTTCAGAAAAAAGTCACACTATTGTGAGCGTCGGGTTTGGAGGTACAGGGGGGAGAAATCGGTAAATTCGTAGTTTTTTTTAGGTTTTTCGTCAATACTTCTAAAACTATGCGGTTTAGCATGAACAACTTTCTATACAAAAATGTTCTACATTAAATTTTAAACAAAAAAGGTCCTATGCATAATCCTTCTAAAATGAACAGTTCCAAAGTTACAAAGGTAGTAGAGTATAATTGGTCCAAGAAGAGGCCTAACTCAGACATCCAAAGTAAAAGTTCAGTAAAAAGTTACACCATTTTGACCGTCCGGTTTGGGGGGGAGATGGGGAAAAAGTCGGTAAATTAGTAGTTTTTTTAGGTTTTTCGTCAATATTTGTAAAACTATGCTTTTTTGGTGTTGGAGGATAACTTTCACTTTGTATATCTGGGTTATGCCATTATTTGGATCAATTGTATCATAGAAGAAGACGCATCTCCTGGCTGAGGAACCTTAGAGAATGGTTTAACTGTAGTTCATTACAACTATTCAGAGCAGCAGCCAACAAAGTGACCATAGCCATTATGATATCCAACCTCCGATAGGAGAGGGAACTTTAAGAAGAAGAAGAAGAATAAATTTAATAGAGAACATTTATGTCACACATTTTGAACGTGCAAAAACAGATCTACTCTCTTCAATTCATGATATTCGGGCAAAGCTGAACAGGAACTTGGAAAAAATTATAAGGTATATGATTGCATAACAGTTGAGCAATTCCTGACGAATCTTGCAAATTCACCATCTATTCCTGCTATAGTCGCATTCTTCTTCTTTAGGTGTCGTGACCGTATTTAGACGTTGGCCGTTATCATGTTTACAAGGTCATGAAACTTTTCTCTATCGGTTGCTACACGAAAAAATTATTCTACTGTGGAACCACACCATTGTCTAATACTGCATAGCCATAAAAGTTTATTTTCTTTCGGACAATCCATCTCTTTCCCTTCACTTTCTTTGTATTATAAGGCGAAGTAGATGGTATTTAGGTCCTCTTATTATATGACAGAATTATTCTGTTTTTCTCCTCTTTATGGCGTTTATGAGCAGGCGTTCTGAACTCATCATTTGGCAAACATCATTGGATGTGTGCAAAACCCACGATATCTTTAGGATTCGTCGATAGCGCCGCAATTCGAATGCTTCTAGTTTATTTAGCATTGTGGTTTTTAACGTCCATGTCTCACAACCATACAATAAGCTAGACCACACATAACATTTCAGAACCTTCTTGCGAATATTCATCGACAGGCTTCAGTCACATAAAAATTGGTTTCCAGCTCCTAAAAGCCTTACGTAATATTTCGATCCTGGTATAGTCGTATTACCATTTAAAAATTAGTTGCAAAAGCGTCTATGTTAGTCCAGGAACCGAAGCTTTTCACCTCATACTTTTTACAGAATGGATCGATTTGCTTTAAAATTTGAGAATAACTAGTGGATAGTCCAAGGATCAAAATATATATTATGCCGAAATGCGCTCTTAAGAAAAGTTGATAAAAACGTTCATTCTAAGCAAAAAATATTCTATACATTTTTTTTTTATAAAATTAATAGATATCGAAAGTGTTAGTTTTATATCGAAAAAATCAATGTTTTACGATATCCGCATTTACGATTCACTCAATTTTTGCCGTAGAAAAAATTTTTTAAACCCAAATTCTTGGGAATTAAATAACGTACAGTTTCATATTTAAACATTTTTTTGTATCTCTGATGCTAATCTTTCTATTCTGTAGAAAATGGCATTTTTTACCAAACTACAAAAATTCCTTATTCGCTTTTAACCCCAGTTTTTTTAAAACTAATCATTCTAAGCCACTCAAACTTCCGCTAACTTACATTATTATGCTTCCAGTTGGATTTCTCCTTTTTTTAAATATTGATTTTTCAACCGTAACTTTTTTATTTTTCATCTTAAAAAGTTTGTTAAAAAAGAATTTTGTAGATTTTTACAAGATCTATAAGTTTATTTATTAATATTAAATCTTTTTAAAATTCTCAGTCGCAAAAAGAGGTGACTTTGAAAGGGTTGGTAAAGATGGTTTTTGCATGTTATTACAATTTTTAATTGTCAATAGCTCACTCAATTTTGCCGTGGAAAAAATTTTTTCAAACAAGGTTCTTGGGAATTAAATAAGCTACAATTTCATATTTAAACATTTTTTCGTATCGCTGACGCTAATCTATGTATTCAGAAGAAAAGACTATTTTTTTCCAAACTACAAAAATTTAGAAAGCTACTGATGACGCCTGAAAGGGTAGAAACAGTGCCTGTCTAGCTGGTGTGCAACCCTCTGAATCGAAAACAAGCAAAACCATCATTTATTATTTTTATTTCCTTTACTCGGATTTGAGTACTGAAAGTTCCTCTGCTGTCCGTTTTTCCTAGATGAATGAAAGCGAAATGTGATCGTTTCCCTTTCGTTTTCTATATTCGTCGTCTGCTGTCTTATTAATTGAAAAAGTCGCAGATTAATGATGTACCAGTAAGAACTTTCAAACACGAAAAATCTCAGTTTTAAAATACTATCTACCATTTTAATTCTTATTAAATTGGTGGATTCTGCATCTGAGATTCTTCAATTTTTTAGTAGATGTCGCTGTATCGCGTCTGGTGGGAAATTTGAATTATTTTTCAGATTCCCTTTAAAATGATGGTGGAGCTTTTTTCGGTTCAGAGGTGGGCACACTTTTGAAAGCTACTGATGACGCCTGAAAGGGTAGAAACAGTGCCTGTCTAGCTGGTGTGCAACCCTCAGAATCGAAAACAAGCAAAACCATCATTTATTATTTTTACAAAAATTTGTGTTATTCGCTTTTAACTCAATTTTTTTAAAAACTAGTGATTCTAAGCCGACCAAATTTCTAGCACCTATTAATAATACATAATTAAAGAAGACCAAATAAGGTCAATGACTAATTCTAATTAGAATAGTGATTAGGGTGTTGCTTCCTATCACTTTTTCGCTGAAAAAATAGGGACTGGCATTCTTTTCATTATAAGTTACTTCAGTTTTGAGCTAGATAGTCTTTTTTTTCTGGAGATAAATATTTTTAAATACTTTAAATTAGCTTGAAGTTATCCTCGAAAAATGCATAGTTTTCCGAGGTTGTGTCCTATTTGAAGCTTCATTACTTGGACTATATATGCAGTTTCATGGAAATGATTCTTGGTCGGCACATAATCCAACAAGTTCATAGAGATGGAATGTCTCGTGATCATTCTGGGCTTATTTGTGTGTTTGGAAGTTGCATTTTCTATCGACAATTTAATCAAAAACAACGTAAAGAAAACTCTGTCTTAGATACGATACAAGAAAACATCTTCAGAATATTTAATACTTTGTTATAGTTTTTATTGTCTGTTAATTGTGTGCTGAAAATCTCCGTTAATTGAAAAAGTTTTGTAAAAGTTCTGTTAAAAAACTCATTATCGTAGTACATTTACTTGTTATGGGTTCTATGTAAGCTACCCCTTTGATCTAATTATCCAGCGTAGATAAAAGCCCTTTTATCATGTAATATCTTATAGAAAAGGTGCTTTTACATAGAATTTTATAAATATATAATTTTTAAATACTCTTGCACAGTGTATCATAATTCAAAGCTTTGTATGCACGGTATATGTTTTGCTCATTTATAAATAACGAAAATCATTGGGATCAATAAATAGTGCAAATAATGAGAAACAACGAGACTAAACTAAATGCAATTTTATTTGGAAAATAACTACACTAATGGTAAATAAAAGTTGAATGTTCTGATATTTCGACTTCACATTCGAAAATAGTTTAAAAAAAAAGCTCATGAAATTAAAAAATATACAAGGTGTTTTACTCAAGATACATCGCTTTCAATCAAAAGTGCTAAGGCAACTGTGCCAAGCTCCTTGGTACATTTCCAACGATAATATACATAGGGATCTCCAAGTCCAAACCATCAAAGAAGAAATTGTTTCTCTGTGCTCCAAGTACCACAATAGACTACAGGTTCGCCCAAACATATTGGTCACCAATTTCCTGACACCTCTACAGAACAGAAGACTAAAAAGAACAGACACTCTTGACCTCAACACTAACTAATCATTCCCACTTATTACTAGTGTACTATTTAAATTAATTCAATTAATTTATTAATAACTGTACTAATTCAATCATTATTGTACTCTTTTAGGTATTCACCACTGGGTTATTACTGACCGTGTCACACTCTTAACACTCATATGTATTGTTTAATATTTTTTATAAAATAGATTGCAATAAAATGGATGTCAAAAAAAAACTAATTGTAAATAAAAGTTGAATGTTCTGATATTTCGACTTCACATTCGAAAATAGTTTCAAAAAAAGCTCATGAAATTAAAAAATTTACAAGGTGTTTTTAAATAAGTATGACAAACTTTAAGGTGAAACAGTAGCGATCAACAGGTAGCGAAAACGCGTTCCAAGATTGCGGCTGTAATTTTGAATATTTTTTCGAGATATTTGGCACACGTATTCGTAATATAATAAATAACGGCGGTACAGAGCCCAATTTGAAAAATATATTATGTGGAAATTACTCTGTAATTAAATACAATATTAAAAAAACGAGCCTGTATCGCCATTAAGAAGAACAAAAAAATACACTTTCTTCAAATAAATTTTTTTATCCGATGCCTAGATTTTGTGTCATTTTGGAACTACTAATGAAATAAAAAATTTTAGTAGTTCCAAAATGACACAAATTCTAGGCATCGGATAAAAAAGTTTATTTGAAGAAAGTGTATTTTTTTGTTCTTCTTAATGGCGGTACAGGCTCGTTTTTTTAATATTGTATTTAATTACAGAGTAATTTCCACATATTAATATATTTTTCAAATTGGGCTCTGTACCGCCGTTCTTTATTATATTGCGAATACGTGTGCCAAATATCTCGAAAAAATATTCAAAATTACAGCCGCAATCTTGGAACGCGTTTTTGCTACCTGTTGATCGCTACTGTTTCCTCTTAAGAGGTAATTCTACGTGAAAAAATAATGACAGTTTGCTCTATAAACATGTCCGCAAATGCTTCGTTTCCGAGATAAGGGGTGTTAAGTTTTTTTGTTTTTTTTTTCAAACTGACAATTTATTTATTGCTGTAAGACTGGCTAAACTATGGAAATAAAAATTTTCAGGTTTTAAGTGGTAGTTATTACGCATTTTCTGACATACAATTTAGAATTTTGTATTCATCATTGGCGCATATACGGGTAATGGTTTAAATTTTGTTAAGAAAAAATAGTACGCCACAGAGATATGTAAAATTTGTGACAAAAAATATATACCTTGCCTTTTTTCATATGAGGCGCCGTTTTTATGCAGAAAATTCAAACGCAAGCCATACTTTCACCATGTGAACAAGTCAAACCAGAGCTCAGATGTTACCTGGGGCATATTAATGAAAAATACTTTAAACAACCATGCTTAACCCATTAGCGCCGAGATTAATAAATTATTGATTTTGTATTATTTTTTGCCATATTAATAATGAACTGTGTTTAAATAATAAAAAAATTTATAAAATATTTTTTCTGAGATATTCCATTTCTGAGATATTAAGTGTTGCCTTAAAGCAACGCTAGGCGCTTTCATTACCTAGTTTTTGTTGAAAATAATAAACCAAAAAATTTAAGCATTAGGGATACAGTAAAGTAGGCAAGAAAACAAAAATAGATATTTATTCATAAAAAAATTTAATTCGATGTGATTAATTATAAAAATTTACACTATCGAGAGTGAACCGGTATAAAACAAGAAGTACATAGTCCAATATCACATTTTAAACACATTGTTCTAACTATAGATTTACATGTTTTAGACGCACATCTTCTCTTTTTCCCATCTGGAATGTACTGTATCAAATGATTGATGGTATGGTGTCCAAAAGAATGTCATCCGATACTCGGCTGTCGACAGATGCTGTCAAGGAAGCCGACGGTCTTCCACTTCCTTTACTAAGTACACTATACTTCGCTAAATATGTGCTTACAATCTCTCTTATAATATAATCTAATTGCGATACCTTTTCTCTGACAGTTTTATTATACAATATCCAACTATTTTGTAATGCAACATCGAGCATCCACGTAAAAATTGGCCATTACCCTTTTTTGCCACGAATACTGATCCGGTAGCAACTTACATTCTGATCCATTTGGTCAGTTCCTCCCATAAATGTATTATACTTGGCGATGAATTTGGGTCTAGAAACAAGTACGTTTCGTTTGAGTTTCTGAGAAAATCTTCTTACTTGACCTACTTTTTGAGTGCCGCAGGATGATCCATCCACCGGACATATAATTGTCCATCATTTGGTTCAATAGCTGTTTCAAAATAACCTCGATCTTTTTTCAGAAACTCATTTTTAGGAGTTAACGGACATCCTCTGGGAAGTCGGTTTTCGCGAATGGTTCATATTAATTCTCGTCAGTGTCTACATTATTTGTATCTGGAGGTTCTACAAAAATATCGCCACCTAGTTCATCATTATAAATTATATCAAGGGCTTGAGCAAGCGAAAATCCTCGTCTAGAACAAAAATGATAAAATTTAAAATATAGGTGGTACAAGCGCCTAGCGTTGTTTTAAGGCAACGGCTGGGTTACAACAGGCACTGACAAGTAGTTATTGATCAATTCATATAAATTATTTAAAATATGTTTTGTTAGAAGTATAATCAACACAAATTTAACATATATAAATAATAAGTTTCATTTATATCGAAATTATGGTACTTACTCAAATCGAAAGTCCATTATTTTTACGTTCTAATATTATGCTCAATTTCAAATGCACCAAACTTACAAACAGTTCTTAACACAGCAAATAGATAGGCATAACCGAGTGTGAGCGATTATGTTTGATGGAATTTGCAAGGTCACACCTCTTTTATGACTGTCTTATGACTTCAAGCTCCTCCCAAATACAGGCATGTCTGCCGTTGCTTTAAAGCAACGCACGGCGCTAATAGGTTAAGGTAGCATTTTGAACCGAGGTTTTCTTGACGGATTACTTGTACAGGGCTTTGACCCACATATTTTTGTAAAATTATATCTTGGTGGTTAGCATGTAAATGTCACGTAAGCACTGATGATGACTGGTAAACCAATCGAAAACAAGTTCTGTGATGTAGTTTTGAGGATGATGATGAGTTTTTAGGGATTTTAAATATATACCTTTTATAAAGGATTTTATTGTTTTTTTTTGTCTATTTCACTTGGCCTGCTGTTCCAACGGTCCGTAGGAGTTCTTTTTAATAATTGCTTCAATATCCAGATATAAGAAATTCTGAACTTGAATATTTTACGACTTATGTTTGACGACTAACGATTTAAAAATTATTGCAAAATTATTACTCGTTTTAATGCACAAACATTTTACTGCAAATCACTTTGTTATAAATAATTTATCTCAAATTGGCGTTTTGAAATTTGGATATTCATTTTAGCTGTTGTTTTAAATTAAGCTCATCCTAATTTATAATTTACATGGAAAATTAAATATTCATTTTTAATTGAATACGTGTAATATAATATCCATTATGAAGTAGGTTGAGGTAAAATTGTTGATTGTATTGTCGTTTTAGTGTACCACATGATTATACAATTTTATTGTAGGCATTTGTTCTGCGTGTTATTAAAAATTTGTATTGACATCAATGTGCAAACATACGAATTGGTCAATTGTAAAACAACGTATCCTCGTTTTACCTATGAACAATAGGGTGGAGGCGAAGGGTTGTAGTACTTGGTAGTTGAAAACTACTTCTGCTACAGCGCGAGTGCTGAAAAGTGTAAAATTACACTTCTTCTGGGCTCCAGTCTGTTACACTGGGTTTCTAATGGGTTGCGGATCCATCCGTCTTTGTATAGAAAGCTCGTACCATAGCTGGGCGGTCTTTTAAATCTATGCAATAATAATAAAACGATGATAATTGACGGAGGATCCATTGACGAAGGATTCGGATCCATGAATAGTCCTTCCAACCAATTCCCCTTTTTCCCTCGATCTTTCGAGGGAAACTGATGGAGATGGAAATACTCGTTATAAACGTATAAATTAACATTAAATTACATACTTTCCCACCTTTAGACGTCTGTGACAGGAGTATTTTATAAAATTCTACTGTCACAGTGACAGTTGTCATACTCCTCTGATACGCCTAAAAGTGGGAAACTATGTAATTTAATGTTAATTTATACGTTTATAACGATGATTTCCATCTCCACTAGTTTCATGCCTTTTTGTTTCGCAATGTATTTTGTTTTCCATTTTTTGTGCTATTTTGCCGGTTATTAGCGCGCTCATCACGGTATGCGCTCTGAGCTTCGCTGGTGTCGCTACTAGCGGATTACTAATGCAACTTTCGCCAGTAACTTTAAATTTATTATTTAATTGTTATCGCTTAATATTTACAACGCAAAAAGTAATTAAATTGTAATCGTTTTTTTAACATTTTGCTAATCATTTAGACGTTCTATTAATGAGATATTAATTACTTACTTCGGATACTTTCAAGATTATCGTGTAGATGGCGCTTAGATTAATTTGTAATTACATATTACGATATATTAAAAAAACTTAGATTCAGTATCTAAAACGTAAGTATATTTAAGGTAAAAATATACACCACAGCTTTGACCAACTAATATTTTTTCCTATTAATGTTTTTAGTTTCAATGTTTTAAATTAATCACTTTGACATTTATGTCAAATTTCCACCAAACGTTCACTGATTTGTCAGTACTGGCGCTAGCGAAATTTTAAATATCATCTCTAACTACGAGCTCACAGCGTATACGCTGTGAGCTCTTACGTAGAGAGGATATTTACAAATTCGCGAGCGCCAGTAGTGGCAAATCTGTAAATGTTTACCGGAAATTTGACATAATTGTCAAAGTGATTAATTTAAAATTAAAATTAAAAACAATAATTATAAAAAATATTAGTTGGTCAAAGCTGTGGTATATATTTTTACCTTAAATATACTTACGTTTTAAATACTGAATTTAAGTTTTTTTAATGTTACGTAATATGTAATTATAAATTAATCTATTAATCTTAGCGCCATCTACACGATAATTGTGAAAGTATCCGAAGTAAGTAAATATTAAGCGATAACAATTAAATAATAAATATAAAAATTACCGGTGAAAGTTGAATTAGTAATCCGCTAGGAGCGCCACCAGCGAAGCTCAGAGCATATTCATTTTGACGTTCTATTGATGAAATATTAATTTCTTACTTCGGATACTTTCACAATTATCGTGTAGATGGCGCTAAGATTAATAGATTAATTTATAACTACATATTACGGAACATTAAAAAAACGTAAATTCAGTATTTAAAACGTAAGTATATTTAAGATAAAAATATATACCACAGCTTTGACCAACCAATATTTTTTATAATTAATGTTTTTAATTTTAATTTTAAATTAATCACTTTGACATTTATGTCAAATTTCCGGTAAACGTTTACAGACTTGCCACTACTGGCGCTCGCGAATTTATAAATATCCCCTCTACGTACGAGCTCACAGCGTATACAATATTTATCAAAATCATTTGAATTTATCATATATACATAATATTTGTCAAGGTTATATCAGTTGTCATTTGTCATTTATCACTTGAGCACTACCGTCAAATAAGGAACTGTCGTTCATTATTCCTTCATCTTCGACTTGCTAATGATGCAGTTATTTTATTAATTTTTAGTCTGTTTTATCCCTTGTCCAGATGGCCAAGCCATCTTTTCTCACCAAACCAATGTTACGACATTTTGCCGAGATACCTTTCTAATTTGACTAAGCAAGTCTACGTTATTGTAATTTTTTATTCCACATCAACTTCTATTTATTTTTCAAAGTTTTTCCATCTATTTCTTTTGTTACAATGGCGTTTTTGACTTATTTCAGACGTCCCTGATAATGCTTTAGGAGCAAAAGTATACTTACACAAGATTCAGTAAACTAGGTGCTCGATATCTGCCTTTTATTTCTATGAACTCTCATTATATGCCCCAGATATGCAAGTCCGTTATTGGAGCATTCTCTAGTGATTCGATCTCTAAGCAATAATCGCTGTGTCATCTGCATATCTGATGTTAAAAGTTTCTCCCCAAATTCGAACTCCACATTGCACTTCTAAGGCTTCGTTGAATATTATTTTCGAGCACACGTCAAACAAAGTTGGGGATAATACAAAACCTTGTCTGCTACTTTTTTGAATGAAAATTTTGTCTGTTTATTTGATACATAATATGAAACTCCTTTTGATATTTTATTGCTCATTTTTTTTCATGTTTAATATATTTGGGGATTTTAAATTTTAGACTAAAAATTACCCGGAAATAATATGTAAATCTAAATTAATTTTTCTCTTCCGGCTATTGAAATTTGTTTATGTTAATATTTTAGAGGAATAAATTTAGTTTATCCGAAAATAATTAATTCTAAAATCGATTTAGTTTTATCCTCACAAATAATGAAACACATGCACAAAGTTATTTTTAACCTACACAATACATATTGTGTCATTTTAAATGAATATTGCATGCTGCTTTATTATGAAACCTATAAATATTTTATTCCGAGTCTTTTGTACCCTTTTCCAAACACCTTTTATGATATTCCATTCACACAGTGTGTTTGGTAAATAAAATAAAACCCGCTTATTTAACGTGAGTTGAAAATTTTACCTTATTCGCCGGATGACTTCGGGCCATGAACCTCAAAAGGTTTCGTACAAAACTTGTTGGGAAATATTGAGTAAACATAAATTCGACAACCGCATTAGGGTTTGAAAAATTGCCTTTGTTCTTTTCGAGATTGAGGGTCCGCGCCGCGGTCTTACCTTAAATGCAAAAATCTTGTACATGGTATTCGAACTTTCTGCTCAAAACCGTCAATGGCATATATGCAATCCAAGCATCCCAAATTTTTTGTGGTTTGAAAACGTTCTAGTAGACCAGGATCGAGCTGTTTTGACGTGGGTGTGAGAGGTGCCATTCTGATTTTTCTTGAGAAAATCGTATTCGGTCGTTTCAAGATCGACTAGCATTGTAATGAGATTAGCGACTACATATCATCAATTTTGTTTTAGAAGCATTAATTTTTATATCTATTTCTCTGCTTGTCGCATAAGATGATAGCATACATCACTGTCATTAGCCTGTATCTCTCTCTTTCTCTCTCTCTCTCTATCTTTCTCTCTTTTGGACGATAACTCCTAGTTTTCTGGTCACTGTTTTCTTCCAGGTATTATTTGGTCGTAACCTCTTCCTTGTCTCCGTAGGTTGATATTCGTGTGCTTATCTTGTGATCTTACTAAGATCTTTCCTTAACGTATGGCCGATCCATTTCCATTTCTTCTATCTAATTGTTGTTAATATACTGGTGTGTTTCGTTTGTTTCCATAGTTCTTCATTCGTTATTTTATTAGGCCAGTAAATTTTTAGGATCCTTGTTAAGGACCTATTTACAAAAGCCTGTAGCGTGTTTGTTGTGCTTTCGTCGTGCTTCCAAGTTTCTGCTCCGTAGAGTAATATGCTTTTTACACAAATATTGAATACATTGATTTTTGTTGACTCTCATATTTCACTAGTGTGCCAGATTTTATTTAACGCATTGAAGGCAAATTGTGCCTTTGTTATTCTTGCTTGTATGTATTTCATACATCCTCCTTTTCTTTCCGTGATTGATCTCAAATAAGTGACTTTCTCTACTTCTTTAATTTCCTTGTCTTTTATTTTTATTTAAATAATTTGCGGGATATCATTTTTTAAGATTTTTGTCTTCTCTGCATTTATCCGGAGACTAACCATGTCAGAGTACTGTGTTAGCTTATCGACGTTTGTTTGAGATCTTCAAGCTGATTAAAGAGTTTCCATCTAACGCCTGTCCGATCATCTGTTATTTTCCTCATAATCCAGTATACTAAGATAAGAAACAAAGGAGGAGATAAGATACAACCTTGTTTAACACTGCTTTCAATAGCTATTTCTTCTGTGATCGCTCCCTCGTATTCTAGTCTAGCTTTATACCCATCATCAGCCCATTAGCCTATCTAAGATGATTAATTTTAGATAAAAGTCTGTACCTTGCTGGGGATAGAATGAATCCCTGTCTGGCACCTCTTTGACACCTTAAAAGGTAATAATTTTACGAATTAAAGAAACGGTACACCTATTCAATTTCTTATGGACTAAAATAAAATTATATAACTAAATATATCTAATAAAACTAAAACACAATAATACCAAAGTAAACACTCTACTCATATTTTCAGATGCATAAAGTGGATATATCAAACTTATGTTCCCTATTATTTCCTTAGAGCAACTAATAAAAATGAGTAAACCATTATCATAACTCTCCACTCTTCCATCATTATCCCTATTTAGGTAATTCACGAACTTTTGCTCAAGAAATTACCAAAGTTAATCTCGAGAAGAATAATAATTGAAACTTGCTTGATAATCCTTTATACTAGAAAGGTAGTTCAGTTTTAAAGTTGCTTCATCTAATTTTCAAATAAAAAGTGCGGGCTGGTTTAAATTATTTAAAACTTCTTGGCACTTGGGTAATTTCTTTGATTAACCTAACTAAAAATTTTTAGAAGTTTTTATTTTAAATACAAACTTTGAGTTGAAAAATCCTTTTTATCAAAGAGGTTCTCTTTTTCTTAATTATATGGGTCGTTTATTAAGTTATAAAAGGAAAAAATTTATGAATTGAATTTTATTCAATACAATCAATTTTAATATAAAATTCCGACAAAAAATATTATGAGAATAAAAAAATTGTGAAATCAAAATTATTTAATCTTATCTTATCAATAATTTTCAGATTAAATTTTCCTTTAAAATTAGTTAGCCGGCGTAGTCAGAAACGACGCATAAGCGAACTCATGCTTAAGAAGAGTGGTGTTCAGTAGCATGATTCCTCTATGTATAGGTATTGGTATCCCGTGGATCTCTTTTTGGTATATCGTTATTTAGGCTAATCAAGTTAGGTTTTTTCTAGACATAACGGAAAAGACGAGGTTTGACAGTTGAAATGAAATTCATCAATTTTTTAGTGGAACATTTTTTAAATAAACAATCAAAACGTCAAACTTAGTTTTTTGCTCATAACTTAAAAACTTGTTTATTTAGAAATTTGATGTCCACAGATAACTTTTTCAGAAAAAAAAGATACATCGAATGAGATATGCTAAATGAAAATCGGTTAATAAACAAAAAAGTTATTGCAAAACGGAAGACAAAATCACTGTTTTTGAATATTGTTAATAACAATTTTATTGTTTATTAGAATATGTTTTAATATAACTAAAATTGAGGGCATTATGGTGTTGGAATGGTGTGCAAAAAATGGTCAAGATCTGTTAAACAGTTTTCGCAAAATTGAATTTGTTTATAAAATTTTTTGAAAAACGAGCAAATTTCTGAGGCTGGTCCAGTTAATATGGCTGAATGTATCTCAATAGTCCGGGGCTCATTTTCTTCGTTAAGATGTATACTAACAGCGTATGAAAAAAAAAGTAAAAAAAATTACATATACGTACACAAAATTATTTGTTAATAAATAGCAGTTTTTAAGCTTATAAACAATTACAATAATTTCGTAGAAATTAGATCAAATTAAATGGCAATAAAAAATACGAAAAGCTGGTTAAAATACACAACTTCTAAAAAAAATTTTAGGTCGTACGACCCTTGGGGTCTGAGATAGCCCCTTTTTTTGAAAAAATCACTGTTACGTTAATTAACAACACTAAGATCTGAAATTAACCAATATTTTATAAGAAAAGTCAACGTTTTTAACAAAGTTTTTAGCAAGAAAAAATGTTAAAAATTGTTTAAACTGCAGTGTTATAAACAAAAAGTATTTTGCGTTCCGATTAAAGTAAAAAATAGCGGGCGTAGTCGACTGGCTGAATAGTGGGCGCGGTTGGCGACCGGCAGCAACTCCTAAAATTACGTTATACCGACCACAAAAATCAACTTTAAAGTGAATAACAAATTTTCGTCATTCCTTATGTTTTCGAGGTCTTCGAATCCGAATATGGAGTTTATTTTTTTCTAGAATTAGTGGAACATGTTCAAAAATCAAATTTTATGCAAAAATGTGATAAACCAATTTTGATGATTTTTCAATTTTAACTCACTCTATTTTTGGTCGCTGTAAATATTTCCTTTTGAAAATTTTACTGTGTTATCTTTGAAGCATTTAGATAACAATGAGATTTATCCAAAATGATTAAACACATTAAAAAGAAGTTGTTAATTTTTAAACATTTTGTCGTCAGATTTCGTTAGTTTCATGCTTACTTAAAAAAGTTGAGTGACAAACTTTTTAGTTTATAATTTTAACTAACACAGAAATAAAATATAATTCATGAACAAGTTTTCCAAAAAAATTTAATTTAAAATATGCAATAGGAAAAATGTTATGTGACTTTATAGACGAGCGGCACACTGGCACACCCCAAAAAAAGCTTATTTCTCGAGATACTGATACTAATTTTGGTAATAGGTACTTTATATTTTTGATGGTGCTGAAAACGAAAATTAGGGTTGTTTTGAATTTTACGTGGGGGAGCATTATCAAAATCGCAACTTTACCCTAAAAATAAAAATCACGTCTTTTGCGTTTAACTTGCTACAACTCAGTTCCATTGTAATATTTTTTTCTGAAATTTTTATAGTATATATTTCTCACCATTCTGAAGACAATGGGACCTGCTTCAAAATTTCTGTCTTGCTATAAAGAAAGTTATAAATTGTTTGAAGTAGAAGGTGCAGATTCTTGAACTGCAAAGTTTAATCGCAAAAGTTGAGTGACAAAATTTGAAATTTAGCTGTTCAATTAATTTAATGTTAAAATTTAGAGTACAGAGAACAAAATGTTTTATAGAAAAAAGGTGGTGTAACTTTTAATTTTAAGAAAAACTTGATTTCATTTTTTTTATTTTTAGGGTAAAATTTCGATTTTGACAATGTTTCCCCATCTAAAATTCAAAATAAAACTCATTTTCGTTTTCAGCACCATCAAAACATAAAGTAAGACCAAAATTAGCCATTCACCACAGTGTGGTTGATATCTCGAGAAATGAGCATTTTTTTGGGGAGTACCACTCGTCTATAAGGTCGCGTAACTTTTTTTCTGTTGCATATTTTGACTTGAAATTTTCCAGAAAACTTCTTCAGGACCTATGTTTTAATGCTGCGTTGATTAAAATTATAAACTAAAAAGTTTGTCACCCAACTTTTATAAGTTAACAGAAAACTAATGAAAACATTGTTTAAACAATTTTCCGGCCGCGGTAGCTCTTGATACCCTTTGGATTTGTTATAAGGAACTTTTTTGAGTAAGTTTGTGCAAAAAATAAGAATCGGAATAATTTACCTAACGGGGTCGACGATACAGCCTGGACTACACACGGATTCAAAATAGAGAATAAAAAATGGCCTATACCTACCAATCGGGTTCTACAGTACCAAGTTTACTATTTTTGTTATCTATGGTACCACATTAAAATAATAATGTTTATCTTATTTTCATTGCAAAATTATCCAAAACAAAGCAGCTAATGGGATGTATAAACCTTTTTTAAGTGGCCTTTTTATTGTCATTTCTTAAATTTATTTATTTAAAATATAATTTTACTAAATAAATGTGCAAGATAATAATATTCATAAAATGCAAGTTTCTACCAAAATATATAAATATAATATTAAGCTTCAAATCCGGTATACCGTCAATGTTAAAAATGGGCTGCACCGGTCTAGCGCTAGCGAATGGTAGTCCGCAAAATTCTCATTCGGCTACGCCCATTATTTTTTTTACTTTAGTCGCAACGCAAAATACTTTTTGTTTATAACACTACCGTTTTAACAATTTTTAACATTTTTTCTTGCTAAAAACTTTGTTAAAAACTTTGACTTTTCTTATAAAATATTGGTTAATTTCAGATCTTAGTGTTATTAATTAACGTAACAGTGATTTTTTCAAAAAAAAGGGGCATTTTTTCAAAACAACCCTAATTTTCGTTTTCAGCACCATCAAAAATATAAAGTATTACCAAAATTAGTATCAGTATCTCGAGAAACAAGCTTTTTTTGGGGTGTGCCAGTGTGCCGCTCGTCTATAAAGTCACATAACATTTTTCCTATTGCATATTTTAAATTAAATTTTTTTGGAAAACTTCTTCATGAATTATATTTTATTTCTGTTAGTTAAAATTATAAACTTAAAAGTTTGTCACTCAACTTTTTTAAGTAAGCATGAAACTAACGAAATCTGACGACAAAATGTTTAAAAATTAACAACTTCTCTTTTAATGTGTTTAATCATTTTGGACAAATCTGATTGTTATCTAAATGCTTCAAGATAGCACAGTAAAATTTTCAAAAGGAAATATTTACAGCGACCAAAAATACAGTGGGTTAAAATTGAAAAATCATCAAAATTGATTTATCGCATTTTGGCATAAAATTTGATTTTTGAACATGTTCCACTAATTCTAGAAAAAAATAAACTCCATATTCGGATTCGGAGACCTCGAAAACATAAGGAATGACGAAAATTTGTTATTCACTTTAAAGTTGATTTTTGTGGTCGGTATAACGTAATTTTAGGAGTTGCTGCCGGTCGTCTACCGCGTGCACTATTCAGTCAGTCGACTACGCCAGCTATTTTTTACTTTAGTCGGAACGCAAAATACTTTTTGTTTATAACACTACTGTTTAATCAATTTTTAACATTTTTTCTTGCTAAAAACTTTGTTAAAAACTTTGACTTTTCTTATAAAATATTGGTTAATTTCAGATCTTAGTGTTGTTAATTAACGTAACAGTGATTTTTTCAAAAAAAGGGGCTATCTCAGACCCCAAGGGTCGTACGACCTAAGATTTTTTTTAGAAGTTGTGTATTTTAACCAGCTTTCCGTATTTTTTATTGCCATTTAATTTGATCTAATTTCTCCGAAATTATTGTAATTGTTTATAAGCTTAAAAACTGCTATTTATTAACAAATAATTTTGTGTACGTATATGTAATTTTTTTTTACTTTTTTTTTTCATACGCTGTTAGTATACATCTTAACGAAGGAAATGAGCTCCGGATTATTGAGATACATTCAGCTATATTAACTGGACCAGCCTCAGAAATTAGCTCGTTTTTCAAAAAAATTTATAAACAAATTCAATTTTGCGAAAACTATTAAACAGATCTGGACCATTTTTTGCACACCATTCAAACACCATAATGCCCTCAAGTTTAGGTATATTTAAACATATTCTAATAAACAATAAAATTGTTATTAACAATATTAAAAAACAATGATTTTGTCGTCTGTTTTGCAATAACTTTTTTTGTTTATTAACCGATTTTCATTTAGCCTATCTCATTCGATGTATCTTTTTATTCTAAAAAAGTTACCTGTGAACGTCAAATCTCTAAATAAACAGGTTTTTAAGTTATGAGCAGAAAACTAAGTTTGACGTTTTGATTGTTTATTTAAAAATTGTTCCACTAAAAAATTAATGAATCCCAAGATGGTAGCCCTTTTGTAAAATCTCATACTACACATTTCAACTGTCAAACCTCGTCTTTTCAATTATGTCGAAAAACGGCTTATTTTTTACTAACTTGATTGGTCTAATTGTGGTACCCCGTCAAAATAGCTCCGTCGAAAAAGCTCTGACAAAATAGCCCCCACATTATATCCCGCACACAACACAGCTCCGACATAATATCCTGCAAACAAAATAGCTCCAACAAAATAGCCTGCAGACAAAATAGCCGCTAAATAATAGCTCGTCCACAAAATAGCCCCGACAAAATAGCCCCGAATAAAAAGCTCCCTTCAGAATTCATCATGAAATAATGCGGTGCATTGGGGCGCAGGCCTTAAGGGGGCGTAAAAAACTGATATTCTGGAAGTATTTTAGCAAAAAAAAATGGTGAAAGCAAAACTCCCTGTAGCTTCCCGAAAAAACAAAATGTAAAAAAATATTCGTGGTATTTTATTCCGTTAGCGCAATAACAGACGGGCGACTGTGGCCGGGCACTCTGTGGATCCACAAAAATAGTTTCCGATGATTGACCGTGAGTTCTTATGTGGCGTTGACGTTGCATCACAGACGAGAAACTGTGGCCGGCCACAAATACCCCTAGTTGATGGTATAGAAAATAACTTATATTTCAATAATAACTTTGAAATTTCATGTTTCAGGGTCTCTATTAGTCCCAATTACTGTAGCAGTGGAGCTATGTTTTTATTTTCACGGTGCAAGTAGATGCCGCATAAATCGTTTAATTTTCGAAAATTTTTTATGAAAATTATTTTACATGTATTTCTTTTTATAATAAATTCTCATGCAAATTTTCAAAACAATTAGTACAGTTCTTCTTATTTTAGAAATTAACAAAAAAATATGTGAATTTCGTAGTTTTACACTAGGATAGCCCCTTAATTTTACTTTCAATTAATTTTTGAATAATAATATTTTTTAATAATTAACTTTAAAATTACTGTTATATTTCTTTGAATAATCTTTCTCTGACTTTGAATTTTGCATATAGTGGTATTTTTAAAAATACGGTGCATATATAATAGATTTTCTAAACGAATCGCGCATGTTTCTTGGAATGAATAAAATACCGCAACTGGAATATTCCAAATGAAAGAAGCTTAAGAAGAAACCAGGTCGATTCTGTATATTCTTTATTAGACCTGTCTCTCTTTTGTGTCACCTTTACAAGGCATTTGAAAGAATGATACTGAACCGGATCGCTGAATATGTGGAGACTAAAATTATTCCAGAACAAGCAGGATTCAGACCCGGAAAGTGCTGCTGCAGTCAAATTCTTAATCTCACCCAACATATTGAAGATGGTTTTGAATGGAAAGAAATAACAGGAGTAGCGTTCATAGACCTAACTGTCGCCTATGACACAGTTAACCATCAACGGCTACTCGTAAAACTCTACTACGATAAAAACCATCTGAAACCCAATCCCACAGAAACCCAGGTATGTGCTTTCCACCTTAGAAACAAGCATGCCCGAAGGCCGCTGGAGGTAGAATGGCGTGGTCAGATGCTGGAACACAACGAAACGCCAAAATACCTTGGCGTCCGTCTGGATAGAACTCTGTCTTACCGATACCACTGTCAAGAAAAAAGTAAGTGCCAGAAATAATATCATCCGCAAGCTAACTAATACAAAATGGGGAGCACAACCACACACTCTCCGTACTTCTGCCTTAGCATTATGTTTTTCGGCCGCGAAGTTTGGAACACCAGTATGGGCAAACTCTGCTCACGCAAAGAACGTCGACGTGGCTCTAAATGAAACGGTTCGTATAATAACGGGTTGCCTGAAACCGACACCTATCGAAGAGATATACCCCATAGCTGGGATTGCTCCACCACCTATCAGGAGGAAGATCACGTCAGAGGTAGAACGAAAAAAGCATGAGACGGACCGAAGACACCCCTTATATGGCCACCAAACTCAGCCAAGCAGACTATGATCTCGGAAAAGGTTCCTGAAAACATCAAACGTCAGCTACCGCGACACATTTTCCTTCCTCAGAGGAAATGGCTGCTGGACACGATTTACCGTATCCGACTTGGAAAGCGCTAAACAGAGTAAGAACCGGCGTTTCACGTTGTGCTAATACCTAAAAATATGGGGATACCAGGAGGACGATACCTGCGACTGTGGCGCGGTTCAGACCAGCCGGCATCTACTATCTACTCACAGAGATGAGAGAGACCTGCACAGAAGAAGACTTAATTATAGCAAATGGCAGGGCCATCTGTGTGGCCAACCATTGGAAATACAGAATTTAAAGTTGTTGGTGTTCCTGACACGGAAAGTAAGTAAGCCTGCATATTTGCCTGACTTTGCTGATAAGTCTTGACTTTGAGAATAAGTCTGGGAATAGGGGCGCACAAGGAATACTTGCATTGGGGCGCAGGTCAGACTAGTTACGCCACTGTACAAATCCAGTGCATCGGTTCTTCTACTTCTCCTTTAATATTCTTCTTCTTCTTTGAGTGCCTCTCCTATCGGAGATTGGATATCATTAGGGCGATTCTAATTTTATTTACTGCTGTTTTGAACAATTCGTTAGTAGTACAGCCAAACCACTCTCTCAAATTTCTCATCCAGGACATTCTTCTACGGCCTGGATTTCTTCGTCCTTGGATTTTTCCTTGCATTATATTTTGTAGGAATGTGTACTTTTGTCCTCTCATCAGGTGGCCTAAGTATTCAAGTTTTCTCTTTTTTATACTCCGTAGAACTTCTGGCTCGTTATTTATTCTGCGTATTACTTCTTCATTTGTAATTTTATCCACCCAACTTATTCGTAGTATACGGCGGTAGCACCAAGCGCGGCTCCTCCTTAGGGTCAATTGGTCAATGACCCCCCTAAAATAATCTCATAAAAATACCAATTTTATTAAAAATATCTTTTATCTAAAACTTCACTCTGAAATATAAAATTCTCTCTCAGCAGTCTGCATTGGCAAAACAAATATAATAGATATAATAACGTCGCGCCTCGCGCTATACACAAGCCCGTGGCTGGGCCGTATTTTAAATTGTCTATATACAGTTCTTATGGCTTATGGACAAATGCATGTAAAATAGAAAAGAGACGGCAGATAGCAATTTCGTGGGCGAGAGTGGGAGTGACCTTTCCGTCGTATACCTCTAGTAGAGTCGACGGCCTCACGTTTAGTTAGTTACCGTCTGCTGACCGCACTTCACGGCAGGTCTATATCGATCGCGGCGTATTTGCGTAATTTATTTTGTTTTGTTGGATTTTTTTGTGATTGTAACAAAAACAAGATGAGTGTTGTTGACGAAATAATTGCCTTAAAATCTGCTGGAACACTAAATTATGAACGGCGGCTTGAGAAAAAAGAAAGTGGTCGACCAAAACCAAACATGAATTTAAAACAAACAACAAAGGATAGGGGTAAGGACATTCAAAGATATTTTAAAGAATCAATGTACAATTTGTGTGATTGGATTTGTGGCTGCAGTGTGAGAAATGCATTTTTTTGCTATCCGTGTTTACTGTTTTCGAATGACGCTGTATGGGCGAAAAATGGAGTAACTGACATTAAGCATTTAAAAGTGAAAATTACAAAACATGCCTCTTCAACTACTCATATAAATTCATCAATGAGTTACGCAAGTTTAGGACGTGTTAACATAAGACAGCAACTTGATAGTGTATATCGTAAATCTGTGCATGACTTTAATGAATTGGTATCTAAAAATAGGTATATTTTAAACAAACTAATCGACTGTGTAAAATTTTGTGGAGTTTTCGAAATTGCATTGCGCGGTCATGACGAAAGTGACAGCTCCAATAATCGTGGAATTTTTCTGGGCCTTATCGATTTTGTTTCTGAACTGGATTTAATGTTTAAAGAACACATTGAAAAAAGTACAGTATTTAAAGGAACATCGAAAACAATTCAGAACGATATTTTAGAATCAATGTTAGCCATTGTGCATACTCATATCATGAAGGAGATTGGCCAGACAAATTTTGTGGCCATTCAAGTAGATGAGACCACAGACAGCTCCAATAAAACGCAGATGATTATCATATTGCGATATGTATTAACTGGTATTGTACATGAAAGATTTTGGAAATTTGTTAACCCCCTAGGTACTACAGCACAACATTTAACTAATGTAATATTGGAAGAACTTCAATTATTAAAAATTAATGAAGCACCTGAAAAATTGATTGCCCAAAGTTACGATGGTGCATCAGTCATGAGCGGTAAACTGGGAGGAGTACAAACAAAAATTAAAGAAATATACCCAAATGCACACTTCATTCACTGCTATGCCCATCAATTTAATCTTATCCTCCAAAAAGCGGCGAGTCAACACAAACCGATAAAAATATTTTTTGCAAATTTACACGGATTTTCGTCCTTTTTCGGCCGATCTCCAAAACGTACGATGGTTCTGGATAGAGTGGTTAAAGTAAGGCTACCTAAAGCTGCGCCTACTCGATGGGCTTTCAATACAAAATGTGTTGAAATTGTATACACTTATAAAGATGATTTAAAATCTTGCTTAGAGGAAATTATTGATGAGGAGCAAGATGGTAACAATATAAATCAAGCAACTGGTTTAAAAAGACATTTGGAAGATGAGCATTTTTTATTTTGGTTAAATTTTTTCCATAAAATAATGCCCCATGTTGATATATTGTTTAAACAATTGCAAATGCGAGACATTGATGTTATATCTGTCAAAAATTGTATCCTGTCTTTTAACAACAATATCCAAATAATTAGAAATACTATTTTGGAATCAGAAGTACCAAGCACATCAACAGCAAAAAAAAGAAAAACTACTGCAGAGGATCCAAAGCGACGAACTGCACTTGAAATTTGTGATATTATTATATCTGAAATAAATCACAGGTTTAGTTTCAATGATCATCTCATGATTTCACAGTTATTCTACATAGAGAAATTTGAAGCATACACTACCAACTTTCCGCAAAATATTTTAAAAATGGTGACGGCTAATTATCCCACAGTGAATATTTCCAAACTAAAATCGGAACTTGAAGTCTTATATTGTCGTGAGGATTTTCGCAATAGTGCTGGTGCAGTAGCCATACTTCAGCTTTTTATTAACATGAATTTGTCTGAAACATTTTCTGAAGCAGTGAAGTTATTAAATATTTTGTGCACACTCCCTATGACAACCGTGGAAAGTGAGAGATGTTTTTCTACTTTAAAAAGAGTAAAAACATTCCTGCGTAATACGATGGGACAACCTAGACTTAGTGCCTTGTCTATGCTGAGCATCGAGAAAACGCTTGTCAAGAGCATTCCAAATTTCAATGAGAAGGTCATAGACTATTTTGCAGAACTAAAGGATAGAAGAATTGACTTAAAATATAAAAATATTTAAAGTAAGTTTCGTTTTAATAAATTTACAATTTATTATACTATAAATATTCCTATCTATATATCAGTCAATAACCTGTTCATACCATTTTTCCTATATTTTTTAAAAGATTTACTCTAAAAAAAGACAAATTTAATTTTCGGAAAACTAGGGTAAATAGTATTGAGTTTTATCTAAGTCTGTATTTTTTATCTAAAATATAAATGCTAAAAGATCTTTTAAATACTTTAAAAAATCAACAGTTTGAAGTTTTCAAACCAAAATGACCCCCCTGAAGATTGACCCACGAGCCGCCGCTGGGTAGCACCACATCTCAAAGCTTTCAAGATTTTTAATATTCCTCTGTTTAAGAGTCCATGACTCAACACTGTAGAGCAAAGTACTGAATACATAGCATTTTAACATTCTAGTTCGTAGATGAATACTAATATCACGATTACAAAATAATTTTTTCATTTTTATAAAAGTAGACCTGGCAATTTCAATACGTCTTTTTATCTCGTGATTTTGGTCACCTGTTTCATTGATAAGGGTTCCCAAGTATTTGTATTCGTTTACTTTTTCAAGTTGGGTACCGTTTATTGTGATACTAGTGTCATTTATTGGATTCTTATTGAAGGTCATATATTTGGTTTTTTGACGTTCATCCTTATGCCGTAGTTATTACATATCTCATTCATAGTTTCAACTAAATGTTGTAGATCTTCCGCTGTTCTTGCCATTATCACAGTATCGTCAGCATATCGAATGTTATTGATAACTTCTCCATTGACTATTATCCCTTCGTTTGCATATGAGAGAGCTTCTTGGCATATTTGTTCGCTGTAGATATTAAATAAGAGCGGTGACAATATACAACCCTGTCGTACTCCTCTACGTATTTCTATTTCGTCCGATGTTTGTTCTTCTATTTTTATATTAGCTCGCTGATTCCAGTACAGATTTAATATTATTTGTATGTCTCTGGTGTCAATGTTCTTACTCTCCAGGATTTCTTTGAGTTTACTGTGGCGTACTTTGTCAAAGGCCTTTTCAAAGTCTATAAAGCAGGCGTGTACCTCTTGGTTAACATCTAGGCATCTCTGTGTTAGAACGTTCAAGGCAAAGAGAGCATCCCTTGTACCTAATCCTTTTCTGAATCCCATCTGTGTATCGTTAATATCGATGTCTAGTTTTTGATAGATTCGGTTGTGAATGACTCTAAGAAATATTTTAAGCAGGTGACTCATCAAGGAGATTGTTCGATGATCTGAACATTGCATTGCCTTAGTTTTCTTCGGTATGGTGACAAAGGTAGACAGCAACCATTCTTGCGGTATTATACCAGTACTGTATATTGTATTGAATATATGCAATATTATGGTTACGGATTTATCATTCAAAAGCTTCAGCAGTTCTGTAGGGATTTCATCAGGTCCGTTTGCTTTTCCATTTTTAGCGTTTCTTATTGCGTATTCTACTTCTTCTTTCAATATGTCTGGCCCAGTTGCATTGATTATCTGAGTTAAGTTGTTTCTATCGTCTTCAAATAATTCATTCAGGTATTCTGTCCATCTTTTTATTTTATTCTCTAGATCTACAATAAGATTTCCATCTTTGTCTTTAAGTTTACCTATTTCGCATTTCTTTATGCTTCCTGTTATCTCTTTTACTTTTTTGTGCATATTGAACGCATCGTACTTTTTCTCATAGGTTTCCATTTCTTCACACTGTTCTTTAATCCACGCCTCTTTGGCTTCTTTTATTCTCTTTTTTATGTGTTTGTTTATTTCTTTGTATTTGTCTAGGTAATTCTTCATCTTTCTTCTTTGTTCCATCAAGTCTAGTATGTCCTGTGTCATCCACCCCTTGTTCTTTGTTGTTGTTTTTGTCAGATGTTCCTTTCCTGCTGTTTGTATAGCTGTATTTATGTACTTTAATTTTTGGTTAACGTTATCCGTATCATTAATTTGTTGTTGCACTGAACTGAGGTTTTCATTTATTTCTTCTCCTGTTTCTTGTCGTATATTTTTATTTCTAAGTTTATCTAAATCTAGTGTCTTTCTGTGTGGTCTCCTAATCTTTTTTGGTCTCGCCTCTATCACAGTAACTACCGGGTTATGATCTGAGCCTATATCAGCTCCTGGGTACGTCTTAGTACATTTAACAGCATTACGATACCTCCTTGCTATCAGAATGTAGTCTATTTGATTTCTCACTATTTTTTCTTTGGTATGTTGTGGAGATGTCCATGTATATAATCGCCTAGGAGGTAATTTGAAAAGGGTGTTTGTTATTACGAAGTCTTCGCTCTGGCAAAATTGAATCAATCGATCTCCTCTGTCGTTTCTGTTTCCAAGTCCATAGTTTCCTACATATTCTCCTACCTTACCTTGACCGACCTTGGCATTAAGATCGCCCATTATTATGTTAATGTGTTGCTTTTTTATTGCTTTCAGCATTTCTTCTAAGTCGTTGTAGAATTGTTCTATTTCATCGTCATCTTTATCTGCTGTTGGTGCATAGACTTGAATAAGATTTATTAAGTTATGTCTTTCTTTAATTTGTATTAATATTAAGCGTTCTGAGTAAGGAGTACAGGTAATTAGAGAATTTTTCCATTTCTTTGAAATGATGATTCCAACTCCGTACCGATGGGTGTTGTTGTCGATTCCGGAGTAATAGAATACGCCATCATTTCGTGTTGAACATTTCCCAGATCCTGGCCATTGTGTATCGCTGATTCCTAAAACATCGATGTTTAGTCTATTCATTTCTTGTTCAACATTATCCAGTTTTCCTGCAGAGAACAAACTTCTCACATTCCACGTTGCAACTCTTAAAGTTGTTGGTTTCTGCATTTTTGTACAAGGATTTTGCAGGTTTACGACCCAGTGAGCCTTGTAGTCTTGTGCTTTTCTCTCTCTGCCGGATCTTGGTATCCGATTCCCATGATCAGTAGAGTTTCCACTATTTTTTGTGTACACCGTAATGACTTAACTAGGGGTACTCTATGAGTCTTTAATGCAGTGGTTCCCCGTTGCCTTCTGCATCCTTCCACCGTTGACCATTCTTGGTTCATCCGCCTTCAAGACCGATTTCTCGATCTCAGGACAAAAGAGTGCCCTTCCACATACTAGCTCATCCGCCCGAAGCCGTTGGCCAGTAAGTGGTGGGATTGCTTATACCGGCAATCATTCGGTAGATTTCACCATATCTGGTTACCCTCACTTAGTTTAGCCTTTAGACCAATGCAGTTGCCCGGGATGTGGCACGAGGAGCCATAAATGAGAGTTGGATGTCTTATGGGGACCAGTTATCAAGAACCATCTCCCGTCTATGACGCTCGATGTGGCCGTTCCGATAGAAAGGTACTACCCCTATAACACATCCCATACATCCCTTAATACATCCCTTTAATATTAAACACTGTTAATTTCATCCACATCCAGTCCTGCTGCTTTTCCTAATTTCTACCTTTTCGCTATTTCAATAATTTCCTTGTATATGGAAGCGTTTTCTTCCTCGTCTCTCTTTTATCCCTTATCCACACTTCATCCTCTATTTCTTTAATTTTGCTGCATTGTTTGATTTTGTACAAGTTGGAGAAATGTTTTCTCCGCCTTTCTTTGAGAATTTCAGATCTTACTGTTGTTTTATTGTTGTTACACTGCTTTTGACATGGTCGTACATTTTGTTATTGTCTTTGTTATTTGCTTGTATCACTTTCAATTTCTTTTTAATCCATTCTTGTTTTTTGATTCTATATAGTTTTGCCGCATCCCGTTTTGTCTTATATATTTATTCAGTTTTTTATTTGTTCCGATTTCTATCCATGTCATCAATACTTGTTTCTTATTTATGTTTTTGACTTTGTATTCTGCAGCACACCACTCTTTTGATTCACTCCTTTGCTTCCACTTTACCTGTTTCCTGTTATTGCTAATATATAAATACCAGGACTCTACAAACTTTCCAGTCGCAAACTAGGCCAATAGCCTTTGCTCCATGGTACGTTTCCAACCATAAAATACACAAGGATTATGATATTCTATTCATAAGAGAAGTTATTGACCTTCAGGTAAACAGAGCCAAAGAAAGAAATTCCACAAATTATTCCTGTCCCGAAGATTTCCAGGTCTGGCCCGAAGACTTAGAGGACAATTAATGGACGGTACCCGCTACAATCCACATACCACTCATCATATTTGCTAAATACTCCTTTGCTACTGAGTAGATTGTAAATTAACTGTAATAAATAAATAAAAAATACTTTTATTTCTGCTATTATTAGTAGGTGGTCTCAATCATCGTTTGATTCCCATGTCAGATCATACAGATGTGACATATTTTCTTAGTCTTCCGCCATTTTTTGAAATAAGTACATGATCTATCTGGTTACCTCCCTTACGCCTGGAATAGTGCAGTCACTGAAGGTTTTCACCTCCGATTTCGTTGAACCTCCATTGATTTTCATGAAAATTGGTGAGTAGTTAGAGGATACTTCAAGGAACAAAGGTGATATGATGCCATCTTGCGCTTTTACCCTGGGAGTGGATGCCTCCCCTTCTTGGGAGTAAAAATTATTATATTAAAAATAATACCATAAATCGATGCAGGGATAAATTCTAAGCAAAATTTGTTATATACAGTTAATAATATAAATCAATACTTTTTAAGCTATTAAAGATGAAAATTTATAGTTTTTCGCAAAAAATGCATGTTTTAAAGCTGTTTTTCACGTATAACCCAAAAACTATGAGCTTTTACAAAAAAATTATTATTACCAAAATTGAAGATAATAAAAAAATAAAATCACTGCTTACTTAAAGAACTAATGTTAACTAAAAGTGAGTTATGGATAATTGAGTGTATATTTTTTTCGAGAAGTAATCAAATTTTTCAATCTTAAATAACGGGAAAATGATGCATTTTATAAAATATACCTGCTAAGCACTTGTCAAAGTACTTCAAAATGTCTATCAAATGAGCTCCGCTCCAGAAGAAGTTAACAGCATCAAAATTAAGCAAGTTATGATGAAAATAAGAGAACCCTTTCGAATTTTTTAGAAAAAAGTGAAAAATAAAACATACGCCATTTCCACAAAAATTAAATTTTATAGTAGTGCTTACAAGAATTTCTTTATATTATTATAAGATTTCAACAATTTTGACCCGTTTACAATGCATATTTTTGAAATAAAATATAATTTAAAAAAATCAGAATTTTTAATATTATCGTAATTTTAATTTTCTTTTGATAAGTCGAACAATACTCAATATAGGTAAAAAATGACATTTAACCAAATTTTAGTTTTTTCTATATCAGATATGCTACTTTTTTTACTATTTTTGTATGTAGTCTAAAAAATAACCGAGATAGAAACGTTTAAAGCTTAAATTTTGCTGCGAGAACCTTGTAACGGGGGCCATTCAACCTTTTATTTTTAAAAAAGTAGGGGGTTTTTAAATCTTTTAAGATTAATTTCAACATGGTTTAATAGCCCTTGGAATTAACTTTCAACTAGTTTTAAGGTAAACCTGATATGGTAAAAATTAACGGAGTTAAAAAAAACAATAACATTTTTTGGAAAAAATTTAAAAAAATAAATTTTGAAGACATTTTGGAGCATAAATTTTAATGCTATCAACTTGATGAAGGGCTTCTTTAATAGATATTTCTAAGTTCTTTGCCAAATGTTTGATAAGTTTATGCTATAAAATGCATCATTTTCCCGTTATTTAAGCTTAAATACTTAGATTTGCGTACTCAGGAAAAAAATATACATTCAATTACCTATAACTCACTTTTAGTTAACACTAAAGGGTTTTTCTAATAAGGAATTTATTTTGTTTTTTATTAGCTTCAATTGTGCAATAGTAACTTTTTTGTAAGAACTTATATTTCTTGAGTTATTTATGAAAAATCGGTTAGAAACATGCATTGTTCTCACGAAAAATTAAAATCTTTGATCTTCAATAACTCAAACAGATTTGATTTATTTTAAAAACTTTATAAAATAAATTTTGCTTAAATTTATCGAATTGTGGAGTTATTTTTAATAAAATAATTTTCACCCACGGGAAGGGGTGCCATCCACCCCCAGGGTAAAAACGCAAGTTGGCATCATGTCACCTATATTCTTTGAAATATCTTCTAACCACTCATCAATTTTCATGCAAATTGATGGAGGTTCAACGGAATCGGAGGTAATAGCTCATATCCGCATTCAGTGACTAAACTAGAAATAGCCATGTTATTTTATGTTGCTTTTATGTCAGAATTGTGTACTGGAAATGTGAGTTTTTGACGCTGAAGCTAAGTTACATAGCCTTGTTCCATTATCATTCGTTTCTTTGTCAATAATTTCTTTTCAGCAACTTTCCTATGGTTCTCAGTTTTTCTAACTTTGGCATTGAAGTCTCCTATTATCATCATAATGTCGTTTCTAGGTATGTTTTCACAAGCCTCTTCTAGTTGCTCGAAAAGCAGATCATTGACAAACAAATAATTTTCTCATTTAAAATAATTTGACAAGAAGGGCGGCCGTCTACTAGTTTGAATAAATAGGTCAATAATTTAAATCTTGTTGTTCAGAACAATCTCATAAACATATGGTTTATGAAAACATGAATGTTTGCCAATCTCAATTCAAGGAAACATAATAGAAGAAGTTTAGACCATATTTAGTTAGTTTAATGTTTAGTAGTTTATTACTATGGTACGCCTTTTGGTATCATATTCGAAACTTTACAAGTTGTTTCCGCCTGGAATGTACATAAGCAACACTCCGTACATGTGGCAGCTTCGACAATTACCAAAGTTTTCCCACTATCAAAAATAAACATTTTCATATTTCGGAGAAAAACCAAGTTTCCAACTATCATAAATTCGGTAAAAACTTGCCCGTTTTCAGTTATAGTTAGTTCCACTTTTAACTCGAACTTGGAATGTATCTCTGCATACTACCGTATAAATTTATAAGGGATGTAGTCTAGGAGCCAGAGGGAGAGGGTTGAGTATGCACATTTATGTCTCTTCGTGTGGTAAATAAAGGCAAAAGGTTGGTATTTAATCTAAACTGCCTTTTGGTACTTAGTTTAATAAATTCATAGTCAACGTCTTCGGGTTAACAACATTATATTTGTAAAATATTACGGTGGCTAATCACAACTATAAACAATAACAGCACTGATCTGTCTAACAGTATTTCGACATAATCAAGTCTACTAACAAACAGGAATGTCTTGCACCTGATTCTGGTCAACATTTTATATACTTACCTGAAATCATTTTAACAGCACGAATATTTCACGGCTAAGTAATGTTTTATGTTTACTTTTGGCCTGTGACTTTGAATGAGGATAATAACATTTTTATTCAGAATTTGGCCTAAAACATCTTCTTCTTCTTTCTCTTTATAAGCAATTCTGCTTGTTCATTGGCGGATTTATACCTCTATGGAAGGTTGTCACTCCATCTTTTGCGCTGTCGGCGTCGGCCGATAATTCTTCTGCCGATTGGTGATTTATCTCGTGCTATTGTGTCGTGCACAGCTGTCTCCCCCATTCTGGTTATGTGGTTGTTCCATTCTTTTTTTTTTCTATTTAGTGTCCATTCGTTTATACACTGTACATTACATTGTCATCTAATATCTTCGCTCCTCTTTCGATTTCTCAGTGTATTTCCTGTAATTCTTGTCAGTACTCTCATCTCTGCCGTTTCCAGTAGTCTTTGTGTTGTGGCTGTATCGGGTCTTGTTTCTGATGCATAATATGTCATTATTGGTCTTACACTGGCTTTATAAATTATTGACTTCATCTCAGTGTTAATATGTCGGTTTCGCCATATAGTGTTATTAAGGCATCCTGCCAATCTATTTGATTTTTGTACTTGATTTCTCACTTCTTTGTCTAGGTCTCCGTAACTTGACAATGTAATACCAAGGTATTTTACTTCCTTTACCTGTTCAATACTGATACAATCAATTTCTATTTTGCATCTGATTGGTTCTTTACTGATTACTATTGTTTTGGTTTTCTGAGATGAAATTGTCATATTGAATTCTTTTGCTCTTATGTTAAATCTGTGGACTAATCTTTGCAGACTATCTTCATCTTGGGCTATCAATATTTCGTCGTCTGCGTAGCAGAGTATTTATACTTATTTGTTTCCTATTCTATATCCTCTTCCTTTGTTGACGTTTTTGATGATTTCATCCATGATTAAATTAAAAAGCATAGAACTTAATGAGTCTCCCTGTCTTATTCCGCTGCCTATATCTATAGCTTCTGTATGTTGTCCATCTATTCTTACTTCCATTTTGTTGTTTTGGTAAATGATTTCAATAGTTTTTATGATATCTAGAGAGACTTATTTATTATACAGAAGATGGATTACATCTTTGAATCTTACTCTGCCAAATGCCTATTTTTAAGTCAATCAGACATAGAAATGTTGGTCTATTATACTCTAGTGATTTCTCAGTAATTTGCTTTATGACGAATATTGCATCTGTACATGATGCCAATAACTGTACACGCCAATGAATAAGCAGAATTGCTTATACAAAGGAAAAAGTAGAAACTGTTAAAGTCGGTTCGCTAAACTCAGACAAAACTGGCTAGTGTATTTAATATGTAATTTTTTTGTTTTTTGCCAATTTTGCCAAAATTGGCGAAATTACTAGCTATTTAGTAATTATTATTTATTTAGTAATTATTTTTTGCCAATTTTAGCAAAATTGGCAAAATTATTTAATAAAATCACTAGCCAGTTGTGTCTGACTTTAGCGAGCAGAATAAATAGCATATTATCAGACGGTTTTTCAGCCTAATACGCTGAAAAAATCGAATCATTGTTCTAAAAAAAACATAAAAAAGTCAAGTTAACAAATGGACATAAAAGTATTACTCAACCCCCTTTGACTCCTAGACTATTATAGTTAGCTTAACTTTTAGCTCGAACTTTAAATGTATATCCGTTATATACTACCGTAAAATATATAAGGGATGTAGAATGTGGGATATAAATTATTTTAATCTTGTATTTGAACTGCGCTGCATGTAACTCGTAACAATAATATGGAAAATTGTAATTTAAATAATAGAATAATGCTAAACGTAAACCCATTTAGGGTTACTAGACAATTGGACGTAAAATTTAAATAATTGAAATGAGATACGGGATTATTATGCCCCTATTATGTATCTACGAGATTACTGAATAGGATAGAAGCTTTAGATTACACCACATTCCAATTAAGGCGGTAAAAATATATCAGCGTATAGACGGTTCATAGTATGATAAAATTGATCCAAATAAAGGCATAACCCAGACATCCAAAGTGAAAGTTTTCCTCTAACACCAAATTGTTCTATATGGTCCACATAATGTTCAGAAAAAAGTCACACCATTTTGAGCGTCCGGTTTGGGGGGGGTGATGGGGGAGAAGTCGGTAAATTAGTAGTTTTTTTACATTTTTCGTCAATAGTTCTAAAACTATGCTTTAGCGTAAACAATGTTCTATACAAAAATGTTCTACATAAAATTTAAACAAAAACGGTCCTGTATATAATTGTTATAAAATCAACGGTTCCAGAGTTACGGAGGGTGAAAAGTGGAGGTTTTCGATACTTTTTATATTATTTGGAAAATTGATGATGATTTTGGGTGGAGAGGTTGACGTTTCTTCAAGGGCTTATCACTAACATACCATCGGCCACTGAAATAGCAAATTTTATTTACAAAAATCATCATCATTATTTCATCAGTAATAATATTATAAATTGCCCAAAAAATATAAAAAGTATCGTAAACCTCCAATTTTCACCCTCCGTAACTCTGGAACCGTTGATTTTAGAACAATTATGTATTGGACCTTTTTTATTTTAAATTTTATGTATAAAATTTGTGTATAGAACCTAATTTACGCTAAAGCATAGTTTTAGAAATATTGATGAAAAACATAAAATAAGTACTAATTTACCGACTTCTCCCCCATCTCCCCCTCCCCCTCCCCCCCCCAAACGATTAAATTGGTGTAACTTTTTACTGAACAATATGTGGACCATATAGAACAAATTTGTGTTGGAGGAAAACTTTTACTTTGGATGTCTGGGTTAGGCCTTTATTTGGACCAATTATAATATATTATCTCTGTAACTCTGGAACCGTCCATTTTAGAAGGATTATGTATGGGGCCTTTTTTATTTCGAATTTAATGTAAAATATTTTTGTATAGAAGGTTGTTCATGCTAAAATGCATAGTTTTAGAAATATTGACGAAAAACGTAAAAAAGTACGAATTTACCGATTTATCCGCCCTCTCCCCCCCCCCAAACCCGACGCTCAAAATGGTGTGACTTTTTTCTGAACATTAATTGGACCATATAGAACAATTTGGTGTTGCAGGATAACTTTCACTTTGGATGTCTGGGTTTGGGTCTAGTTATATCATACTATCAGAAAAAGTAATATTTTTTGTATAATTTTTTAAAAAAACTTACTTAATGAATTGTTAAGTTAGCCTCAATCAAAAAAATAGTATAGTAGGCGATATTGTAGACTGGCGCAAAATTTCACACTACGTTTCTGTATTTTTAAAATTTAATTAATATTTTATAAATTGAATAAAATAATTTTTATGTAACATTTTTAATTAATTCGGCGACACATTGATATAGACGACACCTAGATGGTATTTAAGTTTTCTTTTAACTTTCTATTTCTTATTTTTAGTCCTCTTTATGGTGTTTATTTATAACAGATTTTCTGAATTCATAATTTTAAGAACGTATTCATTTAAAATCTGCAAAACCCACGTTTTTTAGGATCATTTCGTCAGATTCCATCAGAACCCATTTTTAGGATCCGTCGCTAGCACAATAATTCGAATGGTTCTAATTTGTTAAGCAATGCGATATTTAACTGCGATATTTAACCATATAATGGCCCAGACCACTCATAACGTTTCAGGACTTTCTTAGAGAATATATGCATCGACATGTTTCTGTTACATCAAACTGGTTTCCAGCTTATAAAAGAGTACGTGATATTTCGACCCTGGTTCTATATCCTCTCCATTGCAAGAGAAAGGAGACCTTGATCTGTAGATTAATCTTTCCAACTGTTATTCAATTTGTCTTTGAAATGTTAATTTTAAGACCTCTCCGATAACTTGCTTCACTGACTAGATTCACTTATGTTTGCAGATTTTGTAAATTTTCTACAAGAACGGCTGTATCGTCAGCGTATCTGATATTGTTGATTACTTTTCTGACTAGTCCTTCCTTTTGTCTGTCATCCAAAGCCACCCTAAAGATTTTTTCAGAGTTTAGATTAAAAAGTCAGGTGGACAAAACAGAATCCTGTCGTATTCCACGTTTGATGGACAATTTTTCAGTACGACTATCTCTAATTATTAATTTGGATAGAGGCTAATTGATTTTAATATAAGTATTTTAGCACCCATATTATGTAGTATTGGTCAAATCCTGCTGCCCGCAGTCAATCGCAAAGTATATGTTGTTTTACTCAGTCGAATGCCTTCTCGAAGTCGTTGAAACAAACATAAACGTTCGTTTGTAATTCACGAATTTGTTGTAAGAGAAAGCGCATACAAAGTAGTGCCTTGCTAGTTCCTAGACAATTTCTAAATACTAAATCATCTCTGCTATTTTTCCTTCGTTGTAAATTTTATTAAAAAATTTGTTGAGTCGGTAATGTTTTTCTCATACAACAGTTTAAGTTGCATAGCAGAGATTTGATCTGGTCTAGGTGCTTCATTATTTTTGGATTGCTTTATTGCTTTTTTGACTTCTGATTTCAGTATACTGGGACCACTCTCTAACTAATTATCACAGGCAATATGCATATGTGTAGAATTTTCTCGAGAAGCATCATCAAAAAGGTCACTCCTGTATTTCTTCCACTATTTGCACTGCTGTTAGTAATCACAAATTATTCCGTCTGCGTTTTTAAGTGTGTGAGCATTTTTCAGTTTTCTAATTCCGGAGGTAGATTCTTTAAAGGGATTGTACAATTGTTGTTAATTTACCATTTTTTGTCCAAAGATCGATCTGCTTAATAGCTACTGCTACTTTTATACAGTGCACTGGAATAAGTGTTACTTCCCCCACCCTTACTAACTTATTTATTTTTAGCACATAAGCAAAACGCTCGGACAGGTCGATTTTTAAAATATTCATAGTATATTATAGCATCAATGTTTCGAACTTTACGCGATCCCTCTTCAGGCGACAAGCATAACGTTGATTTTTTTAATGGGAAAGTACATCATGTGACACCTCATCGAAAAGCTTTCAAAATACTGATTACGAAAACGTATAATACTCTTTTGAGAGTGTAGGCGTAAAATTTCGGTCGAATTATTTGTAAATGTATTCATTTTTTTCGAATCCTGAGGAAACTAATAAGTATTCTTGAAAAATTTAAACGCAGAATAAAATATTAAAGTATTGTCGAGGATCTAAAGTCCCTGAGAACTTCTATAATGATTATTTATATAAGTCACAGGGGTGAAAAAAAAAAGAGAAAATTTAGTATGATTTTTAATTTCAAATATATCATTCAACAGAAACTTTTTTTTATTATAAGGGACTTTCAGCCCTCGGTAATAATGGAATCTTTTATTCTGCTTTTAAATGTTTCAAAAATACTTATTAGTTTTCTCAGGTTTCGAAAAAAATTAATGCGTTTAAAAAGAATTCGATCGAAATTTGGCGCCTACGCTCTTAAAAAGGATTAAAGTATTATACATTTTTGTAATCAATATTTCAAACTCTTTTAACTGAGCTGTCACATGATCTACTTTCCTATTTAAAAAAAAATCAAAGTTGTGCCTGTCACCTGAACAGGGATCGCGTAAAGTTCGAAACATTGATGTTAAAATATACTTTGATTATTTTAAAAATCGACCTGTCCGAGCGTTTTGCTTATGTGCTAAAAATAAATAAGTTAATAAGGGGGGTAACACTTATTCCAGTGCACTGTATAACTTCTATGTGGTTGCCATGTAATCTTTTAATTCTGATTTATAACTGATCTTACATACTACCCTGTAGAATTTAATTAAATCTAAGTATCTTTTAATTTGGAATGGACAGACAGCCTTTTTATAGTTTGTGAATAAAAAAAGAATATGTGTGTAATTTGTACGCACGTAAGAAGTTATTCTTCTATTATATAATTTCAACGAAGTAAATATACTTAACAGGTTATTTGTATTTTATTTAAATATTAAACTAACTTTCTTATCTACCACTTTCAAAAAAATTTTATTAAAACAACCAAAAATAAAAAAAATATATGAATCGTCCAGGATTCTAACCCGCACCGGTGCGACCTTCCAATCACTGACCTAACGCTCTACCAACTACGCCACCGAGCTTCTTTAACTGACACGTAAGTTTCGGATATAATTACACAACACGGTGACAAATAGACATATAAAAATGTTATACCTACATAATATTTTATTATCTTACTACAGAGAAAGACAAATCCAAAAATTATAATAAATAATATTTTAAAACATTTACTAAAAACACTAATATATTCTTTTAATGACTTATTTGCGCTGATACAGATACATACATACCTATCTTGAAAGATCAGCAACGAACTATTATTGTCTGCGTGCGCATGCGCGCAGATTTATGAAATTTTACCCTCAATCGCATCGCGCCTAAAGAAGAACTTCAAAAATTATATGCTTCATCAATTGTTTAAAATTCTCCCAAAAGCCTCCGATAGATTCGAAAAAATATAGGTTAACAAATTGCCTCACCTTCTAAATCATGATCATCAATGGCGTTACAACTTTCGCGAGTCTTTGCCACGTTTACTATTGTCTTCTACTTACTGTTGACTACTATTTACCTTCTAAAGCACTTTCTAAAAGTTCTCATCTACATGAATATATAAATAAAAAGATACACTTTCACATTGTTAAAAACTTCGTTTTAAAATTGTATAAAAAATAATGTGCTACCAAAGGGACCGTTTCATAAAACATGACACTGTTTTAATAAGCGCACACGGATTTTAGAAAGAATTTCCACTTTATGCGACGTGGCTTTTTTAAAATGTATTCCTTAATGAAATAACTCAAGCGTGTACTCAACGACAATATTACGTGTGCAGAAAATTGAAATGTTTGCATACTTTTCACGAAACGGCAGCCCGGCCAGGAGCATAAATATTCATGTAGCCTGCTGTATAGCCGAACTTCATCTTGGCGTTGGAAATTTTTAAACATGTTGTTGAATTAATTAGTACTGGTGAGGACAAAAGGGGCCCAATTGACTAATTTCGTATATGAAGTCCAGAGACGGAAGCTAGTAGTAAGAGATATTATTTTGATCTCTCTAGTAACCCCATACTGACGCGCAAAGACTGGATTTAATAAATAAAGGCTGGATAAAAGTGGCAAAATTACTTGATATAGACCAAAAAGACATCAGATGCATTGACAACTTGTACTGGTACAAACGGAACAATTAAAAATAGACAATTCTATATCCACACCCATATATATAAGAATGGGTGTTTACAGGGATGTTTGCTTCCCCACTTTTATTTAGCATTTATTTGGAAGCCATATTTCAAGACACTTTGGAAGATGCAGAGATGGGAATCAAAGTGAATGGAGTATTGATCAACAATATACGATATGCTGATGATGGGGTCTTAATTTGTAACAACATAGTCGATTTTCAAAAACTTGTCACTATAATCGAAGAATACAGTGAGATAATGAGATTAGAGATTAATACAAAAAAGACCAAATTCATGATCACCATGATCAAGTACCGGTTGTCCCAATAAAAATGGCTCTCGGCCATATCTCAGGAACCGTTTATAGTACAGCTTTAGGAAAAAAATTTTTGTAACAAAAGTTGCCCCGAGAAAAGCCTGGAAATTATTTTCATAATTGTAAGTCCACCGCTAGAGGGCGTAATTGAATATCAAAAATTAAAAAATCGAAATTTTACAAAATTTGCCTAATGAAAGGGCACTGGAAATCCAATCATCGTATTCTTCATACAATAGGGAACTTGCATAAATTTTTAAATTCGAAAAAAATGTTATAAATCACAACAGAACATAATTTAAAACATGTATCAAAGATAAAAAAGTTTTGTTTGTCTTTCGTTTGGCCCCTAAAGACGATTAAAAATTTAAATTAAAACAGGTGGTCCAAAACGCATCGTGACGTCACTGGGTTGTACATTTACATTTTTCCAATAAAGCAAACAGAATTTTAAATTAGACGTTATAAACGTCAGTAGAAAATACATTTATGTGACGTTGCAAGTGTTTTTGATCGTTTGAACTATTCATAGAAAATTTTTACTTTTAAAAATGGTTTTATTTTCAATAGTAAACCTTCGTTCCTTTCCTTCAAAAACAGTATAAAACTCCAATTTTAACAAACTGGTATATATTATTACAATGACATACGATAAATGTCATTAGAATATAAATATTTTTGACTTATTCCACGACGATGAGCCGGCCAAATACCCAAGTAGGTGGAGGCCAATAAACTAAAGAAGGAGAAGAAGAATATACCTAAATATAAGGTTGTGTCTAGTTATACGCTAACGTGTACGCAAATAAAAAAGTTAGAGTGTCAGTGATTTCTTATTTTCAGTTAATCAATTATTTAGTCCTTTTAACGAGTTTAAGAACATTTTAAAACAGTACGAAAAAGATAAGAGACTATAAATTAATATATATTTACATAGTTATAAATGAAATAGTATTACCATCCAAGATTAAAATAAAAGAAAGACCTAAAGCTTTCACAATAATAATTAACTTGTTCTGAAGCTATTATCCTTGTGGCATTTTTGTAATCAACTATTCTAAATGAGATCTAAGCCAGAATTTAACTAAAAAATTGATTTTATTAACGTTTCGAATACTAAACCGGATGTCGTTGTCAAAATACAAAATATTATTAAATTAAACAAAAATGTTGTTGCTTAGTAAAAAATTTTCTCTAATAATTTATTTAATCTGACTAATTTTTGTATTTTGACAATGACATCCGATTTGGACGTCGAAACGTTAATAAAATATTTTTTTTAGTTAAAATGTGGCTTATTTTTCATTTAGAATAGTTGATTATAATATTTTACTTACGTATAAAAATTATTTTAACAATATTTTGTACCTACATGTCATGTCAACTAAATACATATAATTATTTTGCTAACCTAAATATATACTTTTATAAATATACATTGATTTATTACAATTAAGTTTGAAACATCTGAATAGTTCTGCTTCCCTTCCCTTAACAAATATGTTTTTATCAAACAAACACTAAACATATCAAAATAGCATGTACCAAAATGTATAGTCACTGCGCAAGCTAAATAATGACGTTACTGTCTTGATGAAGTTTAATTCGCGTCTACCTAACTTTTTTATTTGCGTACACGTTAGCGTGTACCTAGACACAGCTAAATATAACCATAATCAAAACTAATGCAAAACTATGTGACGTCACGGGCCGTTTCAACTATTTTATACCGCAGAAGACTTTAAATATGTATTTCTAAGTTATTACGAGTTTTTGAAGCGTGAAATTTTGGAAATCTCATTTTTAAACAAAACTGAACATAATTATCTAATAAAAAAAATGTGCAAGTTCCCTATTCTGTGCATATTTTATTTCACAAGTTTAAGTCTACCTGTGCAAATAAGAGGTGGGGGTGAGTGGGAACTTTGTTATGAAAAAATCGCTGTAATTCCGGTTCTGCTTAATCGATTTTTACAAACTTTGTCTTGTTGAAAACAGCTCTTTTTCGTCAATGTAATAGTTATAATTTGGAAACAGCCTATTACGTAATATGCCGGCTAGAAGGCGCTATTTTTTTTTAGAAATCTAGTTTTCTTTGGAAAATATTAAATACAAGTATGTATTTTTTTCCTGTATTACAAAATTAGACCAAATTAGCAACATAATACCGAAAACCGCATGTCGATACCTTTTCTCTATCTCGAGATATCTTAAGAAACGTGTAAATTTTAAACATAACTGTTGCTGTCATATAAGTGGAAATCTATAGAACCACGTAGTGTGCTATGGAAAAAACAAAGGAACATTGTCCAGATGTCACCGTATATAATGAATCAAAACAACAATAAGACAAATAACGCTATAAAATATAACAAAAAAGAGTGTGTGTGTGTGTGTGTGTGTGTGTGTGTGTGTGTGTGTGTGTGTGTGTGTGTACTTTGTAAGCGAGTAAGAAGTTATACTTCTATTATTATGACTTTAACGAAATAAATATATTTTAAACAGTTTAATTTTGTTTTTATTTAAATATTACACTAATTTTAATGCTTAAATAATACAAAAAAATAGCGTTAATATGTAAATTTTTATGAATTGTTGCCTCCGCGCATTTGCTTTTCTCTCAATGAATCGTAGAAAATGTAAAAACGTCAGATTTTCTACGCAAATGTTTAATTTTTATTTCATTATATTTTAATATCAATTATCCTATTCCCAACTAAGATAAATACATAACTGTTATTGTCACCGGTAAACTAAGTTAGGAAGTCAAAGTGGAAATAAGTAGTGTGCTATGGAAAAAATAGAACTATTAGAAGTATTAACTTCAAAAAGTCATCATGTGTCAAATTATGTGTCAAATCAGTAAAACATAAAAATTTGTTCATTGATGGTTTGTTGCGGTTTGTTTCTATTAAATTTTATATAAAATTTATACAGAGTGAAATTCAAGATGATTCTTACAAACTAAGAAGCATTTGACATGATAGCCACATTCTTTGAATGCATAAGAAATGCAACTGTTGCGGCTAGAATATATGCAATAAAATATCCCCAAATCCCCAAAGACGTCACCCCAGTAGTAGAGTTTTTCATATTTTGTTTTGATTTATTATATACGGTGACATCTGGAAAATGTTTCTTTGTTTTTTTCCATAGCACACTACTTGCTTCTATATAGGTTTGTTCGTAGTACGATCCAATCGATCAGCAACCATTGCTAACCATCAAACGCATGCGCAGTTAACAGTTAGCGCTGCGCAGTTAACAGTTCGAGTTCGTAGACTACGAACGCGCTTGCGTCTGACGGTTGGCAACGGTTGCTGATCGTTCTACGAACAAACCTAATATTTCCACTTATATGACAGCAACAGGCATGTTTAAAATTTACACGTTTCTTAAGATATCTCGAGATAGAAAAAAGGTATGAACATGCGGTTTTCGGTATTCTGTTGCTAATTTGGTCTAATTTTGTAATACAGGAATAAAAATACATACTTGTATTTAATATTTTCCAAAAAAAAACTAGATTTCTAAAAAGAAAATAAATAGCGCCTCCTAGCCAGCATATTACGTAATAGGCTGTTTCCAAATTATAACTGTTACATTGACGAAAAAGAGCTGTTTTCAACAAGACCAAGTTTGCAAAAATCGATTGAGCAAAACCGGACTTACACCGATTTTTTCATAACAAGGTTCCCACTCACCCCCACCTCTTATTTGCACAGGTAGACTTAAACTTGTGAAATAAAATATGCGCAGAATTTTATGAAGAATCCGATAATCGAATTTCCAGTGCCCTTTCATTAGGCAAATTTTGTAAAATTTCGATTTTTTAATTTTTTATATTCAATTACGCCTTCTATCGGTAGACTTACAATTATGAAAATAATTTCCAGGCTTTTCTCGAGGCAACTTTTGTTATAAAATTTTTTTCCCAAAGCTGTACTATAAACGGTTCCTGAGATATGGCCGAGCGCCATTCTTATTGGGACACCCGGTACATTGAAAGGGTGAGCAAATTTAAATACCTGTGAACGTGGCTTTTTGAAGACTGGGCATCGGACAGGGAATTAAATTTACTAAGTGCTACGTATAGTCGATGTTGCTTAATAGTGTAGAGAGCTGGACACTCAAAACGAGGAATATAAACAAATTGGAAGCCTTCGAATATGGGTTTATGGCGGTATCATAAAGATGCCATGGGCGGCGAAAGTCACAAATGTAGATGTCCTTAACAGAATCAACCAAGAACGCCAACTTTTCGAAATGTCTAATGAGGTCCAAAATCCACATATATAAAAATATAAACTTTTTTATCAATAGCACGACATAAAGATTTGTTAAAGCACCCACTTAAATAAAGATCTTTTCCCGGATAAAGAAGTAAAAGATTTTTGCACTACAATATTTCAAAAGTTTATTGGACTTAAATAGCGATCATCCTTTGGAAAAGAAAACGGCATATCGTGATTTTCTTGTTCGCAGTTTATACGTTTTGTTTGGAAATCTCTTTGTTGAGAATGTGTATGCGAGAGATCAAGGTGAAATCTCTAAAGAGGTGAAAAATGGAAGACGGGATGATAGCTCCGACTCCGACTAGAAATTGAGCGACATAAATTCCAGCAGTTTCGTGTATTTAGAAAAAAGGACGCGACGCGTCTTGGTTCGGAATCTCAAAAAAAATGAATAAAAAGTTTGAGTAAATGTGACATTTCATCTCATAAACATTCGTTCTTAAACATTGAAATAACAGTACACTACTAAAATTGTAGTAAAACATTTCAGATAAGTTAGGATTTATTTAATTTAATTTAACATGTGATAACCTGGGGTAATAAATTCAGTAGGTAGGAGACAAGATTCGTTTTTGTTAGACATTTATTTTGAAACAAACGTACAAAAGAAACGATAATTATCGTTAATTACTTATTAATTTCGTTATTTAAATATAATTATATTCTACATTTAGGGCTTTCATAAACCTCAGGCTAATGTGACGATATTTGTTTGATATATGAATAATAATAGACGATCGAGGGAATTCATTATTAGGAGCCGCATTTATTTCTCAACGAGAAATAAATGTATAAAGAAAGGAGGTATCGCTCAGTACGCCGGATGGGAAGAACGATAATGGGATTCGTCGATTTCGCTCAGCTTGCCAAATCAACGAGGTTCTGAAGATTTCTAAAACACAATATACGATGTAGATTCGTATTCATCACCAAGATAACATATTTTTTAAGACTGACAATTTGATGTAAGTTTAATTCTTTATTTTATTTTATTTATAATAAAATGATTAACAAATACTAAAACTAGATACTGAATATAACTGCATAAACTGAATAAATAGGTACATCACTTTTGAATGTTTATGTTAAATGTACAATTATGACTGTTAAATATCTGAAGGGAAGATGTGTCTGAAATATGCCAACAGGATGTCTTCGTTTATAATTTTTACTTTTTTTTTTTCTCGACACCAATTTTTAAATGCGTCGTATGACTTCTCGTAACGGAGTTTTGATTTTTCTGGCAACATATCGTAAGCCGCTTTCTTTGCTACTTCCAAAATTTCCTCTGGAATTTCATTTTCTATATCGGACAATTCAAAATCTGAAACCATATTTTTAACAAGACGTGAATTATAATGTGGCGTACAGAACCGAATCTATATAAAAAAAATTACAAAATGTACCACATATAAATCAGACATACACCCCGAGAGAAAATTACTATACGGTGACAGTCTGGGAATGGCTCGCGGCTAGACAAAACAGTGGAGATGGTCGTGCGGTCCACAAAATAAAAATAATGTGAAGTTACATAAGGGGCGCCAGGTAAATTGGCCCACAGCCTTCCCTACGTTACTATTTAATAAACCACCAACTTACCAATAGGTTTACTACCAAAATACTAAGTATAGTATACAACCTGAATAAATAAAAAAAAATAAATGAAATTGTCTGAGATTAGCAATTATTCAATTTTAATAAATATGTTCTAAAGATATTTGATAACAATTACATATTACAATATTTTATTTAACTTTACCATCGGCTAAAATAAGGTATTAAAATGCGGCTTCTACTTGCCTAACAAAAAAATGCATATGTTATTTCTATTTAATTGCACGGTAAAAGGTGTGTAAAAAAGTACCGGACGCTAAGGGGTGTGTGGTTCAATACCAACAAAAAAAATAATTAACCCGAATAGGACACCACGAGAGCTCTAGTGCGTGCGCAGAAAATAATATAAACAAAGAAAGTGAATCTATTTAACCCCGCTTAGATGCAGTTTACAAAAATATAGTAAGTGTACCTAAATATTAAACTAGTATGTGTAACTATTAAACATAATAAATCGCAATTAATCTGTATTTTGTAAATTATGTAAAAATTTTAAAACGACAGAAAAAAATCCGTAAATAATCTAATAAAAACTATATAGGTATCCCATAACAAAAATAGACGGCTATCAATCTTCCGTCAAAAATAAATATCGATCCATACCTCGAATTTTCATTCAAATAGATATACTTCACCGCGTGACTTCCTAGTTATAGGACAGTGTGCCTCCAATCTGAAAGTACCATTCGTAAATCCACTGCGACTTAAGTAGATAGTGACTCCAAAAACACGATGTACCGGTGTACATAGACTTGTATTAAAATGTTGAACAGGTTGGAAATTACAGCCTGACAGGAGCAAAAAAAGAACCCTGAAGCAAGAAAACACTAATTACCATACATGATTAAAATAATTATTTGGAAATAAAGATACTGATTTTAACAATTTGTTTATCTGCCTTTTGGCAATAATTTAGAAAAACTTGTAAAAGTAAAAAAAAAATTTGCAATAACTTTGAATGTATGCCAACTTATGAAAATATGAATAGCTTTATTCTAGAGATGGGATAAAAATAACTACAACTTTTTCATTAATTAAAAAAAACGAAATGTTCTAACACTCACCCTTTTTAGCCAGGTTAGGGGTTTAAAATATTCCAAATTGAACTCGTGATTAAAGGCTAATTTCTTGATTTAAATGCGACTTTGGTATAGGCACGTGCACGCTAAATCCGCTTTTAACGAAGTTGTGGATATTTCCAAAAATCCTTCCACGAAGGCGGCAAATCCCCCTTGCACATCCACACAGTTTGTACTAGACCAGATCCCACATGGAACAGCAGCAAAAAAAACAAAATGCCGTTTTTTTTAAACTAGCACTAACTTTTCGGTACCACGGTCCAACCCAAAATCACGTTTTCTCCGTTGTGTTCCGGAACGTTTGACAAACTTGACACACGGAGGTCACCGAATAATACCGAAATTCAAATATTTAAATTTTGTGATCCTAAATATTCCATGATATCTGTAGGAAGAACGATCTAAATTAGTTTCTTAGCAAAAGTGGACATTTTCCCTTAACTTCAGAAAAATTTGATAGGCATTACCCCTATGTAAAAATTACTAAGGTTTCATTTTCACCACCTTGATCATAATGTCAATTATAATTAAAATAGGCAACCGATTTAACATGTCAAGAATTGTTTAAATTATTGAAAATAGAGGTGGGACTTCCTACTTCAAATTTGGAACGTAACAATAAATTGTAAAATTTCCTTAGTCTCAGCATCCATTATGGTTTTCAAATTGTAGAAACCTCAGAGATGTTACCAGAGAAGGTTCCCATTGTTTTCAATCTGGTAGAATGTAGAGCAACATTTTTTGATGTTGTTTTATGTGCTATTAGATTGAAAACTTAGTCTTTTGCTAGCAGTGGCCGCTAGGGCATCTATGCCATTTCGTTCGTTGCAATCCCTAACTGCACGCCGGGGTTTGTCCTGGTTGGGTCAGAGAGAGCAGCATATATGCCTCCTGATGAGAGACTAATAAGTTTCGAAACCGATAGAGGTGCTTGATGCACTCTCTGATTGAACTAGAATAATGATGCGGCTGTAATTTCGCTTTGCAACGAAATTGCAAATGGTTATTAATTTTTAACCATATTTTTAGGACCAGGCAACACTCCTTATGGAAAAATGGTCCCGGTCAAATTTTGTGAAAGTTTGGTCAATGATACTTCTTGATGTGTAGATTAAAAAAGTCCATGGCACCTGGGTCTGAATAACTACTATTCTCGAGTTACAGCCTTCTGAAGTTATTGGATTCGGGTGCTCGGTTTACGTTAAGTGCACTAATTTACGGTCAAATGAACGAAACTATTTATTATTAGAAGAAGAGAAACTCATGTTCTTCATACATACTTGCGTGTTGTATATGAATTTGTGGTCAAAAATAGTTGGATCGTATTTTAGTCTCCAGGAAACCTCCGAAAAGTCTTCAGAAAACTAAAGAAGTGCGGTATAAAATGTGCTGCTAGATCGATATAAGCGTTATCATGTTTTCATGAATGCTTCTCAGTTATGCAATACCAGCAAAACTGCAGTTCGGCTTTATCTTTAGAAAACTACTGAACAGTGGCGGATCTAGAGGGGATAGGGGTAATTCCACCGGTAACTTGTTCCAGAATTAATGAAATAACTTTATTTAACGAAAATGAACGAGATGAAGCCATCAAAACACATTTATAACCAAAGAGCGGATATTGTGACGAAAAGACGTAAGCCCAGAGCACGAACGACCATATAAAAAATTGTAGGGGGGTGGTAAACGTGAAGATGTTGCACATTATATTTTGTATACTTTGAAAAACCATATATAATTCAAAGCACCCGAAAAGCCAGGGGGGTCACGGTCCCCCCTGCCCATGGGTATGGGCACCCATGGCCCAGAGTACGATTTAAAGATTAGAGAAGATGAGTTACGGGTGTTAAGAGTACGAAATTGGAAAACCAATAATAGAATGGAATGGAAGCTGATTCTCGAACAGACCGAGGTCCACCAGGGGTTCTACAGCCAATGATGATGAGCTTTTTAATACAAAATATTATGGAGAATAATTTTGTAGGGTTATTTTTATAACAAATATAATATTCATAATTAGGTATAATCATATAGAAGAAATGGTCAGTGGAGAAGGCTTCATAATCATGATTTTGCTAACTTTCCTGTTCTCGACTTAGACTACCTAAAAGACCTTACGATTAGCATATATCAAATTAAACTGGCACCATCTTACCTACAAGATAAAATAATAAGAGAAAATTACGAAGAGTTTCAAATTGATGAGAATATGGATGAACCGGGATTCATAAGAGTCCGAATATTTTCTAGGTTTTCTTCAAGCTACAAAACACCAAGAATTAATTTCCTATACGGTTGATGAAGATAATGATGAAGATGAGCCTGTAGAAGAACCGATCAAGACACTACTGTACCTGTCAATCTGGTGCGAAAACTGTAGGTACTTGTGCTCATATCACCAGTGTGTTATGGTTTTTAGGCTTCGCAAAACATCAACCCAATGTTAAGTATCCTGATGGGTCGTTAGTTAACACGAAATATGCTGCATCTAACCGAAATCAGCAAAGTGTTAACATACGAATAGTCGAAGGTGATTTAAACCCGATTTTCCATAGACGATTGTAATTAATATTTAGCATTTACAAACTACCATTTACTTTATTTTTTTTGTATTGAAATCAAGTCCATGTTCTCTACCTGTCTTATATCTGATATGCGGCACAAGTTTCATGTCAACTAATGTATTTTTTTATGTTTCAACAATTTTTTCTTTAATTATTCTGGAACATGTTACGAGTGGAATTACCGCCATCCCCCCCTAGATCCGCCACTGTTTAGTAGTTTTCTAAAGATAAGACGGAACTGTAGTTTTGCTGGTATTCCGTAACAGAGAAGCAAGCTTATTTGGATCTAGAAGCACGTTTTATACCACACTTCTTTAGTTTTCTGAAGATTTTCGGAGGTTTTCTGAAGACTAAAATACGATCCAACTATTTTTGACCATGAGTTTGTATACAACACGCAAATATGTATAACGAACATGAGTTTCTCTTCTTCTAATAATAAATATTTTCGTTCACTTGACCGTAAATTAGTGCACTTAACGTAAACCGAGCACTCGAATCCAATAACTTCAGAAGGCTGTAACTCGAGAATAGTAGTTATTCAGACCCAGGTGCCATGGACTTTTTTAATCTACACATCAAGAAGTATCATTGACCAAACTTTCATCAAATTTGACCGGGACCACTTTTCCATAAGGAGTGTTGCCTGGTCCCTTGCGAAATCACCAACAAAGTTTAGGTAGGTAGGTAAAATCATAGGAAAAAAATGGATGCCATTAAATATTAAATGTACAAGAGAAAATTATTTCGCTGTGAAAATGGTTATTCAATTTTGGTGTGGAGTCTGGACAGACATTGCATTATGCAAATTTTAATTCGCTCTATGAAAACAAAAGGTGGATTAACGCATATCAAAGGGATACCTGATTCAGTTACTGCCGTTACTATATCTGATTGGGTACAAAACTTTTTCAAGGTATCTTTTGGTTCATCGGAACAACATGTATATGCTCGGTTTTCAGAGTCTTGAACGGGGTATAGATGATTTAAAAAAATTGATAGATTTCCTTACCAGATGGGATCAATTTGCAGTTTCAGATGTACTTACTACTAGAGCATCTGGTGACGACATCTTTAATTATAATTAATTAAATAAAATCATTTTTACTAATTAACCAAAATAAATTAAAATTAAAATCCTTGTATACCAAAAATTAGAAATACTTTAATTTCATTTAAGTTGAGAATGATTTAATAAATTATTAGTATACCTACCAAAAATTAAAAATATTTCAATTTTATGTAAGTTGAGGAAGTACATCGTTTAATAAATTATTTTGAAATTTAATTGATGTCAATTACAAAATTTACAGACGAGTGTCTTTCTTAATTTGAATTTCAAAATAATCGATTAAACCATGTACTTCCTCAACGTAAATAAAATTAAAATCCGTTAACCTAACTGAATTTTCTGTCGCATTTTAATAAATCTCTACCTTAGTATAAAGTTATTGAGATCATCAAATTTGATAGCATCGTGTGATATGCATCAACATAAAAAATGTGTATCGTTAAACTCACACAGTTTCTAAAAAGCACGTATCATAAAGCACGAGAATTTGATATATTCATCTTAAATTTTTTGCAATCCATTCCATATCGAAGAGCTTTTCAAATTGACTCTTTGGTATTGCGAAGTGAAAGCTTATGATATATCGATATGCTGCTTTTGCTATTAGAGCTATAAAGTTATAGCTCAAATACCAAAGTGTCTAATCGCGGAGTGCGATGTGAGTTTATTGAGGTTTGGTCTAGACGGATCGCTATAAAAAAGTTTCAATATATTGAAAAATAAATAAGTCGGTAAATAGATGTTTTATTAGAAAAAAATTTATTTCTATTTCGTTTTCACCCAATTTTGAAAACATGTGAAAACGTTGCATTATCCACGTCCTTCTGTCCATCCGTGCGTCCGTCTGTCTGTCTGTCTGTCCGTGAACATAACTCCTCTGTCAATATACCAAATATAATGAAAAATAAGGTGCCTAATGAAAGCTTATAATCCAAGGATGGTACTAAAGTTGAGAAATTTGATACAGGACTTCCGGTTTCAGAAATATAACTGGAAGAACTGTATTAAAGTCACCGGAATAGTACAAGTGATATTATTCCACGCGCCTTCGCCAGACAAGAACAAATATACACTTCCGGTTTCATAACTGTCTGTCCGTCCGTTCGCGAATATAACTATCCCGTTATTAATACAGATGGGATGACAAATGAGGTGTCGAATGAAAGCTTATTACCCAAGGATGGTATTAAAGATCAGCAATTTGATCTCGTACTTCCGGTTTTAGAAATTCAACCAGAAGTTTCAAAGTCAGCGGAATAGTACAAGCGATATATCATTCGACGCGCCTTAGCAAGACGAGAACAAATATGCACTTCCGGTTTTACGACTGTCTGTCCGTCCGTCCGCGAATATAACTCCTCCGTTATTAATAGAGATAGAATCACAAATAAGGTGTCGACTAAATGCTTATAAGTCAGGAATGGTACCAAAGATGAGTAATTTGACCGTGGACTTTTGGTTTTAGAGTTGAAACCAGAAGTGCCATTTTAAAGTTACCGAAATAGTGTAAGCGATATATTACTCGAAGTGCTTTAGCAAGATAAGAACAAGTGTGTAATTTTGGTTTTAATACCGTTTCCGGTTAAAAAGTTCTAACCGGAAGTGCCATATTATATTCGCAGAAATAGTACATGTGACCTATCAATCGAAGTGTAATAAAAAGTCGAGCTTGAATCTTTAGTTCCGGTTTTGAAGTCATTTCCGTTTAAACAATTATGCCCGAAAGTTTAGTAAACATGACTCAAAATTAGTGAATTAGTAAATCAATGATATTACTTCCGGTTATACTTATGAAGTTCCAATTACTTGTTTACCTCAAAATAATGCAAATAAGCGTACAATTAAGTAAACACAGCTTCCTTTATTAGTATTTCTGGGATTTATTAAACTATTAAACAATCAACTATTTTTAATGAGCACAATTTTACCAAAAAATTATTTTATCTACTCTATGTCATATTATGTGTAAGTTTTTAGTTTGTGAAAACTGTCATTATAGATAGCAGTGCTTGAAGTGTTTAAAGTGTGATTGAAGTAACAATGTATTTTAAATGGGACTTTCTTTTTCACACTGTTTTTAACACACTTTCATATAATCAAATATCCTTAACTTTCGCGTTGTCATGGTGATGACATAATGAGCAATAAATTACGACAAAAGTTTTGACAGCTTTATGGTTTGAAAAAAGTTAGAATTTTTAAATGTTAAAATTCTAAAAATTGTAGAATAGAAATGAATTCCATTGAAGAAGAGTTACAACAGTTTTTTTATTTGTTTATGGTAGAGTAGATAAAATATTGTATGAAACTGTGCGTGAAGTACTTTTTGCGAACTTACGCGATGTATAGCACTCGCTCCGTTGTCGCTCGTGCTCTAAATATCGCGTGCGTTCGAAAAAAAGCATACTTCACGAACTGTTTCATAAATAACTATTATTAACGTTTCGACACCCAAGTTGGGTGTCGTTGTTAAAATACAAAATATTACTAAATTAAACAAAAATGTTGTTGCTTAGTAAAAAATTCTTTTAATAATTTATTTAATCTGACTCATTTATATCGGCAGTAGAAGACTTTCAAATGATATTGCCAATATTGATGATTTGCGTTTAAAAAACAGATTAAATAAATTATTAGAAGAATTTTTTACTAAGCAACAACATTTTTGTTTAATTTAGTATTATTTTGTATTTTGACAACGACACCCCACTTGGCGTCGAAACGTTAATAAAATCATTTTTTGGTAAAATTGTGGCTTATTTCCTATTGAAAATAGTTGATTATAAAAATGCCACAAGGAAATAGCTTCAGAACAACACGATTAAACAATGATAAGATAGTTAGTTACGTAATCAGTAAAGAACTGTCGTAAATATCATCTTCCTCTTTCTTGGCTCTACAACTCTGTGTGAGTCTGGGCCGCGTTCACTTTGTTGGTCAATTTCCGCCAATATTGCTCAATAATCTTCTATTGTTACACCCCCCATCTCACGTAGATCACCCGTTACTGTATCCTTCCATCTTTTTCTTGTGCGTCCAACTGACCAACCTTTCCCAGAAGGTAATTAGTAGTCGTTCATCATTCGCTCTCAGTATTTTGTCCTGGACTTAGATATTCTGGCCATCTTATTTGATTTGCATTGATATATCGTACTATTTTTTCATCTACTGCTTGGAGTTACTGGTTGTGTCTTCGTCTTCACTCTTCTATTATCTAGTCTCTACCAGACCCAAAGTTCGTTCGATGGATCTTCTATTTTAAGACTGATAATTTTGTTTTACTCTCCAGTTGTTTGTTGCTTTAATGTTCAGTGCCCAATTCTCCCTTCCATGCTATATTATAGGGCGAATTATAATAGTTTTATATACCTTTGTTTTAGCTGTCTATTATCAATAAGTTACGTATCGTAATTATACCGGGTGTCCACTTATATTTTCCCCATTTTAACTGCCTATAACTTCTAAACGGCTCAAGATAAAAATATGCGGTTTTCACTGAAATGTTTTATTTTAGTAAGAGTTTTGTTTGAATGGATTGAATTTTTTATATCGGTTTCAAATACAAAATAAAATATGGCGGATTTTAAAAAAAAAACGTTGTTGACTTTTTTTAATGGAACACCCAGTATATTCTTTTGTAAATTGAAAGAAAGGTCATTCACCTATCTAGCGATATAAGGTTTTTCAAAATCGGTTGTCAAATCACTGAGTAATTAATTTTTAAAATGAGAGGTGCATCGTGGATATCACATAACTTAAGTTATGTGATTTCCACATTGCATCTCTCATTTTAAAAATTGTTGCTCAGTCACTTGACAACCGATTTTAAAAATTTTTATATCGCTGGATAGATAAATGACCGTTTTTTCAAGTTTTTATGTAAGTGACCATTTTTATATCGCTTTAAAATAAAAAATGGCGGATTTTTGAAAAAAAAAATGTTGTTGACTTTTTTATTAAAACACCCAGTATATTTTTTTGTATCTTGAAAAAACGGTCATTTACCTATCCAGCTATATAAAAATTTTTAAAGTCGGTTGCCAAATGACTGAGCAATTAGTTTTTAAAATGAGAGATGCAATTTGGAAATCACATAACATAATATCATTTTGCTTGTTATGTTATTTAGGTATGTGATATCCACGTTGCACCCCTCATTTTAAAAACTAATTACTCAGTGATTTGACAACCGATTTTGAAAAACTTTATATCGCTGGATAGGTGAATGACCTTTCTTTCAATTTACAAAAAAGTATACTGGGTGTCCTATTAAAAAAAAGTCAACAACGTTTTTTTCAAAAATCCGCCATTTTTTTTTCGTATTTGAAAGCGATATAAAAATTTCAATCCATTCAGACAAAACTTTTACTAAAATAAAACATTTCAGCGAAAACCGCATATTTCTATCTTGAGCCGTTTAGAAGTTATAGGCAGTTAAAATGGGGGAAAATATAAGTGGACACCCGGTATTATAGATATAGTAGAAAGTTAATAAAATAAATGTATATTTTTTATTATATTCATAATTCTCCGGCACATTCGCCATATTTTTAAAAATTCACTAAAGTGCTTCCGCCAAAATTTAGACTGTCGAAATTGTTTTCAATTTTTATTGCAAAAATATTTTATTAGGATGCGGATGTTTTATTATTTATCCGTCGCATTTAGCAAAATTTTACGCTCTCATCGTCACATAAAAAAAGCGGATTCAGGACGTTTTATAAACAACATTAGAGAATGGAAATAGGCAGGTTAGAAATAGAGCATCATTTAGACAAGCATTACTGTGAAAACTGTTTAAATCCTTAATTAATAATCCTAAAAATGGAAGTGTGTGTGTTTTATTTTTGTTTTATGGCGCTAGAACTAAGCCAATTAGCCAGATAGTGTGTTTGTTTTGTGTCTTATTGGCACTGGTTTCTACAACCAACTGGCCAGTTAATTTCATAGTGATTTTTTGCCATATCATAAGTTGGTTTATCACTAGCTCAGTAAAGTAATTTGTAGTGTGCGTGTTGAGTAAATGCCTTTTTACTTAGTAAAGTCAACTTCATTGTCTTTGCAAACATAAGTTTATTGTATCTGAACGACTGCGGACCCTCAGCTGAGTACCGATCCCACAAGAATAAAAATTAAAATTACATCCTTCTTTCTATATCTGTGGTACCAGTTCTCCATTTGAGAATCTGTTAAATAACATTGTTATTATTTTTTCTAATTTGTCAGTACTATTTTTAAGTAGTTCTGCGAGTATTGCTTCCGGTAAATTTTAATGACGGAAAAAATTGTATTAATATTTTTAACTAAGAAATATCTATATAATATATTAAGAAATGTTTACAATATTTCACATTTTATGCTTTGTGAAGTTCTGTAATGTAAATTTGATCGAGTTGGCAAAGGCATCCACTGCCATAAATTTCCCATTTTATTCCAAAAATGCACAAAAAAAGACCATTAATCTCTGCTCGTATTCCATTATAACTTTAATATTTTATCCATGTCGTTATTTATTGTTACAAAATAGGCCAAAAATCAATCTCATGAAACATTGAGCCAAGCATTTTAAATTTTCACGTATATAGTCATCCACTCAATCATCTCACTGTAATCAATGCCGGTGCGTAATGAAAAAAGGTGTGTGCAACGGAATCTGGTGCAAATTTCTGCCGTTGCACATGTAAAAACTCATATTATCCAGTTGAGTTTATGGTTAAAGTTTACACAACAGCAACAAATGTTTTTCATGTGTACATTTAAAAGAAAAATTGTTTATTTTTCTTTCTTTGTTGTTTTACATATAGCTCTTGTGTATTTTTAAAAAGATTACACGATAAAAAATTTAAACTTTCAACAGTAGCAAAAGGGAATATTTTTTTTGTAGCAAAAAAAAAGAATATAAACTGCAACAAAAATTTTATACAGTAATTAGCGCGCTAATAACCGGCATAATAGCTCAAAAGATGGAAACCATAATACATTGCGAGACAAAAAGAGATGAAACTAGTGGAGGTCGAAATTATCCTTATAAACGTCTAAAATAATATTACATTACATAGTTTTCCACCTTTAGACGTAGCAAAGGAATATGACAACTGTCATTGTGACAGTAGAATTTTATAAAATACTCCTGTCACAGACGTCTAAATGTGGGAAACTATGTAATGTAATGTTAATTAATACGTTTATAACGATAATTTCCAGCTCCACGAGTTTCATCTCTTTTGAAGTTATACTTCTTTAGGCGCGATTGAGATTGAGGGTCAATTTATATTGATCTGCGCGCATGCGCACACCGACAGTTTGGTATTAGTCTTTATACGGGCTCTGATTGGGTGTTGAAATGATCTGTCAATAATAAATATGAAGGTAAACTAATGTATAATATATTAGTTTTATTGTTGTGAGGACAGAAACCAAAAAGTTTATAATTGTAGTGACTTTTAAATAGTTTTTAAAGCAACAGGTACGTAATAATTGTAAATGTATCATAGGTACCTACCTATTTGAACCTACCAAAATACATAGTATGTAATACTTTTATTTACATAATTTGATTACCATCAAATTGTTTTATTAAAGTGTGTCATGAAAATGGAAAAAAAACTGCTGGAAATAATTTTGGAGTTAATAAGTTTGCCGCTAAGGGGCGATTCTTGCATTTTAAAATTAATAACATTCCAGAAACGATTAACATTTACGACGAAGTTTATTTTCAATTATTAATTATTAGACATTGATTTAGTAGCTATGTATTTTTGTAACACATTTTTTTTTATTTAGAAATGCTACGACCTACAGCGACCAAAAAACTCGTACCAAAATTCGTATTTCTAACAAACTTTATAAAATTTTCGCTGTTTAAAATGCCTGATGTAACGTAATAATAGAATCTTGCATCGAAAACAATATACATACACACAGGTGTGTGTATGTGTGTCTTTGTGTTTTATTGGCACTGGTTTAAGCAACCAACTGGCCAGTCAATACCATACACATAGTAAACTTCGCTATACCTCAGGAAATTCCACATTTAATGGAAGTATTCGTCTCACTACTACATTCGTAGTACCGCATTGATTTTAGAACCACACATTATTTCTTGATCACCAACAACTCAAACATATGTGTTTAGATTTTCTGTTGATAAAAAAATAGCCTTCTGCTATATTATAGTATTAATTTTTGTTCTATTTGACATATTTAAAAAATTATATCAAACAATAGTTCTCGTTGAAAAATGGTAACAAACTGACCTTAATAAGAATTTTACACATGCTGTAAAAATCTGTCAAGTGCTTAGGCATAACGCAGCATCCAGTGCCTGCTTAGGATAAACGCGGCAAGTGACATTTTAAATACGGCGTTTTGTCTAAGTATTTTTCAGATGACGCATTTATTCTAAGTATCCATGAACATTTTTGCAGATACGGCATAAAATGCGTTGTGTTTAATGTATTTTGGCTTAACTTACGTAATTTTTAGTAAGCAAATAAGATAGATATGCACATTTGGGTTAGAAAAATGTATAAATCTAATTTTTTCAGATTTTTGCAGATAAAGCGTTTTTTCTGAGCACGGCAGTATTGCAAAAGTGTTAATTAGGAACTAATCCACTTTATTTGCCTAAATTAAAAAAAAATACTTTTGCTGCCTCATCGCCACATAAAACGGATTCAGGAAGTTGAATATACATCACTAGAGAATGGAAATAAGCAGAGTTCTAGAATGTAATTAGGCAAGCAATATTTTGAATACTGTCAAAAATATTCATTTTTTAACTAAGAACTTAAACTAGAAAATATTAAGTTCATAAAGGCATTCACTGCCATAGATTTCCCATTTTATTCAAAAATGCACAAAGAATACCGTTAATCTCTACTCGTATTCCATTATAACTTTAATATTTTATCCATGTTGATATTTATTATTACAAAATAGGCCAAAAATCAATCTCATGAAACATTGAGCCAAGCATTTTAAATTTTCACGTACAATCCACTCAACCATCCCACTGGAATCAATGCCGGTGCGTAATGAAAAAAGGCGTGTACAGATGGAAGCTGGTATACAAATTCTGCAGTTGCAAAGAGAAAAACTCATATTGTCCAGTTGTGTTTATTGTTAAAGTTTACACAACAGTAACAGACAAATGTTTTGTGTGTGTACATTTAAAAGAAAAATTCTTTACATTGTACTGTTGTGTATTTTTTTTAAATTACTCGAAAAAAAAAGAAAACTTTCAATAATAGAAAAAGAAAAATTTATTGACTAATAAGAGCGAAAATTGTCATTTTTTGAAGCAAAACAGAGTAAATATACACTGAATTTTTTACACACATGGATATACACAGAGTGTTACATTGGAAAACGTAAATACTTGAATAATGAATAGAGGTCACTGAGGCGGTTCTAGATACACTTTAATTTATTGCCCCATCGACTTTCATAACCGAGTTACCGAGTTTTATCGGTTTTGCTCATTTATTTCTAAATCCTTAACATTAAAACCACTTTGTCTGATTATTTTAAAAATTTGTCTGATGACAAGAAAGATCCAGGTTCAGATAAAGTAATTGTGACCTTGACACAACACCCTGTATATTGAAATTATCAAAATCTGATTCCAAATTTTAAAAAAGTACAAAACATTATACATTCACTTTAATTTTCTGCGCAGAAAATTGAATAACTTTAATTTTGAAATAAAACATATTGAAATTTTTAAAAATTCTGAGATTAAAACTTTCTGTGAAACACCATATATTTTTTCCCTGAAAGCCGTCTGTTGTGAGCCGGTCGTACTGCAACCACTTAGCCTATTGTACAATTGTACATCTTCAATTCCATTGTGAAACCCATTCCAGAATTCTGGAAACCTGTACCAACTTATACAGGTCTAGTGGGTGGGTGTCATATATATTTGCAGTCACTTCGACATCTCCGAAAAGTGTTTGCCGCCTCCGATCCAATGCCTCACATTCATGCAAAATATGGTTGACTGTTTCAGGTTCTTTGTTATAGAGTCTGCAGCTTAAGTCTCCATGAAACAGCCCCATTGTATATTGTATGCATGTGGCCCTTAACTGGCGCATGCCCAGTGAGGAAACTTGTTACGACTCATGCTGATTCCTGCTTGTTTTCAGCAGTAATTCATCCCTACGAGCACATGTTCGTCCGAAATACATCTTGCCATTTGTTTGACCGGGTATACCCTCCAAGTGTGAGTTGTGACGGTGCTTTTTGGCATTCCCACGGCCGGTTCTGGACCCAGATATTCTTTAGTTGATGCTTTCTTGGCAAGTGCATCAGCTCTTTTCAGCTCTTTTCTATTTTTAGCTCTTTCGTTGCCGTATATGCCCCGATGACCTGGAACCCATACCAGTATAACACTATTATGTTGCTCCGAAATACCATGTATGCAACGCAAAATGGATTATACAGGGTGTTTGGTAAAGAATGTGCCATAGCTTAACCGTAGATTCCTGAGGTTAAAATAGGTCGGTTTAAGCTAACTTACAGTCGGAAAAACGAAAGAATACCCATGAACGAACATAAAAACATGCTGTATTTTCCTTTCACCGTGTCACACAAAAAATTGGCCAGCGCAACTACATGTAATAATAATTATTACATGTACTTGCGCTGGGCAATTTTCTTTGTGACACGGTGACAGGAAAATACAGCGTGTTTTTATGTTCGTTCATGGGTATTCTTTCATTTTTCCGACTGTACCTTTGTACAAAAGTTGATAATAACCGAAATACAGGTTGTCAAAGTTAAACTTTTATTTTATTTATTTTTGAATATTTACTGACAGACATGGGACAACAACACGAAATTTGGTAAGTGGTGCTGGTACTGTACACCCTACTAAATTATGTTAAACAAACGTTTCTGGCTACCACCAGAGACGTACGACGGGGGAACGTGAATGTTTGACCCTTCCTAAGTTCTAAGCCACTGGCAGAAGTCCTATTTAGTGCAATATTTTGATTTTTCAACACTTTCTATGTAAATAACATACTCTTCATTCATAACGATAAAGCCATTAGTTTTCGAGATATTTTAAGCTAAAAACGAAGGAGCATAATACACTAATAATATCTAATATCTCGAAAACTAATGACTTTATCGTTACGAATGAAGAGTATATTATTTGCATAGAAAGTATTTTAGAATCTGAAAATTATGCTAATATAGCAATTTCATCAGTGGCGTAGAATTTGGAAAGGGTCAACCATTTACTTTCCCCTGTCGTACGCCTCTGGTAGTAGCCAGAAACGATTATTTAACATAATTTAGTAGGGTGTGCCGTGCCTACACTTTCTGCCAAGTATCACACAGATATGTAAAATTATTTTAAACTATTCTTTTTTTTTAATAATTTATTCTTTATTTAAAACTTTAAGAACCATATGTGTGCCCGGTACTATAAAACTATTTGACATGTCCTTAGGGTACTTGGCAGAAAGTGTAGGTACTGTACATTCTACTAAATTATGTTAAATAATCGTTTCTGGTTAATACCAGAAGCGTAAGACAGGCAACAGTGATTGGTTGACTCTTTGCAAATTCTACGCCATTGACGAAACTGCTATTTTAGCATAATTTTTAGCTTCTCCAATACTTTCTATGCAAATAATATACTCTTCATTCGTAACAATAAAGTCATTAGTTTTCGAGATATTTGAAGTTAAAAATGAAAAGGCACACTTATTTTGATAAATGTATTATGCTCCTTCGTATTTAGCTTCAAATATCTCGAAAACTAATGGCTTTATCGTTACGAATAAAGAGTATGTTATTTACATAACAAGTATTGGAGAATCAAAAAATTGCACTAAAATAGGAATTTCGCCAGTGGCGTAGAATTTGGGAAAAGTCAACCATTTACGTTCTCCCGTCGTACGCCTCTGGTGGTAGTCAGAAACGTTTGTTTAACATAATTTAGTAAGGTGTACAGTACCAGCACCACTTACCAAATTTCGTGTTGCTTCCCATGCTTGTCAGGAAATATTCAAAAATAAATATAATAAAAGTTTAATTTTGACAACCTGTATTTCGGATATTATCAACTTTTGTACTAAGGTAAGTTAGCTTAAACAGACCTATTTTAACCTCAGCAATCTAATGTTAAGCTATGGCCCATTCTTTACCAAACACCCTGTATATTAATCATTATTCAAATTTATCAGGTTCTGTTAGATAGAGGATTGAGGAATATATAGAAGGTACAAGTTCTTGCCATAAAAAACCAAAGCTAAAAAAATCATGGATCTGATTTTTGGAATTTTATAGTCGTTTGTAGTTTAGTATTTACAAATGGAATCTTTCAAAACAAATGGAAACAATTAGTTAATTTATAGGTCTGGATCCCGCGTATGAAAAAAAAGTTGATTAATAGCAAGCTGAAAATTTGTTAATACCTTAAGGGTGTCTAGTCGGACAAACTTTGATATATGGGAACACTGGAACAGGGGAAGTTTTAATTGTGGAACAGGTTAAAAATTTGAAACGGTCAGACAACGAAAACGGCACATGTATTTTGTCCGACAGAGCAGACTTAAACTCTCCGAACAGAGATTAAACTCTCATGCAAAAACCAGACTGCTATTTATCACCAAATGGGCGTTTTAATGAGTGGAACATGTAGAATATGTCAAATGATAGGAATTATGACAGGTGATAAATAGCAGTCTGATTTTTGCATGAGAGTTTAATCTCTGTTCGGAGAGTTTAAGTCTATTCTGTCGGACAAAATAAATGTGCCGTTTTCGTGTTCTGACCGTTCCAAATTTTTAACCTGTTCCACAATTAAAATTGCCCCTGTTCCAGTGTTCCCATATATCAAAGTTTATCCGACTAGACACTCTTAAGCTATTAACAAATTTTCGGCTTGCTATTAATCAACTTTTTTTTCATACGCGGGATCCAGACCTATTATGATTAATCTTCCTTTTTCAATGAAAGGAGTCTGCAACAGTGAGTTAGAGAGACGTAGAAGTTTTTGTGCTAGAATGTTTTCGACAATGAATTTTTCAAAATATTCCCAATTTAAGCGAACAGACTATATCTATAGAATTTATTTCACACCAACGAATTTAATATTATTTGTTGAATAATGATATAACTAGTGTATATTACTAGTATATTACTAGTATATGGTGTTGAATTTTAGATTGCGTGACAATTAATATTCATAAGAGTATGTATACATATTTACGTTCTGGCTGCATACAATACTCATAAAGAATAATATTCCTCTGTTTTTAAATGGCGAAAACTTTAATATATACCCAGAAATTTTCAGCCTCAATTAACGACTTCAAAAACTCTCCCAACTCGTGCATACATCACGTGACCTCGTTTTGCCAAGCATTCCACCAGCAAGAGCAAATTTCCATTTCGCAAAAACATACGTGCAAAACTAGTAAAGTCCATACTATACTCCGGGAGTAGTTAGAAAGTCGTTATACCATCACATCAGTTCGTAAAGTTTGGCTATTCTGGTGATATTTTTGTCGTGGGAGTTTTCTTTGTTGAAATGGAATTTTAAAAGCTATTAGTTTTTAACTGGTAGCTCTACTTTAAAAAGAAGTATCGTCGTTACTGCTGGTAACGATAGTTAGTGTCAAGTGTAGCATGAGGAAAACAAACACTTAAATTAATTAATAATTTATAACAGAGTTTAAATTTAAATATTTACTTTCGTTAACGTTATAAACATGACATATTTATTAATCTATATTTAAGTAACTATTTTATTAAAATTTCTATTGAATTTATTCATTCCTAATAGTCTAATAGCCGAATAAGAGGTCAAAATATACCCATCTTCTGCATGCCGGATGAAACATTTTATTAAATTTCATACATAGACAAACACTACCAGCATGGGTTGCCTATCAAAATCGTGTCATAGCTATCCTTAAGGGGGGCCGTAGGGGTTGAAATCAATATTCCAAGCACGTTTTTTTAAGTATGGTAGAATTATTTTATCTTTAAATTAAATAGACATATTCAGTACAATGCATAGATTACTCAAGAAAAAAAAAAAGAATGTGTGTGTACTTTGAACGCACGTAAGAAGTTATACTTCTATTATTATGATTTAATTAATTCTCCTACAAGGATTACAAAAACTTCATCTACCATAATTGACTATATTGTCTCAGATTTCTCACTCCTTGATGTCTGCTCTACAATTATTAATGCGGGATTATCAGATCATGAAGCAGTATTTACGAAGTTTAACATCTTCAGCAAACCCTCCTCGAAAACCCGACGTTTAAGTAGGATTTTTTCTTCTCGGAATTTTCATAAATTTCAAAATTTATGCTTAACTTCTGAGCGGCATTTTCCTTCTGCGGACGTGGACTATAATTTCAACGATTTTATAGAAAAGCTTGTCTCTATCTTCAATAAGGCATTTCCTTTAATTTCAATTAAGCCAAAACATCACAAACCCAGGGCTACCAAAGGTATCCGCATATCAGTCAAAAATATGCGCTCACTATTGTATATCCAGAAATTTGCTACCAACATCTCTGTCACTCAGTATATCACCAAGTACAGGGTAACCTATCTAGCTATCTATCTATCTAAAACTCATCAAATCAGCTAAAAAAGCCTACTATCAAAATCGTATGGAAAGTTCTAAAAGTGTTGCAAAAGAAACTTGGTCCATAATAAACGATCTTCGAAATAGAACTCACGCAGTTCAAACATTTGCCCATCCAGACCCGGAAAATCTAAACGAATATTTCGTTAATGTGAGTAAAAATATAACTTCTACTATTTTGCCACAAAAAGATCCCATTTCCTATCTCCCCAATTCAGGAGTGTTCTCGAATTCATTCTTTTTAAGACCAATCGATACATCTGAACTGATCGAAACTATCAATAGTATCAAAAGCAAATCATCTTGTAGTACTGATGGACTATCCATAAAAATCTTCTCAAATCTCACACAAAATGTGTTGGAAATCCTCGTCTCACTAATTAATGATTCCTTTGAAAGAGGCAAATTCCCAGAGTGCTTAAAGATAGCCATTATTATTCCCCTTCATAAGGGTGGTGAAAAATCTAATGCTTGCAACTATAGACCTATTGCCTTACTACCGGTACTTTCAAAAATTATTGAGAGACTGATAAAAACCCGTCTTATGTCCTTTCTTTTTGATAACAATATCTTATCCCAAAATCAGTTCGGCATTTTAACTAATAAATGTACCACTGATGCCTTGTTTTCTATGCTTCATGAGGTTTACCAAGCACTAAACAATAATATTTATACTGCCACTGTTTTCTGTGACTATGCCAAAGCTTTTGATTGTGTAAATCACGACATTTTGATTAAAAAACTAAATTTCTATGGGATTCGAGGTATTTCTTTGAATTGGTTCCAATCTTACTTGAATAATAGGAAACAACTAGTTAGAGCAAATGATACTGACTCTAGTCTCAAAAACATTGTATGTGGAGTACCACAAGGTTCAGTATTGGGTCCTCTACTGTTCCTTATCTTTATAAATGACATCACTAACTTAAAAATCGTTGGAAAAATTTTTCTTTTTGCTGATGATACCAGTATCACTTGGAGCAACTCAACTATTGCATCTCTTCATGCAACTATAACTTCTGATTTGCTTACGATAAAAACCTGGTCTGACTCTAATTTACTCTCTTTTAACGTGAATAAGACAGTAGCATTATCCTATAAAAGTGCCCTTCAACCCCTGCTTGTTAATAACCGCCAGATCTCTACCGTTGATTCTGTAAAATTTCTTTGTATTTTTTTAGACAGCAACCTCAAATGGTCCCTTCATATCGATTTGTTAAGTAAGAACTTCGCCTCAGCCTGCTATGCTATAAGATCTGTTTCGAAAGAACTCAATTTAGCACCTTCTAAACTAACATATTTTTCCTTGTTCGAGTCTTATCTTCGATATCGTCTTCCTTTTTGGAGTTCTAGTACAGCTGCCCAATTAGATGTTATTTTTAAATTACAAAAAAGAGCAATAAGGTATCTATTTGGCCTCAGAAGAACTTACACCTTTATATATTTTAGAAACTGTTTGCTTAATTCGTAAACACATGCATGTCTTTCCTGCAAGGCCTCGTCATGACTACTCCACCAGAAATTCAAATTTTGATGTCTATTTACCGATCCCGTCCTCTGAGTTAGTAAAGAAATCTATATTATATTCTGCAAAGAAACTATACAACCATCTTCCTTTACAACTCAAATCTGCAACATCTTTCCCCAAGTTCCGTAAAATGACAAAAGCTCATCTATCTAAAAGACCATATTATTCAGTAGAAGAGTTTCTTAATGACTAACTAAGAAATTACAGTAATGTACAAGTAACCAAACTTATCTATATTTGGGTGTCACATGCAGCAGCTTAAACTTATTAGTTCCTATGTCTATAAATAGTTTACTTTGTTGTATGTTCACTTTGCAATTTCTATAAATTGTTGCAATATATCGATTTTGTTTTTTTTTTCTTTATTTTATTAACTTATATTTTGGATTTATGTATTTTTATTATATTGACGATTTATCAAATTTAGAAAATTGTTTTTGTTATTGTTAGTGTTAGATATTATTTATTTATTTTTTCTGACTTTAATTAAGCTTTGTCCATAAAATTTGTATAATTTTCAGTGATAATAAAGCATATTTCTATTCTATTCTATTTCAACGAAATTAATATACTTAACAGGTTATTTGTATTTTATTGAAGTTATCCTTCTTTAGGCGCGATTGAGCTTGAGGGTGAATTTATATTAATCTGCGCGCATGCGCACACCGACAGTATGGTATTAGTCGTTATACGAGCTCTGATTGGGTGTTGAAATGATCTGTCAATAATAAATAATTGTTCAATATGAAGGTAAACAAATGTATAATATATTAGTTTTATTGTTGTGAGGACAGAAACAAAAAAGTTTATAATTGTAGTGACATTTAAGTTGTTTTTTAAAAGCAACAGGTACATAATAATTTAAATGTATCATAGGTACCTACCTATTTGAACCTACCAAAATACATAGTATGTAATACTTTTATTTACAGTCGGAAAAATTAAAGAATACCCATGAACGAACATATAAAACACGCTGTATTTTCCTGTCACCGTGCACAAAGAAAATTGTCCAGTGCAAGTACATGTAACAATAATTATTACATGTACTTGCGCTGGCCAATTTTTTGTGTGACACGGTGACAGGTAAATACAGCGTGTTTTATATGTTCGTTCATGGGTATTCTTTCATTTTTCCTACTGTACATAATTTGATTACCATCAAAATTTCTATCAATGTTCACCTAATAGAGGGTGAGTCATGAGGAACTGTACATACTCCTACCTCGTATAGAGGCTCCTATGGGGAATAACAAATGACCATTAAAAAGTGTCTGCTCCCATTGTTTAATAATATACAGGGCGAGTTTCGCATTTTGACAGAAATTTGTATTCGTCATAATTTTTGAACGGTCAGATCGATGTGTCTCTTATTTTGACCAATCGTTACACTATTACCACCTAATTAACTAATTTATTCAAACTAGAAAAAAATCAAGTCCGGCTTTAAAAAAGTTAGTTCGTTTGTGTCTTAGAAAAAATTTCACCCTGTATACGCTTTTTGAAAACTCTAATATGAATTTTACAAATTAGACAAATAGGCAATTAAAATGGCATATTTATTTTTTTCCGCACACGATTACTTAATTTTTTATAAAAAAATCAAATTTCACTATGAATTAAAAGTTTGGTAAAGTGAACCATAGATTAAAAAAAATAACTTTTATTACAAAAATTAATTTTTTTTGCACAAATAAGTAATTTATGTTACCATCCAATCAACTGATTTATTCAAACTAGAGAAAAATCAGGTCCGGATTTAAAAAATTAGTTCGTTTTGGTCTTAGAAAAGATTTCACCCTGTATACGCTTTTTGAAAACTCTAATATGAATTTTACAAATAAGACAAATAGGCAATTAAAACGGCATATTTTTTCCCCACACGATTACTTAATTTTTTATTAAAAAATCAAATTTGTCAAGATCGGAATTTTAACCTAAAAATGAAAAAAAAAAAAGTAACTCACGGTTTAACTCGCTACAACTCTGTTCCATTTTAATATTTTTTTATCTGAAATTTTTACAGAACATACCTCTTACCATTGGGAAGACTATGAAAATTGTTGTAAACTTTCAGTCTTCTTCTTTTAAAAGTTGCAATCTTGTAAATCGCAAAAATTAGGTGGAAAAATTTAAAATTTATCATTTTGATCACGTCTATGTTAAACTATAGAGTCCAAAAGAAGTGTTATGGGAAGTTTTAGATCTAGACGTTTTATAAAAAAAATGGTAAAACTTTTAATTTTAAGAAAAACGTTGTTTTTGTAAATTAATTTTTGTAAAAAAAGTTAATTTTTTTAAATCTATGCAAAAACTTTGCCAAACTTTTTATGCATAGTCAAATTTGATTTTTTAATAAAAAAATAAGTAATCGTGTGGGGAAAAATAAATATGCCATTTTAATTGCCTATTTGTCTTATTTGTAAAATTCATATTAGAGTTTTCAAAAAACGTATACAAGGTGAAATTTTTTCTAAGACCCAAACAAATTAATTTTTTAAATCCGGGCCTGATTTTTTTCTAGTTTGAATAAATCAGTTAATTGGCTGATAACATAAATTAAATATTTGTTAAAAAAAAATTCATTTTTGTAATAAAAGTTAGTTTTTTTTAAATCTATGGTTCACTTTACCAAACTTTTAATTATTCATAGTCAAATTTGATTTTTTTTTATAAAAAATTAAGTAATCGTGTGGGGAAAAAATAAATATGCCATTTTAATTGCCTATTTATCTAATTTGTAAAAATCATATTAGAGTTTTCAAAAAGCGTATACAGGGTGAAATTTTTTGTAAGACCAAAACGAATTTATTTTTTAAATCCGGGCCTGATTTTTTCTTGTTTGAATAAATCAGTTGATTGGTGGTAACATAAATTAAATATTTGTTAAAAAAAATTAATTTTGGTAATAAAAGTTAATTTTGTTAAATCTATGGTTCACTTTACCAAACTTTTAATATTAATTCATAATCAAATTTGATTTTTTTATAAAAAATTAAGCAATCGTGTGCGGAAAAAAATAAATATGTTATTTTAATTGCCTATTTGTCTAATTTGTAAAATTCATATCAGAGTTTTCAAAAAGCTTATACAGGGTGAAATTTTTTCTAAGACCCAAACGAACTAATTTTTTTAAAGCCGGACCTGATTTTTTTCTAGTTTGAATAAATCATTTGATAAGGTGGCAATAGTGTAACGATTGACCAAAATAAGAGACACATCGATCTGACCGTTCAAAAATTATGACGAATACAAATTTCAGTCAAAATGCGAAACTCGCCCTGTATATTATTAAACAATGGGAGCAGACACTTTTTAATGGTCATTTGTTATTCCCCATAGGGGCCTCTATACGAGGTAGGAGTATGTACAGTTCCTCATGACTCACCCTGTATGTTGTTTTCTTACTCTATGTTTTGTTGTATTTTTTCAATTCTAAATCATTTAAATTCAAAATCAAAATAATTTAATATAATTCAAAAATGTCAAAAGCTTAATCCGTTTAGTTAGTCGATCTTCGCACATAATGACACATTGCCTCCGTGGCGAAGCGTTTAAGGCAAATGAACCCAATATACCAACCGCGCTGATAGCTGGTTCGAATCCCAATAAAAACTTTTATTTTTTAATTTTTTTTTATACATTTTATGATTGTAAGTATATGTATTATATAATTTTATTTTCAGAAAATACGTATTTAGTTAAAAAAATTTCCGGCAATCAATGTTCAGAAATTATTTGTGGCATTTTTAATGTGTTTGTGTGTTTTATTCTTTAATTATTTTAATTTTTGGCAGTGTTTTCATAAAAATTTTTGAGAAGTAGTAAGTATAAATTAGTTTAATATTTAAATAAAATATAAATGAAAAGTATATTAATTTCGTTTAAATCATATAATAGAAGTATAACTTCTTACGTGCGTACAAAGTACACACACATTCTTTTTTTAAATATTAAACTAACTTTCTTTACCTACCACTTTTAAAATTTTTTTATTAAAACGACACCAAAAATATAAAAAAAAAGAATATGAATCGTCCGAGATTTGAACCCGGGACCTCTTGATCTCCGGTCACACGCTTTATCACTGAGCTATATCCCTTCTGATTTGACAGGTTACAAGATTTCTCATATACTGACCAAGTGAAGCAAACAAAAATACTTTAAATATATTTATATTATTATAAAATATCTTATTCCCGAGAAAGACAAACCTAAAGACACAAAAATTATAATAAATAATACATTTACTTAACACTAATATATCCTTTTATATGATATAATATGACTTATTTGCGCTGACAGCGCTGTTACATACATCTTGAAAGATTAGCAACGAAATACAAATAATCACAACCCAATAGGTCCCCATAACGCTCGAGTGACTGCAAATTTAGCATACTTTGCTCCACTACCATAATGCAAATGTCAAACTAGAATGTGGGTAAAATTTTATATTGGTTCTTTTATTCCATTTACTTTTATTCTTTTTAATCCAAAATAAAATTGTCCCTTCGAATACTACATACACACATGCTAGGTCTCTGGATATAACGACGTAAATTTCAACCCCAACGACACTAGCACGCCACGCGCCACACCGGTGCGCGCGGTGGAAGTAGAACCATGGCGACATAACGTGTCGCGCCGGTGGAATCTATTAAACTAGTGTGTCAGCTGGGCCACAGCGTCGTGCCACTTTACGGAAAGGTTTTGATGTGGTCTATTAAATTCGTTTATATAATCTGATATTACAGCACAAACTACGTTCCGGAAGGAACGGTCGTAATGTAACAGATGGAAATTATTACTACTACCGTGACTTGTGACATTTAATAGAATTTCAGCGAACAACTAGTTGATTCAAAAAAAAGTTGATCTTTTGACTTTTTTTAAAAATTTATGAATTCTTTTTTTAATAAATACGCCAAACACCCATTCGCACGTCTCAAATATTGCCTATGCTTAATAGAATCTTAATTCAGTGTTCAGTTATTTATTTTGTAGAATTAGAACTGTCATATTTAACCTCAATTCACATTGACACTGTGAGACGGGTAGCTATTTTGGACCCCAGAGCCAGGAAAGTAAAGCACAAGTTAATTTTAAATAAAAATGTCTTCTTATTAATAAATAAAAAACTAAACTAACTTCTTTTTATAGAATAGAAATATGCTTTATTGTCACTGAAAATTTTTACAATTTTATGGACAAAGCTTACATACAGTCAAAAGAAAAATAATATCAATAACAAATAACAACTACAATTTCCTAAAATTAGATAAACCGTCAATATACAGTATATATAAGATATAAAAGCAAAGACAAAAACAATTTATTGCAAAATTTATATAAATTTAAATAAATAAATAAAGTACAACATTTGGAACTGACAAGTTTAAGCTACTGCGTATGAAACCAAATTTTCTTAGTTATGTATTAAGATATTCTTCTATTGAATAGTATGGTCTTTTAGATAGATAGGGGAATGGGGGGCATGACGGGGTCTCGAGGTAAGACGGGGTACCGCACACAAACAAGAAACTACACGTTGGTGAATAGCATGCAGTAACTCAATAGGAAGAGTCATTCGACTAACGGTCCCTGCAAGAGAAACCGTGAATGAGAGTGCACGCGTTTTTTGTTTACAGACGGAAAACTGTTTTAGCGATCCGTTGATCTAATTTTGTGCAAGGAAAACCATCGTTATTTTAAGGTAATTATGATCACCTCATTAATGTCTTTTTTATCGTTGTTTACAGTATTCTTATTTTGATAATGGCATATTGTTTGTGTGAATACGTTAAACATTTAATTAGTGAATTTTCTTTTTGTTCAAAGTTACCTTTTGAGGCAAGATGGGGTATTGGGTGCGGGGTATGATGGGACATTGGTGGTAAGTCTGGGTTAATTTAAATTTCTTAATAAATAACATTGGATTACTATTTTAGATAATACCATGGTACGTACTTACAAGAAAAAAACAAAAAGAGGAGAGTGATCGAGAGATGCTATGAAAACAGCCATAGATAAAGTGACATCGTCAGAACCCTGGGTAGGCTGCCAGATATGTGGATGTTGAGCTCACAATGCTTGTGCTAGGGTGGACAATCAAGATCTGGAGCAAATACACATTTTTGTTTGATTTGTGAGAATTAATTAGCATCACAGTCATGCCCCAATTCCATTACCCCATCATACCCCATAGTATGGGGCAAGATGGTTTTTCATAATGTTCTTATTAATGGCTAATTGTTGAAAAATGTGATAGGTTGATTTTCCAAAGATTGTACCAAATCATAGTTAGATTAATGACGTAACGTGCCATCAATTAGTAATAGTAATAAACGTAGTAATTATGTTGTATTTTTGTTATTTTCCTTAGCTACCCCATCATACCCCCCCTTCCCCTAGGCTTTTGTCATTTTACGGAACTTTGGGAAAGATGTTACAGATTTAAGTTGTAAAGAGAGATGGTTGTAAAGTTTTTTTATGGAATATAGTATAGATTTCTTTACTAACTCAGTGGATGGGATCGGTAAATAAATATCAAAGATTGAATTTCTGGTGGAGTAAAGATGATTGGGCCTTGCTGGAAAGACATGAAGGTGTTTACGAATTAAACAAACCGTTTCTAGAGTATTTATATAAAAGTGGAAGTGTTAAAATTCCGTGATCTCTGAAGTAACTTCTGCAATGTGTAGATCTTCTAAGGCCAAACAGATATTTTATGGCTTTTTTTGAAGTTATACTTCTTTCGGCGCGATTGAGAGTAAAATTTCATAATACGTTTCATAATTCAGAATCGTTCAAGTTATGTATAAATATGTCAGTGCAAGAACAGGTGTGAAAACAATATATTAGTGTTTTTAGTAAATGTATTATTTATTATAATTTTTATGTCTTTGGATTTGTCTTCCTCGGGAATAAGATATTTTATAATAATAGTAAGTAAATTTAAAGTATTTTTGTATTAAATTTGTCAGTATGTATGAGAAATCTTGTAACCTGTCAAAGCAAAAGGGATATAGCTCACTGGTAGAGCATATGACCGGAGATCAAGAGGTCCCGGGTTCAAATCCCGGACGATTCGTATTTTTTGGTAGTTTCATAGTTTTTGGACGATTCAAAAGTGGTAGGGAAAGAAAGTTAGTTTAATATTGAAATAAAATACAATTACCTGTTTAGTATATTCATTTCGTTGAAATCATAATAATAGAAGTATAACTTCTTACGTGCGTACAAAGTACACACATTCTTTTTTGCAATTTAAAAATAACATCAAATTGGGCAGCTGTACTAGAACCCCAAAAAGGAAGTCCATTCCGAAGGTGAGACTCGAACAACTAAAAGTATATTATTTTAGAAGATGCTAAATTGAGTTCTCTTGAGACAGATCTTATTGCATAGCAAGCTGAGGCGAGTTTCTTACTTAACGAATTGATATGAAGGGACTATTTGAGGTTGGTGTCTAAAAAAATACCAAGAAATTTTACAGAATCAACGCTACTGATCTGGCTGTTATTAAGAGGCAAAGGTTGAAGAACTCCTTTATAGGATAATGCTACTGTTTTATCTACGTTAAAAGACAGTAAATTAGAGTCACAGCAGGTCTTTATCGTCAGTGGATCCGAAGTTATCGTTTCATGCAGAGATGCAACAGTTGAGTTGCTCCAAGTGATACTGGTATCATCAGCAAAAAGAAAAATTTTCCCATCGATTTTTAAATAAGTGATGTCATTTATAAAGATAAGGAACAGAAGAGGACACAATACTGAACCTTGTGGTACTCCACATACAATGTTTTTGAGACTAGAGTCAGTATCATTTGCTCTAACTAGTTGTTTCCTATTATTCAAGTAGGATTGGAACCAATTCAAAGAGATACCTCGAATTTCATAGAAATTTAGTTCTATGTCGTGATTTTCACAATTAAAAGCTTTGGCCTGGTCACAGAAAACAGTGGCAGTATAACGATTATTGTTTAGTGCTGAGGTAGTAAAGTTTATGGTGAACATCTAGAGAGAACTAATAGTATTACCTACTTTGGTTGTTATCTAAATAAGAACTGGGACATTACCAAAGAAAGTAGAGTACGCATAGAGTAGGACAGAGCTGCATTTTTTAAGATAAATAAACTCTTATGTATGTGGAAACAACATAAAGGCGGGTTGACATTACTAGTGAATAACGAACGTGGCTGACGCTTAGGTATTTTGCCCGTGCTATTGTTAGATTTTTATTATCTTTCTTCATACTCGAGCAGTACATTTGTATCTACGCATTGCCTGGATCAAAATTGGTAAAATGTTATTTTATTGTAAAATAAACTAAAAAAATTTATAACCTCCAAAAAGAAACTTGTTAAAAAATTTTTACTTATTTTTGTTTATATCTTTTTTGTTGGTCACTTGATGATAAAAAGTAATAGAAACAAAATTGTATAAAATTTAATTTGCTACATTTTATGTTTTATTAGATTTTTCGATAGTTTACGAGATATAGTGCGAAACCCGTTTGCACTCATTTTCTAAGATGACGGCCGGTGGACAAGGGTGGCGACCCCAAAAACTTGAACTTAAGCTCTTACTGATCTCCTCTATACAATAAAAAAATAAAATTACCTCCTCTAACAAATGCAAGGTCGGGCCTAAAAAATGTAACTTTTCAATGGACTATTGCAAGAAAGATTAATCTAACGAAGATAGATAATTATTCTTGTTAATCTAACATTAATTATTCCTCTTTGAAAAGAGTTTTTAATATCCAAGTTTAGTTAAAATCAAAATTTAAGCACTATTTTAATTAACAAGTCATTTTCAAGACCACTCAGGTTTTTGTATTTATTTTACAACTTTCCTAGTACTCTTCCCTTATTGATTAAAACTTTCCGAACTATCTACAAGTTTCTCTATTGATTACAATTTTCTCTTAACAGTGAGGTTGTTTCTTATAAGTAAATGAAGTAGAAAAATACGCCATAAAAATTAATTAGGATATGGAGCACTTAAAACTACCTCATTTTCACAAACTGTAGTTCTACTATCGTAAAGCCCAGTAAGTGATGTTTCACATTATAATAATTTTGAACGTGCTAGGGTTTTCTCGTGCGATAGTTTTGACGCACTTGTTCTTTTCACACAATAAGAATTGAGTCGCACGAAGATATTTTGCGGTGTATACCGTGCACTTAACAGTGAATTTGACGAATTAGGTGATAAAGAAAAAAACACATTTGGTAAGCACAGCAAAATTAATTATATGTTACTGATAACAACAGTAAATAAAACTGCTAAGTATATTATAATAAACTTTATTTTACATAGTTGCAATAACTTTGAGTATAGAGGGTGTTCCATCAATATGTGTGAATATAAAAATCTATAAATCGTATTTTTTCGTTCATAGGATGGACCCAATTAATACGGTTCTCTTATTTCTCTTTCTTCGAAAACGCTGTAATTAGTTGATTTCACTCCATATAATATAACTATTCCTTTTATTCTACGAAATTATTTTTAGTTTTATAGGGTAAACGACTCAGAAGACTGGAGTAGGGCGACTGTCGCGTTTTGTGTGAAATTATATAAAAACAACATTTAAAACGAGGGGAACAACATTTAAAAACGAGTAAATGACGGAGGGTATTTTAAATCCTGTACATGAAAAACATAGATTTTAATGTTATTCTGAAGCTATTTCCTTGTGGCATTTTTGTTATAAACTACTCTAAATGGGAAATAACCCACACTTTAACTAAAAAATGATTTTATTAACGTTTCGACGCCCAAATCGGATGTTGAAACGATAATAAAATATTTTTTTTTAGTTAAATTGTGGCTTAATTTCCATTTAGAATAGTTTATTACATAGATTGTATGAGCTAATTAGATGAGCTAATCTAAGATCCCACAAATAACTTAGTAGAACAACGATTATAAAAACAAATTAAGACTTTTAATTAAAAACATAAGAAATAATAACTGACAGAATAGAAATTGCAAATGAATTAAATACGCATTACAGTACATTAGGTCAAAAGTATGGACAAAAAATATCCATTTGTAACGATACATCGTAATGATACATATCAGACATCGTATCATGTACCGACCTCAGCCACAGTGTGTAAATAAACCTAATATACCAAACAACACAGCAAAATATTTTCGTGCGACTCAATTCTTATTGTGTGAAAAGGACAAGTGCGTCAAAACTACCGCACGAGAAAACCCTCGCACGTTCAAAATTCTTATAATGTGAAACAGCCCATATGATTACATGAGCCACCATTGGAATGTTGTCGTGCGTTCTAACCCTCTCACGTTTAAATTCTTATAATGTGAAACAGAGCTAATCATTTTTCTTTCGACCTGTAGACATCATCCAAACGAATCCTGCAAAAGTAAAGGGGTAATTAAATCCTCATACGTACTTTTTCTTCATGTGCCGTGCTCGATTATCCAGCGTTGACTATCAAATTGGCTATAATAATTTTGTTGACGGCAGCTCGGAAAAGGGATGCAGAGAATCTGTTAAACCTTTTTCTCAAGTTTCTAAGTCATGATCTTCTTCTTCCCTCTATACGTCTATACGTATTCTAATTTCTTTGGTCATGTCCCAGTTCTTATTTAGATAACAACCAAGGTAGGTAATACTATTAGTTCTCTCCAGTTGTTCACCATAAGCTGTTACTACCTCGGGTTTTATTGGCGTCTTACTGACAATCATCACCATGGGCTTTGCGGTGTTTTTAGCTTCAGTCCATATTCATCACACATTGTGGTAATCCTATTAATCAGATGTTGAAGTTTTTCGTAATTACTTGCAATTAACATTCATTTTACCACATTGAACATTATCCGCTGCTTTATTGAAAACGAACTCAGTATAGATGTCAAATATTAATGGAAACAAAATGCAGCAACGACAATTTAAAACAATGATGTCAGATCCGAAAATCCAAAACTTCTATCGTTAGAATCAAGATTATGGTGACAACCTGAATTCATCCCTTCTAAAATTTGCAAGACAAACGAACGATGAATCAAGCAGAATAGAGGAAATCTAAGATTGCATTCCATAACACGTCAGTTCTAGGTAAAATTCCATCGAATTTTTTAGTTTTACGAATTCCATCGAGGTGACGGATCACTTTTAAGGGGTTTTTACCCATATACTCGTATTTTTATAATATTGTATTTTGGTGGTTAGCATGTTAGATGGCGTAAGCACTGATGATGATTGGTCATTCAATCGAAAACTAGTTCTGTGATGTAGCCCATTTTAGGGATTTTTAAATATGTATATACCTTTTCTAAAGGATCTTAGTCGTTTTTTTAATAAATAAGGATTTCGGGACTTTTCAAAGTATTGCTTGTTTATATCCTAATTCAATAGTGTATTTTCTAATGTTGTTTATACAACGTCCTAATAGGCGATGAGAGTGCAAACTTTCTTTATTTAAGTTAGGCGAATGCGGTGGACGAAATTTTGATTAAAATAAAATTTAAAACAATTTTGACAGTTTAAAGTTTGGTGGGAGCGCCGTACTGAATTTTTAAAAAACAATAATTATTGTTATACTATTTTAGTTTTTACTTTTTACTATTTCTATAATATATTCTTATGACAGATGTTATAAAACATATTAATATTCCAAAAACGGTGCACAGCATCAATTTTTACCAAGGGTACCTTGGTGGTACTCTTGGTACGAATCAAACGAATCCGACAATTGTGAATTTGTAAATCTTAAGAGTATATACAGCTAGATATAAATTACACTGTTTGTTACAGGTGATCTCTAAAAGAAAAAATCTCGGAGCCAGTGAAGTACTTCTCGAATTAATGGTAAGGATAGCCTCTCATCCTGATCAATGGGATCGTGTTCATAAATTATTACGTAAGTAATTTAAATAAGCTATCCTATCTATATTTCTAAGCATATTTTTTTTGTAGGTATTCTCATGTATATGTTACCGGCCAAACCCGATTTCAGGACAAACTAGTTTGGCCTAGGCCACCAAACTAGTTTGCCCTAAACGCGATAGGATAAACTAGTTTGGCCTAGGCCTAGGCCAAACTAGTTGTGTATATGAATAGAATATGTAAATGAGCATTAACAACACCATAAAAACATATCTCTCATAGTATTCATCTATTAGCTGACTTTTGTACTGTTACATTTTCAGGTGGAGTGGGTGAAGATAGAAACCTTGTCAGATAGTTGTGTCCATTCATTTCTTTTCGACTTTTTTTTACATCTATTCGTTACCAGCCGTTCGCTTGGTGTCATCAGTTCATCTGGCTTCAGGTCTGCCTCTACTTCTTTTATTTCCTCTTCGTCGTCATTCAACAATTCGGTCCGTTCAACGATCGTCTTCCATTCTTCGTATGTGTCCTACCCAGTTTCATTTAAACACAATATTATTTTGGACTACATCTGTTACTTTTGATTGTCTTCTTATTTCTTCATCCGATTTGCGATCGCTAAGCTTAAAGTTGATCATTCTCCGTTCCATAACTCTGAGTCACTTGAAGTTTATGAACTACGTTGTTATTAAGTTAAAAGTCCATGTTTCGGTTCCATATGTCAGAACTGGCAAGACATACTGATCGAAAGTGTTTACCTTTATTTAAAATATTTGGTATGTTTGATTTAAATAGTGTTTATAATCTCCCAAATTAAAACTAAGAAATTAAAATCCAAAACTGAAACTTAAAAGTTAGCAATTATAAACACGTAAAAATTAAAATATTTGATTAAAAGTAAATTTAGAGACAGTAATAATACAAATTAAAAATATAATATAAAAGGCCGAATGTAGGTATTTTTGAATAATGTTTATAGATTACTATAAGAAATACTTCTTCTTTAGACTACAAATATGTCAAATTCAAAGTAATTTGTAGAGCAGGTAAAATACAAAGGAGGTTTTCAGAACGCACCGAAATTTTTAATAAAAAATGCATGAAGATGGGGTGAAAGTTCGATTTTCAGAAAATACTCGTGATAAATTAAATATGAGGTATTTTAGGGGTTGGTTGTATATTTTTTTGTAGATATATTCCTGAAGAACATGTGATACACTTTTATACATAAAGAATTAATAAATGTAAGAGTTAAAGCTGCGGTTGTCTGAATTTTCAAAAAATTTATTGTGTAACCTACGGCAGCTGGTCTGTTTTTTTAATAAAGTATTCGGAGTGTATGTTTTACTTTTAAATAAAAACAATCCGTCGTCCAAAGATCCGATTATCTTTTTGATAATTATGGTATTTTGTTTTAAATCTGGATGTGATTCTTGTAACGACTCGATGCTTTAGTTAAGTTCTATGACTCCATGAGGTCCATGAGTAAGCTACAACTACCTGAGGAAAGGAATGCCGAACCTATTAACCATTTAAAACAAGTGGTGAAGGTTAATGATGGGAGTGATTAGTAAACAAGGTAAAAGGTATTGGCATATCTCGCAAAAAGAAGAAAAAAACGAAACCGTCCATGTTTATTTTCTTTCACTCTAACCTCGTTGTAGAGTACAAAATGATAGTGGTTTAGATAGGTAAACTGTATTAGTCGAATAGATTCCTAGCATCGCCCGATGGCATGGTTATGCCTTGGGTTCACAGTTTACTTTAATCATTATCGACACTAACTTCATCTATTCTCGTTAGATGTCGCTAAAGGTATACTTTGGTATAATATTTCAATATATCTACCAACCAGTCAGTCGGTGCGTTTTGATTCAGTTCAGTGCAGTCTTCTTACAAGACTCTCTGATGACGGGTAGACCTAGAAACACGTGACAGAGGATGGTAAGAGACACAAATTGAATCCAAACGAAACCGACTATGTTTTAAAAAAGCAATGATATATAAGATGCCAGGCAACTGTAAATATGTATTTCTGACTGTTTGGTCATCAGTAGGTAAGGTGTAAATAACTTACAAAAGGAGAACACTAACTTGTGGGTTCCTTTTCTCTGGTTGTGGTAGCTTCCCCCGTAAGTATTTTTAGTTATTGCCTTGGAAACCATCAGGGTCTTCGAATACTATAGTCAAAAATTGGTCACATTGCTACTGTACTGATCATTTTCCAAGTTAATGTTCTCGTTTTCTGGCTGCACCATACTTTTTCTTCGTCTAGCCATTTACGTCCACATCTGAGCATAAGCCTCTTCAAATACCATGCACCATGGTGCCTCTGCACCGTACTAATGACGATCAAATAATCAGAAATATGCATTTGCGGTTGCCTTCCATCCTATATCATCTTCAAGACTTTTCATTCCGGATGGAATGTTTGACGCTCTTACTTTTACAGTTGACTGATTCGCTTATTGCGATGAATCACTTCGCATTTCACTTGTGTGTTGTCAAAGTTTGTTATATGCCTTGTCTTTCGTTTCAATTTTCTTCCACTCATTTCGATATGTGCTTAGTTCCCTTCAGTTTCTCACTTTCAGAATTTTAATATGATGAGATGGTGATTCTCATGACCTGGTCTTCCCATCTCTCTCTGGGTCTTTCAGTTTCTGGTTTCCATCTGGTGATCTTTTTAATCAGTTAGTCATTTTTTCTTCTCTCTATGTGTCCCAGCCATCTCAATTTCTACGCTTTAATAAATCTAACTACAATTTCTCCCTTCATTATGTCTCTTAGTTCATGGTTCATTCTTCTTCTCATTTCTCCGTTGTCCATTCTTATCGGACCCATAATCCGTCTGAGGATTTTCCTTTCGAATATTCTAAATTTTTCTTCATCTTTTTCTGTGAGGCACATTGTCTCAGCTGCGTACTTAACGACTGGACTGATTACAACTCTGCATATTTTCAGTCTTGTATTTCTGAATAAGCTCCTGTTCTTAATTAGCCTATGGAATCTCCAGTATGTTTTGTTGCCTGATAGTATTAACTCCATAACTTCTTCACTCTTATTTTGGCCATTCACTTCCACCTTATATGCCATTGCTTATTTTTCCTTTTTGCGAGCAAGACATACCAATATATCTTACCTTGTTTATATATATTTAAAGAATGTTATTATGTACATAATATAGGTACTAGATTGTTCAATAAGTTTTGCGTTTCGATAAGAGAGGGCGATGCTACTAGCCTAATTTTTTTTTGTTATATTGTACACTCTTCATATGAACATATGTGAAGTATTATTTCAATCTGTCAATTCATTATTTTTTTAGAAGCCATTTAGTATCGATGGGTTACAGTATTTTTTACAATGGAAATAATCAAGTATCGTCCACTGATGGAATTTTTAATTTTTGGAAGGTTTAAAAGCAAAGAAAATTTATGAACGAATGTTGAAAGTATATAAGGACTCTTCTCCTTCAATTATTACAGTAGAAAGATGAGTTGCTGAATTTAAACTTGGTCGTTCAAGCCTTGAAGACGATCCACGTCAAGAACGCGCAAAAACAGCAACAACGCCAGAAATCGTAGAAAAAAACACAACCCATAGTATTGGAACTAAAGGTGATTTAGTAGAATCCCTAGGCATTATATTGGGCAGTGTAAGCAATATTTTGGTCAAAGTATTGGTTTAAAAAGCTGTGGTCACAATGGGTGCCGAATTTGCTGACAACGGAACACAAACACATTCGAATGCGACTTTCTCAGCAATATTTAGGGCGTTTTCGAAAGGATAAAGTAGATTTTGTGTGTTGATTCATCAGAATGAATGAGAATTGGTCTATCACCATGATCCTGAATCAAAACAAGAGGTTAAAGAGTGGTAGAATCGGGTTTTTCGGCTGCAAAATGAGTTTGTGTCTAGAAATCGCCCTAAAATGTTTTTAGCATTACTTTTTGGGATGTTAGAGGATTTTTTGTGGATTAGTTGCAAACAGACAAAATAATAAATTCTGGATATTATCGTAAACTTTCAAACCAGTTGAAGGAAAAAAATCGTAACAAAGACCCAGTTTGCAAAAGAAAAAAATCATTTTTCATCAGAACAATGCACAGTGTCATATGAGCATTTTACAAATGGCTAAAATTCATGAAGTAAAGTTAGAATTGTTGGAGCATCCACAGTATTAATCAGATTTAGTTCTTAGATTAATCAGATTTGGTTTTTCATCAAATGATGAGTATATAACAGCTGTGGAAGAGTATTTTGCAGTCCTTCCTGATTCTCCCTGAGGGATAGAATTTATAAATTAAAATCCCATGGAAACAAGTGTATTCATAATTGATGGATTCGACCGTAACTTGATGGAAGTTCATTTTATCTCACAATAAAACACTGAAAACTTTTGTTTTCTATACTTCCACAAAATTTATTATTTACAACTCTGTGACTACAGCTGTTTCGGCAGAGTGCCTTTCTCAAGTGATATAATTTACAATGTGTTTGCCTTTTTAAGTCTCTAACTGAAGAAGTTGAGGAGTGGGGAGCTGTTTGTCTCGAGTTGGTTATTCAGAATTATATCTGTATTTTTCAGTTTATTAATTTCCATAGATTCTAAAAAAGATAGCTTAAGGCCTTTATTTTGGATATGCAGAATTTGAAACTCTTCATTGAAAGAATGATTATGATCTAGAAGGTGAAGTGCGTATGTAGAAGTGTCTGTTTTTCTATTGTTGAAAGCCCTTTTGTATTCTGCTATCCGTTTGTCAAAAGTTCTGCCAGTTTGACCGATGTAGGTTTTAGGACAGTTACCACAAGTTAGTTTGTACACACCACTCTGTAGTTGCTTTCTCTTTCGGCTTTTATTGTTCTTAATATATTTGCTTAAGTTATTGTAAGTTCTGAAGGCTGGTATTATTCCTTTCTTTTTTATATATATGGCTATTTTTGTTGTTATCTTGCCAGTTTATGTGAGAGAGCAGAAGGTACTGGGTTCTTTCTGTGGTGATGGATACACTAATTTCAGGACTTTCTTATGGAGTTTTTGATTTAAAATTTTGTTTACTGTTTGTTCGTTAGAGCCGTTGTTTACTGCTATTTGTTTAATGATGTTTAGTTCTATCTCGAAGTTATTTTTTGTCATGGGAATTTCTGTCAGTCTATGTATCATGCTATGGTGGGCTGATAATTTGTTTTGTGTAGGATGGGATGATGAATTGTGTATAGTTGTGTCAGTATGGGTAGGTTTATGATATACGGAGAACTCATGTTTGTTGTGTAGTCTGGTAATAGTTACATCTAGAAAGTTTATGGAATTATTCTGTTCTGTTTCTGTTGGAAACTCAATATTACTATGAAGTAAATTAATGTATGATAGAAATTTGTCAAGTTGTCTGTTAGTTCCTGTAAAGCATACTAGTATATCATCCACGTATCTCCACCAATATAAGAACTGTTTAAATACGGGATGTTTAGAAATTGTTGTTTCAAGTTGGTTCATAAATATATCTGATAGTAATGGGCTTAGAGGATTACCCATAATAAGTCCTGCACTGTTGTTTGTGTATATTTGATTATTGAATTCAAAATAGTCTTGATTTATGCAAATTTCAAGGAGGTGTAAAATTTCAGATGCAGTGATCGGATTTGTACTATTAAGGTCTAAAAGATTTTTAACTAAAACAAAAGTTTCTGCAGGAGGAACACTAGGAAAAAGATTTTTTACGTCAAATGAAATTAGTCTGGGGTTGTTGGGCAATTGAAAATGTTGTATTTTATTAACTAGTTCTAGTGTATTTTTTACGGTGAATTTAGCTGAAAATTTAGTGAATTCTGTAATAATATCTGACAGTTTTTTTGAAAGTTTATATGACGGAGCTGTATAAAACAGCTGTAGTCACATAGTTGTAAATAATAAATTTTGTGGAAGTATAGAAAACAAAAGTTTTCAGTGTTTTATTGTGAGAGAAGTGTATTGATGTTCAGAAAGACTATACCGAATACTAAAGTGTATTTCAAGTCATAAAATTGTGTTTTTCTTATCGAACCGCAAAACTTATTGAACAACCTGGTACATATCTATTTTTTTACTTCAATCGATAAAACATAAAGGCGAATAAGAACTTGACATGAAAAAACAAAATTCTGAGAATCATATCGATCTTTCCCTGTTTTTCATAAAACCCGCATTCTCTAAATGTAATTAAGCGTAATATACGGTTTATGGAATTGAGCGGTCTCATCCAAAATGGATGTCAAACAGGACTGGTCATCTATAATATGGCAATGGTATGTGTTCTTACCCTTCCGTGATATGAACACGAAAACGGAAGCGCCATGTGAATGCTAATACAATATGATGCATCGTATGTATAGCCTAATGTCTGTTTGTGTATGTGTTGTTGATAATAAGACACGAGAGGGTATTTAATAGAATTATTATTACATGACGGAGTTATCACAGGATGCACAAAGTGATACGGTACACCATACCATCTCTAATATAAACATAATAATAATTAATACAGAATACAGAACAGTAGATTGTATTTGACAGTACTGAGAGATTAAACTTACATAAACAGTTTAAAAATAAGAGTGTTAAGAAAATGATAACTGAAATGCTTCACTCACTCATAAGAAGAATAAAAAAAAATAATCACTGGGAACGTTTTTCGAAAGAAATGGAACATGATTTTTATGGTGTGAACCGAGGTAAAGGAACTAATAGAGCCAAAACACATAGAAAAACTTACATAGATTGACTATCTAAAAAAGCTTTATGCAGATGAAGAACAAATGTTGCTAGTACCGGAAACACCAGTAATTACCACAAATGAAGACGTTAATATGAGTACACAGGAAATTCGAAAAACACTTGAAAAGTTGAATATTGTTCGTCCCCTATAACTTTTCCGATGCGTCACGATTCATTTTCAAACAAATTAAGTCAAAACATAAAGTTAAACGCACGCCGATGTGTGTAGTGTATGGGCCATTCCACGAACATACGCCTGTTTTGGATTACTTCGACAACGAATATTTTATTGTGCAACATAAGAAGTACGAAAGTAAATGGCGCTAATAATTATTCCAATAAACAACAATGTAATTTGCAATTTACTTTCGTTCTTCTTATTTTGCACAGTAAAATATTCGTTGTCGAAGTAATCCAAAAAAGGCGTATGTTCGTGGAATAGGGTATATAATATAGTATACACTATCAAAATGTATATAAACATCGACGTTCGTTTCACTTATTGTTTTGACTTAATTTGTTTGAAAATTTTTTGCTCAATTAGAAATCCAATGAAATCAATTAATTTGTGGTCATCTGATTGAATACAACCAATAAAACCCACATTATACTGAAAACAGATCCCATGGACTGTTTTCACTCAATCATGTAGCTATGGATACCTACATTTCGTTTCATTTCGATTTTGACATTTCAAATATTCAATATTTCAAAATGTCACGATTTGGTTGTAATACTGATGAGAATATTAATGAAATTATCGAATCAAATATACCAAAGAATACTGTTTACAGTAAAAAATTTATATGGAAAGCGTTTATGGACTTTTACAATGATAGAAAATATGAATTAGATGGAAATCGGACGGTGGAAGAATTGTTAATTGCACATTTAAATAAATTGTTTCCGCTCTGTATTTTTTTTTCATAAGCAGCAAAAAATTTTCTATCCGAATAACCCTCGAACATTGATAAATGCTCAAAAAATTTTTAACAACTTTCTCAAGCTTGTTGCTAACAGGCAACAGACCTCCGCCTACGGCGTCGGTCTGTTTCCAAGCAACAAGCTTTCGAAATCTGTTATAAAATTTTTTCGAACAATTATCAATGTCCTTGGGTTATTACCACTGAAAATGAATCATGACGCATGGGAAAAGTTATAGCGGACGAATAATAAGAGAAAAGCTGCATCTAAAGACGGAATAACAAAGGAATTACTGAAATACTGTGGAGTAGAAATGACAGAACAATTGACAACATTATTAACAAAATCATAAAACACAATAAAATACCGGAAGAATGCAGAACATGCGAACTAATTCTACTATTCAAAAATGGAGATAAAGAGCAGCCAGAAAACTACAGAGGTAAGTTAGGGCAGTCAATAAGGATATTTGGCTCCGAATTCCATCCTACAACATCGATTTACTTTATATTTTCATATTAAGTAGGGAATAGCTCAAGAAACAAAGTCTACTCTATGCCGATGTGCGCTTTTCTCTTGGGGTGGTTTTCACCCCTTTTTGGGGGTGAAAACTTTTTGGATAAAATAGCTACGGAAGAGGCTAGAGAATCTAATTCTAAGCAAAAACTGTTCCATAATTATTTTTTGGAAAACTCCATACTTTTTGAGTTATTCGTGGTTGAAAATTGGCCATTTTCATTGAAAAATGATACCCTTTCGGACGGATTTTTGCGAATAACTTAAAAACTATGCATCTAACAAAAAATTATATGAAATATTTTTGTAGCTTATAAACAAAAACAAAGAGATTCATTCCTTCAAAAATCTTCTAGTTATAATACAAAAAGGGATATGGTAGGTGAGGAGAGTTTGTTTTTTGGTACATGCTCAAATCGGTGTATTCAACTTGAAATAACAGAAACGGTTGATTCTAGGTGTATAATGGTACTAATAACTGTTGTAGTGCTTGAAAAGGGCTGTAAAATGAGCAGTATTAAATGTCGATTACATTCAAACTAAGTGAAATATGCTGCAAAAAAATTGATGACTAATGTAATTTAAGAAGAAATGAGAAGTATATTTAACCTCTCATCCATCAGAATTTAAATACATCGTTTTCCTTCTAAAATACTTTTTATTATAGTGCTATTTCTATGTTCAAAAAGTTGGACTGGACTAAAGTGAATGGTTTTTGAAAAAAATAAAATAAAAGTATAGAGCGCATTTTTAAGTTTTCTTAAAAATCTTCTTTTTTCTCCATGTAACTCGAAAATGATAAGAGATACGAAAAAAGATATAACACAAAAATGTAGAGTTTTTTAGATAAAAATTTCGTTTTAGGTTTTCATTATTGTATCTGTTATCATTTTTCAGTTACATGGAGAAAAAGAAGATTTTTAAGAAAATTTAAAAATGTTCTCTATGATTTGATCTTATTTTTTTCAAAAACCATTCATTTTAAACTCGTCCAACTTTTAAACATAGAAATAACACTATAATAAAAGGTACTGTAGACGGAAAATGATGCATTTAAATTCTGGTGGTTGGGGGTTAAAATTACTTCTTATTTTTTCTTAAAATACGTTAGTTATCAATTTTGTTCGCAAGTTTGTCATTTCGCTTAGTTTGACTGTAATTTACCTTTAATATTGCTCATTTTAAATGTCTTTTCAAGCACTACAAAAGGTATTGGTAGCATTATACACATAAAATCGACCGTTTCTCTGTTATTTCAAGTTGAATTTCAATTTGATCATGTAGCAAAAAAATAATCTCTTTTCACCTACCATATCTCTATTTGTATTATAACTAGAAGATTTATGAAGGCAAGCGTGTCTTTGTTTTTTTATAACCTACAAAAATGTTTTATACAGTTTTTCAAGATATTCTTCTTTAGGCGCGATTCGATTGAGGGTAAAATTGTACATAAATCTGCGCGCCTGCGCACACAGACAGTATGTAGTTCGTTGCTAATCTTTCAAAATAGGTATGTATGTATCTGTAACCTTGCAAATAAGTCATTAAAAGAGTATATTAGTGTTTTTAGTAAATGTATTATTTAGTATAATTCTTGTGTTTTTGGATTTGTGTTTCTCTGTAGTAAAATAATAAAATATTATGTAGGCATAACATTTTTACACTATTTGTCGCCGTGTTGTGTAATTATATCCGAAACTTACATGTCAATTACAAGGACCTCGCTGGAGTAGTTGGTAGGGCGTTAGCTCCGAGATTGGACGGACGCGGTTTCGAATCCTGGGCGATTCATTTTTTTTTTTTATTTTTGGTTGTTTTAATAAAAAAAATTTGAAAGTGGTAGATAAGAAAGTTAGTTTAATTTTTAAATAAAATACAAATAACCTGTTAAGTATATTTACTTCGTTTAAACTACCTATTAGTCCTGTCGCCAGGGGGGGTACAACGGCCTTCTTAATTCAGATGGACTTACCCAAGTTTTTTTTATGTATTTTGACCCGTAGAACACGAATTTTTTGGGTAACAGTTGATCCGGATGTCGATAAGATTGTTATAAACAAAGAAGTTGAGGAATTACATAACAGCGATTTCTCGCAAAACAAAACATTTTTTTGTATTTTTTGAGTCATTCTAACCAAAAAATGTTCCTAAAAGTTTTTTCGTAGGATGCATAGTTTTCGAGATAAACGCGGTTGAACTTTCAAAAAATCAAAAAATTGCAATTTTTGAACCCGAATAACGTTTGAATAAAAAATAAAATAGCAATTGTGCTTAACGCCTTTAAAAGTTTAAGTCAAATTATATCTGTTTTGAATATTTGCATTACTAAAAATTTATTTTTTGATTGTTAAAAAAGCTATAAACACATACTGTTTCCCGTGCCTAATACATGCGTTTTAATGCATGCTACTTAGAAATAGCCCCGCTTGCACTTTTATCTCCTCTACGTACTCGTTCGATTTTAAATGAGAAATCATTGAAACATCACTCAAGCACTAGGTGTTTATAGCTTTGTTTTAACAATAAAATAATACATTTTTAGCAATACAAATAATTAAAACCGATATAATTTGACTTGAACTTTCAAATGCGGTAAGCAGAATTGCTATTTTATTTTTTAATCAAAAGTTTTTCGGGTTCAAAAATTCCAATTTTTCGATTTTTTGAAAGTTCAACCGCGTTTATCTCGAAAACTATGCATCCTACGAAAAAATTTGTAGGAACATTTTTTGGTTAGAATGGCCCAAAAAATACAAAAAAATGTTTTGTTTTGTGAGAAATCGCTGTTATGTGATTCCTCAACTTCTTGGTTTATAACAATCTTATCGACATCCGGATCAACTGTTACCCAAAAAATTCGTGTTCTACAGGTCACAATACATAAAAAAAACTTGGGTAAGTCCATCTGAATACAGGAGGCCGTTGTACCCCCCTTGGCGACAGGACTATATATAATAGAAGAATATCTTCTTACGTGCGTACAAAGTACACACACATTCTTTTTTTTAGTTAGATGCATATTTTTTAAAGTATTGGAAAAAACCGTTCAAAAAGGTGTTATGTTTCAATGAAAATGGCCAATTTTCAACCACGAATAACTCAAAAAGTATTGAGTTTTCAAAAAAAAAATATAGAACAGTTTTTGCTTAGAATTAGGTTCTTTAGCGAATTCCGTGGTTATCTTATCAAAACATTTTCTACCCCTGAGAAGGTGTGGGAACCACCCCCAAGATAAAAGCACACATCGGCATAGGGTAGACTTTGAATTAGGAGATAAGTAGATGCTATTCCCAAAATTTCATTAAAATCCATGCAGTAGGATAGAATTTGGAGGTAATATCCTATTCTTGCTCCCATTGACTGGCGTAAGTATAAACTTGTTAAATACTACCCTAAAACTTACAACTAAATAACAGGTCTACAAGAACTAATGCATCAGATGATAAATTTCCCAGATGAACAACGGGCTTTTCGTACTAAAAGATCGTGTACAGATGCGATATTCGTCATAAAGCAAATTATTGAGATATCATTGGAGTATAATATAGCAGCATTTCTATGTTTGATTGACTTAAAGAAAGCATTTGACAGAGTGAGACTCGAAGATATAGTCCATTTCCTGTATAATAGAGAAGTCCCCCAGATATCATAAAAATCATTGAAAACATCTACTAAAACAACAAGACGGAAGTCAGAATAGATGCACAACTTACAGAACCTTTAGACATATGCAGCGGAATAAAACAGAGAGACTAAATGACTCGTATGCTCTTCAATTTAATCATGGATGAATTAATAAGAAGCGTCAACAAAGGAAGAGGAGACAGAATGGGAAACAAAGAAGTAAAGTTACTCTGTTACGCAGACAACGCAATATTTATAGTCCTAGATGAAGATAACCTGCAAAGATTATTCCAGAAATTTAACATAAAAGTAAAAGAATTCAGTATGGCAATTTCATCTCAGAAGACTAAAACAACAGTAATCAGTAAAGAACCAATCAGATGTAAAATAGAAATCGATGGTATCAGTTTTGAACAAGTAATGGAAATAAAATGCCTTGGAATTACATTGTTAAGCTACGGAGACCTGGACAAAGTAGTGAGAAATCAAATACAAAAAGCAAATAGGCTGGCGGGATGTCTTAATATCACGAATATGCGTATCGAATCCAGAACGATATGAAACCTTATTTAGGCTTTCGCCTCTTCTTCTTTCTGTCAATTTTTTTTTGTAACGAAAGTTTAAAGCCTAACAACGTTATTTGCAAATGATCGTAGAACTACTGGTGGAGCGGAAAAGTTGATGGTGATATGCAATATCTAAGAAGCACGAGTGTAGTGATTTTGTAACGAAAGTTTAAAGCTTAACAACGATATTTGCAAATGTCATAGAACTACTGGTGGAGCGGAAAAGTTGAAGGTGATACGCAATATCTAAGAAGCACGAGTGTAGTGATTTTTTTTCGAAGCAGGAGAAACCTACCAAACCGTGAGAAGGAAAGCTGAGAAATAGGAATCAATTGTTTCCCAAAATATATCTTACATGATTGTAGAAATGAGATTACTTCAACAATTTTTAATCCTGATCTTAATATTGCCAAGATGTATGATCTGTAAATTATTCCTTTTATTAATATCTGACACAAAGGTTGTAAGTCTAGCTTTGCACTTACAAATCAATATTTTATTCTTCTTCAGGTGTATTCAGGTATTCTTCCGCTACGGAGGTTGGCAATGATCATAGCTATTGTAATTTTGAGGCAGTAGCTCTAAATAGCTGTTTTGAGCTGCATCCACACAATTCTCTCACGTTCTTCAGCCATGAAATTCGTCCTCTTCCGATGCTTCTTCTGTCATCTATTTTTTCTTGCATTATGAGTCGCAGGATGCCGTACTTCTGAATTGCAAGTTCAACTTCCTTTTCTTTACCTATTATTCTCAGTACTTACTTCGTTGTTCGTAACTATATCTACCCAGGAAACCCTCATAATCCTTCTATAGGACATAGGTCCACATTCCAAAGGCGTTAAGTCGTCTCATTGTCTCTACATTTAACGTCCATGATTCCACTCCATAGTAGAGTACACTGTATACGTAAAATGTTGTTAGGCGTACTTTAAGAGCTAATGTTAAATCTTTGCTACATAGGACCTTTTTCATTTTCATAAAATTAGAACGTGCTTTTTCGATTCTGACTTTGATTTCTGCAGTGTAGTCATTATTTTTTATTATAAGTGTTCCTAGGTAAGTGTACTATTTTACTCTTTCAATCTGCTGGTCCTCTACTATCAAGATTTGGTTATCATTATGGTTGTTTTTACTAATTGTCATGAAGTTCGTCTTTTTGATATTGTGAGAGAGTCCGTACGCCCTACTACACCTTACTACACCTTGATGAGTTTTTGCAGGTCTTCTAAACTATCCGCTATTATTACTGTATCATCTGCATTTCTGATGTTGTTAACTAAGACTCCATTTACTCTTATGCCGACTGTTTCATCTTCCAGAGTGTCTCGCATTACCTCTTCAGAATAAGCGTTAAATAATAGAGGTTATAGTATGCAGCCTTGCCTGACTCCTCTCTTTATTTTCATTTCTTCAGATGTTTCTTTTCCAATACTTACTATTGCTTGCTGATTGTAGTAGAGGTGTGTTATTATTCTTAAATCTCTTTCATCTAGGTTTTTAGTTTTCAAAATTTCCATTAGTCGATTATGTTTTACTTTATCGAACGCTTTATTGTAGTCTATAAAACAGACGTAAAGAGGACGGTTGACTTCCAAACATCTCTATGTCAGCACGTTGAAGGAGAATAATGCCTCTCTGGTACCCGTACCATTGCGGAACCCATATTGAGTGTCACTAATAATTGAATATTTGATTATTCAAAGTTAACTGATAGAAAACGTAAGTTATTTCAGAATTTTAGTTTTTATGTCCCCTAAAACCTCCCTCTCTCTTGTCGTTTTCCCATTACTGAGGATCGTGATTTCTTCCAATATTCCTAACAATTTTTTCCATTTATCTCTATCTTCAGCTGCTCTAAGAGCTTCGCAGAATGAGTTTCCAATTAATTCTTAATTTGGTCGGACTTGATCTTCTCCAATCTCTCCAAACTATCGTCACCTCTGCGGACCACGTAACCGAAGAATTGCAGAAATCGTTGCAGACATATTGTGGACAGCCTTTTTTAATTCAGAGTTGGTTTAGAATAGAAATGTTAGTCATATGAGCTGTCCAAGGTATGCGCAGCGTTCCTCTTCAGCACCACATCTTAAAGGCATCAATTTTTTGGCTCTCGCGGCGCGAAGAGTCCAAGTATAGAAATATTGAGAATACAAGGCCATTCACCAGTCATATCTTGATATTTTGAAAGATAGATCTGTCTTTCCAAACTTTAGTTAGGCGACTCATCGCATTTTTTGCCATACCAATACGTTTCAGAACTTCTGCTTCACAGTTACCATCGTCAGTTATACTAAACCCGAGATAGACAAAGGTGTTTACTATCTGGTATTCCAGTAACATGTTAGTCAGTTGAATAGTGTTGAATCTGTCGACCACCATTATTTTTGTCTTAGCTTTATTGATTTCCAGATCAACTTTATTGCTTTCGTGCTTAAATCTTCGCAGGTGATCAAACATTTCTTGGTCATTTGCTGCTATTAGTGTAGTGTCATATTTTCTTAAAACCTACTTATATTTTTTAATGAAGGTAGTGAGAGATCGGATTTAATTTTCTTTTAATCCCAAAATTTCGCTTTAAAATCTTTGTACCAAACAACTACAACAGTTTACCAATCTGTTTTGTCCATTTTCTCGAAACCTCATGGGGGCGAATTTAACCCGTTGTTGCATAACACCCCCATGTTATTTATTATTTTGATTATGCACATTGTATTAATGATTTAATTAATTTTTTTAGAGACCATAGATCAAGATCTGAAGGCTTCAAGAAATGTAGTCGAACATGTTCAGAATCTATCGAGCTCATCGGATATCATTACGAACAATTTGGAAATAACTACCTTTAGACCAACTCTGTCAACGGAGAAACACAATGTTACCAGTAAATATAATGGGACCCTTAAAATTAAGAAGAAAGTGGAGGAAGAGTTGCCTTGGCCAAATTTTGACGAAAGTGACAATAATGTAAAATTTGTAAATAGTTCTTATACGAAATTAAACGAAACTCAAAGTCAAAATTTAGTGGAGAAAGCAAAAAACAAAACTAGCAAGTCTGCATATCCGAAGAACTTTACATATCACCGAGTAACAGGTAAGAAAAATTCACTTTTTTTCCTCAGTTTTCCCTTCTACAGTATTGTTTTAAAATTTCGATTCTCTGGCATTTGTATGAGGTGACCAAGCCGTCTAGCTCTTTGTGCTTATATGTTTCCCATATTGGTTTCCCATTATTGGTTTTCCATTTATCATCATCAACAGCTATTCGATCCTTCGTCAGATGTAAGCATTCCTTAGGTGTGTCCATTCATATCTGCTTGCTGTTTTGTGCATCCATTCGTGGCCAGCCATTCGCTTGATAGGGGAGTGCATTTAGATTTTCACTTCGGAAAAAATCAAACAAGATAGAACTTTTTATAGTTTCATTAATAAATCTTTAATAAACAACATATCAAAAAGTTCTACTCGAGAAGTGGGTGCTTCATTTTTTATTAAACAAATGAACAGCGAAGTTAGATGTTTTTTTAAATAACTCCGAAAATATAATTTTTAGAAAAAAACTGACTTGGCCATTGAAAAATTCAGAAAATTTTACAAAAAAAACCTTATATAAAGATTTTTCTAAAATTAAATCTGTATCTTTTATAATTTTTTATTTATAACGCTAAAGTCACCCTTCTCACACACATTGGCGCACTGTAAACTAGCGTTGGAAGAAGTGCACGGTTGAGTTTTATTAATGTAATTCTTTAACTAATGGATCAAAAGAAATTTTACAAATTGGACATGAAATAAGATGAAATAAGCGATCTTATGGTTGTAATAAAAAGAAATAAAATGTATGGACATAAGTACGGTGTGAGCGGAAAGTGAGCCTTACATGAATTTTGTTTAAAAATGATTTAAAAATGTGTAACTAATACAATTTTACTTATAAAACTCTCAAATTTGCACAACTTAACTCTCAATCATCTTACTAAACGATGTTTTATTCAAAAAAAATCTCAAAAATTTAATTAAAATAATACGATGTCTCAAAAAATGTAATTTTTGAAAACTTCGTAGTTTTACAGAATTCCCACCATTTTAAGACGGTATTACTCAAGTTTGAATAAATCTAATACAATTTTTTGGCTATTTTTTAAAGCCTGGGATGTAATCTTTAAAAAACACTGAATTATTTTAGTTTAAAAATGAAATAAACAATTTATTTTTGAGAAAACTAAGAAAGATAACAAAAATGTAATACAAAAACCGAAAATTACCAGCTGAAAAAATGTATATACAGAGTGATCAAAACTTTTTTCTGTAAAACTTACCCAAAATACATTTAACAATAAGCTTTAGCAATAATAAATGTTCAACAAAAAAATTTTTTTAGCTCTTATACAGTATGTCTGCGTAACTTGGAACCTATTCATAACTTTTTTAATATCAGTTTTACGAAAAAAAGTTATTCTTTATAAAATACTCTGCATCGTATATAACATAAGATGCAACCATCAAATATCAAATTTTGTGAATTTTGTACGAGGTATGTCAAAAAAAGAATGTGTGTGTACTTTGAAGTACGCACGTAAGAAGTTATACTTCTATTATATGATTTAAACGAAATTAATATACTTTTTATTTATATTTTGTTTAAATATTATATTAAACTAATTTATACTTACTACTTCTCAAACATTTTTATTAGAACAGTGCCAAAAATTAAAATAATAAAAGAATAAAACACACACAAACACATTAAACAAGCCACAAATGATGTCTGAACATTAATTGTCGAAAATTTTTTTAACTAAATACGTATTTTCTGCAAATACAATTATATAATAAATATACTTACAATCATAAAATGTATTAAAAAAAACAAAAAAGAAAGTTTCTATTGGGACTCGAACCAACGCTGATAAGAGCGGTTGGTATTGGAATTCATTTGCCTTCTCCGCTTAGCCACGGACACTATGTGTCATTATTTACGAAGATCGACTAACTAAACGGATTAAACTTGTGATATTTTGATATTTTGAAAATTGATCAAATTATTTTAATTTTGAATTGAAATGATTTAGAATTGAAAAAATACAACAAAACATAGAGTAAAAAACAATATATTAGGTGAATATTGATAGAAATTTTGATGGTAATCAAATTATATAAATAAAAGTATTACATACTATGTATTTTGGCAGATCAAATAGGTAGGTTTATACACATGATACATTAACAATTATTACGTACTTGTTGCTTTTAAAAACTATTTAAAAGTCACGACAATATTATAAACTTTTTTGTTTCTGTCCTCACAACAATAAAACTAATATATTATACATTTGTTTACCTTTACCTTTACCTCCAAACCACAGCTGCCATATCGGATAATTTTTGACATGTCATTTGAACATCCAATCAGAACAAAGTTATAATGCGCATGCGCCGGGCTGATAGGTTTTAACATATAAAAAAATCACCCTCTATCGCCGGTAAAGAAGTATAACTTCAAAAATATGAATTTCACTCAAGAGTAAAGTACCTTTATATTTCACAATATCGAAAATTTTTATAAAGAAAAGTTGTTTGGAATTAAAAACTATGTTCCAATATGTAATTATATCCTTCTAATCGAAAATTTGTTTTTTTTTTTAATATTCTTTCTAATACATTTTAATTTTTATTATTATTGTGAAAATTTTTGTTTATCTTTTTTTTAAGAATGAAATTCCATATTTGCTTGATTGGATTCTACTTGTTTTTCATTTAAATATCCGCCATTTTCGATCCGGCATTTTGAAATTTAAATTTTTAATCTTTAATTCAGTTTCAACAACCTGTTAAAAATAAAGACAATAAATGTTTTAGAAAAATGTTCTTTTTTATGTTCTTTTTAGAAAATTCGCATTTTGGATCCGCCATTTTATAGTTTATAATGTTAACATTTAAGTTAGGTTTATCAAAGCACTCAAAAATAAATATATGTAGAAATAAATATATTTTGTAAAGAAATTATGATTTTACAACTATTTTTTAAGTTATTCGCCATTTTGGATCTGCCAGTTTATAATTTAAATTATCAAAATTTGATTCAGGTTCAGCAACCTCTCAAAAATATCCACATATATGCAAACAAACACGTTTTATAAAAAAATTCGGATTTTACAACTACTTTTTAAGGATTTTTAGGAAAAAATCCGCCATTTTGAATCCGCTATTTTGAATTTGCAAATTGTAATGTCAGATTCCCGTTCAGCATAATCAAAACTAAAATAAAAACATTTTTTATCAAAATAAAATGTTGAATTCACCCAAATTCTTAACATTATTTATACAAAACAATTGTTATTGTTTAAACAATTAATAAACAATTAGCGGCGAAATTTGTGAGTAGAACTTTTTACTTTAACATATTTATAAACTAACAAAAAAAGTTTTAGAAAAATATAACCTTGTTTGATTTTTTCCGAAACATTGTATCTTTTCGTTCTAATTGCACTCCCCTATGATGTCTTTAGTCCATCTGTTTTCATGTCTGATGCTGATGTTTGTAATCATATTTCATTAATCTTATCCTAATATTTTTTGTAAGTATTTTATAGACTACTTCAAATAATGATTAGACTTAGGCAAATATGCAAATTGCATATTTTGCATATTATGCATAAAATATGCAAAAAAATTTAATTCTGCATATTTTTATATAAATGTGCATAAAGTGCATATACTTTAAAATTTTGGTTGTATATATTATTTTTATATTCGTGTAAAAAATAGCTTGCAAGTCTCAATATTTAATTTTGTTTTATAATATCTTGGTATTCAAATTTTTGGTATCGGAACTAATAAAAGATAGCGGCTTATACATAATCTTGTCACGTTTTGTACTTGATTGGTTCCAAAATCTGCCAGTTTATATCACTAGGTAAAAATTTTTAGTTTAAAGGGTCCTTTTCACTTTTGTTGTAAAATAAGCCGTGAACACCTGTGTTCAGTGTCATTCATAAAATCAAACTATAGTTTCGTTCAGAAAACTATTACCCAATTGGATTCCTTCAAATTATCATTGTTAGACAGTACATTTTTAATAAAAAAATTTGAATAATTGTGTCAAAACGTTAAAAGTAATACATATTGGAAAGAAAACTTTTCAAACATTTTCCAGCAACCATGAAAAAAACAGTGGTTACCAGGTTTTTTCTGAAGTGAGTCAAGTAGTAGCTTGGATATTTTCCGAACCACTTAATTTAGAGTCAACTATTATGGTGAATTTGAAAAATGCCCCAGTTAGATCGGTTGATGTCGAAAGAAGTTTTTCTATGTACTCAGTCAGATAGAAGCCATATTTATGTTTCTTTTAGAAAAAAAAAACGGAATTTGATAATTTTACTGTTACCACAATTCGTAATAATATCATTTATTTGTTAAAATTTTTAAATATTTAATTACATAAGCTTAGTTTATAAAATAGATACACATGTTAATTAATACAACATGTGAAGATATTTTAGATATTTTTGTAAATTAAAAAATGTTGTAAATATTTTTGTATTACATGCATATTTTCTGGATATACTTGCATATTTTTGGGTAAAATACTGCATATTTATGCGCATATTTCATACCTTTTTATTTGCATATTTGCCTAAGTCTAATAATGATATATCTCGTCTTTTTCATGACCATTTTTTAGTGCATAACAGTTTTTCGATTTTTCTCTAACGCATTAAATTTAGTGTTGCCCAAATGCAAGACCAAGACGAGACTTGGACAGTCTTGGTCTTGGTCTTGCACCAGTACACCTGGTCTTGGTCTTGGTCTTGGTATTGCACTCCCAGTCTTGGTCTTGGTCTTGCTCTTGCAGCCAGAGTCTTGCAAGTCTCGCAGTTACCCACTAGCATATTGCTATTTATTAATAAACAACTCACATTAGGTGGGTTTGAACCCACGATCTAAACTATCCTTGCCTATACTCTAACTAACTGGGCTATCTACCGTGTCCCACGGGAGTCAGTCTCTTTCTTAATAAACGTTTGCATTTAATAACCTGACATGTGCTAAAACATGATGAAAACACAAAAAATCAAACAAATGACAAACTTATCTAGACTGTATTTTAAAGAACATTATCTGTCTAGAAAGGGATTGATGGACTCTCACATTAGGTATATGAAATGAAATGGAATAGAAGAGTTCTACAATTTGCCATTTATTCAAATAAAAAATAAAAAAAATACAAATTAAATTACAGCACAGTACGCAATAGCTTTGACACTATTATTAGTTGAAAATTTTTGTTTGCTATTAGTTGAAAATTTTAAGATTGACTTTTTTTTAACAAGAATTAATACAAAGCAGTTTAATTATATAACATTTATACAGAGTGAGATTTATGTATGGAACCCCTCAAATATCTCGGAAACGACTTGAACGATTTTTATAGAATTTGGTGAATAAAGGTCTTCTAATGCGGCCGATATTATAGTGGTAATTACAGATTGTTACCAGATCTTGCGTTTTTTTTGAAAATATAATGAACTTTAGTATTTCGAATAGAATATATATTTTTATATATAGTATATTTTTGCATTTTGAACCATAATAACTACTAATTAATTTTCATGTAATATTTCCTATATACCGAAATGCCGTAATTTATATATTAGTTATTTCTATATTTATTTAAAAAAAATTAAACAAATTATAACAATCAATTGTTTCAGCCCTGGCAGACTTATTTTAGGTTCTTTGAATTATATGGAACAAAAAAAGGTCTTTTGTAGTTTTTGTCTAAAGTTATTCGTTTCCGAGTTATAAACTTTCGAGATTACTCAAAATCACAAGTAATAGCTATTTGTATAACAAGGGAGGAAAGTGCTACTTTTGCTCCCGAGAATGAAGTTTACTGCCCGATGCGTAGCGGAGGGCAGTAATCATCCAAGGGTGGAAAAGGCACTTTACTCCCATGTTATACATATGGTTTTCCCACCTTCCTCAAATAACAAGTCATTTTTTCATTTTTACTTAATTTATTTTATGTAACTAACCAACAAAATTTATTAGAACTAAATCGAACAAGTAGATACAATATAACTCTCAACTGTCAAATATAAGTCAAATTATTAATGTAAACATTGTTAAATCAAAATAACAATTTACTGTTTTTTACCATTCTGCAAAATACAGAGTGTTTTATATATAAATGTTAAAATGTATAGATACTTACGTAATAGAAAATAGATATTATACAGGGCGTCAATAAGTTATATTTCAGGAATGACATATGACGTTACTTTTACTTTTCCTCCCTAGGGAGGAAAAGTACAACTTTGCTCCCTACAATCAGGTCCGGAAAAGTATACTTTCGGTAGAGGTAGGTGAAAAAAAATATTATTTTCGAAATCTCGAAGTGCCTAAACTGAAGTTTAAACTTTATTTATCAGTTGTCGATAAGTAATTTGTTTATTTCATTTTAAAAAACATTGTTTTTTAGTTTTTAATGCAGCCCGATCACCCATCCTCTCATAAGTTCTTCATTAACAATAAAAAAAAAACAATGGCAAAATCACACATCGGCCAATATCTCTTTTTATATAATAATAAGTATCTCTTTTTTTGAAATTTGAAGGTTTGTTATCATTTTACCGTGCGCCAATGGACTATACATGGTAGCCAGGCATTATCTTATCTAGTGCGTTTTCAGCAAAAAATTTTGTTGGGCCGATTGATCTAATATCTAATTGCACACCCTGCAAAAAGTAGGATGTTTAGTCTTTACGATATGGATAAGGAAAAACAATTGAGTCCGTAACAGTGAATATGGTATTCGTATTATATTTTTATCACCTTATAGGCGACATACTTCTTTAAAAGTTTCAATGCGATATTGTTATACACACAACACAAGAAGATTATTTTATGAAAGGTTGCTATTCTCAAAATCTAGACAATTGCTCAATTGTAATTAATTTCGGAGCGAAGGCGTCGTCTGATATTAGAAAAGAATGAAATATTTTATTTTTACATTGTATAATAATTTATTATGACCTCTGAGTACGTATCCAATAAATAAGTGTTCATATTTTTAATTCGGTATGTATGTTCATCGTATTGTTCATAATGCGGATAAATCCATTTTTGTTACATATTTTTTTGTATCTCATAGTCTCTAAGCATATACCCGAACTAATATACAGGGTGTAACAAAAATACAGGTCATAAATTAAATCACCTATTCTAGGACCAAAAATAGTTCTAATGAACCTAACTTACCTTAGTACAAATATGCATATAAAAAAGTTACAGCCCTTTGAAGTTACAAAATGAAAATCGATTTTTTCCAATATATCGAAAACTATTAGAGATTTTTTATTGAAAATGGACATGTGTCATTTTTATGGCAGGAATATCTTAAAGAAAAATTATAGTGAAATTTGTGCACCCCATAAAAATGTTATGGGGGTTTTATTCCCTTAAACCCACCCAAACTTTTGTGTACGTTCCAATTAAATTATTATTGTGATACTATTAGTTAAATTCAATATTTTTAAAACTTTTTTGGTTCTTAGTATTTTTTCGACAAGGCAGTTTTTATCGAGTTGCGGCTTCTTTTCTAATATGTTTACGTACAGATTTTATGGGGGTTTTGTTCCTTTAAACCTCCCAAATGGTTGTGTACGTTCCAATTAAACTATTACTGCGATACCATTAGTTAAACACAGTGTTTTTAAAACGTTTTTGCTTCTGTGTATTTTTTCGATAAGGCACATTGTATCGAGATGTGACTTCTTTTTTAATATGGTTTAAAATATACCTAAATATGTAAATCGTAAATAAATTTTCCTATTATTATCAAGTCTCCATAATCGCACTTAACCATATCACAGATGAACATAACATATATGTGGCCATATACAAATGTGTAATTTGACAAGTAATATGCAAAATATTTCGACAAATACTGACTTTTCGAAAAAGTACCAAGAGGCAAAGAAGTTTTTAAAGCATTGTGTTTAACTAATGGTACTACAATAATATAATCAAATTGAAACGTACACAAAAGTTTGGGAAGGGTTTAAAGGAACCAAACCCCCATAAAATTTTTATCGGGTGTCTAAATTTCACTATAATTTTTTCTTAAGATACTACTGCTTTAACAATGCCACATGTTCATTTTCAATAAAAAATCTCCAATAGTTTTCAATATATTGGAAAAAATCGATTTTCATTTTGTAACTTCAAAAGGCTGTAACTTTTTTTATGTGCACATTTGTACTAAGGTAAGTTAGGTTCAATCGAACTATTTTTGATCCCAAAATATGTAATTAAATTTATGACCTGTATTTTTGTTACACCCTGTATTATTCCATAAAACGACACTCAAACTGCAAGACGCAAGAGTCTCGCAGGCTTGGTCTTGTTCTTGCTCAAGTCTTGCACGGTCAGTCTTGGTCTTGGTCTTGCTAAAATAAGGCGGTCTTGGTCTTGGTCTTGGTCTTGCTAAAACGCAAGAACAAGACCAAGACTGCAAGACCAAGACCGATTTTGGGCAACACTAATTAAATTGTATGTGACAGAAAAAAAGGCACGTCGGTGATTACTTTGGTAATTATTCTAGTTCGGTGATTATCCTAGTTGTCGATAGATGGCGCCATAATCAAAAAAGAATTATTTATTAAATAAAATAATAATGTTGTTCTGAAGCTATTTTCTTGTGGCATTTTTATAATCAAGTATATTCAAATGGGAAATAAGCCACAATTTTACCTAAAAATGATTTTATTTTATTCGACGCCCAAGTCGAAACGTTAATAAAATCATTTTTAGGTAAAATTGTGGCTTATTTCCCATTTGAATATACTTCAAAATAATAATATTATCAATATAATCTGTACAATTTATAAGACTATACAAATCAAAGAAAATACCATTTTATAAATGCAATAGACACAATTGATTTGTTTTTATCCCAAATTGAAAATAAAATTTGACAACTGTCAGATTTAACTAAAATATCATGTTAGAATAAATGTCATAAATGTGTATTATCACGGACTTACCTTTTTTTCTATAATTTGTGACGCACTGAAAAATGATCATGAAAACGAGAATATTATAGATTTCGCACTCCATTTTGTCTCCATTTTATAGATATAATAATATTCCATTGTTTCGTCATTCCTTCCTTTTGCCAAACTGCTAATGTCAAGCGGAATATTCTTTCTTTCACTCTTTCGCCGCTTTCCTTAAAAATCTCAGTTGAGATACTACTTTCTGCTGATCTTTCGTTATTTTTAGGGCTTTTTATTATTTCTTTGACGCAATTCGTATTATTTACTTTGCTTATGTTTTTCATCTTATTTTGACCTTGCTGTTTTAATCTCTTTAAATTTTAATATTCCGATTTTTGAATGATATTAGTGTGTCAAAAAGTTCTTCTTCTTTTTCTTCTTTTTTGGCATCATAACCCTGGATTTGTGGACCTTCCTTGTGTCTTTCTTCTCCATTGTCTTACATTCATAGTTTTCAGGTCGTCTTCCACGCCATCTATCTATTTGGCCCATAATTTTTGACATTCCTTATTATCTCCTATCTTATATATTGGATGTATAAGGCTAACTGTCCGTTCCTCCAACATTTGCTCCTTGGTCCATTTTAATATTATTAGATAATGAATTCTTCCTCAGAGTTCGGATCCTGCATGACTTAATAATTCTACCGAAATTACGACCTTCCCTAGCGCTTTATTGTTCTTTAGTTTCTTTATTATATGAACCATTTCTTAATAACTCGGATTTTCAATGTGCTTTTCCGACATTTTCATTGTTTGCGATTAGGTTTTCTTCAAAGTGTTCTTTCCATCTCTTTATAATTTTTTGCTTTCCTGTTAGTAATACTCCATCCTTTTCTTTGCATATCATCAATTTTGGTTTAAAGGACTGTGTGCTTTCTTTTATTCTTTTAGAGAATATTTTTCTTTTGTATCTGTTGTTATGCTCTAGAATTTCTTGTACTAGCTTTTACAACGCCTCTTTGTTTTCTATTCTAGTTGTTTGAATTTTCTTCTCGTTATTTTTCCTGCTATTTCTGGTGTTTTTTTGAAGTGTCCAAAAATTGTCATCCTACCAGACTGAAAACAATGGGAACCTTCACTGGTAACACCTCCGAGGCTTCTACAATTTGCAAGCCATTACGGATGCTGAGACTAAGGAAGATGAGGGAATTTTACAATTTATAATTCACGTCCCATCTGCTCAGCGCGGTAAAGTTCCAACGAGAATGGTTCCCTTCGTACTCCAATGGGAGTAAACGTAAATCAAAAATGAATAACCATTTTCAATTTCTTTGCAACACGAAACTACAGCCGCATCACTATTCCAGTTCAATCAGAGAGTGCAGCAAGCACCTCTACCGGTTTCGAAACTTATTAGTCTCTCATCAGGAGGCACATATGCTGCTCTCTCTGACCCAACTAGGACAAACCCCGGCGTGCAGTCAAGGATTGCAACGAACGAAATGGCAGGGATGCTCTAACGGCAACTACTATCAGAAAACTAAGTTTTCAATCTAATAGCACATAAAACAACATCCAAAAATGTCATTCTACATCCTACCAGACTGAAAACAATGGGAACATTCTCTGGTAATACCTCCGAGGCTTCTACAATTTGCAAGCCATAACTTGCAAGCCATAAGTTGGGTCATAGAGAGGAGCATATGTGATTATTTGAACTATTATGAACTATTTATATATGAACTAGAATGACATTTTTGGATGTTGTTTTATGTGCTATTAGATTGAAAACTTAGTTTTTTGATAGCAGTTGCCGCTAGGGCATCACTGCCATTTCGTTCGTTGCAATTCGTGATTGCACGCCGGGGTTTGTCCTAGTTGGGTCAGAGAGAGCAGCATATGTGCCTCCTGATGAGAGACTAATAAGTTTCGAAACCGGTAGAGGTGCTTGCTGCAGTCTCTGATTGAACTGGAATAGTGATGCGGCTGTAGTTTCGTGTTGCAAAAAAATTGAAAATGGTTATTCATTTTTAATTTTATTTTGCTAATTGCTGATAACATTTTAGGCAAACCTGATAGCACAAGTAAAAACCCAAAAGCCTACATCGCTGTATCCATTATTGCACCAAAAACTGCTCCAGAAGACACTAATTCCAAACAAAGTGACGAAGTAACTTTAGAAAATGAGCTACACCAGCTGAAGCCGTGGAGCCACGTCCAGAATCTCAAAAATATGGAATCTATAAGATCTAAATGGCATGCGAAGAAAAATCAGAAAAAGAGAAACTCATAGAAACCGGAAGAGTAATTTGTGAATATTATAAATAGAAAAAAACAGTTTCAGTAAGAATATTTTGTTTTAGTTTTGTACACAATATTTTTAAATGTGAAAAATTTAATATTGCTATTCTGGGTGTAACAAATTTATGTATACAGGGTATTTCAAGATTAGCTTACAATATATGAAAATTGATTTATGTGGATTGCAAGTTATGACGAGCGTAAGTGAACTACAACTTTGTTATTTTAAATACTACATAGTATATCCTGCATATTATTGCATTTTTAAATTCTTCCTAAAATTCTTGATGCAATTTGTACAAGGTGCCATAACTCAAAACTTTACATCATTTGAGTTATTCGTCTTTTTATAAAGACAATATTCTGAAAGTTAATCTTTGATCAAAAAGGGTAGCTATCAGATAGACAGACTTAATCATCATCAGTGGCATCACAGCTCCTTATGAGCAAAAGCCTTCTTCAAAACAATCGTCCATTGACCCCTGTCTCTGACAACTCTTCTCCACGCTCTAACTCCAATAGATTTTAAATCATTCTCTAAGTTATCTTGGTACCTAAGTCTCGGTCTTCTTCTTGCTCGTTGTCCTATCGGCCCTCTTCGGCCAAAAACTTTTCTGACTATGGCATCTTCCTCTCGCCTGATTATATGCCCTATCCATTAAGGTTTGTTGCCTTAATGAATTTTACAACGTCAGGTTTCCCAAAATTTCTATAGAACTTAAAGTTGCAACGCATGCGCCACAAACCTTGCTCTTTTATTCTTCCATATATTCTCCTTAGGATTTTTCGCTAGAAACGTTTAGGCATTTCTTGGTCTATCTGTGCAAGTGTAACTGACCACGTGTCTGCTCCATATGTTAGCACTGGTCTTAGTGTTTTATAACCGGTCTCTTTAATTTTTTTGTTTTGAGGTCATTTGTCTTCTCAAGCTATATTAACACTTATTGGCAAGCACTATTCTTCTTCAAATATCTTCGCTGGCGGTGATATTTTTAGTCAACAGCAGGCCCGGCCCCAGGAGTGGGCAAACTGGGCGGTTGCCCAGGGCGGAAAATTCGGGGGCGGCAAATTTTAGAGCACAGCCAATTTTTGAAATTGAAGAAATAATAAATTATGTTTTTAATATTATAAAAACCAATACTATGAACAAGAGCGGCAAAAATGCAACTGTAAAAACGAGAATTAAGTAAGTTAAACCATAATAATTGCAAGGTTTGGAATTGCAATTCGACGGAAAATCGACAACATCGCCTTCTTCTTTATCGCATAAGAATAGTAGGATCAGAACTAAACTAAATTCACTGAAATTTACTTAAAATTAACATTCCTGAAAATGGATATAATAATTATAAACATATGGCAGAAGCTTTGTCCAGCCATGCTAAGTCTCCAGCTCATCTACAGTTACAGCGACAGTGGGTAGAACTAGCAATTAGACTAGAATCGGGCAAAATCATATATGAAGAAATACAAAAAGTTCTAAATTCAGAAACTGGTTATTGGAAAAATGTAATACAACGACTTATTATATCAATAATACAGTTCTTAGCGCATCAGTGTCATCCTATGAGGGCGATTCTGATAAACATGTTCATCAAAACAATGGTAATTTTTTAAGCTTTCTGAACTCTAAAAATTTTGATACTGTGTTACAAGAGCACATTAGGAGAATAACTAATGGGAGTAACAAGCAGCATCACTACTTGGGAAAACGTATTCAAAATGAAATTATTCAGCTCCTCCATGATTAAATCAAAAATAAAATTTTAAACTTTTTTAAATCAGCAAAATATTATAGCATAATTTTAGATTGTATATCTGATATTGCTGGGGTGAAACAGGTGACTATTGTTGTACATTTTGTCGATTTAGATTCCTGTTCACAAAGTATTAAAATTTAAGAACATTTTCTTGGATTTGTGCCTCTAGTGGAAACCACTGGCTTGGGAGTTACAGACACAGAGTCCCAGAATGGACTGGGAATACCTTTGGAAGATATGAGAGGACAAGGGTATGATAATGGGGCAAGCATGGAAGAGAAGAACTGGGGAGTTCAAAACAGAATTTTGAATATGAATCCTAGAGCATTTTTTGTCCCATGTTATAGCCATTCACTTAACTTAGTCGTGAACGATGCTGTTAAAGCCGCACAAAATTTACAACTTTTTCTCGGCATCTATTCATCGTTGAACTATGCTGAAAAATCATATTTCTAGCCTAACTAAAAGCTTTGCCCGAAACTATATTGGGAAAGTAGAATAATTGATGCAATTACTCTCATTAGATACAAAATTTAACAAATTTACGATGCTCTTGTAGAAATCACTGTCAATAAAAACAAAGATAAAATGGTTGCTCATGAGGCAAGCTGTTTAGCAAATCAAATCCGTAATTTTTCTTTTCTTTGCTCTGTGGTAATATGGCATAACATTTTACTTCACATCAACATAGTCGCATATGCAGAGTATTGATATGGGAGCGTGTCAAGTTATAAGTTTATTAGAAAAATCGGAAATCCATTTTAAGTCTAGTCTCTCGGAAGTGTTTTAAAATTCCAAGGCTATTTGACAGACGCAAAAGGGCTCATCAAAGCTATTAGAAATTAGAATCCGGAAACTAGGCTGAAGATGAAAGTATGGACCTAGATCCAGAGACACAATATAAAGTTGACTTCTATTTAACAACTATAGACACAACCGTTAATGCATTAAGTGGTAGATTTCAGCAAATTAAGAGCCATGTAAAATTTTTGAGTTTTTGCCTAGGGCGGCAAACAAAATCTCTAGGAGGGCCGGGCCTGGTGAACAGAGAGCCTAGGTAGTTTTAGACCTTCCAGATAGACAGACAATGATACTATTTAAAGAACAATACGTCAGACTCTTAACTTAGAAATGAAATAAAAGTGTAAAATAAAATAAATTTTTTACACCCAGTAAAGCAAAACTGCTGCTTAAAGCACTGCAGGAAATGATAATGTCTAAATTTGTAGTGGATAGATAATAAAAATTGTACATTAACAAACACAGTATTCGTTGAGAACACCCATCATAAGAAAACACATATTATTATGTTATTAAAACACATATTAAAAGTTAATTTTGTGATACTAAGATCATACCTTCGTTTATAGACAAGGCGAAAACGGCGGGTTCTTTGGAGAAAATATTCCCATGAGATTTTTTTGCATAATCACGTTTGTGAGACATTCCAGAATAATATTCAAGAAGTCGCCCACGCGAAAAGTGGTCCAAATTTTTTTAATCAATTTTTGTTAATCAAATTGCAAAAAATCAATATTTTTGACTGGGACTTTCTTTAGGTTTTCTGGACCATTCTGGATAAAAAAAGTGTCTTATAATTTTTCTCTAAAATTGATCGTTTTCGAGGTAAAAGCATTTTAAAATTGAAAAAACGAAAAATGGCGATTTTCAAGGCTTAATAACTCGGTTAAAAGATATTACTATTAAAGTGAGAAAGTTACTAAATCAAAGTTTAAAGCCCCCCCTACAAGATCCTGAAGAAATTTTTGTCATTATTTGATTACTAAGCTGTTATTTTTAAGTAATAATAATGAGCGCCATGCACGTATAAGGCGGCTGTCCATGATAAGTGCGAAAGAGATGCCATTCAAGCAGTCCAATGGTGCATCTCACTCGCACTCACATTTACAGCCGCGTCAATACGAACTTACCGCTCAATATTAATAATTAAAAATAACAGCTTAGTAATAAATTAATCACACAAATTTCTTCAGGATCATGTAGGGGGGGGGGGGCTTTAAATTTGATTCAGTCAATTTCTGACTTTCATAATAATAATTTTTAACCGAGTTATTAAGTCTTAAAAATGGCCATTTTCGCGTTTTTCATATTTTCAATTGCATACAACTCAAACACGGTCAACTTTAGAGAAAAATTAAAAGAGACTTTTTTTGTCCGGAATGATCCGAAAAATCGATAAAAAAATTTGTCCGAGCCGAAAATATTGATTTTTGCAATTTGATTAAAAAAATTGTTAAAAAAAATTTGGACCACTTTTCGAGTGGGCGACTTCTTGCACCTTATTCTGGGGTGTCTCACGAATGTAATTATGCAAAAAGATCTCATGGGAATATTTTTTCCAACGAACCCGCCATTTTTGCCTTGTATATTAGTAATACTGAGTTATTTCATTAATATAAAAATTATATCCAGTCCAGTCCAGAGATAATTCCGCTCAATCTCTAAAAATCATACGAGCAAGCTGAATGTGGCTGAAAATGTCAATTTTGTGCCCTCAAAAAAAATGCAAAAAAGTTTTCTTTTCCCTACCCTACAAATATGCTTAGATGCTAATAAAACTGGGCTATACAATCTTCCAAGAATGTTTAAAGAACTTTTTTTTGAGAATGTGAAACATTAGTTAAGTAATTAAAAATGTAATTTTCATTACACCAACAATTGGGGCTAAATATGTTTTGCTATTATTAGGTAAAGTATGGTCTCAGTATTTATTTAAATAGCATAACTATTTATATTATTAAAATAGAGTAAAAAGAATAAAAATTTAATTAACTTTTTTTAATCTTATATTAACGGCGTAGGCGCAAAAGTTCGCGCCAATATGTTTTAAATACTTTTAAATATTTTTCGAATCCTGAGAAAACTAATAAGTATTTTTTAAAAATTTAAACGCAGAATGAAAGATTACATTATTACCGAGGGCCGAAAGTCCCTTAGAATAACCAAAAAGTTTATTTTGAATGAGATATTTGAAATTAAAAATCACACTAAATTTTCTCTTTTTTTTCACCACTGTAACTTATTAAAATAAACATTATGGAAGTTTTCGGGGATATTCGGCCCTAGGTAATAATGCAATCTTTCATTCTGCGTGTAAATTTTTAGAAAATGCCTATTAGTTTTTTCAGGATTAAAAAAATTAATGCATTTAATACATGATGGCGCGAAATTTTGCGCCCACGCTCTGTAAACTAAACGTTTACAAATTGTTTTATCTCCCTATATTAAATATTTTTAACACTGGATTTTATGTGAAAATTTGTCATTCTTTTGTGAAATATCATTGTAATTTGATGGATAGTTTAGACTGATTTTAAATTCATTGATGAATTATATTTTATTTGCAAGATTTTATTTTTAGATAAAACAATCTGCAAAACGTAATCATTTCCGGAAAAAATATATATTTTTCAAAAATTTGACAGTTTAGTGTAAAAAGACACAAATTGTATGTATAAAATCTAGTTATAGTTACAGACTTATATCAGAACAAAACAAGCTGTTGTAAAAAATATCACAGTAAATGTCTTTTAGCGATAGACGCTACAGTTATGTATTTTTAATTAAACTTACGTGATAGTTATTAATGAGAACGCAAAAGGAAAAAATATCAAAATTTGCCCAAGAATCGTTATTACAATCATTATCAAAATCAGAACTATGTCGTAAGCCTTTCAGTCTCGTATTATACTGCTTTTTTGGTCTGCCCTTCTGTTTGTGTGCACTTCTTTGATTCTTTATATGTAGAGTAGGGAGGTCGAATCAAGTCCTACAGTACTTAGGTCGCAATTGACCCATTGTGCATCCTCCTTGGGAGCTGTCGTCCTTATCTCATTGTCCATCCTGCAAATTCCATGCAATTTCCAGAATGGTAGACAAATCATAGGACATGCTAGACAGTTTCGTCGTTTCATTCACACTTCCTTCGTAGAAGTGTATCTACTAGCCCCAGTATGTGGCGGTGTTTGCTTGATTGACAATGGTCAGTTTAAAAACCAACTGTCAAGCGTAGGTTCTTCCAGGTTATTTCCAAATACTTTTCTGATGATAACTTCCCAAGGTTCATTAGAGTTACTTTGGCAAGTCTACATGCTGATATTTCTTCCCATCTTCTCACGGTTTGCGTGTGGGAGCGACATTTGGCAATTTCCGCGATTGTTGTAGTTGATCAGCCAAAAAGATCACCAGGTCCTAAGAGTCTTAGGCTTGTTACCTTCCTAGCTAGCTGGTCAGCAATGCGGTTGTCTTTATTCCCATTGTGTCCTTTAGCCCACCTCAGGATAATGTTGTTACCATCCGAAACTTGGGCTAGTGACTAATGACACTCCAATTCTGATGTGACACGTGGTCTATCCAGGGTTAGTAGGGCTTGTCTGCTGTCTGTGCAGATTATTGTGGTTTTACCGGCTATTCGCTGTGTGTAAGTACTTGCAGAGGATACGAGAAACGACCGTGCGTGAGTAGCGGAGAAATCTTACAACTTTCTTAACATATTTCGTAAATAATTCTTCTTCTTCTTCTTCTTCTTATTCTTGTAATAGGACTAGGTCCTGTTTCTTCTGTTACAGTCTTTGCTGCGATCCGGAGCTCCAACTCTCGTACCATCGTTTTTTGGGTCTTCCTATGGGTCGCTTGGTGTTGGGCTTCTGTGTTTTCGCCCAATGCGCCCTACGTTCAGGGTCCATCCGATCTACGTGGTCCCTCCACATGCGTCGTCGCGCTCTTGTCCATCTCACTACGTCCTGAACGCCTAGCTCTCTCAATGTGTCTTCGTTTCGTACTCTATCTCTGAGTGTGATACCTCTTATGGATCTTAGGGTTTTCATCTCTGTTGTTCTCATTATCTGTTTGGTCTTTGTTGTCTCGGCCCTTGTCTCAGCTGCGTATGTCAGTACGGGTCTAACACATGTCTTATAAATGCGGACTTTGCTTTCGGTGCTCATATATTTATTCCGCCAGATTATATCCCTCAGGAAACCAGATATTCTCGCTGCTTTCATTGCCTGCTGTTTTGATTCTTGCCACAGATGCCTGTCGCTAGATATTTCCACACCTAAGTATCTGCAATCCATTACCTGTTCGATTATATGGTCGTCCACTACTAACTTACATCTAATTGGGTTCCTGGATATTACCATCGATTGGGTTTTCTCTTTGGATAGTGTCAGGGTATACTTTTCGGCGGTTATTTTGAATTTTTGTAGTAGGCGTTGTAAGTCATCTTCGTTCTCGGCTATTAAGATTGCATCATCTGCGTAGCAAAGTATTCTCATGGTTCGGTTACCCATTTTGTATCCCTGATTCATTATGTTAACACTACCTATAACTTCATCCATTATTAAATTAAATAGGCATGGACTGAGGCTGTCCCCTTGTCTAATGCCTGCATTGTTTTTGATTTCTTCCGTGAGCCCGTGTGTGGTTTTAATTCGTGTTTTGTTGGATCTATTGAGCTCTTTGATTATGTTTCTATACCTCTGACCTATGTTTTTCTTTTCAAGGATAGTGAGCACGTCCTTTAATCGTACTCTGTCGAATGCTTGTTTCAGATCTACAAAGCATGTGAACATGGGCTTGTCGAATTCTATTGATTTCTCAACTAATTGTCGCATTATGAAAATAGCGTCTATTGTAGATCTGTTTGGGCGAAAACCCTGTTGTTCTTCCGATACACCGGCTTTCTTATATATTTTTTGGGATAGAATTTTTGTCAATAGTTTTGATGTAGAATTGACTAGTGTAATTCCTCGGTAGTTCGTAGGATCTGTCTTTACGCCTTTCTTGTAGATTGGTATTGTTATACTCTCTCTCCATTCCTCTGGTACTGTCATGTTGTTTACAATTTTTTGGAATAATGTTGTTATCTCTTCTATTATTTTTGTACCTCCGTATTTAATTAATTCATTTGGTATATTATCCGGGCCTGGTGATTTTCTATTTTTTGATCTTTTGATTGCTTCGTTTACTTCTTCTTGGGTGATGTTGTCATTCTCTGTTTCTTCTTGGTGAATGTTTTGTAGGTCATTTCTTTGTACTTCATTATTATCGTCGTTATCGTCTTTGTATAGATTCTCGAAATGAGTTACCCATTCTTCTGGTTTTGTTGCGTTAATTTGTAATTCTTCGGTAACCGGCTTCTTCCTGTTCCTCAACATGTTCCATACCTTCCTTTGACCTCCTCGTAAATCATGTTCCATGTCATTTGAGAATTTTTCCCAATATATTTGTTTTAGATCTTTGATTCTGTTAGTTGTTCTATTTCTTTCTGATTTATATCTTTGATACCCTTCTGGGGTCCTATTGTTAATATATCTTACGTATGCATCTTTCTTCTCTTTTGCTAAATCTTTGACTTCCTGTGTGAACCATGGTTTTTGGTTTCTGCCGCTGTTTAAGTCAATTGTTCTTTCTCCAATGGCTTCTTTTGCACTACTAGTTATATGATTTTTTATTTTTTCCCATGCTTCGTTTATATTGTCTGTGATTTCAATAGGGCTAAGATTGATCTTTTCCTCAAGTCTTTTTTGGTAGAGATCCTTAGTACTTTCGTCTTGTAGGGATTCTATGTGCGTAAATAATTCATATTGTCAAATTGACGTAGGTATATTTCAGTCATTGAAGAAAATGGGATTTCGCAAACGTTGTGTTATAAATTTTAAAAATTATATGTTGCTCCACAATATTGATATGATATGCAATTATTAAAGTGAATTTAATTAATTGTATTTTGCTTGTAGTACTGCATTTTAATAATTAATTTTATTTACTACATACTAACAATGTCTACCTTTTAATAATATAACCAAAATCTTACTATTTCTTCTAATGCTTTTTTGGGCTATGGCCTTGACAATTATCCAGTAACCAGGATCATGTAATTGGCCAATTTAATTAAAAGTGCTAAAAATGTTGCTGAGCTATGAAACCAGGTGTCGCTCTTCCGAACTTGCACGGTCCCAATACCTTTTACGGTATGGATATACCAGCCAGTTCAGTCTGGACTAAGCTGGCATTTTTGCCCATCTTTTCCAATTAATGTTAGAAACACTGTATCTCTTCCCCTCTTTTTCGGAAACTTCTGTTGCCACGAGATATGCGGTATCTTTGTTTCCAGAATTTCCAATTTTCGCTAAGGTTCCCAGTTATACACAGTGGTGGCAGTCCCCAAATATTCATTTTTCTATCCTGCCTTATTGAATTTCGTGAATATATTTTTTAATCCATTCCGATAGCGAATATATCTGCATATTTTTCATTAAATATTTTAATTGCATAAATGTACGAAACAGAAAAGTGTCTGTAAAATTATGAAACAGGTTTTAAAAAACCTGAATTTTATTTCATGGGAGGTTTTAAAACAAGCAAACTTTTTATCAAGACTTTATCAAGATTTCGCGTGAAAAGTAAAATAAAAATGTGCCTCCTATTTTTTATGTATACCATTGTTTAAATTTGCCTATACTAGTGCTTCTTTAATTTTGATATTTTTTCTGAAATAGTTAAGAATAACTGACATTAAATCTTTAGTTAAAGTTCGTTTGTTTTATTCCAACCATGTCCTCTGAAATAATGAACAATTAGCATTAAATATACTTCTTATTCAAATGCCCAGGTGAAAAAACAAGCTGAATTTTGTTGAGAACGTCAGTTTTGTGACCCCGAAAAAGATGGCACCCCTACTTCTGGGTTTCCCCCTAAAACCCCACCTCGTAAGACACGTGGTAGTTGATGGTAAGACATTATGGTCATATAAGTCGAATGACAACAAATAGGGTAGTACAGACGGTGAGAGACGATTCCCCAATAGGACGACGATCAGTGGGAAGACCACGAAAACGATGGAACAACAAAACAGTCATGTCTACACAAAAAAAAGAATGTGTGTGTACTTTGTACGCACGTAAGAAGTTATATGTACTTCTATTATTATTATGATTTTAACGGAATTAATATACTTTAAAGAGTTTATTCATATTTTATTTAAATATTAAACTAATTTTAATACTTACTACTTTTCAAAAAATTTTATTAAAACAATACCAAAAATTAAAAAAATAAAAGAATAAATCACACACATACGCATTGAAAAATGCCACACAAATGATTTCTGAACAATAATTGTTGGAAATTTTTTAACTAAATACGTATTTTCTGAAAAAAAAATTATAATAATGTTCTTACAATAATAAAATGTATAAAAAAGATTAAAAAATAAAAGTTTGTATTGGGATTGAACCTGCGTACATTGGCGCGATTAGCTTTGAAATTCAAGCATCTTTAGATTTTGGCTACGGAGACATATGCAACATGTTGAAAGATAGACCAACTGAACGTTTTAAACTTTTGACAGTTCTGAATTTAACCAAATTAGTTTGATTTTTGTGGAATTGAAATATTAAAATACAACAAAACATAGAGTAAGAAAACAATATTAGATGAATATTGGTAGAAATTTCGTTGGTTATCAAATTATGTAAATCAAAGCATTACATACTAGGTAGGTTTATTTTACATTTTCCAAATAGGTAGGTACCTATGTAATTTTTTATTACGATACTGAAACATTTTCAATTACGTACTTACCTCTTGCTTTTAAAAACTATTTAAAAAGTCACTACAATTAAAATCTTGCTTTTTTCTATGCCCTCACAACAATAAAAACTAATATACACAACATGTGTTTACTCATAACCGGCATATTGAACAATTTTATTGACAGTTTATTGTAATTACCCAATCAGAGCACGTTTAACGTTTCAGCTGCGCCCAGGACCAAGACCTTTGATGAATTCGCGCACATATAAATTTACTACCAACGCGTCTAAAGAAGTATAACTTCAAAAAAGAAGAAGAAGACCAAGAATCTGTCCCAACTCCCAAGAAAAAATTATTTTAAAAAAGTGTAGTTGTTTCAAACTAGAAACAACGATTGAAGCCAGCGGCAATTTTGAATGTCATTACTGGCGCGAATAAATAAAATGTATATCAACTCGACGGTAAAAATTATATATTTTTTATTACCATGAGAATCTTATTGATATACCATGAGAATCATAAAAAATGGTAAAAATCGCACGTTTATTTATTTAACAGCTTTAAGAATCCAACTTCATTTGCTTCAAAATGCAAAAATTGCGTACAAAAGCTATACTCCTCACCCATACAGCATTTTAATTTTTGTCGATAGGATACTTTGATCAAAAGATGTCGAAAATTTACCGTTAGTTGATACAAATTTTATTTAAAAAATGATTACAAATAAAAAAAATCAGTAAAAAAATAGATTAGAATATAAAATCAACATTCAATTACACAAATAAAACATGAATTCTTTATTGATTCAATGACGTACTCTACAGAAATATCGAAAAATTCATACGTAAAAAACTGTGATGAAATTAGAAAGAATAATTAATACAAGTTTAAAAAGATGTCTTATAGATAAATGCTTGTAACTGTAAAATCGAAAAGAAAAGGACTGTAAATATTGAAACTTGATTCCTCAAGCAAGGTTAAAGCGATATGGAGATAAAAACTATTAGAACAATATACTCCTTTATTGATGGTTTTCTCATTATTTCGTACCTGTTTGTTGTCGATCGCTTAGTCCTTGGCAGATTAATATTTCTTCATAACATATTAAAATCCTTCTACATTAGAAACTAAAGAATAAAAAAAATGTTTAACCCGGGAGCAGTCGCGCCCACTTCTGTAACGTGAACAGTAGCGTGTTAGATTTTATCTCACAATACGAATTTAAATACGAATTTACAACAAATTTTTATTTTATAGTATTTTTATTTACTTGCTATATTTACGTGAAATATTATTTCTAACAATTATTAAAGCTAATTGGCTACCCCCAAAACCATAAATTCCACAAAAAGAAGAAGAAGAAGAAGAAGAAAAAAAATAAATAAAAAAACCTATTACTACACCCTTCCTCAAGGCACTTGCGAGTGGAAAGTTATGTTGCAAAATTGTTCATCAAGTTATCGCGAAAAAGGATAAAATGTTAGATTTTTTGTAACGGCGCGACTGCTCACGGGTTAACTAAGTCCAATATAGAAACACTGGTATTTTGTATATTTTTATTTTTGACATAAAACAATACATCAAGTAGTCTAAATTTCACAAGTCATAAAAATCTCTAAAATTCTCCACTATCTCCTTCGTCTGTCATGCCTCAGCCTTATACTCAAAGCAGCTCCTCCTGCAATCCTCATCCCAACAATTAAACCCATCAAACACATTACTCCTATCGTATAGCTGGCATTTTCCATGTCTTTGTCTTTAATAAACTGCTCAGGATATACGTAGAGACAGAAATCCTTGGACTCGCAGGGTAGTTTTCCTCTGTCATAGCCGAATATCGTGAGTACCAACCCTTCAAGCGCATATCGGGGGAAAGAAATGTCAAACATCCATTTAAGTTGGTGCGGACAATCACGAAGTTGAACGAAGTATCCGGAAAACATGATGAATGGTAGAAGAAAGAAGGGACCTATTACTACGCCGTTCTGAAATATAAATCAAAGTTAGTTTTATATTATTTTCTAAGTGAATTAATAAAGTATATTTTACAATTATAATAGAGAGATTTTGCACCTCTTATTTTGCAATTCCGTTATTATGGTTATCGTTATACTACGTCTGCTCAGTAGCGAATATATGATCCGTTATCGTTATTAAACATAAGGGATTCCGTAATTTTCGGAGGTTTAAAGTAGTGCTTATCGTTATCGTTATAGTAATGGTTAAATTGCTTTGTTGCCAGAATGTAAAAAAATCAGTAAAATTACATTTACATAGATTCTAATTTTGATGACCTATAAATTAAAATATCAAAAACTGTTCAAGTATATGCTTAAAATTACAATAACGTTGTGAAGTGAGGTTATGTTTAAATAACGATAACGATGACACGAAAAACCTACTTGACAGGCTGCAAAAACTCTGCTTTTTAACGTTGCCGTAATCGTTATGCTTAATAAAGTTAACCATAGCGGAGCCAAAATCAGGGGTTATTTTAAGAGGTGCAAAACCTTTCTAATAATATTACTTGCAACGTTGTCGTTGTATTTGATGCTCCAGGTAACAAAATACAGTCGGAGACAAATGTTCGCTTTTTAAGACATTTTTATTTTGAATCAACAAAACATACAAAAGATAAGATAATTAGCCTTAATTGCTCGTTAATTTTGTTAATATATTATTGTGTTTCAATTTATCAATCAAAGATAGAATAAAATTTTTTATTTTTTTAATATAACGCGGGCACATAAATTTGATACACCCTGTATATTGACTTGTAAATATTTATTAGAAGTTAGCTTTCACGCAAGGTGGTTTCTCCTTAATGAAATTTTCCATGAAGAATATTAAAAACATAAAAATAATAGGTGGGCACACTTTGGAAAGCTACTGATGACGCCTGAAAGGGTAGAAACAGGGCCTGTCTAGCTGGTCTGCAACCCTCTGAATCGAAAACAAGCAAAACCATCATTTATTATTTTTATTTCCTTTACTCGGATTTGAGTACTGAAAGTTCCTCTGCTGTCCGTTTTTCCTAGACGAATGAAAGCGAAATGTGATCGTTTCCCTTTAGTTTTCTATATTCGTCGTCTGCTGTCTTATTAATTGAAAAAGTCGCAGATTAAGGATGTACCAGTAAGAACTTTCAAACACGAAAAATCTCAGTTTTCTACCATTTTAATTTATTAAATTGGTGGATTCTGCATCTGAGATTCTTCAATTTTTTAATATTAAAAACCTTTGTAAATAAAAGTGAAGTGAAAGTTATTTAGGATTATTATTTTAAACCGATTGTTTATTACGGGAAAGGTAGAAGCCATAGGTAATTAGTTCTTAGAAAATTAAGGTAAAGAAAGTTTGGAATTTTAATCTCTTTTTGTTTAACCCCGAGTAAATGTTGTAGAATTTCCCGAAAGTAATTTATTATGATGGTAGGAATATTTTTGAAAGTATGAGTGGGTGTTTCGAATGAAAAAAAGAATGGGGAAGAAGAAATGTATCTGATTGGTTTGGCAATTTGGAATGGGAAGGAGAGAAGGTTGAATTTTCAGATAGTTTTGGAAAGAGTGATTATTGTGTTACCGGCAGCCGAGAGGAGCAGTCAAAAGTTTTCGTGAGTAGTTCAGAAACAAGTACTAGTGGTTGTGTTTGATAAGTGAGAGTAGCTGATAAGTGGAACGAGAGACAAATCAAATCGAGAAGAAATACCTCTTTGATTCTGTAAAGTCCAAGAGAGTAAGTTACAAGAATTATCGTTATTAAAATTATTTGTGACACCAAGTAAAAAAGATACTTGGGTCTCAGGAGATTATTGTTGAGAGAAAGAGAGGAGAGAGATTTTGAGTTTATTGAACGAGTCCTGGTCAAAGGAAGCCTGGCTTGTGTTTTGGAGAAATAGTTGCTGGTATCCTGCTGGATTGTTTGCTGAGAACGGAGAGGGCTTTGATTGGTAGCCTAACATAATCAACAAGGAGGAGCTGTTTGGGTCAAGAGGAGACATCACTGTGTGTGAATCAAAAAGGTCAGTCAGTAACCTATGTGACAGATTTTTTATAATCAGAAGTTAATTTCTTTACGTAAAAGCATATTAATTTAAGATTCCAACATTTCAAAAATTTAATAGGAAGTATAAGTAATTTTGCGAATACTAAATTTGTTTGTTTAGTTGGTTTTATTAATGGTATCAAGAACAAAGCGATAAATATTATTTTTAATTAGATTAGTTTATATGATAAAGGTTTCATTTGGACAATTATGCCCACAGAATTTAATTGTTAATTTACAGAGCATTGCTATTTATAATAAAGGTATTTGTATGTGTTTATTTATGGTATTTCTATTTATTTCCTTTTCCTATTTTTATTCCGATAAGGATCAACTGAGAGATACTGAAACCACGAGAGAAGATAAGTATAACATAAGATAATTTAGACATTTTTTTACGTTATTAAAAGGCACCCTGAGATTATTTCTTAATTTTTATATATGATTTGCGTTAATTAAATAATTTATCAAATAGATAATAATTAATATAAAAGTAATAGAAATCAGATCATAACAATATATAAGTAGTGGGGTTCCTACGGTCTCCTCCGCATCCCACATTTCGCTCGCTATTGTTTTCTATCCACCCATTCGTTTTCGTCAATAGCTCTATCTGCCATAGACTGTTCTATGCCTTTCTTCCATGTTTCTGTAGGCCTTCCCCTTCTTCTTCTATTTATGGGTGTATAATTTAATGCTCTTTTTGGCCATCTTTCCTCTGACATCCTCATAACATGACCATACCATAGCAATTTATTTGTTTCTATATGGTCAACCGTGGAATATAAACTCTTTGTCCGTCGTCTTATTTCCTCATTTGGTACATATTCTAATCTAGATACTCTGCATGCTCTACGTAAGTGATCCATTTCTACTACTTCTATATTTCTTCTTTCCTTTCCTGTGAGTTGCCAACACTCTGCTCCATAAGTTATAATAGGTTCCACAATTGTTCTGTAGATTGTTAACTTTGTGTTCAGCTTCACCTTGTTAGACCATAGTAGACCATTTAAAATACGAGTTGCTTTCCTTCCTTGCTGTATCCTATGCTGTATGTCTCTTTTTGTAGTTCCTTCTTCTGATATTATGCTTCCTAAATATCTATATTCCTTACATTTCCTTATATTTCTTAACTCTAATTCCGGATCTTCGGTTTCCTCTCCTATTCTCAAATATTCCGTTTTCTCCATGTTCATACATAGGCCCCATAATTTTGTTAATACAATATATATTTATAACCTACGTATCGAACTTTCGGTTCGGGTCGATGTGACAATATTTGGTACATGAATGAATACTACCGACGATCGCGTGGATTAGGAATTACCTTTATTAATATGAAATGCTCGACAGCATAGTATAAGGAGACGACATCTCGCTCAACTCGCCAGGGGAAAGACATGTAAGGAATTACGATCACCGCTCCTATAAGGATAGGTAAAAGGAAAACCATCGAAATTCGTTCAGCGCACCAAAACGACGAGAGTTGTAGGATTGCGGAAAATGGTTCGGGATGTACTTAAACTCACCTCTTATACCTCGTTGTTGTTTATTATTCTTCGATCAACGCTCCAAGAATAATCAATTAGGCTTTTCGTTCCGACTTTTATATCGTCCGGCACGGTATAAAAACACGTTTTACTTAATTCATTGGCGTCTCTAGGCGCTAAAATTATATTATCGTCACATACTCTATTAAATATCGACATACATGTATCAAATATCCAAATAAAATCTTTTCAGGCCATAATAATGAAAAGATCTTCTCCAATGATATAAAAAAAAACTTATACTGAAATGATGGCATCTCCTGAGGTAAAATGTGCCGGAAGTAAAATGAGCCTCCGTTCGGATTTCCGGGTGAGGACTATCTCAGGGGGAACACCATTGCAGGTTAGAAAAATCAGGATAGGGTCGTGGAATCTTGGTAGTCTTACAGGTAAGAGTCTGGAGTTAGTGAATGCGCTCAAACGAAGAAGAGTTCAAATTGCTTGTATTCAAGAAACTAGGTGGAAAGGACAAAGGGCGAAAGAACTAGGTGAAGGATACAAATTGTGGTATGTAGGGAGTAGTAACACTAGAAATGGAGTTGGTATAATTGCTGATAGTGAAATGAAAGATAACGTAGTAGAAGTTGTAAGAACGAGTGATAGAATGATGTCAGTGAAATTTGTAATTGATAAAGAGGTATTGAATGTTGTGTGTGTGTGTATGCTCCCCAAACAGGTCTGGGTGAGAATGAAAGAAGAGCTTTCTATGATCAATTAGGAGACATACTGAGTGATATTCCAGCAGAGGAGAAAGTTATAATAGGAGGTGATTTCAATGCACATGTGGGCCAAACAAGACAGGATATGAAACAATACATGGGGGATTAAGCTTTGGAACTAGAAATTAAGCTGGAGATGACATGCTTGAATTAGCAACAGCATTGGATATGGCGATTGTTAACACATTCTTTAAAAAGAGAGAAACTCAACTTATTATCTACAAAAGTGGACAACATCAATCCCAAATAGACTACTTCATGATAAGGAAAGAAGACATACGTGAATGCAAGGACTGCAAGGTAATAGTTAGTGAGACAGTAAGCCAACAACATAAGCTGCTTGTTCTGGACATCGAAGTAAAAAGCGAAGCTAAACAAAAATATCGGAGAGGACCACAAAAAATAATCAAGTGGTGGCTGCTGAAAGATGAGAAAGAAGGTCTATTCAGGAGAAGAATAGTAGAAAAAATATGTTGGAACATGAAAGGAAGCCCTAATACAATTTGGAGAAAAATGGCCAGTAGTATTAGAGAGACTGCTATTGAAATACTTGGGAAAACGTCAGGAAAAAAGTTTGAGGATAAAGAGACTTGGTGGTGGTAAAACGAAGTACAAGGAAAAATAAAAGAGAAGAGAAAATTATATAAAAAGTGGCAAGAAACCAGATCCGACACAGATCTTCAAAACTATATGGTGGCGAAAAAGGAAGCGAAAGTAGCAGTAGCAATAGCCAAAGCAGAAGCGTATTCAAACCTATACGATCAACTTGATACCAGGGAAGGCGAAAATAGCCAAACAGAGAGCAAAGAAAGAAAAACATTTTAATCAGATTAGATGTATCCGAGATGAAAATAATAGAATACTAGTTCACGAAAGGGATGTCAAAAAGAGATGGAGAAAGTACTTTGACAGCTTATTAAATGAAGAATTTGACAGACAGCCTGTAGAGTCAACGGATACAGTAGCAGCAATGGTCACCAAAATAACCAACGAGGAAGTGGCTCAAGCGCTTCAAAAAATAAAGAAAGGAAAAGCGGTAGGACCAGATGATATTCCTGGGGAAGTATGGAGAGCATTGGGAGAGACAGGAACAAGGTGGCTAGCAGGTCTATTTAATAGAATTACGGAAGTCGGACAAATGCCAGACGAATGGAGAAGCAGTATACTGGTACCTGTTTACAAAAACAAGGGAGATATACAACAATGTACAAACTACAGGGCTATAAAACTGCGTAGCCACACCATGAAAATATGGGAAAGAGTAATTGAGAGACGGATACGTGAAGAGACCGAAATATCCGAGAATCAATTTGGCTTTATGCAGGGTAGATCAACAACAGATGCAATTTTCATTATAAGACAGTTGATGGAAAAATACAGGAGTAAAGAAACAAACGCTCATATGGTATTCATTGATCTTGAGAAAGCATATGATAGAGTTCCTCGAAAGATTCTGTGGTGGGCACTCAATAAGAAAGGAGTCCCTGGTGAATATGTAAAGATTGTGAGGGATATGTATGAGGGAGTAACGACTAGTGTTAGGACAGGTGTGAGAGAGACTGATAAATTTCATGTGAAAGTAGGATTGCACCAAGGCTCTGTGCTTAGTCCGTATTTATTCTCATTAGTTTTGGACCAGATAACAGCGAAACTACAGGGTAACATTCCATGGTGCTTAATGTATGCTGATGATGTCGTGTTAGTAGGAAATAGTGAAAGAGACTTAGAACAAAAACTGGAACAGTGGAGACAAGCTCTGGAGGAAAAAGGTTTAAAACTTAGTAGGACAAAAACAGAGTATTTGGAATGTTCATTTAAAGATGGAGCTACTACAAATAAAATGGTATCTTTGGATGGTGAAATAATTGTGAAAAGCAATAGTTTTAAGTACCTAGGATCGGTATTACAGAGTAATGGAGAAATAGATGGAGATGCATGCAGTAGAATTAGGGCTGGATGGATGAAGTGGAAAGAAGCGAGTGGTGTGTTGTGTGACAGAAAAATTCCAATCAAGCTGAAGGGAAAATTCTATAAAAACAGCCATAAGACCGGCTATGATGTACGGAACTGAATGTTGGGCAATGAAAAAGAAAGAGGAACAACGAATGCATGTGGCGGAAATGAGAATGCTTAGATGGATGAGTGGAGTGACAAAGAAGGATAAAATTAGAAATGAGTATATTAGGGGAAGTCTAGGTGTGGCACCAATTGATGCCAAAATGAGAGAGCATATTATGTTAAGATGGTTTGGTCATGTTCAACGTCGAGACGTTAATCACCCAATACGAAGAATAGCTGAAGTGCAGATTCCTGGAAGGAGTAGGAGAGGAAGACCAAAGAAGACCTGGGGGGAGGCGATAAGGCAGAATATGTTGGTAAAGGGATTAACATTGATATGACCCAAGATAGAATTGTGTGGAGAAATGCAATTAGGGAAGCCGACCCCGCATAGGGATAAGGCAAAGAGAATGATGATGATACATGTATTCAAAAGCTTTAGAAAGTTGCTAAACGAAGAACACTAGAGGAGAGACAGAGGATGCGGGATCCCAAATGAGGATGTAATACCAATGATATTGAGAGACGAGATTGGCGAAGCGTTAAATATCATGAAGAATGGTAAGGTAATAGAACCTGACGGACCTACCTGTGGAGGTTTGGAAGACTCTAGGAGAGGAAGAGGTTGATATATTGTGTCAAATGATGAGTAGGATATATGAAGAAGAAAGGATGCCCAATGTATGGACTGAGTGTGTGATGGTACTACATGGCATAAAGATAAAGCGAACATTCAGGATTGTAAGAACTATAGAGGGTTAAAGGTAATGTCGCACACAATGAAAATTTGGGGGAGATGCAGTCGGAAAAATAAAAGATTACTTATGAACGATCACATCAATCAACTATTTTGTATTTGTTCTCTTTCGTTTGTTATTTCGTTTGTTCGTTTAAGGAGAGAAACATTTCTAGGAGAAAGACAGTTTGAGTTTATGCCAGAAATGGGGACAACTGCTTTGCTTTGAGAGAGTTGAGGGATAAATATGAAGACAAGAAAAGAGAGCTATATTTGGTATTTATAGATCTTGAGAAGGCGTACGACACAGTTCCTGTGGAGATGTATGAGAGACATGGATTCCTGAGAAGTACATAAGGCTAGTGAAGGATATGTATGGGGGAACTTATACCAAAGTAATGACCATGACATGACAAGTAAAGGACCATGACATGTGTCAGATTGATCGACACTTTTCCAGTAACGGTTGTTTTGCATTAAGGCTTTTCAACTCAATCCCCCCTGTTTAATCTTGTTATGAATGTACTCAGAGGTAAAGTGAGAAGGCTCTTTCGTCTATGCTCTTTGTTGATGATATTGTGTTAGAGAGGAGAGCAAAGAAATGTTGGACTAGTAGTTGGAGGATTGTAGAACGCTATTGAAGAGGAAGGTCTTAAAGTTAGCAGGTCAAAAATGGATTATATGTGGTTGGGAGGAACAGGCATGATTGGAAACATGGAATTGCTTGGAGGAAAACTAGGACTAGTAAGAGAATTTAAATACCTTGGCTTCTACATAACGGAAAATGAGACACTGGGACATATGGGATAGAGCTAGAAGTGTATATATACAACGGAGATGCAAGGTGGACAACATTAAAAACTGGGTGAAAAACAGAAGAGTAGAATGGAACGACCACATAAGCCGAATGACAACAAATATAGTAGTAAGGACGGCCAGAGACGGTTCCCCAAATAGGAAGACGATCAGTGGGAAGACCACGAAAAAGATAGAATGATCACTTACTGGAGGCACATTGAAAAACAGACAGAGTCATTTCTACATAAAACGAAGAAGAAGAAGACTTGAATGCTTTCTTTATTTCATTGTTAAGTTTCTTACTATTTGTGATAAATAAACGTTATTAACACATGATCCATTTATTAAATTATTAAAATAGTAATGCATAACTAGAGATAAAGTTATATTTGATCAGATTATCATACACGTTTGCATAATATATCGATTTTTATTGCGTAACACTATTTTTGTAGAATATTATTTAATATAAGCGATGTATGTACATTTTTCGCAAAGAATAAATATTTGTGTAAAATAAAATGCACTTAGAGAGAAGGTAATTGTGGAGATAAATAAATATTTAATTTCCCGTTCCCTTAAGCTTCAACTAAATATGCATACGTAACATCTACTTTTAGTGATTTCTTATTTGTTCCTTATAAATTTAAAACTACATGTTTATATTCTGGTTAATATAGGTAAGTACTATTCTAAAATTAAAACATGTCAAATGGAATTATTAGTATCCACAGTCATGTAAACCCAAACAAAACAACAACATTAAACAGAATAAAAACAGAGGAATTATCGCATCAATAGGTACTTTGCATAATTTATAATAGACATCATGAAGTTCGTTGAGATCAGATTGATAAGGAGCTTTTCTATTGCTAATATCTTGGCTTTTGTATAATTCATTATATCATTTTGATTAACGTGGATAGCTAAATTTCGCCTTTTTGGACGCACTTATATTTAAATTACAAAATAGATAGATCATAATTCTTACCGTTACACTCAAACAGGAGCCCACAACCAATGCCCAACTTTGGGAGATAACCGAGACCAAAATGCATATAAACAAAAACGAAGATACTCTACTCCATTCCATAGGTTGTTGTGTACATAAATAGGTTATTGTGGCATACAAAACGGTAGCCAAAATCTGAAAATTTTTATTAATTACATCTAAGATTAACTTAAAATTTTCTTAATAACAAAAAGCACAATATTAATTATAGCACAAATACATTACAAATACAGTATTCAAAAAATAGCGGACATGAAAAAATCTCAATTTACAAATATACAAATCAGTAATTAGGTCCATAGAGACCTTTGGCATACCAAACAATAACAAGGAATACCAAGATCAGGTTTGCCAATGCCCTTCTTTTTCCCAGGTATGGGAAAGAAATACGCTTAGAAATTATATGAAAACCATCTTGACTAATAAAAGCTCATATGACACGATGCCCGGGATATGTAATAAGGATATCAGTTAATAGAGTGGATACACAGACTTTCAAGAAAAATTCAATAAAAAAGAGAAGGGGAAGCCTGTGATAAGGATGTCAGTTATTAAAGTGTATACACAGATTCGAACATCAAGCAAAGTTGAAGGAAAAAATGAAAGGGAATGCCGGGAATATATTATGCAAAATGGAGGTAGCTTTCCTTCTTCTGCAGGTGCCCTCTTCTAGAGAAGATTACCGATAACTTCTGCAAATTCTTCTCTATCTTGGGCTTTTTTTATTAGTGTAAGGAAGTAGATATAATTATTAAATGTAGACAACTGAAGAAAAAAAAAGAAGCAAATATTATAGAAATAAATTGTTCACCGAACTTCCTATGCCTATACGACTGTAAATTGTGCCAATATAATATTATATTCGGTGTTATACTTATTGTACTTTACTATATACAAAATATATATGGTTAAAGTAACTTACTTGGACGGTTATATCTGAAATAGATACTGCTGCATAATACGATCGTATGGCATACCATTTATTAAAGTGTTCCTTAATTATTATAGGTAATTCTGAAGGAACTAAAACAAGATTTATGAATTATGTAGTATAATAATAAGCATAAAATTATTATTTTAATTCTATATTTAACAAAAAAATATAAGTTCTTGCAATTTTTTAGTTAAAAATTTTATACAACTGGTACTTCTGTTTTCTGTTTTCTTGGCTTGAAATTTCTTCACTATTTTCCTCTTATTTCTGGCCTATTTCTAGTTTCCGGTACTCTGACGTCTGCATTTGCAAGTATCCTCCAAATGCCTTCATCGCCTTTTAGTCCCCCGAAGATCTTCCCTAGGACACTCCGCTCCCAGATGTTCAGCTTCTTTTCTTGATTTTTTACCACAACCCATGTTTCGTTTCCGTAAAGGAATGTGGGCTAGATCACTGTCTTAATTTTGCCTCTCTGGAGATGGTTTTTGCCCTTGGTAGTTTGTGTAGGGCTCCGACAGTCTTCTTTCCTCTCGAAATTCACTCAAACTCCGTCGCCTTTTTGGAGCAATACTCTTTACTCTCGTTGTTTGTGGTAGTCTTCAGTTGTATGCCTTCATATGTGGTCTGCCTTATTTCCATATACTTTGTTTTTTGCTCAATAATCCTCAGTCCATACTGCTTAGCCTTAGATTTAAAGAGTTTGAAAATCCTTAGCAGTTCCCTTTCATTTCTTGCCATTAGCACTATATCGTCCGAAAGGTGAGAACCTGGCTTCTGTTGTCATAGATTATATCATACCTTTCGTTCGTATTCCACTCTCTCTCAATATTGCCTTCAACAACAAATTGGAGAGTACTGTGTACAGCGTATTTCTCTGCTTCAATTCCCTTTTAACTTCAAAGTTTCCGGTTAGGCTTCCTGCTATTCTATTCTATTCCCTCTATTGTCGGTTTTAATTGAGATCAATTTTTCTAGTCTGATCATCTTTTTCGGAATTCCAAGTACTCTTAGGACCTGGTACATACGAGTTATGACAGAATCGAAAGCTTGTTTGAAATCTATAAAGTGGAGGGTTAACTTTAACGTTAAGGTTTTAGCTGATTGATATGTGTCGGAGCAATAAAGGCAAATTGTAAACTCATTCAGATGTTGTGGCATGATGACCCCTATTTCCATCGCCCAATTTTTTCGCCATTAATGCAGCTTATAATTATTTGAGAAATTTGTTTACTACTTACATGTGGTAACTACACAGTTGAACGCCGTCATCATAAGGAACATAACCGTAAAAAACATAAAACTAAAATTGTCATTAATATTAGCGGCATCCAGCCCAACACCGAAGTACAAAATTCCTAAAAATAGCGCTATGGCAGAATGAGTCCCCAATCTGAAGTACGTCAAAGTTCTGTCTCTAGAGAGCATTAGAAAAGATCTCTTCGTCAGCACCACAAACTGGTTTATCGTTGAAGTTGGATAAGAATTTAAGCCGCACTCATCCCAAGTATATTCGATTTCGTTTACGATTGTTCTTTTTGTTGCTGCAAGAAAATCTTCTCCAATATTGGGTTCTAAAATCAAAAGAAAATAAAAATAAAGTTAGCTTAAATGAGGGGCAAATTGCATACATTATTAAGGTGGTTTATTAGTTTTCTGACTTCCTCCAAACTATCGTGGATATTTGTAGTAAAAAGACGAAGAAGACGATAAACAGTAATACCCATACACTACCGTGAACCCATTATGAAAGAATATTATGATGCGCCAACTGTTGGTTTTTATGGCAATGAAGGTAGTTTCAGAAGAATCGCTCTAAAATTCATCTTTACCGGCATGCGCCGTTTTGTTACTGGTTCTATTCACAAATGCCCATCCTTCAATATATAAGGCCTCTAACAATAAAAAGAAGATTCAGAAACAGCTTATCCTGGTGCAGACTTGGAGATGGACCACGTTCCACTGGTCGGAGTATTCCGAGTCAAACTCAAAAGAGTGAAGAGAAGAAAATCAAATCAAAAGGCATATAAATTAATCAAGAAAAGAAACATGGACGTCAGATGGGATCTTGAAACTAATGAACCAAAGGAGAAAAACCAAAAATGACCTAGAAAATATAAAACCATAAATATATCAACAAGAAGGAGAATAATAGAAGCAAAAGAAAAAGAAACAATGGGGAGATGCGAAGACACTGATACTCTATATCAAAGTACAATAATCACAAGGTATATAGAAAAATTAAAGACTGACTGATTCTGACAGAAACATCATCTTGGACAAATAGAGTAAAATAAGAATGTGAGAAGAATACCTAGAGAACCTATTTAAATACCAAAAAGGTAACACCTTTGTGCTAGAAAAAGAGGTAAATAGTGGATCAAAAACATTACAGCAGGAGGTTTATTCTGCAATAACACAGCTGCATGATAGTAAATCAGAAGGCCGAACTAAGATATGTGCAGATAATTGGATGCATTTGAGATTTGACTATATCTGAGAATATTTAAAACCCCGTCGACTAAGCGACTCAGGAGGATTAGGATGAGAAGGTTTCCGGAAGAATGAAGAAGAACCGAGAGGTATTACTGACCACCATAAACTCGTGATAGACACACTATGCGAAATGAATCCAGATTTACCCTTCTACAAACCTTTCTACAAGAAATAATATTTCTAAAGCGATGTCTAGGAAGAAGAAGAACAGAGTTAAGGAATCTCAGAACCAGAAATAAATTTGATTTAAAACCAAAATTGGTGCGTATTCCCAACTAAAGGATAAATATTACCATGATATTTACCCAACAATATGCAACAATATGCCCAACAGAAAACTTTAGGTTTTCTATAAAAGAATAATAAACGTTTTTTAAGTGGGTATAGTGCACTGTAAAAAATCTACAGTTAGGTATGTTAATGACGGTATTAGTAAGCCACAGAGATGGAAAACTGTTTGAGTAATTTTGCGAATGCCTATTTACCTTTTATTGAATTTAGTTTCATTGTACTAGCACTTAATTTCGCATAACTTTCATTGATTCCATTATTCGACTTAGTTGAGAGAGCATGTGTAAAATCCCCATAATCTCCTGAAGCTACTTCCAATACTAAAAATGATTTTATTAGAAAAATATAATCCAGATGCATTGCCAGTTGTTTAAAATCTTGTAAGACAAGTAGCTGAATGATTGATAATGTTTACTTAATAGTTTGCATGAGCGCAAAAATAGACAAACCACTCTGCAGCTCTACTCTGTGTATCCACAAAGTGGCTTAAACAGGCGATTTTGTAGCCCCAATGATTTTGTAATGGACACCACAGTGGCGGGGATCAGAGACCGGGGTCATCCACTGTCACCGATCCTCGCCACTGTGGCGTCCATTACAAAATCATTGGGGCTACAAAATCGCCTGTTTAAGCCACTTTGTGGATCCACAGAGTAGCTCTGCAGAGTGGTTCGTCTGTTTTTGCGCTAAATCAGCTGGAATATGTAGTAGCATACTTACAGAAGTCAGCTGGATTATGTTGAGTAGGGCAAATCAAATCAAAATCTTCAAAATATGGTAAGAGATTATTCGGTGATCCTTGGTATATACATTTACCACTTGATACAACATACAGGTGATCGAACAATTTAAATATCGTGGCACTGGGTTGATGAATCGTACAAATAATGGTTTTACCGCTTTCGGACATTTCTTTCAGCAATTTTACAAGACGAATTGAATTTAAACTATCTAATCCACTAAAAAAATAAATAAAATTCATGAGTTAAACCAAAAAGGATCAGAGAGAAGAAGACAGTTAAGATAAATACCTAGTAGGTTCATCAAAAAACATAACTTGTGGATCTCTAAGCAGCTCTAATGCTACAGAAAGACGTTTCTTCTGTCCCCCAGATAGGGCGTCTGTCCTGGTGTGTTTTATTTCCCAAAGAGTGACGGATTTCAAAATGGATGCTATCTAAAACAAATTTTTTAAGAATCCGTCGATTCAAATACATTCAAATACGTCGTCGATTCAGAACGAAAGTTTTCGGACTAATCAGTCCATCTTCAGTGAACTTTGGAGTAATTGCGCTAATAACCGAAAAACCAAAAAGTGGTTGAATGTAAATTGTTGTTTACGTGTTAAAAAGAAATAAATTAGACGACTATAAGTCGATGAACATAGAGAGCTTTACCTAGAGAGGTAAATACCAAGTAGTTGGCACAGAAGAAAAACAAGCGGCATATTGTATGTAGTAACAAGGCTACAGTTGGATGGATTTTTCAGTTTTAGGAAGAACCCCGCACAAACCTTATGGAAATTAGGTTCCAGTGGATTTCGTTCATACTTTGGGAAAATACCCTTTGAAGCATCCTGATAAAAAGTTCTCATGGGCACAACTCAATCATATGAAGGATTTTCAAGATATAGAGGCACAAACTCGGATAATTATAAGGTTTACTGGGTATACCAATTCCCTGAGTTACTGGTTATCTGGCAACATGTAGAAGTTTGGATCAAGGAAAAGTACTACTGGTCTAGGATTTTTTCCTGGCTATCCAATAGCGACCTTTAATTTGACCTTGACCTTCAACGGATGTTATCTTCTAGAGTTTCGAGGGTTTTCGGCATTAAATTGATATAAACAGATTAATCGCGGGTTTTTGGGATCGCTAAACACGAATATGCCATTAGAATTGACCTCCGAAGGACGTGGTAGCCAGGGCCACTGTAAGGGATGTCATCTTCTAGAGTTTCGATGGTTTTTGGCATTTAATTTATGCAAATGAATTACTGGAGGGTTTTTTGAGGTACGAAACACGAATATGCCACCAGAATCGAATCCCGGAGCACCTGGTTTCCAAGGTAAATGAAAGACGCTCCTGGAGTTTCGAGGATATTTGATACTAGTGGTTGCTGAACATGAATACGTGATCAGCACAGACACAATACCACCTGGTGCCTAAGACAGGTTATCTTCTGGAGTTTCGGAGGAATCAAATGAATTACTCTTAGGTTTTTAACTGCAGAAGGTAACCTATCTTAGGCACCAGGTGCTCCTGTGTCTGTGCTGATCACATATTCGTGTTCAGCATCCCCAAAAACTCATAACTAATCCGTTTGCTTTAATGTATTACCAAAGGCCCTCGAAACTCCAGGAGCGCCTTTCATTGACCTTGGAAACCAAGCGCTCCGGAAGTCGATTCTGGTGGCATATTCATGTTTAGCGACCTCATGAAACCCTCCAGTAATTCATTTGCATCAATTAAATGCCGAAAACCATTGAAGATCTAGAAGATGACGTCCCTTGCAGTGGTCCTGGTCACCACGTCCTCCGGAGGTCAATTCTGATGGCATATTCGTGTTAAGCGATCACAAAAACCGATGAGTAATCTGTTTATATCAATTTAATGCCGAAAACCCTCGAAACCCTAGAAGATGACGTCCGTTGAAGGTCAACGTCAAAGTAAAGGTCGCCATTGGATAGCCAGGAAAAAATCCTAGACTACTAGTACGTTTCCTTGATCCAAACTTCTACATGTTGCCAGATAACCAGTAACTCAGGGAATTGGAATACCCAGTAAATCTTATAATTATCCGAGTTTGTGCCTCTATATCTTGAAAATCCTTCATATGATTGAGTTGTGCCCATGAGAACTTTTTATCAGGATGCTTCAAAGGGTATTTTCCCAAAGTATGAACGAAATCCACTGGCACCTAATTTCCATAAGGTTTGTGCGGACTACTTTCCAGATCACTAAACGATTTTTTTCTCACGAACCGTAAGCCGTAGGAAAATTCTGAGAAACGCTACAGTTTACTCTTTTTAATGCTTTTCAAAATTTGACCAAAATACAGCAGCGGAAAATCAAAGAAAATCAAAAATAAAAAAAAATCAAAAATCAAAAAACCATAAAAAAATTATGGTATAAAATTTTTTGTAGAAAATCTACATTTTTTAGAGTTTATGCGATTCCTCAAGAGAAAAGCAATTGCGAAGAGGCTACAGTTCATCAAAAAATGACGAACTTAAACTTAAATTAGACAAAATATGAATTTTTAAATTTTACGAATTTTCCAAATCAACGAATTTCTTTCTAACGAACCGTATGCCGCAGAAAAATTTTGAGTAGGTACCTACAGAAAAAGAACGAGCGGCAAATTGTAGCAGAGGCTACAGAAAAGGGCTACAGTTTAACACATGGACTCAAATTATTGTAAGTAAGCAATAGAAAAATTCTCAGCTAAACCTAACTTACGGTAATACCTAATTCTTGGTAGCTGTCTAAATACCATGTGAAAGCTGTGTAAAATGATCTAAATTTACCTTTTTATCTTTGTCAGTCTTAGACGCCGTAAGCATTAAATCAGCAGCCACTCTCATGGATTCTAATACCGTTAGTAAAGGTTGGAGATCATCATTTTGCATTATATAACACGATTGTTTCCTAAAAGCAACATTGTTTCTTGGTTCATCATTGACTAAAACTTCACCCAGTATGCCTGTAGTCCTAGAAAAATATAATAATTAATATGCAATAATAATAATAGAATAAAATATAGCATACAATGCATTAATAATAATAGCATACAATAGAAGTCGCATACTCCCCTGCTAATTTTATAGTATGTAATAGGAAATCAAAATGATGTAACAAAAGGCACTAGCTAAACTAACAAATACCATATAAGTAGAATTTAAAAAAAAATAATGGAAACAAGATGCCAGAATTATAAAAATACGAAGATGAACACTAAGAAGAATAAAGGCAATAAAGGCAAACTTTATCGGAGATTGAATAGGTTATGTGCTTGTTCTATAATTGCCGATATATTAATAACAGAGAAAGAAAGGTAGGGCTATCAATAGCTGATAGCTCTTGAAAAAAAAAGCTTGAAAGAAGCGTTGACAGAAAGTGGAAATATTTTCTATTTTCGTGTGCGAGAAGACAGTGATCTACAGGATCTCTCTTATATAAGTAGCATTGCCGTTGGAACCCATGGACGTATAAATAAAGATTTATATCTTTATTTATACGTCCATGTTGGAACCAAATTAAAAAAGTTGAAAAATATAAGTATCTGGGTATAATAATTAATGAAAATCATGAATACACAGAAGAGATTAAAGCAAGAATAGGACAGGCAAGAAATGATTTCAACAAACTGAAAAAAGCATTCTGTAGCAGGGATATTACAATTTCTTTAAAGATAAGACTGAGATGCTACGTGTTCTCCGTATTATTCTATGGGTTGGAGGCTTGGACATTGAAGAAAGGTATTTCGAACAAATTAGAAGCCTTCAAGTTATGGGCCTACAGAAGGATATTAAGAATAAGTTGAGTGAATAGAGCCACGAATGTCGAGGTGTTGAGAAGAATTAAAAAAGAAAGAGAAGTTTTAAAGACAATTAAAGTTAGGAAACTGAAATATCTGGGACATGTCATGATGAGCTTATAGCTTGTTGTAGTTAACATTACAAGGAAGAATACATGAGATGGCACATGAAGAAGAAGACCGTAATTTATTAGGTACTTTAGAAGAAATGTGAATATTACCAACCTGTCCTTTACTGAGATTTCTAATACCTCCAGAAAGACCCTCATTGTCCCTCATGATGGTATGGTAAAATGGCATAAAAGGGTTTGACGGTCAGATCTCTGGGGAACGCAGTCTCTCGTAAGACTCTAAGGGTAAGAACAGAACAAGTGGGTCGAGGTGGAGGTGTAGGTCGCGGTGGATGCTACTAGTTAAGTCGCGGTCGATGTCGACAGCACATAGCAAGGAGGTCACCTGCGCTGTCAGTCGAGCTAGAATCACTATCAAGTGAAGTAGTTTAATGAAATTTGAATGACAAAAAGACTGTGCTTTTGCGATGTTGTGTCAGTCAAGTGATGATAGTGATGAAATGTCAGCTGTAAATAATCAGATCCTCCTTCATATTTCAAAAATTTATTGTATTTAATTACTTTAGAAATTCAAAAATAAACTGAATACAAAAAAGGTAATAGCGCAGGTAATGACAACTTGGCTTCGAACGGACCAATCACAGGGAAGCATCCTTGTAGGCCGCGCAGTAGGCAACCATGTAAAACAAACTCATTTTATTTTCAAAAGAATCGATGTAAACCTCCTGGATGGCATCGCGCTAAACCTCTTGGATGGCATCGCGCTAAACCTCCTGGATGGCATCGCGCTAAACTTCCACCGCGACTTACCTGCTCTGTTCTCTTCCATTCACTAAAATGTGTTTGTTTTACATGGATATCGACATCGACCGCGACCTCCACCTTTACCTCCACCTCCATCGCGACCCACTTGTTCTGATCTTACCCTAAGGTTGTCTCTTACAGTCGTTACTTGGACTGATTCCCAGAAGCACGATTAGAAACAAAGAAATAAGAAGGACAGACGTCACAGATTTCATATATCACAGATGAACCCAAAAAATTACTGTGTGGAAACCACGAGCAAACACAAGAAACAGAGGTAGACGATCTACACAACGGACAGCAAGATTGTAAAGAGCTCAAGACGGACCGAATTGGAAGAAATTAGGGAATGCTGTATTCAATTTTGAATGTAGAAGGCTGGGTGATGATGATTTAATCATTTAATGATTTAATCACAAAGATAAAATAAAACTTAATATACAGGGCGTTAGTAAATAAGTATGAAAAACTTTAAGGGATAATTCTACATGAAAAAATAATGGCAGTTTGTTCTATAAATGTATGTCCTCAAATGCTTTATTTCCGGGATACAGGTTGTTGAAATTTTTATTTCAAACTGCCAATTTTTTATTGCTCCGGTTAAAGCTCTTTTATAATTGCTCTTTTATAAAACCGGTTAAAATATGAAAATTACATTTGGTGTGTTTCAAGAGGTAGTCATTGCGCATTTTTCGGCAAACAAATAACAATTTTATATTCATCATTGGCGCGCCTACGGGTGATGTCTACGTCTGAATTTTTTTAAAGAAAAAATGGTACGCCACTGAGATATTTCAAATTGAAAATTATTTTTGTATTCCACGTTTAATTTATAAAAAAGAACTTTCTTGTTTTTTTCCTATGTTGCACCGTTTTTATGCGAAAAAATAAAACATCTTCGAACGTATTTTTCATTTCTTAATACAGCAAGTACTCTCCAATATAATAATACCAAAGTAGAACAATAACAGAAAATATTACTAAAAAAATTTTAACTAGGTGCAAAGCTACAAAAAATGTTCAAAATTATCTCCTTTAAAGGTGACAAAATAATTTTATATTCACCATTGTTACAGGTAACGGTTTGAAGTTTTTAAAGAAAAAAATAGTACGCCACTGAGAAACGTCAAATTAAAAATCATTTTTGAATTCCTAGTTCAATTTACAACAAAAAATAATTCTTGTCTTTTTTTCATATGCAGCGCCGTTTTTATACAAAAAAATAAATCATCTAAAGGCTTACAAATTATTCGAGGTAGATTCCATATGCATAGAAACTTATTTCAAATACTTTGTAAACGTTAAGATATTTTACTTTTTAAAAACAATTTTATTTTTTATAAAAAAGACAAAATCAATTTTTTAATTTGACATATCTCAGTGGAGTACTATTTTTATTTAAAAAATTCGGGCCATTACCCGTACGCGCGACAATGGTGAATATAAAATTACTCTGTTACCTTTAAAGGAGGTAATTTTGAACATTTGTTGTATCCTTGCACATAGTTGACCTTTTTAGAAATATTTTCTGTTATTGTTCTAGTTTGGCATTATTATATTGGAGAGTTCTTGATAATGTATTAAGAAATGAAAAATACGCGCGAAGATGTTTTATTTTTTTGTATAAAAACGGTGCACCATATGAAAAAAAGACAAGAAAGGTTCTTTATCATAAATTAAACGTGGAATACAAAAATAATTTTTAATTTGAAATATCTCACTGGTGCACTATTTTTTTTTTCTTTAAAAAAATTCAGACCATTAGCCGTAGGCGCGCCAATGATGAATACACAATTGTTATTTGTATATAAGAAAATGCGCAATAACTACCTCTTAAAACCCACAAAATTTAATTTTTAGAGCTCAAACGGTCTTAGAGCAATAAAAAAATTCGCAGTTTGAAAAAAAATTTCAACACCCCGTATCTTGGAAACGAAGCATTTGCGGACATACGTTTATAGAGCAAACTGTCATTATTTTTCATGTAGAATTATCCCTTAAAGTTATTCATACTTATTTACTAACACCCTGTATAAAAAGCTTAAAAACATGTACAGATATTAATTATGTACCTATCGGAATTGACAGAGAAAATTTAATCAAAAATATAAAGACTAGCAGGGCTAATAATTAATACTCACGCATAGCCTGATAAAATATTCATTAGACATGTCTTTCCAGCACCTGAAGGTCCCATTATAGCCGTCAATTGCCCTCCTGGAAAATTTCCTGTGATATCATCCAGCAGTTTCCTTTTCGCTGTAAACGAAGGCTCAATTTAGTTTAAAGTAGTAATTATTTTACGGTCTTATTAGCCCCTTGAAATGTTGCATTGTTAGGCTTTAGTATGCATTTTTCAGAGGAAGCAATTTGATTTTTTTTATGTGTTGGAGGGTAAGTATAAGTTTCAGCTCAAGTTTGTGGAATTGCCACCCTTGTTCCTTGTCTCCTTGCCGCCAACTTTGAAAAAGGGGTTCAAGGAGCTCAAAGGGTTTTTGCGTTGTATCTCATAAATTAGCAACCCTTCAAAAATTGTATAAGATATTATTTGTAGCAAATTAAATTGTCTACAACTTTATTCCTATTATATTTTATCGCAAAGTAGAAATATGAAAGTATATAAATAAAAATATCTAAGAATTGTTGAACAAATCTTTTGGTCTTATTTTTCTGGTCATTTTATAATAAATTCGGGTTTTCAATGTCATTCATTTTAGTGGGTTCTACAGTCTACAGACTTCCGAAGTTGACCGGGTGCTTGAGTCTTCTTAAGAATACGATAACATCCAACAATTAGGCTTAGTTTATACTTTGAACTTAGCGCATTTACTTCTTATACTCACCAAGAAAAACCACTATTTTTACTCAAAATAAACTCAGCGATGTAAACATGGCCAACCTTTATTAGTACCCAAATTACAATTTCAATTCAATTCTTCAACAAATGATTCACTTTTTAATATTTATTTTATTGATCATACCGCCTTGAGACTCACGAAGAAATTAGATCTAGGATAGAACAGGCCAGAACTGCTTTTAGAAGGATGTCCAAGGTGTTAAGTTACAGAAAGACCTAAAATTGGCATTGAGGATCCACCTACTTCGCTGCTACGTGTTCCCGGTCTTACTTTATGGTGTTGAGTCCTAGACTGTGAATAAAATCGATCTAAATCACCTTGAGGCTTTCGAAATGTGGTGCTATAGAAGAATTTTAAAAGTCTCTTGAGTTGAGAAGATTCGAAACTCCACAATACTAGAACGTCTCAGCAAGACTACTGAGAATATAAAAAGCACCAAGAAGAGAAAGCTGGAGTACTTCGGACATGTAACCATCATCATCACGTAGCGCTACAACCCTGGGTGGGTCCTGGCTGACTCTACAACTTTCTTCCAATTTGTTCGGTCTTCCATCAACCTAGGGTCAAATGAGATGTTCATTTTTCGGATATCTGCTTGGATGTTATCTCTCCATCGCATTCTGGGACATCCGAGTGGTCTTTTGCCTGTAGGAATCTCCTCCCATACCAGTCTTACAAGTCTCTCGTTATGAAGTCTGTGCACGTGGCCTGCCCATCTTAGTCGCTGTGATTTAATTTCTTGGACAATATCGGTGTCATTGTAGAGTTCTTTTAATTCGAAGTTGGTTCTGATCCTATACTGGTTTGTGTTAATGTTATTGTGAGGTCCGAAAATTTTTCAAAGTATTTTTTGTTCAAAACGTCTGAGCTTTTCTTCGTTTGATTTGGTCATGGTCCACGTTTCGCAACCATATGTTAGTACAGGTCTGACGATATAGATTTTGATCTTGGAACTTCTTTTAAGATTTTTTGATTTTATAAGCTTATCCAGTGCGAATAGGCAGCGATTTGCTGATTGGATTCTGTCTTTTATTTCTTCAGTAACATCGTTGTCAGCTGTGATTACGGCCCCCAGATGCTTAAAACGTTGTACTCTTTCGAAATTGAAGGTGTTGACCGTCACATTTTGTCCTATCCTGTCTCTTCGTGTCGTTCTATTTATATACATATATTTCGTCTTCTCTTCATTAATCCCCAGCCCTACTTCGCTTGTTGCTCCTTCCACCTTGTTGAAAATGGCTTTTGTGGATAGGATTGAGTCTCCAACGAGATAAATGTCATCTGCATATGCTAGTAATAACTTCGAACCTTGAACCGATAGCAGTTCTGTTTTTATTTCGTCCGACCTCATGGCTTTCTCTAATACAAGGTTAAAAGTAGTGGAGATAACGCATCGCCCTGTTTGATTACACTGTTGATTTCAAAGCTGTCAGACAGTTTATTATTGACACGTACTTTTAATATTCCACCCTCCATACAGACTTTAGTCATCCGAATGAGTTTTTTTGGTATTGAGAACTCCGCCATGGCATTTCATACTTGACTTCTTTCTACGCTGTCATATGCCTGTCGAAAGTCTATGAAGAGATTGTGTATGAGTCTGTTATACTCCCATCCCTTTTCTAGAAGCTGTCTCAGCGCGTGAATAGTTGATCTATTGTAGATCTGTTTGCCCTAAAACCGGCTTGATATTCTCCTAGGACATTTTCAGCATAAGGGGTTAGTCTACTAAGAATGATGTTTGAGAGGATTTTATATGCCGTGTTTAAGAGTGAAATTCCTCTGTAATTCGCGCATTTTGTTTTGTCCCCTTTTTGTGGATGGGCACTATGATGTTTTCCTTCCATCTTGCTGGTATCCTTTCTTCTAACCATGTCTGTGCTATTAATTGGTGGATTTGGCGATGTTGTGTTTCTCCACCATATTTCAGAAATTCTGCTGGTATCTCGTCAATACCCGGCACTTTGTGATTTTTAAGCTTATTTAAGGTCTTTCGGGTTTCTTCAAAAAAGGGATTTTCGACGGGCATCTGATGTTATATAGATCTCTTCTTTGTGCTGTTCTTCCTGATGATGTTTAGAAGGTCCCTGAAATACCCTTTCCATTCTTCTGTTAGTTCTTTATCGTCGATTATCATATGGCCTTGATTGTCTCTCAGTGTATGGATAGAATTGGTTCTATGTCCTCTTTTCTCTGTGGAGATTGCTTTATAGAATTCTCTGGAGCCTGGTTTGGGTAGGTCTCTCTCCATAGCTTCATATTTTTGTTGTTCATAGTTTCTTTTCTTTGTGCGTATCATTTTTCTTGTTTCTTTTCGGCAGCCGTCGTATTCCTTTTTACTTTTGTCTGTTTGTAATTGTATCCATGTCTTCCTTACTGTTTGTCTTTTTTCCAGCTGTTTCCGACATTAATAGTCATACCATGTTTTTGATCTCTTCTGCCTACTCCTTCCAAAGATCTTGTCAGCTGTCGTGGTTATTATTTCGGCAGTCGTTTTCCACAGCCCTTCTATATCATTGTAAACTATTTCAGAGTTCCAGATTTGTTCAAGTTGTTCTATATATTTTTGATGTTTCTCTTATTCTGCATTTAGTCCATGTTCCATTGTGGGTTCATTGTTGTTTTGTTGTATTTGTGACTAGATATTCTGCATTTGAGTTTTGCTCTAACTAAGTAATGATCTGTGTCTCCGTCTATTCCTCTGAGGCTTCTTACGTCTATGATATTGTTCCCATGTCGGGCATCTACAATGATGTGGTCAATTTGGTTTCGCGTAAAAAGGCCGTTTGAGATCCAGGTTTGCTTATGAATGTCTTTATGCGGAAACCTAGTTGACTTTATTAACATATTATTAGCTGCTGCAGTTTCTGTGAGTCTTAATCCATTGTCGTTGGATAAATTGTGAAGGCTGTGTTTACCGATTGTGGGGTGTAGGCTAGGCTCTTTGCCTATTTTAGCATTAAAATCTCCGCAGAGTATGCGCATATCTTGTGTGGGCATCGTATCTATCACTCTTCTAGGGCGTCGTAGAAGTCATCCTTGATATCTTCATTCTTCTCTTCCATTGGCGCATGAGCTGAGATGATCGAAATGTTCTATCGTTCTCCCTTCATTCTGATATAGCATATCCTTTCGTTTATAGGTTTGAAATTTAGTATATTCTGTACCAGGCCGTCTCTAATCACAAAGCCCGTTCCAAATTCATGTTTTCCGTTTTTGTTACCGCTGAATAAGATGGTGGATTTACTTATTTTTATATTTAATGTAATGAGAAATCCCAAATATAGTTTGCTACAAAATATTATGCAAGGAAAAATAGCAGGCAAACGCAGTCCATGACAAAGAAGAACTTCATGGTTGAAGAACTTGCGAGATTGGTATGGTGTTGATACAAGCATGCTATTAAGATAGCTATGATGGTAACCAACGTTCTGAAAGGATATGGTACATGAAAGAGAAGATACCGCCCTTTATCTTATATCTAATATGGACAATTGACATGAATCAATTCTACTTACTTCTTGAAAATAATATTCCGTCATAAACACTGTAAGATATATGTCTAAATCCTACATTTATTAGAGACGCTGGATCATTAACTTGATTTTCTGGTAGTTCCAAAGAATGCAAACGGAAGTCTTCGTCATGTATCTTATTGCTCTCTTGAGGTGGATCCACAGTTCTGAAATAAAAGATAATATCAATATATTTTGTAATTGAATCTATCAGAGCCACAGTGACCTAAGCCCAAAAACGAAATTTTGAGATAAATGCAACATTCGTATTGCATTCGTATTTCCACTATGTTTATGGGATATCTCTACAAAATATTATGTAGGTAGCGCCCTCTAGCCAAATATAGAGCTAGGTTGTGTAGGCCTCTGCTAATCCGAAGATTTAATGTTGCTCCTTTCATTGATATATTAATCTAAAAATGCTCAATTTGTGGCTTAGGCCACTGTTGCTCTTAGAGCCTCAATTATAGTAATAACCAGTCCTTTTAGAATTGATAAACCAAAATGACATCATGATGATATAATATTTAAAAAATCTAGATTTTCCTTATAAATAAATAATGCTCTTATCTAAAGTACCTATACCTTTTTCGAGAAATGCAAATTATAAAAGATAGGCTATGGGAACTAGACAAAACTAGTTCAACTAATGTGAAACAGCTGTGCAAACAGTATTACTAATGTAATATAATAGGTGGGATTAAAAGTTATTTGTGATACGTGTTAAAAATACAATTTTAGGGCACGCATGTAAAAGTTTGCAGAATGAGCGAAGCGAATTCTGCAATTCACATGAGTGCCTTAAAAATGTTAAAAATGTACTTTTTAACACGTATATCATACAATATTTTGTCTACAAACGTTATAAATTTATAAAATACAATATTTTTGTTAATTGCTGAAACCATGAAACCTATGTAAAAGGTAGAACTGGTTGTCTACACTCGAGGGGAATGTCTAAAAATTCTTAACGAAAATATTATACCGTTACATAAACTTGTTTTTTCTACAAACGTGTTAAAAATGCAATAATACAGTTTAAATTAAATTTTAAAAACCCTTTTAAACCACCTTTTTCAAATTGCGCAAGTTGTACTATTAATATTAATGTTAATAAATGAAATATAAATATTTTGACATTTCACAATTTGACAATTCACTTTTAACTGCTGTGCCTTAAAAATTTAAAAGAACTAGTGCCTTAAAGTAGCATTTTTAACGCTCCTATGGAGTGCTAAAATAGTTATTTATGAAACAATTCGTGAAGTATGCTTTTTGCGAACGCACGCTTTCATACAATATTTTATCTACGATAAACAAATAAAAAACTGTAACTCTTCGTCCCTGGAATTCATTTCTATTCTACAATTTTTAGAACTTTGACATTTAAAAATCCTATAGTTGATTTTTTAACCAAGAGGAGTAAACTAAAAAGACAAAATCACACCCAAGAAAGTTACTAGAAAAGTCACCAAATTCATCTTCTTTTTTCTTTGATCATATCAGCTTTCGATGATAATCCATACATATTATATTATACTAACACATCGCTAAAGAGTTCTAAAAACAATTGTTTTATATAAAAGTAGACTAAAAATCTAAAAATTTAAGGAATAATACAGAAAACACAAAAAATCGCCAATATACTTAATTAACCTATTAAATGACACAAGTGCCAAAATTTCATAAATGTCATTAGTGTCAAAATTTAATAACAGTGGAGTAAACTTGACTGTGGTTGGACCAATTAGAAACAAGCATTACGGCGCGGTAAATTTGAATCACTCCTCTTGGTTAATAAACAAACAATAACTACTTTCAAACCACAAAACTGTCAAAAATTTTGTTGTAAGTCATTGCTCATATTGTCATCACCATGACAACGCGAAAATTAAGGATATTTGATTATTCGCGGTGTGCAAGTACTTGGAAAGGGAAACGAGAAACGACGGTGCGCGAGTCGCGGAGAAATATTGCAACTATCTTAAATAATTCATATTGTCAATTGGAATTGTCAAATTTACGTATATTTCATACCTTCTGTCATTGACTCAGAAAAATTATATATTGCTCCACAATATTGATATGATATGCAAATTATTATATAAAGGTAAATTTATTAATTGTATATTGCTTGCAGTACTGCATTTTAATAACTGATTTTATTTACTACATACAATTGTTTACGTTTGCTAAACATAACCTGCATCTTATTTTTTCTTCTTATTATTTTTTTGGACTATGGTCTTGACAATTATCCAGCAACCAGGACTAATATAATTGGCCAATATAATTAAAAGTGCGAATAAAAGTACAGAGCGTAGAAATAGAGGTCGCTTTGCCGAACTTGCACGGTCCCAATATGAAAGTGTGCGAAAAAGTAAAGCCCATTTAAAATACATTGTTACTTCACGCACACTTTAAACCCTTCACGCACTGCTATCTATAATGACAGTTTTCACAAACTAAAAACAATTACAAATTAAAAACAATTGCATGCAATTAGTTGACTCAGTTATAGATCTGGGTGTTATTCTTGACACTAACTTGAATTTCAACCTACACATTAATAGCATGGTTACTAAGTCATTAAAGATGCTTGGCTTTGTTAAAAGATGTAGCTATGACTTTACGACTGGTCGTTCTTTAAAACTTCTTTATTGTTCTTTGGTTAGACGACATTTAGATTATGCATCATGTGTTTGGTCACCTCAATACAATTGTCACATTAATAAAATCGAACAAACTCGGCGTAAATTCTTACGTTATTATACTTATAAGATGCATTTCACTAGTCAAAGTTATGAGTCGTTACTGCAAATTATTCGACTTGACTCATTACAGAGTCGTCGTCAACATAAAGATATTTGCTTCTTATATAACTTAATTCATGGTTATAAATTCTGTATCTCACTCTTAAATAAAATTGGTCTACGTGTACCTTCAAGAACCACCCGTTCTGTGACCACCTTCCACGAAGTCATTAACCGTACAAACTATGGTTCAAGTTCCTATCTCTGTAAGGGCCAATTTCTCATATCGAGTTCAACTCCAGTTTAACCTGAACTTCTATTGTTTGTTTTTTAACCAAGAGGAGTGATTCAAATTTACCGCGCCGTGATGCTTGTTTCTAATTGGTCCAACCGTAGGCAAGTTTACTCCACTGTTATTAAATTTTGACACTAATGACACTTATGAAATTTTGGCACTTCTGTCATTTTATAGGTTAATTAAGTATATCGGCGATTTTTTGTATTTTCTGCATTATTCCTTTAATTTTTTAGATTCTAAGTCTACTTTTATATAAAAACAGTTGTTTTTAAAACTCTTTAGCGATGTGTTAGTATAATATAATATGTATGGATTATCATCGAAACCTGATATGATCAACTAAAACAGAAGATGAATTTGGTGACTTTTCTAGTAACTTTCTTGGGCGTAAATCTGTCTTTTTAGTTTACTCCTCTTGGTAAAAAAATCAACTATAGTAAACGTCAGTTTAAAGTCAAAATCGTCTTTCTCAATTCACGTTCAACCGATTGCAGTTTAAACTTGAACGATGCTTGAACGGTGGAATTCGGCCGTTCAAAGATTTCAGAACTCAGTTCAGATGATTCCATGGACTACGCATGCGTTGTATTAACACGAAACGCTGTCATATAATAAATATATCCTATTTTATTATATTAAGCCCAACGATAAATGATAACATTATTTTTGTTTTTATAATATTTATTTATAATTATTAAAATGACTATTTGACTATAAATACTTAAATTTAACTTTATTCAAAAACAGCATAAAAATTGTAGTTCAAAATGGCGAAAGTTTTTTACCTTTTGCCATCTATTGGCATTTCTCGAAAGCTGTAGAACGAGCGCTGACATGAACCCACAATGAGAAATGCATTTCAAACAAAACCACAGATCACGGGTGAACCTGGTTCAACTGAACCATAGATTAACGCAGGTATGAGAAATCGACCCTTAATCTATTAAATTAACAAACACATTATCTCAGCATATTGATTTAGTCCTGTCGCCAGGGGGGGTACAACGGCCTCGTTAATTCAGATGGACTTACCCAAGTTTTTTTTATGTATTTTGACCCGTAGAACACGAATTTTTTGGGTAACAGTTGATCCGGATGTCGATAAGATTGTTATAGACCAAGAACTTGAGGAATCAAATAACAGCGATTTTTGGCAAAACAAAACAATATTTTGTATTTTTTGGGTCATTTTAAGCAAAAAATATTTCTACAAGTTTTTTCGTAGGATGCACAGTTTTCGAGATAAACGCGGTTGAACTTTCAAAAAATCGAAAAACTGCAATTTTTAAACCCGAATAACTTTTGATTAAAAAATAAAATAGCAATTCTGCTTAGCGCCTTTGAAAGTTCAAGTCAAATTATGTCGGTTTTGATTATTTGCATTGCTAAAAATTTATTGTGTTATTGTTAAACAAAGCTACAAACAACTAGTGCGTGAGTGATGTTTCTATGATTTCTCATTTAAAATCGAACGAGTAGGTAGAATAGGTACTAGTGCAATCAAGACTATTTCTACGTTACATGCGTTAAAACGCATGTAAAAGCACGGGAAACCCTACGTGTTTATAGCTTTGTTAAACAATAAAAAAATAAATTTTTACCAATGCAAATAATCAAAACCGATATAATTTGACTTAAACTTTAAACTTTAAACTTTTAAAACTTTTTAAAACTTTTTAATCAAAAGTTATTCGGGTTCAAAAATTGCAATTTTTCGATTTTTTTAAAGTTCAACCGCGTTTATCTCGAAAACTGTGCATCCTACGAAAAAACTTGTAGAAATATTTTTTACTTAAAATGGCCCACAAAATACAAAATATTGTTTTGTTTTGCCAAAAATCGCTGTTATTTGATTCCTCAAGTTCTTGGTATATAACAATCTTATCGACATCCGGATCAACTGTTACCCAAAAAATTCGTGTTCTACGGGTCAAAATACATAAAAAAAACTTGAGTAAGTCCATCTGAATTAACGAGGCCGTTGTACCCCCCCTGGCGACAGGACTAATTTGTTTATGAACGACTTTACTGCATTTTCCACACAATTACTTTTATATTTAACTTAAAGTTCTAATTTCAAGACTGATTTGTCAATTACTGTTATGTCTTTGTTCTAAGATAAGTTGTATCTGTCAAAATTGCAAAATGTTTTAGATATTTAGATTTTTTACTTTATATTATAGGACTATTTAGCTATCAATTGTTAAGTGAGAGCAAGTAATTTTATTTTTTTATTATTGTTTATTATGTATTTACCAATTTTGTACCTACTAGATCTTATTTTAAATTGTTTTTCTAATTTGTGTGACATTTTAATTGTATCATTTACTAATGGACTTCGGTCCGTCAATAAATAATAAATAAATAAATAAAAACTTATACATAATATGACATAGAGTAGATAAATTGCATTTTTAACACGGTTGTAGAAAAAAAAATATTAAAAAGTAAAAAACATTTTAAACCAAGTCTATAATGTAGAGAAAAATTATGTATATTATCAACATTACAATTTAAATTATACCATCCAAAACTTGCATGACAATATAAATTCTTGAACTTACGGGAGAACGAAGAAAACATAAAGCAAACAACCTGAATAAATACAAACAAATTTAGGGAAACATCAGAAAGAAAATTCTAGAGACAAAAGAGAGGTGGCTCTCTGACAGATGCAAGGAAACAGAATATAGAAGATAAAAATTATAGTTTCAATTTAGAAGATAGTTTAAATTTACACAAAAAATCAAAGAAAAAAATCTTCCTCAATTTTTAACAACTCAGTCCTGTTGGTTATTATTTCACCCTGTTTTTTTTTATAGTTTACCCCTTTCTAGTTTTTAATTTTCTTTACAGTACCTTCAAGCTTTTTATTATATTTTCTCAATTTTTTTCTGATTACTTTGTGTACTTCTTGATTCATCTTCCTTATTTTTTCTTCTTTACTTATTTTTATATTCTCTTTTATATCTTCTCTCTATTTGATTAGTGTTTTGGTTTCACTTCACTGCTGAGTTTCTCCTCGTTCTTTATTTTTGGACAATGTTTCTTTTGGCATTCTTGGAAACCTTGTGTCTTGCATTCATTGAAAACATTTATATTTTCAGCAAGAGGGGTCCTTAAATTTGAATTTTAATGTCCATTTGTGGAAGGAGCTGTTTATTTGAAATAAGATGTTCTGAAGAAAAAAACTTGGAGTTCAAACGCGAATAATGGCAGGAAACAGATCTTTCTTTGTAATGTAACATCTAAGTAAGTCAAAATTTCTATCTCGGGGTGCAAAAATCCAAATATATAAGACCATAATACGACCAGTAGTCGCGTATGGAAGCGAAACATGGACGCTAACAAAAAGAGAAGTAAATAAATTGCTGGTGTGGGAACGTAAAATCCTTCGAATAATATATGACCCTTGCAAAGACAGCGTGACAAACGAATGGAGGCGCATATATAATAACGAGCTAGAGTCTCTATTCGGAAAGGAAAATATAGTCCGATATCTAAAGGTCGAGGTGTGCGGCAGGGTTGTGTACTTTCTCCACTACTATTCAATATATATATAGCGAAACAATATGTCAGGAAGCGCACCTAGAGCAAAACATTGGTATGAACATTAACGGAGCCTTAATTAACAATATACGATACTCTGATGATACGCTAATAGTAACAGATAACCTAGCAAATTTACAATATTTGATGGAAAACATAAACACTCATACCAATAAGTATGGTCTAAAATTGAACATCAAAAAGACTAAATTCATGATTGTAACGAAGAAGCTATACACCAATGTGAATTTAACCATAAATAATCAGCCAGTTGAAAGAGTTGAGTCCTACAAATATTTAGGGGTTTGCTTCACTGATACTAATGACCAGACAAGAGAAATCAAGAGGCGAATAGAGATAGCGAGACAATCGTTTGTCAAAATGAAAAAGATCCTATGCAGCCGGGACATAAATATAAACTTAAGAAAAGAATGTTAAGGTGCTATGTTTTCTCCGTTCTGCTATACGGCATGGAAGCTTGGACACTGAAAAAGATAAACATCAAAAACATTGAGGCATTCGAGATGTGGTGTTACAGGAGAATGTGGAAAATACCATGGACAGAAAACGTAACAAATCAAGATATTTTGCTGAAGATGGGGAAGGAATGCGAAGTCATAAAAACCATACAAATGAAAAAACTGGAATATCTAGGCCACATAATGAGAGGAGAAAAGTACTCTCTGCTAAGACTCATAATCCAAGCAAAAATCTCGGGAAAGAGAAATGTGGGACGTAGCAGGATTCCCTGGTTGCGAAATTTAAGGGAGTGGAATGGGTGCAGTTCAATACAGTTGTTCAGAGCTGCAGCCAACAAAGTTAAGATTGCTGTGATGGTAGCCAACCTCCGATAGGAGACGGTACTGCAAGAAGAAGAATATAAAGGTCAATAAACTCAGATGGGCAGGGCATGTGATACGTAGTAACGACAATCGCCTTATAAACAATGAGCTTTGGGAAAATCCAGATGGAAGCTGGTCTGTAGGATGGTCTAGAAAAAGGTGGAAAGATGCAGTCAGAGAAGATCTGGAGAAAATGTAGTGAGACAATGACAAATAGTGGCACAGGACCGACAAAACATGGAAGGCAATAGTAAACGCAGTAAAGACTCAAGAAGAGTTGTTACGCAATTAATGATAATGTTGATGATGATGATGATTAAGAAGAAAAAACGAACTAGAGTTTCTCATCTTTCGTTGCGTTTCTGGACCAATTTTCACAAGAAACATAAGATAGAAAAAAAATCGGTTTCTATGAACTTCTAAAATATTTTTTGAAGGTTCTGATTTGTAGAAAAAACGAACTTAAATAAAAATAGTTTTCTATTAGAATTATCAGTAAATGCATAATATCCATTAGCTGTATTATATATTTTAAGTAAATATTAAATAATCGACCTGATATCGTTGAGTCTAATCTTATCAAACTCACTATTTTATTAGTATTCTAGACACGTATGGTCCTACAATATGCAATTATCACGTCGCTTTGCCAAAAAAAGAGATATACTTTACATGAATAATAACTGCAACCACAATGTTCATTATAGGTACCAATATATTATCTTGACAACACTTAAAAATACTGCTATTCCATTTTAATAATTGTAATTAACATGGGACCGGCAGATTTGACAGTCGCATGCAGTTGTTAAATATATTTTAGGATTGTTAAAGTGAACATTTCATTTTAAATTTAAAAAATAAAACGCAGAGATCGAACACGGTTATTTATCAAATATTGCCTAAGTACTTTTGCATTATAAAATACTTAAAAATACTTAATAAAATACTTAAATATACTTAAAAATACTGCTATTGCATTTTAATAATTGTAATTAACATGGGACCGGCAGATTTTACAGTCGCATGCAGTTGTTAAATATATTTTAGGATTGTTAAAGTGAACATTTCATTTTAAATTTAAAAAATAAAACGCAGATATCGAACACCGTTATTTATCAAATATTGCCTAAGTACTTTTGCATTATCAGGAGCATCTGAAATTCCAACTTAGTCCCTGATGATGATATGAGAGCGAAAGTACTTGGGCAAGATTTAATAAATAACTGTGCTAGATGTCTGCCTTTATTTGTAAAGTTCATATATTCAACCACAAGTTTTTTATCTTCCATTTCTTTAACCACTGTTCAATTTGGTCTAGGTGTTCTTGAAGTTTTAATACTGCAGCTATTGGATCCTCTTCAGTTGCAAATATTGCTGTGTCATCAGCGAAAGTTCCAATGGTGGTTTGTGGAAAGATTGGTAAATCGGAGGTGTACAGTACATAAAGAAGTGGACCCAGTGTTCTACCTTGTGGGACTCCTGATTAAATATTAGCTTTAATCAAGTCAACATACCCCAACAGAATATCGTCAATACCTGGGGCTTCATCTTGATTCTAAATTAAACTGGAAACAACACATTTTAAAGAAGAAGAAACAAATTGAGTTGAGAGTGAAAGAAATTAATTGGCTTATAGTTCGAAAATCTCGACTCTCAATTGAGAACAAACTGCTCATATATAAAACAGTCATCAAACTTATATGGACGTACGGTATAGAACTATGGAGTTCTGCCAGCAAATCAAATACAAAAATTATCCAAAGAACTCAATCAAAAATTGTACGCACCATCGCAAATGCCCCGTGGTACATTTCCAACCAAACCCTTCATAGAGACCTAAACAACCCGTTAGTCAGCACAGTAATTCAAGAAAGAGCCAACAGACACCACGAGAAATTGGAAGGCCATCCCAACCAATTAATATTACCACTACTGCAGCCACTAAACAACAGAAGATTGCGAAGATTATGGCCCATAAATCTTCGCTGAAACTGAGGTGAAACAGCTGGGTGATGTACCTCATAACGCCATATTAGTGTTCAATACTATAGTAGATATGTTATTGTACTTGTTATCAAATTAACTCATAGAATATGTAATTCTGATTGTTAAGAGGAAACAGTAGCGATCAACAGGTAGCAAAAACGCGTTCCAAGATTGCGGCTGTAATTTTGAATATTTTTTCGAGATATTTGGCACACGTATTCGTAATATAATAAAGAATGGCGGTACAGAGCCCAATTTGAAAAATATATTAATATGTGGAAATTACTCTGTAATTAAATACAATATTAAAAAAACGAGCCTGTACCGACATTAAGAAGAACAAAAAAAAGAATGTGTGTGTACTTTGTACGCACGTGAGAAGTTATACTTCTATTATATGATTTAAACGAAATTAATATACTTTTTATTTATATTTTGTTTAAATATTAAACTAATTTATACTTACTACTTCTCAAACATTTTTATTAGAACAGTGCCAAAAATTAAAATAATAAAAGAATAAAACACACACAAACACATTAAACAAGCCACAAAGGATGTCTGAAAATTAATTGTCGAAAAAATTTTTAACTAAATACGTATTTTCTGAAAATACAATTATATAATAGATATACTTACAATCATAAAATGTATTAAAAAAAAAAAAGAAAGTTTCTATTGGGACTCGAACCAGCGCTGATAAGAGCGGTTGGTATTGGAATTCATTCGCCTTCTCCGCTTAGCCACGGACACTATGTGTCATTATTTACGAAGATCGACTAACTAAACGGATTAAACTTGTGATATTTTGATATTTTGAAAATTGATCAAATTATTTTAATTTTGAATTGAAATTATTTAGAATTGAAAAAATACAACAAAACATAGAGTAAAAAACAATATATTAGGTGAATATTGATAGAAATTTTGATGGTAATCAAATTATATAAATAAAAGTATTACATACTATGTATTTTGGCAGATCAAATAGGTAGGTTTATACCCATGATACATTAACAATTATTACGTACCTGTTGCTTTTAAAAACTATTTAAAAGTCACTACAATATTATAAACTTTTTTGTTTCTGTCCTCACAACAATAAAACTAATATATTATACATTTGTTTACCTTTACCTTTACCTCCAAACCACAGCTGCCATATCGAATAATTTTTGACATGTCATTTGAACATCCAATCAGAACAAAGTTATAATGCGTATGCGCCGGGCTGATAGGTTTTAACATATAAAAAAATCACACTCTATCGCCGGTAAAGAAGTATAACTTCAAAAAATACACTTTCTTCAAATAAACTTTTTTATCCGATGCCTATATTTTGTGTCATTTTGGAACTACTAAAATTTTTTATTTCATTAGTAGTTCCAAAATGACACAAAATCTAGGCATCGGATACAAAAGTTTATTTGAAGAAAATGTATTTTTTTGTTCTTCTTAATGGCGGTACAGGCTCGTTTTTTTAATATTGTATTTAATTACAGAGTAATTTCCACATATTAATATATTTTTCAAATTGGGCTCTGTACCGCCATTCTTTATTATATTACGAATACGTGTGCCAAATATCTCGAAAAAATATTCAAAATTACAGCCGCAATCTTGGAACGCGTTTTGGCTACCTGTTGATCGCTACTGTATCACCTTAATAAATGCTTACAAAAAAAACCATAAGTTATTTAATTTTAGAACTTACCCTAAGATATCACAAACTGTATTTTCACCCATTTTAGTTCTGTTGCATCGTTTTTATTGAATATTCTAGCACAATCCACAAACTGTTCAAATATACATCGACACAATCATTGAATTTGTCTATCCAACCGGCAGGTACCAATAGATAAAGATAAACAAAGGCAGAATTATCTATATCTAAATTATCAGTGAAATGTTTGACGGACAATGATAAGGTGTGATTAAGATAATAACGGTAAGAACTAGAGATTTTTAATACTCGTATTTGAATTGTTACGCAGATTGCAGATTGCAACAGTTTTAAAATAGTTTTACAAAATTCACAACATTTTTAAACAAAGATACTATAAGTAATTGGAAACAATTATTTGTTGGTAATTACTGAGGAAATCTCTTCAGCTACACAAATAGTGGAACAGATTATTGCAACAAAATCCTTAGATAATTAGGAAGGGCTAACCTGTATTAGGAAGCTGTTTAAGATTTAAAATATTAATATAAGGCTTCAAATATTAATTTGACTAAGGTTCCTGTCACTGAATTTCAACGGAAATAAAAGGTTCAGAACACTTTCTCTCCCACCATTAGCTTTATTCGCGGTGGGGACATATTCATAATTTGTAATATTGCAGCAGGTAAACATAAATATATAGATATACAGGGTGTTTGGTAAAGAATGGGCCATAGCTAAACCTTAGATTCCTGAGGTTAAAATAGGTTGATTTGAGCTAACTTACCTTAGTACAAAAAATGATAATAACAACACGAAATTTGGTAAGTGATGCTGGTACGATACACCCTACTAAATTATGTGAAATAAACGTTTCTGGCTACTACCAGAGGCGTACGACAGGGGTAAGTGAATAGTTGACCCTTCCCAAATTCTACGCCACTGATGAAACTGTTATTTTAGCATAATTTTTAGATTCTTCAATACCTTCTGTGTAAATAATATACTCTTCTTTCGTAACAATAAAGTCATTAATTTTCGAGATATTTGAAGTTAAAAATGAAAAGGCACACTTATTTTGATTAATGTATTATGCTCCTTCGTTTTTGGCTTCAAATATCTCGAAAACTAATGGCTTTATCGTTACAAATGAAGAGTATGTTTTTTACATAGAAAGTATTGGAGCATAAAAAATTGCACTAAAATAACAATTCCGCCAGTGGCGTAGAATTTGGGAACGATCAACCATTCACGTTCCCCCGTCGTACGTCTATGGTAGTAGACAGAAACGTTTGTTTAACATAATTTAGTAGGGTGTACAGTACCAGCACTACTTACCAAAGTTCGTGTTGTTGTCCCATGTCTGTCAGGAAATATCCAAAAATAAATAAAATAAAAGTTTGATTTTGACACCCTGTATTTCGGTTATTATCAACTTTTGTTCAAAGGTAAGTTAGCTTAAATCGACCTATTTTAAACTCAGGTATCTAAAGTTAAGCTATGGCCCATTCTTTACCAAACACCCTGTATATTACTCATAAAGAATAAATTTAAACGACTCTTACATATTTTCTTGTAAGTATGTAAGAATCTTAAGTAATTTAGCGTAAGGTTTTAAAATAAGTAGATACGTCATTTTTAGTTTTTTTAAATTTTAAATCTAACTTTTTTTATTTTGATGTCAGCGTTTTATTTCAATTTGGTGACTTATTCTGTGTTTGAATGAAGGAAAATACTAAAATTTTTCGATAACCTTAAAAACTTAACCTATTAACCATTTCACTATCACATCCATTTAGAGTAAATCAAAAAATCTAATGGTTGGCATTAAGCTTATAAGTTTGTATACACTGTGAATAACAAACTGTTCTTTCCTTAAAAAAAATACCTACCCCCACTCCACCTAATAAGATATCCATCACGTTGGACAAAGTTTGTTGAAGTAAACATAAACACACATACAGCATATATATACAGCACGTATATACAGCAGCACTACAAATCTTGTAAGCCTCTGGCTTTCAAAAATTTCCTTTTTTCGTTCCCCTTGCTTTGCCTCTCCATTCTTTCACACTTATTTCTAACCAGTCTTGCTTTACTGCTTCCAACCATTTCTTCTTTGGACGTCGTCTTCTTTTTTTCCATTTGTCCTTCTTTCAATATTATTTTAATATTTTGATTCTTTGGCATTCGTAAAATGTGACCAAGCCATCTATCTCTTTGGACTCGTATTTTTGTTGTAATTAATTGTTTTTCATACATCCTCATTATTTTATTTTTTCGTCTTCTCCAAATATTTTTTGTCGTTTGTATTCGCCTTAAGTTTTTCTGAGCACCTTTCTTTGCCAGATTTCTACTTTTGTCATTTTACTAACGTTTTGTCTATCTCTTTTCCTTCTTTTCCCGTTTTCATTAAGGTTACTCCTCAGAATTGAAATTCTGACTTTTTTTCGAAGGTAAGTATAGATCGGCGCTGCTTCTTTTATTTTCTTCTTCTTCTTCTTCTTTTACACAGGCAGTACTGCCTGTTTTTCTTCAACGGTGCCTTTCATTCTGCCCCTAAGTTGTCATTCCATCTATTCCTTGGGCGTCCTATACTTTTCCTGCCTAACGGTGATTTGTCCCTGGCTATTCTTACTATCCTTGATTCAGACATCCTGCTTATGTGCTCATTCCACTCTTCTTTTCTGTTATTTACCCAGGTATTTATATTATCTACCCCACACATGCTTCTGATTTCCTCACTTCTTACCCTATCCTGTAGTCATTATCCAGCAATCCTTCTTAAGATCTCCATTTCGTTGGTTTACAGATGTCTTCGTGTCTTGCTTGTACCTGGTCTTGTTTCGGCCGTGTAAATCATAACGACTTATATATTCGGGCCTTTGTTTCCACTCTTAGGTGTTTGTTTTTTCAAATTGTGTCGTTTAGGCATCCGGCCGTTCTAGTGGCTTTAATTATTTGGTCTGTTACCTCTTCTTCGATATTGTTGTCGGCTGATAGATTAATTCCCAGATATTTGAAAGTCATTACTTGTTGTATAATTTGATTTTGATCCTTTTATTTTGATATACTTATTTGATTGTACAACAAGCATATAGTTTGATATCATATACAGGTATTTTTGAAATAAATATTTCAAAAATTAAACAAACTAAGTTATCAATCGAAGCAGCGCAGAAAACGACAATAAATATCGCCTCCGTACCACCAGATTGACAACAGGTGGAATACTTTCTTTGGTTAGGAATTTCAAAAATTATTGAAAATTAAAGTTTCGATTCTATCTGGATTAATGTATATTTATTTTTTTTATATTCACTTTGGCTTCAGAACAATTTTTTTTATTTAGCTAATGCCTCGACAACTAATGGCCATTGGCATGGTAGGTACGGTAAATTTTTACAGTTAGTAGGGGAGTGCATATAGATTTTCACTTCGGAAAAAAATCAAACAAGATAGAACTTTCTGTAATTGCATTAAGAAATGTTAAATAAACAACATATCAAAAAATTCTACTCGAGAAGTGGGTGCTTCATTTTTTATTAAACAAATGAACTGCTAAATTAGATGTTTTTTAAATACCTCCTAAAATATAAACTTTAAATATAAACTGACTTGATCATTAAAAATCCAGAAAATTTTACAAAAAAAATCTTATATAAAGATTTTTCTAAAATTAAATCTGTAGCTTCTATAATTTTTTATTTATAACGCTAAAGTCACCCTTCTCACAAACATTGGCGCACTGTAAGCTAGTGTTCGGAGAAGTGCATGGCTGAGTGCTCATGTAATTCTTTAATTAATCGATCAAATGAAATTTTACACTTTGGACATGAAAGAAGAATAATTAAGCTATCCTATGGTTATAATAAAAAGAAATAAAATATATGTAACTAATACTAAAAATGTGTAACTAATACAATTTTTCTTACAAAACTCTCAATTTTGCACAACTTACCTTTCAAATATCTTACTAAACGATGTTTTATTCAAAAAAAATCTCAAAAATTTAATTCAAATGATACGACGTCTGAAAAAATGTAATTCTTGAAAACTTCGTAGTTTTACAGAATTACCACCACTTTAAGACGGTATCACTCAAATTTGAACAGGTCTATTAAAATTTTATAGGTACTTTTTTTAAGCTTAGGATGTAATCTTTAAAATGCTCTAAATTGTTTTACTTTAGAAATAAAATAGAATATTTCTTTTTGAGAAAATTAAGAAAGATAACAATAATGTAATACAAAAACAGAAAATTACCAGCTAAAAAAATGTTTATACAAAGTGATCAAAACTTTTTTTGGTAAAACTTACCTAAAATACATTTAATAATAAGCTTAAAAAATAATAAATTTTTAACAAAAAAAAAATTTTTTAGCTCTTATACAGTATGTCTGCGTAAATTGGAACCTACTGATAACTTTTTTATTATCAGTTTTACGAAAAAAAGTTATTCTTTATAAAATACTCTGCATCATATATAATCTAAGATGCAACCATCAAATATCAAATTTTATAAATTTTATACGAGGTATGTCAAAAAATATGAATTTTACTCAAGAGTAAAGTACCTTTATATTTCACAATATCGAAAATTGTTATAAAGAAAAGTTGTTTCTAATTAAAAAATATGTTTCAGTGCTCAATTACATCCTTCTAATTAAAATATTGTGAACAATAAATGCACTTAACTCTTAAGAAAAATTTATGAAAAGACTGTTTTTTTTTCGATCAGAATGATGTAATTGTATATTAAAACATAGTTTTTAATTTCAAACAACTTTTCCTAATACCATTTTTTGATACTCTGGAATATAAAGGTACTTTACTCTTTAACGGAATTCAAATTTTTGACATAACTTGTATAATATTGATAAAATTTGATGTCTGATGGTAGAGTTTTAGATTTTTGACTATCCAGAGCATTTTATGAAGAATAACTTTTTTTCGTAAAATTGATAAAAAAAATTTTCCATGTGGTTCCTAGCTACGCAGACATACTGTATAAGAGCTTCTGTATAAGAATTTTCAAATTGTAATGCCATATGGCCATATTCGGATTCAGCATAATTAAAAACAGAATACAAACATATTTGATCAAAGTAATATGATTAATTCAACTATATTTTTAAAATTATTTATACAAAACAATTTGTTACTGTTTAAACAATTAATAAACAATGAGCGGCCAAATCTGTGAGTAGAACTTTTTACTTTAATGTGTATATAAACTAACAAAAAAAGTTTTAGAAAAATATAAGCTTGTTTGAATTTTTCCGAAACAATGCACGTTTTCGTTCTAATTGCACTCCCCTATAGGTTCCTAGAGTCATGTGTAGTGTGTGTGTGTTGAGTAAGTGTCTTGTTATTTTGCAAAGTCGACGTCATTTTATTTGTAAAGAGACGCTAATTGTATCCGAACGTCTGCGGTCCCTCCGGTGAGTACCGAACAAAAATTAAACAATTTACTTCAACGGTAAACTTGCTAATTTAAAATTGTTCATTTTAGAGCTGTTTGAAGTTTAAAAAAAACAGTATCCTTTATACATAGTAGATGAAAGTAACCAAATATGGAATAGTGCCCTAACATTGAATTCCTTGATTTCCCCGAAAATATTAGTTGGAAGCGCACTACAAGACCATCCTTTATTTCAGTCGCTCTCTTTATTATTGTATTCACACCTCTGTGTCAGATGCGCGAACGATACGTGTCTGACAGGCGCGTTTTGTTTTATCGTCTCGCAGAAAATTTCAAAGGTAAATATATTCAGCGAGTATTATTGGTTATTATGCATGAATACAGACTTGTTATGCTATTGCGTATATCAATAGTACCTTTATTTAATATTTTATGACCTTCTGTAATTAAAACATTACGACTTCAAAAAATGTTGATACTAGTTTGAACTAATGTACAAATCAAAATATGAACAGTCGTTGGTGCCTAATTATGGAATAGTGGATTAAGTGTAAGTGGGCTCATTATGATTGTGCTGGTCCAGAGTTTCATACATGGGTCTGTGATGTCTGCAAGTGAATTAAGCTACTTCTTTAATTCTTCACAATTTTCTTATTTAAATTTATTTGATCTCAGATGTTTATGTATATTTTTGTTATTGATATGTTGGTTTATGCCTATATTTCATATATGGGTACCTATTCAATATTTGGTTACTCATTTGTGATTTTGTTTTTTTTTGTTCGATTTTTTTTGTTAATTAAGATATTTAATAGAAGGCTTTTAATTACTACATAAAAATGTATGACTGATGTGTCATAACATTAAATTGTTTTCATTTCTATAAAGGTATTATTTTATATCCCCAAAACAAAATGGTATTCCATAATTGGCGACTTTCCTCTAATCAAATCTAAATTCCTAAAAAAAACAATACTTATTCTCTGTGAAAAAAATTTTAAAAGATTTTATTTTAAAATAGATGCGTTATCTCTTTAATTATCATGATATGCTTTTAAAAAAATTAGTAACCTAATAAAAAATTGATTATTCGATACCCAATTAAAAAGAAAAATTAGTTTATGGTTTTTTGATAGAGGTGATGAATAATCTTTATTTTTCTTGCAGCTTCACATAAAAAGAAAAACCATTACCTAAATTTTGTTTTCTAAAAATGAAAAGGCTTCCCTAGATAGGCCGTTTATAATGTCTAATAAACAATGATTTATTTAAATCTGATAATATTTGGTAGTTGTTATCTAAACCTATAATAAACTGTTGGTATGTGGAGCTTAAAACAAATTATAAACGTAACTGACTCATTAGACAGTGATCGTGATCTTGACAGAAGTTCAGGTGTTTGTTTGCTTGATGATAACTAACAATTGAATTGCCTAGAATATATTAATTAATGAGGGTTACAAAAGTATCAAAATTAAAGATAATGCCATAATAAAGTATAATTGATCAACCAGAAATAAATAGAAGGCTTCATCATCATCATCATCATTTGGCTCTACAACTCTATGTGAGTCTTGGCCGCGTTTACTATTTCCCTCCATTGTTGTCGGTCCTGAGCAGCTATTTCCCATTGCTGTACTCCCATTTTGCGTAGATCGCTGGCTACTGCGTCCTTCCATCTCTTTCTTGGGCGACCAACTGACCTTTTTCCATCGGGCCTTTCCCAGAATGTGGCGTTTAGAAGTCTTTCGTCACTTGATCTTAGTACGTGACCCGCCCATCGTATTCTGTTTGATTTAATGTAGCGTACTATGTTTTCATCTCCGTATATTGTCTGGAGTTCATCATTGTGTCTTCTTCTCCATTCTCCTGTTGTCTCTTCTCTGCAAGGCCCATAGATAGTCCGCAGTATCTTTCTTTCAAGTACCAGTCATTTTGTTGCTTCCCGCTGATTCAGAGTCCATGTTTCGCTTCCATACGTTATTGTGGGACGAATTATTGTCTTATATACTCTTATTTTTGCTGGTCTTGAGAGTATTTTTGATTTAAGTAGGGTCCTTAATGAGTAATATGCCCTGTTTGCTGCAATAATCCTGGCTGCCACGTCCTTTTCATAGTTATTTTCAGATGTTATGATCGCTCCCAGGTACTTAAATTCTTTGACGACTTCAAAATTGTATTCATTAATTGTCACGTTTTGTCTAACCCTTGGTCTTGGGTTCTTCGTAAACACCATGTACTTGGTCTTGTCCTCGTTGACCTTAAGACCAACTTCCTTGGCTCCGTTCTCGAATAGGGTGAAAACTTCTTTTGCATCTCTGGTGGATTGTGCAATTGTGTCCACGTCATCCGCAAAGGCTAATAGTATTTTTGATCCTTGGGCGGCAAATCCGTTTGTCAGTTGTGGCTGAGCTTTCCTTACTGCATGTTCCAGTGCGAAGTTAAACAGCAGGGGAGCGAGAGGATCTCCTTGTCTAAGTCCGGTGTCAATGAGAAATTCCTCCGACGTGGTGCTGCCAATTCTGATTCGTGCGGAAGCGTTCTCCGTGCTCACCTTTGCTAATCGTACCAGTTTTCCAGGTACTCCCATTTCTACCATAGTCTCCCACAATGCTTCTCTGCTAACAGAATCGTAAGCTTGTTTGAAGTCCACGAAGATTTGGTGTACATCGCGGTTGAATTCCCAGTTTTTTTCCAACACCTGGCGTAGGACGAAGATCTGGTCTATAGTCGACCTTCCCGGTCTGAATCCGCTTTGGTAGTCGCCTATTATTTCCTCTGCGTATGGAGTTAGTCTTCTAAACAGTATTATGGATATAATCTTGTATGCTGTATTAATTAACGATATTCCTCTATAGTTCCGACATATTTGTTTGTCTCCCTTCTTGTGAATAGGTATTATATGGCTTTCATGCCAGTGTTTCGGTATTTCTTCTCTTTCCCAGACTTCTCTTATAAGATGATATATCTCAAGATGTAGTTTGTCTCCCCATTTTTTTAGTAGTTCCGCCTGTATGCCGTCTGAGCCTGGGGCTTTATGGTTTTTTATGGACGAAATTGCTGACTTTACTTCAGCTAGTGTGGGCCCTGGTATTTCAGGTTCGGCTAACTGGTACTGTCTTTGTTGCCCTGTCGTTGTGGGGTTTTCTGTATTTAAGAGTTGCTCAAAATACTTTCTCCATTGGCGGCTTATCTTTTCGTCGTCTGTGAGCAATTGTCCTGCATCGTCTTTTATAAATCTTGGGCTGTTGATCGTGTTGCCCGTCATTGTTTTTATGTCCCTATAAAACTGTCTAGACTGACCGGTTCTGTGTTCCTCCTCGAGTTGCTGTATTCGTGCTTCTAGGTACTGTTTCTTTTTTCTTCTCAAAAGTCTTCTCGTTTGAGTCCTTACTCTGTTGTAGTCTTCCCTGTTCTCTTCTGTGGGTCGCGTTAGTAACTCCAGCCTCTTGATTGCTTTCTGCTGTAAGCTTTGTTCGCAATCCTGGTCAAACCACTGGTTTTTCTTCTTGTTATTCTTTTGTTTCCCTATAGTTTCCGCTGCGGCGCTTTCTATGGCGTTTGTTATATTTTGCAATTTCTGGTCTATGGTCAATTCTGGTGTTGATGTTTCTTCTTCTTCCAGTGTCTGCAATTTATTTTGGATCAGTGACTGATATTGGCGTTCATTATCAGGTAGATCGAGTCTTGAAATGTCCCATCTGTTTCCTTGTTGGCGTTGCTTTGGATGTCTCGTGTTTAGCCTTGTTCTCATTTTTATTCTGACCAGGAAATGGTCAGAGTCACTTTCTGCTCCCCTTAAACTATGTGCGCCGATGATATTGCTAGAGTGTCTTCCGTCGATGAGCACGTGGTCTATCTGGTTTCGTGTGATTCCGTCATTTGACACCCAGGTTACTTTATGTATATTTTTCCTTTGGAACTGTGTAGTTTTCACTACCATATTGTTGGCTACAGCGAACTCTGCCAATCTTGATCCGTTATCATTGGTGTTATCGTGTAAGCTATGTGTACCGATCACCGCTCTAAGATGACCCTCTTTACCTAGTTTGGCATTGAAGTCTCCCAGTATGATTTTGACGTCGTGTCTGGGTGCCATTCTGTACTGTTGTTCTAGAATTTCATAAAATTCCTCCTTGTCGTCTTCATTTGCTTCTTCAGTTGGTGCGTGGGTTGAGAAGAGGGTTAGGTTAAACCATTTTCCTTTAAGCCTTAGAGAACACGTGCGCTTGTTGATTGGTTTGAAATCAATTATGGCAGACTTGAGTTTTCCGTTAACTACAAACCCACATCCAAATTCGTGCCTTTCCTCTTCTCCTGACCAGAAAACCAGGGAATTTTCCATTTGCAGGATTCCCGATCCTGTCCATCTCATTTCCTGGATCGCTGTTACGTCCATCTTATATTTTTAAAGCTGTTTTATGGCATGTGTTGCAATTCCGGGCCTGAACCAGATTAGCACGTTCCATGTGCCTAAAAGAATGTCCTTATTTCGTAGCTTGGGTCTAATCCGTGTTTCATGTCTATTCCGAGGCAATAGTATTCGATTCGTAGCGTCTTTCTTTTTCCTTGTATGGGTTGCTGGTCCATAGCAAAACCCCCTTTTCGGAGGACCATTTCTCCCTTCCTCGTCAGCCCTGACCCTGCCTTCCACTGGGGTTGGTTACCCAATCTCCAGCAAGGTTACTCAGGTTCTCCGGGGTTCACCCGTGCAGCCTAAGCCACACTTCGTGGAGGTGAGGATAGGAATTGAGTAGGAGATGCTAGAGATGCTAACTGGAAACAGCATCATGTATTGCGCTTCACTACCCCATTTAAACCCCAAAATAGAAGGCTTAGGCTGGCAAATAAAGCCTATTTCGCGATGGACTACATATTCAAGTCGCCAGACGTACACCAAAAAACAAAACTCCGGGTCTATTAAACAATCATCAGGCCCACAATAAGTTATGGTTGTGACACAGAAATCTGCCGATACATTAGACGTGTTTAAACGAAAAATATTACGTAGGATACTGGGCCCAATAAATGAAAATAGCAACTGGTGAATTATGATAAAGAAATATACGAACAATATAGCGAACCAATTCTAGCACAATACACTAAACCACAGAGATTATGGTGGGCAGGGCACGTGGTCCGCATACATGAGAAAAAATCCCCAGAAAATTGCTGAATGCAGCAAATTGCTGAAAGCAATGAGCAAGATTAGCAAATATTTAATATAATGGATTTGTGCAACATGATATGGCTCACATGTGAAAGACCTGATGTGTGGTGCGGATCAACCTTTATTCCTATCCATAAAAAAGGATCACTAACCGTGTGCAGCAATTATAGAACCATTGCTCTTATTCCTCTTGTAAGCAACATTCTTCTACCTATAACACAGGCCTACAGTGTTTTTGGTGCCAAAGTGTTTAGAGCTGATTTTAGGTATATTTGGGGTGCTGATTCCGAATATGGCTATATTTTTGCCAAATCAGCTCTAGTTTTCAAGATAACGTAGGCCATGCCAGCTCTTATGCATTAAAATACGAATATGCCGATATCGATATACTAAATTGAAATCAATATCACACAATTAGAAAATACGTATATTTTAAGCGATTTAACTAGATACAATAAAACTCTTTGTACAATGAAACAGATATACAATTAGTTTTGAGAAAAAACTAACAAAATAGAAAAAAAAACTTGACGTAACGAAAGCTTCGCTTGCGTGATTTCCTAGAATGAACTTTTAAACAGTCTCTCTTTAAAAATCGGCCATCATATGGGTGTCCCATCTTCCTTGGTAGCGGTCCTCCATGGTTTTTATGTCTTGGTGAAATCTCTCATTTTGTACCTCACTTGTGTCACTTGAGTTTTCAGGGAAACGGTCCAGGTGGCCGTGAAGATATTGGACTTTGATGCTCATATTACATCCAAGTAATTGGAAGTTATTCAGCAAACAGTTTACCAGCTCGGCATAGTTTTACTTTTGAGCTTTCCCAAAAAATTTTTTATAATGTCCACAAATGAAAGCCAAGCTTTTTCTCTACCGCATTAATTGACCACACAAAAGCCAGATCCTCTGTAAGAAGTCAGATCTGTGGTATATCAAAGATTCCAGCTTTGAGTTTTTCCGTACTTATCTGGGCAGCTTCCTTCCTATGTAAGTTAAAAAGTTAAAAAATACTTCTCAAGCTGTTTTATTTCCTTATAAAATAGTAATGTAACGACATCATTTCTTGAATAAATAAGGCAGAATACAGTGAGAACAACAAATATACTGAGGAAGAAGTTTAATTAACAATGTATATTCCTTTGAATAGCATATTCTTCATTTTCTCTAATATTAAAACTACTAATTTCGGAATGTGCCATATCTATAAAACTAGAGCTGATACAAAAAAACGGAATCCATATTTCCATTTATCGCTACTAATATAGTAAAAATCAGCTTAAAGATTCACGGCACCAAAACAAATTTTTTTTTCTGTAGGCCTGTGATCAAAGAAAGGCTAAAGAACTTTCTACTTCCTGAGATAGCCGAAGAACAATGCTGATTCGTACCAGGAATGCGTGAGCAGATATTGGTTTTTACAAAATTTTAGGTTACATGATATATGTAATAGTTTATAAAAACGTGATGATACGAGGAAAATATTATAGGATATTACTTTATTGAAGTTATACTTCTTTAGGCGCGTTGGGAGTAAATTTTTATGTGCGCGAATTCATCGAAAGTCTTGGTCCTGAGCGCAGCTCAAACGTTAAACGTGCTCTGATTGGGTAATTACAATGACCTGTCAACAATTGTTCAATATGTCGGTTATGGGTAAACAAAGTTGTGTATATTAGTTTTTATTGTTGTGAGGATAGAGAAAAAAGCAAGTTTATAATTGTAGTGACTTTTTAAATGGTTTTTAAAAGCAACAGGCACGTAATTATTGTAAATGTTTCTGTATTGCACCTATTTGGAAAATGTATGTACCTATTTGGTAGGTAATGCTTTGATTTACATAAATTCATTACCAACAAAATTTCTACCAATCTTCATCTAGTATATTGTCTTCTTACTCTATGTTTTGATGTATTTTAATTATCTTCGCACATGACAGGTACGTGTAAGTGGCAAAGTGAATAGAGGCTACGACTTCAATTCCTAAGCACACGAATAAACGCGGATTCGAATCCCAATGCAAGTTTTTATTTTTTTATTTTTATAATTTTTTTGTACATTTTATGATTGTAAGTATATTTGTTATATAATTTTTTTTTCCGAAAAATGCGTATTTATTTACAATATTTGCCAACAATTGAATGGGTCCGCCGAATAACGTTATAAGCGCCACATTGTTCGTTTTTTGAAGTCGAAAGAAAAGTTTTAAAATTGTGATAATGGTGAGTTTATACATTTTAAGGGTGAGTAATACAGTTTGTAATTTGTATTTACAAACTTTATTACTAACTCTTGAAATGTTTAAGTTTCCCATTGATATAATTTTAAAACTTCTTTTCTGGTTTCTTAAAAACGAGTGATGTGGCGCTTACAACGTTATTCGACGGACCCATTCAATTATTGTTCAGAATTCATTTCTTTGTGGCATTTTTCAATGTGTTTGTGTGCGTTTTATTCTTTTATTTTTTTAATTTTTGGTATTAGTAAGTGTTAAAATTAGTTTAATATTTAAATAAAATATAAATAAACTGTTTAAAGTACATATTAATTTCGTTGGAATCATACAATAGAAGTATAACTTCTTACGTGCGTACAAAGTACACACACATTCTTTTTTTTATTTACTAACATTTTCCTACTCCACAGTAGAGCTGCTCCATTTTGCGAGATGTATGTTCCCAACAACAACTATTGTCTGTATTTTTATACGAAGAGTACAGAGTTCACTCAAAGCTACTTGAAATAAATCAGTAAATCCATAAATGAATAACCTTATCGCTTTTATCATTCAATTATAGTACAATTACAATATATTTTGATATCTAATCAGTTGAGTCCTGCAACATAAATTTTAATAATATTAAAAACCCAATAACTATGTAATGATTAATCATTTTCAAGCAAAAAACAATAGAAACTTAGTATAGACTTAACTCAAGGCTTTAAACAGGTGTATTAAGCAGGTGCAGCAGCTCAAATGAATGATATTCTAATGCACGTGTTTGCTTGTAAACCAAGTCTGCATTTTTTTTTCAACCTTATATAAACCATTTGAGATATCATAGGCTAATGAAGGACAAGAACTTATCCAGGAATACAAAACTGAAAATATACGAGTTAAAATCAGACCAGTAGTTACGTACGCAGCTGAGACAATCTGCCTCACAGAAAAAGATGAAGAAAATTGAGAATATTCGAAATGAAAATCCTTAGACGGATTATGGGCTTGATAAGAATTGACAACGGAGGAAAGAGAAGAAGAATGAACCATGAGCTAAAATATATAAAAGGGAGAAGATATACCTATCCAGTTAGATTTATTAAAGGGCAGAAACTAAGATGGCTGGGACACATAGAGACAGGGAAAAACGACCTACTGATTAAGAAGCTCACCAAATGGAAACCAGAAACTGAAAGACCAAGGGGAAGACCCAGAGAGAGTTGGGAGGACCAGGTCATGAGTGATATCAAAATCCTGAAAGTGAGAAACTGGAGAGAACTAGTGGAAGAAAATTGTAACGAAAGTTAAGTCATACAACAAATTTTAACAACACACACGTGGAATGCGGAGTGATTCACAGCAATAAACGAATTAGAGAGCGATAAGGAAAAGCGGTAAACATTCCATCCGAAATGAAAAGCCTTGATGATGATTATATAAACCGGTCGTACTATAGCTAATTCGTTTATGGCAGATATTTCAATTATTCATAATATACATTGGAAAATTCAGGAACATTGTAACACTATTGTGTTTTTGAAATCGCTTGGTTAGACTTGACGTTCAAAATTATCTCAAAAACGAGCTCAAAAATCAGGAACTTTGAGCAGATAATTAAAATGATGTTTTAATAAAAAAAACTTGAAGAAACAATCATTTCTGTTCATTTTTCAACTTTATCTTATAAATAAATCAAGTAAATTAGATCCTTGAGAATAGACAACCCGAAATACAGATTTGTGTGATAATGATATCAAGAAATGTTCCAATTATGACAGCAACAGCAAATACACGCACAAAAATATACTGGGTTGGGATAAAGTATGGAACCAAGCAAATATCTTTGAAACGAAAAGAGAAATATTTATGAAACTTTGCATGCAAGTACAGTGACGCAAAAGGCATCTGTTGCCATATTTTTTGTTACTGTTCCACTTCCGGTTTCACCGGAAATACCCATAACTTATTTAATTTAAATGGGACACCCTGTATATTTTTGCGGATTTTAAAAGAACTTGATATTTTTAATTCATACATACCAAATTTGGTAGAAAAAATTTGTTAAAAAGTGTCTGTAGAAATTTTTTTTATTAATACAACGTAGTAGGAAATAAACAGATCATCTATACTGTAGACTAATTTTTTGACTTATATGTAGACTTTAAAAATTGCGAAATCGGCCATTTTTAACCCTCAAAAACTATAAAACTGAAAATTTGAATGTTGCCAAGGTAAGTAGATATTCTTTAAACATCGATTGATGAAATCCCGAAGAGTTTTTTGCAATACAATATTCAAAACTCCTTTGTTTTTTATTGCTAATCAAGCGTGCGCGACACTATTTTCCACCGACAGTATGGTGCAAATGAAAGGAATAAATTCGTTATTTCGTAAACCGGCGACTTTAAGGAAAAATCCCGAAACAGGTCAATTTTTATTTTTAAGTTGTGATGTTGTGGCATATATGGTATACTAGTGACTTCATCCGTCTGGGCGTGATGACGTAATCGATAATTTTTTTAAATGAGAATAGGGTTCGTGTGGCAGCTCATTTGAAAGGTTCTTCAATTCTCTATTCAGTAGTATAAACATTTGCATAATTATTTATACAGGGTGTCCTTCTACTTCTTTTTTGTCAACTAATTTAATTTAATAAAAAAATTTTGGACACCCTGTATAAATAATTATGTAATTGCTTATACTAATGAATAGAGACTTGAAGAACCTTTCAAATGAGCTAGCACACGACCCCTATTCTCATTTAAAAAAATCATTGATTACGTCATCACGTCCAGATGGATGACGTCACTAGTATACCATATATGCCGCAATATCGTAACTTAAAAATAAAAATCGACCTGTTTCGGGATTTTTCCTTAAAGTCGCCGGTTTAGGAAATAACGAATTTATTCCTTTCATTTGCACCATACTGTCGGTGGAAAATAGTGTCGCGCACGCTTGATTAGCAATTAAAAAACAAAGGAGTTTTGAATATTGTATTGCAAAATACTCTTTGGGATTTCATCAATCGATGTTTAATGAATATCCACCTACCTTGGCAACGTTCAAATTTTCAGTTTTTCATATAGTTTTTGACGGTTAAAAATGGCCGATTTCGCAATTTTTCAATTTTTAATCGCTTATAAATATGTCAAAAACTATCATTTTTAGAGAAAAGTCACTAAAGACCTTTTCTGTTTAAAATGATCCAAAAAATCTAAAAAAACTTTTTTCCATGCAAAAAAATAATTTTGGGAAAAAAACAAAAAAAACGTTTAAAAAATTTTTTACCACCTTTTGGTCCTGGCAACATGCAAATTTGTTAAAAGGAGTCCTTTTTGAGTACGACTGTGCAAAAAATCCGAATCAGAATATTTTTCCTAGCGGATGCGCAGTGGCTTTCTGGACTAGTAAGAGTTTTCAGTAGTTCAGATTAAGGTGTTTGTATACCCTTATTAGACAATGTAGAAGAATGTGATCTAGATCCTAAACTAGGTATGATACGTCAAAAACTCTGTCATTCATCATAGTCAACAGCTCTTCCATCTATCTCCCGATGTAACCTACTTTAATTGTGTCCATCCATTTTTGTTCGTTTTTTTTTGCATCTATTCGTGACCAACCATTCGCTTGATGTCAACAGTCCATCTGGTTTGAAATCTGCGCCTACCAATATTGTTTGCTCTTAGTCGCCATTCAACAGTTCACTTCGTCCAACGGTTGTCTTCCGTTCTTCCTATGTGCCCCACCCAGTTCTATTTTAACATGAAAATTTTAGTATGACATGTTAGATAGTAGCAGTGTAGCGTTTGACCAAAATGTGAGACACAACGGGCAGTCTGTTGAAAAGTTACGAATAATAGAATTTCAGTCAAAATTTACAACACACCCTGTGTATTATTAAACTATAGGAGTAGACCCTTATTAATGTTTTTTTGTTATTCCCCGTAGGAGGCTCCATACGAGGGAAGTGTATAATTCCTCATGACTCGCCCTGTATTACAAAAAATTCAATATTTTTTTAAATTATGGGGCTTTACAAATATATGATAAAAAGAAATTACAAATCAAGTATTATTCAGTGGCTTAAAGTACTATGTAAGTATTTATATCGTATAAAAAATAATCTAACTTAGATTTTTTAAACTGATAAAGAAATACTTAGATAATAAACTAATAAAAAAATAAAAATAATCTTTCTGTCAAAGTCTGAAAGTTTGCAACGTATCTTATAAGACCTCCAAAGAGAAGAGGACCCGCAGTTGTTCAGCAAAAATGACTGCGAATCACTTCTTTTATTTTTTATTTCTGGTTACGTAAGTACACGTTTTTTCTCTATAACACAATGTATAACTTACTGGTATATTGGTTTTAGTAAACAAATGTTTTACTTTACCTCTTCTTCTTCTTTTATCTTTTATATAGGCAGTACTACCTGTTTTTCTTCAACGATGCCTGTTATTCTTCCCCTAAATTGTCGTTTACCTTTTCCAAAGGCGTCCTATACTTCTTTTGCGTAACGGTGCCTCGTTCCTGGCTATTCTTACTATCCTTGATTCAGACATCCTGCTTATGTGTTGATTTCACTCCTCTTTCTGTTCTATACCCAGGTATTTATATTGTCTACCCCACATATACGTCTGATTTCCTTACTTCTTACCCTATCCTGTAGTCCTTTTCCAGCAATCCTTCTTAAGAGCATCATTTCGATGGTCTCCAGATATCTTTTTGTTTTATATTATTGAAAGTGCGTATATAAAATATGTTTCCTATTATTGAAAGCCCTTTTGTGTTCTGCTACACGTTTGTTAAAAAATGATCTACCGGCCTGACCGATGTAAGTTTTTGGACAGTCACCATAATATGTGACTTTCTGTATACCACTCTGTAATTGCTTTGTCTTTCGGCTCTTGTTGTTCTTAACATATTTGCTGAAGCCGCCTTGAAGGCTGATGTTATTCCTTTCTATTTTATATATACAGGGTGTGCCAGACTAATTTACCCACGCTATATCTCTTAAACGAATAGAGATTTTCGAATGGGACAAAAAGTGGTATATCCTACTTGTAATACACTTTAATATGGCGTAGAAAAAAATCATCCCCTAAATTCATCTCTTAGTTACAATCCCTAACTTTAATTTTTTTAATAGCACCCTGTATATTTTTTATAGTTTTGGATGTGGTCTTCTATCATCTATTCAACACATTTTTTGAAAATAAAATCGGTTCGTAAATAACCAAGAAAATATCAGTTTGTTTTGTTAATTATGTGTCCCAGTGTCCCAGACTAATTTATCCAGGCTATATTTCTTAAACGAATAGAGATTTTCGAATGGGATGAAAACTGATCTATTACATTTGTAATACACTTTAATATGGCGTAGAAAAAAAATTATCAGCTAAATATTCATCCCTTAGTTAGAACCCTAACTTTATTTTTTAATAGCACGCTGTAAGTTAGGGATGAATATTTAGGGGATGAATTTTTTCTACACCATATGAAAGTGTATTATAAATGTAATAGATCAGTCTTTGTCCCATTCGAAAATCTCTATTCGTTTAAGAAATATAGCCTGGATAAATTAGTCTGGGACACATAATTAACAAAACTTAACTAATATTTTCTTGGTTATTTACGAACTGATTTTATTTTAAAAAAATGTGTTGAATAGACGATAGAAGGCCACATCCAAAACTATAAAAAATATACAGGGTGCTATTAAAAAAAATAAAGTTAGGGGTTGTAACTAAGAGATGAATATTTAGGGGATAATTTTTTTCTACGCCATATTAAAGTGTATTACAACTAGAATATACCACTTTTTGTCCCATTCGAAAATCTCTATTCGTTTGAGAGATATAGCGTGGGTAAATTAGTCTGGGACACCCTTTATGTGTGTATTTGTATATATAGATATACAGGGAGTTTCATTAATAATTGTCCATATAGTAACTGGAGAAACCTTAGCAAAAAATACGAAGAATAAACCTAAAACACTTAAATAAAATGTGGTTCCTTACTAAGTTACAGGGGGTTTTGTCTAAAAATTTAAAAAATATTTTTGCTCAGCATTTTAAAAGTATTCGACGTATCCTCTTCATGCTTGGCATAAAGTGCGACTACCAGACACCCTACTAAATTATGATAAAAGACGTTTCTAGCTGCTACCAGAGACGTGCGACAGGGAATTGTGAATGGTTGCCCCTTCTCAAATTCTACGCCACTGGAGGAATTACTATTTTAGTGCCATTTTTAGATTCTTCAATACTTTCTACGTAAATAATATACTCTTCATTGGTAACGATAAAGTCATTAGTTTTCGAGATATTTGAAGTTAAATATGAAACGGCACAGTTATTTTGATTAATTTATGATATGATTCATATGATTAAAATGTAAAAATTACTTGTACCCAGTACTTTAAAACTATTTGGCGTATCCTTATCATACTTGGCAGAAAGTATAGGTACTATACACCCTACTAAATTAAGATAAATAAACGTTTCTAGCTACTACCAGAGGCGTACGACAGGGGAAAGTGGCTGGTTGACCCTTTCCAATTTCTACGCCACTGACGAAACTGCTATTTTAGAGTAATTTTTTGATTTTGCAATACTTTTATGTAAATAATTAACCCTTCATTCGTAACGACAAAATGATTAGTTTTCGAGATATTTGAAATTAAAAATGAAGCGACACAATATATTAATCAAAATAACCGTGTCGTTTCATTTTTAACTTCAAAGATCTCGAAAACTAATGACTTTATCGTTACGAATGAAGATTATATTATTATTTTCATAGAAAGTATTGGAGAATCCAAAAATTGAACTAAAATAGCAATTTCGCTAGTGGCGTAGAATTTGGAAAGGGTCAACCATTCACTTTCCCCCGTCGTACGCCTCTGGTAATAGCCAGAAACGTTTGTTTAACATAATTTAGTAGTTTGTAGAGTATTTATACTTCCTGCCAAGTATGAAAAGGATACGTCGAACAGTTTTAAAATGCTGAGCAAAAATAATTTTTAAATTTTTAGATAAAACACCCTGTAACTCAGTAAGGAACCACATTTTATTTAAGTGTTTTAGGTTAACTCTTTGTATTTTGTGCTAAGGTTTCTCCAGTTACTATATGGACAATTATTAATAAAACACCCTGTATACATACACACTTGATATTTTAATCTATCTTTTATATAATGTACTGCTTTTTATTATTTAGGTATGCTCAAGCCAAAAATAATGGATCCTTCCCCAAAGACTTTTTATTTGGTGTAGCTACATCGGCGTACCAAATTGAAGGTGCATGGGATGAAGATGGGAAAGGAGAAAATATCTGGGACCATATGGTCCACCAAGTTCCTTCTCCAATCAAGAACAATGACACAGGAGATATAGCATGCGACTCCTATCACAAATATAAAGAAGATGTAGATATTTTGGAAGACTTGGGAGTAAATTTCTACAGATTCTCAATTTCTTGGTCGAGGTAAAGATTAATTTTTATTAAAAAAAACCTATACAGAAGTAAAAAACTTCAAATTGTATTTTGGTATAAAATCGTTTATTTAAAAACTATCTAAAAGTCATCCACATGGATTGCAAAACGTTTTCGTTCTGAACAGAACATCTTCAGTGCCTGGAATGAAGTATTTCCACGTTAGATTAAGGCAAAAAGGTTAAAATTGTGACTGTTAATGAGAAAAATATGTGGAGAATACTTACATTCTGCAAAGTAGTTGTAACTAGCACACCAATGAAGGTGGTAACCTCATAATATATGGCTTACATTATAAATTTTTAATAAAATATTGTGACTACTAGTCGATGTTAAAAGATTAAATTAGGTATGTGCCTAAAAAGCAACATGCTTCCCTGCTCGAAAAAACTAGGTACTTGCCATTTCAATTAGCACAGACCAACTGATATGAAAAAAAAATGAATGACAAAGAGTGACATGACAAGACAAGGTAAAGTCAATTTTTGGTTACGAACTTCAAAAAGTGTAGTTTTAATTTTTGGATTTTAATTAAAATGTAAAGGTATACCCTATTCCACGAACATACGCCTGTTATGGATTACTTTGTAAAGGAATATTTTACTGTGCAAAATAAGAAGAACGAAAGTAAATTGCAAATTACATTGTTGTTTATTGGAATAATTATTAGCGCCATTTACTTTCGTACTTCTTATGTTGCACAGTAAAATATTCGTTGTCGAAGTAATCCAAAACAGGCGTATGTTCGTGGAATGGCCCATAGTTAATAACTGATTGAAAATATAATTAAAACTGTTTAAAAAATATGTTGAGAATCTATTGTAAAATCTAATTTCATCATCATCATCGGTGACCGCTGACAGCCCATGGAGGGCCATGGTCGCCCGTTGGGGTTTCTAGGCTCTAAAGTTTTACATGGTGTGGAGGCCAGCCACACGCATAACTCCTCAAAAGTTCTAAACGATATTTATCTAAAATATTACTATCTTATTGTTTCTTTTTTTGAGGAGGTCTTTTCGGCGTTATGTGTGCTTTGCCTGTTTGACTATAGCTGCCCATGTTTTTCTTTCCTTTGCTTGTTTTTCCCATTCTCGTATTCCTAGGTCTTTCAAATCCTGGTTAATACCATCAATCCATCTCTTTCTAGGCCTACCTCTCGGTCTTTTCCCATTTAATTCTTTTCTAAGTACTTTTTTTGTATTTCTCTTATCATCCATCCTTTCTACGTGTCCTAACCAACTCAGTCGTTTACTTCGTATTTCTTTTGTGATAGTAGGTCTGTTAAACACTCTGTTTATTTCGTGGTTCATTCTTATACGCCATTCTCCATTCTCCTGTATAGGTCCATATATTTTCCTTAAGATTTTTCTTTCCCATCTAAGAAGTTGTTCCTCTTGTTCACTAGTCAAGGCCCATGTTTCTGATGCATACATTACTACAGGTCTCATTATTGTTGTGTATATTTTTATTTTTGAATTAATCGATACTGATTTTGACTTTATGATATTTTGTAGGCTGTAGAAGCATTTGTTTCCAAGCGAAATTCTTACTGTTACCTCATCACTGTTTTTATTTCCTTCTGTTATTGTTGATCCTAAATATTTGAAACGGTCCACTCTTTCAAATATTTGCCCGCTCAGAGATATGTTGCCTTTCGTTTGTACTTTTTCCCGAGTTGTTATCATGTACTTTGTCTTTGAGACATTAACTTCTAGACCCATAGTCTGTGCCGCTTCTTTAAAATATGTATAAATTTTTTCTAGGTCTTTTAATGTCCAGCTGATTATGTCTATATCATCTGCGTAGGCAACGATCTGATTGAGCTTTGTAAATATTGTACCATCCCTATCTATAGGAGTTTTCCTGATTACTTGTTCCAACGCAAGATTAAAAAGTGTTGTTGACAGTGCATCCCCTTGTGTTAGACCTTCATTAATGTTAAATTCATCGGACAGTTGATTTTGGATCCTTACTTTTGCTTGCTTTGGTGTTGGTTAGGCATAGTTTTACTAATCTGATTAGTTTTTTTGGTACATTTAACTCTTGCATTGCGCTATATAATTCCTTTCTAATTATTGAGTCATACGCTTGTTTGAAATCTACAAATAGATGATGTAGTTCGGTATTCCGCTCGTAGAATTTTTCCAGCGTTTGCCTTACTGTAAATATTTGGTCTATAGTTTCCTTTCCTGAAACCTCCTTGATAATCCCCTGTTGTTTGTTCCATTATATTATTTAGTCTTAATTCCAATATTTTGCTAAATATTTTGTATCCAACATTTAGTAGTGATATTCCTCGGTGATTATTGCAATCTAACTTATCTCCCTTCTTATGTATGGGGCATATCACTGCAATTTTCCATTGTTCCGGCATTATTTCTGTGGTCCATATTTCTAGTATTAACTTTGATATTTCACTCTGTATTCTATGTCCTCCATATTTTAACATTTCTACAGTTATTGTGACGCATCCTGGGGCTTTGTTATTTTTCATTTTTTTTATTACCTCTTTTATTTCTGCTTCTGTTGGTGCATATTGGTCTACTTCAATCTCTCCTACTAATCTTAGCTCTTCTGTTTCGTAACGTTGATTTGGTTTATTCAACAGTTCATTAAAATGTTCTCTCCACCGTTTTAGCACTCCTTTTTCGTCTGCTATTAAGTCCCCATTTTTATCTTTGCATAATTTTGTTCTTGGTTGGAAACCTTTTTTTTCAAGATTTATTTCCTTATAAAATAGTTTTATTTCACGTTTTTGTTCATATTCTTCTAGCCTTTCAATCTTATCTTTATTGTTTTTCCTCTTTTTAAATCTTAGATGTTTTTTTAATTGTCGTCTTCTTGTAGTATATTCCTCTTTGGTTTCTTCCGTACTGTTGTTCAGCATTTTAAGCCTAGCTTGGTTTTTTTGTTCCATTAGTCTCTGGCAGTCTTTGTCATACCATCTTTTTTGGCTAGGTTCTTTGCTTTCCCCCACTACTTCTTTTGCAGCTGTTATCACTGCTTCTTTTAAGACCCTCCATTTATCTTCGATATTTCTGACCTGATTTTCATTTACTTGATCATACTGTTCAATTATGTTCTCTATTTTCGTTTCATATCTTGCTCTGTTTTCCTCATTAGAGGCCAATATATCTGAGGCGTATTTGATCTTTTTTTCACCTTCTTCTGTTTCTTTGGCGGTAATTTTTTGTTTATATTTAATTAGCACAAGGTGGTGATCGGAGCTGCTGTTTGCCCCTCTATGACTTCTCACATCTGAAATGTCTGAAGCATGTCTTGCTCCTATTAAGGCGTGGTCGATCTGGTTTCTTGTTTTCATATCGGGAGAAACCCATGTTTCTTTGTGGATATTTTTATGTGGAAATTTTGTACTGCTTATCACCATTTTTTTGTCTGTTGCAAAATCTATGATTCTTTGCCCGTTGTCATTACTTATTTCGTGCAGGCTATGTGCACCTATTGTTCCCTGATATAATTCCTCTCTTCCTATTTTTGCGTTTAAATCTCCTAAAAGTATTTTAACGCTATAATTGTTTATATTTGACACTTCTTGGTCTAATCTGGCATAGAAATTTTCTTTTTCTTCTGCTTCTTTGTCCTCTGTAGGTGCGTGCACATTAATGAAATTAATATCAAAGAACTTGCCTTTCATTTTCAGAATAGCTATCCTTTCGTTTATATTAGTAAAGCTTTTTACCGCATGTTTGTATCTTTCACTTATTATGAAGCCCATCCCACCTTGTCCACCTTTTGAATTACCATGACATATTAGATATTTTCCATATTCCCAGATATCTTCGTTCTTCCATCTCATTTCCTGCAACGCTAAAATATCTATTTTGTAGATTTTTATTTGTTCAATAAGGTTTTGTAGTTCTCCTATTTCTCCTAATGTTCTTATATTCCAAGTTCCAATTAAAATTTTTCCACTTTTCTTATTTTTCTTTTTCCTGTTGTACTTATTCACCTTTTTGTTTGTTTTATCCTGTTTTCTAGTCTCTTCCCTACATTCACTCTCTATTTCGCCATCAAGGCCACTTTTTATTTCAGCATTACTTGTATTTTGATTTTTTGCGTTAATTTGACTAGAGCTGGGAAAATCCCCCGATGTGCCCCCAGTGGTCAACCTATGATGACGGTCCCTTCCAATACTCCTTGCTCTATTATTGCCCTGACTTTCCCTAACATTACAAGTATGAGGAGTTATGTCTTGGTTTATTATTGCAGTTTGCTCGTTTTTCTGACCTACCTTTACAATTCTGTTATTTTTACCCCTATTCTTAAAATTAAAGTCTACGTCACTATTAAAAACAAAATCAAAATTATCAAATGTTCTCATAAAAAAATCATCATTTCTCTTATTGTACCTATAACTATTACTATTTTCACCCTCAATGCGGACGCCGTCGCCATAATAATAATTAATCACCTTAACATTAAGGTAGACTTCCGCACCAAGCGACCGAGACAGGAGACCGCGACAGGCGACAGATAGGCGAGGTCTCCCCACGACTGCTCTCAATGCAATTATATCAGGGTAGTTCTGCAGCCCGCGACAGAGACCAGCGACCAACTATCGTCTAATCGCGACCTATCCGTCGCCTGTCGCGGTCTCCTGTCTCGGTCGCTTGGTGCGGAACTGTTACTATTAAGTACGCTGCAGGCGTCCGCACCGACAGTGAGTATTTCTTTCTCTCTTCGGTTTTCGGTAGTGTCTTCTTCCATTGCTGTTTCCATTGCAATTTTTGGTTACGAACTTCAAAAAGTGTAGTTTTAATTTTTGGATTTTAATTAAAATGTAAAGGTAGTTAATAACTGATTGAAAATATAATTAAAACTGTTTAAAAAATATGTTGAGAATCTATTGTAAAATCTAATTTAGCAACTCTCTAATCCAGAAAAACTTTTGGTTTGTTGGAAATAAGGTTGGTATACTTCATGGTTAGAAGCGTGACGTCATCGATTGTAATTTAAAGGTGAAAGTTTAATTTAATATAATAGAATGAGATATATACTATATTTATGTAAACAATAAATGACCTGAAGTGGAGAGATTGGATGGTAAATTTATTTACCATCCAATCTCTCTGGTTATCAAAGGTTAATAACTTCTTAGAACATCCAATAGATGGCTCTCGTGACGTAGAAAATATTTTAGTTTTTATTTAGCATCAAGTCTCTTAAATTACTTTACCTTACTTTCAAATTTAATAATTTGTTGTGTTTTACCGAAGTATAGTGTCGTAAACACAACAATAGAAGACTAAGTTTTCACTCTAATGGCATATCCTCTTCAGCCCCAAGAAAAAAGTTATTATTATTTTAACAATATTTTTTATTTCCTTTCCTCATTTGTGAAAACAATAAACGAAAATTTATAAAAACTATAAAAAAAGTATTTGACAGACATAATATGACAGGTCCAGCATAATGGACATCAGGACTTAGCTTTAATATAATTTAAATATGAAACTGAAAAAACATTCTGGTTCAGGAGAAATACATATATATATTTTGCAATTTGTACAAAAGAATCTCGTCTTCTTAGTGCATTCAAGAGGTTTAAGCAACGCGATAAGAATTTCTATTGCTGACAGAGCATATTGGCAAATGGTCATTACTGGTTTTTCTTACATCTATAGGCGGTAACTGGAAAACTGTAGATCTTTTTACAGGAATTATGGGCACTTAATCTTCAGATGTCTCCGGTTTTCTTGAAATAGACGTACTAGCTTGTCTCCCAATTGCAGGCTTACCACCTAGAGCTAGTGACCTTCCAACATACAGCTTAAATTCCTGTAAATCAATTTCCTTTGATCATTATCGTTATCTTCACTGACGAAAATATCGTTATCTGTCAAAATAGCCTCCAATGCACTTTCCATCAATATCCTTTTACTATCTGTAACTAAACTTAAAAAATGTGAGTATGGTAACATATTTGGCTAACTAAGTCCCAATGTCCAAAATGCTGGACAAAAAATTTAGAGGACCGCTAACGTGTCCAGTTGTAATCATTTTCAAATATATATTTACCACAAATACGTCCAATCATCAAGTAACATACAATAAAAACAATCAATACTTTGAAGTACAGAAAAACACTACAAATTACTGTATTTTTGTGGAGCCACCATCATAACTTAAAAAATTTCAACACATGTAACAACAAACTACCGAGGTAGGCGCTGTTGTCAAATTTTTTAAATGAGTAAATTTGACTGGTAAATAGGAAGTCCAATATGCTGCAATATAGGACGCAGCGATGCCCAACCCGAATATTCACCGTGTAATAAATTAGTAAACATTGTCCAGCTGGCTGGACTTATGGACTGAGGAGGATATAAAACAACACAATGTTACTCTACATCCCACCAGACTGAAAACAATAGAACAATAGAACTCTTCAGAACTGTTGAAAGCATAGTAAAATGGGCCTTGATGATCGCCAATCTACTCAAAGGATGAGGCAAATCATGAAGAAGATAGTGTAGTGGATAATCTGGTTTCTTCGTTTAATTTTATCTCTGTCGCCAGTTTTTCTCTAAACACAACTTGTATACCATAGCAACGATGATATTGTTGTACAATGACACTGTAATCTTAGCCAAAAATATTGAAGATTTTGGATAAATAAATAAATGGAAATTTTGAATACAATGATTATGGCTTTTGAATACGGGTCATTCCATTTCAAATCACTCAATTTTGGAGAAAAAAAATTTTGGACCTCCGATTTGTCCGAAAATTGGTATATAGCTTTTGTGGGACGTAAAAATAAGATATTTAAGGTCAAAAAACCTTCTTCTTCTTTTTTTCTCAAAGTGTTATTTTATGCGATTTTACAGTGATTTGGTGTTTATTTAAACAAATTTGCATTTTATGTCGTAAAGTATCAATGAAAAACATAATATTTTAATAGAAAGGACTCAAAAATGTCATTATATGGCATTATAACAAGTTACTTTGATTCAAAACAAGCTTTTGATCAAATTTTATAGTGTAAAAAACGTTAAAATACCGTTTCTAACATTTTTCTCCATTCCCAAAACACATAATAATCGATTTGGCTGAAAATTTGCCCACATATAGACAAAACATAGGACTTTAAGTGGTGAGAAGGATTTGAATTATATTATAATACCAAAAAAGTTACATGCAATATTATAGTCAAAAATATAGGCGTCTACTGTAAGTACAATTAACTCGAAAATATCGACCTCACGAAAAAATTGTTAAAAAGAAATTGTAATAATTGTAAATACGATTTATTTGGAACAATTTCAGTTCCTACCATTTTTGTCAAACATTTAAAAATGGCGGAGATATTGAGCAAAACAAGTTCTCCTTTAAAATCAAGATGGCGGCTAACGTAACGGAGGAATTCATTCGTGATTTTAAATTTAGGCTACTATTGACTCCCCTAAAGATCAGAAAAATAAAATTTTGGGCAGCTCGGCATTCAAGGTCAAATGCTATCCCTACTGGACTAATATATACTTTTGAGTCTGATATTACTGCATGTAACTTTTTTGGTAGGTATTGTAATATAATTCAAATCCTTCTAACCACTTAAAGTCCTATCTTTTGTCTATATGTGGGCAAATTTTCAGCCAAATCGATGATGATGTATTTTGGAAATGGAGGAAAATGTAAAAAACGGTATTTTAACGTTTTTTACACTATAAAATTTGATCAAAAACTTGTTTTGATTCAAAATAACTTGTTATAATGCCATATAATGACATTTTTGAGTCCTTTCTATTAAAATATTATGTTTCTCATTGATATTTTACGACAGAAAATGCAAATTTTTTTAAATAAACACCAAATCACTGTAAAATCGCATAAAATAACATTTTGAGAAAAAAAGAAGAAGATTTTTTGACCTTAAATATCTTATTTTTACGTCCCGCAGAAGCTATATACCAATTTTCAGACAAATCGGAGATCCAAAATTTTTTACCTGAGTGATTTGACATGGAATGTACCATACCAATACTTCTGACTATGGCGTCTTTCTCTCGGCTGATTACATGCCCTATCCATCTAAGGCGTGCTACCTTAATGAATTTTACAATGTCAGGTTCTCCAAAACTTCTATACAACTCAAAGATGTAACGCCTGCGCCACATACCTTGTTCTTTTATCCCTGGATTGGACTATACGTTAAAATTTTACAATATAATTTTATTTTTTCCTTTTAACAATCAAGTATTTGCGAAAAAATATTTATTTTGAAATCTCGTCGATGTGGGTGTTTTTAAAACCAAATATGCAAATAACTGATGGCTGATAACATTTTTAATAATAATAAAAATCCACAAGGAAGAATTTCCTGTAGCTGGCTGTATACCATTAATTACAAGTAAAATTTAATAAAAAATTTTTGGCTTGGTAAAAGGTATATTACTTTAAAAAGCCCCGATAGGGCTACAAACATCGAACAAAACGTTTTCGCTCTAAAAAGAGCATCATCAGTGTTGCAAGAACATGGTGAGCCACCCAAAAATACGAAGGTCAAAGCCTTTCAAAAATGGACTAAAAGTCACATCAAAATGCTAACATAGCAAATTCCAAAGGATGGATATAATCCCTAAGGATACGGCCCTAGGATAACATATGACTCCCACACGTTGTAAGTGGGTCAAAGGTAACAAATTAGGTCATTATGTTACAAATGTAACATAATGGCCTAATTTGTTGTACAAATGTAACATAATGGCCTAAGTTGTTACCTTTGACCCACTTACAACGTGTGGGAGTCATATGTTATCCTAGGGCCGTATCCTTAGGGATTATATCCATCCTTTGGAATTTGCTATGTTAGCATTTTGATGTGACTTTTAGTCCATTTTTGAAAGACTTTGACCTTCGTATTTTTTGGTTGGCTCACCATGTTCTTGCAACACTGATGATGCTCTTTTTAGAGCGAAAACGTTTTGTTCGATGTTTGTAGCCCTATAGGGCTTTTTAAAATAATATACCTTTACCAAGACCAAAATTTTTTATTAAATTTTACTAATAATAATAAAGTAAACATAGACTAACCATAACATTTACCGTATGAAATATAAGTCAGGGATTCTATACAATTAGGACAGACAGTAAGAAATAGGTGTCTACTCGGACAAACTTTGATGTACGGGAACACTGGAACAGGGAAAGTTTTAATTGTGGAACAGTTTAAAAATTTGGAACGTCAGAATACGAAAACGTCGCATATATTTTGTCGGACAGAACATCCAATTGATTTGTTACCCTTTCATTAAACTCTCATGCAAAAATCAGATTGCTATTACTAACCAACATGATTCCTGTCATTTGACATGTGCTTCGTGTTCCACTCATTAAAATGCCCAGTTGATTGGTTCCACCAGTCTGATTTTTGCATGAAAATTTAATGAAATGGTAACAAATCAATTGGAAGTTCTGTCGGACAAAATACATGGGACGTTTTCGTAATCTTACGTTGGAAATTTTTAAACTGTTCCACAAGTAAAACTTCCCTGTTCCAGTGTTCCCATACATCAAAGTTTGTCCGACTAGACACCGTTAAGCCATTAACAATTTTTTTTTGGTACGCGGGATCCAGATCTAAATATACTAATAACTATGTAAATATAAATATTTTGAATAATACTGTATGGAATTTACTATTTGTATTGGAAATAAGCCACAATTTTACTTCAAAAAAGTTTATTTGACGTTCTTATTTCCACTTCCGTAATAGACAGAGAGGCAGTGCTGAAAAATCTATTTGAATTTACTAAAGCTAGATTTTTCACAGTTCATTACTCTGAGTGTGTAGAGAAACATACTGCGGTCGGTCAAGCGAAACGTAGAACAGGGGTTACTGAGAGGGTATCAAAGTTGCTTCCCTACGAAGGTAATTAAATCCATTTACTAAGGCTGAAAATCAGTACACATATTCTAAATTAAATATAAATAAAAGTTATTATAGTCGGTCAGCTGTATGACGGGACATAGCCGGTCGGTCGGCCCCAATAGTCGATTGAGGAAATGAAGCATTTTGGCTCGCAATTTTTTTCGTCCAGCATGGATTTACTTGAAATTTTTACAGAAGGTAGGGAATAGTCCAAGGATCATTTTCTATATCATGCCGCTATCATACGCTAAAACCTTGTGGGTGGTTGCCACCCCATCTTGAGGGTGGGAACTTTTTATTTCATTTTAACCATGTAATTCCATGGAAAATGTGATTCTAAGAAAAAAATGTTGTTTACATTTTCTTCGTAAAACTAATATTTTTCGAGTTATTCGCGCTTGAAAATAACAGTTTTTCGACGAAAAAATCGACTTTTTTAGAGGGTTTTTTAGAGGAATACCTCGAAAAATATGCATATAATGAAAAAAACTGTAGATATCAAAATTGTATCATTTAATAACCAAATTCTTTTCCAATAATTTTTTTAAGACCAATACAAACCGAGATACGGCATGTTAAAGGTTAGCTTTTTTCGTCAAATGCATAATTTGAAATATTCAAAGCCAAATAATGGGAAAACTTTGCATTTTTCGAAGTAAACTTACATAATCTTTTTTCAAGTATGCAACTAGACTTTTCAAAAAAAATAATAAAAAGTTTCTAGCATGAAAATTATGCGATATAATCAAAAAAATGTCGGTACCTGCTTTTCTCTACGAAACAATCAGTGAAAAAACCCCCTAACTACCTTCCTAATTCAAAATTGGTCTTCATCTTTCTGTAGTCCCTTTTATATTTATATTATCAATACACTCAAGGAGTTTGACCTATTTAAAATACCTAATTTTGAAAAAATTTATGTTTAAAGAAAAATTGATTTTTTTCAGTTTGGTATTTTTCACCTTTACTTCAAAATATTTCCGAAAATACTGAAGATACAAAAAAGTTATAAACTACTAAAGTGTAGCTTTTCTTAGGACTAAAATTACTCTGTGCATAGATTTTTATTACAGTGAATAGTTAGCCAGATATAGCTGTTTAAACCTCTATTTACCAGCAAACACCCCCTTATTCGAGCCCTTTAAACCCGCCCCAATTAAAAACTAAGGATCTTGCGGAATTTAATTTACACAATCTTATAGCTCTTTAAAAATTCTACAAAATCATTTTTAAATAAACTTTTTATCGCCAAAAATATATAAAATATTTTTCGAGGTATTCTCAAAAACCTTCTAAAAAAGTCGATTTTTTCTCGAAAAACTATTATTTTCAAGCGCGAATAACTCGAAAAATATTAGTTTTACGAAGAAAATGTAAAAAACATATTTTTCTTAGAATCACTTTTTCCATCGAATTAGGTACATGGTTAAAATGTAATAAAAAGTTCCCGCCCCGAGATGGGGTGCCAACCACCCCCAAGGTTTAGCGTATGATAACGGCATGATATAGAAAATGATCCTTGGACTATTACCTACCTTCTGTGAAAATTTCAAGTAAATCCATGCTGGACGAAAAAATTGCGAGCCAAAATGCTTCATTTCCTCAATCGACTGTTGAGGCCGACCGACCAGCTCTGTCCCGTCATACAGCTGACCGACTATAATAACTTTTATTTATATTTAATTTAGAATGTGTGTCCTGATTTTCAGCCTTAGTAAATGGATTTAATTACCTTCGTAGGAAAGCAACTTTGATATCCTCTCAGTAACCCCTGTTCTACGTTTCGCTTGACCGACCGCAGTATGTTTCTCTACACACTCACAGTAATCAACTGTGAAAAATCTAGCTTTAATAAATTCAAAGAGATTTTTCAGCGCTGCCTCTTGGTCATAATCTATCTCAAAATATAAAATATTACTAAATTAATTAAACTTACTTTTTGTTACTTGGTAAAACGTTTTTTCTAAATTTAATAATTTTATCTGATTCATTCATGTACACAATTCAGACATATACATTTTAAAATAGATGACTTTAAAATGATATTTTCAATATTTTTGAGTTGCCATCCTCAGTATTGTATTTTGCCTTAAAATATAAAATTATATTGCAACCGATACAGTCTTTTCTTCTCTGTCATCTGTACAAGACTTTAATGGTGTAAAAGATAATAAATAAACTTGATGAATGTATTATAATCTAATTATCAGTTGGTACAAATCCTCTTTATGTCGTCAATCCATCTTGTGGGTGGTCTTCCCGGGTTTCGTCTATCCGCTCTCGGTCTCCACTCCAAAATTTTTTTGGTCCACATCATCTTTCATTCTAGCGACGTGTCCTGCCCACTCCCATTTAGTTTTGGCTATGTGTTTTATGATGTCTTCTACGAATTTCTTCGTTTTTACCCCTATCTCTCAACGTTATGCCCAACAATGATCTTTCCATTCTAGGTTTAGGTCACTTGTAATTTTCGTGCAGATGTCCTTGTTAGAGTAAGGGCTAATTTCTCATATCGAGTTCAACTCCAGTTTAACCTGAACTTCTAGTAAACGTCAGTTTAAAGTCAAAATCGTCTTTCTCAATTCCCGTTCAACCGATGGCAGTTTAAACTTGAACGATGCTTGAACGGTGGAATTCGGCCGTTCAAAGATTTCAGAACTCAGTTCAGATGATTTCATGGACTACGCATGCGTTGTATTAACACGAAACGCTGTCATAATATAAATATATCCTATTTTATTATATTAAGCCTAACGATAAACGATAACATTATTTATTGTGTTTTTATAATATTTATTTATAATTATTAAAATGACTATTTGACTATAAATACTTAAATTTAACTTTATCAAAAACAGCATAAAAAAGGTAGTTCAAAATGGCGACAGTTTTTTACCTTTTGCCATCTATTGGCATTTCTCGAAAGCTGTAGAACGAGCACTGGCATGAACGCGCAATGAGAAATGCATTCCAAACAGAACCGGAGATCACCCGTGAACCCGGTTCAACTGAACCATAGATTAACGCAGGTATGAGAAATCGACCCTAAACTTCTCAATTCCCGTTCAACCGATGGCAGTTTAAACTTGAACGATGCTTGAACGGTCAAATTCGGCCGTTCAAAGATTTCAGAACTCAGTTCAGATGATTTCATGGACTACGCATGCGTTGTAGTAACACGAAACGCTGTCAAAATATAAATATATCCTATTTTATTATATTAAGCCTAACGATAAACGATAACATTATTTGTGTTTTTATAATATTTATTTATAATTATTAAAATGACTATTTGATTATAAATACTTAAATTTAACTTTATTCAAAAACAGCGTAAAGAAGGTAGTTCAAAATGGCGACAGGTTTTTACCTTTTGCCATCTATTGGCATTTCTCGAAAGCTGTAGAACGAGCACTGACATGAACGCGCAATGAGAAATGCATTCCAAACAGAACCGGAGATCACCCGTGAACCCGGTTCAACTGAACCATAGATTAACGCAGGTATGAGAAATCGACCCTTAGGCCCGGTTGTACAATCGAAGTTCAACTCCGGCTCAGCGCCATTACCGAGTTCAGGTTCAGGGCAAGAAGTGCGTTGCGGCGGGCGTAATTTCGGCCGGTAATCCCTTGGCCTACCTGCATAAATCAAGGGGTACCATTTATGACAGGGGTAATTTCGGCCGAGGGGTTGATGTTTACGATGAGATTAAAATATTGGTAATTACACTCCTGGGGTACTCTACACTCTAATACCCGAAAGTTAGGTTTTGACGAAGGGTTAGGTCTTCCTCCTTTGAAAATTGTACTGTTTAATATATAATATAATATATTAATTTTTTAAAATTAGCAAAATTTCGGTTCAAAACGAATAAGAAGTAAATAAAACTTAGACACCCTGTTGAGAACTTAAGTTATAGAAATAAGTTGATGTAATAATTTTATTGAAATAAAGAAATATTTTAATATTAAGCATTCTGTTATTTTATTTGATTTGCGGACGAAAATACCTATGAGATAAGGAAGCAACTTAAAACCTCCGGCCGAATTTACCTACCGGCTTTTAGTACCTGCCCTTTTTCCGGCCGAAATTACATCCGCCCGTGCGTTGTACATACAAAGTTTAATTCTTGAACTCGGTTTAAGCCCGGGTTCAGCTGAGCGGTCGATGTTCAACGGTTCAACGCTGGTTCAAAGATTTTTAACCTCACATTTTTGTCATTGTCAACGGAAATCATAATATTTACACCTTAAAAATGAACCTCATTGAAAATTTTAACTAGTAATGAAGATTTTCTGGAAATGATAAATATTGTAGAAGGAAGGAGAACACAGAAAACAGTGTAGGGCTAGAGAAAATTATTTTGAAAAATGGAATGATAATGAATTTTTGCAAAGATGTTGAATATATCTAATCTAAGATGCTGTTCACTATTTGCATAAAACTATTGCTAGTATTGCTCATAGAATAAAAAATCGAACAGATAGGTAAGAACGAAAACAAGTGGCAAATTTGTTATCGACATTTCAAGAACATGGTTTTTATTGCCTTAAATTAAGGTTTTGTGCAGTGAAGTGGATCCATATCACTGGTTTTAAGCAACAGGCTCCTTTTTGAAACTAGTGGATGATTTTGAAGCAAATGTAGAAAATGATTTTGTTAATTTATTACTTAAATTAAATGTGCAAATTTATTAATAAACCTAAAATTAATTATATTTGTACCATGCTCATGTAGGTACAATTCTAAAATTATTTAAAAACCCTACCTACTTTCCCAGAATAAGGCAAATATTAACATTTTTGAGTGAATTTTAAATCATAGCTGTAAACAGTTAAATATTTATGAGAAGGGAATGTGAAGATTGAATTAATAACTTTGTTGGTGATAGTGGTTACAGAATCAAGAAACACCTGATAACACCTTTACGCAATCCTTCATCACAAGCTGAAATTTTATTTAATGATGCACAATGAGAATGCAGAATACATAGACACAATTGAATGGGTCTACCGAATAACAATAATTGTTAAATGCCATGTGATTCGTTTTTAAGGAATTGAACAAAAACTGTTAAAATTTGAATAACAATAAATTTATACATTTAAGGGTTAGTTATTAATACAGTTTGCAACTAACTGTACTGTATTACTAATCCTTTTTTTAATGGCATGGACTATATATCAATCAGCTAGTCAAAACATGACTAATTAAGAAGAATATACATTTAAAGACCGTAAAGCCCATAAAATATCACTAACGAAGAAAAGTTGGTTCAGTTGAGATGTAATTTAAGTACTGAAATTAAACAGATGGTACTATGCTGAAGTAATTAATTACTAATCCTTAAAATGTATAAATTTACAATTATTATAATTTTAACAGTTTTTGTTCGATTTCTTAAAAACGAATCACATGGCACTTGTTCACCCTCAATAACATGTAACATCAATGTTGCAATGCTTTTTAATAACCCTTTGCCCATACTACATGAAGAAGGGGAATAGGCCAAAAATTTAGAAAATCTAACTGTCTAGGTCTAGAGAATCATGAGAAGTAAAATTTGTCAAACGTAGGAAGAGGTTGAAAGTCTTGTGCATGAATACTTTGTTAATTTAAAATTTAGACATTTAAACTAATACATATAACAGCTATTAAATATTTATAAAAATATCTTACTATCTGCTACAGCTACAATCAATGGCTTTGATAAACTTTAAAATTTTGGGGGCTGACATTTGTTTCATTTTATTTTGTACAATTTTGCTGTATTATTTGGCCAAAGATACCAATATTTCTTCTTGAGGGGTGAAATTGGAAGGAATTTTTGCGTCCATTGTAAAAAAAATACTAACAAACAATTTTTTACAAAAAGAAAATAAACACATTGCAATAATATCTTAATACATACTTATAACACCTATTAAAATGGTCTGTTCACAAATTTAACGTAGGAAATTGATTAAACTAATAAATTAAACGATAAAAAATACCGATTAAACTAATAACAGCAATAAAAGAAATATATTGACAAAAACCAAATAATAATACATAAATGGCGGGAAGATTTATGTCAAGAAATGAGGGAAATTGCTTTAAATACGCATGCCCTACGTTGCCAACCTTACCAAAATTTGTATGAACCTAGGCTTAACTGAACTTGGCATTGAACAACCCGAATGAAGTTAAACCGACGCTCAAAATTGAACCCGGTTCAACTAAGCGATCGCTTAAGCCACCAATGTACAATCGGGCCTTAGTAGCTCGGCGGTTCGATTGTCTCTACTAATTTTTACCATATATGTCCAAGGTATATGTAGCTGTCAACAACTTCAATTTCGACGTCTTCTACCTTTGAAGGATGGCTCGGAACTAAATTCGTTATCATTTTTGTCTTCTGGTAATTAGTATTTAGACCTACTTTACGTGCTTCATCGCTGAGTTCATTCAATATATCATTGGCAGTTTTTAAGTCATCTGAAATCAGAACAACTGCGAATCAATCATCTGCAATCATCTGCGAATCTTACCTAAGAGACTAAGTATCTCACCATCAACAACTTTGGTGACATAATATCTCCCTGTCGAATACCTCTCCTGATATGTATCTTATTGGTAGGGCCATGGTACCTATGATCAATTCTACACTCTTCCAATGCCTTTAGAATTGCGGGTAGTTCGATAGTATCAAACGCTTTATGGAAGTCTATAAACGTTAGAACTGGAGGTCTATTGAATTCAATTGATTTTTCAATCAAAACTTTTATGTACTGTAGGTGCCCAGATAGCACAAGTACGTTTTATGGACATCCAATGGACGTACATCTGTGTACATTGGAACGTCCAATGGACGTCCCGCTAAGGTACAATGGACGTCCGATGGACGTTTAACGAACGTCCAGAGTTCACAAAATTTGACGTCCATAGAACGTCCACTACAAACGTACGCAGTGTACGTTGTTGAAGCTTTCAGTGTACATCTTATGTACATTCAATGTACATCTGATGTACATTCAATGTACGTATTATGGACATTTTTGTAGGGCAGTTTTCAGAAAGCAATCTAATGTCCATAATTTTTTGAATACATACATAGCAAAAAACCTTTAGGTATAGGAAATAGTTCCTATAATACTAAACTTATACTTTAAAATATTACACAAAATACCTTTTTTATTTCTCTTTATTGTAACTTTATTATGTATACTTTATTATAGGAACTTCATTAATGCACGACTGCACTTGCATGATAAACAGCAAACACAAAGATATCACAGGATGTACTATATTGTATGTAATAACTTAATAAAGACAAAATTGAGATAATGGCGCCCTATGAAGCATGCACATTAAAAGAGGTTTATTTCTGTTCTGTTCTGAGTGTTCTGTTTCCTTCCAAACATCATTTCTTAGAACTTAGAGTCAGTACGGTTGTATATTGCAAGCGGGTTTGCCATTCTGTGAATTATCATAAATAAATCCTCCTTCAGTATTCCACAACAATAATTAACAGCGATAATCCCCTAAAAGTACCTGCCTAATACTACCTTTTACGACCGATAGCGTGAAGAGCGACAACGTTGTCAAGAAGATTCTCATTTAGTTTGGCGGGAAATTTAACAGTTACAAAATGCACATTTAAGATTTAAATTGGTAGTGTCTAATTATTGTAAGTTCTATAATTACCGATACGCGATGTAGCTCCGTTATTCTGAAATAGTTTACCATCGTTTTATCATCATCTAATATTATATAGATTTAATTAAAATAATTTTAGTGGTTCAGTGTTTTAATTCGATGATGAAAAAATATGTGACTACATTTATTAGAAGCTTCTTGTATTCTACTAATAATATTGCTTTGATTAAAACAAGAAGCTATATATAATTACTGATAATAATAGTCGCGTTTTGTGTAAAATCTCCATGGACCACAAATGGATGTCCAATGTTCGTTGAAATCAAACGTCCAATGGACGTCGCGTAATGGTCGTACATAGTACGTCCAGTTTTGGTCCATGGACGTTTGAACTTTAAATGTACGTTATATGGACGTCCATAGGACGTTGTGTGCTATATGAGTGGTCATTTGTACCGTAGTTGGAGAGTAAACCAGTCTGTTCTCTTGGCTGATACAGTTCAAATTTTGCTTCCAATCTATTGGTCATTATTCTGGTGTACAGTTTGTATAAATGGTTGGGTAGAGAAATTGGCCTATTTATGCTAATATTCCGTGTTAACTTAAATTACTTTCCTGATGACTATTTTTTACATTTTAGAATACTTCCAACTGGCTATCCCTCCACGGTGAATAAAGCCGGACTTGAATATTATAAGAACCTTACGAAGGAATTGGTAAGCCGCAACATTACCCCAGTTGCAACAATTTTCCACTGGGATCTTCCCCAACCCCTTTCTGAGATAGATGGATGGTCAAATCCTAGACTAGCTGATCTTTTTGTAGAGTACTCCAGAATAGTCATTCAAGGACTTCCGGATGTAGGAGTATGGATAACTTTTAATGAACCGAAACAAATTTGTCATTATGGATACGGTGTTGGTACTGTTGCACCAGCCATACACAGTTCAGGACTACGAGAATATTGGTGTGCATATACTGTGCTGAATGCCCATGCAAAGACGTATCATATGTATAAGTCCCTAAACCTTAAAGGTAGGTATAACAATAAAACCTTTATATAGGGTGTCCCAAGGTAGGGGAACAGTTGAATATTTCGCAAAATAAACATCGGATCGAAAAACTGAAAGATACGTCTTCAATAATTTTCAAAAATCTATCGAATGACATCAAACACGCCCCCTCCCCCACTCCACCCTCTGGAGGTGGGGAGGGTGTAACTTTAAAATCTTAAATAGAATAGATCTTTGGATTCCTCATGAAAGAATAAATAACATGTATTCGAAACAATTCTAAAAAATGTTCTAAAAAGTGTAAAAAATGTAAAAACGGGGTTCCTATTTAAGATTTTAGAGTTACCCCCACCTCACCTCTAGGGGTCAGGTGGAGGGTCATTTATAGGGATATTCGATATGTTTTTGAAAAATATTGAAAATTGAGTATAGTATGTATCCTATCCACAACTCGAACAAAAGCTGCTTACTTTTGCGTAAGGAATCCAAATCTGCAATAAAAACTGGGGGTTTCCATTTAAGATTTTAAAGTTAGCCACCCCCACCAGGGGCTGGAGTGGAAGGTCGTATTTGGTGTCATTCGATAGATTTTTAAAAACTATATAGAAAACGTATTTTTCAGTTTTTTGATCCGATATTCATTTCGCGAAATATTCGACCGTTCCGCTACTTTTGGGACACCCTATATAAGTATTATCATCTTGTTCCAGGACGCGATAGAATAGATTAAATTTGCAATAAAAAATTATTTACAGTATTTACTTAAGAGTAAACAGTAACGCGTCATCAATATTTTTGTTTTTCGAAAGTTCTGCGAACTTTCAACAGTGAGGCGTCGGTAATTCGACGCTAACAGTGATATTATACTATCAAAAACAATAATTTTTATACTTATAGGCCCGCTAAATATTTTCAAGTCAGTAACGTTCGATTTCTTGTTATAGAAAATCGATTTTTAGTAGATCCAATGTGACATCAAATCTAGACATGGGATAAAAAAGTTTATTTGAAGAAAGTGTATTTTTTTGTTCTTCTTAATGGCGGTACAGGCTTCTTTTTGCAATATTTTATTTGGTTATAGAGTAATTTCCACATATTAACACATTTCAAATTGGGTTCAGCTTTATACCGCCATTGTTTATTATATTACGAATATGTATGCCAAATATCTCGAAAAATTTTTCAAAATTACAGTCGCAACCTTGGACCTCGTTTGTTGCTACCTGTTGATCGCTACTGTTGCCTCTTAAGACCAAGAAAATTCCCCCTTTTTGTAGAATTCATCTTTTTCTTCTTATTCACTAAGCTGATCCAGGTATTGTGTTATCATGAGTTATCATTAGTTGGTGTTGCCGATATTTTGCCGATTTTGCAACATTCCGATAGTGGAACGTCAATGGTTGAGACCAGTGGTCGGTGTACCTATTAGGTAATATGCCTCTATAAAGAAGCACATTACAAGCACACCTTTAATTCAAATATATGCTAGACATGAACCAGACGAAGAATACTATTAATAAAAAAATATATAGCAGTTAAAAAATCTTCTTTGTAAACAAAATTTCTCCTTATCCTTTGACGACGATATATCTCGGGGATCCAAAATCTGGATTAATATAACTTATATAATTTTAGTAATAGTACTTCTCTCTCATACAGCACCCCATTGGCTATGTATTAAAAGACATTTTATGTGCCTATCCGTGACGAATATTGGTGATAATCATGGAAATCTTTATCTTATCTACGTCAGCGCGAAAAAGCTGCAGATGTTGTGTTGAGCCAGGTTATTAAACCAGGATGTTCTTCCTCCTGGACCCGGTTTTTCAAATATTTTTTCTTGCAGAATGGCTTGTAGGAGGGCATACTTGGATTCATTTTGTTATTCAAGTATTCTCCGATTTAGCCACATCTTAAATGCCTCCAATTTTCTGAACATATATTCGTTTAAGTTTCACAATTCAACACCATATAAAAGAACAGAGAGGACGTAGCATTGCAGCATTCTTACTTTTATACCAAGGGAGAGGTTGTGGTCCTTGAAGCAGATCCATCCGGTTGAAAGTGAATCTAGCTTTTCCGATGCGCGACATACTTAAACCAAATAGTTAATGTTTATATTTTTTTAGCCCCTATGGGTATTACTATAGACTGTGAGTGGTACGAACCCCTGACTGATTCGGTCCAAGACAAACAAGCAGCCAAACGGAACCTAAACTTTGAGGTACTTAAAATATCGATAAGTGTAAAATAGTACGTTATATTTTTGATTTAATGTTTATTCTTATAAGAGTGTTTATCTCCCATATAATCTGATGAACTTACTAGCTTTGAACAAACCGTCAATCTTTTGGATTCTTCTAGATTATGTTAAGTCGTGTAAATTGAAACTTTAGATCATAAAATTAGTCGTTTAAATTAATAATACCCGGTATCCCTACTCGGTCTGTGGTTAGTCACCCTGAACGACATGGGTGCGAAAAGTTTTTTTCCCTTCCCTATTTTTTTTTCATTTTTACAAACACATTTCTTGCAATTTCTATTCTCTCCTATATTTTTGTAATTTGATCATTATTTTCTGAAATCCTGGTTCCCAGTTATTTATATTTATCAATCCTATCTATTGTCCTACTGTTAGGAACATCTTCCAAACCTGTTTGTTTGTATATTTGTTTTCATTGTTATTTTCATATATTTTGTATACCTATATGTAAACCTATACCAATTATCACAGGAGTTGTGTGACAGGGAGATGTTATTTCTTCTAAACTATTTACATTAGCACTGGAAGAGGTTTTCTTCCACTGGAAGATGTTCTCTATATGGTTTTCACTTAACGGTATGAACCTTAATTCCAGCAAATGTCTTGTAATTAACTTTAACCGTACTCACCACCCAATATTGGTGGCCAATTACTCCACAGTGTAAATGAAATCAAGGACTTGGGGATTACACTGGAAAATTCTCTTTGTTTCATTACTCACATCATCAATGTCATTCAAACATCTATGAAAATGCTGGGTTTTGTAAAAAGAACAACTCGTGATTTTACAAACGTATCCAGCATTAGAGTTCTTTACTTCTCCTTGGTCAGGTCTCACCTCGAGTATTGTTCTTCAGTGTGGTCGTTGAAACTTGAACAAGTCCAAAATAGTTTCTTCAGTTACATTGCTTTTAAGCTTCATACCTATCAACATTACACTGTATGGCAGCATCAACTGCAGGTCCCCTCTCTTGCAAGCCGAAAACAAAGGGACCTTTTGCTATTATTCAAGATCTTAAATGGTATATGCAGTTGTTCTCAATTACTTAATAAGATCGCACTGTTTGTACCACCTCGCACCACTAGACAAGTGCGAACATTTTATGTACCATTCCTTAGGTTTAATTATTCACTTTTTTCGTTCGTACCCAGAGTCTAGAATTTAGCAAACTCCCTTTGCAATTTACAACTGTTTGACAACTCCATTAGTCGTTTTAAAAGAAATTTACATGGGATAAATATTTGAGTGAAACGTCAGTAATTTGTTAACTTGTTTTTATGTTATTGATTTCCTATTACATATTTACTTCTATATTATATTTATGTTTCTGTATGTCTGTTTTTTATATTATATTATGTTATTGTTTTTATCTGTACACTATGTATTTATGTAATACTTTATGTTCAATTAAAAAATATAATGTATTTTTATAGAATTAGGCTTGCCTGTAAAAATAAATAAATAACACAAAATTAAAAGATAAAAATCAAAACAACTGGATAAGAAATAAAACAGAAGTCAAAGACGCAGGACAACATATAGCTAGACTAAAATGAAGTTTCGCAGGTCATAACGCCAGACAAACGGACAATAGGTGGAATACCACGATAAAACAATGGAGACCATGGACAGGAAAGAGAGCAAGAGGACTACCCCAGATGAAATGGGGTGATAACATTAGAAAGATAGTAGGAACACACTGGAAATAGAAAGCACAAAACAGAAGCGAATGGAGGAAACTTGGTGAAGCCGATGTCCGAAATTGGACAAACTAAAGAGCAAAAGAAGGAGATCATATATTTAGTCTTTTTATATTCATTTTAGTCCATATTTTTTACAGAAATACATTTTTACATATTTTCACTGTATGAAATTTTATGTCAAATTAGGTATCAATGTGCTAATTTTTAATTATCTTTTAGTGCGGACTCTATGCTCACCCACTCTTTATAGGAGATTGGCCTGAGGATGTAAAGATGCGTATATACGAAAGAAGCATGGCAGAAAATTATAACACGAGCAGATTGCCCGAACTCACTCTAGCTCAAATCAGCTATATCTACGGGACAACTGACTTCTTCGGCTTAAATTATTATGTTACCTTTACGGTAGCGGATGGCAAAGAAGGTCCCACAAATGTTACCAGCTACGATAATGATGTAAGGATCGTCTTGGGTAATGTTTCAAATGCTGATATTGACGTTACGGGTTTTCCGGTAAGTTATCTGTCTATCTATTAATAGCTATAATATCTGTAATATCTGTGTAGCCCATGTTATCCATTTTAAGACGTATGTAGACCTCCTTTTCTTATCTCCATTTGTGTCTGTCCTGAGCTAAGTTCATCCATCTGGGACCGGCTTGCCCCTTAAACTCATTAACCCATCTCATCTGCGGTCTTCCTCTACTTCTTTTATATTCGTATGATCTCCAGTGTAGAATTTCCTTGCTCCACCTATCGTCTCTGTGTCTGATATTGTGCCCCGCAAATTTCCATTTAGATTAAGCTACTTTTTCTCTCACATGCTTTAACTTTGTAATATTTCGAATCCACTCGTTTCGTTTTTCGTCCTTCAAGTGTATTTGCAACATCTGTCTTTCCATTGCTCTCTGTGTTTTTATAAGTTTATCCATTAGGGTGGGTCGAAAAAAAATAATGTTTTATTTTTTAATCGCTATACCGCGGAAAACTTGCCTTTGGGCTATATAAGTAAAATGCAAAGTAAAATAAAGTTATATATTGAACCCCCAGCTACCCCATCATACTTAAAAATTAGTTTTTTTCAGAAATCAAGATATTTTTCAATTATTTTTATAATCTTTAGCCAATAATATTTGAACGTGCAATAGTGAAAACTGTTTAGTTAATAGTTTAAAAAATAGGAAATAAATTTGAAACAGACAATATCTTTTAATTTGCTGTAGCGCAAAATACTAAAAAATTGGTAAAATTCACATATTAGCACCTTGAAAGAAGGTGTGGAAGGATACTAACAATTTATGTTCAACTGAAGGCGTTTCCACACTTACATACAGTCTCAAAACTCTGTTAGCTGTAGTCACCATCGAGAGTGGAAAAGTGGACCCGGTTCTCAAACAGAGAAGTCCACAGGGCAGTTGTCTGACTTTATCGCACAACTTATGTCTAGAAGATGCTATTCATCTTTACTCAAAATATTGCTATTAATTAGTCGTCCTAGTGGTTAGGAATGAGATGGTTTCATAAGATTTGCCGTAGCATCCACAGCTTCGATGCCAAAGTGTGACAGTAAGCGCAGCTTCAACGTATCCACTCAGAAATAGTGAGTAAAAGACTTTTTCTAAAGTCAAAATTTCATTTAATTTTTTGACATTGTTTGGCTGCAATTTGGTTTCTTTTTTGTTTCAATTAAACATGTTATTAAAATTATAAGTTGTTTTATTTATATCCTTTATAACTTTAAACACATAATAATTATATTCCAATTAAATGGAGTGTAAAATAAAATAACAAAAAAATGGATTGTGCTATTAACACCCAACACAACATACTAGACCACACCTTCTTTTAAGGTGCTAATATGTGAATTTTAACAATTTTTGAGTATTTTGCTCTACCGCAAATTAAAAGGTATTGTCTGTTTCAAATTTATTTAGGTACTATTTTTTAAACTATTAACTAAACAGTTGTCACTATAGCACGTTCAAATATTATTGGCTAAATATTGTAAAAATAATTGAAAAAGTTTTGATTTCTGAAAAAAACTAAATTTTAAGTATGATGCGCTAGCTGGGGGTTCAATATACATTTATTGCAAGCAAGCAATTTGATTCAACCCGACCTGTGGGAATGTCCACCCTCTCGAAAGGGTACATTCGGGTGTAACAATTCATTGGGGCGAGGTGTTTTGACCCGAGTGTAAACAGGGATCACCCCACCTCGCTCCAATGCCCCAGACCATCCCTTTCCCCCCCATAGCACGCTGATGCGCGATGAGGGCACAACTATCGTAGCCAAACGCTCTTCACAATGGAATCCTGGGTAATAAGATACCATGTGGTACCCTAATCGAATGCAAAAATCTTAGGCTCAGCGTGATGCGCTCTATGCCTTTATCGTCTTACTTACTTAACCGCGGTACTAAAAATTGCTTGCTTGGGCCCCAAGTCATTGTGCTGAGCCCTATTGGGCTCTGCCCAATGACTTGTTGCTCGAGTTTTTTATGTGTTTTTTTTTGTTTTATTATATTTTTTTGGGGGCTTACGCCTTTTTATTTTTTATATATATTTTTTTGGGGGCTTGCGCCCTTTATAACTTTATTTTACTTTGCATTTTACTTATATTCCCCAAAGGCAAGTTTTCCGCGGTATAGCAATTAAAAAATGAAACATTATTTTTTTCGACCCACCCTATTATCCATACTATTCTTGGTTAGTGTCCAAGTTTGCGTTCCATACGTGATTACTGGTAGCACACACTGGTTGAAGATTTTAGACGTAAGATGTTGCGCATATTTCTTATTCTTGGGATATAGCTCAATTTGTCAAATGCCGCCCACGCCAATCTTGTACGTCTTTTAATTTCTTATGTACGATTTTCTCTTCTCGCTTTTACTTATTACTTGCTCCAAATATATACATATATTCAGGCCCGGCCCTAGGGATTTTGCCGCCCTGGGCAAGATCGGCGAAGAAGAAGTAAAATGTAAGACTGAAGAAGTAAAATGTAATGCCATATTACCACAGAGCAAAGAAAAGTAAAATCATGGATCTGATTTGCCAAACAGCTTGCCTCAAGAGCAACCATTTTATCGTTGTTTTTATTCACAGTGATTTCTACAAGAGCATCGTTTTCTTCAATTTGGTATCTAATGGGAGTAATTTCATCAATTATTCTACTGTTCCGTCTAGTTTCGGACAAAGGTTTCAATGTTGGTCTAGAAATATGATTTTTCAGCATAGGCCAACGATGAATAGATGCTGTGAAAAAGGTGTAAATTTTTGTCACTAAGGAAAAGAAAGAAACTGCAAACTGTCAGGCTTTAGCAGCATCGTTCACGACTAATTTAAGGGAATGGCTAGAACATGGGACAAAAAATGCTCTAGGATTCATTTTCAAAATTTTGTTTTGAACTCCCAAGTTCTTCTCTTCCATGTTTGCCCCATTATCATATCCTCTCATATCTTCCAAAGGTATTCCCAGTTCATTCTGGGACTCTGTAACTCCCATGCCAGTGGTTCTCACTACAGGCACAAATCCAATAAAATGTTCTTTAATTTTAACACTTTGTGAACAAGAATCTAAATCGACAAAATATACAACAATAGTCATCTCTTCCACCCCAGCAATATCAGATATACAATCTAAAATTATACTATAATACTTTGCTGATTTCAAAAACTTTAAAATTTTATTTTTGATTTGGTCATAGAAGAGCTGAATAATTTCGTTTTGAATACGTTTTCCAAGTAGTGATGCTGCTTGTTATTCCCATTAGTTATTCTCCTAATGTGCTCTTGTAAAACAAAATCAAAATTTTTAAAGAGCTCAAACAGCTTAAAAAAATTACCATTGTTTTGATGAAAATGTTTATCAGAATCGCCCCTCAATGGAAGACACTGTTGTGCTAAGAACTGTATTATTGATATAAGTCATTGTATTACATTTTTCCAATGACCAGTTTCTGAATTTAGAACTTTTTGTGTTTCTTCATTTATAATCTTGCGCTATTCTAGTCTAATTGCTAGTTCTACCCACTGTCGCTGTGACTGTAGATGAGCTGGAGACTTAGCGTGGCTGGACAAAGCTTCAACCATATGTTTCTAATTATTATATCCATTTTCAGTAAAGTTAATTTTAAGTGAATTTCAGTGAATTTAGTTTAGTTCTAATCCTACTATTTCTATGCGATGAAGAAGAAGGCGGTGTTGTCGATTTTCCGTCGAATAAACCTTACAATTTTTATTGTTTCAGTTACTTAATTCTCGTTTTTACAGTTGCATTTTTGCCTTGTTCATAATATTGATTTTTTATAATATTAAAAACATAAGTTATTATTTCTGCAATTTCAAAAATTGGCTGTCCTCTAAAATTTGCCGCCCCTGAATTCGTCGCCCAGTTGGCCCACCCCTGGGGCCGGGCCTGCATATATTCTCGTACTTGTTTTATTTCACTTCCTTGAATTGTGATAGCAGTATATTGTTCTGTGTTTGTCATCGTCTTTGTTTTGCCTAAATTCATTCTTAAACCTACTGTTTTTGCCTGGTGTTCTAATTCTTCGAGCATATCTTTCAGTTCTTCTTTACTGTTGGCTATCAGGACATTATCATGGGCGTATCTAAGGTGACTTAAGTATTGCCCAGTTATTTTGATTCCTGTATTTTCCTATTGTAATTTCTTTCAAACTACACTAGTGCAATTCGAATATTATTATTACATTTGTTTTTTTAGATAGTACCTTTGGGCCTCACAAAAGTTTTAAATCATATTAAGACTGAATACAATGTTCCTAAAATTCTTATAACTGAAATTGGTATTTCTGATAACGGAACCTTAGAAGATGAATCAAGAATTAAAACACTTAAAGTAAGTACTCCTCAGAATATTTATTTTAGTTTTTGTCACATTTATGTATTCAATTGAAATTTCAGAATTATTGGAATAATTTCATCTAGACATCCTTTTGCTTTTCTTTATGTGCGTTTTATCATGCTAGTTTAACTAGATATTATATTTCTGGCTATTCTGCTAATGCGACTATTCCATTCTATATACATATAATAAATATTTCCACAGTTTTTACTGTGTTCCTTCATTGAACTATTCTTTCCAGTTCTTTCTGTTTTGCCAGTATCCTTCCTATAGATTTCTTCTTTTCATTGCTTCGTCCACTTAATCTCTGAAAAATCTTCGGGTCTGCATCTCTTCCTTCTTCCTATCATGCTCCACTCTGTTATTATATGTATCCAACGATTTTGGTCCGCCCTTCTGACATGTCTGTACCATTCTTCTTTTCAAAATTGCACCCATTCATTTATATATGTTGTATATCATGCACGAATGTCTGATGTGTCATTTCTCTATCATGGGTGTCTTTCCTGTCACTTTTTCTTGGGATTACCATTTCACTTGTTTCCAGGTATTTTCATATTGTGCTAGTTTCTGGTCTCGTTCCAGCCCAGAGATGTAAGCCACAACTTATAACATAAGCAATATTAATAAGACTTAAAAATATAACATTTTTTTCTTTTAGAACTATTTTAGCGCTATCCTTGATGCTGTATACGACCATGACGTGAATGTAATCGGAGTAACAATTTGGAGTTTAATGGATAATCTTGAATGGCTAAAGGGATATTCGTAAGTAATTTCATAGTTCAGACTGGAGTTTTATACATTAAATATATATAAGTACGACGTAGCTTCTTTTTAAAATATTTTCTTAAATTTATATGAAGCAGTCTTGGTATGCTTAAGATTCGTTTGTATGAATTTAACCATTATTTACTCTCTGAGGCTCTTAAGTAGAGCTAACTCTATTGGGTTTACTTTCACCTTTAACTCTAGGAGGTAATTTAGCTTATGAAGATGTTTGAAGTCGCCTCTTCTTTCGCTTTCTCGGTTGCTGACCTTTAGCCAGTCCACTTTTTTCTTGAGTTTGACTTTTTCCTCTGTTTTTCTATTTCCTTCGGTTTTGATTGTTCATATGAAGAAGATGACTCCTTTTTTCTCTTGACAATCTTTGGTCTAATAGTGAACTAACCAAAGCTGAAGGAATTGAAGGTTAATTTCTTCAAATACAAAGATCATGATAGTGGATAAACCACATAACAATCATCCACACATAACCACAATTGATCGTTTTGAGGTTGTTAGCTCATACTTATATCTGGGATCAATAATCACAAACACAGGGTCACTACAGGAAGAAATAAAACGTAGATCTAAAACTAAAAGAAGGGCTGTCAAATTTCAAGAGCGTTAAAGATGAAGTTGATCAACTGCTTAATATTCCCAATACTGACCTACGGATGTGAATTTTGGACCCTGAGAAATTCTGAAAGAAGAAAGATAGACGCCACTGAAATGTTCTGTTGAAGACGAATGCTAAGAATTTCTTGGACCGACCATAGGACTAATAATTCAATTTTAAGAGAGCTAAAAGTTAGCCAACGACTCTCCAGTAAAGTCCATCTCCAACAATTAAAATACTTTTTACATGTTACGAGAGCAAACACAGAAAACCTGGAGAGACTTATTATACAAGGAAAGGTGGAAGGCCGAAGATCACGAGGAAGATCCCCAACAAGATGGATCGATCAAATTACAGGAATATGCAAAAGACCTATGCATGAGTTAAAAGAAATGACCAGAGACAGAGATCTTTGGAGACGGACAATACACGACATCACGTCGACCACCACACTCCCTCCGGGGGGTCAGGATTGAAGAGAAAGATGAACAAGATGACTCCTTTTTTCTCTTGACAATCATTGATTGGTCTAATAGTGATCTAACCAAAGCTGAAGGACTTGAAGGTTAAGTTCTTCAAAGCCTTCTACAAAGAAAACTGTGTTGCTTTTCCATTTTCGGGCTTCTGTTGTACTCTATTCTGCAGTATTATTCTCTGTTTTATGATGCTTTTTGCAATACTGCAGAATGATCCTACTGAATGAAACTATTAGTAACTTGATTTCCAGTAATTACTTTATGCCCTGTCTGGCATCCATAACAAAGTTACTTTGTTTTGCTTCTATAGTTGCTTAAAGAACTGTTAACTATGTACAAAGCTGTTACCAACTCATAAATTCTGGACCTCTGTGCAATGCTCTGCCCAAAACCGTCTGGGTAACCGAATTGAGATGTCTTCTTGTTCACGTGCCACTCCTAGCGGAGATTGGAAATCATCATGGCCACTGCAACTTTGTTAGCATCGCGCCTAAAAAGTTCAATCAAACTACACCCGAACCATTCACGTAGATTGCTACCCACGATATTTGTCTTCTTCGCACACTTCTTTTGCCCTTAATTTTGCCCTGCATGATATTTCTTAAAAGTTCGTACTTTTCACCCCTCATAATGTGCCCCAAGTGTTCCATCTCTCTGAGATTCATTTGGATGTGTAAGTTTTCAAATCTTGTTTTTCTGATAATAGATTACATCGTAATTCCTGCAGAAATGGATATTATCAAAAATATGAAAACAGAAAAATTTGCAGAACTAAACACTCAACACAAGCTACTCGTAGCCGAAATGACTACAAATAAAAAGCAATATATAGTCGATAAATCATACACTAAGATAAATATTAAGAAGCTGAAAAAAGAGAAAGAGAAAAATGACTACAAACAAGAAATATATGAGGAATTGCAAAGAATAGAGCTGGAAGGAGACCAATTGGATATGGAAGAAATATGGAAAGTACTAAAAGACCCACTACATAAAACAGCAGAGAAAATTTTTGGAAAAAAGTCAATAAATAAATATCAAAAGAGAACAGAATCGTGGAGTCAAGAAATAAAGAAAATAATTAAGGAAAAAAACAAGCCTGGAAAAAATATCAACAATGTAGAGATGAAAATAACAAAGCAGAATACATGAAAAAACGTAATAGAGCAAATATAGCAGTAAGGGAAGCGAAAATGCTGAGCTGGGAAGAATTCGGAAAGAATTGGAAGCAAATTACAAAACAGTAATCAAAGATAAAAATAACCAATTGAAAATAGAGACTACAGAAATGGTAGAAGTATGGAAACAATATTACGAAGATAAATTCAAACACGAAGAAGTAGAAAAAAATGAAGCAGGAAGAAATAGACCAGAACTGGAAGAGGAAGAGGCACCAGAGAGTATAGGGAAGGAAGAACTGGAAGAAGCTATAAACAATATTAAACTTGAAAAAGCGGCAGGAGAGGACCAAATAGATCCAGAAATGATAAAATGGATGGGTCAAAAAGGAGAGGACTGGCTATTACAGATATGCAAGGAAGCATGGAGTACAGAGAAAATCCCAGATGACTGGAAGAAAAACATAGTTTTACCAATATACAACATAATTAATGCGAGAATTATAGAGCAATATGCTTGTCATCGGTCGCCTTCAAGGTATACACGAGAATTATAGAGAAGCGTCTAAGATCAGTGAGAGAGAAAGAATTGGAAGACGAACAGACTGCATTCAGATCAAACCGTCTTCTTCTTCTTTATGTGCCGTCTTCTACCGAAGGTTGGCGACCATCAAACGATAGGTTTCTCTGTTTTGTGCCGCATGTATTATGTTCGCATCTTCTGTTATTTGAAACCATCCTCTCAAGTTTCTCAGCCAGGATTTTTTCTTTCTGCCCAAACCTCTTCTACCTTCAATCTTGCCTTCCACGATAAGCTGTAGCAGACTGTACTTATCATTACGGAACACATGGCCCAGGTATGACGCTTTCCTCCTTTTAACAGTTGTTAACAATTCCACCTCTTTACCCATTCGTCTCAATACCTCTGTGTTGGTCACTCTGTCTGTCCAAGGTATTCTCAGTATACGTCGATATAGCCACATTTCTAGAGCCGCTAACTTCTTTATAATTGCTGCTGTTAACGTCCACCCTTCTACTCCGTAAAGTAGCGTAGAGAGTACGTAGCATTTCGTGGCACGCCATCGGAGGTTAATGCTTAGGTTGCGGTTGCTTAAGAGCTTTCTCATTTTTATGAATTTGGATCTTGCTATTTCAATTCGGATCCTAATCTCTACGTCTGGGTCCCACTTATCATTTACTGTATATCCCAGATATTTAAATCGGTGTACTCTTTCAATACGTTCGGCTTCAATATTCAGGTCGATATGTTGAATGTTCTTTTTACTGATCACCATAAATTTAGTTTTCTTTCTATTGATCTTCAGTCCAAATCGGTTGCCAGTTTTATTTACTCTATTTAGCATCATCTGTAAATCTTCGATATTATCGGCCAGTATAACAGTATCATCTGCATATCGAAAATTACTTATTGGCACGCCATTAATCTTGATGCCCTCATTGTACTCTTCCAGTGCCTCTAGAAATATTTGTTCCGTATCAAACCGTCAAAAAAACGATAACGTCTACATTATAAGGAATATAATAGAAAGACAATGCCGTAAATGGGATGAACTATTTCTTATGTTCGTTGATCTGAAGGCGGCTTTTGATACGATAAACAGAGAAATAATGTCGAAAATATTGGAAAGCTATAATAAACCAAAAAAGATGATAAAAGTCATAGAATCTATATATTATAAATATGGAAGTAGAAGGCCAAGTACAAATAAATGGAGAAAGATCAGGCAATTTTAAATGGGATAAGGGAATTAAACAAGGGAATTAAACTAAGCCCCCTCTTGTTTATAATATTCATGGATACTTTAATCAAAAATACCAAAGATCAAACAAGAAACCTTCAATACATAGTAGGATATAAAAACTTAAATGCAATAAAGATCAACTCCTTTCTATATGCTGACGGTATAGTTTTAATCACAGACACAGTAGAGAAAATGCAGAAACTAATAGATATTTGGCAGAAAGAGATACAGAAATTAAAAATGGAAATGAATCTCAACAAAACAAAACTTATGATAATAAATGAAGATGAGAAAAGAGAAAGGAATACTAATATAATAGTAAGGGAACAAGTAATAGAAGACGTATCTACTTTTGAATATTTGGGAAATATAATAACAGAGGATGGGAAAACGGACTTGGCAATAAGTAATAAACTGAAGAAGGCAACTAACGTGTATTACTTTTTAAATAATACAATTTTTGGAAAGTCAGAAATAAACAACAAAACTAAACTCAGGAGTATAACAGCATAATAAATCCGATAATGACATATGGGGCGGAAACATGGATTGTGCAAAAGAAACATGGATCAATGATAAACGCGACCGAGATGAAATACATGAGCAGAATAGCCGGAGTTACGAAGTTTGATAGATTCAGAAATGAAGATATAAGAAGAGATAAGAATATAAGATAAAATAAGAGATATAAGTCTTCTACTTTAAAATGTATAATATACGTCTGAATTGCCAATATAAATGAGTCAAATTAAATAAATTATTAGAAGAATTTTTTTACTTACCAACAACATTTTTGTTTATTTTAGTAGTATTTTGTATTTTGACAACGAAACCCGATTTGGGCTTCGAAACGTTAATAAAATCATTTTTTTGGTAAAATTGTGGCTTATTCCCATTAAAAATAGTTGATTATAAGAAGAGAGCTGGAACAAGAACAGATAATGAGGAAGATCGAAAACAAACAATTAAGCTGGTTTGGACACATACAACGAATGGAGCAAAAAAGACTTACAAAGAAGATACATGAAGCCAAAAAGGGAAAGCCGAGGAAGACATGGATGGACCAGATCCAGGATATAGGTGAAAGGAGACACATGAGTATGAGGGATATGAAGAACCTGGCCACCAATAGAAGCGATTGGAAGAAATGAATAAAAGGCGAAACCCTACATCCGACGCCCTGAAGGGCACTGAGGATTATGAGAAAGAAGAAGAAGTTTTTCTGATGAGGCATTGAATCTGATTTTTTGATTATGTTTGTGAGCATCTTCATGAGTTGCGTTTTTCCAATCCTTGAAATCTCCAGATTGGGTGATACCTAGCACGTGTAGCATATAAATTGATTCATGCAAACACATTAAAAGGTACTAAAGCATATTGTTCTTTCTTCTTCTTGAATGGCTTTACAACTCAGGGTGAGTCTTCGCCACACCCACATTAGCCATCTATCTTCTACGATCTTGGGCTTACATTTCCCATTTTTGTACCCCAATCCTAGATAAATTGGCTTCAACATCATCCTTCCATCTTTCCTACGACGGACTACAGATTTTCTACCGTCTGGTCTCTCAAAAAATTCTGTCTTTAACACTATGTCTTCCTCTGACCTTACCATATGACCTGTCCATCTTATCCGGTTACCTTTTATATGTTTGGCGATATTTTAAGTACCATACCAAGTCACCAATTCAGAATTGTGGCGCCTTTTCCTCTCTATTGTCAATTGATCTCTTTGAGGGCCAAATATCATTTTGAGAAACTTACTTTCAAATACCAGCAGGTTATTTATTTCCTGCTGATGTAAAGTCCATATTTCGCTCCCATATGTAACAACTAGGTGAATACTTTTCAGCAACTTGGATCTTAGTAATGATGATAGGGAGTATAATACTCTATTCCCCGCAGCTATCCTTGCTGAGACCTTTTTTTCTATATGGTTTTCGTCTGTGATTACCGTCCCCAGATATTTATATTCTTTTATCACTTCGAAGTCGTGGTCATTAATAGTTATGTGTATAGTGTCCTTTAGTGATGTGACATTTTTGTAGGAAATGTAAAACTTTAATAGATCAAAAATGAATAACCATTTTCAATTTCGTTGCAACACGAAACTACAGCCGCATTATATTCTACTTCAATCAGAGAGTGCAGCAAGCACCTCTACCGGTTTCGAAACTTATTAGTCTCTCATCAGGAGGCACGTATGCTGCTCTCTCTGATCCAACCAAAACAACCCCCGGCGTGCAGTCACGGATTGCAACGATGGCATAGATGCCCTAGCGGCAACTGCTAGCAAAAGACTAAGTTTTCAATCTAATAGCACATAAATAAATATTAAAAATATTACTCTACATCCCACCAGATTGAAAACAATGGGAATCTTCTCTGGTTACACCTCCGAGGCTTCTACAATTTGCAAGCCATAACAGATGCTGAGACTAAAGAAGATGAGGGAATTTTCCAATTTATAATTCACGTCCCATCTGCTCAGCGCGGTAAAGTTCCAACAAGAATGTTTCCAAAAATAAAAATGTATACCATTTTTATTCAGAATGTTTCCCTTATAAATTTTAGAAGCCTCGGAGGTCTAACCAGAGAAGGTTTCCATTGTTTTCAACCTTGTGGGATGTAGAGTAATATTTTTAATATTGTTTTATGTGCTATTAGATTGAAAACTTACACTGTTACTAATAAACGAAGTATAAAAGTTATATTATTTATTAAGCTCAACAGGCCGTGAAGGCCTAGGGCTGAAAGATTTAATTTTTCCTTACAATTACTATTACATATTTATATATAATGCTATATCCTATACTACTATAAGATATACAATATTACATTTGTTTGTATAAAACACTTAATACTACACTTAACATTATAGTCTTTCCATACATTTCTTCACCACTTCCTTCCATTGTTTTCTGTCCAAAGCTTTTTCTTTCCAGTTTACAATATTACTTTGTTTTAAGTCTTCATATACGCTGTCCTTCCATCTCCTTCTTGGTCTTCCTATTCTTCTTTTTTGTATTGGCTTACGTAATAGAACCATTTTTGGCATTCTCGCCTTTCCCATTCTTTCTATGTGTCCTAAGTATCGGATTCTCTGTGCTTTGATTGCCGTCGTTATTTTTGGTTGATTATATAGTTCTTCAAGTTCCTTATTATTTCTTCTTCTCCATTGACCGTCTATTTTCACGCCTCCATATATTGCTCGTTGTATTTTCCTCTCCCATCTTTCTAAAAGGTCTATTTCTGATTTTTTAAGCACCCATGTTTCACATGCATATGTAGCTGTAGGTCTGATAACTGTTTTGTAGATTCTTATTTTTGTTTTTCTTGACACATCTTTGGATTTCATTAATGGACGCAATGCTCCATACTTTTTGTTTGCTTTTGCTATTCTTGCTTTTATTTCCCCTTCCCCATGTCCCTTTTCATCTACTTTTACACCCAGGTATGTAAATTCTGAAACTCTTTTAAATGCGCATACATTTTCTCCTTCTATCTCCAATGTGAAATTGTCTTCATTTTCTTTATCTGTTTCTCCCATTATCATGTATTTTGTCTTTTCCTTATTTATGAGAAGACCAAAAGGTTTGGCTTGTTTTATTATATTGCTCATTAATTTTGTTAGCTCTTTCTTACTTGTCGATAATAATGTTAGATCATCTGCGAATGCAATACATTGGTGGCCATTTTTAAAAATCGTTTCCTGTGTGCTTATTTTACTTTTCCTGATTATTCCTTCCAGTATTACATTAAAATATAAAAGTATAAAAGTTATACTGAGAATAAATCAGGTATAGGCAAAATAACTACCAATAAACATGGAATAACTTAGGTATAGGTTATACTTGGTATAAGAATTTAGTCCAAGTTTATACCGACCCACACCCTTGTTTAAGTCTGGTGTAACCTATTTTATGACTGTCAAAGTCATCAGAGACAAAAATATATTATTTTTTGATTTGTTTTGTGAGTAGATATACAATAAAAAAATGTGTTTAAGAGGTATTGCGGCTAACGAGGAAGTTGATAATTTAATTAACATGATGGAAAATACACGAAAAAGGAAACTTTCAAAGAAAGCATACATTCTTTTTCAAACAAAGCAGAATAAAAATCCGGTTTCCTAAAGATGATGTAAGATTTTTAGAAAAATTAGTAGGTGATTCACTTATTGTGAACAAGCGAGGAGGAGGCTTATCCTCCACTCTACAAGAAAAATAAGGTCTTTATTTTCTATAATATGTAGAAAATCTCTCACAATATTCTTCAAAATATGCTGAAATTAACATATTTACATTGCATTTATAAGTCAAATAAATAAAGTTTACTTTTTCTTCACTTTCCCATTTAATGTAACGTTCTGTTTTATTTGAAGCCATTTTATGAAATGCTCAAACATAACATACAACATACGAAATAACGATTTATTACATTACAGCAGAAAATACAAGGTTCCTTTTATTCGAAGCCATTTTATGAAATGCTCAAACTCAACATACAATATAAGAAATAACGATTTATTAAAATATAGCAGAGAATACGGCCATAGTCCATCAAAAAATTATGTAATCTACATATTTTTTGAGTTTATACGACTCATAAAGGGAAAAGCAACTGCGGGTAGTTCATCAAAAAATGACGGAATTTGGTGTATTATTTGTAGAGAAAAGTCAAAATTGACATATTTTACCCAATATATCGTTGTTTTATGCATTTGTGTAGAAGATTGCGTCGTTGCCAAACTAATATTTCGGAATAAAGTGGGAATACTTATAACTAACTTATACGGAGTTTATTGGTAACAAATTATTTTTGTATTATATCTACCTTATACTTAGAATAACTATTCTAGATATAAATACGGAATAACCTTAGAATACGAGTGTTTTATTAGTAAGGCAGTTAGTCTTTTGATAGCAGTTGCCGCTAGGGATGCGCACGATATATCGATGATTTAAAAACATCGATATTCTGCTTTCGATAATCGATTTATACATCGATTTTTTTATTTCGATAATATCGGCGAACCGATATTTATGTCGATGTTTTTGGAAAATTTTTGTACATTTTCAATGACCTTATGTTAATGTTTGATTTTATTTATAGTTAAATCTGTAACAACATAGAATCGTCCATTTGTTTTATTTATATTTTACAAATACAAACACAAACATGTTTAATGTTATTTGTCAAAATAGAAGATTCGAGATGTCACATGTCATCTGCATTGGTACTTTTATTAAAAGATCCTGTAGGTGGCTGCAGCGATAATGGGCGATGCTTCGATATTAAAACATCGATGTTTTCAATCCGATAATTCAGTAAATCGATGTTAGTCGTTTGATACATCATTCGATGTAAATATCGATGTTTTGAAATTTTTGCGCATCCCTAGTTGCCGCTAGGCAGTTGATGTGGCTCCTGGTGAGAGACTAATAAATTTAGAAACCGGTAGAGGAGCTTGCTGCACTCTCTGATTGAACTATGGTTTGTTTTTAAACCAGGAGGAGTGATTCAAATTTACCGCGCTGTAACGCTTGTTTGTAATTCGTCCAACCGCAGACAACTTTACTCCACTGTTATAAAATTTTGACACTAATGACATTTATCAAATTTTAACACTTTTGGCATATCATAGGTTAATTTATTAAGTTATATTGGCTATTTTTTGTAATTTCTGCGTTATTTCTTTAATTTTTAGATTTTTAGTCTGCTTTTATATAAAAAGCAGTTGTTTTTAGAACTCTTTAGCGACGTATTAATATAATATTTATGAATTACCGTTGCTGGCCGACATGATCAACCAAAAAAGAAGATGTATTTTGAAGATGTGACTTTTCTAGTGACTTTCTTGGGTGTGAATCTGTCTTTTTATTTTACTCCTCTTGGTTAAAAAATAAACCATAGAATATAATGCGGCTGTAGTTTCGTGTTGCAACGAAATTGAAAACGGTTATTCATTTTTGATTTACATGTTTACTCTGATTGTAGTACGAAGGGAACTATTCTTGTTGGAACTTTACCGCGCTGAGCAGATGGGACGTGAATTATAAATTGTAAAATTCCCTCATCTTCTTTAGTCTCAGCATCCGTTATGGCTTGCAAATTTTAGAAGCCTCGGAGGTTTAACCAGAGAAGATTCCCATTGTTTTCAATCTGGTGGGATGTAGAGTAACATTTTTAATATTGTTTTATGTGCTATTAGATTGAAAACTTAGTCTTTTTTTTTAATAGATCATTTTTTATAGGGCCCATTTTGGATTATATTCCGTAGATTTTACAGACGATAACAGAACGAGAACAGCCAAAGCTTCTGCAGAGTACTATAAAAATGTCATCAAGACAAAGAGTATAGAGGATAATTCTCATAGTGATGGAGGACAAAGCATCACCAAGGTTAACGGATATGTGGTTGGCTTTATAATAGTATCATTTTATTTCTTTAAATTATGGTAAATTTCCAAGAGACAATATTTATTTTATTTGGTATTAAGATAATTTTTATAGAACCATCACTTTGTAAATAGGAATTTTATATTCAAATAACAAAAAGATCAACATGAACTTATCTTTTATTTAACAATAATTTCTCTGTGAATTTTAAATAGTATACGGTATATTCCATGTCAAATCACTCAAGCAAAAAATTTTGGATCTCCGATTTGTCTGAAAATTGATATACAGCTTCTGCGGGACGTAAAAATAAGATATTTAAGGTCAAAAAATCTCCTTCTTCTTTTTTTCTCAAAATGTCATTTTATGCGATTTTACAGTGATTTGGTGTTTTTTAAACAAATTTGCATTTTCTGTCGTAAAGTATCAATAAAAAACATAATATTTTAATAGAAAGGACTCAAAAATGTCATTATATGGCATTATAACAAGTTATTTTGAATCAAAACAAGTTTTTGATCAAATTTTATAGTGTAAAAAGCGTTAAAATACCGTTTTTTACATTTCCTCCATTCCCAAAATACATCACCATCGATTTGGCAGAAAATTTGCCCACAGATAGCCAAAAGAGATGACTTTAAGTGTTTAGAAGGAATTGAATTATATTACAATACCAAAAAAGTTACATGCAGTAATATCAGACTCAAAAGTATATATTAGTCCAGTCGGGATAGCATTTGACCTTGAATGCCGATCTGCCCAAAATTTTATTTTTCTGACCTTTAGGGGAGTCAATAGTAACCTAAATTTAAAATCACGAATGAATTCCTCCGTTACGTTAGCCGCCATCTTGATTTTAAAGGAGAACCTGTTTTGCTCAATATCTCCGCTATTTTTAACTTTTCGACAAAAATGGTAGGAACTAAAATTGTTCCAAATAAATCGTATTTACAATTATTACAATTTCTTTTTAACAATTTTTGTCGTGAGGTCGATATTTTCGAGTTAATTATACTTACAGTAGACGCCTATATTTTTGACTATAATATTGCATGTAACTTTTTTGGTATTGTAATATAATTCAAATCCTTCTCACCACTTAAAGTCCTATATTTTGTATATCTGTGGGCATATTTTCAGCCAAATCGATTATGATGTATTTTGGGAATGGAGAAAAATGTAAAAAACGGTATTTTAACGTTTTCTACACTATAAAATTTGATCAAAAGTTTGTTTTGAATCAAAGTAACTTGTTATAATGCCATATAATGACATTTTTGAGTCCCTTCTATTAAAATATTATATTTTCCATTGATACTTTACGATAGAAAATGCAAATAACATTTTGAGAAAAAAAGAAGAAGAAGATTTTTTGACCTTACATAGATTTAGGAAATTTATAAAAAGTAAAAAAGTTTCGCAGTTGGGCTGCGAGAGGGAGATGCGCTGGCTTGTTTCCTTTTCAACATAGCTCTGGAAAAGGCGGTCAGAGATGCCCAAATAAACAACAGAGGAAATATTTTTAATAAATCATCCCAAATTTTGGCATATGCAGATGACGTGGACCTAGTTGCCCGCACAACACGCAAGCTATAAGAAATGTATACCACCTTCTCAAAGGTCTCAAAAAATATAGGCCTGTAAGTAAATAAGGAGAAAACTAAAATGATGGCATCAACCCCCAACAATAGAGCCAGAAACATCGGTCACCAATTCACGATTGATAACTCTACCTGTAAAGTGGTGGACAAATTCACATACTTAGGCTCCCTGATCACCAAGGAGAACTTCATGACGGAAGAAATCAAGCGAAGGATAATCCTAGCAAACAAATGCTATTTTGGACTGAGTAGACATATGAGAAGCGGAAACTTAAGCCAAAAAACAAAAATAATCATACAGTGCTAGTCAAAAGTCCGTACCCCCCCTCGTATCTTTTGAACGGTTATACTTATAATAGTGAAATTTGGAGGGAGGAAATAAACGGACGTAAGCTTCTTAACTAGTCATGATAGGTGACGTAATAGTGACAGATGACGTTACAGAGCCACTGTGGCCGATAATTTTAAATGGGACCTTATGGCAAGTGATACCTCGTTTGAAAGGTATTCAAAATACCTATTCAGTCATACTAATTTTTTTGAGTTTAAGTGGATTTTGATTTTGGTAAATAAATTAAATAAATATAATATTGTAGTTTCGCATTTAATTAATAAAAATTCAAATGTCCGCCTATGGCTTTTTTGTCAAAAAAGTTGACGTTTTTCAATTCTCTAGTAGTTTTTACGTCAACGTCAACCTTTTTGAAAAGCAATCATAGGCGGAATTTTGAATTTTTTTAATTAAACGCGAAACTACAATTTTATATTTATTTCATTTATTCATCATAATTAGCTTAAACTCAAACAAAATTAGTATGACTGAATAGGTATTTTTAATACCTTTCAAACGAGGTATCACTTGCCATAAGAACCTATTTAAAATTATCTGTCACAGTGGCGCTGTAAAGTCATCTGTCACTATTACGTCACCTGTCATGACTAGTTAAGAAGCTTACCTCCATTTATTTCCTCCCTCCCAATTTCACTATGATAGGAATAACCGTTCAAAAGATACGAGGGGGGGTACGGACTTTTGACTAGCACTGTATACAAAACCCTTATACAACCAGTGTTAACATATGGATCGGAGACATGGATCATCTCCAAGGCAGATGAAAACCTTTGCTTATATTTGAACGAAGGATCCTATTGGAATATTCGGTGGCATCTGTGTTTGGAGGAGGAGGTACAGCTACGAGGTATACCACAAATATAAACATATATTTGGTGGTAAAGACGTAGTATCTCTTATAAGAATAGGAAGACTAAGATGGGCAGGACATCTAGCAAGATCACAACAGAACAACCCTCCTAGAAGAATTCTTATATCACAACCTGTGGGAAGTAGAAATAGGGGTAGGTCAAAGCTCAAATGGAAGGATGGTGTAGATGAGGATTGTAGAAAAATAGGCGCAGCAAACTGGCAACAGTTGGCAATGAATAGAACTAACTGGCGTAATAGACTTGGGAAGGTCGAGGCTCTTTTATATGGCTGTAGCACCATTGATGATGATGATGAAAAAAATTTCGAGTGAAAATTGGTGAAATTTGTTTAAAAATTTTAAAATCCTTCCAAACGTATTATAATCTCCCTAACATTTTCGGTCTAGTCACACCATCATCACTAAATCATTCTAATAGTGTAGTTGAAACTAGCCCACTTTAATAACTAGGTATTTTAAAATTGAAGTTGTATTAGGAAAGCTAAAATGAAGGGAGAAATTGGTTGTAAATTATACAGAAATAACCAGTATAACCATTTATTAATAATTTAATATAAATAATTTATTAATTATATTAATAATATACATTTTCAAAAAACCCTGCTGCCACATAGTGGTGTAGGGTTATTCTATTAATAACAACTACATTAATGTGTTCCACAGAATTGGAAATAATAATACTATCGTCATAAATCCTGAAATTTTATTAATATTTGAACCATTGTCAGCTCTTAATAACCGCCTCGTATTTATCACGTTTTTATAATAGGTTGCTGATTTTTTTGGGGTTCTGGTACGATTTGGATGGTTGAAGTCTACGTGGTAGAGGCCGAAATGAGCTCTAAAATGTAAAATATGATGAGAATTTGAAAATTGAAATAGATAGTTGTTAGAAATTAATAGTGGCATTTTCCAATGCCACAAAGATAACTAAAAGTTCATAGCGTCTAAAAAATGTTTAACTGCTTACTGTCTTTACTACTTTTATTACTTAATACTGTCTATGCTTTTTCTCATGAAGATCTTTCAGTGCGTCACAGTTTTTCGATTTCTTTCTAACGCATTAAATTGTATGTGACAGAAAAAAACGTACGTCGGTGATTACATTTCGTCGGTGACATTTATAACATTTATTCTAGTTGTCAATAGATGGCGCTATAGTCGAAAAAAAAATTATTTACTAATTATATAATATATCTACGAATATAATCTGTACAATTTATAAGACTATACAAATCAAAGAAAATACCATTTATAAATGCAATAAACAGGATTAATTTGCTTTTATGCCAAATTGCAAATAAAATGTGACAACTGTCAGATTTAACTAAAATGTCATGTTAGAATAAATGTCATAAATGTGTATTTTCACGGACTTACCTTTTTTTCTATGATTTGTGACGCACTGAAAAATGCTCATGAAAAGAAGCATACCAAAATGTCAATTTGTAAATCGGTACTTACGCATATCCATCAGTCCATTCTAAATTATCCAATAAACTCCAAACTGTTGTTCCTATTACTTTTACGTCATAGTTATACATAGCTTCGAGCATTGCATTAAATGCTTTCTAAAAAGATTATAGAATAATATATTACTTTGAATTATATCAGCTAAACACATATACACACATTGTGAAATTTATTTAGATGCAAAGCCTCAGAAGGACAGTGCACATAGCTATTATGTCAGATACTGAGTAGATGAACGCGTACTGCGGTACCATCTTGAACATTCAAATTAAGCGAAAAGCAATGTAGTCCAGAGAAATAAGGTTTTTCTCGTGACACATCCCCCTCCAGGCCGAAACCAAATTTTTTGAGTACTATGGACATCTATATTATTAACCTATATGTTTCCTGCAGCCGATTTTGATGATATACATAGTTATAAACAAATGAAGATCGAAAAACGGTAAATTATCCCTTTTTTCGTCTATTACCAAAAAGTTAAGCACTTTAAACAAATTTGAGAGTAAGAAACCCATAAATCGTATAAAGAACTTCAATATGGCATTCGCTGAATATGTCCAACCTTATTGGTTGCTTAGAAAATTGCAAAAGAAATCATAAATATTGAGTTTTTATAAATATTCGTAACTTAGGTAAAAATTAACTTAGAATCTTATTGTTACGCGGAATGCCGAGACTTCTTGTACTTAAATTATATTTTAAATTTCAAAGCAATTGGTCAAATAGTTTAAAAGTTATTTAATTTATTTTTCCCAAATTCATTTTTTTTGCAACACTCTAAGTCAGAAAATTATGAGGTTACAATAATACGTCGGACAGTTTATGAAAGAAGAACATTTATACTATTATCTTAACTAAAAATAAATGACAAAAAATAATTTTAAACAGTGTAAAATTATTTTGCATGTCCATTTTTTGCTTACTTATAAACAATTAGAATAACTTTTTAACCGTTACCCGTAGAAAAATTATTTTTTCATATTTAGAAAGACTGAATTTTTATACACATTTAGAAAGAAAAACAACTGTTCTAGGACATTTAGGGACAAAGTTAGCCCCCCCCCCCCATTTTTTTAATTCACATGTTTTTGCAAAATTATTTTGCAATATCTATAATTATTTTTTGTCATTTTTTTTTAAATTAAATTAATACTGTAAATTTTCTTCTTTCATAAACTATCCAAAATATTACTGTAACTTCATCATTTTCTGACTTACAGTGTTGCAAAAAAAATTAATTTTGGATAAACAAATTAAATAACTTTTAAACTATTTGACCAATTGCTTTAGAATTTAGGGTGTAATTTAAGCACCATAAGTCTCAGCATTCTATGTAATAAGAAGGTTCTAAGTAAATTTTTACATAAGTTATGAATATTTATAAAAACTCAAAATTTATGATTTATTTGGCAATTTTCTAAGTAACCAATAAGGATAGACATATTCAGCGAACGCCATATTGAAGTTTTTTATACGGTTTATGAGTTTATTACTCTCAAATTTGTTTAAAATGCCCAATTTTTTAGTAAGAGACGAAAAAAGCGAAAATTTACCGTTTTTTGATCTTCATTTGTTTATAACTATGTATATCATCAAAATCGGCTGCAGGAAACATATAGGATATTATTATAGATGACCATATTACTCGAAAAATTTGGTTTCAGCCTGGAGGGGGATGTGTCACCAACACGATATTTTTTTTCCTTATTTCTCTGAACTAATGTTTATTTATCAAAAAACATTTTTTTCTGTTTCGTGACAGCAGTAGAATGTATTTTGGATTAAATAAATTACATACATTCTTCTTTTTTTGTCAATTAATTTAATTAAATTTTTTTTTGCTTTGACACCCTGTATAAATAATTATTTTAATGTTTATATTGCTGAATAGAGAATTGAATAACCTTTCAAATGAGCTAGCACACGACCCCTATTCCCTATTTAAAAATAAGGGGTGCGGAAGTGGAAAGAAGGGGGTTTACAAATAACAGATGTATGTACTTTAAAAATGTGTCCCCCTTAGATCAAAAATCGACCTGTTTTTTCATTTCCTTAAAATCTAATAAATACTGCCAAATATCGAGGTGGACTGTTTTCTTTGGCCCACACTGTATATCTTTAATCTAATAAGATCATACAAAAAACGGTATTTTTTAGGACGTCAAGATGATATGGATGTCTTGGATGAGGTATTTTCCGTGAAAAGAATGAAGAGAAAATGAGAGCGGCATGGCTTAAATCTGAAGAATATAATAAAAACAATATTAACTAATAGTGGTGTCTAGGTTTTACATCACATTTTACAATCAAAATGATATATTATATATTTATCATACTATACGTACTTCATAAAAGTCTATTCTCATATCATCTTCTAAAGAAGTCCCGTCTTCAGAAGTACCTACTTCCGAAATTAGTATAATAGGATCCTTATATTCGTCCTTAATAAATTTCAACACATTTTCTACACTCCATGGTACGATCTACAAATTAATTCATAAAAAATCAATAGGGTTGAAAAGTTTTTAATTGATATTAAAAGAAATTTTTTCAAAAGATTTAAATATTTGCCAATTTCAAATAATATTTACATCTCGTCTACCTGTCATTCTGTGAAATGTGTTTCGCTCATCAGACAAAATTTGCTGGTAAAGGCGAAATAAAGAGAATAGCCTTTCGTATATCGGTGATTAATACAAAACCATGCAGTTATTTACATTCTATTAAAGTAACCTACTACAATGCTACTACATTGACGTTATCTCTCTTTTCTTAAACCGCTTCTTCCAGCTCCGTTTCAATATTTGCAACATCAGCTCCTGTGCAGGCAGAAATAAATTTTGTTTGAATACTTTATGTGCCATGGACGTGCTTATGCGCCCACGGCACTAATCTATAGTCATATTTGGACGCGCTTACGCGTCGCCGGAGCTAATAAGGTTAAAGGCGCACTATACGGCCCCTGATATAACAAATTATCTAAGAACGCCCGTCAAGTAGAAATAATTGTGACTTTATACTTTAAACCATATGGCTACCTGCCATACTGTGACATGTGTTACACTGTGTTTAGCTCTGTTCCGTTCCTCCACATATTTTTCTTTTATATATATAATTAGTAATTAATATCTTAAGTTTTTATTTTTATTCATTTTTTATTTTGTTTAACCATGTGTGTGTATGTTACGTACTAATACGGTCCTGTAGGTGCCATCCACCGCCAAGCTCATAGCCACTTAAGATAGTTTGGGGACGCTAGGCATATACGTGCATTGAATCAGATATGTGTATATATCAATATATTGATATATATTGATATATCAATACGTGCATTCGTTGATATATTGATATATCAATACGTTCAATATATTGATATATCAATACGTGCATTCGTTGTGAAACGACACAGTTTTATATAGTTTTAAACCAAACCAGTGCCAAAACCGCCACCCACCCTAGTCGACTAGAAGAAGGAGAAGAAAAGAAGAAGAAGACACCATAAAAGGTACCGTACCTACATATACAACATTTTTTTGAATAATTTTGCCTTTAACCCTTTACAAATTTTCATATCAAACCAGCACCTGTTTTATTTAAATGTTTTTTTCTAATTATTAGAATCTATAAGTACAAGCTCATCAGACAGAACTTGGTGGTAAAGATAAAGATACATCTTCTACTTACTGGCATTCCATTAATTCCGACACTAGTTCCAGGAAATCGAATGAGTTCTGCTTTAACATCAGATCTGAAACTAGTAACATTACTGGGAGCTTCGGGTACATCTTTAACTAAATAAGCAAAATAAACATTCAGCAAATACAAGTCAGAAGTTCCTTTTATGTAATTGATCTCTTCTGTAGTAAATTCTGGTAATCGACTTCTATTATATCCTTGTAGCTGACTTCTTAATTTGACGCGTTCTTTCACGCTTGAGGGCCAATCACCATTGTATACTGGATTAGAGTACAAACCACACTAAAAGAAGATGAACTTTTAAGAATTACTATTCACTAATTATGTAAGCAATTAGACACATCAAACCAAATCACGAAAATTATATTATGGAATGTTAGTTTCAATTAAATAAAATAAATAAGTTAAAAGTCTTTTGTACAATTTTTTACTTGTGTATGACATGTTTTATTGCACGATGGATTCTTCAGGTGTTTACAATACTTGTTCTCCTTTACCTTAAGGTACCTATCCTAACAATGACAGCTATGGCTATCCTACATAACTTATAAAAGAAGAATTGAGACTCTATTTACTGGATTGTAGATTCTCGATTAGCATTTGCAATGCGAGCGCCTTTGATAAACATACAACGGATTTGATTAAGTTTTACTTCTTCTTGAAGTGCCTATCCGTGACGACTGTTGGCGATCATCATGGCAATTTTTATCTTATTTACAGCAGCGCGGAAAGCTACACAGATGTTTTGTTGAACCAAATTCTGAGGTTGTTCAGCCATGATGTTTTTCTTCTTCCTGAACATCGTTTTCGAAATATGATTCCTTGCAGGATGGCTTGTAGGAGAGCATAATCTGGATTCATTTCCCATAATGTGTCAGAAGATTTGACTTTCCAGACTTGATGGTGGTTAGTATCTCGCAGTTCTTCTGCAAACTTCTGAGGAACTCATTTGTGATTCAGTCAGTCCATGGGATTTTAAGTATTTTCCGATATAGCCACATCCCAAATGCTTCCAATTTTCTGCACATATCTTAGTTCAAGGTCCACGATTCAATACCATAAAGAGCATTCTTACTTTTATACCAAGAGAGAGGTTGTGGTTCTGGAAGAAGGCTCCCCTCCGGTTGAAGGTCGATCTAGCTTTTCCGATGCGAGCTCTTATCCAGACCCGGCCCGAGGGCCGTGCGAGCCGTGCGCCCGCACAGGGCGTCAAGGGTGTGGGGCGAATTTTCCCCTCGCAAAAAAATTAAAAAGCGATAAATTATTTAAATGATGTCAATTTTTTAAGTCAATTATTCATTCATTTATGATGAATTATTAATATTTCAGAAAGCCTTAGTAAGTTATTATAAAAGCCTTATTATAGACAAAAAGACATAATTGTATGTGTGGTGGAATACTGCTGGTATTATTTATATGCTCATTTCGCCGATTCAAGTTCATATAGGCAACCCAAATTACACTATACAACGGACAAAGTAGTGGGTCAGCCGCTAGACAGAACTGCCGCCAAGTACGTGAGTTTTCATTTTAGCCTTGTGCCTCGTTTGGATTGGAGTGACTGTAAACAATGGCCGACAAAAAGAAGCCTCCGGGTGCCTTTTATAGGAAAAGACAAAAAGAGCAAGTTATAGAAAATAAGAAGCGGACTGTTTTGTTGAAAAAATTTTTTTTGTTAATAAACCAAGTTCCAGTTTTACGAGTACAACAAATGTCATTGATTATGCTAGTGCAAGTACATCGTCAGTTGTTGTTGACAATTCAGACAAGAAACTTCAAGAGGTTGACATGAACATAGCAAACTCTCTTGCTTTGATTTCTTCAACGAAGCAATTTTTTCAAGAAACAAGGAGTGATGCAGGATTCAACAGAATATTAGTCGATTGCAGGGAAGTGGCCGAAATGATTGAAGTTGACCCAGCATTCCCTAAAGAAAGTGAACTGCGGCCGAGAAAAAAGAAGAAATTGTTTTCTTATGAATCAAGTGATGAAACAGTTCTTGATCCTGAGATCGTGTTCAAAACTAAATTCTTCTACGCGGTCTTGGATCACTGTATCTCTTCTCTAGGCGACAGATTTGAGCAGCTTTAAAACTACCACCAACTGTTTGGGTTTTTACATTCAAACACCACAAGTGATGACAAAACCTTATTAAAATGCTGCAAGGACCTACACACTGCTCTCACTGATAGCCAGCACAGTGACATTGATGGTCTTCAACTATATTCTGAATTGAAACTTAACAACAGCATGATTCAGAATGTCGAAAAAGAAGACAAAGGCAAAATCAAAGGCCCAGTTGACATGTTGAGCTACTTAGCAGACAACGAATTTGTGGAGAACTTTCCTAATCTGTGTGTAGCACTGCGAATCCTTCTTACTCTCTCAGTGTCTGTCGCGAGTGGAGAAAGGAGTTTCTCCAAGTTGAAAATAATAAAAAATTATCTGAGGTCTTCAATGTCGCAAGACAGATTGGTGGGACTAGCTTTGATGTCAATTGAGTTTGCAGTGCTCGAGAATATTGATGTTAATGCAATTGTAAATGAGTTTGCCCAGAGAAAATCTCGGAAAGTTAACTTTGTTCAACTTAGCCTATAACATAAAAACACAATATGTATCATGGCTTTTTGCCATAGTTTTGTAACTTTTGGATGACTTTTTTAAATAAAATCTAATTGTATAACTTGTTAACTTAAGTTTAAATAAAACATGTTGTATACTACTTTCCTTTTACTATAAATGACTTTTACTACTATGATTTTCCTAAAAAGTTGAACTTTTCAAAACCAGTTGCCCCACGCCGGGGGGGGGGGCGCCACAATAGTAATTCGCACGGGTGAAATATTACCCACGGGCCGGCTCTGCTCTTATCTCTTGGTTGTTGGTCCCTTCTTCATTTATTATGCTACTGAGGTAGTTGTAGTGCTTCACTCTTTCTACAGGGATTTGGTTGATGTAAAGTTGACCTCTTATATTTTTCTTGCTAATGATCATAAGCTTTAGTGATAATGATCATAAGTTTTTACATAAAACGATCGATTACTGAATTTTATCCAGTTGCAGACTGAGTTCCGACAAAAAGATACCAACTTTTAACTAATTCCACAAAATCTAGTAATTTCCGGTGAACTCGTTAACTTTTTGAATGAACTAGGTCCTGGTTTATGTAAAAATATGATAGATTTAATTGTTCTGAGTCAAAAATTTTTAACCTAAAACCTATAATTAAATAAATATTGTACTGAGTATTCTTACTTCAAAATCAATATTTCTTCTAGCTGCATTCATATCTTCCTTGGAATCTGTTAAAGGTTCATACCATTCACAATCTATGGTTAATGACATTAGAGCTAAAAGAAAAAATAAACTAAGTATCTTCAAAACAAACACAAAAATAAGAATATAATTACTAGTATGATGTAATGAAGATATTACCTTTATAATGTGGAAACTCCTCCTTATACATATGGTAAGCCTTCGCATGAGCTTTAAGTACAACATAGTCGCATTGATAGTCGTCCACACCGCTATTGTGTCTTCCTGGAGCAAACTTACCCTCACCATAGCCATGATGGCAGATCTGCTTTGGTTCGTTTACGGTTATCCAGAGGCCTACATCTGGAAGATTCTGGATTACAACACGTGTGTAGTTTACAAAAATGTCAACAATATCAGGATTAACCCAGTCTAAATTAGAAGCAACAAGCGTTTGTGGAAGTTCCCAGTGGTATAAAGTAGCTATTGGTACCATATTGTATTTCAGAATCTCTTTGACTAAGTTCTGGTAGTACTGGATACCTTTCTGATTGATGTTGTCGGTATAGCCAGTAGGAAGAATCCTGTAATATAATTGTAATTATGAGATAAATATTTTTTATTTGCATTGCTATTCATTATATATATGATAGACGTAATAGAAAAATGCAGTAGAAAGTCCCGAAAATTATATTTAGGTTACCATCGATTAAAAAGTATAACTCTAAGCCAAGCCGCACACCAAAGAAACATGAAACGAAAAACATGAAACATGAAACGAAAAACATGTTTCATGAAACTAAAACACTGCTAAACAAATCTCAAAGTCCGCCTATCAATGAAACGAGTGTGATTCATGCTCATAACACTTTTTTATTTTCGGAGAGTCTCATAAATGACCGGACGTATATTTGTTTAGCAGTGGTTTATTTCCATGAAACGTAATTTACATTTCATGTTTCTTTGATGTGCGGCCTTGCCTTTGGGCCGGTTGTTCGAACGCTAATTAACAATGATCACTATCAAATATTTAATTACTGTCACAACTGTCAATGTCAACTTTGGTTGGGTTGCTGAAAACATAATTGATTATAATTATGAGATTAGTTAATCAATTAACATAGCAATTATTAACATAATTGATTAACTAATTTCATAATTATTGTAATTAATAATTGTGTTTTTAGCAACCCAATCAAAGTTGACATTGACAGTTGTGACAGTAATTAAATATTTGATAATGATCATTTTTGATTAGCGTTCAAACAACCGGCCCTTAGTGAATGTGTATTTACAGATCACGTTGCATTGATAGCAAGTTCAGCGAGATATTTACAGAACAACCTAAATTTATGGACGAGAGAACTTGCAGACAAAGGAATGAAAATAAATTTAGCAAAGACCAAAACTCTACTTATATCCAAGACACCGAGAGAAGTACATATAAACCTAGACGGAAATTTAGTAGAACAAGTAGAGCATTTTGAATATTTAGGAACTATAATAGATGGAAAAGGAAAAAATGCAAAAAGAGCTGCACAACAGAATCGCTAAAACATCACGGCTATATTCCCTGAATTCAGGTTTTATTAGCAAAAGAGAAATTAGCATGAGGACGAAAGTTTCAGTATATAAGACAATATACCTCCCTACTTTACTATATGGAAGTGAAACATGGACGCTAACTGAACGGGAGAAGAGCAAGATACAATCTTCCGAAATGAAGTATTTACGAAGAGTAGAAGGAGTTACGCTAATGGACAAGGTAAAAAATGAAACGATAAGAAACAACCTAGATGTTGAGAGTGCCAACAAAGCAATAGAAAGAGCACAACTAAGATGGTTTGTACATTTAAATAGGTTAGATCCACATAGGCAAGTCAAGTTAGTTTGGGAAGCAAAGGGAAGTGGTACAATTAGAAGAGGAAGACCGTGTCAACAATGGAACGATGCTATGGGAAAATCACTAAAAAGCAGAAACCTCACACGGGAGGAAGCTAAGAGAAAGACGTCGAACAGAAAACTTTGGAGAGAGATGATTAGGAAGTAATAACATATTTCTCGACACCTCACGATTGAATAGAACCGGATTATATATATTTTTTTCTGAGTTACAAGATTGTAGAAGAGGTAATCATATTGGCATATATGTACAGGAATGTTTACTGGATGAGCTAGAGAATCGATTAAGAGAAAAAGATTGGCTACTTGGTTATATAATAATATTAGATACTCTTAGACCAGCAATTTAAAATTTTATATTTTTGATGTTGACAAATATACAGTTTCTGAGATATACAGATATGTGTATCTTTAAATGGAAGCACGCATATATTTTACAAACTTTTATTACAATTTTTTATTTCCGATTCTACATAAATATAATCTGTTAATAGCTAATTTGAGCATTAATAGGCAGCAATTACGAAAACCATTTTTATTTTGTAATTAATATATATATAATATATATATAATATATATATGTATAAACAGAAAGCACCCAAAGAAAAAAATTAAAGTTGGTGTTCAATGTGACCACCTTGGCTCTGGAAACAGAAATCCATTCTGAATGAAAATTCATCTAAGATTTTTCTAATGGTCTCCGGAGAAATTAATGCTATCTCATCTGTAACTCTATCTTTCAGTTTTTGGATAGTATGTGGCCCATTTATATACACCTATAAACCCCATAAAAAATAATCTAGAGGTGTTAAATCCGGGTATCTTGCTGGACATTCGATTGCTCCACTTCTTTCAATCAAATGATTTGGAAATATATATTGTCAAGGAACTCACTAACGCTTCGAAGTTATTGTGGTTCTTATGTTCTTATTATAAGGAGTTTGAAACGCATTTAAAGGTTTTATATCTACATTTAGATGGTGTTTATAGTATATAGAACTTTGTAAAAAGATAAACAAACTATTAAATATTAAAAAATACTAGATTTGTTGTAAAAGATATATTTTAAAATTCCCCTTAATAAGGGTCACAAGACAAAACGTTTTCGGATTAAGAAATCCATCATCAGTGTTCTAAAAGGCAAAAAGAAGCTTTTTTGGCTTTTAGAACACCGATGCCGAAAACGTTTTGTCTTGTGAACCTTGTTTAGCGAATTTTAAAATATACCTTTTACAACAAGTCTAGTGTTTTTGTGATTTATGGTATAGAGCCAGCTACAGGAAGTTTATTTTCCTCGTGGATTTTATTAAAGATTACATTATAAATATTACATTATAAATAATTAAATATTACCTTGGCCATGAGATTGAAAACCTATAAAAATCGGCGCCAAGATCTGCCACTAGTTTGACGTCTTCTTTATATTTATGGTAGGAATCACAAGCTATATCTGCTGTGTCACCATTCCTTATCGGTGATGGCACTCGATGGTTATATTCATCCCACATACTTTCTCCCTTACCGTCTTCGTTCCACGCACCTTCAATTTGGAAAGAAGAAGTAGCTACTCCAAATAAAAAGTTAGCTGGAAATGTTCCGTTATTTTTGGCATCAGAAAATCTGTAAAATAATGTAGTTTCGGATTAGTACTATATTGACGATCCAAATTTATAGAAGTTATAATTCTGCGAAATGAGCCCAAAAATGTTGTTTTATTGATTATCTAAGAGCATTTGACAGCGTTAATCATCAAAAGATGATCGAAATTCGTACAACAACTGAAATTGGCAAAAATAATTTGCGAATTATCTCAGAACAATATCGGCACCAAACAGCAATAAGTGAAAAACAGCACACAACATGCGAAGATATACAAAATCCGACGAGGAGTGAGACAGAGTTTAGAGAAGCATTAGACGGTGTCAAAGGTGGAATCAATGTCAACGGAACCAGTATAGACAGCATCAGGTACGCCGATGATACCGTCCTAATAGCAAGCAACGCGCAAGAACTACAAAATATAATAAATGCGGTAGTTCCTTATATCGAAATGTTCAATTTCCACCTAAACGTTTTTCCAAAACTAAAATTCTAGTATTTTCAAAGATACTAACCAATACACGTATTATATTAATACGCCAAGGGACAAATACTAGAACAGGTAACTTCCATAAACTATTTTGGAGCACATATCAACAGCCAGTGTAACCTAAGAGAAATCCTATCAAGAATAGAACAAGCTAGGAAACCACTCAAGAACATTAGATAGATGTTAAAGATTCCATGGGTACCAAAAAATACCAACGTTGAGGTACTTTGGCGACTGAGTAAATAAAAAGAATTACTAAGCATAATCACAGAAAAACAGAAGCTCGAAACAGAAGTGGAATATCAAGTGAATAGAGCAAACAGAGCCACAGGTTTCCTGAATGGCACAATATGGATATCTCATGGATATATAAAATATCTCATGGGTATATTCGTATACAACGAGTAGATCACTTTTGTGTCTATTAATAATATTTCATCGGAAATCTACTATAGTAATTTAGGAATACCCCAGGGTGGAATACTAGGTCCAATACTCTTTTTACTTTATACAGGGTGTCCCGAAAAGATTGGTCATAAATCATACCACAGATTCTGGAGTCAAAAATAGGTTGATTTAACCTAACTTACCTTAGTACAAGTGTGCACATAAAAAAAGTTACAGCCCTTTGAAGTTACAAAATGAAAATCAATTTTTTCCCATATATCGAAAACTATTAGAGATTTTTTATTAAAAATGGGCATGTGGCATTATTATAGCAAGAATATCTTTAAAAAAATTATAGTGAAATTTGTGCACCCCATAAAAATTTTATGAGGGTTTGGTTCCCTTAAACCCCCCCAAACTTTTGTGTACGATCCAGTTAAATTATTATTGTGCTGCCATTAGTTGAACATACTGTTTTTAAAACTTTTTTGCCTTCTAGTACTTTCTCGAAAAGCCAGTGTTTATCGAGATATTTTGAATATTTGTCGAATCCACCACATATTTGTATATGGTTAAGTACGATTATAGAGACCTGTTAATAATCTGAAAATTTATTTATAATTTACATTTTTAGGTATATTTTGAAAAAGAAGCTACATCTCGATAAAAGGTGACTTATGAAAAAAAACTAAGAGGCAGAAGTTTTAAAAACACTGTGCTTAACTAATGGTACCACAATAATATTTTAATTGTAACGTACACAAACATTTGGGGGGTTTAAAGGTACAAAACCCCCACAAAATTTTCACGTAAATATATTGAAAAAGAAGCCGCATCTCGATAAAAACTCGCTTATCGAAAAAATATTAGGAGGCAAAAAAGTTTTAAAAATGTTGTATTTAACTAATGGTACCACAATAATGAATTAATTGGAACGTACACAAAAGTTTGGGGGGGTTTAAGGGAACAAAATCCCCATAAAATTTTTATGGGGTGGACAAATTTCACTATAATTTTGTTTTAAGATGTTCCTGCCACAAGAATGATACATGTCCATTTTCAATAAAAAATCTCTAATAGTTTCCGATATATTGAAAAAAATCGATTTTCATTTTGTAAGTTCAAAGGGCTGTAACTTTTTTATGAGCACATTTGTACTAAGGTAAGTTAGGTTCAATCGAACTATTTTTGACCCCAGAATGTGTGGTATAATTTATGACCAATCTTTTCGGGACACCCTGTATAAATGATATGCCTTAATATATCTCAGAAAAACATATATTCATGTATGCAGATGATACCACCGTACTTGTCTCAGCTGAATCCTTCGAGTTAGCACATTCATATATAGATAAGACAGTGTGTATTCAGTTTTCTTATGGTGAAAGAAAAATAAGTACTTCTGCGTTCGAAATTACAGACAACATGATTGTTAAATCAGTTGATAGTACTAAGTTTCTTGACACGATGGTGGACACTTTAAATTTTCGCGAACACGTAAACAATACTTGTTTAAAATTGAATCGAGCATATTTCGCGGTATTGTCGTTAAAGGACGAAGTTAATACTGTAAATGCGTTGGTTACACTATACTATTCTCAAGTGTATTCCATAATCAGTCAAAACATTATTGTTTGGGGACAGGCATCGGAAAGTTTGAGAGTATTTGTCCTACAAAAACGAATAATTCGAACAATATTTGGTTTACCCTTTAAAGAGAGTTGTCGACAATGTTTTAAAAATAATAATATTCTAACGTTAGCTTCAATATAATATATCTATAAGTCTCACAATAAAACACTGAAAAACGTTTGTTTTCTATACTTCCACAAAATTTATTACAACTATGTTATTACTACAGCTGTTTCGGCAAAGTGCCTTTCTCAAGTGATATATTTTACAATGTCTTTGCCTTTTTAAGTCTTTAACTGAAGAGGTTGAGGAGTGGTGAGCTGTTTGTCTCGAGTTGGTCATTCAGAATTATATCTGTATTTTTCAATTTATTAATTTCCATTGATTCTAAAAGTGATAGGTTAAGGCTTTTATTTTGAATATGTAGAATTTGAAACTCTTCATTGAAAGAATGATTATAATCTAGAAGGTGAAGTGCGTATGTAGAAGTGTCTGCTTTTCTATTGTTGAAAGCCCTTTTGTGTTCTGCTATCCGTTTGTCAAAAGTTCTGCCAGTTTGACCGATATAAGTTTTCGGACAGTCACCACAAGTTAGTTTGTACACACCACTCTGTAGTTGCTTTCTCTTTCGGCTTTTATTGTTTTTAATATGTTTGCTTAAGTTGTTGTTAGTTCTGAAAGCTGGTGTTATTCCTTTCTTTTTTATGTATCTGGCTATTTTTGTTGTTATTTTGCCAGTATATGTGAGAGAGCAGAAGGTACTGGGTTCTTTCTGTGGTGGTGGATACACTAATTTCAAGGCTTTCTTATGGAGTTTTTGGTTTAAAATGTTGTTAACTGTTTGTTCGTTATAGCCATTGTTTACTGCTATTTGTCTAATGATATTTAGTTCTGTCTCGAAGTTATTTTTTGTCAGAGGAATTGTGTATAGTTGTGTCAGTATGGGTAGGTTTATGATATACGGAGAACTCATGTTTGTTTTGTAGTCTGGTAATCGTTACATCTAGAAAGTTTATGGAATTATTCTGTTCTGTTTCTATTGTGAACTCAATATTACTATGAAGTGAATTAATGTATGATAGAAATTGATCAAGTTGTCTGTTAGTTCCTGTAAAGCAGACTAGTATGTCATCCACGTATCTCCACCAATATAAGAACTGTTTAAATACGGGGTGTTTATTGGTGGAGATACGTGGATGACATACTAGTCTGCTTTACAGGAACTAACAGACAACTTGACCAATTTCTATCATAAATTAATTCACTTCATAGTAATATTGAGTTCACAATAGAAACAGAACAGAATTTCCATAAACTTTCTAGATGTAACGATTACCAGACTACACAACAAATATGAGTTCTCCGTATATCATAAACCTACCCATACTGACACAACTATACACAATTCATCATCCCATCCTACACAACACAAATTAGCAGCCTACCATAGCATGCTACATAGACTGACAGAAATTCCTCTGACAAAAAATAACTTCGAGACAGAACTAAATATCATTAGACAAATAGCAGTAAACAATGGCTATAACGAACAAACAGTTAACAACATTTTAAACCAAAAACTCCATAAGAAAGCCTTGAAATTAGTGTATCCACCACCACAGAAAGAACCCAGTACCTTCTGCTCTCTCACATATACTGGCAAATTAACAACAAAAATAGCCAGATACATAAAAAAGAAAGGAATAACACCAGCTTTCAGAACTAACAACAACTTAAGCAAACATATTAAAAACAATAAAAGCCGAAAGAGAAAGCAACTACAGAGTGGTGTGTACAAACTAACTTGTGGTGACTGTCCGAAAACTTACATCGGTCAAACTGGCAGAACTTTTGACAAACGGATAGCAGAACACAAAGGGGCTTTCAACAATAGAAAAACAGACACTTCTACATACGCACTTCACCTTCTAGATCATAATCATTCTTTCAGTGAAGAGTTTCAAATTCTAGATATTCAAAATAAAGGCCTTAAGCTATCACTTTTAGAATCAATGGAAATTAATAAATTGAAAAATACAGATATAATTCTGAATGACCAACTCGAGACAAACAGCTCCCCACTCCTCAACCTCTTCAGTTAAAGACTTAAAAAGGCAAACACATTGTAAAATATATCACTTGAGAAAGGCACTTTGCCGAAACAGCTGTAGTAATAACATAGTTGTAATAAATTTTGTGGAAGTATAGAAAACAAACGTTTTTCAGTGTTTTATTGTGAGATAAAATGAACTTCAATCAAGTAACGGTCGAATCCATCAATATCTATAAGTTGTTATCACACACGTTCACTAAGTTAATATAGTGGCACATTGAAAAAACAGACAGAGTCATATCTATACAAGAAGAAGAAGAATCACAGAGAGGAAAATGCAATATTTTGGTCATGTGTTGAGAATAGAAAGACGCCGACGTCAGAACTCGGGGTTTTAGTAGATATGTATATGGTTTGACCGCTTTCTTTCGTGCAGCAGTTTCCAATGCTACAATGGCCATTTGGATCGCCAACCTATGAAAGGATACGGCGCAATAATAAAAATGTTCTATAATTGGAATTTTAACTACGTAACCTAAAGCCTTCTTTAAAAAAAAGTTGAAAATGCCGCTTTTTTGGCTAAATGTTATTAAAAATCCTGACACAGGCAAAATTTCGATTCACGCGAGATGGTACGCCTTTTTTATTGACTTACTGACCACCATAATATATTCCATTGAAAAATAGCATCTAATAGTAATTATTCTATTTTTTAAGTGCTTTTTCAGCTTCAATGTTTCGTGGGGTATCAATTTTATTTTTATTTTTTATTTTTTTTTTTTTCGATAGGAGTGAAAATTATTTTACTAAGTTTAAATTCAAGATGCAGTAGAAATAAGCAAACCAAGACACGTTAAATGCTACTAGCAGCACTCCCGAATCATAATTTACAATGTATAAATCCAGGGCGCATCTGTTTTGCGATGGACGTTGAGAGGTGACTCATATTTTTTTGCAGGAATTGCTTAGAAACAACTCATATAATAATAATTGAGCTATCCTTTCACTCAAGAAGGTCCGGAAAATTGTTTAAATAATCAAAATGTCAAAAAATTAAGGCACAATTCAATTATTTTCTTCGTTTTTTGATTATAACTTTAAAAGCAGTAATTTGCGAGAAAAGTTTCACTAATATTAAAGTTGCGTCATTAAATTTCCTACAATATATGATTGGTTACAAATTTTAAAAATAGTCACCCCTCTGTGAAAATAGCAATAATAGCGAAAAAACCATAAAAAAAAACAAGTAGGTAATCGCATTTTACATTTTTCAACCATTTATGCTAGACTTGGGACCTTCATATTTTACGCAGAAAAATTTTATGATATAATAAAACAATACTGTATGTTTAATTAAGATCGGTTTAATATATTTTGCAAAATAAATTATGCAATCCAGCTTTCGCAAAAAAATTCATTTTTCAAAATATTGCAGGACTGAAAATAAAGCAGATGAATAAAGCTGAAAAATGAAGCAAGTTGAATTTTTTTTTAGATATAGAAGAAAATACTGAACCTTTCATTTGCAATTCGTAAAATTAAAATCGGTTAACTACCACGGCGTCAGGAATTTTTTTAAATAATCATTAATTTTTGGTGCTACGCGCAGGACAGCGGTGTTCGATTTACACAAGTTGATTTCCACCAAAATTTCTTCGAATCTTTATCTAATATATTATTTTCTGACTCTATATTTTGCTGTATTTTAATATTTTAATTCCACAAAAATCAAACTAATTTGAGTATTGTTTGTGAAATATTGTTTAAACAATTGCATATGTTTACAAATAATAAACTTTTATTCTGTAAGTTAAAAATATGAACAAAGAAAGTTTTTGCTAAAAAGAGTATTATTTCAAAGGACATAGTATGTGTTTTTATTTTGCAATAAACAAATTTATTTATTTATATCGAAATGTACTAAAAATTAAAATTTATCAATCATTATCAAAGGTCATTGGAATGCCCAATCGGAGTAAACGTATCCGCTGTCCTGCGCGTAGCACCAAAAATTAATATTTATTTAAAAAATTCCGTACGCGGTGGTAGTTCCCGATTTTAATTTTGCAAATTGAAACTAAAAGGTACTATATTTTTCTACATGTGGATGGTTCGCCAAAATAAGCGACATATTGTGTAACTCGCTTTTTTCTTAAGTCCTTTACATACTGTGTTTCAAATTGTGTTGCCAAAGTTAAATTATACAATATATGAATTACGCCACTTAACATTAATTTGAAAAAAACTATTTTTACAAGCATTTTATGCAATTTTAATGTCAAAATATCAACTCCGAGGCTGTAACCCACCTTGTTTTTTGATTTGTTTTGTAGTATTACACACTGAAAAGTTACAAAAGTGCAGATTATTTTATCAATAATTAATTAAAAAGACTGGCAGTCTTTTTAATAACTGGCAAATTATTAACTTTCATTTTTAAAATTAGACCATACAAATCTACTACTAAAAACTGTAACCAACTTTGTGCATCAACACCGAGGCCTCATGAAAATATATGAAAATTTGGGCCAAACTGCACTACACTGTATGGCAGGCAGCTTGACAAGAGAGGTAGTACGCTTCAGTTTAACCCAAATTGTGGAAGAAAGTGGACGAACATAATATCGTTAAACGATAGAAAATTTTTCAAGGTGTCTTAAGCTATGCGTATGTTTTTATACAGTCAACACCGAAGCCTTCGTAAAAGCTTAATTTTGCTAAGTTTTTAATATGTTTTTCTTCTAAGTATGCGCTATAAAGTTTTTTTGACACACAATGAATAAAGCAGAATTATTTTTAATATTTGTAGAAAGTAGAATTAAAAATGTATGATATCATCAACACCGAAGCAATCAACTCCGAAGCCCAGTCGTGCCTCGGAGTTGACGAACGTGCCTCGTAGTTGTTGAAAGTGTGTGAGTGGTCATTCTTAAACTAAAACTGGAATCTTGAGAGCTTGCTGGGTAAGCTCTCAAGATGTTTCGGTCGGTTTGGTAATAATTATCTTCTTTTTATAGATAATGGCTCGTATACACTGGAGTACGACGAAAAAATGAAGGCGAAAGCCCCCAAAATCGTTAAATAAAGATTTTATGAAAGAAAGTAATATTTTATGAAGCTATGCTTATTTCTGTAAGAATATACCATTTTGGGTAGTCTTCTATAATGTTGATAAAAGAGACATCTGTCTATGTAGGCACATTATGTGCAAACAGGAGCTCATGTGTGGAAGCGGATAACAAATCATTATGATGACATGGAGAAAAGGCAGAAGAATGTATAGAAAGCAAATGCCAAGATTGTGTTCAAAAGCAGATTAGATTTTTGAAGTTTAACGGAGAAGACTCGGCTACCTATTGGAAAGTTTTGTCTACACGAAGGCCGGTCTAAATCAACTCCGACGCAATTGATATTTTACCTATTTTTCATGTTTTTCTGTGGTAGTTTATATCAAAATGGAAGTGTTTTGTATAGTTTTATTACATACCAATTTTTATTTAAATGTTACGATCATAAATTTCAATTGACAGAGAATTACGTCAACACCGTGGACACTATATAGTCAACCCCGAAGTCACAACATTTCCGTTTTTCGGAAAATATTTAAAAATGATCTCTGCTGGTATCATGGGTAAGTTGAATAGCTCATTTTATAAAAAATATTTAAAAATGTACTAATTCTAAACCATGTTTTAAATTAAATGTCTCTACCTCGAAATTGCCGTCTATTTTGGCGAATCACCCATGTATAAAAATATTCAGCTTTCTTTCCGATTTATTTTCAGTCCTGCAATTGAAAAAATGCATTTTTTGCGAAAGCTAGATTGCACAACTTATTTTGCAAAAACTGTTGAACCGATCTTAATGAAATTTTCACTATTATTTTATTGTATCATAAAGTTTTTTTGCGTGAAATATGAAGGTCCCAAATCTAGTATAAATGGTTGAAAAAAGTAAAATGCGAATACTTGTTTTTTTATGGTTTTTCCAAAATTATTGCTATTTTGCAACAAGGGTGACAATGTTTAAAATTTTAACCAATACTATCTTATAGAAACTGTAATTATGCAACTTTTATGTCAGTACAACTTTTCTCGGAAATGAACACTTTTAAAGTTATAATCAAAAAACGAAGAAAAAGTCAAATTTTTCCTTCATTTTGTGACATTTTGATTATTTAAACAATGTTCCGGTCCTTTTTGAGTGGGAGGATATCTAAATTATTATTATATGATTTATTTCCAAGCAATTTCTGCTAAAGAAATGTGAGTCACCTCTCAACATCCAAATGTACTATTATTTTTACAGATGCCCCCTGGTCTAATTGTAAATTATGATTCGGGAGTGCTCCTAGTAGCATTTAATGTGTCTTGGTTTGTTTATTTCTACTGCATGTTGAATTTAAATTTATTATTAGTTATCACTTACCTTAAATAATTTAATAAAACTAAGAAATATATCACTTTACACATTGTGTCTTCACACTTCCTCAAAAGCTGGTACGCCATAACCTATAGGGATTATTTAAATCAGTTGAATATATATGTGTTTTGCATATATTTACATATCTGCTATTAAATAATATTAATAGATAAGGAGGTTACCTTATTACTAAGTGTATAAATAACTAAATTAACAGGATTGATCTTAAGAGATTTTTGTTTTACTACCAAGACCGTGAAAATAATTATACATACTTATACATTATACTTAATTATACATTTTTTTATTATTTGACAAAATATGTTTTTATGTTTTTATTGTTACAATTATGGATCTAAGGTATGAAGGTATATTAATATTGTAAACGCTTTAGACAAACTCTTGTCAATAGTGGTGACCCCAACGTGTTTTAAGACTAATCTTTATAGCGCTGGCGTGTGTAGTAATGGAATCTCAAGCCTTCTTCATCTACCATCACACCAGAGACTAAATTATCTCTGGTACTTTACTTTAAAGGTTTTGTATGAAAATTCATGTGCAATAATTAAATTTGGTCAAGAACCCATCTACTCTAGACAAAAATCAGCAATTTTTTTATTGTTTATTCTTCATTTGCACTCCTTAGTAACCATCATCTTTATTCTATTTATCGCTTCTATGAAGAGTTTTATTGAACTGCATTTAAATCAGTCTCCTAAACTTTTCAACCATGACACTCCCACTTCCCATACTCCTTCCTTCTCTTCTATTTCTCGGTGTTATCAGTCTTGGCATTTTATATCTCTGTCCTCTCATTACGTGTCCCAGATATTGTAACTTTCTTATTTTTATTGTGTATTTCGTATTCTTTGTCCATTTCTCGCAATGCTTACCTAGGTGTTCGTTTTCTTCCGTGTCCATGATATCTAAGCATTCCTTTGTAACACCTCATCTCAAATGACTGTAGCTTATTTACTGTATTTACTGTTTGATCTTGCTTTACTGTCCAGCTTTCAACTCCAGATTGTAGTATCAAAAACACGTAACATCTTACAGCTCTTACTCTCAGTTATAATCTAAGATCTTTATTGTTGCTATATTTCTAACCTGGTCCTTATTTCTGTTGTTTGCTCATTATTTTCTGAACTCCAGGTTCCCAGTAGTCTAAGAGCTAGTGAACCCTCCGACTAACGGTCGTCCTGTAAGGCTAGAAATTTTTCTAGTGATAATTCATAGCACATCAAGGCTAAAAACCATGACCTGGCAGGCCTCAGCGGTGCACGTGTATCTACCAGGTAAATCGAAAAGTGCAAATTTAGGGGGTAAAATAAACTTTCTCCTGTAAGGTTTAAACTTAAGTATGTGTTTGGGTAAGTCATTTAGAAGAAATGTGTACAATGACAGGCGATTCTGAAGAGCATAAGACCTTGCCAGGCGAGGGGAAAAATTAGGGGTTTCTCCTAAAATTATTCTTTTTGCATCGAACAATTTTTTTTAGGTTTTTTTAATAATTCCAAACAGAAAAGGTCTTTAGTGATTTTTCTCCTTAAGTTAATAGTTTTTGTTATATAAGCGATTGAAAATTTTGAAAATTGCGAAATCGGCCATTTTTAACCCTAAACCGGACATTTATCTAAAAATTTCAAAGTTGCCAAGGTAGGTAGATACTCTTTAAACATTGATTGATGAAATCCCAAAGAGTTTTTTTTTTAATACAATATCGGAAACGCCTTTGTGTTTTAATTGCTAATCAAGCGGGCGCGACACTGTGGTATAAGTGAGTACGTTTGAGTTGGCATAAATTCATTATCTCGAGAATGGGCAAATTTCGAGAGAAATCCTCAGACAGGTCGATTTTATTTTTAAATTAGGACTTTTTGGCATATATGTAATACTAGTGACGTCATCCACCTGAGCGTGATGACGTAATCGATGATTTTTTTAAATGAGAGTAGGGGTTGTGTGATAGCTCATTTGAAAGGTTAGTTGATTCTCTATTCAATAATATAAACATTAACATAATTATTTATACAGGGTGTACAAAAAAATTTTTTTTTATTAAATTAACTTTGATTAAATTTGACAAATAGAAGAAAAATTTTTTTTGTACACCCTGTATAAATAATTATGTTAATGTTTATATTACTGAATAGAGAATTAAATAACCTTTCAAATGAGCTATCACGCAACCCCTACTCTTATTTAAAAAAATCATCGATTACGTCATCACGCCCAGATGGATGACGCCACTAGTATTATATATATGTCAAAAAGTCCTAATTCAAAAATAAAAATCGACCTATCTGAGGATTTCTCTTGAAATTTTCCCATTCTCGAGATAATGAATTTATGCAAACTCAAACGTTCTCAGTTATACTACAGTGACGCGCCCGCTTGATTAGCAATTATAAAAACAAAGGGGTTTTCGATATTTTATTGCAAGTAACTCTTCGGGATTTCATCAATCAATGTTTAAAGAATATCTGCGTACCTTGGCAACATTGAAATTTTTAGATAAAAATGTCCGATTTAGGGTTAAAAATTGCCGATTTCGCAATTTTCAAAATTTTCAATCGCTTATATAACAAAAACTATAAACTTAAGAGAAAAATCACTAAAGACGTTTTCTGTTTGGAATGTATCAAAAAACCTAAAAAAAAATTTGTTCGATGCAAAAAGAATAATTTTAGGAAACACCCCTAATCTTTCCCCTCGCCTGGCAAGGTCTTATGCTCTTCAGAATCGCCTGTCATTGTACACATTTCTTCTAAATGACTTACTCAAACACATACTTAAATTTAAACGTTACAGGAGACAGTTTATTTTACCCCCTAAATTTGCACTTTTCGATTCACCTGGTAGATACACGTGCACCTCTGAGGCCTGCCAGGTCACGGTTTTTAGCCTTGGTGTGCTATGAATTATCACTAGAAAAATTTCTAGCCTTACAGGACGACCGTTAGTCGGAGGGTTCACTAGCTCTTAGACTACAGGTATATTTGTATATTTATCAACTACTTCTAGCGGTACATTTCCCAAATGTACGTGTTTTTATTGTTATATCGTATATTTTTAGTCTTTTTATAATGATTTTTATTCCATATTTGTCATTGAAAATTGTTTAGCAGTAGTTGAAGTTGTTCAGCAGTGCTTGCCATAATCACGGTGTAAGATAATTAATAGTTCTTTCGTTAATTATTATTCCATCACTTTCAGTTAGTAATGCTTCTTCAAGAATGGATTCACTAAATAGTACATTGATTACTAATGGATACGTAATACATCTCTGCCTAATTCCCCTCCTGATTTCCTGGTGCTGATTCGAAATGAGTAGGCACCAAAATAAGAAGAACCAGAATGTACCTACTCAAGTTTTTTGGTGAACTGCGTAGTTTAGTTATTTCAGTGAAAAAGTTAGCAGTACTACCTAAGTAGTAGATTGTTTTGTTTATAATTTTTCTCTCAAATTTAGTAGTTGTTTTATTAAAATATGACTCTGTTTAGCAACAATAAAGTAACTTAAATTATTTAATTGCATCACCTATTATTAGGATTAAGAGACAATTATACTGGTATTGTGTAATTTGTTTAATTGGATTAAAATGTTATTGAAGTTACTAAGTTTAAATTTGGCCTTGTTTATTTTAGTAATCGAGAACTGAAAATTTAATATTGTTGTGAAGCTATTTTCTTATTGTATCTTAATACAATTTATTATTTTTGCTGGGAATAAGTCACAATTTTACTTTAAAACAAGTTTATTTAGACGTTCTGATTTCCATTCCGGAAGTCTTTCGCGCATTTCTCTCAAAGTATCATTAAACCAGTTTAAAAATCCACAAGGAAGAATTTCCTATAGCTGGCTGTATACCATTAATTACAAGTAAAATTTAGTAAAAAATTTTGGTCTTGGTAAAAGGTATATTATTTTAAAAAGCCCTATAGGGCTACAAACATCGAACAAAACGTTTTCGCTCTAAAAAGAGCATCATCAGTGTTGCAAGAACATGGTGAGCCAACCAAAAAATACGAAGGTCAAAGCCTTTCAAAAATGGACTAAAAGTCACATCAAAATGCTAACATAGCAAATTCCAAAGGATGGATATAATCCCTATAAGGATACGGCCCTAGGATAACATATGACTCCCACACGGTGTAAGTGGGTCAAAGGTAAAAAAAAATTAGGTCATTATGTTACAAGAGCTGACAGGCAACTAAAGTTTACTTTAGTTTACAGGCAACTTTAGTTGCCTGTCAGCTCTTGTAACATAATGACCTAATTTTTTTTTACCTTTGACCCACTTACAACGTGTGGGAGTCATATGTTATCCTAGGGCCGTATCCTTAGGGATTATATCCATCCTTTGGAATTTGCTATGCTAGCATTTTGATGTGACTTTTAGTCCATTTTTGAAAGGCTTTGACCTTCGTATTTTTTGGTTGGCTCACCATGTTCTTGCAACACTGATGATGCTCTTTTTAGAGCGAAAACGTTTTGTTCGATGTTTGTAGCCCTATAGGGCTTTTTAAAATAATATACCTTTTACCAAGACCAAAATTTTTTATTAAATTTTACTTTAAACCAGTTTACTTTTTTATCTGTATGATTTTTATGCAACAATTTCGATTTTTCTGGAAAAACGATATTTATGGAATTGAATAAATTAAATTTTAAATTTTAAATTAATATAAAAATTATCATCATTAAAGCTGGGAATTTTATGCTTATGAAATGCTTTAAATATGCGCATAAATATGTTAAAAATATATTCGCTGAAATGTCTAAAATATGCATTGTTTTTATCATTTATGTATTTATATGTACTTCATTTTTGACTAATTTTTGTTTCAAATCAAGTTAGGAGTATTAAATGCACAAACGTTATACAGTATATCTGCGTAACTTGGAACCATAATATGGGAAACTTTTTTAATATCAATTTTACGAAAAAAAAGTTATTCTTTATAAAGTGCTCTGCATAGTCTAAAACCTAAGAGGCAATCATCAGATATCAAATTTTATCAACAGTGTACGAGGTATGTCCAAAAATATGAATTTCGCTCAAGAGTAAAGTGCCTTTATATTTCACAATATCGAAAATTGTCATTGAAAAAGTAGTTTAAAATTCAAAATTATGTTATAATCTGCATTTACACTCTTCTAATTGAAAAATTTTTTTCGAAAATTTTCCTCCAATCACGGACATCATTTTTATTTATGATAGCTCCGTTATTATTAATTTAACGAAAAAAAGTTATTCTTCATAAAACGTTCTGCATAGTCTAACAACTAAGATCAAATTATAAGATATTAAATTTTTGTACGAGGTATGTCAAAAAATATGAATTTCGCTGAAGAGTAAAGTACCTTTATTTTTCACAATATTGAAATTTGTTATTATAAGAAGTTGTTTAGAATTAAAAACTATGTTTCAATATGCAATTGCATCCTTCTAGTTGACATATTGTGAACTATAAAGGTAGTTTACTCTTGAGCGAAATTCATATTTTTTGACATACCTCGTATAAAATTGAAAAAAATTGCTATCTTATGATTGCATCTTAGTTTTTTGACTATTTAGACATTTTTATAAAGAATAACTTTTTTTCGCAAAATTAATAATAAAGGAGTTATCTTAAATAACAATGATGTTGGGCTATCCTAAATTTGAAGAAAATTTTCAATTTTTTTTTAATTAGAAGAGTATAGATCCAGATTATAACATAATTTTTAATTACAAACAACTTTTCTCAATGATAATTTTCGATATTGTGAAATATAAAGGCACTTTACTCTTGAGCGAAATTCATATTTTTGGACATACCTCGTATATTATTGATAAAATTTGATATTCTTTTTCTCATGATCATCTTTCAGTGCGTCACAGTTTTTCGATTTCTCTCTAACGCATTAAATTGTATGTGACAGAAAAAAAGGCACGTCTTTGAATACTTTGATAATTATTCTAGTTCGGTGAGTATTCTAGTTGTCGATAGATGGCGCCATAATCAAAAAAGAATTATTTATTAAATAAAATAATAATATTATCAATATAATCTGTACAATTTATAAGACTATACAAATGAAAGAAAATACCATTTTATAAATGCAATAGACACAATTGATTTGGTTTTATTCCAAATTGAAAATAAAATTTGACAACTGTCAGATTTAACAAAAATGTCACGTTAGAATAAATGTCATAAATGTGTATTATCACGGACTTACCTTTTTTTCTATAATTTGTGACGCACTGAAAAATGTTCATGAAAAGGAGAATATCTGATGATTTCATCTTAGGTTTTTAGACTATGAAGAGCACTTTATGAAGAATAAATTTTTTCGTAAAATTGATATTAACCTTTAACTACCCGCGCATCAAGTTATAACATACCTACACGCGTGGCGTACTTTGTACGCCACAAGAAAATACACTTAAAAACAGCGGATTTGTTTAATTTTTTTTTTTTGAAAAAATACACTTAGTTGTTTGTTATAAACCTTATTCGGCATCAGTGAATACTTGGAGTTTCTTTTCAGTAAGCCAATTGGGATTTATAATAACTGTATTCCATGATAAATAAAATTACTAATAAAAAAATTTTTTAAATGTGATTTTTTACAGGAGAAAAAGTATTGTTTACAAAGAAAAATATATTTTTTGCCATAATGACTAAAAAACAATTAAAATATATACTTATATTACGACTTATAGTAATATAATCCTGGGGTATATTGTCCACACAAATAATAAAATGTAAATTACGATCTTTCCAGAACGCCGATTATAACGAAACTAAAACCAAATTGTAAAGCAAATTCCAGTGATAGGTTAGAAAAATAAGCAAGGTCAAAAATTAAATTTTTAAATATATTTCCAGTAGAATTCTTATATCTGGCGTACAAAGTACGCCAACGCGTGTAGTTAAAGGTTAAAAAAAGTTTCACTAGTGACTTCACTAATTTTGAGTCATTTTTTTCCAAACTTCCGGTTATAATGTTTTAACCGGAAATAACATCAAAATTGGAACTAAATATTAGAGGTCGACTTTTCAATACACGATGATTGATATATCACATGTACCTACTATTTCTGCTACTATAATCTGGCATTTCCGGTTACTCCTTTTTAACCGGAAGTGATGTAAAAACCAGAAGTATATATTTATTCTAGATATGCTAAGGCGCGCCGCGTAATATATCGCTTGTACTATTTCGGTGACTTTAAAACAATACTTCCAATTGCAACTCTACAATCAGAAGTACAAAGTTAAATTTGTCACCTTTAATACCTTGAGTTAAAGATTCTCACTCGACGCCTTATTTGCCATTGATTCTATCAGTTCTAATAACATAGGAGTTATATTCACGGACAAACAGACGAACGAACAGACAGGTATGAAACCGGAGGTGCAGTTGAGTCCGGGAATCTTTACCCGTGCGTCATCATTTAAAGCATACGAAATAAGTCGACGATAAGTCGGAAATTGAAATTTACTTTGCGTTTAGTAAAGCAAAATTTCGTATGCTTTAAATGATGACGCACGGTTAAAGACTCACGGACTCAACTGTATACAGGGTGAGGCAAATAAAGGGCCTATTAGAAATATCTCGAGAACTAAAGGCAACAGAATCATGAAAATTTGAATTAAGGGGTTTTGGAGAGTCATCTATTTAATGAAAATATTTTCATCTATTTCCTACTTCCGGTTATACTGGAAGTTGCTTATAACTTCGTTTTTTTAAATGGGACACCCTGTATATTTTTACATTTTTGGATTCTCTTCGATGTCTTCTTTCTTAAAATATGAGGTTTTGTAATGTTATACAGGGTATTTTAAAAGGTAATTACGTTTTTTTATTAATTTCGTAGCAACATTCACACCCTGTAGAATTGTAGTAGTTTGACATCTAAAACTCTACTTACGTTCAAATGACTTTTAATATAGTCTACTATTGTTAAGAATCATTAGTATAGCTAAATTTTTAATTTTAGTATACAGGGTTGGTCGAAACTCGGAATGAGTATTTTCTGAGTTTTCTTAAATGCAACACCCTGTATTTTAGTATTGTAATGAAATGATATTTTATGGTACTTTTTTATTTCTTAAACATTCCCTATACCTAACTGCTTTAATTTGTGCTTAATTGTTCATCGCACCAACAATCTTAACTACGTAGGTATTTTGATAGCTATACCATTATTGGTAATTTTAAGGATCAGTCGGCATTAATATGTATTTATTTCTGAAAAATTATTTGTGATTGAATTTCTTCACGGCCAAACTAATAAAATTTTACGTATTTTTTGTTGCAATTAACGTTTTGTTTGAATCACCAATAACTCACAAATTAAAGCAATTAGGTATAGGGAATACTTATAAAATAAAAAAGTACCATGAAATATCATTTCATTACAATACTAAAATACAGGGTGTTCCATTTAAGAAAACTCAGAAAATATTCATTCCGAGTTTCGACTAACCCTGTATACTAAAATTTCAAAATTAGCTATACTAATGATTCTTAACAATAGTAGACTATATTAAAAATCACTTGAACGTAAGCAGAGTTTTTAAAGTCAAACTATTACAATTCTACAGGGTGTGAATATTGCTACGAAATTAATAAAAAAACGTAAATATCTTTTAAAATACCCTGTATAATATTACAAAACCTCATATTTTAAGAAAATTCTCATTCCAAAAAACGAAGTTATAAGCAACTTCCAGTATAACCGGAAGTAGCAAATAGATGAAAATATTTTCATTAAATAGATGACTCTCCAAAACCCCTTAATTCAAATTTTCATGATTCTGTTGCCTTTAGTTCTCGAGATATTTCTAATAGGCCCTTTATTTGCCTCACCCTGTATACAATTGAGTCTGTGAGTCTTTAACCGTCCGTTGAGTCCGTGAGTTGCAAAGGGATGAAAATATTTTCAATTAATAGATCATCCTTCAAAACCAATTCAGTCCAATTTTCATGATTCTGTTGCCTTTAGTTCTCGAAATATTTCTAATAGGCCAGTTATCTGCCTCACCCTATATATTATTTGTTTTCATCTTGCTAAGGCGCTTCAAATAATAAATCTTTTGTCCTATTTCGGCGACTTTAAGCAGTATTTCCGCTTGTATCTCTAAAACCGGAAGTCCCAGGTCAAATTTCATTCGATATTCTATTCTCTCCTGGTGACTTTCTATTTTTTAATTTCGTTAATGCTTCCTTTACCTTTCCTTCCTCAATGTTTATTTTTTTGTTTGTCGTAACTTCAGGTGTTGGTGGTTCATTATCGTCACCTTTAGTTAATAGAGATCGAAAGTAGTCTGCCCAGGGTTTCTTCTGAATGTGTTTTGTTTTTATGAGTTTGTTCATCTCTTTTCTTTGTCCCCTGATCATTCTCCATATTTCCTTTTGTGTTCCGGAGAAGTCGTGTTCCATCTGTTTTGAGGAGATCTCTGTGTTCCCTGTTTATTTGCCTGACTGAAATGTTTCGTTTCTCATTCGTTTATAGTGGTTATACGTCTGTTGTCTTTGTTTTGTTCTGTATTGTAAAAAGGCTTTCTTCTTTTCTTCATATTTTATCTTCACTTCCTCGCTATATCATGGGGTTTTATTCATTTATGTGTTAGTATTCATTGCTTTAATCTCAATAAAATAAACGGAAAAACTGCTGGTAAATTGAAAAAGTAGTACTTATTATTCTGGTAAAAAATTTAATAATCCTATTAATAATTATTACATAAACGTGTTCCACAGAATTGTAAATAATAATACTATCGTCATAAATCCTGAAATGTTAATCAAATTTGAACCATTGTCAGCACTCAATAAACGTTTCGTGCTTGCCACATATTGATAATAGCCTACTGATTTTTTCGGAGTTCTTGTTCGATTTGGATCATTAAAGTCTACGTGGTAGAGGCCAAAACGGGCTCTGAAAGATAAAACATGATGAGAATTTTAAAAATCAGATATATAGTTGTAAATTATTATATAAGAGCGTAGGTGCAAAATTTCGGATCAATGCTTTAAGGTACTAGTACACTTTAGAAGACCAAAAATAAGCATTTTTCAAGATTTTTTTCTCAGAACCCTTATTAAAAATGAGCATAAAACTTTTTACATATTAATACCTAACTCTTAGAGAATACAAAAAATATATCTTTTTTCATTTATGCATGTACACTAATATTGTAGAGGGCGCCAAAAACGGGGCCTCGAAAAAAGTAGTTCCGATGGCGGACAGTTAATCTCAAGATTGGGATCTCTGAAACAAAGAAATCGTACAGCATTGGAAAAAGAAAGGTCTCTTACGTGACAATCTACCACCATTAGTGAAAAATTTCGCAAAAAAAAAGATTTTACAAAATTTGAAAAAAATTTGTAAAAAAATCGCCCGTTTTTTTTTCAGTTTTTCATGGTTAAAAAAATATTTATTTTTTATTTTTGGTCAAATTGTGGTAAATTGTCACGTAAGAAACCTTCCTTCTTCAAATGCAATACGATTTTTTTGTTTCAGATATCCCAATCCTGAGATTAACTGTCCGCCATCATTTTTCGAGGCATCAACTTTTGCGCCATCTACAATATTAGTGCAAGTGCGTAAATGAAAAAAGATATATCTTTTGTACTCTCTAAGAGTTAGATATTAATATGTAAAAAGTTTTATGTTCAGTTTTAATAAAGGTTCTAAGAAGAAAATTCTTGAAAAAAATTATTATTTTTGGTCTTCTAAAGTGTACTAGTACCTAGTACTTTCTTTATAGGTACTAGATTTTTTTCAAATCATGAGAAAACTAATAAATATTTTTGAAAAATTTAAACGCCGAATGAAAATTACATTATTACCGAGGGCCGAAAGTCCATTCGAACAGTGGTCTTCAATGTTTATCATGTACCACAAAATTCTTCTAATTATTTTGGGTACAACAGAAGTAGGTAAACTAATTAACTCCAAATATGCTAGATTTTGGCTATGTTTTTGCGTTTTGTGTACCACCGCACATAATGATATGTACCTACCACCAGTAGGTACCACAGATTGAGAATAATCAAATAGCCTTAGAATAATCAAAAATTTCTTTTGATTAAGAAATTTAAAGTCAAAAATAATTTTTTTTCTTTTTCTTCATAATAATTTCTTTTTCACATATCTTACTTATTAAAATAAACATTGTAGAAGTTTTCAGGGACTTTCGGCTCTCGGTAATTATGTGTCATTCTGCGTTTAAATTTTACAAAAATATTTATTAGTTTTATCAGGGTTCGAAAAAATGAATACATTTAAAAAGGATTGGTCCGACATTTTTAGCCCACGTTCTTAAATATCCACTGTGTACTTAAATGTTGACACTTACGTATATCCGTCCATCCATTCTAAATTATCTAATAAACTCCATACTGTTACTCCTACTACCTTTACATCATAGTTGTACATAGCTTCGAGAATTGCATTGTATGTTTTCTAAAATAAACCCAAAAGTTAATATTATAAAATAAAATAAGTTATCAATCAAGTAGCACAGAAAACGACAATAAATGTCGTTCCCATACCACCAGATTGACAACAGGTGGAACTTTCTCTGGTTACAACCTCCCGTGATTTTCATAAATTATAAATCATACAGGGTGCCCAGACGAAATTAGGATGAGGGAATTTTAAATAATTCACGTCCCATCTGCTCAGCGTGGTAAAAGTTCCAACGAGAAAGATTCCTTAGTACTCAACAAAAGAGTAAATGAATTAAAAATGTATAAACATTTTCAATTTCTTTGCAATCTGAAAATGCAGCAGCATTATACTCTAGTTAAATCGGTGAGTGCAGGAAGAGTCTATACCGGTTTCGGGTATTTTTCCCCTCATTAGTAGTCCTCTCCAGTAATTCATACAGGACATTCTCCGCGACATTTCCTCCAGGCTAATCCAGTAATCCATATCCTCTTCTCTCCGATTTAACCAGGTACTTCGCTTTGGGCCGTTCCGAATTGCAAAGAAAGAAATGCCGCGGATGTACTAGATACATCTACCGAGAAATACATTTTTAATTCATTTACTCTTGTGTTGAGTATTAAGTAAGTAAGTAAGTAAGTAAGTAAGGTATGCTTTATTGTCAAAAAATTTTAACAATTTGTGGACAAAGCTTATACAAAATAAAAAATACAATAAAAAACAAAAAATAGTAAAAAACTACAAACAAAACAAAAACAGAAACAGACACCAAGTAAATGGCGTGAGTTATACTACTTAATATAATTTTACAGTTATTAAGTACACATTAAAAAATTAAAAATTTTGCAAACAATATGTATACAACGTCAGAGCAAAAAGAAGGCAAACGAGGAAAGGGGAAAGGGAAAGTAAATCAAAAGTTCTATGCCGCTGCAAATTTGTACACAAGTACTCGAAAGTAATAATCCTACAAGTCAATTTGCTGAATTCAAATCGTTTATAAAAAAGTCATTCACTGTATAAAAAGCTTTCTCCAGCAAATAAGCTTTCAAGGCCTTGCGAAAAGCGGGAAATGCTGCAATAGATTTGATGTTAGATGGCAGGTGATTGTACATTTTTCTCGAATTGTATAGTATAGAGCACTTAACCAGCTCAGACCGTGGGGTTGGCAGATAAAGATTATGATCCACGTTTCTAAGGGGATAGTTATGAGTGGGTCTCTCTGGACCTTCTGATGCATGTTTGCGGATTAAACAAACGGATTCAAAAACAAACAAAGAAGGAAGAGTTAATATCTTAAATTTTTTAAAGAATTCTTGGCAATGATCTCTGCTATTGAGTCTCAGGGAGTAACGAAGAGCTCTCTTTTGTAGTTTAAAAATACGCTCAAATTGAGTCGCACAACACGTACCCCAGAATGGAAGCGCGTACCGAAGATGAGACTCAAAAAGGGCATAATAAACGGTCCTAGATGTTGACAAATTCATTTCCGTAGCAACTGATCTTAGCGCAAAACAAGCAGAACTTAATTTTTTGTGTAAGGCATCAATGTGCAAGTTCCATTTTAGAGACTTATCCACAATAAGCCCTAAGAACTTCACCGATTCAACTACCTCTAGACTGTTGTTATTAAGTACTAAAGGTTGCATCATACTGTTGTAAGGTAGGACTTTGGTTTTAGAAACGTTAAATAACAGGAGATTCGAATCGCACCACGATTTAATGGTGACTAGGTCTGTAGCTATGGTATTGCGAAGATCCATAATATCCGTGTTACTCCAAGTAATACTAGTATCATCTGCAAAGAGACATATTTTACCTTTAATGTTCAGACTAGAGATGTCATTTATGTATATCAGAAACAATATAGGGCCTAGAACTGAACCCTGAGGTACCCCACATTCTAATGGCATGCAAGAAGACGTCTTCGTGTCAACCCTTACAAACTGACTTCTTTTATTAAGATATGATTTAAGCCATTTAAGAGCATTTCCCCTAAATCCATAGTGCTGTAATTTGTCAGTCAAGATGTTATGGTTTACACAATCGAATGCTTTAGAGAAATCACAGAAAATTGTTGCTGTAGAGTGATGGTTGTTTAGACTGGAGTAAACATGATCGAAAAGGAAGAACATAGCATCATTCGTGCATTTGTCACTGAGGAATCCAAATTGATGTGGAGTAAGCAATTTGTATTTCAACAGAAAAGATAAGATTCTTTTTTTTTACCAGACTTTCAATTATCTTCGACAACGTGGGCAGGAGTGCAATAGGGCGATAATTCGAAGCAAGATCTTTATCGCCTCTTTTATGTATAGGAATAATTATCGCTGTCTTAAGGCAGCTTGGAAAAACTCCAGTTTCGAATGACCTGTTTATTAAGGTAGTAAGATGGTTTAAAGTGCAATCAGGTAGAGCAGAAAACATTTTAAGAGTGAGGCCATCAGTCCCAGATGACGATTTATTTTTAATGGCATTTATTGTAGAGCGTAGTTCACCTAATACTATGGGTGTAAAAAAGAAACTATTTACATTCCTATGAGAAAGATATGAAATCGGATCCTGAGAAGGAGGTATAGTATTTGTTAAATTTTTTGCCACATTTACAAAGTAATTGTTCAGGGTCTCAGTAGAAGTCGGGATTATGGTGGGAGAAGAAGTCTTATCTCTCAGTTCATTTACGATAGACCACGTTTCCTTAGCAACATTACCTGATTTAGCCAGCCTCGCATTGTAATAAATTTCCTTGGCGGCTTTTATGGCTTTATGGTAAATTTTCTTGTAAAGCCTAACGTAATCATGGAAGGATATGTTGTCCGAGAATTTTTTTAGGTACGATAATGAGCGCATGTTCTTTGCAGATATACGTAGACCTCTAGTTGACCAGGGTTTACGATGTTTAGTTTTGATGGGCCTAAGAGGAAAGGATTCGTATGCCAGACCAGACAATAACTTTATGAATCTAGAAAACTCGATGTCGACATCAACAGAGCGGAAGTCCCAGTCAGTTGTTTGACATAGGTGTTTAAATGTTAAAAAATTTTGTTCTCCAAAGACACGGAACAATTTTCGTTGCGTGTTTTCACTATTATTTTTTGATTTTAACCAAAATGTAGTCAATACTGCTTCATGATCAGAGAAACCTGAGTTGAAAACAGTACAGTCAGTAGAATTTGGAGCTAAAGACGATACGACATAGTCAATGATACTAGAGCTAGTTTTAGTTATTCTGGTTGGAGAATTTACATGCATACCTATACCAAAGGAATCAAAGATAGAATGAAGAGATTCTTGAGCAGCACACACACTGGAGTAGTCAATATTTAGATCGCCACATAGAATTAATTTACTTTTTGAAGGAATAGATTCTAGCAAGGTAAGTAGTTGTTGTAAGAAAATCTGCACATCCGCATCGGGAGTTCTATAAATACAAATAATATAGAGGTCAGAAGATTTCTGATAAATTATGGAGAATTCAAAAACTTTTTCAATTAATAAATTATCAAATTTGGTCACTGCTGAAAAGTCATTTTGTGTATACATAATCAAAGTACCCCCATGAGATAATCTACTCCTGTTAAATCTGGATATAATAGTGTAATTTTTAATAAACACAGGTTCATCAACATTTAACCAATGTTCAGTTATGGCAACAATCTCAGGAAAATTTAGCTCTTCTAGTAATAGAAGTAATTCATCAGTTTTGTGTCTTAAGGACTGAATGTTAATAAGAAATAAACTTAGCTTGCTATCGTCCAAATTGTCAGAAGGCGCTTGATCTTCTGTACGCGTCAATTTATTTAAAAAAAATTTTTGCTAGATGGGGAATTACTTGAAAAATATTTATTCTGACATTCCCTAATTTTCTGGAGTCGGAGGCGTGTCTCAGTGGAAAAGAAGGTTCCAAAAGCCGAAAGATCTTCTTCAACTTCAGCAGTACTAATACCATAAGCCTCATGGAATCTGTGATACAGCTTACGCAGGGAATCCACGCCAGTAGGAAGTCCCTCTGAAGCCAGCATCAACTTAATGGTGGTGTTGGTGTGCCCATCGTAACACGTACTCGGGGGCTGATCATGGAGATAGGCAAGGAAGAGTCGAAGAGGATTCAAAATTCCAGGGTCCCTCAGTCTAGCTAACAAGTAACGACTATTTTCCACATCGGCAGTACGAGATAGCCGCACTATAGGTGGAGTCATCGGGTCCATACAAAGCCCATCATCCTTTTTCATAGTTTTCTCCGTAACCACAATACTTGAATTTTGTTTATTAAAGGACTTACTTGCAATAATGGCATCCCTATCTGAACCAATCTGAATGGATATGCCCTCCTTAGTAGGTGTTGATGGTGTCGTGTAAGGAGTACTGGATGCTGGAGCCGCTACTTTTATGGTTGTTGGAGCTGAATTGGCATGCGCTGGAGGATTGTCATTAAGGTTGTCTACTACAGTACCAGGCGGCCACAAACTTGGATCTTTCAGCAACTTGATGAAACTTTGATTTTGCACACCGATCTTAAAGTCAGAGTCTGGTCTATCCGTATCCCTCAGCAATGGGAAGCATCGAATAAAATCGGTGGTACCAAGTTTCTCCTTGACATAGTGTGCAATCTGTTTAGCAGTATAAGGAGGTGGAATTTTTGATACAACCACATAATGCCAGTTTTCTTTTACAGTGTATTTGGTAGGTGGTACAGTATTTACCTTTGAAGGAGAAGACACTAAAGGCTCTTGGGTTTCTGTAGGATCAGTTTGAGTTGAAATGGACTTTTTTATGGTTTGCGGTGGAGTTTTATTTGGTTTTTCATTGGTACCTAGCTTTTCAATTTTGTGTGCCATTTGGTTGATAGTCATTTTCAAGTCAGCCATTTCCTTCACTATTTCTTCCTTTGATGTATCCTGAATTTGGACCTTTACAGTCTCTTCATGATTGCCCATAAATATTGACACCAGATTAAAAATGTCTTGTTTCATTTCCCTGATCGTATGGAATAAAGATTCATTTTCATTGTCAGGGCTTCTCGTAAGATGACTGTGAATTGCATCTATTCTTTTGTAAAGATTTTTCAAATTTGGGTCATGAGTATTCAAGGTGTCATAGATTTCTGAGATGACTGGAAATAAATTGATATTTTTCTTTAGACAAGTCCCCAGTGCTTCTACAATTTCAATGGGTATCTGTGATTTCTGGAGCTGAGAAACTTTATCGTGAAGATGTCTTACTGTGGGAGAATCACAGATACTACAAAAGAATCTAATATTGTGGTACTTTTGATGATAGAGTACCTTGGTAGTAGCTTTGTCTAGACCAGTACACGACGTACAAAAATATCGGCGACATTCACCACCGCAGCGAAGTTTATATTTATCCTTTTCGGAGAAAATTTTTTGGCAAACATCACATTTAAAATCAACCATTTTAAAGGCAAGAATAAACTCTTGAAATACCGGTCAATGTCAACGAAAGTAAACAATAATAACAGTGTAAAAAACACTCGTTGATTTTGATAAACAATACGGTTGAGCGAAATGAAAATAATAACTATAAAATTGTTCATAAACACGAACCACAAAACATTTCACAATTTAAGCAACAATAAACAGAACAAAACAAAATACGGTAAAAGTTCGCTATCGCACACAACCGTCCTCCACGAAAGTCAAACTAATACTGAGGAATCTTTCTCGTTGGAACTTTTACCACGCTGAGCAGATGGGACCTAAATTATTTAAAATTCCCTCATCTTAATTTCGTCTCGGCACCCTGTATGATTTATAATTTTTGAAAATCACAGGAGGTTGTAACCAGAGAAAGTTCCACCTGTTGTCAATCTGGTGGTATGGGAACGACATTTATTGTCGTTTTCTGTGCTACTTGATTGATAACTTATTATGTTTCTCGGTAGATGTCTCTAGTACATCCGTGGCATTTCTTTCTTTGCAATTCGGAACGGCACAAAGCGAAATACCTGGTTAAATCGGAGGGAAGAGGATATGAGACTACTGATGGGAAAAAAATCACCGAAACCGGTATAGACTATTCCTGCACTCACCGATTTAACTAGAGTATAATGCTGCTGCATTTTCGGATTGCAAAGAAATTGAAAATGTTTATACATTTTTAGTTAATATTATGTTTCTGTTTTTACGAATCAGACTCCAAACCTAAGCTGTCTGCAAATTATATCTTACTTCCTGCCGGTCCATCGTGGCCAAATTCCAACAAAAACTTGGTCCCTTATACCAAGTTAGGAATAAAACTACTCGTATTCGGGCCCAATTGTTCGATGGAATTTTGCCACACTGGACAGGCAGGAAGTGAGATACAATTTATAGAGCTCCCCTGGCCTTCTTTGTTTCCAGCACTCATTTGGTTTATGTAGAAACCACGAAGGCGTTACCAGAAACGTGGCCTCAATAAAAGTTTTATTTTTAATATTATTTTTAATTTTATTAAAATAATACTCTTAATTGTTACGTATTATATATTTATTATTCTATACTCACTTCAAGATAGTCTATTCTCATATCATCTTCCAAAGTAGACCCATCTTCAGAAGTCCCTATTTCTGTAACGAGTATGACAGGATCTTTATATTCATCCTTTATAAATTTCAACATATTTTCTATACTCCACGGTACTATCTAAAAGTTTATAAAGAAATCAAGAGATATGAAAAGTTTGTAATGGATTTTAAAAGAAAATACTTAAGTTGCTAAAATTGTTAAAATAAAAAATTCGTACGCCGGTATATAAATATATATTCGTTTCTCGGAATATCACTTCAAACTTGCTTCTCACAATCTTCCAATCCAGATTTTCTAGTGCATGGCCTATCTTTGCTAAAGCCAAATTTTTGATTTCATAATTACACAAGATTTTCTTCTCACAATGAATTTCAATCGGTGAAATCCATTTTGTATTTTAATAAAACGTATCACAGCATTAATTTCACATTGGCTGTTACAGATATCGGAACCTCCATCTTAGAAGGCTGCTAGACCGACACTGAGCAATGCAGCGAGACACAAGTGGTGAAGTGAGAGAGAGATAGTTGATGTGTAAGGCAATGTTGCCAGATTTCTCCCAGCACCTCGCACTTTTTCTCCTTATTTTACGAATGACCCTAATATGATAATCGAAAATGTTGAATTCATCTTATACTTACGGGAAATCCATTAATTCCGACACTAGTTCCAGGAAATCGAATGAGTTTTGCCTTAATGTCAGATCGGAAACTAGTAACATTACTGGGAGCTTCGGGTACATCTTTAGCTAAATACGCAAAATAAACATTCAACAAATATAAATCAGAAGTTCCTTTTATGTAATTGATCTCTTCTGTAGTGAATTCTGGTAATCGACTTTTGTTGTATCCTTCTAGTTCACTTCTGAATTTGACGCGTGCCTTCACGCTTGGAGGCCAATCACCATAGTATAGTGGATGAGAGTACATGCCACACTAAAACAAGACATATTTTTAATAATTAGTACATCATTAAATTGAAAGTGGTGAATGAATGATCAGGAAAAACAAAATTTTACGAAAACCTCCAAAAAAATAAAGGAAGGATGAAAATTTGGGAATAGGTAGTTGAAACTTGGGAAATACGGGGTGAAAAATATTTTCTCGGGAGTGAAAAAATATACGTTCAAAATAGGCCCGGAATTGGATAAAATGACTAGTTCTAAGCAACTTTTGTTCTATAGAGTTTTTTCACTAAGTTAATACGTTTCGAGTTATTTGCGAGTGAATATGTTCATTTTTAACAAAAAAAAAAACATGTTTTTGGACGGTTTTTCGCAGATAACTCAAAAAGTAAGTATTCTAGCGAAAAAAATATTCTAGTGAAAATATAGCTTATAAAAAATTGAAAAAAAATGGTGTACGCGTGAGGTCTGCAGATCCAGTAGAAGCAGAGTTGTAGCTAATGAAAAGTAAGTTCTCATTCGTCAAATTCCAAATCGAATATTTCAATGTAAAATAACCAAACAACAGAGCACTTTTAGGGGAAAATTCCTTATAACTTTTTTAAAGTGTTTAAAAAAGGTTTATTTTTGTTTAAAAAAAAACTTTTAACATTAAAAATAAGTGAGTTACGCTTAAAATATTGTTGGTCCGTTTTTTTTGGTACAAAAATCGCGAAAATCACCCCCTAATTAGCTTCCCAAATAAAATTAATCGTTACCGCTTCACAAGTTACTTTACTAATTATTATTTATATTATCTCTAAGTTTGATTGGTGCAAAGTGCTCATTTAAAAAAAATGGGTTTAAAATAAAACATTTTTTTTATTTTGAAAAAAAAAATGGAATTGTTCATGGAATTAACTTAAAAATTATTAGTAATACAAAAATCTTAAAGAGTAATAAAATGTACGTTTTTCTTTTCTGAATATTCCTTCTTTTTTGTTTTGTTGTTAGACAAAAATTGGTTACGCTATGGCTATTCAAAATTTGCCTAAATTCGTGATTAGTTACTCGTTCAAGTCATTTTAACTATAGCTTTTTCAAAAATAAGCACTTTGAACCGATGAAACTTACGGATCATATAAATAATACATACGCAAAGTAACTTGTGAAGTGGTAATGATAAAATTAAAAAAAATAAAAGGGCCCAACAAAATTTTGAGCGTAACTCACTTACTTTTAATGTTACAAGCTTTTTTAAAAAACAAAAATACCTTTTTTTAAACACTTTAAAAAAGTTAAAATGAATTTTCCCCGAAAAGTGCTCTGTTTTTGGGTTATTTCACATTGAAATATTCGATTTGGAATTTGATAAAGAAGAACCTAATTTTCATTAGCTACAACTCTGCTTCTATTGGGTCTACAGACCTCAAGCATACACCTTTTTTTTTCAATTTTTTATAAGCTATATTTTTGCTAACAATATTTTTTTCGCTGAAATACTTACTTTTTGAGTTATCTCCTAAAAACCGTCCGAAAACATCTTTTTTCCAAAAAATAAAAGGGCCCAACAATATTTTGAGCGTAACTTACTTACTTTTAATGTTACAAGTTTTTTTAAAAAAACAAAAATAGACCTTTTTTTAAACACTTTAAAAAAGTTAAAATGAATTTTCCCCGAAAAGTGCTCTGTTTTTGGATTATTTCACATTGAAATATTCGATTTGGAATTTGATGAAGAAGAACCTACTTTTCATTAGCTACAACTCTGCTTCTGCTGGGTCTACAGACCTCAAGCATACACCTTTTTTTCAATTTTTTATAACCTATATTTTTGCTAAAAATATTTTTTTCGCTGAAATACTTACTTTTTGAATTATCTCCGAAAAACCGTCCGAAAACATCTTTTTTTCTGATAAAAATGAACATATTCACTTGTAAATAACTCTAAAAATATTGACTTAGGGAAAAAACTCTATGGTACAAAAGTTGCTTAGAATTAATCATTTTATCCAATTCCGGACTTATTTTGAATGTATATTTTTCACCATCGAGAGGGGGTATTCCACTCCATTTTTGAAAAATGGAGGGGACGTAGAATTGTAAACTTTTTCTTGTACAGGGTGTTTGGTAAAGAATGGGCCATAGCTTAACCTCAGGTTCCTGAGGTTATAATAGGCCGATTTAATCTAACTTACCTTAGTACAAAGTTTATAATAACCGAGATACAAGGTGTCAAAGTTAAACTTTTTTTTATTTATTATTGAATATTTCCTGACAAGTATGAGATAACAACATGAAATTTGGTATGTGGGGATTTTTTGGGTCGAGAAAACTAAATTCCCTACCAAAAATTATGTATTGCCCAGAGGGCGTCACATACGCCTTTCAGCACTCATTTATTACGTTCAATTTTTTTTAACCCTCACTCTGTATAATTTTAACATTAAAATTTTTATTCTACTATTAGTTCTACTTAAAAAAGGCATACTTCTTTCATCTCCCTAAACTCAACCGTTTTCGAGATAAACGCATTGTAAATCTGCGATACACCATCACTTTTAGCATAATATCATTGTAGTTACACCCGAAAAATAACTTAAAACCATAAAATTATCTAAAAATGTATCGCAAATTTCTTCAAATGGAATTTGCGATGCAATGACATAAATTTGAGATTTTTACTGGCACAATTATTATGGTTTTAAGTTATTTTTCGGGTGGATCTACAATGATATTATGCTAAAAATTATGTTGTATCGCAGATTTAAAATGCGTTTATCTCGAAAACGGTTAAGTTTAGGGAGATGAAAGAAGTATACTTTTTTTAAGTAAAACTAATAGGAGAATAAAAATTTTAATGTCAAAATTATACAGAGTGAGGGATAAAAAAAATTGAACGTAATAAATGAGTGCTGAAAGGCGTATGTGGCGCCCTCTGTGCAATACATAAGTTTTGGTAGGGAATTTAGTTTTCTCGACCCAAAAAACCCCCACATACCAAAGTTTATGTTGTTATCTCATACCTGTCAGGAAATATTCAATAATAAATGTTTAATTTTGACACCCTGTATCTCGGGTATTATAAACTTTGTACTAAGGTAAGTTAGCTTAAATCGGCCTATTTTAATCTCAGTAACCTGAGGTTAAGGTATGGCCCATTCTTTACCAAATACCCTGTATAATAATAGACAATTTTAACTACCTATTCCCAAATTTTCATCCTTCCTTTATTTTTTTGGGGTCAGATTGTTCTTTGATCGGGCTAGAAATCAAGAAAATTATTACATTTCAGTTCAGAGATGATCCACCATCCCCATATGCACGTTTCTGTGTCTCCAGACGTCTTCGGTGGGGCTACATGAACACCTCTGAATCTAAACGAAACCAAGCTGCCTATTTAATCAGAATTATGAAAATAATTCTGCGTATCGGACGCTGTAACGGTAGCGACATCTATTAAAGAGAAATGAGAAGTCCCAGATTTAAAACAAAAAATTTGAAAATTTTCTTGGAACCACTTTCTGGTAACATCCTTAGTATCTGCATTTTATAATTTATAAGGCAAGGAGACGACGAATAAAGTAGACGAAAGGGACGAATAAAGTAGACGAAAGGGAATAAAGGATGTTACCAGAAATTGGTTCCACGAGAATTTTCAGATTTATTGTTTTAGATCTGGGACTTCTCATTTCTCTTTATTAATTTAAAGGTTATTATGAATCAAACAAGAATAAGATTTTGAAACTGCTTTCTTGTGGCATGTCTAATTTAAATATTATATTTATATGGGATTGAGCCACAATTAATATAGAAGCAAATCGGAGAACAAGTCATCTACATTCTCAAACACAATATACAGGGTGTTAGTAAATAAGTATGAAAAATTTTAAGGGCTAATTCTACATAAAAAATTAATACCAGTTTGCTCTATAAACATATGTCCACAAATGCTTAGTTTCGGAGATACGGGGTGTTGAAATTTTTATTTCAAACTGCCAATTTATTTATTGCTCTAAGACAAGTTGAGCTATGAAAATGAAATTTGGTGAGTTTTAGGAGGTAGTTATTACGAATTTTATGACATACAATTAAGAATTTTGTATTCATCATTGGCGCGCCTACGGGCAATGGTCTGAATTTTTTTAAAGAAAAAAATAGTACGCCACTGAGATATTTCGAATTAAAAATTATTTTTAAATTCCACGTCTAATTTATGATAAAAACCCTTTCTTGCCTTTTTTCACATGAATCACCGTTTTTATGCAGAAAAATAAAACATCTTGGCGCGTATTTTTCATTTCTTAATACATCATCAAGAACTATCCAATATAATAATGCTAAACTAGAACAATAACAGAAAATATTACTAATACGATTTCAACTAGGTGCAAAGCTGCAAGAAATGTTCTCCTTTTATATTCATCATTGGCGCGCGTACGGGTAATGGTCTGAATTTTTTGAAGAAAAAAATAGTACGCCACTAAGATATGTCAAACTAAAAATCATTTTTGAATTCCTCGTCTAATTTACGACAAAAAATCTTTCTTTCCTTTTTTTCATATGAGGCGCCGTTTTTATACAAAAAAATAAAACATCTTAACGCTTACCAAGTATTTGAGGTAGTTTCCATATGCATAGAAACTTGTTCAAATACTTTGTAAACGTTAAAATGTTTAATTTTTTTGTATAAAAACAGCGCCGCATATGAAAAAAAGGCAAGAAAGATTTTTTGTCGTCAATTGAACGAGGAATTCAAAAATGATTTTTAGTTTGACATATCTCAGTGGCGTACTATTTTTTTCTTCAAAAAATTCAGACCATTACCCGTACGCGCGCCAATGATGATTATAAAATTCTTCTGTTACCTGTAAAGCAGATCATTTGAAACATTTCTTGCAGCTTTGCACCTAGTTGAAATGGTATTAGTAATATTTTCTGTTATTGTTCTAGTTTAGTATTATTATATTGGATAGTTCTTGATGATGTATTAAGAAATGAAAAATAGGCGCCAAGATGTTTTATTTTTCTGCATAAAAACGGTGCATCATATGAAAAAAAGGCAAGAAAGGTTATTTATCATAAATTAGACGTGAAATTTAAAAATAATTTCTAATTCGAAATATCTCAGTGGCGTACTATTTTTTTCTTTAAAATAATTCAGAACATTGCCCGTAGGCGCGCCAATGATGAATACAAAATTCTTAATTGTATGTCATAAAATTCGTAATAACTACCTCCTAAAACTCACCAAATTTCATTTTCATAGCTCAACTGGTCTTAAAGCAATAAATAAATTGGTAGTTTGAAATAAAAATTTCAACACCCCGTATCTCCGAAACTAAGCATTTGCGGACACATGTTTATAGAGCAAACTGGCATTAATTTTTCATGTAAAATTAGCCCTTAAAATTTTTCATACTTATTTACTAACACCCGTATATACAACACACAATACACAAATTATTCTTATAAGATTTAAAAAACTTAAGTTGCACAATCAAATTTATGATACAGATTACACAAATACATCAATAAAAAATAAAATAATAACTCCACCCCCAATTTTTTTCAACCACACACACCCTGTGCCCTACAAGATCTAGGCTAGGTATGTCAATTTTTCAAAAAGACACATCTAAAATAGCAGGTTATACATCTTCCCAGAAGTTGTTCAAATATTTTATTTTTGAGAACGATTTCCATAATAGATATCAAAAAGTCGAATATTAGTTAACTAAAAATATAATTTTCATTACACCAATAATTGTGGCTTAATCCCATATAAACGTAACACTTAAATTAGACATAGAAATGCCACAATAAGATCGACAAAGCGGATACTGGAATGTAGACCAAGAAATGATGCCTATCTACCGAAACAGAGGTCGTCCACCAACACGTTGGACTGATAATCTAAAACTTTATCATAGGAATTTGATGACATTATGAGGGGATCTATGTCTAGCAGTGGACAAGCGAACATTGAATGATGATACCACAATAAAGCAATTTCAGAACCTTGTTATGCATATACTTACTTCAAAATCAAGATTTCTTCTAGCTGCGTCAATATCCTCCTTGGAATTCGTGTAAGGTTGATACCATTCACAGTCTATAGTTAACGACATATGAGCTAAAAGCAAGAATAAGATAATATTATTAACACTCCTTCTAGGTCAAGTCTTATCTGCGCCTTATGATTCTGCAATTTCTAAAATTCCAGTATTTCATGATTTCTTTGTGTCAAACTGTTATCTAATTATTATCCATCTGTTATTTTGGCGCCCAACGTGGGCGCCAAATTGTAAGGGATGTTGAGTGTGAAAGTAGATACACTGCAGGGAAAGGCTTTATTTCTGTGTTTCGTAGTTTAACTTCAACTACACTGTAAAACTGTAACTGCAACTCTAGATTAAAAAATAAAAATAAGCACATTACTGTGAGCGGTATCTTAATTGCCGAAAAGAACAAATACAAAACTATAAATTATAATATATCATCGTTGAAGCCTGGATGTCGAATGTCTCTGTGTGTCAGAACCGTTGACAGGATCCTTCGTCAGTGGGCGGCAGGGTTGCCAAATATTATTTTTGTTACAATACGCCCTAATACAACTCCCGATTCTGAGCAACGAGGTCTTAGTATCTTTCTTTTGTATACGATCGGAGTATTACCCTAAAGTCACCCTTGGTCTATGTAAGAATAATTATTATCGCCCTAATCTTCTCTTTTTAGCCATTATTACTTGTCTGTTATAAAGGAACAGAGGAGAGATGGATTTATTAACTGCTAATCGACGGAAATCGTTCAAGTAGCAGTTTTCCAAAGCGACAATTGTTATTTAGATCAACGACCTTTCAAAGGAGACGACGCAATAAGAAGAACAACAGAGAAGAACACATAAATAAGAATAAGAGTACGGGTTGATGATGATGATGATGGTGGTGGTGGTGATGATGATGATCAGGGACGCGCTGTCCATATGGGCAAGGTCGTACGGCGCATGACGGCGCCAAGGCGTTAAAGGCGCCCTTTGACTCGCCAAAGTTAATTAAATATCCAATTCAACACTAAATATTTTTTGAAGCAAAAAAAACATTGCAAAAAATAACTTAGTCCACTCATCCCCAAACATTACTATCGCGTTACGTATAGTATTATCTAACTATACCGATTTCTGTAGCTTCAGCCGAGAGATTATTTTCTAAACTAAAACTAATTAAGAATTGAAGCGTTTATTTGAAAAACAACACATTATGTCCATTTTTTGAAAATTCGACTTTATGTATTGTTCTCATAGAATAGTACCTAGTTTCTTTCTCCAGTTCACACATTTAGTTCAAGTTCACACTGCATAGAAAATTTTTATAGTTTTAGAAAAACAACAGATGTACATGCAATTTTTTGTAAAAACAACACTTGTCCCATCTTAGTCAACGGTAATTGTAAGTGTGAATGATGTTATCCTTAAATTTATCAGTTGTGTGCATTCTTTGATAGTAATAATGGGTTGTTTTTTTTTATTAGAAATAGTTCAGCATGGCAGAAACTTTACAACACAATACCTCTATATTTTCGAATATATTTTGGTAAGTTTGTACAATTATTTTGATATCCACATTCCTTCCAATGAATGTCTTAATAAAAGTAAGATTTGAAATAAATTAAAGCTGGGCAGTTTTTCTTGATTTGCCAAAATTTTCATTTTTGGACAAGTGTTGTTTTTCAAATAAACGCTTCAATTACTTAAGATCTAGAATGGGTCAGGAGCGGCTAGAAAATCTTGCTATTATTTCTACAGAATTTGAGTTTTTGAAGGACCTGAATATTGAAAATCTAATTAATGAATTTGTCAAAGGTAAAGCAAGAAAAGTTCAATTTCTATAAGAAATATCCATTGGTTTTCATCATAATAAGTGTATTTGATTAAAAAATCGCAATATAAATGTTTTATTTTTTGAGCTTCAGTTTTTTTTATAATTTTAAGTAATGTTATATCACTTTAACATAGTTTTTATTCTGCTCTGTTTTATTGTGCAATATAGTTTTAAAAAATTATTTTTAATAACTACTAGACTACTAGAAACAACAGAGATGCAAATACTTCGACAAATATCTGGCAAAAGTCTGTTGGAGAGGGAGAGAAGCGAAAACATAAGAAAATCATGCAATGTAGAAGACATAAAATGGATGGACGACAAAACGGAAACAGGAGTGGAACGAACACATTAGTAGAATGGCAGAGGATAGGATAGTACGAATAGCACGATACGAGGTAAGTCACCAAATGGACGAAGAATTATTGGCAGACCAAGAAAAAGATGGTGCGATAATCTAAACAATTTAGTAGGCTAATATTGAAGAAGAAACATGCTTTTAAGTCTTCATACAAGAAGGAAGAAGAATATATTATTTTTTATAAGTGTACTGTGTACTTATTGTCTCCTTCAAAAAAAATTCTGGGTAGACGTAGAAAAAATTTCATAGTTTTCCACGTTGAAATGTGAAGGAGTAATTGATATTTCTACCCTGGTAATTTTGATAAAGGCGCTTATCAATATTTTGCACGACGGCGCCGAAGTTACTGGGCGCGGGCGCGTCCCTGATGATGATTAATCACTACCATTTTGTTATGTTACGAGAATATTACCTTGATAGTGTGGAAACTCCTTCTTATACATATTATAAGTCTTCGCGTGAGCCTTGAGTACAATATAATCACATTGGTAGTCCTCCAGCCCGCTAAGGAGGAGTCCTGGAGCTAGCGTACCTTCACCATAGCCTTGATGACAGATCTGTTTGGGTTCGTTTATGGTTATCCACAGACCTACATCAGGAAGATTCTGAATGACAACTCTGGTATAATTCACAAAAATATCAATAAAGGCAGGATTAGTCCAGTCCAATTTAGCAGCAAATAGCGATTGTGGAATTTCCCAGTGATATAAAGTAGCTACTGGTATCAGGTTGTATTTCAGACACTCCTTAACTAAATTCTGATAATACTGGATACCCTTTTGATTGATGTTGTCGGTATAGCCAGTAGGAAGAATTCTGTAAATAAATTTAGTTGCAATGGAAATATATATTTTGGTTTATAGGCACTGTATAATTAAGAGGAATTAAAGGCAAAATGACAAAGTTGATACTCGATAGACTCGATTTATATTTCTTGTGCTGTAGTAAATGTTTGTTTGGTTTGTAGTCGAAGCATTGGCAAGGCTTTTGCCGAAGACCTAGATGCACGCAACATTTACTATAGCAGAAAAGATAGAAACCGACTCTATGGGTCGTGTTTTCGTTCGTGCCCATCAGAGTAGATTGTGCTTTTGTAGCAAAGTCCACTTAAAGAATGAAGTGAGAACTAAAAGCTAAAAATGGAGAGTACAAAACATAACTACAGATTTTATATTCATACAATTAATTTTTTCTTAAATAAAAAGATAAAAAAATTACCTTGGCCAAGAAATTGAAAACCTATAAAAATCAGCGCCAAGATCCGCTACGAGTTTGACGTCTTCTTTATATTTGTGGTAGGAATCACAAGCTACATCTGCTGTGTCACCGTTCTTTATCGGGGATGGCACTCGATGGCTAAAATTGTCCCACATACTTTCTCCTTTACCATCTTCGTTCCATGCACCTTCTATTTGAAAAGAAGAAGTAGCTACTCCAAATAAAAAGTTTGCTGGAAACGTTCCGTTATTTTTGGCATCAGAAAATCTGTAAAATAATGAAATTTTGGATTGTCACTGCAAGCAAGCAACAGTGATTAGCTCAGGAATCACTCCACCCTACCAGGTGGAGTGCTCCAGACCATCCACTCCCCCAACCGATAGCACTCTCTGATGTGCTATACTCTCTATCAGGGACTCTCTATCAGTAAAGTGCTTATCATGTGGAAGTGCGATAAATGTAGGTCAGCGTGAGGCGCTCTATTCCCGCTATCTCTATTGATATATCTTCGCTCTGTATTGCTTGCTCGGGCCCCGATTCCCCTCTCTAGGTTACGTCCATTATCACTGCGTTTACTATCTGCATTTCTAAATTGTATAACACTACGGAATGCGATCCATGGCAACAGTACACCCGAATACACAAAAAGACGCAAGCTAAAGTTTAGTAATAAAATCCAGATCTGTACATTCTACAATCAAACAAATAAAAGTTGGGTGTATAGTATACAAGAATAAAAAACCGCCAAACGCCATAAAAATGAGACGCGCATACAATATTCCAGCTACAAAAGAGCTGATATGAATATTACGTGGCGCGAAATTGTATTTTTATTTTGACGCAAAATAAAATTCTAGTTTTATTTTAAAATATTTTTCCATAATATTTGCTAAATTTGAAGTAAAGCGCGACACAAAAGAGTAACTTTGATACAGTTTGAATTTTGAAGCTCTTTTGTGGCGCGCTTTACTTCAAATTTAGCCAATATTATGGAAAAATCTTTTAAAATAAAACTAGAATTTTATTTCCCATCAAAATGAAAATACATGTTCGCGCCACGTAATATTCATATCAGATCTTTTGTAGCTGGAATATTATATGCGCCACTCATTTTTACGGAGTTTAGCGGGTTTTTGTTTTTTGTCATATTTACATAAACATATTTTGATAGGCAAGATATTCAAGACGTACTTGTCTATGTATAAAGTTTAATAAAAAAATGTTTCATCTGGTAAAGGTCGGAAGGTCGACCTGGATTAGGATGCCATACTATTTAACTATTATTTAGTCGTTCCGGAAATATTATTGCGAAATTTGTCACAACACACTCACTACTTATTTATCATAATATAGTTTTTGATAATGAGAAAGTAAACAAAAACAATTTCAGGGTTCGTTTATACTGACTGATATGAAATAAAAAAATGTATAATAGTTTTGTTTACTTTAAGTCTAACAGGCATGACGTTTGGTACTTATTTGTTATACAGGGTGGGCCAAAGAAAACAGTCCACCTAGATATTTGGCAATAGTTATTAGATTTTAAGGAAATGCCAAAACAGATCGATTTTTATTTTTATATTACAATTTTTGGACATATACATTCGATCGCTATGTGAAATAGATACATTATTTTAAATGCGAGAATTCACGAATATAAATATCAGGGAGCAAGGGTCGGAGCGAGGATACAATCCATTGCTTTCCGTAGTGAGCAAACCCTTAGATCTCTTTGCAACATTGCTGTACGTTTCAACATTGTCGAATGTTGGTCAGGTTTGGAAACGATATCATTATCAGTTCTAATTGTTTTAAAATTCCCTGCTTGCTGTTTGTTGTTAGTAGATACACTCATTAAATTGTGATTAGCTTCTTTCGTGTTTGTGTTTTTGCTGACTAACATATCTTTACTTGAAAAATATTGAACATCGGAATCCACTTTCTTCATTAATTCAATTTGTTTATTTAAAATAATAATTTTATCTTTCAGTTCATGTATTAGGCAGCCTTTTTGTTTAATTACGTAGATAAAATTTTTGGATCAATCTTACCGCCAGCAGTCTCCTCCTTGCGTCAAAGAATACAGCTTCCGGTATATCACATTGGTCACATTTAAAATCACTTACTGGATGATTTTCGTCAACGTTAGCACATTTAAAATGCATAAATGTATTACATCCAATACATCTAATACCATTCACACATTTTCTGTTACACCTGTAACATTTTAAATTCTTATTCGCTGTAAGCTCGCTAAATACGTTTGAACTGCTTGTCATGTTGCCTACTGATATAAGTAAGGATCCTCATAAATCATGGATCTGAAGTACTTTTTTTTACCCCTTACAGTGTAAGAAGTAAGATCAGGAAATGAAGAACCATCGATCGCCTGGTGATGATGGACTCGTTATTGAGACAATAAAAGCAGGAGGACAAATCCTATTAAAATTAGTAAGCAACTGTTTAATAAATGCTTACATCTGGGTACTATTTGAAAAGAATGGAACAATGCAGTGATAGTCTTGTTACACAAAAAAGGTGATATTACTAAATTAGAAAATTACAGACCCATCAGCCTCTTGACACATATGTACAAACTCTTTATGAAAATCTTAACGAAGAGACTAACACCTAAACTTGATTTCTATCAGCCCAAAGAAGAGGCAGGCTTCAGAACAGGATATTGCACCAATGACCATTTGCATCATCATCATCATCATCAACCCGTACTCGTCCACTGCTGGACATAGGTCTCCCTCAGCTTTCTCTGTTTTGTGCGGCTTGCATCCAGTTGCCGACAATACGCTTCAGATCGTCAGCCCATCTGGTTGGTGGTCGTCCTCTGCTCCGTAGTGCTTCTTCTCGTGGCCTCCATTCGACAATACGTTTTGTCCATCGGTTGTCTGACAATCTGGCGACGTGTCCTGCCCAATTCCACTTGAGCGACGCGATTCTTTCGACGGCGTCCGTTGTTTTTGTTCTACGACGTATTTCTTCGTTTGGAATTCGGTTCCTCAGGGAGACACCCAACATCTGGCGCTCCATAGCCCTCTGAGTTATGCGAATCTTGTTCACTACCTTTTTTGTGAGTGTTAATGTTTCCGCTCCATAAGTGAGTACAGGCAGTACACACTGGTCAAAGATTTTCCTTTTCAAGCATATGGGTAAGTCCGATTCAAATACATAGCTCAGTTTACCAAACGCTGCCCAGGCTAATCCTATGCGACGTGGGAGCTCGCACGTCTGGTTATCTCTTCCCAACCGAATTTCATGTCCCAAATACTTATAAGATGCAGTCTGCTCAATATTACGATTTAGCACCAGATTAGTCATTATTTGCGTCTTGTTGATACCACCATTGCGTCTTGTTGCGTCACCATTTGCATACCATAAAGATATTAACTGAAAAATGCATCGAGTACAACATACCACTGGTTCTTGCATTTGTAAATTACGAGAAGGCTTTTGATTCCTTGGAGTTTGAAACAGTACTGGAAGCCCTAAATCAAAGCCGAATAGACTACAGATACACGTTACTAATCAAAAACATCTATAAGAAAGCTACGTCAAGTATACGACTACACGGAGACACAGAAAAATTTAGCTTAGGTCGAGGAGTCAGACAAAAAGACAATATTTCACCTAAACTGTTCACGGCTGTAGAGTCAATATTTATTAACACTCAATGGCAAGACATGGGCATCAATATAGATTTTTTTTATATGTTTATTAGGCAATCTGTTATAACATATAAAAATAGGCACATTTTATCTGAGAAATAATGACATGAAGAGATTGTGATCAGCGCCACACATCTCTATAGAGATAATATTAAATTACTGTATTACATATATTAACTTAGCTACTGTAACAATAATGATGTCTGTGCGGTAAATCTAATGGTGTCTGTCTCTTTAACCGTTTTGTTTCCTGACTGTTGTCTAACAAATTAATTGCAAGCACATTCGCGTGGCTTTCAAGACGTACGATGTATTTTGCACTTAACTCCACTATCACTTCACTGACGGTTTTCGTTTCCAGATCATTGTAAATATCCCTGTTAGTAACAAACCACGCAGCATCGATTATTATTGAAGGTAACACCTTGGACTGGAATCTCTCAATTATGGATACATTCGACTTGTATGCTGTTCCCCAAAGCTGCAGACCATATGCCCAGACTGATTTGAATATTGTGTTGTAGACTAGCAGTTTATTTCTTGTCGTGAGCTTAGACTTACGCTTTAGAAGCCAATAATGCTTACTAAATTTTATGCCCAGTTGTTTCCGTTTGTTCCATATATGGGTTCTCCAGGTTAATCCCCTGTCTAAGTTCATGCCCAGATATTTTACAGAGGTAACTGAGGGAATTACCTTATTAGTTATTGTTACTGTAGGTGATTCACCGTGACATTTTGTAAAACAATATGGTTTGATTTTTGTTCATTCAATTTAATTCTCCAATTTTGTGCCCATGTATTTATTTGATTTAATACACTCTGGAGTTTTGCAGCAGCTTCGACGGGATTTTTGTGTACTGCTAGGATTGCAGTATCGTCTGCAAAGGTAATGGTCGTTGTATCACGATTTGTGGGTAAGTCGGCTGTGTAAATCAGATACAGTTGTGGTCCCAGAACGCTTCCTTGCGGTACCCCTGATCTGATGGGATATAGTTTTATATAGGCTGACTCAAACTTCACTCGAAAGTATCTTTCTGATAAATATGACTTAAGGAGTGTATATAGTTCCTCTGGTAAGTTCTTTTTCAGTTTATACAACAGTCCTTGATGCCAAACTTGATCAAAAGCCTGGCTAACATCGAGGAATGCTGCTGAACAGTAACTTTTTTCTTCAAATATTTTATTTATAACGTTGACCACTCTGTGAACTTGTTCGACGGTACCATGCTCTTTCGTAAAGAAAAATTGGTGGTCGGGTATCATATTTCTGTCTGTTAGTATTTGTAGAAGTCTTTTTTCTATTATTTTCTCCATGATCTTAGACATTACTGGCATTAAACTAATTGGTCGATATGAAGTGGGCTCATTTGGAGGTTTTCCTGATTTTTCTATAAGGATAATTTCCGCAATTTTCCATTGGATTGGGAAGTGTTTTAGCCTTAGTACCGCATTACACAATTGAGTTAGCATTTTAATTGCTTTGGTAGGTAGATTTTTAATTACCTCACCTGTGATTAAGTCATAGCCAGGTGCTTTCTTTTTTATTAGAATATTGTTGATTATGTTTTGAACTTCTTTGGGTGAAACGTGTAGTGTGTTTTCTCCTGTCGGGGTTTGGTTCTGTAGGAAATTGTAGATTTCTTGATCGTTATTTGTTGCAGCAGCTGGTATAGGTTTGAAAACTTCTTCTAGGTATTCGCCGAAAGTTTCTGCCTTTTCATTGTTTGTTCTGGCTTATGTTCCATTGGATTTTCTAATTGGTGGGATATGACGATGTTGCCGTTTTAATTTTTTTGTAGCCTTCCATAGCGCATAAGCGCTGGCATCTGACGGCGTTAAATTTTCTAGGTATTCTTGAACGCTGTATTTTTTAGTTGTTTTAGTAGTTCCTTCAATTGTCGTGCTGCTCTATTGAGCCTTAACTTGTCATCTGGATGTCTAGTTTGCTTCCAAGTTCTACTCAGATACCCTTTTTGGACAATTAATTTTTTCTCTGACATTTATTGGACAATTAATTTTTTGTTTTGCTTTTGTTGGTGGGGGTGTTGATTTCCATGCAGCTTTCTGAATCGTTGTTGTGTAATTTTGGATTTCTTTTTCTAGTTCTTCTGGTGACTTTAGTGATACGTTTAGTTCAATATTTGCTTCAACCCTTTCTCTGAAATCTTGCCAGTTGGTTTTGTAATTGTGCAACTTGGGCAGAGGCTCTTTTCATCAAAATTTGATTCGATACTTAGATATCCCCTTGAGAACCCTTTTGTAACAAAGAAATCTAAACAGTCGGGAACTTTCTGTGGGTCGGAGATCAATATAGATGAAGAGAGATTAAATCATCTGAGGTTTTGAGGATGATGTATTAATCGCTGATAACATACAGGATACAGTTTCTATAATACATTCGCAAAACTCTGTCTGATAGGGCAGATAACTAAACTTATGACAAATCTCGTAAAGAGTGGAAACATAACTATTGACAATAATACCATGCAACAAACAGACACTTACTAATATCTGGGAGACGAGATCAAAATAAACAGAGTCAATCAAATAGACCTGGATCCCGCGTACCAAAAAAAGTTGATTAATAGCAAGCTGAAAATTTGTTAATAGCTTATCGGTGTTCCGTCGGACAAACTTTGATGTACGGGAACACTGGAACAGGGGAAGTTTTAATTGTGGAACAGTTTAAAAATTTGGAACGTCAGATTACGAAAATGTTCCATGTATTTTGTCGGACAGAACAACCAATTGATTTGTTACCCTTATATTACACTCTCATGCAAAAATTAGACTGCTATTACTAACCAACATGCTTCTTGTCATTTGATATGTTCTTCGTGTTCCACTCATTAAAATGCTCAGTTGGTGATAAACACCAGTCTGATTTTTTCACGAGATTTTAATGAAATAGTAAGAAATCAATTGGAAATTCTGTCCGACAAAATACATGGAACGTTTTCGTAATCTGACGTTCCAAATTTTTAAACTGTTCCACAATTAAAATTTCCCCTGTTCCAGTGGTCCCGTATATTAGTCTGTCCGACTAGACACCAGTAAGCTATTAACAAATTTTCAGCTTGCTATTAATCAACTTTTTTTGGTACGCGGGATCCAGGCCTAAAACGCATGAAATACAGAGACGAATAGATCTTATATGGGCAGAATTTGGCAAACTAGGCCATATTCTAAAAAGTTCAATTCCCATGTTTCTCAAGCGAAAGGTTCCCAAGAAAAATAGGAAGGGATGCAGTAACGAATGATTTACGTAAGGTGGCTGTACAACAATGAGGGATTATTGCACAACATTGGCAAAAGTAAAGGAAAATAGCAAACGCAGCAAAGAATCACTTAGAGTTTTGGAGCAAAGAAAGAAAACAGAAGAATAGTTAAATAATAAACCAGAACATGTTTTAATCAGGAATTAAGGTATGGTCATTGATTATAAATATTAAACTGTAGTTATTAATCAATGGTATGGTGTGTTACCAAAAATCGTTTTCAGACTTTCTTTGTCGTTGATTCATAGATTTTACTTTAAATTTCTAGATTTCTTTCTAGATAGATAAACAAAATGAACAAAGGGGTCTTACGAATAATAACAAACCTTTACTGGAATCAAAGAGCACAAATTGGAATAGATAACGAACCCAGTCCAGAAATTAAAATCAGGAGATATGTTAGGCAGGGATGTATTTATTATATTATATCTATTATAGCAGGGATTACTATTTAATGTATATAGTGAAGCCATTTTTGAACAAGCATTATTATCTCAAAGTGAAGGAATAATATAATTAACGGAATATCTATTAACAAGATACGATATGCAGATGACACCGTGATTATGGCAAGCTCTGCTGAGCAGCTCTAATTACTACTAAACAAACAGTTTCTGTGACGATTATACACTGAAAGTAAATATAAAAAAGAACAAATACATGATAATAACTAAGAAAACAAAGATACAAAGAAACATACATTTGGAAAATCTACCAATAGAAAGGGTTGATAAATACAAATACCTAGGACCTGGATTTGGCAAATCCATGGGCGAAGAATGCGAAATAATACACACAATAAAAATAAGAAAGTTAAATACCACTAAAACTGTTAATACAGTGAAAGAAAAGAGGCGGAAGGAGTATAGGAATAAGGAGAGTGTCTTGGTTGAAGAATTTAAGGGACTGGTTTAAATACAGTTCCATAGAACTCTCTAGAACAGCGGTAGAGAGAGTAAAGGTAGTGACCATGATAGTGACGACATCTTCACTTAAAAGAAGAAAAAGATTTCTTTCATAAAAGATCAAAATATCTAGTTAACACTTACCTTAAATAAGTTAATAAAACCAGGCAATAAACTATTTTGCACATTATTATTATACACGCTTCTCCGAATGCTCGTATGCCATAACCAATATGTATCGTTTGCAGTTAAATATATAGGTTATGCATATCTACAATGTATGCTATTGAATGCTATAACTAGATAAGGTAGTTAACTTAATATTAAGGATATACATAATTAAACAAATTTAAAGGATTGATCTAAAGAGATTTTTTTATTTTACTGCCAAGACTGTATTAAGAAAGACTGCAATGAAAGATTATATATTTACATTTTTTTATTATTTGATAAAATATTTTATTTTTTTATTGTTGCAATTATAGATATATAAATATTATATTTTACAGTTTACAGTTTAAACAAAATTTTGTTAACCCATTCAATGCTAACGGTTTTGAAGGACATTTCAAGTAGCATACGTAGGCCCGGATTTAAGGGGGCAAGCTGGGCAGCTGCCCTGGGCCCCCAGAAAGCAAACGTAAAAACATCAGCACATTATTCACATAGAATTTTTTTCCAACCAGCCTTCTTCTGTTTCATAGAAGCCTAGAGAAAGCGTTTGATAGAATCCAATTAAAAGATGTAATACACCTGCTATATGACAAAAATCACCACTGGATATCATAAAACTGATAGAAAACATATAATATGTAAGAAATAAAATAGAAATGAAAGTCAATGGAATAATAACAAAACCCATAGAAACAAACACATGAATCAGGCAAGGAGATTCACTAAGCCCTTTACTGTTTAACATAATGTTGGATGAAATAATAAAACAAGTGACGAAAAAAAGAGGGTACAAAATGGGCGATAGAGAGATAAAAATACTCTGTTACGCTGATAACACCGTGTTAGTAGCAAAGTGCGAAAACGACCCACAAAGATTACTGCACGAGTTCAACATTAACGCAAAAGAAATGAATATGAAAATATCAGCCCAAAAAACAAAAAACTTAGTAATTGCCAAAGAACCAATAAGATGCAAATTGGAGTTAGACAATCAAATTATACAACAAGTAACGACTTTCAAATACTTGGGAATTATTCTATCAGCCATAAACAATAATCGAAGAAGAGGTAAAAGACCAAATAATTAAAGCCAGTAGAACGGCCGGATGCCTAAACGACACAATTTGGAAAAACAAACACCTAAGATTGGAAACAAAGGTCCGAGTATATAAGTCAGTTATTAGGCCAGTTATGACTTACACGGCCAAAACAAGACCAGATACAAGCAAAACACGAAGACATCTGGAGAACAACGAAATGAAGATCTTAAGAAGGATTGCTGGAAAAGGACTACAGGATAGGGTAGAAAGTGAGGAAATCAGACGCATATGTGGGGTAGACAATATAAATACCTGGGTAAAGAACAGAAAAGAAGAGTGAAATGAGCACACAAGCAGGATGTCTTAATCAAGGATAGTAAGGATAGCCAGGGACAAGTCACCGGTCACCGTTAGGCAGGAGAAGTATAGGACGCCCAAGGAAAAGATGGAATGACAACTTAGGGGCAGAATAAAAGGCACCGTTAAAAAAACAGGCAGTTCTGCCTATATAAAAGAAGAAGAAGAATAATAAGAAGAAGAAGAAGATTTTTTTCTATGCAGACACATATTACGTATTTCAAAAATGGTATTTTTGATATTTAATGTACCAAAATTTCAGAAGACGGTGAGCAGAGCAACAATTTAAAACTCATAGCGATGCAAATGGTTTGTATGATTGAATGTATTACTAGAAACAGGAATATTTGCAATATTTTGGAATGAAATCTTAGGACAACAAGTCGTAATCTCCCAGTATCAAATATTTACCTGAATTCAGGAGTGGTAGCATTTATATCACTTAAAGTATTTAAACAGTCAAGAAAACGATTAGACCTGGATCCCGCGTAACAAAAAAATTTGATTAATAGCAAACTCAAAATTTGTTAATAGCTTAACGGTGTCTAGTCAGATAAACTTTGATGTATGGGAACACTGGAACAGGGGAAGTTTTAATTGTGGAACAGGTTAAAAATTTGAAACGTCAGACTACGATAACGTTCCATGTATTTTATCGGACAGAACTTCCCATTGATTTGTTACCATTTCATCTAACTTTCATGCAAAAATCAGATTGGTGTTTATCACCAACTAATATTAATTAAAAGTAAATATGCCTTGTATATTTATCTATTGACGGTATTATTTAAGTATATTAAGTGAGGTTAGAAATTGTCGGCGACAATTTGTCCACTGTACCCGCGAACGCAACTTCTGTCCTCTCCTGGTGATTTTCTATTTTTTAATTTCCTTACTGCTTCCGTTACCTCTCCTGCTTTAAAGTTTATTTCTTCTTTCTTCGTTTATTGTCACTTTTAGTGTTGGTGGTTCATTATCATCACCTTTACCAAATAGAGATCAAAAGTAGTCTGCTCAGGTTGTTTTTCTAAATGTGTTTCGATTTTATTCGTTCATTCATCTCTTTTCCCGTCTTCTGATTATTGTCCATATTTTTTTGTGTTCCGTAAAAGTTCTGTTCCATCTGTTTTGAAAAGCTCTGTCAGTGATCCTTTTCTATTTGTCTGACTAAAGTATTCGTTTTGTTTCTGATTCGCTTATAGTGGTTGTATGTATGTTGTGTTTGCTTTGGTTTGTAGCTTTTTTTCTTTTCTTCGCATTTTATCTTCACTTCATCTCTAAACCATTGGGTGTCCTTTTTGAAGTTATACTTCTTTACGGGCGTAATGACGGTGAAATTTTATATGGGAAAACCTATCGACCGGGCGCATGCGCATTATAACTTTGTTCTGATTGGATGTTCAAATGACATGACAAAAATTATCCAATGTGGCAGCTGTGGCACAGCTGTGGGACTGTGCATGGTTTGGTTATAATGTATGCTTGTTGCGTTTTAAAATTTGTAGGAAGAGAAACAACAAACAAAAAGTTAGTTAATGGTTATACTGCCTTTTTAAATAGTTTTCATATTATATTTTTGGACTTATTTACATAGAAGAGATGATTGTTGCATGCCAATGTGAAAGCTCATCAAACTGTGCCTAGTATGAGTGCCGCAGATCTCGCTTATTCAAAGCTAAAGAATCTTTCACTGGTAAGTGTTTTATAAATAGTTGATCAAATTTTGTTATGATATTTGAACATAGCCACTTTGCACGACGCAAGTGATTGCGAAATTTATTAGTCGTTATACGGGCTCCGATACCTACCTTGAACCTACCAAAATACATAAGTAGTATGTAATACTTTTATTTACATAATTTGATTACCATCAAAATTTATATCAATATTCACCTAATATATTGTCTTCTTACTCTATGTTTTGTTGAATTTTTTCAATTCTAAATCATTTCAATTCAAAATCAAAATAATTTGATTTACATAAGTTAAAAATGTCAAAAGGTTAATCTGTTTAGTTAGACGATCTTCGCACATAATGACAAGCTGTCTCTGTGGCGAAGTTTTAATGCGGGTGAATACCAATACAACGCAAATACCAGCCGCGTGGTAAGTTGGTTCGAATCCCAATAGAAACTTTTATTTTTTTATTTTTTTTTATACATTTTATGATTGTAAGTATATTTATTATATAATTTTATTTTCAGAAAATACGTATTTAGTTAAAAAATTTTCCGACAATTAATGTTCAGAAATCATTTGTGGCATTTTTAATGTGTTTTTTGGCACTGTTTTAATAAAAATGTTTGAGAAGTAGTAAGTATAAATTAATTTAATATTTAAATAAAATATAAATAAAAAGTATATTAATTTCGTTTATAATCATATAATAGAAGTATAACTTCTTACGTGCGTACAAAGTACACACACATTCTTTTTTTGATAATGTTGGTATTCCTTACTTTCCTCTCGATAAAATAAACAAAAAAAAAAGCTTGGAAATTGGACAAAAATTAGCATTATTCTGGTAAATAATTTAATAATAGTGTTACTAATTATTACAACGTGTTCCACAGAGTTGTAAATAATAATACTATCGGCATAAATCCTGAAATTTTAATAAAATTTGAACCATTGTCAGCTCTTAATAACCGTTTGGTACTTATCACGTTTTTATAGTATTTCACTGATTTTTTTGGAGTTCTTGTACGATTTGGATGGGTAAAGTCTACGTGGTAGAGGCCAAAACGAGGTCTGAAAGATAAAACATAATGAGAATTTTAAAATTTAAAAAGATAAGTAGTTGTGAATTATTATTTTATAGAGAATAACTACTTAAAAAATAAAAATTAAAACCAAAAATAAATCAAAATTTTTATTACACTGAAAATTAAAGACAAAATTCAAGACCTTTAACATTTTCCTGAAAAAATATGGCCTTTTTAAAGTAAGTTTTTTGAAGGTCTAGTTTTAAGTAATTTTCCCCTCCATTCTTTAACATTTCCGCAGCTATTTCGTTTTCTCCCGATCTTGTGTTATTTGGAGCCCATTTATTATTCTCTCCTTCACTAAGCAATTTTATTTATAATGCCATCAACCTATATAATCCCTTAGGTCGAGGAGTAAGACAAGGAGAAAATATTTCACCAAAAATTGTTCACAGCAGCTCTAGAGTCAATATTTAAGAACACTCAATGGCCAGATATGGGCATCAATATCAGATTTGTTCCAACTCGATACAAAACCGTTCGTGAATCGTTACGCGCATGCGCAATAACGAATAATTATGCGCAGCAACACATTTGTCGTTACTGTGCTTACTCGCAGTGGTGTAGTGGAGCCGGAGCGGTCCGGAGCGTCGCTCCGGCACAGCTTTTGAAGGGGGAGCGGCGCTCCGGCTACGATTTTTTCAATCGAATTTTTTATATAGGACAAAAATAGATCTGAAATTGTTTTATTTAGAAAATATTGTTTTGTCCTTTACTAAGTAATTTTTACACGTTAGTTATCGTGGTTAATCAGTTAAGGCATACGCAGCTACGATTAGGTAGTTCGTAATTGTAAGCGCAAAAGTTGAGCGAGCGACTGGCAGACGGGATAGTTGATGGATAGACATGATAGACATCTCAGCGGTCCGCGCCCAGCACTACCGTGTCCGTGTCACCACAACCCTCCCCCCACCACGGAAGGAGGAATAGCCACAACAATATTGAAATATTGTGTCCTTCTTATCTCTCGCCTCTCCCCCTCGATTTCTCTCTAGCTCACTCGACGCTCCGATCACCCGCGCCCCGCCCGAGGAGCGATACACACGGCAGTGAGAGCGGCAACAGACTGAGTCGCCGGAGTCGCTTCCCCCACCACTGAAATCCACTCCGTAGCTACTGCGCATCTCCAGCCCACCCGGCCATGCTAATCCTGCTCAGTTGTAGTTGCGTCTCGTCTGCTTTGCATAGTGCACGTGCACTGTATATTAATTTAGTGTTTCTGCTCCAATTATTACGTTACGTGTCGCGGATACCTACTGGAAGAGGTGAAATAGTTTTAATAGTTGTGTTATCTTTGCCCAACGTCCAAATCTGTTGACATAAGCTACCTGTAGTATCGCTATGGATAACTTTAACCTCATTTTTTAGTGCGTCGGTGAAACGTGAACTAAACACGTTAGGCCTACCTAAAGGAACCAAGCAAGATAAATCCAATGTTGTTTCGGTTGATGAATTAGCGATTGGAAACTCTTTAAATAAAAACGAACAAATAAGTGAACCCAGCACATCAACGAATAAGGAAAAAGAAACAAAATGGCCTGACGTTTGGACAGAAGAGATGTGGACTCGTAAGAAGGAAACTTATCCTTGGATAGATTGCAAAGAAGGTAAATTAGGCTGCAAAGTTTGTTTTGAAGTCACAACTATGGGTGCTTTTAAGAAAGAACACGTTTCTTTAAGTCATGAGTGGCGCACATTTCAAGTTAGCTGTTACGGCTCAAACCGAACTAACCAGCTCAAATCACTTAGAAAAAAAATTATAGAGCACAAACAGTCCAAAGCACATAGTACTGCTCAGACACTGACGTACGTCACTAAATGGCTGAGGAGCCACCGGTCTGCAGACGATTCCAGGACAAGAGTTGCAGAAAACCCAAAAAAGAACGCAAAGAAGGATGCATTTTGGCACTTACTTTGAGTATGTATGTTATAATTAATCTGATGTATTTATTATATGTATTTTGTTAAATACACAAGTTATTTGTACTGTATGTAGTTTTTTCAAATAATTCTTAATTTTTTTGGCACAGATTATAATGTTTGTGTGTGTTAAATAATAAAAAATATATATACTAATGTAACTTGTGGGTGTATTTTTTCACAATAATAAATTAATACTACTGAAAATGAAAACTTAGTCATTTACAATATTTGCCTAACTTACACCAGTGTTTTTTTAATTTTTGTCAGCAAGGCTTCCAACTTAAATTATAGAGTTTTTAAGGTAGATTATTATGGTTTGATACCTTAAAAACAGTTTTTAAGGTATCAAACTGTAATAATCTACCTTAAGAAAGTCTTACCATATTTTAAAGTTAAAATTATTCTTTGGAGGAGAATGTGTAGGAGGCCCTACTGTAACTACTGTCACTCTAAAAGATCATTAATTAGTTTAATTATTAAACTTTTCAAAACATTTGCCAAAGGGCCTTAAAACTCACGATTTGGGTAGTAGGCTAATTTTCAAAAATTTTCCGGTAGAGGTATAGCTCCGGCACAGCTAATTTTACCACTACACCACTGCTTACTCGTGTTTCATTTCGAGTTGGAACAAACCTATAGATGAAGGAAGATTAAATCATTACAAGATGTAGTCTCTATGATACATACATTCACTTAAAACTCTGTCTGAGAGAGCAGAATTAAAAATAAACTTTGAGAAAACTCAACTTATGACAAATCTCGTAATAAGTGGAAAAGTTCAATTCCTATGTGTCTCAAGCGAAAGGTTTATAACCAATGTGTTTTGCTCGTACAAACTTATGGAGCAGACACTTTAATATTGATGCAAAAATCCGCAAATAAACTCAGAGTTATACAACAAGCCATGGAACGTGCAGTGCTGATCGTGAGCATTCAAGATCACATAACAAACCAACAAATCAGGCAAAGATCAGGAGTTCAAGACGTAATCGAAGGAATCACGGCGCTTAAGTGGAACTGGGCAAGGCACTGAGCTATAATACAAGATGGACGGTGGATAAGAAGCCGAGGACGACCACCGACTAGATGGACCGATGATATAAAGAACTGAGGAATGTCTATGTCCAGCAGTGGACGCGATTGGCAGATTAATGATAATAAAAATTTTAACACTTACGTATATCCCTTCATCCATTCAAAATTATCCAATAAACTCCACACTGATACTCCTATTACTTTTACATCATAGTTGTACATAGCTTCGAGAATTGCATTGAATGTTTTCTAAAATAAACACAATACTGCTTAATATTATATTTCCCTTTTTTATGAATCAGAACGCCAGACCAAAGCAGCCTTTAAAACACAATTTGGTAGAAGAATTTGAAATTAGTAAAACTAAATAAAATTAGATAAAATTAATAAAATAAACTAAAAATGTATTATAATATTAAATATAATTAAATAAAATTTTATAACTTAAAATAAAATTAAATAAAAGTGAATAAGATTAAACAACATTAAATAAAAATAAATTAAATTAAATTAAATTACATAAAATTAATTAAATGAGACAAAATTAAATGAAATTAAATATAATTAAATAAGATTAAAAAAAATAAATAAAATTAAACTAAATTAAGTAAAATTTATATTCGAATAGAATCGAATTGAAACGAATTGAATATAATCGAATATATAAGAAATATTCACTTCTCTCATCAATCTGCAAGTGCCGCGCTGTTTTTTTTATTCTATACTTACTTCAAAATAGTCTATTCTCATATCGTCTTCCAAAGTAGACCCATCTTCTGAAGTCCCTATTTCTGTGACTAGTATGACAGGATCCTTATATTCGTCCTTAATAAATTTCAATATATTTTCTATACTCCATGGTACAATCTACACGTCCATAAAAAAATCAACAGTTAAATGAAAAGCTTATAAACGGTTTTAAAAGAAAATACTTGAAAAGAAAAAAAAGTTGCTAAAATTGTCAAAATAAAAAAAATGTAATATTTATGCAGTACAATATTAGATTGTGAACATTAAGAAAGCCAAAGTGATGTTAATCCGAAATAGCCAAAATGTACCTCAACCTTGCACAATAAACGGGCACAATTTAGAACAGGTCAATAAAGGCTATAGCGGGATAAGATGGTCAAAAATGCCCCTGCACCGATGAGCCCCGCTACTTATGTTTTCGATAAGGGATATAAAATTATGCCCTAATGCAAATTTTTAGCTTCCCAGAGGTCCTAAAACGTCTTAAATCGAGAAAAAAAGAATTTTTAGGTTTTATTTTTTTGTGAGCGCAATTTTACTTTAAAAAATCTGAAAAAAAGAATGTGTGTGTACTTTGTACGCACGTAAGAAGTTATACTTCTATTAATATTCTGTGATTTATTAATATTATGTGATTTTAACGAAATTTATATAATGTACTTTAAACAGTTTATTTATATTTTATTTAAATATTAAACTAATTTTAATACTTACTACTTTCCAAAAATTTTTATTTAGACAATACCAAAAATTTAAAAAAATAAAAGAATAAAACGCACACAAACACATTGAAAAATGGCACAAAGAAAAAATGATTTCTGAACGATAATAATTGTTGGCAAAAGTTTTAAATACGCATTTTCTGAAAAAAAAATATATAACAAATATACTTAACAATCATAAAATGCATAAAAAAATAAAAACTTGCATCGGGATTCGAACCCGTGAATTTGGGGGCGCTTTGATTCGTAATCGAAGCCTAGACTCACTCATCCAATTACACATTATTTGTCATGTGGAAAAATAGGGCAACTGAACGTTTTACTGTTTGACAGGTGTTCTGAATTTAATCAAATTATGTAGTTTGATTTTTGTGGAAGGAAATATTAAAATATAACAAAACAGTAAGAAAACAATATATTAGATGAAGATTGGTAGAACTTTTGTTGGTAATCAAATTAAGTATGTAAATCAAAGCATTACATACCTACTAGATAAATAAATCTACGCCAAAAAATCATAATTAAAAATAAAAATCGGACCTAATTTCGGATTTCTCTCTAAAATCCCCATTCTTGAGAAAATAAATTTATTCCAACCTAATCCAAATGTATAATTACAATATGATTATAATAAAAACTACTTACCAAATTAGAATGAGTTTTCCTTGTCCAAAATAGTCCAGAAGTCCAAAAACATATATGAAAACTATTTAAAAAGTCAGTATAACTATTAACTAACTTTTGTTTGTTGTTTCTCTTCCCACAAATTTCAAAACGCAACAACCATAAATAATCAAACCACAGCTGTGCACAGCCGCCATATTGAATAATTTTTGACATGTCATTTGAACATCCAATCAGAACAAAGTTATAATGCGACTGCGCCCAGATTGAAGGTTTTAATCATATTAAAATTCACCCTCATATCGCGCCTAAAGAAGTATAACTTCAAAAATTCAAGAGGTTGTATCTTTCGAATACAAAACAACCTAATTTTTTTCAGATTTTTGTAATGAAAAATGAGCTTAGGAAAAATTTTTTAAATTTTCAAAAAAATTTTAGGTTATGATAATATGATTTGGCCAACTTTTAAATAGTATTTTTTTGAGTAATTTTTGCCGTTCTTTTAAATGGCAGAGGAAGAATTTTTAATATCTGAGCGGAAAGACCGAAAAAATCGAAAAAACCGTTTTTGGCTGTCTCGAGATGCATCTCGGGACAGCCAATTTAAGGATTTAGGATCCTGACTACAACAACTGAAAAAAACTAAAATTGTGAATTTTGTCATAAAATTTGCTATGTGGGGTTATAATAATATTTGGAACAACTTCTCCAAATAACTTTTATCGATATCTGTAACGCAAAGCAAATCGAATCGCATATCGAAAATTCACCCCGTTTGTGGATTCGCAGTAGGCCGCGCTTAAAATTTAAAGTTCAGTTGACTATTTTAAAAATTGTAAACCATCACCCTGTATGACTGTGCAAAATTTCAAATCTGTATATATTTTTATAGCCGAAACATAGGGGTGTCTTCATCTTAAATGCGACACACTGTATCTTATCAATTTGATAATTTATTGCAACTAATATAGTCGTATTTTTTATAGATTCAAAATATACAATCAAAGTACTGACTAATTCACTAATTTTATCATAAAAAGTTCAAATTGATTATATTGAAGTATTGAACAAATTATTAATGTGGATTAATAATTAATGTGTATTAATAATGTGTATAATATATAATTATATTATAATTTTTGCGGTCTGCGTAGACATTATTTTACGTTCTTTGGACCATTGGGAACAAAAAATTCTGTTGTAATTTTTCTCTAAATTTTTTTTTTATTTACATTAACGTGCTCGCAGCTACTATGGCCACTCGCACGGGACGATTACAAACAAGATTACAAGAGGTATAATTAAAGAGCATTAAAAAGTTAAAAAAAAATTTAAAGTTTATGATACAATGATATTTTTTTAAAAACTGAAGAACTCTGTCTAACTGGTTGGTATCACTTAGAATGTCACATAGCTGCGGTTTGAGTTTGAGCTGTTGTCTTACTACACTGAACTGATGACATTCTCTAAAGTTAATCGTTTTCGAGTTATAAATAATTTAAAACCGAAAAGAAATCGAATAATTACGATTTTCAAGGTTAAAAAACACAAATCAAAAATATTATTTTTGTAACTGCCAAGTATAGAAATTCAAGCTAAAGCCTTATTTTATCAGTTACCAATAAGTAATTTGAGCTTGTTTCATTCTAAAATATTGTTTTTTAGTTGTTAATGCAGCCCGATAGCCCGTCCTCTCATATGCGCTTCATTAACATTTATTAAAAAGCAATGTTTTAGAATATCACGTGCCAAAAAATTTTATAGCGAGCCCCTGGAAGAAGGGTTTGGGTACTCCGCAGTTTCAAAAATAATGTTTTTTATTTTTGTTTTTGAACCTTGAAAAGCGTCATTATTCAATTTTTTTCAGTTTTAAATTCTTTATACATAATTCTAAAACGACTAACTTTAGAGAAAAATTACAAAAGACCTTTTTTTGTTCCCAATGATCCAAAGAACGGAAAGTAATGTCTACACAGGCCGAAAAAATTGATTTTTATAATTTCTAAATTTTTTTTTTAAATAAATGTAGCAATAACTCCGAAACTATGGCATTTAGGTATAGAGAATATAACATAAAAAATAATCAGTATATCATAAGGACTTCGAAACGCAAAAAATATAGAGGGTGTTCTATTTGAAATAAGAAAGTTCATTAAATTTCCAGAAAAACGGAAAACTGACAACAATGTAATTATTACTGTAATATCGGCTGCATTAGAAAACCCCTACCGACCAAAACCTATGAAAAACGTCTCGAGATGCATCTCGAGACAACCAAAAACGGTTTTTTCGATTTTTTCGTTCTTTCCGCTCAGATATTAAAAATTCTGCCTCTGCCATTTAAAAGAACGGCAAAAAGTACACAAAAATATACTATTTAAAAGTTGGCCAAAATCATAACTTAAATTTTTTTTTTAAATTTCAAAAATTTTTCCTGGGCTCATTTTTCATTACAAAAATCTCAAAAAAAAAATAGGTTGTTTTGTATTCAAAAGATACAACCTCTTGAATTTTTTCAGATTTTTAAAGTAAAATTGCGCTCACAAAAAAATAAAACCTAAAAATTCTTCTTTTCTCGAGTTAAGACGTTTTAGGACCTCTGGAAGCTAAAAATTTGCATAAGGGCATAATTTTATATCCTTTATCGAAAACATAAGTAGCGGGGCTGATCGGTGCGGGGGCATTTTTGACCATCTTATCCCGCTATAGCCTTTACGTACATGGGATGTTTAATCGATAGCATCCTAAATCCTGATCTAGAAATAAGATCAAGAATAGAAAAGGCCAGAAAATCTTTCGAAAAAATCAAAAAACTGCTTTGTGATTCTCGAATAAAGTTTACAAAATGGTTCTTCTCTATGCAGTTGAGACGTGGACTCTTTAAACATCAACCGTAAATAAATTGGAGGCCTTTGAAATGTGGATCTACCGGAGAATACTCAAAATTTCATGGAATTCGCACACCTTAAACGAAGAAGTGCTGCATAGAATATGCAAGGAAAGAGAACGTTTCAACACAGTGAAAGTTATACCGAGGCCACATGCTGAGAAATAATAAGTACCAATATGCTCAACTAATAGTGAAAGGAAAGATCGAGGGAAAGAGAGGACTAGAAGGGAAAAGTCTATCGTGTCCAAGAAACATCTGACAATGGAGAGGGCTAAATTTTAAACGGGTGAAGATAGGGAATAGTTTGCAATTGTAGTAGCCAACCTCCAGTGAGGAGAGTGCACTTTAAGAAGAAGATACTTACGGGAAATCCATTAATTCCAACACCAGTCCCAGGAAATCGAATGAGTTTTGACTTAATATCAGATAGGAAGTTAGTAATATTACTGGAAGCTTCGGGTACGTCTTCAGCTAAATACGCATAATAAACATTCAGCAAAAACAAATCAGCAGTTCCTTTAATGTAATTGATCTCTTCTGTAGTAAATTCTGGTAATCGACTCCGGTTATATCCTTGTAGTTCACTTCTAAATTTGACGCGTTCTTTCACGCTTGAGGGCCAATCACCATTGTATATTGGATTAGAGTACAAACCACACTAAAACAAGACATGTGTTTAACAATTACTACATCATTTAATTGAAAGTGGACCACTGAAATCACGAAAATTATTTCATTGCAAGTAAAAGATATGGTTTATAAAATTTTCATTAAATATGTGGCATACTTCATCAACCTTCGATTTTCTCTAAAGCATTCGATTGTGTAAACCATAACATCTTGACTGACAAATTACAGCGCTATGGATTTAGGGGAAAGGCTCTTAAATGGCTTAAATCATATCTTAATAAAAGAAGTCAGTTTGTAAGGGTTGACACGAAGACGTCTTCTTGCATGCCATTAGAATGTGGGGTACCTCAGGGTTCAGTTCTAGGCCCCATATTGTTTCTGATATACATAAATGATATCTCTAGTCTGAACATTAAAGGTAAAATATGTCTCTTTGGAGATGATACTAGTATTACTTGGAGTAACACGGATATTATGGATCTTCGCAATACCATAGCTACAGACCTAGTCACCATTAAATCGTGGTGCGACTCGAATCTCCTGTTATTTAACGTTTCTAAAACCAAAGTCCTACCTTGCAACAGTATGATGCAACCTTTAGTAGGTACTTAATAACAACAGTCTAGAGGTAGTTGAATCGGTGAAGTTCTTAGGGCTTATTGTGGATAAGTCTCTAAAATGGAACTTGCACATTGATGCCTTACACAAAAAATTAAGTTCTGCTTGTTTTGCGCTAAGATCAGTTGCTACGGAAATGAATTTGTCAACATCTAGGACCGTTTATTATGCCCTTTTTGAGTCTCATCTTCGGTACGTCCTTCCATTCTGGGGTACGTGTTGTGCGACTCAATTTGAGCGTATTTTTAAACTACAAAAGAGAGCTCTTCGTTACTCCCTGAGACTCAATAGCAAAGTTCATTGCCAAGAATTCTTTAAAAAATTTAAAATATTAACTCTTCCTTCTTTGTTTGTTTTTGAATCCGTTTGTTTAATCCGCAAACATGCATCAGAAGGTCCAGAGAGACCCACTCACAACTATCCCCTTAGAAACGTGGAGCATAATCTTTATCTGCCAACCCCACGGTCTGAGCTGGTTAAGTGCTCTATACTATACAATTCGAGAAAAATGCACAATCACCTGCCATCTAACATCAAATCCATTACAGCATTTCTCGCTTTTCGCAAGGCCTTGAAAGCTTATTTGCTAGAGAGAGCTTTTTATACAGTGAATGACTTTTTTATAAACGATTTGAATTCAGCAAATTGACTTGCAGGATTATTACTTTCGAGTACTTTTGTACATATTTGCAGCGGCATAGAACTTTTGATTTACTTTCCCTTTCCCTTTTCCTTGTTCGCCTTCTTTTTGCTCTGACGTTGTACACATCTTGTTTGCAAAATTTTTAATTTTTTAATGTGTACTTAATAACTGTAAAATTATATTAAGTAGTATAACTCACGCCATTTACTTGGTGTCTGTTTTTGTTTTTGTTTTGTCTGTAGTTTTTTATTATTTTTTGTTTTTTATTGTATTTTTTTATTTTGTATAAGCTTTGTCCACAAACTGGTAAAATTATATGACAATAAAGCATACCTTACTTACTTACCTTTTGCCTACGTTAAGACAAGGGATCGCGATTAAGGCCCGGTGCAAATTGAACCTAAGCGAGACACAACCTGTGCCGGAGGGACGGGTGGCCCGTGCATTAATTATTTAGCGCACCGCTTATTAAACCCAACCCGACCCAACCGTTGGCTGTCGTTGTGGCGAATAGAGACTGACAAAATCAGTGCGGACGTGTAACGGTTTCTTTTGATACCGGTTCTCAGTGGTACTGAGTACAAATACTGATTACAAAATACTGATGTATCTGATCCTTGTTCTGAATTGAGTAGGCAACTTTAAATCGGTATTTCCGTACTTTAACTCGTAACGTTTTAAAAATATCTTACACGTCCCTAGTAGTCGTAGCCGTAGCGGTATGACATGCATAAAAAGATATCTTACACTGAGTATTTTATTTCTGCACATAATACCTACATATTTAAAATAATCTCAGAGTTATTTAATAATCCCTCCGCTACTGATCGGTCATAAAAAATAACACTTCGTTTTTAATTTTTAAGCATAAACAAAAATGTAATATGCCGACAAGTTAAATTTGAGGGTAATACGATATTTTTATCGATCACGGTTTTAAGTAACATGAATCATTTACACTTTATTTTTCTAATAATGTGTTATTGTAAAGGTATAACTTTGATTATTAATTTTGTATCGCCTCTTATTTAGTCTACCAAAAGTTATCAGAATATAATGACAAAGTCAAAGCAGTTTTCACGGCAGTTGACAAAATCAAAGCGGGGTTTTGACTATGCTAATATTTTTATTTATCATCACCATAAATTGTGCTTAGGTACCATCCGTATTCATTTCAGATACGTCCATCTCGCAAACAAAAACAAGCAAAAATAAACAACTGGCAGTGAGTCGAGCGTCTCTCGGCCCAAGAAAACTGTACGCCGATGACAAACGCTCCCAAGTGAGACCTGCGAGCGCAAGCACTGATCGCAGCTTAGGTTCAATTTGCGGTCCCTCGCTTATATGCGTGCTTCACAAAACTGTCCACGCAGTTCGCCGGTGCAGGTTGTGTCTCGCATAGGATCAATTTGCGCTGGGGCTAAGACGCGAAAAAATCGCGTCGCTAAAGTGGAATTGGACAGGACACGTCGCCAGGTTGTCAGACAACCGATGAACAAAACGTAATATCGAATGGAGGCCACGAGAAGAAGCACTACGGAGCAGAGGACGACCACCAACCAACTGGACCGATGATCTGAAGCATGTTATCGGTAACTGGGTGCAAGCTGCACAAAACAGAGACAGATGGAAAGAGCTGAGAGAGGCCTATGTCCAGCAGTGGACGCGTACGGGTTGATGATGATGAAGACAAGGGATCGGAATTCGTAACTGTTAGATTTTTATCCACGAATGTATGGTCTATATTTCAGTCAAAGCAACTAATTTATAAATAAAGCCGGTTCAAAATAATTAATCAGTAGTGAAATTAAAATCTTATTATTTTATTTAAAAAAAAATCTACAAATGCAATTTAACGTTTTGTAAATTATCTTTGAAGCAGGAAATTATATCGAAACCGGGAGTATAATATATTCGGTTTTATGTCACCAATTCCGCTAAGAATGCGCTTATTACGCTGGAAGCATGGAATTAAGCCTTTTGAAATATGGGCTTACCGCATATTCTTGAGGATATCGTGGATGAACAGAGTAACAAATCAACCGGTGCCTAATGCAGCGGCTAAACACAGAAAGAGAAGTACTGAAGAAAGAAAACTAACGTACTTAACACTCTTTCTCTTGTCGTTTCCCCATTAGTGAGGATCGTAATTTCTACCAATATTCCTAACAATGTTTCTCCATTGGTCTCTATCTTCAGCTGCTCTAGAGCTTCGCAGAATGAGTTTCCAGCTGAATACTTTATTTGGTCGGACCATCTAGTTGGTGATCATCCTCTTGATCTTCTCCCCGGAACGTTTCCAGCAGCAATTAATCTCTCCAAACTGTCGTCACCTCTGCGAACCACGTGACCAAAGAATTGCAGAATTCGTTGCAGACATATTGTGGACAGCCTTTTTTTAATATTGAGTTGGTTTAAAATGGAAACGTTTGTCCTATGAGCTGTCCAAGGTAGGCGCAGCATTCTTCTCCAGCACCACATCTCAAAAGCATCAATTTTTTGGCGCTCGCATGCTCGAAGTGTCCAATACAAGGGCATTCACCAGTCTCATCTGGATATTTTGAGGGATAGATCTGTCTTTCCAAACTTTAGATAGGCGACTCATCGCATTTTTTGCAATACCAATACGTCTCCGAACTTCTGTTTCACAGTTACCATCGTTAGTTATACTAGACCCGAGATAGACAAAGGTGTTTACTATATGGTATTCTTGCAACATGTTAGTCAGTTGAATAGTGTCAAATCTGTTGACCACCATTATTTTTGTCTTAGCTTTATTGATTTTCAGACCAACTTTATTGCTTTCGTACTCAACTCTTCGCAGGAGATCAAACATTTCTTGCTCATTTGCTGCTATAAGTGTAGTGTTATCAGCAAATTTTAAATTGGAGATTTTCCTACCAGCTACTGTTACTCCACCGGCCCATCCTTCTAAAACCATCCTCATGACATGTTCACCATAAATGTTAAATAAGTCACCTCTCTCGGTCTTGAATTGGTTTGAGAACTTCTGACCTAGTCGTACTATCGATATATTGAACTGGTCTTCTTCTTGTAGTGCCTATCAGTTTCGGATGTTGGCGACCCTCATGGTAATCTGTACTTTGCACACTGCTGCTCTGAAAAGATTTGTAGTGGTTGTGTTGAACCACGTACGTAGATTTTTCAGCCACGAAATCCTTCGCCTTCCTGGTCCTCGCTTTCCCTCTACTTTTCCCTGTAAGACCAGTTGCAGCAGTTCATACCTTTCACTGTTTCTCATGATGAGACCGAGGTATTCGATTTTGACTGTTTTTATTTTAATTAACAGCTCTTTTTCTTTTTGCATTCTCAGCAAAACACCCTCATTAGTAAAGTAGTCGGTATAAGATATCTTCAGGATTCGACGATAAAGCCACATCTCAAAAGCCTCAATTTTCTTGCAGGTGGAGTAGATGATCTAAACGGGTGTCACTACAGATATAGGGAATTCTGTGTGTTAGAGAGAGAGGTATGTGATGTCACAGCTGATATAGGAAAGTATGTGTGTTAGAGAGAGAAACATGGTATCTCTGCTGCTATTGGTCCGATTTAAACGTACGACGGCTCGTTGGAATGGGCGGGAGATAACGAATACAAAAAAACATGGCGGCATAGTGTCAAAAGGGCGCTTTCCGATGTGACGACGTCCGATGGGGCGCGTTCCGATGTGACGGCGTTCTAGCGCTGATCGATCGGTGCGCGATAGCAGATGTGCGATCGGTACCTTAATTTTTCGCGGAACGCGAAGCAGATGCGCGGTCGGTACCTTTTTCGCGGATCTCGTAGATACGAAGCGCGCGGCTGGTAATTTTGGAATTTAAATAAAACAACAACATAATGCAATTTTTTTATTAAAAGAACTTAAAAGGAACACAGGCGGCGCAGCGGTGCGCGATACCAGATGTGCGATCGGTACCTTAATTTTTCGCTTTGCGCGAACCAGAGGCGCGGTCGGTACCTTAATTTTTTCGAGGAAGGATCTCGTAGATATGAAGCGCGCGGCTGGTAATTTTGTAATTTAAATAAAACAACAACATAATACAATTTTTTATTAAAAGAACTTAAAAGGAACACAGCAATCTTTATTCGTATATAGTTACAATTTTGTTTAACAAAGTTTTTAATTGTTTTAATAGACCGTCTTCAGGGCAGGGTATCCCAAAAAGCCCCCAACTGAACGTTCCTGCTGCTACAACTTTACGTGTGTATTCGCTGTACTTATAATAGGTATTGTTTTGAAAAAAGTAAATAAACCCATCCGTGTACCGGAATGCTGATGTTATTTTATTTGGTATTCCGGGGAAGAGATCATTTATTGGGCCGCGGTTTAAGACATCTCCAGCTTCATTAAATTCAATGTATGAATTATCATTGTACAATAAATATGTTTGACCGCTGTTTGTTTGAAATAAGGCATTTATTTTGGTTCTCGTAGGTATAGAAGGAAACATAAAACTTTTTTGAAGTTGTAAATTAGGGAAAGATGCGTCGTAATACCGATTATTGCTTACAGTTATTAAGTGTCCCTCGGAATTCTGAAAAACATGTGAAACTTGCGTAAACCTCAACTCTTTAGGGAGATAATCAGTAATTAATTCTGGATGTTGTGGAAGACGCATCTCATTTAAATCAAACTTCCATAAATATTTGTCAGACCCAACGTACATGCGATAATTTGGAAACTGTGGAGATGTAGCTAGAAACATGAAATCGGGATACTGAAGTAGACAGATGTTTTTTATTGCAGGTGTTGTCGGCAAATAGATCCTATTTTTCGAAAGTGTTGTTTGCGTAACTGGGGCTGTTGACATCGATGTGGGGGCTTCTGTTTGTCCATATAGCCTGCTCATTGCCTTTTTATCATCATCACCAAAACTTGTCACATCTTGTTGATACCAAGGATACATAATAGACGAATCGCTATTACTATGTTCTAGTCCAAGGGTATGACCAATTTCATGCAGTAGGACAGCCAAAAAATTGGCTTCACCATCAGGAGCTCTGCCATTTCCTGCATACCACCATTCATTGGCATCAAGATGGATTTCGATGCAATCGTTTACGCCAGGATAGTATGCGTGAGCTAATACTTTTCCAGGACCATCGAAATTAAATGGGCATTTAGAGGTTCCTTGACAACTTGCTCGAAAACTATGATTATTTGACACCACAGTTATAGTAATATCCGGCTTTGAAGAAGGTATTATTACTCGTTTAAACTTTAAATTAGATATTTTCTCCCATCTAACGAAAGCGTCTTCAGCAAGATGTATATAAACTGGATTACTAACAGCTTGAGGAAAATACCAACTTAATGTCGTTTTATTCCACTTCGAATGAATTGCATAGTTATTGTCGCCAACAGAACATCGAGGCTTATTCATCATCATATTCATAGTATCATTATTTAATGTTCCGGTCACCGGAAGATTGTATCTTTCTTGAAATTCAACTAAGGCCATATCTATACTAGAAATAGCATTACTTGATGTATTTAGATATCCAAATCGTTTAAGAAAAGAACTAGCATACTCCAGAGTGCTATTCTCTGCATACACAGATACAGAGAGCAACAATAAGACATGTAAACAGACAAGCATCTCGATTTATACTAAACCCAAAATTTTTTGGTAAAGTTATTTAAGAAAATATTTGAAGTAAAAATCGTTGAAAATAATTAAAATTGATAATTCACATATCGCATAGGAAATAGCGGTTGAAGGTCTAATCACATTACTATGCAATTCTTCGTTATCATACCGCATTTTGTTATTGAGCTATATTTCTTATCATGTGCAGAGAAAATGTTGGAATTTTTCAATGATTTTACAATGATAAAACTGAATATAATTTTGCGCACGCAAACATTCTACAACACGTCATAGGGTGAGGCACGCAACCATATAAATTTCAAAATGCACCTCAGGACGGTATATTCCATAGTCTATTCCCTACTGTTAGTGTGCGCTCGTTGTGGTTCAACTAGTTTTCAAAGGTAAGTGTTCTCTTAATTATTCTTTATTAAATATTTTCGATGTTTCTTGTTTGATTTTGAATAAAACTTAATGTTTTCTGCTCCGCCATTTATAAAATCTCTTCATTCCAGCTGAGATTTATTATTTCGACATTAAATAATTGTCTAACTATCGTCATTTTGAATGACATTTATTTTTTATTTTCTCGTAATTATTCGTTTTTAAATCTTTTCGGTTTTTCAAGTTTTTGGTCAGCTATTTATAAAATTCCTTCATTCCAGATGAGATTTATTATTTTAGCACCTGATTGTCTACAAAAAGACCTCATGCCAACATGACAATTAATCTTTTTTATTTTCTCATAATTATTCTTTGTTAAATCTGTTCGGTTTTTCTTGTTTGTTTTTATTAATGTTTTCTGCTCTGCTATTTATCCCTTCATTCCAGATGGGATTTATTATTTCGACATTTGATTTTCTACAAAAAAAAAAAAAAAAAAAAAAACCCTTGATGTTAGCATGCTGAATGCCAAGTATTCGTCATTCTTTGTAATTATTCTTTGTTAATTTTTAGTCATGGATGCGTGTGGTAGAAAAGTACTCGATGTCGTTGAAGCAATTAGAAACCTGAAATGGGTTTTTATTGACAATGCGGATAAGTTTGAGTACGAAGCCGAGCGAGCTGTTATAAGAACAAGAAGGTACACGGTAGAAGAGTGTAACGAAGAAGCTACCAAATACCACAAGGGAGCAAGAATATGTGAAGACTATCTCTCTGACGTAATATGCATGTGTTGCTTTTTAAAAAAAATAAAAAATCTAGGGCTGACTGATTTCTTAAATGACCTAAAAGATGTTCTACCTACTGAAGATGAAGGGGTAGATACTGTAAATACATGTAGATATAATTAATAAATAATATATTTTATTTTGTAGTTTTCATTTCAAAACAACATATCGTTAAAATTGGAGGAATTTATGAAAAAGATCAAGGAACTAAAGGAAAAAATAAAACAATTTGAAGATAAACAAATAATGTTTAAGTCTTTTAGTAAACTGCACTTAAGGACACCCATAAGTAAACCGTACACTATGTAATTGTTGTTTTAATAAATTATTATAATACTAATTGACTCTTTTATTTATTTATAATTAAGAAATAAAACAAAAAATAATATAATATATTTTTATTTTTGCATTAAAAAAGTATCATACAACCAAAATACATTAGATAAAGCACAAATACATTTTTCACTATTATGATAAAAACAAGCAGGTTCCTTAACTTCTAATGTTGGTTGTACATCCAATTCGTATAAAGGAATAGCAATGTATTTTTTTAAATAATTTTTCTTTTCCATGATAAGGATATCGTTCAGAATTAAGGAACATACGAATATTTGTTAAATTGCAGTGATCAAATTTACTCATATCTTTCAGCATTTTTCCTTTTCGACCATCATGGAAAGCTACTACAATATGACGAGGACTTTCTAATTTTATAGTTGTTTTTACTGGCCAAGTATGACGTGTTGAATTATTTAAAGTGAGATATTCAATTAATTCCCAACTTCTAAATTTTATAGGTAGTTCCGTATTATTACGAACTATTTTGTTTAGCCGCAATTGTTCGCTAATATTAGGTAAAATATGAGGTACATTCCAATAAAGTTTATTAATTTCAATTTTTGGTTTTTCTGTTTCATCTGTAGCAATAATAGCATCAATATCATCTTTTTCTCGTATCAAGACTAATTCCTGTCTCATATTAATGATAATTCTTTGAAAATCTTCAACAGGAAACATAGAATAGTAAAACTAGTCAGATCATGGAATGGGCGATATGGTGCTAAAAATTTAATTTCTAGTGCCCGGTTTCATAGCAGAAAAATATTCAATGACAATTTAGTAGCTATAGAACTGATTAAATCAGATCTAGTTTTTAATAAACCCTTGTACATTGGCATGACTGTTTTAGATATATCAAAATTATGTATGTACCAATTTCATTACGACTATATGCTTCCAAAATTGGGCGCAGATAAATGTAATTTAATGTATATGGATACCGATAGCTTTATTTATGAACTGTACTGTCATGATGCATATGAGGAAGTAATAAAACAAGATCTATCAAAATTTGATACATCCGATTACGCTGTAGATAATATCTATAATATTCCTCGAGTAAATAAAAAAGTTTTAGGAGTAATGAAGGATGAAAATAAAGGAGAAATTATGACAAAATTTGTGGGATTACGATCAAAAATGTATACTTTTAAAGTTCAATCTGGTCGAATCACTAAAAAAGCAAAAGGGACTAAATATAATATAGTAAAAAATGTTATAAAATTCGATGATTATGTAAACTGTTTAAATGATTTTAAGGAACAAACTGCTACTCGACACTCCATTCGGTCATATAGCCATAACGTTTATAGTATAGAACAAACAAAAATTGCGCTAAGTCCTTATGACGATAAAAGATATTTAATTCCAAATAGTTTTAGAACCCTACCATTGGGACGTTACAGTATTTTAGAATAGATTTTTTTTGTAGATGAATGTTCCATCATTGACCGACCTGTCTATCAAAAAAATCTGTGAAACAACAGTATCAGCATCATATTTCATCGAGCAGTCCCCCTTGCCGTGGACATTAACAAAAATAATATTAAAAAAATTTCCTTTATATAAATGGGAAACGATGATAAGCAGTGCTAAAAATGATCCTATTCCTTCATATAAAGGAATAGAATTTATTGCTTGCTCTAAACACATACCGTCACATTTAAGAAATGTCGTATTAGGAAAGTCAGATTGGGGGAGTATATTTGAAGATGATGTAGATGAATGTTCCATCATTGACCGACCTGTCTATCAAAAAAATCTGTGAAACAACAGTATCAGCATCATATTTCATCGAGCAGTCCCCCTTGCCGTGGACATTAACAAAAATAATATTAAAAAAATTTCCTTTATATAAATGGGAAACGATGATAAGCAGTGCTAAAAATGATCCTATTCCTTCATATAAAGGAATAGAATTTATTGCTTGCTCTAAACACATACCGTCACATTTAAGAAATGTCGTATTAGGAAAGTCAGATTGGGGGAGTATATTTGAAGATGAACACTCCAGTTATTGTGTATGGGCTAATGGATATTATCTTAAGCAGCATCGCCTAAACGTATGTAAATCATGTTTTTTTGCATTCAAAAATGCTCATGAGACCTTAAATAAATTTTTACTGGTGCGTTACGACCATACTCACGAAGTTTATGATGCTGATGATATCGTTGAATGCGTATATCAGCAACCATATTATTGGTGCAATAGTTGTTTTACTCACGTTTTATTCGATTTAAAAGATTACGAGTCTTGCGTTAATGCATTACATGAAATGCCTAGAAATAACAGGTTTGATGATTCTGAACCAGAAGTCTGAAGTAGGCAGTAATATTGATTCTTTTGAGACGAATGATAGTGTCGAATATCCATAAGCTACTATCTCTCTTTCTCTCTTTTTTTGTAAATAATAAAGATAATATAATGTTATTTTTCTTTCTGTATTTTATTCTATAATAAAGATATATGTAAACATTTTTATTTGTTTTATTATGAGCACTTCCCTCATATGAGGCGCTCAAAGCAACAGTGACCTAATCCACATCCCACAATTTTACCAAAACCCTTTTATTACATTAAAGTTATCCATTAAGAGATGGCTTTAACGTAATAAGAGTGTTTTCGTAAAAATGTGGGGCGTGGGTTAGACCACTGCTGCTCTGAGCGCCTTATCATCACATCATAATAAAAATCTTATACTTTTTATGATAAAACGTTACGTTTTATGTGAATCTTATATGTTTTACGATAAAACGTTACGTTTTAGGTGAAATAAAACTCCAAATTTGCAATTTTTATCATTTATTTAAATCATTAATTACCTTAATTTTATAAAAATAAATGAACTCCCTAAGAGCATTGTTTGTCATATCATCTGGCATTATAGAACAACAAGCATACAATATTTGCAAGGGGTTTAAACTATCTGCAGCATTTTTACAAAAATCTAAAACATTATAATAATATTCACAAAAGTTCAAATTTTCTAACAACTGCATACGAGGTGATAGCACACTAGTGTTAAGTTCAACAATTTGCTTCACTTCTTCTTCATCCATATAGTACTCCACACCATGCTTCTTAACAATAATGAATTTACAATCATCGTAAACTATCGGGGTAACAGTGCAGTATTCTTCGCATGGAAAAGTTGGGTGCATGAGGTCATCAGTTGATTGGAAAAAATCAATTAGTTGTTGTGTGATGATTGAAATAAAGGAATACCATTCGTATGCGCTGAGTGATATTCTGGTAGGTTTATATTGTTGAGATAAAATCACTGCAGGCGAAAATGATCTTGCAGGGCTTATACCACATTGTACTTCATAGCCCGATAACGTGTATTTTGTTGCAAGCAGGTAGAAAACTTCTGATTTGGCGGCAGCCTCATAATTTTCCAAAGCTCTATCTAATTCTTGATTATAGTCTTCGTTGCTAGGCATATCGATGCTAAATTCACAACCACCTGAGGAATACCCACTATCTTGAGAGCCACCTGAAGAATACCCACTATCTTGAGAGCTCATGTTCACTTTTACTGACATTGATACTGAAGCATGAGTTCTTTTATAGTCCCCTACTCCTTGTGGTAAAAACAACCTCTTTGCAAAAAATGTATTGCTATGCGGCGGATTAAAAGATAGATCCTCCTAAACTACGTCATTAACGTTAATCCAGCTGTTATGTTTGCTGTCCATACCGAGCCATTTCACATACATCTTATTGCCTTTTCGTCTAAGTACTTTTTCAACCAAGTAAATGTCAGGGTTTAATGTTTTCTGTAATTCTTCTTCGTAAAACCCCCCGCTAATCGGTATACCGTGCATGTCTTCAAGCAAATACGTTATAGGATTTGTTATCTTAACTTTTACAATTTTAAATAATTCCGTCGTCCAATTGGGCGTGTAGGCCTTTTCAAATAAATGTTTTGTCTTTGAAACACGCACAATGTCACCAATTTTATATTTTCTTGGACCAGCCATTTTTAAATGACTATAACTCTTGTTTAAAATAGCTTTTTCGTTGGATTTGTTGACCTGAGATGGTTTGTATCCCGTTTTACTGTGCCTTGTATTGTTGTATTCCTCGGTAATTACAGGTAGAGCTTCTAACCATTTGTATGATCCATGTAAACTGAAATACTTGTACAACTTTGCTTTTAACGTTCTAATGACTCTTTCACAAATGGCGGCTTTTTTAATCGTGTAGGTGCTGTAATGATTAATTTCGTGTTTTTTCATTAAATTTTGAAATTTTCTGTTATAAAATTCTGTTCCCTGATCGGATTGGAGGTTCTTCGGAAGTCGTCGAGTATGGGCGAGAATATCCGAAAATGCTTGAGTAATTTCCTCGCCAGTCTTGGTCTTTAGAGGGCGTGTCCACACATATTTTGAAAAACAATCAATTACGACTAGTATTAGTTTAAAATTTTTATTTTGGTGTGCGTAAGGACGCATTTCGGCCAAATCCATTTGCCACAAGTCATCGATTCCTTTGATTATTGTTCGTCGACGAGGATAGATTTTTCGTGCTGGTTTATGCAATTCGTTCACCACCTGTTCCTTTTCTGTAGACATTTTCTTATTAACGACTTCCAGCATCTACATCTACAACATGTGTGCGCAATAGATCAATATTACGTACTATATCCTGTAATGTTTGCTCCACTTGTTTTAACCTCTGTTCCATCTTCATATCGTGCATCGTATGGTTTGCAAGTGTTTCTGCAGCTTCTTTTATGCTTTTATCCGTATCCTTTTTTAGTGTATTCACATCATCTTTGATTATTTTTTTCAATTTTTGCTCGAGAAGTGGAACTGTGGTTTTATGAAGCTCTTCTCTTACTTGATTTAGTTCGATCGCTAAATGTGGAACTGTGGTTTTATGAATTTCTTTTCGTACTTCGTTTAGTCCGACGGCTAAATCCTGTATATCATTAGTTTTTTGTTGCAACAACTTATTTATATTGTTCTCCGTATCCTTTTTTAGTGTATTCATAGCATCTGCGATTATTTTTTGTAGCTTTTGCTCGAGCAGTGGAACTTCTTTTCTTACTTCGTTTAGTCCGATTGTTAAATCTTTTATATTAATGGATTTTTGATCTAATATCGCATCATGGGCTTTAATTATTGGAAAGTATACGCTACGCATCTCATTTATTAGATTATCAACGTATTTTTTCGTTGCAGCATCACTATATTCTGATGGGTCCTTAACATTACAAATTTTCACATTTTCGGCATTAATGTTTCCGGCAGGAGTATGTGGAAATGTAACTCGTACTGCCTTTTGGGTGATACTGTTACGAGAGTGATGACCGAATTTGTCGACACTCATAATGGAAATGATACCATCATTCTCAGTTACTCTATTATATTGGCTTCTTTTAGTTCATTGATGATAGCCACGATTTCATTGTCGTGAGATGTGTTGCCGGCGTCTTTCGAAGCCACCAAGAGTTTAAGGCGATCAACTAACTCATTGACGTCATCCCAATAAATATACTCTAAGGGTGCAGCGTTGTATGTTAAACGAGAGTCATCCAACCCCGTTCCTTTGACCGTAGATGAAGATGCTGACCGAGCTGTTTTCGTTCTGTGGTCGAGTTCTTTTTGTGAACGAGTTGCATGCTTTTTCATTGTTGCATCAGATGGTTTGAATAGAGGTTTAATAATAGCATGGTATTTTTCTCCGCTGGAACCTTTAAGGCGTCCTAAGGTATCCAGATGAATCTCTGTGTTAATCAGCAGTGTTTTATACTTTTGTAAATCCTCATCATTATACTGTTCTGGGTTTGGGTTGGCATAAAATAAAAGGTGATATAGGCCTGGCGTACCACTTAACCTACGTTCTTCAAAATCCTGTTCTCGAATTATTACTATGTCTCCAGTGTTTTTGTCAAAGTTTATTCGACGTTTTCCCAATATCCAGCCACTAATACTATCGTAAAATGGACCATAGTTTTTATCGATTTTATCGTCTTTTATCAAATATTCTTTTATGTACTTGTGACTTATTGGAGGATAGTGGTCGATATATTCGTCTGTGGCGTCCATCGGAATCTCGTTAGAACCGGAGATTGGCTCTTGAATGTTTTCATCAGATGCCTCGGGTGCATCAAGAAATACATCCTCATCCTCCTCCTTTTTCACCTCTTCTTTTTTAACATGTGCAAACTTGTTAGTGATAGTATGATGTAACGTTTTTGATGATTGAGCAATATCCTTGAGAGGCTTCGAGATTGGTTTAAAAAGTTTATTTAGTGACTCATCTTGCTCTGTTCTACCTAACTTCAATGCCAAATATTTTTTGCGAATTGATCTAGCCAATTCGGTAACTTTCTTCTTGCGAAGGGCAATGGCGACCGTATCATCTGACATTTTGCTGGCGACTAAACAAACAACTTACAATTTTATATATTTATCAAATCCTTTGCGGTATCGCCCATTGTTGAGAGCAAAATCTTTCATAATTACCACAGTATCATACCTATCTCTCCAACATTCTGAACACATTTTTTTAAATTCATCAAATGACATGTCTGGCGATACGTGTTCATCAAATATATGTTTCAAATTTATCTCATCTTGCTTGAACAGTACAATCATGTTACAATTGTCTCTTATTAGCTGCTTCGGTATTTTTGAATATGTTTGGCATAAGTAAGCGGCATCGATATCTTTATGTCTGCACATGGAATAATACTCGCGAATCTTGTGTTGGCCATCACATGCGACATCGTCAAATAAAAACACAGAGTTTGGTTGAGCTTTGTTGGGATCAATAATTTCTTCATTGTCTTTAAATGGAAAATACCCAACACCTTTGACTTGCGCTATTGCATCCCGCAATAGTTGGTATTTCGGTTGAAAGAGTGATTTTGAATAAACATAGACATTTTTAAACTTGACGCCATTTGGACTAAATAAAAGTGATAGTATGGCGTTAGTTTTTCCACATCCACTTGGGCCACAAATAATTGCTCTGAATGAGTTTGGTAATAATTTTCCATGTTTACTGTTGGTCGCTTTCTGTACAATGTCTAGATTATCAATTGGTAGCGTCTGCTCTTGTTGAATGACCCTCATCGTGTGTCAAGCATAGTAAAAAGATGAACAATATATTACCAATGTCACCACATGCATGATCATCAGTCCAATGTTGGTGTTCAAAGGGGAAGGTCTTTTGAACTCTCTAATTAATAAACTTCCAGTTGAGCTTCATATTCCTGGTTATCAGTATTGTGGACCTGGAACAAAACTAAAAAAACGTCTTGCACGCGGAGATCCGGGAATTAATCCATTAGACGCAGCTTGTAAACAACACGATATCGCTTATTCGCATCATACATCTCTCGAAGAACGTCACAAGGCCGATAAAGAATTGGAAGATAGGGCTTGGGAGCGATTCAAGTCTAAGGACGCTAGCTTTGGTGAAAAAAGTGCTGCTTTACTTGTAACCGGTGGAATGAAAACGAAAAGAAAGTTGGGAATGGGATGTCCTCGTCGTCGTGGAAGAAAGGGACGTTATTCTTTCAATCGGGATGTGGTACCTAAAATTGCAAAGTCCATGAAGAGAGGAGCATCGTTAAGAGATACTGCTTTGACAGCTGTACGAATAGCAAAATCGGTAATTAAAAAACTTGGTGGACGAAAAACAGTTGATCTTCCACGAGTGTTGCCACTAAAATCTGGAGGTTTCCTACCCCTCATACCCCTATTTGCAGGTCTTTCTGCATTGGGGGCTTTAGCCGGTGGTGCAGCAGGGGTGGCGAAGACTGTGGTTGACGCAAAGAACGCCCAAAAGAAATTGGAAGAGGATATGCGCCATAATAAGGCGATGGAACACATCGGCTCAGGTCTGTACTTGCGTAAGAAACCAAGAGGCGGATTCGGTTTGTATCTGAAAAAAAACTTCCAATAAAGCTACCCAATCGTCCGCTGTACGACTTAGAGATTGCGCATTACGCGAAAACACTTAAAATCCCACATTTTCGAGGTGTTTTCATGAATGACACTCTGCCTAGACACGGTCCTCGAAAACGTGAATGCGCAATAGTTAATCTAGATGCATCATCACACAGCGGAACACATTGGGTAGCATATAGAAAGATAAACAACGACGTAGAGTATTTCGATTCATTTGGTAATTTGAAGCCGACCAAAGAACTTGTTAAATATCTAGGTACACATACAAAAATTTTCTATAATAACCATCAGTATCAAACCTACAATCAAATCATTTGTGGACATTTATGCCTAAAGTTTTTATATAATGGAGCATATTAAAGGCATGGAACTGCTTCTGGACCATATGTTTCACAAAAAACGTTTTGAAGGATTCAGTGAAGAAGAACTAAAATTAATACCGCTAGATTATATTATACGAACTGTAGAACCTATAGAATTGTTATATATATGGCATAAATTGCCTGGGGAATATCGACAAGAATTTAACCTGCAGATACTACTTCCCTGCTTCGTGCATTACAACAGACCTGATTGGAGGACTCATTGTGATGGCCCACCCGGTTCTCAAGCATCTTGTCATTTATGTAAACTTGCTTTAGAACAAATAAAAAAAATGTGAATAAATTTGTTTTTTTACTGTATATAAACCTATTAATCTCTTGACCTGAATCAGTCATCATGTCGCAGTTGTTGAGAGTAAACAGCACGAATAACATATTCTCGTTTCAACCTCCCACACCGATCGTATTAGATCCGAAAAAAGATTACGAAATAGCTCTTCGATTTTTCCATTCTTACAACAGTATACCAAACATCGAAAATTGCAAGTTTTATTACTACGATGTCAATAACCGAGTGCAACATTTTGATTTCCCCGATGGATGTTATGAAATTATCGATATTGAGGAATACATACAAAAGAAATTGGGGGCTGCCAATACATCTAAACCTGACATGATATTTAGTCTAAAACCTAACCACAATACGTTGCAGTGCGAAATCTTCAGTCAATTTAAAATTTCATTTCAACCAAATGACAGTCTTGGTACAATATTAGGGTTTTCTCCCGTAATACTAAATCCTAGACAGACACATTCTTCAGATCTACCTGTTAGGATTATTAAAGTATCTAGCATACGCTTTGAATGCAACATTAGTACCGGAGCCTTTGACGGTAACAGACCTGCTCACACGCTCTACGAATTTGTCATACAATCAAATCCGGGGTACGCAATTGACGAAACCCCTCACAATTTGTTGTATTTACCTGTTGTGCCACAGCGTGAAATTACCAATATCACTGTGTTGGCTGTCGATCAAGAAGGACGACCTGTGAACTTTAGAGGAGAAGAGAGCACATTGGTGCTGGAACTTAGATCAAAAAGCAGATGGGATTAGTAATAGAACAATCTACCCAGAGAACGCCATTAGTTGTGCAACCATCTCAGCAGCAATATCTTAAACAATCTACCTACAGAACACCATTAGTTGTGCAACCATCTAAGCAGCAACATCTTACGTCCGCAAACAAATTGTTTTTACAAACGTTGGGTTTTAAACTGAAAAAATGACTACAATGTATGGAAAGAGAGCGCGTTCAAACAACATCACAATGCCTCCAATATTTGATATTTATCGTAAGCCAATATTTGATGAATCGATTCGAAAGGCTGAATACCGAACTTATGCACCATTCATCAAATCATTCAACTGCAATGATATTGTCGAATTTAGCATTAATCAAGTTGACTCGTTTTTTGCAATGAGCGAAACCTTGTTATGCATTAAAGGATCACTCGAAATAACTGGAAATGGTGGCGTCAAACTAGCAAATAATGTGGGTGCCTTCCTTTTCGATTCGTGTACGTACAGCGAAAGCGCAAGGGAGATGGAAACAGTGCGGGATCCTGGCATCGTAAGTGCTGTACGTGCCATGACATGTTATACGCAAGAAGATTCTAATTATATGGTTATGGCTGGATGGAATTACCCTAAGGATCCAATTCTAAACGCTGCAGATCATTCATTCAGCATACAGATGCCTCTTAAGCATGTTTTCAACATTTTTAATGATTATCCATTGATTACGTGTGGTCGTCAAACAATAAGACTAGTTCGAGCTCGAAATGATAACGATTGCATAGTTATTACAGAAAAACAAAACGCTGACAAAACTACAACTGTTACAACCGCTAAGATTAACATTACCAATATTGAGCTTAGAGTGAAGCACATATTCCCCAATGATGATATTAAATTGGAACTCATGAAATCTATTCAACAAGATCAACCTATAGTTATTCCGTTTAGAAAGTGGGAATTACATGAATTACCTGCTATTACGAGAGGTGCCAGGCGTGAAGTTTGGGCTGTTAAAACTAGCACATCAGTTGAAAGACCTCGTTATGTCATTGTTTTCTTTCAAACCAACAAACGCGACAAGATTACAGCTGATCCTACTTTATTTGACAATGTCAACATCCAAAGTATTAGATTATCGTTAAATGGAGAATACTGGCCAAACGAGAGAATGCAATTGGATTTTAGCAAAACCGATTACAATGAAGCCTATTTTAACTATACCGAATTTTATCCTAGCTACATACATTCCCAACAAAAACGACCTCTACTCGATTTCTCAGCTTTTAAGAATCGTGCATTGTTCGTTATCGATTGTTCGAAACAAGAAGAAAGCATGAAAGCATCCACCGTTGACGTAAAACTCGATATTGAAGCGAATAACGGTTTTCCCGACAATACCAAGGCCTATTGTATTATTATTCACGACTGTGTAATGGAGTACTTCCCTCTCACCGAAATTGTAAAAAGTCTAAATTAGATGCATGAGGTGTCAGTAGTACACGAGCAATCATCATGAGAATAGCATTCGTAGATATTCAGGGATTCGTTGTGGATGGGTGGTTTGTTCCTAAAGAACTTTCCATTGAAATAGGTTATAAACGAAGTCATTACATCTTTTTGCCTCCGAAACCATTCAATGCGCTAAGTAATGTGGATAAGAAGACCGCATCATACGTGGAGAAGAATCTGCTAGGCATCCGGTACTCTGATGGAGAAGTTGAACTATCTGAAATAAATAAGATACTGCAAACCGAGTTGTTATATACAGCTGACTGTATCTACGTTCGAGGGAAACAAAAAGCAGAATATTTGGATAAGAAACGCCACGTTTTTGGAATTTTTCCTCATATTATTGATGTTTGCAAGTTCGATGGTACGCCTCGTGCTGCTGGAAATCTTGGTTTTACTGCAAACCCCCCATGTCATGCCGCTGGATTATTTTCATGTGCAGAAACAAATGTGAATCGCCTGCGTGACTGGTTTGTCAATAAAATAATGCCAATGTAATTTTTCTGTGTACAAAATAAATATTTTTTAGAGTTATGGGTTTTTTATTTAAACGCCTTATTTATTGATCAAGTCTTATATTACATGATGATTCAAATTTTCTCTTAACAATTTTAAATATAATCTTTATAATTAAAATAAACACTGAAGCTAATATTATACAAGTCATTGCAAAAACATTATCTATTTCACTTTTCATGCTTTCTTTGTTCATCGTTGTTGGCGCCGGCGTCGATAACATCATTAATAGTAATTGGATGAATTCGCCTTGTTGGAGTTTCCCTAAATAAGTAATCCGCAGCACTTGAATATTCTTGTCGCAGCTGCTGACTAAATTCCTTAGGTGTCCAGTCTATGCTGCTTCCCAGTGATAGGTTCTCTATTTGTTTTATAACCTTATTTTTATCCTCATAAAATAAAACCTGACTTCTTAACTGTGTCAGTTTTTCTCCAAATTCTGCTAATTTACGTCTATACTCATTCAAAGACATGATGTTACTACCTCACGTCGCGCTGTGAAAATAAGGCCTTGCGACTGAGCTCCCCGTGACAATAAGGCCTACGCGACATTTCACGAACCCACGTGACGTTTTGATGTGGCGTTTTTACGTGCTTTGACGTGACGTTTTACGTGACATGCTTTGACGTGACGTTTTTACGTGGCGTGCTTTGACGTGACGTTTTTACGTGCTTTGACGTGACGTTTTACGTGACGTGCTTTGACGTGACGTTTTACGTGACGTGCTTTGACGTGACGTTTTACGTGACGTGCTTTGACGTGACGTTTTCACGTGACATTTCACAAGCCTACGTGACGTTTTGATGCGACGTTTTTACGTGACGCGTTGACGTGCTGTGTTCCTTTTCTTTGCAAGTCAGGTTGGTCGAGTGGTCTACGGCGTCGGCTTTAAGCACCGATGGGGTGCGAGGGTTCGAATCCCTCACCTGACACATTTTTATAGATGACCAGACACGTCACATTCTGTTAGGTACTGTCAGGTACGGACAAGAAGATTACGTGACGTGCTTTGACGTGACGTTTTCACGTGACATTTCACAAGCCTACGTGACGTTTTGATGTGACGTTTTACGTGACGCGTTGACGTGCTGTGTTCCTTTTAAGTTCTTTTAATAAAAAATTGCATTATGTTGTTGTTTTATTTAAATTACAAAATTACCAGCCGCGCGCTTCATATCTACGAGATCCTTCCTCGAAAAAATTAAGGTACCGACCGCGCCTCTGGTTCGCGCAAAGCGAAAAATTAAGGTACCGATCGCACATCTGGTATCGCGCACCGCTGCGCCGCCTGTGTTCCTTTTAAGTTCTTTTAATAAAAAAATTGCATTATGTTGTTGTTTTATTTAAATTCCACAATTACCGCGCGCTTCGTATCTACGAGATCCGCGAAAAAGGTACCGACCGCGCATCTGCTTCGCGTTCCGCGAAAAATTAAGGTACCGATCGCACATCTGGTATCGCGCACCGATCGATCAGCGCTAGAACGCCGTCACATCGGAACGCGCCCCATCGGACGTCGTCACATCGGAAAGCGCCCTTTTGACACTATGCCGCCATGTTTTTTTGTATTCGTTATCTCCCGCCCATTCCAACGAGCCGTCGTACGTTTAAATCGGACCAATAGCAGCAGAGATACCATGTTTCTCTCTCTAACACACATACTTTCCTATATCAGCTGTGACATCACATACCTCTCTCTCTAACACACAGAATTCCCTATATCTGTAGTGACACCCGTTTAGATCATCTACTAGGTGGTGTCTGTGAGAGTCCACGACTCAACTCCGTACAACAGTATAGGAAAGATATAACATCGCAGTAATCTGACTTTTATGGGTATCGACAAATCATGACATTTGAACAACTTTGACATTTTTTGAAATGCAGATCTTGCTTTCTCTATCCTACATTTGATTTCTATAGAATGGTCCCAATTTTCATTGACGTTCGTACCAAGGTAGGTATATGTTTTTACTCTTTCTATTTGTTGACCATTCACACTGATTCGTCCAAATTGCTGTTTGTTCTTAGAGATAATCATACATTTTGTTTTCTTAGTGTTTAGTGAAAGTCCGAATCTCTGACTGACTTCCGCGATTCTGTTCATTAACTCCTGCAGGGCTTCAGAACTGTCAGCAAATACCACAGTGTCGTCTGCGTATCTTATGTTATTGATACATTCTCCGTTAATTCGAATTCCGGCCTCAACATCATCCACTGCTTCTTGAAAAATTTCCTCAGAGTAGATGTTAAACAGCAGTGAGGATAGTATACATCCCTGACGGACCCCACGTTTGATTTTGATATCGTCGGATTCTCCTGCCTCTGTCCGGATAGAGGATGTTTGATTCCCGTATAGATTGCTGATAATTATTAAATCACAGGTGTTAATTCCAATATTGGTTAATATCTCCATCAGCTTGTCGTGCTTTACTGTATCGAACACTTTATGGTAATCAATGAAATATGCATAAATATCGCAATTTACGTCTCTACATCGTTGAAATAGTACTTGTATACTAAATAGAGCCTCTCTTGTACCCACTGCATTTCGAAAACCAAATTGTGTTCGGCTGATTTTTTCTTCGGACAGTCTATATATCCTTTGATGGATAATTTTTAGAAATAGTTTTAAAAAATGGTGATGGTTCGGAAATCACTGCAGGATACGGACTTTGTTTTCTTTGGTAAAGCAACAAACGTCGACTTCAACCATGTTTTTGGTATTACTCCGCTTAAATATATGTCGTTAAATATTTTGGTTAGGCGTTGAGTACCATCGGTGTTAAATAGTTTTATGAGTTCAGCATATGCATTGTCAGGTCCAGGAGCTTTGCCATCTTTTAGTTGTGATATTGCTCTTTCCACTTCATCTGATGTGATTGGTAAGTGGTCATCACATATGTAGCATGGAGATTGTTCGGATCTAGTATCATCAAAGAGTTCCTGTATGTATTTTGTCCATATGCAGATTTCTTGATTTCTGTCTGTGATGATATTCCCCTGTTGGTCTCGCAATTTGCTAGCTGTGTTGGATTTCTGAAGACCAGCTGCTTATTTCACCTTTTTATGCACGTTGTACTGGTACAGATTTTTAATAAGTGTCACCAGGTTCATTGGTGCGCCAAGTTCTATTAAAATTGACCACAGATTTATCCAGCTTACTGGCACACGTGATGAGAAATCCGAAATATGAAATGTTACATGTAATTAACCAAGGAAAGATAGAGATAAAGCGTGGCTCGGACGCAGAAAAACATCCTGGCTTAGGAACCTATGCCAATGGTATGAGAGAGTGAGCACCACGACACATTTTAGGTCAGCTGTTGTAGGGGAGACCGGGGCAAAACGGGATACTTAAGAAAGAAAACATCATAGAAAGAAAACTAAACTGTGCAAGTGATCCAATAACTGATTTTATTTATAATTCAAATTGCATTGTTATTTGGTTATAAATAACTTAACTTATCAGTATGATATTCCCATTTTGCCCCGGTTACGGGGCAAAATTGGAAATGCTACGAGGCAAAATGGATATGTATTTTAGTCAAGCTGACAGAGTTCACAAATATGAGCACCTTCGCCTTCATCCTCAAGAACTGCTTAGGAATTATGAGCCCATCCATGGCAGACACTACACACTACCCATCCTTCAGTTGACTGCAAATATAAGTATCCACAGTAGATGCAACCACAATCTTCATCATCTTCTGATGAGTCAGTGTCCATCTCGTTTTCTTCTTTAGTTTTTTTTATTTTTTTTATTAGTTTCATTTTTAGTCAGATTCTTTTTACAAAGTTTAAATGCTGTAAAGTAGTGGCAACGTGGGAGAGCGGGGCAAAATGGGATAATATCCCATCTTGCCTCGACCGCTTTGCCCCAACAGACATAATTTCAAATAAAATTAGTAATTTCGAACGTAATCGGTATAAAATGATTCACAGCACGCAATATTAAAATTCAGTAACATATCTATCATATTTGAATGAAGAACGTGATAAAACTTGCTTACTCACCTTATAGCACTTATATAAATATCACCAAACTTTTTAACAAAAAAAAAGAAAACGGATTTTATGTCTGTAAAGAAGCGCACTACGTGACTAGAAGTTTCTTTCTAATGACTGAAGTGAGTCAACATATGTTCATTAGAATGGTGCTATTTCCGATATTATGACGACTATAAGTTATGCACACCGATGCATTTCCCGTTCTGCCCCGAGCCTCATTTTGCCCCGGTCTCCCCTACCTCCAGAACCGGAAGTCCCAGTTGAAATTATTTACCCTTACTGTCTTGCCCTATTCAAGTACTGTTATTTGACATCTTATTTTTCTTTCTCTTAGGAATTAAATATTTTACGCACTTTTAAAATACTTTTCTTTTCCCATTCATTCATTTATCACAAGTGCGTACACAAACATATTAAACACATTTAAATAATATAGATATTAAATAAAAGCAGTGGTGGATCTAGACATTTGCCTTGGGAGGGGAAAGCCTTAGATGGGAACTTCCAATAAAACACCAACCAAAAGACATAAAAAAGATAAACACAAACTACATAAAAGACATAAATAATAACTTATATTATGCGTTACCGGCCAAACCCGATTTCAGGACAAACTAGTTTGGCCTAGGCAAAACTAGTTTGTCCTGAACGCGTTAGGATAAACTAGTTTGGCCTAGACCAAACTAGTTTGTCCTGAAATCGGGTTTGTCCTGAACGCGTTAGGATAAACTAGTTTGGCCTAGACCAAACTAGTTTGTCCTAAACGCGATAGGATACACTAGTTTAGCCTAGGCCAAACTAGTTTATCCTGATATTAATATGGATATTGCAGGAAACCGCCTAGTATAAACATATATACCTACAAAGCCGAAATAAATAGATAAAAATAAAATACTCTGTAATTGGATGTAGGATAATTGTTTTTAATAAAACGATAATAATTAGTCGTTAAAACTAATGAACAATTGCTAACACAAACTAATGAACAATTGCTAACACAAACAATCATTATAAAAAACCTCAATTATAAAAATTATTATTTATTTTTCTATCGAATGTTTTGGTGCATATGTAGTATCATGCCTTCTTCCACTTGCATCTGTTCGTGGAGCAGTTTTTGTTAATTGAAGCTGCAATTGACAAGACCTTGCCCTGAACCAACTGAATTTATCATAGCTTATTAACAGATTCGTGGGTACGACTGCATACGCAGACACTTACAAAGGCACGTGACTGTCAACATATGAAGTTATATCCGTGGATGTGTTAAGTAAGAGAAAATAATCCCAGAATATGGTATCTGAAGGACACCAAGTTTGGTGCAAACTTTGTAAAATCCTTCGTCATTTTGCCTGTAAGCATCAATGTCTTCTCTTAGGTTGACATTAAAAGTATTGTCTATTATCTTCCTTAAATTATCTTCATTCTGAATGTCATTTATGATTTCTTTTCTTGCTGCAAAGATGAAGTCGAAAGTCCTAAACCAAGGCTCTAAAATATCATTAATGGCTGCAGCTACGAGAGATTCAAGAACAATTTTAATTTTTCAAATACACCTGCAACAAAAACTGTTCCATAAATAGATGCAAGTACAAGAAGACAATGATATCCCGCAATTCTGTGTCGCCAAATCCCTCCATGAAAAAACATATAATAATTTTTATAATTGGGCTATAATTATTCTATTTGTCAAAAAAACACTGAATATTTTTACTTTATCCTACTACATATGCAGTATGAGTATAATAGATAAAAGTTATAGGATCGTGCAAAAAAAATTTTTTCAGATTTCACTTTTTTTCGACGTTTTGAGTCCCCCTGAGTCTAAAAAGCAAATAAAAAACATGTCGGAAGTATGTACGTATGTACGTACGTATGTCGCCACCGCCCAGCAAAAACTACTGGACCGATTTCGATAAAATTCGGTATGAGTAAGTTTAAGAGAATTCTGTCGAGAAACTAAGCTTTTGAAGAAAACCTCTCAAATGGGGGCCGAAATAGGGGGTTATTTGTGGCCCATTTTTGCAAATTTTGACCGAAACGAATGAAATTTAACTTAAAGTTAGCTCATCGATAGGTAAATAGAAACACGGAATTTGACATTTCCAAATCCAAAATGGCGGCCAGCATGGCCGACCGCCCACCCGATACATTTCCCTACCAATCTAAAAACTTGTTTAAGATAAATTTAATTTGAAAAAACATTTATATAGCCTAAAGATGGGGCTATAACAAGAATATTATCGTTTTTCAGAAAAAGTTATGGGTTGCCTATATTTAAGGGGTCAAAATTTGACATAAATTTGAACTAAATTTTCTCAAAAATGACTCCAAGGAATTTGTTTATTTTTTGATATATTTTTGATATCCTATCGGTAAATTGAATAACACTGGTCAGATTGATTTCTTAACTCCTCATAGGAGGGGTATTATGAATTTTTTATAAAAAAATATTCGAGTGCCCGTAACTACCTCTGTAATAGAAACTAAAATTTGGAATTTGGCAGAAATATATAGTAAACTAAAAAGGGGTAGTTCCCTGGATTGGCTGTATACCTTATAGTTAAACAAACTGGAACATGAAGTAAAAACCACTTCTATGTAAAAGGTATATTTACTATATAAATATACTATACTATATAAATACTATACAAATATATAGTACTTTGTTATCTATTAGCACAATAAATTTTACCCACAATATGGCTTCCGGTTTAACCGGAAATGAAAAAAAATCCTAATTTTTTACATACGCCCTGTATATTTTTTACATATTTTGAAAGAATGTAAAATTATCTTTCCAATGACATAAAACTCGTTGCTGTAACTCAAAAACTCGAAAAGTTACAGAAAATTGAAATTTTGCTGGAATCTTGTGTGTGTCCCCTCTCACGCGATCATAGCAGAGCATTATTATAGGGCAGTCAATGAGGGTATTTGGCTCCGAATTCCATCCTACTACATCGATGTACTTAATATTTTCACAGTAAGTAGGGAATAGCTCAAGAAACAAAATCTACCCTATATCCTATGGCGCTTTTATCTTGGGGCAATTCCCACCCCTTCAAGGGGGTGGAAAATTTATTGGTCAAAATAAGCATGGAAGTGGCTAGAGAACCTATTTTTAAGCAAAAACTGATTCATACTTTTTTTTTGAGAACTCGATACTTTTTGAGTTATGCGTAGTTGAAAATTGGCCATTTTCAATTGAAAATGACACGTTTTCGGACGGTTTTTTGTGAATACCTTAAAAACTATGCATCAAACTAAAAACACTATATAAAATTTTTTTTAATTATAAATAATAAAGAGATTCGTTCCTTCGTAAATTTTCTATTTATAATACAAAAAGAGATATGGTAGATAAAAAGAGTTTGTTTTTTGATAAATGCTCAAAGTGCTCATGCTTTTGTAGTGTTTGAAAAGGCCGTTAAAACGAGCACCGTTAAATGTCGGTTACATTCAAACTAAGCGAGATATGATGCAAAAAAATATATGACTAATGTACTTTAAGGAAAAATGAGAAGTACATACATTTAACCCCTCAGTCACCAGAATCTAAATGCATTGTTTTTCTTTTGCAATACCTCTTAATATAGTGTTATTTCTACTTTCAAAAAGTTGGACGCGTGAAAAAAATAAGATCAAATTATAGAGCGCATTTTTAAATTTTCTTAAAATTCTTCCTTTTGCTCCATGCAATTCGAAAATAAAAATGTTCTATCCCCGAGAAGTGGTGAGAACCGGCCCCATGATAAAAGTGCCATCGTATATAGGATAGACTTTGAATTAGGAGATTGGGCTTTGGGCTACTCCCAAAATTTCATTACAATCAATGCAGTAAAATGCAAATATTGTAAACTATTAATTTCTCAGAAAAATGGACTAATTTTAGATGAAAGTATGACTAATATTCTATTGATTTATGCAATAATCTATAGTGTGTCCCCGAACATTTTCTCAAATGCGGGAATTAATGATGCGTAGAACCATAAAATATTTTCAAGTATACAAGGTGTTTCTAAAATATCAAAATAACGAGTAACTTTGTTATTTTTATAGAATGCCAGTATCTAGTACGATAACGATAATAGATCGGTACGATAAACTCGGGCGGCCCTTCCGTCCAGCGTTTTTATATGATTGTTTGTATTTTCAATTGTCCATTACTTTATGCCGAATCATTATCATTTTAATTAAATGATTGATTTACATCCAATTTCAGAGAATTTTATTCGGTTAATCTATTTATTTTGGCTTTGTAGGTCCTACTATAATGTTTATGCTAGGCCGTATAGTCTATTAAAATAAAATTAGACTACATGTAACTCAAAATATAAATTCGTACAGGTTGAAACAAATTTTATATCAAAGTTTAGGTGGGTACAAAAGATATTTTCAAGAAAGTATCCAAATCATACAAGGGGATCATTGTTTATATAATTAAAAAGGGGTCATTTTTGCAAAAAAATACTTTTTTAACTGCTGAGGTCATTCAATTACTAATGAAGGTATATAGGATTGTTTTCTGCAAAGTTGAGGGGTAAATCTTTCACATAAGGCTTACTAAATTAAATTTGACCTCCTATTTATTTAAATAATTATACATAAATCTTGAAAAACAAATTTGCAAAAAATTATTTTTAGCGTTTTAAATAAGCACTATAAAATATCTTATTTTACAAGAGGAGTTGCACTATATTATAAGTATTAATCGAAAAAAAATTGGTCCAAAAATATTTAATATTTTTTGAGATATTGAATTTGTTTATTAAGTGTTTGTCTACCAAAGAAATATTCACCTGTATTAAATCTTTAAATTTAATAAAAAATTAAAAAATTAAATAAAATTATTTTTATTTTTTTGTATATTTTCGATAAATGTATTGATAAATTCAAATTTCAATTAAACTTTCCCCTAAAATGGCATTTGAAAATTATTCAAATTTGTTTATAATTTGTTTTTTTAATAACGTCGCGGGGATTAAATATTTTGAAATGCCGTTTCGATAGTTGAGTTCCTGGGAATTTTTTACTAATTAACAAATTGTTTTGTCTTTTTTCGTCTTCTTTTTTTTGGAGTTACATTACTACGGGCCCGTTTAGGGTTAAGTTTCATTAAGAATCTCGAATCTCTAAGTTGTAGATTCTAGACCTAAAAATATTAATATTCATCTAAAATCACTTAAATAAAATGTGGCTACTTACTGAGTTACATGGTGTTTTATTTAAAAATAAAAAAATTATTTTTACCAAGTACTTTCAAACTATTTGAAGTATCCTTATCATACTTGGCAGAAAGTGTGGGTACTATACAGTCTACTAAATTGTGATAAATAAAAGTTTCTAGCTACTACCAGAGGCGTGCGACATGGGATAGTTAATGGTTGCCCCTTTCCAAATTCTACGCCACTGAGGGAATTACTATTTTAGCGAAATTTTTCGATTCTCCAATACTTTTTATGTAAATAATATACTCTTTGCTGGTAATGATTAAGTCATTAGTTTTCGAGGTATTGGACGTTAAAAATGAAACAGCATAGTTATTTTGATTCATCCGTTCATTCATTTTAAACTTCCAATTCCAATATCTCTCAGCCTGATGACTTTATCGATAGCAGTAAAGTTATTTACATACAAAGTATTGGAGAATCGAAAAATTTCGCTAAAATAGTAATTCACTCAGTGGCGTAGAATTTGGGAAGGGTCAATCATTCACTATCCCCTGTCGTACGCCTCTGACCCTAGCTAGAAACGTTTATTAATCACAATTTAGTAGGGTGCATAATAGCCACACTTTCTGTTAAGTATGATAAGGATACGTCAAATAGTTTTAAAGTACTTGGTAATAATAATTTTTAAATTTTTAAATAAAACACCCTGCAACTCAGTATGTAGCCACATTTTATTTAAAAGATTTTAGTTAAATCCTAATATTTTTAGGTCTAGAATCTACAACTCAGAGATTCGACATTCTTAATAAAATGTAACCCTAAAAGGGCCCGTAGTAATATAACTCCAAGAAAAAAAGAAGAAAAAAAAAACGACAAAAAAATTTGGTTAATTAGTAAAAAATTCCCAGGAACCCAATTATCGAAACGGCATTTCAAAATACTTAATCCCCGCGACGTTATTAAAAAAAATTATAAACAAATTTGAATAATTTTCAAATGCCATTTTAGGGGGGAGTTTAATTGAAATTTGAATTTATCAATACATTTATCGAAGATATACATAAAAGTAAAAATAATAAGATTTAATACAGGTGAAAATTTCTTTGGCAACAACCGCGTTTTTGCAATTGAAAATAGAGCAACATTTAATAAACAAATTCAATATCTCAAAAAATATTAAATAGTTTTTTGGACCAATTTTTTTTATTAATACTGATAATATAGCGCAACTTCTCCTGTAAAATAAGATATTTTCTAGTGCTTATTTAAATCGCTAAAAATATTTTTTTGCAAATTTGTTTTTAAAGTTTTATGTATAATTATTTAAATAAATAGGGGGTCAAATTTAATTTAGTAATTCGTATGTGAAAGATTTACCCTTCAACTTTGCAGAAAATAATCCTATATACCTTCATTAGTAATTGAATGACCTCAGCAGTTAAAAAAGTATTTTTTTGCAAAAATGACCACTTTTTAATTATTTAAACAATGATCCCCTTGTATGATTTTGATACTTTCTTGAAAATATCTTTTGTACCCACCTGAACTTTGATATAAAATTTGTTGCAACCTGTACGAATTTACATTTTGACTTTTTTTATTTTATTAGGCTAGTACTAGTTTGTCTTGCAGTGTCCGTATTAATATCAGGATAAACTAGTTTGGCATAGGCCAAACTAGTTTATCCTAACGCTCTCAGGAAAACTAGTTTGGCCTAGGTGAAACTAGTTTGTCCTAAAATCGCGATTGGCCGGTAAAATATGCATTAAGTTCCCTTAATTTTCCTAACTAGACTGTTTATTGGGTTGTGTTTGTCTGTTTGTGGCTTAAGTTTCATCTTAGATAATATATTTTTATGTTTCAATTTGTTTCTTTAATTTTGGACCTTGTTAGACAGGGGGGATTTCCCCATTTTCCCTCCCCGTATATCCGCCACTGTATACAAGCAGGCACTTACTTCAAAATCAATATTTCTTCTAGCTGCGTCAACATCTTCCTTGGAATTTGTTAAAGGCTGATACCACTCACAGTCTGCAGATAACGACATCTTAGCTTAAAATAAAAATAAGCTAATAAAATATAAAGTTCTCTGCGTTTTTAAAGGTGTGAAACACTACAAGTGTCAAACTTGTAGTGTTGTTCTGGTCTTATTGATAGCAATCAGTTTACAAACGTTTTGGAAAAGGGTTGACTCAAAGTTTCTCTCTTGGTTAGAGTGGATCTCTAGGGGAACACCAAATCGGCTGAAGAATTCCTTAACAAGTGCCTCTGCAACAATAGCAGCTTCTTGATTTGGTAACGCATATGCCTCGGTCCATTTCGTAAAATAATCCATGGCTACCAGGATATATTTATTTCCAGCATTAGTTTCTGGAAATGAATCAGCAATGTCGATTGCTACTCTTTCCACAGGACTACCAACATTGTACTGTTTCATGGGTGCTCTCTTTTTACCAACTGAACCATTACTGGATGCATACACATACAGTTCACATTTCCGGTACCATCTCCTTATATGATCTTTACATTCACCCAATAGAACCATTGTCGAACTTTTTGCAGAGTCTTCATAATATCAAAGTTTCCACCTGATGCACCGTCATGCAACTAACGCAATACTTCTGACACTTTTCTTTCAGGTACAATCAACGAAAGCTTAGATTCCGTACCATCAAACAGAAAAAAAAGAGATGCCTTTGAATTGAATACAAAAAGTTACAAACAATGAGGTACTTCGGTGCAGGAATAAACAAAGAAATCTTTTAAGCACGATCAAAAAGAGGAAAATAAAATACTTGGGTCATATGTGTTGTGTTTTAAAGATGAAAGATATTAATTACTCCAAATTATAATAGAAAGTATGATCGAAGCGAAGATCGGTGGGATATGTGCATTTTATCAATGAAATTCGATATTTTTAAGACATTCCAGAAGCGGCTACAGATAAAATGTTTTAACAAGCCATTAATCATTCAGAATTAGTTGACGGATATTAGTAAAATAATTACAACGATAACTGAACGATAACTATTTAATGAGTGAAATTTAAAAAAATTTTCTACTTTAATGACAAAAAAAGCAAGCTCATTAGCAGAACACAATTAAAAATTATTTTGAACATCATATTTGAAACATTATTTGGTTGAAAAATCTTATTTTTGTTGGCAAAAATATATTAATTTTTATGAACTAAATTACAGTTCTGTTTATCTTAAAAAGGATATGTTTCACACAGTGTTGCCAAACTGGATTTTGTTATTTTGAGTGGAAATTTTCCCAGCGACCTCCGAGGGTAAAAAGATCTGTGGGACGACGCCATGGCTGAAGGATCTCAGGAAATGTATTAACCGCTAATCTGCAGAAATCGTTCGTGCAGCACTTTCCAAAAGCTTATAAAAAGGTAATACTTTCCAAGCATTACCATTTGTATCGCCAAACTTCGAAATAGTCCAGAAAAATAAGATTTTTCTCGTGACACATTCCCCTCCAGGCCGAAACCAAATTTTTTGAGTAGTATGGACATCTATAATAATAACCTATATGTTTCCTGCAGCCGACTTTGATGATATACATAGTTATAAACAAATGAAGATCAAAAAACGGTAAATTTTCGTTTTTTCGTCTATTAAAAAGTAAAGGATTCTAAACAAATTTGAGAATAAGAAACTCGTAAATCATATAAAAAACTTCAACATGGCGTTCGCTGAATATGTCTATCCTTATTTGTTACTTAGAAAATTGCAAAATAAATCATAAGTTTTGAGATTTTATAAATGTTCATAACTTATGTAAAAATTAAGTTAGAACCTTCTTATTACATGGAATGCTGAGATTTCTTGTGCTTAAATTATATTTTAAATTTCAAAGAAATTGGTCAAATAGTTTAAAAGTTATTTAATTGGTTTATCCCAAATTCATGTTTTTTGCAACACTATAACTCAGAAAATTATGAGGTTACAGTAACACTTTGACAGTTTATGAAAGAAGAACATTTATACTATTAACTTAATTAAAGAAAACTGACAAAACAGTGTAAAATTATTTTGCAAAAACAATTAGAATAACTTTTTAAACGTTACCCGTAGAAAAATTATTTTTTCATATTTAGAAAGACTGAATTTTTATACACATTTAGAAAGAAAAACAATTGTCCTAGGACAACTAGGCACGAAGTTAGCCCTCCCCCTTTTTTAATTCACATGTTCTTGCAAAATAATTTTGCAATATTTGGAATTATTTTTTGTCATTTTTTTTTTTTTTTTTGAATTAAGGTACTGGTACATAGGGCTTACAATACCGGGATTCCGGGATCCCGAATACCGGGATCCTGGACGATTTTTGTCCGGTATTCGATTTATCATAAAAATACCGGTATTTCGATATTAGCTTCATTTATAAAAAGTAAATTGATGCACAATAAACTTTCTTCTAAGATATTTTTTGCTATTACAAAAATTTATTTTTGAAGATAAACAACAAATATTATCATTGTGAAAAATATTTACTAAACACGTTTATTACACATACAAGTCAAGTATGTATAGCGCTTTCTAAAAGCGTGAATGTCGTTAATTTAAGGCGAAGGGTTATATCAGCTTCTACAACCAAATTATTAAATCTCATATACAAATACATAAAATGAGTTATATAAAAATTCTTAAATATTTAAAATTAGACTACTTTATTTTATAAATAAACCGTAAGATTTATTAATCAGATTTATTTTTACATTTTCAGATCTATTTTTCATTTTTTTGTATTGTGGTGTATAAATTAGGCTCACATATTTTCTGAAATATTAATAATAATTGAAAATATATAGCGGTCTAAATACAGAGTAGTCCATATAAAATATTTGTCACAGTAATTTAATCTTTGTATTAATATATTTTTTCTACAACCGTGTTAAAAATGCAATTTTTAGCACTCCATACGAGCGTTAAAAATGCTACTTTAAGTCACTAGTGCTTTAAAATTTTTATGGCACTGCAGTTCGTATTGACCGTATATAGTATAGTATAGTTGATCCAAAAGATGGCATAACCCAGACATCCAAAGTGAAAATTATCCTTCAACACCAAATTGTTCTATATGGTCCACATAATGTTCAGAAAAAAGTCACACCATTTTGAGCGTCGGGTTTGGGGGGGAGAGGGGGGAGAAATCGGTAAATTCATAGTTTTTTAGGTTTTTTGTCAATATTTCTAAAACTATGCGGTTTAGCATGAACAACCCTCTATACAAAATTGTTCTACATTAAATTTGACATAAAAAAGGTTCTATGCATAATCTTTCTAAAATGCATGGTTCCAAAGTTACGGAGGTAGTATAGTATAACTGGTCCAAAAAAAGGCCTAACCCAAACATCCAAAGTAAAAGTTTTCCTCCAACACCAAATTGTTCTGTATGGTCCACATATTGTTCAGTAAAAAGTTACACCATTTTGAGCGTCCGGTTTTGGGGGCAGATGGGGGAGAATTCGGTAAATTAGTAGTTTTTTTACGTTTTTCGTCAATATTTCTAAAACTATGCCTTAGCGTAAACAATGTTATACACAAAAATGTTCTACATGAAATTTAAAACAAAAAATCTTGTATACATAATTGTTATAACATCAACGGTTCCAGAGTTACGGAGGGTGAAAAGTCGAGGTTTTCGATACTTTTTATATTTTTTGGGCAATGTATGGAATAATTATACCAAAAACCCAGACATCCAAAGTGAAAGTTATCCTCCAACACCAAATTGTTCTATATATATGGTCCACATAATGTTCAGAAAAAAGTCACACCATTTTGAGCGTCGGGTTTGGGGGGAGAGGGGGAGAAATCGGTAAATATAAAAAGTATCGAAAACCTCCACTTTTCAGCCTCCGTAACTCTGGAACCGTTGATTTTATAACAATTATGTATAGAACCTTTTTTGTTTTAAATGTTATGTAGAACATTTTTCTATAGAGCATTATTTACGCTAAAGCATAGTTTTAGAAATATTGTAGAAAAACGTAAAAAAAACTACTAATTTACTGACTTCTCCCCCATCTCTCCCCCAAACCGGACGCTCAAAATGGTGTAACTTTTTACTAAACAATATGTGGACCATATAGAACAATTTGGTGTTGAAGGAAGACTTTTAGTTTGGATGTCTGGGTTAGGCCTTTTTTTGGACCAATTATACTATACTACCTGCGTAACTTTGGAACCTTTCATTTTAGAAGGGTTGTGCATAGGGCCTTTTTTATTTCCAATTTGATGTAGAACAATTTTGTATAGAGGAATGTTCATTCTAAACCACATAGTTTTAGAAATATTGAAGAAAAACGTAAAAAACTACGAATTTACAGATTTCTCTCCCCTTTCCTCCCCAAACCCGACGCTCAAAATGGTGTGACTTTTTTCTGAACATTATATGGACCATATAGAACAATTTGGTGTTGGAGGATAACTTTCACTTTGGATGTCTGGGTTTGGGTCTAACTATACCATACTAATAGGCAATTTTGATGTAATGTCAAAAAAATATAAAAATGGAATGTCAGTCAAGTTCAAGTACAATTTTTTGTACATATTGTCCTGTAATTACGTTTGTAGAAAAAATATTGTATGATATGCGTGTTAAAAAGCACATTTTTAAGGCACTCATGTAAATTGCAACTTTCACATGCGTGCCTTAAACGTGTACTTTTAACACATATCATAAATAACTATTAAAGTTAAATTAATTTACAAAAAATAGCAAATTTCATAAGTAAAAGTTACTATCCTATTATATGCAAGATTTATCCTAGAATCAAATATATAGTTTTTCTATTTGCACATTTTTTGTATCTATCTATTCCTACTCTCTATGTAATGTTATAAACAACATCTACTCATTTCAAAACAAGATTTAATAGGTTTCATATATTATTTAATAACAAGTCGATATAACAACTGAGGATAGTATAAATATAACGTGTATATTTTTTATTCATAATCCCGGTTTTAATACCGGGATCTCGGTATTTGAAATTTTAAATACCAAATACCGGTATTGAGATTTTGGCTCGGTATTGTAAGCCCTACTGGTACACTTTAGAAGACCAAAAATAAGCATTTTTTCAAGATTTTTTTCTCAGAACCCTTATTAAAAATGAACATAAAACTTATTTTTTCATATTAATATCTAATTCTTAGAGAATACAAAAAATCTTTTTAAACGATTTTCTTTAGTTCAATAGCTTGCGTCAAATCTTTAGACGTTAATTTGACTGCCTTTTCTCAAATGCCAATGAATGAAAATTTACAGATATATGCATTTGCTGGGACAATACAGGAATACTCAATAAAAAAAATTTTATGTTTAATAATTGTTTAAATAGAAAAAAAAGCGATTTTAATGGAAAATGCTTAAGTTCTCTTGTTTTTTACAATGTAAAAACTTGAAACTTTTACGGATTGTAGCTAATGATATGAACTACACATAATTTCACTTTTTACGTTAATTATTTACGTTATGCTTCATAAATAAACAGTAAAGTTTCAAATTTTGAACGCTCTTACATTTGTTTATATAAGAATCGGCGCTTATTCGTGTCAAATTTCAATACGATACGAAATAAAACTTCAACCAAAACTCGAATTCAAAAAATTCGTGTTTTTATCATAGTCTTAGAAAAACCACCGGTAGAGACGTTTTGTCCTACAATTAACATTAAAATTCGTTTTGACATATTAATTAAACGCTTTCCTTTAGCTCAATCGCTTGGGTGAAATGTTTAGACGTTAATTTGATTGCCTTTTCTTCAATGCAAATGATTAAAAATTTGCAGACATATGCATTAGCGGGAACAATAAACGAACAGTCAATATTTTTTTATGTTTATTAATAATTGTTTAAATAAAAAAACGATTTTAACGGAAAATACTTAAATTCTCTTGTTTTTTACAATGAAGAAACTTGAAACTTTTACAGATTGTAACTAATTATATGAACTATAATAATTTCACTTTTTACGTTAATTGTTTCCGTTTTGCTTCATAAATAAACAATAAATTTCAATTTTTTCGCCGATTCCGACTACTTTTCATGTTAGTACATCATATTTTATGTTTTATACATATTTTAATAAACATGACGATATATTTTAATGTTTGAAAAGTGTAAGACTAAAAAGTAAAAAATAAAAAAAATTGAAAAAAGAAATTTTAAGAAGCGCTTTTCTTTAGTTACGAGTGACCAAAATTAAAAATATTATAAAAAAATCAACTAAAAAGCAAAAAATATGAAAAAATCTAACACATTCGTTAAAGAAAAGCGTGGAGCGAAAACCGTTTATTCGATGAAGACGCGCCACGCTTTTCTTTGACGAATGTGTTAGATTTTTTCAATTTTTTTACTTTTTAGTTGATTTTTTATAATATTTTTAGTCACTCGTAACTAAAGGAAAGCGTTTCTTAAAATTTCTTTTTTCAGATTTTTTTATTTCATTTATGCACGTACACTAATATTGTAGAGGGCGCCAAAGTCGAGGCGTCGAAAAAAAGTAGTACCGATGGCGGACAGTTAATCTCAGGATTGGGATCTATCTTAGAGTATGGAAAATTTTTTACCCTCTCCCTGGAGTGACCGCAACGAGAACGAAACTGAAGCTAAAACCAAGTTAGAACCAAACACGAGTGCCAGTGGCGTATCGCGTAGGCCAGAAGAAACTATATAAAACTACATAATTAATAAATATTGCTCGTAGGTTTAGTTCAATTTTCAATTTTTATTAATTACACAATATTATACATGGCTTACATAGACAGATTGAAACAAATAACAGTATTTTAGTATGTTGAACTTTTATACCCACTCAAAATAAAACAGGATTAGGAATTAGGGGATGTGACGAAAGCAAACTTTTTGAATTATTGATTTATGATAGATATCTTTATTTCACATAGGTCGCAAAATTTCGGCTCCAATACTATATTTAAATAGGATTTATTTTTTCGAATTCTGAGAAAAAAGTTACAGGGGTGAAAAACTAAGAGACAATTTAGTGTGATTTTTATTTTCAAAGATCTCATTCAAAAGAAACTTTTTATTTATTCTGAGGGACTTTCAGCCCTCGGTAATAATTTAGTCTTTCATTCTGCGTTTAAATTTTTCAAAAGTATTACTTTTTTCAGTATAGGGCTTTTCATTCACAGTCATTTGTTTCGAGCTTCTGTCATGTGTCACATAATATTAATATATCTACGTCATACGTTATTGGTATATAACAATGATACAAACTAGAGACGTATGACGTAGATATATTAATATTATGTGACATATGACAGAAGCTCGAAACAAATGGCAATCGATGAAAAGCCCTATAGGGCTTTTCATTCACAGTCATTTGTTTCGAGCTTCTGTCATGTGTCACATAATATTAATATATCCACGTCATACGTTATTGGTATATAACAATGATACAAACTAGAGACGTATGACGTAGATATATTAATATTATGTGACATATGACAGAAGCTCGAAACAAATGGCAATCGATGAAAAGCCCTATAGGGCTTTTTATTCACAGTCATTTGTTTCGAGCTTCTGTCATGTGTCGCATAATATTAATATATCTACGACATACTTTATTGGTATATAACAATAATACAAACCAAAGACGTATGGCGTAGATATATTAATATTATGTGACACATGACCGAAGCTCGAAACAAATGACAATCTATGAAAAGCCCTATTGGAAAAAAAATGAACACCATGTCAGGTAATATTTTCCAAATTGAATATTCGCTATCTTTGTCGTACAACGCACTCAGTCGAACAGAATGTGCTGACAAGACAGCGGCAATTTTAGATATTTGACACGGCTTTAGGAATAATAATAACGGTTGATCCAAAATGATTGTCACCATAGGTGGCTCTCAACGACAGAGATAGATATACAGTGCATGTCTGTTCTTAATTCAGATATACTACTTTCCAGTTTACGTCAACTTTGCAGTGCACGTCAACTTAACAAGAAAAGTTAGGTTATGTAGAGATGTTGGTGGTGGACATATACAGCATCCTGTTTGATTTTATTTATTATTGTTACTTATAATTGTGTTAATTCTTTTTATTTTAGATTAAAGTTCTGTGTTAAAGGTTTTGACTGATTTTTTATGTTTTATAACGTTAATCAAAATTAATTGATAAAAATTCAGATTAAAACAAGACATACGTAATTTTTTGCACGGCTAGCTTTGATCCAATAATTGTGTATCGCTCGTTATCTTGAGTTGTTTATTAAATAATATTGATAGTGTATTGGCTAAATAATTTAAGACGTGAAATTAATAAAAAGTTATTTATTGTTTATTATTTATGGAAGATCCCAAGCAGAGACTACACCAGGATATATATTGTGATATAAGCACTTTGTTGTTAAAGATATTCAAAATTTATCTAAGCGTTCGATAGTAACAATATATTATTAAAAAAATTCACTTTTCCTCTTTTCTCGATTAAGTAATATCTTTTATGGCATAGTATATAAATTATTATAATCACTGAATACATAGTTAGTGAAAAATTATCATATTAATTAATTGAATTAATAATTTAAGCGATGATACAAGTAACAGTTATCCAAGAACATTCAAAAGTCATCTCAAGTTAATGGTGACAATGTCATTGTCAAGTAATGTTTATGTGTATCTATACAAGTGAAAACTTTACTACATATAATTTGCCGTGTAAAAAAAGAAAAAGTAGAGATAGCCGTAAAATATTTGCGCCTGTGCTCTTAAATAATTTTTTTACATATAAACAAAATAAAATCAAGCAATAAAATGTTTAACAACAAAAAAAGTCAATAATATGTAATAACAATATACGCTATTAATTCCATTTTCGAAGTTGCCACAATATATTTTATAATTTCATTTATTTCGTACCGTTTCGTACCTACACCACTGGTAAAATGGTGATTTTTTATGTTACTTTTAATTTTACATGTAAATTTTTCTCATTTTATAACTTAACCATGTAATTTTAATTATGTAATAAGGTACATTGAAGTGTTAATTTTCAAATTATTAACCATTTAAGAGGCAATATCTAAGAATATAGGAGTATTTATTGAATTTTCATCTACGCACACATAACAGAAATATTTATTTACCTGTAAAATGTAATTCCCACTTATTTCCTGCTGCTGTCGCTTTTACAACCGTAAGCCGAACACATCAACCCTGTAAAGAGTTAAAAAAATTGCTAGTTTTCACTCAGAAATCGCACAAAAATCACTAATAAAACAAGTGATGTCAAATCTCAATGAGAACCAACCGTATTAAAATAAGGATTCAATTTCGTTCGAAAAACAGATTGCGTGTTAGATCTCCGGAGAGGGTAAAAAATTTTCCATACTCTAAGGGATCTATGAAACAAAAAAATCGTAGGCCATTTGAAAAAGGAAGGTCTCTTACATGACAATTTACCACCGTTAGTGAAAAATTCCGCAAAAAAAGGATTTTACGGAAATTTGAAAAAAAATTTGTGAAAAATCGCCCGTTTTTCTTCAGTTTTTCATGGTTAAATAGTATATTGTACAACAAGAGAGAAAAAAAGACATATTTCTCACGAGCGCAGAAGTTTGTTGGCACGAGCCGAGGTACGAGGCGAGTGCCGCAAATCAAGCGAGTGAGAAATATGTCGTTTCCTCACGTGTTGTACACTGTACTTTTTCTATGGATGCGTTTTTGTCGAGAGTTCAATCTTCAAAATTAAATAATTTAGGTGCTATTATGTGGATTATATGAAAAAAATGGAAACAAAATACATATTATACAAATATGTATTAGGTATTTAATATTCTAAATATTTATATACTTTTATTTATTTAAAATTATAGTTACCAGTTATATTTGGACAGTTTTGATAGGTAATTCCTGGTAAGTTTTGATTTGACACATTTTATTTGACAAAAATCTTTGTGTTTGTATTGTGCATGTTACCATGGAAACCGCGATTCTACGTATGAAACCCGTGAGAAAAATATTTCTCACTGCAATGGCCGACTTATCTCACAGTCTGAGAAATTGTTCGTTTTGAATGTATGTAAGTAGTGAGAGAAGTTGCACATTGTATAGCATCCATAGAAAAAAATATATATTTTTTATTTTTTGGTCAAATTGTGGTAAATTGTCCCTAGATATCCCAATCCTGAGATTAACTGTCCGCCATCATTTTTCGAGGCCTCGCCTTTTGCGCCTTCTACAATATTAGTGCACGTGCATAAATGAAAAAAGATATATTTTTTGTACTCTCTAAGAGTTAGATATTAATATTAATATGTAATAAATAGTTTTATGTTCATTTTTAATAAAGTTTCTGAGAAAAAAATCCTTGAAAAAATGATTATTTTTGGTCTTCTAAAGTGTACTAGTACCTTAAATTAATAGTGTAAATCTTCTTCTTTCATAAACTATCCAAAGTATTACTGTAACTTAATCATTTTCTGACTTATAGTGTTGAAAAAAAAATTAATTTGAGATAAACAAATTAAATAACTTTTAAACTATTTGATCAATTGCTTTAAAATTTAGGGTATGATTTAAGCACCAGAAGTCTCAGCATTCCGTGTAATAAGAAGGTTCTAAGTTAATTTTTACATAAGTTATGAATATTTATGAAAACTCAAAATTTATGATTTATTTTGCAATTTTCTAAGCAATCGATAAGGATAGACATATTCAGCAAACGCCATATTGAAGTTTTTTTTTAGCACTTCACAGGAGCGTTAAAAATGCTACTTTAAAGCACGATTTATGAGTTTCTTACTCTCAAATTTGTTTAAAATGCTTAACTTTTTGGTAATAGACGAAAAAAGTGAAAATTTACCCTTTTTTGATCTTCATTTGTTTATAACTACGTATATCATCAAAATCGGCTGCAGGAAACATAGGTTATTATTACAGATGTCCATACTACTCAAAAAATTTCGTTTCGGCCTGGAGGGGGTTGTGTCACCAACAGGATATTTTTTCCTTATTGCTCTGAACTAAAAAGAGACGGCACAGTAAGAAGAAGAATCAAGCAAAACCTTAAAAAATACATAAATAAAACTAATTGTTGCATATTAATTACTACTACTACTATGTTATAAGAATATTACCTTGGTAGTGTGGAAACTCCTCTTTATACATATGGTAAGTCTTCGCATGAGCTTTAAGTACAACATAGTCACATTGATAGTCGTCCAACCCGCTTCTGAGTACTTCTGCAGCTAACCTACCTCTACCATAGCCATAGTGACAGATCTGCTTTGGTTCGTTTATGGTTATCCACAAGCCTACATCAGGAAGATTCTGGATGACAACTCTAGTATAATTCACAAAAATATCAATAAAGTCAGGATTAGTCCAGTCCAATTTAGCATCAAAAAGCGATTGTGGAACTTCCCAGTGATATAAAGTAGATACTGGTATCAGGTTGTATTTCAGACACTCCCTAACCAAATTCTGGTAGTACTGGATACCCTTTTGATTGATGTTGTCAGTGTAACCAGTAGGAAGAATTCTGTAAATAAATTTAGTTGCAAAAAAATAAAAAATTTCAAATACTACATTACCTTGGCCAAGAAATTGAAAACCTATAAAAGTCGGCTCCAAGATCTGCTACTAGTTTTACGTCTTCTTTATATTTATGGTAGGAATCACAAGCTATATCTGCTGTGTCACCATTCTTTATAGGGGATGGCACTCGATGGGTAAAATTATCCAAGATACTTTCCCCTTTACCATCTTCGTTCCACGCACCATCGATTTGGAAAGAAGAAGTAGCTACTCCAAACAAAAAGTTAGATGGAAAAGTTCCATTATTTTTGGCATCAGAAAATCTGTAAAATAATATAATTTTTATTCATCCATGTATAGATCTTCAGTGATTTATAAATAGGACGCTGGCTTGTAGTGGTTAAGTAATTTTTAATTTTGTTGATTTTGATATAATTTATTTTTTCTACAACCGTGTTAAAAATGCAATTTTTAGCACTCCATACGAGCGTTAAAAATGCTACTTTAAGACACTAGTGCTTTAAAATATTTTTAAGGCACTGCAGTTCGTATTGACCGTATAGGCAATTTTGATGTAATGTCAAAAAAATATAAAAATGGTATGTCAGTCAAGTTCAAGTAAAAGTTTTTGTAGATATTGTCCTGTAATTACGTTTGTAGAAAAAATATTGTATGATGTGCGTGTTAAAAAGTACATTTTTAAGGCACTCACGTGAATTGCAGAACTTGCTATCGCTTATTCTGCAAACTTTCACATGCGTGCCTTAAACGTGTACTTTTAACACTTATATCATAAATAACTATTAGCTAATCCGAGATGAATATAATAAAATACAATTCACGAAAAGGATGTCAAAAAGAGATGGAGAAAATATTTTGACAGTTTATTAAATGAAGCATTTGACAGACAGCCTCTGGAGTTAACGGAGACAGTAACAGCAATGGTTACCAGAATAACAAACGAGGAAGTGGCTCAAGCGCTTCAAACAATAAAGAAAGGAAAAGCAGTCGGACCAGATGATATTCCTGGGGAAGTATGGAGAGCATTGGGAGAGACAGGAATAAGTTAGCTAGCAGGTCTATTTAATAGAATTATGGAAGTTGGTCAAATGCCAGACGAATGGAGAAGCAGTATATTAGTACCTGTCTACAAAAACAAGGACATACAACAATGTACAAACTACAGGGCTATAAAGCTACTTAGCCACACCATGAAAATATGGGAGAGAGTAATTGATAGACGGATACGTGAAGAAACCAAAATATCCGATAATCAATTTGGCTCTATGCAGGGCAGATCAACAACAGATGCAATTTTCATTGTAAAGCAACTGATGGAAAAATACAGGAATAAAGAGACCAACGCTCATATGGTATTCATTGTTCTTGAGAAAGCAGTTCCTCGAAAGATTCTGTGGTGGGCACTCAATAAGAAAGGAGTCCCTGGTGAATATGTAAAGATTGTGAGAGATATGTATGAGGGAGTAACGACTAGTGTTAGGACAGGTGTGGGAGAGACTGATAAATTTCAGGTGAGAGTAGAATTGCACCAAGGCTCGGTGCTTATTCCTTATTTATTCTCATTAGTTTTGGACCAGATAACAGCAAAACTAGAGGGTAGCATTCCATGGTGCCTAATCTATGCTCATGATGTAGTGTTAATAGGAAATAGTGAAAGAGACTTAGAACAAAAACTGGAACAGTGGAGACAAGCTCTGGAGGAAAAAGGTTTAAACCTTAGTAGGAGAAAAACAGAGTATTTGGAATGTTCATTTAAACATGGAGCTACTACAAATAAAATGGTATCTTTGGATGGTGAAATGATTGTGAAAAGCAATAGTTTTAAGTACCTAGGATAGGGTATTACAGAGTAATGGAGAAATAGATGGAGATGCATGCAGTAGAATTGGGGCTGGATGGATGAAGTGGAAAGAAGCGAGTGGTGTGTTGTGTGACAGAAAAATTCCAATGAAGCTGAAGAGAAAATTCTATAAAACAGCCATAAGACCGGATATGATGTACGGAACTGAATGATGGGCAATAAAAAAGAAAGAGGAACGACGAATGCATGTGGCGGAAATGAGAATGCTTAGATGGATGAGTGGAGTGACAAAGAAGGATCAAATTAGAAATGAGTATATTAGGGGAAGTCTAGGTGTGGCACCAATTGATGCCAAAATGAGGGAGCATAGGTTAAGGTGGTTTGGTCATGTTCAACGTCGAGACGTTAATCACCCAATACGAAGAATAGCTGAAGTGCAGATTCCTGGAAGGAGTAGGAGAGGAAGACCAAAGAAGACCTGGGGGAGACGATAACGCAGGACATGTTGGTAAAGGGGATTAACATTGATATGACCCAAGATAGAATTGTGTGGAGAAATGCAATTAGGGAAGCCGGCCCCGCATAGGGATAAGGCAAAGAGAATGATAATGATGATGATGATGATGATGATGATGATGATGATGACGATGATGATGATGATGATTTTAGCTAATCCCGTAAATTTTATATTATCTTGGATCTTTTATAACAGAAAATTTAATAAATTCTGCAAATAATTATATAGCTTTATAACTTTGTTTTGCATTTTTATTTAAATACCTAATTATTACGTTCATTTTAAGTTAATTGAATAATAAAACACCAGAGTATAGTCTTATAAATTATACAGATTATATTTGTAATATTATTATCTAATTAAAAAAAATTATTTTTTTATTATGCTGCCATCTATCGACAACTACAATAACTAGAATAAATGTTATAAAAATGTCACCGACGAAATGTAATCACCGACGTGCCTTTTTTCTGTCACATACAATTTAATGCGTTAGAAAGAAATCGAAAAACTGTGACGCACTGAAAGATGATCATGAGAAATACTGTACATCACAACTTCAATCATTTTACATTATTACCTCTTTAAATTTTTTGTAGCAATAATACATGATTTCAAAATAAAAAAAATAGCGTAAAGTACCTATTCGTGGATAACTGAACACTTCCTCTATTTCGAAAATTCGCGCGTGTTTTAAAGACCTCAATATCCACTTATACTTTAATATAAAGGGTGTTTGGTAAAGAATGGGCCATAGCTTAACCATAGATTCCTGAGGTTAAAATAGGTCGATTTAAGCTAACTTACCTTAGTACAAAAGTTGATAATAACCGAAATACAGGGTGTCAAAGTTAAACTTTTATTTTATTTATTCTTGAATATTCTTCATGCCTGACAGGCATGGGATAACAACACAAAATTTGGTAAGCGGGGGTTTTTTGAGATGAGAAATCTAAATTCGCCACCAAAAATGATGCAATACCCAGAGGGAGCCACATACGTCTTTCAGTGCTCATTTAATACGTTCAGTTTTTTTATCCCCCACTCTATATACTTTTTTAATTAAAATTTTTATTCCCTTAATATTTTTACTTAAAATGGTATACTACATTCATCTCCCTAGACTTAACTGTTTTTGAGATAAACGCATTTTAAATCTGCGATACAACATATTTTTGTGCATGATATCATTGTAGCTAGACCCGAAAAATAAACTTGAAACCATAATAATTGTGCCAGTTCTCATATTTATGTCATTGCATCGCAAATTCCATTTGAAGAAATTTGCGATACATTTTTGTAAATATTTATGGTTTTAAGTTATTTTTCGATTGTAACTACAATGACAATATGCAAAAAATTATGTTGCCCCGCAAATTTAAAATGCGTTTATCTCAAAAACGGTGAGTTTAACGAGATGAATGTAGTATACCTTTTTTAAGTAAAAATATTGGGAGAATAAAAGTTTTGATTTAAAAAGTATGTAGAGTGGGTAATAAAAAAAATTGAACCTATAAAATGAGCGATGAAAGGCATATGTCTGGCCCCTCTGGACTATGCCCCTCTGGGCAATACATCATTTTTGGTGGTGAATTTAGATTTTCCGTCCCAAATAAAAATAACCCTTGCTTGCCAAATTTCGTGATATTATCCCATGCCTGTTAGCAAATATTCAAGAATAAATAAAATAAAAGGTTAACTTTGACATCCTGTATGTCGGTTATCAACTTTTGTACTAATAGGCCAGGGTAATAAGACAAAAATATACCCTGTTCGTGACACTTCAGCAGCCAGGGTACTGAAGCGTTTTTTCGACAAGTATTACCTATAGGAACAAATTTTAACTATTTCCTGCGTAGGATCTGGCGGCCATTTTTATTTATAAACAATTAACTGTCAAAAAATGGCATTTTTCCCTTTTTTCTCAAATCAATGGAAAACAGTGAAGCTTATGATTTTTTTAGTACCAATATCTTTGAGATTATGGAAAAAGCTTTAAAATGACATATTACAAAGTTTGATATACCCATTTATTGTTAATATAATTGCGAAAAAAGGTCGGAATTGCAAAAAAAAATATTTTCGCAATAACTATTGTAAAAATTAGTGTACAGGTTTAAAATTTTTGTCAATTGAGGGTTCTTTGGTGCTTACTATGTGATAAAAATTTCAAAGCGATTCATTCAATTGTTTAAATTTTATTCGAATTGTTTATCTCGGAGAGCACTTTCTTTGCAATAACATAAGTCAGAAAAAAAAAGACGGTAGAAACATGCCACAGGTGTCAAATGGAAGAGCATGAGTTATATTTTCAAGTTGGTTTAAAAAAAGCGAATAAACCATGTATTTTTTAATAATAAATAATTATGTAAATATCGTAAATCTTTCCTTACAAACTTTTTGGATAACTTTTTCCAAAAAAATTAACTTTTTTACCCTGTTTTAAGTGTACAACTACCAAGTAGTGTTATTTATATCATAAATGATAAAAAATTATAATAAATATATATATAATTTCTTATATAACAATATAAAAAGTTTATAAGGAAAGATTTACCATACTTTTTCATAATTATTTATTACTAATAAATGCATTTTTTATTCGTTTTTTTTAAACTAAATTGAAAATATAGCTCATGCTCTTTCATTTGACATCTGTAGAATGGTTCTAACGTCATTTTTTTCTGACTTATGTTATTGCAAACAAAAAGCTCTCTGGGATAAACAATTTGAATAAAATTTAAACAATTGAATGAATCGCTTTGAAATTTTTATCACATAATAAGCACCAAAGAACCCTTATATGATAGAAATTTCAAAGCTGTACACTAATTTTTACAATAGATATTGCGAAATTATTTTTTTTGCAATTCCGACCTTTATTTGTAATTATATTAACAATAAATGAGTATATCGAACTTTGTAATACGTCATTTTAAAGCTTTTTCCATAATCTCAAAGATATTTTTACTAAAAAAAAACATAAGTTTCACTGTTTTCCTTTTAATTTGAAAAAAAAGGGAAAATGCCATTTTTTAACACTTAATTGTTTATAAATAAAAATGGCCGCCAGATCCTACGCAGGAAATAATTACAATTTGCTCTTATAGGTAGGTATTACCTGTCGAAAAAACGCTTCAGTACCCTGGCTGCTCGAGTGTCATGGAAAAAACCTTATTACCCTGGACTATAAGGTAAGTTAGCTTAAATCGACCTATTTTATCTTCAAGAATCTATGGTTAAGCTATGGCCCATTCTTTACCAAACACCCTGTATATGTACTATTAATCAGCATTTAATCTCTGTGGTGTAATCAAAAATCGTTTTGAGCCTTTTTTTCTCTTTGATTCATTGGTTTTATTTCAAATTTTTACATTTTTTCATTGAAGAATATTAAATTATCTAATTAACACTTACCTTAAGTAAATTGATAAAATTAGACAATAAATTATTTTGCACATTTTATATATAGGTACGCTACTCCAAATGCTGATATGCCATAACTAAGAGGTACCTATTTTTTGCAGTTAAATAATTATGTTATTCATATCTACATGTACCTATTAAATGTATGTGCTATTAAAGGTATGTGCTATTATTAAAGGTATGTGCTATTAATACTATTATAGATAAGGTAGTTAACTTAATGTCAGCTATATAATTAAATTAATTAACAGAAACGATCCAAAGAAACTTCGTATTTTACTAACAAGACTAAACACCAAGAAAAGCTGTATAATGAAAGATTATAATATAAATATATTATATTTACAATTTTTTTAGTATCATGTTTATATGGGATTGAACTACAATTATTGGTGTAATGAAAATTACATTTCTTAATTAACTATTGTATGACGTTTAGTTTTCCACTCCGGAAATAGTCCTCAGAAGATGGGCTCAATCTCATATAATCATAATACTAAATTGAGGAATGTAAAATCATAGTCGGCAATCTCCCATTTCCATAATTTGGGGAAACCGCGATAAACTGTAGAAACTAACAAAATGAAATTAAAACAATAAAACTAATAAATAATCATATAAAATTTGGTTTGTGATCGGATGTCCAGAAAGAGGGGCTTAAGAAATTATTTCTTTTCCTTATTTTAATATTTTAGTTTGGAGATTGCCGTTTTTGTTTGCAATGCTTGGAGATTGACGGATATGAAAATGATCTATAAGAATATTGCCAGTTTTGAAACTATTAAAACATCATTGTGCCGGCTACTTAGTGAAGAAAAATATATTTTTATATTGAACAATAATATAATTCAGGGGTTTGGTTCACTGTTCACTGATACTAATAACTAGACCAGAGAAATTAAGAGGCGACTAGAAATAGCGAGACAATCATTTATCAAAATGAAAAAGTTCCTATGCTGCCGGGACATAAATTTGAAATTAAGAACGAGAATGTTAAGGTGCTATGTTTTCTCCGTACTCTTTTACGGCGTGGACACGGACACTGAAAAAGATAAACATCAAAAACTTTGAGGCATTCGAGATGTGGTCCTACAGGAGAATGTGGAAACTACCATGGACAGATGGAGTAACAAATCAAGATGTTATGCTGAAGATGAGGAAGGAATGCGAAGTCATAAAAACAATACCAACGAGAAAACTGGAATATCTAGGCCACATAATGAGAGGGGGAAAGTACTCCCTGCTAAGGCTCATAATCCAAGGAAAAATCTCAAGAAAGAAAAATGTGCGACGTAGGAGGATTTCCTGGTTGCGAAATTTAAGTGAGTGGTACGAGTGCAGTGCAATACAATTGTTCAGAGCTGCCGCCAACAAAGTTAATTGCTGTGATGGTAGCCAACCTCCGATAGGAGACGGTACTGCAAGAAGAACAAAATAATATAATATGTAAAAGCAATTTATATGCATATCATTTAAACTAAAATATCCAGAAGTTCGGGTATATATTCACAGGTTTCGACAGAGTTCACGACATTCGCAGTTGATCACATGCGAGCGCTACGTGGCTCTTATTGGCAGCAGCGGAGATTGCCGTGTTTGGTACGCACTTAGCTATGGAAATTGCCGCTTTTGATCTAAATATGAATTTTTCACTGCGATTTGTATACAGTTAAGACCGCTTATGGTCCTTACAAATAGTTTTATCTAACAGATAATAAAAAAACTCATCAGATGAGGTCCCTAACTCACAACAAGAAAAAGTGGAGATTGCCGCCTTCGATTTTACACCTCTCAATTAACCATGCCACAAGAAAACAATTTCAGAACCTTGCTTACAATTTTTTATTATTTTATACGATTATTTGTACACACACATATACAGTTTAAATAAAATTTTTCTACAACCGTGTTAAAAATGCAATTCTTAGCACTCCATAGGAGCGTTAAAAATGCTACTTTAAGGCACTAGTGCTTTAAAAAATTTAAGGCACTGCAGTTAAAAGTGAATTGTCAAATTGTGGAACGTCAAAATATGTATATTTCATTTACTAACATTAATATTAATAGCACAACTTAGACAATTTGAAAATGGTGGTTTAAAAGGTTTTTTAAAATTTAATTTAAACTGTATTATTGCATTTTTAACACGTTTGTAGAAAAAACAAGTTTATGTAACGGTATAATATTTTCGCTAAGAATTTTTAGACATTCCCCTCGAGTGTAGACAACCAGTTCCACCTTTTACGGGTCATAGGTTTCATGGTTTTGGCAATTAACAAAAATATTGTATTTTATAAATTTATAACGTTTATAGAAAAAATATTGAATGATATACGTGTTAAAAAGTATATTTTTAAGGCACTAATGTGAATTGCAGAATTCGCTTCGCTCATTCTGCAAACTTTCACATGCGTGCCTTAAAATTGTACTTTTAACACATATCATATATAACTATTTGTTAGCCCATTCAATACTAACGGTTTTTGAAGGACATTCCAAGTAGCATAACCATGTTTTTTTTTGTTAATAATAACTATAAAACTTCCCTTATAAAAATCATCATCATAAGCCGTTTTGAGTTCACTGCTGAACATATGCCTCCCTTAGATAATTCCATTCCATCCGATCTTGAGCACCCTGAATTCAGTTATGCTGAATGAACATACTTCAATTAATTATACAGGGGAAAATCCAGGGGAAGAGAAGTATAGGAAGAAGAAGAATCTCATGGTTGCGTAACTTGAGGGAATGGTAGGGATGCACATCAACCGAACCATTCAGAGCAGTAGCATCTAAGATCAAAATAGCCATGATGATTGTCAGCCTCCGTCGCGGAGATGTCACGTAAAGAAGAAGAACTCCTTAGAGGACGTTCTCGATTACGATAAGCATCATGTCTAGGTCTCAATTATAAAATTTTCTTTGCCCATCTTTCATCTTTGAATCTGGCAACATGTCTCTTCCAGTTCCATCTCAGCGTTATAACTCTTTGAGCTGCATCCATAACACCAATTTTTCTCCTAACCATTTGATTTGAAACTCAAATGGGGTCTCAGAGTCAAAGTCTCTGAAGGGATATTGTATTTTATCAATTAGGTAACTATGACTATGGTAAGTGTCAATCGATCTTTCTACTCTATACACTAGAACTTGGAGTAAACATTGATCAAATACCTTCCATTTCAAGTACATGGGAATATCTGATCTAAAAACTTCCCTCAGTTTTCCATAAGCCGTCCATGCCAGTCTTATTCTCCCGCTTAACTCTTTGGTTGATTACATCATCAACCCATACTCGTCCACTTATGGACATAGGTCTCCCTCAGTTCTTCCCATCTTTCTCTGTTTTGTGCGGCTTGCATCCAGTTGCCGACAATACGCTTCAGATCGTCAGCCCATCTGGTTCGTGGTCGTCACTTGAGCGACGCGATTCTTTCGACGGCGTCCGTTGTTTTTGTTCTACGACGTATTTCTTCGTTTGGGATTCGGTCCCTCAGGAAGACATCCAACATCTGGCGCTCCATAGCCCTCTGAGTTATGCGAATCTTGTTCACTACCTTTTTTGTGAGTGTTAATGTTTCCACTCCATAAGTGAGTACAGACAATACACACTGGTCAAAGATTTTCCTTTTCAAGCATATGGGTAAGTCCGATTCAAATACATAGCTCAGTTTACCAAACGCTGCCCAGGCTAATCCTATGCGACGTGGGAGCTCGCACGTTTGATTATCTCTTCCCAACCGAATTTCATGTCCCAAGTACTTATAAGATGCAGTCTGCTCAATATCCATTCCATCAACAATAATATTACGATTTAGCACCAGATTAGTCATTATTTGCGTCTTGTTGATGTTAATTTTTAGTCCGACCTCTAAGGAAGCGTGATATAACTTGTTCAACATTATTATTGAATCATTTATACAATCAGCTATAAGGACGTTTGGTTGATTACCTGTTCCTAATTTAATCTCGTGGCCCAGATATTTGCAGCTATACACTTTGGCCAGTACAAGGTGGATTTTATTTATTTAGCGTATGGCTTAAGTATATCACAGAATATATTTAGATTTATGCATTATACAATGCATCACAAACAGATGTCCAATTTTTTTATATATTCGATTGACCCTTCGGTTGCCATTACAAAGTCTATAGGGTCGCCTGTGTATGCTCTGCGTGGGCAGTCCTGAACAATGTGACTGATCGTCTGTCTTGCAGCGCCGCAGTCACAAGAAGGCGAGGGGAGTTTACCCCATCTGTGGAGGGAGTCGGCGCATCTTCCACAGTTTGTTCGAATTCGATTAAGGGCTGCCCAAATCTTACGGGGACGTTCAAATTCGCCAGGTTTCCCTATGATGTCCGGTAGACTATGGTAATGCGGATCTGTCCTACTTTCCCAATCTTCTCTCCATCGGGTATTTAAGTCAAAGTTGGATTGCTGCAGCGCTTGAGCAGATTGTAGAGGGGGTAACCTGGATCGGAGACGGTTTCCAAGAATATCGGGTGGAAAATACAAGGTGGAAAATATACATAGTTAAATCCAGTAAAAAGGTTTTTTCTACGAGCGTGCAAAAATGTCTACTTTCGCGCACGCATTTTAGTTTAGAAAGTTTTACTTTTCCGCACCCGTGTTACTTTTCCGCACGCGGTTTTACTTTCCGCACGCGTGTTAATTTAGATATGTTAATATGGTCTTAAAGTAATTATAATACATGCAATAAACTAATATTTAGATATTATTTACTAATTTATTTCAAATATATCTTATTGTGTTCCTGTTTTAATGAAATTAACGCGACAATTCGATGAAATAAAATTATTTTGACATAATATTCGAAAGTCAAATCGGTAGACAATAACAGTCGTTTTGAATCATCTTCATGGAAACCAAGATCGTCGTCATGCTAACTAATTATATTGAAAGTTTGGTTTTGACAACCTTGTCAAAGAATTAATTTGTGTATGTATTTTCATATTAATTAAATTAATTGATTAAGATTTGGTAATTTTTTAAAGACTCTTAGAAAAAATATTGTTCCTAACTCATGCAGAAAGTCTCTCTTCCGCACTCGACTGGTTGCCGAACGACGCGAAGCGTGCGGAAAAGAATGACTTTCTGCACTTGTTAGGAAAATAACTATTTCGTTCTTTTATTTTTCATGGCGCATTGGTACGTCATGAGCATACCGAACCAAATTGTTGTGCGGTGTGCTCATGTCGTACTGGTGCGTTGTTGTCCTGTTGGCCACTGTTCACCCGCGTCTTGCTCGAACGCATATGCCTGTTTCATACGCGGTTTAACTGTTTCCTGTACGAATTTTAACTTTTCTAAAGGATGTTGCTTACTGGAAAAACTCTCTGCATGTCATTAGATTTAGCAAAATAAATGCTTACATGTGAGCAGATATCTGTACTCGTTGAAGTTAAATAAAAAAATGTCTTGTAATTTTGAGAAAAACTACCAGTTTACTTATAAATAATTTATAGCTTAAACAACATAGGTAAATGTGTTCCACAGAATCGCAAATAATAATACTGTCGTCATAAATACTGAAATTGTGTTGAACTGTTCTGAGCTTTTAATAAGCGCATCGTGTTTATCACACTTCTATAATAGTTCGCTGATTTTTTCGGAGTTCTGGTACGATATGGATCGGTAAAGTTTATATGGTAGAGTCCAAAATGAGGGCTAAAAAGAGACATAAGAACATTAAAGCATAAAGGCATAAAGACATAACATAGAATAAACTCAAAAGAAAATGTTAAATCAATTTTAATTTTAATTTTAATCAACACCAGCTTTCAGAACTAACAACAACTTAAGCAAATATATTAAGAACAATAAAAGCCGAAAGAGAAAGCAACTACAGAGTGGTGTGTACAAACTAACTTGTGGTGACTGTCCGAAAACGTACATCGGTCAAACTGGCAGAACTTTTGACAAACGGATAACAGAACACAAAAGGGCTTTCATCAATAGAAAAACAGACACTTCTACATACGCACTTCACCTTCTAGATCATAATCATTCTTTCAATGAAGAGTTTCAAATTCTGCATATCCAAAATAAAGGCCTTAAGATATCTTTTTTAGAATCTATGGAAATTAATAAACTGAAAAATATAGATATAATTCTGAATGACCAACTCGAGACAAACAGCTCCCCACTCCTCAACCTCTTCAGTTAAAGACTTAAAAAGACAAACACATTGCAAACTATATCACTTGAGAAAGGCACTCTGCCGAAACAGCTGTAGTCACATATTTGTAATAATTTTTGTGGAAGTATAGAAACCAAACGTTTTCAGTGTTTTATTGTTAGATAAAATGAAAATACAGTTTCACGCCACGTAATACTCATATCAACTCTTTTGTAGCTGGAATATTGTATGCGCCGCTCTTTTTACAGCGTTTAGTTTTTTATTCTTGTTAGACGTATTCTTTGCACTTTTTTTATTTAGTTTAATATTACCGAAATTGTTCAAATTTTCGAGTTCAAATGCTTCGAAAATTTTATTTTCAGGAAAACAATAACTCTAAATTTCCTTTTCTTTTTGCTTATCCATATGACATTTTCAGTACACAAAAAGGCATAAGGGATAAAATCTTAGTTGCACTTCGTATTGAAATACGACGGTTTACTACTCTATTTGTCTAATTGCCTGTACAACATTTAACAATTATTGTCTTGTAGAAAATTGACCATTTACAATTTCCTGTATATTCTTGGCAGTGGAACATAGCCACATATTATTAGCCATAACCTTAGCTATAAAGGTTTAAATCCGTACTATTCGCTAAAATAAATCATAACAACTTACAAAATAAAAAAAACTTTATTAAAAATATGGTAAAATGGATTAAACCGTTAATAACAACTAAGTTTGGATATTAAACACAAAAAAATCTAGATACTAGATATGCAATTTAAAAATATGAAACGAATAAAAAAATTAGATCACTAAACATCCATGAGTCCCTTAACGAACAGGTGTTCCTTTTTAAGTAGGTCGTCTTTCATTTCTTCAATTTTTTTCATCAGTTCTTCATCGGTCAGGCTATTAATGTCCATTGATTTCAGTTGCTTCATAGCAGTTCTGATCATTGCGTCTCCTTCCTAAAATAGAAAATTGATATTAAGATCTTGAGGTTATCAAAAATACGAGTATTAATTGAATTTCAATACAAGAAAAACAAAAATCAATACATTATTATTTAACTATACAATTCCATAAAAATAAAAATTTTATTATCAGGTGCGGGAGCACGCCAAATAGAATTATATTTTAGTGACGTCACTTTGCCTAGCAACCGTCGATTCTCCCATTATGAAATTCTATTTTGTGACGTCAGCAAAATAGAATTCTAATTGGCGTGCTCTGGTCCCTGACCCATTTTGAACGACAGTCGTACCCGTTTATTAGAATACCGAAAAGGCCACAGATAGAATGGATGATATATAATCCTTTGTCGCCTAGTAACTATAGTATTTCACATGGTATTGAATCAATGCCTGGGGATTTATTTCTCTTTAGTGATTTAATTGCATCTTTGACTTCAGCGAGTAAGACAGTAGGTTCTCTAGGGTAGTCAGAAGACCACTGATTTTCTGCTGATACCTCGTTATTTTTATATAGCTCGCCACAGTAGTTTCGCCATGTTTCCAATATTTCATCAGTATCGGTCTTTAAATTACCTTCCGTATCTATTACAGACCACGTTTGAGGTTTAAATTCTCTGGTAAGGAGTTTGATCTTCTGGAATAAGTCCCTCGGTTTATTTCGACAGCCATGTTCCTCTATCTCTCTGCATATTTGAGAGATGTAATCAGCTTTATCTTTGCGGCACTGTTTTCTGATTTCTCTCGATAACGATCTGTATTCTTTGAATACAGATCGTTATCTAGATACGGTTTGTTCCTTATCTAGTTTTATCTTCTTTTCTGCGTTGAATCACAGTCCACGTATTATCGGATATCCATGGCTTACGGCCAGTGGAAACCGCTGGCTCACAGTCTGTTGCAGCCTCAATTACCTTATCTTTGAGATAGATCCAAGTGCTCTCAGGGTCACTATCTACTTGGTCTAAAGAAAGAGCATCTTCTAGGTTTTGTTGGAAGTCATTGATTTTTTATGGATTTAGAGACATGACTTTTCTCTGGGGTCTTCTTTTGGGGACTTTAAAATGACGTCGAACGTTCAAAACCAGAAGTTGATGATCGCTTCCACAGTTTGCGCCAGGATATGTTTTACAGTTGATGGACGACGACTTCCATCTTGATCTTATTAGTATGTAGTCTATTTGATTCCTTGTTCGTCCATCTGGGCTGCGCCATGTGTATAATCTCCGTGGATGATGTTGATATAACGTGTTTGTAATTATAAGATGTTGTTCTACACAGAACTCCACTAGACGGTCGCCATTCTCATTTCTCTGTCCCAGTCCATTTTTGACCAGCACTCCTTCAATATTTTCATTAGATGACCCCACTTTGGCGTTAAAATCTCCTAAAATTATGACGAGTTCACGATTCGGAATAGCGCGAACAGTTTCTTCTAGACGACCATAGAACCTGTTGATGTCTTCTTCTTGTGCAGCTGTTGTAGGAGCGTATACCTGGACAAGGTGTAGGGTATTGGTGGATATTCTCATTTTAAGGGATATTATCCTGTTATCAATAGTATTATATCCAATTACGCAGTCGTTAAGTTTAGAGGGTACAATTATTGCGACTCCCTTTGTACTTTTGTTATCTGGGCCTGAAAAATAGTTGCTTGTTGCCAGCAGTTGTTTTAAAATGCCCTTTTCCTCTCCAATGAGTTTCTGAGAGTCCCAGTACCGAAAGATTGTGGTCTGCCATTTCTTTTTTAATTATGTGTAACTTTCCAGGGTTTTGGATCAGTCCCTGGACGTTCCATGTACCAAATCGCGACATTTTCTTAAATTAAATGAAAATTTGGATTCAGTCGCACAATTTCTGCCAGGTGCCTGGTCCCTCACACCTTGGCAGCCGGTAGCAAATTTCACACCATCCGACCCGGAACCGAGATGGCGCCGAGAGTGAGTCGGGTCGCTACACCTTCCATCTTCACTTACTGAAATTGTCATCGTTATGGGAAGAAGTTTCCTTCTCCACCGCTGTATATGTGCCGTTTCTGTGGCTATCATTCTCGCAGCATGGTCAGTTTTGTAACAGCCAGCTGCCACTGTCCAACCTACCACCATGTCTGGCTACCCTCACTTAGTTTAGCCTGCAGACCAATGCGGTTGCCCGGGATGTGGCACGTGGAGCCACAAGTGAGAGTTGAGTGCCTTATGAGGACCAGTTATCAAAAAACAATCTCCCATCTATGACGTTTGATGTGGGCGTTCCAATAAAAGGTGCTACCTCTATAACACACTCGTACACCCCAGTATTTACATTGTAGTAAATGTATAAAATGTAGTATGTAAATTCTAAAATATGTTAAAAATTCTCTCTTCATTATTTTAACGATGAGAATGGAACAGACACGTTTTTGTCGATTTTAATGCGGCATATGACAGTGTTCAAGTCTTCACAACCCTATGAATGAGTTAGGAATTCCAAAACCCTGATAGGCATGATAAAAGTAAAAATGTCCAAGATACTATCATTAATAAAAATTCAAAATCGTCAATACTATTCGAAATACATAGATGGTGAAGGCAGGGAGACGCACTGGCGTGTTAGCTTGAAAAAGTCGTACGAGATGCTAATTTAGATAGCAGTAGAACTATATTTAATACTTCAGCCCATATTCTAGCATAAATATACTAACGACGTGGATATTATAACAAGAACCAGGGCGAGAACGACGAAAATCCTAATCGAGCTAAACGAATGGGATTACATATGCGTAATCAAAATAAAACCAAATTCAGGCCGAGTAATACAAACACAAGAGCTGGAAATGTTGACGCATATATAATTGTCGATGATCAAAAGAGCTCATATATCTAGGGACATCGGTTATCCTCAATAATAACACATTAGGGGAAATAAAAAAGTCGAACCATAATTATGGCAAATAGGTGTCATCATGGTATATCAAACGTCTGTAACAAAAAAACTCGTATAAGAGTGTATATAACACTAATATTCCCCGTTGTCACATATAGATCAGATGCATGAACCTTAACCAAAACAGACGAATCTATCATGAAAAAATCGAATGATAAAAAAGATTCTAATGCAACTGGTGGGAATGAGAAGACGGGGTAGACCAAAGCTGAGGTGGGTAGTCGGGATAACACAGGATGCTTAAAATATCGGTGTTGCCAACTGGAAAATCAAAGCATGGCACAGATCACAATACTTTTGTTACGCTTGTTTTATACTACCACCTGATTTCCGCAATAGGGTTTTTCATCGATTGTCATTTGTTTCGAGCTCCTGTCATATTTCGTATAATCCGTGTATATTAATCTTATACACCAGCGTTTCCCAACCGCTGGGTCGCGACCCACTAGTGGGTCGCGGGCGGATTTCAGGTGGGTCGCGGCTTGGCTCTTACAGTAGCTGAATAACGTACATATATGTATCATCATGGGTGTGGAATGGGTCGCGAACATGAAAAAAAACATCAGAAGGTGGGTCGCCAGACATAAAAGGTTGGGAACCACTGTTATACACGGATTATACAACATATATGACAGAAGCTCGAAACAAATGACTGTTGTTGAAAAGCCCTATTCGATACTGCAGTTGAGTTTACAATATAAAATATACTTACTGCGACGTATTTCCTTTTCACGCTTGGCTCGAAATCGCTTAAATATTTCATGCCGTTTTGATGTTCCAAGTTTCTCTGATACTCAATAGCTCCCTAAAATATACAGTAAAGTTATACATATGAAATAAACATTGAATAATTAAAAAAAAGTCAATTTTTCAACGTTTTTAAATTATTTGCTAATGTAAATAACCTCATGTTAAAATATTTCTAAACCATTTAGAAAAATCGAGAATTAAATTGAATCATGATTTTTTAAGCAATCAGATTATGGTAAAACTATATCATAACGATTATTAATCTTCAAATGAAATCAATCGGACAACGTCTAATTGTTCTCATATGGGTATCATTTTAAAGAGAAATGTTCTCTTGAAAATACACGTTTTGAGTCTCTTTAACCCATTAATGAACACATTAATTTTGAAGTTTCGGTCAAAAAATGATCGAATTTTTTAAAAGTGAAAATGTTGTATTTATTTATAATTAAAATGAAAAAAGTATTTTCAGTGGCGTAGCACCTTTACTTTAACTGGGGATGATGTGAGTTAATAAATTATATTTTCTTCATAATATATACAAATAATCTATATAAAATTTCTATATATGTATGAAGTATAAAATAGTTCTAAGAATAAAAAAACACGATTCACTTCAGACTGTTTCAAATGCACTTACGCTTTGTATAAAAACAAAATACTGAAAATTCTACAAAATTCAATTCGTATCGATTGTCAATGGTTCGGACCGCAAGTTATTAGAAAATAAATCTTATTTTACAATGCCTTAACAATGGCTGGGTAATAAAAAAAGGTATCTATGTACCGCTGTTTAGTACACTAACGCTTCGAATAAAAACAGATTTTTAACGATTGAAAATTCAATGTATCAATTGTCAATGGTTCTTACTGCAAGTTATTAGATAAATAAAATATCATTTTACAATGACAACACGGTCTTGGCAATAAAAAAGGTATATATTGTTATATTTCTATTTGATATGAAAATTAAATTTTGATAATTATAAACAAAATTCAATTTAATATAAAATATTTTCAATTTTCTCAACCACGGGCATATAAATTTAGAACAACCTGTATACAACAAATTGTTATATTTAATTTTAAGAAGTGATTAGAAGAAGTACGAAACTCGGGACAATGCGCCGAGAATAAACAAAGTGAATGGCGCGTACCATTATCGTTGTTCGCGGAAGGTTCGATCATTAGCCTATGCTAAATAAGACTCAGTTGAAATAAATAATAGGTCATTATCGTTGTTCGCGGAAGGTTCGATCATTAGCCTATGCTAAATAAGACTCAGTTGAAGTAGATAATAGGTCATTAAATTTTGTAAATAGTAGAAAGTAATTTTAGAATGGGAATTAACTATTTTTTTTTTTTTGAAATCCATTAAGCATATTTAGAAAGATTAAAAATTGGTTTTGAGGAATACTGCGAATGAGAGTTGGTGGTGGAAGGTTGATTTGTGAATCTGGAAGGGATATTTAGAAAATATGGGAATGAATGACAAATATAGATCAGAATGTTTTGAGCTGTCGAGAAGTGAAGTCCAGTAGTAGACGGTAGTGTACGGAGAGTGAGAAAGCCGGTGTAGTTCCGTGAGTGTGGAGTATCTATCGTGGAACGAGAGGTAGGCCAGGTTGAGAGTAAAGAACCTCCTTGAGCAAAGAGTGTCCCGGTAGCTGATTGCAGTTTCGAAAAAGGTAGAATACAGCATCACGACAGAAGCAGGAACGAGAGCTATACGAGCTAGTTTTCAAAGGAGAACATTACTGAAAGCCAGGACGAGGTTTTGATTGCAGCCAAGGATAGCAGGAAACGGGTCTTGTGTGAAGACATTCTCAGTTCACCAGAAAAAGGTCAGTCTCATTTGTTTGGACATGAATGTATGGGTTTTTCGTATTAAATACCACATCATAAATTGAAGAACATAATCAATAATATCAGAAAAGCTTCATCAAACTTAAATAGAATTGTTGCTAATAAATCCTAATAGTTAAATGTTAATAAAAACTTTCAATTGGAAACCAAAAGGAAATAAGATTCCCATTTGTAAATGTTATGTTTAAGAATAATAAGATCTAGCAAATATTAAGAAGTGATTGCCATTTAAATAAAATAAACAATATTTTGATTATAATTGTAACCCATATGTGTGTATTATTTTACTTTTTTCTTTCCTATCCCGATTAGGAACCATTGAGAAATACTTGGAAGCCACGAGAGTAAGTAATTAATTTTATAATTCGCCCTGAGATTGAAAACATATTGATATGTGATCTGGTTAATTAATTAAATTATTATTAATGCATTGATTAAATTAAATGACAAATAAGAATATTATCTCATATCAATAATCAAGATCTCATCAATATGTAAAAGAAGAAAAAGAAATGTAGAACAGATTTTACCGCTATTTGGATATTTATACGCTTTTATACTAATACCAACTTCGCAAGTGCTTGAAAAATTGAAAGATTAAAATTTAATGGTCGCTCGTGTCACAGTCCAGCGCTTACATTAAGGGGTTAATAACCCATAGATTACATAATGATCAAAGAAAGATATCGGAATAGTATTACAGCAGTCAAAACACAACGTGGAGCAGATATATCATCTAATCATAATCTCTTAGTAGTTCACATGAAAATTAAAATGAAAAGAATAGAGAAAACAGCAAAAGAAGAAAGAACTGATATAAGTACACTAAGAAATCCAGAATTCAGAGAAAATATTAAAGAAAGAATTAACGAACGTCTAAACACCGTACAGATTGAAGGGGAATACAATGAAGAAAGGCTGACTTAATAGAACCTTCAAAAAAGTATCTACGCAAATCCAAAGAAAAGAAAAAAGATTGGATGACAGACGAAATACTAAACTTAATGAACAAAAGAAGAGTATCTAATAAGGACAAAAATAAATCGTTATACCAGCAAACACAAAACGAAATACGGCGACAAATTCGCATAGCAAAAGAGAATTGGTTAAAAGAAAAATGTGATGAAATAGAAACGTTACAACATAAACATGGCAGCTTTAATGCACACAGAAAATAAAAAAATTAACTAGAAAACCAGAATACAAACAAAATATACTAGTTGATGAAAAGGGAGATATAGTAATGGATACAGAAAACAAATTGATGGTATGGACAAACTATATAGAACAGCTGTTTAACGACAACCGAGACAAAACAGATAACGAATATTTCGTTGAAGAGACTGGACCAGAAATAACAGAAAGTAAAGTAAAACACACCATTAAAGAACTGAAAGCTGGGAAAGCTGTAGGACCGGACCAAATACCGACAGAAATATTGCAACTTATAGCCGACTGCAATATACATGTAATTGTCGAATTATTTAATATCATATACAGAACAGGTATATTACCTGAAGAATGGCTTCTATCAACATTCGTGACTATACCGAAAAAGAGAAATGCCAGACAATGTTGCGAACACCGTACCAGCAGTCTAATGTGCCACATACTCAAAGTATTTCTAAAGATTATTCATCGTAGAATCCACAAAAAGTTATAACAAGACATTGGACAAACTCAATTCGGATTTAGAAATGCTCAAGGAACCAGAGAAGCATTATTTGCAGTAAATGTGCTAATACAGAGATGTTTAGATGTAAACCAGGACATCTATGTCTGCTTCCTAGATTATAACAAGGCATTCGATACGGTGAAACATAATCCGCTAATAAAACTACTGAGAACAAAGAACATCGACACACGGGATATAAGAATAATAAATAATCTGTATTATGAACAAGAAGCTGTCATAAGAATAAATAATTTAAACACCAATAAAATAAAAATCAAAAGAGGCGTTAGACAGGGCTGTGTCTTGTCGCCATCACTGTTTAATGCATACTCAGAAGAAATATTCAAAAAAGCATTAGAAGGTGAAGTAGTAGGCATAAAAATAAATGGCCTACCCATATGTGAAATTAGCTACGCCGATGACACAATACTAATAGCAGAAACTATTACAGATCTACAAAGAATTTTAGATAAGGTTGTTGCAACGAGTGAAGAATTTGGTCTGTCACTAAACATAAAGAAAACGAAATTCATGGTTATATCAAAGAAAAATATTAGAAACATCAATCTACACGTAAATAATATGACGATAGAACGAGTTCAGAATTATAACTATTTAGGGACAAACATTAGTGAAACAAACGATTATACCAAAGAAATTAGAATTAGAATAGAAAAGGCTGCTAGAAGTGCATTCACTAATATGAAACAAATATTATGTAGTAGAGACCTCAGCCTAAATCTTAGAAAGCGAGTACTAAAATGTTATGTGTTTTCTGTTCTTTTGTATGGTGTGGAGACATGGACTATCAATAAACAATGCCTCAATAGATTGGAAGCATTTGAGATGTGGACGTATCGAAGAATGCTGAGAATCTCCTGGACAGACAGAATAAACAATGAGGAAGTACTAAGGAGAATACAGAACAGCAGGGAGATACTGGAGAATAGCAATGATGATTGCCAACCTTCGTCGCGGAGATGGCACGTAAGGAAGAAGAAGAACCCATTATTAATTTTTTTAGAAGGTTTTAATTGTGCAGTTTGTGATATTTCCTATGCCGTTGGCAAGCCAACCACTTTTACAGGGCTGTTTTCTCAATAAATACCCTTCAAATTAGACTGCATTTGGTTTCTCGCGTTATAAAGATGATGATGGCAATGATACCGAAATGTGTCCTTAATTTTGTAAAATAAAAAGTTTTTTTACAATTTGTGGTTTCTTTTGGAGATTAGGAATTTATTGTTATTACCTCATAATCATAAACCATATTGGAGATACTTTTCATTATAATATTGATATGTTTACCTGTATAACATCATCTGGAAAGTTCACAATCCGTGCGCAATGTACTCCGTAGCTTTTGTCGCATTCGCCTTCACGTACCGTATACAGAGGAGTCATTGTCGTATCAGTAACTAAAGCTGAGACATATAAGTTGGCCACACAATCGTAGTTTTCTGCTAGTTCGTTAATCTCGTGAAAATGTGTAGCAAACATCGAAAAACTGCGAATATCTCTCGCCAAATGTCTGTAAATAAAAAAATACTATAATGTATTGACTTATGATTAATTAGTTATACCAGCTCCCTAATAAAACGAAGAGGTGATAGAACGTAACAAACTTTAGAGAATATAGAAACTTGAGATGATAGAGGTGACTTAAACAAAACAAACGAAAGGGATAAACTTATTGGCTTCATAACACAAGAGCAATTACAGCATCGGAAAAAATTTAACGAAGTTATTCACTTTAAATGATAGGAAGTGGGAGAAACACATTTAAAATGGCATAGCGATATTAGGTCTCAAACAACTTCTGTAGAAAATTTAATAATGGAGATAATTCAAGAGAAGTTCAACATTGTTGCCAAATTTATTGTTTTTATTTGACCTGTCGTCTTTTTAGCATTTGAAAAATGTGTTAAGACAATCAAATTTGAGTAAATTGCGCGAAGTAAAAGGTTTATATAAGTCGTTAATAGAAATATTTAAAAACTTACTCAGCAATCGCCCAAGCTAATCCGCATCCATCATAAGTTGAAGTGCCTCGCCCCAATTCGTCGATAATGACTAGTGAATCAGCTGTTGCAGTCTAAAAGAAAGAGAAATAATTTAACATCTTTATTAAAAAATAAGATTTATATTACTGACGAAATTTTACATTATTTTGTGACGGGTAGCTCTACTACACACAAGAGTCAGTAAAATTAAAGTTTAATCTAAATAAAAATGCGGTCCCCTGTTGGCACAGGGGAAAAATAAATATTAGAGACAAGCGGTTGAGTAAGGCACAGGACGATCTTGGGTCAATACCCAAAAATCGAGGAACGACTGATCATTACTCAGCCTAGGCTAGAGGTGGGACGTAAGCGGTCGACCAATACTCAATAGATCGATGGTAGTGGTCTTCTTCTTCATGTGCCGTGCTCGATTATCGAGCTATTATTAAATGGAGTATATTATACAATTGGATATGGTAATTGAGTCAATACTCGCAATCTTTAGTTTGTATTTTTTATTAGTTGTTATGTAATCATGGGGCAACCGGTTTCGAGTCTTACAATATATGACTCATCATCAGGCCCAGTACAAAAAGTCTTCTCTATACAAACTACAAGCTAAAAAACACAAAACGAGAGACATGTACACATATATATAAAACATGAAAAAACAACTTTGTCTTGGTTTCAATCACATACAATAAAGCCAAGCAACTGTTTAGTATTGAACTCAACAGTCCATATCATGTAAAATGAGACATTATATCATTGGGAGCGACCAATCTGATGAAAAGTGCTGGGTATATAATTTGATATATATACTACCATCAATCCTTAACTAGTCAAGGGTCGATGGAGTCCTGGTAAGATAGTATGCGATCAAAAGACATAATACAAAATTTCTTTAGTAAACGGTATCTACTTACATAACAGCCATAGAAACTGTTCCACAGCTAAAGATGTACCTGGAAGTCACCAGCCCCATAAGAAGGGGTCACTCCTCTCCTCTTCTCTCCTCTTCTCTCCTCTTCTTATGGGGCTGGTGACTTCCAGGTACATCTTTAGCTGTGGAACAGTTTCTATGGCTGTTATGTAAGTAGATACCGTTTACTAAAGAAATTTTGTATTATGTCTTTTGATCGCATACTATCTTACCAGGACTCCATCGACCCTTGACTAGTTAAGGATTGATGGTAGTATATATATCAAATTATATACCAAGCACTTTTCATCAGATTGGTCGCTCCCAATGATATAATGTCTCATTTTACATGATATGGACTGTTGAGTTCAATACTAAACAGTTGCTTGGCTTTATTGTATGTGATTGAAACCAAGACAAAGTTGTTTTTTCATGTTTTATATATATGTGTACATGTCTCTCGTTTTGTGTTTTTTAGCTTGTAGTTTGTATAGAGAAGACTTTTTGTACTGGGCTTGATGATGAGTCATATATTGTAAGACTCGAAACCGGTTGCCCCATGATTACATAACAACTAATAAAAAATACAAACTAAAGATTGCGAGTATTGACTCAATTACCATATCCAATTATATAATGGACTCGCATTGGCAACCCTTTCATCATTTGGAGTATATTATATCTCTCTGGGTGTCGCATAACATGGCCAAAATATTCAAGTTTTCGATTTTTAACTGTTCTGACGACTTCTGTGAATTTTCCCATCCGGTGCAAAACAACTTCGTTACGAACTCTTTCCAGCCAACTTATTCGTAGGATCCTTCGGTATACCCAAATTTCAAAGGCTTCCAATTTCTTGAGAAGAGTATCTGTTAAAGTCCAACCTTCGACACCGTACAAGAGTAGAGAACACATAACATCTCACTAATCTAATTTTAAGATTCAAAGAAATGTTGTTTCCACATAAAAGTTTCTTTATCTTAAAGAATGCAGCTCTGGCCTTCTCTATACGTATTCTAATTTCTTTGCTCATGTCCCAGTTCTCATTTAGATTACAACCAAGGTAGGTGATACTGTTAGTTCTCTCTAATTGTTCAGCATAAGCTGTTACTACTTCCGGTTGTATTGGCGTCTTACTGACAACCATCACCTTGGTCTTTGCGGTGTTTAGCTTGAGTCCATATTCATCACACGTTGTGGTAATCCTATTAATCAGATGTTGAAGTTCTTCATAATTGCTCGCAATTAACACCGTGTCATCCGCAAATCTCAAATTATTAATATTGACGCCATTCATTTTGATACCACATTGAGCATTATCCACTGCTTTATTGAAAACAAACTCAGAATAGATGTTAAATATTAGTGGAGACAAAATGCAGCCCTGCCTTACTCCTCTTCGTATTTGAAGTTCTTCAGACGTGTCCCAGCCAATGCTGATGTTTGCACGTTGATGCCAGTAAAGATTTTTGATAATGCGTAGGTCTGTATCATCAATACCCACTTTCTGAAGAATAGCAATCATTTCCGTATGTTTTACCCGATCAAAGGCCTTCTCAAAGTCAATGAAACACATATAAACCGGATGTCTGACATCTCTGCATCTCTGTACCATAACCTGAATACTAAACAGTGCTTCTCTGGTCCCAAGGTTATTGCGGAATCCAAACTGTGTATCACCAAGCTGTTCTTCTATTTTTTGGTACACCCTAGAGTGCAAAATTCCTAGAAATATCTTTAAAACATGACTCATCAAGCTAATGGTTCGATAGTCACTACATCTTTTCGCGTTTGCTTTTTTAGGTATGGTCACAAAAGTCGACAGCAGCCAATCCGTTGGTATATAGCCAGTTTGATAAACTTTATTAAAAAGATGAAGGAGAGATCTTTTACCTGAATTTTCGAAGAGCTTTATTATTTCATTCGGTATTTCGTCTGGTCCCGTCGCTTTTCTGGTCTTTGCTAATCTTATTGCTTGTTCAATTTCGTCCATAGTTATGTCAGGTCCTGTAACTACTTCGTTAATTTCAAGCTCGGGCCTTTCATCATTAAACAGTTCCTCAATGTATTCTTTCCATCTGTCTATTTTATCCAAATCAGTGATAATCAGTTTTCCGTCTCTATCAACGATGTTATTTGCATGTTTTTTGTTCTGACCGGTGAGTTCTTTTATTTTTTTATACATATTAAATGAATCATGTTTTCTCTGCAACTCTTCAATTTCTAAACATTTTTTTCAAAGTATATTTCTTTTGCCGCTCGTATTTTAGTCCTTATCTCTTTATTAATGCGTTTATACATTTCGATGTTTTGATTCTTAAATTTGCGTCTTTCCCCCATCAAATTTAAAATCTCATCGTTCATCCACTGTTGCTTCTTTTGATTTTTCTCTTTGAAGTTTGGAGTTGAGTTGCTTATAATCGTTTTGATTTGGTTCCAATGATCCTCGATGGATTCTTGTTGTTCGCTATTCTCAAAAATGCTCTCTAAATTGTTTGAAATCCCCTGACTGTTGTTTCTAATAAAATCGGTATCCAGTTTGTTAGAGGGTCGTTGTTTTATCCGTTTAAGTTTTAGTTTTATTTCGGCTAACAATAGATTGTGATCAGATGGCACATCGGCGCCAGGATAGGTTTTTACAGACTTTACTGCATTTCTGTAACGCTCACTGATGGTTATGTAGTCAATTTGGTTTCTTACGATATTATTGGGGGTATCTGCTGGAGATTTCCACGTATATAATCTCCTTTTAGGTAATTTGAAAAAAGTATTCATTATACATAGATTATGTTCTTTGCAAAAATCTGCGAAATAGTCTCCCCTTTCATTTCTATCGCCCAGTCCATAACAGCCAATAATATTACTTTGTCTGCCTTTTCCTATCTTAGCATTAAGGTCACCCATCAGAGTGGTGAAATCTCTAGTCTTGAGTTGGTCGGTAACAGTTTTTACATCGGCGTAGAGCTTGTCAAGTTCTTCCAGTTCACTTTCCGCTGTCGGTGCATACACTTGTATTAAATTTATGTTTCTGGGTTTCGCGTTCAACTGAATCATTATGACTCGTTCAGATACCTGGCATACCGCCCTAACACATTTGCTAACCTCGTTTAAGACTATGAATCCTACACCATGACGATGGTAATTACTCTCTTCTCCTGCATGGTAGTGGTAGGTTATTTTATTTAGGTAGCGTTTATGTTTAAGAAGAATCTGTCTAATAACACTAGTCAACAAATAAATAAAGAATGTTTTCGACAGATGTTAAAATGGCTGTACCGTGGAGTTTAAAGCGCCCTGAATGCGAATTCAAACACTAAAATTTTCCACCACGTATAGATTTTGAGTTATCTTCTTCTTAAGGTGCCGTGCATTTCTGCGCAGGGATCCACGCGTACATTGTCTTGTCAGGTGAAATGTTAGATTTTGAGTTATAGAATGCATCAAATATTGCTGTTTATTATAAAAATTCTTTTATACTATATACACATAAGTTCAGAACTAGAAACAAAAAATATAGTAAGTCTATTGTACACAATTTTGTGCATATCCCAATTTTCCCATAACACTATGTGGATTAACGCAAACACACCTTTTATCCTGCATAGTAAAAAACTAGTTTAGCTCCTGGTTACGGTTCCTAAATATTATAAGTTTTACTGGCTAGTAATTCCATTTATAAAAATTAATGTGTGTGTACTTTGTACGCACGTAAGAAGTTATACTTCTATTATATAATTTAAAAGAAATAAATATACTTAACAGGTTATTTGTATTTTATTTAAATATTAAACTAACTTTCTTACCTACCACTTTAAAAAAAATTATTAAAACGATACCAAAAATTAAAAAAAAATATGAATCGTCCTGGATTTGAACCCGGGACCTCTTGATCTCCGGTCACACGCTCTCCCACTGAGCTATATTCCCTTCGCTTTGACAGGTTACAAGATTTTTTATACATACTGACAAATTTAATAGACCAAGTAAAGTATACAAAAATACTTTAAATATACTTACTATTATTATAAAATATCTTATTCCCGAGGAAGACGAATCCAAAGACACAAAAATTATAATAAATATGTAATACATTTACTAAAAACACTAATATATCCTTTTAATGACTTATTTGCGCTGACAGCGCTGATACATACATATCTTGAAAGATTAGCAACGACCTACATACTGCCTGTGTACGCATGTCCCCGGTATTATAAAATTTCACTCTCGATCGTAAAGAAGTATAACTTTAAAAATATCCATTATTGTAATCTAGAACCTAGAGTTAAGCATGTCTTTGGACAAGTGAAGGTCTCGAACTAAGTCATGTAATTCGGCTTGTTAGATGCAATAAGGTGCTTTTCGTCGCTTTCGTGAAAATAAGAATCATTCTTTTCTGATACATCATCGGGTTTACTTTTATCGCCATACATTTCCAAATCTTCCTCCCAATTTGCCGTGGGTCCTGGAACTGTAAATCTTCTCCATGGAAAACCGGCTTTATTGCTGAGATAATATCTGGATATTCAATTTTATGCTTGCTTTTCCTTGAAAACACAGACACTTTTGTCATGCAGAAGTAACAGTCGTTAAAACGGTTTAGAACTGTATAGGTTTAAATGGATAGGTTTACTGATTAAGGATTACCAATGGTTTTTTCTTTATTTAAATGTTAATGTGTTATTCGTAGACATTAGATATACCAGTGTTGTCAAATTATGCACAATTTTTAGAAAAAATGTTAATTTGATAACATCACTCCCCGATATATTACAAATGACTGTTTAAAAAGAAATTAGTAAAATATTCATAACTCAAAAATCGTAATTCATTTTTTTTAAATCATAACTCAAAAATCTTAAGTGTTAGGAACTTTTTATCATCATAATCATATTCAGAGAACAAAAATTAACAAAAAAGAGCATATTGCAATCCAGTCGCAAATTGGTTGTAAACTAGTGTAATATTTATAAACAAATCTAAAGCCACATTAACACTATATTGGATTAGTAATTCGAGGTCGCAAGTACGCAAGAGATCAGAAGAAAGTATACAAACGAAGCCGTTATAGCCCAAACGAGAAACAGCATTCTCCAAAAATTTCTTCTACTAATTGAGGTACTAAAGTTATTATTAAATAGCTATATGTTGAGTAAAATAAAAATTAGGAAAAGCTAACAGACTTACCTTTATAATAGTAGATGTTTCCACCATTTCCAGCATAAATGTGGAAAGACCCTTTAACTGGCAATCTTCTGCACCAACTCTCACCAAAATAGCATCGACAATGGATATTTCGGCTACAGAACAAGGAACCAGGCAACCAATATGTGCCATTAATACTGCAGTACCAACGCTTCGTATATACGTACTCTTACCACACATATTGGGACCTACAATAAACGTATGACTCATGTATACTTGTGTATAAAACAATAATATTTATAATTTTTTGAAATACACTATACGATTCAGTTTTGAAGCTATTTCCTTGTGGCATTTTTGCATTTGGTTGTCTTTTTAAAGACAGATCACATGCTATGATTTTTTTGTGGTGGGTATTCTTGAGTTGGGGTTGATTTCATGTAATCGATAAAATCGTCCCAGGAACGCAACTCATAAATATTGGCAATATCATTAAAGTCTTCTACTTTAAAATGTATACATATGTCTGAGTTGTCGATATAAATGAGTCAGATTAAATAAATAATTAGAAGAATTTTTTACTAAGCAACAACATTTTTGGTTTAATTTAGTAATATTTTGTATTTTAACAACGACATCCGATTTGGGCGTCGAAACGTTAATACAATTATTTTTCAATTTAATTGTGGCTTATTTCGCAATCAAAATAGTTATGCCGGATTTATACTCAGCTATTGCCACTGCTGCTGCCGCTGACGGAAATATTGCCCGAAATACGATATCGATGCGAGTGAGGTGTTTACATCAGTTCCTCGCCAATATCTTCACAACTCATTACCGAATGACTCACAAGAAAGGAATGTGATGACAGCATCGTCTTGCTGCCTTACTCACTTGCCGCTTTGCCGGCGGCAAGTGAGAGAGAGTAGTTGAATGTGAATGCCCACTCGTCCTCGCGCTGCCTCTCTTTGACTTCCGCCACAGAAAACCGACTCTTTGGGTATGTAGGTGCAATGGCAATAGCATGGCGAGCAGCAGCGCGAGTGAGCTATTTACACATTCACGCTGCCCACTTCCCTGTCCAATTCCCTGTCGAACAGTGCTGAGTATAAATCCGGTATTAATTACGATTCAGTTTAGAAGCAATGTCGTAATTTTTCCAGTTTTCTGCAATGTTCTCTATGTTGGTTTTCACTTCTTCATTATAATCTTGAATGGGTTGAAGTTGTGGCTTAAACTCTTTGGCCAAATATTCAACTTTTTTAAATAGTTCATATTTAAAAATAACTCTCAAGCACATGGCATTCATTGAGCCCCATGCTTGAAATTAGTCTGAAGTTGTTGGGCAATTGAAAATGTATTTTATTAACTAGTTCTAGTGTCTTTTTTACGGTGAACTTAGGTGAAAAGTAAGTGTATTCTGTAATAATATCTGACACTGATAATATCTTCTTTTTACACTAATTCTAAGATTTCCCCTGACATTCAATGTTTATTCTTTTGCATTTTACGCAATGTGCACTATTTTTCCGCTGAATGTATCCAGCAACGATGCATAACTGAGTCGAAAAACAACGAAAATGTTTGTATAATTTGCAGTGGTTACAGAGTTATTTAACCGAAAAATTTCAACAAGTTCGAGTAAACCACTTTTACTCACAAACCTTTCCAGTTAAGTCAGGTGTACCACAGGGGTCCCATTTGGGTCCATTACTCTTTCAATATATTTATTAATGATGTTACCAACTGTTTTCACGATTGTAACGCCTTGCTATTTGCTGACGACTTGAAGTGCTTTAAAGTTATAAAAAATCATTATGATGCTGCCATATTGCAATCAGAACTGAATAACCTCTCTGCATGGTGTTCACTTAACGGTATGAACCTTAATTCAATCAAATGTCATGTAATTAACTTTAACCGTACTCACCACCCAATATTATCAAACTATTACATTGATGGCCAATTGCTCAACACTGTTAATAAAATCAAGGACTTGGGGATTACACTGGAAAACTCTCTTTGTTTCAATACTCACATCATCAATGTCATTCAAATATCTATGAAAATGCTGGGTTTTGTAAAAAGAACAACTCGTGATTTTACAAACATTTCCAGTATTAGAGTTCTTTACTTCTCTTTGGTCAGGTCTCACCTCGAGTATTGTTCTTCAGTGTGGTCCCCACACTATTTGGTCTACATTAGGAAACTTGAACAAGTCCAAAATAGTTTCTTCCGTTACATTGCTTTTAAGCTTCATACCTATCAAGATTACGCTGTATGGCAGCATCAACTGCAGGTCCCTTCTCTTGCAAGCAGGAGAAAACAAAGGGATCTTTTGCTATTATTCAAGATCTTAAATGGTATATGCAGTTGTTCTCAACTACTTAATAAGATCGCACTGTTTGTACCACCTCGCACCACTAGACAAGTGCGAACATTTTATGTACCATTCCACAGGTTTAATTATTCACTTTTTTCGTTCGTACCCAGAGTCTTGAATTTAGCAAACTCCCTTTACAATTTACAACTGTTCGACAACTCCATCAGTCGTTTTAAAAGAAATTTACATGGGATCAATATTTGAGTGAAGCGTCTGTAATTTGTTAACTTGGTTTTATGATATTATTTCATAGTACATATTTACTTCTAATATTATATTTATATTTCTGTATGTCTGTTTTTTATATTATATTATGTTATTGTTTTTTTCTGTACCGGGTGTCCCAATAAGAATGGCTCTCGGCCATATCTCAGGAACCATTTATAGTAGAGCTTTGAAATAAAAAATTTTATAACAAAAGTTGCCTCAGGAAAAGCCTGGAAATTATTTTCATAATTGTGGGACCACCGCTAGAGGGCGTAATTGAATATCAAAAATTAAAAAATCTAAATTTTACTAAATTTTCCTAATGAAGGGGCACTGGAAATCCGATCGTCGTATTCTTCATAAAATTCTACACATATTTGATTTGACAAGTTTAGGTCTACCTTTGGAAATAAGAGGTGGGGGTGAGTGGGAAACTTGTTATGAAAAACTGGCTGTGAGTCCGGTTCTGCTTAATCAAATTTTGCAAACTTGGTCTTGTTGAAGACAGATCTTTTTCGTCAATGTAAAAGTTATGATTTCGAACCAACTTACTGAGTAAAATGCCAGCTAGAAGGCGTTATTTAATTTTTTTCAGAAATCTAGTGGTCCTTGAAAAATATTAAATACAAACATGCATTTTTAATACCATATTACAAAATTAGACAAAATTAGCAACAGAATAGTGAAAACCGCATGTTAATACCTTTATTCTATCTCGAGATATCTTACAAAACGTGTAAATTTAAAAACATAGCTGTTACTGTCACCGGTAAACGAAATAATTCATTAAAAGCAGTGTGCTATGGAAACAACAAAGAAACATTTTCCAGCTGTCAACGTATATTAGGTCTTTTCAACGCTTCTCATTTGTTTCGAGCCTCGTTCATATCTCGTATATTAATATTATACACAGATTATACGGCATATGACAGAGGCTCGAAACAAATGAGAAGCGTTGAAAAGCCCTATTACAAAGAAATAAAAACAACTATTTAGTGATGACATAAACGTTCAAATTTTTGCCCATCATTTTCGTTGCAAATATTTACTCTTTCAAGAGTAGATTGAACAGCAGTCTCAATTTCTGCTCTCGGTATGCTTTGAATGGCGTTTAGTATTCTCTGGATAATGTATTCTAGAGTATTGTATGATGGGCAACAATTTGAATATTTAGGTCGTCACTAAGTAGTTCTTTTTGTTCTGTGTTATATTTAATTTTAATAGTATTGTTTCTCTTTATATTGTTATTTTAATTAATTATATTTTTATACGTTGACATCTGGAAAATGTTATTTTGTTTTTTTCCACAGCACACTACTTTTCATTAACTTAGTTTACCGGTGATAGTAACAGTTATGTATAAAATTTACACGTTTCTCGAGATATTTTGGGATAGACAAAAGGTATCGACATGCGGTTTTCGCTATTCTATTTCTAATTTAATCTAAATTTAGCAGAACCGGACTTACAGCCATTTTTTCATAACAAGTTTCCTACCCACCCCGACCTCTTATTTGCAAAGGTAGAGTTAAACTTGTTAAATCGAATATGCGCAGAATTTGATGAAGAATACAATAATCGGATTTGCAGTGCCCCTTCATTAGGAAAATTTTGTAAAATTTAGATTTTTTTTTTTGATATTCAATTACGCCCTCTAGCGGTGGACCCACAATTATGAAAATAATTTCCAGGCTTTTCCTGAGGCAACTTTTGTTATAAATTTTTTTATTTCAAAGCTCTACTATAAACCGTTCCTGAGATATGGCCGAGAGCCATTCTTATTGGGACACCCGGTACACTATGTATTTTTGTAGAATTGGACTTGCCCGTAAAATAAATAAATAAATAAATAAATAAATAATTTTTAACTGACGCGTACTAATGGGAAAAACCTCTGAAAACTCGCTGAAAGTGTGATACAAAAAACTTCCATGGATACGCATCTGAACCGGTGATATCGAGGGGTTAAAACTGATCATATTGACTGAAAAATGTTAAACTGAAAAAAAGAATGTGTGTGTACTATGTACGCACGTAAGAAGATATTCTTCTATTATATAATAGGTAATTTAAACGAAGTAAATATACTTAAAAGATTATTTGTATTTTATTTAAAAATCAAACTAACTTTCTTATCTACCACTTTCAAAAAATTTTTATTAAAACAACCAAAAAAAAAAAAAAAATTGAATCACCCGGGAATTGAACCCGCAACCTTCCAATCTCAGTGCTAACGCATTTCTAACTACTCCATCGAGGCTCTAGAAATAGATATGTAAGTTTCGGATATAATTACACAACACGGCGACATATAGTGTAAAAATGTTATGCTTACATAATATTTTATTAATCCAAAAACACGAGAATTATAATAAATAATACATTTCCTAAAACCACTAATATATTCTTTTAATGACTTATTTGCACGGTTACAGATACATAGATACCTATCTTGAAAGATTAGCAATGAACTACATACTGTCAGTGTGCGCAGGCGCGCGGTAAATGTACAATTTTACCCTCAATCGATTCGCAGCTAAAGAAGAATATCTTCAAAAAGAAATCAAAAATATTAATTTACCTGTTATTACGTAGAACCTGGCACCGTCTTTCTCGAATGACACATCGTTAGGAATGAAGGATATATTGCTTTGTGCTTCGATACAAGGATGCCTCATTTGTTTCAAATTTAAATATCCCGTTCCTTGCTTATGGATTTTTGGTTTGACGTAAGGAATCCTTGCCGAAACTGCGGCTACAGCAAAGGATGTCAACACGTCCACTTTGGCGATTAATAAGTTCAATGACTTTAAGCTTTCCGCATAACCAGCTGTAATTAAAAGAATATGGCTTAAAACATAGTTCTAGTCTATCTTAAAAAGAAAAAAGGAATTAATTCTATTGGTACCTTGATCTGAGTTTTAAGAAAACAACACCGCGCAAAACTTGAACATCAAACGACAAGCGTCCAGCAGCAGGAATATGAATAGACTTAATGTCGGTGTATGATTGAAAACGACAACGGAGACGGATGGGAGCAGAATTGGTTACGCGACGGACAGGTGTGCACTTACCAGACACAGTCAATTCCCCGTCATACAGTTGTCTTGCTGTATAATAGGTGTGTCCAAGTCGTAAGACCAAATCTTTAGTGCTGACAAGAGAAATTAAGCGAAATGTAACAGCTCATATATCAGAATGTCAAATGGATGCCATCTAGACGAATGGTGATATGAAATTAGATGAGAAACTATGTATATTGAAATCAGCATGTTATACGAATGGAAAGGGAGATACTATCCTTAATGGCAAGAGAATTAATATCGTCAGGCCCTAAACCTCTAGAAACACCTTTTAAAAATGGCGAAATATCAAGATTGTCCTGTCTAGCAAAATGTTGAGACCCTGCACGGTTTCCCACATATTAAGGAGTAAAAATCTTAATGGATCTAAACGAATATGAGGAGATATTCCAGATATTCACTTGTGTAATATCTCTACGACTCTACTCTATTATCATTTGTGACCTAGCTTAAGTATAGGGATGGTGTTTGTTGACAAAACACGTCGTAGCGTCGTATAATATTTATATTGTAATATAATATGCGGAATATAGGGTTTAGATAGTATTGCATAATAGAGTGTTTTGTAAAAGCTTGATGCCTATCTTTTGAAGTAATCTAGTTACATGCTTGTACTTTATAGCATAGCCTTTAGGCTGCACTATGTTTTGAGGAAAGGTTTTTTAAGACCCTTCGATGATGGACATAAGGGGGATTACAGTGCTAGCAGTAATCTACTGGGAACCCATTGTGGCCTCATCGAAAAGAAATAAAATGCTTCAAAGTCACTGATAAATGATATGTCTGCGCCAGGGATCATTCTCGAAATTGAGGGATCTGCCAATATTGCACCTGTGTACGGCATATTAGTGCGAACGGCAAGAATTAGTACACGGCGTTGACGTGAATTCCATACTGCCTAGTGGGATGGATAAGTGGGAACTGGAAGTTGGAACTATCCAAAAAAATTCAGAAAAACTGGAAAACCGATGATTGCGGAGTAAAAAACGGTTTTATGTTATAACCGGTAGGTTCTTCCAACCCTACTTCAATTTCAGCTGAAAAAGTCAGTTTATATGTAAAATAGTTTACAGTATGTAAATTACATTATAATATCTACCACTCACCTGCAACATCAACAACTTCTTTAACGATATCTTTCTGTCGTTCTTTGTACTCTTCATTGACATTTTGATACTTGTCATTTAAACTAGTTAATCTGTCGTTGGTGAACCTGCAACCACCTTTAATCACTCCCAGCGTTTTGAACTCTTTGTGTTTTCTCAGAATTTTCTCATCTTTGAGGGTAACTCGCAAGAAGTAGCCGAGCTGTTCGGTGGACTCTAATTTGACACCTTTGCCTTTCTCCAAGCCCAATTCATCGGCAACGTTTTCCCAAACTCTATGCATCTTGGCCTGGATTTTTTCTTTTTCCTCGTGTAATTCTAAAAAAATGTCAATATTTTAATAAACTTGCGAACTTAAATTCATTTAGGCAATTGGATTTTATCACAAGATATAAATAAAATACATTTTCTGGCATCCACTCCTCGATTTATACAGAGTGGACCAAACGTCTACACGCAGATGACATAGATATCATAGGTAGGTCCACATAATTTCTGACTGAAGAATTTAGATCGCTAAGAGCATTTGCACAGAGAATGGGACTAAATATAAATGTTCGAAAGACCAAATATATGTGTTGCACTAGGTCAAACACTTAGAAGAAATGCTGAAAGCAATAAAAAAGCAACACATTAACATAATAATGGGCGATCTTAATGCCAAGGTCGGTCAAGGTAAGGTAGGAGAACATGTAGGAAACTATGGACTTGGAAACAGAAACGACAGAGGAGATCGATTGATTCAATTTTGCCAGAGCGAAGACTTCGTAATAACAAACACCCTTTTTAAATTACCTCCTCGGCGATTATATACATGGACATCTCCACAACATACCAAAGAAAAAATAGTGAGAAATCAAATAGACTACATTCTGATAGCAAGGAGGTATCGTAATGCTGTTAAATGTACTAAGACGTACCCAGGAGCTGATATAGGCTCAGATCATAATCCGGTAGTTACTGTGATAGAGGTGAGACCAAAAAAGATAAGGAGACCACAAAGAAAGACACTAGATTTAGTTAAACTTAGAAACAAAAATATACAACAAGAAACAGGAGAAGAAATAAATGAAAACCTCAGTTCAGTGCAACAACAAATTAACGATACAGATAACGTTAACCAAAAATTAAAGTACATAAATACAGCTATACAAACAGCAGGAAAGAGACATCTGACAAAAACGACAACAAAGAACAAGGGGTGGATGACACAGGACATACTAGACTTGATGGAACAAAGAAGAAATATGAAGAATTACCTAGACAAATACAAAGAAATAAACAAACACATAAAAAAGAGAATAAAAGAAGCCAAAGAGGCGTGGATTAAAGAACAGTGTGAAGAAATGGAAACCTATGAGAAAAAGTACGATGCGTTCAATATGCACAAAAAAGTAAAAGAGATAACAGGAAGCATAAAGAAATGCCAAATAGGTAAACTTAAAGACAAAGATGGAAACCTTATTGTAGATCTAGAGAATAAAATAAAAAGATGGACAGAATACCTGAATGAATTATTTGAAGACGATAGAAACAACTTAACTCAGATAATCAATGCAACTGGGCCAGACATATTGAAAGAAGAAGTAGAATACGCAATAAGAAACGCTAAAAATGGAAAAGCAAACGGACCTGATGAAATCCCTACAGAACTGCTGAAGCTTTTGAATGTTCAATCCGTAACCATAATATTGCATATATTCAATACAATATACAGTACTGGTATAATACCACAAGAATGGTTGCTGTCTACGTTTGTCACCATACCGAAGAAAACTAAGGCAGTGCAATGTTCAGATCATCGAACAATCTCCTTGATGAGTCACCTGCTTAAAATATTTCTTAGAGTCATCCACAACCGAATCTATCAAAAACTAGACATCGATATTAACGATACACAGATGGGATTCAGAAAAGGATTAGGTACAAGGGATGCTCTCTTTGCCCTGAACGTTCTAACACAGAGATACCTAGATGTTAACCAAGAGGTACACGCCTGCTTTATAGACTTTGAAAGGGCCTTTGACAAAGTACGCCACAGTAAACTCAAAGAAATCCTGGAGAGTAAGAACATTGACACCAGAGACATACAAATAATATTAAATCTGTACTGGAATCAGCGAGCTAATATAAAAATAGAAGACCAAACATCGGACGAAATAGAAATACGTAGAGGGGTACGACAGGGTTGTATATTGTCACCGCTCTTGTTTAATATCTACAGCGAACAAATATGCCAAGAAGCTCTCTCATATGCAAACGAAGGGATAATAGTCAATGGAGAAGTTATCAATAACATTCGATATGCTGACGATACTGTGATAATGGCAAGAACAGCGGAAGATCTACAACATCTAGTTGAAAGTATGAATGAGATATGTAATAACTACGGCATAAGGATGAACGTCAAAAAAACCAAATATATGACCTTCAGTAAGAATCCAATAAATGACACTAGTATCACAATAAACGGTACCCAACTTGAAAAAGTAAACGAATACAAATACTTGGGAACCCTTATCAATGAAACAGGTGACCAAAATCACGAGATAAAAAGACGTATTGAAATTGCCAGGTCTACTTTTATAAAAATGAAAAAATTATTTTGTAATCGTGATATTAGTATTCATCTACGAACTAGAATGTTAAAATGCTATGTATTCAGTACTTTGCTCTACGGTGTTGAGTCATGGACTCTTAAACAGAGGAATATTAAAAATCTTGAAAGCTTTGAGATGTGGTGCTACCGCCGTATACTAAGAATAAGTTGGGTGGATAAAATTACAAATGAAGAAGTAATACGCAGAATAAATAACAAGCCAGAAGTTCTACTGAATATAAAAAAGAGAAAACTTGAATACTTAGGCCACCTGATGAGGGGACAAAAGTACACATTCCTACAAAACATAATGCAAGGAAAAATCCAAGGACGAAGAAATCCAGGCCGTAGAAGAATGTCCTGGATGAGAAATTTGAGAGAGTGGTTTGGCTGTACCACTAACGAATTGTTCAAAACAGCAGTAAATAAAATTAGAATCGCCCTAATGATATCCAATCTCCGATAGGAGAGGCACTCAAAGAAGAAGAAGGTCAAACAAACCGACACCTACAAGAATAATAATTGACGACCTAGAACTGGAAGGTGTCGACACCTTCATATACTTAGGCTCGCTGCTAACTAAAGATAACAATGTCAGCGAAGAAATTAGAAAAAGAATAGTGCTCGCCAATAGGTGTTACTATGGCTTAAGAAAACAGATCGCCTCGAAAATGCCTAGTAAAATTAAATTGACTGTCCACAAAACACTAATAAGACCAGTGGTAACTTATGGTTCAGGAACTTGGTCACTTACACAGAATGACCAAGAACTGCTCAAAAGTTGTAAGCGAAAAATCCTAAGAAGAATGTATGGAGGGATAAAAGAACAAGGTTTGTGGCGCAGGCGTTACACCTTTGAGTTGTATAGAAGTTTTGGACAACCTGACGTTGTAAAATTCATTAAGGTAACACACCTTAGATGGATAGGGCATGTAATCTGGCGAGAGGAAGATGCCATAGTGAGAAAAGTTTTTGAAAATCCACAAGGAAAAGAAAAAGTTTTCCTGTAGTTGGCTGTATACCATCAATCACAAAATTGGAAAGAAATCCTTTGTAAAAGGTATAAAATTTTTTTATTAAAAATCCCTTAAAAGGGCTACATCACAACAAAACGTTTTCGATTTTTATAAAAAATCATCATCAGTGTTCGATCTAAAAATAAGTATAACCGATTTAATGAATATAAAGTTATTATTTAAATTTTGACAAAGGTTAGAGCAAGTTGGTTATACTTACAAACTGGATGCTAGCTGAGCCACAAAAGAAAAATATCTGGGTAAAAACCCTTTACATAAAATATAGATGCCTTAAAAGTGCATACTTCAAGAAAAAGGCCTGTGATGGTCACATGGCAAACAGGATAATGCCCTAAGGTAAGGTATACAGGTTTCCCAACACGTGGGATCCAAATTGAGTTGATCACATTTCAATGACTTAATGGCAACTGAATGCGAAATGAGTGATGTTTCTGAAAGGTGTCAAAAGACAGATGGACAACGTGACGTGGAATTTACCCTGTATTAGTAAAATATTTAATGAAAATTTACATAGTAATAACAAACATCAACAAAGTTGTGGCTATAATTACATTTAAGTAAGTACCTTGATAGTCCAGAGAAATAAGATTTTTCTCGTGACACATCCCCCTCCAGGCCGAAACCAAATTTTTTGAGTAGTATGGACATCTATATTATTAACCTATATGTTTCCTGCAGCCGATTTTGATGATATACATAGTTATAAACAAATGAAGATCAAAAAACCCTAAATTTTCGCTTTTTTCGTATATTACCAAAAAGTTAAGCACTTTAAACAAATTTGAGTGTAAGAAACTCATAAATCGTATAAAAAACTTCAATATGGCGTTCGCTGAATATGTCCATCCTTATTGGTTGCTTAGAAAATTGCAAAATAAATCATAAATTTTGAGTTTTTAAAAATATTCATAACTTATGTAAAAATTAACTTAGAACCTTCTTATTACACGGAATGCTGATATTTCTTGTACTTAAATTATATTTTAAATTTCAAAGCAATTGGTCAAATAGTTTAAAAGTTATTTAATTTGTTTATCCCAAATTCATTTTTTTTTGCAACACTACAAGTCAGAAAATTATGAGGCTACAATCATACTTCGGACAGTTTATGAAAGAAGAACATTTATACTATTACCATTATTAAAAATAAATGACAAAAAATAATTTTAAACAGTGTAAAATTATTTTGAAAAAACATGTCGATTTTTTGCTTACTTATAAACAATTAGAATAACTTCTTAACCGTTACCTGTAGAAAAATTATTTTTTCATATTTAGAAAGACTGAATTTTTATACACATTTAGAAAGAAAAACAACTGTCCTAGGACAATTAGTGACAAAGTTAGCCCCCCCATTTATTCAATTCACATGTTTTTGCAAAATAATTTTGCAATATTTATAATTATTTTTTGTAATTTTTTTTTAATTAAATTAATACTGTAAATTTCCTTCTTCCATAAACTATTCAAAGTATTACTGTAGCTTCATTATTTTCTGACTTACAGTGTTGCAAAAAAAAATAAATTTGGGATAAACAAATTAAATAACTTTTAAACTATTTGACCAATTTCTTCGAAATTTAGGGTATAAATTAAGCACCATAAGTCTCAGCATTCCGTATAATAAGAAGGTTCTAAGTTAATTTTTACATAAGTTATAAATATTTATAAAAACTCAAAATTATTATTTATTTTGCAATTTTCTAAGCAACCAATAAGGATAGACATATTAAGCAAACGCCATATTGAAGTTTTTTATACCGTTTATGAGCTTCTTACTCTCAAATTTGTTTAAAATGACTATTTTCTTAGTAATAGACGAAAAAAGCGAAAATTTACCGTTTTTTGATCTTCATTTGTTAATAACAATCATCAAAATCGGCTGCAGGAAATATATAGGTTATTATTATAGATGTCCATATTACTCAAAAAATTTGGTTTCGGCCTGGAGGGGGTTGTGTCACCAACAGGCTATTTTTTTCCTTATTTCTCTGAACTATGAATATGTAAGATGAACGTAAAGTATGAAATGATTTTTATAATGAGAAATAGCCAGAATCTATGCAGCCATCTATACATGTTCCTATTCAAATTGAAGTAATTCCAACTGTGCTGTTGAAAATTTGATTTACTATGAATTAAAAGGAGTGTTTGGTTTAATTGTACCAATGGCAGAGTAAATTAGAGAGTCTGTGGTAAATGAAATTCTGATATTAAAGTAGTGTTGAAAAGTTTTTGACCGAAGAGGGCCGATACGACAACGAGCAAGAGGAAGATCGAGACTTAGCTACCAAGACAATCTAAAGAACGATTACAAGTCTATTAGAATTAGAGCATGGAGAAAGAGTTTCCAGAGACAGGGGCGAATGGAGGATTGTTCTGAAGAAGTTCTGATCTTTGGCTCATAAAGAGCTGTAACGCCACTGATAATGATGATGATGATGATGATGGACCAAAAGTCTGGAAACACTTAACCAGCTCTTAAATAGATGGTTCGAATTATACATTGCCTATGCGATATGCCTATTCTACAATACGGAGATTTTAAATTTGATGCTTGCAATGTTGCCAAATTTACAACTTTTCTGATATCATTGATCACCTTGGTTTTTAAAGCTGACAGATTTATTATGTGGTTTTAAAAGCTCTACATAAAGATGATTTTTAATGAAAAAGAACGAACTTACCTGTTAAACTTTCGTCATAGGAACTTCTTATAAGAAACTCGGCTCTTTCAACCAAACTAAAATCTAGTGTCTGTTCTATCATGTTTTGATAATTTTCCATTTCTGAAATGATTTCTGCCAACGGATCAACCAGCATGTCCTTTACAAACTTGTTATTAGTTTCTTTAAGTACTTTTATAATTGATGGCACGGTGCTCACAACTTGATATACCTACAAGATGAATACAGCAAGTAAATAATCGAGATCTTGAAGATATTACTCAATACTTTACCTTGTAGCAATCTTGAAGCCTCGCCTTTTTTGATGCAACTTTTCTGGACAAAGGTATCAAATCAGTTACTCGAGGTAGCCAATCTTTTGTCAACTGCGTTCTGACATCTGAATTCTTCGCAATCGTCTCTACAATTTCTAGTCGTTCATTAATAGCCAGATAATCCTTTAGAGGTTGCTTTATCCACTGTTCCAGCAACCTGCTCCCTTGTGCGGTGATACAATAGTCCAAAAGTCCCTTTAGGCACGAAGTTTTTGTTGATTTGCTGATCTTGGTGGTACCAGGTGTGGGTTTGGGTAACACGTTGAGAGCGTATAGAGCTGCGTTGTCGATTCTAACAAACCTATAAACAAAAAATATGTCTATAACAATTTGTAGTGTGTATTTTAACGAGCCATTGAAAAAAATCGTAAAATGAGATTAGCCATGGAATAAGCATTCCTTCATTTAGACGCTGAGTCACTTCCATACAAGAAATTTAAAACAAATATGAATATAATGTACCTTTTAGACATACTTATTTGATTTCTTTCAAATACAAATTTAAAGAAAATAAAATAAGCAGAAATCTAGGCTCACAAATCAACCATAGTAATATTTTAACCGTAGAAATTAGCATAAGTATATATCTAGGAAATAGAGCATACTATGGATTAAAGAAACTTTTAACATCAAACGAAAAGAACGAAAATATTGATATTTAAAACTCTTCTCAAGCTGAAGGAATGGAAGCTGATCTTAGAAGAGGCAAAGACACACTATTTGTTGTGGAGCCAATGATGATAAAAATAAGCTCAATAGAACACAAAAAAATTGACTATCTTTTACTTACCTTTTGGTATCCAGTGTACTAATCTTGAACTGATTGAAATTCTTTTCATCTTGACCGATCTCGAAAAATTTGATACCCGCCTGTAGACAACACATGGCATTTTTAAGGTTTGTTTCGTGGAAAGAGAAAGCATTTCTCTGTTGGCCTTCGGCAAAGTACAAAAGACGGTTTAGGTCTTGTCCGAGATCTTCGTCGGTGAAATCTGTATTCTTGACTTGGGATACCATAATTCCTGAAAACAGTGAATCTCTTTTGTAAAGAAGGGCTTGTACAGAGTTGGGATAAAGTATGGAACCAAGCAAATATCTTTGAAACGAAAAGACCAATATTTATGAAACTTTGCATGCAAGTACAGTGACGCAAAAGGCATCTGATACCATATTTTTTGTTACTACTCCCCTTCCGATTTGACAGAAAATACCCTTAACTTATTTACTTTAAATGGGACACCCTGTATATTTTTGGAGATTTTAAAAAACTTGTTATTTTTGATTCATACATACCAAGTTTGGAAGAAAAAGCTATTAAAACAAGAAATAAATCTGTTTACAGTAAAAAAAAATTAAAGCACTCATGGGAGTGCCGACAGAAGTGAAAACTTCTTATAGTATCTAAATTACGAGCTCAATGCTTTTGCCCCATCCAAAAAGAAGTGCTATACCTATATTATATACGCGTTGCGTACGTTCTATGCTATTTATGTATACATATACATAATATATTAATATGATATTGTAATTTTTGAAATTAGATAAAACAATAAACAAATTAATTATGATGCAATTAGCAAATTCAAGCAAAAAGATTATTTAATAAATTTTATTTCAGACGCCAGATTAATAAATATATGCTTTTCTTATCTCAGGGTTCTTAATTGAGTTCACAAAATACCTTTCCTGTCAATAGTGTTTAAGGAAAAAGAGGAGTCGAAGTAAAATAAAAAGAAATCAATTTGTGAAATAAAATAAAATATAATGATCAAATACCTTGTAGATTTTCATACATGGAATTACCTTATAAATAAAAACGTTTCCCTAAAGCAACCTGTTGCATATTATACAATTAACAAATTTTCAAAATAAATTTAGTTCTTCAATGTCTATTTTCCATAATTTTTCCCTGTACCTTTTAAAATAATGTGCTTTAATTTCCTTATCAAACAAACTCCTTCACTGGTTCTGCTGTAAAAACAAAAACTGCAGACAGTTCTCTATCAAAACAAACTCCTTCTCTGGTTCTGCTCATAAAAGCCAAAATCTAGACAAACTCCCAATCAATATTTATTGCTCTTGCTGGGCCAAAATTCTCCTTAGCTATGCTTCGCTCCAAGAATAGTAAATGATTTCTACTTACAAATACTGACAAACTTTTTTTACACTGCAACTCATAGCTTTCAACACTTTTTAATTTCACTACTTATTACCACAATACAAATTTCTTTCACCGTTTAAAATAATTAGACTATCGGCACCTTCTCTTCGATTCGGTGTTACCTTTCCTAAAGTCCCACAGCAGATCATCTCCCCGTCGCTTCAAACATCATTTTTCGTCTCTCCATCCCTTCCATAATTTTTGATGAACCAATTAAATCATTCTTTCTTTCACATTCAAAACCAATTCCAAAACTTTACAAAATTCTCAAAATTCAACTAGGTAACTTTCTACTTTTCATACTTATTTACCAATCCTGCAACAAACAAAAGGCCTAAACTTTCTCCTAATACCACTTAATGACTTGTTTCGTGGTAAGGTAAATTAATCCTTGAAAATGGTAGGTTGATAATGCAACATATCATTTTACTATTCTACACTATTCTTACATCTATTGATTTACATATAGTATTTACATATATATTGATTTACTTATAGTATCGTTCGCGGTACCTGTTCCGTACTTGTCCAGGATTACTTCGCATGCGCACTTTAAAAATCGCATGCGCACTTTAATAGGTCTGTTCCAACCAACAGTCAAACTAGTCAGAAATCGTCAGCAAACAGTTGGCCAGTGCGAGAACATAATGCAGTCATAAGTGCTATCCCCTCTACTCGTATTGGTCGACTATTCGCTGATAGTTTCTGACTGGTTTGACCGCTAGTTGGAACAAGCCTAATAAAAAGAACGCTCTTTTTTAAAGTGCGCATGCGAAGTAATCCTGGACAAGTACGGAACAGGTACCGCGAACGATACTATAATTAGGAAAACCCCTTTCAAAAAATACATCTAAAGTCTCTTTTACACTGCACCGAAATATAATTTCTAAAGTCTCTTTTACACTGCACCAACACAATAAATTTAAACTGTAAGTCTAGTTATAATCTAACAATAAAATAATTTTACAAATTTCTCTTCTTCTTCCTTTTCTCTATTCTTTTTTTTTATATACCATTTCAAATCATAATAATATATATAGTCCAGGAACCGAAGCTTTTCACCTCGCAATTTTTACAGAATGGCTCGACTTGCTTGAAAATTTGAGAATAAGTAGTGGATAATCCAATGATCAAAATCTATATGACGCCGAAAGGCGCTTTTACCATGGGGGTGGTTGCCACCCCATCTTGGGGATGGAAATTTTTTATTATATTTTGACCGCAAAAGTCGATAAAAACATTCATTTTAAGCAAAAAATGCTCTATAAATTTTTTTGATAAAATTAATATTTTTCGATTTATTCGCTATCGAAAATGTTAGTTTTATATCGCAGAAATCAATGTTTTTTGATATTATACTCATTTACGATTCACTAAATTTTTGCCGTAGAAATTTTTTTTCAACCCAAATTCTTGGCAATTAAATAACCTACAATTTCATATTTAAACATTTTTTCGTATCTCTAATGGTAATCTTTCTATTCTGAAGAAAATTGAATTTTTTACCAAACTACAAAAATTCGTTATTCGCTTTTAACTCCAGTTTTTTAAAAACTAATCATTCTAAGCCAGTCAAACTTCTGGAATCTATTACTAATACATAAATAAAGAAGTATGAATAAGAGCAATGACTAAAAACACCGTTAACTTACATTATTAAGCTTCCAGTTGGATTTCTCTTTTTTTTTTTCAAAAAAATATATTGATTTTTTAACCGTACTTTTTTACTTTTTATCATGGAAAGTTTGGTAAAAAATAATTTTGTAGGTTTCTACAAGATCTATAAGGCTATTAATATTAAATCCTTTTAAAATACTCAGACGCAAAAAGAGGTGATTGTAAAAGGGTTGGTATAGGTGGTTTTGCATGTTATTACAAGTTTTAATTGTCAATAGCTCACTCAGTTTTTGCCATAGAAAAAATTCTTACTAATTCCTTTCTTGGAAATTAAATAAGCGACAAGTTAAGATTTACATATTTTTTTATATCTACGATGCTAATCTTTCTCTTTTGAAGAAAAAGCATTTTTTACCAAACTACAAAACATCGTTATTCGCTTTTAACTCCATTTTTTTAAAAACTAATTATTCTAAGCCGGTCAAACCTCTAGAATCTATTAACAATACATAAATATAGAAATCCAAATAAGGTCAATGATTAATTTTAATTAGGGTGGTAATTACGGGGAAGTTTCCGATCACTTTTTCGCTGAAAAAAAATAGGGACTGACATTCTTTTCATAATAAGTCACTTAATTTTTGAGCTAGAGACTTTTTTATTTCTGTAGATAGATATTTTTAAAAACTTTAAATTAGTTTGAACAAGTTATCCTCGAAAAATGCACAGTTTTCCCGTCTTTTCAGTTTGAAACTACAATATTTAGCATTTGACAAAGAAGAGCTAACATATAATAAAGTATAGCTCGATCAATATTGGTCTTAAAGAAAATAAAAAAACTGTTTTGTTTATTTTTTCAAAAGGTACATTTTTGTTAAGTAAAGGTGTTTTGATAAAACGAAAACTTTTTGAGTTATTAGCAAAAAACTGATTAAAAACATTGATTTTTTCGCTATAAAGCTAACACTTTCGATAGCGGATAAATCAAAAACTATTAATTTTATCAAAAAGATGTATAGAACGTTTTTTGCTTAGAATGAATCTTTTAACCAAATTTTGTGGTCAAAATAAAATAAAAAATTTCCACCCCCGAGATGGGGTGGCAACCACCCCCATGGTAAAAGCGCCTTTAGGTCTCATATAGATTTTGATCCTTGGACTATCCACTACTTATTTTCAAATTTTCAAGCAAATCGATCTATTCTGTAAAAATTGCGAGGTTTTGTCCTATTTTAAGGTTCAGTACTTGGACTAATACGTACGAAATTTAGTTCGGCAAAGTGATGACGGTCGCAAACACAATACTTTTTCCGTATCTAAAAAGTGCAAAACGTCCCTAAAAAAGTTTTCACTTCACAAATTTATTTCGTCGAAACAATGACGTTAGCTAGTTTAATACTTTTTCCCCATCTAAAAAGTGCACAATTTCCCTAAAGAAGTTTTCATTTCAAAAAATTATTTCGTCGAAGCAATGACGGTCGCGAGGACGGTCGCTAATTCAATACTTTTTTTCCATCTAAAAAGAGCACGACGTCTCTAAAGCAGTTTCCACTTCAAAAATTAGTTCGTCGAAGCAATGACGGTCGCTAATTCAATACTTTTTCCCCATCTAAAAAGTGCACAACGTCCCTAAAGAAGTTTTCACTTCGATAATATTACTATTATTATACGTAGATTATAATAATGTACGTACAAAATTTATTTCGTCGAAGCAATGACGGTCGCGATGACATGACGGTCGCGAAATCAATCCTTTTTCCCCATCCCAAAATAGATTGTACATTTATTTTAAATTTAAATACTTCTACACAATTTATATACAGAGAGAGTCTGTAAAGTGGAATAAATTCAATATCTCAAATACTAATTGTTTTTTTGGAAAATGCTCAGACCCGTCGATTAGTATTTCAAATTGTCCTTTTTGACATACAATAATAATGTATACAGGGTGTCCCAATTTAGAGATATGACGTCATCGTCGATTTTCTTAAATGGCAACACTGTCATTTTGATAGCTAATTTGATAGGGTTTGTAAAGTTATACATAACTGCAAAATATCAAATTTTTATTCTCTACCATTTACAAGATAATAGAAAATAACAAAGTTATATCTGTAATTTGGAATATATTCAATAATTAAAATACTAACTGTTTTTTTGAAAAATGCTCAGACCCGTCGATTAGTATATCAAATTGTCCTTTTTGACATATAATAATAATGTATACAGGGTGTCCCAATTTAGAGATATGACGTCATCGTTGATTTTCTTAAATGGCAACACTGTCATTTTGATAGCTATTTTGATAGGGTGTGTAAAGTTATACACAACTGCAAAATTTCAAATTTGTATTCTCTACCATTTAGATGATAATAAAAAATAACAAAGTTATGAAAAAGAAGTAATCAACTAATAATTGAATTTAATTATTTCAATAAATTAAGCAAAAACTCATAATGTTGCCCTCAATTATTGTCAAATTGTCAATGGGCAACGTTATGAGCATTTGCTTAATTGAAATAAATAAATTCAATTATTATTTGATTACTTCTTGTTCTTCATAACTTTATTTTTTATTATCTTGTAAATGGTAGGGAATAAAATTTTGAAATTTTTCAGATGTGTATAACTTTACACACACTATCAAAATAGCTATCAAAATGATAGTGTTGCCATTTAAGAAAATCAACGATGACGTCATATCTCTAAATTGGGACACCCTGTATACATTATTATTATATGTCAAAAATGACAATTTGATATACTAATCGACGGGTCTGAGTATTTTTCAAAAAAACAGTTAGTATTTTAATTATTGAATATATTCCAAATTACAGATATAACTTTGTTATTTTCTATTATCTTGTAAATGGTAGAGAATAAAAATTTGATATTTTGCAGTTATGTATAACTTTACAAACCCTATCAAATTAGCTATCAAAATGACAGTGTTGCCATTTAAGAAAATCGACGATGACGTCATATCTCTAAATTGGGACACCCTGTATACATTTTTATTGAATGTCAAAAAGGACAATTTGAAATACTAATCGACGGGTCTGAGCATTTTCCAAAAAAACAATTAATATTTGAGATATTGAATTTATTCCACTTTACAGACTCTCTCTGTATACATACACATAATAATTATACGTACAAAATTTATTTCGCCGAAGAGATGACGGTCGCGAAATAAATCCTTTTTCGCCATCCTAAAATAGGTTTTACATTTATTTTGTGTGTGTGTGTGTGTGAAAAATGGCTTGGATGCGGGTCCGTTAGCCACAGATTTTTATTTTATTTTTACCTCAATTTATTAGTTTTGTTATATTCCCACCTATCTGACTCAAATGACTATATTTGTTTCTTTCAAGTAGTTTATGAGTAATTTAAATATTTCCATTTTATGACAACTTAGTAGATATTCTATACTAATTGGAAAATGAACTTGTGTTTGTCGTAAATTGTAATATAATTGATTTATATATCTCTCGTTAATTTTGCATTCAAAGAAAATATGGTTCAAATCTCTAATCGAAACATTATCACAAAAACAGACTGATGAATTAACTATTCCTAATTTGTGCAGATGTGCCTCATATTTTCCGTGTCGAGTTTTTAATCTGACGATAGTAGAAATATCTTGCTTTGGCAGGTTATACTTAAATATGTATTCAGGTGGCGGAGGAAGTTCTTGATGTAAAGAAAAATATAAATTTTTTGATATGCTTGAAATATTTTTCCATTGTTTTTTCCATATTTTATTTATTCTATCTTTGACGTCATTTATTGCATCTGTCGATAAGATCTGAGTTAGGATCTCACCATTTTTTATTGCATCTTTGGCCAACTCATTCACTTTCTCATTACCCAGTATACCGGCATGCCCTTTTGCCCATATAAATACTACTTCCACTTTAGACAAATTATTTTTTATATTACATAAAATTTTTGATTTGTATGAATTAAAATCAGTGTTTTGAATTGCATATATTGCAGATCTGGAGTCTGTTATTATCACAGCTTTTTCAATATTATTCTCTTTGATCCATTCTAGAGCTTTTTCGATGGCTATAATCTCAGCTGTAAAAATACTACTAATACTAGATAATTTATAATTATTATGTTGATGGGTATTTTGCACATACATAGCACATCCTATTCCTGTTTGATTTTTAGAACCATCTGTGTAAATTACTGTATAATCCACAAAGTCGCTCAGTATAGATTTTACTAAAATATTATTTAAATGATTTGATTCTGTATATTTAGGAATTATGATTCTTGGTTTTTTTATCAAAGTTTTATACGGAAATTTATAAATTTTTAATAATTTACTGTTGTGTACATTTATTTTAAATTTAAATACTTCTATACAATTTATATATACATGCACATAATATATAACATAAGCGACGACGGTAACATAAGCAATGACGGTCGCGATGACGGTCGCGAATTCAATGCTTTTTCCCCTATCCAAAAATCTCACAACGTCCCTAAAGAAGTTTTCACTTCAAAAATAGGTTAATTTATTTACGTTAGACCAATGATAATACAAATTTAAAAAAATAATTTCAAATGTTGAAAATGTCCGCCGTTCACCTCCTGACAACGTGCAAGCCTATAAATACATTCGTGAGTCACTCTGCAAGATTTCTCGTCGTATTGGTTCACATTCATCAATTATTATTCTGTCTCTCAAATCTTGCAAGCATGTTGGTCGCCTAACGTAAACATGTGATTTTAGATAACCCCAAAGAAAAAAATGTAACGGGTTGAGGTACGGAGAACGAGCGGGTCACGCTATAAATCATCTACGTCCAATCCATCGATTTGGAAAATTCACCTTAAAAAAATGAAAATTCACCATAACCGATTATCATTAATATTTCAATACGATCTTTTTCACTTAAATGAACCATTTTTAATACAACTTATTTCTGTCAATTAGTTCAGTAACAGTTACCTACTATACTAAATTCAAAGAAGTCATGCAGTGCATGTAAACAACAAATTTAGTCTACAGCTACAGTATAGATGGTACTCGTTTATTTACATGCAAAGTTTCATAAATATGGTTCTTTTAGTTTCAAAGTTGCAATGACAACTCTTCCAAAATACGCAGTGAGACAAATATGCCGGTTAAGATTTAACCATGCATTGATTCCAACATATCTACATAAAATTCATTTAAGAGACAATCCATACTGTCGATGTGGAGAAATAGGTGATGCTGAACATATGATTTTAAATTGCCCTCTAATACAAATAAAAATAAATATGTTTATAAGTAAATTATACAGTTGTAAAGATATAACACACCCAATAAATTTAACATATATATTATCACAAATTAATAATACAGAATTAATGCAATTATTTATAGAACATATTAAAAATATAAAAATCAAATTATAAACTAACTAACGTAAAGACCGAAATTAAAATCTATTACAATATATAAGTAAAACTGTGTTTTTGCCTGATGTGGTATTCCCACTGCATAAATGAGCAAAATTGGTGAATCGGCGAATGAGCTTTGAAGGGCCCGTAGTCATACAACTCCAAAGAAAAAAAAAATAGTTTCAAAGATATTTGCTTGGTTCCAAACTTTATCCCAACTCAGTATATCACAGTAGTATATACTTGTATGTTGTTTTATGACAAAAGTATTAGGTAAAAATGACAAACGTATGATAGAGAGCATCACATACTTATATTGTGTACCGTTAGCACCAAGCGGTTCTCCAAGCGGAGATTTTGTCATATGTTGTATAATCTTTGTATAATATTAATATACAGAGATTATACGACATATCACAGAAGCTCGAAACAAATGACTGTGAATGAAAAGCCCTATGAATTGGTCCTTCAAACAATATATTGCGTTTGAACAGTTTTTCTTTTATTTTTTTCAAACTAGTACTATGGGATATTATGTGGTTTTTGAAATGACCGATTCACAATTCACATAATATCACATTTACGTTTACTCTTTATAAATTTAAACGATCCAAAAGAAGAAATTAATTAATTATTATTAAATTATGCGTTATGTAGACAATATACAGGGCTTCACATTGTATTCATTCAAGATTCAAGTACACTTCAATTAAGAGTTTATAAATATTTAATATTTTCTATCGTTAATATAATTTAGCATGAGTCTAAAACCGCTAATGATATTTTGGAATGTAATTGGTCGAAATCACCATCTGGTCCTTATTTTGGTCTAAACTACCATATGTTCCCTATTATATTTAATTAGTTTAACATTCGCAAAAAAATTAAAATTAAGAAAATTTTTATTTAACATTTTAATCATCAGTTTAATCAATACAGGCAATAGTTGTTTAGATTAGTTTCATTTATCGTACATATTTTGCAAATTAGCTCTAATATGTCACTATATAACAAGAACAGGAGAAATAAGAATGAAAACAAATGCCAAAATTGTCAGATACATAAAATCTCTCCGCTTAGAATGGATAGGACATATACAGACACTCAAAATCAGATATGTTGAGAAGGATAACTAACTGGACACTACTATGGCTCAGGTGTAGAGGGAGACCTAGAAGAAGATGGCTAGATGATATAGAAAAAGACAAAAGAGCAATGAATGTGAAAGGAAAGTTCAGTGAATGGAAAGTTTAGTGCAAGGAGAGGAAGAAATGGAAAAGAGTCACAACAGCAGCAGCAAAATCACACGGCAAGCTATAAATGATAGGGGAGTAATGGCGTTAGCTATAATCCCTAGGGATTGTAATCTTTTAATGAATGAATAAATCTCTAACATTGTAGGTATAATTTGTGTTAGTATAAATGACGATTAAAATTGGATACTGAAATGCAAATGGCCTCACAAACTATAGTGAGGAGATTAAGGCATTTACAAAACTAAGTAAGGAGCCATTTTTAATATACCAGATTTCTGCACCTATGTCACGTTCAATGGGAAAAGGTCATGGTGGAACTGCGTTAATCGTTCGAAGTAACATAAAACATTATGAAATAAATAAAGTATGTGAAATCAATATTCAGGCAACCTCGATATCTGTATAACTCAGCAAGGGACACATAACGATGTCAGTTTCGTATTGCGCCCCCTGGTAAAATAATTAGTGATGAACATTTCTCTAGCTATTTTAATGGGCTTGGTCATCACTTCATTGCTGCAGGTTATTTTAATGCGAAACATACAATGGAGGTGTGGAAAATGACGGCAACAATAATGAACAAAGTAGAGGAAGTGGGCTTACCGACGTATATTACGTATATCATGGACCGAGCAGGTGGAAAACGAGGAGGTACTACACCCGATAGATAAGGAGAGAGAGAGAGGTAGAAATAACTATAAAGAAAAGAAATTTGGAATACATGGGTCACGTTATGAAGCACACTAAATATAGAGTACTTCAGCTAATTATCCAAGGGAAAATAGACAGCAGAAGGGTCTGGAGAGGAAGAGACACTCGTGGCTCCAAATCTTGAGGCAATGGTTCGGATTGTCATCTGCCGAACTATTCAGATCTGCCGTAAAGAAAGTCAGAATGGCCATGTTAATTACCAAAGTTCGGAACGGACAATTCACATGAAGAAAAATAAAAACATACAAGATGGGGTTCAAGATTGATAATAACACGCGGAAGGTATCTTATTAAAAGCTTAAACGACAATAATTTGACTCCAATTTGACAACCAACCTGACCCGATTCATCAGTGAATAAAACACCCGATTTCATCGATTTTGCTATCGTAAAAGGAAACTTTATTAGTATAATATGTCTTTGTAAAGTGTTATCTATAAGGATTTCAAATATGTATATGTATTAGAAATTAATCTCAAAGGATTTTGTCACTTGACGGAATTCCCCTGGGTTAATTATGTGATAAACTTATTGATTATTGTTTTTTATTTGTAGGCACATATTACAATACATAAATAATGTAAAAAATACATACACGACGTCAAAGCACTATACAGAGATCACTAAACGGTTGGTAGTTGGAAATTAAACAGATTTTTGTATAAACAAAATGTCTTAAACAGGGATCCTATCTCTCTCCACCTCTATTTAAAATTTATTTCTGTGGCTTTAAAAAAGTAGCTAAGAAAATGTAGACCAATGGGGATATTGATAGAAAAGATTCATTTATGTACAGTCAGTCCTCTTTACCGATGATCGGGTAGTTCTTGTCGAAGACTTGCAAGACATAATAAACAAACTCATAGAAGAATTTACAAAATTGGGTTTAGATATAAAACAGTCACTTTGGCCTGTGTTAAAAGTCTTCGATTATTTCAATCTTCTGACGCATTCTGCGCAAGTTCAAAATATCCACAAGGTCCGAAGGTTCTCGCTGCTCAAAATAGTCTAGTATAATATTGGTAGCTTTCTCATTCTGATTAGTTACTCTTTCGATTGATACTGCTCCATCATTTTCTTCGACTTGATACTCAGTTTCGTATGAATCAGTTTGAAAGTTTGAATCGAAACTAAGGTTCTTCGCATACATTGGTTGGAATGTGCGTCATCGAATTGTTAAAAAATCGACCTTTTCATTGATTTACGTGCAGATGCCTTTTAAAAAAAGTTAGACTGAGATATAAAATTTTGTAGATTAACTACAGTCGGAAAAATGAAAGATTACACATGAACGATCATATTAATCACTTATTTTGTATTTGCTGTCTTTTTCTATAAATAACAAACGTTTGTTATAGAAAGAGACAGCAAATACAAAATAACTGATTGATATGATCTTTCATGGGTCTTTAATTGATATGATTTTTCATTTTTCCGACTGTATGTATGTATTTATTGATAATATGTCGTATTGTTTGCTTGCCAACTTCATAGATGTGGAACAATGATGCGGCAGGTTCAATCTTTTCACTTCTATTTAAAATCCCTAGCTTTTGTTCAATCGTTAAAATATTTCTTTGCGCTTTACAGTGGCTATTGCCATTTTGGAAAAAGAATATAGCAAATTAGATTTCGGAATGAAAAGCAGCTGAAAAGCTCCCTCACGGCGTATAGAGTTTTCGATAAAACCTCAAAAATGCAATTTTAATAATGGAAAATCATAGCACGGATAATCCGCAGCCCGGATAATACTCAGTACGATAATCCGCAGTTCGGATAATCCGCAACCCGGATAATCCGCGCAAGGATAATCGGGATTCTACTGTATTTTCGAAAATAAAGAAAATGTATGAATTAAGTACACTTACCAGTTCGTTCCAAAAGTTTCTTTATCGTGACGAGATCGGGCGTTGATCCTGTAGGCAAAATACATTCCTTGGGTCCGATTTGAGCAGTTAAACTTTCCAATTCGGAGAACGTATCGTTATCGGTTAATTCGCAAACTTCAAACTTACATTCGGAAATGTTGATACAAGCTACCGCCAATAACTAAAAAATATAAAGAGATAAGTACTAAATTTTTAAATTTTAAACATGAATGTTTAAAGTTGGACGTAATAAAATTAGGTGGTTAATTAATTTAAATCGCGAGAAGTGAAACATAGAATTGTAAATATGAAATATGAAAAAAACAATTTGGCAATTCATAAATTATCTTCAGTACAAAGAAAACACTGACCCCTTTTGTTGAAATACATATTTATGTCAATTGGCGGGTAGAAATTCAGCATCGAAGCTCGTTGGTATTCGGTGGCGCGCTTCGATCGACATCAGGACGGCTAAAGCACGATTCTATCGCGCTTAACTGTATTCCTTTTTAACCCTCCGTTAGTCGCTATCGGTGTCACACACCGACGACAGAATTATTCATTCAGGATTTACAAAATAACTGTTTTTTTCTATCGCCACTTTCTGTACCTCTTCCTGTCGACTAACCACGTGTTAGTATACATTCTTACCTACTTGGGTAGAGTTGTGCGAGTTTTATAGCTATTTTCGGTGCAAGACTCCGTAGCGACTAACGGTGTGGTTATTACTTTATTGGCATAACTTGCAGTTCAGGTAAAGATTTAGCATCTTATTATTGCATTTTATAGGTAAGTTTTGGTCAAATGTTATTTATAGATGTCCTTTGAAGCCGAACAAAAACGTTTGTTGGAATTATGGGAGATGGTTCCTAGCGAATATTTTTATAATACAAATAACAATATGTATATTCTTATACTAGGGTTTTTCATTTTATATCTGTTGTTTTTCAATAAAACATTTTCAAAAATATTTTTCAGTCATTCCTATACACAATATAAAATATTTGTATAAATTTTATTGCAATAACTATTTTTTTTTAATTGTCGGTCTCTGACACCGTAGCGACTCTTGATGCTCCGTTTATCCTAGCGACTAACGGAGGGTTAATTTAGACTAATACGGATAGTAATAAATTATACTAGCCGTACTGTGGACTGTCATCTTACACTTCCTACACAAAAATGCCCTTTGAAATTTGATATTTAAAAAGTTTTTGTGCTTTTAAGGACAAGTGATCCTCTGAAGTTGAAAACGATTATGTTTTTTATCCAGATTTAGCCATACGGCCCGCACTCCCTCTAAGGGAAAAATTCACCCATCCCAGATACCTAGGCTATCAAAAGGATTGAGCTCTGGTGGGACTCTTTCCGTGTTATCGAGCCCTAGGTGACTTGGTACGCCGGAGTATCCCCCAAAAATTTTCGCACGCATCTGGAGGTCGATAGTAGCACGCTTTCTGCATAGTCTGGCAAAGATGTTCATTTAGACCCAGCTTTTTGATGTTTTCTATGAGGTTCTTTGGAATGACTCCAGTAGTAGAAAGAATAATAGGCATTGTCTGGGTACTTTCCATTCTCCATTGTCTCCTTATTTGTATTTCAAGATCTCTATACTTGGCGATCTTTTCGTTGTGCTTAACACGCAGATTATTGTTGTTAGGTATTGCCACCTCTATTAATGTTGCTTGCCTAGTAAGTTTATTAACTAGTATGAGATCCGGTCTGTTGTGTGCCACTGTTTGGTCTGTGAGCACAGTGCGATCCCAGTATAGCTTGTAGTTGTCGTTTTCAAGCATTCTATCAGGGACGTATTGATAATAAGGAAGATGGTCGGTTTGGAGAAGTCCAAGTTTGCTAGCTAGTTCTTGGTGGAGAATCTTTCCTACTGAGTCGTGGCGTTCTTTATAATCAGTTCCGACAAACGCCTGGCAGCCCCCAGTAAGATGTTGGATGGATTCTTGGGCTTGACGTCCATATCGGCATTTGTCGTTTTGGGCCTGAGGATCTTTCACAATGTACTTCAGGTAATTTCTGGTTGGAATAACCTGATCCTGAATGGCAAGTAAGAAACCTTCTGTCTCGGGAAACATTTTATTATTATTATCCTGGTTATTTATAGCGTTCTTCGCCTTCCGGTTCCCAGTTTCCAGCTTCGTCGGTCGTTCCATTCGCCATTTCGGCCTTCCTCTCTTCCTTCTTTCTCTTGGCGTCCATTTTAAAATTTGATTTGGCAGCCTGTCGTCGTCCATTATTTCTACATGACCATACCAGATCAATTGTCTCCTTTGAATTTCGTCTGATGGTTGACTTGACTCCCATTATATTTCTAATTTGGTCATTTTGTATTCTTTCAAGCCTTGATTTTCTAGTCGATCTTCTCCAGAAGTCCATTTCCAATGCAAGTACTCGTCGCCGTCGTTACAGGGATTTAATAAGTTACCATGTTTTGCATCCATAGAGCACTATACTTTTAAAAAGTTAAAGATGAGATGTTTTCTGTGATTAGATAGTTCTTTTGACCATAGCATCGGGTTTAGGCATCCAATCACCCTTTTTCCTTTCATGTTCTTTTGCTCTATCTCTTTTTCGGTGCGCTCACTCTTCTTGATTGTTGTTCCCAAATATATCTATATATTCGTCACAGTTCTTGATTGTTTCATGTTCGTTAACTATTAGGTCTCTACTTCATTCCCGATGCATAAGTATTGTGTTTTGTTTCTATTTACAGAAAGGCCCCACTCTTCATATGTTTGAAATAGCCGTTTCGCCATTAATTCTAAATCTTTCTTATATGCTGCTACTACGACTTGGTCGTCCTCAAAATGTAGATGTAGACTATACCATGTTGTATCGTTGTCAAGTTGGATCCCCATCCCTGAACAAGATCTTCTCCAGTGTTTTAGTGCTTCATTTAAATAGATCTTAAATAGTATTGGAGAGAGCCAGCATCCTTGTCTTAATTCTTTTGTTACTGGACCGTTTTTCTGAGAAAGTGTTGATTAGTTTGATTTTTGATGTTGCTTTATTGTATAAAGCAACATCAAAAAGGAATCGTGTCATATGCTTTTGTGGACATTAAACAATTATTATGACCGTGCCAATTTACAAATAGGAAATTATGTAAATCCAGATGTAATATACTAAAGCATAAACACATTGGATTGACTTATGGCCGGTTTCTATGAATAGTAGTTTATTCTATGAATAAAGTTATTCGACCAGTAAAATGGCATTTCTCCATTTTACTAACGTCAAATAAGGCTTATTTTATTTATTTATGAAATCAAAATTAACCTTTCGAATAAATTGGCATGTAAATCTTGCCGTAAATGCCTATAAATTGTAATATCTATTAATATTGCCTTAAATTCGTCAGTTTAACTTTAAATTATCAAAATTATATTGGAACAAAATCAAAATATAAACGTCTAATAGATTTTATTCGACGAATAACAACTATTCATTGATTTATTTGTTGTTGGTGAAACCGGGCCTAAGAGGTGTACTTTAATATTACTAATAATATATTACTAATATATTACTAATATGCATTTTCTATAATTTACATAAATCTTACCCTATTGGCGAAAACCTTCAAACACATAACAGCATTATTGAACTTGATGGACGTGTTTTCAAACAACAGATCCTCGAACTGACTCAGATTACCAGGAGAGCCCTTATACTCCAAAGACCACTGATTGCTTTTGGTGGCCTTTTTGACATACACTTCAACCCTGTACTGTCTTACTAACAACAGTTCTCTCAGAAATATCTCGAACTGACCCTTGCTGAGTGTGACGTAGCTGAGCTGGGGCTCCATGCCCATGTATTTGACTCTGGCGCAGGTACATTCCACGGCCACTGTGGTGTCGTCTCCATGGAGAGAGTAGAATTCGGTTCGGTTGAAGAAGCGGATAGTAGATGGAGCTTTCTGAAATAAAAGAAACGTGTAAGTAAATGATTCACTGTAACTTTGTAGCATTTTTATTTTTCTCTATACTACAATACCAAACTTTCCAGAGCTTCAAACTAGTGATAATACCACAAGATGGTAATATTGCTCCTGTAGTAATGCTTACCTAGATTAATTGTACTGATTCTAACTCTAATGATAAGACTTATTAGTCCAAAAAACCCATTTTTGGTTGCCATCCAATATCCAGTGGTTTTGTATGCATTTTGTTTTATTCTACTGTATGCAAACTTAATCAAAGAATTCGGTAAAATATCACCATTGATTAATAATAAATAATATGACTAAAATTGTGATGCCATTCCGATATTTTACTACACGATTCTTCAGAAAATATATACTTTGGAGAATTACAATTCTTTGCCGTGATTTAATTATTTCAAGAAAATATATGTAACATCCTGTATTAGAAAACGATATATTACTACAAATTACAATTTATAAAATTCTTCAATGAAGAATATCAGCGTTAAATGACGTAACTTGACCAAAATATTTATCGTGTTGTTTTTATATACAAATTATTACCACGAATCTAGACTCCAAGAATTGATAATGCAGCTTATTTTATAAATAATAAAGAAAAAAATTTACAACATATTAGTTTTCCTAATCGTTTTAAAGAGGGGTTCACAAAATATTTGAATCTACGATGTGCTTATTTACGAACAATTTAAACATTTATGAAAATTTTGAACAAGTACATAGTTTTTTATTTAAAATACGGGATAAGCCCATTAACAGTTAAATTACAATATCAGTTAGGTTTCAAAACATAAATTACCTATAGTATAAAATCAATAACAAAAGTTACATTAAAAGAGTTCACTAAATACCATACTAAAAACATACAAAATGTAATAAGAACAAAACTCAACAATACCAAAATATGTAATATATCACAAAGCAATAAATCTTTTTAACCTAGTTAAAGTTATATTAAAAATATAATCGAAATCATTTAATAGCCCCATGTATCTATCCAATATCCAATGGGGTGTGAATACCATTTATTGTTCTATGGAAAGGAATGTTTAAAACATTGTGGTAACGTAGAGCTTGGTTTAGAACATTAAAGTTAATCTGATTTGATTTGATTTAACAGGTTTGACTGTTTTGTAACTGTTTTGAAAGAAGATAAAACGGGGAAGTAATAATCTCTAATACACGTTAATCACCATCATTAACAGCTATTCCATCCATTATCGGATGTAAGCCTCCCTCAGGTGTGATGTTAGACCCCATTCGCTTAACCAGCCATTACTTTGATGTCATTAGTCCACCTGGTTTGAGGTATGCCTCTATTTCTCGTATTTGTTCTTGGTCTTCATTCAACAATTCGCTTCGTCCAATGACTGCCTTCCATCCTTCCTATGTGGCCTGACCAGTTCCATTTAAAATGACAATATTTTGGATTACATCTGTTTTTTTATCATCTTCCTATTTCTTCATAAGAAGTTAATACGAAATCTCAACTCACAAAACAAAAACAATAGTAATCAGCAAAGAACCAATCAGATGTAAAATAAAAATTGATGGCATCAGAATTGAACAAGTAATGGAAATAAAATACCTTGAAGTTACAATTTCCAGCTATGAAGACCTGGATAAAGAAGTGAGAGATGAAGTACAAAAAGCAAATAGACTAGCAGGATATCCTAATAACTCTATATGGCAAAACCGATATATTAACACTGAGATGAAAGAGAAGCTACTGAAATAGTGGAGTCACTAAAGGTGGATATGAGCTATTACCTCCGATTTCGTTGAACCTCCATCGATTTGTATGAAATTTGGTGAGTGGTTAGAGGATATCTCAAGGAACAAAGGTGACATGGTGCCAACTTGCGCTTTTACCCTGGGGGTGGATGCCACCCCTTCTCGGGGGTGAAAATTATTTTATTAAAAATAACCCCATAATTCGATAGAGGGACAAATTTCAAGCAAAATTTGTTATATGCAGTTATTAAAATAAATCAAAACTTTTTGAGTTATTAAACATCAAAGATTTTAATTTTTCTTGAGAAAAATGCATGTTTTTAACCAATTTTTCCTCAATAACTCAAAAAGTGTTAAGTTTTTACAAAAAAGTTATTATTATCAAAATTGAAACTAATAAAAAATGAAATAAACCCCTTACTACAAAACCTTTTAATGTTAACTAAAAGTGAGTTATAGGTAATTGAATGTATATTTTTTTCCGCGAGTAAAAAGCTCTGTATTCAAGCTGAAATAACGGGAAATTGATGCATTTTATAACATAAACTTTTTGAACATTTGTCAAAGTACTTAAAAATATCTATTAAATGAGCCCCCGAACATGTTGACAACGTTAAAATTTATACTCCAAATTTTTTTCAAAATTTATCTTTTAAAAATGTTTCCAAAAAAAGTTATTGTTTTTTTTTAATAACTCCGTTCTTGTTTATGATATCAGGTTCATCTAAAACTGTTTGAAAGTTAATTCTAAGTGCTATTTAAGCACGTTGCATCTAGTATTTTAAACCTCTTATTTTTTTTTTAAATAAAAGGTTAAATGACCCCATTTGCATGGTTCCCACGGCAAAATTTAAGATTTAAACATTTCTATCTCGGTTATTTTTTACCTTATATAAATAGTAAAACAGGTAAAATATTTGGCACAGAAAAAACTAAAATTTGGTTATGTATAATTTTTTACGTATATTTAGTATTTTTGGAGTTATTATCAAAAGAATATGAGAATTACAATAATTTTAAAAATTATGATTTTTTTAAATTATATCTTTTTTTTAAATATGCATTCTAAACCGGTCAAAATTATCGAAAACATTACTCATGCTAATATAAAGAAGTTCTAGTAAGGATTACTATAAATTTTAATTTTTGTGGAAATGGCGTATGTTTTATTTTTCACTTTTTCCTAAAAAATTCGAAATGGTTCCTTTATTTTCATTATAACTTGCTTAATTTTGACGCTATTACCTTGTTCTGAAGCTCATTTGATAGGTATTCCAAAGTACTTTGGCAAATGTTTAGCAGGCATATTTTATACATTGAATCGTTTTCCCGTTATTTAAGCTTGAATACTTAAGTCTCCGTTGGAACTTTACCAGCTGCAGACGGGGGATGTGAATTGCATAGTGTAGAATTCCTTCCCTCTCATCTTCACTGCAGCATCCATTTGACTTGCAAATTGTAGAAGTCTTGGAGCTGTCACCAGGAAAGTGTACCAATAAGTTTTCAATTTAAAAATCTTTTAGTAATGTTTTTAATATTTTTCAATATTATTAATTTACTATTAGGATTGAAAACTACTTCTTCTTGAATACTTAGATTTGAGTACTCGTCGAAAAAATACACATTAAATTGCCAATAACTCACTTTGAACTAACATTAGTTTAGTTCGTTATGTGAGAAATGTATTCATTTTTTTATTATCTTCAATTTCAGTAATTATAACTTTTTTGTTAAAGCTTATAGTTTTTGATTTATACGTGAAAACCCGATTTAAAACATGCATTTTTTTACGAAAAAATAAAATCTTTGGTCTTTAATAACTCAAAAAGTGTTGATTTATTTTAATAACTTTATAATTTTATACCATATTATTATAACAAATTTTGCTTATAATTTGTCCCTCTATCGACTTATGGTATTATTTTTAATAAAATAATTTTCACCCCCGAGAAGGGGTGGCATCCACCCCCAGGGTAAAAGCGCAAGTTGGCATCATGTCACCTTTGTTGTTTGAGGTATCCTCTAATTACTCAAAAATTTTCATGAAAATCGATGGAGGTTCAACGAAATCGGAGGTGAAAACCTTCAGTGACTGCGCTAAAAAGAATTACAGGAGATACGCTGAAAGGTCGAAAGAGAAATGAAGACATTAGAAGAAAAACGCAATGACCAAGCAGAATTGCTTATAAAGTCGAATAAGAAGATCTTCCTGTTTATTTTAGTCAATATATTAATTTAACATACACTGCGCGTCAAAACGGGCCACCCACAAAATGGGTAATTTTTGATGTCATGAAGTTCCTGATCCTGTTGTCCGATTTAAGTGATTTTTTTAATATGTTATAGCCTTATTGTTGCTAGACAGGTAAATTGTCACTGTGTTCCGGGTGTGCTTTTTTATATGGCCGTATAGGAAAGGTAGACAACAGCCAGAAGAACAACTGACGGTGCAGAACACCCCCATCGAGTGAAAAGACGAAGCCAAATACCTAGGAGTCATCATGGACAAAGGATTAACCTTCAAGAAACATGTAGAAGCCACAGTCCAAAAAGCCAACATGGCAAGAGCAACACTAAGAGGACTCACAGGAAAGAAAAGTAAAATAAGACTGAAAACTAAAATAAGGCTTATAAATAGTATAATACTTCCGATATTAACGTACGCATCTCTCGCATGGGGACACGTGTGTGATACAACAAAAAAGAAGATACAGGCAGTCCACAACAACGGCCTAAGAGAAGCAGCCAAAGTCCCAAAATAGCAGAGAACTACAGCAAGTTAGAGTCACGGAGATACTGACAGATAAAGCCAGGAAAAAATTCGCGGAGCTGGAGCACCATCCAAGCCCAATACTGGAAGCACAAACGTCCTAAACAACAAACAGTGTAAAGTGAGATAAATAAGTAAAATGGTGAAAAGCAGTGAACGGTTCGTAGCTCGAAAACAACAAATGCCGAAGAAAAACGTAACACAAACGTAGGTCCAATACCACGATCACCTTAAGGTAAGATAATTATAAAAAATATCTAAAAAAGGCGTAAGCCACCAAAAAAATCATAAAAAAAACACAAAAAAACATAAAATTCTTGAGTTCCAAGCCATTGGACTGAGCTCAATGGGGCTTGGTACAATGACTTGGGGCCCAAGCAAACAATTTTAGTACCGCGGATAAGTAATTAGAAGATAAAGGCATAGAGCGCTTCACGCTGGCCTAGTTTTTACATTCGATTAGGACACCACATGGAATCTTATTACCCAGGATTCCATTGTGAAGAGCATTTGGCTACGATAATTGTGCCCCCATCGCGCATCAGCGTGCTATGGGGGGGAAAGGGATGGCCTGGGGCATTGGAGCGAGGTGGGGTGATCCCTGTTTTTACTCGGGTCAAAACACCTCGCCCCAATGAATTGTTACACCCGAATGTACTTTTTCGATAGGGTGGACATCTCCCACAGGTCGGGTTGAATCAAATTGCTTGCTTGCTTGCTTGCTTTTATATGGCCGGGTCCCGTATGCACGCCAATGGTGAATATATATTTCTTAACTGTGTGTCAAAAAATGCACAATAACTACCTCTTAAAACCCACCAAATTTCACCATATTTTTGCTAGACAGGTAAATTGTCATTGTATACCGGGTGTGCTTTTTATACAGGGTGAGGCAAATAAAGGGCCTATTAGAAATATCTCGAGAACTAAAGGCAACAGAATCATGAAAATTGGAATAAAGGGGTTTTAAAGGATGATCTATTAAATGAAAATATTTTCATCTCTTTGCAACTTCCGGTTATACCGGAAGTTGCTTATAACTTCGTTTTTTTAAATGGGACACCCTGTATATTTTTACATTTTTGGATTCTCTTCGATGTCTTCTTTCTTAAAATGTGAGATTTTGTAATATTATACAGGGTGTTTTAAAAGATAATTACGTTTTTTTATTAATTTCGTAGCAAAATTAACACCCTGTAGAATTGTAGTAGTATGACATCTAAAACTCTACTTACGTTCAAATGATTTTTAATATACTCTACTATTGTTAAGAATCATTAGTATAGCTAAATTTTTAATTTTAGTATACAGGGTTGGTCGAAACTCGGAATGAGTATTTTCTGAGTTTTCTTAAATGGAACAGCCTGTATTCTGCTTTAATTAGTGCTTAATTGTTAATCGCACCAACAATCTTAACTACGTAGGTATTTTGATAGCTAAACCATTATTGGTAATTTTAAGGACCAGTCTGGATTAATATGTATTTATTTCTGAAAAATTATTTGGGATTGAGTATTTTCACGGTCAACCTAATAAAATTTTACGTATTTTTTGTTGCAATTAATGTTTAGCTTGAATCACCAATAACTCACAAATTAAAGCAGTTAGGTATAGGGAATGCTTAAGAAATAAAAAAGTACTATAAAATATCATTTCACTACAATACAAAAATACAGGGTATTCCATTTAAGAAAACTCAGAAAATACTCATTCCGAGTTTCGACCAACCCTGTATACTGAAATTAAAAATTAAGCTATACTAATGATTCTTAACAATGGTAGAGTATATTAAAAATCATTTGAATGTAAGTAGAGTTTTAGATGTCAAACTACTACAATTCTACAGGGTGTGAATGTTGCTACGAAATTAATAAAAAAACGTAATTATCTTTTAAAATACCCTGTATAATATTACAAAACCTCATATTTTAAGAAAGAAGACATCGAAAAGAATCCAAAAATGTAAAAATATACAGGGTGTCCCATTTAAAAAAACGAAGTTATAAGCAACTTCCGGTATAACTGGAAGTTGCAAAGAGATGAAAATATTTTCATTTAATAGATCATCCTTCAAAACCCCTTTATTCCAATTTTCATGATTCTGCTGCCTTTAGTTCTCGAGATATTTCTAATAGGCCAGTTATCTGCCTCATCCTATATAGGACCGGGTCATATTACCCGTATTCACGTCATTGGTGAAAATAAAATTCTTATTTGTATGTCAAAAAATGCGCAATAACTACCTCTTAAAACCTACCAAATTTCATATGCATATCTCAACCGGTTTTAGAGCAATAAATAAATCGTCAGTTTGTAAGAAAACATTGAACATCCCGTATCTCGGAAACGAAGCATTTGCGGACATATATATTTATTAAACAAACGGTCATTATTTTTTCATGCAGAATTACCCCTTAAAATTTGCCATACTTATTTAAAAACACCCTGTAATGATGAAAAACAAGGCTAGTTGTTAAAGTACCTAACTTTTTTATTATCCAACATAAGCGAATGAATAAAAAAAAAAGAATGTTAAGAAAACCTGAGGCTATAATTATGTAATTGGGTTTTAATTTTAGTATTTTATAAATGCTAGAATATTCCACAAGGTGTGGTGAACTTTGAGAAAAAATCACAGTGTAATTGTAACACAAAGGACAATTTACCTGTCGAACGTGAAATTTACACTGGGATTGCAGTACGGTTAAGATAGGAATGTGCATTCAGTGTTGCCACAGTTCCTGTGCGACGCTCTTGAGAGAGCAATCAACAACTGGTGAAGACCGACAACCCTGTGCGTTTATTCCCCATTAGAAATGTATTGCCCTATCTTAGCCGTATTGCATTCTCGGTGTGAATTTCTCTATAGCAACTAACAATATTATTACAGTGATATTGTTAAAGAACAAGGCTATAAAATATTAAAAAAATCACTTCAATCGGACAACAGGTTTAGGAAATGCATGACATCACAAATGACCCATTTTGTGGGTGGCCCGTTTTCTCTGACGCGCATTGTATATCAATGGTACTCCCTTAAGCTTAAGTATGAGCCCTAATAGGAGATTAAAATAAAACTTTTCTTATTATCACTTTAAATTTGACTAGCCAATTACAGCTCATTACCAAATAGCTATCGGTACCAATGGTTCCTTCACATTGCTGTAATTTTGAACAGGTTCAAAATATAAAGTGCAAAAACCTAAATAATATTAATTTATTGAGACACAGTGTATGTGTATTATTAGATGTGACTATATAATGTAAATATATTATTCAATCAAGATTTCAATAAACATCGTGTTTGGTGCACTAGAAATGCATGTGGTGAAAAAAATGGTATTTTCTGATAAATTTCAATTATGTATTTAAATACAAAACATTGGTGACCTTGCACTAGAGACTACAGGGTTATTTTAAAACGTAAAATTAAATAGTTTTAACAAATTATACGGAAATTTTGAAATTTTTAATGAAATAACCAGGTAAATGCCTAATGAATGGCTAAACTGCATCTTAGTGGCGAATAGAAAAACAGTTTTTGTTTTATAGACCAGTAAGAATCTGCGAAAAAACGTCTATTTTTGGATGTGAGAGGTGGCATTCGGATTGTTGCAGATAAAGTTAGGTGACACCTTCAGTAAGAATAATTGACTTACGCTCCTTCTCAAATATGCCCGGAACATTAATAAAAAAATTAAAATATTTAAAAATTTCGAAAAACATCGATTGTTTTCTGCTTTCTTTGCTTACAACTTTAAAACAATTCGTTTTGGGACAAAGTCGTAGAGAAATAAAATAAAGATAATTGAATTTTGTATGATATACGACTGGTAAAAAATGTCTTAAGGTATTATCTTTTCTGCAATATAGCAATAAATACAAAATAAGAGAGCAAAATAAGTCTGTTGTTATTCAATATTTTTTAACCACTTTGGTGGCACTTAAAACCTTAGTAATTCGCTTAGGAAATTCTTTGTAACATACTTAAATCGTGTACCAAATTTCATTAAAATCGACCTAATAAATTTTGCATAATAAATTTGCAATCTAAATGTTTTTAAAAAAGTTCAAATTTTTAAAAATCTTTCTGAACAAAAAGTAGACCATTTAGAAGTTGGCTAATTTTTTTACATATATAAAGAGGTGCTCTACCTATCTAATACACTTTACAGAATTAAAATCGGATTATTTAAGGGGCATCAGCAATGTTTTAAATTTATAAACAATTTTTTGGCTTATAAAAAAAATAGCTTTGTTTAATAATAAAAAAATTAATTTTTAGCAATGAAAATAATTAAAACCGGTATAATTTGACTTAAACTTTCAAATGCTGTCAGCAGAATTGTTATTTTATTTTTTAATCAAACGTTATTCGCGTTCAAAAATTGCAATTTCTCGATTTTTTGAAAGTTCCACCGCGTTTATCTCGAAAACTATGCATACTACGAAAAAACTTGTAAGAACATTTTTTGCTTAGAATTACCCAAGAAATAAAAAAAATGTTTTATTTTGCGAAAAATCGATGTTATGTAAATCCTCAAGTTCTTTGTTTATAACAATCTTATCGACATCCGGATCAACTGTTACCCAAAAAATTCGTGTTCTACGGGTCAAAATACATAAAAAAACTTGGGTAAGTCCATCTAAATAAAGGAGCCCGTAGCACCCCCTCCTGGCCACAGCACTAATTTGTTTATAAGCCAAAAAATTGTTTATAACTTTAAAACATTGCTGAGACTGCTTAAATAATCCGATTTCAATTCTGTAAAGTGCATTAGATAGGTGGAGTACTTCTTTTTATGTAAAAAAATTGACAAATCTTTGTATGTTCTAGTTTTTGTTGTGCAAGATTTTAAAAAATTTTAATTTTTTAAAAAAAGTTTAGATTAGAAAATTATTATGCAAAATCTAGTACGTCAATTTTAATGAAATTTGGTGTACGGTTTTAGCACATTACAAAAATTTTCTAAGCGAATTAGGAAGGTTCCAAGTGTAACCTAAGTGATGGAAAATCATTGAATAAGGACAGGCTTGTTTTGCTCCCTTATTTTATATTTATTGCTATTTTGAAGCAAGGGCAATTAAGACATTTTTAACCAATCGCATCTGATAGAAAATTTAATTATCTTTGTTTTATTCCTATACGACTTTGTTCTAAAATGAATAGTTTTTAAGTTATAAGCAAAAAATAGTAGAAAAAAAACGAAATTTGAAATTTTTAAATATTTTATTTTTTTTATTAATGTTCCGGGCATATTTGAGAAGGAGCATAAATCAATTATTATTAACGAAGTTATCACCTAACTTTATCCGCAAAAATCTGAATGCCACCTCTCACATCCACCTAAAAACAGATCCTTACTGGTCTATTATCAACAGTTAACCAAATAAGTTTTGTGGTTTTCTGGTAAACGGTGTAGGTCTGGCTTTGCATAGAAGGAGGTCCATAAAGAGTATGAATACATAATAACTCCATACTAATTCCTTATCTATTCTCAGCAGTACTGGATCAGATGACAAGGTAGTTCCAGAGTTACGTATGTTGAATGTATGATGAATATGAGAAAGTACGAAATACTGAAAAAGAATTATAGAACAACTTGTATTAGCAATAAGAGTCCCTATCAAACGCAATTGTGCTATTTTAAAAATTAAATTTAAACATGATCAAAGGTGAATGTTAAAGTTGGGCTGTACAAAAAACTATTAGGCTAAAAAAACTTAAAACTATTAGTAGCCTGGACACATAACGGCCATTTCTATTTAAAATAATTCGTCGTATATTATGTAATCGAGTAGAAGGTACTGGGTTTTTTTCTGGTGGTAGAAAGACTAAGTTCAGGACTTTCTTATGCAGTAATTATTTGATTTAAAATTTTAAACAAAAAACTCCATAAGCTACAAAAACTTTAAAAAACTACATATACTATATGTATAGTCCGTCCGCTATAACTTTTCCCATGCGGCACGATTCATTTTCAATAAAATTAAGTCAAAACAGAAAGTGAAACGTACGCCGATGTGTGCAGTATATAGTATACAGTATACAAAATGTATATACACATCGACGTTCCTTTCAATTTATGTTTTGACTTAATTTGATTGAAAATGAATCGTACCGCATGGGTAAAGTTATAGCGAACGGACTATACCTGCTATATCAAAAACAAGAATCTACAGGACGAGCAAGTCTCGTAAATTTCACGATTGCGAGCCACGCTTCACGCAACCGTGTTTGCGTACTTGTGTTTCGAGTTGCGTGGTCGTGCGGAGTTATATTTACCAATTCGCGCAATCGTACTTGAGACGCTGTGTGTGAGGTGTTTGAAAATTTGTAATTTGTGTTTGTGTAACTTGATTGCTTGATTCTGTGGTGTGAAGGTGGTTAAACTTTTGTTTTATTTTTTTTTTGTTTTGTTTGTTTTTGTTGTTGCGAATATATCGCAGAAAGTTTTTAGATGAAGTAATTGTATGATGAAGATAACACAGAAAATACAAGAGGGCAGCATACTTTGCAAAACAACTGTTACAATTTGAAATCAACAATTTGTTAAGTTGTTGTCTTGCAGGTAAAAAAAGTGACTTTTTAAAAAAATTATATCTTGGAAACTAAAAATTATTTTTATTTATAATTGAAACATGTAAAAGTATAGTACTCTCAAAAAAATTTCAGCCAAAAATATTCATTTTTGTAGAGTTGACTGCAATTTTTCGACAACAGCCCTTTTTTGCAGTGAGCAGCATAACAAGTCCAGTCTCATCTGAAATCAAAGTTTCTTGTAGTTTATACCTCTGGCTAGTGAATGAACAAAGGATTTTTTATTAGATGAGGTCATTTTTGTTTTATAAAAAAAAACTACTTTAAAAATGAGAAAAATTGGGGTCAAAAATGTGTTTAAACTTATGTAAAATCTTCATATTTCATTTTTTTTTAATTCCTTCGTTCATATTCTAGCCAGAGGTATAAACTACAAGAAACTTTTTGATGTCAGATGAGACTGGACTTAGTTATGCTGCCAACGCAAAAAACTTAAACTCTACAAAAATGAATATTTTTGGCTGAAACTTTTTTTGAGACTACCTTAAGTACTATACTTTTACATGTTCCAATTATAAATAAAAATAAATTTTAGTTTTCGAGATATAATTTTTTTAAAAAGTCACTTTTTTACCCACAAGACCTATGTAACCCCTTAAAAAAATGTTTGGAAGAATATATTTGATGGCCAAGATGCATACATATATTTAGAAGGAAAGTTCCTGATTTCTGTAGTATAATACATAATACCGAAGAGGAAGTAGCCCTTAGCGCCGGACTCCACTTGCGATTTGTAGTTGTGAAGATTGAACACATTCTTTCAAATAGAAGTCAATCCATGATTATTTAGTCACAAATGGATTGACTTGTATTTGAAACAATGTGTTCAATCTTCCTGATTACAAATCGCAAGTGGAGGGCGGCGGTAATAACACCAAAATATTCCATATAGGTCCATAGAAGGTACACAGACATTGAAAAATTCCTGAAATATCCCCGAAAACATGTTCCCTGAACATCCCAGGAAAATCCTGTGTCAGCATTTTAAACATTACCTGAATGTCTTATTGGAACATTCCATGAATGTCCACGAATGTTCTCTGGACATTCAAAATATATTTTGTAGACATTCCCTGGATATACCAGAAATACAGTGATGAGCGCTCTAATAACCGGCAAAATAGCACAAAAGATGTATTAAGTAGTGAGATAAAAAGACATGAAACTAGTCGAGCTGGGAAATTTAGCGATATTAACTTATACATTTAGATTGTATTGATTGTGTACCACCTTCAGACGTATCAGACGAGTTTGGAAACTACCACTGTCACAGTGACAGTTTTAGTTGACATACTCCTCCGATATGTGTAAAGGTGGGATCAATATAACGTAAATTTAAAGGTTAATTTCGCTAAATTTCCCAGCTCGACTAGTTTCATTTCTTTTTATCTCACAACTAAATATGTTGCCCATATTTTGCCGGTTATTAGGGCACTCATCACTGTACATCCTTGCTCATGTGACAATACCTCCTATCTGTTTTTTCATGAGTTTTGTATGAGAGATGGAAAAACATGTTTTAAGGTCACCTCCTGTGTTCATATGTAAGTTTTGACTTGTTTTGTAGTTCATAGATAGTTTAATTTACTACAAAACAAGTCAAAAAATATCATATGAAAACAGGAGGTGACCCTAAGACAAGTTTTTAGTCTCTCTTACAAAACTCATGAAAAAACAGATAGGATGTATTATTACATCACTGACGATATGTGGCCATACCAAATAATACATCCTTGATAAATATAAACATTTTTATTGAACAAAATCTTTTCATACATTTTTTTAATGCAATTTACTGATATTCCTAAATATTTCAAAAAAATGTGTCACATTTGCTTTGTAAACCTTTCTTTTGCCTTTCGTAGCCACATATTCCGTTTCCTTCCTGGTTTTTTGTAGACCACTTCTCTCAGCTGATTCTAAAAAAAATAAAATAAATGGTAATTTTTCTATCCTTTACAATTAACAATCAGAAGAAATATTATTTACAGATAATGATATGCATAATAATAATAGGTTTGTTCTAGCATCAGTTTGAAACCATCAGCGAATAGTGGACCAGCGCGAGTAGAGGGGATCGCACTGGTGACTGTATTATGTTCTTTTACTGACCAACTGTTTGCTGATGGTTTTTGACTAGTTTGACTGTTTGCTAGAACAAACCTAATAATAATGAATATTTTGTATTTTGACAATGACATCTGATGTGGAAGTCAAAACATTAATAAAATTATTTTTTCAAGTTAACTTTCACATGCGCGTCTTAAAATTGTACTTTTAATACTTATATCATAAATAACTATTAAAATTATCTTAAGAGGAAACAGTATCGATCAACAGGTAGCGAAAATGTGCTCCAAGATTGCGGCTGTAATTTTGAATATTTTTTCAAGATATTTGGCACACATATTCGTAATATAATAAAGAATGGCGGTACAGAGCCCAATTTGAAAAATATATTAATATGTGGAAATTACTCTGTAATTAAATACAATATAAAAAAAACGAGCTTGTACCGCCATTAAGAAGAACAAAAAAATATACTTTTTTCAAATACAACTTTTTTATCCGATTTTGTGTTATTTTGGAACTACTAAAATTTTTTATTTCATTAGTAGTTCCAAAATTACACAAAATCTAGGCATCGGATAAAAAAGTTTATTTGAAGAAAGTGTATTTTTTTGTTCTTCTTAATGGCGGTACAGGCTCGTTGTTTAAATATTGTATAATTACAGAGTAATTTCCACATATTAATATATTTTTCAAATTGGGCTCTGTACCGCCATTCTTTATTATTTTACGAATACGTGTGCCAAATGCCTCGAAAAAATATTCAAAATTACAGTGACAATCTTGGAACACGTTTTGGCTACCTGTTTATCGCTACTGTATTACCTTAAAACATTGTAATTTGCTAAACCAGTATATTTTACTCTACTACTACTCTACTAGCTACCTCATTTTCCACTGTTTCTAAAGACTTGTTTACATGGGTAGAGTTTTGAGGAGAGTAGAGTAGTGGTAGTACTCTACCAAGTATCTAACAAGTATAGTACTGATGCTAGTATAGTGAAACCGATTTTTGTATTTTTAAACACTCTTGATTATAAGTGCACCTTAAATTCTTAATTTTTTGCTTAAGCTCGTTTACTCCAAAGCCCCCTTTGCCATTTTTTCGACGATTTCATCCTCCGCAGCTTGCTGCAAACTTTTATTTCTGTAGTATACACTACCTAAATTCCATAAACACTGGTATTCGCCATATTATAGCTCTACAAGTTTTAAAGTTTCATCTTCGGTGAACTTCATTTTCACTATTTACACAAAACACAATTCCAGCCAGAATGACAGCGCCCCCATGTACTCTCCTACCTACTCTATTCTGCCATAATTGAGCGTGTTCCATGGGTAGAGTGTGCAGCTGAGTAGACATTTTGGCAGTAGTGGTGGTCATAGAGTAGTTACTTTGTCATAGGTTGCTAGTCACTCTACTTTAACTCCAACTATACACTCTACCAGCTATTCTACTGTGCTGAGCATTTTTACAGGTAGAGTTACTCTACTCTATCAAGTACTTGCATCATTACTCTACCCGTGTAAACAAGTCTTAAATCTACTGAATGAAAATCTACTTAATCTTAATCTACTCTTAATGAAAAATGTCTAAAATCATTTACCCACCTACCTAGTATTATTGTAGAATTTAAGACAGTCCAGTGCCTTATAAATAATTTCAATATGAATATTTTTCCCTTTAATTCTCCTTTGATACCACTCCATTTTAGATTTTGGGGAACTTATTTCATTGTGTTTATAGACCATATTTATTGAAGGAACCCAATCTGGAGATTGTTATTATCGATTAAGTCGGCTGGTTTTCCTATAAGATTAAAATGTTAACATCTTCAAAAATCGTTACTGTTGTAATTGTAACTTACCAGATATAAAATGATTACAGCAGACAGGACAGGAAAATTTTCATTTCGCTAGTAAAACCTGTACATTGTATTGCATTTAACCATTGTTGTCTCTCAGATACCTTATTTAGTTCAGTTTAAAAGTGAACTTTATCTTGACTATCACAATTACTTTGCATTTCACACTTCAAAACACAACACCAATGAAGCATATTATCTTTCTAAATTAATACTTCCAGAGAAAATGTTAAATTAATCTTTGTACAACACAAAATTACAAAGAAATACAACTAAAATTATCTAAAACTCATTAAAATAAGATTTATCTTTTACACCCAGTAGCCATATTGACATATTGATTTAATTTTGAAAACGATTATATAATATTTAAATTTGGTAAATATAACTCCGGACGACCACGCAACTCGAAACACAAGTACGCAAACACGGTTGCGTGAAGCGTGGCTCGCAATCGTGAAATTTACGAGACTTGCTCGACCTGTAGATTCTTGTATATCAAAATGCCCAAACAACACCAGCTTTCACAGTAAACAACAATTTTAAGCAAATACATTAAGAACAACAAGAGACAAGAAAATGCACTTACACAGTGCCAGTAGTGGGGTAAACAAATTTGCATGTGGTAACTGGCCAAAAACTTACATAGGTCAAACTGTTAGAACATTTAACAAACGTATAGCAGAACGCAAAAGGGCGTTCAATAATAGAAAAACAGATTCTACGTACGTATTTCACCTTTTCACCTATATCATTCTTTTAATGACCAATTTCAAATTCTCCTATTCAAGATAAAGGCCTTAATCTATCCTTATTAGAATCGATGTAAATTAATAGATAAAAAATACAGATATAATTCTGAATCACCAATTAGAGACAAACAGCTCTCACCTTTGTGACATGATGTAGTGACATTGAAACAGATGTAGTGACATTAATTTGTAATCAATGTTGTGGATGTTGGATTACAATCAATTGGAAACAAAAATGTTCAGTGTTTAGGGGAGTGCATTTAGATTTTCACTTCGGAAAAAATCAAACAAGATAAAACTTTTTATAATTTCATTAAGAAATGTATAATAAACAACATATCAAAAAGTTCTACTCGAGAAGTGGGTGCTTCATTTTTTATTAAACAAATGAACAGCGAAGTTAGATGTTTTTTTAAATAACTATAAAAATATAATTTTTAGAAAAAAACTGACTTGACCATTGAAAAATTCAGAAAATTTTACAAAAAAAAACCTTATATAAAGATTTTTCTAAAATTAAATCTCTAGCTTCTGTAATTTTTTATTTATAACGCTAAAGTCACCCTTCTCACACACATAGGCGCACTGTAAACTAGCGTTGGAAGAATTGCACGGTTGAGTTTTTTTAACGTAATTTTTTAACTAATGGATCAAAAGAAATTTTACAAATTGGACATGAAAGAAGATGAAATAAGCTATCTTATGGTTGTAATATAAAGAAATAAAATCTATGGACATAAGTACGGTGTGGGCGGAAAGTGAGCCTTACATGAATTTTGTTTAAAAATGATTTTAAAATGTGTAACTAATACAATTTTACTTATAAAACTCTCAAATTTGTACACCTTACCTCTCAATCATCTTACTAAACGATATTTTATTCAAAAAAAATCTCAAAAATTTAATTCAAATAATACGATGTCTCAAATAATGTAATTTTTGAAAACTTCGTAGTTTTACAGAATTCCCACCATTTTAAGACGGTATTACTCAAGTTTGAATAAATCTAATAAAATTTTTTTGCTATTTTTTTAAAGCTTGGGATGTAATCTTTAAAAATCACTGAATTATTTTAGTTTAAAAATGAAATAAACAATTTTTTTTGAGAAAACTAAGAAAGATAACAAAAATGTAATACAAAAACCGAAAATTACCAGCTGAAAAAATGTATATACAGAGTGATCAAAACTTTTTTCTGTAAAACTTACCCAAAATACATTTAATAATAAGCTTCAACAATAATAAATGTTCAACAAAAAAAATTTTTTTTTAGCTCTTATACAGTATGTCTGCGTAACTTGGAACCTATTGATAACTTTTTTAATATCAGTTTTACGAAAAAAAGTTATTCTTTATAAAATACTCTGCATCGTATATAACATAAGATGCAACCATAAAATATCAAATTTTGTAAATTTTGTACGAGGTATGTCAAAAAATATGAATTTCACTCAAAAGTAAAGTACCTTTATATTTCACAATATCGAAAATTTTTATAAAGAAAAGTTGTTTGGAATTAAAAACTATGTTCCAATATGTAATTATATCCTTCTAATCGAAAATTTGTTTTTTTTTAATATTCTTTCTAATACATTTTAATTTTTAATATTATTGTGAAAATGATTTGTTTCTCTTTTTTTTTTAAGAATGAAATTCCATATTTGTTTGATTGGATTCTACTTGTTTTTCATTTAAATATCCGCCATTTTGAAATTTAAATTTTTAATCTTTAATTCAGATTCAACAACCTGTTAAAAATAAAGACAATAAATGTTTTAGAAAAATGTTCTTTTTTATGTTCTTTTTAGAAAATCCGCATTTTGGATCCGCCATTTTATAGTTTATAATGTTAACATTTAAGTTAGGTTTATCAAAGCTCTCAAAAATAAATATATGTAGAAATAAATACATTTTATAAAGAAATTATGATTTTACAACTATTTTTTAAGTTACCCGCCATTTTGGATCTGTCATTTTATAATTTAAATTATCAAAATTTGATTCAGGTTCAGCAGCCTCTTAAAAATATCCACATATATGTAAACAAACACGTTTTATAAAAAAAATTCTGATTTTACAACTACTTTTTAAGGATTTTTAGGAAAAAATCCGCCATTTTTAATTTGCAAATTGTAATCTCAGATTCGGGTTCAGCATAATCAAAACTAAAATAAAAACATTTTTTAGCAAAATAAAATGTTGAATTCACCCATATTCTTAACATTATTTATACAAAAAAGTTATTGTTTAAACAATTAATAAACAATTAGCGGCGAAATTTGTGAGTAGAACTTTTTACTTTAACATATTTATAAACTAAAAAAAAGTTTTAGAAAAATATAACCTTGTTTGATTTTTTCCGAAACATTGTATATTTTCGTTCTAATTGCACTCCCCTAGTTATATTGGTATATAAAATATATTTTTAGAATAAAAAAAAATATATTTGAACCAGAGTTTAAAAACGATAATGATCTAAAAACTATATTTGGATACAAACTCAACAACATTCTGTCTGCCTACAATAAGTTACCTTGTACAGTACATCAACTAAGATAAATATAATCCAGACGTTTTTTCTAAAGTAAAACAAAGGTTAAAAGATCATCTTATTGTCGACTTCAAAAAATTGCGAATAACAACATTTCGCTAGAATATTGTTCTTGACACAATAAACGACGATAATCATGAATGTAATTGATATCAAATCAAAAACATAATTAATAAAAATTCTTAGAAAAATCACTTTGCTGTCAACAACATGTTCTATAATTTTATTTTAAAATACATACTAGCAAGATTAAAATCCCATGGACTGATCGGGTTACAAATAAGGAGGTCCTTAGAAGAATGGGGAAAAACCGAGAGGTACTAACCGCCATCAAATCTCGAAAGTTGGAATACTTTGGACACATTCTGCGAAATGAATCCAGATATGCCCTCCTACAAGCCATCCTGCAAGGAAAAATATTTGGAAAGCGAGGTCCAGGAAGAAGAAGAACGTCCTGGTTAAAGAACCTCAGAACCTGATTCAACACAAAATCTGAGCAGTTTTTTCACGTTGCTGCAGATAAAGTGAAGATTGCCATGATTATCGCCAACATTCGTCACGGATAGGCACATGAAGAAGAAGAAGATAAGAATATTCTTTTTGTTCAGGTGCCATACGCTATACAGTATGTAGGCGTTCTTACTGATTGGATTATTCGTAAAGATCCATCTTCTGCTCTTCTTAGTATTGTATTGATATCAGGTATGCGTATGCCGCACAGGTTTCTTATACAGGGTGCCCAAAAAGTAGCGGAACGGTCGAATATTTCGCAAACTAAACATCGGATCGAAAAACTGAAAAACACGTTTTTAATAATTTTTAAAAATCTATCCAATGACACCAAACGCCATCACCCACTCCACCCCCTGGAGGTGGGGTGATCTTAAATAGAAACCTCTAGTTTTTGTTGCAGATTTGGATTGCTTATATAAAAGTAAGCAACTTTCATTTGAGACATTTTTTAGAATTGTGGATAGATGGCGCTATAATCGGAAAAAAACAATTTATTGTGATACCATAGGTAAATTAACTATTTAGTGGGAAATAAGCCACAATTAAATTGAAAAAATAATTTTATTAACGTTTCGAAGCCCAAAAATATTTCCCACTAAATAGTTAATCATAAAAAATGCCACAAGGTAATAGCTTCAGAACAACACCATAGGTAAATTTTAGAAAGGCTCTAATATCTCGAGAAATGCACTTTCAAATGAAAAAACAAAAAACATGTTTTTAACAATTTTCAAAAACCTATCAAATAACACCAAACATGACCCTTCACCGCACCCCCTACAGGTGGGGTGGCGGTTAACTTTAAATTGTTAAATGGCAATCTATATTTTTTTATTCCAGATTTGTGTTATTCATGAAAAATTAAGCAACATTATTTGAAACATTTTTCAGAATTGTTGATGGATGGCGCTATAATTGGAAAAAGACGATTTATTAGCGCCATCTATCAACAATTCTAAAAATTCTTTCGAATAAATGTTGCTTAATTTTCCATTACGAATCCAAATCTGCAATAAAAAATTGGGGTTGCTATTTAAGATTTTAGAGTTACCCCCTACCCCACCCCCAGGTTGTGGAGTGGGGGTCGTGTTTGATGCCATTCGATAGGTTTTTGAAAAATAATTTTTTTGTTTTTCATTTGGAAGTGGATTTCTCGAGATATTAGACCGTTTCTATTATTTACGTATGACATCAGGATAAATGTTTTTTTTCGATTATAGCGCCATCTGTTCATAGTTTAAAAAAATGTCTCGGATAAAAGTTACTTACTCTTACGTAAGGAATCTAAATCTGAAATAAAAACTGGAGGTTTCCATTTAAGATTTCAATGTTGTCAACCTCTATGGGTTGGAGTGGGGGGTCGTGTTTTTTGTTATTCGTTAGATTTTTGAAAATTATTGAACACGTATTGTTCAGTTTTTCGATACGCCTAGAAATGAGATCTTTCGCTGTTTAACGAAGTTTAGAAGCTGTCTTTGGGTATTAGTTGTTCCGAAGACCTCTATGTAATATGGTCGACGCATGGAATTTTAAATATCCAAAACACCGCATTTGGAACGCTTCAATAGGGTTTAGCGATTTTACGTGACCAGGTCTCGCTCCTGTACATTCTGCTGTGTTATTGGCCATGTGTAACATTTTAGGACTCGAAACCGCAGACCCAATGGAATGGAAAGATCCCTGAAAATGGAAAATCCCCTGGTTCTAGTGAGATATCCAAAAGAGTGGAAATTATCTATCACGTCAACTATCCACAAAAAGGGCAGGAAGAATCAGCGTAAAAATTACAGAGGAATTGCGGTAAACAGCACAATAAGTAGGATGTATGGAAAACTTATTAAGAACAAAACAGAAAATTACTATAGAGATTACGAAACAGAGCTCACTCAAGCTTGTGAGCTTGAGTGCTCAATTTAAGCTTGCAAGCACTCAAGCTGTGGAAAATAAAATGTAAAGGCATAATATGAATTCCTCTCAATGACTAGAGAACACTATATAGTGCGGCTGATTCGTGCAAATATTATAAGAATTGTGCATTTAATGATAGAAGCATATAATTTGGACCACATATACTACACATATAAAGGTTCAAATTTAGATATGAGGCCATCTCAGATTTTGCCTTTTACAAAAATTGCGGGGATTCAAAATGGAGACTATACATATGTGACTAATAGCACGATAACTTTTGAACGAGACTTCAGATTTCAACCAAATTTGGTACATAGATTCTTTTTTTTTATGTATAAGATCGAGGTCTTGAACCGGAAGAAACGGTTTACCAGAAGTTGTGTTTTTACTGTTTTTTTATGTAAAAATATGTTGTTTTTTTTTCAATTATTTCACCCTGTTTGTATTAATTTTTCAAATAGTTAATACGGCCATTAAAAAGAGCGTAAAAATATTTTTAAGGAAATATTTTTAACTTTTTAGATATGTTAATTACCATTTATTAAGTGCAAAACGTATCTTCACATGTACCTATATACGGCAGATTTGTGCAAATATTATAAGATTTGTGCATTTAATGGTAGAAGCATATAATTTGGACCACATATACTACACATATAGAGGTTCAAATTTAAATACGAGGCCATCTCAGTTTTCGTTCCTTTTACAAAAATGGTGGGCATTCAAAATGGCGACTATACATATGTGACTAATAGCACGATAACTTTTGAACGAGATGTCAAATTTCAACCAAATTTGGTATATACGCTGTGAGCTCGTACGTAGTGGGGATATTTAAAAATTCGCGAGCGCCAGTAGTGACAAGTCTGTAAACGTTTACTGGAAATTTGACATAAATGTCAAAGTGATTAATTTAACATTAAAAATAAAAACATTAATTATAAAAAATATTAGTTGGTCAAAGCTGTGGTATATATTTTTACCTTAAATATACTTACGTTTTATATACTGACTTTAAGTTTTTTTAATGTTCCGTAATATGTAATTATAAATTAATCTATTAATCTTAGCGCCATCTACACGATAATTGTGAAAGTATCCGAAGTAAGAAATTAATATTTCATCAATAGAACGTCAAAATGATTAGCAAAATCTTAAAAAAATCGATTACAATTTAATTACTTTTTTGCGTTGTAAATATTAAGCGATAACAATTAAATAATAAATTTAAAAATTACCGGTGAAAGTTGCATTACTAATCCGCTAGGAGCGACACCAGCGAAGCTTAGAGCGTATAGGTTCTTTTTTTGATGAATAATATCGAGGTCTTGAACCGGAAGAATCGGTTTACCAGAATTTGTATTTTTACTGTTTTTTTTTTATATGTAAAAATATGTTGTTTCTTTTTCAGTTCTTTCACCCTGTATATATTAATTTTTGAAAAAGGTGATACCGGCGTTGAAAAGAGCGTAAAAATGTTTTTTAGGAAATATTTTGAACTCTTTAGTTATATTAATTACCATTTAATAAATGCATAACGTATCTTCGCATGTAGGTACCTATGTGCGGCAGATTCGTGCAAATAATAATATACGAATTATTGTGCATTTAATGGTAGAAGCATATAATTTGGATCACACATACTAGACATACAAAGATTCAAATTTAGATATGAGGCCATCTCAGATTTAATCTTTTACAAAAATGGCGGGCATTCAAAATGAATCTGCCGTCCATAGGTACATGTGAACATACGTTATGCATTTATTAAATGGTAATTAACACAAATGAAAAGAAATATTTCCTAAAAAATATATTTACACTCTTTTCAATGGCGTTACTACCTTTTTGAAAAATTTATATATACAGGGTGAAAGAATTGAAAAAGGAACAACATATTATTACATAAAAAAACAGTAAAAACACAAATGCTGGTAAACCGATTATTCCGGTTCAAGACCTCAATATTAGAACCTATATACCAAATTTGGTTGAAATCTGACGTTTCGTTCAAAAGTTATCGTGCTATTAGTCACATATATGTATAGTCGCTATTTTGAATGCCCGCCATTTTTGTAAAAGGAGTAAAAACTGAGATGGCCTCGTATCTAAATTTGAACCTTTATACAGTCAGAAAAATGAAAGAATACCCATGAAAGAACATATAAAAGACCCTGTATTTTCCTGTCACCGTGTCACAAAGAAAATTGTCCAGTGCAAGTACATGTAACAATAATTATTACATGTACTTGCGCTGGCCAATTTTTTGTGTTACACCTTGACAGGAAAATACAGTGTGTTTTATATATTCGTTCATGGGTATTCTTTCATTTTTCCTACTGTATGTTTAGTATATGTGGTCCAAATTATATGCTTCTACCATTAAATGCACAATAATTCTTATATTTGCACGAATCTGACGCATATAGGTACATGTGAAGATACGTTTTGCATTTATTAAATGGTAATTAACATAAATAAAAAGTTAAAAATATTTCCTAAAAAATATTTTTACGCTCTTTTTAATGGCGGTACTAACTATTTGAAAAATTAATACATACAGAGTGAAAGAATTGAAAAAAAAGAATGTGTGTGTACTTTGTACGCACGTAAGAAGTTATACTTCTATTATATGATTTAAACAAAATTAATATACAGGAAGTTTATTTTCCTCGTGGATTTTAAAATTAATATACTTTTTATTTATATTTTGTTTAAATATTAAACTAATTTATACTTACTACTTCTCAAACATTTTTATTAGAACAGTGCCAAAAATTAAAATAATAAAAGAATAAAACACACACAAACACATTAAACAAGCCACAAATGATGTCTGAACATTAATTAATGAAAGAAGTGAAAGAAGTATATTAAAGTGTGTAAATGTATTTTAATTTCCTTAGCTAAGCGCTTTCGACATGAAAGTCATCTTCAGAGCTAATAGTCAGTATATAAAAAGTACCGGCTACTTAGGATTGTATTTTCTTGCATCGCATTAAGAAATTTGAAATTCAGGTCCACCGTACAACTCCGGCTGATGAAAGCTAGTTTTAATTTTTAGTTTTTCTATAGTAAAACAATAAAAACAACCACTGGGACGATACATACATATAAAATTTTTTTTCATGGTAAAGGTTTTACCCAACCATTTTGAAGTGATATGAGCTGGCGACTGACTGACAGTGGTTGATTGTAGGAACCTACAAAATGGATGGGTAAAACCTTTACCATGAAAAAAAATTTTATATGTATGTATCGTCCCAGTGGTTGTTTTTATTGTTTTACCATAGAAAAACTAAAAATTAAAACTAGCTTTCATCAGCCGGAGTTGTACGGTGGACCTGAATTACAAATTTCTTAATGCGATGCAAGAAAATACAATCCTAAGTAGCCGGTACTTTTTATATACTGACCATTAGCTCTGAAGATGACTTTTATGTCGAAAGCGCTTAGCTAAGGAAATTAAAATACATTTACACACTTTAATATACTTCTTTCACTTCTTTCATTCATTTCAAGTGTGTACAAAACCTATCAGTCTTTCAACTTCTGAACATTAATTGTCGAAATTTTTTTTAACTAAATACGTATTTTCTGAAAATACAATTATATAATAAATATACTTACAATCATAAAATGTATTAAAAAAAACAAAAAAGAAAGTTTCTATTGGGACTCGAACCAGCGCTGATAAGAGCGGTTGGTATTGGAATTCATTCGCCTTCTCCGCTTAGCCACGGACACTATGTGTCATTATTTACGAAGATCGACTAACTAAACGGATTAAACTTGTGATATTTTGATATTTTGAAAATTGATCAAATTATTTTAATTCTGAATTGAAATGATTTAGAATTGAAAAAATACAACAAAACATAGAGTAAAAAAACAATATATTAGGTGAATATTGATAGAAATTTTGATGGTAATCAAATTATATAAATAAAAGTATTACATACTATGTATTTTGGCAGATCAAATAGGTAGGTTTATACCCATGATACATTAACAATTATTACGTACCTGTTGCTTTTAAAAACTATTTAAAAGTCACTACAATATTATAAACTTTTTTGTTTCCGTCCTCACAACAATAAAACTAATATATTATACATTTGTTTACCTTTACCTTTACCTCCAAACCACAGCTGCCATATCGGATAATTTTTGACATGTCATTTGAACATCCAATCAGAACAAAGTTATAATGCGCATGCGCCGGGCTGATAGGTTTTAACATAAAAAAATCACCCTCTATCGCCGGTAAAGAAGTATAACTTCAAAAAAACAGCATATTTTTACATAAAACCCAGGAAAAACACAACTTCTGGTAAACCGATTCTTCCGGTACAAGACCTCAATCGTATACATCAAAAAAAAATATTAAAAAAATTTTTTAAGAAACGCTTTTCTTTAGTCACGAGTGACTAAAATTAAAAATAGTATAAAAAAATAAACTAAAAAGCAAAAAATAAAAAAATCAAACTCGAAGGATTATTCGAAAAACACTGTTAGGACAGATTAAATATACAAAAATCTCAAAAATTCGTTAAAAAATTGAAAAAATTTAACACATTCGTCAAAGAAAAGCGTGGCGCGTCTTCATCGAATAAACGGTTTTTGCCCCACGCTGTTGTGTAAGATTTTTTCAATTTTTTTTATTTTTTGCTTTTTGGTTGACTTTTTTTATACTATTTTTAATTTTAGTCACTCGTGACTAAAGAAAAGCGTTTCTTAAAAATTTTTTTTTATATTTTTTTATTTTTTACTTTTTAGTCTTACACTTTTCACACATTAAAATATATCGTCATGTTTATTAAAATATGTATAAAACATAATATGATGTACTAACATGAAAAGTAGTCGGAATCGGCAAAAAATTTGAAACTTTATTGTTTATTTATGAAGTATAGCGTAAACAATTAACGTAAAAAGTGAAATTATGTATAGTTCATATCATTAGCTATAATCCGTAAAAGTTCCAAGTTTTTGCATTGTAAAAAACGAGAGAATTTTAGCATTTTCCATTAAAATCTTTTTTTTTTTATTTAAACAATTAACAAACATAGAAACAATTTTTTTTATTGACTATTCGTGAATGGTTCCCTCGAATGCATATGTCTGCAAATTTTCATTAATTTGCATTGGAGAAAAGGCAGTTAAATTAACGTCTAAAGATTTGACGCAAACTATTGAACTAAATAAAAGCGTTTAAAAAGCGTTTAAAAAGGAACCTATATACCAAATTTGGTTGAAATCTGAAGTCTCGTTCAAAAGTTATCGTGCTATTAGTCACAATGTATAGTCGCCATTTTGAATCCCCGTCATTTTTGTAAAAGGCAAAATCTGAGATGGCCTCAATTTCTAAATTTGAACCTTTATATGTGCAGTATTAATATGTGGTCCAAATTATATACTTCTATCATTAAATGCACAATTGTTTCACATATCGGCTGCACTAATACGCTTTATGTTTCGCTTATGAACAAATTCCGATTTCTTAGAATCATGACGACTTAAGTTGCATGATGCAGAAGCTAATAGAAGAATATTATAACAAATGAGGTCTCGAAGTCAACATTAAGAAAACTGAAGCCATGTGTATTGGAGAAACAAATCAGTCCATTACATTAGACGATTGGGTAAAAATTAATCACTGTGATGAATACAAGTACCTGGGCATGAAGATAACTCAAGATGGAACAGTCGATGCTGTTATATAAAACAGAAACATACAGAGTAGAAAAGTCATATCTAGGATGAACGGCATTCTGTGGGACGTTAATATACTTAAAAGTGTAATCACATATGGCAGTAAAGTTTGGTCAATGAAACAAAGAACAGAGAAAATGTTATAGGAACAGATATGGACTTATTAAATAAAATAATTGATAACATAAAAACAAAACAACTAATATAGTACGGCCATGTAGAGAGAATGTCAGATGACAGGATCCCTAAACAGATTTTAACGTGGACACCTCAAGTGAGAAAGAAAAGAGGAAGGCCGAGAAGAAGCTGGAGGGAGGGAATTGAAAATGAAATAGAGGAAAGAGAAATCTCTCCAGGTCTATGGCTAAACAGAGAAGAATGGCGGTTAGGAGTCGGAAGGCGTCGGAGAACGCTGTAAACTGATCTAAGTAGTAGTATCACTAATATTTGACAAAATCTGTTATTCACCATAAATATGAATGTTGTGGTCAGTGAACATGTAGGTATTTACTAATAATACAAGTTTATAATACAAGTTTAACACTTTGGACGTGTTTCAACACGAGCCATCATCAGCAATTGCCGGTAACAACATACCAAACAGGAAGCAGAAAGAATCATCTGGCTGGGTCTAGTTAAAATACACCAAAAACCTCTAAAAATTTTAAAATCGTACTAGGTACTTCACATGTTGTGATTCAGAAATTATAATTGATAGTAAAATTATTTAAGGAAGTATTAGGTACTCTTGTGGAGAATCCATCTTGTGAATTACAATTAGAATTCACAAGATGGATTATCCACAAGAATACTACTTTCTTAAATAATTTTTCTATCAATTATACAGGGTGTAACAAAAATACAGGTCATAAATTAAATCACATATTCTGGGAACAAAAATAGTTCTAATGAACCTAACTTACCTCAGTACTAATATGCACATAACAAAAGTTACAGCCCTTTGAAGTTACAAAATGAAAATCGATTTTTTCAAATATATCAAAAACTATTAGAGATTTTGTAACGAAAATGGACATAGAATAGAATAGAAATATGCTTTATTGCCATGAAAAATTTTACAATTTTATCGACAAAGCTTATAAATAGTAAAAAAAACAAAACAGTAACAATCCAATTTACTAAAATTACATAAATCGTCAATAAGTTAAATGAAATAAATAAATAAATCGAAGTTAAAACAGAAATAATCAATTGCAAAAATTTAAATAAATTGCAAATTCATAGTCTACCTAATAATTAATAAAAAAAAGTTTAAAAGTTAAAAAGTTAAGCTGCTGCATATGACACCCAAATATCGATAAAAAAATAATAAAAATACTACTTGTGCAAAGGGTATAATTTCTTAGTTATTGAATAAAATAATCTTCTACTGAATAATATGGTCTTTCAGACAGGTAGGCTTTTGTCAGTTTACGGAATTTGGGAAAAGATGGTGCAGATTTTAGTTGTAGGGGGAGATGGTTGTACATTTTTTTTGCGGAATATAATATCGATTTCTTTACTAACTCCGAGGACGGGGTCGGCAAATAGACGTCAAACGTAGAATTTCTCGTGAAGTAGTGATGATTAGGTCTTGGTGGAAAGTCATGTAGATGTTTACGAATTAAGCAAACAGTTTCTAAAATATACAAAGATGGAAGGGTTAAAATTCCGTGATCTTTGAAGTAACTTCTGCAGTGTGTTGTTCTTCTGAGGCCAAACAGATATCTTATAGCTCTTTTTTGTAATTTGAAAATAACATCGAATTGGGCAGCTGTACCAGAACCCCAAAAAGGAAGACCATAACGAAGATGTGACTCGAACAAAGAAAAATATGTTATTTTGGAAGATGCTAAATTGAGTTCATTCGAAACAGATCTTATAGCATAGCAGGCTGAAGAGAGTTTCTTCCGTAACAAATCGATATGGAGGGACCATTTAAGGTTGCTGTCTAAAAAAATGCCAAGAAATTTTACAGAATCCACGGTACTGATCTGGCTGTTATTAAGAGGTAAGGGTTGAAGAGCTCCTTTATAAGACAATGCTACTGTTTTATCTACGTTAAACGAGAGTAAATTTGAGTCAGACCAGGTTTTTATTGTAAGTAGATCAGAAGTTATAGTAGCATGAAGAGTTGCAATATTTGAGTTGCTCCAAGTGATACTGGTATCATCAGCAAAAAGAAAGATGTTTCCATCGATTTTTAAATTAGTGATGTCATTAATAAAGATAAGGAAAAGTAGAGGACCCAATACTGAACCTTGAGGTACCCCACATACAATGTTTTTGAGACTAGAGTCTTTATCATTTGCTCTAACCAGTTGTTTCCTATCTTCCAAGTAAGATTGGAACCAATCTAAAGAAATGCCTCGAATTCCGTAGAAATTTAGTTTTTTTATCAAAATGTTGTGATTTACACAATCAAAAGCTTTGGCATAGTCACAAAAAACGGTGGCAGTGTAAAGATTATTGTTCAGTGCTTGATAAACCTCATGTAGTACAGAAAACATGGCATCAGTGGTGCATTTATTATTTAAAAAGCCGAACTGATTTTGTGATAAAATGTTGTTTTCAACTAGAAAGGACATAAGTCGGGCTTTTATGAGTCTCTCAATAATTTTGGAGAGTACCGGTAGTAGTGCAATAGGTCTATAATTGCAGGTATTAGATATTTCACCACCCTTATGAAGAGGAATAATGATGGCTGTCTGAAGATGAAGACATGTGACAGTCTTATGGCAGGAACATCTTAAAGAAAAATTATAGTGAAATTTGTGCACCCCATAAAAATTTTATGGGGGTTTTGTTCCCTTAAACCCCTACAAACTTTTGTGTACGTTCTAATTAAATTATTATTATGGTACCATTAGTTAAATTCAATATTTTTAAAACTTTTTTGGCTCTTAGTATTTTTTCGATCAGGCAGTTTTTATCGAGTTGCGGCTTCTTTTTTAATATGTTTACATAAAAATTTTATGGGGGTTTTGTTCCTTTAAACCCCCAAATGTTTGTGTACGTTCCAATTAAACTATTACTGCGATACCATTAGTTAAACGCAGTGTTTTTAAAACTGTTTTGCCTCTTTGTATTTTTACGATAAGGCACCATTTATCGAGATGTGGCTTATTTTTTAATATGGTTCAAAATATACCTAAAAATGTAAATCATAAATAAATTTTCATATTATTACTAAGTCTCCATAATCGTACTTAACCATATACAAATATGTGGTGGATTTGACAAATATTCAAAATATCTCGATAAAAACTCAACTTTTCGAAAAAGTACTAGGAGGCAAAAAGTTTTTAAAACATTGTGTTTAACTAATGGTACTACAATAATAATTCAATTGGAACGTACACGAAAGTTTGGGGGGTTTAAAGGAACAAAACCCCCATAGAACTTTTATGGGGTGTCTAAACTTCACTATAATTTTTTCTTAAGATACTACTGCCATAAGAATGCCACATGTTCATTTTCAATAAAATATCTCAAATAGTTTTCGATATATTGGAAAAAATCGATTTTTATTTTGTAACTTATAAATAATCGAATTATTTTTGATCCCAGAATATGTGATTAAATTTATGACCTGTATTTTTGTTACACCCTGTAATTTCTGAACCACAACATGTGAAGTAGTACAATTAGAAAAAATTTTAATGTTTGTGATGTATTTTAACTAGACCGAGCCAACTGATTCTTTCTCCATTCTGTTTGGTTTGTTGTTACCTGTAATGTTTTTAATAAATTGATTTCTAGTTCATCTTGCAGAGAGTGTAATTTTACCTCTAGACCACATTTATGAAGTATAGATACATATTTTCCGTTTATTTACTAATTTAACATTTACTAACCACATGCTTCTAAATATGCTTATTAGGTCCACTAGAAGCCACCCACATAAGGCAACACAACAAGTTCTCATTTCTGGTAATCAGGATTAGCAAGAATGAGATCGAAATCCGAAATTCCCAAACCGCAAATGCAAACATTCGGTTGCAAAACATTAATGAGAAGCAATTGATCTCCTTCATTTATTCTCTAATTATAATCGTTGATAAGAACTGGGGTCAAATGATAAGTTTTTAATACATATAAACATCAAGAACTTCGATGCGAACTAGTATTCTGCTGAGCGAAAGTTGAAGTGGTCAAAACTGGAAGAATAAATTGTAAGTACTGCATAAAATATTTTTCTATATCTATGTTTAGGGATAAATTAATTTAATTAACCCATATTTAACCGGTAGCTAATAATACAAAAAATATTCTTAAATAATAAAAAAAATACCTAGTGGAAAAAACGTTTATGCACCACTGGTAAATACTATTAATTTTTTTTTTATTTTTTTAATTAACTTTATGAAGACTTCCGTGCTAATTTTGCTACTGTTCCTCGGTATATTCTTTAAACAGTTTCTACTCTTTATATATATAGAGTCTACCACTGTACACAATGCTATTCTGGCTATTCTGATTTTCTAGCTACTTTATTTGTTTTCTTTTTTACTTTTATTTCTAAGTGCCTAAGTAAGCAATACATACAAGAAGCTTAAAATTACCATTACCATTTTGATTAATTTTTTTCGTATACTTTTTCATATAACGTAACCCTTCACTTTCATTTCAAACGACTCCTATCTTCTATTTCACCATTTACTTCTTGTATACACAATCTTCTTGGTCTTTTCTTTTTCCTGTGGTTGGTTGGGATCTACTGTACCATTCTCTTTGACCTTCTTTGATCAATCATCCTTTCGACATGGCCAAACCATTTCAGCCTTTTACATTCTTGTTTCCAGGGTATCAATGTATATGCCCATACGCTCTCTGATTTCAGTATTCCTTACTATATCGCTTCTACTCTGGGCTAATTAGCAAAATACAAGGAAAAGTTATTTACCAGCAATTTTATTGCTGGAATCGAATCTTATTATTGTATGTATTAATAATATAGGTATGCAAAGTCCGCAGATAGTGTGCTACTTTTTTTATAAACAAAATGGCGCCCGAAAAGCGTGTTTTTTTCAATTTTTGCTCTATAACTCCAAAAATTTTAACTTTACACCAAAAACATCCAAATAAAAATTCACCGCAATTAAATTCTGCATAGAGACGTGTTTTTCCCGATTCACTTCGACGAAAACTTTTCCCGGAAAAAGCGGGTTTTTCCAACAAAATCTTTAATTTTCAACTAAACTTTTAGATAAGTAATTGTTAATCAATAATTAAATAACTTGGTAATGTAAAAGCCCTTTTCGTATAGATTATAATTCCAGAAGCCGATGGAAATTGAATGAACAGTTTAGCAACAACTGAATTGTTAATTAAAAATTTACGGTCGCTATAACAACGCCAATAATTATGATGCATAAGAATAACTATGATTTTTTCATAAAAAGACACTATACCTATCTAATGTACTTTACAGAATTTAAATTGGACTATTTAAGCGGCCTCAGGAATATTTTAAAATTATAAACAATTTTTTGGCTTATAAACAAATAGAATATCTCGGGAAATAATAAACTAAATTAAATTATCAAAACGGTATTCAAAAAATAGCAGCAGGGCACTTCTTTTAAAAGAAAAAACGTTTAATTATCACGAGTGGTTCCTGAGACACAACCGGTCAAAGTTGACCGGAATTTACGGCAAAGATATCAACAATAGGATCATAATTTTCAAACCATCACCTTTTTATTTTGGTCCTCTTTTTCCACACCAATTTTCATATCTTTACAATACTCATAACATATATTATTATAATAAAAACTATCGATAATACGTGTGAAAATTGCCAAAAATAGCAAAATTCCAATCAAAAATTAGGTTGGAGAAAATGTAACCCTCAAAGTTCAAAATCGGTATACGTTAAAAAAATGCATTTTCTCGGCTTCCCATGTAGCAATTTCATTCATTCTTTTTTTGTTCCCTAATAACTCGAGTAGAGCCATCGAACTAACGCATTATTAAATATCAAACTTGCTTTTGTTTTGTTATAATAGATTAATTTATTTATAAGAACAGAAAACTACATATTTTTTTCCAGTTGTAGGCTTTTTTTAGATAAACTTACTACAAGTGTACCTTTTAAAGTTAAAAACATAAATATTCTCATTTGAAAGCTGTATAATTATTTAAACAATTTTTATTTAAACAAATTAAAATTTTGTGTTACGGTAAATAAATTAATTTATTATAACAAAACAAAAGTAGTTTGACATTTAATAATGCGTTAGTTCGATGGCTCTACTCGAGTTACTTGGGAACAAAAAAAGAATGAAGAAAATTGCTCCATGGGAAGCCGAGAAAATGCATTTTTGTAACGTTTACCGATTTTGAACTTTGAGGGTTACATTTTCTCCAACCTAATTTTTAATTGGAATTTTGCTATTTTTGGCAATTTTCACACGTATTATCGATAGTTTTTATTATAATAATATGTGTTATGAGTATTTTAAGCATATGAAAATTGGTGTCGAGAAAGAGGAAAAAATAAAAAGGTGATGGTTTGAAAATTATGATCCTATTGTTTATATCTTTGCCGTAAATTCCGGTCAACTTTGACCGGTTGTATCTCAGGAACTACTCATCATAATTCAACGTTTTTTCTTTTAAAATAAGCGTCCTGCCGCTGTTTTTCGAATACCGTTTTTACAATTTAATTTAGTTTAATATTTCCCGAGATATTCTATTTATTTATAAGCCAAAAAATTCTTTATAATTTTAAAATATTCCTGAGGCCGCCTAAATAGTCTCATTTCAATTCCGTGAAGTGCATTAGATAGGTATAGTGTCTTTTTATGAAAAAATCATAGTTGCTTTTATGCATCACAATTATTGTCGTTATTATAGCGACCGTAAATTTTTAATTAACAATTCAATTGTTGCTAAACTGTTTATTCAATTTCCATCGGCTTCTGGAATTATAATCTATACGAAAAGGGCTTTTACATTACCAAGATATTTAATTATTGAATAATAATTACTTATCTAAAAGTTTAGTTGAAAATTAAAGATTTTGTTGGAAAAACCCGCTTTTCCGGGGAAAGTTTTCGTCAAATTAAATCGGAAAAAACACGTCTCTATGCAGAATTTAATTGCGGTGAACTTTTATTTGAGTGTTTTTGGTGCAAAGTTAAAATCTTTGGAGTTATAGAGCAAAAATTGAAAAAAACACGATATTCGGGCGCTATTTTGTTTACAAAAAAAGTAGCACACTATCTGCGGACTTTGCATACCTATATTATTAATATATACAATCATAACATTCGATTCCAGCAATAAAATTGCTGGTAAATAACTTTTCCCAAAAATGGCCTTTTCTCCGATAATCAGACCAGACTATTCTAGTAATTTGGCAACATCTGAGCCAATAATTGATTGCCATTGCTTTTATTTTGGATGCTACTTTTTTATTTCTTACCCAAAGCTCTGAGCCCTGAGCCATATGTAACAATACTTTTTATGATACTGTTGTATATCCTAATTATTGTGTTTTGAGTGATGTGGTTGTTCCAGAGTATAGTGTTGAGGTATTACTGAATTACCTTGACCAATTCCGGTAGCTATTTCTTTTGTATTCCGACCATCATTTGTAATGTTTACACTGAAATATTTATAGCTATCAGTATTTTAGATCTATGTGCCTTTTAGTTCTGAGTGCCTTCCTTCACCTCCCACTACTACGTAGTCTGTTTTTAATCGATTGATTAATTGATAAACTCCATTTAGTATATTTTTCATCTATTTTTCGCAACATGGTGTGGATATCAAGTTTTCAGCAAGTATTACTTGGTCATTCGCAAAATGCAAACTGTACAACTTATAAACTCCAATTTCAACACCCATACGTTCACATTTTCTTTTGCAAACATCTAAAACCCCCTCCAAATAAATCTTAAAGAGCGTAGGTGCAATGCAGCAACCTTGGCAAAGTCCTTTGGTCACCTTTATCTTTCTTGTCACATGTCCAATCTTTATTGAACTCGTCATAACGTCTTACAATTCTCTCATATCATCAATGTAAAGCGGTGTAATTTTCTTGTCTTCTAGCACCTGCCACAACTTGGCTAATGAGATGCTATCATACGCCTTTTGAAGAGCAATAAATACCAATGTGTGTCTCCATATTGTGTTCCAAGAGTTTTTCTATTGTATGTTTTAGACAGAAGATATTGTCTATACAAGAACGATCAGTAAGAAAACCAATCTGATCTTCAGCGTCTTCCCAACAATCTTCAATTCGGCTTTTAATTATTTTCCCGTACATTCTACAAATTGAGTTGGTTCCACTACGCCCCCGATAGTTCTTACAATCCTCTCAACTTTACTTTTGTATAGATTGCTGATATGCAGTTTTCCATTCCATTGTTCTCTTCACCTCTCAAGAATAAATTAAAGGTATAAGCCAAGAGCTGAAATAGTTTGTCAGGACCATACCTAATCAGTTATGTGGGTACTCCCCATAGACCTAATTAAATGCTCTCAAAGCATCATTCTCATCAATGAGAATCTTGATGAAGTGCTGTATCTGCTTAACTGACGTTGGTGATCATCACCTTATTCACTGCAAATCGGAAATAGATTTGGTTGTTTGCGCCAACCACTTTTTCTGATTCTTAAGCCACGATGTTCTTCCTGAACGTCTTCTTCGAATAATTTAGTTACACCACTATATAACAGGCTGTACTTTTTACAGTGGATCATTACATTTGCAAAATATGTTAACTTTCTGGTTTTACTGATTGTTACCATTAGTATCTCTCTTCATTCTAATTAACTCACTTTAATAGCGTATTCTGTTCTGTGCATCCAACTAATATGCAGATGAAAAGATAGGATATACAAAGGATTTCCTCAGTTTTCACTGTATTCCTTCACTAAATTATTCTCTCCAGTTCTTTCTGTTTTGCCAGTCCCATTCCAGCAGATTTCATCTTTCCATTGCTTCGTCCACTTCATATCTGAAAGATCTTCGGGGTCTGCCTCTTTTCCTTCTTCCTATTGGACTCATCTCTGTTATTCAATTTATCCAAGGATTTTGGTCTGCTCTTCTGACATGTCCGTACAAGGTTAATCTCTGTTCTATGTAGTCTATTCTATCTGAGTTCACTCCCATTCTTTTCTTAATCTCTATGTTATTTATTCTATCTCTTCTTGATATTCTGCAGCTTCTCCTTAGGAATTCCATCTTTGTTGCTCTTATTTTGTTTTTAATTTTCTTATTTATTATCCAATTTTCATACCCATAAGTGAGGATACTTCTTGTTAAGGTGTTATATATTCTTCTTTTTATTTTATACTGATGTTCTTATCCCACAGTACCGGATTCAATTTTCGTATGCAGTTTCTTGTTTGTATAATAGGCCAGGGTAATAAGACAAAAATATACCCTGTTCGTGACACTCGAGCAGCCAGGGTACTGAAGCGTTTTTTCGACAAGTAATACCTATAGGAACAAATTGTAACTATTTCATGCGTAGGATCTGGCGGCCATTTTTATTTATAAACAATTAACTGTCAAAAAATGGCATTTTTCCCTTTTTTTTCAAATCAATGGAAAACAGTGAAACTTATGATTTTTTTAGTACAAATATCTTTGAAATTATGGAAAAAGCTTTAAAATGACAAGTTTGATATACTCATTTATTGTTAATATAATTGCGAAAAAAGGTCGGAATTGCAAAAAAAAATATTTTCGCAATAACTGCTGTAAAAATTAGTTAACAGGTTTGAAATTTTTGTCAAATGAGGGTTCTTCGGTGCTTAATATGTGACAAAAATTTCAAAGCGATTCATTCAATTGTTTAAATTTTATTCGAATTGTTTATCTCAGTGAGCATTTTTTTTGCACTAACATAAGTCAGAAAACAATGACGTTAGAACCATTCCACAGGTGTCAAATGGAAGAGCATGAACTATATTTTCAACTTGGTTTAAGAAAAGCGAATAAAAAATGCATTTATTAGTAATAAATAATTGTGCAAAAGTATCGTAAATCTTTCCTTATAAACTTTTTGAATAACTTTTTCCAAAAAAATTAACTCTTTTACCCTGTTTTAAGTGCACAACTACCAAGTAATGTTATTTATATCATAATGATAAAAAGTTGTACGAAATATGTATAATTTCTTATATAACAAAATAAAAAGTTTATAGGGAAAGGTTTATGATACTTTTGCATAATTATTTATTACTAATAAATGCATCTTTTATTCACTTTTTTTAAACCAAGTTGAAAATATAGCTCATGCTCTTTCATTTGACATCTGTGGAATGGTTCTAACGTCATTTTTTTCTGACTTATGTTATTGTAAAAAAAATGCTCTCTGGGATAAACAATTTGAATAAAATTTAAACAATTGAATGAATCGCTTTGAAAGTTTTATCACATATTAAGCACCAAAGAACCCTTATATGACAAAAATTTCAAAGCTGTACACTAATTTTTACAATAGATATTGCGAAATTAATTTTTTTTGCAATTCCGACCTTTTTTCGCAATTATATTAACAATAAATGAGTATATCAAACTTTGTAGTACGTCATTTTAAAGCTTTTTCCATAATCTCAAAGATATTTGTACTAAAAAAACCAAAAGTTTCACTGTTTTCCATTGATTTAAAAAAAAAGGGAAAAATGCCATTTTTGACACTTATTGTTTATAAATAAAAATGGCCGCCAGATCCTACGCAGGAAATAGTTACAATTTGCTCTTATAGGTATTACCTGTCGAAAAAACGCTTCAGTACCCTGGCTGCTCGAGTGTCATGGAAAAAACCTTATTACCCTGGACTAAAGTCTATTTTTTATATCTTATTCAGTTTTTCCTTTGTTTAATAATATGAAACCTAAATACGACTTGTAGTTACTTGTCTGTTCCTTTGATTTATTTACCTTCGTCTATTTCCAGCTGCTTTATTTCTGTATTCTCCGTTGTTAGGTATTCAGTTTTCTTTAGGGTTTATTTTCATCCCATTCTTTGTATATTCCTGTTCCAATTTTCTCACCATAAAACTGAGGCCATCTTCGTCTTGTACGATCACTATTTGGTCGTCAGCAAAACTCATATAGTTAGATAAGATAACTGCCCTCAAATGAGAGGATAAGACCACACTTGTCCTTGTGGTTCTTTTAATAAAATGCAGATTTTGTTTACCTCAACAGAGAAACAAATTGATAAACACAAATTTCTTCTTAAAGATTATATAAAGTATTTACTTCTAAATATATTTACATTGACATATGAACTGTAGCGATATTTTTATTGCGTCATGAAAATTTTATTTTTTTAAATTCGGGAGATAAAGCAATTTTGAACAAATTAATTGGACATGTCCCCTTCAAATATCGGTCTGGGTCAATGTCATCGGTTACCGACTTAAGTCTCATTAAAAAGTGAAAAAATAAGGTGACGAGAATTGTACTTATCAGCTATAACTATTTCTAAATGTTCAAAATGATATGTATGAATCTCCATATAATTATAAAATCGCTTTTAGAAAAAATTAAAACGAAAATATACGTCATTTTAATTCTTCCAATGAAGCAGAAGTGGTACTATAAATCTTGCTTGTAAAATACTTAATACCATTGCCATACTAAAAAGTTAAGCGGAGTTAAATCGGGGAATTTTGTTGGTCATTCATTAAAACCTCTTCGTTCCAACTACTACTAACATTGGTAGTAGAAAGTTTTTAAACAAAAGCATAAACCAAATAAATATATAAACAATTTTTTATATTATTTTTAAATTTTTGTTAAATTGACTTTGTTACTTAATATTTCAGATAATCATGAAGGTTCCCTTTCTGTTTATAACAGTACTGGGATGTTCGTTGGCTAGTCCTAATGGGTACTACCATCAGGAGTACAACTATAAAACATCACAATCATCTTACAAAAACAATGAATTGCAACATAAGACTGATGATCAAGGTTTGTATAATCTACAAAAGTTTGTATATACACAAGTTTGTAATTTTTTTGCCTGTTATAGTATAAATTTTTCTTAACACAGCTTTTGTAACATAATCAAGCAATATCTCGTTGCAGGTTATTATAAAAAAGATGGTGATTTAGAAAATAGATATAAGCCTATCGAAGATTCAAACAGCGAACATTCAGAATATATAAATCCAAAACTGCAAAACGGCCAGTATGGATTGGACACAAACTCCTATGGTCACATGAGAGCTGACGGAACCTATGGATATGGCAACCAAAACAGCATGGGTGTCGAAGGTCTCGCCAGAAACGACAGGATCTATGGCAGTCAAGCTGGATATTCTGCTGGTAAGTTTTCAAAGAACAGTGCAAGGGAAATAACTAATTAGTCTTCTCCCCCCTCACTTTTCCCTTTAATTTAGTCAATTTGTACTCTACGAGCTCCCTAGTGGGAAAGTTTTAGGGTAGTTCCGATTTCTTTCATTTGAACATTGAAAAAATCGCGAAAAAAGCGAAAAATTTCTGCTGTTTTCCGCTTTTTTGCTCAACTCTCGAAAACTATTAACTTTTAGTAAATACTTGCTTTTAACTGCTTAAAACTATTAACTTTTAGTAAAGACTTGCCGTCAAACTTCCAACATGTGAACAAGTCACACCCAAATTTCAGATGTTACCTAGGGCAAATTAAATTATATTTTAAACATCAAGGCTTAAGGTAGCTTTTTATACTTATGCTTCCTTAACGGACTACTTGAAATGGGCTTTGACCCACATATTTTTGTAAAATAGCATTTTGGTGGCTAACATGTACATTGCACGTAAGCACTGATGATGACTGGTAAACCAGTCGAAAACTAGTTATGTGAATTGATGTGGCCCTTTTGAGGGTTTTTTTAAATATACCTTTTATACAGCATTTATTGTTTTTTTTTTTTAGTAAATAGTCTGTTACAGAAATTAAAGTACTTAAAATTCTCTACAAATATCACTATTTACTTTTTTTTTCAGACGAACCGTTCGGTCTAAAGTGCGAGTTGAAAATTGTCAATTTTTAACGGTCTCGGCAAAACCCACTTTTTACCTTCCAAAACTTGATTTTTTATTAGAATGCTGTCATTTGATAAATTTCTCCTAGTTTTCTGTACAAATAATAAATGCTAGTTAATAATATGAATATGGTATGTCTATTTTCACAGCTTCCATGAATCCATTCCATCCTAAAGTACCGAGAATGTCTCTGCTTTTCCCTTAGAGCCACAGAAGATCAGGCACAGATGGAGTCACAGTTTCAGTTGGTGTGAACATTCCCTTCGGATCTGTTATCTTGATTTCTGATAAACCTTGAGGTATTGTCCTTTTAAAATGAATTAGGTAAACAGCTTCCTGACATTCATAAACCTCAGGCGCGGGTTTAGTTTTTAACCGAGGAATGGATTGGTTAGGAGCTACTCCATGTTTTGGTGCAATACAAGAAATGCCACCCATGACGTGAAAAGTGTGGTATCCGTCGATCGTATGTACGTTAAATTCAGTGTTATCGTACACGTGTTGTGTAAAGCACGGCTGGTCAATGTTCTGCGGATCCCTTGCGATTGCTGACACTTCCAGACAAGGAACGCGCTTGCTCAAAGTCTTGTAGCAGCAGTAAGGCTCATATAATTCGTCTCACCATTCCTTGCCGGGTTAGCCGTTTTCTCTACAAAAAGTACGGCTCAAGAAAATAGGTTGATGTAGTTTCCTCTTTGGGGTTTTGTTCATCCTGTACAGAAGCTGTTCGCCTGGAAGTGTCAGCATTCGCATGGGATCCGCAGAAAATTGAACTGCCGTGCTTTACAGGTGTACGATAACGCTGATTTTAACGTACATACAATCGACGGATACCACACTTTTCACGTCATAGGTGGCATTTCTTGTATTGCACCAAAACATGCAGTAGCTCCTAACCAATCCATTCCTCGGTTAAAAACGAAACCCGCGCCTTAGGTTTATGAAAGTCAGGAAGCTGTTCAACTAATTCATTTTAAAAGGACAAAACCTCAAGGTTTATCAGAAATCAAGATAGCAGATCTGAAGGAAATGTTCACACCAACTGAAACTGCGACTCCATCTGTGCCTGATCTTCTGTGGCTCTAAGGGAAAAGCAGAGACATTTCCGGCCTCTTAGGATGGAATGGATTCATGGAAGCTGTCACAGGAGACATACCATATGAACTAAAATTTATTATTTGTCCAGAAAACTAGGAGAAATTTATCAAATGAGCATTCTAATAAAAAATAAAGTTTTGGAATGTAAAAAGTGGGTTTTGCCGAGACCGTTAAAAATTGGCAATTTTCTGATATTTGTCTACAGTAATACTGATATTTGTAGAGAATTTTAAGTACTTTAATTTCTGTTAACAGACCATTTACTGAAAGTTAATAGTTTTCGAGATTTAAGCAAAAAAGCGAGAATAAGCAGAAATTTTACGATTTTATCGCGATTTTTTCAATGTTCCGTCACGAAATTTTGTCCGGAAACCTCATATTCGGATTCAGCAGCCCAAAATACATATATATTGGAAGAAATCAGAACTACCCCAAAACTTTCCTAGTCAAAACACGATGTTCAAACGATTTTTAATATAGTCTACAGGGTTGGTCGAAACTCGGTATGAGTATTTTCTTAGTTTTCTTAAATGGAACACCCTGTATTTTAGTATTGTAATGAAATGATATTTTATGGTACTTTTTTATTTCTTAAGCATTCCCTATACCTAAGTGCTTAAATTTGTAAGTTATTCGTGATTATTTAAGCCAAATATTAATTGCAAGAAAAATTACGTGAAATTTTATTGGGTGGCCGTGAAAATATTCAATCAAAAATAATTTTTCGAAAAAAAAATACATCATAATCTAGCCTGATCCTTAATTTATTAATATTGGATGAGCTATCCAAAATAAATTCGCAGTTAAGATTCGCACCTCTAGAAAGGGTGTTTACAGTGTCAATATTTATTGTTTTGGTGCAATATTAACGTGCAAATATTTAGAATGGTGTTCATTTAAGCAGAGAAGAACAAGTTGAGGAAACTGAGTTTGTAGATAATTTAGCAACTTTAAAATATGATGATGAGTCGGCTGAAATAATGGCAGATTTGGCACTTTATCGGTCTAAGGAGTGATTTTTTGAAAAATCATACGTTGTAAAATCAATTGAAAATCTAGACCCAATTATATGGTGAAAAGGTACATGTTTTCTGAACAAAATTCACTGAAATAGCGGTTGATATATTAAGCATGCCTTCATCCAGTGCAGCGACTGAAAGAAGTTTCAGTACTTATGGTTTTTTTATTCACTCCTCTAAACGAAACCGGCTCAATGCTGAACGGGCTCGTAAGGTAACTTTTATTGCTCACCATTTAAAATTATTAGACGTAGACCAAGCTGAGCTGGCTACTCGTGAAAGACAAAATCCCACAACTTCTTATTACTACATTGAAATTCAGAATGTAGGTGACTAGGATGAGCTAATGATAGAAATAGATTCTGAATCTGAGGCCTCATCTTTTATCATACCACATTGATTATTTGCTGTTAAGAAGAAAATTTAATTTTTTATCAAAGAAATGTTGTGTTTTCTGTTGTTTTTGTATTTTTTTATGTACAAATAACACTGTTGTTTCGTCTCATAATTTTGTATATAAGATCATGATTTTTAATACCCTATTTTCCATCTTCAACAATATTCTTAAGCGCGTCATGGGGTTCATTCCCAGAAAATTCTCCATATCGAGAATATTCTCGAGAATATTCTCCGATTTTTCATTCTCGAGAATATTCCAACACTAGCCCCAACTTTTACCTAAATACCTTTTTTTCGTATCTCTTACGACAAACGAGTAATTGGACTTTGTCACACTAATGCCCCACCCTGTATTTGTCCTCTACCAAGACCGCTGTTTTCTTTGATTTTACCCTTCATAATCAGATGCAACAACTCGTACTTATCATTTATAAGTATGTGCCCCATATATGCTGCCTTTCGTCTTTTAATGGTGGTCAAAAGTTCCCTGTCTCTTCCCATTCTACGCAACAATATGATCGGTCCATGGTATTTTCAAAAGTCTCCTAAAATGCCGCATCTCAAAAGCTTCCAGCTTTCTCATTAAGTCAACTTTAACAGTCCAGGCTTTGACACCATAAAGAAGAATAGAGTGGATATAACATTTTACCATCCGATATGGAATTTGCAGATTGAGTCATTGGTTACTCAGAAATTTCCTCATCTTCAAAAAGGCTGCTCTTGATTGCTCTATTATTGATCGAATTTCTGATTTCGGATTTAGATCTTCCGTAATCCAGCCTTCTAAGTATTTCATTTTGTCCATTTGTTGAATATTTTCATTTTTTATCTGGATCCTTATAATGACTTTGCCCCTCTTGCTGATAATCATGATTTATGTTTACTTTCTAAAAAAGCCTCTCTCTAAAAAACTAATTAGTGAAAGGCTTAAACCAGCTGTATTATTATTTTTTAAATTATCTGATATAAAATTTGCCCCTTTTAAGGTTACGGTAGCAGCAACAGTCACAGCTACAGTACAAACTCCAACCTTAGGATGTTAACGTCTCGTCTTCAACAAGAATTGGAGAGAGATTTGCAAGAAGCTGTTCGCCAAAACAGCGCCTATTCTCAATCTAGGATAGATATGACTGAACTTGAAAGAGAGCTAAGGAGGAATTTAACGGAGAGGCTAAACAACGAGCTGAATCTTAAATACGGTCAACAAATTGTTCGCAGTGGGATGTCCTATTCCATGAGTGGAGGAAGATTACAACCAACTGCAAACTACGATAACCAAGAACTTGTAGACCTTAAGAGCCAGATAGAAAACACCTTGCTCAATCAGTTACGCACCCAATATAGCCAATACAGTCAACAGAGCAGCTATGGTAGTTCAAACTCTTACCAACACAATGGAGGTGCCTACGTTTACCCCGTAACACAGAGACCAGTATACTACACCACAACCTACAGGCCGATTTACCCAACCTTGACATCTGGAGGATACGTCGACACCCACAATCAACAATATAACACGGTTAAGACACGATACACTCCAATTGCTAATCCTGAAAGTCTCACATCGATTGCTTCAAGAGTCCAAAGTCAATTGGACGCAAATCTGAACAACGTACTGGACGAAACACGTAGAACTCACTTCTCATCAAGTCAACAGTACTCTTTGACGAACCCTGATGCTCTTCTTGAAAGATTGAGGAACGAACTGAGAAACAACATCACCTACCAATTAGACGATATGATCAGTAAGAATTACGGATCGCAGACGCAAAAAGACGGATACTTGTACTCTGTCGGATCTAACGGTGCCATATCGACAGATTACAATTACGGATTGAGAGATATGGAAAATTTGAAGGAGCAGATCCAAAGAAATTTGATTAATAAATTGGAAAGAGACTTTGAATCTTCCAGAAAGAGGTAAGAAATAGTTAATGTAATATTTGCACTAATTCATGATCATGATACTATCCAAAGGCTCGAACATTAATCGTTCTAAGAATGAGTATTAAGAGACAGTATTTTCAAAATTCTAGAGATAATCCAGGGAAATAAGATTTTTCTCGTGACAAATCCCCCTCCAGGCCGAAACCAAATTTTTTGAGTAGTATGGACATCTATAATAATAACCTATATGTTTCCTGCAGCCGATTTTGATGATATCATCATCATCATTGGCTCGACAGCCCTTTCTGGGTCTTGGCCTGTTCCAGGATTCTTCTCCACTCTGATCTGTTTCGTGCTTTTTTCTCCAGTTTTTTATTTTTAAGATTTTTATATCATTTTCTATTTGTTCTAAATATCTCAGCTTCGGTCTTCCTCTTGTTCTTTTTCCTACTGGCATCTGTTTGAATATTTTGTTTGGTATTTCGCCTTCTTCCATTCTTTCTACATGTCCCATCCAACGCAGCCGTCCTATTTTAATGAATGTTATGATATCTGGATCCTGGTATATTTCGTATAGTTCAAAGTTGTACCTTCTTCGCCAAATTCCATTTTCTTTTGTGCCCTTATATATGTGTCGCAAGATTTTTCTTTCAAAGGTGGCTAGCAATGTTTCCTCTCTTTTAGTGAGTGTCCAGGTTTCTGAGCCGTATGTGAGTACCGGTCTTATTAGGGTTTTGTATATTTGGCATTTTGTTTTCCTTGCGACGTTGTCTGATCTTAGTTGCCGAATTAAGCCATGATAACTTTTATTGGCAATAAATATTCGCCTCTTCACTTCCTCTGCTACGTTATTATCAGATGTGACTAGGGATCCCAAGTATGTAAAGTTTTTTACCCCCTCAATGTTGTATTCTCCTATTGTTATATTTTGTGGCTGCCTTATTTCTGTGTTTTTACTTACCTGCATATATTTTGTTTTGTTCTGGTTGATTTTCAGGCCACTATTTTGTGCAGCTCGTTCTATTTGATTGAATGCCTCTATCATTTCTCTTCTTGATCTTGCGATTATGTCAACATCATCTGCAAATGCTAGTATTTGCACGCTTTTATTAATGATTGTTCCTCGAGTATTGACTGTTGTGTCCCTCATTATTTTCTCGAGTACGATGTTGAACAAGATGCATGACAGAGCGTCTTCCTGGCGTAGTCCCTTTTTCACATCTATTGTTTCCGTTAGTTCGTTTTGTATCCGGATTTTACTTTCTACTTTTAGAGATTCTTTTATCAGTTCTATTAGTTGTGTTGGTATATTAAATTCTTTCATTGCTTTTATTAAGAATTCTCGGTTTATATTGTCATATGCGCTTTCGAAGTCTATGAAGAGATGATGTGTGTCGATGTTATGTTCACTTGTTTTTTCAAGGATCTGTCGCAGAACAAATATCTGGTCTATTGTTGACTTCTGTCTACAGAAGCCACTTTGGTACCTGCCAACTATTTTTTCAGCGTGTGGTCTAAGTCTTTCATAAATGACGTTGGACATTATTTTGTATGCTGCATTCAGCAGCGTGATTCCACGGTAGTTTCCACATTCTAACTGATTCCCTTTTTTATGTAATGGTACAATAATACCACTATTCCACTCCGCTGGTAGCTGTTTATTTGACCATATCTTTGTTATCAATACATGTATTGTTTTCTGTAGTGCGTCTCCTCCTTCCTTCAGTAATTCTGATGCTACTTGATCCGATCCCGGTGATTTATTGTTCTTTAATTTGTCTACTGCTGTTCTAATCTCGGCTATTGTTGGTAGACTCTTTTCTCTGTTGTCTGCTTGGTCTAATGGTATATCAGGGTTCGTCTCACTCCCATCTCCTTCAAGCTTTTCCGTAAAATGTTCTGTCCATCTTCTTAGTATCTCTTGCTGTTCTGTCAATATATTACCTTCCTTATCTCTACACATCGTCGTTCTCGGTTTGAAGTCTTTTCTGCTTTTGTTCAGTTTCTGATAAAATTTTCTTGTCTCTGTCGATCTACTTAGTTCTTGCAGTTCCTGAAGTTCTTTGTTCATATATTCTCTCTTTTTTCTTCGGTGAGTTTTCTTTTCTTCTCTGCGTAGTTGTTTATATTCTTCCTCTGCTTGTCGGGTTCTGTGCCCCTGTTGCATCAGTAAATATGCTCTGTTTTTTCTGTGTGTTATAATCTGACATTCTATAGCTGTCTCTTTTATGATTTCTCTGCACTCTTCCCACTCCTTATTTGGGTTTTCATGTTTTGGTCTGTTTTCTAGTTTGATGCTTATCTTTTCTTTATACTCTTTATTTTTATTTGTTTCTTTGAGTCCTTCTACCTTGTATCGTTCATGTTTAGAGCCTCTTTCCTTTTTGATGTTTGAAATTCTAGCCCTTACTCTACTTCGACCAGGTAGTGATCAGAATCCGCATTTGCCCCTCTTCTGGTGCGGACGTTTATTATATTCGATTGGTGTCTCGAGTCTACAATAACATGATCTATCATATTTACTGTCATTCCATCTGGGGACTTCCATCTGATGATATACATAGTTATAAACAAATAAAGATCAAAAAAAGGTAAATTTTCGCTTTTTTCGTCTATTACCAAAAAGTTAAGCATTTTAAACAACTTTGAGCATACGAAACTCATAAATCGTATAAAACACTTCAATATGGCGTTCGCTGAATATGTCTATCCTTGTTGGTTGCTTAGAAAATTTCAAAATAAATCATAAATTTTGAGTTTTTATAAATTTTCATAACTTATGTAAAAATTAACTTAGAACCTTCTTATTAAACAGAATGCTGAGACTTCTGGTGCTTAAATCATGCCCTAAATTTTAAAGCAATTGGTCAAATATTTTAAAAGTCATTTAATTTGTTTATCCCAAATTCATTTTTGTTTGCAACACTGTAAGTCAGAAAATTATGAGGTTACAGTAATACTTCGGACAGTTTATGAAAGAAGAACATTCATACTATTAACTTAATTAATACTACCAATTAACTTAACCAATTACCTATTAACTTAATTACCTATTAACTTAATATAAACCAATTACCTATTAACTTAATATAAGAATAACAGTAGGAGTTACTCTCCCCACCAATTTAAATTCCATTTTATGTACACGAAATATAAATTTGTATAAAATTGTTTATAACCACTTAAAAAATATGAAAATTGATATTTAAAAAAAAATATATATATAAAAAAAAATATATATATATAAAAAAAAAAGAAAAAAAAATTATAAAAAAAAATAAATAAATAAGGTAAGTGTACCAATAATGGGCACCTTAAGCAAACAAACTTGTTTTTCTCGCCTCTAGGTAATATTGAGGTCTCGATTGTTTTATTTGTTTATTATATTATGTTTACTTTAAAGTATTATGTGACTATGGTGGTAAAATATTGTCTGATATATTTTAGAAAAAAAATTATATATGGTGCCCTCATTGCCCCAGTAATGGGCACACAATTTTTCACACCACCCTATGTTGGGCACCCCTATATTGGGCACTTATAAAATGTAATTTATGGTGGAAATGATTTTATATTTTATCAATACCAAGGAAAATAAAGTATTAAAACACAAATATGTATAACCTAATAATCGAACAATGATTTATTTTTAACTTCTTCGTAAGTATTTAAGTAATTGCATACTTAATATTGTTAATACATAATAAAAGCAAAACTTATTTTAAGGTATTTAAGTATTTTGTTATTTTTCCAATACACTTATTTTTTTTCTTAAAACTATAAATTAAATGACTATCTTTATGAGTAATATCAGGAGCAGAGATTACTCTAATTATTTGATTAATATTTATCGAGGAAATGTCTTTGTCCACAACCTTAAAAAGTTATTTTGTTTCGTCCACAGACCTTAAGCCTTGGACAACAAACTCTCCTGGTTCAGGCCCTTTTTGTTGTACTATGCATAAGTACTGGTATACAGTTGTTCCCCTCTTACCCATTAAAAACTGGCCAATTATAAAGTCTCCTTCCTTAATTGTACACTGGCTGACTAATTCAGTATTTTCGTCCTCACTACTTTCTGAATCAAAGGAAGACATCCCTGACTCTTCATAAATGATTGATTCAGAAGAAGAACTAGATGGAGATGAATGTACTACAACCTTTTGTTTTAATTTGCGCTTTTCTTCTGCTTCTTTCTTTTTGGTTTCACGTATTAATTTTCTTCTTTGCTTCTCGTCCTCTAACCTTTTTTTAGCTTCATCCTTTTTTGCAAAATAGGCAAGCATTTGAGAAGAAGTAACTACCGCTGGCAGCTTTTCTTTTTTTGATCGTTTTTTTTTTATCTTCTGAAGTCTCACCAGGCCAAAACAGAGTTCTTTTAAATGGAGAAGGTACCATTGGGTCTACTTTGGATCCAGATGAATGACCAATGGGTGGAGGAGTTGACGAAGTCATACCAGCATCAATCAAAGCATCTGGTGCATAATATGGTGCTGTAGAAGGGCCCGCTAACTGATCATCTTGAGTTGGGGAAACACTAAGACCCCTTTCTGGCTAGACCCCCTAGATTTCTGAATGTTAGATTGTTTTTCATTAAGCCACAAGTGGTATAAAGAAAAATCCCTTATATCACCTCGCCAGTCTCCTACATTTTTTTCAAATTCTTGCATTTTAGCTAGTCCTATTTTTTTCTCAAGTGTCTTAAGGAAAGTATCATGAGGGACACCAACAGACTGCAACTGTTGAAATGGATGCTGGGCCTTATGTTTTGACACTTCTGGTATTTTAACTACCGTTAGATCCCAAGGTACTAAACCGCATGCCTTAAAACCATTTTGAATGATTGTGAGTGCAAGTTTTTGTAATATGCTATTTAAAATAATCGGGAAATTATGCTTTTCTACTTGCCGACCTTCATTTGCCATGCGCCAATCAGCAACTTCCTGTCTCCATTTCAACTTAATTGAATGGAAAACAGCAACGTCCATAGGTTGTAGTACATGGGTCGCATTTGGTAAAAGTGATATAAGTTCAATTTCGTTGGCTGCACAAAAGGTAACCAATGGCATCGAGATGTGGGACTTGTGACCATCCATAAAAAGTAAAACGGGCCGTGTGATGTTGTTATTTGTCAGCCAAGGATGAAAAAAATTTACTATGTATTCATAGAATGTCTCATTGGTCATCCATCCATTTTCTGACCTACCAATGGGCCATTCGGGGGGCATGGCTGAAACGATTAATTGTGGTAATCTTACATACCTATACACAATCATCGGTGGAGCAAGTTCTCCAGCTGCGTTGGCTGTAAGGAGCACAGTTAAATTTAATTTTTCATCGCCACCGGATGCCGTGTATACAGATTTAGAGCCCTTTGCGGCCAGAACCTTTCCAGGTTTCGGATTGAGATAAAATGCAGTTTCGTCACAATTAAAAACTCTTTTTGGATCTTCCAATGCTCCTCTCAAATTATTGTCAGTTACATATTGTTGCACCTCCTGAAACCATTTTTCTATTTCTGCCTGAGTTGCTGCTCGTCTCTGAACTGTTAAGTTTTGACTGGTACGAATGGAAACGTCAGGGTGGCGCTTCATAAACCCTTCATACCACTTCCTTCCAGGGTCAGTGCTTCCATCTCCAAAAGTGATATTTAATTCTTTTGCAGTTTTAGCAACGCTAAACAAAAATGTGTCTTTTGACACTGGGAAACCTTTGTTAGCCATCTCCTTGATCCAGCGAACAAAAACTAGCTCCTTATCGAGAGAAAAAACAGTGGGGGACCCATGCGTGTTGCCACAAAAACATCTGTCTTTAACCTCCGTTGAAGTGTGGGACGTGATATATTATGTTTCTTGGCCGTTGATTTTATCGAAATTCCTTCCCTTACTTCTTCTATGGCTAATTTGATTACATCTTCAGAGTACTTCTTGTACGACATAGTGATCCTGAAACAAAATAAGACAAGTTGCAAGACAAAATAAAAATATGATTTGGAGTTCCTATGATGGGCACTGGCAATGTCCCTATATTGGGCATGGGTGCCCATTATTGGAACCAGTTTTTATGTGATACTGACGACCGTATCTATGTATTTTATATCCAGTGGACTTTTACATACAAGCACAATCCCACCTTATACCACATTTCTCAAGTTGGGCACACTGCCCATTATTGGTACATTGATAAAATTTGTGTTCCTAATTTGGGCACCCATGTTCAAAACCAATAAGATAATGTTTTTTATATTCTTGGAGATGTGTTTATTAATTTTATACATTAAGTATACAAACAAAGCCAATACCACAATGCAAAACTAAATAAAGTTGATGAAAAATAAGTATTAAAAAAACTTACCTCTTAGTAAATCGCATAATTTGAGGTTATTTTGGCGCGTAAATTCACAACCGCTAACAACAAACCACACACGGCAAAATTCCCAGTCAAACTGAGGGCGGTATTTAGATGAATGGCAAGCCAAGATTCAAGGTTACTTCCCGCACTACTTTTTTTTGTGACTAAAAGCACAGTAACGTTATTTTATCAATATATTCACGGGGTGCCCATTATAGGTGCAGTGCCCAAATTAGGTACACTTACCTTATTAAAAAACAATAAAAAAAAACAAAATAAAATAAAAACAAAAAAAAAACAAAAAAACAAACAAAAAAAAACAAAAAAAAAAAACAACAAAATCACAAAGAAGGCCTAAACCTCCGCGAGGATGAATCGGGTTTAGATCTTAGCGCGAAAGAAAAAAAAAAGAAAAAAAAAATTAATATCAATTAGTTGTTTAGTATAAGTATTTAGTAATAATGTTTTATTAGTATGTATTTTTAATGTAATGTATGTAATATATGTTTGTGATTATTAAAATATAATGTATATCAGTTAAAATTAGGAAATTGTGTCTATGAAAATAAAAAAAAAATAAAAAAAAATTTGAGCTGGCCAATTGGTTCAAACCAAGGTCATAAATCTAAACACACACACAACTTAATTAAAAACATGACAAAAAGTAATTTTAAACAGTGTAAAATTATTTTGCAAAAACATGTCGATTTTTTGCTTATTTATAAACAATTAGAATAACGTTTTAACCGTTACCCGTAGAAAAATTATTTTTTCATATTTAGAAAGACTGAATTTTTAATTTTTATACACATTTAGAAAGAAAAACAATTGTCCTAGGACAATTAGTTGTCCTAGGACAATTAGGGACGAAGTTAGCTCCCCCTTTTTTAATTCACATGTTCTTGCAAAATAATTTTGCAATATTTAGAATTATTTTTTGTAATTTTTTTAAATAAAATAATAGTGTAAATTTTCTTCTTTCATAAACTATCCAAAGTATTACTGAAACTTCATCATTTTCTGACTTATAGTGTTAATTAATTTGGGATAAACAAATTATAACCTTTAAAATATTTGACCAAGTGCTTTAAAATTTAGGGTATGATTTAAGCACCACAAGTCTCAGCATTCTGTGTAATAAGAAGGTTCTAAGTTATTTTACATAAGTTATGAATATTTAAAAAACTCAAAATTTATGATTTATTTTGCAATTTCCTAAGCAACCAATAAGGATAGACATATTCAGCGAACGCCATATTGAAGTATTTTATACGATTTATGAGTTTCTTACGCTCAAAGTTGTTTAAAATGCTTAACTTTTTGGTAATAGACGAAAAAAGCGAAAATTTACCGTTTTTTAATCTTCATTTGTTTATAACTATGTAGATATCATCAAAATCGCCTGCAGGAAACATAGATATAGTATAGGTTATTATTATAGATGTCCATACTACTCAAAAAATTTGGTTTTGGTCTGGAGGGGATCGTGTCACCAACAGGATATTTTTTTTCCTTATTTCTCTGAACTAAGATGTAAAATTATATTCCACATCTCATTGGTTCTTTGCTGATTACTATTGTTTTAGTTTTCTGAGTTGAGATTGTCATATTGAATTCTTTTGCTCTTATGTTAAATAGGCTTATGTTAATTAGGCTTTGCAGACTATCTTCATCTTGGGCCATCAATATTGCGTAACAGAGTATTTTTACTTCTTTGTTTCCCATGCTGTATCCTTTTCCTTTGTAGACCCTTTTGATGCATTCATCCATGATTAAATTGAAGAGCATAGGGCTCAATGAGTCTTATTCCGCTGCCTATGTCTATGGTTTCTGTAAGTTGTTCATCTATTCTGACTTCCATTTTGTTATATGTTTTCAATAGTATGTATGATATTTAGGAGAACTTATCTATTATACAGAAGATGGATTACATCTTTGAGTCTCTGTCAAATGCGTTTTTCAAGTCAATCGGACACAGAAATACTGGTCTATTATACTCTAGTAATTTATCAGTAATTTGTTTTATGACAAATATTACATATGTACCGGGTGTCCCAATAAGAATAGCTCTCGGTGATATCTCAGGAGCCGTTTGTAGTACAGCTTTGAGAAAAACATTTTTATAACAAAAGTTGTCTCGGGAAAAGCCTGGAAATTATTTTCATAATTGTAGGCTCACCGCTAGAGGGCATAATTGCATATTAAAAATTAAAAAACCAAAATTTTACAAAATTTGCCTAATGAAAGTGCACTGGAAATCCGATCATCGTATTCTTCATAAAATTCTGCGCATATTTTATTTCACAAGTTTAAGTCTACCTTTTCAAATAAGAGGTAGGGGTGAGTGGGAACCTTGTTATGAATAAATGGCTGTAAGTCCGGTTCTGCTAAATCGAATTTTGCAAACTTGGTCTTGTTGAAAACAGCTCTTTTTCGTCAATGTAAAAGTTATAATTTCGAACCAGCGTAATATGCCAGTTAGGAGGCGTTATTTAATTTTTTTCAGAAATTTAGTTTTCTTTGCAAAATATTAAATACAAGTATGCATTTTTAATCCTATATTACCAAAATAGACCAAATTAGCAACAGAATAGCGAAAACCGCATGTTAATAGCTTTTTTTTATCTCGAGATATCTTACGAAACGTGTAAATTTAAAATTGTAACTGTTACTGTCACCGGCAAATGTAGTTAAGGAAAAGTAGTGTGCTATGGAAAAAACAAAGGAACATTTTCCAGATATCAACGTATATAATAGGGCTTTCCAACGCTTCTCATTTATTTCGAACCTCTGTCATATGTGGTGCATTAATATTATACACGAATTATACGATATTATGACAGAGGCTCGAAACAAATGAGAAGCGTTGAAAAACCCTATTAATTAAAGCAAAAATAAGACAAACAACACTATAAAATATAATAAAGAAATAAAAACAACTATTTAGTGATGACCTAAATGTTCAAATTGTTGCCCATCATTTTTGATGCAAGCATATACTCTTTCTAGAGTAGATTGAACATAAGTCTCAATTTCTACTCTCGAAATGATTTCTCGAGTAATGTAGTATTTAAATGCTTGCATCGAAAATGATGGGCAACAATTTGAACATTTAGGTCGTCACTAAGTAGCTGTGTTTATTTCTTTGTTATATTTTGTGTTGTTTCTCTGATTGTTGTTTTAATTAATTATAAATATATACGTTAACATCTGGAAAATGTTTCTTTGTAGTTTCCATAGCACACTACTTTTCCTTAACCTCGTTTACCGGTGACAGTAACAGTTATGTTTAAAATTTACACATTTCTTAAGATATTTCGAGATAGAAAAAAGGTATCGCCATGCGGTTTTCGGTATTATGTTGCTAATTTAATCCAATTTTATAATACAGGATTAAAAATGCATACTTGTATTTAATATTTTCCAAAGAAAACTAGATTTCTGAAAAAAATTAAATAACGCTTCCTAGCTGTCATATTACTTATTAGGATGGTTCGAAATTATAACTCTTACATTGACGAGAAAGATTTGATTTCAACAAGACCAAGTTTGCAAAATTCGATTTAGCAGAACCGGACTTACAGCCATTTTTTCATAACAAGGGTTTTTTCACCCCTACCTCTTATTTGCAAAGATAGACTTAAACTTGTGAAATCAAATATGCGCAGAATTTTATGAAGAATACGATGGTCGGATTTCCAGTACACTTTCATTAGGCAAATTTTGTAAAATTCAGATTTTTTAATTTTTGATATTCAACTACGCCCTCTAGCGGTGAACCTACAAATATGAAAATAATTTCCAGGCTTTTCCCGAGACAACTTTTGTTATAAAATTTTTTTTCTCAAAGCTATACTATAAACGGTTCCTGAGATATGGCCGAGAGCCATTCTTATTGGGACACCCGATACATGATCTACCAGTACGAAAACCCTACTGTTCATCTGTTAAACTTATGCTCTGATAAATTAGTTCTTGTAAAATTTTAGTTGTAAATTTAGAAGTATTTAGCAAATTGCAAGATTAAACTGTAAAAACCTACAAATCATACATCAAATGAAAAAAAAATCACATTATAATATAATGTATGAATTTTCTCTTTCAGTTGGTCTTCCTCTTCCTCGTACAGCAGCCAGTCCAGCTACGGTAACACCTACGGTTCAGCTCAACCAGCTTATTACCAGCCAGGTGTCAAAGCAGGATACAATTCAGGCAGTGAATACAATTCAGCCAGTAGATATAACTCAGCCAGCGGATATAACACAGCAAATCAACATAACTCAGCCAGCGGATACAATTCAGGTGGCACCACCTACAGCAGCGGAAACATGGCGGAGTTGCAGAGACAACTTCAAGCTGATCTATCGAGACAGCTTAACCAAGCGTTAAACCAAGAGTCGCACAGTTCATACAGCTATACTCCTCAAAATTACCAGTCTTCCCTCCAAGACCTGTCTGATCAATTGAATAGGAATCTTACAAAGCATTTACAAGAATATAGGTAATTTGTTGATATCGAAAGTGATTACAAGTCGATAGAAAGGGGTTCGGACAAATAATTCCCGGACAAAAAATCCCGGACAAAGAATCCCCACAAATTATCTCTGGACAAAAAATCCCCGTTTCTTAATGTTGTTCTGAAGCTATTTCGGACAAATAATCCCCGACAAATAATCCCGGACAAAGAATCCCCACAAATTATCTCTGGACAAAAAATCCCCGTTTCTTAATGTTGTTCTGAAGCTATTTCGTTGTGGCATTTTTATAATCAACTATTTTCAATGGAAAATAAGCCACAATTTTACCAAAAAAAAAATGATTTTATTAACGTTTCTTATTTTATTATTTTCCCATTGAAAATAGTTGATTATAAAAAATCCCCGGACAAAAAATCCCCACAAAAATCCTGGACAAATAATCCCCACAAATTTTTTTGTACAAAATATCCCCACAAAAAATCTCGGACAAAAAATCCCCAAGAAATATTTGCTGCCGAATAGTTTTCCTAAATTTTTCCCGAAATTTTACGAAATTTCGAATTCCAATTCCATGCTGAAAACTTCAAATTTTACATGACAAAAGAGTGTTAGTTTTTTCAAAAATCGTGGAAGATATGGGGAATGAGCTAAGGCCCCGTTCTCTTGACAGGCGCTTGATAACGCGCGTTTCGATAATCACCCGATTATTACTACATACATTTTACTTAAGACCGTTCAGATGCTAACGCGCGTTTTAGGTCATTAAAACGCGCGTTGGCATGTGAACAGTCTCAAGTAAAATGTATGTATGTAGTTATAATCGGGCATATCTTCCAGGATTTTTGAAAAAACTCACACTCTTTTGTCATGTAAAATTTGAAGTTTTCAGCATGGAGTTGGAATTCGAAATTTCGTAAAATTTCGGGAAAACTTTCAGAGAACTATTCGGCAGCAAATATTTCTTGGGGATTTTTTGTCCGGGATTTTTTATGGGGATATTTTGTCCAAAAAAATTTGTGGGGATTCTTTGTCCGGGATTTTTTGTGGGGATTTTTTGTCCGGGGATTTTTTGTCCGGGGATTTTTTATCCAGGGATAATTTGTGGGGATTTTTTGTCCGGGATTATTTGTCCGGGGAATATTTGTCCTAGCATCCGATAGAAATATCTGAAACTGCCAAGGTCAGACTAATCAAAAACATTGGTTACGCGACGTTGTCAGATCAATCGAGTTTCAAAGGTTGTACGGTTTTTTATTTGTTACACGTTTCACAGTAAAATTCCCTTCTATTTCCTCTTGCGTATATTTTAAAACATTGTGTATAATTTCAAGGGATTGGGCACTTAATGTCTTATTTTTTACGGCACTTGTAATATTCATGTTTATTTAAAAAACATTAAATGTATTCTAAATAAACAACTTTTCGACGATTTTATCTGGCAATGTCGTAATACCACTGATTTAGTGCACAATGCTTTTCAAATGGATGTTTACTCTTTGCACCAACACGTTCAACTGAAGTTTCTTCTCCTTGAAGTGACCTTTCCGCTACCTGAGTGACCTTTCCGCTTTCAGATCTCCCTCTTCAACCCTGTCCCCCCTGAGCGAGAGTACCTAGTGGTCGACGTGATGTCGTGTATTGTCCGTCTCCATAGATCTCTGTCTCTGGTCATTTATTTTAACTCATGCATAGGTTTTTTGCATATTCCTGTAATTTGATCGATCCATCTTAGGCCGATGTCAGATTATGCGTTTTGACCGGATGCGTTTCCGCCGCATCCGGTGAAAACGCATAGTGTGACAGATCGGTCCGGTTGCGTTGGAAACGGATGCGTTTTGAGTCATCGGTACGCGCTTACAAACTGCACCAGACTAAACGCATAGTGTGACAGGTCGGTCCGGTTGCGTTGGAAACGGATGCGTTTTCACCGCATCCGGTCAAAACGCCACACATAATGTGGCATCGGCCTTATTGGGAATCCTTCTCGTGATATTCAGTCTTCCATATTTCCTTGTATAATGAGTCTTTCCATGCTTTCTGTGTTTGCCCTCATAACATGTCCAAAGTATTTTAATTGTTGGAGATGGACTTTACTGGAGACTCGTTGGCTAACTTTTAGCTCTCTTAAAATTGAATTATTTATTCGCGGTCGGTCCAAAGAATTTTAGTGGCGTCTATCTTTCTTTTTCTATCTGCACGTCAGTATTGGGAATATTAAGCAGTTGATCAACCTCATCTTTAACGCTCTTGAAATTTGACATCCTTCCATATTGTGGTCATTTTTGCTGTGGCAACTTTTGCTAGATCACATCTACGTTTTATTTCTTTCTTTAGTGACCCTGTGTTTATGATCAATGATCCAATCAATAGCTTTAGTATGATACAATTGATCCAAAAGATGGCGTAACCCAGACATTCAAAGTGAAAAATATCCTCCAACACCAAATTGTTCTATATCGTTCACATAATGTTCAGAATAAAGTCACACCATTTTGAGCGTCGGGTTTGGGGAGAGAGGGGGGAGAAATCGGTAAATTCGTAGTTTTTTACGTTTTTCGTCAATATTTCTAAAACTATGCGGTTTAGCATGAATAACCTTCTATACAATAATGTTCTACATTCAATTTGAAATAAAAAAGGTCCTATGCATAATCCTTCTAAAATGAATGGTTTTAAAGTTACTGAGGTATAATTGGTATAATTGGTCCGAAAAAAGACCTAACCCAGACATCCAAAGTAAGTTTTCCTCCCACACCAAATTGTTCTATATGGTCCATATATTCTTCAGTAAAAAGTTACACTATTTTGAGCGTCCGGTTTGGGGCAGATGGGGGAGAAGTCGGTAAATTAGTAGTTTTTTTACGTTTTTCGTCAATATTTCTAAAACTATGCTTTAGTGTAAACAATGTTCTATACAAAAATGTTCTACATAAAATTTAAAACAAAAAAGGTCCTATACATAATTGTTATAAAATCAACGGTTCCAGAGTTTCGGAGGGTGAAATGTGGAGGTTTTCGATACATTTATATTTTTTGGGCAATTGATCATGATTTTAGGTAGTGAGGTTGACGTTTCTTCAAGCGCTTATCACTAACATGCCATCGGCCAGTGAAATAGCAAATTTCATTTACAAAACACAATCCTGTGAAAGAAAATTTCTTTCATCAGTAATAATATTATAAATTGCCCAAAAAATATAAAAAGTATCGAAAACCTCCACTTTTCACCCTCCGTAACTCTGGAACCGTTGATTTTATAACAATTATGTATAGGACCTTTTGTTTTAAATTTTATGTAGTACATTTTTGTATAGAACATTGTTTACGTTAAGCAAAGTTTTAGAAATATTGACGAAAAACGGACGCTCAAAATGGTATAACTTTTTACTGAACAATATGTGGACCATATAGAAAAATTTGGTGTTAGAAGAAAACTTTTACTTTGAATGTCTGGATTAGGCCTTTTTTCGGACCAATTATAATATACTACCTCCGTAACTTTGGAACCGTTCATTTTAGAAGGCTTTTGCATAGGACCTTTTTTATTTCAAATTTAATGTAGAACATTTTTGTATAGAAGGTTGTTCATGCTAAACCGCATAGTTTTAGAAATATTGACGAAAAACGTAAAAAACTACGAATTTACTGATTCCTCCCCCTCTCCGCCCCCCTCCCCCCAAACCGGACGCTCAAAATGGTGTGACTTTTTTCTGAACATTATGTGTACCATATAGAACAATTTGGTGTTGGAGGATAACTTTCACTTTGGATGTCTGGGTTTGGGTCTAGTTATACCATACTACTTTCAGAGATTTATGTACCTACAATTGTACAGAATACTAGGCAGTGCTCCACGAGCAGTCTAATATTCTTCCCTTCTTTTACTCTTATTTAAAATTTGTATTTTTTTCTCACAGTGCCAGTGGATCCTATGCAGCCTACGGAAACTTCGATAGATCCCAAATGGCAGATCTTAGAGCTAAACTGGAAGAATCTCTGATGAACCAATTGCGACAAGGACTACAACAATCAATGCAGACTCACAGTTCATACAGTTCAAGTAGCAGCAGCAGTAGCAGTAGTAGCAACTCCGCTGGCTACAGACCAGCAGCTAATTACCAGATGGGAGGATACAGGTAAGTTCAGACGGGAAGATTTTAAAGAAGAACGTTTGGATATATTTTGGTAATGAAATTTTAGTATAGTTGCGGTAAGAAATATAGTACAGTGCTCAGATTTGTAGGTTTTGATAGTTCTGTCTTAAATATAGTCCGACGGCTGGTTGTTCTGGTAACTAAATATGTAGTTTTATTTATAACGACCGGATAATTTTGTATTGATGTTTTTTACACAATATTTCGTTCCAAAATAGCTTTTGACGTTCTTCTTAGTAGTCCGTATATTGATTGTGTATTTGTTTTTACAGCAATGGCTACCAATCAGGTAGAGATAGCTACGACGGTCACAACTATCGATAAAAAATAGCAACAATGACAGAACTTATTTAATTTAAAGTGTAATAGGTTACAATAAGTATAAATATAAAAAAAAATAAAGTTTTTCTACAATACCCTTTCTGTTAGTAAGTTTCTGGTGAGCGTTAGAATATGACATTTCTCATTGCTTTAATTGTTTCATCAAATTCAATAGACAAGGCGAAAACGGCGGGTTCGAAGGGAAAAATATTCCCATGAGATTTTTTTGCATAATCACATTCGTGAGACATCCCAGAATAAGGTTCAAGAAGTCGCCCACGTGAAAAGTGGGCCAATTTTTTTTAATCAAATTGCAAGAATCAATATTTTTGGCCCGAACAATTTTTTCTTTAATTTTTTGGACCATTCTGGACAAAAAAGATCTCTTATAATTTTTCTCTAAAGTTGATCGTTTTCGACTTATAAGCAATTTAAAATTGAAAAAAACGAAAAATGGCGATTTTCAAGGCTTAATAACTCGGTTAAAAGTTATTATTATGAAAGTCAATATATGACTAAATTAAAGTTTAAAGCCCCGCCTACAAGATCCTGAAGAAATTTTTGTCATTATTTTATTACTAAGCTGTTATTTTTAAGTAATAATAATAAGCGCCATGCACGTGAGCGGGGCTGTAAATGCTGAGTGCGAGAGAGAAGCCATTCCAGCAGTCCAATTGTGCATCTTACTCGCACTCACATTTACAGCAGCGTCAATACGATCTAACCACTCATTGATATTAATTAAAAATAACAGCTTAGTAGTAAATTAATGACACAGATTTCTTTAGGATCATGTAACGGCGACTTTAAACTTTGATTTAGTCACTTTCTGACTTTCAAAATAATAATTTTTGACCGAGTTATTAAGTCTTAAAAATGGCCATTTTCGCGTTTTTCAAATTTTAAATTGCTTATAACTCGAAAAAGATCAACTTTAGAGAAAAATTATAAGAGACCTTTTTTATCCAGAATGCTTCAAAAACCCTAAAAAAATTAGTACGGGCCAAAAATATTGATTTTTTGCAATTTGATTAAAAAAAATTGTTACAAAAAAATTGGCCCACTTTTCTCGTGGGCGACTTCTTGAACCTTATTCTGGGATGTCTCACGAATGTGATTATGCAAAAATATCTCATGGGAATATTTTTCCCAACGAACCCGCCGTTTCCGCCTTGTCTACAAAGGACTACATTAAAACCATATCTGTCATATTCTCGAGATGACGTACCTCTTAAAGAAGGATATGGTAGAGGAGTGATACAATATTCTCTTAGCTATTATTATTAAACATAAGCTATCTTTCATTTTCATTTTACTCATACACTAAGCATCAAAATTAACGCACCACCTTAAAAATGAGACATTTTTGATGTCTCGTATTTTCTAAACCTGTTGTCCGATTTTAGTGATTTTTTTAGTATAGTATAGCTTTATTCTTCGAGAATATCGATGTAATATTATTGCTAAGCAGGTAAGTGTTATTGTATACCGGGTGTAACAGTGATAGTGTGTTTTTTCTTCAAAGTTTGGAACACCCTGTGGAATATTCTAGCGTATGTAAAATATTGAAATTAAAACTCAACTGTAGCCTTAGGCTTTCTTAACATTTTGCTTTTCGATTCATTCGCTTATGTGGGATAATAAAAAAGTTAGGTACTTTAACAACTAGCCATGTTATTCATCAATGCAGGCTAAATAAGTGCGACAAACTTCAAGTGGTAATTATTCTGCATGAAAAAATAATTACCATTTGCTTTATAAACATATGTCCGCAAATGCTTCGTTTCAGAGATACGGGATGTTGAATTTTTCTTACAAACTGACGATTTATTTATTGCTCTAAAACCGGTTGAGAAATGCAAATAAAATTTAGTAGGTTTTAAGAGGTAGTTATTGCGCATTTTTTGACATACAATTAAGAATTTTATATTCACCATTGGCGTGCATACGGGTAATATTACCCAGTCATATTACCCGTATGCACGCCAATGGTGAATATAAAATTCTTAATTGTTTGCCAAAAAATGCGCATTACCTCTCAAAACCTACCAAATTTAATTTGCATATCTCAACCGGTCTTAGAGCATTAAATAAATCGTCAGTTTGCAAGAAAAAAATTCAACATCGCGTATCTCGGAAACTAAGCATTTGCGGACATATGTTTATAAGGCAAACGGTCATTATTTTTTCATGCAGAATTACTCCTTAAAGTTTGCAGCACTTATTTAGAAACACCCTGTATTGATGAAGAACGTTGCTAGTTGTTAAAGTACCTAACTTTTTTATTATCCAACATAAGCGAATGAATCAAAAAGCATAATGTTAAGCCTAAGGCTATAGTTGAGTTTTAATTTCAATATTTTATATACGCCAGAATATTCCACAGGGTGTTCCCAACTTTGAGGAAAAAACACACTATCATTGTTACACCCGGTATACAATGACACTTACCTCTTTAGAAATAGTATTATTACATTAATATTCTTGATATTATACTAAAAAAATCACTTAAATCGGACAACAGCTTTAGGAAATACAAGACATCAAAAATGTTCCATTTTTAAGGTGGTGCGTTAATTTTGATGCTTAGTGTATTTTGAGTACACGGAATCAACTTTCGATGGAATTTTTCCTAGACGAATAGATGGAATGTGGCTGCATATTGTAGAGTCCATTTAGTGTACTTTATTAGTATTTTTCTTTTCGTTTTTTTTTATAAACTACATTTTGCTACGAATATGTTTTTCAATAAATTACTCATTTGTTGAGTTATTTGCGAAAACAACTCTAAAAACGTGTTTTTGTGTTAAAAAATGAACGTTTTCACTCACAAATAACTCAAAAAGTATTAACTTAGTGAAAAACACTATAGAACAAAAGTTGCTTAGAATTACCTAGTCAGTTTATCCGTTTCCGGACTTATTTTGAATATATGTTTTTTCACCCCCGAGAAGGGGGTTTTCACCTCATAAGTAAAGGCAACCCTGGCCTCAAGTCCAAAAGTGAAATAGAGAGTAAAACGAACCTAAATCCAAATTTTACTCAACACAAGAAAAATTACACTCCAACACGTTCATTTACTGGGCTATATCAGCTATTTTTTTTAATAATTTGATTTACGCAATACCGGAAGCTCAACGTACAAATGAACCTTCGTTGTATAACGAACATACTAAAGAAAACCGTGTATATTATAAAACTGTCTTAACATTTAACACGTTTTTCTGAAGAAATGCTGACTGCAGGGATATGATATCGGAACTCTTGGATAGGTTAGTAATAAGTTTACAACAAATATTGCTTAATTCTTCCAAATTTAAAATGGTGATATTATTTTCTTAAATATGCTGCTATTATTTTGTTACCTACGCTGATGTTATTTTGTTAACTGGATATTCAAAATGTTATACAGCCTGTTGTTTAGTTTTTGATTAGATATAAGACACTGAAAGAAGCGCTCAAATCGACAACATTGCTGTATACTATAATTGTATATTTTAATTATTGTTAAAGATGTTCAAAATTTTTCTGTTCGTTTCGATAGTAGCAGTATGCTATTAAAATCACTTTATCAATTTTTCTGTTTTTTCGATTATTAGTGTTTATTGCATAGTATATAAATTATTATAATCACTGAATACATAGCGAAGAAATAATCCTATTAATTAAATTAATGAATAATTTAAGCGATTATGCAAGTAAAGATTGTCCAAGAATATTCAAAAACTAAACGAAATACCCATCTCTATTTAGCTGATGAAATTGATAACTCTGCCGTCGACAACTAATACAACTTGCTAATGTTTACGTCTATAGCACAGTATTGTCATTTAAAACGTGTATATCTAGTTAAAATCTAAACAATCTGTATATTAGCATAAAAGTACATACAGGGTTGCGAAAAAGTCTGGCAACACGTTATTTTCTCGGAAACCGCTAGAACGATTTTTATAGATTTTGGTGGATAAGGGTCTTTTAATGCGGCGGATATCATAGTCGGAATTACATTGTTGTCAAATCGTTCGTTTTTCTGGAAATCTACTGAACTTTCTTATTTCAAACGGAACACCCTGTATATTTTTCAAGTTTTGGAATCCTTAAGGGATACTGATTATTTTTCATATGATATTCCCTATACCTAAATGCCATAATTTCTGAGTTATTGCTACATTTATCAAAAAAAATTTAAACAATTTATAAAAATTATTTTCTTTGGCTCGGGTAGACATTATTTTAAGTTCTTCAGATCATTGGGAACAAAAAAGGTCTTTTGTAATTTTTCTCTAAAATTAATCGTTTTCGAGTTATAAACAATCTAAAACTGAAAAAAACGAAAAATGACGATTTTCTAGGTTCAAAAACACAAGTGAAAAAAATAATTTTTGAAATTACAAACTACTTAAATTCAAGATCAAGCCTTCTTCTATCATATACCTATAATAATTTTTGTCACGTTTTATTCTAAAATATTGTTTTTTTTTTATTATTAATGAAGCGCATATGAGAGAACGGGCTGCATTAATAACTAAAAAATAATATTTTAAAATGAAACAAAACCAAATTTCTTATCGGTAACTGATAAAAATAAGGCTTAAACTTGAATTTAGGCACTGCATAGTTTCAAAAATAATATTTTTTACTTGTGTTTTTGAACCTAGAAAATCGTCATTTTTCGATTTTTTTCAGTTTTAAATTGTTTATAACTCGGAAACGATTAACTTTAGAGGAAAATTACAGAAGACCTTTTTTGTTCACAATAATCCAATGAACCTAAAACAATGTCTACCCGGGCCGAAAAAACTGATTTTTATAAATTGTATAAAAATTTATTTTTAATAAATGTAGCAATAACTCCGAAATTATGGCATTTAGGTATAGGGAATATGATATGAAAAATAATCAGTATCCCTTAGGAATTCCAAAACGCAAAAAATATACAGTGTGTTCCATTTGAAATAAGAAAGTTCATTAGATTTCCAGAAAAACGGAAGATTTGACAACAATGTAATGACTACTATAATATCGGCCGTATTAAAAGACCCTCAACAGTTCCGAGAAATTACCGTGTTGACAGACTTTCTCGCAATCCTATATAAAAGTTTTCTTTCTGTTTTTAGTTCAGATGGAACATGTTGTCAAGGAGATAACCGGAGATATAAACGATCCCCACAACAACAAACACAGCCACAAGATATCGGCTGGAAACCACAGGGAAGCCAAGTTCCTCCTCCACCAAAACCTGCACCAGCTAAGTCCAGAAGTCAACGATCCCCACAACAACAAACACAGCCACAAGATATCGGCTGGAAACCACAGGGAAGCCAAGTTCCTCCTCCACCAAAACCTGCACCAGCTAAATCCAGAAGTCAACGATCCCCACAACAACAAACACAGCCACAAGATATCGGCTGGAAACCACAGGGCAGTCAAGTTCCTCCTCCACCAAAACCTGCACCAGCTAAATCCAGAAGTCAACGATCCCCACAACAACAAACACAGCCACAAGATATCGGCTGGATACCACAGGGAAGCCAAGTTCCTCCTACACCAAAACCTGTACCAGCTAAATCCAGAAGTAAACGATCCCCACAACAACAAACACAGCCACAAGATATCGGCTGGAAACCACAGGGAAGCCAAGTTCCTCCTCCACCAAAACCTGCACCAGCTAAATCCAGAAGTCAACGATCCCCACAACAACAAACACAGCCACAAGATATCGGCTGGAAACCACAGGGAAGCCAAGTTCCTCCTCCACCAAAACCTGCACCAGCTAAATCCAGAAGTCAACGATCGCCACAACAACAAACACAGCCACAAGATATCGGCTGGAAACCACAGGGCAGTCAAGTTCCTCCTCCACCAAAACATGCACCAGCTAAGTCCAGAAGTAAACGAGAATTTGGATTCGGCGATGGTTTTCTAAAAATGAAAACAAATCTCGAACAGACACAAAAAGATTTAAAAGCAAATTTTGAGCAGGGACATAAAGATTTTACTAAAAAAGCTGAAGAAGTAGGTGAAGGAATTGCAGATATAGGCCATAAAGTATTCAACTGGAAACCATGGGGAAACAATGGTCATCCTGGACGTCATGATAATGGAAGAAGGCCCTGGAACCGCGGACAGGGGAATAGATATCAACAACAAATAGAAGATCAAGAACAAATTGGCCAACAGCAGGAACCTGATGAAGACTTGGGTCAGCGTCAAGAGCAAGGAAGTAGATATAGTAAAATTACCAAAATCACACATGTAGGTCAGCATGTAGAAGATCTCGGTCAAGAACAAGTAGAAGATCTTGGTCAGCAAGTAGAATTAGGACAAAACCAAATCGATCTTGGCCAACAATTAGAAGATAATGATGACTTTAGTCAACATCAAATCCAAAGAAACAAATATCGTGTTTCAAAAATTATTAGAGGCCAATCACATTCACAAATTGGTCAACAAACTGAAGATCTCGGTCAACAAACTGAGGATCTAGGTCAACAATTAGAAGATGGAGAAAACCTTGGTCACCAAAGAACCAGATATAGTAAAATTACCAAAATCACACATATAGGTCAGAATGCAGAAGATCTTGGTCAAGAACAAGTAGATCTTGGTCAGCAAGTAGAATTAGGACAAAACCAAATCGATCTTGGCCAACAATTAGAAGATAATAATGACTTTAGTCAACATCAAATCCAAAGGAACAAATATCGTGTTTCAAAAATTATCAGAGGCCACTCACAGTCACAAATTGGTCAACAAACTGAAGATCTCGGTCAACAAACTGAGGATCTAGGTCAACAATTAGAAGATGGAGAAAACCTTGGTCGTCAAAGAACCAGATATAGTAAAATAACCAAAATCACACATGTAGGCCAGCATGCAGAAAATCTCGGTCAACAACAAGTAGAAGATCTTGGTCAGCAAGTAGAATTAGGACAAAACCAAATCGATCTTGGCCAACAATTAGAAGATAATGATGACTTTAGTCAACATCAAGTCCGAAGAAACAAATATCGTGTTTCAAAAATTATTAGAGGCCAATCACAGTCACAAATTGGTCAACAAACTGAAGACCTCGGTCAACAACAAGTAGAGGATTTTGGACAACAGCAAGTAGAATTGGGACAAAGTCAAATCGATCTGGGCCAACAACTGGAAGATACTGATTTTGGTCAACAATTAGAAGATGGAGAAGACCTTGGTCACCAAGGAACCAGATATAGTAAAATTACCAGAGTAACTAAAATTATTCGAGGCAAAACTCATTCGAAAGTAGATCAACAATCTGAAAATTTAGGTCAACAGCAAGTCGAAGATCTTGGCCAATTAGTAGACACTGACGAAAATCTTGGTCAACATCAAATTCACGGAACTGGATATAGTAAAATTACAAAGATTATTCGTGGGGGCACAAGTTTTGTAGATGGCCAGCAGGTAGAAGATCTAGGTCAGAAAGTAGAAGACCAACAACAGCAACAAGTAGAAGATGTTGAAGATCTTGGTCAACATCAAATTCACGGAACTGGATATAGTAAAATTACAAAGATTATTCGTGGGGGCACAAGTTTTGTAGATGGCCAGCAAGTAGAAGATCTAGGTCAGAAAGTAGAAGACCAACAACAGCAACAAGTAGAAGATGTTGAGGACACTACAGATATTGGTCAAAAAATTGAACACGTTCTACATAAAGTAACAGGAGGAAAGCTGCATTTAAAACCTTTAGATCAGGGACAGCAAGTAGAAGACCTTAGTCAACAGCAACAGATAGATTTAGATCAACAACAAGTAGAACATTTAGATTTTGGGCAAAAAGTTGAAAATGTTCTAAGTAAAGTAACTGGAGGAAAACTACATTTAAAACCTTTAGATCAAGGGCAGCAAGTAGAAGACCTTAGTCAACAACAACAGACAGATTTAGATCAACAACAAGTAGAACATTTAGATTTTGGGCAAAAAGTTGAAAATGTTCTACATCAAGTAACTGGAGGAAAGGTGCATTTAAAACCTTTAAATCAAGGGCAGCAAGTAGAAGACCTTAGTCAACAGCAACAGACAGATTTAGATCAACAACAAATAGAACATTTAGATTTTGGGCAAAAAGTTGAAAATGTTCTACATCAAGTAACTGGAGGAAAGCTGCATTTAAAACCTATAGATCAAAGTCAGCAAGTAGAAGACCTTAGTCAACAGCAACAGGTAGATTTTGGCCAACAAATTGAAGAGGGGGGAAAAATACATCAAACAAATGGAGGAAAAATACAGCAAAAAAACCTTGACCAAAATCAACAAACCGAAGATCTTAGCCAACAACAACAGATAGACTTTGGCCAGCAAATTGAAGAAGAGACCACCACTATAGGCCAGGAAATTGAAGAGACGACCACTGTAGTCTACCAGAAAGTCGAAAATATCGACCAACAACAGCAAATTGATTTTGGTCAACAAATAGAAGAAACCCACTTAGATCAGAGCAAATTGCATTTAAAACCTTTAGATCAATCTCAACAACAAGAAGAACTTGGTCAAGAGCAAGAAGAAGTCAACTTTACTATAGGTCCACAAGTTGAAGACGACTTTCCTCATGGAAACCAAGGAAAAATTCAAATTGGTGGTTCACAGGATCAAGAACAGGAACAGGACACTCAACAAGTGGAACAGCAGATCAGTGGTTGGCACGACCAACCAAGAATACAACAAAAGCCATTAGACCAAAGCCAAGAGCCAACTGACACACAGCAAGTTGAAATTTTTGATGTGAATTCAGTAAAGGTAAGATCTTTATTATTGATCATTATTATTGTCTTTACCTTTATTCTCATGTAGGTTTGTTTCTCCTATTTGTATCTACATCAATCAGCCAATCGCGTCCACTGCTGGACATAAGCCTCCCTCAGTTCTCTACACTGGGTCTTGTAGCTAATTTCCCACTACTCTTTTTATGTCGTCAGTCCATCTAGTCAGTGGTCGTTCTTGGCTTCCTTTATAGTTTCTGGGCCTCCACTCCATGATCCGTCTCGTCCACTGTCAATCTTGTGTTCTACCTAAGTGCCTTGCCCAGTTCCACTTAAGCGTCGTGATTCTTTCGATGACGTCTTTAACTCCTGATCTCTGCCTGATTTGTTGGTTTGTTATGAGGTCACGAAGGCTCACGTTCAGCACTGCACGTTCCATGGCTCGTTGTGTGACTCTAGAGTTTATTTGCGGATTTTTGCATCAATATTAAAGTCTCTGCTCCATAAGTTTGTACGGGCAAAACACATTAGTTATAAACCTTTTGCTTGAGACACATGAGAAGTGAGTTTTTTAGAATATGGCTTAGTTTGCCAAATGCTGCCCTTTCTTCTTCTTGCAGTACCGTCTCCTATCGGAGGTTGGCTACCATCACAGCAATCTTAACTTTGTTGGCTGCAGCTCTGAACAACTAACTGTATTGAACTGCACCCATACCACTCCCTTAAATTTCGCAACCAGGAAATCCTCCTACGTCCCATATTTCTCTTTCCCGAGATTTTTCCTTGGATTATGAGTCTTAGCAGAGAGTACTTTTCTCCTCTCATTATGTGGCCTAGATACTCCAGTTTTTTCGTTTGTATGGTTTTTATGACTTCGCATTCCTTCCCCATCTTTAGCAAAACATCTTGATTTGTTACTCTTTCTGTCCATGGTATTTTCCACATTCTCCTGTAACACCACATCTCGAATGCCTCAATGTTTTTGAAGTTTATCAAAAACATTTGAAAACTCAAATGCTGCCCATGTCAAGCCTATTCGCCTCTGTATTTTATGTGTTTGATTGTCTCTGCTTATTTTAATCTCGTGTCCCAGATATTTGTACGTGTCTGTTTGTTGTATGGTATTAATGTCAATAGTTATATTTCCACTCGAGATTTGTCATAAGTTTAGTTTTCTCAAAGTTTATTTTTAATCCTACTCTATCAGACAGAGTTTCAAGCGAATGACAAACTGGTCATCGATTCCAATTTTAGTGTTTATGAAATGTTATTAAATTTTTAATTTCTTCTTTTTAGGGTACTGATGATCACCTACCAAAGGACATTTTGAAAAAGGTTAAATTTATTGAGGATAAGCTATCAAACAAGTTAGAAGCTGCCATCATAGGATTTTGTGGTACAGATAGACTTAATGTTCCCCAAATGAGATCAGAACTCATTAATGATGTTAAAAAGAACATTACTGAAGAATTCAACAAGGGATTCTCTAGATACTATCTACAAAATGATCTTGGTTTAACTGATAAACAAATAGCTAGAATTCAAGCTATACTGTTAGATAGACTCTTAGCGAAAATTGAAGAAGGCGTTGAAAGAGCGAAAAAGGAACATGAAACAAGGAAAACAACGACAATAATTAAGACATCACAAGAACCTGATGACACCGGTATATTTGATGACATAAAACCAGAAGGATCAATATTCCAAAGTGGACATAGGACAATTATAAGAAATAGAACAGTGATAACGACCCATACTACATCAGGGGGAGCCTCCTTTGGAATTACAGACCAAGGTCAATTTATATCACAACCAAAATCTACACAGGGTGCAGAAAATGAAGCTGATTCTTTAATAACAGCTCTTAGAAACTTAAGTAACTCCAAACACAAGACAGTAGTAGAGCAAGAACCAACAGATAATCATGTTAACAGTTATTCACATACAACAGTTTATCAAGGTGGCAGTAGCATTGGTGGATATCAAGAACAAGAGGTACAGACAGGACATGGTAATAATGACGGCTTCGATAATCAAGAACAAGAGATTCAAACTGGATATGGTGGCCGCGGTAGCCATCATTCTTCAATATATAGTAATCAAGAACAAGAAATTCAAACTGGATATGGTCGCAATAGACATCGTGGTTCAGGCTACGATAATCAAGAACAAGAAATCCAATCTGGATATGGAGGTCATAATAGACATCGTGTTTCAGGGCTTGATTATCAAGAACAAGAAATCCAAACAGGATATGGCAATCATAATAACCACCATACTTCTAGCTATGATGTTCAAGAACAGGAAATAACTGGATATGGCGGACATGGTCACATAAGTTCTTCACATTCTGGATATGGCGGACGTGATCATATAAGTTCTTCACATTCTGGATATGATCATCACGATCACAATCATGGATATGATAACCATGATATTGAAGTCATACATAGTGGAAGCCACCATACTAGCTTTGACGAACCGCTTAGTTTTAATCATCATGATATAAGTGACAGTCATTCCCTAGACCATCATCATGGCGGTTACGGTCACCCAGAATACTTAGACATAGAAGATCCCCACAGCCATTACTATACAAGACATGAAGTACACGTTGAAGAAGTACCACACCACACTCACTCACATAGTTATCAACAAGAACAAGAAATAATAGGCCAAGAATCAGGGTATGATGATCAGGCCCAAGAAGAAGAATCAATTCCCTTACCAAACGAACAACTACAATCTTCATCTCAGGAACAGCAAAAAATAGAAGTCATAAGACATGATCATTATGACGATGTAAATGCTGTTCCCAGTGTTTCTGTAGACCAAGAAGTTGAAGAACCACACCATCATGATGTAATTCACATAGAGGAGGTTCATGTAGATCAAGAAAATTCTGTTCCTCCAGAAGTATATGAAGAATTACCTTGGTGGAAGAAGGCTGCTTCAAAAATACGGCATGGAGCTCATAAGGTGAAGGAAGGGGCGATCAAATTGAAGGAGAAAGTTGTTGGATGTTAAATGTTAGATTTAAAAATAGTATTTGTGGTATTAACTTATTTTTATTATAATTAAATTAAAAAATATATATTCTTAATAATTTTCCTTATTCTATTATAATAATCCCGACACTATTTAACCTAATATTGGAAGCAATAATAAGGAGGTAATGCAGAAAATGCTAAAAGCATTGACAGAATGCCGAATAGACCATCGCTACACTAACATGATAAAATATATCTACCACAATGTAACGGCTAGCGTAAGACTCTCTGATCAAGAAACTAATAAATTATGTATGCAGCGAGGAGTACGGCAAGGAGACACCATCTCACCAAAGCTGTTCACAACCCTTTTAGAACACACTTTTAAAAAGGCAGATCTGAACGAATATGGTATCAATATAAATGGAGAGAAGCTCAGTCATTTGAGATTCGCAGATGACATCGTCCTTATAGCCGATCGTATGGATGATGCAATAATAATGTTGAACAAGTTATATCACGCTTCCTTAGAGGTCGGACTAAAGATTAACATCAACACGACGCAAATAATGACTAATCTGGTGCTAAATCGTAATATTATTATTGATGGAATGGATATTGAGCAGACTGCATCTTATAAGTACTTAAGACATGAAATTCGGTTGGGAAGAGATAACCAGACGTGCGAGCTCCCACGTCGCATAGGATTAGCCTGGGCAGCGTTTGGTAAACTGAGCTATGCATTTAAATCGGACTTACCCATATGCCTGAAAAGGAAAATCTTTGACCAGTGTGTATTGCCTGTACTCACTTATGGAGCGGAAACATTAACACTCACAAAAAAGGTAGTGAACAAGATTCGCATAACTCAGAGGGCTATGGAGCGCCAGATGCTGGATGTCTCAGAAATACGTCGTAGAACAAAAACAACGGACGCCGTCGAAAGAATCGCGTCGCTTAAGTGGAATTGGGCAGGACACGTCGCCAGATTGTCAGACAACCGATGGACAAAAGGTATTGTCGAGTGGAGGCCACGAGAAGAAGCACTACGGAGCAGAGGACGACCACCAACCAGATGGGCTGACGATCTGAAGCGTATTGTCGGCAACTGGATGCAAGCCGCACAAAACAAAGAAAGATGGAAAGAGCTTAGGGAGACCTATGTCCAGCAGTGGACGAGTACGGGTTGATGATGAATAAGGAGGTACAACAAACAAACCATTATTACAGATCAACTTCAAGTAATAGCATATGCATATGATCTAGTCATCATAAAAGCACTTATAAAAGCAGTTGAAAGTTTATGTGTGTGTGTGTGTGTGTGTGTGAAAAAAATGGCTTGGATGCGAGTCCGCTAGCCACAGATTTTTATTTTATTTTTACCTCAATTTATTAGTTTTGTTATATTTATACGTATTTCACTTAAATGATTATATTTGTTTCTTTCAAGTAGTTTATGAGTAATTTAAATATTTCCATTTTATGACAACTTAGTAGATATTCTATACTAATTGGAAAATGAACTTGTGTTTGTCGTAAATTGTAATATAATTGATTTATATATCTCTCGTTAATTTTGCATTCCAAGAAAATATGGTTTAAATCTCTAATCGAAACATTATCACAAAAACAGACTGATGAATTAATTATTCCTAATTTGTGCAGATGTGCCTCACATTTCCCGTGTCGAATTTTTAATCTGACGATAGTAGAAATATCTTGCTTTGGCAGGTTATATTTAAATATGTATTCAGGTGGCGGAGGAAGTTCTTGATGTAAAGAAAAATATAAATTTTTGACATGCTTGTAATATTTTTCCATTCTTTTTTCCATATTTTATTTATTCTAACTTTGACGTCATTTATTGCATCTGTCAGTTGAAAGTTTAGGTAAACATGCAAAAAGAAGGCTAGAGATAAGCCAGCACAAAACAAAATACATTACGATAGGGAAGGATGACACAACAACTCAGAAAAATCTAATAACACAGAACCATAAATTTGAAACTGCATCCACCTTTAACTACTTGGGAGTCACAATAAGAAAAAGAGAGAACAGAGGAAAAATTCTGAAAGGCAAAAATCATATGGAATGTATAGAAATCTGCTGAGAAGCAAGACTAAGTAAGAGAACAAAGATGAACCTATATAAGACCTTAATAAGACATGTTGTTACATATGGGAGGTAAACAACAACTATTAATAAGAAAGAGGAAGATAGGCCCTCTGAAATTTGAAACAAAAATAATGAGAACGATACTAGGCCACAATGTAACAAGGGAGGGAGAAAGAAGAAATGTTGAAATTGAAAAAGAATTAAAGGGGAAAAATATAGTCAGATACATAAAATATCTTCACTTAGAATGGATATGACATATGTATACAGAGATGCCCACACTCGGATACCTACACAGAGAAGGATAACTAACTGGACACCAATATGGCTCACGTGTAGAGGAAGGGGAGAAACGTTGAATACAGTAGAATAAAAAATGCAAATAATTTCTGTTATTATCATAAATATGATATACATTTCTATTATCTACACATCAATACCCTGTTCCTTTCTTTGAAATCCACTAGGTAACATCTAGTAGATTTCAAAGAGCCATGGAGAGAGCAATGTTATGAGGAAAATTAAAAGACAAAAAGAAAAGAAATAAAACAACTGGATAAGAAATAATACAAAAGTCAAAGACGCAAAACAACATACAGGGTGACTGATTAGTAGGGTAAAGCTCAGTAGCTCCGCTATAGTAATAGATAGCAATAAAAGTTAATAACAAAACTTGTAGCCAACTTTGAGCTTCACATTACAAAATTAGTTAGAATGCTACAGGGTGTTCGATAACACAGTGGCAGACCTAACTTATGTTTTTTTAAATGGAACACCTTATATTTTATTTTAAATTCGAAATCCTGTAACTTCTCCATTTTGGGGGATCCCAAAAGGGATTTCCATTTAAGATTTTAAAGTTAACCCCCACCCACCTCCAGGGGGTGGAGTTATAATTTTTGAAAATTATTGAACACGCATTTTTCAGTTTTTCAATCCGATGTTTATTTCGGGAAATATTCAACGGTTCCGCTACTTTTGGGACACCCTTTATAATACATCATATGCCCATTTCATATTAGTGCTCTAATAAGGCATGGTTCACCGCAGATATTTTCAAAAATTGGTTTTTTAAAGAATTTGTCCCTGCAGTGAGAAAATTTCAAGAGAAAAACCTGGAAATACCACCTAAAGAGATGAAATGTTACTTGATTTTAGACAACGCTCCTGCTTATCCCCCTGAAAATATTCCACATTCAGAAGATGGCTTTAATTGTATGTTTTTGCCAAAAATTACATCGCTTAATCAACTCATTAATCAGTGAATTTTGGCAACCAAGCGAGTAGGTATATTGCAGAAAGTTTTTAGAAGTAGAAAAGTAAAAAAAGTAACAAACAAAATGTGAGTCCTTTTTAACTTACATATTTGTACACTGTATATAAAGACAGAAGAGAGAAAATATTTTTAAAAATAAAATTTTATTCACTTTAAACTTATTTTTATATAATGGACTTTTGGCTTTAACGGATATCCCGTCCTCCCAATTAGTCCGTTATATCGAGGTTTTACCTATGTATTTTATTTTTCACAATTTAAATGTTTTAAGGAAAAGTTTAACTTAGACGCATAAAATAACCGCAAGTTGTCTACATTTTGTGAAACTCATCCACTTAAAATTAAAGTCAACTAATATATTTGTTTCTTGGCTCATTAATTAGTTTGATGTTTATTTCAACAATAATTTAAAAGTATAGTAGTTAAAAAATCATGCATAAAATACAGAGGACTTACTTCTGGAAGATTTCTAAAATATCTCACAAACTCTTGCTGTTGAGTAATATCTGAAAATATATATAAATTTAATTAATAGTTGAAACACTGATAAACTTGAATGAATCAAGGAATTGAAAAAATAGTATATCAGAGTTTGTAAGAAGTAATTTATTTCTTTAGCTGAGCACTTTCGCCAAAATTGTCATCACCATCACCTGAGGTAGTGCTACAATAAAAAAAGGAATCTTGTAAGAAAAAAAAGTAGAAAACTCTTTAGAAGAAAGTAACACTACTTGAAGCATATGCGTGAGCATCTTGATAATAATAATCTGAAGTACAATGTATAATCATGTATGCTATTAAATCGTTTTGTCCTCCGTACAACCCCAAACAGAAAAAAAGAATGTGTGTGTACTTTGTACGCACGTAAGAAGTTATACTTCTATTATAATATAATTTCAACGAAAAAATATACCTACTTAACAGTTACAATACAAAAAATTAACAATAATTACCAAAAATGAACCAAAACCAATGCCAAGTATTAAAAAAAAAAGAAAAAAATATGAATCGTCCGGGATTTGAACCCGCAACCTCGTGATTTTTTGATCTCTGGTCCAATGCTCTACCAACAAGGCCATCAAGCCGTATGCTAGTTACCTTTCAGATATACATAATTATACATCACGGTGACAAGTGAAATATAAAAATAGATGTTTTATTATTTTACGCCCAAGGAAGACAAATCCAAAGACACAAAATTATAATAAAAAACCTTTTAAACCACCTTTTTCAAATTGCGCAAGTTGTATTATTAATATTAATGTTAATAAATGAAATATAAATATTTTGACGTTTCACAATTTGACAATTCACTTTTAACTGCAGTGCCTTAAAAATTTTAAAGCACTAGTGCCTTTAAGTAGCATTTTTAACGCTCCTATGGAGTCCTAAAAATTGCATTTTTAATACGTTTCTAGAAAAATATATTTAAAAACACTAATATATTCTTTCCACACCTTTTCTGGACTGATACATACATAAATTAAAACATTTTGAAGTATAACTTCAAAAATATAATATGAAAACTATTTAAAAAGGCAGTATAACTACTATTAACTAACCTTTGTTGTTTCTCTTCCCACAAATTTTAAAACGCAACAACCATACATAACCAAACCGTCAACCGTCCAAACCACAGCTGCGCTACAGCTGCCATATTGGATAATTTTTGACATGTAATTTGAACATCCAATCAGAACAAAGTTATAATGCGCCTGCGCTGGGATCGTAGGTTTTAACATATAAAAATTCACCCTCATATCGCGCGTAAAGAAGTATAACTTCAAAAAACAACAGAAAAAACTGCCAGATAAACATTACAAACACATTAAAACTTTTTTCATGGCGTGGGTGTATCACCCACATCACATGAGGGGAATATTCGGTGGCATCTGTGAAAATGGAGTTTGGAGGGAGGAGGTACCTACAACTACGAGATGTACCACAGATATAATCATATATTTGATGGTAAAGACGTAGTATCTCTTATAAAAATAGGAAGACTAAGATGGGCAGGACATCAAGCAAGATCACAGCAGAACAACCCTCCTAGAAGAATCCTCATGTCACAACCTGTGGGAAGTAGAAATAGGGGCAGGCCAAAACTCAGATGGAAGGATGGTGTAGATGAGGATGGTAGAAAAATAGGTGCAGCAAACTGGCAATAGTTGGCAATGGATAGAACTGACTGGCATAATAGACTTGGGAAAGTCGAGACTCTTTTATAGGGTTGTAGCACCATTGATGATGATGGGTGTATAACCCAACCACTTTGGCCTAGGTGAGATAACTAACAAAGTTTTGTGATATTCAAATATGCTTTGTAACGTCAACACTAAACAGATAAAAGCAGATTTTGAATATCCAACTTAAGTTTAATCTAATTTAGTTTTCATCTAACAAACATACTGGAACAGCTGAATGAAAAATTACTATATATGGAATTAAAACGAACTCAAAGCAAACAAAATTCATGCTCATTACAAAACATCCTAAAGACAATGAGGCACTTTTCATATTAATAATATCCAGATAGAAAGGGTAGACAAATACTAGGAACATTAGTTAGTCAAAATAAAACAAACACAAGAGACTAAAAGCCATAAAGAAATATTAAGGGCAAAATTAGTGAAACGAAACATTTATTATGTGGTAGAGACCTAGAAATGAATCTAAGGATAAGGTTATTGTGCTGCTATGTTTTTACAACTTTGCTCTACTGATCTGAGGCCTGGACATTGAAGCAATTCGAAATTAAGAAATTGCAAACTTTTGAGCATTGCTGTTATTGAAGAATACTATAAATATCATGGGTAGACAAGATTAGCAATATTGAAGTCCTTCATAAGGTTAATAAGAGGGAAGAAATTACACAGACAATAAGTGGCCCTTGTTAGTCTGCTGCTTTTGATTTATGGAGGGCAAAAAAAAAAGTTAAAAGAGATGTAGGCAGAAGATGAACCTCTTAGTTATGAAACCAAAGGCTCATTTCACACCAAGCAAGTCTAGTTAAGTCACTTTTAATCCAGTCAGACACTTGAAGATTCGCCCAGCTGCGTTATTACAGGAGTAAGGCACATACAGTAGGAAAAATGAAAGAATACCCATGAACGAACATATAAAACACGCTGTATTTTCCTATCACCGTGTCACACAAAAATTTGGCCAGCGCAAGTACATGTTATAATTATTATTACATGTACTTGCGCTGGGCAATTTTCTTTGTGACACGGTGACAGGAAAATACAGCGTGTTTTATATGTTCGTTCATGGGTATTCTTTCATTTTTCCGACTGTATTATGTCTTTTTGATTTCACATTGACTCAAACCAATCCCGTCGAGTTAAGACTCTTCATGATTCGACAGGTCAAATTTTTACATCAGTCTTGTTCAGTCACTGCACGGTATTCACATTTATAAATGGATATTGAAATATAGCATTTCTTAAATGAAAAAATAAGTCTACGCTCATGCGAAAATAGTTGTAAAACTTTTTAAGATCATTTATTTATTTATTTATTCGCGGGCAAGCCCTATTCAGGTATAGTAAGAATTCATCATGGCGTCCGACGATGATTGTGTGTCGGAAGATGGTGATAAAAATAATAAAAATAGTGGCAATATGAAATGTAATACAAAAAAGTGCTCAGTATGTGTGTGTATAAATTGTTTATCGATTTATCACCAAAGTTGCGCAAAAAGGTGTCCAGAAATCAAGTTTTTGGATGAAACTAAAATAACATGTTGTCAAGTGGTGAAAAAACAGGACGACAAAAACGATAAACAATTAGTGTTAGCAGTTGAAAACAAGTATTTAAGGGAACTGGTCGATGAAGCAAAGGATAAAAATAAAATTTTAGCCCTAAATAAATTACTGTTAGATAGGATTAGGAGATTGGAACTGGGGCCTGATTCTAATTCATTTCGACAGTCGCAATTTTATTTCGACACCGCCATGACAGCCGGAGAGTATAGCGATTCTTGGGGATATTAACCTTATCATGTTGAGACTGCTCAGAATTTGGGTTGGCGCTTCGGTTTCTTGGATTTTGTTGATAGTCTGGGAAAATTATCGAAAAAATACCATTTTTGGGAAAAATTATTTACCAGCTATTTTATTGCTAAAATCGAATCTTAAGATTGCATATATTAGTAATATGGGGTATGACAAGTCCGCAGAAAGTGTGTTATTTTATTTATAAACAAATTAGCACTCCTAAATCTTCTTTTTTTTTTCAATTAGTGGTCTGTAACTCCTATAATTTTTCCTTTGAGCCAAAAACACTCAAATAAAAATTCACCGTAATTTAGTTCTGCACAAAGTTATTTTTTTTCCGATTTCCTTCAACAAAAATTTTACTCAGAAAATCCGAGTTTTCCCAAAAAATCTGCCATTTTCAATTAAAATTTTAGGGAAGTACCTAATTATTTATCAATAATTAAATAATTGAAGACATGAAAGATTTATTATAGTAGATTATACAGAGGGGCTAAATTATGGAATAAATTCATTTCTTTAAAACGGACGATTTTGGAGCAAAATCCCGAAAGAGGTCGATTTTTATTTTTAAATTACAATTTTTTGGCATATATTTCATACTAGTGACGTCATCCATCTGAGCGTGATGACGTAATCGATAATTTTGTTAATGGGAATAGGGGTCGTGTGGTAGGTCATTTGAAAGGGCGTTTAATTCTCTATTCAGTAATATAAACATTAATATCATTAGGTATTTATACAGGGTTGCCAAAAAAAATTTTGAATTAAATTAATTGGCGCAACAAGAAGAATGTATGTAATTTATTTAACTCAAAATACATTGTACTGCTGTCAGAAAATAGAAAAAAAGGTTTATTTCACAAATAAACATTTCTTTTCGCTTAAATTAAATCACAAACAGCCTCCCTCCTATTTGGCAGTTTGAACTTTTAATTTAAGCTAAAAGCAATGTTTATTTGCAAAATAAACATTTTTTTCTATTTTCTGACAGCAATAGAATGTATTTTGAGTTAAATAAATTACATGCATTCTTCTTCTTGCGTCAATTAATTTAATTCAAATTTTTTTTTGGCCTCCCTGTATAAATAATGATATTAATGTTTATAATACTGAATAGAGCATTGAACGCCTTTGTAAATGAGCTACAACACGAACCCATATTCCTATTTAAAAAAATAATTACATCACGCTCGGATGGATGACGTCACTAGTTTGAAATATATGCCAAGAAATTTAATTTAAAAATAAAAATCGACCTGTTTCGGGATTTTTCTCTAAAATCGTCCATTTTAGAGAAAATGAATTTATTCCATAATTTAGCCCCTCTCTGTATATCAGGAGACCGGCGACAATCTAACCAATAGTTTAGCAATAATTAAAATGTTAATTAAAAAATTTCGGTCGAAATAATAACCAGAAAGATTATGATACACCAGAATAACTATGATTTTCATATAAAAAAGCACTATACCTATTCAACGTACCTTACAGGATTGAAATTGGACCATTTGAGCGGTCTCAGGAATGTTATAAAGAAACAATTTTTTGGCTTATAAACAAATAGAACCCCTCAGAAAATATTAGATTAAATTAAATTAAGTTAACGCTGTTGAAAAGAGCACGGCTTCTGTGTCCTTTTCGAAGAAAAACAAATTGAATTGCGAGGAGTGATTCCAGGTATAACCGGTCAAATTTGACCGGCATTTGCGACAGAGTTATAAACAACAGGATTTTAATCTTTGAACCATTAGATACCTTTTAATTCCGGTCCTCTTTGTACATACAAATTTTCATATCTTCAAGACACTCATAACAAAAAAGATTTATGTCACTGTCACCAAATTATTTAATTATTGATAAATAATTACTTCCCTCAAATTTTAGTTGAAAATTAAAGATTTTGTTTGGAAAACCCGAATTTTCCGAAGAAAATTTCCGTCGAAGGAAATTGGAATAAATTATCAATGTGCAGAATTAAATTACTGTCAATTTTTATGTGAGTGTTTTGGTTTAAAGTTAAAATTTTCGGAGTTATAGAGCAATAATAAAAAAAAAGATTTCGGAGTGCTAATTTGTTTATAAACAAAATAGCACACTTTCTGTGGACTTTGCACAGCTATATTACTAATATAGGAAATCTTAAGATTTGATTTCAGCATGTCCAGCAATAAAATAGCTGGTAATTAATTTTCCTTGTTTTTTACTAATTTTCCCAGATTATTACCTCACATCTTTCATTGAGTTGATGATTGTGGACATTCTCAATTATTATATTTCTAATTTACTATTCTATCTAATTCCTCAAAACAAGCAAATTTCAATTAAACCCAGCTATATTATAATACCTTTTGATTTAGTTTTCCTTGCAAGAAATAAACAAAACACATCTAAACTAAACCTAACCTCGCTTTTGGCCATTCATTCCATTCATCTCCGTGTCAAATAATTTCGACAGTCGCCATATTGAAAGCGACTTGTTTTTGGTCGAAATTTGTGAACATGAAAATGCTAATCTCAAATGTAAACAAACTTTCGCGGAAGTGGCTACTACACCTATCAGCAGTGTACCAACTTTTATCAGACAAGTGCCTCCAAGAAGTGTACAATCAAATATAAGAAAACCAAACATTTTACCAATGGAACACAGCGGCGGCTCGTGGGTCAATCTTCAGGGGGGTCATTTTGGTTTGAAAACTTCAAACTGTTGATTTTTTAAAGTATTTAAAAGATCTTTTAGCATTTATATTTTAGATAAAAAATACAGACTTAGATAAAACTCAATACTATTTACCCTAGTTTTCCGAAAATTAAATTTGTCTTTTTTTAGAGTAAATCTTTTAAAAAATATAGGAAAAATGGTATGAACAGGTTATTGACTGATATATAGATAGGAATATTTATAGTATAATAAATTGTAAATTTATTAAAACGAAACTTACTTTAAATATTTTTATATTTTAAGTCAATTCTTCTATCCTTTAGTTCTGCAAAATAGTCTATGACCTTCTCATTGAAATTTGGAATGCTCTTGACAAGCGTTTTCTCGATGCTCAGCATAGACAAGGCACTAAGTCTAGGTTGTCCCATCGTATTACGCAGGAATGTTTTTACTCTTTTTAAAGTAGAAAAACATCTCTCACTTTCCACGGTTGTCATAGGGAGTGTGCACAAAATATTTAATAACTTCACTGCTTCAGAAAATGTTTCAGACAAATTCATGTTAATAAAAAGCTGAAGTATGGCTACTGCACCAGCACTATTGCGAAAATCCTCACGACAATATAAGACTTCAAGTTCCGATTTTAGTTTGGAAATATTCACTGTGGGATAATTAGCCGTCACCATTTTTAAAATATTTTGCGGAAAGTTGGTAGTGTATGCTTCAAATTTCTCTATGTAGAATAACTGTGAAATCATGAGATGATCATTGAAACTAAACCTGTGATTTATTTCAGATATAATAATATCACAAATTTCAAGTGCAGTTCGTCGCTTTGGATCCTCTGCAGTAGTTTTTCTTTTTTTTGCTGTTGATGTGCTTGGTACTTCTGATTCCAAAATAGTATTTCTAATTATTTGGATATTGTTGTTAAAAGACAGGATACAATTTTTGACAGATATAACATCAATGTCTCGCATTTGCAATTGTTTAAACAATATATCAACATGGGGCATTATTTTATGGAAAAAATTTAACCAAAATAAAAAATGCTCATCTTCCAAATGTCTTTTTAAACCAGTTGCTTGATTTATATTGTTACCATCTTGCTCCTCATCAATAATTTCCTCTAAGCAAGATTTTAAATCATCTTTATAAGTGTATACAATTTCAACACATTTTGTATTGAAAGCCCATCGAGTAGGCGCAGCTTTAGGTAGCCTTACTTTAACCACTCTATCCAGAACCATCGTACGTTTTGGAGATCGGCCGAAAAAGGACGAAAATCCGTGTAAATTTGCAAAAAATATTTTTATCGGTTTGTGTTGACTCGCCGCTTTTTGGAGGATAAGATTAAATTGATGGGCATAGCAGTGAATGAAGTGTGCATTTGGGTATATTTCTTTAATTTTTGTTTGTACTCCTCCCAGTTTACCGCTCATGACTGATGCACCATCGTAACTTTGGGCAATCAATTTTTCAGGTGCTTCATTAATTTTTAATAATTGAAGTTCTTCCAATATTACATTAGTTAAATGTTGTGCTGTAGTACCTAGGGGGTTAACAAATTTCCAAAATCTTTCATGTACAATACCAGTTAATACATATCGCAATATGATAATCATCTGCGTTTTATTGGAGCTGTCTGTGGTCTCATCTACTTGAATGGCCACAAAATTTGTCTGGCCAATCTCCTTCATGATATGAGTATGCACAATGGCTAACATTGATTCTAAAATATCGTTCTGAATTGTTTTCGATGTTCCTTTAAATACTGTACTTTTTTCAATGTGTTCTTTAAACATTAAATCCAGTTCAGAAACAAAATCGATAAGGCCCAGAAAAATTCCACGATTATTGGAGCTGTCACTTTCGTCATGACCGCGCAATGCAATTTCGAAAACTCCACAAAATTTTACACAGTCGATTAGTTTGTTTAAAATATACCTATTTTTAGATACCAATTCATTAAAGTCATGCACAGATTTACGATATACACTATCAAGTTGCTGTCTTATGTTAACACGTCCTAAACTTGCGTAACTCATTGATGAATTTATATGAGTAGTTGAAGAGGCATGTTTTGTAATTTTCACTTTTAAATGCTTAATGTCAGTTACTCCATTTTTCGCCCATACAGCGTCATTCGAAAACAGTAAACACGGATAGCAAAAAAATGCATTTCTCACACTGCAGCCACAAATCCAATCACACAAATTGTACATTGATTCTTTAAAATATCTTTGAATGTCCTTACCCCTATCCTTTGTTGTTTGTTTTAAATTCATGTTTGGTTTTGGTCGACCACTTTCTTTTTTCTCAAGCCGCCGTTCATAATTTAGTGTTCCAGCAGATTTTAAGGCAATTATTTCGTCAACAACACTCATCTTGTTTTTGTTACAATCACAAAAAAATCCAACAAAACAAAATAAATTACGCAAATACGCCGCGATCGATATAGACCTGCCGTGAAGTGCGGTCAGCAGACGGTAACTAACTAAACGTGAGGCCGTCGACTCTACTAGAGGTATACGACGGAAAGGTCACTCCCACTCTCGCCCACGAAATTGCTATCTGCCGTCTCTTTTCTATTTTACATGCATTTGTCCATAAGCCATAAGAACTGTATATAGACAATTTAAAATACGGCCCAGCCACGGGCTTGTGTATAGCGCGAGGCGCGACGTTATTATATCTATTATATTTGTTTTGCCAATGCAGACTGCTGAGAGAGAATTTTATATTTCAGAGTGAAGTTTTAGATAAAAGATATTTTTAATAAAATTGGTATTTTTATGAGATTATTTTAGGGGGGTCATTGACCAATTGACCCTAAGGAGGAGCCGCGCTTGATGGAACATGAACAAGGTAAGAAGGAACCTCAAAAAAAGGTAAATAGCGAACAAAAGGAAAATGTTAGCGAAGATACATCCGCAGAAGAACGTGAAGACACTAGAGAAGAATTTCAAACAGTGGTTAGAAGAAAACGACAAAGAAAAAACATAGGTACGGGGAATAGTTTCAATGATAAAGAATTGGAGTTCTCAGGAGGGGAGCGTAAAGTATGGCTCTACATAAATAGAGTAAAAAAGGGCCACAACTGAAGAGGTGATTAAAAAGTATATTAAAAATAACGTGGAGTTTGAAAACGAAATAGTACAAGTGAAGGAATTACCATCGGATCAAAATCGATTAAAAGCGTTTGTCATAACAGCATCTCTCAAGAAAAAAGATATTTTATATGATCCATCTTTTTGGCCTAGTGGTGTAGGAATAAGTCGTTTTGATTTTAACCGTCACAAGGATTTTCTAAGTGGGGGGAATTTTGCAGTACTGTAAAAAATAATCACCCAAAAATGACACAAAAAAATTCAAAACAGGAATTCACAAACATTACAATAATTAGCCAAAATTTACAATCAATTGGAAATTGCGTAAATAGAATAGAGGAATTCCTAAAAGATTTTCCTAGCTGTGTATTTTTTTGTGTAACAAAGCACTGGAAAACATATGATCAACTTAAGAACTATGGGATCAATGGATTCTTCTTAGCTGAAGCAGTTTGTAGAGAGGAACTAAATAAGCATGGAGGTAGTGCGATATTTATAAAAAATGGAATTCAGCATAAAATGCTATCTGAAATAACGGCCTTATCTGAAGTTGGAATTTGTGAATGCATTGTTTGTGAATGTGTTGTCCACGGTCAAAAGTTTTTAATTATGTGTGTTTATACCCCTGGCGGGCGAACAGATGCTTTTCTAAAATGTTTAGAAAACATTTTAATAAATATTGTACATTTTATTTATTTATTTATTTATTATTTATTTACGGACCGAAGTCCATTAGTACATGATAAAATTAAATTAAAATGTCACACAAATTACAAAAAATAAGATCTAGTAGGTACAAAATTGGTAAATACATAACAAACAATAATAAAGAATAAAATTACTTGCTCTCATTTAACAATTGAGAGCTAGAACATTTTGAAATTGACAAATACAACTTATCCTAGAACAAAGACAATAACAGTAGTTGACAAATCAGTCTTGAAATTAGAACATTAAGTTAAGTATAAATGTAATTGTGTGGAAAACGCAGTAAAGTCGTTCACAAAGAAATCAATTTGCGGAGATAATGTGTTTGCTAATTTAATAGTTTTAGAGAGATAGGAACTTGAACCATAATTTGTGCGGTTAATGAACTCGTGGAAGGTGGTCACAGAACGGGTGGTTCTTGAAGGTACATGTAGACCAATTTTATTTAAAAGTGGGATACAGAATTTATGACCATGAATTAAGTTATATAAGAAGCAAAGATCTTTATGTTGACGACGACTCTGTAATGAGTCAAGTCGAATAATTTGCAGTAAAGACTCATAACTTTGACCAGTCAGATGCATCTTATAAGCATAATAACGTAAGAATTTACGCTGAACTTGTTCGATTTTATTAATATGACAGTTATATTGAGGTGACCAAACACATGATGCATAATCTAAATGTGGTCTAACCAAAGAACAATAAAGAAATTTTAAAGAACGACCAGTCGTAAAGTCATAGCTGCATCTTTTAACAAAGCCAAGCATCTTTAATGACTTAGAAACCATGCTATTAATGTGTAGGTTGAAATTCAAGTTAGTATCAAGAATAACACCCAGATCTATAACTGAGTCAACTAATTGTAACCTAGTGTCCCGTATAAAGTAAGAATTATTCTCAAAGTGTCTTAGTCGAGTAAAAGTTATAGCATGGCATTTGTTTGCATTTAAGTCCATACCATTAAGTGACCATTAAGATCTGATTGCAAATTGTAGTGATCCAAATCAGAGGTAATTATGTGAAATAATTTAAGGTCATCAGCAAATAGAAGAAATTGAGCAAAATTGAAGCTTTTATTTATGTCATTTATAAATAAATTAAAAAGGATAGGTCCTAAGTGGGAGCCTTGAGGTACACCCGATGTAACTATAATTTCATTAGAGAAATAATTCTTAATACGAACTATCTGCCTTCTATCTAATAGATAATTTCGAATCCAACTAAGCAGAGGATCAGAGAAACCCAACTGTTCGATCTTATGTAACAATAACGTATGGTTGACTCTATCGAATGCCTTGGAAAAATCTGTATAAATCGCATCTACCTGTTGTTTACTTTCCAATGCTTCATTTAAGAAGGAGGTATAATTTAACAAGTTCATTTCAGTTGATCTCCCCATAACAAAACCATACTGTTGTTCAATGATTACATTTTGTATAGTAGGCTTAATTTTGTCACATATTAAACTCTCGAACAGTTTAGGTATAGTATTAAGGATACTAATAGGTCTGTAGCTCTGTACCCTGCTTCTATCTCCATTCTTGAATATCGGTGATATAAAACTAACTTTCCAAACGGGAGGGAATTCACTCGTTCGTAATGATTTTTGAAAAATAAAGAATAAGGGACGAGCAAGATTAAAACTACAGTATTTCAGTAACTTGGGTGGGATTTAGCTGGTATAATTTGGTATATACCTCTGAAATAGATAAGTCACAACCAGTAACGTTGAAACTAGTGTTAGCCCTTGCACTATTTGGAATAGGACATTCGTCCTCACTATATACTGTAGCAAAGTACTGAGCAAACATCTTGGCTATGGTAGGACCATCGGAACTGGTTTGGCCATTATGGTTTAAAGTGTTCGGAATGCTATTATTGTTCCTTTTAGAATTTACGAACCTCCAGAAGCTTTTAATGTTACTAGGAAGTGTATGTTCAACGTTTGCTACAAACTGATTGTATGCTTGACCTGATAAGGACTTGCATATCGATCTCAATCTAGAAAATTCATTATAGTCTTGAGGTAACCTGGTCACTTTAAATTTCTTATGAGCTTTCTTTTTAGCAATGATGCAGTTTCTTAACTCTCGGGTATACCATTTAGGAAAATTGCCGGTATAAAACTTTTTCATTGGTACATAAACATCGATAGCGCCATATAAGACATCATAAAGTATATTGACCATATCATCTAAACTTTTGTCTCTGAAAATTTCATCCCAGTATATTGTGTCTAAGTAATCAGAAATACCTTGAAAATTTGCTGATTTAAAGTCGTAGAAAAAGCCTTCAGCTTTCATTTCATCAGTTAAAACATCTCCGCGGTTTAAATTAAAGCATAAAGGAGGGTGGAAACTATCGGGGTCAACTAATCCCTCATCAGCTTCTGCGACAATGCAATTTTCATCATGAACCAAAACTAGATCAAGTAATGAGTTTACATTATTATAGATGTTACTGCGTTGGAAAAGATTTTGATAGGAACATATATGATTCATAATATTTACAGCATCTTCTTCGATTAAAGGAATGTCTGGAGCAGGAATTGCCGTAGAACAAAAATTATCATGAGACCAAGTACAGTGTAAGTTGAAGTCCCCTGCAATACAGAAATGAGAGGTGGGAAATGTATTTGAAAGATTATCGATCTGTTATTGAAAGAGATATATTTAATGGATACATTTTTTTAGTTGGAGATTTTAATATACATATGCATGATAATGATAAAAATAGAGATAAAGACAAATTATTTTCTTTGCTAGGATCATACAATTTGCTTCCATGTGTGAAGGAATATACTAGAATTACAAATACCACAAGTTCACTAGTTGATAATATTTTCTCTAATTATAATGAAGAATATACAGTCACAATTCATAAAACTTTAATATCGGATCACACTGCTCAAAGCCTAAGTTTTAATATATGTAAACAAAGTAGTGCTTTTTGCTTTAAAAGAATATTTAGTCCTTGCAACAAACAAGATTTTCAAAATCGGTTGGCACTAACAGATTGGAATAACATTTATGAGAGTGATGATGCCAATGAGGTATGGAATAGATTTCATAATATATCAGTTTAATTTGAGTTTCCCGATTAAAAAAGTGTATCCTAACCGAAATGCAAGAAAGAATTATATTAGGGATGAAATAGTAGTGGCCGCAAAAAGACAAGTTGATATTCTTTATGTCATTAGTTATAATGATAACAGATTTCGACAAGATTACAATGATGCAAAAAAGAATTATGAAATAATTTTGGCACAAAATAAAGCGAAAAAATTTAAACAAAAAATAGAACAATCTGACAACAAAACTAAAACGGTATGGTCAATAATTAATGACATAAAGGGTAATTCAACATCAAAGAGGGAAATTCAGATCCCTGGAGAAGGTAATACAGTGGCTAATAACTTGAATGAGTATTTCTTAAACTGTGCGTCTCTGTTGGTATCAGAATTTTCCTCAAACTCCTATGAATCTTCTATAGAACAAGCGAATAGATCTATGTTTTTAAGGCCTGTAACTCAGGAAGAAATTGTTTCTATTGTAAAAGGTTTAAAAAATATAGAGAGTTGTGGTGATGATGAAATTTCAACATCAATTATTAAAATATGTTTAAATGAGATTGTTATACCATTAACATATGCAGTAAATATTTCTTTTAAGTCGGGTGTTTTCCCAGATAAACTGAAATTAGCAGTTATTAGACCTTTACAGAAGAAAGGCAGTGTGGCACAAATTGAGAATTATCGACCAATTAGCTTGTTGCCAAGTTTCTCGAAAGTCTTTGAAAAATGTATGAGTAACAGATTGATGGAATATATGTTACAAAACAATGTATTTCATAATAGTCAACATGCATATCTAAAGGGCAAAGGGACACATACAGCAATATATCAATTTACTCAAAATGTCTTACGATCACTAGAACAGAATGAGGTTGTACTAGGGTTATTTCTAGATTTAACAAAAGCATATGATTGTGTGAATCACGAATTATTACTGAAAAAACTAAACTTATATGGTGTAAAAGGGGTAGCTCATAATTGGTTTAAATCGTTCTTATCAGGAAGATCACAAAGAGTAATTTTAACAAAAGATAATAAGAATGTTAAATCCGAAATTAGACCTATACAATTAGGCATTCCTCAGGGAAGCATAATTGGACCGATAATTTTCATTTTATATATAAATGATATGTCGCATTGTATTACTAGTAACAACTGTATACCCTATTCCACGAACATACGCTTGCTCTGGATTACTTCGACAACGAATATTTTATTGTGCAAAATAAGAAGAACGAAAGTAAATTGCAAATTACATTGTTGTTTATTGGAATAATTATTAGCGCCATTTACTTTCGTACTTCTTATGTTGCACAGTAAAATATTCGTTGTCGAATTAATCCAAAACAGGCGTATGTTCGTGGAATGGCCCATAGTCTAATTAATTATGCTGATGATACGAATGTTCTGGTAACGGGAGATCATTTGGAAATTCTACTAAATGAATCTGTTGATATTTATGAAGAAATGTCTAAGTGGTTCTCCAGTGAGGGATTAATTATTAATAAACAAAAAACGAATTGTTTAATTTTTAGAACAGCTAAATCAAATGTGGAATGTCCAAATAATTTTCTGTTAGATGATACAAACGTTGAATTTGGCACTAAAACTACATTTTTATGCATGACAATTGATATAACATTGTCATGGAAGTCACATTTTTTTGTATATACACCGTTCTTAGGCGTCAACGCCCTTCTGTAGGGATCTATGGGGGAGTTTCACCGAACCACAAGCCCTTATCCCTTGCCGTACTGCTCCCTCATAGGTCGATCAGATACCCGCATATTCAGGTCTAAGCGCCAGATTCATATTTAGAATTTTATACTGACACGTTAGCCTTTTTGTTTTCCGATGGCCTGGGCTGGGCTTGAACTCTCGTACCTCACGGCAAAGTGAAGTGCGGGTCAGTCGCTAGTCGGACTGAGCTAGCTGAGTCGCCGGAAAAGTCACATACAGCAACTTAATAAAAGGTTGAATTCAGTATGCTATACTTTTAGGGTATTATTGCAATATTTAAGTCAAGATGACCTAAAAACAATTTATTTTTCAAATTTTGAATCTTTAGTCCGTTATGGAGCAATATTTTATGGTGGAAGCAATGAACTTGATAAAATATTTATTTGTTAGAAACGAGTGCTAAGAATTATTAAAAAAATGAGATTCTTGCAGAGGAGTTTTCAAATCTAATAATATTTTAACAGTACCTGCAATATATATCGAGGAATGTCTACTATTCCTCTTTAGAAATAAATATCTGTTTGAAATGAATCTACCTACACATTGTTACAACAATAGGGAGATTAAGTATATTTATCCTATCCACAGATTAACTGTGACAGAGAAGGGTGCCAAATATTCTTGCATGAGATTATTTAATAAATTGCCCCACGACATTAGAAAAATAACACAATTAACTCAATATAAAAAAGGTGTGCGTAAATTACTATTGCAGATTGAACCATATCAGGTAATAGATTTTATGAATTCTAATATTTAACAGGATTTCTGTAATTTTAATTTAGTTTTTTATGTTGACGAATATTTCGCTCTGCGTATATGTATGTGTCTATGTATATAATATGTATGTACAATTTTCGAAATAAATATTATTATTATTATTATTATTATTATAAATGTTACAGTGTTCTAAATTATCATAATATAACATAACAAAGTGGTTTGAGAAAAAATAATTCTAGGAGTAGTACAGTTACAAAAATGAAAAAAAGAATAAGATTACATATAATTCAGTACAATTACAAACAAAAGATAACACATAAATCAATTCAGAAATGTTCCAAGGTATAACGGTTTTGAGTTATCTAATACATACAGGTCATGTAACACCAATCACAATACAAAAGCTCTGGCCGAAAGTATTAAAAAGTTAAAAAGTTAGGGAAGAAATATGATTTTTAAAGCGGGAAACTGATATATTAAAAAGTTCGAGGTTATTTAACGAGTTAGCTAATCGAAGAGTTCTAGGAATAAATGTGTTGTAAGAATAATTGAATCTATGAAAAGGGACATAAAAGGTATGCACCTGCCTAGTCGAACGACTGGGGACAAATGGAGATATTTTGGAGAGAAGCTCGGGGCAGTTACACAGCCCGTTAATAATTTTAAATAAAATTATTAAGTCTCTTTGTTTTCTGCGTATCTCAAGAGGAGGTAAGTTCAGTATGAGCTCTAATGCAGAATAGTTATAGTATACATGTATCTTAGTGGCAGTATATCTCAGAAAATTGTGTTGGACAGCCTCAAGTTTCAGTTTATGAGTAAAGTAATAGGGGGACCAAATTGTGGAACAGTAGTCAAAGTGAGATCTAACCAGGGAGAAATAAAGGGATTTAATAGCTGAGATGTTAGTTAAGTCTCTGGTGGTTCTCTTTATAAAGGCAAGCATCTTCATAGACTTCATAGTATTGTACTGGAAATGTGTGATTTATAGCTAAGGGCGGAGTCAAGGATCACACCAAGATCCTTAGTTTCAGAGGCAGAATGTAAGGTCAGATTATTTATACTATATTCGAAGATGATTGGATGACGAATTCGATGAAAACGAAGAATATGGCATTTGGATGCATTCAAACACATACCATTTTGCATACACCAGTTAGATAGGTGATCAATATCACCTTGTAGACTAAGTGAATCAGCCTTACATGTGATTATTTTAAAAAATTTTAAATTATCAGCGAATAACAAAGTTTCACTTACTTGGAAACAGGGTATTAGATCATTGATAAATGGATAGCGCTTATCTAAAAGGTACCAAGCGCCAAATTGCCATTTCTGACTTAATTACATTAACTGGCTGATAATATTAAACTTTGTTTATCTAAAAAGTCCCAAGCACCAACTAAACGTCAGAGACCTCTTTTGGCAAAGGTTACCAAGTTGCGTGTTATGAATTATAGGACTCTGTTTATCTCTAAACGGATCCAAGCGACGAAAGTTTTATCATGTCGCATGTCGCTTGGATTCCTTTTGACATTCTTCATTTCAATCATTTGGTTTTCTTTTGATTAACGTGTTTTCGTAAACCCCTTCTGATAATCCTCTTTAAGAGGTGCTAAAATATACAAAATGATGAAATAAGTTGATGAGTCTTATTTGACTCTACAGACCAAGAACAAGATGATGAACAATAAGACGATCCACAACACCACACTCGTCTAACAGGTCGGCCAAAGAAAGGGAGAGTGGCAAAATATCCCGGACAGTCTTTTAAATCCAGAAAAAAATTAAAAGACGGTAACAAAAAACACTACACACTGAAAGGAATATTGAATGAACAAAAACATATATCGACTTTCAGTGTAAATGTACATTAAAATGTGATGAACGTTTAATGAATGTTGACATGTTATTAAAAAAAGGTTATAATTGAATGGTACGAACAAATTATTAATGTTCTGTTATTTAATAAAACAATCCAAGTAAACAGTAGTTTTATATAAAAAGATCCAAATCCTAAAAGTAGCATTTAAACAGATTCACATACATTATTTAGATTTTATCAAAAAATAATCAAGCGCCATTTCATACTACAAAAAAGAGAAAAACTAATTTATTATATATTTTTATATAAGACAAATATCTAAACTCAATCTTTCCCCTAAAAAATTTGAGAAACTTGAAAAATGATAAAATGCCGATTTTTAAAACTGTTAAGCCTTTAATCTTAATTTACTCAAAACTGCAAAATGGCTGTTGGTACCTTTTTGATAAGCGCTATCCAAATATATTAAACAACAGAGGTCCCAAGTGTGACCCTTGTGGTACACCTGGTACACCTGAGGTAACAGAGATGGTATTCTTGTTCTCATAATCATTTTTCAGTGCGTCACAGTTTTTCGATTTCTCTCTAATGCATTAAGTTTGATGAGACGGAAAAAGCGGTAGCTCCGTGATTAAACACAAAAATAATGCAGCATTACAATGGTTATATACATAAGATGTCTATTCCTAACCTACGTTTGATTCGTTGATATTTAGAATGTGCGTTTTTTCTAGCCAATCAAATACACGTATTACGAACATTTGATGAAAACTTCGTCCATTTTGGCTATTTTTTAGAAGTGACAAAGAGTCAAGTGACGGTTATTATTCAGGTCAGTATTTTGTGTACCTGTCATTTTGAAATTTCGAATTTGACTTCCCTTGTGTTTCACAACTTTTTTGTGCATTATTTTGTGTTTTGGTTTAGAATTTAGTTCGTTAAAAGTTAGTTTTGTATTTTGGTTTAGAATTTAATTCGTTAGAAGTTAGTTTATACTCCAGGTCATTATGCAAGAAAAATATCCATAGTAAGGAGACGTAACTCATGGCTGAAGAACCTTAGGAACTGGTTTGGATGTAATAACAATGAATTATTTAGAGCCGCGGTTTCAGAAATAAATATCGCTCTGATGATTACCAACTTTTTAAGTGGAGACAGCACCTAGAGAAGAAGATAAAAACACAGTTTATGGATAGTTTTGTCATTTTTTAATGTTTCCATATTTATAAATTTAATTAACAATATTGTTTACTTTTTAATTTTATTCCCCTTTATAAAAAATACCTACATGTTAATATATTGTGTAAAAATCAAATCTACTAAATTACTAATTAGTTTAATTTCACAAGCTTTTCATCTAAAGTACGATTCTGGCATCTGTCAGATTCGTCAATAATTACATGAAATAAGTCTCGACACACCCAATACAGTATATCGTCGGCTTACTGCCAAAACCAACCAACTCCATTTTAAAAGTTTTGGGAAGTCTACCTTTTAAACTTTAATTTGAAATTGAAAATCGACTGAATTTAAAAAAATTATTTAATAACTGAAAAATATTTTTGTCATATTTTTCAATTATTAAATCATTATTTAAATTCAGACGGTTTTTCATTTCAAATTAAAGTTTAAAAGGTAGATTTCTCAAAACTTTTAAAAATAGAGTTGGTTGGTTTTGGCAATAAGCCGACGACATGACGTCATAATTAATGACGCACTGAAAAATGATCATGAGAACAAGAATATGAGAATAGTAGATCATCTAATAAATCAGGAAACATATGACTGAATGAACCAAAAACTGATCTTCTTGTATTTATAGGATATAGGAAAATAGCTTTCTTTGTTGCTTCATTCTCCTTCTATGAAGGGACGTAATATTACTGTTCTTTCAACAACTTCATCCATTTTTAACCATATGTGTATCTACACTGACGACTTCACAAGACGCATTCAGTGTGAAAGTTAATGACTGATGACTTGATTTGACTAGACTTATTGGATAGGACTGGACTCGCTTGATGCGAAATGAGTCTTAGGGATTGGTTTAGTCTGACCTTTAACCAATTATCTAGATCTAGAGCTGCTGTAAGTAAAATAAGAATTGCCATGTTGATATCAAACCTTCAATGGTAGTGAGAACCTTTCATAATAGAGATTATGGTAAAAAATAAGGTTATAGGATTTTCCCGTCAAGTAAATAAATAATGGTGCTACAGCCTACGATTTTATAAACTAATTCAGAAGTTAGGCAGTAAATATATTTACCTAAATTTAAAGCTTTGAAAGGTTTGTCTGCCATTGTGAAAATAGTTTATTCTCCTGTCCTCAACACAATTGAACCTTTTCACTATTCAAGAAGAAACAGATAGTGTATACTTTGTACATTAATAAAACATAAACCTGTATAAACAACAATAATTATTTCTTTAGCAAGAACACTACAAAAATTGTTTTCATTAATTTCAGAGGTTGTCACAAACTCAGTATTTAAAAAAAGCGGGAGGGAAGATATCATGGTTACCATGGATATGGTGTTCTGTGGGTATTCCTTCATTTTTCTTCTTCTGTCTTCTTCTTATTGAACTAAATAGCTCTATTAAGCAAAAACAAAAAATAGAACAACAAATTTTCATAATTTTCTGTTCTACAGAAATTCTGTTCTACAGAAATTTCTCTACAAAACAATTTGTTTGTAAGTTGACACTTTTGGAATCGATCAAAAAACGCTGTGTCTAGGTACACGCTAACGTGTACGCAAATAAAAAGTTAGGTACACGCTTAAACGTCATCAAGTCAATGACGTCATTATTTAGCGTGTACTATGACTGGGTTTTTTGGTACACGCTAATTTGAGCCGCGTGTATGCTGTGTTATTAATAAGTATCTGTAAAAGGCTGTATGACACTATATATTTTCTTGTATCGTTTCTAATATCGTTTCTGATATGTCAAAAAAATGCATAGTGTCATACACAGATACAAGAAACGATATCAGAAACGATACAAGAATTTGTGTCAGGCACAGATTCTTGTACAATAACTGCGCCAATTTCTGCGCAAAGAGCAAAAACGTAAAACCTGCTGGTAAAACTTCTAAATCTCATAATGGCGGCTGAAAATGGCGACTACTGTTCTACTAATAACCATATATTTAGAATAACTTTGGGTTTCATATTGCATAATTTTTTAATAGAGGAAAATACAATAGTTCCAATTTGGATCAAATTGAAGATAATTATAATGCAAATATTTTAGCACAAATATCAAAACAAAATAAAAAACACAAATAATCAACAGTCAACGTAAAAATTCTAGTTATTATAACAATAAAATATTTGTTTTTAAAAGTTTATAAATTTTATAAAAGAGGCTGTATGACACTATGCATTTTCTTGTATCATTTCTAATATCGTTTCTGATATGTCAAAAAAATGTATAGTGTCATACACAGATACAAGAAACGATATCAGAAACGATACAAGAATTTGTGTCAGGCACAGATTCTTGTACAATAACTGCGCCAATTTCTGCGCAAAGAGCAAAAACGTAAAACCTGCTGGTAAAACTTCTAAATCTCATAATGGCGGCTGAAAATGAGATCATATGATTTATGTCTTGATAAATTTATTTGTGTTTTGTAGGTATTATTTATAAATATTTTATTGATACTTAATATACCGTTTGGTATGGACTACTGTTCTACTAATAACCATATATTTAGAATAACTTTGGGTTTCATATTGCATAATTTTTTAATAAAGGAAAATACAATAGTTCCAATTTGGATCAAACTGAAGATAATTATAATGCAAATATTTTAGCACAAATATCAATTGTATTGTTATTCTTGTATCGTTTCTGATATCGTTTCTTGTATCTGTGTATGGCACTATGCATTTTTTTTGACATATCAGAAACGATATTATAAGGCTGTATGACACTATACATTTTCTTGTATCATTTCTAATATATCGTTTCTGATATGTCAAAAAAATGCATAGTGTCATACACAGATACAAGAAACGATATCAGAAACGATACAAGAATTTGAGTCAGACACAGATTCTTGTACAAGAACTGCGCCAATTTCTGCGCAAAGAGCAAAAACGTAAAACCTGCTGGTAAAACATCTAAAATGTCATAATTACTTACTCATAATGGCGGCTGCATGAAATGAAAATGGAATAATGTATTGATGAATTTATTTGTGTTTTTGTAGGTATTATTTATAAATCTTTTATTGATACTTAATATACCGTTTGGTATGGACTACTGTTCTACTAATAACCATATATTTAGCTCCTAGTAAAAGGTTTCATGGTGCATACTTTTTTAATAGACGAAAATACAATAGTTCCTAATTTGGATCAAACTGAAGATAATTCTAATGCAAATATTTTAGCACAAATATCAAAACAAAATAAAAACACAAATAATCAACCTCAAACAGTCAACGTAAAATTCTGGTTAACATTAAAATGTTAATTAAAAGTTAGCGTGTACCTAGACACAGCGATCAAAAAACATAAAAGAAATTGACAGTTGATTCAAAACCTCAGGCCCGTATTCATAGTCGGTACTCAAGTCAGCGTCGATGCTTAAGGTCGACCTTGAACAAATTTGTGTTTCATAAACCGTACTCAACGTGAAATGCGGTCTTGAAGAGCCAAAAAATGACACTAATGACAGCTGAGTCTCAAGTCGTCGATGGACCTACCTTAAGTACGCGTTTCTAACCTAACTTTGTTTGTTTATGTTTGAATCTTGATTGAATATTAATTTTTTCCAATTCAGTTCCACTTCCAATCCATATTTTTTCGTTTTTCTAATTACAATAAAAAATGTATGAAGAAGTTGAAGAATTTTTAGAGTTTGTTGATTGTGTTGAAGAAGAAAATCGCCCGGAAAGTATACAAATTCGTGATAAAATTATATATCTAAAATCCAATGGAGTTTTAATATTGAATTTCATCAGAGCATTCAAGAATACAGTTACTATCAAGTTATGACATCTTAATAGTTGATCCAAGTGCATTAGCAGATCGAAGAGCTAGGTGGAAAGTAATTCTGTGTCTTTCTCTTGCTCTACACTCAACTGGAATTTGTTTATTTATTCTGTGAATATATTATTGAATCCTTGTATTATGTTAGATACATTCTTTTTATTTTATTTCTCAATATGTATTTTTATATTTTATTTTAAAATAAATGAGTATGAGTTTCCCTCCTTTTAAATAAATGTTTATTTGACAAACCTTTCCTGACCAATTATAAAGTTAATTATGCATGTAAACAGCAATATGCAATATACTATTTATGCAGATGACATTGTCTTAATAAGAAAAAACTGAAGTTGGTTAGGAACTTGAGTGAAGCAATAAAAATGCACGTCTATAAACGAAACCAGAACAAAATATTATATTGAAATGTGTGGAGAGATAAAATAGAATAAATTTGTCACACTAAAAACAGGAACAAACGCATACATAATTCTGGACCTCTGAGGTAAACTACACTATGTCATTTCGAGCAACTGTGTTTGCAACAAAGTTTAGAACACTTAGGATGTTAATAAAGATCTGATATATCCCATAATTGGTTGAAAGTCAATATGACCATATTTTAATGATAATATTATTACCAATTTGTATAATCCAACTAATAAAATAAGTGGATTAAAGGAACTTGTTTAAAATAACACCATGTCGACATGGTGTAGTTTACCTCCGAGGTCCAGAATTGAAAATGCCAGTATTTGGCATTTCAATACAAGTATTTGGGAGTAACAATAATTGATAAATATAGAAGAAGAAATAGAAAAGATACTTCTAAACGGAAGCATGGCAGAGGAATATCAGAGATTGAACTAACCTCAGCGTTGAATAGATATTTCATATTGCAAAAGATAGAGAACCGTTTAAAGAAGTGATTGCCAACCTTTGTTAGAACACAGCACAATAAGAAGAAAGGAAGCAGAACAATGGTATAAGATTGAAGTCAATCTTATACCATTGTCAAGTATGTAGGGCAGCTATAATTCAAATATGTAGGTATATGAAACAGGCATTTGACCAGTGGCTTCGTATGATTGTGACAATTGGACAATAAATAAGAAAGATGAAATGAAAGTAGACATCTAGAAAAGAAAAGTATTGTAAGAAATTTTTAGTGGATTAAGGCACCAGAGTTTTATTTGCTCAGTAAGAAATAAAGGAGGTCTCCCAGTGTTTTCTCTATGTACATACTTTGAATAATATTTCATTAGTACCCATTACTCCCCACCAAGAATAAAGTAATATCACAGTATTTTGTTATACTGGGGTAATATTTACAAATATATACTTTTGTGTTGTTATTTGGGTAAGATTGTTAATATTTTATATCAATATTGTTTTTGTTGCTTGGTACAAAATCCTTCTAATAATTTAAGTTTATCTGACTCATTCATATTGACAAAGGACGATTTTATTGAAAGATAGTTTATTCGATTACATAAAATCAAATTTAACTTAAGAATATCCGTCAGAAAAATCATAGCATGTGATTTGTCTTTAAAAATTTAAACATCAACGTGACTTATTCCCACGGAAATTGTAAATAACATTTTATATTAAGTTCCAATGTCATGGTTTGTTTGTTAGTTCTTTGTTTTGTAGTTTTAAGTCTGATGAAGTATATAAACAGAAGAAAGCTGACACTATTATAGGTTTGTTCTAGCAAACAGTCAAACTAGTCAGAAACCGTCAACAAACAGTTGGTCAGTGAGAAAACATAATACAGTCACCAGTGCTATCCCCTCTACTCGCGGTGGTCCACTATTCACTGATGGTTTCAAATCGTTTGAAACTGATGCTAGAACAAACCTAATAAAACGGTAGGTACATACTATGAAGCACCCAAGTTTTTCCTTCCTTTCAGTGAGAAATAAAGGGTATCTCCTAGTGTTTTCTCTATGTTCTTTGAATATTTGATTAGTACCCATTACTCCCCAATAAAAATAAAGTAATATCACACTATTTTGTCATTTTTAGTGGGGTAATATTAATATCCACAAATAGCATTGACATTTAGAATTTAAAACAGTTTCATGTTTTCAATATCATAAATTTATCTTGAATACCTACATTAACTCAAAAATAAAAATAGATACATATTAGGTATATTTATATTAACCTTCGGAGTACGGAGATTATGTGACTTACTTAGATTACGAAGATGGGTCAAGCGTGACCCATTCTCATTTTATTTATAAGGATGTTTTAAATAGTCAGTGTTATTAAACAGTATCTTTAATTCAACAAAAAACAAACAAACATAACAATTATAATCCTAAATTATTGTATTTACATTTTTTAAGATGGTTCTCCATGGGCATACAGTAGTTCGCTCCGGCGCGCGGCCAGATTTTAATACCTTACAGAAAACGGGCATAGGTAAATTCGCTCCGGCCATATATTTGAATACGTATACCCGTAAACAGAGACGGCTGCAATTTACGTGTACCTACAAACATATTGATAATATTCTTCGAAATCCGAAGACCGGGTCAGGACTGACCCAGCCTCATAGATGTTGCGTAGAGGAAAAACTGTAATTTGCATGTTCACGAATTATATACGAAAAAATAAATTGAAACAAATAAGGAGAACTTACGATCGATCGGATTTAAAAAAAAAATTATTTCATAAAATATTAAGAAATAAGTGAATTTCGGGTCAGGCTTGACCCAGTCTTCATACTCCGAGGGTTAACATAAGTATAACTTATGACAGAACATTATTTACATGTAGGTACCTACATAAAACCATTGTTTTGTACAATAGATCCAAATGCACAATGTACAATGCAATCATTTATCACAAACACAAATAATAATGAAAACTTGAAAACTATAAGAGATTACGGATATACCGATTACCAATAACCTCTGAAATAATAGCACATTATTGAATTAGAAAAAATAAAAATGTTATCTTCCCACCCATATAATAAATTTTATTGATCTTGAGCATTTAAATAATTTATTTTTAAAAAACAAATTATGTAAATAAAAATATTGCAAAGATAATTGACAGAAAGACAGAATCTGCATTTTATTTGGTGTCCTATGTCAAATTTAACTAAAATTCCCTAGATTTCAATGCTTGAGCACAACCTTAGCCGAGAAAACCCGAAGTATCGTTTATGAAACAGAACGAAAACTTGAGTACGACGCTGCCGTAAGGTCGACTTGGCTGAGCACGGCCTCAAGTAGGGCTTGAGTACCGACTATGAATACGGGCATCAGTGACAGGACAGTGACAGTTGACAAAATCAACGTGACGTGTGACGTGAAACTAATGACAGCAAATGGTTTGTGTATACTATACAGTCCCTACTTTTTAATGAAAAAATGTACATTTAAAAATATATTTACCCAGAATTTCTGGTATTTATTTACCTAAATAGTGTCTTTATAATAATCTAATAGTGTAAAAAGTTAAAATATGTGGTGTTGGATTAACTTAATTATTAGTTGTCGAAGGTGAACCGCTACAAATGGCGTCGGACATTGAGGCTTCTTGTGAAAATGATCCGAATTTTGCAGTGATTTGTGCGTTTTTAGAGAAATTCGGTCCGCAATGTGGTCTCCCAAACTTCGACTTCCTCGAGTTGCAAGGGATGCTCGAAAACACAGACGAAGGTACATAAATTTTTATGCCGTTTTAATATTTTTATCTCACTCTGTGCAACATTGTTTTAATGTTTAGTTTTATGATTTCCAATTATTCCAAAATATGGTATTGTATGTAAGCAAATCAATACTTTATTAACATTCTATATATTGTATTTCAGGGGTCAGATTGGCAGTTGATTAAACTTGAAGCAAGTATTTGTGTTATTAAAATTGTAGAAAAAAATTTTATTGCAAAATTTTTAATTAACTGGATGAGTGTTTATGAGTGTTTATTTTTAGTTGTTGTTAGCAAACAAATATTTAAGAGGAATTTCAAAATGTTTAGTTAGTCTATAATTGCAGGTATTTTCATATGAAGATTTATAACATAATTTGAGTTATATTTATTCCACAATAAGGGTAGTTTTGTTTATTTAATGGTTACTTTCGTTACTATTGATGTAAAAGAAGTTTATGTATTCAGAAAATAGGAAAAAGCCCTAATATACACAATCAATATCAATTGATTGATAATCAATTTATGAAAATATTAATACATAATTAGATAAAAACAACAATTAAGGCTATCAGAGCAGTAGTGGCCTAACCCCAAGAACGAAGTTTTGAGATGAATGCAATCTTTGTATTCGTATTTCCATTATGTTTATGGATGGCGCTACAAATTATGTAGTGCCATGTATACAAATATAGAGGTGCGTTGTGTAGGCCCTGTTTATCAGAAGATTTAATGTTGCTGCTTTTATTGATATATTATCCCTGTTATTACATAGAATTTTCAAAGTTACGTAGTCAATGTAATATTTTATCTAAAGAATGTTTTGTGAATTACAAAAAAGACCTTGAAAATAATTTTAATACCGATCCCAGGTCATTTTGGAGATTTTTTAGCCGAAAAAATAATCTATATGATGTTCCTAATAATATGTATCTAGCTGATAAAAAAGCTGTGAATGGTGATCAGATAAGTGAACTTTTTGCTGTATACTTCTCTGAAGTTTATGTTTCTTCCCTGGATGTAAGTTATCATGACACATTTAATAATTATTCATCTATAAAGTGTGATTCTTGACAGCGGAAGTTATTTTTGACGGTTTGTCAAAACTTTCTAATAATGTAACAGCTGGACCGGATGGTCTTCCCGATTTTTTCTTGAAAAACTGTGCTTACAGTCTAACTCAACCATTGTTTGTTCTATATAACTTATCATTGAAATTAGGCATTCTTCCTGATAAATGGGAAAACTAGCCATTTAATTCCAATTTTTAAATCTGGCGAAAGAGAAAATATAGAAAATTACAGAGGTATATCTAAACAATCGACCATTCCTAAACTACTTGATAAGTTGATTTATAACCATATTAATTTTACTTGTCAACAATTAATAAATAATTATCAACATGGCTTTATGCACAAGAAATCCACAACTACAAACTTACTATCTCATGAAACATCTATTATCAGAGATCTGGAAAGAAAATGTCAGGTAGATTGTGTATACACAGACTTTTCAAAAGCCTTTGATAGGATTGACCACTACTTACTGCTACATAAACTTAAGGCATATGGTTTCAGCGATCAGCTTTTAAAGTGGTTTGATAGCTATTTAATAGGTCGCACATAAAAAGTCAAACTGGGTTCATTTATGTCAGATGCAATACAAATAAAATCTGGAGTTCCACAAGGTGCTCATTGCTCGCCCCTTCTGTTCAATCTATTTATTAACGACATAGGTGAATGTTTTAATCACTCTAAGTACTTGCTATTTGCTGATGATTTGAAGATTTACAGATCTATCAAAGATCATGAAGATTGTAGTCTCCTTCAAAACGATCTCAATAATTTAGTTGAGTGGTGTAACAAAAACAGACTCTTTTTAAACATTAATAAATGTCATTTCATTAGCTTCCACAAAGTTGCAAAAAAATATCAATCATCATATGTCATCAACAGTAAAGCGCTCTCTTATGTTAAAACAGTATTGGATTTAGGAGTAATATTCGATGAAAACTTAACGTTTGTGGATCACATTAACTATGTGACAGCAAAGGCTTCAAAAGTACTGGGTTATTTACTTCGCAGTTGTGCTGATCTTTCCCTTAATACAATAAAGGCTGTTTACTCATCATTGGTTATATCTATATTAGAATTCTCCTCTATTGTCTGGTCACCATTTTATAATGTTCATGTTGTTTGTCTCGAGAGAGTTCAAAATAAGTTTTTAAGATTTGCAGCATACAGATTGGGATATAATGTTACTGAACTAAACCACAACTATACCATCATCCGTAGTGATCTCAATTTGCACTCCTTAAAAGACCGTAGAATTATAAATGATCTAGCTTTTATTTATAAACTATTAAATAGTGAAATCAATTGTCCTGATTTATTAAAATTAATAAACTTTAATATTCCAAACCATAATCTGAGAAATAATAACTTGTTCCATGTACCTCATCATTCAACAAACTATGGTCTTAACTCACCAACAGATAGAACTTTAAGTCACCTGAATGATTTGGACATCGATTTATTCTCTTCTTCCAGTCGAGTATTTAAAAACCGACTAAAATCAATTTTTCCGGTCAGCACTTATGTTTAATATTTAATATTATATTTTCAGTGGATTTGTTAATTTTTGCGATGGATAATGCTTTTGTATTATGTAATGTGTTAATTTTTTATTGTCTGTAGTTAGTTGATTAATGTCAGTTTATATTATATTATTATGTATTGTCACTGCATAACGTGGATTGTGTGTATGTTAAATTTAGTTTTATTGTAATGTACTTACTACAGTTTTATGCTGTCACACTTTCATTTAATTCATTTAATTTTATTTTTAGTTTTTTACTGTTTTACTGGACTTTACTAACACTACTTTTACTTCTACTTATTGTTTATATATGTATATTTTTTTTAAATTGGGGAAACCCGTAAATAAATAAATAAATAAAAAAAATAAATAAATAGATATATTAATCTAAAAATGCTCAATTTTGTGGCTTAGACCACTGGTGTAGAAAAATTTATACACACCACAATTGAATGTGATATTATTTGTTTAAGTACAGTAGAGAGTCAATTATCCAAACTAATTGGGGGACAGGGGTGTTCGGAAAATCAGTTTTTTCAGATAATCGAACTATATTGATATAGTCACACATATTTATCTACAGGGAATGAATGCCATATTTACATGTCTACATTATTATGTTTATATTTAATGAAAAATGGATAGGAATTATGAAAAAAAAAGTGCCATATTTGCAATAAAATAAAGATTTTTTAAGCGTCAATTACTAACGCTTAAACATCTTTAATTTTCGTCTGCCAAAGAAAGCCTGCTCGTTTTCGAAATCCATACAGTTGAAGTTCTCCTCGCATATGTCACAATTGAGTTGGTTATTTCAGACATAAGTTTCTGTTTTTAATTTTCTTTTTCAGTGAGCACACAGTTTTTCTTCTTGTACTTGAATGCCATACTTTGACTTAAATCGTTTTAACCAGCCTGTGCTTGCTTGAAAATTTGATGGTCAACAGAGTTTTTTGTTGAATTGAACTGCTTTTTCACACAGAATCGGAACAGAAATAGGTTCTCACTGGGATCTTTTCTGAGTAAACCAATTATATACAGCATCATCTAAATCCGTGTTTGAGGCAAGTTTCTTATTAAAGTACTTCAGTAAAGTATTTCATAAAGTTACTTACCACCTTACCAACTTTTTATTCATTGGATAACTTGATTTCAGATTCACCTTCCTCTAACCGTTTATTTATCTCAAATTAATCTTTCATACAAAGAACAAAAGATTTACGTTTAGGTATTCTCAATCGAGTGTTTATGTGATAAGTTGGGAGTTCAGATAAGCGGTCATTCAGTTGATTGACGCTCTACTGTACTACTCTTAACCAGTTCTTATACACTGAATCATACTTGGGCCTAAAAATGCTGATTATTGGTTTCTCATTAATAATTATTTTAGGCTTGCAAATTTAGTATCGCAAATTTTATTCCTATTAAAAAGTTTGTTTCTTTGAGATTCCCTTAATGGTATTCTCCCTATCTCAAATGTGTCATATTGGGCAAAAAGAAGGATATTATGTAATTCAAATATTTTCATTCCCAAAATGACTAAGTACATTGGTTTTTCTAATGTATGGTTCAATGTAAAAACTTGACTAGAGAGTGCTATAAAGCTGATGTTGCTCATTACAAACAGACTATGGTATTCCCAATTCCCAATAATTTGTTCTTTAGACAATAAGTGCTGTGATACTGGATCTGGAGTAGCTAACCTCTTGGTATCCCATTTTTCTTCTGTTTACACTAATGAAGACTTGACTATTGGTAACCTTTCTTATTCTGATCTTTTAGATGCTGTTAAGATTATATTCTGTTTAGATGATATTAAGATCTACCTATAATATAACTCTTGTAGAGGTATTCTCAAGTATTCAAAGTTTAAGGGATAGCTTGAACTAGGGCACTGATGAGATCCCTTCTCATTTTCTCATAAGGTGTGTTTATACTTTGAGTACACCCATGCAGAGTTGGCAAAAACCAAGGTTTTTTCCAAACAAACAAAAAACCCTTTTTGGTTTAAACCAGGTTTATTCAATACAAAGTATAATAAGTCTAAATACAGTACAACCTGCCATATCCGGACCTCCCCATATCCGGACGGTTCTGCGCCATCCGGATCTACCGAAATCTACCAAGAAAGGCAATCCTGCTGTTGGACAACGCACTAAAAAAAGAACTAAAAGATGGCGAAATAATGTACCTATTAGGTATACAATCTATAAAACATGTCTATCGACGAAAGTTATTGACAGCGTTGATTACTGGAATGTATGAAGGAGAAAACGTTTCAGAGACTGTAAGAGAAGTAGTGGTCTTGATATCCGGACTTTTTCATATCCGGATTGGTCTATCGCCACATTGATCCAGATATGGCAGGTTTGACTGTACTTTAATTATTTTTAAGTTATAAATTATTTTGTAAAATAATAATAGTAATAAACAATGAACAAAATAATTGAGAACTTTTATTTTTATTTACCCACACAAAAGATTAATATACCTAACAAAAAAAACATCTTCAAACGTAATAATATTCAAAATTACTAAGTTCGGAAGTAAAGAAATAGAATTTTTATTTTAATTTTCTTCATTTGTGGCAGCTGTATTAAAAACTTTAAATAAAAATACCAGTTTGGACGCCCAATAAAAAAACAGGTTTTTTTTCTTAAAAGACCAGTTGGTTTAAGCCAAGGTTTTAAGCATGTTGGTTTAACACTAGAAAGTCGGAGGGGCCAATTCGGCCCCTGTTGCGATTTGAAGTTATTGTAGTTTTTTTATTTATTTATTTATTAACGGGATAAACCCAATACATACAAAATAAAATAGAGCAGAGCTTTCGTCCTAATAATTAAAATATAAAATTTAGATACAGTGGAACCTCGATTATCCGTCTCTCCATTAACCGTCACCTCTGTTAACCGTCAGGGTCTGTACATAAGTTGTATTGAGTACATAAGAAAAAATTTGAGTCATCAATTCATTTTCTTTAGCATTGTGATAAGCCAAATGAAATTTGCTGAAATGTACAATGCGGTAAAACCATAAAATGAAGTTATGGCTGAATCTGTTTTATTTTCGTTGCCTAAAGATGACATAACGAATGGTTAATTTGTGATGAGGACGCAAACGGCTATCGATTGCTGACAGTTGATGAAATCGTTGAAATAGCAAAACAGGTTCAGAAGCTGACACAAATTTGGAATTTGACAGTGGCGATGTCGATGATGCTTCTGCAACTGACAAAGATGTGACTATAGATGCTAGAGAATCTGCATCGCACATGCAACCATTCATCGAGTACTATTCTCGACAAGAAGAATTCAATAAAGTAGATTGCATGATCTTACACCGATTAAGAAATTCAGCCCTTGCAAAATGTGAAGCATCAGTAAAGCAAACAAAGATTTCAGAATATTTTAAACCAAATTTAACAATATTAACACGAACACAAATTCTTCTTATATTATCAAACAAAACATACAAATAAAATTTGAGTGTTGTATTATCAATTTTTAACTTTTTTTAATGTTTTGTTAACCATCTTTTCGATTATCCGTTATACCCTTGGTCCGATGCCCTGACAGATAATCGAGGTTCTACTGTACATGTAAAACTACAACTAAGTATAAAACACAAACATAAAAAATAAAAGAATATAAAATATTGTTAAATGATGAAAACAACTGAATCCATTATAGCAGTTAAAACTAATTAATTTTTGAATTCAAAATTCAAGACGCCCAAGTTCTTGTTTAATAGAGGAAACTGAGGCAATAATAATTTCATATTTTATGACTTTTAATATTTTGATGCAAAGACTTATTTAGCACAAAAAAATATTGTTTACTAAATTTATTAAATGGTTTTCTAACAAATCTACCATAGAAGTCTAAAGGGGCCAAATTGGCCATGTGTAAGTTATTATCGTTTTCTGGGAAATTCGACAAGCCTTTCTTTCAAATTCCTGTTGGATGGGTAAAATTATATTTATGTACGTTTATTGTAAATGGTTACCCTTATACTGGTACTGATCATCTACGTAATAAAGGTACAATTGTTGGTGAACACAAGTGAACACAAAGATGCAATTGTTGGTATAGAGGACCAAATGACGTGTCTTTATACTACAAAAGTAACTTCAAGACGAGGGCATATGTACGTGTTTTATAATACTCTTGACTTGGAAGCAATAAATGCATGGATTATTTATAAAGAAATAACTGGAAGTAGACTCAGTCTTCGTAAGTTTATTCTTGAGCTGTGTGAAGAATTATGGGCCCCATACCTTGCCTCCCGAAATATGGAACTACGTCCAGCAACACCAGATCTACCAACAACGATCACTGTTACTATTCAAAAACGAAAAAAAAATATCAGTTGAAAATATTTTGTAAAGGAAATCATACTTCCAATCATTGCCACGGCTGTAACAAGGCAATATGTGGCAAATATCAAAAACTGCAAACTGTATGGTGTTCAGAATGTTTTTGATAGGCAGCGAATGTGTTAAACAAAGAAAGTAAAAAAACAAAATCAGATTCTACCTTCTAGAGTACGTTTAATTTCTTTGAGTTTTAATTGATTAAAGAATGTGGGGCCAGATGATCCCTTCGGGCTTTCTAGGTAGGTATGCTAAGCCAGACTTTCTAGTGTTAACCCATATTTGAATTAATCCCATATTATTTTAAATATGGGATAAAAAAAGTGTGTTTTAATAATTAAAAAAGTGTGTTTTAATAATTAAAACATATTTTTTTTTAACCCATATTTGAACTAATCCCGTTTTTGTCAAAAATTGACTTGTTCCTTTTTTTACTCCCAACAGTGATTTGTATAACTTTTACACCAAAGAGAATATGAACAAAAATGATAAAAGAGAAATATCCTCATATTAATTATTTTTCCAGTTCCTCCTCAACTCATTGATCTTTTGCTGAAGCTTCTGAAAAGGGTGAAGAAAGCTGTGAAGAATGACAAGTGGGAGAAACACTTAGCAGTAGTATGTCATATTTTCAACAAGCAGGATGCATGGGAAATTGAAAGGTTTGGATATAAGAAAGCAAAGCTGACATCAAAAGTTCGCATTCTAAAGGTATTTACTTCCACTTTTACACTCACTGGCAAGAAAAACGGGCACCCCAATGGTGCCCCCATACCCCACAAATGGGTCATTTTTGATGTCTCGTATCTCCTAAACCTGTTGTCCGATTTAAGTAATTGATTTAATATGTTATAGCCTTATACTTTAACAATATCGTTTTAAGAATATTGTTGCTAGACAGGTTATATACCGGGTGTACCAATCAAGCTAGGTTTTTTCTCAATTTTCACAACACCCTGTGGAATATTCTAGCCTTTAAAAATATTGAAATTAAAACCCAACTATAGCCCCAGGTTTTATTTATTTATTTATTTTATTTTACAGGCAAGCCCAATTCTACAAAAATACATAGTGTACAGAAAAAAACAATAACATAATATAATATAAAAACAGACATACAGAAATATAAATATAATATTAGAAGTAAATATGTACTATGAAATAATATCATAAAACCAAGTTAACAAATTACAGACGCTTCACTCAGATATTGATCCTATGTAAATTTCTTTTAAAACGACTGATGGAGTTGTCGAACAGTTGTAAATTGTAAAGGGAGTTTGCTAAATTCAAGACTCTGGGTACGAACAAAAAAAGTGAATAATTAAACCTGTGGAATGGTACATAAAATGTTCGCACTTGTCTAGTGGTGCGAGATGGTACAAACAGTGCGATCTTATTAAGTAGTTAAGAACAACTGCATATACCATTTAAGATCTTGAATAATAGCAAAAGGTCCCTTTGTTTTCTCCTGCTTGCAAGAGTTTTCTTAACATTCTGTTTTTTATTTATTCGCTTATGTTGGATAATAAAAAAGTTAGGAACTTTAACAACTAACCATGTTCTTTATCAATACAGGGTGTTTCTAAATAAGTGCGACAAACTTTAAGGGGTAATTCTGCATGAAAAATAATGTCTGTTTTCTTGATAAACCTATGTCCGCAAATGCTTCATGTCGGAGATACGGGATGTTGAATTTTGTCTTACAAACTGGCAATTTATTTATTGCTCTACAACCGATTGAGATATGCAAATTAAATTTGGTAGGTTTTAAGTGGTAGATATTGCGTATTTTTTGTCATACAATTAAGAATTTTATATTCACCATTGGCGTACATACGGGTCATATTACCCTATCATGTTACCCGCATGCACGCCAATGGTGAATATAAATTTTTTAGGGCTTTTCGTCTTCCTCGTTTTACGAGACATGTCGCTGTTTTGCGTCTCAAAGGCGGAATCATTGCATCGCAGTGTTTTCCTTTAAATAGGCAGGCGGTTGATATTTGGTTTAGAGTTGTGACTGCATATCTCCACCGAGGATGCATGAAATGCAGAAATAGCTATCTGGACATGGTGGTCCAACTCTGAATCAAATAAAAACAAAACCTGTCTTTTTCTTTTTCATCTTTACTCAAATTTGAGTACCTGAAACTGCCTTTCGCCCCTTTCCTCAGACGAAAAGAATTTAAATACATGACTGTGTCCTTTATTTGATTTCTTCTATATTCGTCCTCTCTGTGCTTATATATTGTAAAAGCCAGAGATACGGGAAGCAGCCAGAAAGCAGTTTCTTAACGAAAAGTCTTGGATTTAAAATATTGTTTATTATTTTTATTTCAGTTATTTTAATTGTTTAAATGTAGTAAACTTTGTATCTAGGGCTTGTTGTCTTCCTCGTTTTATGAGAGATGTCACTGTTTTGCGTCTCAAAGGTGGAATCATTGCATCGCGGTGTTTTCCCTTAAATAGGCAGGCTGTTGATATTTGGTTTAGAGTTGTGACTGCATAGCTCCACCGAATCCGCATGAGATGCAGAAATAACTATCTGGAGATGGTGGTCCAACTCTGAATCAAATAAAAACAAAAACTGCCTTTTCCTTTATAAAATTTTTTAGTTGTATGTCAAAAACCACGCAATAACTATCTCTTAATACCTACCAAATTTCATTTGCATATGTCAACCGGTTTTAGAGCAATAAATAAATCATCAGTTTGTAAGAAAAAATTCAATATCCCCTATGTCGGAAACGAAGCATTTGTGGACATGGGTTTATCAAGCAAACAGTCATTATTTTTTCGTGCAGAATTGCCCCTTAAAATTAGTCAGACTGATTTAGAAACATCCTGTATTGATAAAGAACATGGCTAGTTGTTAAAGCCCCTAACTTTTTTATTATCCAACATAAACGAATGAATAAAATACAGAATGTTAAGAAAATCTGGGGCTATAGTTGGGTTTTAATTTCAATATTTTATTCCACATGGTGTCGTGAAAATTGAGAAAAAAACCCAGTTTGATTGGTACATCTGGTATACAACGAAAATTTACCTGTCTAGCAACAATATTATTACAGCGATATTGTTAAAGAATAAGGTTATAACATATTAAAAAGTTACTTAAATCGGACAACAGGCTTGTCAACAATGACTCATTTTTTAGGGTGCCCGTTTTTCGTGCCGGTCAGTGTAAGTACTCTCTCTATAACAAACACAGGTATTACGAGGTTTAGCTTATAACGAGGTACATTACTTAATTGACCCATGAAATTTCTATTGAATTATGACCCTCTATAACAAGGCATATTTGGTTATAACGAAGGTAAATGAGATCGAAGAATATGTTTCTTTTCTTGTTGTTTTCACTGTGATGGCTATAAATAAATATACCAGCCACAGTTTCATGGCATCTCGTAACGAGACAGTTCATAACCGGACAATTCGTAACAGCGACAGTTCGTAACGGCGACACTTCGTAACGGCGACAGTTCGTAACTAGACAAATTCGTAACATCCAAATTGAATTATTCTGCTTATTTTTGTTAACGTGGAAACTAATTGTATTATAGTGATAAATTAAATTATGTTTATTAATTTAATGTCCGACTGGTATATTATTTGACAAATAATGACATGATTTCAAAATCAGTTAAATATGATATATTGCCCTAGGGCGTTATTTTGAAAAATAAAGGGTATTAAATTTAAATAACTAGTCAAATACTGTTGAGGTGGTTTGGTCATGTTCAACGTCGAGACGTTAATCATCCAATATGAAGAGTAGCCGAAGTGCAGATTCCTGGAAGGAGTAGAAGAGGAAGACCAAAGAAGACGTGGGGGGAGACGATTAGGCAGGACATGTTGGTAAAGGGGATTAATATTGATATGACCCAGGATAGAATTGTGTGGAGAAATGCAATTAGGGAAGCCGACCCCGCATAGGGATAAGGCAAAGAGAATGATAATGATGATTGACAAATAGTAACCTAAGTAAAACTATGGTTACCACAATTACGTTACGACTATTGCTTGTAAATGTACTTATTTGAAAACTAATTAATTCAAAATTCATTCAATTTCTTTGCGTATAAAGCATATTTAGTCAGACATTAAACGTTGAAGTTACCACAGTTGTTATAGATAATAACGCTTTCGGTCAATGTATATCCCTCGGGCCAAAGGCCCTCGGTATATACACCATTGACCTCAAGCGTTATTATCCTTATAATACCCTTGGTACCTTAATAACTATAACGAATCAGAATAAACATTTTTAAAATTATAATCTTTCCTTTACAAAATTTTTACTTAGAAAGATGGAAATCTCTAAAGACGGTTGTCGGCTTAAAGATTTCATGACTTACTTCATTACTCCTTTGTCTAGGTATATGCAAATTTAAGGAACAATTAAGAGGGATAGGTAAACTTTTAAAAATATTGTTAAAAGTTTGTATGCATTTAAATATTTGTTTGTGTTTAAAGACTTATTGATATACAGTAAAACCTCGATATAACAGACTAATTGGGGGACGGGATGTCCGTTAAAGCCGAAAGTCCGTTAAAGCCGAAAGTCCGTTGTAAAAAAATAGGTTTAAAATCAATCAAAATTTTTTTGTAATTATGTAGGTATACAGTATATAAATCTGTATGTACAGTATTTCTCATGTATATCTGTATGTACAGTGCGTCACAGTTTTTCGATTTCTTTCTAACGCATTAAATTGTATGTGACAGAAAAAAAGGCACGTCGGTGATTACATTTCGTCGGTGACATTTTTATAACATTTATTCTAGTTATTCTAGTTGTCGATAGATGGCGCCATAATAAAAAAATAATTTTTTTTAATTAGATAATAATATTACAAATATAATCTGTATAATTTATAAGACTATACAAATCAAAGAAAATACCATTTTATAAATGCAAGAAACACATTTGATTTGTTTTTATTCCAAATTGAAAATAAAATGTGACAACTGTCAGATTTAACTAAAATCTCATGTTAGAATAAATGTCATAAATGTGTATTATCACGGACTTGCCCTTTTTCCTATCATTTGTTACGCACTGAAAAATGATCATGAAAAGGACAATAAGTTAAAACAGGAATATGGTTTTGTTCGCTACTTTTTTTTTATTTTTCTACTTTATCTAAAAACTTTCTGCAATATGGTCATTTGGTTGACAAAATTATCCACCGATTCATGGGTTGAATAAGTGATGTATTTTTTGGCAAAACATACAATTAAAGTTGCCATCTTCTGAATTTAGAATACTTTCATGGGGATTAGCAGGAGCTTTGTCTAAAATCAATAAAAATTTCACCTCTTTAGGCGGTATTACCAGTTTCTTCTCTGGAAATTTTTTTCACTGCAGGTACAAATCCTTTTAAAACCAATTTTTGAAAATATCTCTGGTGAACCGTTTTAGAGCTATAATATGAAATGGGCAGATGATGCCTTTTGATTTATGTATCGTATGGCATAGATACAATAAGAACACATAATTTAAAAAAGTATATAAAACATTACATGAAGTATCACAAACGAACATCTAATGTATTAATATAATGTAAAACATTTTCGGTTGCATTCAGGAACTCATCGAAAACTCCAGAGTACAGCCTTCGGGGGCATTCCTCAATAATGTGGCGGATGGTCTGCCGTTGCGCACCACAGTCACACTCAGGAGTAAGGGCCTTTCCCCTTCTATGCAAGCTGTCAGCACATCTACTGGTACCTGTTCTTATTCTGTTCAGCGCCGTCCATGTATTGCGGGGCAGTTCAAAGCCTGGCGGTTTCTTATCGATACAGGCCATTTGGTGTGATTCCTGTGGTGAGTCGCTCTCCCATTTTCTTCTCCAAGTGACTTTGTCATTGTCATTGACATTGTCTTCGATTTTTTATATTTTTTTGCATTCAATTTTTTTTTACATTTGATCGGATTTTTTGTCCGTTATATCCGAAGTCCGTTAAATAGGTCCGTTCTATCGAGGTTTTACTGTATTCTAAAACATGAAATATTTATGAAATGTATTAAACATGTTTATCCCGGTACTGTTTCGTTAAATTGATGAACATAATTTCAATTATAACTGTAATAACGGTTAGTTTCCATGTTAATAAAAATAAACAGAATAATTCAGTTTGGACATTACGAATTTGTATAGTTACGAACTGTCGCCGTTACGAGATGTCCGTTACCACTTGTCCGGTTATGAATTGTCGCGTTACGAGATGTCTGGTCACGCCAAGCCACCTTTATACAGAAATGCCTAAAATATGTGTGCTTATTGAGGCCAATGATCTAATAAACTCCACTGCTTGTCAACTTCTTCTTGTTTATCCACTGACTTTTTTCAAAACCATACTGCTCGGAATGGCTTCACTATAGGAAGTTAATGTCTTAGAAAACATAATATGTATGTGTTATAGTCAAAGCCCGAATTTCAGGCACTCCTAAGTTTGACTAGGCAATCCTCAGGTCTGACTGACGGTCTTAGTCAAAGCCCGAAATAAATTACAGTTTCGGCCTTTGACTAGTCAAACCTAGGAGAGTCTGCGTTGGTCAGGCAAAGGTCGAAATTTAATTTTATGAAATCGGTGTTTGACTAGTCAAACCCCGATCAGCTATTAAAATGTCGTAATTTGTTAGATTAGGTTTAATAGAACGTCATTTTTTAATTTTAATGTTTATTATTTTTATATTGTCGTAATTAAAATAAAAAAATTAGTGTTTATTCTCGAATGTTGAGGCATTATGGCATTTAGAGTTGCACAATACGTTAGACCTTTTACACTTACATAGTTTTGAAGAGCACTTCTTATTGCAGTGATATTTTATGAATCCTTGTTCTGCAAATTTAGAATCTTTTGTACTAATTTCTCTTAGATACAGCTTAACGTCTGGAACATCTTGATATTAGGAAAATTCTCTATGGATTCTCTTATTTGATTTCTTGAAAAAAGTGTGTTTATTGTTCCGTATTTCGTACCAACTCTATATAAACCGTCAATTATTGTTTTATCTTGTATGATATCCCATCTTCTTGGCACGCTTTCGAGCATGCGTTGTGCACAGACAGAAAAGATTAAAATAAATAAAGGAAATGCGATTGAAGGTCTTCATGGCCAGGCTAATACTATGAAACAATTAAGTGAAAAAAAAAAATTCCCTCCAATTTTGATCGGAAAAACTGTAACAATACCCATCCCCTGCTTTGATAGAGCCAAAGAGGATGCTCGAAATATTTTGAGTAGCATACAAGATAAACCAATTGACGGTTTATACAGTGCTAGTCAAAAGTCCGTACCCCCCCTCGTATCTTTTGATCGGTTATCCCTATAATAGTGAAATTTGGTGGGAGGAAATAAACGGATGTAATCTTCTTAACTAGTCATGACAGGTGACGTAATAGTGACAGATGACTTTACAGCGCCACTGTGACAGATTGAAGGTATTGAAAATACCTACTCAAACATACTAATTTTGTTTGAGTTTAAGCTAATTTTGATGAATAAATGAAATAAATATAAAATTGTAGTTTCGCATTTAATTAATAAAAATTCTAAATTCCTCCTATGATTACTTGTCAAAAAGGTTGATGTTGTCGTAAAAACTACTAGAGAATTGAAAAACGTCAACTTTTTTGACAAAAAAACCATAGGCGGACATTTGAATTTTTATTAATTAAATGCGAAACTACAATATTATATTTATTCAATTTATTCACCAAAATCAAAATCAACTTAAACCCAAAAAAATTAGTATAACTGAATAGGTATTTTAAATATCTTTCAAACGAGGTATCACTTGCCATAAGGTCCCATTTAAAATTATCGGTCACAGTGGATATGTAACGTCATCTGTCACTATTACGTCACCTGTCATGACTAGTTAAGAAGATTAAGTCCGTTTATTTCCTCTCCAAATTTCACTATTATAGGTATAACCGTTCAAAAGATAAGAGGGGGGTACAGATTTTTGACTAGCACTGTATAGAGTTGGTACGAAATACGGAACAATAAACACATTTTTTTCAAGAAATCAAATAAGAGAATGCAAAGAGAAATTTCCTAATTTCGAAGATGTTCCAGACGTTATGCTGTCTCTGTCTCTAATAGAAATTAGTACAAAAGATTCTAAATTTGGAGGACAAGGATTTATAAAATGCTACTGTAATATGAAATGCTCTTTCAAATTACGTAAGTGTAAAAGGTCTAACGTATTTTGTAACTCTAAATGCCATAATGCCTCAACATGTGAGAAAAAACACTAATTTTTTTATTTTAATTACGACAATATAAAAATAATAAACATTAAAATTAATAAATGACATTTTGACTAGTCAAACCCCGATTTTATAAAATTAAATTTCGACCTTTGCCTGACCTTAGTCTCTCCTAGGTTTGACTAGTCAAAAGCCGAAACTGTAATTTATTTCGGGCTTTGACTAAGACAGTCAGTCACACCTGAGGATTGCCTAGTCAAACCTAGGAGTGCCTGAAATTCGGGCTTTGACTATAACATATGCATAATATTATTGTTGTCTGATGTAACGAGATCGGCTTATAACGAGGTAATTAGTCTGCCATTTCAATTCTCGTTATAGAGGGAGACTACTGTACTAGAATTAAGTTTCAGCATTTTTTTTGTCAAGTGAAACATGCCCAAAAATAGAAATTTGTGTTATTTTACTATCTAGTTTCTATCAGTCACCTGTACCAGTTTCTCCACTAATATATTTCATGTGCTTCGCACATTCATAATTTTAACAAAATCATTGGGAAAGTCCCAGTAGCTGGCTGTATACCATAGTTAAAAATCATACAGAACAAAACTAAAAACTTCGTTTGTATAATGACATAAAAAGATTATTGAAAAACTATTAAAAAGTCATCCAAAAGGATTCGCAGAACGTTTTCAATCTAGATCAGATCATCTTCAGTGCCTAGAACGAAGTATTTCCACGTTAGAATGAATACAAAAATTATTAAAAAAAGGTTAAAATTATGACTAGTTAAAGAAAAAATGTGGAATATACTTACGTTCTGCTTAGTACATGAAACTAGCAACCTTGTAGAATAGGTGACATCGAGAAATATGATTTACATTTTTAAAAAATGATGTTAGTGGCGACTCTAATGCCCGATTTCACCAACGATAGCTAAATATTTAAGAATTACCTAAGTGGGTTTAGGTACTTCCTAACTCTAAAACGGATTTCACCATACGATAAGAATTGCCTAAACCGCTTAAGCACTACTTTACGTTAGGATACGGATTTCGATCTCCCTAAACTTTAGGTGTTACTTATCATTGACAGTCAGGTTATATTTTTACAATTTTGACTAATGTACTTGTGACGTTTGTCAATAATTTGCTTCTTACCTTAATTTTTCTGTTATTCTGTAATATTAGGTATATTAGTTGTAATTTTGTATTTTCTTTTATATTATTAATATAATATGTGTTGGAAAATATAGAAAATCCGTTGGAGTTTTTTACAGGTCTGTTGACAAAATTATGTAGTCTACCTACTACCTAACAAACTAGTGTTGTGTTTCAAAAACCCATATAAGTGGTCATTAAAAAATTAATAATAAAAAACAATTTTCAACATATTATTTATTTTAAAATTATTTCATTATTGACAATTCTTTTCTTTTCTTCCATTTCACTGTACATATACAAATAACATACAAGACTATATTTATTATATACAAACTTAATGCACAAATAACTAACTACTAAATAAAGTAACTATAACAGTACAAAAATGAATAAAACCAAATTGGCAAACAAACAATAATGACAAATAATCGAAAAAGTAAGGAAATATCATCTTATTCTTCTTTTTATTTATCAAAAATAGTTCAAACGTACCCTAGGTAATACCTAGGAAAGCATTTCCTAGATAAGCAGTTCTTTTAGTTGTGAAATGCGATTGTTCCTAAATATTGACTTAAGAAGTTCCTATCGATAAGAATTATCGATAATAACGTTTAGGTATTGTTGGTGAAATCGGGCATAAGTCGATGTTAAGTGATAAAATGTTTAAGAGTGCTCAAAGGGCAACATGATTCACTGCTCGATGGTAACCTGTGGTACTTGCCAGTTAGATGGACACAGACCAACAATAATATATGGTTCATTCCACCAACATACGGCTGTTTTGGATTATCGCGACAACGAATATTTCAATGTGCAACATAAGAAGTACGAAAGTAAATGGCTTTAGTAATTATTCCAATAAACAGCAATGTAATTTGCAATTTATTTTCGTTCTTCATATTTTGCACAATAAAATATTCGTTGTCGAAATAATCCAACACAGTCGTATATTCATGGAATAGGGTATAGGAGATATTTATCGGACTGAAGTGACATGACAAGACAGGTAGTAAATTTTTGGTTATGCATTTAAATTCAAATTATCAGTTAAGCTGAATGGATGTTAATAACTGTATTAAAGTGGAATTTTAATTATAATTAAATTAGATTCTATTGTAAAAGTCTAAAAGGTAACTCTCTGTTACAGAAAGAACTGTTGTTATTGTTATGTTAATAAAAATGTTATTCATAGTAAAATTAATGACATCATTGATGACAGTTTAAAAAAGAAGAAGAAAGTTTAATTTAGTTTTGAAATAAAAAGAGAACTGAAAAAACTTGAATGTAAACAACTAATGGAAGGAAAATACCAGAAAACTAGTAATATTGTAAAAAAAATTGAAAAAAGAGTAATGTTGGTTGCCTATGATTATGGTTGTAATGGGTAACAGAGAAAGAGAAAATTGATAAATTCAGCTGATTATTATTTGAATTAGTTAACTAACAATTTGTACAGATGGTACTGGAGTGAACAGACTGAAATGAGTGAAAGAAAATTTTTTTTATATTACTGTAGAAGTTTTTTAAAAAGAGAGGTTTAGCAAACAACTAGCCCCAATTGCGTTAACCGCCAAACTACTTTAAATCGACCTTTTACTCCTATACACCGACAATTATTCCCCTAACATAAAATCAGACTCTATTTATAATTTATCCATTCTTTTTTCTTCTCCTTTGTAACTGTGTTTTCCCCCTTTCCATTCACCCCACTAGTATCTAACATTTACTACTTCCTTACTAATCACCCATTAACACATATTTCAATATACCCCTGGTTTCTTATCTTTTTCATTCAGTCTTTCACTACCCCATCCCCAACACAGTTTACCTTCTTTCTTTTTCAATCCGCCTTCATACTACGTCCTAATCATATAGTTATATTGCGATCCCTAACACAGTTTACCTTCTTCCTTTTATTTCCAATCCTCTTTCATACACCTTCCCAATCTCTTAGTTATTTTGCCATTCCTCGTGTCTCTGTTTTTTCAGCTACAAAATTCAAAATTCTCAGTTTGCCATTTCAGACAAAAACCTTCAACCCTCAACATTGATTAGTTAGCTATCACCTTAATATTCATTCACACAATAAATAGTTTGCCTGTGATGTTATAACTCATTAATTTTTTCATCTATTCCGTTCTATGACTAATTACAGCTCATTTACTATTGTTTGTCACACATTTCAATTTGCATGTCTGATAATAACACTTATGCCATTCCCTTTTTTCTACATTCTTTCAAATCATAATTTCATTTAATCTAGCATTTTACATCCCTTATCATTTCAGTAAATACATATCTATTATCCTTTCAGTAATCTAATCAAATTATATTTTTTCAACATTACCATATCAGGCAATGGCAATCACTTCTACTTGTTTTTATTTTGTATTTAACCTGCTTTTTGCTTAACCTCTCTTTTTAAAAAACTTCTACAGTAATATAAAAAAAAAATTTTCTTTCACCCATTTCAGTCTGTTCACTCCAGTACCATCTGTACAAATTGTTAGTTAACTAATTCAAATAATAATCAGCTGAATTTATCAATTTTCTCTTTCTCTGTTACCCATTACAACCATAATCATAGGCAACCAACATTACTCTTTTTTAAATTTGTTACATATTACCAGTTTTCTGGTATTTTCCTTCCATTAGTTGTTTACATTCAAGTTTTTTCAGTTCTCTTTTTATTTCAAAACTAAATTAAACTTTCTTCTTTTTTTTTAAACTATCATCAATGATGTCATTGATTTTACTATGAATAACATTTTTATTAACATAACAATAACAACAGTTCTTTCTGTAACAGAGAGTTACCTTTTAGACTTTTACAATAGAATCTAATTTTATTATAATTTAAATTTCACTTTAATACAGTTATTAACATCCATTCAGCTTAACTGATAATTTGAATTTAAATTCATAACCAAAAATTGACTACCTGTCTTGTCATGTCACTTCAGTCCGATAAATAGATTGTCATCTCCTATACCCTATTCCATGAATATACGACTGTGTTGGATTATTTCGACAACAAATATTTTATTGTGCAAAATATGAAGAACGAAAATAAATTGCAAATTACATTGCTGTTTATTGGAATAATTACTAGAGCCATTTACTTTCGTACTTCTTATGTTGCACACTGAAATATTCGTTGTCGCGATAATCCAAAACAGCTGTATGTTGGTGGAATGAACCATATATTCTTGTTGGTCTGTGTCCATCTAACTGGCAAGTACCACACGTTACCATCGAGCAGTGAATCATGTTGCCCTTTGAGCACTCTTAAAAATTTTATCACTTAACATCGACTTAGAGTCGCTACTAACATCATCTTTTAAAAATGTAAATCATATTTCTCGATGTCACCTATTCTACAAGGTTGCTAGTTTCATGTACTAAGCAGAACGTAAGTATATTCCACATTTTTTCTTTAACTAGTCATAATTTTAACCTTTTGTATTCATTCTAACGTGGAAATACTTCGTTCTAGGCACTGAAGATGATCTGATCTAGATTGAAAACGTTTTGCGAATCCTTTTGGATGACTTTTTAATAGTTTTTCAATAAACTTTTTATACCATTATACAAACGAAGTTTTTACTTGTTCTGTATGATTCATAATTTTCTTGGTGTTGTTAGGATGCCATCTATCAATATTCTCTGGTTTACTTACTTACTTACGCCTTGGCGTTACAATCCTTTTTGGGTTTTATCAGACTGTCAACATGCCTTCATTTCTCCCTGGCTTGAGCAATCTCCATCCAATTCTCCTACTATATTATCTTATCAGCATAGTCGAGGGTATCCATGTAGTCTTCTCCCAGTTGGGACTTTTTTCCATACCGGCCTTACTATTATTCTTTCATCAGTATGTCTTCTGAGGTGTCCTGCCTATTGGAGTCTTCTGAACTTTATTTCCTTTGTGTTAGCGTCTTCAAGATTTTTGTTAGTCCTTATCCTATATTGTCCTGCTGCTTCATTAGCACAGGCCCAAAGATCTTTCTTAGGATTTTTGTTTCCCAAACATGTAATCTCTATTTGTTTGCCTTCGTTATCATCCACATTTCACTACATTACTTCTCTCGGCTCTATCACTGTATTCTTTCAATAAAAATTTGATTTTTAATTTCCTACTTTATCTCTTATCTAAATGAATACATATTATGATTTATTTTTTTTAATATCCAATGATGAAAATTGTTTTTTAGGAGTTGCTGGAGATGCAGTTTGACTATCATGTTAAATTTAAAAACGACATCAACAAACTCTCTGCAGACGATTTGAGATCACAACCACTGGGCAGAGATAAAGCTGGACATAACTATTGGTTTCAAGCTGATGATAATTACCAAATCAGAGTATACAAAGAAGACATTGATGATGAAACTTGGAGCCTAATAGCAAAGTAATTAACTTGTTAATTTCTAATATTGAAGGTTTTAATTAATTTTATATTTTTTGCAGAGATAGAGAGAGTTTGGTGACTCTTATATCAAAATTAGGTGATGGCGACTATAAAGTCAGTTCAGATTCTGCAGTAAATGAAGATAGCAACTCACTATCAGAAAAACCAACAATAGATACTGGCCAGACTGATGAGGACTCTACAAAAGTGAATAGTAATAAGGAAAGTATAGAAGAAAAGAAAGAAGAAATCGCTGGGGAGCTTAAAGAAGAACAGAAAGATACTAAAAAAGATGAACAAGAAGAAACTAAGGATATCAAAGATGAAAGTGATGAAAGTGAAGTAGAAGATAATCACGATGATAAGAAAGAACCTCAAGGAAATAGTAAAAAAGTTGTTAAAGATAAGGAAACAAAAGAGCCTGAAAAAGTTGAAGAAAAGATACCTCTTTTAAGAATTAAAAATCTCAATGAATTATTAGAAGGTGATGCAAAGAGACGAAGGCTAGATACTGAAGATACAAGATTAGGTATGGAATGTAAAGTAGTCTTAACACAAGAAATAATGGATCCAGTGGTAATTGTGAAAGGTGAAGGTTCAGGTGCCGACAATGAGGCTTTTCTTTCTCCAATAGTAGGAGATGAAATAGAAGAAGATGTTGTTTATTTTTATGGTGAAAGTAATGGAGCTGACTGTGAGACTGGTAATGATGAAACAGTAGTGGAAAAAAACAATGATACTAAAACTGATGACAGTATTAAATCTAATTTAGGTATAAATAAAGACAATATAGAAAAACATAAAGAAGTTCCTTGTAAATTGGATGATGTAGGAGTAAATAGTAAGACTGACAATAATAGTACTAATGATTCTGTAAATTCTGAAGATACCACATTAAATGATGAAGCAGCTAAATCACCAAAAGAAAACTCTAAGAAAAGTTCATTCTTTTTTGGTTCACCTGCAAAAAACACTATTTCTCAATCCTTAACTGTTGGATTTGGAACAAATTGCCAAGAAAAAGAGAAAAATTGTACCAGTGAAGAGGAGAAAATAAAAAACCAAGGGATTGCGAAGGAAAAATTTGAAATAAATCATAACAAAAATGAAGGGAACAAAATATCAGATAAAGAAGAATTAAATGTAAATATGGAAGAAGATAACAATTTAGTACCTGTTGTGGAGAAACCTTGTGTAAAGAAAGTAGCTTACGTCTGTGGAAAAGAAGATGAAGAAGAAAAAAATGAAAAAGATGATGAAGAAGAAAAAAATGAAAAAGATAATAAAGAAGAAAAAAATGAAAAAGATAATATTGCAGACGATAAGAAAACTGAAAAAGAAGTATCTAAACCTGTTAAAGTTTCTAAATTGTTAAAAGATCAGTCTTCAAAAAAGGAAGACACTCCTGTTGATAATAATAATGAAAATAAAAAAGAAGAAAAAGAAGATGTTGATAAAAAAGACAAAGTACCTCCATCAGAAAAAGTTGAGGAATTACCAAAAAAGTCTTTGCGATCCGTGCGAAGTAAAAAGATAACAAATGTTACAAATAAGAGTCAGGAGTCAAAACCAGAGCCTTCTGTAGTGAAGGATGTTTCCACTGAAGTAGTATATATAAAAGGAAGAAGAACTAGGCAAAAGAAGAAAGAAAATGAAGTAACACCCGCTGTTAATAAAAAACCGAAACTAACCAAAGAAAATAATGGGACAGGTAAGACTAATATGTTTTAACTATACTTATTTGTAAATCTATCTATCTCTATCTAATTAGCCTTCTTCTGTCCATCTTTGAACATAGGCCTCCCCTATTTGTGAATCACTTATTATCAATTTTTGAAGGTATATTTCTTTAGGAGCGATTGAGAGTAAAATTTCATAATACTGCGCGCATGCGCACACAGACAGTATGGCGTTTAGTTGCTAAATCTTTCAAGTTATGTATAAATATATCAGTACAGGAAAAGGTGTGAAAAGAATATATTAGTGTTTTTAGTAAATATATTAAAATTTTTGTGTTTGGATTTGTCTTCCTCAGGAGTAAGATGAGTATTATTAAAACATTTTATTGTATATTTATTATACTTCACCTTGTCTGTTTGTTACCGTGAATTGTCATTAGGTACGTCCGAACCAATACAGACACAATCCTCGTAGCGTATTTGGTATAGCATTCGGCCAGAGATCGAGAGGTCTTAAGTTTGAGTCCGGAGCAATCCTATACTTTTTTTTATTTTTTTGAAAGCGGTAAGCACAAAATTAGTTTGGTGTTTAAAAAAGTTAAAACAAACTGTTTAAAATATATTTATTTTTAAGAAATTATATAATAGAAGTATAACTTCTTACGTGCGTACAAAGTACACACACATTCTTTTCTTTTTATACTATATTTTACTTACTACACTAGTCTAAATTCTATGAAGCTGTCATCATCATTGGTTCCTCAGCCCAGATTGGGTATTGGCCTGTTCAATTAATCCCCTTCATTTGTTCTATACTTCTGTCTTCCAATTGGGACTTCTTTTCCATACCAGCCTTACTATTCTTTCGTCAAAATGTCTTCTGAAGTGTCATATCCACTGGAGTCTTCTGAACTGTATTTCTTTTATTATGTTAGTGTCTGAGTATAGTTCTTCAAGCTCTTTGTTATTGTCTATGTTTCGCTACCATACCTCACTAGGGGTCTTATCACTGTTTTATATAGTTGTATCTTTGTATGCCTTGTTAGTTGTTTCGATTGTATGTAGAATATAGATGCTTTTTAAGGGCATAAAGACATCTGTTACTGTATTGTATCATATTGTTTATTTTTTGTGATCCATTATTGTCTTCAGTTATTGTTGTTTCAAGGTACTTCTCTGATGCGCTTAAAGTTCAAGTCACCGATGGTCATGTTGTATCTCTGTTTTGGTTATTGCGGCTCAGATACATATATTTAGTTTTATTTTCATTGATTCGGAGCTCCATCTTCTCCAGCCTGACGAAAGTCTCCTTCATCCTTAATCTGATGTTTCCTATTTGATTGATATCATCTGCAGATGACCACCAGATGACTACCACACCAAAGATTGGTGTGGTAGTATTATCGTACCCATACACAAGAAAGGAAAAAAGGAATCATGCATGAATTACAGAGGCATCTCACTAATCAACACTACGTATAAAATATTTACTTCGATATTATTAAAAGATTAGTACCATACGGTGAAGAAATAGTTGGTGACTACCAGTGTGGTTTCAGGCCTGGCAGATCGACTATTGATCAAATATTTACAATAAGACAAATGCTTGAAAAGTATTGGGAATATAATCAGGACGTGCATCAGATCTTTATAGACTTCAAACAGGCTTATGATTCAATTAATTGTGCAACATTGTGGAAGGCAATGATCGAGCTCGGCGTACCCAAGAAACTAGCTGTGGTAACACAAATGTGTGTAAGTATAGTCCGTTCGCTAAACTCAGACACACCTGGCTAGTGATTTTAGTAAGTAATTTTGCCAATTTTAGTAAAATTGGTAAAAAATAATTACTAAACAGTTAATAATTACTAAATAGTTAGTAATTTTGCCGATTTTTGCAAAATTGGCAAAAAACAAAAAAATTACCACCTAAAGTCTTGTCAGTTGTGTCTGACTTTTAGCGAACCGACTATAACTCCTTTGCGCAAGTTAGAATAGGGGAGAAAATAGCAAACGCTTTCTGCGTAGATTCTGGACTGAGACAGGGAGATCCGTTGTCCCCATTGTAGTTTAACCAGGCCTTAGAATATGTCATGCAGAAAATATATCACAAAATCAAACCAGAGATAACTGCTCGGGGAGCAAAAATCATACTCGCCTTTGCCGATGACGTAGACGCAGTAGCACAAACAACATTAGAAATTAACGATATTTTCTCGAGCTTTGAAGAAGCTGCATTAAACATTGGTCTCAAAATAAATGAAGACAAAACAAAATACATGGTCGTCTCAAAATAAGAACGACGGCGAATAAGGCAAAACATTACTATAAACGATCACAACTTCGAAGTGGTTAAAGAATTTAAATATCTAGGAGCAACAATCACCAATGACAACAAATTAGAGCGAGAAGTTGAAACGAGAATAGTGGCAGGAAACAGATCTTTCTTTGCAATGTAACATCTAATGAAGTCAAAACTTCTTTCACGAGGTGCAAAAATCCAGATATATAAGACCATAATACGACCAGCAGTTGTGTATGGAAGCGAAACATGGACGCTAACAAAAAGAGAAGTTACTAAATTGCTGGTGTGGGAACGTAAAATCCTTCGAATGATATATGGCCCTTGCAGAGACAGCGTGACAAACGTATGGAGGCGCAGATACGATAACGAGCTAGAGTCTCTATTCGGAAAAGAAAATCTAGTCAGATATATAAAGGCTAATAATAGACTCAGATGGGCAGGGCATGTGATACGCAGTAACGACAATCGCCTCATAAAGAATGTGTTCTGGGAAAGGCCAGATGGAAGAAGATCTGTAGGGCGGCCTAGAAAAAGGTGGAAAGATGCAGTCAAAGAAGATATAGAGAAAATGGGGGTGCGACAATGGGAAATAGTGGCACAGGACCGACAAACATGGAAGGCAATAGTAAACGCGGCAAAGACTCACGAAGAGTTGCAGCGCCATTGATGATGATGATGATGATCTGCAAATGCCAACAGTAAGTTTGGTTCTTCTAGATGGAATACTGTAGTCAGTTTTTCGATTCTTACTTCGGATTATGTGTTCCAGGGAGAAATTGGAGAGATGTGGTGACAGTGCATCTTCCTGTTTTAGTTCATTGTTTATTTCAAATATCTCCAAGTATTGTTGACTTGACTAGTTTTTTTTTTGGAAACAAGTACAGGGAACCTCGATAAGTCGTATTAATCGGGACCGCGGCTGATCCGGGTTATCGAAAATCCGGGTTAGCCGGAGAATATAGTAAAAATTAATAAAATACGGTATACTTGCAGATAAATTCCATTATAATTGCACAAACATGAAATACATATTATGCACCGTATATCTAAATTACGTACAGTTTATACAGCATTGTTTATTTCTTAGTAAAAAACTCAGTCAAAGTGAAAAAATGTTTGTTTTGTCTGATGAAAATCGGTCCGGGTTAGCCGGACTTCCGGGTTATCGGAGGCCGACATATCGGGGTTTCACTGTAATGTTTATTTGCATCGCTGTCCACAGTCCAACCCTGCATACTCGTATCAAATGCCTGTTTAAAATCTATGAACATCAGATGATGCTCACGATGAAACTCCTAGCATTGTTTCATTATCTGCTTTATTGTGAATATCTGGTTAATAGTAGAGTGGTCCAGGCTAAATCCGCATTGATAATCTTTAACAGTTTCTTCTGTGCATGTTTTGGTTCTTTCTAGCAGGATGTTTGCAAGGACTTTGTAGGTAGTATTTAAGAGCAGTATTCCCTGTAGTGGGAGCACGCAAAATATAATTCTATTTTAGTGACGTCACGTTGTCTAGCAACTGTCGATTCTCCCGTTATGAAATTCTATTTTGTGACGTCAGCAAAATAGAATTCTATTTTGTGTGCTCTGGGCTCTGATAGTTAATGCATTCCTTTTTGTTTCCTTTTTTTTTGACTGACTATTTTTTTGTAATTTCAGAAATTTTTAGAAAGAAACTAAAAATTAGGTTGTATAAAGATAACATATATGTTAATCAAGTTAATTCGTTTTCAGACTCAGATGTTGACCCCATTCATAAAAAGTTAAAAAGCACAAAAAGCGTGGCCAGTACAAACTCTTCTCGGGTATCATCTCCAATATCCGTAGCTGATTCTATCATAACAATGCCGGATTCAGTAGACAGTACAGAGCTACCAGTTACAGCTAAGGATCCCCTCGCTGCATCAGACGATGAATCCAATATTGTGCCTGCAAAACCTGTGAATTTGCAGTCTTTTTCTCTTGACTACAACGATTCCTCTACACCACCGCCTATACCTATCATTCCATCTACAAGGACATTACGAGGGAAACGGAGGAGGGATGATAGTCCAAAAGAAAAAGAACTTCCTGCTAAAGATGGCAAGAGGATGAAAGTAAAGGTAACGACATTAAATTGTAGAGTTTTTTCTCTAATTTAAAATTTTGGTGACCACTGTACGTATAATATTTCATAGACTTAGGGCCGGTTGTTCGAACGCTAATCAAAAATGATCATTATCAAATATTTAATTACTGTCACCAACTGTCAATGTCAACTTTATTTGGGTTGCTGAAAACATAATTATGGATTACAATTATGAAATTAGTTAATCAATTTTGTTAATAATTGTTATGTTAATTGATTAACTAATCTCATAATTATATTCAATTATGTTTTCAGCAACCCAATCAAAGTTGACATTGACAGTTGGTGACAGTAATTAATTATTTGATAGTGATCATTGTTGATTATCGTTCGGACAACCGGCTGTAAGTGTAATTATTTAATAGTGCATGAAATAATTGCCTAATATAAACTCATTGCCGCTGATTTCAATTTATAAGGTTTTTGAGTAGTGAAAAAATCCACAATCTGTGGTAAGTTTAATTAATTCTTGCTGATATAATGTTTGTGGAAACTATTTTTATGTAGATTATTAGGGGATGTAGAAATTTGTTTTTTATATTTCACGCACATTTCAGGGAAAGAGACAGGTGGATGTACAGTTAAGAAAAAGCATCGAACAGAAAAAAGAGCAGCAAATAAGTAGTAGCGACGAAGTTATAGAAATATCAGAGAGTGAAGCTAAAAGCAAAAAACCCGCGTCAAAGAAGAAAAAACCGGCTCCAAAAAGTAAAAAGCCCGCAACAATTACCATCAGTGATGATGATTCGACAAGTACTCCTACCCCTATCTCTGCGCCTGTCAAAGCTGTCAAAGGAAAAGTGGTTAAAGAAAGGAAACCGATAAATAGGCATCCAGAAAATAAAAATAGTAAGTTTAAAATTTGATATTATTTATGGAAGGTCTTGTGAGAGTATGAGTGTGTACCAGTTTGTTTACTCATGTTAATTTCGAATCATAAGGCCAACAATCATGATTTCTTTCAGGCTTTAGAAACATCAATAATTCTAATTCCCTCATATTCTGAACTTCACATATTTAGCAAAACTACCCTTAATGATTATACTGCAAAATACCCTAATCACCTACAAAATATATACCGATGCTTCAAAACAAAGTGATGGTGTCGGCTGTGCCATTTATATACCATCACTAATTGTTAAAAAAAATTTAAACTTAATTCCAATACATCAATATTTTCAGCAGAAACCATAGCTATCATAAAAGCATGCCAATACGCCGAAAATAAAAATCTCAAACAAATAAACATATTATCCGACTCATTATCAGTTTTAAAAAATTTCTCTAGGCAACTAGACGAAAATTCTGTTAACATAAATCCCTACATAAAAGAATTAAAAATACTATTATCTAATCTAACAACTATGCAGTGTAATATAGTATTCATATGGATAAAAGCTCATATTGGTCTTGAAAATAATGAAAAAGTAGATCAGTTGACAAAAGACAGCATTTTCAGTGGCGAGGAAACATTGAATGATATTGGACTTCAAGAATGTATAACCATAAGTAAAACCAGACTACATGATAAATGGAAACTTCAATGAAATCAATACTGTATACATTGTCCGACAAGGTAACTCTTTTACATCCGAAAATCCCGACAGATTATTGGCATAAAAATTTAGATTTTTCAAGACACGATATTGTTACTATCTCTCGACTAAAATTTGGCCATACCTGTTATCCCGCACATCTATATAAAATCAATGTAATACAGTCGGATTTGTGCGAAAATTGCAATACAATAAGTGACTTGGATCATATATTTTTTGCATGTGACAAATATGTGACACAAAGAAATCTATTGAATATGCAGCTATTGCAAGAAAACGTTTATCCCCCATATAACCTGATGATGAACTTACTAGCTTTGAACAAACCGTCAATCTTTAGGATTCTTCTAGATTGTTAAGTTGTGTAAATTGAAATTTAGATTATAAAATTAGTCGTGTAAATTAATAATACCCTGTATCCCTACTTAGTCTGTGGTTAGTCACCCTGAACGACCTGGGTGCGAAAAGTTTTTTTTTCCCTTCCCTACCCTTGATTGTTCGATTGGATTCGTGATGGTCTTGGTGTATGGTCAGGCGTTGATTTTAAGAAGTGTTGCTGGCTAAATGGGCGCAGTTCCGAAAGGCCATAAAAGAAAAAGAAAAAAAATGGCCAACAATTTCGTTAATGAAAAACAATTTATGTTTCATTTCGGTTCAGGTATGATCAATCATCCCCTCACATGCTTTTCAGTCTCCCCAGTCCTCATCAGAGGGACTACATGATCACAATAAAACCTTTTTAGTATTTATAGGAAAGAATATAAAATAACTTAACGATAAACGATTTAACGATAAAATGCTTAAAATTCCAAAAATTGCACTCTAATAAAACAGTACTTTTTATAATATCACGGTTTTGTTATTGTACATATAGGACACAACATGTTTGGAAAGAATAATTAACTTATAAAATATGAATTTTTAGTAGTTGTATTAACTGTTATTTATAATTATGATTCCAAACATTACACTAGTATAAAATAGTATTTTTTATACTACCACGGTTGTTTAAAATTGTATTTATAATTTTAAGTATATAAACTTTTAATTATTTATTAAAACAATTAAAAAAAGATACCCAACAGCCGGGTTCCAACTGGGGACCTCTCGATCTGCAGTCTAATGCCACTAAGGCACCATTAATTTGTAGATATCGATTTATTAACGTTCTTTACTAAATATCATTGCATTAGTCACATCTTTAAAATAGTTTGAAATTAAAAAAAAAAATCGATTTATCCATACAGTGTGATTGGTCAGTGTGGTAAAGCTTTGTACATATATCCGTTATAAGTAATAGACAGTAATAAAAGTTAATAACAAAAATTGTAGCCAACTTTGATTACAGATTGATAATCAGTAATCGTAAATTGTAAGTTTTAGGGCCGGTTGTTCGAACGCTAATCAACATTGATCACTATCAAATATTTAATTACTGTCACAACTGTCAATGTCAACTTTGGTTGGGTTGCTGAAAACCATGTTAATTATAATTATGAGATTAGTTAGTCAATTAACATAACAATTATTAACATAATTGATTAACTAATTTCATAATTGTCATTAATAATTATGTTTTCGGCAACCCAACCAAAGTTGACATTGACAGTTGTGACATTAATTAAGTATTTGATAGTGATCAATGTTGATTAGCGTTCGAAATATTTAATTACTGTCACCAACTGTCAATGTCAACTTTTATTGGGTTGCTGAAAACATAATTGATTATAATTATGAGATTAGTTAATCAATTAATATAACAATTATTAACATAATTGATTAAGTAATTTCATAATTGTAATCAATAATAATTATGATTTCAGCAACCCAATCAAAGTTGACATTGACAGTTGGTGGCAGTAATTAAATATTTGATAATGATCATTGTTGATTAGCGTTCGAACAACCGGCCCTTAGACAATTATTCAGTCATGGCTTACTTAAAATTTGGAAAGATTTAGACCCGTAATTATTAATAATTTTGCTCTGAAAAATGAAAATATCTCGAAAACTAATAAATTTACACATAGGGAATGTTAAACAAAAATTATATTATGGTAATGGTACTTTTCGATAATGATATAAAATACGGGATGTTCTATTTAAAATTACTGAGAAAATAATGTACTTGCGTTTTGACTCACCCTGTATTCAATATAAAGAAAATTAACAAAACAACCATTTACGAAAATTTTGACAATAAATAAAAAAATATAACGTCAATAAACCATTGACCTTGTGCTTGCTTCTATTTATACAGGTAGTTAAACTTGTTACGATTTTCATATAAAATTGGTTATAACTTTGTAAATACCACGTATAACATAACAAACCTTTATATTTTTGTAGTCGAAAAGTTACGAAGATTTCGAATGTAAAATAAAATACAGGGTGTTCTATTTAAAAAAACATAAGTTTGGTTTGCCACTATGTTATCGAACACCCTGTAACATTCTAACTAATTTTGTAATGTGAAGCTCAAAGTTCGCTACAATTTTTGTTATTAAGTTTTATCGCTATACATTACTATAACGGATCTACGGAGCTTCACCCCACTAATTAATCACCCTGTATAATAGCAGTTAAATATTGCATTGCTAGCTAGTTCTAAGCTATCCTGAAAATTTCAGGTGTCTAGGTAGCCTAGAACTATTTTTAAAATGGATTACAAAATTTGCGGAGTCCGTGACACCAACCAAGCCAAGTATATAAAAAGGTTTTAAAACAATTCATGTATCGCATGCTGTAGCGACATCTATATAATGAAATGAGAAGTTCCAGATCCGTAAATCTGAAATCTTGTGGAAGCAATTTCTGGTTACAACCTTTATCTCTTCCTCTTACAATTATCGTCCCTTTTGTCTCTTTGCCTTATAAATTGTAAAAGATAGACCTAATCTAACCAGAAATTGGTTCCATTTACATGGTCCCAGTCCTGAGACTTCTCATTTTTTTAAATAGATGTCCCTACAGCGTCCGATGCACGAATTATTTTTATAATTCGGCTTAAATAGACAGTTAGGTTTTGTTTTGATTCGGAGTTGATCATGTAGCCCCTCTGATGAGGTCGGGGGAGACCGAAACGTACGTAAGGGGATGATTAATTATCTCTGAACCGAAATGAAACAAAAGCTGTCTTTCATTTTCTTAGTTGCTGAGGTTGTGAGTACACGGAACCAACTTTCGTTGGAATTTTTTTTAGACGAGTAGACGGAGTGTGACTGCATATTGTAGAGTACCTTTTGTCTTCTTTATTCGTCGTCTCCTTGCCTTAGAAATTGTAAAAGGTAGAGATAAATGATGTAACCAGAAATTGGTTCCATGAAAGGTTTCAGATTTACAGATCTGGGATTTCTCAATTCTTTAATATTTTTTTAATTTTTCAGAGCGAGTATTGGCGGGTCTTGATATATCTAGCGAGAGCCTGAATCTGTCATCGAATGTAAGGCAATCTAGAAGATTAGCTCAGATAAAAATTAAAGAACAAGTAGAGCCCAAGAAACCAGAACCGAAGGCCAAAGAGGATAAATCCCCAAGCAAGAAAAAAGGGGACAAGGTGAGTATCAATATCTTCTTCTTCTTTAAGTTCTATCTTCTATCGAAGGTTGGATATCATCATGGCAATGCGGACCCTGTTGACTGCCGCTCTAAACCAGCATTCGAACCATTCCGTTAAGTTCTTAAGCCAGGATGTTCTTCGTCTTCCCACATTTCGTTTTCCTCGGATTTTGCCTTGCATAATAAGTTGTAATAATTAGTATTGTTGCCCTCTCATCACATGTCACAAGTACTCAAGTTTTCGTCTTTTGATAGTTAATATTATTTCTGGTTTATTTCCTATCCTTCTAGTTACTTCCACGTTTGACATTCTTTGAATCCATGATATTCGTAGGATTCTTCTGTAACACCAAAATTCAAAGGCCGCCAACTTATTCAGATGTACTTGTTTTAATGTCCACGCTTCCAAGCCATAAAGAAGAGTAGAGAACACGTAACACCGAAGCATCCTTAAGCGTAGTTCTAACCTTATATCCTGACAATAAAGAAACTTTTTAAGTTTAATGAATGATGCACATGCTATTTCAATACGTGTCTTAATTTCTTTGGTTTGGTCTACATTTGATGTTATCCACACTCTCAATTACAGTATCGTCAATAGTCAATTGGATGTTTGCGTGTGCTGATTTAGTCATGATCATGCATTTAGTTTTCTTTAAATTTTATCTTCAGTCCATACTCATGACAGCGTTCATTAAGGCGTTGCATTACGTTCTGTAAATCAGTCACTGTTTTTATCCGATATTATTACTGTATTACTTACCTTGGCAGTTTGATTCCAATATATATTAGAAATAATTTTCATATCACGACGTGTCAATATTTTTGCTACAAAACACAAGTACATATCCTGATTCATGTCCATGCATCTCTGGGCCAGCACATTCAAGCCGAACAAAGCATCTTCTTGTGCTCATACCATTTCTAAAGCCAAATTGTGTGTCACTAATTTCATATTCAAGAATTTTAACAATTCTGCTGTATGATATTTTCAAAAATAGAGAGATATCGCAAAGCCATTTTTGCTATTTTGACATGTACGCAAGCGCAGAGTGAATGTTACGCTAATACCGGATAACGTTAACGCTATAAAAATAATTTATAGAATACAAATTTTATAAAGCAAAAACTGTGCATCACCTTGTTTCCTGTGTTGAGAAAAATGTGTGTTCTTATTTTGTCTACAATAGACTACTTACAGTAGTAAAATAATAACAAAAAAAATTAAAAATAAAAAAAATGAAACAAAAATAAAAAAGAAAAGGAAAATAAAAAAAAGAAAGAAAAAAGTGTTTAGCATAAATTAAAATTTATATTAAAAAACCAGTAAAATAATTAAAAAAATAAAATAAAAAAAGCAACACAATGTACCTATGTATCTAAAAATACTATTGTTGTATGTACTTATGGTATGAAATAAGAAATTTAAGACTATATGAATCTGAAATCAATCACAAACAAGTCTGGCTAATTGGACAGACCATGGCCTGCCAAAGCCATTTTTCAAAAAAAAATAGACTACTTTTTGTGGTTAGAATATTAATTATTCAGATATTTTACATTATTTTTATACTGATTATTTATATTTATTGTTGGTTAAATCATTAAAATTAAAATGCATGTTAACCTGCTCAGTATCCGAATTCATTTTTCAATAATAAAACATTTATAGTATTCCTCAACATTAATTTCTAGGTTATATTTAATCCCAAACGTTGGTTGTCATAATAACGTTAAACCCCGCCCCAGAACATTTGCGATAACTCTCTTGATGCCTGTGTTGAAATAGACCGTTATCCCTTAATTACGTCTTGACACGGTATTAACTTTAGCCTTTGCGATATCTCTCTAATGTTTTAAGCGTGTGACTCATTAAAGATATTGTTCTATGATCTGAGCAGGTTGTTGCACTTGACTTTTTGGGAATTGCTACAAAGGTCGATTGCAGCCATTTTCTGGGGATTGTCGCAGTCTGATATATTAGATTAAAGAGTTCGACCATGACATCAATAACATCTTCATCAATAAGTTTTAATAATTCGATGGGCACATCATCTGGTCCAGTAGCTTTACACTCTTTTGTGTTTTTAATGGCATAGATGACTTCTTCACTTAATATTGGTGGCCCGGTATCCTCTGTGATTTCTAATGACAGTTCTTCTCTTTCATCATTAAATAGTTGTTGGATGTAATTGGTCCAGTGACACAATCTCTCCTTCACATCGGTAATAATATCCCCTTTAGCATTTTTTTGGATATTTGTTCTTATGCTTTTTCTAGAACCTGTCATTTCTCTGATTTTTTTGTGTAAATTAAAGCTATCATACTTTTATCCAGATCTTCTATTTCTTTGCATCTGTCGGAGAGCCACCTCTCTTTTGCCTCTCGAATTTTCTTTCTGATGTTTCTCTGCATTTCTTTGTATTAATTCGGGTCTTTTGCTTTATGTTTTCTTCGTTCTTCCATAAGTTCAAGAATTTCTACTGTCATCCAAGGTTTTGTTTTTTCTCCAAATGCTTTGAGGGTTTCTTTTCCAACTGACACTAAAGCATGTTGATTTTTCCCCATCTTCGGTCAGTTTCCGCACTATCTTCTTTGACTTTCCTTAAGTATCAATATAAGCTTCAGTTACTCGCATTGAAGCATGGATGATGAGTAGATAGATAAATAGATTATAATTACAAGATTTGGTCGCTATTCAAATGATCTAGTAATTTTTTTGTCATTTTTTTTATCTTATAGAAGTTACCGGACGTTATTATAGTAGAAAGCAAAAAGAAGAAAAATAATCGAGACAAGGTTAAAGAAGTCATTCCCGAACCTGAACCCGAACCCATCAAAGAATCGACCAAGAAGAAAAGACAAAGAAAATACAAGAAAGCTCATAACTTCGATGAACATCGACCGTGGAAGTCTAGCAGCGAGTCTAGCGAGGAGGAGCATGAAGAAATCGAAGAGGAAGAAGAGATTATTGAAGAATACGAGCCTCCTCTAGTTTTTAAATCTGATCACGAGTTTTCACCAGAAAGTGACCTGGAAACCGCTGATGGATACCAACCACCTAAGAGGGCTAGAACTGCCAGGAAAAAAGTAGAAGGTAAGTAGGAATGATATTTGTTTTCTTTTTTATTCAAAAATGTACGTGATTTCTGGAAGCTGCCGTTTGGTTGAAGATTCCAGTTTTTCTTTGCTTGTTGTCCTTATTAATTCAGTTTTGTGCAAAAAAAAAAGAAATTTTTCATTTTTTTGACGTATTATGATGCATTTTTCTGAGAAACTGGCAATTAACCGAACTGTATAAAAAAATGGAGAGTCAGTTGAAGAAATATAGAAGCATTTTAAAGAAGTAATAGAAGTAATAAATACAGCAACAGAAACAATTGGATTGGAAAGAAAAAATAATAACAAATGGAGCTAAAGATACAACTGATAGAAGAAAGGAAAAAAAATCAAAGTGAAATTCTACAAAACACAGGATCGGAAGAAGAAAGGGCACTTGAAAGGAAATACAAGGCAAAAGCACAAGTAAAAAAACAAGGCAGAAAAGATAAAAGAAACTATATAAAGGAGATGCTAAATATATCAGAGAAAGCAGAGCAAGAAGTCGAGCTACAAATATAATCACACGAAACCTAACAGGAAAAGACAGAAATATACAAGTAAATTATAAACAAGGAAACAGAATAAAAAATGAGAAAGAAATAAGACAAAGATGGAATGAATACTTAAAAATATATGGTAAACATGAAATAATACAAGTCATTAAAGGCGAAGTAGAATTACCAGAGCTAGAATTGAATATTGGAGAAATTACAAAGAAAGAAATTGGAAACACATTAAAACTTTTAAAAATCCTGAAAGTATACTGGCCCAACAGAATAACTAATACAAACCTAAGAAAACAGTTATGGCACTAAAGAAACTAATATATCCACTACAGTCAAGGAAAAAAAATAGTAATGGATTGGCCATACTTTTAGGAAAGATGAAAGTAACATAGCTAGAGATGTACCTACTTGAATACCACTCAGAGGTGAAAAGAAAGAAAGGAAGACAACTACAACGGAAACGGAAAGAAGTACAATGAGAAAACTCGAAAAAATTGGACTAAGATGGAGAGAAGTCAAAAAGAGAGCAAGAAATAGAATATAATGGAAGGAACTAGTACACAGTTTATCCAGAGGATAAACCGGCCAGGAGAGTAAGCAATCCTACATTCTTGGTCAAGAAACATATAAGGACCCAATACTAGTGTTGGAAAATTCACGTGAATGAAAAATCAGAAAATTTTCTGAGAATAACCCTATGACGCGCTTAGGGATATTGTTAAAGATGAAATGGGACAATAGGATATTGAAAATCAAAAAATTATATACAAAAAATGTTCTTTATATATAAAAAAATACAAAAACAACAGAAAACACAAAATTTATTTCATAAAAAAATGAGATTCTCTTCTTAACAGCAAATAACGGATGTGGTGATCTAATCTGAAAAAAGCTGAGGTCTCAGGTTCAGAATAAATTTTTATCATTAGCTCATCCTGGTCATCTAAATTCTGCATTTCAATGTACTGATGAGAAGTTGTGGGTTTTTGTTTTTCACGAGTTGCCAGCTTAGTCATGAATTGGTCTACGTCTACCAATTTTAAATTGTGAGCAATAAAAGTTACCTTACCAGCCCGTTCAGCACTAAGCCGGTAATAGAAAATTCTCGCCGAGAATTTTCTGACCGAGAATATTCTCTTGGGAATATTCTCTTCTTACATCACTACCCAATATTCCACATGGGGAGATGGAACTAAAGAGATAATGCATCCTTTAACATCGTTTTTTGCTCTATAAATAATAATAATTGTTAAATAACTAAGATCGTCATCTTCTAATAAATTCAAAATGTCATTATTGCCAATATCAAAGTTTTACCATATATTTCTCAATTCAAATGTTATCTTTTTGTCTGTTTTTGTAGTTCATATCGTCGACTTCCTGTGAAAAATGCGTAAGTCCAAAATGCCTGATTTTACAGAAAATGACAAATGATTTTACAAGACAAAAACCAAATGTGCATGACTCCACTGACTATAAAACAAGATATACTATGAAAATTGCATAACTCCCTAAACAATTTATATTTACATTTTTAGTAATCTATTTATTTAATCATCAAACAATATGTTCTCAGTTTAACATGCGCTCAGTCGTTTGCAATCAAAACCACTTTTTATTTTATAAACCTTAAAAAGCAGCAAAACTTTTGAACTCTTTGGCAACTACTAAGGGCGGACTTGTGCAGATTTCATATGGTTGTCAAAAATTAAAGGACTTATGCAGATATCATTTTCACAATTGTAGCAAAATCAAGCAAACTATATTAGAAGAAAACAGCCGTACATAACTTTTGGATAATGCTAACAGGGGGCCATCAAAAGTGTAAAATTAAATATTTTTGACTTAGGCATTTCTCACAGTAAGCCGACTATATAAGTACGGTAGGTCACAATAGTAAATAGGGTGACAATAATTATACTCCTCTTAGCTATTCGTAGACATATTTATAAGTTTTGATCTCATATTTGTTTTAGTCGATTCTGATGAAGGGGAGAAAGAAGAGGACTTTCCATGCCAGAAGTGCGGCAAATCTGATCATCCGGAAATGGTGTTGCTCTGTGATAAATGTGATAACGGTTGGCACTGTTCATGTCTTCGCCCACCTCTGTTAAGCATTCCCGAAGGTGATTGGTTTTGTCCCCCTTGCCAACATGTAAGTATACCTGTATATACAGGACAATTCAAGCAATTAGAGGTGCACGTCATATATTTAATGACATCATAACCCACTCTTACAAACTTGATGGCAAACAAATTTAAGAGCAAACAAAAGAGGAGCATTTATGAAGTCACTTATCACGAGTGTATGCAAATTTAGAAACACCTAATCTTAACCATTTTTTGTCTTATAGAAAAACAAAAAAAAATACAAAATATTCAGAAAAGTAAAGGCGACTTTCTTTATTGTTTAAGATTTTTGGTATCTCTAACAATTTTTAAGTTTTTTCAAAACTAAAAATAAAAAAACATTTTTTTCAAAACTGAAATTTTTAAAAATTTTACTTTAAAACCAAATATTTTCAAAAATAAGCACTTTGATTCGATGGAACTTACTGATTATATAAACACAACATAAGTAAAGTAACTTGTGAAGCGGTAACGATTAATTTCATGTAAGTTGCTAATTGGGGGGTGATCTTCCTGATTTTTTTTGTCAAAACAAAAGGGACTAACCTTATTTTGAGCGTAACTTGCTTACATTTGATGCTAGAATTTTTTTTTATAAAAACAGAAATAAATCTTTTTTTAAAACACTTTAAAAAAATTTGTAATGTGTTTTCCCCAAGAATGTTTCATTATTTGGATATTTCACATTGAATTATTCTATTTGGAATTTTTCCAATATTAACCTATTTTTCATTAGCTATAACTGTGCTTCTGCTAGGTATAGAGACTTAATATATACACCGTTTTTTTTTTACTTTTTTATAGGTTATAGTTTTGCTAAGAATATTTTTTTCGATAAAATGCTTACGTTTTGAGTTATTTGCGAAAAACCGTCTAAAAACGTGATTATTTTGTTGAAAAATGAACATATTCACTTGCAAATAACTCGAAAAGTATTGATTTGGTGAAAAAACTCTATAGAACAAAAGTTGCTTAAAATTAGCCAGTTTATCCATTTCGGGACTTAACTTGAACATATATTTTTTCACCCCCGAGATGGGGTGAAACTCACCCCCAGGGCAAAAGCACGCATCGGCACCATATCACTTTTTTTCTTTGACATGTTAGCTATGCGTATGCCAAATTTCATGTCAATCCAAGTGGTTCTTTAAAATTTACAGCAAAAACCGTGAAAGAATGTACTATATGTCAAGAAAATCTCATTTTTTCCCATATATTTTTTCAAATTTAAAATATGGCAACAAGGGGAAAATTACGTGCAACCTTTATTGTCTGACTTTTCCTATATACACTGCGGTGCAAAAAAATCGATCCACTAAAAATTTGGTCATTTTTGATGTTTTGAATTTCCTAAACCTGTTGTCCGATTTAAGTGATTTTTTACCACGTTATAGCCTTATCCATTGACAATATCGATGTAATAATATACTTTTTTGCACAATTGATCATTTTTGACTGTTTACCGTGACGGTAAGTAATCCAACTCGACGGTAAGTACTCCAACTCGACGGTAAGTAATTCACTTACCGTCGAGTTAAAAAATCTCTTAATTTTAATTTATTTTTTGAAAGAATAAAGAAAACTAACGAATTATTTATTAATATTGAAACTTATGGTACAATTTGTTAAATTATTTAATGAAATCCCACTTGTTTGGGCTGTGGTTTCACTTCTAACAGAAACTCCTGCAGAATCGCATACATTAGTAGTATTACTAGTATTGCACACCATTTTTTCTCTTCAAATACGCGATCAAAGTTGAAAACTTGGAAATATCAATGCCATCATAAAGAAAAACGGTGGATTTAATCATTGAATATTCTGCCCAGAGGCTTCCAGGAGCTTTCAACTGCATATGTCTTTGAACGAAATATGCCAATAGATTCTTTTCTTCGATTCTTAAATTCTTGCCTTCGCACCATTTTTTAAAACTTTGGTAGGTATTTTGATAACGGATTTTGGATTTTTCGGGAATAATTGCGGAACACCCTTCTTCCCAAGCCCGTTCAATTTCTTCAAATTCACTTTCGCTCATATTTTAATTTATAATAATCAAAATTGTACTTAAAATTATTGACAACTAAATAAAAACTCAATTCTCCATTGTTGTTATGCACCCTAGTTACTACCTAACAACCAAAGTATCTATCTTGATAAAATGAATGAAACTAGTCAATATGACGAAAATGTTTAATATTATAATTTATAATGGTATCAATCGTGCAAAAAACGTTATAAGCATGTCGAACGTTAAGGGTAACCGATCTCGGACAATAATTGGAGTCGTCGCTCCGCTCCTCCTTCAAACAATTGTCTTCGATCGGTATGAAACCCTTACCGTTCTCCATACTTAATATACTATAACAACTGGCTATGTTCGTCATCAGTACAGGGTGTTTCTAAATAAGTGCGACAAACTTTAAGGGGTAATTTTACATGAGAAAATAATGACAATTTGCTTTACAATCATATGTCCGCACACGCTTCGTTTCCGAGATACGGGATGTTCAGTTTTTTTTACAAACTGACGATTTATTTATTGCTTTAAAACCAGTTGAGATATGCAGATCAAATTCGGTGGGTTGTAAAACGTAGTTATTGCACATTTTTTGACATACAATTAAGAATTTTATATTCACCATTGTCGTGCGTACGGGTAATATTATCGGTCATAATACCCGTTTGCGCGCCACTGGTGAATATTAAATTCTTAATTGTATGTCAAAAAATGTGCAATAAATACATCTTAAAACCCACCAAATTTGAGTTGCACATCTCAACTGGTTTTAAAGCAATAAGTAAATCATCAGTTTGTAAAAAAAAAGAATGTGTGTGTACTTTGTACGCACGTAAGAAGTTATACTTCTATTATATGATTTCTTAAAAATAAATATACTTTAAACAGTTTGTTTTAATTTTTTTTAAACACCAAACTAATTTTGTGCTTACCGCTTTCAAAAAAATAAAAAAAGTATAGGATTGCACTGGATTCGAACTCGCGACCTCTCGATCTCTGGCCGAATTAGTCGTGGCATTGAAGCACAAAAAAAGGCCTTACTCTCGATTTTTGGCGCAGTAAGACGGATTTTAATGCAGTTTGGTGCGTTGGATTCGTGAGAATGTCAGGAAATTTTGTGAACTATTGTAATGAATAAGAAATCTGAAATTGCATTTGTGCATAAGAAAAATTCATTTCAAAAGTGCATTTTGAAATAGGCAATTATTATAAATTGGCAACCCGGTAAATAGTTGGGCAACATCCCGATTAATTATTTTAATTATTTTTAATTATTTTTAATCATTTATAAGTCCATATAATAATAGTCTAAGATGTCAATAACCATTAATAATAAACAAAAAAAATTTCCTTACGTGGGATTTGAGCCAAGTACTAACGGGTCCGTAGCTAAATACACATACCGCTAATCTACGAAGACACTTGCTAGACAACGGCGATATTAGGTATAAACAAAACAAATTGGTAAGTAAAAATTATAAAGAAAATTCATACATAATTAAATGTATTATAAAATTAATATATTCCTAAATCTTAGAAGAAACATTCGTAAATAGGTATTATTAATATCTATTAATGTTACTAAATGAAATATAAATATTTTGACGTTTCACAATTTGACAATTCACTTTTAACTGCAGTGCCTTAAAATTTTTAAAGCAGCGGTGCTTTAAAGTAGCATTTTTAACGCTCCTATGGAGTGCTGTAAATTGCATTTTTAACACGTTTGTAGAAAAATATATTTAAAAACACTAATATATTCTTTCCACACCTTTTCTGGACTAATAAATACATAAATTAAAACATTTAGTAACGAACTCCATACTGCCTGTGTGCGCAGATTACTAAAATTTCACCCTCAATGAAATCGCGCCTAAAGAAGTATAACTTCAAAAAGGCAGTATAACTATTAACTAACCTTTGTTGTTTCTCTTCCCACAAATTTTAACACGCAACAACCATACATTACATAACCAAACCGTCAACCGTCCACACCACAGCTGTGCTACAGCTGCCATATTGGATAATTTTTGACATGTCATTTGAACATCCAATCAGAACAAAGTTATAATGCGCATGCGCCGGGATCATAGGTTTTAACATATAAAAATCCACCCTCATATCGCCCGTAAAGATATAACTTCAAAAAATTGAACATTCCATATCTCGGAAACAAAGCGTTTGCGTACATATGATTATAAAGCAAATTGTCATTATTTTCTCATGTAAAATTACCCCTTGAAGTTATTTAGAAAACACCCTGTACTGATGACGAACTTAAGAAAACCTGAGGCTATAATAGTTGGGTTTTAATTTCAGTATTTTATAAATGCTAGAATAATCCACAGGGTGATGCGAACTTTAAGAAAAAAACACAGTTTGATTCGTACACCCGGTATACAATGACAATTTATCTGTCTAGCATCAATATTATTACAGCGATATTGTCAATGAATAAGGCTATAACGTGGTAAAAAATCACTAAAATCAGACAACAGGTTTGGGAAATTCGAAACATCAAAAATGACCAAATTTTTAGTGGATCGACTTTTGCACCGCACTTTAGTAACTAACAGCCTAATATTGATATGTGTTTCAGCTAAAACTCGTTGAGAATCTTCACGCCAAATTAGTAGAATACGACAAGAAACTTACCAAAAAGGAAGTAGAAGACAGACGAAAAGAACGTCTCGCCTACGTCGGCATTAGTCTTAACAACGTACTACCCGCTAAAGAAAAGGAACACCGCAAAAAGAGACGAAGGCATTCATATGATGGTACTCCCAGTAGTAGCGAGCAATCAGAATCATCAGAGTCAGAGAGTGAAAGTAGCGATAGTGAACCGATATATCAGCTCAGGCAACGTAGACAAGCGAAGAGTTACAAGTTTAATGAATATGATGAGCTTATCAAATCGGCCATACAGGATGAGATTGAGGAGAAGGCGCAAGATAAAGGTATATCTTCTTCTTCTTTAGGTACCCTCTCCTCCATGGCCGAGATGTTGTAGCTTTCTTATCTTAATCGTATTCATGATTTCCTTCTCCTTTTTCATCTTTCTGAGGACCTCAACATGTGTTATTCGGTCTACCCAACTTATTTTTCATATTCTTCGGTATGGCCACATCTCGAATGCTTCAAGTCGATCGCTTATTTCTTTCTTTGAGGTCCAGGCCTCCACCCCATACAGCAGCACCGAAAACACACGTAATTTAACATATTGTCAAAATTTTTAAGAATGGTCGATGTTACTAATTTTCTTTATATCAAATACAGGGTGAGTCAAAACGCAAGTACATTATTTTCTCAGTAATTTTAAATGGAGCACCCTGTATTTTATATCAGTATTGAAAAGTACCATTACCGTACTTTAATTTTTAGATAACATTCCCTGTGTCTAAATTTATTAGTTTTCGAGATATTTTCATTTTTCAATGGACCAGTAGCGTGGCCACCCAAATCAACAGAATTTAATAAACTGGACTGATTTTTTTGGGGTTACGTTAATAATGAAGTTTATAAAATACCTCCAACAACAAGGGATGAGATGAAAAATAGAATACAAAGTGTATTTCGATGTGTTAATTTACAAATGCTCCGTAGAGTAAGTAGCTCATTCAATGATCGTTTTTAGGCGTACATAGATGTGTTAGGAGATAATTTTGAACACCTTATGTAATTAAATATTAAAAATATTTTATTAAAAGTAGCTTCTAATTTTTTCAAACATGTTTTTTTGCCAAATGTATTACTTATAAATTATGTTTCGTTCTTTATTTGTTGCACTGTTACATTTACATACAAAAGTAGTGTTTAATTGTCGTCACAAAATATTGTATTTTGTGTTTGTGTGTTTTTTTGTAAAATTTATTACTAATTTTCTTTGTTTATTTGTTGCATTTACATAAAAAGATAGTTTTTAATTGTTTCAAAAATGTTGCATGTAGTGGTTGTGTTTTTGTTTGTAAAATGTATTACTAATAAATTATTTTTATTTCTTTATTTGCTACAGTGTTACATTGATTACCGGATTGATAATCGGTAATCTTCAATTGTCAATTCAGTCATGGCTTACTTAAAATTTAGATAAATTTAAACACCTAAAATAATTTGCTCTGAAAAATTAAAATATCTCGAAAACTAATAAATTTGGGCATAGGGAATGTTATATAAAAATTGACGCACGTTAATGTTACTTTTCAATAATGATATAAAATACAGGGTGTTCCATTTAACATTACTGAGAAAATAATGTACTTGCGTTTTGACTCACCCTGTATTTGATATAAAGAAAATTAGCAATATCAATAATTCTTAAAAAATAAAAAAATATGGCATTGAAAAATAAGCACTGTTGTGCTTATTTTTATTTATACAGGGAGTTGAACTTGTTACGATTTTCATACAAAATTGGTTATAACTTTGTAAATACCCTGTATAACATTACAAACCTTTATATTTTTGTGATGGAGAAATTAACAGGATTTCGAATATAAAATAAAATATAGGGTGTTCCATTTAAAAAAACATTAGTTAGGTCTGCCACTGTGTTATCGAACACCCTGTAACATTCTAACTAATTTTGTAATGTGAAGGTCAAAGGTGGCTAAAATTTTTGTTATTAACTTTTATTGCTATCTATTACTATAGCGGAGCTATTGAGCTTTACCCTACTAATCAATCACCCTGTATAGATAATAAAACAAATTCATTATTATTATCCCCGTTATCTATAGCGTTCTTCGCCTTCCGTTTCCCAGTTTCCAGCTTCGTCGGTTGTTCGATTCGCCAGGGTGAAGATTCCTTTCCGACATTGCCTTCTGAATGCCGCCTATCCAGGATTGTTCCGGCCTTCCTCTCTTCCTTCTTTCTCTTGGCGTCCATTTTAAAATTTGTTTTGGGAGCCTGTCGTAGTCCATTCTTTCTACATGACCATACCAGATCAGTTGTCTCCTTTGAATTTCGTCTATGATGATTGACTTGACTCGCCATAATATTTCTGATTTGGTCATTTTGTATTCTTTCAAGCCTTGATTTTCTAGCCGATCTTCTCCAGAAGTCCATTTCCAAGGCCAGTAGACGTCGTTCCAGGGATTTAGTAAGTTGACATGTTTCGCATCCATAGAGCACTATTCTTTTAAAGATGGAGTTAAAGATAAGATGTTTTCTTTGATTAGATAGTTCTTTTGACCATAGCATCGGGTTTAGGCATCCAATCACCCTTTTTCCTTTCAAGATCCTTTGCTCTATCTCTTTTTCGGTGCGCCCACTCTTGTTGATTGTTGTTCCCAAATATACATATTGTAGCGTGATTAGTGTAATTACTTCTAATTACAATAAAACTAGCGGTTCGTAATTTATATACGACTTTATTTATATAAGTTACAGACGAATTTATCTTATACACTAAACTTATTTACAAAATATGCCCGTATTTATACCCAGTTGTTATTCTGGAACAATCGACTCCCATCTCGAGCTATCGGCTTGTTCCGCCTACGTGACGTACCTTCCAGAATTCTCCGGCGAGGCCTAGCACATCCGATTACGTCATTCTCGAGGTGTTTACTGTTATACGGGGATTGGTCAAGATTTCTCTTCCGCTACACTGCTCCCCTCTTAAGATCTGAGCGTCTCGATCAGCAACTCTAAATGAAGGCCCAGGATGGCGGAATCTACACGACTCTCCAGCTCTGCATACACCCTTCAAGAAGAAATAACAGTCTACTGTCTTTGAAGGGTACGACATCTTCGGGTTCATGCAACACACAGTGATTTGTACACCAGTTCCTCTGAAGACCACTTCAAGCATGCTTCTCACAATCTTCCAATCCAGATTTTCTACTGCATGGCCTATTTTTGGTAAAGCCAAATTTTTGATGTCATAATTACACACGATTTTCTTCAAATTAGTTAGAGCACGCCATATGTTCTCGTAGCTTGGCGTGTCCGTATAAGACTTTCTGGTCACCATATACAGCAAAGATCGAGGACCATCTTCCAATCGCAGTACTCTTCCAATTTTAGGCTGCTGATTTCTTAACTCGTCCAGGCGGCCGAACTTTCTATTGAATACGGACGAGATTCCTTTAGTCATCTCGAGGTCTTGGGCAACACAGTGGGCTAGAGAGACGTTTTCTAGAACACCAAACAGATCTTGCTGAACTTCTGTGGTCACGCCGAATCTAGCACTCTTTCTTTCTGCGTAATTTGACATAAATTCCTTAAAACTTGGCTGTGGTGCATCTTTCATTTCCTGTTGGAGGACTCGGGCTTCCTCTGTTTCATTTGAGCCAGCATATGGTGCAAGACGATTTATGTGAATAACTTTTGGTTTACCGTTTGGTAACTTCTTAATTCTGTATATTACGTCATTTATTTTCTTCTTAACTTCAAACGGACCTTCCCATTGTCTTTGCAGTTTAGGACACAGGCCTCGACAACGTTGTGGATTATAAAGCCAGACAAGATCACCTACTTCGAAGCTTTCATTCTTGCAGCGAGAATCATATTGATCTTTCATTCTGTCACTGGCTATCTGGATGTGTTGTCGGGCAAGTTCATGAATGTTGTTCATTCGTAACTTCAGGCGGTCTACGTATTCTTCGCCTGCAACATATTCCTCGGAAGGTCTGCAGCCAAACTCTAGGTCGCAGGGCAAACGAACTTCACGACCCAACATCAGGCAGGTTGGTGTTTGACCTGTAGTTTCATTCACGGCCGAGCGGTAGGCCATCAGGAATAAATGAATGTGTTGGTCCCAATCTCGCTGATGTTCAGATACAACTTTGGACAAGTGTTTACCCATCGTTCGGTTCATCCTCTCGACCATTCCATCTGATTGAGGATGCAGGGGTGTTGTTCTGGTCTTATTGGCACCAATCAATTTACAAACGTTTTGGAAAAGAGCTGACTCAAAGTTTCGCCCTTGGTCGGAGTGGATCTCCAAGGGAACACCAAATCGGCTGAAGAATTCTTTAACAAGTACCTCTGCAACGGTAGCAGCTTCTTGATTCGGTAATGCATAGGCCTCGGTCCATTTCGTAAAATAGTCCATGGCTACCAGAATGTATTTATTTCCAGCATCGGTTTCTGGAAATGGACCTGCAATGTCGATTGCTACTCTTTCCATAGGACTTCCAACATTGTACTGTCTCATGGGTGCTCTCTTTTTACCAACTGGACCATTACCGGATGCACACAGTTCACATTTCTGGCACCATCTTCTTACATCATCTTTACAGTTCACCCAATAGAACCGTTCTCGAACCTTTTGCAGAGTCTTCGTAATACCAAAGTGTCCACCTGATGTACCGTCATGCAACTGACGCAATACTTCTGACACTTTACTTTTAGGTACAATCAACTGAAGCTTAGATTCTGTACCATCATCGTTCTCAAAGGTTCTGTACAAAAGATCATCTTTTAGTATCAGGCAATTCCATTGGCTCCAGTAGGCCTTGACTTCCGGACTACATGCACTAATGTTTTGCCAACTAGGTCTCTCACCTCGACGCATCCAATCCAATACTCTTTTTATACATGGATCATCTTCTTGGGCGTGTTGTAACTGTTGGGGCTGCCATTGTTCATTAACTACGGTAGTTCGTCTCACAGGGCAACGCTGTTCCTCTACTCTAAGCCGGTGATTACAACTTTCACCGCATGGCCGTATCGAGGAAGCATCTATATTTGAACGAACTCTTCCAGCCCTCTTCACGCGTCTCTTCGGCATCGTGTCACGAATCACCCTCCGTACCATTTCCACCAAACGTTCATCTTTTCTCTTATCGCCTTTTTCCATGGCTATTACTCCATTGTTTCGTGAAGCTTGGCTAGCTGCTTCGTGTTCCAAGGCAATAGCAAGTGCTTCATCTAAAACTTTCGGTCTTGCTAGTCGTAAAGCTTTCTGTATTTCACTATCTTTCAGCCCATTGACGAAGGTGTCTACCGCAATTTCTTCTAAAACGCTGTCTGGCACCTCTGGATAAGCCAACCGCACCACACGAGCCACATCTGCTTCAAATTCTTGCAGATTCTCACTTGCTCGTTGACTTCTACTTCGCAGTTGTGCTTTGTATACTTGTTGTAGATGGCCATCTCCATAGCGTTTTTCTAGACGAGTGAACAAGGTCTGGTAACAATTTTCTTGACCCTTAGGAATTGATCTTAATATATCTGCAGCATCACCTCGCAAAGCAGCAGTCAAGGAAACAGCCTTTTCCTGTTCGGTCCAATGATTGGCGGTCGCAATAGCTTCGAATTGTCTAAGGTATATGGACCAAGAGGACTTTCCATCAAATGGTGGTAATTTGATTCTCATATTATGCGACATTTCGTCTCTCGGTAGTTCATCTTTCACTACAGGATCTAAAGCTACTGCATTAACTGACGGTTGCACTTTTGTATCGGTTATCATGCTCTCTAGTTGTTTGATCTTCTCTTCTAGCATTTCTTTATTGTCGTCTACACTTTTCTGTATCTTATCGAATGTTCTGGAAACTTCTTCAAATTTCTCGTCGGTCTGTCTACAAACGTCTTTTATTACTTGAGAAACACTTTCAAATTTCTCATCGCTTTTTCTAGAAGTTTCATCGATCTTTTGAGAAACACTTTCAAATTTCTCGTTGCTTATCTTAGAAGTATCATCAATCGTTTCAGAAACAGTTTTTAATTTCGATAAGATTGCTTGTTCTGCTGACTGGAAGTGGAACGTCTCTGGATCATCTCCGTTCTTCGTTAGGACTTCCTCGAGTCGTGCTTGTAGGACTATCTTGAGCCCACTGCTGTCCAGATCCCGTTCCTCTAGCTGTTCACGGAGCTGTTTTACTGTAGGTTCTCGTAGCAACATCTTTGGTCGGCACACACGTACTTTCCAAAATGTCTTTTAAAAGTCTTTCCGAATACCGAACAATCAACGCACTTTAACTATTCCCGACGAATAAAGTCCAAAAGTCTTTTAAAGTCTTTCCGAATACCGAACAATTAACGCACTCCGGTTATTCCCGACGAATAAAGTTCAAAAGTCTTTTAAAGTCTCTCTGTAATTCACTTATTTATATCGCACTAAGTTTACCGAACACCGACACCAACTGTAGCGTGATTAGTGTAATTACTTCTAATTACAATAAAACTAGCGGTTCGTAATTTATATACGACTTTATTTATATAAGTTACGAACCGCTAGTTTTATTGTAATTAGAAGTAATTACACTAATCACGCTACAGTTGGTGTCGGTGTTCGGTAAACTTAGTGCGATATAAATAAGTGAATTACAGAGAGACTTTAAAAGACTTTTGAACTTTATTCGTCGGGAATAACCGGAGTGCGTTAATTGTTCGGTATTCGGAAAGACTTTAAAAGACTCTCTGTAATTCACTTATTTATATCGCACTAAGTTTACCCCACACCTGACACCAACTGTAGCGTGATTAGTGTAATTACTTCTAATTACAATAAAACTAGCGGTTCGTAATTTATATACGACTTTATTTATATAAGTTACAGACGAATTTATCTTATACACTAAACTTATTTACAAAATATGCCCGTATTTATACCCAGTTGTTATTCTGGAACAATCGACTCCCATCTCGAGCTATCGGCTTGTTCCGCCTACGTGACGTACCTTCCAGAATTCTCCGGCGAGGCCTAGCACATCCGATTACGTCATTCTCGAGGTGTTTACTGTTATACGGGGATCGGCCAAGATTTCTCTTCCGCTACAATATTATTATTTCTCACAATTCTTGATTGTTTCATGTTCGTTAACTATTAGATCTTCAACTTCATTCCCGATTCATAAGTATTGCGTTGTGTTTCTATTTGCAGAGAGGCCCCACTCTTCATATGTTTGAAATAGCCGTCTCGTCATGAATTCTAAATCTTCCTTATCCGCTGCTACTACGACTTATCCGCAAAATGTAGAGTATACAATGTTGTATCGTTCTAGTTGAATTTCCATCCCTGAACAAGATCTTCTCTAGTGTTTTAGTGCTTCATTTAAATAGATCTTAAATAGTATTGGGGAGAGGCAGCATCCTTGTCGTAATCCTTTTGTTACAGGAGATTCTTCTGATAAGGTGTTGTTTAGTTTGATTTTTGATGTTGCTTTATTGTATAATTGTTTGACTGCTGCGATGATCGTGCTATTTAAGGAAGATCGTTCAAGAGACTGCCACAGCTTTCTCACAGGAATCGTGTCATATGCTTTTGTGAGAATAAAAGAAGTATTTCCTGGCTTACTGCAACTTTCTTTTCATTAAGTTGTGTTAGGGTTAATATGTGGTCTCTGGTAAATCAAATTCTAATTTCCATAAGGTGAAAATTCTTTAAAAATATAGTTATTTTCAGCTACACAAAAACAGAGCCGCGGTAAAGATATCGCTACTATAGTAAGAGCCGAAGAAGAGGACAGAAAAGAGAGAGAACAAGCCGAAAAGAAAGATATCCCTGAAGAGGTCCCAGAAGAAAAGAAAGAGGGCGAAGAAGAAAAAAAAGAAGACAACGAGGACAAAAATAAGAGTGATTCTGACAATGAGGTGATTAAACCTGTGGTGAAAAAGAGGAAGAAGAGGCGCACTTTGAAGAATCTGGAAATGAGTAGCGAAGAGGATGACGAGAAAGATGAAGATTTCAAGGGATCGAGGTTAGTATATTTTTAAATGATTGGTAATTTTTTTCTTCTTTTCTTCAAATGCAACTCCACTAATGGATGTTAGCAATCGCATTTTCCATCAACTGTCTGTTTTTTGCAATATGTATCAGAGATTGTATGTCGTTAATCCCTGTTCATTACCTTATTCGCGGTGTGCAAGTACTTGGAAGGAAAACGAGAAACGACCGTGCGCGAGTCGCGGATAAATATTGCAACTATCTTAAATAATTCATATTGTCAATTGAAATTGTCAAATTGACGTATATTTCATACCTTCTGTCATTGAAGCAGAAAAATTATATATTGCTCCACAATATTGATATGATATGCTATTATTATATAAAGATAAATTTAATTAATTGCATTTGGGTGCAGTACTGCATTTTAATAACTAATTTTATTTACTACATACAATTGTTCACGGTTTCATAACATAACCTGAATCTTATTTTTTCTTTTTACTATTTTTTTACCCTATGGCCTTGACAATTATCCAGTAACCAGGACTAATATAATTGGCCAATATAATTAAAAGTGCGAATAAAAGTACAGAGCGTAGAAATAGGGGTCGCTTTGCCGAACTTACACGGTCCCAATAGGCTATTGATTATGTTCAAAATAAGAGAGCTAAAAGGAACTACAACGTTAACGGGATTTTATTGTCTCATATAGTCAATGGACCTCTAAATTTGAAAAAACCGCGGAGTGCTATAATTTAAATATATGCGTTTTTGAGAAATGGGTGAATTAGTCCCTAGGCACAGGGTGAATTAGGGTGACTGCTATGCACTTTTGGTACAAAGACGTCTACAGGAAAATTGTTGAAGAGGAGTCAATTACCTTTAAAATTTTCTATTGTATAAGGTTGCTTGACTATTTTGAAGCAAGTTCCGCTTTTTCAAGGTATTATACCGGGTGTCCGCTTATATTTTCCCCCATTTTAACTGACTATAACTTCTAAACGGCTAAATATAGAAATATGCGGTTTTCGCTTAAATATTTTATTTTAGTAAAAGTTTTGTCTGAATGGATTGAATTTTTTATATCGCTTTCAAATACGAAAAAAAATGGCGGATTTTTTACATAAACGTTGTTGACTTTTTTTTAATGTAACACCCAGTATATTTTTTTGTAAGTTGAAAGAAAGGTCATTCACCTATCCAGCGATATAAAGTTTTTCAAAATCGGTTGTCAAATCACTGAGTAATTAATTTTTAAAATGAGAGGTGCAACCTGTATATCACATATCTAAATAACAATAACTAAGCAAATTGATATTGTTGATTTTCACATTGCATCTCTCATTTTGAAAATTAATTTCTCAGTCATTTGACAACCGATTTTAAAAAAATTTATATCGCTGGTTTGGTAAATGACCGTTTTTTCAAGTTTTTAGGTAAATGTCTATTTTCTATATCGCTTTAAATTTTTTATTTTTTTTTTTTTCAATTAGAAGAATATAATTGCATATTCTAATATAATTTTTAATTCCAAATAATTTTTCTTAATAACACTTTTCGATATTGTGAAATATAAAGGTACTTTAGTCCTGTGCAAATTCATATTTTTTAACATACCTCGTACACTATTAATAAAATTTTATATCTGATGATTGCATTTTAGGTTTCACACTAGGCAGAGCATTTTATAAAGAATAACTTTTTTTCTTTCTTTCTTTCTTTCTTTCTCCCCTTCCTTATACCCTTTCAGGTGTCGGATTTGGGTTTAATTTAGCTACATATTCACCCATCTCTTCCATTCTTTTCGGTCCTGTGCTATTAGTTTCATTTCTTCTAGCGTTTTCTGTTTGATTTTTCCTGCTTCTACTATTTGCTGTATCCATTTTTTCTTCGGCCTGCCTTTTTTCTTTTTTGTAATATTCCTTGTTTCGTGAATTTTCCTTGCTAGTCTACTAGGTTTCATTCTCATCAGATGTCCATACCAGTTTAATTGCCTCTTTATTATTTTATTCATTATTGGTTCCTGTTTAGTTATCCCTCTTATTGTCTCATTTCTTATTCTATCCCATTTGGTCTTTCCGGCTATAGCACGTAAATGTCTCATCTCAATTGCATTTATCCTACTATTATGCTTTTTCTGTAAAGTCCAATTTTCGCTTGTATACAGTATCGTCGGTATCACAATCGTATTATATATTTTAATTTTTGTTTCGTGGGACAATTCTTTTTTCCTCAGAATTGGCGCTAGTGCGTAGTACAGTTTATTTGATTTTTTAGTTCTGTTTGTTATTTCGAGGTCTATTTTCCCATCATTGGTAATAATACTTCCAAGATAATCATATGCTGTAACTATTTCCAGTTGAGTATTTTTGCATTTTATAATTACTTCATTTTCTTCCTTTTCGCCGATGACCATTATTTTACTTTTCTCGATGTTTATTTCCATTTTTAATTTCTCTATTTCTTCTGTCCATATATTTATGAGTTTTTGCATTTTTGTCACGGAATCTGCTATAAGGACTATGTCATCCGCATACAATAGGGCTTCTATTTTTATTGGCTGTAATCTTTGGTATCCTATTGTTGTCTGTATTTGGTTCGTTCTTTCTCCAGTATTTCTAGTCAATTCATTCATGACTATTATGAATAGTAGCGGACTAAGACTGTCTCCTTGCTTGATACCTCTTTCCCAATTGAATTCTTCAGATCTTTCTCCTGCTATCTGTACACGTCCTTTTACTACTCCGTATATATTTTCAATTATTTTTATCAGTGTACTTGGTACTTTCATGTTCTGCAAGCATTTCCATATAATTTGTCTTTCTATAGAGTCGAATGCTGCCCTTAGATCTATGAATGCTAGAATGAGCTTTCCCCCCGAGTCAATACTTCTTTCTATTATATTTCTAATGATGTAAATGTTATCGTTTGTCTGTCTTTCTGGTCTAAACGCTGCTTGTTCTTCTCCCAGTTCTTTTTCTACCTCTTGTCTTAGCCTCTTCTCTACTATTTTCGTGTATATTTTAAAACATACCGATGATAAACATATTGCTCTATAATTTTCGCAGTTGACGTGTTCTCCCTTTTTGTATATTGGCACTATAAGGTTACTTTGCCAGTCTTTTGGGATTTGCTGCTTTTCCCATGCCTCTTTGTATATTTTCAACAACCAGTTTATCCCTTCTTCTCCCATGTACTTGACCATTTCCGGGTCTATGTCATCATCCCCTCCAGCTTTACCTATTTTTACGTTTGATACTTCCAATATTACTTCTTCTCTATTTATTTGCTCTAATTCTTTGTTCTCGTTATCTTGATATGTTTCATTTCTATCATCTATTATTGCATTTCTAAATTTGTTTTCATAGTATTCTTTCCATACTTTAGCTATTTGTTCTGGAGTTGTTTGGATTTGGTTTGTTGTATCCCTTACGGCTGTTATTTCTTTATGTTTTCCTTTCTTCATATGTCTGATTGTTGTCCAGAAGCTTCTATTATTTGTTACATAGTTTTGTTGTAATTCTTCTCCAAACTCTTCCCACGTTTTTGTTTTTACTTGTTTTATGGTGTTTTTCACTAATCGTCTCAGCCTTTTGTATTCTTCTTTATCTTCTTCCAGTTCGGTCTCAATGTATTTTTTCCATGCTATTTTCTTTTTCTTCACTGCTGTTTTAACTTCATTGTTCCACCATCTCGTTCTTTTATGGAGTTTGTTATGTTTTCTGATTCCACATATTTCTGTTGCTGTAGACTTTATGACTACTTTGAAGGCGTTCCATCTTTCTTCCAGTGTCCATGCCTCTTTTTGGTTTTCTAGTTGTCTTAATCTTCTATTTGTTTCTTTTTTGTAATGTTCGCGCACCTGTTCTAATTTGAGCTTATTTACTTTTACTCTTTGGTAATCTTTTCTTTCCACCTCCTTTATTTTTTCATCCTCGAGTTTTGCAGTAACCATCCTGTGCTCTGTAGCTAGTTCCGGTTCCTTTTCAGTTAAGACGTTATGTATTTTATCTTCTAGGTTTATCGTATAAACTATGTAATCTATCAAACTTTTCGCTCTTCTCTCTTCCGCCACGAACGTATATTTGTCTTCGATGTTTTGGTTTGTAAATGTGTTTCCTATTAGTAGGTCATTTGCTTGGCAGAAATCTAGCATTTTGACACCATTCCTGTTCAAACATTCCTCTCCGTATTTTCCAATGCATCCTAATCCTTTGTTGACATCCTTGCCCACTCTTGAATTCCAATCTCCTAAAATTATGATTTTCTCTCTCGATTCTCTTAATTTGTCTAGTGCTCTTTGGAGTTCATTGTAGAATTCTGTCATCGTTTCTTCATCTCTGCCTTCAGTTGGTCCATATAATTGTATGAATCCTATTTTGTCTTTTAGGTCCATTTGGATTGTTATAATTCTAGATGATAATGTTTCATAGTGTGTTATTCTTGGTTCTAGTCTCTTATTTACTATTATACCAACTCCTTCCTTTGCTCTTTGTCCCTGCGGTACTCCTGAATAATAAAGACTATATTCCTCATTTAGATTTATGTGCCCTCCTCCTACCTTTTTTGTTTCACTTATTCCCATTATTTGGATACCCATTTTTCCATTTCTTCAGTTATTTCTATTTCCTTTCCATTTAGAGAGGTCACGTTCCATGTTGCTATTCCTATTTGTTCTGATTCTTCATTTACAAAACTAGTATTTGATTTTCCATTATTGTTATTACTACTACTACTACTATTTATACTACCTATACTACCAATATTTCCACCACCCATCCTATTTCTATTATTATGTTTAACATTTGAACTCCTAAATCTAATCTTATCACTAATCGAGTCTATACTTTTATTTTCATTGTCCAGTGTATTCGTAATTTCCTTGTTTTCTGATCCTTGTCTGGCATCTACTTCATTTTATAAAGAATAACTTTTTTTCATAAAATTAATACTAAAAAAGTTTTCCATGTGGTTACAACTATTGCATGTGTATATGTCACACTTTGAAAAAGCATATCTTGTTGAAAAATAGTCCTAGAAGAATTTTTTACAGTACACCATTTTAAAGTAAATAAAATGAGCTTTCCTTTTTATTACACAATGTATATACCCAAAAATATACAATAAAAAAGTTATAATGAGAAATTTAAAAATAACCGTAAAATATATCAAAAATCATTAAAAGTATAAAATTTTGAAAAACCATATCTTGCTTAAATATAGCCATACGACCTTCTAGGATAGAACATTTTAAAGGTAATTGACTTCTCTTTCTATTAAATGTACCTTTGCTTATACAGATCAATAGGTGACCAATGAATGACCAAACAAGTTACAGAACAATGTTTGCGAAGTCACAAGAAAAATATCCCAAAATCGCTGTGATTGGTGAGATTTGAAAAATCATATTTTGGAAATTGTAAATCACAATCAAACGCCGTTTTAAAGAGGAGAGATGGAAGTTATTTTTCTGTGAAGCAATGCCTATAACTATATCCCCGTGGAAACAAGTTATGAGGCAAAAAACAAAATTGCTATATTTTATGTTTTTTTCTTGCTTTTATTTTGGATATATTTTTGTAAAACAACATGTTTTTGACTTTAAAATGTGATATTTCGATAGTAAATTTAACATGGAACAATTTTCCTATCGAGGTGTTTGCACTAACTGTGTATAGAACTCACCTTAATTCGCCCTGTGCCTAGAGATTAATTCACCCCTTTCTCAAAAAAGCACCCATTTAGATGGTAGCACTCCGCGGTTTTTTCAAATATACAGGTCCATTGACTATAATATGAAACAATAAAACCCTGTTAACGTTGTAGTTCCTTTCTAAAATACATAATCAATAGCCTATTATGTTTCGGAGCCAGGATATTTTTTTGCGTCCCATTCGTCTCTTGCCTTCAATTTTACCCTCGATTACCTTACCTTACAAGTTATGATTATAAGTTGGAGGAACTGGTATTTTTCATTTCGCATGATGTGATCTAGATACACTGTTTTTCTTTGGTTGATTCTTTTAAGGAAATCTGCATTTGTGACTTTCGCCGTCCATGGTATCTTTAGGATACGGCGATAAAACCACATCTCGAAAGCTTCCAATCTGTTTATATCCTTCGTTTTAAGTGTCCAACCCTATACGCCATATAGCAGCACCGACCATACGTAGCACTTAGTAAACCTTAGTCTCAGTTGAAGATCGAACTCTGAACAGTCAGTACCTTCCTGAATTTTATGAAAGCTTGTCGAGCTGGCTCAATGCGACATTTTACTTCCCTGTCTGCGGCCCAGTCTTCAAAAATCCACGTTCCCAGGTATTTAAATTTGCTCACTTTTTCAATGAACTTGGTATTCATCTTTGTGTTGGAGTTTTCAAGTACATCCAAGTTTCTGGAGATGATCATGAATTTGGTCTTTTTGGTATTAATCTCTAATCCCATGCGCTTACTGTATTCTCCGATTATAGCGACAAGTTGTTGGAGATCGACTATGTTGTCAGAAATTAAGACACGATCATCAGCATATCGCATGTTATTGATCAATACTCAATTCACTTTGATTCCCATCCCAGCATCTTCCAAAGGCTCTTAAAATATGGCTTCCGAATAAATATGAAATAAAAGAGGGGAAAGCACACACCCCTTTTGGACACCCCTCTTATATGTATGGGTTTGGATATAGAATTGTCTATTTTTAATTGTACCGTTTACGCATGGTGCAATATTTTTAATAAAAAATATTTTGCTTTAGTTCTGCCAGTTCCGAAGAGGAAGAACAAGAAGATAGTGATGATAGTGAAGATTACGCGGTTGGTAAAAAAGGGAAGTCTCTACGTCCAGTTCGAAGGTCAACCAGAGCCAGAGTCTCACGTTTTGACGCAGATTTTAGTAAGTTAATTTCCTTACATCTCGTAAATCTTTAACTTGTTCTTGTTAAAATATATTGTTGTTTTTATATCTGAAAGGCTAGAGCATACAAATATGTCACTCAAATGAAATAAAATGTACATGAATGATTCGTCGGGAATTTATAACCATTTCATATCACTGCGTCAACTTTGAATTTTGATTAATAATGGCGTAAATTGTAATTAAGGTTTATCGAAATCACATTTTTGAAGTCCATCAAACTGTCATTCATATACCCACCTACCACTCTAGTGGCTATTGAATACAGCTTTAACCAGCGTGAGCTAAGCCGGTTAGAGGATTAGAGCCTATATACTTTTGTACAACTGACCAAAATATACCTACTTTAGTATCTACAAGATAAGGCTTTAATACTCAAAGAAAGATTTATAAACTGGCGATTCACCAAACCTTTTCTCTTTCTTTGACTCACCTACATTCCCATTTGATTTGAGATTTATTTATACAGGGTGTTTCATTGTGAAACGGAAATACTTTAATGGTGAATAGAGATCACCGAGGCGGTTCTAGACAAGTTACAGAGTGTTTTATCGATTTTGCACATTTTTTTCGTAAGTCATAACTTTAGAACCACCCTGTATATTTTTTGGATATTTGGTACACATATGTCCCATTCAGAATCCAAACGATCGACATACTAATTACAAAAAAATTCAGGTCCGGATTAACAAAAAATTAGAAAGTAATTGTGACCTTAAAACAACACCCTGTATATTGAAATTTTGAAAATCTGTTTGCATATTTGAAAAGAGCATAAAAACTAAGTCTAATGGTTCGCTTCAATTTTTCAGCCAGACAATTTTATTAGTTTAATTTTGAAATTACAGTCAAACCCGCTTATTAGAATACCTCTTAAAGAAATATCCCGGTTTAAGGAATAGAAATTTGAGGTCGCGAAACGTTTCTACTATCGACTAATGATGGGTTATTAGAATATCCCGGTTATAGAAATACTTCTGATTGTCACGAAGGCTATTCCAATAAGCGGGTTCGACTGTATATTGAATTTTTTATTAACTCTGACATTAAAAAGCAGGTATTATTAAATTTTAATTATAAATTATTAAAGTTATTGAATAAATACTCCTTTTAAAATCAATCAATACTTATTTACCACATTGGAACGGCCCAATTATTAATCACAAGAAAAATCCAGGTCCGGATTAACAAAAAAACATAAGTAATTGTGACCTTGAAACAACATCCTGTATATTGAACTTTTTAAAATTTGTTTTCACGTTTGAAAAGACCATAAAAATCTGAGTTTATCGGTTCGCTTTAATTTTTTGCGAAGGAAATGTAATTACTTTAATTTCGAAATTAAGTATATTATACTTTTAAGAACTCTGAAATTAAAAAGCAAATTTTGAGAGTACTTTTAATAATAAATTATTAAAGTTATTAAATAAATACCCATTTTAAAAATAATCAATACTTATTTACGATATTCGAACAACCCACTAACAAATCACAACAAAAATTCAGACTAACAAAACAATATAAAATAATTGTGAACTTAAAACAACACCCTATATATAAGAAAGAAAACATATGAAAAATACATATGAAAAGAGCATAAAATATTAAGTTTAAGAGGAAACAGTAGCGATCAACAGGTAGCGAAAACGCGTTCCAAGATTGCGGCTGTAATTTTGAATATTTTTTCGAGATATTTGGCACACGTATTCGTAATATAATAAAGAATGGCGGTACAGAGCCCAATTTGAAAAATATATTAATATGTGGAAATTACTCTGTAATTAAATACAATATTAAAAAAACGAGCCTGTACCGCCATTAAGAAGAACAAAAAAATACACTTTCTTCAAATAAACTTTTTTATCCGATGCCTAGATTTTGTGTCATTTTGGAACTACTAATGAAATAAAAACATTTAGTAGTTCCAAAATGACACAAAATCTAGGCATCGGATAAAAAAGTTTATTTGAAGAAAGTGTATTTTTTTGTTCTTCTTAATGGCGGTACAGGCTCGTTTTTTTAATATTGTATTTAATTACAGAGTAATTTCCACATATTAATATATTTTTCAAATTGGGCTCTGTACCGCCATTCTTTATTATATTACGAATACGTGTGCCAAATATCTCGAAAAAATATTCAAAATTACAGCCACAATCTTGGAACGCGTTTTGACTACCTGTTGATCGCTACTGTATCACCTTAATGGTTTGTTTCAATTTTTTGGCCAGACAATTTAATGAATTTAATTTTGAAATTATGTCGAAATTTTTAAGAACTCTGTGAACTCATAACAAAAATTTCGATATAATTTCAAAAGAATGTCATTAAATTGTCTGCGCAAAAAATTGAAGCGGGACATTACTCTTAGGTTTTCCTGCTTTCTTCACGTGTGCAAAAGTATTTTGAAAGTTTCAATATACAGGGTGTTTTTTAAGGTCACAATTACTATGAATTTTTTTAGTTAATGCGGACCTGGAATTTTCTTGTGGTTACTAAGTGAGTTCTTCTAATATAGTAAATGATTACTGATTATTTTTAAAATTAGTATTTATTCACTAACTCGAATGATTTATTATTAAAAGTGCTTCAAAAACCTACTTTTTAATTTCCGTGTTCTAAAAATTTGAATATATTTAATTTCAATATAAAGTTATTAAATTTTTACGCAAAAAATAAATCTGAACCGATAAACTCGGATTTTTGTGGTCTTTCCAAATGTGCTAACAAACTTGAAAATGTCGATATACAGGGTGTTGTTTCAAGGTCACAATTACTTAACGTTTATTTGTTAATCTGGACCTGTATTTTTCTTGTGATTAATAATTGGGTCGTTCTAATGTGGTAAATAAGTATTGATTAGTTTTAAAATGAGTATTTATCCAATAACTTTAATAAATTATAATTAAAAGTTAACAATACCTGTTTTTTAATGTCGGAGTTTTTAGAAAATTCAATATAATTTCAAAATTAAAGTCATAAAATTGTCTGGCTGAACTTAGTTTTTTTGCTCTTTTCAAATGTGCAAACAGATTTTCAAAATTTCAATATACTGGGTTTTGCTTTAAGGTCACAATAACTTTATAATTTTTTGTTAATCCGGACCTGGATTTTTCTTGTGATTAATTTGTCGGTCGTTTTCGTTCTGAGTGAGACATATGTGTACCAAATATTAAAAAAATATACAGGGTGATTCCAAAGTTATGGCTTAGGAAAGAAATGACCAAAGTCGTTAAAACACCCTGTAACTCGGTTATAAAAGTCAGTAGGGCAAAAAATGTAGTATACCTAGAACCGCCTCGGTGACCTCTATTCACCTTTAAAGTATTTCCGTTTCCCAATGAAACACCCTGGCGTTATATATCCTATCAATTTAAGGCGTTAGTTATCAAAATTCAGTTTACGCAATGATATGAAATGCTTGTAATTTTGAGATGAATTTATTCATGTAAATTTTATTATATTTGAGTAACATTATCTTTGGTGTGTGAGTTGTCCTTTTCAGCTATATTTGAGCCAGTTTAATCAAGGGCCTGGTTTCAACCCTTAATTTGCATTCTACTGTAGAGATATACTTAAGATATTTTTTTTTATTTTTAGTTAATGATGACGACGATGATATTCCTAAGAAGAAAAAGAAAAAAGTCAAGTATTTTGGCGAGACAGAGTCGAATTCAGAATCTGAAGGCACGTGGGGCAGAAAAAAGAAAAAGTTAGTATTAAACAGTATTTTTATTCGTCAAAATTTCTTGTTCTAAACGCAGTTCCGTTTTCCAAAAATTTTGCAAAAATATTGAGTTTTGTTATATTGGGCTGAATTTCGTAAAATAATGAAAAAAATATCAAATTTTTTTGAAAACTCTTTTTATACCTTTAGTGGTTTCTGAGATATATCCCTTTGTGTAACTGCTTACTTGGGTTACTTATTGGATGCGCGCGCACCTAATAAATTACAATTGACATTGCAACTAAAATTGCAGTTTTTACAAAACGTAGGTACCTTATGAATGCAAAACGTTTTTTTGAGGTTTTACTTCTTTACGATCGAGAGTGAAATTTTATAATGCCGGGCGCATGCGCATACAGACAGTATGTAGTTAGTTGCTAATCTTTCAAGATATGTATGTATCAGCGCTGTCAGCGCAAATAAGTCATTAAAAGGATATATTAGTGTTTTTAGTAAATGTATTACATATTTATTATAATTTTTGTGTCTTTGGATTTCTCTTCCTGTGATATAAAATATTTTGTAATAATAGGAAGTATATTTAAAGTATTTTTGTATACTTCACTTGGTCCATTAAAGGGCCTAGCCGGGTAAGATGATGAAAAGTGCCCCCAACTCGATTCGAATTTCGTATAGGTCACTGTTTAGCATATATAGTGAAACTAACTTTCTGAAATTTTTAGCCCCCTAGGTGGTCATGTGACCCACCTAGAGCCTAATTAGGGTTTTTATGTTTTTATTTTTTATCTCAGCCGCATCGAGAACTAGCGAAAAACTTTAAATAAAAAAGTTGTAAGCTTTAAAAAGTTATGTCCAAAAATTTTTTGTTTTAATTTTTGGCGAGAAATTTAGATTTTAGAACGATTTTAAAATTTTAAATGAGTATAAAAAATAACTAAGACATTCGTTTTCACGAAAAAAATATATAACGTGTATTTTTGCATAATATTTCACCCTGAATTTTTTCTAATTTTTAAAATCGGTGAAACGCACCTTTAAAAATAAAAAACCGCATTTTTTCGGATTTGTTTTTCGTTTGTTGATACAATTTTATACATATTTTTCAAGGTAACACCGTCACTTGAATAGGTAAAAAACTGAAAAATAATTGGGGTTTGCTTAATAAAAAATTTTTGTAATGCCATCCATTTTCAAGATACAGGCGTTGAAGAAAACAAAATTTTACACATTTTTTACGATTTTGCCGAAACTACTGGCAAAATTGTAATAAAATTTGGCGAGTTTTAAGAGGTAGTTGTTGTGCGTTTTTTGACATACAATTAAGAATTTTATATTTATCATTGGCGCGCATATGGGTAATGGTCTGTACTTTTTAAAGAAAAAAGATAGTACGCCACTGAAATATTTTTCTGACATAAAAAATCTATCTTCCTATTTTTTTTATACGACGCGCCATTTTTATTTAAAAAATAAAACATCTTAACCCTTACAAAGTATTCGAACTTCTAATATAGTAGTGTCTACATCTACATAAACTCATACATCCATTATAAAAACTAATTCGAATACTTTGGAAGCGCTAAGATGTTTTATTTTTTGCAGCAAAACGGCGCGTCGTATGAAAAAATGAGAAGATTGTTTTTTTATCGAAAATTGAACGAGGAATTCAAAAACGATTGTTAATTTGAAATATGTCAGTGGCGTACTATCTTTTTTCTTTAAAAAGTTCAGACCATTACCCCTATGCGCGCCAATGATAAATATAAAATTCTTAATTTTACGTCAAAAAATGCACAACAACTACCTCTTAAAATTCGCCAAATTTTATTACAATGTTGCCAGTAGTTTCGGCAAAATCGTAAAAAATGTGTAAAATTTTGTTTTCTTCAACGCCCTGTATCTTGAAAATGGATGGCATTACAAAAAATTTTTATTAAGCAAACCCCAATTATTTTTCAGTTTTTTACCTATTCTAGTGCCGGTGTTACCTTTTTTGAAAAATATGTATAAAATTGTATCAAAAAACGAAAAAAAAAACCGAAAAAATGCGGTTTTTTATTTTTAAAGGTGCGTTTCACCAATTTTAAAAATTTGAAAAAATTCAGGGTGAGATATTATGCAAAAATACACGTTATATATTTTTTTCGTGAAAACGAATGTCTTAGTTATTTTCTTATACTCATTTAAAATTTTAAAATCGTTCTAAAATTTAAATTTAGCGCCAAAAATTAAAAAAAAAATGTTGTTCTGAAGCTATTTCCTTGTGGCATTTTTTATTTAAAGTTTTTCGCTAGTTCTCGATGCGGCTGAGATAAAAAAAGAATGTGTGTGTACTTTGTACGCACGTAAGAAGATAATTATATAATAGGTAATTTAAACGAAGTAAATATACTTAAAAGGTTATTTGTACTTATTTTATTTAAAAATCAAACTAACTTTCTTATCTACCACTTTCAAAAAAGAAGAATATCTTCAAAAATTATATAATAATATACTTACAATCATACAATCTATAAGAAAAATAAAAAAATAATAACTTGCTTGGGGCTTGAACCCACTTTACGTCACGCCGTACGAAAGTTGACGCCATTTCAAACTGCACCAAACTCTCGTATACGCCATGTGGGAATATACACAAACTAAACGTTTACACCATAAATTTATATGAATTTAATAAAATTATTAGTTTGATTTTTGTCGAAATAAAATACAACAAAATATAGAGTAAGAAAACGATATATGAGATGAAGATTTGTAGAAAGTTTGTTCGTAATCAGATTATGTAAATTAAAGCATTGCCTACTAATAGGTAACTACATTATTTTGTTTACATTTTCCAAATAGATAGGTATTGAAACTATTAGGTATTTCCAACTGAAACATTTAGAATTACGTACCTGCGGCTTTTCAAAACTATTTAAAAAGTCACTATAATTATAAATTTGATTTTATTTCTGTCCACACATCAATAAAAACTAATATTATACTATATTTTTGTTTACCGATAACCTCCATATTGAACAATTATTGACAGATCATTTCAAAATTTCAACACCCAATCAGAGCCCGTATAACAACTAATACCATACTGTCGGTGTGCGCATGCGCGCGGATCAGTCAGATTTTACCCTCAATCGATTCGCCGCTAAAGAAGAATATCTTCAATAAAAACATAAAAACCCTAATTAGGCTCTAGGTGGGTCACATGACCACCTAGGGGGCTAAAAATTTCAGAAACTTAGTTTCACTATATATGCTAAACGGTGACCTATATGGAATTCGAATCGAGTTGTGGGCACTTTTCATCATCTTACCCGGCTAGGCCCTTTCTCAGTATGTATGAGAAATCTTGTAACCTGTCAAAGCAAAAGGAATATAGTGCAGTGGTCGAGCGTGTGACCGGAGATCGAGAGGTCCCGGGTTCAAATCCCGGACGATTCATATTCTTTTTTTTTTTTTAATTTTTGGTATCGTTTTAATAAAAATTTTTTAACAGTGGTAGGTAAGAAAGTTAGTTTAATATTTAAATAAAATACAGATAACCTGTTAAGTATATTTATTTGTTTGAAATTATATAATAGAAGTATAACTTCTTACGTGCGTACAAAGTACACACACATTCTTTTTTTTTGTTAATAATAGACACTTTCATCTACCTATTCCCAAATTTTCATCACCGATTTCTTTTTGTCATAGTGTTCTTTGATCAGGCTATTATGGAATTTAAACATCTTAAATTCATAAATAATCGGAACTGAAATATAAGACGGCTTCTGGTGTAATTTTGCAGCGAATTGGTTATTTATTTCTGTTAGATTTACTCCTAACTGAAGATGGGAGACAATTTTTCGTTTGAATATTTTCCGCGCTGGACAGGCGAGAAGTGAAATGCAGTTATTAGATTTTCCTCAGCCTTCTTTGCTCCGGCATTCGTTTGGCTTCCAAATTTTTAGAAGCCACGAAAGTGTTACCAGAAAAATGGTCCCAATAAAGTTTTATTTTGATATTATTTTATATTTTATTGAAGTAAAACTTTCGCCTATCTTAAATTCACTTTTTAATATTAAAAAACTAATAATAAATAACATTTTTCAGACCACGCAGAAAAAAGAAAAAGAAGGACAGCATCCTTGACGAATTATCTGATCTAGAAATTAAGGTGAATAAAAAGCGACCTAAGATTAAATATGGAGGATTAACGTCTAGTGATGATGATTTTGGAAGAGGACGCAGGACTAGAGGAAAGAGAACTACCTATATCGACACATTAGGATCAGATAGTGAAGATGTAAGTTACTATTTTTACTTTAAATACACTTGCGATTATTCATGTATTTTAATTTTTTATACTTAATGCACCAAGATTATTTTCATCATTACAAAATGTGTTTTAATGAATGGTTAAATAAAAGATTTTTTATTAGTTCTGAAAATATTTGGTTTCTTCGTGATTATTAGAAGAAGAAAAAACTAAAAATAATTAACAAGAACTACGTAAAAGTCGATGTTTTATCACCAAATTTAATAGGGCCTCCATCTTCTACAATAATTATTCAAATTTAATAATGATCCAGATAAAAAATAATAATTGAACATTCCCATCTATTTTTATTTCTCTATTTTCCCACTTTAGCATTTTAAACGCGTATTCGAGGACCGTTATAAATAATTTAGGTGAGAGAGTGTCGCCCTGTCTCACACCTCGCTTGATATGAATTTCTCTGGTGGTATCATGTAGTTTTACACGCATTGTGGCGTTTTGGTACAATGTTTGTACTAACTTTGTAAACCGGTAGCCTATTCTACTACCCTCGGTGATATTATCGGTTATATATTTTTTATACGTAACTAGTTTATTTATATTTATATTTTTATTTCCAGGAGAGGCGTAGACGTGACAGACTTGGTCTGGTCAGTGACGACTACGACGATGAAGACTTCGTGGCCAACGACGAAGAGGAAGAAAAGGACAGCAAAGAGAGTGAAGTAGAAAATGACAACGAAGATGAAGAGAAAAATGAGACTGAAAGAAAAGCTTTTGTACCTAAGATTTATATTAAGAAACCGCCTACAACAACTACAGCAACACCAGCCTCAGCTGCTACTAAAGAATCTGACAAACCAAATCCGGCAAAGGAAATTTCCAAAGAAAAGACGGATGAAACCGTGGATAATAAAACAGAAGAAAAGAAAGATGAAACAAAAGAAGTTGAAGAAAAGGTTGGCGAGGAGAAAACGGAGAAAGCTGTAGTAATTGAGAAGTTGAAAGAAACTTTGGAAGCGAAGGCTCTTTCTGTTCCAGTTTCTGCTCCTATTGCTGCTCCTGGTCCTGTTTCTGCTTCCGTTCCTGTTTCTGCTCCTGGTCCTGGTTCTGCTCCTGTTCCAGTTTCTGCTCCTGTTCTTGCTTCTGCACCAGTTTCTGTTCCTGTCCCTAAAGATTCTGAAAAAGAAGTAGAGTGTAATAAACAAGAACAGAAAACAGTATCGAACGCCATAGAAGAAAGAAACGGCAACGGTACTACAACAGAAGAATCTAAGAAAAAGATTACGGAACACTTAGACAAGGTGAAAGATTTAGTCAAGGTAAGCATATAATATAATGGTACATTTTTAAAGCGAGGCTTTTATAATGTATTAATTTTTCTCTATAGTAAAACGAAAAATCGTGACCACTGACAGCGACACGCAAAATAGATGGAATAGTCAATTTACTCAACAAGGGGAGTCCGTTATACAGATGAAATAATTTCATTTAATTATAAAACATAACTATATATTTCTACTAACCTTTTTAACGTTAATTGTTAATAAAATCCTTTTAAATTACACTCAGATTTTATTTTTAAACATCTTATTTATTTCATACATTACTTAAATTTACTATCATCATCATCATCATCAACCTGTACGCGTCCAATGCTGGATATAGTCTCCCTTAGTGCTTCTTGTTGTGACCTCCACTCGACAATACGTTTTGTCTATCGGTTGTCTGATAATCTGGTGACAATGTCCTGCCCAATTCCACTTTACTGACGCGATTCCTTCGACAGTGTGTTATTTTTGTTCTACGATGTATTTCTTTGTTTGTGCGAATCTTGTTCACAACCTTTTTTCTTCTTCTTCTTCTTCTTCTTCTTCTTCTTTTTGTATAGACATGACTCTGTCTGTTTTCTCAATGTGCCTCTAGTAAGTTGTCGTTCCATCGTTTTCGTGGTCTTCCCACTGATCGTCTTCCTATTGGGGAACCGTCTCTCGCTGTCCTAACTACCCTATTTGTTGTCATTTGGCTTATGTGGTCATTCCATTCTATTCTTCTGTTTCTTACCCAGTTATTAATGTTATCCACCTTGCATCTCCGTCGTATATATGTACTTCTAACTCTGTCCCATAGAGTCTTACCATCGATTTTTCGATGGGTTTTCATCTCCGCTGTTTTGATCCATCTTTTTGTCCTCTCTGTGTCGGGTCGTGTTTCTGCCGCGTCATTATTGGTCGGATGACTGTTTTGTATATTCTGCCTTTCATTTCTTTTCCGATATTTTTATTTCTCCATATTGTGTCATTTAGGCAACCTGCGGCTCTGTTTGCTCTATTCACTTGATCTTCCACTTCTGTTTCGAGCTCTTCCGTAGCTAGATAGTGTGATGCCTAGGTATTTAAACTGCATCACTTGTTCTATTATCTGTCGTTCCAGCTACAATTTACATCTTATTGGATCTGCTCTTATAACCATGCATTTTGTCTTTTTTGAGGCAATTAACATGTTAAATTTTCTGGCGATTATGTTGAATTGGTGCAGCATACGTAGTAAATCATCTTCACTTTGAGAGATTAGTATTGCATCGTGTGCATAGCAGATTATTTTAAGTTGTTTTTCTCCCATTTGGTATCCCTTTTTAAGTTCTTACTTTTTTTATTATTTCGTCCATGATCAGGTTGAACAATAAAGGCCTCAAGGAATCTCCCTGTCTTATCTCATTGCCGGCTTCAATTGGGTCGGTTAGTTCATCTTCCACTTTTACTTTTATTGTGTTCTGGTAGATGGTAGGTAGACTACCTTTTTTGTGAGTGTTAATGTTTTCGCTCCATAAGTGAGTCCAGGTAACACACTCTGGTCAAAGATTTTGCGACGTGGTAGCTCACATATTTGGTTATATCTGCCCAACCGAATTTCATTTCCCAAGTACTTGTAATAAGCAGTCTGCTCAATATCCCTTCCATCAAAAATATTACGATTTAGCACCAGATTGGTCATTATTTCCGTCTTGTTCATGTTAATCGTTAGTCCGACCTCTAAGGGAGCGTGGTATAATTTGTTTAACATTATTATTGCATCATCCATATGATCGGCTATAAGGACCATGTCATCTGGGAATCTCAAATGACTGAGTTTCTCTCCATTTATGTTGATACCATATTCGTTCAGATCTGCCTTCTTCCAAGTGTGTTCTAAAATTAACGTGTCTTGTACGCAAGACTCTGTCAAATGCCTTTTTCTACATCTAACAGTGCCGCTGAGCAATGTTATTTCCTCAATAGCGGTAAGGATTTTTGTTATACATAATTCTATGAGTCTGTTGTGTTGTATAGTGTCTTTCTCTAAAACCAAACTGGTGTATCAGTATTTCTACATCTAGGTTAATGTCCTTCAGTAATTCCTTTTTTTTTTTTATTTTTTTGACTGTTTGCCAATCGTGAACTTTTCCATGGTTTCTTCGTCCTGGTCGCTCGAGTTTTCCATGACAATTTCCTCTTCACTGAGGATGTATTGGGAAGCACTTGTATTTGGTTGACCCACTTAAGGTGCAGGGAGGTTTATACTGGTGATTATTGAATGCATATAATGAGAGGCAGCAGATACTGACGGAAAAAGAGGAATTGATAGAAAGAAATATAAATGGCTCCGAAACCTTCAGCTTATCAGCAAATGAAACATGCTGAGCAAGATCGAGAACGATATCAGCAAATTGTCATGGAAGCTACCCACTCCTAAAATTTGGGCACAGTACTCAAAGAACAAGAAGGTGATTATTGCTTAGAAATGGAGCAGTTGTACTAGTCCAGAAAGCCACTGCGCATCCGCTAGTAAAAATATTCCGATTCGGATTTTTTGCACAATCTTACTCAACAAGGACCTCTTTTAACAAATTGCATGTTGCCAGGACCAAAAGTGGGTCAAAAATTTTTTTAAACTTTTTTTTTTGTTTTTTTCCTAAAATTATTTTGTTTGCATGGAACAACGTTTTTTTAGGTTTTTTGGATCATTCCAAACAGAAAAAGTCTGTAGTGACATTTCTCTAAAGTTGATAGTTTTTGACATATAAGCCATTAAAAATTGAAAAATTGCGAAATTGGCCATTTTTAACCCTCAAAAACTATGTGAAAAACTGAAAATTTGAATGTTGCCAAGGTAGGTAGATATTCTTTAAACATCGATAGATGAAATCCCGAAGAGTTTTTTGCAATACAATATTCAAAACTCCTTTGTTTTTTAATTTCTATTCACGCGTGCGCGACACTATTTTCCACCGATGCGACAGTATGGTGCAAATGAAAGGAATAAATTCGTTATTTCGTAAACCGGCGACTTTAAGGAAAAATCCCGAAACAGGTCGATTTTTATTTTTAAATTATGATATTGTGGCATATATGGTATACTAGTAACGTCATCCATCTGGGCGTGATGACGTAATCGATGATTTTTTTTTAAATGAGAATAGGGGTCGTGTGCTAGCTCATTTGAAAGGTTCTTCAATTCTCTATTCAGTAATATAAACATTTACATAATTATTAATACTTTAATACACAGGGTGTCTTTCTACTTCTTTTTTTTTTGTCAAATAATTTAATTTAATAAAAATTTTTTGGACACCCTGTATAAATAATTATGTAGATGTTTACATTACTGAATAGAGAATTGAAGAACCTTTCAAATGAGCTACCACACGACCCCTATTCTCATTTCAAAAAATCATCGATTACGTCAGGACGGATGACGTCATTAGTATAGCATATATGCCACAATATTATAACTTAAAAATAAAAATCGACCTGATTCGGGTTTTTTCCTTAAAGTCGCCGGTTTACGAAATAACGAATTTATTTCTTTCATTTGCACCATACTGTATACACATGCAACGGTGGAAAATAGTGCCGCGCACGCGTGATTAGAAATTAAAAAACAAAGGAGTTTTGAATACTGTATTGCAAAAAACTCTTAGGGATTTGATCAATCGATGTTTAAAGAATATCTACCTACCTTGGCAACATTCAAATTTTAAGTTTTTCACATAGTTTTTGAAGGTTAAAAATGGCCGATTTCGCAATTTTTCAATTTTTAATCGCTTATATGTCAAAAACTATCAACTTTAGAGAAAAGTCACTAAAGACCTTTTCGGTTTGTAATGATCCAAAAAAACCTAAAAAAACTTTGTTCCATGCAAAAAAAAAATAAAAAAAACGTTTAAAAAATTTTTGACCCACTTTTGGTCCTGGCAACATGCAAATTTGATAAAAGGGGTCCTTTTTGAGTAAGATTGTGCAAAAAATCCGAATCGGAATATTTTTCCTAGCGGATGCGCAGTGGCTTTCTGGACTATATATTGGTGTGTTACCTGCTGGACATTGCTCGGAAAACCATAGAATGGGGGCGATATTATGGAGATTGTTAAGACTGAGTATAAATTTGAGATGTATTATACATCTCCTCATTTGGCACTTGATTTTATAGGTTTTGGTGGTACATGTCCTTAGTATAGTACGCTACTCAATTAAAAATTAATCGCTTAAATAGTTATGTACGTTTTATTTCACTTTTTATCAGCAATAAACTTGTCCAGGCTGATAGCCGATACCAGCAGAAAAACTTAAAACTTGAATTTTGAGAGCGCTATTTTACTTCCGGAAATTCAAATACGAACAAATACCTATAGTGAAGCTAGTTATTGAATTTGAATACGGTGAAAAGAAAGGGGTAAAAAGTAAGTCAAAGATTTACCGAATATTTAGCTGATAAAAGGATTGAGCACCAACTATGTTTAGAAAAAAAATAGTAAAGCACATAAATAAGAAAGTTAACACATAAATAAGATTAACCAAAATTGGAATAAGGTAATTATAGTTACAACTAAAGAACTTCTTAGAAGCAGTCACAAAAAATAATGAAATCTTTATTCAGTATTATAAATAATCTTAACTTAATTTTTTTAATGGTACCTAACGTATTCTTTCACCGATTCTGACAATCTTTTTTACATGTGAATTTCTAGCTGATGTGATAAACAAATATTTTATTGATAATGTCTGATTTCGGGGCTTGGCATAACAGCTAATATTACTAGTGACTCAACAAATAATTTAACCTTTATAACGTACTTTATATATTTATATCTTACAGAACTTAACAGGAATAGTAGTCGAAAAGAAGAAAAGAAAATCCATCGATGGCGAATCTGAAGAGGTCATCGATGTACAAGGAAAGAGGCAGCAAGTTTCAAATATCAGTCACGAACCAATTGTCTCAAACTTTAGTGTCATCAATAACGACGATGATAATGAAGAACTATCTGAGCCGCCTATGAACATAAGTATCCCTTTCTTGGATGCTTTAAGTCAAAAAGACGGAGAGGAGACTCCTAAAAAGAAGCGAGGACGTCCGGTTAAACCTAAAAAAACTTTAGAAGAAGCTATCATCAATTTGGGAAATAAAAAAACCTCTTCTGAACCAGAATGCAATATCGAGATAGCGGCTCCCCCTCAGCCGTTTTCACAAAGCGCTCCCACGCCTTCTGTGATAACCAGGATGTTGCAAACGAAGCCTGGTCAAACGACGACCTATCCCATAGGTTCTATAAGGCCTAAACAGTTCGCTACCATGCTGGACGATGATGATGACGAGGATGACAACGCTCTAAGTAAACCGAAGGACGAAACACCGGCAATGGCGCATACCGGAGGACCACCACCTGGGAGTTTTCCTCCAGGTAAGTGTTGCATTTGTAAGATTAATAGTACAAATTGTGTTTAGATTGTTCAGCAATAGTAATTTATTTGTCTAAACATCTCTTAATCTGCCATATATGCTATTTGATGCGACCTCCAACTTATTAATTATAACCCTTTACTCAGATTTGAATACTTGAAACTGTCTTTCGGTCCTTTTCCTAGACGAAAAGGGAGTAAATACGTAACCGTGTCCTTTATTTGCTTTATTTTATATTCTTCGTCTCTGTGCTTATATATTGTAAAAGCCAGAGATACAGGATGCAGCCAGAAAGCAGTTTCTTAGCGAAAAGTCTTAGATTTAAAATATTGTTAATTATTTTTATTTCAATTATTTTAATTGTTTAATTGTATAGTCCAGGTAATGAAGCTTAAAATAGAACAAAACCTCGCAATTTTTACAGAATGGATCGATTTGTTTGAAAATTTGAGAATAAGTAGTGGATAGTCCAAGGATCAAAATCTATATCATGCCAAAAAGCGCTTTTACCATGGGGTGGTTGCCACCCCTTCTCGGGAGTGGAAATTTTTATTATATTTTGACCGCAAGAGTTGGTAAAAACATTCATTATAAGCAAAAAACGCTCTATACATTTTTTTGATAAAATTAATAGTTTTCGATTTATTCGCAATCGAAAGTGTTAGTTTCATATCGGAAAAATCAATGTTTTAATCAGATTTCTGCTAATAACTCAAAAAGTTTTCGTTTTATCAAAACAACTTTACTTAAAAAAAAATGTAACCTACCGTTTGAAAAAATAAACAAAACCTTTTTTTTATTTTCTTTAAGACCAATAGTAATCGAGCTATACTTTATTATATGTTGGCTCTTCTTCGTCAAATGCTAAATATTGTAGTTTCAAAGTCAAAGGACGGGAAAACTATGCATTTTTCGAGGATAACTTGTTGAAACTAATTTAAAGTATTTAAAAATATCTATCCCCAGAAATAAAAAAAATCTCTAGCTAAAAAAATTAAGTGACTTATAATGAAAAGAATATCAGTCCCTATTTTTTTCAGCAAAAAAGTGATCGTAAACAACCCCCTAATCACCACTCTAATTAAAATTTGTCATTGACCTGATTTGGTTTTCTTGATTTATGTATTGTTAATAGGTTCTAGAAGTTTGATCGGCTTAGAATAATTAGTTTAAAAAAAAAATGAAATTAAAAGCGAATAACGAGTTTTTGTAGTTTGGTAAAAAATGCCCTTTTCTTCAGAATAGAAAGATTAGCATCAGAGATACAAAAAAATATTTAAATATGAAATTGTAGCTTATTTAATTCACAAGAACTTGGTTTGCAAAAGTTTTTTTACGGCAAAAATTGAGTGAAGTATTAACAATTAAAACTTATAATATCTTGCAAAAACCACCTTTACCAACCCTTTCAATGCCACCTCTTTTTGTGACTGAGAATTTTAAAAGGATTTAATATTAATAGCCTTATAGATCTTGTAAAAATTCTTTTTTGACGAACTTTCTAAGATAAAAAATAAAAAGTTACGGTTAAAAAATCAATATATTTTTTTAAAAAAAAAAGGAGAAATTCAATTGGAAGCATAATAATGTAAGTTAGCGGTGTTTTTAGTCATTGACCGTATTTATTCTTCTTTATTTATGTATTATTAATAGATTCTAGAAGTTTGACTGGCTTGGAATGATTAGTTTTTAAAAAACTGAAGTTTAGTGCGAATAACGAATGTCTGCATTTTGGTAAAAAATGCCATTTTCTTCAGAATATAAAGATTAGCATCAGAGATACGAAAAAATGTTTAAATATGAAATTGTAGGTACAGTTACGGTCACTGAATAGTTTACACTTTAATTTTTATATTGTAATACTGTAAAATTGCAGTGTCGTACGGATTTCATAAATGTCAAAGTCAAAAAATCTCAAAATGGCAATGCTTGTCAAAAATTTCGTGAGTGTTGAAAAATAAAATAAAAAACTAAACCATATTAAGACCATAATCCATTTTATTCAAAAAAACTTCTTTCTATATTTTCCATTTTGATAAATTTTGTAAAATTTATTTTTATTATTTTGGTTTTTTTAAATTTAATCAACCTATTCTAGGTACCCCACTGGCAACGTCACTTTGACGCAAGTGGTGCGTTTAAACGAGGTAAAAATTTAAAAAATCGGCTCCTTGATAAGCCAGCCTGTAAACTATTCACTGGCCGTAACGGTACATAATTTAATTCCCAAGAACTTGGTTTGATAAAATTTGTTCTACGGTAAAAATTGAGTGAATCGTAAATGAGTATACCATCGAAAAACATTGATTTTTTAGATATAAAACTAACACTTTCGATAGCGAATAAATCAAAAACTATTAATTTTATCAAAAAAATGTATAGAACATGTTTTGCTTAGAATGAATGTTTTTGTTAACTCCCAAAATATAATAAAAAATTTCCACCACCGAAATGGGGTAGCAACCACTCCCATGGTAAAAGCGCCTGTCGGTATCATATATATGTTGATCCATGGACTATCCGCTACTCATTCTCAAATTTTCAAGCAAATTGATCCATTCTGTAAAAATTGCGAGGTGAAAAGCGTTGGTTCCTGGACTAGTAGTAAACTTAGTATCTAGGATTTTTTGTTTTCCTCGTTTTACGAGAGATGTCGCTGATATGCGTCTCAAAAGTGGAATTATTGCATTCGCGGTAATTTCCCTTAAATAAGGTAGCCTGTTAGTGTTTGATTCAGAGTTGTGACTACATAGCTCAATTGATAACGCCTGAGAGACAAAAATCTAGGCTATCTAAAAAGGCTATCTGGAGATGGTGATCCAACTCTGAATCAAATAAAAACAAAAATTGCCTTTTCCATTATTAATTATATTTGTTAAGAGCTTGTTGCAAACGAGCTCCAGAGTGCCTATCATGAGACTGATTCCTGTTGAACTTTTACTGGAAGCGTCCAACACGGCCCTGCATTTCGTTGGGCTACTATCCTCTTTTATTACTGCATGATGAGGAAGATTTGCTTTCCCTTGTTTATTTCCGGTTTTTAAGTCTTCATAGTCCTTCATAAACTTCCTGTACCATTTCTCTAGGTTTCCGTCTCTTTGGAATTTCTTCTCTAGTTGTAGTAGTCTCTTGCTTGTTGTTTTGACTCCCCTAATACGCACGTATTCCAATTGAAAGGTATTTTAACTTCCTTTTTTATCCCTTTTTACTGTTCTTTTATAATATTCGTCGCACTATTTTTCTTCTACTGATAAAGGATTACTTAAATCTGCTTCTTCTAACTCCCAATATTTTTTTTATTTCTTCATCCATCTGTCGCCTGGAGATCATACTGAGTACGAGTACTATAGTTTATTTTTTAACCAGGAGGAGTAAACTAAAAAGACAGATTCACACCCAAGAAAGTCACTAGAATAATAACCAAATACATTTTCTTTTTTGGTTGATCTAGTCGGCCCTCAACGGTAATCCATAAATATTATATTAAATTAATACGTCGCTAAAGAGTTCCAAAAACAACTGCTTTTTATATAAAAGCAGACTAACAATCTAAAAATTAAAGGAATAACACAGAAAACACAAAAATCGCCAATATAACTTAATTAACCTGTGAAATGTCACTAGTGTAACAAAATTTGATAAATGTCATTAATGTCAAAATTTTATAACAGTGGAGTAAACTTGTCTGCGGTTAGACCAATTACAAACAAGCAATTACAGCGCAGTAAATTTGAATCACTCCTCTTTGTTAAAAAACAAACCATAGTATCTTAGGTGCATGCTCTTTTTGTGCTATACCTGACCCAATTTAGTATTTTGGGCGAGCAAACCATCCTTTGTTCGATCTACCCTAAACTATATACTGTTTCATTCATTTATTAGTTTGTTTTTTATATATAACCATTTTTATTAGGTGGACCAAGAGTACCATTGGGCTTGCCATTTAGACTGAGTTACCCTCAAAATATGAACCATTATCCACATGGAATGATTCCACCCCATCAAATACGAGGACCACCTCATACTTCAGGTATGTTAATTTTTGATTTTTAATGCGTTTTCATAAATATATATTTTTGAAGTTTTACTTCTTTAGGCGCGATTGGGAAAAATGTTGAGAGTGATTTTTATAAAAGGACGGTATGAAGTACGCGCACAGAGACAGTATGAAGTTAGTTACTAAATCTTTCAAGTTCGTATGTGTCAATGCAAATAATGTGTGAAAAAATATATTGGTGTTTTTAGCAAAAATATATTTATTATAATTTTTGTATCTTTGGATTTGTCTTCGTTGGGAATAGGATAATTAGTATTAAAATAAGATAAAAAGAAAATTAAGAATTTAAAAAATCTGACGGTTTTTAGATTTTCTACGATTCGTCAAGGGAAAAGTAATTGCGGGTAGGCTACAGTTAATATAAAAAATGACGTATTAACGTTATTTTTAATTTTTACTATTATTTTAAGTATTAAAAATAGTTTAATATTTAAAAAAAATCAATTAAACTGTTTAAAATAGATTTATTTCGTTGAAATCATAATAATAGAAGTAAAGACGTACTTAATACGAGTTCCTAAGCTATCGATTTTAAACAAGTAGAGCACATTCAGTATTTAGTTAATTTTTAATGAAAAATGAATATAAATAATCTATTTCAAAATCTAAGTAAAGATTTTTATTTCAATCCTTGTTTCATTGAGATTTGTACACAATTAGACTTGAAAAATGGCTATTTGCCGTGTCCAAGTACTTGGAGGGGATACGAGAAACTATCGTGCGCGAATAGCGGAGAAATCTTGCAACTTTCTTAAATAATTCATTGTCAAATTGACGTATATGTCATATCTACTGTCAATGAAGAAGAAAATTATATGTTGCTCCACAATATTGATATGATATGCAATTATTATATAAAAGTTAATTTAATTAATTGTATTTTGCTTGTAGTGGTGCATTTTAATAATTAATTTTATTTACTACATACAATTGTTCACCTCTTAATAACATAACCTTAATATTAGTTTTTTTTTCTTAAAATTTTTTTGGGCTATGGCCTTGACAATTGTCCAGCAACCAGGACTATTTTAATATAATTAGCCAATATAATTAAAAGTGCTAAAAATGTTGCTGAGCTATGAAACCAGGTGTCGCTTTTCCGAACTTTCACGGTCCCAATATTGTCAACCTCAAGCTTTCAAAAATATTATTAACGTCAAATATTTTTAAGTTACTTGACAGGTTCCTATAATTTAGTATCGGGATAGATGTCATCCTAGGCTTCTTGGATACCAGCCGAAGGTCAACTAGGTTATCTTGTAGTTGGGGTAAATTATTCGGATAGACGTCGATCAGTTTCCGCACAAATTTGTTAGGGATAAATCTGGGGAGCTAGAAGGCCAAAGAAATAGAGTCATTTTATGACTTTGTTTCCAGGGTTAGGATTTTTGAACTTTTATCAAAATAATCTGATTCGAGAGTAGTACAGAATGTAGTATTTGGTAATATAGAATGAACTGTACTTTTAAATTTCCAGGAATTCATCCGCCGATCTACCAGCCTCACAGATTCTTGGATCCTTCTCCTTCGGGAGGCGGTCAGATTATTCCTCCAGAAGCGAATCCTTCTGGAATGCGTCCGTTGCCTTCCGGGAGCCCCGGAAGCAAAGGCGAGGTACAAAACTATTCGAGAACGCCTCCGCCTAGTCGGTTCCCGCCTCTTAGTGCGCCTACCAACGTTCCAGGTAGATATAAGTATTCATGATTGTTTGGACTGTTGGTGGTAGTTTCGATTGTATATATCGCGATAATTTTTCCCTTCTGTGGATGGATACCTATTTTTGTTTGTTTATCTTAGGAACGTAGTATTATTTTCCACAAGTGCATATTATTGGCTTGGTGAATGCAACTCAGCGTTTATGTATTTGACGTTTTTCAAAGCCCAAAATATATTTTTATTCTTGTTTTGTTTTAAAAAGCACGTTCTAGGACAGAGTTTTTAGAACCCTGACATAGTATTATAAGAGATCACCTAGGCGAAATCAACACCATGTTCGAAGAACTGGAAAGAGCCTGCGGAGAAATCAATTTAAAAATAAATATTACCAAAACAAAATACATTGACGAACCTCATGCCCAGTAACTATTTAAAATTTCAGAAAGACAAAGTAGAACTTTTTGATAAAATACATACACCTTGGACACGAAATTAGAATATGCAGGACAAATAAACTGTTAAAATATCAAGAAGAATAGTACAAGAGTGGACAGCATATGAAGCTCTTAAAAAATTACTTAAAGACTACAACATACCGATTAATCTGAAGCGTAAAGTCTTCGATCAGTGTGTTCAGTAGAAATGCTTCAAAACTAATAGCTCAAAAGAGTATGGATCGTTCACTGGTAGGAGTAACAATAAAAAACAAGAGCACAGACGAAAACCTACGAAACGAACCAGATTTCCAGATATTGTGGAGAGAGCTTGCAGATTGAAATGGAAATGATGGAAATGAAGATGGACTCTCCAAGTTAACCGAATGAAAACCAAGAATAGATAAACGAATCAGAGGAAGACAGCCATAGGACGGCACAAGACTCTGGATATAAACAGGAGTATGTCCTGCAGTGGACTTAAAATGGGCTGATGATTATGATCAGTCTAATTTATTATTTTAGGTACATATTTTAGTGTAGAATGAATGGCGTTATGTCTTGTAATTTAGCTAGTATGAAGAAAACAGAATGTTTACGCCAGACTGACACCAGAATGACGTCAGACTTCAATTTATGATTACAGGGTTATGATGCCAAAAGAAGATGACGTAAATATAAATCAAGTGGAGAAATTAAATTACCTCGGAGCATATTTTCTTAAGAACAGATTGGGAACAACATAAATAAAATACAAAATTCAACAAAGTAGGAAAATCGTAACAAATCATTAACTTTGATTCTGGCGGGATAAAAAACAAGGCAACGGTGGGATATACAAAATTTTGAACTGTTAGCTTTTGCTGACAATGTTGACACAATTGAGCAATCCATCAGATATGCGAAAGCAGTTTTACTCTTTTTAAAAGTGAAGCCAGGGAAATTGACCTTAAGGTCAACAAAGATAAACCCTAGTATATGGTAGTTAGCAAAAATCCAAGACAGAGAATTAGACAAGACATTTCGATAAATGAATACAATTTCGAAGTTATCAAACTATTCAAATGCCAGGAAATAGAGCGTATTTCTATTAGAAATATAAGACAAAAGGTACAAATAAAAGTAAAAACTATTTTTATTTTAACCGAACCGTATTATTACAATAATACAAACAAAGCAATTAAGATGTTTCCTTTACAAAATATTCTAACAGACTAAATACCAAAATCACAGAACTATTTATAGCAAAGTTCTCACATCCGTAAATATGTAACTTGACACTTCTACGCAAGAGGTATATCGAATTGACCTTTATGCATTCGGAGAAGTGGCCCGCCCATGAAGACTATTCTAACACTTAACAAAAACAATAGTTTATAGTTGAGTATTAAGTAAATTCCAACAATTTCTACCTAGCGACACTACATAAATTAACTTTGCTCTCAGCAGAGGTACATAAAACTATAATTTGCCTCATAATAAGGTATGGAAGTGCCACAGATACTGATCCATCGAACAGTGAAACAACATAATTAGTAGTTTTAGATCGGAAGATCCTCCGGACGATCTGTGGGCCTTGTGGAGACGAGATAACAAAAGAGTAAAGACGAAGACATGAACTCCAAGCACTCTATGGAGATGACAATATAGTATGATACATCAAGCCAAATCGTATAAGATGGGAATGAACTGAGATCGAATGATGCAAGACTACTAAAAATATAACCTGCTGGAAAAGGCTCGATGGCATTAAGTCAGTTGGTCCCCCAAGAAATAGAAGGAAGTACGCAGTAGCGAGTGATATACGTAATACATATGTACAACATCTACAACAAAGGGGGTACAATAATAGGAGATTGCACAAGACCAGCAAGATTTGAGGAAAATAGTAAACACGGCCAAGACTCTCTTAGAGTTGTAGAGTTAAGAAAGAAGGTGGAATAAAACTATCTCGGATGAAAATAAGAAAACTGGGTAGAGATATAGTAGAATCAGTTTTGAGCTACATGTTAGAAGTGTCGACTCTTAATTAAGACCTAAAAGGCTCTTCTTTTCAAACCTTTTTTCTTTTCTTTTTGCATGATCCCGATTGTAAAGAAGGCACTACACGATTAAACAATATGTATTTTAAGGAGAGGTTTTTTAATTGCAGGTCCTGCGCCTCGACCGCCGCACATCATACCTGCCCACATGCCGCATCCTAGACGCACGTATTCTCCCGTACAACAACCTCCTCCAGTCCATCCTGCTCAATCACCGCAGCCACCGGCTGGCTACTATCCTCCTTATCACCCACCCTCCGAACCAATTCCACCTCCCGATGAAGAGCCTCAGTCATTTAGCCGCGCGCCCCGGGCGTACGAAGAATCGTTTGAGGAGGAGGAGGAGGCCGCACCGCCAGAAAATCCTGGAAGAAGTGATGGTAAATATTGTGATCTTATTTTACTCTAGTATAATTATTATTCTCATATCATGATCTATCTTTTACTTATTTTCCTGACTGTTTAATGATCCTACTGCTTTCCTATCTGTCAACAAACGTTTATCTAATTGATGGATTCGACCGTTACTTGATGGAAGTTCATTTTATATAACAATAAAACACTGAAAACGATTGTTTCCTATACTTCCACAAAATTTATTATAACTATGTGACTACAGCTGTTTCGGCAGAGTGCCTTTCTCAAGTGGTTTAGTTTACAATGTGTTTGCCTTTTTAAGGTCTTTAACTGAAGAGGTTGAGGAGTGGGGAGCTGTTGGTCTCGAGTTGGTCATTCAGAATTATATCTGTATTTTAAAAAAAAATACAGAAAGAACCCAATACCTCTGCTGTATCACATATACTGGCAAGATAACAACAAAAACAGTCAGATACATAAAAAAGAAAGGAATAACACCAGCTTTCAGAACTAATAACAACTTAAGCAAATATATTAAGAACAATAAGAGCCGAAAGAGAAAACAACTACAGAGTGGTGTCTACAAACTAACTTGTGGTGACTGTCCGAAAACTTACATCGGTCAAACTGGCAGAACCTTTGACAAACGGATAGCAGAACACAAAAGGGCTTTCAACAATAGATAAACAGATACTTCTGCATACGCACTTCATCTTTTAGATCATAATCATTCTTTTAATGAAGAGTTTCAAATTCTGCATATTCAAAATAAAGGCCTTAAGCTATCTTTATTAGAATCTATGGAAATTAATAAATTAAAAAATAGAGATATAATTCTGAATGACCAACTCGAGACAAACAGCTCCCCACTTCTCAACCTCTTCAGTTAAAGACTTTAAAAAGGCAAACACATTGTAAACTAAACCACCTGAGAAAGGCACTCTGCCGAAACAGCTGTAGTCACATAGTTATAATAAATTTTGTGGAAGTATAGGAAACAAACGTTTTCAGTGTTTTATTGTTATATAAACGTTTATCTGTTTCTCTCTCTTCGTCTACTCTATTTGTAAAACCGGAGATACACATGCCTGTTAGTAGCTTACTGGCATATAGTATTTTTACTACAAAAACGTTATTACGTAGGTAAAAATTTTTGACGTAAGAGAACTGTCAAAACATTAGAATGTGACTTTTCATTATTGCTATGTTTATTATAAATACGGCAATAATGAAAAGTCACATTCTAATGTTTTGACAGTTCTCTTACGTCAAAAATTTTGACCTACGTAATAACGTTTTTGTAGTAAAAATACTATACCAAAGCAAGTGTGTACGTTAACTGGCATGCTAGCTAATCGCAAAAAATTTGATTTTTCTTACTAGTAGCGTGCTCTGAGATGCAAGGCGTATAAGTGTGAGTGTCACTGGCATGTGTGAACGCGCGCTACCGCTACGGACATGCCAGTAGCTAGCACAGAATTGTCAGATTTGTTATTTTGGAGATAAAAATTAATCGTTTTATTTTAAACTTGTTTTAAAAAATGTTTCGTTGGGGTGAGGAAAAATCATCAAATTCATTTCTATTTATAGTTATGTAATTTGAGTGTATTTGGAATTCACCTAAATCATCTCTATATAAAAATAAAATAGCCAGTGATATGCTTACACCAAAATTAAAGAGGAAATGGGTCGGATTCATTATTAAATTTCTAACAATTATCCATGGCCATAAGCAATATTTGCTTGTTTAATTCATTCCGAATACCATCCATGGATCGTCTTTTTTGTTGGAAACTCAAAAACTTTTTAATTACAAAACAAATACTTTAGTTTCACATGAAAACCACCCTTACTAGTACTGGCATGTGTAAAACTCTACCCTGCTTTTTCGTCTTAACAGTAAAGGCATGCCAGCACCGGTACACATATGTCTGTAAAGCCGCGTTTACACGATGACATTTGGCGAGACAATTGTCATCACGTGGTTGCGGATTGTCGGAGGCCAGTCCAGTTGAACGAGAAGATGTTTATACGGGGCCAACTATTGCCATGGCAGTAGACAGCTAAAACATGGCCTACTGCTCGTCATCTGTTGTGTCCGGTGAGGACTTAAAACTAACGTTAAATCAGCTTTACCGGGAATTTATCAGTGAGTCTTGCAATGTGGTAGAAGAGGAGTTACATAAGAAGAAGGAGTGGACAAGGAAATGGCTTCGTCACTCCACTTTGGTGCCATTTTGCTAAAGAATAACCAGACATAACACAAACCACGTATATGTTTTGACTGACACAAGAGAACTAGAGGGAACTGGCAAAAACAAGACAGCACTACTGGCCTACACCGTTCACACGGCACCAATTGTCGCGACAATTGAGATTTCGAGTGGTGGGGGGCTCACTGGGCGCAGCTCATTGTCGTCAGTCTACTCCCGGAGACAACTGAATTTTGGGCCAATTGTGAGGGCAGTTGGCAAGGCAATTTTCCTGAAGTGTTTCTTCTTCTTCTTCAAGTGCCATCTTCGTTCCGAAGGTTGGCGATCATCAGGGCTATGCGTATTTTCGAAACTGCTGACCGAAACAATTCGTTGTTGCTACAGCTATACCATTCCCGTAGATTCTTTAGCCAGGTGAAGTGTTTAGACGAAGACAATAATTTCATGCCAGTCAGTTGTCTTCTGGCAATTGTCTCGCCAATTGTCATCGTGTAAACGCGGCTTAAATGAGGAAAGTAGCTGGCATGCCAGTTGCTGGCATAAGCCAGTAACTGGCATGCATAAAACACATTTGCTAGTAATGGGCATGTCTTAAAGTGAAAATAGTTACTTACAATTTTAGAGCAAGCTGGAGAAAATACTTTTACTCCATCAATCTTTAGTTCAGGTTATGGCTGAATCCAAGCACTTAGTTTGGACATAGCAATATAAGCAAATTAACAAATTCACGAGTTATTTTGACAACGACTTCCGATGTGGAAGACAAAACGTTAATAAAATTATTTTTTCAAATTAAGTTGTGGCTTATTTCCCAATTAGAATAGTTAATTACAAAAATGCCACAAAGAAATAGCTTCAGAACGAGTTATGTAATAAAAGAACACTATAAATTCACTTTTAAGACTTGCCTCAATACAAACGTTCACACTGTTTGACGTGAAAATCATAAATGAAACTAATGTAAATTTCGGAGATTCATAAAGCTACTTATTCCTAACAGTTTCACCTACACTTCCGCCATTTTTCTATTTTGGAAAATCCCACTAAAACTGTTTATGTATGTTTCATTAGGGTCGTTATCATTTTTATCATTATTATCACTAATAAAAATATGTGAGGAGTACTCTACATACTCTATTTACGAGTTTTTATTTACCATGTACAATTATTATAGTCGTATAAGTAAGGAATATAGTAAAACTGTCAGATTTGTAGGTTTTTGTTAGTTCTGCTTTAGGATATAGTGCGGCGGCTGATTTTTTCTGTGAATTAAAAATATGTAATTAAAAATTTTTATTTTTACTTAGGTAAATATTGTTAAAGCAGGACATATCGTATGTGCTAAAATTAATTTTGACAATTTTTTATTTGCATTTTAGAGTTTTTTATTATTACACTTGTAATTGATTGGAATATTAATTTAACAATAAAACAATTGAAATACTAATACACTTAATTACACTGTAGTAAGAAACTGCTCAAACTAAACCCACACCAAATCCACTTTGCAGACCGAATTTAATCCGGTCGGTAAACACATTATGCTCTTAAAGGGTTCTATTATATTTCTTACTTACACTATACTTGCGTGTATTACTTAGGGTACGAGCATGCCGGAGATACATGGATGTGCGCGGTGTAGGTCGCGACTGCGGTCGAGGTTTACATCGATGACGGACAGAACATACCGAAGATACCTTCCATTCAGTATTCTTTGCGGTTTCCATATAACCAAAACTTGTCGCAAGCTGATTACAACAAGAAATGAATAAATACACCAGCCGTATCTCCGGCGAATATCACGTTTAAAAACCACCAATAAACTTTAATTTACCACGCGATCAGCAGCTCGATCGCGATGTAAAACAAACTATTTTGTTTTGACATCGACATCGTTGTAAACCGCGATGATATGTCGCGAGGGTGAACGGGTGACACATCCTTGGTATGTGCGATCTCACAAGAAAATGAAGGTTTGTTTTGGCATCGATATCGCGCGATCGCGACCTACACCGCCCATATCAATGTGTCTTCGGCATGTTCGTACCCTTAGACTTATATATAATTGATGATTTTAGGTGGTGGTGAAGAATCCGGTGAATTCGGCGGATTAGTTTCTTATTTCTCAAGCCAAAGGGACGAAGATTTAGAATCATAGTTCGTAGTTGGAGGAAGTAACGAAGCCATTATTTTGACTGTAACTGTAAGTCTGTTATAGGACAAAAAACCAAAAACTGGATATTCTGGATGAGCAAAGCTAATGACCAAATTTCTTTTTGGTTTATCCTTAAATAATTAAAGGAATAGTAAACAGAATATTTTAATTCTATCAATATACAAGTTAATGCAAAAATAATTAATTTTTTAAATATTTAAAATGTATTAAGTTTGTGATTGTATCAAGACTTGCCAGTCGTTTGGTTGTGATACTGTAAAAATGTTGAAGAAAAAATTGCAAAAGTTGCGAATTAATTTGTTTATAAGAGATTTAAACAAAATTAAGGTATAAACTTTGAAAATCTGGCTAATGGAAGTTATAGAACAACTCAAAACGAACATTTTTACCTTTGGTGAATGTTTCTGTGTTAATTTTTGACCAAGATATGGAACTTTTAATGACGCGCTCTGAGACACAGCGCATGCGGGCGCGCGTAGTCATCTTCCATCAACCAAACTGCCAACGTTTAAAACTATTATAAACACATTAATTCACCACTTTTAAGTAGTAAAAACTAACTTGAAAATTGGCTTGGTTCTTCTTTTAATTCCTGAGTTCAACTCATACTTTATGATCAACTTAAGTAATATTTTTTACCTATTTATATAAAGTAACCATTTTTTAGAAATTATGATTAAGTGGAAATTACAATGAGAATCATTAATGCAGTTCTGTTCATTGTAAAATTTATTAGAACAGAATTTACATTCACTGCACGGATAATTGGGATAAAATCGTAGACATAATAAGGATAGACAAGGTAAGGTATGGACCGCTCATTGGCCCGTACTCACGTCATTGGGCAATATTCCCTTTGAGTGGTCTAGCCATCTTTGTCTGTCACATCAGAGGGATCGCTTAGTAAAAAGAAATAGGGCGCGTTCAGCGGTGGGTGATGAATTTACGCTACTGATACATCGAATGAACTGCTCTTTATATTCCGGTACATATCCTGCTCCAATTTGTTTGTCAAATGTCAAATATTTTATTTAGCTGTTAAGACCTTAACCAAACTTTATTTTGTAATTTTGTCTACTCTAAATGAAAAATAATTAATTATCAGATATCAGATCATGTAGTACTGTTTTATTTTAAAACAGGTAACATTATATACAATAGATACCTTTATAAATCTGGTTCACTTCCTCCCTTTGTTAGGTTTTTATCAAGAACTATTAGAATGGAATTCCAGAATATTCTTGAAGAGGAAAAGAGGAAAAGGAAAGAGGAAAGAGAAATATTTGCGCCAAAAGTACATGTTTATTGTTTTTACGCATGCGTCATTTTCGAATTTCGAGGTTCATTCGATATAGCGCACGACGCAAAAATCGTTCAGCGTGAAGGAGCGACTTGTGATCCTATAGATCACTTTATGCTCATTCGCCGTTGAACGCCACCATAGATAGACCACCGATCGACTGCCCGCGCGTTACGCTAGTTTGTTCAGTATGCCTTGTCTATTCTTACTATGTCTATGGATAAAATACAGCCAGGATCATCGAATAGGGATAAGCCAAAGAGGAATATTTTGTCCATTTGCTCATTGCTCATCCAGGTATTCGTTGCAACACTTATTTGGGTAAATTTAATATCGGAATAGATTTAATCAAATCTATAATATTTCGCTAATTGTAAATATTTCCTAATTTTTACAGATGTAAATAGTTGTATATAATATTAATTTCTTTTTTCATATAATTGGAAAGTGATACAGTAGGAGGTATAATATTTATCAAATCATTCTGTACCAAAAATTTTATTTGTCATGTCCTTTTATTACGCATACTGTTCGAAGTAAATGGAATGTAAAATATTATCTTTGATGGTCATTTAAAACAAGGATATGTGTACAAGTTGACAGAGATATCTGAAACCGCCAATGGTTACGCGATGTTGTCAGATCAATCGGATTTCAAAGGTTTTACGATATTTTTTTTGTTACCTACTTCGCAGTAAAATTTCCTTCTGCCTAAATTTTAAAACATAGTGTATAATTTCACGGGATTGTTCACTTAGTGTCCTATTTTTCACGCCACTTGTAATATTCATGTTTATTAAAATATATTAAATATATTCTAAATAAACAACAATTCGACGATTTTGTCTGGCAATATCGCAAAACCACTAATTTGATGCACATTGGATTTTAAATTGATGTTTACACTTTTCACCAATTTTTTATTTGTTATCTGAGTGACCTTCACGATTCCGGATATTTTTGTACAATAGTGCTTTAGCGTTTTATATTCTTAAGATTCTGCCATAACTTTTTATTTTATTATTACACGTTACGTTCATTATACTTTTACTGATCAACTGTATGTATTTTTTGTCTTGAAGTTTCTACCAAAAACGTGTTGTCAAGCATTTGGATAGCCACAATAATCAGTTTGTTTTTTTTTACTGCATGCAAATTCTTGAACAGCCCAATTGATCTTGTATAGATTGATAATTAATATTTTGATCTGGCACGGATACGGAGTGTAATTCCCATATGCCATTCTTCTGTTATATAATATATAACATAAGTTTGGAGTATACATATTATGTATACTCCAAACTTCAGTGAACAACAGCTTTTCCATTTTGTACGTCTATTTTGGTTAAATTTGGAATATCAGTACGGCTTAGTTACATTCTCCCTGATCTCCACTATCCGTTGCTTTCGCGGTTCCTGGTTCCGCGAGGGGAACCTGGTTAATTCTGAGTATTAAAACAACCTAATAGCTACAAAGATTTATTTAACATAAACTATAAAATAAAACAGAAAGTGAAACAAAATATTAGAAAAATGTAGTGACTCTTGAACTATTCAGACTATTAGATATAAAACACTGTAAAGATTAAAAGACCCTAACTTATCACATACAATACACCCTGATGAATGAAATGGACCCACGTTCAGCAAGAATCAGATATATACCGTAACCATACTATATTTATAGGTTTGTTCGTAGTACGATCCAATCGATCAGCAACCGTTGCCAACCATCAGACGCATGCGCAGTTAACAGTTAGCGCTGCGCAGTTAACAGTTCGAGTTCGTAGACTACGAACGCGCTTGCGTCTGGCGGTTGGCAACGGTTGCTGATCGTTCTACGAACAAACCTAATATTACTAGTACCAAATATAAAGTGAATAATTTATACCATTTAGTGTCAAATACCTACTTGTTACCAGGACCTTCCCTTAGCCTCGAGTGATGAAAAACAGCGTGTCTCAAGCTGAGGTTATGTCACAGTAACTAAACCGAAATTATTCATCCGCACACAAAATTTATAGGTTCAAATCCGTCTTCGTCTTAGACGATGGTTTTTCGTAAAACCAACCTATTTTATGGCGGATGAATCTGGATCAGCAAAACACAACTTAAATTTTGCAATCCGAGCACTGTCGTCAAGACAAAAACCAAAATGGACAGACCGGATGTCATCCGTCTTTGCTTAATGTCATTCGATCTGAGTTCCAACTCAGACGAACCATTCAAGCACGGAACCACTGATTGATTCAGTTACGTGACAAGAACCTATGCACAACCTGTGAACGAGGGAAAGACAGCATATTTCTAGAATCTCAAACCATTCCTAAACAAATCAACAGAACAGAACCTTTTTGCGAATGAACCAAATGTTTTATAGGAACTACCATAGGCGTAACCAGGGGGTTTTAAAGTATTTAAATATCTTTCAATTTAACATAATATATAAATGAGTTGTGAAGGTTTAAAAAAACCGTAACATTCTACCGTTTGAGCTATCCGGCCAGATTTTGATAATATTGTAAATTTGCATTTGTCGAACAGTTTGTATAGTACATATTTGTATTTTGTCAATGGGTGAATTTAAATGTAGAGATATTGAAATTATTCTTACCTTGAAATCATAAGTTCTTTATTGATGGTTTCTTAATAGTATGTTAAGGGTTATTATTTTAGAAGTACATATAGGTAAATTACTAAAAAGAGGTTATGTAACACGAATAACTGAGGTGCTATTCATCCGTTATATACACTTCTCGGAAAAATTAACGCACCACCTTAAAAAGGGGTCATTTTTGATGTCTCGAATTTCCTAAATCTGTTGTCTGATTAAATGATTTTTTTAATATGTTATAGCCTTATTCTTTAACAATATCGCTGTAATAATATTGTTGCTAGACAGGTAAATTGTTATTGTATACCGGGTGTACCAATCAAACTGTGATTAAAGTTCGCGTGACCCTGTGGAATATTTTAGCATTTATAAAATACTGAAATTAAAACCCGACTATAGGCTCATGTTTTCTCAACAATCTGTTTTTTGATTCATTCGCTTATGTTGGATAAAAAAAAAAGTTAGGTACTTTAACAACTAGCCTTGTTTTTCGTCAATACCCTTGTTTTTAAATAAGGATGACAAACTTATAATATAGGGGTAATACTGCATGAAAAAATAATGACAGTTTGCTTTATAAACGTAAGTCCGCAAATGCTTCGTTTTCGAGCAGGAATAGTGCGCAGGGTCTTGTTTGTTAAAAATCGATACGTACATGATTCGTTTGTGTACAGTGATTCGCTCTTGAGGGTAAATTAACGAACATCAAAGGCTGCACACTAACACGAACCGACGAACAATGAATAAATCAGGCACCGAGCTAGGGGGTGTTAAAATTTTTCTTACAAACTGACGATTTATTTATTGATCTAAAACAGGTTTAGATATGCAAATATGATTTGGTGGGTTTTAAGAGGTAGTTATGGCGCATTTTTTGATATACAATTAGGAATGTAATATTCACCATTGGCCCGCATACGGGTAATATGACCCTTATGTGCGCCAATGGTGAACATTATCATCATCATCATGGCTTATTCTGGGTCTTCCCTTTGGTCTCTTTGTTGTTGATCTCCAACCAGTTATTCGCTTTAGCGTAGAGTCTGGGCTAGCTCTTTTTGTGTGTCCCAGCCACCTGAGCCTTTGCGCCTTCGCGAACTTGATTATGTTTTCACCCTGGATGACTTCTTTAATTTCTTCATTGGTTAATCTTTTAAATTCGCCTACACTTATCCTCACCGGTCCCATTATTCGTCGAATTATCTTTCTCTCTAAGATTTCTATCCTCGTTTCATCTTTTTGTTTTAGGCACATCGTGTCTGCACCATAGGTGATCACTGGCCTGATTGCAGTCTTGTAAATTTTTAATTTGGTTGTCTTACTAATGTGCTTTTCTTCTAGCTTGTCTTTCCAGCATTTCGATTCTAACTTCTTGTTCCGTGATTTTAGTTCTCATTGCTTTGTTATCTGCTTTCAACTGCTCGTTTTCTTAATTTATTTATTCAGGTCTACTTGCATTTTATCTATTTTACTTCCGATTCTTACATTTCTTTCATCCATTTTCTCTAATTTTTCTAATATCTGCTCCATTGTACCGCGGTAAGGGTGTCCGCCCAATCCACTTGTCGGACCTTCAACCCTTCTCAGCACTTTGGAGTTTTACTCAGATATGGATTTTCGTAATAATGATTCGGCTTTACTGCAGAAATTTTTCAGTAGCCGGCAACGTCGCTTTTATTTTAGACAGCACTTCAGCTCTTATCGGGATGTTTTTGTCTATCTATTGTTTATTAATTGTTTAAAGAGGTTATTGTGCTTTTTGCAATGCTTACTCATTAATATCTGCTGAATTTTGACGAAATATTTTTATCGGAAGAACTGTCGTCGGTCTAAATTCACTGTAGTTTATTTGTATTAGTTTATTTTTCACTTTGCTACACTAAATTTATATTTTAATACGGAGCGTATTTTGACAGTATCGTTCGGATTCAAGCCTCGATGCCAAGTCCAATGGTGAACATAAGATTCTTAATTGTATGTCAAAAAATGCACAATAACCACCTCTTAAAACCCACCAAATTTCATTTGCATGTCTCAACCGGTTTTAGAGCAATAAATAAATCATCAGTTTGTAAGAAAAATTTTAACACCCCCTAGCTCGGTGCCTGATTTATTCATTGTTCGTCGGTTCGTGTTAGTGTGCAGCCTTTGATGTTCGTTAATTTACCCTCAAGAGCGAATCACTGTGCACACACGAATCATGTACGAATCGATTTTTAACAAACACGACTCTGCGCACTATTCGAGCTTACGTTCGAATCATCATCTTTTTATTTGATTTCATATCTCTACAGTTAAAACGCAAATTGACTAAGGATGCTTTTTATAAATATATTTTTTAACTTAATTTAGTTAAAAGGTGTGATAGATTATTGTAAAAAATGAAAGAATTGGAAACAAAATGATTTTGAAGTTTAAGGTTTGTATCTTGTCTTTTCTATTTATTAACATATTCTGGAAATATGTAAAAGTTTGCGGTATATGGTCCGATTTCAATAAATATGTTAATAGAATTATCTCGAATGACATCGTAGTAAACGATGAACATGAACAATTGCAGCAAGCATTACCAATAAATGCACTTATAAGTTTTGCTGATCAAGATAAGACAAGCGTACGAATCTCACTTAAAAATATTTTTTTAAAGATATTTTTGTTTTTGTATTCTTTTAAACTTGTTAATTTTTCCTGATATAATTTTTATCTGCAAGAATTATTTTTCTTATTGTTAGTGTATCAGTGTGGATAATATAGTAATTTTGCTTTAATCTGTTTATTAAATATAAATTCGACCTAATCTGTAAACTGCGTAACTCCATTTATCCAAATTTTACATGAGACATAAAAAACTATTTCTCTAAATATCTAATGCGAATACTACGTATCTCCCATTTAAGATAGGATGGTAAAATGGAATTTTTATAATAGTATGGTATAACTAGACCCAAACCCAGACATCCAAAGTGAAAATTATCCTCCAACACCAAATTGTTCTATATGGTCCACATAATGTTCAGAAAAAAGTCACACCATTTTGAGCGTCGGGTTAGGGGGGAGGGGGGAGAAATCAGTAAATTCGTAGTTTTTTATGTTTTTCGTCAATATTTCTAAAAATATGCGGTTTAGCATGAACAAACTTCTATACAAAAATATTCTACATTAAAGTTGAAATAAAAAAGGTTCTATGCATAATCCTTCTAAAATGAACGGTTCCAAAGTTACGGAGGTAGTATAGTATAATTGTTCCAAAAAAGGCCTAACCCAAACATCCAAAGTAAAAGTTTTCCTCCAACACCAAATTGTTTTATATGGTCCACATATTGTTCAGTAAAAAGTTACACCATTTTGAGAGTCCGGTTTGAGGGGGAGGGGGGAGATGGGAAAGAAGTCGGTACAATGTTCTATACAATTATGTTCTACATAAAATTCAAAACAAAAAAGGCCCGATACACAATTGTTATAAAATCAACGGTTCCAGAGTTACGGAGGGTGAAAAGTGGAGGTTTTCGTTTTCGATACTTTTTATATTTCATTGGCAATTTATAATATTATTACTGACTAAAGAAATTTTCTTTAACAGGATTGTGTTTTGTAAATAAAATTTGCTATTTTAATGGCCGATGGTATGTTAATGATAAGCCCTTGAAGAAACATCAACCTCACCGCCCAAAATCATCATCAATTGCCCAAAAAATATAAAAAGTATCGAAAACCTCCACTTTTCACCCTCCGTAACTCTGGAACCGTTGATTTTATAACAATTATGTATAGGACCTTTTTTGTTTTAAATTTCATGTAGAACAATCAACTATTTTTAATTGGAAATAAGCCACAATTTTACCAAAAAAAAGGTTTTATTAACGTTTCGAAGCCCAAATCGGGTTTCGTTGTCAAAATACAAAATACTACTGATTTTTGTATTTTGACAACGAAACCCGATTTGGGCTTCGAAACGTTAATAAAATCATTTTTTTGGTAAAATTGTGGCTTATTTCCCATTAAAAATAGTTGATTATAAAAATGCCACAAGGAAATAGCTTCAGAATAACATTTATGTAGAACATTTTTGTACAGAACATTGTTTATGCTAAAGCATAGTTTTCGAAATATTGACGAAAAACGTAAAAAAACTACTAATTTACCGACTTCTCCCCCATATCCTCCAAACCGGACGCTCAAAATGGTGTAACTTTTTACTGAACAATATGTGGACCATATAGAACAATAATTTGGTGTTGGAGGAAAACATTTACTTTGGATATCTGGGTTAGGCCTTTTTTTTACCAGTTATACTATACTACCTCCGTAACTTTGGAACCGTTCATTTTAGAAGGATTATGCATAGGGCCTTTTTTATTTCAAATTTAATGTAGAACATTTTTGTACAGAAGGTTGTTCATGCTAAACCGCGTAGTTTTAGAAATATTGACGAAAAACGTAAAAAACTACGAATTTACCGATTTCTCCCCCCTCTTCATCCCAAAGCAGACGCTCAAAATGGTGTGACTTTTTTCTGAACATTATGTGGACCATATAGAACAATTTGGTGTTGGAGATAACTTTCACTTTGGATGTATGGGTTATGCCATCTTTTGAATCAATTGTATCATACTGTAAATACACATATTATATCACTAACATTTGTATATTGTTTAATAAGTATTTAATATTACTTACCACCAACTTTTTCTTGAAAATATCACTTTCTAAACAGTGATAGGTAGGTATATAGGTGATAGTGATAGTGATAAGGTTGGCTAGGTGCTACTTTTCTCGACTTTGTTTTACGGAATGGAAGCTTGGACCTTGAATGCGACATCAATGAAAAAACTGGAATCATTCGAGTTGTGGATATATAGAAGAATTCTGAAAATATCATGGACAGCACACGTCACCAACAAAGAGGTTCTGAGATGAATAAAGAAATGGAATTCTTAAATATGTACAATCAAAACCAGAAAATTGGAATATCTTGGACATACTACACGTGGAGAGAGATACAACTTGGTCCAACTCATTATCCAAGGAAAGATTCAAGGAAAAAGAAGCATAGGGAGACGCAGAATATCGTGGCTGCGCAACCTGAGAGAATGAACTTTTCAGAGCAGCCGTCTCCAAAATCCGAATAGCTATTATGATTGCCGACTCTCGTCGCGGAGATGGCACTTAAAGAAGAAACAGTGATAGGTCAGTTGTGTGGTATGACAAACTAGGGGGTTACGTATTTTTCGTACTAAAATTAGCGGCAAGGGAGATACGCTGTATACGAAGAGATCGCTAGTTAGTCATCTGATAAAAATATGCACGTGCGTCGTTTTTTAAACGATAAGTAGGGACTTTTTCAAACAGATGGCAGTAATAACTGATTTTCAGAGAATTATAGAGTTACGCAGTTTACAGATTAGGACGACGATAATTAGTGTAGTGAGTCTATGGATATGGAGGTTTGAGTTTTTTCATCCCTATTGATCCCTGATCATTGAATCTAGAACATCTCCAAATTCACAATTTCTTGCCAATCACATTATTTTTAGATGTGAAGTACTTCTCCAATTCAGCTAATACTGTATCATACTATTTTCTGTGCGCATCGTTAGCTTTAAGGTGTTAAACACATTAAGTCCTTCTTCTCCCAAAAATTTAACAGTAGAATATTTTTACTGAGTCTTCCTTTTCTGCCTTGCCACTGGCCAGGAGCTAAATTTCAAATGTCTGTTTGAGTCGCCACGTTTTCAGCCACGTTACCTTCAAATGACGATGGTTCTTTTCTTTAAGTGCCATCTCCCAATCGAAGGTTGGATATCATCATCACTATCTTTACTTTATCTACCGCTGCTCTGAAGGGTTCTATGGAACTGTATTTAAACTAGTCTATTAAATTCTTCAACCATGAAATTCTCCTTCCTATACTCCTTCCGCCTCTTATCTTTCCCTGTATTATCAGTCTTAACATTTCATATCGCTGTCTCCTTGTACGTGTTCCAGATATTGTAACCTTCGTATTTTAATTGTGTTTATTATTTCGTATTATTTGTCCATTTCTCGCAATACTTCCGTGTCCGTTATCTTCTGTGCCCATACTATTCTAAGCATCCTGTAATATCACATTTCAAATTACTGTGTTCTTGGTTCAGTGTCCAGATTGCAATATCGAGAACACGTAGCATCACACGATGATGGTTGAGGGATGCTAAACTCCATATTTTTCCAGTTCTCTTGTTTTCGTTTTAGTATGGAAGCTGCAGATTTCATTGATCACAAGACTGCACTATGTAATAATGTTTAATAACGATTGTTCGTCATCAATATCTTTGCTTTATCCCTATGCGGGGTCGGCTTCCTAAAATTGCATTTCTTCATCCAATTCTATCTTGGGTAATATCAATATTAATGCCCTTTAAAAACATGTCCTGCCTAATCGTCTCCCCCCACGTCTTCTTTGGTCTTCCTCTCCTACTCCTTCCAGGAATCTGCACTTCAGCAAATTCTTCGTTTTGGTGATTAACGTCTCGACGTTGAACATCTTACCATGGTTGAACAACCAAACCATCTTAAACTATGTTCTCTCATTTTGGCGTCAATTGGTTTCCACAGTTCATCTAATATGTTCATTTTTAATTTTATCTTTTTTTGTCATTCCACGTATCCATCTAAGTATTCTCATTTCCTCCACATGCATTCGTTGTTTCTCTTTCTTTTTCACTGCCCAACATTCAGTTTCGTACATCATAGCCGGTCTTATAGCTGTTTTATAGAATTTTCCCTTCAGTTCATTGGAATTGTTCTGTCGCACAACACACCACTCGCAACTATTGCTTTTCACAATAATTTCACCATCCAAAGATATAATTTTATTTGTAGTAACTCCATCTTTAAATGGACATTCCAAATACTCTGTTTTCGTCCTGCTAAGTTCTAAACCTTTTTCCTGCAGAGCTTGTTTCCACTGTTCCAGTTTTTATTCTAAGTCTCTTTCACTATTTCCCACTAACACTACATCATCAGCATACATTAAGCACTATGGAATGTTACCCCGTAGTTTCCCTGTTATCTGGTCCAAAATTAATGAAAATAAATAATAAGGACTAAGCTCCGGGCCTTGGTGCAATCCTACTTTCACATGAAATTTATCAGTCTCCCACACATGTCCTAACACTAGTCGTTACTCACTCATACATATCTCTCACAATCTTTACATATTTACCAGAGACTCCTTTCTTATTGAGTGCCCACCACAGAATCTCTCGAGGAACTCTATCATATGCTTTCTCAAGATCCATGAATACCATACGAGTGTTTGTTTCTTTTTTCCTGTATTTTTCCATCATGAAAATTGCATCTGTTGTTGGTCTGCCTTGTTTAATAACGATTGTATTATTTTATCTATACATTCATAAGCTATTCAGTCTCATAACAGATTGAAGTTTTGTCCTTTTGTCAGGGATTAATCAGTTCGCCCTTTGAGTGTGTACTCATTCAATTTTACTATATTCTACATTGAGCAAATGAAACTATAATCGTTTTAAGTCCAACTTACACATTGTTTATTTGTAAAGCTGTATTTATTTATACGAAAGTGCTAGTATTAAAAATACTAGGATTTTCCATTGCAAGGATCTACAGCTATTTTATTTATTTTCTTAAGTTTGTGCAATTCCCTTTTATTTATTTTCTCTTAACTCTTGCAGAAGATTATTTATCTCTATATTATATTTTCATATAACTGTAAATTTTATGTTTTATAGTAATAGAGATTCCTTGTCGAGAATTAATTAATTCCTCTATATTATGTAGCTGATTTTATTTTCACAAATTCTTTTTTCAATGTTTTAACGGTATTTTGTAAAAAATAATTTAAATAAATCAATCGAATTCATGTGTCGCCTTTTATTTCGTCATGTTGTTCTGAAGCTATTTCCTTGTGGCATTTTTATAATTACGTATTTTTTATGGGAAATAAGCCACAATTTTACTAAAAAATAAATTTTAACAAAATTTAATAAAATGAATTTAAAAATAAGTTTTCCCTCGTGATTTACTATGGAATCTCTAACGCGAGAATTTTACTGTCATCGTTGCATTTGGTTGTCTTTTTAAAGACAGATCACATACTATGATTTTTTTGCGACGGATATTCTTGAGTTGGGATTGATTTCATGTAATCGAATGAACTATCTTTTAGTAAAGTCGTCCCAGGAACGCAACTCATAAATATTGGCGATATCATTTTAAAGTCTTCTACTTTAAAATGTATAATATACGTCTGAATTGCCAATATAAATGAGTCAGATTAAATAAATTATTAGAAGAATTTTTTTACTTAGCAACAACATGTTTGTTTTATTTTAATAGTATTTTGTATTTTGACAACGAAACCCGATTTGGGCTTCGAAACGTTAATAAATTCATTTTTGAAGTTATACTTCTTTACGGGCGTAATGACGGTGAAATTTTATATGGGAAAACCTAGCGACCGGGCGCATGCGCATTATAACTTTGTTCTGATTGGATGTTCAAATGACATGACAAAAATTATCCAATATGGCAGCTGTGGCACAGCTGTGGGACTGTGCATGGTTTGGTTATAATGTATGCTTGTTGCGTTTTAAAATTTGTAGGAAGAGAAACAACAAACAAAAAGTTAGTTAATGGTTATACTGCCTTTTTAAATAGTTTTCATATTATATTTTTGGACTTATTTACATAGAAGAGATGATTGTTGCATGCCAATGTGAAAGCTCATCAAACTGTGCCTAGTATGAGTGCCGCAGATCTCGCTTATTCAAAGCTAAAGAATCTTTCACTGGTAAGTGTTTTATAAATAGTTGATCAAATTTTGTTATGATATTTGAACATAGCCACTTTGCACGACGCAAGTGATTGCGAAATTTATTAGTCGTTATACGGGCTCCGATACCTACCTTGAACCTACCAAAATACATAAGTAGTATGTAATACTTTTATTTTACACCTTAATATTCACCTAATATATTGTCTTCTTACTCTATGTTTTGTTGTATTTTTTCAATTCTAAATCATTTCAATTCAAAATCAAAATAATTTGATTTACATAAGTTAAAAATGTCAAAAGGTTAATCTGTTTAGTTAGACGATCTTCGCACATAATGACAAGCTGTCTCTGTGGCGAAGTTTTAATGCGGGTGAATCCCAATACAACGCAAATACCACCCGCGTGGTAAGTTGGTTCGAATCCCAATACAAACTTTTATTTTTTTATTTTTTTTATACATTTTATGATTGTAAGTATATTTATTATATAATTTTATTTTCAGAAAATACGTATTTAGTTAAAAATTTTTCCGACAATTAATGTTCAGAAATCATTTGTGGCATTTTTAATGTGTTTTTTGGCACTGTTTTAATAAAAATTTTTGAGAAGTAGTAAGTATAAATTAATTTAATATTTAAATAAAATATAAATAAAAAGTATATTAATTTCGTTTATAATCATATAATAGAAGTATAACTTCTTACGTGCGTACAAGGTACACACACATTCTTTTTTTATTTCGTCCTCATAGGCGTAACCAGGGGGGGGTTTTGGGGGTTGTAACCCCCCCCCCCATTGGGATGTACTTTGAGCTCTATACGCTTAACACCATAGCCCTCAGAGACCTTCCAGTAGTTGTAACCCCCCCCTTTCAGGTAGTTGTAACCCCCCCCTTAGGATCATCCTGGTTACGCCTATGTTCGTCCTTGACCCAATAGTCCACCTATAATTTAAACAATACTTTCAAGACAGACGTTTAGAAATTGCTTTAAAACCATTCAGTTATTACTGTTAGAAGAAGAAACTGATGCAATGAAAGGAGAACTAAGAAGAAAAAAAAAGCGAATTGGTAATTTTTAAAGCATTTTTCTTTAAGGTAGATCTATCTATGGACTAACACTTTGCGACTTCTGCTCTCCTGATATAGTCCATTCTTTCACGGTTTTTGCTCTAAATTTTAAAGAACCGCTTGGATTGACATGAAATTTGGCATGCGTGTAACTTACATGTCAAAGAAAAAAAGTGATATTGTGCTGATGTGTGCTTTTGCCCTGGGGGTGACTTTCACCCCCTCTTGGGGGTGAAAAAATATATGTCCAAAATCCGGAAAAGGGTAAACTAACTAATTTTAAGTAACTTTTGTTCTATAGAGCTTTTTCGCCAAGTCAACACTTTTCGAGTTATTTGCGAGTGAATATGTTCATTTTTCAACAAAATAACCACATTTTTAGACGGTTTTTCGCAAATAACTCAAAAAGTAAGTATTTTGTCGAAAAAAAGTTCTGAACAGAAATATAGCCTATAAAAAAGTAAAAAAAATGGTGTACCCGTTAGGTCTCTAGATCTCGTAGAACTAGAGTTATAGCCAATGGAAAATAGATTCATATTCACCAAATTTCAAATAGAATATTTCGACGTGAAATATCGAAAAAATTAAGCACTTTTTGGGAAAAATTCATTTTAACTTTTTTAAGTGTTTAAAAAAATATTTATTTCTGTTTTTACAAAAAGTTTCTAGCATTAAATTTAAGCAAGTTACGCTGAAAATAATGTCGGTCCCTTTTGTTTTTGCAAAAAAAAAAATCGGGAAGACCAACCCCTAATTAGCAACTTAAATGAAATTAATCGTTACCGCTCCACAAATTATTTTATTTATGTTGTGTTTATATGATCTGTAAGTTTCATCGATTCAAATTGATTATTTTTGAAAAAATTTGGTTTCAAAGTAAAATTTTTAAAAATTTAAATTTTGAAAAATATGCTTTTTTTTCAAAATAACTTAAAAATTGTTAGAGATACCAAAAATCTCGAAAAACAAAAAAAGTCAGATTTGCCTTTCTGAATATTATGTATTTTTTTGTTTTTCTGTTAGACAAAAATTTATTAAGATTTGGTGTTTCTAAAGTTGCATACATTCGTGCTCAGTGACTCGTTCAACCTCTTTTAACTACAGCCCTTTCAATAGTAAGGACTTTGAACCGATGAAAGTTACAGATCATATAAACAATATATACACAAGTCAAAAAACTTGTGAAGTCGTAACGATTAAGTTCATTTAAGATACTAATTAGGGGGTGGGTTTCTAGATTTTTTTACCAAAACCAAAAGGGACTAACTTTATTTTGAGCGTAACTTGTTTAATTTTGATGCTAGAAATTTTTTTTATAAAACAAAAATGAAGCTTTTTTTAAACACTTTAAATAAGTTGTAATGAGTTTTCCCCGAAATGTGCTTCATTTTTGGTTATTTCACGTTAAAGTATTCCATTTGGAATTTGACGAATATGAACCTATTTTTCATTAGCTATAACTCTGCTTCTACTAGTAGGTGTAGAGACGTGATGTATACACCATTTTTTTAAGTTTTTTACAGGCTATATTTTTACTCAGAATGTTTTTTTCGACAAAATACTTACTATTTGAGTTATTTGCGAAAAACCGTCTAAGAGCGTAGTTATTTTGTTGAAAAAATGAACATGTTCACTGCCAAATAACTCGAAAAGTATTGACTTAGTGAAAAAACTCTATAGATCAAAAGTTACTTAAAATTAGCTAGTTTATCCATTTCCTGACTTTCTTTGGACGAATATTTTTTCACCCCCAAGAGGGGGTGAAAACCACCCCCAGGGCAAAAGCACATATCGGCACAATATCACTTTTTTTCTTTGACTTGTTAGCTATGTGTATGCCAAATTTCATGTCAATCTAAGCTGTTCTTCAAAATTTAGAGGTTTTGCAATATTTTACCGTTAAAGAACGGACTAATACTAAAATTTAAAATTTGTCGATTTTTAAAGCATTTCAGTAAAGTATAGATCTATCTATACTATAGACTACTCTTTGCGACGTCTGCTCTCCTGATAATAAAATTTAAAATTTGTCGATTTGAAAGCATTTTAGTCAAGTAGATATCTGTGGACTAACCCTTTGCGACTTCTGCTCTCTTGATATTGAAATTAAAAAATCGTCGGTTTTTAAAGCATTTGCTTTAAGGTAGATCTGTCTATGGACTAACCCGTTGAAACTTCTGCTCTCCTGATACTGAAATTAAAAATTTGTCGATTTTAAAGCATTTCAGTCAAGTAGCTATCTTTGGACTACTTAATAACTATCTGCAACTTCTGCTCTCCGGATAGTAAATTTTAAAAATTGTCTAACTAACCCCTTGCGACTTATGCTCTCCTGATACTAAATTTTAAAATTTGTCGATTTTAAAGTATTTCAGTCAGGTAGATCTATCTATGGACTACTAACCCTCTGCAACTTCTGCTCTGCTCGTAGTAAATTTTAAAATTTGTCGATTTTGAAGCATTTTAGTCAAGTAGATCTATCTATGGACTACTCTTTGCGCCTTCTGCTCTCCTGATAGTAAATTTTAAAATTTGTCGACTTCTAAAGCATCTCAGTCAAGTAGATATATCTGTGGACTAACCCTCTGCGGATTCTGCTCTTCCGATAGAGGAAATGCTTTAAAAATCTAAAGTAAAAAGTTTAAAAAAGTAGATCTATCTATGGACTTTGCTACTTCTGCTCTCCTGATACTAAATTTTAAAATTTGTCGATTTTAAAGCATGTCAAGTAGATCTATCTCAGCGACTTCTGCTCTCCTGATAGAAAATTTTAAAAACTGTAGATTTTACAACATTTCAGTCAAGTAGATCTATCTATGGACTAACCCTCTGCGACTTCTGCTCTCCTGATACTAAAATGTCAATTTTAAAGCATTTCAGTGAAGTAGTAGAATCTATCTTTCTAAGAGTAGGTAAACAGTAGCACTTTTCTTACATAAAATATGCCGCTCGTTCTTCCACTGTGCTCAGAATTTTTATACGGCTTAGATTCGTGAGAAAAAAATTGTTGATGTAGCAAAAACATAATTAGGTACTAGACAGCTCGTAGTGCGGGCAGTGATCCGAGTAAAGAAAACCAACTCATGTATAAAATATGTTTATTACATCAATTTTCATACATTGGTATATTATGTAAAATTCAACTTGGAGAGCTTGGCTAACAAGTAAAGGTAACAAACGACCAAAAAATAATAACACTTAACTTTGGTTTTCTGCCTTTTCCTGCGGTATTTTCTATGAATCACATTTTGGTTACACTAACAAGAGATTATCAACAGTAGCTTCCTATGAAATAAATATATATTACATCAACACTGATTCTGGCATTGGTAACTTGTTTTTTTATATAACAAAACACAGAACTCTAATCTTCGTAGTTAATACATTTGTTATTATGGTATTGACTTTAACCAGTTATTTTGAAACAAACATTTAGAGAACCTAAAATGAAAAATCTAAAAATCTTATTATGCTTCAAAATACAATAAATTTCACTATAGAAAATCAAATATCAAAATCACTAAATATCAAATATGATAAAAAATGTAGTTATGGATGATGATATTGGCACTAAACAAATCAAGCACTTAGACCATGTAAAATCAGGAAAAAAGTTGAAAGTAATCATAGTTTTGCTTAAATTAGAAAAGAATCAAGTGAATCTTAGTACCTAACTAGAGATCCATCATCTTGTTCTATCACTTTTTTCAACTATATGAGAGGGTGATCGTCTACAGAATAAAAATAAATGTTGACAAAAACCTTATTCCACAAAAAGAATACTTTATGTCTGGCCAATCATGTACCAGCCAAATTCTCGCATTCACAGAACAGAACTAAGGGGGAAAGGATACTCCCTCCCTAGATCCCCTGAAAAACTGGGCATTTCACAACATCTGACAACAGCGCCTTCAATAACAGCATATGTGTTAAAGCGAGATAAAAACTCAAATTTTCCACAAATTCTAGGGAAATTTTGAAAAAAAAAATCTAAGGTCCATTCTGCTCGTTTTTTGGCGCTTTTTGTAATGGAGTAGAACGGCTCGTTGGATCGTGACGTATGAGGGGTTGTTGGGAAGAAGGTAGCTCAAAATGTATAAATGCGAGTAATAAAGGGTTTGAGGCTAGGGGATGGATTGCCAAAGAGGCCTTAAGTAAAGTGACTATACCGTCACGGGACCACAAAAATAAAATTTCCCTAGATCTCCTGAAAAACTGTGCACGTGTGCACTTCATAACATCTGGTAACAGCGCCTTCCATAAAAACCTATTTGTTAGAGCGAGATAAAAAAACATTCTTCGCGGATAGGCACTTCAAGAAGAAGGAAGTCATATATATACCTTATCTATGAAGGAAGTATTTGAAGATGTAAGCTTTAAACTGCAGGTGAAACTGATAGAGATAAAGTAGCTTATTTTGTGACTTGAAGATACTAATGCAACTTAAAATGAACAGGTAATGAAAATCTCAGAAAAATGTTGATGCAGTTTAAACAAACGACAAATCAAATGAATTGAAGAAACAAAGATTTCGTCTAGTTATTACCAGTTCATGCCTGGCAAGTTCTTTAAGATCTTCAGAGCATTGTACACGAATTAACCTCAAAAATTAACTTTTTCAAAACACAATGCATGACCATCCTTATACTGGCCAGAAGCATCTCAACTAATGACACGCAAATTGAACAAGTGTGTATATATACCTATAAATATCTGGGCGCGTAATCAAACAACAGAGTTAAACTGGAGAATAGGACTGGCATGGGGGGCTTACGGAAAACTGCGGGTATTTAAATCAGATATTCCCATGTGTTTGAAATGGAAGGTCTTTGATCAATGTGTACTGCCAGTTCGAACGTATGGAACAGAAACATTGACCCTTACCAGAAAAGTAATCAATAAAATACAAGTGGCACACAGAGCAATGTAGAGGTCAATGTTAAATATTGTAACAAAAGATTACTTTTGACCGACCCTAGTATAACAGGTCCCATCTCCACACACACAAAGCCACATCGATCTTTCTTGATAAGACGCGATGCAGCGGGGCGGAACACGAGCAATTAAGTGAATGTCGCTACAATAACTAGAGATGGGCAGAATCTTCCAGAAATAACGGCTGGGCTTTATATAGGAACTGATTTTGTAAATAAGTTTAGTTTTAAGCTAGAGTCTCTGGCTAATTGGCTATGTCAAAGCCATTAATAAATAAAAAAAAAAGCTAGAGTCTGTAAAATAAATTCGTCTGTACAGTTATATAAATAAAGTCGTATATAAATACGAACCGCTAGTTTCTTTGTAATTATAAGTTATTACAGTAAGAACCGCTACAATATATAACTCAGGGACAGAGTTTCAAATAAAATAGTTAGGAGAAAAACTGGTCTTACAGACACAGTTAAAACTTATTACAATGCTGAAATGGAACTGGGCGGGACATGTTGCGATATTTAAAAATGAAAGATGGACCAAGAAAATTTTAGAATGGAGACCTATGCACGATGCTTATCGTAATCGAGAACGTCCTCGGAGGACATCCAGCGAATCCCTCACAACTGGATTCAGAGGGTGCTCAAGATCGGATGCAATGGAATTATTTATAGGAGGCCTATGTTCAGCAATGGACTCAAACTGATAATGATGATGAGGATTACCAGTTCTAAGATTGTTTCAAATGATACGCTTACTAAAGGCCTCTGTACAAAGAAATTGTTATTTTTATTGTACCTACTCTAAAAACTTGTTACTGTAACTGGTTAATATCAATATCGCGTTAATAAAATAAGTCATCACTTTAGTGTAATATTACGTTTTGGTCGCTTTTATAACAAAGCACAGTATTATGTGCTATCTACAGGATGTTTACTAAATCAGTTGCAAAATTTAAAGCACCAAAAACAATGTATTTGTTTTGAGGATACTACTACTTGTTCTTGATAGATAAATATCTTAGTCTATTAACATTACATCTTAACAATAATATTATTGTTTACCGTTTACAAAATTTCAATTTCAATTATTAAGGACATCATTGTTTAAAGAAAAAGAAATAAATAAATTGGGCATAGTTGTAGATTGTCAAAGCTAGGCAAATAGGTTTTGCATGCAAGGTATTGCCACCTCTGGCTCTTAAGACTTCTGGGAGCCGGTTGGACAATACATTCATGATATTCTGGATATTCGATTTGGAAGATATTGTGTCACTCCTCTACCACAGCCGTCTTGAGCTCTCTGAAGGATTTAGCAGTTGGTATTCTTGCTCTTACCCGTTTTTTGAGGTTGTCCCAAATGTGTTCAATTGGGTTAAGTCGGGACTGCGTGCCGGCTATGGTAAAACTTGCCAACCTCATTAAGGTACTCACTGGTGAATCTTGCGGTATAGCAACGTGCATTTTCATGCATTAATTAAAGTTTTCACCAATGAACGGTGCGAAAGGCATGACGTGGTCTTGGAGAACTTCTTCCACGTATCTTTGAGAATTAACACTACCTCTATCGAACAAAAGACCAGTACAAGCTTCTTAAAAGATAACTCCCCAAATCATTATTGATTCCTCGGTAAGCCACTGTTTCGGTTATATTGCATGGAGCCAACATTTCATTTTGACGTCTGTAGACTGACATCCATCTGGATCTCTTAGGGCTATTCTGCTCTCAGTTACGAACAATACGTTTTTCTATTCCACCATCGTAAAATCAGAATATTGGCGCACAAAACCAAGTCTAGCTGTACGGTTTTGTGGAAGCAGCTGTGTGATGCGAGTTGGACAGAGAGCCCTCAAATTTCTTTTTGTCAGTCTTAAGGCTCATTTATGTTGGGACGGGGCGTGCAAGTAGAACAATAGAAAGCGCACGTCCCCGGAGTCGCCCCGCTCCGTTGTATGGATAAACTGGCCAATCAATGCTCCTCATATCAGACGATTCTTCAACGTGCTCCGTAAGATAGCCGTGTCGTCCACGTCCCCGTCCCAACATAAATTAGTCTTTACTCTAATGGTACGTTCACTCACACTAATATTTCTCACCTCAAAAAGACGCGTACGAGCTTTAGAAGCGGTGCAAAAGCGATTTCTCAACACGTTGTTATGGCAATGGTGCGGTTATGTCGAATTGTAGGGCATCGATGTCTGTGGGTAAATGAACTTGTTTCCCGAAATGGTCTGATAGCATCCCATATTGTTGTTCAGCCCCTACATCCTTTGGAGAGCTCAGGGGCGTCATTTGATAGAGTCAGGGGGGCATTTGCCCCCCATGACCCTGAAAATGACTGAAATTTACAAAAAATAGATCAATTTTGTATTATGTTTGCGTATAAATGTATTGTATACAGAGAGAGTCTGTAAAGTGGAATAAATTCAATATCTCAAATACTAATTGTTTTTTTGGAAAATGCTCAGACCCGTCGATTAGTATTTCAAATTGTCCTTTTTGACATTCAATAATAATGTATACAGGGTGTCCCAATTTGGAGATATGACGTCATCGTCGATTTTCTTAAATGGCAACACTGTCATTTTGATAGCTAATTTGATAGGGTTTGTAAAGTTATACATAACTGGAAAATATCAAATTTTTATTCTCTACCATTTACAAGATAATAGAAAATAACAAAGTTATATCTGTAATTTGGAATATATTCAATAATTAAAATACTAACTGTTTTTTTGAAAAATGCTCAAACCCGTCGATTAGTATATCAAATTGTCCTTTTTGACATATAATAATAATGTATACAGGGTGTCCCAATTTAGAGATATGACGTCATCGTTGATTTTCTTAAATGGCAACACTGTCATTTTGATAGCTATTTTGATAGGGTGTGTAAAGTTATACACAACTGCAAAATTTCAAATTTGTATTCTCTACCATTTAGATGATAATAAAAAATAACAAAGTTATGAAAAAGAAGTAATCAACTAATAATTGAATTTAATTATTTCAATAAATTAAGCAAAAACTCATAATGTTGCCCTCAATTATTGTCAAATTGTCAATGGGCAACGTTATGAGCATTTGCTTAATTGAAATAAATAAATTCAATTATTATTTGATTACTTCTTGTTCTTCATAACTTTGTTATTTTTTATTATCTTGTAAATGGTAGGGAATAAAATTTTGAAATTTTTCAGATGTGTATAACTTTACACACGCTATCAAAATAGCTATCAAAATGATAGTGTTGCCATTTAAGAAAATCAACGATGACGTCATATCTCTAAATTGGGACACCCTGTATACATTATTATTATATGTCAAAAATGACAATTTGATATACTAATCGACGGGTCTGAGCATTTTTCAAAAAAACAGTTAGTATTTTAATTATTGAATATATTCCAAATTACAGATATAACTTTGTTATTTTCTATTATCTTGTAAATGGTAGAGAATAAAAATTTGATATTTTGCAGTTATGTATAACTTTACAAACCCTATCAAATTAGCTATCAAAATGACAGTGTTGCCATTTAAGAAAATCGACGATGACGTCATATCTCTAAATTGGGACACCCTGTATACATTTTTATTGAATGTCAAAAAGGACAATTTGAAATACTAATCGACGGGTCTGAGCATTTTCCAAAAAAACAATTAGTATTTGAGATATTGAATTTATTCCACTTTACAGACTCTCTCTTTATATAATGCTTGCCCCCTCCTATCAAAATTTCAAATGACGCTCCTGGGAGAGCTCAAGACGGCTGCCGTGGAGGATAGGCACAATATTCCCCAATAGGATTTCCTGGATATATTGAATGGATTGCTGAACCAGCTCTAGAAGTCCTAACGGCCAGATGCGCCAACACCCATTATTAATACTCATACTTTTTTAAATTAGACTATGATTTTTAAAATTATGTTTGTTTCAATTTTCTTCGAAAATTTTTAAACATTGGGTTTTTGTTAAGCATCCCTTGATAAAGGACTTTTTTCAATAATTTTATTGTCATCTTTTCCTCAAAGGTCTTTTCACCGTATCTTTCATAAAATGTTGTCGAAGACTGACAATTTCTGCAAATTGAAAGAAATACAAAGTAGGCGGTTGCTTAATTGTGCTGGTGAGTTTTATCAAAGCAAAAATCAGCATATTAAAATTGTGTTATACACACAGTAAGATGGTTATTAGGATTAAGAATATCGAATAGTTTACACACTTCCAAAAATTTAATTCATATCTGCTATTAAGACTTTCATTTTTCGTAGTATCCACCAAAACAAACTTCTCCCACCTACAATTCCAAAATTTACATAGCTACACTAGACCACTTTGCGCTGACATTTAGTAACCTCCTGTATAACTTACCGAATAGGTGTATAAAAATATTAACTCAAACAACTATTTAAGTAAATATGTATCTACTCTATCAGTCTATTAACAAGACAAACAACGATGCGGGGAAGGGTCTAAAGAAGTCCGATCGAGACTGTGAAAGTTACTACTCTTGATATAGGTTTGTTCCAACAAATTTTCCAGTTGTCTGCCACTCTTTTAATGTTTTTTGATATGTAATATACGTAAACAACACTAGAGTACTCTTGTTAATGAAATGGTATGTACAAATGCTGTAAAATCGGTTACTTATTTGGTTAAAAAATGTTTTAAAATTAGATATACATTATTAAGAGAAGATCTAATAAAGGCATCTTACACTAAGTTTCTGCAAGTAATTATTGAGATATATTATTGACTGTATTATTTGTAAACAGACAAGTATTGTATTAGAAATCGAGCAGATCAAATGTCTGGAGACTCCTAATTATCTCTTAAATGTATGGTCTGAATTGTACAAAAACCGGGATACTCTGTATATTGGATTATTATTGGAATCCTGACTTCAATATTAACACTTGGTTCAACCCTATGTAACACTTGGTATTGGTCTAACGAAGGTATTAAGTAAATAAAACTTTTGAGTGCCAAGTAGAATGCTGTCTTCTTCTTGCAGTACCGTCTCCTATCGGAGGTTGGCTACCATCACAGCAATTTTAACTTTGTTGGCTGCAGCTCTGAATAATTGTATTGAACTGCACCCGTACATACCACTCCCTTAAATTTCACAACCAGGAAATCCTCCTATGTCCCACATTTCTTTGATTTGACATGCTAAATGCTGTGATTTTGACATTAATTCATAAAACTAACAATAACTTGAGGTTTATTGAAAATTTTTGTAAAATAGATTACGTTAGTTGGTTTGTTTGATTTTAAAAGCTCTACAATAAAGATACTTTTTAATGAAAAATCGTAAATAACTATTTTAATGATAAGGGTCTACGGCGGAAGAAAAATATCTTGTATAGTCTAGTCGTGATAGCATTTGACACTGTATGGCGAGCTGCCTAAAATTTATTTTTCTAATCTTTAGATCAATGGTAGTATAAATTTAAGATCGCGACTGAATTCCGTCGGTGCGTTAGCCGCCATCTTGATATTGTATGCTATGGTTTCAGCAAGACGGGGCTCCAGCTCATATTGGTATAAATGGTCAGCGTTATTTAGATCATACATATCTCAGAAGATGGATTGGTAAATTAGGTAGTATTAAATTGACTCCTCGTTCACCCGATTTGAATCGTAAATATTATTTTTATTGGAGATAAATAACATAGAGAAATGTAATAGACGTATTCTTCGTTTAGGATACTGTCAAATTAACAACTGATGACGTTTTGAATACTTGATTAGGTAGACACTAATTTAGCAATGAATGTAGTAAACTTTTAATTAGGTATTATGTTTAAATTCAGTTGCACATGGTTTTAATCAAAAAATTTAGAGACGATTAGTACCCTTTTAGACTAAGACACCGGTGTCTGACACCGGTGTCGGCCAATTTGCAGAAAAGCATTGTTTTAAATGAACGACTACAAACGAGCAACTTAGCCACGAGGCTGATTTTAGTGACTCAACAATACTTTGCTGCAATTGAACACCGGTGGCGGACACCGGTGTCAGACACCAGTGTCTTAGTCTGAAAGGGTACCTATTTAGGTGTTTCTAGGCTTTAGTTTTATCTTTTTAGGATGTTTCTGGCTACATTAAGAGCAAGGACACACCAGCAGGCGCGCGTCGAGTCGACGTCGAGGCAGCTTAAAACACAAGGAACATAAAGTATAAGGAATTTTTTACACATTATATAACGAAATTAATATAATAAAGGCCCAGAGAAGTTTTTTAATTTTACAAGAATGTCTAAAAAATCTTTTCAGGAGTTAGTAGTAAGTATTAAAGAGCCATGTTCAAGAAATAACACCGTTATTAGGGAAAGCTTATCACCTAAGAAAAACTATTTATAACGCTAAGAGGCTGTCCATTCTATGGTACGCCACTGAGCAAATACATGTGTTAAATTGATGCCCCTTTATTATACCCCATTAATTGGGAAATAGTGATGTTTCACAAATAAATATTAACAAAAAAATTATTCAAAATAAAGTCAAAGTACGTATCGAGAAATACGAAAACCAGAATATACAAAACCGTAATAAGAGCAATAGTCACCTACGGATGTGAGACATGAGTGCTAAATAAAACAGAAGAAGAAATGATAAAGAGTTGAGGACGGAACGTACTGAGAGCTATTTTCAGGGGAAAGAATACAGATACAGAAGACGGCTGGCATAGAAGCACCAATCAAGAATTAAGATGCTTTACAAGGAACCTAGTATAACAAGATACACAAAGTCATAAAGAATCAGTTGGGCAGGTCATGTCGAGGGGATGGATAAGGAAAGATGATACTGCTACGAAGACCAATTGGGACTAGGAGACGAGGTAGACCAAGAAAAAGACTGCAAGAAAGTTTCAGGAATATATAGTATCGATGGAAAATATACACTGGAAAGAGAAGGCGAAAAATAGGACATAGTAAAGAAACATAATAGTTCAGCAATGTTTACATAATAGACATCAAATAAAATTATATTTATAAGTTATTAGTATAAACTGTATTATGTAAAATTGTAAATACAAGGCCTGTAGAGCATAATAAATAAAGTAATAAATAAGGTAAGGTAACTGTTTATTATCTTTATTTTTATGGAGTCAATAATTTTATTTTTATTAAAGTCAATCCTTCTGACAAATAACTCAAGTCAAGTCAAACTAGTCAATGGTTACAGATTTGAAAATTCTGTTTGACTGTGTGAAATTAGGTTCAAAGAGTTTGAAAAATAATTTATTACATATTAGTAATGGTAGATTACTTTTTTTCCAGATAGAAATGTACCTAATTAAGTTGCCCTTTAAGTTATAAGATAAAAAAATTAAAAATACAATGAGTCCCATATAAAAATAATTTGATATGGGAGTAAAAAATTCAAGTAAATAGTTCGAGTCTGTAATTTCCATTGTTAAACAAGATTTGGCAACACTCACAACAAACTTCGCTTGAAAACAGCTCAAACGTCTGTGTTGTACCACGATACACGCATATATGATATGCCGTCGAAGTCGTAAAACCGACTGACCACATATGAATTCTAGGATGGGTCACGCGAACGCCGCTGCAACGAAAATTTTAAGAGCGCCTGGTGTGTGTCACTGCATCAAAGTATAGTAAGGGATGCGTCGCTTTCGACATCTCAGCGGGGGTTCAGTCGACGTACTCAGCCCCGTCTGTGTTAGAGCTAAATTGAAAGTATTATATACGGTTGAACTGGTATTAAAATGGTAATTTCAATAAAGCTACAATATACAGGATGTTATATTTTAAAGAACGAAAGTGACTAATGATATCAGAAAGATGGTAAATCTGGCAACATTACAAACATTAAATGTCAAATCTTCATATTAGTGATCTGGCAGTGTCCAGACTTTTGGTTTACTCTGTATATATTGTTTAATGAGTCTTGTTAACATAAGATATGTATAGTTTTGTGAAAAAACAACATAATGATCGTATGTTTAAAAAGTGGCAGACTTGGATGTCAAAAAGTGACGAATAATCCTGTATATCTACAATATAACAACCATATAACAATAAAAGACACTCAAACTTACAAATGATATAACCGCATTCTAAGCAATTAGTGCGAATTCGTCTTATGTCATAACTCTTAAGCTTAAAATCGAATCTACTATTGTTTTAAAAAAGATAATTGGTTGATTTCGCGGTATCTTAATGACTGCAGATAGTTAACAGCCTTCCGAACAAAAATCGATTCTAAGATCTAATTGACAATTCAAAAATTGTTTTGTGCAAGTTAACTTTAAACAATGGAAAGGAAACGTAGATGGTTCAATAGGGCTTTTCATTCACACTCATTTGTTTCGAGCTTCTGTCATATGTCGTATAATCCGTGTATATTAATATTATACGCTGTGAGCTTCGCTGGTGTCGCTCCTGGCGGATTACTAATTAACTTTCACTGGTAATTTTTAAATTTATTATTTAATTGTTATCGCTTAATATTTACAACGCAAAAAAGTAATTAAATTATAATCGATTTTTTTAAGATTTTGCTAATCATTTTGACGTTCTATTGATAAAATATGAATTTCTTACTTCGGATACTTTCACAATTATCGTGTAGATGGCGGTAAGATTAATATATTAATTTATAATTAGATATTACGGAACATTAAAACAACTTAAATTCAGTATTTAAAACGTATTGTATATTTAAGGTAAAAATATATAACACAGCTTTGACAAACTAATACTTTTTATAATTAATGTTTTTAATTTTAATTTTAAATTAATCACTTTGACATTTATGTCAAATTTCCAGTAATCGTTTACAGACTTGTCACTACTGGCGCTCGCGAATTTGTAAATATCCCTTCTACGTACGAGCTCACAGCGTATACACAGATTATACAACATATGACAGAAGCTTGAAACAAATGACAATCGATGAAAAGCCCTATAGCATGAAAATTATTTATCTGAAAGGTAAAGTCGTTAAACCGCCTATAAAAGAAGAGGAGTTAGACAAGGATGTGTTTTGCATCCGTGCTCCTCTGATCTTATTACTAGTTGCTATTTAAAAAAAGAGGGACTGGAGGATTCCAAGGATGGAGTCAAAGTAAAGGGAGTAAATATCCAAAGCATCAGATAAGCAGACGATACGGTGTTGATCGCGGATTGTAACTTGGGTCTACAAGAAGAACAACAGACTGGGACAGAACCAACTCGGCCTGTGAGCAATTTGGTATGAAAATAAACATTAAGAAAACCAAAGTACCTTGGAAGTTGGATCTATAGCAGCCTAAATCCTGGAGCCAAAAATAAGATCGAGAATAAAAGGGCGGAATATCTTTCCAAAAAATTAAAAGATTGCTATGTGGTTCTCGAATAGAACTTGAAATTCGACTACGTTTATTAAAATGCTACGTTTGGTCGACTCTCCTCTACGCAGTTGAAACGTGAACCCTTAAGACATTTAATAAATTGGAGGAATTTAAAATGTAGATCTACCGGGGAATCCTCAAGATTTCATGGACATCTCATACCTCAAACGAAGAAGTGCTGCATATAATAAGAAAGTAACGAGAACTTTCAACGCAGTGAAAGTTAGAAAAACATCAAATCTAGGCAACATACTAAGATGTTTGGACCTTAACAAGTATGTCTAATTTACTCTAATCTGCAGAATCTAAGCTACATACGTTTAATTTTTTATCTACGGTTTCTTTTCCATTGCCTCGCTACAAGTTCCTAAATTTCAACAAACAGATTTCAGTTAATGAAACTGCTATTTTTTTTCGACTGTACTTTAAATTCAAATTTCGCATCCTAACGTAGATGACTAAAAACATTGGTCCATAATGATACATGTAAGAGGAAAACTAGGCCAGTGGTAAAAAATTTGAAAAATAACATGCATAGACTTTTTATATTTAAAATAAAACATAAAATTATTCACCTTACAACACCTAAAAATCCACATAACATTTTTTGTTGTAGTATTTCTTTAGCCATTCAACTACTCATTATTACATCTGGTTTTACCTAAGGTACTACAAAAGGCCAGTTATGGTGGAGTGCGCGAAATTACGTATTTTAGATATAGATAGAGCTGCCGGTTCCTCTGGCCAATACAATGGCTGCGTTTTTAAGGGTATTAGTTACTACTAAGTATTAGTAGTATTAATCCAGAGACCCAGAGATTTTGTTAACAATAAAACGAAGAAAACTCGAATATTTGGGTCATTTGATGAGAGGTTATAAATAAGCATTACTTCTAAATATAATGCAAGGAAAAATAGGAGAACGGAATCCAGGCCGTAGGAGAATGTCATGGTTGAGGAATTTGAAAGAGTGGTTTGGCTGCACCACTAATGAACTTTTTAGGTCAGCTGTAAACAAGATCAGGGTAGCCTTGATGATTTCCAATCCCCGATAGGAGTGGCACAAGAAGAAGTATTAGTAGGTTTGTTCGCGGAGACAATCTATGACGAGTTTCTGACTAATTCGCATGCGCAGTTGTGTTTTAAGCGTTCGTGGTGTTAAAAATCTGCAACTTTGATAGACAGTTTGATGTTCGCTGAATTTTTCTAATTGATACATGGTCAGTTGGAAACCTGGGTTCGTGGATTAGAGTGCGGACTTTTCGCATTTCGAGAATGTTGTTCATAAAATAAAATTTAACGTAAACATTATGAAAATTTAGGTAACTATTCAATTCTTGTATATACAATAGAAAACCATAAGATGTTTGTTAAGGTTAAAATTTTTTTGTGTATTTTGATGTTAGAAACAGTTTGCAGAGAATTGTAAACTGTAAGCTAATAAACTATCCACGCCAGCGTACCTCATTAATCCCTAATTGGTCTTAAACTGGTCCAAAACTAGTCAGTTTAAAGTCAAACACTTCATTTTATTTATTTAAAAAGACTTTTAAACTTCAAATTGTATTTACCTGGTTAATTGGTCAATTTAGTACGCCAATGGTCTAGACTTTAATTTCTTTCTTCATGCAGTAATTCTTTTGTTTAGTTTTTTAAACATTTTACCATCTGACAATAGTTTTCCATACAAATTTCCGAACGTCGATATTATAACAAAGAGAAAGTGTGATATTTGACCAAAAATTGAAATTTGGCACAAAAATTTGATGAGAGATCCGTTCAAATATAACACTTGCAGCAGTCATTAAATAAGTACCCTGTCTTGAATAATTAAAATGGTCCTGGACATAAAAAATCAGAAGGAAATCTAGTTTAATGTTAAGGTAAAAATATTAATATGTTACGTTTAACGTACATCAAAGAATTTTACTTCCAGATTTAGTTTATTAGGCACAGAAAAATAGAGACATAAGTCCCGACAGGGAAAATACCCTTAGGACATCCAGGAATACAAGTTCGAGATTGAAGCGGGTTGTGCAGTCAGCCAAAAAACGACCCTGGGTTGTTATACAACGAGAAGAAGAAGTATTTTCAGTTATATTGTTATCTTTTCAGTTTTCATAAAGAAAATAAAACAATTTTACAAAAAAAAACACAAAAAGACATCTCTCACTACTCTTCTCTGATATCACGTACCAATGACGTCACAATCCACGTATATCAAGAAAACATCGATGTATGTTGAGTCTTCTTCTTTTTATCCGTCATTTTTTCCATTATATCTATCATTTTTTTTTCAATGCCATCTTGTTTTTCAATTTTCTGGATTTTGCTCTTCTGACTATCCGCCAACACGATGGGCTCTGTGAATAAGGACTCTGGTGGGAAAAGTCCCAACATGAAGCTGTCCATCTGGCATAGGATCGCAGCCAATGAAGAGAGCAAGCTAACAATATTTAGAGTGTCATTGCACCCTGACAAAGGCTCAAGGAATGAGGTGGAAAAGAGCACCTAACATAAGGAAGATAAAGGGAAATGTACTAAGAATAAATTATTGTAGAATGAAGAAAATAGTTTTAAATACTAATCTGGGGTAAATGATTAGTTAAGCGATATATCTCCAAGTATGAGTGTCATACGCAGTAACGACAATCGCATTATAAACAATGTGTTTTGGAAAAGGCCAGATGGGATAAGGTCTGTAGGACATCCTAGAAAAAGGTGGAAAGATGCAGTCAGAGAAGATCTGGAGAAAATGGGAATTGTACAGGATTTATATTAGTATCAAAAAATAAAAGTAATCCATATCGATTTAATTTTTAAAAGTCTTAAACAAACATTGTCTACATGCATTGTTTACATTACATAAATGGGTGACATTGATGTTGCAATGTAGGCCACTCGTTTTGAAAACTCCGAAGTCAGCGATTCTAATATTATTAGTAATTCACGGTCACATTCGGGTGTAGTCAACCATAACAAAACAATTACGGTTTATTTATAGATATGGAGAAAGTAAAGAAGGGATTGATTCATTATTCAGACATCGACAGGGTTAGATCATACACTTTATCCACCAACTAGTTATTGGCGTATTTTGTGTTCCAAATAAATATATGTGTGGTAAATAGTGTTTTCAACTTAATCAACCCCATCATCGGACGTACCAACCCCCCAGTAACACCATAAAGACGATGGGAAATAGTGGCACAGGACCGACAAACATGGAAGGCAATAGTAAACGCGTCTAAGACTCACAAAGAGTTGTAACACCATTGATGATGATGATGATGATGATGATGATGATAATTATCTCCAACCAGAGTAAGGAGGTGAATAATATTTATTAACTCAAGGTGTTTATTAATATTTTTGTAGAAATTATTCTCTGAAAATAAAATTTTTTGATATATTCTATGCACACGGAAAGTATTTGTAATATTCTGATCTGCCACAGAACCTTTTTATGTATAAAATCCATTATTGATCATTTGTTTGGTCTAGCCCACAAGTTATACTTTTGTGCGTAATAATGTTTACATGTATATACTTCATTACGATACGATACTATAGATATAATCCCATAATTGTGGTAGAATACAGATGAAGAGTTATCAGTCAGTAGTAAGTAGTATATAGAGTATGGGTATAATTAGAAAATACACACGGTTAGGAGAGGCCTCAGTTAAATTTTATTATGTATATACACTTTACAGTTAGGCCCGTACGTTGACTAAACACTGTCGTTTCGACTGATCTGCCAGTTGTGAATGCACCAACGTGAATTTGACAAGACTACAATCAAATATTTGAACGGTATACAACTACAAATATGTATATTACAGTTATTATTATTACAGTTACAGTTTATTCGCATGAGTTAAGCACTAGATGGAAACATTAGTTTACAGCGATGTCGTCATCAGCAACGAACGAGGTGGCTATTTGGTTCAGGTTTGAATATTTTTGGATAACATTTACTTGCATAATGGCGTAAATTATTCATTTATAATATAAAAATATCCTTTATAAATAGGATTATTTTTTCACTATATAGGTAATCAGTGCTTAGAATAATTTATATACTATACAATATAATCTAATAATCGAGAAAAGAGACAAAGTGATAACATGATGTTAAGTATATACTGTTACTATGGAACGAGTAGATACATTTTGAACACCTTTAACAACTAAAATTTTGTTTACATGCACCGCAGATCTTATTGGAATTTAGTATAGATGATATATTTTTTTAATAAAGAACTTTTTCATTTAACATCATAGCTGATTTTAGTTTAGTTAAGAAATGTGGCGACAGGCTTTAATTACTAGTTTTGCTAATTTTATTTTTTAATAACTTTTCTCAAAACGAAATAATATGGGTCATATAAAATTCACATTTAATATACAAACCAAATGCTAAGAAGGGCCATTAAGTTTTACGAAATGAAATGTATCCCTAACCATATGTTTTTGGTGTGTTCAGTTTAACAAACTGAATTACCCATAAATTAATTACCTTATCAGACCTTATGTCAATACCGCACTTTGGAAATGCATTCGAAGACGTTTCTTAAAACTACAGAAAGGTTCTGAGCTTTTAAAACGCCAGATGTAGTAATTTATTGCCTTTTCTAGCCATATTGCAAAACCGCAAACGTGATGATAATAGTGTTGTGGTCTCTGCAGTATCGTCAAGGCAGGCAGGTAGTTCAGACGCCCCTTCGCTGCCCTTAAACAATAAACAACTCTCTTACGAGATGAATAAGCACCCCATTTAACCAAATATAAGTGTAAACAACGAACAGTAACGTGATTTGAACACGCAACCTTCTTATATGTAAGCTGTTTCGAGATTAGCAACTATGTAGTTAAATTTTGTTGCGTCACTTGTTATGTTTGCCAGTGTAAATTGGTTTTCCACTTGCAGGAACCAAATTTCGGGATCGTTGGGCCAGAACGGTGGGATTTTAACTGAAGCACTGATATCCTGAAGCACTGAAACACTGGTACCGTCCTTCATTATCACTGTTCACTGTTTTAACCGGCAAAAGTATATTATTAACACTGTTTTTACAAGTTCGCGTCGCTTTATTTATTCGCGGGGTCACCAATGTTCCGATGGTGGGTTAACGGAATCAATTAAAAATAAGTGTAAACAACGAACAGTAATATTTATTTTATTTTTGGTTAAAACGCGTGCTTATTCATCTCGTAAGAGGGTTGTTTATTGTTTGAGGGCAGCGAAGGGGCGTCTGAACTACCTGCCTGCCGTGACGATACTGCAGAGACCACAACACTATTATCATCATATTTGCGATTTTACAATATGGCTAGAAAAAGCAATAAATTACTACATCTGGCGTTTTAAAAGCTCAGAACCTTTCTGTAGTTTTAAGAAACGTCTTCGAATGCATTTCCAAAGTGCGTTATTCACATAAGGTCTGATAGGGTAATTAATTTATGGGGAATTCAGTTTGTTAAACTGAACACACCAAAAACATATGGTTAGGGATACATTTCGTTTCGTAAAACTTAACGGCCCTTCTTAGCATCTGGTTTGTATATTAAATGTGAATTTTATATGACCCGTATTATTTCTTTTTGAGAAAAGTTATTAAAAATAAAATTAGCAAAAATAGTAATTAAAGCGTGTCGCCACAGAAACAATAAATTGGACTTATTTATCTACACTGCTGTATAGACTTCTACATAAGAAATTGTTTAGCCATTATATATTCAGACACGCCGCCAACAAAATTAAAATTGATATGATGATAGCCAACATCCGCAACGGACAAGAGACATGAAGAAGAAGAAGATCTTCTAAGAGGATTTCACTCTTGAGGTGACCTTGCAGGTGGCTTATGCAGAAGATGTAGATAATCTTATACAGATGACGACTTCGCCGAATAAGAAGAAGTGGACCGAATAAGAAGTCCTGGTTTACTTTTTGGAGCATAAATTTAGAGCATTAAAAGTGGATATTTATATTAATTAATGCCATATCAAGGAGCCGATTATCAGGAGATTATCAAAATTATTTACAGTAGGCTAGAGCACCTTTCATTAAAATGTTGATCCAAGCCCGTTGATGGGTACCTAAATTTTGGACCCTTTATTGAGTTTTAAGAGAGGATTTGACGTCAGTTATGCAGACATGAGAAGGCATATATATACCGGCAGGAGGAAACTGTCTTCTAGGGGTCAGATCATTCTGTACCACCACTTTCAGATGTTTAAAAGAGATATAGCACAGACAATAAAAGCTGTTTTGTTCTTAAAATAACTGTTTTCATACAAACTTCTTGCAACTTTACAAATAGTACCACATTATGATTAAAAGAAAGCTTAGTAGTAGCAGATATCTAACTAGAGATAAAGTACCAATAGTTTCCAACAGAGAGCACTCTCACATCGTAGCAACCTTAAGATCACCTAGAGACCGTGACCACATCACAGAAGCCAAACAAGACATGAAAATACTGAAGTCTGCATGCCACATCTCAGTACTCTTGTGAGGAGTTTACTCCAGACGAAATCAAATCCGAACTATCAGAAAGTCTAGAAAGGCACCTGGTTCCAATAAAACACATTCAGAATGTTTACTTCATTGTGGCAAATATGCTAGGAAATGTCTGACTCACTAAAAAAGGCCTCCAAACACACGAAGATTATTGGTACCCAAGTAAACCAGACAATGCGAATGATCTCAGCGATCTCAGAATGATCACAAGCTTGATATCGAAATTAATAGACTGCGCTCCAGATATACTCCATTGTTAAAGGTTACCTCCTTACTTCAGAAACACTTAGCCTCACCAATGCATGAAGAAGACAATGGGAGCGATTCACCACAGGAAGTACACCAAATGGCTTGTATCGATCAGAAATCGCCAGACTTTGAACTGTCCGCGAACACGCTGAACAGAATAAGAACAAGCAGCGGTAGATGTACTGACAGCTTACATAGATGGGGAAAAGCCCTTACTCCTGAGACTGCGGTGCGCAACGACATACTGTTCAGCACATTGTTGAAGAACGCTCCCGAAGGCGGTTCCCTGGAGTCTTTGATGAGTTCCTGAATGCGACCCAAAATGTTTTAGATTATATTGGTACATTAGATGTTCCTTTGTAATATCCCATTAAATTTTTCTGATCTTTTTAATTATGTGATCTTATCGTATGCCATACGCTAAATAAATTTATAAAATATGTTTAAAATACAAATTTGTAAATACAATTTGTAATTAATACCACTATTTTCTTCGTATCAATATATTATTTATTTTTAGAACTCACGTAAATATATCACTTTTTAAATAGCATTTTTATTGACACTACAGAGATAAATTATTGTTTCTAAGTATAAATTTGCCCACGCTTAATATAATTACCAATTATCGTATTCAGTCTGGTGATATTCTTCAGTTTTCACCAAAAAGTAAAAAAAGATAAATGAATGATAACGTTACGAAAACGATGGCGACTGATAAACTCATATTGTATATGTTCACAACTGACAAATCACAAACAGTTTCTATATCGTTTGCACAGCACATTCGGCAGTAGCCAATTTATCACTATAATTATTGCATTTATTCTATTTAACAAAAACTTCAGTAAATTTTAACATTATAGCAACTTTTTATATTAATTTTCTACAATTACCACCTAAGATTATAATAGGAAAAGGTAACATGTCTTTGAACATATATTGACATCGAATTTTATCAAAACAAACATTTTATCTTGTAGTTTAGGAGCCAAAGAGGGGTTAAATATGCACTTTTATATCCCCTCAGTACCTTGACGTTTTTTATGTTTTTTGGTGCGTAGATTTGATTTTTCAAGGGTAGGTACCATACTGAAAACCCGTCAGATAATTTGTTGTTAACAATTTAATTGTTTAAATGATTGTATCTCCGAAACTATTAACGATATTTCGTTTTACCAAAATGAAAATTGTTTATTTTGAAAAAATGAATAAAATGCCGTTTGGTAAACTTTACTCTGCTTGTTAGAACTGGAGTTATAATAAATTTCCTGAAAAACAATCGCAAAATAGGCATGGGGCTTGTTCAAGTATAAAACCCCCACATTTTATAGGTAATTGTAATTGTTTCAGCTTTAAAAAAAATGTGTGTGTACTTTGTACGCACGTAAGAAGTTATACGTCTATTATGTGATTTCAATGAAATAAATATACTTTAAACAGTTTATTTGTATTTTATTTAAATATTAAACCAATTTTAATACTTACCACTTTCAAAAATTTTTTATTAAAACAATACCAAAAATTAAAAAAAAAAAGGAATATGAATTGTCCGGATTTGAACACGGTACCTTTCGATCTCTAGTCGAATGCTCTACCAATGACCTACCACGGCTCTGTTTACACCGCTTCTCGGACATAATTACAATCACGGTGACAAATAGATCAAGTGAAGTATAAAATAAAAATGTTTTAATAATACTTATTATCTTACTCCCGAGGAAGACAAATCCAAAGACACAATAATTATAATAAATATATTATTTACTAAAAGCACTAATATATTCGTTTTGCACCTTATTTGCACCTTGCGGAGACAAGCTCTGGAGGAATAAGGTTTAAAGCTTAGTAGGACAAAAACAGAGACAAAAACAGAGTACCTATTTGGAATGTTCATTTAAAGATGGAGTTACTACAAATAAAATGGTATCTTTGGATGGTGAAATGATTGTGAAAAGCAATAGTTTTAAGTACCTAGGATCGGTATTACAGAGTAATGGAGAAATAGATGGAGATGCATGCAGTAGAATTAGGGCTGGATGGATGAAGTGGAAAGAAGCGAGTGGTGTGTTGTGTGACACAAAAATTCCAATGAAGCTGAAGGGAAAATTCTATAAAACAGCCATAAGACCGGCTATGATGTACGGAACTGAATGTTGGGCAGTGAAAAAAAAAGAGGAACAACGAATGCATGTGGCGGAAATGAGAATGCTTAGATGGATGAGTGGAGTGACAAAGAAGGATAAAATTAGAAATGAGTATATTAGGGGAAGTCTAGGTGTGGCACCAATTGATGCCAAAATGAGAGAGAATATTATGTTAAGATGGTTTGGTCATGTTCAACGTCGAGACGTTAATCACCCAATACGAAGAACAGCTGAAGTGCAGATTCCTGGAAGGAGTAGGGAGGAAGACCAAGGGAGACCTGGGGGGAGACGATAAGGCAGTACATGTTGGTACAGGGGATTAACATTGATATAACCCAAGATAGAATTGTGTGGAGAAATGCAATTAGGAAAGCCGACCCCGCATAGGGATAAGGCAAAAAGAATGATAATGACCTTATTTGCGCTGATACATATCTACATAAATTGAAAGCTTTAGCAACTAAGTCCATACTGTCTGTGTGCGCATGCGCGCAGAATAATAAAAAATTCACTCTCAATCGCGCCTAAAGAAGTATAACTTCAAAAAGACTTTGCAAAATCACTTTGTTTATTAAGTAAACATTTTTATAATAATTACACATTAAAAATGTCACTAAAAAGTTGCGAATTAATTTGTTTATAAGAGATGTAAAAAACATTAAGCTATAAACTTTGAAAATCTGGCTAATGGAAGTGGTAGAACAACCCAAAACGAACATATTAAGCTTTTTTTTGCTCAGGTATTGAAAATTGGTTAAACGCTCCCTCATTCGCTGCAAGCTGACCGTGCTCCTCAGAGCTCTATTAAAATGTTCTATATCTTGGTCAAAAGTAACAGAGAAACATTTACCAAAGCTTAAAATGTTCGTTTTGAATTGTTCTATAAGTTCTAGCCAGATTTTCAAAGGTTATAGCTTCATTTTCTTTAAATCCCTTATAAACAAATTAATTTGAAACATTTTAGTGAAATTTTAGTGTTTAATTGTTATAACTCATTTATTATTGAAGATAAAAAGTAATTTTGCAAAGTTTTTTTAAAGCTGAAACAATAATTATCTGTAAAATGAGGGGGTTTTGAAGGTTAATTGCATGTATAAAAGCTGTTAAACTTAAAAAAAACCCCATAGAATGCATATTTTGCAATTATTTGTCACGAAATTTGTTATAACTTCGGTTCTAACGATCGGGTCAAAGTTTACCAAAGGCCATTTTGTTTATTTTTTCAAAAGGAACAATTTTCGTTTTGGTAAAATTAAATGTCTGTAATAGTTTCAAGAGATACAATCATTTAAACAATTAAATTGTTAATAACACAATATCTGAAGGGTTTTCAGTCTGGTACACTCGAAAAATCGACATAAAGTGCATACTCATACTCAACCCCTCCCCTGGCTTCTAGACCACTGTTTAAATGGATAAAATTCGTTAATATTCGTTAAAAAATTTAAAAACCTACTGTAACATGTCATTTACGTTCAAATCTTTACTTACTGTCCCCTTGAAGCCACTATAAGTGTATATTGAGGTTAGCGTCACAATTGGGAAACATTCCCCAAGTCACGGGCAGAAATATTGAGTTATTTCGTTATGTAATTGGGTACTAACATTTATAATAGTTCAAAATAAGTTACACGATACAAATTGCTTATAATATTATAATAAACCGAAGCCAACATTTTATTTACAAACAATGTAACCATTTTACTGTAATACAGTCTCGTGTCGAGTCAACTGGAGTTTTGGTAGGGAAGACGAACTGCCTGGCATTACAGTAAAGTAGTCGGATCTCAGGAAACATCTGCAGAATGCTGATGCCTCGTCTTCTTATTCGAAAATGTAAACCACGTGCCTACTTTTCTTCCTAATGAATTATTTGAAGTGGAATTTAATTGAAGAGTTGATCCCATATAACCTGAATCGTGCTTGAAGTTTTTACCAGCTGCAAATTAAAAAAAATACTTAATAAAATAAATAATAATCTATTATAACAAGACAAAAGCGAATTTGACATTTAATAATGCGTTAGTTAGATGGCTCTGCTCGAGTTACTTGGGAACAAAAAAAGAATGAAGAAAATTGCTCCATGGGAAGCCGAGAAAATGCATATTTTTAACGTATACCGATTTTGAACTTTGAGATTACATTTTCTCCTACGTAATTTTTGATCGGAATTTTGCTATTTTTGGCAATTTTCACTCGTAATATCAATAGTTTTTATTATAATAATATTTGTTATGAGTATTTTAAAGATATGAAAATTGGTGCTGAAAAAAAGGACAAAAATAAAAGGGTGATGGTTCGAAAATTATGATCTTATTGTTTATATCTTTGCCGTAAATTCAGGTCAACTTTGAGCGGTTGTATCTCAGAAACCACTCATCACAATTAAACGTTTTTTCTTTTAAAAGAAGCGTCCTGCCGCTTTTTTTCCATTGCCGTTTTCATGATTTAATTTAATTTAATATTTCCCGAGATATTCTATTTGTTTATAAGCCAAAAAATTGTTTCTAATTTTAAAATATTCCTGAGGCCGCTTAAATAGTCCAATTTCAATTCTGTAAAGTACATTAGATAGGTACAGAGTCTTTTTATACTAAAATCATAGTTATTCTTATGTATCATAATTATTGTGGATATTATAGCGACCGTAAATTTTTAATTAACAATTCAATTATTGCTAAACTGTCCATTCAATTTCCATCGGCTTCTGGAATTATAATCTACACAAAAAGAGCTTTTACATTACCCCGTTATTTAATTATTGATAAACAATTATTTATCTAAAATTTTAGTTGAACATTAAAGATTTTGTTGGAAAAACTCGCATTTTCCGGAGAAAATTTTCGTCGAAGTAAATGGGGAAAAACACGTCTCTACGCAGAATTTAATTACGGTGAATTTTATTTGGGTGTTTTTGGTGTAAAGTTAAAATCTTTGGAGTTACAGAGCAAAAATTGAACAAAAATACGATTTTCGGACGCCATTTTGTTTATAAAAAAAGTAGCACACTATCTGAGGACTTTGTATACCTATATTATTAATATATAGAATCATAAGATTCGATTCCAGCAATAAAATTGCTGGTAAATAACTTTTCCTTGTATTTTGCTAATTAGCCCAGAGTATATACATACATACTTGTATCAACTTCAGTAGAAGATGAGAAGCCACTAACTGAGATGGCGAAAAAGCCTTCGATTGCTCTATTAGATATTCTATCAACCATTTCTGATATGCCGTGTCTATGTTGGTTCTCCTCGCTGACGGAATAATATATTGAGGCTTGATCTATTTCACTGATCAGTCAATGTACATCATCATCGGTACATCAGTATTCAACCTGTTCATTTCTTGAATAATATTATGCATCTTACCGGGCTGGCAAATGCTCTGGACAATTAAGCTTCCAATTCTAGTGTTGGAATATCTCATTTTTTCGCCTTCGTTTTTCTGACAAGGATTTCGCTGATTAACGACCTGAGAGGCCTCTTTTTTCCTTCCCTGCCGGATCTTGGCTTCCAAGGGCCATGATCAGTAACGCCGTTGTTGGTTTCTAAAACCATGATGATTGTAGGAAGATGGCATATATCAAATGAGATTTTAAACAGTAAAAACTAGTGAGGTGATAAGTAATCATCCTCTTTGTCATGATTTCTTTATACCTGTCATCTCAATATAAGTCTGGATAAAACTGAGACAATTAATTTTGCTACATCGGAATTTAAAACCATTTAGAACACTCAGATTCTTGCTTACATTTGTAATCTTTTACTTACTTCTAGGCTTTCTTGGAGGCCTCCTTTTCGATCTGGCTGATATCCTGGCTAGATGCCTTGTCGACGGCGGAAAGTCTAGTCCATCATCTTTGTCTTGAGCTACTAGTCTTCGTTCCTCTGCGAACATTCGGAGCCACCTTTGCTTATCGTTAGAAGACCGGCAACAGAACAGTAACCATTTATCACGGACTAGACTATACAATTTTATGGCGTGGCGTACGGTGACTCCTAGGTGAGCATCTGCAAAAATGGGAATATTTATAGAGAGAAATTTGACAGTAAACTAGAAGTTGATTAAATATGCTTGTGAATTATTACAAAGAAGACAATTTACAAAATTTTTTTTAGAAAGAAATCAAGAAATAGGTCATCAGTAAATTCATTAAGTGCATTAGGCTGTTCAATCATAGATATATAATAACACATAGATTAGGCCAGGTCCGAAAAATAGCGTAACGCGGAGCAGTTCGGGTTGGTGGTCTATCTATCTCTCTCTCTACCGACGCTTAGCTTTCTCTCTCTAGCATACGATGGCCGCCGCCTCTGTGTCTGTGTCGTTCCATTACTCCCATCTCTTGGTAGATACGCTCACACTCGCACAACAGACAAAGAGCTAGACCACTGTACTTGATATTGGCGTTACACCTCGATGCATTGAGTGGCATATCCCTAGCCTGGTCTATTGTTAACATGTCTCTGTGTTCAATACGTTTTGCGATTCGATGAGAGAGGGCACTATCCTAATTTTATTTTGTAGTGTTGGTACACTTTTCATATAAACGTGTGTGAAGTTTCCTTTCAATTTGTCAATGTGTTTTTTTCAACTACTGTATTCATCAGATTTGTCCCCTAACGACTTCCATCTGTTTCAATACCCAAAAAAATTCATGCTTAGAAAGCGTTTTTCATCAAATGGTGAGGTCATAACAGCTGTGGAAGCTATTTTGCAGACCTTTCAGATTCTCACTTCAGGGATGGAATTTATAAATTGGAATCTCGTTGGAATAAGTGTATTGCTGTTCAGGGAAACTGAATAATGAAGTATATTTCAAACCATAAGACTGTGTTTTTCTTATCGAACTGTCAAACTTACTGAAGATCCTAGTATTTGTCTTTGTATCGTGAATAGTATGAAGAAAATGGTAGACATAATCAAGAACATGAGAAGAGAGGGAAAAGTGTTCCTTGTTCTCTAGATTACAATATAATTTAGTAAAGTGTGAGACTACAAAACTATTAACTTTGCCAACTTACCTTTTCCATCAGGTACATCAATTACTTCACTAGTATCTAAACAAAATCTTCCTTTATACACATATATACTTCTTTTAAGAATATCCTAAAATACAATAGTATATTAATAATCAATAATTTAACGGCAAATACCAACTTACCTTTTTACAATATACAATCTGGTGATCAAAGAGAAATAAGGTAATATTATTGGTCCACATACCAGTCGTTACTTTAACTACTTCTCCTTGATGGATTAGTTGAGAACTAACTTCTATGAGATCCTCACCCTAAGGAAGAAAAAAAAAGCCAAATGATAAAACATGCTTGTTAAATTTAGTTTAAAATTACTATGAAACTATTAGATATAACGGTGACTTTTGTTGCCAAATATAGTAAATAATCCCTCAAAGAAGGTGCCGAAAATATGCCGTCAGTTAGTAAATTTCAGTTCCGTTCCGAAAGATGCAGATGCAGATATTTTTGATAGAATCTATTGATAAAACCTGAAATGAAACGTGAAATATTGTGCGCTTTTGATAATAAAAACAAATATGGCTAAGGCAAAAAGAAAATATTGGTGCAAAAAAAATTACGTCACTAGAGTAGACTGAAAATTGGTATTCTTTACAGCACAAATCTCGAGGTAAACTTTTGCAGCGATTTCAGTTGAAGTTATAGGTTTCCAATAACCAGAAGATGACGTTAAGAAGTAGGAAAAAAAAGTAAAAAAGTAAAAGTAGACAGTGGAAGGAAAAAGAGGACCGACAAGACGACACACGTCCTGATTGAAACATTTCAAGTTCAAGCAGTGGATCGGAAGAACAATAATAGAACTCTTTGGCTCAAGACAGTGTAAAATGGTCTGTAATGATCGCTAATGTCCTTAAAGGACGAGGCACTTGAAGAAGAAGACTGTCTGTATAAAATAATTCCTACTCTCAATTCCTTTAAACTAGCAACAAATAACAGGTAACCTATAGTCCACACAACTCTGAAATTATTTTAATAATTTTGCATATGTACAAACAGGCCTTAATTGTAGCTCGAATTGCTATTCGAGCCGGATAGCAAGATAAATCTTTATTTCTCTCACTCTCATTATATCTTTTGTATATTTCTCTTCACTAATTTTGTAATTTTGTAGTGAAATTGTACATATTTGGTCATTCGACACGAGTCTCTCTCTCTCATTCTCTCTTATATATTGAATTTTAAAATGCTCGTCTTACCTCCCAGCCTTCAACTCTCTGTTGCCATGCTGCCAGCTTCTCCAAGCTTTCCATCCTTCTCTTCCTCTCGTTAATAAGCATCGCCACTCCACGCATCGCTTCCAGGGCTTCCTTGATATCCTCATAGTCTGCGTGGTCGGCCTTTGTGTATTTCAGAAGTTCAGCCAGTTGCAACGGGTATTTGCAGATCCTTTGGATGGGAGTAAGTAGATAGCCGTCCAAGGGAATTTCTATCAAGCCTCGCATCAGCCTACATGCCTCGAAGAATTTGCTATAGTTTTGGAACTGATACAGTTCTTGCAGAGTCGCGGTTGCCATGGGATGACTGTTGCAATAATCTGAGTACATTTTGAATCCTAAAAGAATCATTTCATAAAAATTATGAGTGGAAAATAATAAATGCGGTAGCTTTCCTTATAAAAATATAGAGAGTGATTGATGCCACTATAGCATGCGGTCTACCATTGGGTTTCTACTATAGCTTGCGGTCTACCGAGAGATGCGGTCCACCTGTGCGGCTAAATTACAACATAATCTTTTCGTAGAAGGGCTTGGACAAAATCATGAAAGGCAACAAACCGATTGTACACAAAATGTTTATTGCTAAGTAGTAATAAAAATTGTTAGGAATATACAATAACCTTGTTTCTTTACTATTAAAGACCACTATAATCTTTTCCCAGAGGAGTTTGCGCAAATAAAAACCCCTTTTCTCAAATAAAATGACCTGGTAGATTTATAAAAATTATTTAAGTCTTGACTATCAACAACACAATATCTGGATCGAGAATGTTGCTGAAAGACTTCTACAGAAACGAGATTTTATCAGAGGAGTGTGCTGTGTAAATAGTTTTACTAGGTAAACAGTACTAGGTAAATAGTTTTATTGGGATGGTCAATTTCACTTTGGTTATAAAATTGTAACGGGTACCTACTATAATGTGTCTTTGAAATTGCCGAAAATAAACTTGAATAAAACCTTACAAACACAACCGAAGTTTATTACTGCTCAATTTGTGATAAAACCAGAAGTATAATTATACTACCTATTATGTGTTACTATATCTTTTTATATGAGAATATTTTTTAATACGTGTTTAATACGAATTATTTTACATTCTTGTGACGAAAAAATAGAAAATAGGATCTTAAATTTATCAGGATAGTTACGTAGATTTTTTGTTTATATTACATTCTCCTGAAGATCTGTCTTTATTAAATTTATGCATCCATCTACGTTTTTTCTACGTCTTTTAAGAACGTTGTTTTCCAACAACAGCACACATTAACACATCTTCATTATTGTCGGTGGTCGGAAGTTAACGGAACCAATGTAGGCACCCTCGCCGGAAAATCGGTCTAAATCGGATCTGATCTGATCGGAGAAATACGGATCCAATGTAGGTGCCGCCTATCGGATCGGATCGGATCTGATCGGATCGGAGAAAAACGGATCCAATGTAGGTGCGGCCTAACGGGGAAGTCAGCGAATACGGTAACCGATTGGTACAACATGGGTTAAGAAGTTTGTACAGCCATCGTATCGAGACTAGATTACTCGATGATAAAAAAAACGAGATCCCAATTCAAATTGATAAATCGAGATTGGCTGGTCGTCGTAAATACAACCGAGGGCGCATGCTGGAAGGAGGTGGGATGCAGAATGGGAGGACAGCGATGCTGAAGTGAAAAACCAACGGAATCACGGACCATGAATCGACGCCCCTTGGATGTTCGGGTTGAAAAACTGGGCCGATTGCTGCTATTGGGGACGGTGAACCGCAGATGCAGAGAGAGATCCGCATCATGAAGAAAATGCGAGAGGTACCACGTCAACATTTCTACTCTCATTTGGATGTATTCTGAGAGATTCTGCAGAAAGATGAATAGATCTGTTTTTCGCATTTTTAACGGGCGTCAGACAGGTATATAGATAGGGTATTTTTTATTCTAGGTTAGGGTGCCTGCCTGCATGACAGTTTTAAGCTAGAATCATTGACTGCTTGTCTCTCTTAAGTTAACGTACATTATTTTTTTCTTTAATAATAATCAGGCTTCATCGTTTTGAAAATAATTAGGTTACGTATATTTTTTTTTGTAAATAGGGGTACATTTTTTTGTAAATTATTAGAGTCCCCTTTCATTTTTCATTTATTTTGCTCCAAATGTTTATTACTTGCATTTCATTATTTTGCTGAAATCCATCAAGAATTTTCAGATTGCAGAGCTTTATGCACAGGTAAGCCTCATCCTCGGAGTAGACCGCATACTATAGTGGCACAGAGTGTTTTAGTGCATATATCAAAAATATATCATTTACATGTTGAACTTACCAGAACGATGTTTAAGAAAGCACGACCCCACACAACTTTTATAAGGTGCTTCCCACTCTATACAAGCTTCCAAGTCTTTTAAAAACCCTAACTGAAAAGTCAAAATGTCTTCTAAATTCATAAATATCGCGTCTAGGTGTTCCTTGGTAAACATATCGGTCCTTTTTTGACATTCCGCAATATATCCCTCCACTACGTCCTGTAACACTTTAACGAAGTCCCGCTCGGTATGCACCAACTCGCGCACCACACTCGTCCTGACTTGGTCGTTCGACAAAAGGGAGATACTGGTTCTACGTCGTATCTGAGATGGCATCCGCTCACCAGAAGCCATCGCTGCTAGGCAGTCTTCTACGGTGTCTTCCTGGCTCACCCTCAAGCGCACGAATTGAGCGGGGAACCATCCTGATTTGCCTTTGGTTGAACCCCACCACCAGTCTCTAAAAACAAAACACAAACCAAATTAGCAATCCAAACGTTTGATAACAGGTTTCACATGTATATAGTAATACAGGATACACAACATTTTAGGACCTTGATTCTTAGTTGTATGTTCAGCTGAGAATTGCACAGTATAGATTCTAAGCTCCGCTTGCAATTTTTATACGAGTTTTAATTTCTTCATCAGGATTTAGTGTCTCGTTTATCTAACATCCTAGGCATTTAAAATAGTTAAATTTTGCAATCGGTTCATTGTTGTATTGTTAACAATTAGATGCATAGAGCCCATGTCTTGTTTAGTAACCATTAGCAACTTTGGAGTTATTGGAGAATTCTCTAGTGACTAGATCTACAAGGAACTGAAAATCTTCGATACTTTCAGCTATGTTAGCTGTGTCATTTGCATATCTGATGTTGTTAATAGTTTCTCCTCCAATTCAAACTCCACATTGCCCTTCTAAAGCTTTTCTGACACCTCTTTGAATGAAAATTTTGTCTGTGTCTTTGCCGTCTACAAAAATAGAAGCTTCATGATTCCAATATAAAAGTATTGTAAAAGTCTCACATCTTTATTATCATCTACATATTCCAATTATTTCTAGATACCTATCATATTGGAACCTATCAAACGCCTTTCTAAAATCTATAAAGTAGACGTAAATTGGTTTCTGTACTTCCCTTGGTTAACTTATTTATCCAGATCTTAGAGAGAGCTGTTGCACTTAGATTAGAAAAAATTCGTTAAGAAATAAATTTACCTATTAGCTGTTTCTAGAACCTCGATGACATCCCCAGCACGGAAGGCCAGTTCTTCAGATTCGATGGCCACGTGATCAAAAACAGCTTCAGCTAAGATAACCATTTCCTCGTCGATGGCCATGTCTAGGGATTTTTTTCTTTCGACTAGTGATGCTAGCGACGATTCCGAGTCGGACATCATCTCGTCGTCAGATGTTCCTTGACGATCGTAATCGCTGGCCATATGGAATCCGCTTAGTTTTATACCTAAAATAGATTTTGGAGTTTAGAAATTATTCATGATTAAATCAAAGGGAACAATATACAGAGTGTATAATATACAGAATAGTGTTAAAATGTCGGTCTGTGGCTTGAATTTAAACTACATTTATTTTGGAAAATTCGATGTTTCGTTGATAAAATATAAAGAAATACAAAAGTATTAAAAATATTTTATCCTTTGAGAGGGGTCTGCGAACCACACTAGTCGAACTTCACTTTATACTTCTCAGCGAAAAATGAATTTAGATCGAGAAGATATTCCTATTTATAGAGAAATATTTACAGGGTAAATTTTACAGAGAAATATTAACTATTAGGGTAGTCCTTAACGGGATATTTTTCGGCACTTCTTTGAGATATACTCTATATTTGCGGACAAAAAACCACTGACAACTTTAGTCAAAACAACGAGGTGAAAATGTATGTACAGGGAGAAATAGAATTTAATAAAATAATGAAAATTTTAACAAGACGTACGTAACAGAACTTTGACACGTTACAAAAGGCAATCCTAATAAATATCCACTGATTTACCTCCACTTTTAGCCCTCATCAACGGCGACAACTTATCGATGTCTAACGGTTGGCTCAAAGATCTCCTTAAAGTTCCTCGTCTCCCTAACGGTCCCCTTCCTCGCATCACAACTCCATCTGGCGGAGTATCGGGTGGTTTTTTTCTGGGACTCTGCGACCGGCTTTGAAGACCTGGAGGACCAGTAGATGAGAACATTCTGCCGAACGAACGGTCCCAATTCAAAATGCGACGACCTCCCAAGTCAGAACGGGTTCTGCGAACTTGCTGGTGCTTGTCGTGGGCGCGTTGTTTTAAATCAGCCTGAAAAGAAAATGAAAATAATAAAAATGAAAATAATAAAAATCAATATCAAAATATCTATATCAAGTACATATTATACACAGTATAATGTATACTACAGTCAATAATATGGTAAAATAATTCAGTTAATAATTATCATGTTCCCATATAAAATACGAGATCTCTCCCAAAAATATTCGACCTTCATTCATAAAGCGTCAAAACATTACTGTATCCTTTTTGGAGCAAGAACGTATTCAGCATAGTATCAACGAATATAGACGCATATATTGCGTCTTTTCTTGACTGTTGGCCGCCACAGGCAATAGAAGTTCAAAGATAACTTTCTCTGATTTTGACCGACAGTAAATAGATGCAACTGTCTCTGCTTTCTCCTCTTGAAGGCAACATAGTGCTAGTAAGGCCGATGCCACATTATGCGTTTTGATCGGATGCGTTTCCGCCGCATCCGGTGAAAACGCATAGTGTGACAGATCGGTCCGGTTGCGTTGGAAACGGATGCGTTTTGAGTCATCGGTACGCGCTTACAAACTGCACCAGACTAAACGCATAGTGTGACAGGTCGATCCGGTTGCGTTGGAAACGGATGCGTTTTCAACGCATCCGGTCAAAACGCATAATGTGGCATCGGCCTAAATCTCTCTGGGATACCGCTTCCCGTATAGTGCCACGAAAATACCGCGAATCTCTCTGCTTTCACCTTTTGAAAACAATAGACATGCTTTTTCGGTCTCTCTCAGTGATAACGACTACTCAAGAAGAAAAAATAAAGTGAAAAATACCGCTAATCCGCTATAGCCAAAACAGCTAGTCCACTAAAGCCAATTAAACTTCCTGTCTCGTATTTCGTGTGAAACCTCCATTTGTTACGATGATCGCGAATGAAACAGTGATATTGGTAAGCTTTTTTATAAACTTAATTTAGATTGTCTGTATAACATAATTACCTATCTCAATTCCTTTGAACCACAACCCTATAATACACTCCACACATTCTCTAGATCAGCGGTTCCCAACCATTTTTAGCTTGAGGCACACTAACTTAAAAACTTGTTCACGGCACACTTGGGTAAATAATCTCTATAATGAGTTTAATCATAATGTATTGTTATGTGATTTTTTACTATGTTACTTTCTTTAAAAATATAATTTAAAACATAATTCATTGAGCTAATGCCGTGCTCATTATGGAAACTAATTAGGAAAATTAAGAAAACAAAATTTTAATGCACTTACAAACATATATTTTGTGTTAAAAGAGACGAGTTGATAATAAAAAATAATGGAGTATAAAACAGAATGTCCGTCTAATTAAAAATAGTGACACCATATCTAATGTGATATTTGTGCTTGGTGACTCTTTATTATAAAATCCATTCTAGGACGTATTGGAGACAAGCACACCCTCAAGTCATCCTCTAAATATTTTAGCTGTGAATGATTTTTGTTCTTGATGGCATTAATCGACAAGAAAGCAGATTCGCAGATATAAGAAGATATATTCATTGAAGAGGGGAATCCAAAATGATGTAACATCTACATTAACTTTTTCTTCTTCAGTTTTGACTGAGCATCTGCTTCTTCAACTAGTTTACTGTACTTAAATTTAAGTGCACGGTCGTTTTTATATTTATCAGTTCACCCTCTTCATCGGTAGTGAGGCCGTGTCATACGCCGACTCGATGTATGGACTTCGCACCCAGTCCATTGATGACGTATCGAGGGAGGGAAAATACTTTTTGATATTGTCATTCAGCTTACTATAAGACTTTTCAAAAAAAGCTCTGACAGATTTGGTTCTACATTTCAGTTGTTTCTTAAGTCAAACATGTCACACGTGACTTGATTTTCAACTTTCTTTATCCACAGTAAAAGCTTTTGCTGGAGGGTACTGATTTTATCAGTAGAGGTGACGATGTTTTCTTGCTTTCCCTGCATGCTCCTATTTAAAACATACAATTTCCCAAAAATATCTGCCAAAAACGCAACTTTGATGCACCAGGTGTCATCACTAATGAAATTGGCATATTCAGACTTTTCACAAGTAAAAAATACTAACAGCTCCTCTTTAAGTTCATAGAATCTTTGAAGGACACGTCCGTGAGATAACCATCTTACTTCTGTATGCAACAATAGCTGCGTATGCTCAGAATCCATAGCAGAACACAAACTGTTAAATAATCTCGCTTTTAAAGGCCTACTTTTGATGTACTTCACTATTTTCACAACAGTTTGCAAAACGTCATTCAGTTCAGGTATCAACGACTTAGCAACAAGGGCTTCTCTGTGTAAAAAACAGCGCAGAACAGAAGCTTTATTAAATGAAAAATAGTCGCTAAAAGTCATTATCACGGCGAATTAAAAAAGTAAATCCTAGTAAAAAAGACGGTAAAATTTCGCGGCACACCTACAGGGACTTCAGGGCACACCAGTGTGCCGCGGCACACTGGTTGGGAACCTCTGCTCTAGATATTATTTTTTAATATTTTCGCATTTACGTACAGACATGTAATTTATTGTAGAGACGAGGTAAGAGACGCACATGATTTAAATCTGGATAAAATATGTTAATATAAAATAGAATTTTATTTTATTTAACCACTTTACAGTACTAACCGATTGTTGTTCAAAAGATAAAATTATTTCTTGGAGAATGTTTTGTTCGCCATTTAACAAAGAGTTTAATTACAAAAACAAACTTTTTGATACAGATTTACCGGTGGTTTAAATCTATTCTAAAACTCTTTGTAAATATATAAAAAAAATAGCAATATAAGAATGGTAGCAACCCGTGAAAGTTTTCCCAACTGAAAGAAACATCCATCTTGCGTATTTAAAAAGTTCGAAAAAAGTTTCCCCTAGTATTTCGAATACTCTTTTATCCGAAGTGATTATAAAAAATATAAAAAAACTTTATATTTTTGAACGATGTTGTATATGGAACCAGACTCTTTGTATGATTTAGAACTTTGTTGAAAAATATACTATTATACGCGAAAATATAATATATTGAAGTGGCTTTACTATTTAAAAATGAAGGAGGTAAAGATAGGTTGTTTATGATATCATTACAATATTACAAAAATATAGGTTATTTACCATTTAATGTCATGTAAAATTAATATAGCAGAAGTTTTTCATGTTTTTTCAAGCATTTCATATTTTACATAATTATATGAATGGAGCTCATATTTTAAAAACGGACAAATAAAAACACTAAAGCAAGTATAAAAACTTCTCTTTATGTAATTGGTATATTTAATTTATACAAAAAAATATTCAAAGGGATTAATTACCCTCAAAACGTTTTTATTCTTATCAGACCAGCATCAGTGATACTCGAGCACGTGCAAAAAGGTACTTATTACAGTTGGTATAAAAACCTTTGGTTTACAGGTTTACACTTTACAAGAGCCTTTTTCACTGATGCCGGTCTGAATAACGAAAACGTTTTGCTGTTAATTAATCAGTTTTAAGTTTTTATACTTCTCTTAGTGTTTTCGTTATTTATTTGATTTTAAAACATGTGCTCCATTTATATACCGGGTGGTGAATTGGAAAACGGGCCATAGGAAACTCAACGTAAAATTCTAAATTATTGAATTCCTGCTTCCCTAATTATTTTACATCAAAAGTCATGAGAAACTATTTGTAGAGGATTAAAATCTGTATTAAAAACAAAAGGTAAAATTGGTCTACGATTTAAACAGAGTCCAAAATTTTGAAAAATAGAATACATTTGCCATACCTAAGTGCGTAAAAGTAAGGCCACACGTTACTATTTCTGACAGTACGCAAACTATTGACTGAATAAAACATCTTTATTATTACTACTTTCTCCTCAACTGAGGACATATTTTCGACTTTATTGTTTTTCAAACAATAAAAACGATAAAATAAAAATATGTACCGACAGTTCAAAATATTGTTAATATAATAATTTCATTGTGACCGAAGGCAACCTTATACACATTCTTGCACTGTGTGTGGCTTAAATGATAAAATTTATTATATTTTACAAAATTTTGGGATGTGTTTAATTCGTAGAACAAATTTAACAATTGTTTTCAATAAAGATTGCAATCCTTTACAAATAGTTTCTCATGTCTTTTGATGTAGAATAATTAGGGAAGCAGGAATTCAACAGTTTAGAATTTTACATTGAGTTTCCTATTAGTCGAGGAAATGAAGCTGAAAAAATGGCAAAACCTCGCAATTTTTTCGTCCAGCATCGATTTGTACAAAAATTTGGGATTAGGCTCATTTCACCCTCTAGTTCATTTTCTATATTGAGCCGTTGTACGCTTTTGGTTTTGTAAGGGTGAAAACTACTCCTAGTTGTAGAAAATTATAAAATAACATTTTAAACTTTAATATTGTCAACATTTGGTTCTTATTAGTTACATAATGAATGTTTTATGCTTTAAGATATACTATCATAATATTTCAACCCTTAAAACCACCCTTGTTGGAGCTATATATAAAAAATTTACTTATCCTAAAAGAATAATTTCGGCTTGCATCGATTTACATAAAAATTTTGGATTAGGTTAATCTCACCCTGTACTTCATATTCATGCTTAAGGGGGTTGATTATTTTTAGTGGTGTAAACTAACCCTTATTGTCAAAAATTATATAAAAACACTGTAAACTTTAATATGGGTAAAATTTGGTTTTGATTGGTTAAATAATGATTGTTTTATACTTTAGGATATAATATCATAATACTTCAACCCTTAAAAACCACCCTTAATGACATTACAGTTTTTATAAGTAGATATTTTAATAGGTCTATACAGAACAAAAAAGTAGAATTAAAGAATTACAAAAACATTTATTTACACAAAAATACGAATTTACAAATAAGTACAAATACAAATACAAATAGTTTTTTAGTCATCTTCCAGTATACGAACCGGTTCTGTGGTATTATACATACATTGAAAATTATCCATAAGCGGACTATCCGAATTTTTCGAAAAAAAAAATTCGTTTTATAAACCTTTATTTTTGGCGGTGAAAAGATTTTTCAAAAATGACTTTGTAGGATTTTTGAAGAGTTATAAGACTGTGTCAACTAAATTCCGTAAGATCCCTCGGTTTTTAATTAGGGTGGGTTTAAAGGGCTCGAATAAAGGGGTGTTTGCTCGTAAATAGAGGTTTTAAACAGCTATATCTCGCTAACTGTTCACTTTAATGAAAATATATGTACAAGGCAGTTTTAGTTATTAAAGAAGCTACAATTTGATAATCTATGATTTTTTAGTATCTCCAGTATTTTCGGAGATATTTTGAAGTAAAAGGTGAAAAATGGGAAATTCCAAAAAATTAATTTTTCTTTAAACTCCAATTTTTCTAAAATTAGGCCTTTTAAATAGGTCAAACTTCTTGAGTGTATTGATAATACAAATATAAAAGGAATTACAGAAAGGTAAAGACTAATTTTTAATCAGGAGGGTAGTTAGGGGGTTGTTTTCACTGATTTTTTCATAGAGAAAAGCAGGTACCGAGTTTTTTTGATCATAAATCGCTTACTTTTTAGACTAGAAACTTTTTATTATTTTTTTTGAAAGGCATAACTGTATACTTGAAAAAAGATTATTTAAGTTTTTCTCGAAAAATGCAAAGTTTTTCCGTTATTTTACTTTGAATATTTCAAATTAGGCATTTGACGAAAAAAGCTAACTTTTAACATGCCGTATCTCGGCTTGTGTTGGTCTTAGCGATATTACAGAAAAATAATTTGGTTTGTGTTACTAAAAGATACAATTTTGATATCTACAGTTTTTTTCATTAAATGCATATTTTTCGAGGTATTCTCAAAAAACCCTCTAAAAAAGTCGATTTTTTCATCGAAAAACTGTTACTTTCAAGCGCGAATAACTCGAAAAATATTAGTTTTACGAAGAAAATGTAAAAAACATTTTTTTCTTATAATCACTTTTTACATCGATTTACATAGTAAAATGTAATAAAAAATTCCCGCCCCCGAGATGGGGTGGCAACCACCCCAAAGGTTTTAGCGTATGATAGCGGCATGATATAGAAAATGATCCTTGGACTATTCCCTACCTTCTGTAAAAATTTCAAGTAAATCCATGCTGGACGAAAAAATTGCGAGCCAAAATGCTTCATTTCCTCGACTATATGACCCGTTTTCCAATTCACCACCCTGTATAATATGAAAATGCATGAAAAACATGAAAAGCTTTTATTAACGGGAAATTCATCTGAACCGGCTGCTTGCTTGTTCATCTTGGATAAAATATTTAATAGGTAAGCACATAAGAAGAATTATAATAAAAAATCCAAAGGATGTGTTCTTGCATGCGCAACAATCGATAACTTTATCGATATCAATATGAATATCATAATGAATATTCATCAATGTCAACCTAACCAGTCTCTCTTCTGCCATAGTTGACCATAGCCAAGTCTAAATCTCAAAGTTAAGGATAACGGAAGATCTCGGATGACACCGTGATTATGGCAAGCTCTGCTGAACAACCACTAAACAAAACAAACAGCTTTTGACCTAGGAACCTGGATTTCAGAGAAAAATGATCAAATAACAGAAATAAGAACCAGGATAGAAATAGCAAGAAATGCGTTTGTAAAAATGAAAACAATTCTCTGCCACAAAGACCTTAGCTTAGAACTGAGAGTAAGAGCTTCGAGATGCTACGTGACGTGTTCTCGATACTGCAATCTGGACTTGAAAGCTGGATATTGAAGCAAGAACACTTAAATAAGCCACAGTCATTTGAAATGTGGTGTTACAGAAGGATGCTTAGAATAGCATGGACGCTGAAGAAAACGAACACAGACATATTGCGAGAAATGGGCAAAGAATGCGAAATAAACACAATTAAAATAACAAAGTTACAATATCTGGGACACGTAATGAGAGGACAGCGATATGAAATGCTAAGACTGTTAATACAGGGAAAGATAAGAGGCGGAAGGAGTATAGGAAGAAGAAGAGTGTTATGGTTGAAGAATTTAAGGCAGCGGTAGATAGAGTAAAGATAGTGATGATAATATCCAACCTCCGGTTAGGAGACGGAACTTAAAGAAGAAGAAAGAAGAAATCTAATTCATATACTGTAATTTTAAAAAATGTATAATTATCCATTTGAAAAAAAAATCTGAATGTTTTTATAATCTTTATAAATAATTATAAAAAAAAAAATATCACTTGGTTTGTAAGGGGGACCGAGGAGGACCGGGTCTGTTTCCCTTGTGAAAAAGACATGGATGAAGAACAATACAAAACAAGAATAATGGCCTTCAAACCATGAGAAATGAATAAAAGTTCTGTCTGAAAAAACAACTGTATCACCGTTCTACAGTGAGCAGTGGCGTAACTATAGGGTAGCAGGATTGGCAAAATGCCACGAGCTCCCGGCGTCAGCCCTGAGATGCTGCAAGTCCAGAAGTGACACTAATATTTTTAACAAAATTTAGTAAAACATTTAAATTTTTTGTAAGTATTTAAAATGAATTAAAGTTGGACACAAGGCACAACCAAAGACCGTATACAAAAGATAGGCAAAATATCCTCATCCCGGAATTCAATTTTTTACATTTTACGTGATTAAAAACAAAACTCAGCGCAATTTGAACCCTTCACCCCCTTCCCCCTCACCACACCATACGTCTGGATCCCGCGTATGAAAAAAAGTTGATTAACAGCAAGCTGAAAATTTGTTAATAGCTTAAGGGTGTCTAGTCGGACAAACTTTGATGTATGGGAACACTGGAACAGGGAAAGTTTTAATTGTGGAACAGGTTAAAAATTTGGAACGTCAGACCACGAAAACGTTCCATGTATTTTGTCGGACAGAACTTTCAATTGATTTGTTACCCTTTCATTAAACTCTCATGCAAAATCAGACTGCTATTTGTCACCTGTCATCCTTTCTGTCATTTGACATGTTCTGTGTGTTCCACTCATTAAAATGCCCAGTTGGTGATAAATAGAAGTCTGATTTTTGCAGGACAGTTTAATGAAAGGGTAACGAATTAATTGGGAGTTCTGTCCGACAAAATACATGGGATGTTTTGGTAGTCTGACGTTCCAAATTTTTAACCTATTCCACCATTAAAGCTTCCCCTGTTCCAATGTTCCCATACATCAAAGTTTGTCCGACTAGACACCCTTAAGCTATTAAAAAATTGTTAGCTTTTCATATAGGGATCCAGACCTACGACTAATAACGCCGTTTTTTCGTTTTTATTTTTTTAGATTGGAAGCAACTGATTTAAAACTTTCAAAAAATTTACACGAATAGTAGAGGCTTTTATAAAACATGAAAGGTTTTTCACATTTTTCCATAAAAGTTTTCCTTTAAAAACTCGAAAAATTGGTTTTTAGGTTTTTGGTTTCTATAAAATTTCCCGATTTTATAGACTTCCAAATATATCAAATCAAGATTTTTTTATAGGTTATACATAATGTGAAGTAATTATTAAATTCTTTGAGATATTCAAAAATGGGATAAAAACGCCCAAACCCCAAAAAACATGTTTTCAAGGTTTATAGAGACCGAGATACAACCTGAATATTGTTTTTCCTTTTTGTACGTGTTTGTGTAATTAAAAAATAAGACAGCGCAATTTATCTCGCTACTCCCCTCCCCATCCCCAAAAAACGTTATTTGGTCTACGAGGGATGCAATCCGTGCGCCACTTTCAAAAATCCTAAAAATAGTGTTTTACGGGTTTTTGAGGATTTTCCCCATTTTATAGACTTCACAATAGATCAAATCAAGATTTTCTTATAGGTTATATATAAATTTGAATTACCTGAGCGAGCCCTTTAGGACACTCAAAAATTGGACGAAAGACGCTCAAACCCCTCAAAAAAGACCCCAAAAAGAGCTCACGTTTTCGGAATCCTTGATTTGATCTATTTTGAAGTTTAAAAATTGGGGAAAATCGCGAAAACCCCTAAAAAGATTTTTTACTAAAAAAACCCTAAAAGCCAGCTTTTCAGGTTTGAAAATGGCGCATGAAAAAATCTGAAAAAAATTAGAAAATAGTTTTTGATAAAATACACAAAATAAGTGTATTTTATAAATATGAGGCAAGACCTGCCAAATATACGGCACTTAAAGGATAAATCTCAACCAACAGCTATTTATTAATTTCTCTTGTAAATTCTCCCATTGTGTTTTTAGTGAAAGAAAAAGATAACTAAACTTGGTTAAATTTGTAAGACGTTTATTTTCTTGTAGCAAAAGTATGTTGTTACGTTGACACTGGTATTTTCCTATTTTCCTAAAGCAACATTCGAACACAAACAAATCCAGTCATTATAAAAACGAAACGAGCGCTCTTACCCAAATAACAGAAATAAACATGACAACTTGAATGCACACACGAAATAAAACTAACACTGACAGTTCAGTTCAGTAAAGAGTGAGTTTACTCCAATCAGGAATGTTTACCAAAAACTAATGACTGCAATAATTACGTGTTAATAACTTCATGGAGACAGCAGACTACCCAAAGCAAAGCAAAGCTCCGAGCCAGCCAAGCTACATAACACAAAAACGACACAAAAACAAGGAAGTTGTGCAAAAGGGTCATTCTCATCAAAATATTTATTTTTACGGTTTTAATTATAGTTACGGTTTTAATTATAGATTTTTTATTTGTATCTTTTGGGGTTTATTTGTCTAATGAAGTAATTTGGGTTATAATACAAATATTTCTACACCTCGGATGTTTTTACGGTTTTTACGTTGATGTGGAATAATTACAATTTTTGATGGGTGAAATCGAACCGGAAATGGTAAAATACATGGAAAAAAAGAAATTAACTGGCTATGGAAAATATATAAAGAGGCGTAAGAAAAACAAACAATCCCTAAAAACAACATCATATACAAGAAAGGAGAACATTGCGATAAACTGCGATAACTATACAGGGTGATTTATTAGTAGGGTAAAGCTCAATAGCTCCGCTATAGTAATAGATAGCAATAAAAGTTAATAACAAAAATTTTAGCCACCTTTGAGCTTCACATTACAAAATTAGTTAGAATGTTACAGAGTGTTCGATAACACAGTGGCAGACCTAACTTATATTTTTTTAAATGGAACACCCTATATTTTATTTTATATTCGAAATCCTGTTAACTTCTCCTCCACAAAAATATAAAGGTTTGTAATGTTATACAGGGTATTTACCAATTTATGAAGTTTACCAAAGTTATAAGCAATTTTGTATGAAAATCGTAACAAGTTCAACTCCCTGTATAAATAAAAATAAGCACAACAGCAATGGTTTATTAATGCCATATTTTTTTATTTATTGTCAAAATTTTTAAGAATTATTGATATTGCTAATTTTCTTTATATCAAATACAGGGTGGGTCAAAACGCAAGTACATTATTTTCTCAATAATGTTAAATGGAAGACCCTGTATTTTATATCATTATTGAAAAGTAACATTAACGTACTTTAATTTTTATATAACATTCCCTATGCCCAAATTTATTAGTTTTCGAGATATTTTCATTTTTCAGAGCAAATTATTTTAGGTGTTTAAATTTAACTAAATTTTAAGTAAACCATGACTGAATTGACAATTGAAGATTACCGATTATCAATCCGGTAATCAATGTAACACTGTAGCAAATAAAGAAATAAAAATAATTTATTGGTAATACATTTTACAAACAAAAACACAACCACTACATGCAACATTTTTGAAACAATTAAAAACTATCTTTTTATGTAAATGCAACAAATAAACAAAGAAAATTAGTAATAAATTTTACAAAAAAACACACAAACACAAAATACAATATTTTGTGAAGACAATTAAACACTACTTTTGTATGTAAATGTAACAATGTAACAAATAAAGAACGAAACATAATTTATCAGTAATACATTTTGCAAAAAAACATGTTTGAAAAAATTATAAGCTACTTTTAATAAAATATTTTTAATATTTAATTACATAAGGTGTTCAAAATTATCTCCTAACACCTTTATGTATGCCTAAAAACGATCATTGAATGAGCTACTTACTCTACGGAGCATTTGTAAATTAACACATCGAAATACACTTTGTATTCTATTTTTCATCTCATCCCTTGTTGTTGGAGGTATTTTATAAACTTCATAATTAATATAACCCCAAAAAAATCAGTCCAGTTTATTAAATTCTGGTGATTTGGGTGGCCACGCTACTGGTCCATTGAAAAATGAAAATATCTCGAAAACTAATAAATTTAGACATAGGGAATGTTATCTAAAAATTAAATTACGGTAATGGTACTTTTCAATAGTGATATAAAATACAGGGTGTTCCATTTAAAATTACTGAGAAAATAATGTACTTGTGTTTTGACTCACCCTATATTTGATATAAAGAAAATTAGCAATATCGACCATTCTTCAAAATTTTGACAATACGTTAAAAAATATGGCATTAATAAACCATTGTTGCTTTGCTTATTTTAATTTATACAGGGAGTTGAACTTGTTACGATTTTCATTTAAAATTGGTTATAACTTTGTAAATACCCTGTATAACATAACAAACCTTTATATTTTTGTGATGGAGAAGTTAACAGGATTTCGAATTTAAAATAAAATATAAGGTGTTCCATTTAAAAAAACATAAGTTTGGTCTGCCACTGTGTTATCGAATACCCTGTAATATTCTAACTAATTTTGTAATGTGAAGCTCAAAGGTGGCTAAAATTTTTGTAATTAACTTTTATTGCTATCTATTACTATAGCGGAGCTATTGAGCTTTACCCTACTAATCAATCACCCTGTAGAGAGTCCTGTCGCCAGGGGGGGGGGTACAACGGCCTCCTTAATTCAGATGGACTTACCCAAGTTTTTTATGTATTTTGACCCGTAGAACACGACTTTTTTGGGTAACAGTTGATCCGGATGTCGATAAGATTGTTATAAACAAAGAACTTAAGGAATTACATAACAGCGATTTTTCGCAAAACAAAACAGGAGGCATGTGCCTCCTGATGAGAGACTAATAAGTTTCGAAACCGGTAGAGATGCTTGCTGCACTCTCTGATTGGACTAGAATATAGTTCGGGTGTATTTTCGTTTTGCAACGAAATTGAAAATGTTTATTAATTTTTTTATTCTATAATAGTTGATTCGACACCAGACGTGCCTTATGTTGATCAGCTACCATTTTTAGTTCGCTATGTTTCTGGTATGCCGACTGAAATATTTATTAAATATATACCATCTGAAGGACACATATCTGCTGCTTTTAAATTGACAGTGATTTCGACTTTAGAGGAATGTACCATTGATTTAAGTGATTGTCGCGGCCAGTCAGATGATAACGCATCCAATATGTCTGGCAAAATATTCAGGACTGCAGGCCAGAATAAAAAATCACAATAAACTTGCTGAGTGAGTACGTACCTTGCTCTGGAAAATGCGCTTTTTAATATCTCTAACGACGAATGTCACACTGGAGCTGTGAAACATCAAAACCATTTATAGATAATTTTGCCCAAGAAAAATCAAGAAAGAAATCTCTGATGTGATCGAACTGGAATGACAATTTTTTCTGTTATATATGTATATAAACAACGTTGTTTAAATCCATCTTTAGTGTATTCTTATTTAAATAAAAAATTCTGATTGCAATTTTTTTTTTCGCAAAAATGGTACTTGTTGGAAGGGCGGTTACTAGAGAATTGCCTAGGGAGTCAATCGATCTAAATGCGGCCCTGGACGAAACGTGGATTTTTTGGTAAAGGTGGAATAAAACGGATTTGGCAGGACGAGAGTATAACATCCATAAAATACACCGATACTGTGGGAAATAGTGATGTTCAGGGCCCCCGTAACCGGGCGTGCAACGCGTGCGGCGCACGCGGGCGTAACCCCAAAGGGGCGCCAAAGCGAAGGTTTGGTAAATAAGAAATATTTATTTTAGATGAGATAATCATTTTTATATACAATTTTAATTATTTCATGAACAGCTAGAGAAATCTCAAAAATCAAATATTGTGTTATTACTGAAAAAATAATTATTCCCGTCCTGAAATGTTGAACTTACTCCGTCAAAAATATATTACATTTTGTTGTTCCTTCCTAATGTTTTTCTTTAAAGTAGATTGAATTACGCTTGGCATAGCATCCAATCGATTTTATGTTGTAAACTAAAGAGACACTCAAAATAGTCAAATAAACATCAAATCACACTCCTTGACGGGCAGAAACATAAATTAACACCCATAAAACGCAACTTAGCAGTTTTACTCCAACAAAAACAGAACTTGCTGGATCAAGCAGTTTTACTCGTATAAAACGCCGGCTACACTCTCGCCGAAGTCGATCGAGGTTCAACAAGTACGAGAGTGTAGACGGCCACCTTGTGCAACTTTGCCTCGCTTCGTTCTACTTCCGTTCTCTGTCGGTCTCGCGCGTCCGAGTGAAAGGGATCAAAGTTGGTATTGCACGGCTTGAATGTGTTCCTCACGAAGTAGAACGAGTGTGTAGTGACGGTACTTCTGACTTCGGTCAACTTTGCTGAAGTAACTTTGCCGAGAGTGTGGTGCGCGCTTTAAGTGAATCTTTTACTCGAATTTATGATAATTACCCTTAAGTAAACAAATACTCTATGAATTATGATTATGTATTTGACTTGACTTGAGTATCTTTTCCCTTCTCGTCTATGCGTTTATTAGGCACAAACATTATTTACTGTTACTGGTGAACGGGTGGTTCCTACAGTGAAAGGTTTAAAATTTTTATTTTATATTGGTGTTAATAATTACCTACGACTATTATTGCAATGTCCATTGGGTTTGTTCTGCCCTGATTTTAAACTTTTGTTTTCGTCTAAAAAATTTAAGACTGTATAATATACTTAAAAGTAATCAAAAATAACTCATATGATATCGACACCTGATATGAAAAACATTGTATCTCCACTTACAATGTTTTTCAACTATGGCTTAAATAGCATCTATAAACGATAACCTTCAATTTGGTCTAAGAACTTTTATCCTATCTTATGTAATTATAAAGTTATTTAACAAAATAACCTCATTGTAAGTGCAATTTTTTGATCACTGGGTGGAAAAAACATTGTAACCAATGTTACAATATTAAATTTTTTATTATTGATGAAAATTTTTTAATAAAACATTGTAACATGGGATACAATGTTTTTCTCGAAACATTTATTGAGTAAGTTTTTATAACTGCATTGTAAGTTGTGATACAAGAAAGCAAGGTAGTGGAATATTACGATGAACAACATTGTAAGTCAATATAGTCAGGAGGTAAATTCTATATTATTAACTGCTGAGCATAGTAAGCATGCCTCAAATCGTAAAAACTCACATAAAAATACTAGTTTAGAATTTCAAACAAAAATAATAACACCTTATCATTCACCTATATCATTCACTGCTGAACTAACTTCTACTGATGAAACTCAGATAATCAATGGTCACAGTGGATTGCACGCTCAAGATACATCGACAGTGGAAAATTCTACATGCACCGAAGATACAAGTTCACCATTAGATACGTCTGGTAAGAAGAAACAATACCTCAAGAAGAAAAATCTTGGAAGGAAGAGACAAAGGGATCCTAGTGTTTGGAAAATGAATGTCTTGAAGAAACTGAGGAAGTCTGGCCAAGAATATACTGGCAGAACTGAGACCTGGATGTAACGATAAATGTATCAGGAAATGTAAATCGAAATTATCTGAAAATGATAGACTTAATTTATTTAATAATTTTTGGGCAATGGCTGATCATGACCAACAAAGCGAATATTTATGTAGATTTGTTCTCAGACAAGAGAGGAAAGTTGCAAAGCTAAAAGAGTCCAGAAGACACTGGACATATGAATATAATTTGCAGTTGGCAGAACACCGACTTCAAGTTTGTAAGAAAACATTTTTGGACACTTTTAACATTACAGATATGTGGTTAACTACACTATTCAAAAAAATTTATAGTCATGAAGGCGGAGGCCGTATACCTGGAGATATGAGTGGTCGCCACAAGAACAGGGCAAATACTGTAGACGAAAGTATTAAAAGGCGATTCATGCGCATATTAACTCTGTTCCAGCAAGAGAATCCCATTATGTAAGGCAAAGAACAAGTAAGATGTATTTTGATGAGTCTTTAACTTTTCCCAAATTGTATTCACTATATAATGAATGGATGTTAGAGAATCACCCATGCGATAAACCAACCACCAAAAGTCAGTACAGAAACATATTCAATACTGAGTTTAATATCGTTTTTTTGCACCGAAAAAAGATATGTGTCTTACTTGCAATCTACATAACACTAAAGCAGAGAAAGACCAAATAGAAAAAGAAGATGCTTTACATATTGCAAATAAATGTGTTGCACGTGAAGCCAAAAATCGCGATAAAGAGGTTTCTAAGAAAACAGAAACGGTTGTAACTGCTTGCTTTGATTTGCAAAAAATATTAACTACGCTCCAATCAGAGGTATCATTGTTTTATTATAAAAGGAAGTTTAAAGTGTATAACTTTACTATCTTTGATCTTGTATCTGCTGAAGGCTATTGTTATGCATGGGATGAAACCACAGGTAAAAAGGGGCCTAATGAAATAAGTAGTGCGCTATTTGATTTTATTAAGAGAAAAGTTGCTGGTGGAGCATTAGAGTTTAGAGTTTATTCAGATTTTTGTGGAGGACAAAATCGAAACCGAATAATATTTTTAATGTATATTTATGCAGCTAAGATCATTAATATTAATATTACACACACGTTTTTTGAGGTGGGCCACTCTCAATCTGAGGGTAATTCAATGCACGCCCTTATTAAGCGAAGAAAAAAGAACCAAGTTGTTTATGTACCACAACAGTGGTATACACTGATAAGGTGTGCTAAAGTCACAGGAAAACCATACGATTTGATAGAACTAAGTCAAAATGACATCTTGGACTTTAAATCAATGTTAAAGAAAATGCCGAATTGGGATTTAGATATAGATAAACGACCAAGTTTTCTGGTCGAAAATACAATACGTAAAAATATATAAAGAACAACCACATATTATTAGTTTTCAGTACGATCTTATTTCTGATCAATTATCGTTTATAAACTTAGAATGCAAACCAAAATCGAGCAAAAGGGCTACCAAATCCAGGAATAAAAATATACACGATTTATGGGAAGTACAAATTCCTTTAGCATATAATGGGTTACTTCCCATAACCACTTCAAAATAAAAAGATATTGTTGCTTTGTGCTCTGATAAAGCTATACCAGAGCAATATTGCAATTTTTATTTAAATCTTCCCCACTCTCAACAAACGGAATATTCGGATGATGACTCTGAATAAAAGCTTGCAAGGGGTTAATTTTGCTTATTTTTTAATAGAATATAAACTGTTTTATAATTTGTAAATGTTCATTTTGTAATAAATTAATCTAAAAGATATTATTTTATTTACCTACTTCTTGTTAGTTTGTATGACGTAAATTCTTAAATACTACTTGTCTGAGCAAAAAAATCACGTTTCAAGTAAAACCAATAAAATAAATTAATTATAATATCTTTATTTGGATATTTACTGATTAGTTACAATTTATATCCACCTAACCAAAGAAACATACTGTGTTGAAATATCATTGTATGAACCACTTACAATGATTTTCACCTAAAATTATGAAAAAATTTGCTATTGTAACTCGACCTAAATCAGGACCAGTAATGTTGACAACAATGTGATATGTAAAAGTGAAAAGCTGAGAAAAAGTTATAAAATATGGATTAACAACATCACAAAAAATGTAAAAGCTGACCCAGTAAAAAAATAAAATGTTTTGGAAATTTCTTTAAATCGCTCTCCTGTAAACTAAGCAAAAGTGAGTTACAATGTTTTTCATATCAGGTGTCGATATGTTGTTATTCGATTTTCATTTGTTTCCGAGATTTTGAAATTTTTCTTACAAGCTGACAATTTATTTATTGCTCTAAAACCGGTTGAGGTGTGCAAATAAAATTTGGTGGGTTTTAAGACATAGTTATTGCGCATGTTTTGACATACAATTAAGAATTTCATATTTACCATTGGTGCGCGTACGGGTAATAGTCTGAAATTTTTTAAAGATAAAAATGGTACGCCAATGAAATATTTCAAATTAAAAATCTTTCTTGAATTCCTTGTTTAATTTGCGACAAAAAATATATCTTCCCTTTTTTTCATGCGACGCTTCGTTTTCATGTAAAAATAAAACATCTTAACGCTTACAAAGTTTTCGACGAAGTTTCTATATGAATGTGTAGAAACTTATTTCGAATACTGAGCGGTAAGATATTTTATTTTTTGCATGAAAACGAAGAGTCGTATGAAAAAAACATGAAGATAGATTGTTTGTCAGAAATTGAACAAGGAATTCAAAAATAATTTTTAATTTGAAATATATCAGTGGCGTACTACTTTTTTGTTAAAAATTTTTTAGACTATTACCCGTACGCGCGCCAATAGTGAATATAAAATTCCTAATTGTGTGTCAAAACATGTGCACCAACTATGTCTTAAAACCCACCAAATTTCATTTCCACACCTCAACCGGTTTTAGAGCAATAAATAAATCGTCAGTTTGTAAGAAAAATTTTAACACCCCGTATCTCGGAAACAAATGAAAATCGAATGACAACATATGAGTTATTTTTGATTATTTTTACGTATATTATACAGTCTTAAAGTTTGGTGCGTTCCTCCCCACTCACCCTGTATTTAGGGCGCTAAAATATGTCCCGCACGCGGGCGTCAATCAGCCTTGCGGGGGCCCTGGTGATGTTGAAAAAGTAACTATTGGTTACAAAGTACTCGTTACTTACGAATACCGAAAGTAACGATTACTATACATAGAGGCAAATCGTTACTTTGATTACTCTGATTACTTCGTTACTTCGTACCAATCGTATCAGAGCGAGTACTTATTTTGATTTTGAGTATTGTATCTACTCGGTTGATGTCGGAGTCGGGCCGCTATTTCATGAGTGTTCGGTATCAGTACAGTAATGACATTGCATGTGGGTGAAAAACGTGGTTTTATTGATAGAGCGAATCTTGTGTTTTCTTTCGACAAAATCTAAATCTGCTGATTATCACGATATCATGAATACAGAGATGGAAAGGCAGATTTTACAAAACAGTCATCAGACCAATAATGAGATACGCAGCAGAAAAAGTTTTGGTACTGGTACTAGAAATAGCAGAGATGAAAACTCTGAGGAAAATCAATGGTAAGAGTGGAAAGACACTATGGGACAGAGCTAGAAGTATAGATACACGACGGGGATGCAAGGTGGAGAACAGAGAACATCATGGACCGGGTAAGAAACAGAAGAGTAGAATGGAACGACCACATAAGCCGAATGACAACAAATAGTAGTAAAGACGGCGAGAGACGGTACTTCAATAGAAAGACGATCAGTGGGAAAACCCCTAAAACGATGGAACGACAACTTACTGAAAGCACATCGAAAAATAGAGGAATTTATGTCTACACAAAAAAAATGTATGAAAATCTGAAAATATCTATAAGCTTAAACTTAAAAGTCAACAGACAAAAATCAAGATTGAATACCCATTATTATAATGCAGTATTTGACTAAAAATACGAATACGCAACCATATTATTTTATGTTGGTGCTATATTACAATATTATGGTAGGGGAGCCCAAGTGGCGATTTTTGCAGTTACTCGAGCGCGTCAGATTATCATATGGGGAGAAACCTGGTACCCTGCAGATGTACCTCTACCATATATTGGCTCTTAACACAGGGGAGTTCGTTAAGGGGGGCCCGAAAAAAAATATATCCTTAAAAAAACTCGAAATTGTCAGATTAAGATAAGGTATTAAGTTAAATACATGCAAAAGAGTGTATATTTCAAAAATCTGACGATTTGAGCGGGGAAATGGGTGAGTCCCAAAGTTTCACAAGAAAAAAGCGAATATTTCGAGAAATGAATGACAGATCGAAAAACTAAAAAATATGTGATCAATATTTTTTAAAAATCTATCGAACGATACTAAACACGTCTTCCGGTTGTAAATTTAATACATATTTTAAATACGAATCCCGCGATATTTCGCCAAATGAACATCAAATCGAAAAACTGTAAAATACACTTATTCAATATTTTTGAAAAGTCTATCCAAACACGACTCCCCACGGAGGAGGGGTTACTTTAAAATCTTAAATAGGAGCCCCCATTTTTTATTGCAGATTTGGATTCCTTACGTAAAAATAAGTAACTTTTATTCGAAACATTTTTTCGAATTATGGATAGATGGCGTTATAATCGGAAAAAACGATTGTTGGAAATGGAAAATTAAATTAAAAAATGGCAAGCGCCCACTAAAATGGAACTATTTTTGGTTTTAAGACCTACTCTTCACAAACCCTATAGGTCTCCATAACGCTCGAGTGACTGCACATTTAGCATACTTTGCTCACCTACCATTATCCTTTATGAATAATAAAAAAAAAAACATTTCTTACCCATATCATCGAAATAAACATAACGATATCGTCCTTTGATATTTTCATGAGAAACACTGCACTAAAAACGCGGTTGAGAAAAGTCTAAAAAATGCAATATTTATATTATTTACATTTACATCACATAAATAGACAGACTGTCTACAGACACAGCTGAGCTGACAACGTTAGCGAACACTTCTTCCTCGGCAAATTCCCAGCGGAACTAATCTCAACCTGAGACAGATGAGCTCTCCTGTTACGAGATGATTTGAATGCTTAAGTGCAGGGTGTAGACGTATTTTGGGGAAAGTAGTAGGGAACGCACCAACTGCCCTTTTTACCCAATAAGCGTGCCATGTGCCATCCGGTCTCTCATCTGATATGGAGCAGACTTTGATTTACCCATAGGCGTACCTATAAAGGTCGTATTTTACAAATACGACGATTTTTATTTTAATAGCTTACATATTCTGGACTTTTATTTCAAGACGGTGACGACTAACAATAATGTGAAAATTTCTTTAGCCTATAAGCTACCGCTTAAGACTTTAATACCGCTATGAAAATTTAGACAAAGTGAACAGTTCGCGTTCTTTGGAAAAAATATCCCTATAAACAGGGCCGAGCCGTCCACGTGTGAAATGTGTGCGGTGCACACAGGCGCCAGCAATTAAGGGGCGCCACTAGAGTTGTTACAAAAATTTTACGCGGGTAAAAACAACACTTATCCATTTACCGTCACCCTGTATATCTCAACTTCAAAGGTAAGCACATTACGTATTGATTTACAATCTACATAAACAAGAAAAATCTTGTAAAGACATGCATCCAAAAAATGTTTAGGAGATGAAATATATATCAACATTTATATTCATACGCTCAGTCCACGTATGGTATGAAGTTCTGATGAAAGTTAACTTTGTTAGCCAAATTTTCAATAAAAAAACAATGAATATGCAGCTGTCCTTAAATCCTTTACAAGAGTTAAAATAATTCTTGCTCGAATTTTTTACAGCGTCGAATAAAAGCAGACAGTTCGATTACGAACATAAAAACGAACCGATTTTGGGTCCTAAAATGTAATATTTTTATTCACATTATTTTATTTAATGAAACGATTTTTAAAAGATTGCCCATTTTTTGGGCGTTATTAAATGTTTTGCAAACAGGCGATACCACGTGCTGGCGCGGCACTGCCTATAAATTTTTTTTGTATAATCACTTTCCTGAGATAGGTACCTCAGACCTCACAATAAGGTTTAAAAAGTCACCTATGGTCGTAACGTATTTAAACAATTAAAAAAAATTATAAACATTAAGTTTTCGGCCCGAACAGATTTCTTTAAATGTTTTGGATCATTATGAACAAAAAAGATCTCTTGTACTTCTCCTCTAAAGTTGATAGTTTTGGCTTACAAACATTTTAAAATTGAAAAAAAAAAAACGAAAAATGACGATTTTCAAGGCTCACACAAGAAGAAATACACAAAACACTAGAAAGAACACTACACAAAAAAGGGAATTTTTTGTAAAAATACAAAAATCCTCCCTTCATTTAAAATACATTATTTTTTTCAAAACTAAGCCTTTTAAACCAGCCAGACCTCTAGAGTCTAGAGCAGTGGTTCCCAAACTTTTATATTTGGCGACCAACTTTCTCATGTTTTTTTATATTCGCGACCCATCCCCCAACCATGATGATACATATGTACGCTATTCAGTTACTGTAAGGGTCACGCCGCGACCCACCTGAAATTCGCCCGCGACCCACTAGTGGGTCGCGACCCACCGGTTGGAAACGCTGGTCTAGAGCATACTTGTACATTATAGACGAGCGGCAGCAACCCCTAAAATTACGTTATACTGACCACGAAAATGAATTATTAATTAAGTTAAGGTGAATGGCCAATTTTGATCATTATTTATGTTTTCGAGGTCGGTGAATCCAAATATGAAGTTTATTTTTATCTAGAATTGGTGGAACATGTTCAAAAATCAAATTTGCAAAAATGCGAAAAATCAATATTTTTCAACTTTATCTCGCTGTAACTTTGATCGCTGTAAATATTTCCTATTGAAAATTTTACTCTGCCATCTTTGAAGTGTTTAGATAAAAATGAGATTTGTCCAAAGTGTTTAAACAAATTAAAAGAGGAGTTGTTAATTTTTAAACATTTTGTCGTCAGATTTCGTCAGTTTCATGTTTACTTAAAAAAGTTGAGTGACAAACTTTTAAGTTTATAATTTTAACCAATACAGAAATAAAATATGATTCATGAAGAAGTTTTCTGGAAAATTTTAAGTCAAAATATGCAATAGCAATAGGAAAAAAGTTATGTGACTTTATAGACGAGCGGTACACCCCAAAAAACGCTTATTTCTCGGGATACTGACCACGGTGTGGTGAATGGCTAATTTTGACCATACTTTATGTTTTTGATGGTGCTGAAAACGAAATTTAGGTTCATTTTAAATTTTACGTGGGGGAATATTGTCAAAATTGCAATTTTACCCTAAAAATACAAAAAAAAATGAAATCACGTTTTTTGCGTTTGGGAGCGTTCAAGTATTACGTAACGCGATTTTTGAAGATTTTTGACCCCCTCCCCCTGCGCAACGCACTGTAATGGGCGTTTAACTATTACATAACGCAATTTTTGAAGATGTTTGACCCCCCCCCCCCCAACCTGCGTTACGTAATACTTGAACGGTCCCTTTAACTCGCTACAACTCTGTTCCATTTTAATATTTTTTTTCTGAAATTTTTATAGTATATATTTTTTAGCTTTCCGAAGACAATTGAACCTGTTTAAATCTTTCTGTTTTATTATAATAAAAGTTATGAATTGTAGATTCCTGAATTGCAAAGTATAATCGCAAAAGGTGAGTGACAAAATCTGAAATTTAGCTTTTTAATCAAGTTTATGTTAAACTATAGAGCACAAAGAACAAAATGTTTTATAAGAAAAAAATGGTACAAGTTTTAATTTTAAGAAAAACGTGATTTCATTATTTTTATGTTTAGGGTAAAATTGCGATTTTGACAATGTTCCCCCATCTGGATAAACCTGATTTTCGTTTTCAGCATCATCAAAAACATAAAGTATGATCAAAATTAGCCATTCATCACAACGCGTTCAGTATCTCGAGAAATAAGCGTTTTTTTTTTGGGGAAGTGCCACTCGTCTATAAAGTCAGATAACTTTTTTCCTATTACATATTATTTTGCCTTGAAATTTTCCAAAAAACTTCTTCATGACTTATGTTTTAATGCTGTGTTAATTAAAATTATAAACTAAAAAGTTTGTCACACAACTTTTTTAAGTAACCATGAAACCACAGATGAAACTAACGAAATATGACGACAAATTGCTTAAAAATTAACAACTTCTCTTTTAATTTATTTAAACTTCTCGGACAAATATCATTGTTTTCTAAATTCTTCAAAGATGACACAGTTAAGTTTTCAAAAGGAAATCTTCACAGCGGTCAAAGATACAACGAGGTAAATATGAAAAATCATCAAAATTGATTTTTCGCATTTTTGCATAAAATTTGATTTTTGAACATGTTTCACCAATTCTAGATAAAAATAAACTTCTTATTCGCATTCAGCGACCTCGAAAACATAAAGAATGACCAAAATTTGCCATTCAGCTATCATGGTCGCTTCTTTCTAAGCCTCAAATTAGGGGTGTGCCGTTCGCCTATTAATAAAGTGAATTGTAAAGGGTTAACGACTATTTTTAATTAGGATGGTAATTTAGAATAGATTTTTTCGTTTTTGTCGCTGAAAAAAAAAAAAAAGGACCAACCTTATTTTTGTCAAAACTTCCTTGATTATTAAGGGTTCTGAAATTGAAAATTCCTTTAGGGTTTGTGCTAGAGATTATAAAAAAAAATAAAAATATAAATTTTCTCTGCACTACACAAGAGGTTCTATAAGTTTTCCACAAAAATGCATTGGTTTCTTCATATTTAAGGGTAAAACGTTCAATTTTGGATTTTGGCATTTCATGAAGAACCAAATTTAAATATGCTTCTCCACTTGTATTCGGGTTAGACACACCATAAATCCACCATGCTTTTTGTTTTTTTTTATAAGCTATATTTTTTATAAGAAAGTTTTTTTCTATATAAGACATACTTTTTGAGTAATTCGCAAAAATAAAAACAATTAAAAAAGTTTTTTTTCAATCACAATAAAGATGCACTAGAAATAAACAAGCACGAGAAGCACTCCCAAATCATGATTTGGGAGTGCTCCTCGAACATTTAAGGTATCTCGGTTTGTTTATTTCTATATAGTGCATTTTTATTGCGATTGTAGTGTAGACAGTTGTGTCTCAGATTAGCGAATCGACTATACCTATTGACTTTCAGAAAACATGTATAGAACCAAAGTTTCTTAAAATTGGTTAGCATATTCATTCCGGGTATTATTTTTCATAAAAACCTTTACCCCCGAGAAGGGGTGGCATCCCGCAGGGTAAAAGCGCCATATAGCACAGATTTTGGTTAAAATCGGTGTAGGCTCAGAAAATTATGCGAGAAAATTGTCATTGACTGGACTATTAAAGATGTTATCAGATAAAGGTCCAATTAAAACTGTTGTATTTTATAATAAACTGTAAACATTATTGGAATCATTGAGATTATAATATATTTAATGACCCTTTTATTACTTTATTATTGATTTCAAAACAGTTTATGTATCTTTGAGTGAAATTACATACATTTCGTTGTATAAATCAGTTAATATCCTTTAAACAGAACAAACAGAAGAGAAACAAAAGGAATAGAGCGTAGACGTGACCAATAAAGCTCAAATCAACTTCCCTATATATCTGCCAGCAGACGGGTATAGAGATGGCTACTGATTGTACTGAGGCTACGTTGTATCAAAAAGGAAACTGCAAGAATGACAACGGGAGTCTTCTGCTTCTGTCTTTCAAATCTGTTATGATTTTATAAAAAGCTTTCCTAGAAAACGTTTTTCAATCTTTTTGATTTTGCTACCTTTTTACAGGTTGAAATATTCTGGCGACCCCCTGGTGTCATAGCTTAGCAAGCCAAACAAATAATTTAATTAAAAACTACATACGCTAGTATAATTTTTTCCTATTTTGGTACATTTATCTTTTATTCACGCGCTCCAAAAATTAAAGAACAACCAACATTTTGCTTTGTAATTTGACGAATCTACAGGTGTTTCCGACTGTGCACAGTTTGCAGTATTTGTGCGCTTTGAAGCAGATGACAATATCATGGAAAAAATCTTATTTTGCAAAGCACTTCCTGCAAATACTACTGGCCAATATTTGTACGATATGTTTTTAGGAAGCAGCAACTACAATACTGATTCGGAAAAATATATCGCTAGTTGTAGCGGTGACGTTAAAGCTATGAATGGCAAAAATAGCGGGCTCATTGCAAAATAAAATCGATAATGCCGCACATATCCTGGACACACTGTTTTCTTTATCGACAGGCTCTAAGGTAGTACCTTCTGATATAAATAACGTGCTCAAGGAGGTAATTAAAATTGTAAATTCTATCAAAGGTAAAGTTTTACAAACCCGGCTATTCAGAATCGTTTGTGAAGATATGGACTCGCCTTATCAAAATCTCCTTTGGGAGCGTTCAAGTATTACGTAACGCGAATTTTGAAGATTTTTGACCCCCCCCCCCCCCTACGTAACGCACTGTAATGGGCGTTTAACTATTACGTAACGCAATTTTTGAAGATTTTTTTTTGACCCCCTCAACCTGCGTTACGTAATACTTGAACGGTCCTTTTATCACACAGAGGTCAGTTGGCTATCCAAAAGAAAGGTATTGATAAGAGTTCTGGAACTGAGATCTGAAATTGTTAATGTTCTTATGTTCTTACAAGATGCAAAATCTAAATATGCTTACGGTTTTTCTGACCCTATTGGCTGTTGAAATTTTGGCAGATCTTTTTAGTCACCTTAATAATTTGAACAAGAACCTTCAAGGAAGAGAAGAGAATATTTTAACAGCTAAAAATAAAGTAAAAGCATTTCACGCAAAACTGCGTTTGTGGTCAACCTCTCTGCAAAACAAAATGTTTGAGTCTTTTCCATGTGTTCAGAATATTGATGACGATAATGCAACAGACCAAAGTTTTGCAGTATCTGCTTACATTCCTTGCATTATACAGAACTTGCATAATTTACAAGAGCAACTTTTGACATACTTTCCAGAGTTTCACTCTGAAGCTGACAATAGGCGTAGATGTCACCAAACATTAGTAGATCTGGCAGATGTCACCAAAAATTTTAAAAATGTCTTCTAGATTTAGCTGCTGAGGGCATGCTTAAAATACAATTTTATTCGCAAAGTGTCGACGTATTTTGGATAACAATAAAACACCAATACCCAGAGCTGGCAAGGGAAGCTCTTAAATTATTAGTGCAATTCGCAACTTCATACTTGTGTGAACTGACATTTTCTTCAATGGTAGACATTAAAACTAAAAAGAGAAATATACTGCAATTAGAAAATGATTTGATTAGTAACCTTTCAAAAATAGTGCCACAATTTGATAAACTTGTTAAAAAAACAAACAAGCACATCCTTCCCACTAAAATTATTGTGTTTTAAGAACCTCAACTTTTTCTTTCAGACCCCCGAGTAAGGCTTCGCGACCCCCCTGGGGGTCGCGACCCACAGATTGAAAAACACTGCTGTAGATTGATGGTGATTAACGTCACAAAAGGATTATTTGCAGAAATAGTTATTAATAATAGATCCGAACAACTTTTCATTTCTAAAATAAAACAACTACCAAAAAATCCTGGATCACAGAAGAAATATTCGAGAATTAAAGATGATGGAACAACGCACAACGCAGGCAGTGTAAGATCGGGCAGGACCAAGTATGGTACCCAAATATACAAAGCAAAAAAATTATAGCGGCGACGGAGATCTGGATGACTAGCCTTGGCATCCAGTATCCTTGAAAATCAATATAAACTCGGCGACAACTTCAATCTCCACAAGAAAATTAAGGAAATTGCTGGTATCTTCAACAAATATCCAATCACTGGTACCTATACATAATGACCAAGATGGGCTAATAATGAACCCTCATGATATACTTAATATTTGGAAAATGTACACAGCTAAATTGTTTAACGTTCACTGAATACAAAAGCCACTACAATTGGGAGACCATGTGAATGGCCTTAAGTATTTTGAAACGTGAGGTTGTACATGCTATCAAACTATTCTTCTTCTTCTTCAGATGCAAATCCACTAATGGATATTAGCGATCACATTTTCCATTAACTCTCTGTTTCTTGCAATGTGTATCAGAGATTGTATGTCGTTAATCCCTGCCCATTGCCTTATGTTTCGGAGCCAGGACATTTTCTTGCGTCCTATTCCTCTCTTGCCTTCAATTTTACGCTGGATTATAAGTTTCAACTGATATTTTTCGTTTCGCATGATTTGACCCAAATACGCCGTTTTTCTTTTCTTGATGTTTTCGAAAAGCGGGCGTTCTTGGTTGATTCTTTTCAGGACATCTACATTTGGGACTTTCGCCGTCCTTGGTATCTTTAGGATACGGCGATAAAGCCACATTTCGAAGGCTTCTAATCTGTTTATATCCCTCGTTTTGAGTATCCAGCCCTCTATGTCATAGAACAGCACCGACCACACGTAGCATTTAGTAAACCTTAGTCTCAGTGTAAGATCGAACTCTGAACAGGTCAGTACCTTCCTGAATTTACGAAAGCTTGTCGAGCTTGCTCAATACGACATTTTATTTCGATGCCTAGTCTTCAAAAAGCCACGTTCCCAGGTATTTAAATTTGCTCACTCTTTCAATGGACTTAGTATTCAGTGTTTGGTGGAGTTTTAAAATGCATCGTTTCTGGAGATGATCGTGAATTTGGTCTTTTTGGTATTAATCTCTAATCCCATTCGCTTACTGTATTCTCCGATTAGAGTGACAAGTTGTTGAAGATCTGCTATGTTGTCACAAATTAAGACAGCATCATCAGCATATCGTATGTTGTTGATCAATACCCCATTCACTTTGATTCCCATCTCTGCATCTTCCAAAGACTCTTAAAATATGCCAAATATGGCTTCCGAATAAATGTTAAATAAAAGAGGGGAAGCACACATCCCTGCCGAACACCCCTTCTTATGTGTATGGATTTGGATATAGAATTGTCTATTTTTAATTGTGCTGCCTGATACCAGTACAAGCTTTCAATGCATCTTATGTCTTGCATCAAACTAATAAAAAGTAAGAAAGCCTTAGGGTCAGGTGATATGTATGCACAAATAATCTAGTTAATTCATGAAGAAAATCTAGATATTATTGTAAAGCTCTTTAACGATATCAACGATACAGGCCAGATTCTAAAAGATTCGCTTCACGACCTGCAAAATTCTGCAAGGGACACCGGCTAGTAAGCCTATAATGAGCCTTTTTAAAACTTTTATTGAAAATACTACACACAAGATTTTTTACGAAATGTGAAGATGTTAGTGTAAACAAATTAATACAGAATTGTTTAAATCAACGAAAGGATGTTTTCTCTGTTTAATCGATTATGATAAAGCATTCGACAACGTAAAACACGAACTAATGATCAAATATCTACAAGCAAAGAATATATTTTTTCCTAGAAGAAGCTTTTATATGTAACAGATAGTCACGTTTATTTTTGTCACTTCAAAACAGGCTTGTTGACGAGGGATGTTGCAGCCGCGGTGCGGGCGGTGGTGAGATCGCGTAAGCTCCGTAGTCGTTGTCAGATCCATTAACAAACTTTAATGTTGTAGTTTTATGTAAGTTTGTAGTTTTGTTTAACAAACAAGCTACAAACTTACCATTAACAAACCAGATTCATTAACAAACTTTATTGTTGAAGTGTGTTTAATGTAAGTTTTTTAAATGTAGTGCCTGCGCCGAATGCTTAGAATATCATGGAGGGACAGAATCAGGTGCGGGAGCACGCCAAATAGAATTCTATTTTAGTGACGTCACGTTGCCTAGCAACCGTCGATTCTCCCATTATGAAATTCTATTTTGTGACGTAAGCAAAATATAATTCTATTTGGCGTGCTCCCGCACCAGAAACGAAGTATTTAGATAAGCGGGCTTCCAGGATAAAGACTTTTTTTGATTATGTAAAAAATAAGAAGACTGCATACTTAGGGCACATATTAGGAGAACGATACACTTTTCAGCAACTAGTGCCTACTGGAAGAAAATATAGAGGTAAGAGAGGCCTAGGAGGTAAAAAGATGTCACGGCTGTGTAATATTCGATAATTAACAGGAATCCATAGTTATGAAATGCTTCGCAAGGCTGCTAAAAAGAATAATTTAATACTGACTATCTAACATCTCACACGACAAGACAATGTACCACGTCTACTATATAGAAATGCACGGCACCAAAAGAAGAAGAACCAAGCGCCCGTAAATGGATAGTGTTGTAAAATGATTATTTGCAGAAATAGTTGATTTTTTAAATTTTTTCCATAACTATGAAGATCTAAATAATAAAAAGGCTTCTAAAAGTGTACCTACATTGTTTAATCTCCATCTACTACAATACTCTGGGCTAATTAGCAAAATACAAGGAAAAGTTATTTACCAGCAATTTTATTGCTGGAATCGAATCTTATTATTGTATGTATTAATAATATAGGTATGCAAAGTCCGCAGATAGCGTGCTAGTTTTTTTATAAACAAAATGGCGCCCGAAAATCCTGTTTTTTTCAATTTTTGCTCTATAACTCCAAAGATTTTAACTTTACACCAAAAACACCCAAATAAAAATTCACCGCAATTAAATTATGCATAGAGACGTGTTTTTCCCTATTCACTTCGACGAAAACTTTCCCCGGAAAAAGCGGGTTTTTCCAACAAAATCTTTAATTTTCAACTAAAATTTTAGATAAATATTTGTTAATCAATAATTAAATAACTTGGTAATGTAAAAGCCCTTTTAGTATAGATTATAATTCCAGAAACCGATGGAAATTGAATGAACAGTTTAGCAACAATTGAATTGTTAATTAAAAATTTACGGTCGCTATAATAACGACAATAATTATGATGCATAAGAATAACTATGATTTTTTCATAAAAAGACACTATGCCTATCTAATGTACTTTACATAATTAAAATTAAACTATTTAAGAGGCCTCAGGAATATTTTAAAATTATAAACAATTTTTTGGCTTATAAACAAATAGAATATCTCGGGAAATATTAAACTAAATTAAATTGTAAAAACGGTATTCGAAAAACAGCGGCAGGACGCTTCTTTTAAAAGAAAAAACGTTTAATTATGACGAGTAGTTCCTGAGATACAACCGGTCAAAGTTGACCGAAATTTACGGCAAAGATATAAACAATAGGATCATAATTTTCAAAGCATCAGCTTTTTATTTTTGTCCTTTTTCTCTACACCAATTTTCATATCTTTAAAATACTCATAACATATATTATTATAATAAAAACTATCGATAATACGTGTGAAAATTGCCAAAAATAGCAAAATTCCAATCAAAAATTAGGTCGGAGAAAATGTAACCCTCAAAGATCAAAATCGGTATATGTTAAAAAAATGCATTTTCTCGGCTTCTCATGAAGCAATTTCCTTCATGCTTTTTTTGTTCCCTAATAACTCGAGTAGAGCCATCGAACCAGCTCATTATTAAATGTCAAACTTGCTTTTGTTTTGTTATAATAGATTAATTTATTTAAAAGAACAGAAAACTACATATTTTTTCCAGTTGTAGGCTTTTTTTAGATAAACTTACTACAAGTGTACCTTTTAAAGTTAAAAACATAAATATTCTCATTTGAAAGCTGTATAATTATTTAAACAATTTTTATTTAAACAAATTAAAATTTTGTGTTATAATAAATAAATTAATTTATTATAACAAAACAAAAGCAAGTTTGACATTTAATAATGCGTTAGTTCGATGGCTCTACTCGAGTTACTTGGGAACAAAAAAGAATGAAGGAAATTGCTTCATGAGAAGTCGAAAAAATGCATTTTTTTAACGTATACCGATTTTGATCTTTGACGGTTACATTTTCTCCGACCTAATTTTTGATTGGAATTTTGCTATTTTTGGCAATTTTCACACGTATTATCGATAGTTTTTATTATAATAATATATGTTATGAGTATTTTAAAGATATGAAAATTGGTGTGGAGAAAAAGGACAAAAATAAAAAGGTGACGGTTTGAAAATTATGATCCTATTGTTTATATCTTTGCCGTAAATTCCGGTCAACTTTGGCCGGTTGTATCTCAGGAACTACTCTTCATAATTAAACGTTTTTTCTTTTAAAAGAAGCATCCTGCCGCTGTTTTTCGAATACCGTTTTTACAATTTAATTTAGTTTAATATTTCCCGAGATATTCTATTTGTTTATAAGCCAAAAAATTCTTTATAATTTTAAAATATTCCTGAGGCCGCTTAAATAGTCAAATTTCAATTCTGTAAAGTACATTAGATAGGTATAGTGTCTTTTTATGAAAAAATCATAGTTATTCTTATGCATCATAATTATTGTCACTATTATAGCGACCGTAAATTTTTAATTAACAATTCAATTGTTGCTAAACTGTTCATTCAATTTCCATCGGATTCTGGAATTATAATCTATACGAAAAGGGCTTTTACACTACCAAGTTATTTAATTATTGATTAACAATTATTTATCTAAAAGTTTAGTTGAAAATTAAAGATTTTGTTGGAAAACCCCGCTTTTTCCGGGGAAAGTTTTCGTCGAAGTAAATCGGAAAAAACACGTCTCTATGCAGAATTTAATTGCGGTGAATTTTTATTTGGGTGTTTTTGGTGTAAAGTTAAAATCTTTGGAGTTATAGAGCAAAAATTGAAAAAAACACGATTTTCGGGCGCCATTATGTTTATAAAAAAAGTAGCACACTATCTGCGGACTTTGCATACCTATATTATTAATACATACAATAATAAGATTCGATTCCAGCAATAAAATTGCTGGTAAATAACTTTTCCCAAAAATGGCCTATTCTCCGATAATCAGCCCAGACTACAAACATTATCCACGCCATCACCTACATTATCGTAATTACATTGATAAGTGAGAATATTCTTAATTAATTAATTAATTAATCGATCACAATCGAATGATAGTGGAAGGCAACGTAACGTACAAAAGATGCAGATAAAGATCTCCGACAGGACGGTCAGACCAAAAGAAAGTTGGACACAGTCAAACAAATTACATGACGCTGTTACATCCTTACGAAGGAGCAAATATAAAGGATAAGGAGGAGATCAATCGGGTTAACCACAAAACCCTTTAATTTGTTTTTCTTTAAAATGAATTACTATCCGTTGCAAGAGAATTCGGATGGAATTCCCCATATTAAGAGACTGGGCCGATAGCAAGCACAAAATGACTGTACTCCCTTAATGCTGTAACGAATAGTCACTCTTAGTCTTTTGTTAGATTAGGATCAATTTTAAATTATATCCAAAGTTTAAAGGTACTTTACTAAATGATAAATCTGATTAAATCCGAAATATCTTGCAACGAATAGTAACTACTAACCATCTTAGCACATGTTCAAATATAGCATATAGTTTTGAAAAATATTCGTAACATCCATCCATCTCTAGATAGATACCGACAGTCACTCGCCGCGCCGTTAATTCTAATTTTGGATGCAGTGGCGGGAGATTAGCCGCAATTTACTATCTTTATTTTTATATAATTGAGATGCCGATAACGGTCACTAACATCCACACTACTATACTTAAGCTTAATGCTGAAAATAGCTCTTAATGCACCTACTTTACTTTACTTACTCCCAGGCTTTATTTGTGAGTGAGGGACAACAACCGCTTACTGTCATGTAATGAACTCGAGGAAAATCCAAAATATTATAATACCGTATGTAGGCGAAAAGTTTATGTACACATTTTTTAAAAACCAGGTATTTTTTTTTATAAAAATGTTTAACGGGTACCAGTCTATATTTATAGCAATTCCGAAGAAGCGGTGCGCAAAAAGATGCGACGAATATATAGTCTGATGAGCCAGCCATACATTGAAAATTTTTCTTCACAACATTCGTGGTAGAATACGAAGTCATTGGAAAAGAGCCCTAGGTGAAACTCAGTTTTTAGGATTGTTTAGGATTTAGTTTGGATTTAGGAATGCGATGGGTACTGGGTGAGGCACTTTTTGGCTAAATGTACTTCTTCAAATATGCCGTGAACAATTTAAAGATATTTATGTGGCTTTCATCCATTACGAAAAGGATTTTGATACAGTATAGCATTGGAAAGCTTTTGAAGCAAGAAGTAATCATACGAGTCGATGGTAGAGTAACTGACGAATGTAACATTCAAAGAGGACGCACAGAGAACGACAGGGATGCATTTTATCCTCGTGGTTATTTAATATCTACTCGGATTTAATTTTCAAACAGGCCTTCCAAGACTTTGGAGTGAAAATCAATGGTGAATTGATCAATAATCTCAGATACGCTGACGACACTTTTATTTTATGCGACAGTCTCCAACAGTTATTGGATTGCGTAAACACGAGGGGCAGGTCACGTGCACATTCATAACGAGAGACTTGTAGTAAGTCTGGTATGGGAGGAGATTCCTACAGGCAAAAGACCACTCGAACGTCCCAGAATGCGATGGAGAGATAACATCCAAGCAGATCTCCGGAAAATGAACATCCCATTTGACTCTAGGTTGATGGAAGACCGAACAAATTGGAAGAAAGTTATACAGTCAGCCAAAACCTATCCATGGCTGTGTTAAATAGAGTAAATGCCGTTCGTGAGTTATTTAAAAGTACTAGCATAAGAAGAATTTCATACCTAGGGCATGTTAATAGAGGAGACCGATACATAATCATTCAGCTTATAACGGCAGCTAAAATCAAGGGGGGCAGAAGAATTGGAAGGAAGCAGATGCCATGGCCCAAGAACATTCGCGATGGGAGAGGAAAATGCAATCTAAAACAACTATTCCGATGAGCTGAAGACCGTAAAACACTCGTCAATGTAATTGCTAACGTTAAAGACCGTTAGCTACCTGTCAATGACCTACTAGAGAATTCTATTAATCGGACCTCACTTAAACAAAGTACGCGTACCTGTGTAAAGGGTATACAGCCACTTGGATGTCTCCGGAACAATTTTATTTATTCCATACAAGATCTTGGAAATTTATGGTGCAGTCTAGGAAGCAGGCCGGCCGGCGTATATAAATAGAATAATTTAGATTTTACTGTCAGTCGGAAGTAAAAATTGTATCTGATATAAGCGCGTACAAATAAATTAAAATAAGTGTAAATAAATTAATATAAAAACTAAGTAAAATAAGTGTTAGTCATTCATAAATTAGACAGTAAAAACGTTACAAAAAGAAGATTAACATACATCCAGAAATGGTAATGAGCTTTTTGATTTTTTTATGGTGAATTTAATAAATTCTTCTTTGTAGTTCATGTCCATCAAAAATCTGTGGAGTGCTTCTGGTTCATGAATCATGGCAATTGGAGTTATTATCCAAATGGAGACATTATCACAAACCTGTATATTTAATATACAATCTTCTTTTTCTTCAAGTGCCATCTCCGCGACGGAGGTTGTCAATCATCATAGCTATTCGCACTTGAGATTATCCCTTGAGACATTATCATAAATCTGTATATTCAATATACAATCTGCTTTTTCTTGAAGTGGTGATATCTCCGCGACGGAGGTTGTCAATCATAATAGCTATTCGGACTTGAGACGGCTGCTCTGAAAAATGCACATTCTCTCAGGTTGCGCAGCCACGATATTCTACGACTTTCTATGCTTCTTTTTCCTTGAATCCTTCCCTGCATAATCAATTGGGGCAAGTTGTATCTCTCTCCACGTGTAATATTTCCAAGATATCCCGATGTTCTTGTTTTGGTTGTATTTAAGACTTCCATTTCTTTATTCATCTTTTTTAGGACCTCTTTGTTTGTGACGTGTTCTATCCACGATATTTTCTGAATTTTTCTATACATCCACAGCTCGAATGGATCCAGTTTTTTTTATTGATGCTCATTCAAGATCCAAGCTTCCATTCCATAAAACAAAGTCCAAAAAACGTAGCACCTAGCACTTAGCTCCAACATCAAATCTTTTGTGTAGAGCAATTTTCTCATTTTGTTAACATTTGCTCTAGCTTTTTCTATTCTGATTTTGATTTCCTGAAAGTAATACACAGTATATTTAGTTAAATATTCTTGGCGAAAATGTTCAAAATAGACATCTACAAAAAAGTAGATTAATCTATTATTAATTAATAATGATCTATATTTAGAAAAGTACACCCCTGTTTTAACAACTGCGACAAAATCGATCGCCGAATCCAAAGACTAACGTTTTGTTTTGATAAATTACCGCAATAAAGAAAAATTAAAGCTAACCTGCGAAGCAGATGCTTGACAGAATGGTCGAATAGCGTTTTCGCCCAAGATTTATGTGTGTATTGTGGACGTCTGCTGCTGTGTATTTTTGTTTTTATTCGACGGTTTCTTTCTGTCTTCCCGTTCAGTTGCAGCCCTGCGTTCGGTGGTTGGCCGTGGCCGGGGTTTTGCTGCGGTGCGTGTCTGCAGGTAGATCTTATTCTTACTCCAGCCACCTGGCACTGACAGATGGCCCTGTAAAGACAGAGGCGCCCAGCGACAATAAAATGTGTTTCAAAGAGTTGTTTTGTGTTTTTCGCAGGCTGTTGTATACAAACCCTTTAAATATTCTTAAAATATATCATAAAGTTCTCTTGTTCCACACAGTGATTTGAAATTTGCTTTCAATATTTATGAAGAATTTCTTTCCTTAATTTTTATTCTTGAACATCAGCTATGTAGGTATTCGATTATTATTTAGTCCGTTCATTAACGGTAAAATATTGCAAAACCTCTAAATTTTAAAGAACCGCTTGGATTGACATGAACTTTGGCATACACATAGCTAACAAGTCAAAGAAAAAAGTGATATTGTGCCGATATGTGCTTTTGACCTGGGGGTGGTTTTCACCCCCTCTTGGGGGTGAAAAAATATTCGTCCAAACAAAGTCAGGAAATGGATAAACTGGTTAATTTTAAGTAACTTTTGTTCTATAGAGTTTTTTACTAAGTCAATACTTTTCGAGTTATTTGGCAGTGAATATGTTCACTTTTTCAACAAAATAACCACGCTTTTAGATGGTTTTTCGCAAATAACTCAAATAGTAAGTATTTTGTCGAAAAAACATTCTTAGCAAAAATATAACCTATAAAAAATTTAAAAAAATGGTATCATTTATATACGTTATCATTTATATCATTAATATATGGTATATATATCATATCTCCACACCCAGTAGAAGCAGAGTTATAGCTAATGAAAAATACGTTCATATTCGTCAAATTCCAAATGGAATACTTTAACGTGAAATAACAAAATGAAGCACATTTCGGGGAAAACTCATTACAACTTATTTAAAGTGTTTAAAAAAAGCTTCATATTTGTTTTATAAAAAAAAATTTCTAGCGTCAAAATTAAACAAGCTACGCTCAAAATAAAGTTAGTCTCTTTTGGTTTTGGTAAAAAATCGAGAAAATCACCCCCTAATTAGTATCTTAAATGAACTTATTCGTCACGACTTCACAAGTTTCTTGACTCGTGTATATATTGTTTATATGATCTGTAAGTTTCATCGGTTCAAAGTCCTTATTATTGAAAGGGCTGTAGTTAAAAGGGGTTGAACGAGTCACTGATCACGAATGTATGCAAATTTAGAAACACCAAATCTTAATCAATTTTTGTCTAACAGAAAAACAAAAAAATACATGATATTCAAAAAAGCAAATCTGACTTTTTTTGTTTTTCGAGATTTTTGGTATCTCAAACAATTTTTAAGTTATTTTGAAAAAAAGCATATTTTCAAAATTTATATTTTTAAAAATTTTACTTTGAAACCAAATTTTTTTAAAAATAAGCACTTTAAATTGATGAAACTTGCAGATCATATAAACACAACATAAGTAAAATAATTTGTGAAGCGGTAACGATTAATTTCATTGAAGTTGCTAATTAGGGGGTGGTCTTCCCGATTTTTTTTTTGCAAAAACAAAAGGGACCAACTTTATTGTGAGCGTAACTTGCTTAAATTTAATGCTAGGTACTTTTTGTAAAAACAGAAATAAAGCTTTTTTTTAAACACTTTAAAAAAGTTATAATGGGTTTTCTCCAAAAATTGCTTAATTTTTTGGATATTTCACGTCGAAATACTCTATTTGAAATTTGGTGAATATGAATCTATTTTTCATTGGCTATAACTCTGGTTCTACGAGATCCAGAGACCTAACGCGTACACCATTTTTTTTACTTTTTTATAGGCTATATTTTTGCTAATAACGTTTTTTTCGACAAAATACTTACTTTTGAGTTATTTGCGAAAAACCGTCTAAAAATGTGGTTATTTTGTTGAAAAATGAACATATTCACTCGCAAATAACTCGAAAAGTGTTGACTTGGCGAAAAAGCTCTATAGAACAAAAGTTACTTAAAATTAGTCAGTATACCCATTTCCAGACTTATTTTGGACATATATTTTTTCACCCGCCAAAGGGGGTGAAAGTCACCCCCAGGGCAAAAGCACACATCGGCACAATATCACTTTTTTTCTTTGACATGTAAGCTATACGAATGCCAAATTTCATGTCAATCCAAGCGGTTCTTTAAAATTTAGAGCAAAAACCGTGAAAGAATGGACTAATTATCAGATCTTAAATTATAAAAGACAGACATAACATTGTTATCTCAAGTGTTTGACTCTGTTTGTGTGTATTACTTATATGATGCTTCTTATTTATAATGTCAAGGCGATAAGATATTTTATTAGTTATTTATGCAACAAGTGCAAAAAATTGATGCTTGTACTTGTTGCATGGGACGTATAATTTTCCAAAAGGGCCGATACACCGTATTGTCCGACACGTTGTTCATGATCTATTACATACAATATTTTTGATAGAAAAATCCGTAATAACTAGAACGACTAAAGAGAATCTAATGAGTATTTAGGATTGACGTGAACAAAGGATTAAGGGGAGTCTTAGATTTTATATCTTAGTTTTCTTCTCTTAATTGTTAGAAGTATTTCTCTTTCCTTATGCATACGTCTCAGTACCTCTACGTTGGTTATTTATCTACCCATGAGATCTTCAGTACCTCACGTATATTTTCTTCAGTGTCCACGCTTCCATCTCGTAGCATAATACGGATAGCACACAGCACCGCAGCAGTCGTATTTTTAACTCAAAATGAAAGACCCGAGAGCAGAGAAGCATCTTCATTCTTATAAACTCTAGGAATTTCATGGCAAGGAACCTTCATACCTCTAAGAATAATCAAAATGATCGAAAATATCTACCAGAATAACGCGGTAAAGGTAAAAGTGGGAGAACAACTAATTGACCCAATTGAAGCTGATAATGGGATAATAGAGGGGATTCCCTCACTCCTTTAGTCCTGATCATCGATGAAATAATAAAAAAGTAAGAGCTAAAAAATATCAAATGGGAGAAAAACAACTTAAAATAATCTGCTATGCAGACGATGCAATACTAATCTCTCAAAGTAAACGTATGCTGCACTCAGAAAAAGAGAAAATCTATGGTAGAACAGCAAATCTACTAAGACGGAAATTAGAGCTGGAAGGTCAGATATAACAAATAAACAAGGGCGGATCCAGGGAGGATGGGGACCATGGGGACCATGGCCCCCTCCGAGAATTTAAAAAAATATAAAACGGGATAATACCCGACAATATCAGTTACCTCAATTCTCACCAATTTTTTTTTTAATTAGTTAATTTCATACAGAATCAATATCTTACTAGACTTATACAACCAACATTACAGTTAACAAATTTATATTTCTATACACACTAAACAACTGTTGTATCACTTCAACGTTTTAACTTTCACCCACAAGGCTATTTTAGGCCAAAAAAATTATTAACTTTCATTAACCAATAATTCTATCTTACATTTTGTTTTCATTACCATATTATGACAATAAGTTCGATCAAATTTAAATTTATAGTCAAGTTTATAGTAATGGTTGTAATATTTTTATAAAAATAGTAAATTTAAATTCTAATATTAAAAATTAAAATTCCAACACAGTCTTAAACTTAAATTTCCGTAACCACATTGGATCTTGACCTTGGTTAATACTTTAAAAATTCCCTTTCCTGGATGTCAATGTTACTGACATTTGAAGTATTTCAACTTCCTTCTAAATCATTGACAGACTAAACGTAGTTCAATGTAGACCTAATAATAAAAAAAATCTCTTAATTAATGGAGTAGAGCATCATGTTCCTAGTACTAATCCGTTGGCATCCAATGTAAGCCAAATTGTAGATCAGATTTCACCATGTAGTTAGAACATACATCTTGACCAGTGTTTGGCATTGTGGCTATTTAGCAAGGACAGAGAGTAAGTAATCGTAACCACACTTTTCAATTTTTAACATTCAAAATTTCACCCTTTTCAATTTTACTAAGTGAGATTACTTACTTTTAGGTTCACTGATGATGGACTGATAAGTCCGAAAACGTTTTGAACGTAATCCGTTTGGATTTTTAAAAATTTTTAGAATTTTTATTAAATATACCAACTACACTAGGGAGTTTTACTTCATGTTAATTTTATTTAAAAAAATATAAATTTAAATATTTGCAGTTTAAATGTTTTTAATTTCAAACACATATACAGTCGGAAAAATGAAAGAATACCCATGGACGAACATATAAAACACGCGGTATTTTCCTGTCACCGTGTCGCAAAGAAAATTGTCCAGTGCAAGTACATGTAACAATAATTATTACATGTACTTGCGCTGGCCAATTTTTTATCTGACACGGTGACAGCAAAATACAGCGTGTTTTATATGTTCGTCCATGGGTATTCTTTCATTTTCCTACTGTATAATATGTACAAAATGGGATAAATATGTTTTCTGGACTAAAATTGAACAAAGGCAGTAATGGAAGCTTCAAGAATGAAATAGGATGTTTTATAAATCAAAATGTTGATAATTTTACAAAGGGCCAATTGTTAGAACGACCTTTACAGCCATCAAAATCGTATCAATTTCCATATTCTATACACACAAAGAATAAAAAAGAAATGAATCATTACTTGGATCACTAGCACCTGGAACAAAGGAGTTGGATGGTAATTTCGTACAGTGAAAAGAAATGGTTTTACAAATATTGCGTTTTTCTTTTTCTATTAAAAAATATGGTCACAATAAAGGGATGACAGCCCAAAGCCTTGTCACTAAACCTTTAATATCTTTCGCCAAACTCATGAGCAAAGACGGAGCCAACAAACCCATGAAAAAAGATCATACCACAAGGAGTGCGTTCAGGTTGAGCTGGATTTTCTACAAAGTTGTTGCAACTCTCAAAAGTCAGTCATTAAGCAGATGGACTCTCAGAGGTCTAAACAGATACAAAAAAATAAAGACTATGACCAAGAGAAGGGTCTATATAGTGTTCGTGTTATAGGTCGACAAAATATTCCTCTAAGAGACCATCGTGATGATGGCCTTCTGCTTCTGGACGAAGATGCTGGACCTAGCAATGAGGGGAATTTTTAAGGTTTAAAATCGCATCAGGAGATAAGACTTTTAAATAACACCTATCCACAGCATCTTTCTGAGCAACATACATTAGTAGCACCAGTCAAAATCAATTTAATGTTAAGGTGAAGAAATAATTGAACAAATAATGGATGAGGTTCAAAGTGCAAATTATTACTCTGTCATATTTGACGAAACGACAGACGTATCCCAAGTGGAAAAATTTTCCCTAAATTTGATATACAACAACAGACATTTGATACAATAACAACATTCGTGAAGACTTTGTCAAGTTCATTGACGCTTACGAGAACCTAAAAATAATTACTGAAAATCAAGAAAGAGGGAAGAACAAGGCCTGACACTCCTGACAGGAGAAGCATAGGGAAAAACGGTATTATTAAACTTATTGAAAGAACGCACTTAGATCCGAAGAAATGTGTAGGAATCGGTACTACGGCAGGAATGGTGAATTTTAAGGCACTTTTCACACACGGTAAAAGTGTATGAGAAGTGCCTTAAAACTCACCATTGTAACCCTAATTTTTAAAAATTCCCCCCCTCTCCCGTACCTACGGTCCCCCTTCCCAAAGAAAGTTCATGACCCCTCCCGAAAATCGGTCCTGGATCCGCCCTTGCAAATAAAGGAGTTTAAATATCTAGGTATCACACTATCTAGCTACCGAAAACCCGAAACAGAAGTGGAAGATCAAGTAAATAGAATAAACAAAGCAGGAAGTTGCCGGAATGAAACAATATGGAGAAATAAAAATATCGGGAGATAAATAAAAAGCAGAATTTACATAACAGTCATCAGACCAATAGTGACACATGCGACAGAAACAAGACTTGGCACAGAGATAACAAAAAGAATGCTAGAAACAGCAGAGATGAAAACTCTTAGAAAATTGATGGTAAGATGTAGGAAGACGATCAGTGAGAAGACCACGGAAACGATGGAAAGACAACTTAATGGAGGCAACTTAAATCTGACTGACTCATATACACACAAACCGAAGAAGACGAACAAGATCAACATACCACAGCACTGCATACAATGGTATAAATAAATAAAGTAAATAAAACATTTCCTTTCCCATAAATTCTTCTGGAACATTTATCATTTAATAACACGAGACACTGAAGCATTTCTTTTCCTTTTCCCATGTACACATGATAAGAGACGGGCGCCAGTGTTTTACGAAGATAAAGGAATTAAAGGATTCCTGCTGCGGAGGTCTGTATCAACAACTCTTATTATTATAAGTGCAGGAAAATAGAGCGAATGTGAGGTCGATTCTTTTGTTTCAGAGTCTTTGTGTGTATGTGTGTGTGAATCAAAGGAAATGTATTTATCCTTCGGCCAATTATAAAGAAAGTGGAAACTGAATTAAATATTTTAAAATAGAGATATAGGAAATTAGTCCTGTCGCCAGTAGGGGTACAACGGCCTCCTTAATTCAGATGGACTTACTCAAGTTTTCTTTATGTATTTTGACCCGTAGAATACGAATTTTTTGGGTAACAGTCGATCCGGATGTCGATAAGATTGTTATGAACAAAGAACTTGAGGAATCACATAACAGCGATTTTTTGCAAAACAAAACATTTTTTTGTATTTTTTGCGTCATTCTAAGCAAAAAATTATTTTACAAGTTTTTTCGTAGGATGGATAGATTTCGACATAAACGCGGTTGAACTTTCAAAAAATCGAAAAATTGCAATTTTTGAACCCGAATAACTTTTGATTGAAAAATAAAATAGCAATTCTGCTTACCGCATTTGAAAGTTCAAGTAAGATTTTATCGGTTTTGATTATTTTCATAGCTAAAAATTAATTTTTTTATTGTTAGACAAAGCTATAAACACATAGTGATTTAATGATGTTTTCAATGCATTTCTAATTTGAAATCGAACGAGTAGGCGCGCATATAGAATTTCTACGTATATTACGTCCATTAAAACGCATGCATTGAGCACGGGAAACAATATGTGTTTATAGCTTTGTTTAGCAAATAAAAACTTAATTTTTAGCAATGCAAATAATCAAAACCGACAGAATTTAACTTGAACTTTCAAATGCAGTAAGCAGAATTGCTATTTTATTTTTTAATCAAAAGTTATTCCGGTTCAAAAATTGCACTTTTTCGATTTTTTGAAAGTTCAACCGCGTTTATCTCGAAAACTATGTATCCTACGAAAAAACTTGCAAGACTATTTTTTGCTGAGAATCACCCAAAAAATACAAAAAAATGTTTTGTTTTGCGAAAAATCGCTGTTATGTAATTCCTCAAGTTCTTTGTTTATAACAATATTATCGACATCCGGATCAACTGTTACCCAAAAAATTCGTGTTCTACGGGTCAAAATACATAAAAAAACTTGGGTAAGTCCATCTGAATTAAGGAGGCCGTTGTACCCCCCCTGGCGACAGCACTAAATAAAAATATTAAGATATTTGAGATGCTATCCAAAAACTTAAAAATAATAAAGTCTCAGGAATACACGAAATCTGCTCTGAAATGTATAAGGAAGGTGGTGACCATCTTTTCCATTTGGCAGTGATTCATAAATCATTTTAAATTAGAGACTTACACTCTTTACAAGGGACATTACCAATGCTGATTCACTGCTGGGAAGTCAACTATAGACCAAATACAAGCTCACAGGCTTAGAAAAGTCACTAGAATAATAGATACACACCACCTCTTCGTCGACTTCAAAGTAGCCTATGCCAGTGTAAAAAGAACTGCACTATACAGGGTGTCCAGAAACTCTACCGACAAACGAAGACAGGAGATTCTTCAGATAATTTTAAGATAATTTAACCCAATTCACTTAGTCCGAAAATGCTTCCTAAGGGAGCTAGAGCTCTTTGAAGATGGCGTCTTGTAATTAGTTTTTCTTAAATACCTCCAGAATGCTTCTATTTAGAAAAACAAAAATTGGTACGTGTGTTTATCTTTAAGATATAAATCTAATCCATCCATTGTAAATTTCTAGTACCTATCATAGGCGTCCGTTTTGGGTAGGGCAACGGTTATTTAATCGCATAACTTTTTTACCTTTAACTTTTATGCATTTCTGACACTGGATTATTAAATTGTGAAGTATTCTAGTACTAAGATGTACTCTTGTTTTAAATCGGTAGGACACACCGTTTTCTAGAAAAATCAATTTGAAAATTTTTAACTTTTTAAATTAAAAAAAAAAAAATAAAAAAAAACCGTTTAAAAAGACGAAAACTGGTACATTTATTTATATTCTAGAGATAAATCGATTTCATGAATTGCGAATTTCTAGTACTGGTCATAGGCGTCCGTTTTGGATAGGTCAACAGTTATTTTATAGCATAACTTTTTTGTCTTGAATTTTTGAGCATATTTGACACTAGATTATTAAATTATGAGGTATTCGAGTACTAACAGTTACTCTTACTTTATGTTGGTAAAATACTTCGTTTTTTGTTGAAAAGTTTTTTCAATTTTCTTTCAAATTCCAAAAACGAAAAACTTTCAAATCGATTTTTCTAGAAAACGGTAAATCCTAGCGAGTTAAAGCAAGAGTACCTTTTAGTACTAGAATACCTCACAATTTAATAATCCGCTGTCAAAAATGCATAAAAGTTAAGGACAAAAAAGTTATGCGATAAAATATCCGTTGCTCTACCCAAAACGGACGCCTATGACCGGTGCTAGAAATTTGCAATAGATGGAATCGATTCATCTCTGAAAAGTAAATATGCATACCAATTTTCGTTTTTCTAAATAAAAACGTTCTGGAGGTATTTAAGAAAAACTAATTTCATGACGCCATCTTCAAAGAGCTCTAGCTCCCTTAAGAAGCATTTTCGTACTAGGTGAATTGGGTTAAATTGTCTTAAAATTATCTGAGGGATCTCCTGTCTTCGTTTGTCGGTAGAGTTTCTGGACACCCTGTATAAGTGCCCTATACAGGGTGTTTGGTAAAGAGTGGGCCATAGCTTAACCTTAGATTCCTGAGCTTAAAATAGGTCGATTTAAGCTAACTTACCTTAGTACGAAAGTTGATAATAACCGAAATACAGGGTGTCAAAGTTAAACTTTTATTTTATTTATTCTTGAATATTTCCTGACAGACGTAAGATAACCGCACGAAATTTGGTAAGCGGGGGTTTTTTGGGATGAGAAATCTAAATCCGCCACCAAAAATGATGTATTACCCAGAGGGCGCCATATACTTCTTTCAGCGCTCATTTAATAAGTTCAATTTTTTTTATCCCTCACTCTACATACTTTTTGAATCAAAACTTTATTCTCCTAATATTTTTACTTAAGAAAAGTATTATACTACATTCAACTCACTAAAATCAACTGTTTTTGAGATAAACGCGTTTTCAATCTGCGACATACAACATAATATTTTGCATAATATCATTGTAGTTCGTTTTTCTCTGGTTAGACCCGAAAAATAAACTTAAAACCATAATAAATAATTGTGCCAGTTCTCATATTTATGTCATTGCATCGTCAAATTCCATTTAAAGAAATTTGCGATACATTTTTGTAAATTTTAATGGTTTTAAGTTATTTTTCTGGTGTAACTATGGTGTAACTAATGATATTATGCACAAAATTATGTTGCCTCGTAGATTTAAAATGTGTTTATCTCGAAAACGGTTGAGTTTAGCGAAATTAATGTAGTATACCTTTTTTAAATAAACACTTTAAGATAATAAAAGTTTTGATTCAAAAAGTATATAGAGTGGGTAATAAAAAAAATTGAACCTGTTAAATGAGCGCTGAAAGGCATATGTTGCGCCATCTGGGTAATACATAATTTTTGGTAGCGCATTTAGATTTCTCGTCTCAAAAAACCCCCTCTTACCAAATGTCGTGTTATTATCCCATGCCTGTTAGCAAATATTCAAGAATCAATAAAATAAAAGTTTAACTTTGACACCCTGTATTTCGGTTATTATCAACTTTCGTAGTAAGGTAAGTTAGCTTAAATCGACCTTTAACCTCAGGAATTTAAGGTTAAGCTATGGCTCATTCTTTACCAAACGCCCTGTATATAACATTTATTAAATTTTAAAAAAATTCTAATCGGAATTCTAATAACATATATTATATGTGTCAAAGGTATTGTAGACTGTAGATTTCAAGGGGGTCATTTTTACACAGATTTAGGAAAGCCTATTTTTTGTTTTATCCTGAGATGCTTTGCTTAACCTGCTTAATTGTTCTGAAGCTATTTTATTGTGGCAGATTAATACACATTACTATTTTTACTGGGTTTACTGGGTTATTTTTTACATTAAAATATTTTTATTTTGACGCTTCGATTTCCACTTCAGAAATGGCTCTGAAAACATTACGAACATAAGAAATCTACAGTGGCCCTATTCATCGACTTTTAACATGCTTCAGACAGGGTAAAACGGAAAGAACAAAGAACTATACAAGGCACTACGTGAAATGGGAATTAGTGAAAAATTAGTAAGAATGAGAAAAGTGACTCTCAGAAAACCGGAGAATAGGTAAGGTTAATATAAATGGAAAAGAAACAGATAAGTTTGAAGTGACTGGGTGCGAAAAGAGGATCCACTGTTATTACTGTTGACAGTTGATCAGAATTAACAGAAGAGGACTTTCATATAAACAAAACCACCAATGCCTTGCAGTCGCTAATGACATAATACTGATAGCCGGAAGTAAACAAATATTAAAAGAAATACTAAAAAAAAAAACTACAAGCGAAAGTGAAAAAGAAAGGAATATACATACATGAAGAAAATACCAAATATGTATACGGAATAGGTAATATGTATATAAATACGTGGTAATAATCAGAGAAGAAAACATTTGAAAAAGAAATAAAATTCGAAGAAGTAAAATGGTTTCAGTACCTAGGACCGCATCATTCACCAGGAGATCGTATAGAAAGGAGGAACTAACTGCAAGCGAGAAATATATGGCTACTAATTATTGTATCTTTGCTCTAAACAAGTTAAAATATATCTAGGAAGGCTACGATAAAAATATATGACATTGATAACACCTATTAATAGCATTATACCTAATATAATGTCCATGTCCATATTATGTCAGTGATATATGGATGATGAATAAATCCGAATAAGTCATGCTTCAAGTGTGGGAAAGAAAAGTCCTCAGATAAATATTTGGAGGAAAGCTATGAAATGGAATGTGAATAAAAGACAAGAGAGATATAAAACAAGAGAAGATGTATGGGGAACCGAATATCGTATGAACCATAAAAAATCACAAAGACTGAGATGGTTGAGACATATCCACAGGATGCCACAAAGAATGCTAACGGGAGGAAGGAGGAACGACGAAGAGAGGTAGGCCAAAAACCATGTGGAAGAGGGATGTTGATGAAAGATAAAATTAGATTTAAAATTCTTTAATTAGAAAAATAAACCATAAACCAGTAAATACTAAAAACTATGGAAAAGAATAGTAAACAAAACCAAGGGCCTTCTAGTCATGGACAGCTAAATTATTATAAATTATGTATTACGCCCAGTAGTAGAAATAGTAATTTGAAAATGAAAAAATATTCTGAAAATCTTTGATAATAAAATAACATTTTTATTGAATGTCTCCTATCTTATTCTTTCAAGACAAAATTCAAAATATACCTACTCTCAAATAAACTGACAATATTTTAGTATTTTTAGTATTTTCCTTCCCTTTCGAGTAATACAATAATTTCCAAGATTCCTATAATATTAGTCATAGAAGATAACTCACCATACACACAAACTTTATAGACATGTAAAATACAAGTAAATAATCAACTGATAAGACATATTTTATTAGTAATAACGCTATTTTTAAAAATATTCTATTAGCCTACGATATTAATAAGTTGCAAATAATGTAAGCATACCAATAATAAATCATAATGCATCTATATAGAAGATTGAATCCAAACAAGGAACGCATAGGATTAACATGGATACATCTTGACACTACACTACCGAAAATGACGAACTTTCCAAGTAACAATTATTACTTAAAAAACCTAATTAATGTATCTATGTACTAACAACGTGTTTTGCGGGTGCCGTTGAATATAGAACTAATGAGATATAGATATAATTCAACATTCACAATTGTTTTGTTTCAAACAGGTTAGATAAGAGAGGATTTCCGTTAACACAATGACTCAATGTTTGAAATGATATTATAGTCGCAATCTCTAGTAAATAAGTTGGTAAAAATGCAATAGAGATTTTATCAAGTTTTTGCAATTTATTGCAAATTAATATGACATCGATTCGGTTTGGATTATACAGGCTGTCCCGAAAAGATTGGTCATAAATTATACCATACATTCTGGGGTCAAAAATAGTTCGATTGAACGTAACTTACCTTAGTACAAATGTGCTCAGAAAAAAAGTTACAGCCCTTTGAAGTTACAAAATGAAAATCGACTTTCTTCAATATATCGAAAACTATTTATTTTTTAGAGAAAGAGATTTTTTATTGAAAATGGACATGTATTATTCATATGACAGGAACATATTAAAACAAAATTATAGTGAAGTTTGTCCATCCCATAAAAATTTTATGGGGATTTTGTTCCCTTGAACCCCCCCGAACTTTTGTGTACGTTTCAATTAATTCATTATTGTGGTACCATTAGTTAAATACAACGTTTTTTACGGCTTCTACAACGAGAATACAACGAGATGCGGCTTCTTTTTTAATATATTTACATAAACATTTTATGGGGGTTCCAATTAAACTATTATTGTGGTACCATTAGTTAAACACAGTGTTTTTAAAACTGTTTTGCCTCTTAGTCTTTTTTTGACTAGTCATCTTTTGTCGAGATGTGGCTTCTTTTTCAAAATATACCTAAAAATGTAAATTATAAACAAATCAGATTATTAACAGGTCTCTATAATCGTACTTAACCATATATAGTCCTTTTCATGACCATTTTTCAGTGCGTAACAGTTAGTTTTTCGATTTCTCTCTAATGCATTAAATTGTATGTGACAGAAAAAAAAACGCACGTCTCTGATTACAGACATTTATAACATTTATTTTACTTATTCTAGTTGTCGATAGATGGCGCCATAATCAAAAAAGAATTATTTATTAAATAAAATAATATTATCAATATAATCTGTACAAATTATAAGACTATACAAATCAAAGAAAATACCATTTTATAAATTCAATAGACACAATTGATTTGTTTTTATTCCAAATTGAAAATAAAATGTGACAACTGTCAGATTTAACTAAAATGTCATGTTAGAATAAATGTCATAAACGTGTATTATCACGGACTTACCTTTTTTTCTATCTGAAAAATGATCATGAAAAGGAGAATACAAATATGTGTTGGATTCGATAAATATTCAAAATATGTCGATAAACACTAGCTTATCGAAAAAGTACCAAGAGACAAAAAAGTTTTAAAAACATTGTGTTTAACTAACGGTGCCACAATAATAATTTAATTATAACGTACATAAAAGTTTGGGGGGGGGGTTAAAGGAACAAAACCCCCATAAAATTTTTATGGGGTGCACAAATTTCACTTTAAATTTTTTTTAAGATGTTGATGCCATAAGAATGCCGCATGTCCATTTTTAATAAAAAATCTCCAAAAATCTTTAAAAAAAAAAGAGTTTTCGATATATGAAAAAAAAAACGATTTTCATTTTGTAACTTCAAAGGGCTGTAACTTTTTTTGTGTGCACTATTGTATATAGATAAGTGAGGTTCAATCAACCTATTTTTGACCCCAGAATCTGTGGTATAATTTATGACCAATCTTTTCGGGACACCCTGTATTATGCATTGGAAGTACATATATTGCGCAGTCATAAAAGTATAGACTTTTATGACTGCCCAAAAAAGTAAAGACTTCTTAGAAATTATATTACTAAATGTAAAATAACCGTTGAATCTTTTATATCCTTTCTATTTTTTTTTTAGGTTTTCAACATAGTAGCATTTATGAAATTTATATCTACTAGGAGCAATCCCGAATCATAATTTACAATGTTGTAGAGGAGCGCATGCCGTATCTATTGGATCACACGGAGCACCAACGTCATGGATACGTGCCTTGAGAGTCAAACCCCTAAACAATTCGGGTTCATAAATGCTGTTGATGCGAGGGAGGCTTTGTTCTCAATACAAGTATTATTCCAGAGATGCAGAGACGTCAATTGCGACGTATACGCATGTCTGGTTGATTAAGAGAAAGCGCTTGAACGAATACAGCATGCAAGGTGATGCCAATCCTAAAAGAAGCAGGAATTAACAACCAAGATTTAAAAATAAATAGAATTTTTACTGGAATCGGACGGCAAATCTCAGCGTTGAAGGTCACACCGAATATGTAAAAATTATACGTGGAGTGAGGCAAGGTTGTATTTTGTCTCCTCTAATTTTCAATCTCTACTCTGAAAGAATATTTATCAAACTCTACACGAAACTGAAAAAAGTATTCTATGGAACGGAAAAAGGCAGATGACACCATAGTATTTGCGGGCAACCTAGGTGACCTACAAGTTCTTATAAACAGAATCACCTATTACAGTCAACAATATGGACTCAATATAAAAGTAATGAAGACAAAGCTTATGATCACTTGCAAGAAAACGATAACAGAAGGTCAACTCTATATTGTCTATATCAACCAAAACCCTGTAGAAAGAGTGACGCACTACAACTACCTCGGCACCATAATAAATGAAAAATGGACCAACAACCACGAGATAAGAGCGCGCATCGGAAAAGCTAGATCAATCTTCAACCGTATGGGGGTCTTTTTCAAGAGCCACAACCTCTCTCTTTTTATAAAAGTAAGAATGCTCCGATGCTACGGCTTCTCTGTCTTTTTTTATTGTGTTAAATCGTGGACCTTGAACGAAGATATGTGCAGAAAATTTTAAGTATTTGAGATGTGGCCATATCGGAGAATAATTAAAATACCATGGTATCGCCGGGTGAGAAATGAAGATATCCTCAGAAGGGACAAAGTTATCAGACAAAACCAATGGTTCAATGGTTCAAAATATCCAGCAACATTCTTCAGATTCTCTTTCCTTGTCTAAGCTTCAGAAAAACAGCCGTTAATACAAAATATGCAACCATTAACTCGATCTAGTCCCTCAATTGACTAATAAACTGCTACTAACACTAATGAACTGTTACCAACATTATTAACTAAGCTATCTCCCTTTTCTGGCAGACTGCATAAGTGAGAAGGAATTAGTAGACGTTAAACATCAAACAAAAAATATAATGTGTAGAAAAGACATTAGAATAGTCACTTGGAATGTCAATGATAGGTACTCTACAAAAACAAGACGAAGAAGAAGGGATCCAAAGAGAAGAAGGCCAAGTAGCTGTTATTACTTTTGACACTAAAATAAAAAAGATTGCAGTAGCAGTAGGTATTATCATCATCATCATCATCAACAGCTATTCCATCCATCATCGGATGTAAGCTTCCCTTAGGTGTGTCCATTCATATCTGTTTGCTGTCTTTTGCATCCATTTGTGGCCAGCCATTCGCTTGATGTCATCAGTCCATCTTGTTTGAAGTCTGCTCTACTTCTCTTTTGTGTCCTTGGTCGCCATTCGAGAATTTGCTTTGTCCAATGGTTGCCTTCCATTCTTCCTATGTGTCCTGCTCAGTTCCATTTTAACATGGCAATTTTCTGGATCATATCTGTTACTTTTGATCGTAGGTATTATACTGCCCTCCAAATCACAATAATAAAAAAAGAAAACTATTTAAATATACTCAATACTCTCGAAGAAAAGAAATACTGCAACGCTGTATTCCTAGATATCTCACAAGCGTTTGACAAAGTTTGGCATAGAGGTCTGCTTTACAAAGTAAAATTAGCACTATCTAGTAACTATTTCCTCCTAATCAAATCCTACTTATCAAATAGATATTTCTCAGTAAAATTCAAAGACCAACAATCCAGCATATGTCCTATTAACTCCGGAGTTCCGCAAGGTAGTGTTCACGGGCCGCTGCTTTTCTCACTCTACACAGTCAGATATACCAGAGTCTCATAATACTACGATCGCTTCCTTTGCTGATGACGTAGCAATACTCGCTGTAAATGAAGATCACATACAAGCCTCACAAGACCTGCAAACACCATCTGGACATACTCAGTGAGTAGTACACAAAATGGCGAACAAAAGTAAATAAAACAAAATCATCTCAAATAACGTTTACAAACCATCACAACACATGCCCATCTGTAAGAATGGAAAATGTACGAATACCAACAGTAACAGACGCTAAATACCTTGGCCTCCATCTTGACCAACGTCTTACTTGGAAAAAACATATACAGACGAAAAGAAGACAACTAGACTTGAAATTTCGGCAAATGTATTGGCTCCTTGGACGCAGATCAAAACTCAACATCCAAAACAAAATTCTTCTGTACAAAACAATACTCAAACCTATTTGGTACTACGGACTACAACTCTGAGGCTGTGCAAAGTCAACATCACTCAATATCATCCAAAGATTTCAGTCTAAAGTTTTAAGATCAATAGTGGATGCACCATGGTATGTAACTAATCAAACACTTCACGAAGACTTAAATATACCTTTCATCAGAGAAGAAATCACAGAACGAGCATACCATTCACCATGACAATGAGTTAGTAAGGGAATTATTCCATAATGGCGCTGCCACAAGGAGACTAGATCGAACCTGGCCTCAGGACCTATTTTAAAACTTAAACATAAATAGAATAAGATGAGACATCATTGGAAGTCTCTTCTTCATGCCCAAAAACATGGAACAAATTTACTTAATACTCTTTTATTGATGTAGATTGTAAATAAACATAATTACAAAAAAAATATATACTCAATAAACTTAGCAATAAATTCATAATACGAGGAGATTATAAGTCTAAGAATACTATCTAATCTGGGCCTTCTCTATTAAAGCAGATAAATCGTAGTGGTAATGAGTCTTGGGTTTATTTAAAATTAATTGCCATTTTAAATTACTCTAGCTTTTATATCTATTTCTTTAAGTCTCGCTTCTCTCAAATTCGAAGTTTATTTTCATATTAATTAGTGCCAAACGAAACCGATTCAAATAGATCCAGGTGTCTGCAGCATCATTAATACGAGTAGATGGAAGATGGAAGGATTAAAATATTCCAATTTTTACGGCTACCAGACGCTCCTGATTAAATCAAAATGACGTTTTCGAACAGGCGTAGTCGTTCAGTCAAAATCACACACATGCCGTAACGAATAAAAAGAAACTTTGATTGAACGCGCTTTTGATAAAATAGACGGGTTTCGAAATTTCTTTCTAATCACAACATACAACAAAATAATGGATTTAGGTTTTTTTGCTTCATTTGTGTATTTTTACTTATATTACAGTACAGATATATTATAGTCCAGTCAAGATGACGAAAAAAGGGCCATGCACAGCCACCCCAAATTTTTTATTCTAACCTTTTTCCATGTGTGTTTCTTTCATGATTATGGGTGCATCTTTCTGTTGTACTCTGTGCTCATTGTCACAGGCATGTTGGATTAGTGATGTTGAAAAGTAACTATTCGTTTCAAAGTACTCGTTACTTACGAAAGTAACGATTACTATACAAAGAGGCAAATCGTTACTTTGATTACTCTGATTACTTTGTTACTTCATACCAATCGTATTAGAGCGAGTAACGACTATTGTATTTACTTTGATTACTTTGATTACTCTGCTTACTTTGTTACTTCGTACCAATCGTATCAGAGCGAGTAAAGAGTATTATATCTACTTTGATTACTCTGATTACTTCGTACTAATCGTAACAGAGCGAGTAACGACTATTGTATCTACTTTGATTACTTTGATTACTCTGATTACTTCGTACTTGCACAAATGTAAAAGTAACAAAAGTAATCATAGTAATCAAATCATTTTTATCCCTTAAACAGATTGGCGAAGGTCGTTGTTATATCAGACTACGACTACCTACACAAAATACCTACCTACTGAGAAATACGATTCTAGATATGATTACCGGTACTCAAATACAAAAGGAACAAAAGTAATCATAGTAATCAAAGTAACGAATACTGTAAATGATTATAGAAAAATACCTACCTACTGAGAAATACGATGTTCGATATGATTACCGGTACTCAAATAGAAAAGTAACAAAAGTAATCATAGTAATCAAAGTAACGAATACTGTAAATTATTACTTTATACAAAAGTAATGATTTGGGACGAATACTCGAAAGTAACTATTTAGCTCCTGTTTTTTTGGAAATGCAATCAATTCAGATTTCAGCCATGCTGTTGGTATTACTCCAGAGTTGTATACGTTGTTGAGTATATTTGTAATTATTGCTATTGATTCGTTGTCTATTAGTTTGAGTAGTTCTGCTTGTATATATATTATCTGGGCCTATACCTGGTCTTCTTCCATGCAGTTCCCACGAGCAACTAGGGAAAATAGGTAATAGTTACTAATAGTTAGGTAGACTAAGCCAGGAGCAAAATTTGCTTTTATAAATGAGCACAGTAATATAATTTTTAAAGTACATACTATATGGAATGATAAATAATACAAATACAAAATAATCTCATTAAATAAATAAACTCATTTATGGATCGGCGTTGTTCATAGAGTATGACATTACGTGTTAGTTAATTCACTTGCAAATAATCAGTTGTTCCATAAATTATGATTCTAAATTGCCAAAACGTATTCTCTTTATGGTTTTTGCGCCCCATAGCAATTGCCACTGTAATTTTTAGTGTGTGTAATGGAATTACTGTTACGCGTGGGACAAAATACTATTATGATTATAGAATAATTTATGCAAATCAGACTAGGTATATATAGTGCACTAACTGAAATTTAGGGCTCAGGGTGCTTTCAGTTTGTTGTTGTGTCGCTTTGGATAACTCATTTCATAAAATTTATTTTTCAATATTGTGTTTTGTTCGCGAAAACATTTTTATGCATAAAATTTGAAAATTAAATTTTAATTATAATAATTTGAAAACTACTTTACTAATCATTAAAAATAGTAAAATGGAAGGAATATAGGAATGGGCAAACTACTTTTTAAGGGGAACGGAGCAAAATGCAAAATTTTGACAAAATTTTTGTCAAAATTTTCAATGTGTTTTAAATGTATTCATTTTTTTCGAATCCTGGGAAAACTAATAGTATTCCTGAAAAATTTAAACGCAGAATGAAAGACTACTTTATTACCGAGGGCCGAAAGCCCCTTAGAATAAATAAAAAGTTTCTTTTGAATGAAATATTTGCAATTAAAAATCACACTAAATTTTCTCTTTTATTTTCACCCCTGTAACTTAGTAAAATAAACATTATAGAAGTTTTCAGGGACTTTCGGCTCTCGGTAATAAAGTAGTCTTTCATTCTGCGTTTAAATTTTTCAATAATACTATTACTTTTCTCAGGATTCGAAAAAAATTAATATATTTAATGCGTCAAAATGCGTTTAATTTGACATGCGTCAAAATTTTGCATTTTGTTCCGTTCCTCAGTAACATAGAGCTGAACCCGTACCAGAAACATCAAGAATTAAATATTACGATAAACGGAAACGAGAATATTATGCAAAATAAGAATATAAGAAAAGGAAAAGAACGAAAAAAATACTAACTAGAACAGATCCAAGATAAAGAGATAGGTAACAAAACTAACAGAGGAAGAAAAAAAATTGAGATTGGGAAGAATCACGACGGGGAACTAGGAGGAATGCGAGCTAATACTAACAACCATGATAGAAGCGGCAGACCTTAGCATTGGTAAAATAGAAAAAAAAAAAGAGAGAACACTGGTTTGATGACAACCGCAAAAGAATCTTAGCATAGAGGAATAAAGCAAATATGGAAAAGATGAAGTTTGTTTTCAATCCTAATAGTAAAATTAATAATATTGAAAATATTAAAAACATTACTAAAAGATTTTTAAATTGAAAACTTATTGGTACACTTTCCTGGTGACAACCTCCAAGGCTTCTACAATTTGCAAGCACATGGATGCTGCGCAGTGAAGACAAAGGGAAGGAATTCTACACTATGCAATTCACATCCCCCGTCTGCAGCTTGGTAAAGTTCCAACGGAAAATGCACCTGGTTACTCTACGGAGTAATACGACTATAAAATAAAAATTTATACCATTTTTATTCAGTTGCAATGCGAAGGCAAAACAATCTTACTTTTCAATTAGAATACGGAGCGCAGTCCAGTCCCCTGAATCGCGATTTTCGGCTCTTATTGGAGCCTCATCGGAGAGAACGTAGGCACTGTTCTCCATACCCCAATTGACCAGCACCGAGAGCTTTTTCCACCCATTGCAACTGAAGTGAAGGTACTAGGTGACTAGGGTCATCTGGCAGTTGAAAGATGAAGTTTGTTTTCAATCCTAATAGTAAAATTAATAATATTGAAAATATTAAAAACATTACTAAAATATTTTTGAATTGAACACTTATTGGTACACTTTCCTGGTGACAACCTCCAAGGCTTCTACAATTTGCAAGCACATGGATGCTGCAGTGAAGACAAAGGGAAGGAATTCTACACTATGCAATTCACATCCCCAGTCTGCAGCTGGGTAAAGTTCCAACGGAAAATGCACCTGGTTACTCTACGGAGTAATACGACTATAAAATAAAAATGTATATCATTTTTATTCAGTTGCAATGCGAAGGCAAACCAATCTTACTTTTCACTTAGAATACGGAGCGCAGTCCAGTCCCTTGAATCGCGATTTTCGGCTCTTATTGGAGCCTCTCCTGGAGTTCTCTCCGATGAGGCTCCAATAAGAGCCGAAAATCGCGATTCAGGGGACTGGACTGCGCTCCGTATTCTAATTGAAAAGTAAGATTGTTTTGCCTTCGCATTGCAACTGAATAAAAATGGTATACATTTTTATTTCAAATATGGAAAATATAGAAGTTAACACAAAAAAGTAAAAAACATTATAAAACCAAAAGGAGAAAAGCTAAACGATTATGGAGGCAAAAGAAGCGAGAACTACCGAAAAAACAACTAGAAATATATCAGAATATATGAATATATGAGAAATAATACCAAAGAAACTGTTACGATTAGTTAAAATGTCGCTTACTAAGTCATAATATAACGAAGACTTTCCAATTAGTTCGTCAATAGAGGATTAAAACAGCGAGACTCCCTATCAACATACGTATTCAACCTAGTACTAATAATGATAACTAAAGAAGCAAGATCTTGTCTTGTAAATACAAGCGGTGCGATTCTGAACAGAAGACAGTGCATAGGTTGCTCGGATGACTTGATGTTTCTGACACGTTCAAGAATAGAACTTCGAAAAATGATCACACAAAATTTGAAAAATAAGCTAGAAAATCTGGTCTGATTATTAATTAAGAAAAAAAACCGAATATATGGAAATAGGGGAAAATGCTGAAGAAAATAAATGGATGGCTCTCGGGGCGAAGTAACAGAATTTGAGAACTAAATAGAAAAGGCGAAGAGAGAAAACTAGATAAACTATTGTTAAAAGGTAGCAAAGAAGTATGAACATTAAACGCACTGTTGAAGACAAATGTCTAGGGTAGCCAAGATTAGAACTTATGAAACAACAATGAGACTAACGGTGTTGTATGCATGTGAAACTTGGACAAAGAATCAGAAAGAAGAAAAAAACTTGAGATTTGGGAGAGGAAAATCTTGAGAAAAGTTTTTGGTGGTATAAAACAGGGTGACGGAGAATGGCTCAGAAGAACAAACCAGGAGCTAATTGGGATGTACAAGACACCCAAAAATAACACAGAAAATTAGGGAATAGAGAATTATGCTCAAGTATATTCAAATGGAAAATAAGCCATAATTTTACCTAAAAATGATTTTATTAACGTTTCGACGCCCAAGTCGGGTGTCGTTGTCAAAATACAAAATAATACTAAATAAACAAAAATGTTGTTGCTTAGTAAAAAATTCTTCTAATAATTTATTTAATCTGACTCATTTATATCGGCAATTCAGACACGTATTATACATTTTAAAGTAGACGACTTTAAAATGATATTGCCAATATTGATGAGTTGCGTTCCTGGGACGACTTTACTAAAAGATAGTTCATTCGATTACATGAAATCAATCCCAACTCAAGAATATCCGCCACACTTGGGCGTCGAAACGTTAATAAAATCATTTTTAGGTAAAATTGTGGCTTATTTCCCATTTGAATATAGCTTCAGAACAACATAGAGAATTATGCGGTTGGGACATCTTTTACGAATGCCAAAAGAAAGAAGCGTTCCGTTCTAAGGGTTTTGCAAGCAGGAAAACACAGGAAGAAAAGAAGAGAGAGACCACGAAGAATGTGGCTTGATGTTGTACAGACCAGTGGCGGATCCAGCATCATCAAAAGGGGGGCCGATTGGCTAAATTTCTATGGAAACTAAATGAATAAATGAATGTTTTTATAATTTTTATATATGTAGGATTCGTTAAAGACAATCGTAATAAAAGTCCGTGTGATGTTTAACAGTTTTAATTAATAAAATAGATAACTAAATTATAGATACTATTAAATTGACGAAATGTAAAAGTGTTTGTGAAATTGCGACTAAAATTTTACGTGTTCTTATTCTTACAAAAAGAAATGTATTTATAGATAATTTGCGTCTAATCAATATTATAACCGTCTTGTCATAATACCCGCCTTAATTCGTCTTTTTCTATTATCCCAAAGAACACGTCCGTCGCGTTTCTGATGTTAAAATCGACTGACTATACAACCCCACGCTAAAACAAATTCTCTTAAATACATCTAATCTCCCTTTTCCGTTTTCCCCATGAGAACCAAACTATTAAAATTGGTTCAAAATTGCGAATGTTATTCTAACTTAATTAGGCCTTAAAGGTTCAACGTTAGAAGTATTTTGGACCGGCTACCATAGTAATCCCAATCCGTTCCACCCATCTTGGCCTACTTAGGTCCATATGTGTGAGACTCTTTTTCGTGCTCGTAATAATAATTAAGAGAAAAAATATATACAGGGGTCTTAAAAATTAAGGTAAAATATTTACAATTCTACATATGTATATAACTTGGTTTGATGGTTTGAGAGGGGGGGGGGGGGCGATCGTCCCCATCGCCCTCACCTGGACCCGCCACTGGTACGGACTAACATAGATGAAATGGGAACAAGGGTCTGGAGAGAACAAATGAAGGACCGAAAAAAGTGCAAAAATCTAGGTAAGATTATCCAAGCCAAGTGCCTCTAAGGCCTGTAGTGCTGTTATACGTCTACAGATACGGAAATGAAAAAATGATCTTAAGTAAGTGAACAAGTATTCGCATAGGCGTAACCAGGGGGCGGTTTTGGGGGTTGTAACCCCCCCCCCCATTGGGATGTACTTTGAGCTCTATACGCTTAACACCATAGCCCTCAGAGACCTTCCACTAGTTGTAACCCCCCCCTTTCAGGTAGTTGTAACCCCCCCCTTAGGATCATCCTGGTTACGCCTATGAGTATTCGCATGTATACAAAAATTGTATGTACTTACACTAATTTGGTGTAAACTACAAGCGGTTAAACTAAAATGATCATCCATTAATCCAAAAGTATCTTATATTCTGTGTATATATCTCGTCTGCCAAATTTGTTTAAGCGATAACCAATGTCTAACGCTTCTAAATGGGTTCAAAATTAATTCCAGCTTCATCCATCACGGTGCACTATTTTCAAATAGGAACTTTACCGCATTGTATATCATCATTACCCGACGCAATCGATACAGTGCTCATTAGTCACTACGACCGAGACATTCTAACTGTACCTCATCTATAACTACAACTAACATACATATACACTAAAGTAGACAATGAACAACACTTCTCGCAATATATTGCACCGCCGCGTTGGATCATACAAAAGCAAACAATTGTTTTGTGATAAGAAAAAGTTAAGGTACGCTTCTCGATTCTCGCCCGTATGTAAAACACAGAAGAAGGAATAGAACAGATGCGAATTTTACGTTTTACGTATGAAGTACAAAATGAACGATACGTCAGTTGGGTACGGTTTCCCTCACAAATCTAACGTTATGTAGGCCGGTAACTGGAGGTAAAATCGACATCGAATTAGAGGTTAATTGCGGAGCAGTGTGTTATTGCACTTTTCCACGCGATGCGTGAAGTAGGGGTAGTCATGCATTTTCTCTACTTCGGTAGTGTTCCACGTTGGTGCCCAAGAAAAATTCGATTAAGAAATACACAAACAATAATTTTGTACCAGACTTAATTTTTGTGGAGATATCACTAGTTGATCTGTAATATACAGGCAGAGGTGTAACCAAGATGATCCTAAGGGGGGGGGGGTTACATCTACTTGAAGGTCTCTAGGGGGTATGGAATAATAATGGTGTTAAGCGTATAGAGGTCAAAGTAAATCCAAAAGGCGGGGATTATAACCCCCAAAACCACCCCTAGTTACGCCTATGTATACAGGGTGGTCGGACAAAATCGACTACTGTCAAAAATGAACTACAACAACATTCTTGCAAACTCAAACCCAGTGTGTAATGATACGCTGATACGCGGAACACACATCGACACTTGGAACCGTGCGATTCTCTCAAATCGCGCAGATGCCCCCACCCAGTTCCACCTCTCCGAAACAACACCGGCACACGGATATTTAAGGAGGCCGCAAGCAGAGTTCCGACAGTCCTGAAACGACAGTACTGGGCTCCAAATACCAGCCAAGCGATGTGAGCTAGGCAGGCCGACCTGAGTAGCGAGGATCACCTGCTTTGGTAGTCTTCCCTGGTCCATTCTGTTTATCTGCCCATACCATTTTAATTTTCTTTTTTGGATAGTGGTTATTATCGATTCCTGTTTCAGTCTTTGTCTAATATCGTCATTTCTCATCCTGTCTAATTTCGTTTTGCCTAGTACATGAACGTTAAATACGGAGATACCGTGTAATTTTCAGTGTCACCACCGAAGTGGTCAAGACAATACTTTTCAACTTATTTGCGAGTGAAAATGATTATTGTTCAATAAGAAAACCACGTTTTCAGGCGGTTTTTCGCAAATAACTCATAAATTAAGTATTTGATCGAAAAAATATTCTTAACATAAATGTAGCTTATAAAAACATTATGTCTATCGACCCAGGAAAAGCAAAGTAGCATCTTTTGAAAAGTTATTCTTATTCGTCAAATTCGAAATCGAATATTTCAACGTGAAATAACCAAAAAATGAAACACTTTTCGGGAAAAACACATTAAAACTTTTTTTAAGTGTTTAAAAAAGGCTTTATTATTATTTTTTTATAAAAGGTTCTAGCACCAAAACTAAGCGAGTTACGCTCAAAATAAAGTTGACCCCTTATTTTGGTAAAGAAAATCGTGAAAATCTTTCCCTATTTAGCACCCCAAATGAAACTAATCATTACCGCTTTACAAATTACTTAACTTTTTTTTATGACCTGTAATTTTCACTGGTTCAGAGTGCTTATTTTTGAAATGGTTCTAGTTGAAATAGCTTGAACGAGTCACTAATCACGAGTGTATGCAAATTTTGAACAGCCATATCTTAACCAATTTTTGTCTTAAAGAAAAACAAAATAAAGAACTTTGATTATTTATAAAATAAAATAAAAAAACCTTTTTCTACTATAAAACCAAATTCTTTCAAAAATAAGGACTTTGAACCGGTCAAACTTACAGATAATATAAATAATACATAAAGTAAATGGAAAAGCGCCTACGATTAATATCATTTGAGGTGTTAAATAAGGGAAGATTTTCACTATTTTTTTTTGACAAAAAATGGGGCAACTTTATTTTGAGCGTAGCTCGCTTAGTTTTAATCCTAGAAAATTTTATAAAAAGTAAAAATAAAGCTTTTTTAAACATTTAAAAAAAATTTAATGAGTTTTTCCCTAAAAGTGCTTCATTTTTTGGTTATTTTACGTTGAAATATTCGATTTGGAATTGGACGAATAAGAACAATTTTTCATGTTTTAACTTTACTGTTACTCGATTATTTTGTTTTTTATAAGTGCCTACATTATTGCTAAAAATATTTTTTTGATAATATTTAATTCAATAAAAATTTTTGAGTTCTTTGCGAATGACCGCCTAAAAACGTGTTTTTTTTTTGTTGAAAAATAAACAATTTCACTCGCAAATAACTGGAAAAATATTGAACAAAAGTAGTAGTTCACAGTACATCGTCCTTTTTGGAAGATGATTACAAAAGTCTTAAAAATGGTCTTAACGGCTTCGTTTGAGAGAGTCAGTCACTTTCTGAAAAATTTAAGAGTGCAGGTTGGATGCGTTTCCGCGTCCCGCGTCATTAACATATTTACGTTGTCGGACTAACGAAACGTTGCTGTAAATTTGTCGGACAAGAGATCGACAATCTTTATTAATTAAATATAGATCTACAAAAGCAGAGGATACAGAGTAAGAACTAAAAATACCCTGTTAAGCGGACGCCCATGCTGCGGGGGCTTATGTTACGCCTCTGGAAACTACTGCTGATACTTGTATCGAAATACTAAATGTAAAGAGAAAACCCATTTCTAGATTTAGAAATATTGCTCTAAAATTCGGCAAACTGCAATTCTCAAATCTTTTAATGGTCCCGTACAAAGCATTATAGTTTATTGTTGTAACCATAAAAGTTGGGAAGACCATAAAGGATTAAGTTTATAGATATGAGGTCGAACATACACTTGCGAACATACCTATTAAAAAATTTACGTTCTTGAATTTAAACACACAACGTAAAATAATATAACAATAACAGAATTTTACATAATATCAGACGACAAGATGGGGCCCCTGATCGATTGGGGCCCCCGCAAGCTTCATGCTGCTGGGGCCTCTGTTACGCCCCTGTTTGTGGCGCAGCCGTTAGAATTTTGAGTTGTACAGAAGTTTCGATGAACCTGACGTTATAAAATTCATTAAAGATTGAATAGGGAAAGCCTTAGATGGAAAGGGCATGTCGTCGGTATACTGCGAAAAATTCCCAGGTAAATGACAAATTTTAAAATATTGAGTTAAGTATACCAAAATTATCAGCTTTTTACGCTCTACATACAGGTAAAACCCAGTAAATGATATGACTTACCATTCAGCAGATAAATTGTGTGATAAACAAATAAGTTACACCTAACCAACTTTTCATTTTCAAGTAAAACAATATATCGCTACTTACTTCGACAAAATTAAAGTTCTGTTGCATGTAAAACCAAGTAAGCGTACATATATTATTTTGCCAGACAACAATATACATATTTCTACTGCTGTACACCATATTCGGTAAAAAGGTGATAAATGTCTTTAATACATTTTACATACATGTATATTTTATTAAAATTTCTCATTCATATCGACTGGTAAAATCGATAGTATCACTATGTTTCTTTGAATGGTTAAGAGGTACAGGTATGTGAGAAGTTTTTTGTAAGACACTTTGTATATCAGCGTCGTTAATGCAAGATGTAAGAAAAATTGATATTTTATGTTGTTATGCAGATATTATGGGCAAAAGAGGCAAGCATATACTGCCAAATAAAACAAGCAATGAAAACCGAAAAATTGTGAAGGCTTATATTGAGTCTTTTCCAACCATGGTCCCACATTATATTCGCCAAAGTTCGAAGCGTAGATATTTGGACAAAAATTTGAGTATAAGGAAAATATATCAACTTTATATAAATGATTGTCAGCTGAAGCAACCGGAAGGTATTAGCGATATTACATACCGAAGAATATTTTCTAACGACTATAATTTAAGCTTTTTTGTCCTAAATAAGATCAATGTTTAGTTTGTAATAAATAATATTTATTAGCCCTATCATATTATGATATGGCTAATCTAACTAAGAAACCGGATTTAGAAAACAGTTACAGACAACATCAGAAAAAAATAGAAGTATGAAATCTCGAAAAACGAAATGATAAGAAAAGCTCTAATCAACAACGGAAATTTTGTTTCAATCAGTGTCGATCTACAGGCTATACTACAGATTCCAGATTAACTGGACAATTCATATTAGTCCTGTCGCCAGGGGGGGTACAACGGCCTCGTTAATTCAGATGGACTTACCCAAGTTTTTTTTATGTATTTTGACCCGTAGAACACGAATTTTTTGGGTAACAGTTGATCCGGATGTCGATAAGATTGTTATAGACCAAGAACTTGAGGAATCAAATAACAGCGATTTTTGGCAAAACAAAACAATATTTTGTATTTTTTGGGTCATTTTAAGCAAAAAATATTTCTACAAGTTTTTTAGTAGGATGCACAGTTTTCGAGATAAACGCGGTTGAACTTTCAAAAAATCGAAAAACTGCAATTTTTAAACCCGAATAACTTTTGATTAAAAAATAAAATAGCAATTCTGCTTAGCGCCTTTGAAAGTTCAAGTCAAATTATGTCGGTTTTGATTATTTGCATTGCTAAAAATTTATTGTGTTATTGTTAAACAAAGCTACAAACAACTAGTGCGTGAGTGATGTTTCTATGATTTCTCATTTAAAATCGAACGAGTAGGTAGAATAGGTACTAGTGCAATCAAGTCTATTTCTACGTTACATGCGTTAAAACGCATGTAAAAGCACGGGAAACCCTACGTGTTTATAGCTTTGTTAAACAATAAAAAAACAAATTTTTACCAATGCAAATAATCAAAACCGATATAATTTGACTTAAACTTTCAAATGCGGTAAGCAGACTTGCTATTTTATTTTTTAATCAAAAGTTATTCGGGTTCAAAAATTGCAATTTTTCGATTTTTTTAAAGTTCAACCGCGTTTATCTCAAAAACTGTGCATCCTACGAAAAAACTTGTAGAAATATTTTTTACTTAAAATGGCCCAAAAAATACAAAATATTGTTTTGTTTTGCCAAAAATCGCTGTTATTTGATTCCTCAAGTTCTTGGTCTATAACAATCTTATCGACATCCGGATCAACTGTTACCCAAAAAATTCGTGTTCTACGGGTCAAAATACATAAAAAAAACTTGAGTAAGTCCATCTGAATTAACGAGGCCGTTGTACCCCCCCTGGCGACAGGACTATATATTCTTCCCGAAAATTATGGGTCTACAATTTGTGTGTAAATAAAGCCGCATTACCAAATGTAGCTTACCGTTTTGCCTGGTCAGAAATTAACGGTAGACGAGGAAGTTCTGAAATAGAAAGCATCATACTCAACTACTTATCAAAATGTGTCCCAGAATATGTAAGCAAGTGAAATAAGAAGTGTATTTTCTTATACCTACGGAGGACAGTATCGTAACATTAAATTTTTAGAGTCGGGACATTCTTGTATGGAAGTTGACTCTATACATAGCAGCATCTAAACCGCTAGAAATCAGGTCTCTCTATGGTATGCCAGATTACTTGTCTGTTTTTTCAAAATGCAAGGGAAACTAAACAAATGTCAAGGTCAGTGATAAAAAAGTATGTATAGAACCATATAAGTGTAAAGATTTTAAATAGGTACTACGACTTTTATGATTTAAAAAAATTGTTCCACACTCTAATTAAAAACCGAACAAAAGACCAAAACGGCGAAAAAAATAATGTGGTTAAAGATAAAAAGATGAGATTCGTGAAAGAAGAAACAAACATAATCCATTTCAATTATAACGCATGACCAAGCTTCATTTCCTTATTGATACTGCACGGCAGTCAACAAGAAAAAATCAAGTTGAGCTATCAACTAACCATAGGCGTAACCAGGATGATCCTAAGGGGGGGGGGTTACAACTATTGCAAGGTCTCTGAGGGGTATGGTGTTAAGCGAATAAAGCTCAAAGTCCATTCCAATGGGGGGGGGTTATAACCCCCAAAACCCCCCTGGTCACGCCTATGCAACTAACATAAGCATGCTTATGTTAGTCGATAAAAACTTAAGCAACTTTATGATAGAACTTCGTTAACTAGCATAGCAAAAAACAGAGATTTGTTACAGCTATTTGATAAGGGAGTGATACCGTAGGATTACAGGCGGTATCGTATTTTACGATGCCAATGGCATCGTGTCAGATCCTGCTTTCAGTGACTATTCTGACGAGTAATACGCATAGTGATACTATTTTCTTGTATCTATAACACGTTCAAAATAAATTTGGTTTTTCTATAAAACTGCCTATCATTTATGTAAATAATATCCATATAACTACAAACAGCTCTGAATAAAATGTTCAGGGAAAACCAGTTAAATGTTATAATTATCGACTTATCCCTTACAAACATTGCTATTCACTAGTTAAAGCCTCACATTCCGATCACAAAACTACAAAATATTATATTTGGTTTATTATATTTGTTATAAATGTGTTATTTTAAGGGTAACTGATTAATTTAGATTTACAGGTAAAACCAGGTAAGTGACCGCATCTCCATCTTAAATTTAGGTTTAATCAGCTAGGTGTCTTAACTTATTCAAACTAATGATAGAATATCATTTCTGATATGCATCTTTCACTAGAATACCGAATATCAAACACAAGTTGTCCTCTTAATTCAAAATAAAACACTAAACTTTAAAAACTTTTTTTCTCGGTTTCGGTATTTCGGCATTTACCTGGTTTTCGCAGTCGGTATACTGCGAAAAGTCGAGAGAAAAGGGCAACAGTCAGAAAACTTTTGATAAAAGGGGACTGATAGAACAATGAGCCAGAGGAAAACAGAGACTTAGATATCAAGACAACCCAGATGACGACTTAAAATTTATTAGAGTTAGAGTATTGGGACGAGATGCCAGAGACTGGGGTGAACGGAGGATTGTTCTGCAGAAGACTTTGTCTGTGATGCCAATGATGATGATGATTTTGATTAAAACCTCAGGATTTTTCACGACGCACATACAAAGCAACCACAAAAATTAAATGTGTTGGCTAGTATTTTTGGTGATCGACTGATCGGATTTTTTTTACCTGGAAAAATGCCTGACGAAAGAGATTTGCAATTACTGGAAGACGCGATTAATTCTGCCTTAATTGTATGACGAATACTATGACAAAGATCATTTGACTTTTCAACAGGACGGTCCTCCTCCGCATTAAGTTTACTTGTTCGTCAATATTTAGATCAACATATTCAGCGGCATTCGATTGGAAGGAGATGCAGTATCAAATGGCCTCCTCGGCCACCCGATTTGTCTGTCCTGGATTTTTTTTTGGGAAAACCTAAAAAGTAAAATCTATAGAATACACCACCCGTATATTTGGAAGATTTATTTCAACGAATTGTCAACAAATGGCTACGAATCATTCTGCAAATGTTTCGGAATGTAGAAGAACGTTTCAAACAAACCTTTATCATTGTATATATTAAAAAAATTTGTCCCTCTTTAATCAAAAATTGAATTGTCGCTGGGTTTTTCGAATATGATGTCATACATAGTTCCTAATACATAATATAATCCACTATTATGTTTTGTGGCAAATAGATTTTGTCTGATGCCAGGATCTCTCGCACACACACACACACACACACACACACATAACATTAATAAGACCCTTAGTAACCTATGGCTGTGAAACCTGGTTCATGCTCATCATCATCTAGTCGTTATCGTCCACTGCTGAACACGGGCCTCCTCTAAGTTTCTCCATGTTTCCCCATCTTGTGCTACCATCATCCATGACAATTTATTACTATCGTTTATTTTTTCCTAAAAGCATTTCGTTGTATTTAAGAACTACAAATGTGCTATTATTACAGCTGAGCAATTTAATGAGCGACATTAAAATAAATACGACGCTAGGAAGTATGTTTTGGAGTTTGGAGTAAAAAAAATTCGGCATAATATGTTATTACTCTGATCCTTAGCTCTGATCTGAACTCTAGAGTTCGGCATGTACACCCACACCAACAATATCATCTTTTTTTGGTGAAACCTGGTTAATGACGAAAAAAGATGAAACCCAACTCAAGACATTCGAGAGAAAGATAGTGGTAAAAATATACGACCCGGTACGAAAGAAAAATGATACATGGAAAATCAGGAGAAACGACGAAATTAATGAATTAAATTAAGGGTAAGATTTGTGAAAAGTCAAAGACTCTCATGTCTGGGACATAGAAACAAGAAGACACAAAAACAACAAAGAAAATAGTACAATGGGAGCCGATAGGAAGACAAAAAAAGGAAAGCCTAGAACGAGATGGTTGGATGACGTGGAAAACGACCTGAAAACTACGAATGTAAGATACTGGAGGAGAAGAACACAAGAGAGGTATGAATGGAAGGACAATAGTCACACAGGCAAATAACTATCCTGGGTTATGATACTAAAAGAAGAAGACATTCCTGATAATACCTCGAATTCGTTTTCGTCTGGCCACCCAGGGGCGGCTCGTATCACTTTAAGTAGGTATTGTTCTGAAGCTATTTTCTTGTGGCATTTTTATAATCAAGTATATTCAAATGGGAAATAAGCCACAATTTTACCTAAAAATGATTTTATTAACGTTTCGACGCCCAAGTCGGGTGTCGTTGTCAAAATACAAAATAATACTAAATAAACAAAATGTTGTTGCTTAGTAAAAAATTCTTCTAATAATTTATTTAATCTGACTCATTTATATCGGCAATTCACACACGTATTATACATTTTAAAGTAGACGACTTTAAAATACCCGACTTGGGCGTCGAAACGTTAATAAAATCATTTTTAGGTAAAATTGTGGCTTATTTCCCATTTGAATATACTTGATTTTAAGTAGGTAGTGCCAGAATTCGGGCAGCTACCTAAATTTTTAGTGACGGGTTCACGATATTGTCAAATAAGGTATAAAATAGAAATTTAAAAAAATAGGTACTGATACTTTTACATTATGCAGGTATATACCATTTCTGGGGTGTCAAGAAATTTAAACATTTAAAATGCATTCAGTGATTGATTTGACATCATGTCCGTTCAACAAGCAAAATCTCCAAAATCTGTCAATTTATCGCCCTTTACACAAATATCGGACAACTATAACTAACTGAAATTCACCAGCGACGCGACGTCTGTCGTTTCATCGGCAATCACTGCAACACAAAGATAATTTTCAATTTCTTTCCTTATTTCCTCGTGACAAACATCTAAGATGCACTGAAGAAGTTCATTTTGTGTTGTTTTGAGGTACATGCTTTTAAATATTTGGGAACCTAAGTCGTTGTCTAATTCGGCTAACATTGAACAGTTCCATAAAGATGCCTCTATTTTCTGAATTTTCCTTTTCGTCGTGATTTCTTAAAACTAACTCTAAAGCTCCACAAAACCATATAGATATAATTTTTAATTTGATTCAAAACATATCGATTTTTTATGTACTTCTTGTTCATTGTGTTTAATTAGACTATCACGATAAGCCGAATTTAACTCGGGTTTTATTAAAAATTAAAAAATTTTAAATTACTTAAAAATATAATAGTTTATAATAAAAAGTTTAATCATTAAAAATGTAATAATTATAAATACAAAAACGAGCGAGCGAGCGCGTAAAAAAACTCGAAAATATAATGTACTACCCTGTACGAGAATCTTGTTGGATATCCACTATTTACTATGATAAGCATAGTAAAAAATATTAGATCTTCCTTGTCGAGCCAGGCACGAATAGTCTCATTTAAACGTGTATTAAAAGTGCAATATAGCTCTATCTCTGTCACTTACATAGAATGCCCGTAAAATCTTTCTCTTTTCAGCCGAGCCATCTAAGCTTTTGGCACGATGCGATCATCCCGTCCGCTGTGAGTGGCGAGAGTTGTACTACACTGCACAGTTGCCAGATTTTATATAATTTTATAAAGAGAAAAGAAATACGCACAAAAAATGAAAGGTCATTAAAACGCTTTAAAGATTTAAAAGATATGTTTCTGCATAAAAATAAGGTAGTGCCATGGTTCCACGGCACTACCTCACCGGCCGCCACTGTGTATATAACTATAAAATATTTTTCAGAAGTTTCGTATAACCTCTTAAACCCCGAATAATTTATATACCAAAAAGGTTCAAAGGGCAAATGGCTCAACGGACTGGCCTAAGAGCGCTCGTGCTTATTCCAGTGCACTAATTTCGTTCTTACACCTGCTTCAAGAATAAAAAGGTCATGCTGTCGAGCCGGTGGAATGGAAACGGTAGCGACTGGCTACCGGTAATGCAGTTGCTATGCAATGCATAAAATAAAAAAGGGCTACACTCCACATTCGTGAGAACACTTCCCTGTTCTACCCTAAAGGCAACTCCCACCTACGAGGGCCGTATATGAATTATATCGTACTGAGAGAAAACGTATGATTTAAAACATTTTCTAACCTTGGATATTTATTAGGGTTACAGTTGTTATAAATATATCTGTAAAGAAGGATTCCGACGGAGCGTGTTGAGGCGCGCTTCGTCTTTGTTGAACTGAACAAGCAACATAAAATAGCGTTATTTCCTTCACAATTATGTGATCTACGATCCTTGGACGAAGAAGAAGCCCCCTATTTATGGGCAAGCGGAGTGGCTTGTATGTATGGAATAAATTCATTATTATATGAGGCCATGAGAGCCAGAGTGGCCTAACTGATTTTAACATTACTTAACAGAATCAAAGAAAATGATCAGAAGCTATCAATGTCCGATTGTTTTAGTAATTGCATGTTGACCAATAATGATTCTTCTATCTATCTATAAGCGAGGTTCCTACAGCCTCTGCCGCTTCTCGCACTTCGACCGCCATCGTTTTCTGTCCATCCATTCGTCTTCTTTGATGGCTCTATCTTTCATGATGTACCGTACATTTTCTTCCCAGGCAACTGAAGGTCTTCCCCTTCTTCTTTGGTGTGGTATGTAATTCAAAGCTTTCTTTGGTCATTTATCTTCATTCATTCGTTTTACGTGACCATACCACACTAGTTGTCTAGTTTCAATTCTATCTAAATTCATAGTTGGTGATTAAAAATTTATTGCAGAAATAAAACAATCCGTGAAGTGGTGGATGAAAAAGATAAAAAAGATCAAGGCAGGTTTTGTTTATATTTGAGTCAGAGTTGGACCACCATCTCCATATAGCTATTTCAGCATCCTTATGCATCATCATAGACCTGGATCCCGCGTAAGAAAGAAAAGTTGATTAATAGCAAGCTGAAAATTTGTTCATAGCTTAACAGTGTCTAGTCGGACAAACTTTGATGCACGGGAACACTGGATCAGGGGAAGTTTTAACTGTGGAGCATGATAAACGTGTCGTCCTGACAAGTTTATGATTGTGAAAAATAACAAGTTGTTTTTAAGTTTATTAGATAGCCAACGTTATGTAATATATGAGAAAATGTTTGTCCGACAAAAATGTTAGGCATTTTAACGAGTCCGACACGTAGAACATGTCACATCACAGGAATTATGTTGGTGATGAATAGCAGTCTGATTTTTGCATGAGAGTTTAATGAAAGGTTAAAAAAGCAATTGGAAGTTCTGTCCGACAAAATTAATGGGAAGTTTTCGTAGTCGGACATTCTAAACAGGTAAGATATAGACAAAAATGCTGGTGATAAATAGCTTTCCGACAAAGACGAAATTTAATTAAGTAAATTATTCCTTACCAAGAATGACTGTCGTCGGAAAAAAATAAGGGGTAGATTTTGTAGTCGGACAATTTAAAAAAATAATTTTTGAAATTTCAACAAGGGGTGATTATTCTATGTCAAAAGTACCTGCAATCAATTACAATCGATTTCTTTCGATTTATCTCAACATCATTTAGATACCTCACTGTAATACATTTATAGTAGAGCAGGCAAATTATATTATGGATTGAGTGGTCTAGCTATCTTTGTCTGCCACATGCGCGGGATCGCTTGGTTAAAAGAGATAGATAGACCACCTATCGACTTTTTGCACTGTATTCCCTGTCTACCCTTATGTCTATGAATACATTTCCACTTAAGAAAAACTGTCACTTTTGACAATAATTCATAATAAATTGCAATCGTAACTTCAAATTTAAACTAATCGATTTATTTTGGCAGCAAATTATTTCTAGCCATGTGACATATTAATTACATTATTATTTCATTTGTAGAAAGTTGAGAAAAATTACGTTATACAATTTTAGTAATAATTTATTTAGGTACCCTTTTTCAATCAAGCAAAGCATTATAGCACGAAGAATGATATTCAATAGAATTTTCACAATTATCTGGCAACTGAATATCATTGAATTGATGACCAAGTATTTTACTAACTTTGTAAAATGTTCGAAAATTACTCAAAAATGTTCCGTTGAATGGTTTAACTTTTGATTTGGCGACTTAAAATCCAACACACGTGGCAAACAGAAACTCAGAGACCATGTACTTTCAAATACTACTTTGTATAGCACAAAGTGTCACACTGACAAATGCAGCCTTCTAATACATACTTCTAAGCATAATGTGTCATATTTACGTCTATTCTTATAAGCACCGAAGTTTTAGACCCTTCACATTTTTCAATGTCGTTTACAGGGTTAAGATTTGAGTATGGAAAAAAATGTATACAACGTTTTTTGTAGGAAATTTTCCGTACTTTCTGATGCGCCTAATTAGAAAACCCTAAGAGATTGTTTTCACATGTTCTTTGACATTTTTTTTATCATTTTGAGAATATCTAGAACAAACTCCACCCAAAAAAATTATTGTTTTGCAATATATACATGAATTGATACTTACCTCACTGTTTTTAGAGTGTGCATGTATATTAATGCACATGCAAATATGTGAATATAAGTAATAATATATAACTAAAATAGCTTTATAAATATGTGACTAAGTCATTCTGAAGAAATGTTTTTTATTTATTTCCTTCGGTTTGCCCAAACTTTTTGTCCGACATATAACTTTTTGCGTTACAAAATATAATTTGTACATAAACAAATCAAAATTAGCTTGCTATTTATCACCAACATTTTTGTCTATATCTTACATGTTTATAATGTCCGACTAGGAAAATTTCCCATTCATTTTGTCCGACAGAACTTCCAATTGCTTTTTTAACCTTTCATTAAACTCTCATGCAAAAATCAGACTGCTATTCATCACCAACATAGTTCCTGTGATGTGACATGTTCTACGTGTCGGACTCGTTAAAATGCCCAACCTTTTTGTCGGACAAACATTTTTTCATATATTACATAACGTTGGCTATTGAATAAACTTAAAAACAACTTGCTATTTTTCACCATCATAAACTAGTCAGGACGACACGTTTATCATGTTCCACCGTTAAAACTTCCCCTGTTCCAGTGTTCCCGTGCATCAATGTTTGTCCGACTAGACACCGTTAAGCTATTAACAAATTTTCAGCTTGCTATTAATCAACTTTTTTTTCTTACGCGGGATCCAGGTCTATCAGTGAAGTTTATGCAGTCATAACTCTGGTGGATGAACTTAATATTCTTAAAACTACAGTGAGGAATATAATTAAGCATTATGATGAAACAAGAAGTATGTACCTAGATAAAAAAAGGTAAAAGCCCGAAGAGTCCAAAACTAGTTTCTGGCGGGAATATGGGTATATTGGTAAAAGTTTCCAAGAAATATCGAATAAATAGGTACTCTAGGCAACTTAGTCACAATCAATTAATCAATCAAATAATAGAGAAACATCTGCGTACATGTATCGCCACGTAAATATAAGGCATTCCTTGTATTAGCATTATTTCGTTACCTTTTCGGCAACCTGACGATGCACAGCAAATTGTATTATGCGAAACCTGCATCCAAGGGTGGAATAAATTCACTGTAGGGGAACACGGGGCGGAATGGCACGTCTAATTTTGATGCCTTGACTAGTCAACCAGTTTTTATTGAAAATGAAAACAAACTGCAGAAATTAATGAATCAATTATTCTAAAAAACAATAAACAGAATAAAACTTTAGAAAAAATCAAGATAGTTGACAATTTTACTTGATGCAAAAAGTAGTTCACTTTTCCCATTCCGCCCCGTATGCGGGGCAGAACGGGATTTAATTTTTTAATAGGTTTTAATGAATACAGTCATAAGAAAAGCATGGAAAAAAAGTATAATTAGTGGGAAATAACTTTATTAATATTACGCCTAACATAATTTTTAATTTGCACATTGGAGTCAGAGACTTCTGCCCAACCTCCAGGTGGCAAACCCAACTCAAACTCTTGCTGCGTTCGTTTCCTGGGGAAAATTAACATCGGGGCCATGTAAGATCCACTAGCGGAAAAACACAACTCCACAGTCACAGTTTCACCTCTCTCAGATGATGTTAGCGTGCCTACCTGCCGTTTGCCCTTCCTTGCTAAGATTTTAGAATGTCCTTTTGGATTCACGCTAATGCCGGTCTCATCACAATTGAAAATACGATCAGAAGTCAGTTTATATTTATCAATGCATTCTTTTAGAAGAGATTGGAATTGTGCTACAGCTACCTGCCCGATTAAAGCCCATCGCACGAGCTCCAGAGGTTGCCTCAGGTTTTCTTAAACTTAAATCGGGATGTCTCTTCAAAAAGCCATTAATCCAGTCTTGCCCTGCTGTTTGATTAATTTGGTTAAAACTATGAACGATTCCATTGCGGTGTGCTAACTGATACGCTAGCCTACGTAAATCTTTCATGGATAATCCAAACAATATTTTTTCCATGTCTTAAACGTAATTAACAAGTTCTAACTCCTGCTGTTCATTGAAAATAAACGTAAATTTTCCTGACTGTTTGTAAATGCGAAATTCCGGACTATTCCGCTTTTTCTTCACATATCTAGCCAATGTTGATTTTGGTACACCAAATTGAGACGAGGCTTTGTCTAAACTTATATTACCGTCAATTACTGCGGATATTGCCTGTTCCATAGAATCCACAGGCCAACTTTGTTTCTCTGTTTTTCTAGCAGTTTCGCACCATCTGTAACAAGAAAACTTGAAGGTAGTTTTTTTGCTTAAGCAACAAAAGATAAAGCGGGGCGGAATGAGACACGTCTCATTCTGCCCCGCAGTTCGTTATTTTGAATTTCAAAGTTTTGTGAGGTTATACAGCAATATTTTAAAGAACTATGGGGGTTTACAGCAAGCTAAAATGTCTATTTCAATAGTAAGTAATGCTGAATAAGCAATAAGAAAAATTTAGTCACTTACCTTCAAATCTAAAATTGACAGAAAGTGCAACAAAACAACTGAAATTCACAAATACCTTATAAATACCACCACCGCTTCGCAGTGAACAATGGCGACTACCAGTTACAGAACTACTCATCGAAGCGTAGCTTACTACCAAACATCGTAGGTGGCAGCATAATACACACGTCAGAAAATACAAATCTCATTCTGCCCCGCCGGTCCATTCCGCCCCGTATTCCCCTAAGTCTTTTATTTATTTGTTTTGCCTAAATTGAAACGGACTCACATAGACAACCCATTTAACATTTATTTATTTATGTTTATTAATACAATTAAATATGGACACTTACGAGTATAATCTGCATTATCTAGATAACGTGTTCTACTTGTGTCGACCCTGTCTACTTTACCTTGGAAGAGTCACAAACTTCAGAAATTAGTCCAAGTAATGAAGCTTAAAATAGGACAAAACCTCGCAATTTTTACAGAATGGATCGATTTTCTTGAAAATTTGAGAATAAGTAGTGGATAGTCCAAGGATCAAAATCTATATGATGCCGAAAGGCGCTTTTACCATGGGGGTGGTTGCCACCCCATCACGGGGGTGAAATTTTTTTATTATATTTTGACCGCAAAAGTTGGTAAAAACATTCATTCTAAGCAAAAAACGTTATATACATTTTTTTGATAAAATTAATAGTTTTCGATTTATTCGCTATCGAAAGTGTTAGTTTTATATCGAAAAAATCAATGTTTTTAATAAATTTTCTGCGGATAAGTGCAAAAGTTTTCGTTTTATCAAAACATCTTTAGTTAACAAAAATGTACCTTTTGAAAAAATAAACAAAGCAGTGTTTTTTAATTTTCTTTAAGACCAATAGTAATCGAGCTATACTTTATTATATGTTGGCACTTCCTCGTCAGATGCTAAATATTGTAGTTTCAAAGTCAAAAGACGGGAAAAGTATTCATTTTTCGAGGACAACTTGTTCAAACTAATTTAAAGTACTTAAAAATATCTATCACCAGAAATAAAAAAAAGTCTCTAGCTCAAAAATTAAGTGACTTATAATAAAAAGAATGTCAGTCCCCATTTTTTCAGTGAAAAAGTGATCGAAAGCAACCCCCTAATCACCACCCTAATTAAAATTAGTCATTAACCTCATTTGGTCATTTTTATTTATGTATTTTTAATAGGTTCTAGAAGTTTGACCGGCTTAGAATTACTGGTTATTAAAAAAATACAGTTAGAAGCGAATAACGAAATTTTGTAGTTTGGAACAAAATGGCCTTTTCTTCAGAATAGCAAGATTAACATCAGAGATACGAAAAAATGTTTAAACATGAAATTGTAGCTTATTTAATTCCCAAGAACCTGGTTGGCAAAAAATGTTTCTACGGTAAAAATTAAGTGAGCTATTGACAATTAAAACTTGTAACAACATGCAAAAACCACCTTTACCAACCCTTTCAAAGTCACCTCTTTTTGCGACTGAGGATTTTAAAAAGATATAATATCAATAAGGCTTATAGATCGTGTAAAAATATACAAAACTATATTTTACCAAACCTGGTAAGATAAAAAATAAAAAAGTTACGGTTAAAAAATTAATATATTTCTTTGAAAAAAAAAGGAGAAATCCAATTGGAAGCATAATAATGTAAGTTAGCGGTGTTTTTAGTTGTTGGCCTTCTTCATTCTTATTCATTTATGTATTATTAACAGATTCTAGAAGTTTGACTGGCTTAGAATGAATAGTTTTTAAGAAAAACTGGAGTTAAAGCGAATAACGAATTTTTGTAGTTTGGTAAAAAATGCCATTTTCTTCAGAATAGAAAGATTAGCATCAGAGATACGAAAAAATGTTCCAATATAAAATTCTAGGTTATTTACTTCCCAAGAGCTTGACTTGAAAAAACTTTTCTATGGCAAAAATTGAGTGAATCGGAAATGAGTATATCGAAGGACATTGATTTTTTCTATACAAAACTAACACTTTCGATGGCGAATAAATCGAAAACTATTAATTTTATCAAAAAAATGTATAGAATGTTTTTTGCTTAGAATGAATGTTTTTATCAACTTTTGCGGTCAAAATTTAATAAAAAATTTCCACCCCCGAAATGGGGTGGCAACCACCCCCATGGTAAAAGCGCCTTTCGGCATCATATAGATTTTGATCCTTGGACTATCCACTACTTATTCTCAAATTTTCAAGCAAATCGATCTATTCTGTAAAAATTGCGAGGTGAAAAGCTTCGGTTCCTGGCCTAAATACCATTTCTTATAATTTTCAATGCGGTGTAAATATAAAATTTTTGGTGCTGAAAACAACCTCAGTTGGATCTTACGCAAACCAGAAATAATAATATCAGGTGCATTACATACGTCTACAACATAGTAACCACAATTTCATCACATAAAAGTAGTATTTTTATAATTTTATACTGTTTCTTTATCAATTCTGAAAACCTATACATATTTGGAAAAACCTTAACAACAATTTACGTGATTGAATTGTGCAAACAGAAAGTAGTGAATGGAAAATATCTTACCAAGGAGGTAACAACATTTTTCAATTTCCTTAACTTACCTGAAAACAAAGAAAAACAGTATTAGTATATAAATAATTGATATCAAAACAAAACAATAAAAAATATAATTAAAAGATTGTAAACATTTTTCACAAAAATAATAAAGAAAACGGTAAAAAGAAAGGTAGAAAAATAAATTTATATAATTCAATAAATACACACAACCAAATTTTTATGGACCAATATTTATTTATTTTGAAAATACTTTTTATTGTTGAGAAGAAGAAAGGTTTTAAAAAAAACCAAACCGATAAAACAATCAGAATATACATCTCGGTACGTTATAAATTATTTGCTTTAGTTGTAACTTGAACGTAAATAAATAAACTAACTTTCGTAGTTCAAAAACGAAAATATGAGTATGTGGGGTTTTTATCGGACGTGCAACAGGGAAAAAATATTGATCTTGTGGATGGAATGTAAATGAAGAAATATAGTGAACCATCGCACCTAGCCAGGCACATCGCCACGCACCCTGTCAGGCATAATATGGACTAATAGAAAACTGCTTTACAAAATTTCTAAAGCAACGTGTCATTTTAGCTTTTTAATCTATTTTGGGAATAATACCCAATACCACAGCAAACGAAAGAGTCTCATCTTTCAAACGGGAAGCTTAACGTTGAATAAATATTTAATTGCCTGTTTATTGTGATGTTACATATTCCCAAAATAGATTACATAACATAATGCTCGAGAACAGCTGTGAAGAAATAGCAGAATTATACTAAATAAATGATATTTTCTATTCTACCGATTCTCGTCATTCTCGATAACGATTATGGCATAAATTAAATAGTAAAATAAGCTAGTAAATCAGAGCACTGCACTGCTGTAAAAAATATCACAATATACAGGTTGTCCCAAAAATATTGGTCATAAATTATACCACACATTCCGGGGTCAAAAATAGTTCGATTGAACCTAACTTATCTTAGTACAAAAATGTGCTCATAAAAAAAGTTACAGCCCTTTGAATTTACCAAATGAAAATCGATTTTTTTCAATATATCGAAAACTGTTAGAGATTTTTTATTGAAAATGGACATGTATCATTCTTATGGCAGGAACATCTTAAAACAAAATTATAGTCAAATTTGTTTACCCCATAAAAAATTTATGGGGATTTTGTTCCCTTAAACCCCTCCAAACATTTGTGTACGTTCCAATTAATTCATTATTGTGGTACCATTAGTTAAACATAACGTTTTTAAAACTTTCTTTACCTCCTAGTATTTTTTCGATAAGCCAGTTTTTATCGAGATGCGGCTTCTTTTTCAATATATTTACGTAAAAATTTTATGGGGGTTTTGTTCCTTTAAACCCCCCAAATGTTTGTGTACGTTCCAATTAAACTATTATTGTGGTACCATTAGTTAAACAGTGTTTTTAAAACTTTTGTCTCTTAGTCTTTTTTTCATAAGTCACCTTTTATCGAGATGTAGCTTCTTTTTCAAAATATACCTAAAAATGTAAATTATAAATAAATTTTCAGATTATTAACAAGTCTCTATAATCGTACTTAACCATATACAAATATGTGGTGGATTCGACAAATATCTCGATAAACACTGGCTTATCGAAAAAGTACTAAGAGGCAAAAAAGTTTTAAAAACATTGTGTTTGACTACAAAAAAGTTGGGGGGACAAAAGTGAACACAAAAGTTTGGGGGGGGGGGGGGTTTAAGAGAACAAAACCCCCATAAAATCTTTATGGGGTGAACAACTTTCACTTTAATTTTTTTTAAGATGTTGCTGCCATAAAAATTCCACATGTCCATTGAGAGTTTTCGATTTATGAAAAAAAAATCAATTTTCATTTTGTAACTTCAAAGGGCTGTAACTTTTTTTTGTGTGCACTATTGTAATAGGTAAGTGAGGTTCAATCAACCTATTTTTGACCCCAGAATCTGTGGTATAATTTATGACCAATCTTTTCGGGACACCCTGTATAATAATCAACGATATCGAAGATGTGAACTAATGTGTATATCTGGCATCTGGATCTGGCGTCTCTTAAGCAACTATGGAGGATGCACCTAAGAAATTAAAAGAAGACTAGCAAAGACCAAGGAAGCGATGACAAAGATCACCAATATGTAAAAAATTCACAAAATAACCATACAAACAAAGAATAGCATTGTAACAACAACGGTCTTCTTCATTTTTTATTCCTCTAATTTTATTTAGACAACATGACTCTTCATTTCAACGTGTCTCCAGGAAATTGCCATTCTATGGTTTTCGTGGTCTTCCCACTGATCGTCTACCTATTGGGAAATCGTCTCACGCCGTCTTTACATTACTCTATTTGTCGTTTTGTTGTCATTCTGCTTATATGATCATTCTATACTACTCTTCTCTGTCCTACTCATCACTGTTTCACAGTGTCTTACCCTAAATTGTTCTAAGGGTTTGCATCTGTCATCTGTGGTTTCTTCTTGTTTTATCTGTATTGGTTCATGTTTCTCCCGCATATGCCAATATCGATCTGATGGTTGTTTTGTAAATTCTGAAAAATTTCGTTTCTATCCCGATATTTTCGTTCCTCCATATTGTTTCATTCGGGCATTCTGCGGCTCTGTTTGCTCTATTCACTTAATCTTTCATTTCTGTTTCGAGCTTTCCGTAGCTAGATAATGTGATGCATTAAAAATTTTATAACATCTCGAGAACGACTGGATCTACTTGGTTAATTTTGACTTCAAAATATTTCTAAAAATCTAAACAAGGTTTAAAAGGTGAGAAAATATAGTGCAAAATTGTAAGAACACCTACACTCTACGCTCCCTTGGATTGGCGTCATTAAAAACTGTGACTATCTTTTTAGTCGAGGCATTGAAGCACAAAAATAGGCCTTACTGTCGATTTTTGGCGCAGTAAGACGGATTTTAATGCAGTTTGGTGCGTTGGATTCGTGAGAATGTCAGGAAATTTTGTGAACTAATGTAATGAATAAGAAATCTCAAATTGCATTTGTGCATAAGAAAAATGCATTTCAAAAATGCATTTCGGTAAATAGTAGGAAAAATTTACTTAATTTTCTTAGTCGGGGGGTTTTTGGGGTCGCTGAAAACGAATATGGAGTCGGCGAGAGTGTGCAAACTACCTGGTGCCTGCAGCGGGTGTAATAAACGTCTTCCTCTGGAGTATTGTGGTAATTTATCATATAATTGGCTTAAACTCATTATTTTGGGGTCGCTGAAAATGAGTATGAGGTCGGCGAGAGTGTGCAAACTACCTGGTGCCTGCAGCGGGTGTAATAAACTTCTTCCTCTGGAGTATTGTGGTAATTTATCATATAATTGGCTTAAACTCATTACTCGGGGGTTTATGGGGTCGCTGAAAATGAATATGAGGTCGGCGAAAGTGTGCAAACTACCTGGTGCCTGCAGCAGGTGTAATAAACGTCTTCTTCTGGACTATTATGATAATTTGTTAAATAATTGGCCCAAACTTGTTACTCGGGGGTCTTTGGGGTCACTCAAAATAAATATCGCAACGACTAAATTCTAATTTCATATCATTTAAAGCAGTTTGAATTAAGGGGCAAGTGGATGATGTGGTTTTGCCTTGAGAGAAAATTACTAGATACAGAATGTACTTCATGGCTATTGCCAAAAATAAAAAGATTGTCATTGGAAAAATTCTTTCATCTGTTGATGCATTTACCCCGCATTTAAAAAGGGTATATTTACAAACACACATTTGGCTGCATGGAGAGGACAGTAACATGAACCCAACCGATTGGGGATGGGAATTACAAAATAATGTATTAATTCCAGTTAGAATGACTCAGCCACCTGGTCCTCCAATCATGGTAAATTTAATATTCTGTAGTTGTAAGTCAGACTGCGGCATCTCATGCGGGTGCAGGAAGCATGGGTTAGTTTGTAATTTAGCCTGCAAAAATTGTGCAGGCTCTGATTGCACAAATATTGCATTGGACTGGAGAGAGGAAGGCAATAATAAAGAAGAAGATGATAATGATGATAAAATGAATTTTAAAGATAAATTACGATAAATTTTTTATAATGAACTTTTTTAACCATAAAAATATTTAAATAAATATAAAATACAAATATATATAAAAATTTATGTTTAATTATAATAAAAATACCACCCTTCTCGATCACTATAATTACATCGAAGAAAATAGATTACCCCAAAAACCCCCGAGTAACGAGTTTAAACTAATTATATAATAAATTACCATAATACTCCAGAGGAAGACGTTTATTACACCCGCTGCATGCACCTGGTACTTTGCACACTCTCGCCGATCTCATATTCATTTTCAGCGACCCCAAAAACCCCCGAGGTACAAGTTTGGGCCAATTATTTAACAAACTACCACAATACTCCAGAGCAAGACGTTTATTACACCCGCTGCAGGCACCAGGTAGTTTGCACACTCTCGCCGACCTCATACTCGTTTTCAGCGACCCCAAAAACCCCCGTGTAAGAAAACTGAGCCAATTTTTCCCACTACTTGCCGAAATGCATTTTTCTTATGCATAAATGCAATTTGAGATTTCTTATTCATTAAATTAGTTCACAAAATTTCCTGACATTCTCACGAATCCAACGCACCAATCAGCATTAAAATCCGTCATAATGCAAAAAAATCGACACTTCAATCCTTCAATGCCTCGACTATTTTTACTTTCCACGCGAATGAGTTGAGTTCGATTCCCCACCGAGGATAAATTTTTTTCCTTTTTAAATCTAATTTATTAAGGGGATCGGTACATAGTTTCGGCTCCAATGTTATTTAAATGAGATTAATTTTTTTGGAATCCTGAGAAAACTAATAAGTATTTTTGAAAAATTTTAAACGCAGAATGAAAGATTACGTTTTTACGAGGGCCAAAAGTCCCTGAAAACTTCTATAATGTTTATTTTAATAAGTTACAGGGGTAAAAAACCAAGAGAAAATGTAGTGTGATTTTAAAGTTCCAATATCTCATTCAAAAGAAACTTTTTATTTATTCTAAGGGACTTTAGGTCCTCCATAATAATTTAGTCTTTCATTCTGCGTTAAAATTTTTTAAAAATATTTATTAGTTTTTTCAGGATTCGAAAAAAATGGACACCATGCCCGTGGTGATATTTTCCAAATCGAACATTTGCTATCTTTGTCATACAACGCACTGACTCAATACAATATGGTGACAAAACAGTGACAATTTTAAATATTTGACATGGTTTCGGGAATATTTTGAGTTGTTGATTAAATAATATTGATAGTGTATTTGATAAATAATTGATTTAAGACGTGAAATTAATAAAAAGTTATTTATTGTTTATTATTTATGGAAGATCCAAGCAGAGAATACACCAGGATATGTTCTGTGATCCAAGTATTCTGTTGTTAAAGATGTTCAAAATTGTAAGCGTTCCATAGTAACAATATACTATTAAAAATATCACTTTTCTTCTTTTCTCGATTGAGTATTAGCTTTTGTTGTGTACAGTATATAAATTATTACAATCACTGAATACAAAGTTTGTGAAAAATTATCATATTAATTAACTGAATTAATAATTTAAGCAAGCAACAGTTATCCAACAACATTCAAAAGCCATCTCTTTAAAGTTAATCATGACATTGTCAAGTAATGTTTACATATCCATACCAGTGAGAATTTTACTCCACGTAATTTGCCGTGTAAAGACAGAATATATAGGGATAGCCGTAAAATATTTGCGCCTTTACTCTTAAGAAGACATAAAATTTCATTAACCTCCGTAATAGTAATAACGCGTTATAAGAAGTAATCACTTCTGTCGGCACTCTCCAAGTGCCCCGCGTCGTTTTCATTTGATAAGACTCCATCCACCTACCAGTGGCGACGCGTGACTTTTTCTAAAGTGTTACCAAAACCAGATGCAAAAAATCTTATTTAAAAAAATGAAGATATGGCTAAATGTATATACACATAGCTTCAATAATATCATTTTGTATATCACTTAAAACTCTCGAAAAAACAGTTGATGTTTCTAGATGTTGGCAAAATTTTTGATCTTTTTTGTCAATTAATGTTAACAATTCCCTGTAATTGCCTCGAATGTCGTCGCCCTCAAAATGACCACGAAACGCTAATTCTTGTTCGGCCAAAAAACATACGGTACATATCTATTATAAGTGAGCTAAGGATATACGAGTACCTATCTATTTTTTTAACAAACTCATTATATGTTTAGCAATATTTGCTTTAAATGCTTGGTTAAGAGAACTTTTGATTCTTGTTTTGCCAAACTGAATCAAATTGGGTATACATCTTACATGTAGGTAACGGAGAAATTTCATGTCTCTTTTTTAAAACTCTAAAACTATTTAAATCGTGAACCTGGTCCACCCATTTTTCTGTAAAAACCAGAAGACATTGCCAACAATACAATCTATTTTTCTTGCAACCACATAACCAAGGATTTTCACTGTACCAACTAAATTTAAAATATCGAGCTAATTTTTTAAATTCCTTTTTTAAATTGTTTAAAATAGGTCTTTCATTTTCAATAATCTCATTTTATTTTTCAATCAGAATTACTTTTCAAGTAGTTGATCGATTACGCAGCGACGCCATCCATGGTGAACTGCATGCACAATACACACTTTTTATTATAGGTACTGTTAGCAAATTTAAATCTGGTAACAGCCCTACTGATATACACAGCGCGCTTACACCCATCGCTCCTTCAAAATTTTCAGTACTAGCCGGTCCCGAGCCACCCGAGCGACAGCGAGATAACCATTCATTGTCACCACAAATGAGACTGGTAACAGAATATAATAAAGTGCAACTGAGTCACATAAACTCGCCAATATTTTCGTGTGTCTGGCTATTTACTGAATTAGGTACTATTAACACATAATATAATAATATATTTCTATTGGTAAAAATAAAATAAAATAATAAATGGAATTATTCATCGTCATAAAATACATATTTATTTGCAAGATTTTTAACTGTTACCAATGGTAACAGTGGTTACATGGACGCTTCGCCAGTGCCACCTACATCTACATTAAGTCGCCTCGTGTCTTTGACGTATAAAGTTTAATAATTACAAAAATACTCAAGAAACTAAACAACTTGCTTAATCCCGACGTCTCAGCACTCTGCACCACTTCATAAATAAATGAACGCTTTGTCAATAATTCCTCACTATATCCAAACCTTAATCTTCCCTTAATTATCTGCTATACTCCCTCCAGACGTATACTTCTTTCAGTAATTTATAGCATTGTTTCACCCTCGAAATGTTCAATAACAATCAGTGTACATAATTTTCTAATTATACGGTTTCCGTTTCTAATATAATCAGTAATCAGTAATATGTACCAAACGCCTCGAAACGAAGACGAAACCAATTAAAGGAATGGGCACAGATCAAAGCGGAATCGAATTCTCTGAAATTGTGTTTCGGTTAAAGGAATATTCAAACGTAGGCATCTGCGAAGAAAAGAGGAAGCGGTGTATTTCTTAAGATTACGTGAAATGGATAGAGCTATTAAATGAAATGCAATTACTCACAAACCGATTGGAGCACGAAAATGAATGATCGCTATGTTTTTGTTTCCCGTGTGATATTATTAAATTCGTATTATAGCAAATTAGATTATAATTTCAATATACAGGGTGTAACAAAAATACAGGTCATAAATTAAATAACATATTCTGGGACCAAAAATAGTTCGATTGAACCTAACTTACCTTAGTACAAATATGCATACAAAAAAAGTTATAGCCCTTTGAAGTTACAAAATGAAAATCGATTTTTTCCGATATCTCGAAAACTATTACAGATTTTTTAATGAAAATAGATATGTGTTATTCTTATGGCAGGAACATCTTAAAAAAAATTATAGTGAAATTTGTGAACCCCATAAAAATTTTATGGGGGTTTTGTTTCCTTGAACCCCCCCAAACTTTTGCGTACGTTCCAATTAAATTATTATTGTGGCACCATTAGCTAAACAAAATATTTTTAAAACTTTTTTTCCTCTTAGTACTTTTTCGAAAAGCTAGTTTTTATCGAGATATTTTGAATATTTGTCAAATCCACCACATATTTTGTATACTGACAAGAGACCTGGTAGTAATATGAAAATTTATTTATAAATTACAGTTTGAGATATATTTTGAACTATATTAGAAAAGAAGCCATATCTCGATAAGAGGTGTCTTATCGAAAAAAGACTATGAGGCAAAAAAGTTTTTAAAACATTGTGTTTAACTAATGGTACCGCAATAACAGTTTAATTGGAACGTACACAAACATTTGGGGGACTTAAAAACACAAAACCCCCATAAAATTTTTATGTAAATATATTAAAAAAGAAGCCGCAACTCGATTAAAACTGGTTTATCAAAAAAATACTGGGAGGCAAAAAAGTTTTAAAAACACTGTGTTTAACTAATGGTACCACAACAATAATTTAATTGGAGCGTACATAAAAGTTTGGGGGGGTTTAAGGGAACAAAACCCCCATAAATTTTTTATGGGGTTCACAAATTTTACTATAATTCCTTTTTAAGATGATCCCGTCATAAGAATGCCACATGGCCATTTTCGATAAAAAATCTATAATAGTTTTCGATATATTGGAAAAAATCAATTTTCATTTTGTAACTTCAAAGGGCTATAACTTTTTTTGTAGGCATATTTGTACTAAGGTAAGTTAGGTTCAATCGAACTATTTTTGGTCCCAGAATATGTGGTTTAATTTATGACCTGTATTTTTGTTACACCCTGTAGATTAGTTTACTCCAGGGTAATAAGCTAGAAATAGACCATGTTCGGGACACTCAAAGATCCAGGTAGCTGACTACTTTTTTAGTTATTGTAGACCTATAGGAAGAAAACCTACCTGTTTCCTGCCTAGAGTTCGCGTCCGTTTTTTAATTATTACCAATTTAGTGCAAAAATCGCGATTTTTTTCGATTTTTTGCACCCCATTCAAAAGCTAAATAGTTGACATAAAATTACAAAATTTAATTTTTTAGAACATTGAAAAACCTTCAAAATGCCGATTTTTGAAAGTTAAAAAGGTAATTTGTTGCTACGGAAACTGCAAAATAAGTGAAACTCGTTATTTGTTAACAACCTTTACTAAAACTACCTTAGAACTTTATTGTTTCACCCAAAGTTGGGTATTGGGGCACTTACTTAAAACCCTCAAAATTTGAGACCGATCCAATAATTATCCATTAAATCCGTTTATTCTAATTGTTTATCCCAGAGACCTTTATTTTGCAATAACATAAGACAGGAAATAATGAAGATAGAGCAATTCTGCGTATGCCAAATGAAAGTAGAAAACTGATGCTATTAAAATGTACTAAAAAAATATAAAAAAATTATCTAATATAGTCAAAAATCCAAATGCCAAATTTGTGAAATTTTGTAGTTTATAAACATTTAGAATAACTTTAAAAATATTGTCCGTAGAAAAAATCATTTTACATAATAGACAAGCTGGTATTTTACACGAATTTTTAAAAATGTAGTTCAGTTGGTGACTAGTCGTGGTAAGTGAAGGGAGAGCTGGGAGCCGACATATGCACGAGTGAAAATCACATTTTCTATATCTCGGGATCTACTGAATATATTTTGATTGTTCTTGTTTTAATTTGTATGTAATTTTTCTGTACATTACAAATGTGCAATTTGTCTAGACATTTATTAATTAATAAACGATCTAATTTGTTTAAACAATTTTTGAAAAAATAATTTTTTCCCAAAAATCTATGATTTTAATCATATTATCGTTATTATTCATAGAAAAAGTTAAGGTATACTTTAATAAATAAATTATCTTCAATAAATAATTATCTAATAAAAATCATTTATTTATTAAAGTGTACTTTACCTTTTTCTATGATCATTAATGATACTATGCTTAATAAAATAGATTTTTGTAAATAAATATTTTTTCAAGAATTGTTTAAACAAATTAGACTGTTTATTAATTAATAAATTTATAAACAAATTGCATATTTGTAATGTACGTAGAAATTTCATACAAATTAAAAAAAGAAATGTAGTAATGAAACAAAGACTTACTCACAATCATTTAATTATACTTTGACGACCGGTTTCGATCTCTACATTATTCAGATCATCTTCAGGTCGGCGTTACAAGTAGTTAAATGCTACAATTAAAGAAAACCAGAGTTAGAACATTGTCTGGTTGCACAAATGTTAATAGAAAGCTAAATTCGAAAACATTTTTTGAAATAAAGGTTTGCAACTGTTGACATTTCAGAAATGCGATACATACAAATGCACACTTATGAGTAACAAATACTCATAAGTATGTATAAGCAAATGGATGCATGCAGTTTATGAATATGTGTTGAAAAAGTTAAAAAATAATTTTTTTTTAAAAAATTAAAAAACTAATTAAAATATTAATCAAAATTAAATATGCTTCCAAAATTCAAAAAATAATAATAATAGATAGTAATATTGCTCTGATCTACTTACATGCCATTACAAGGGATGCGTTGCCACTTAGTCGTTAACATGTTAATACGTCCAACTTATGCTAATAGGTTAGCTGGGAGAGGAATAGGGCAAACAGACATGTTACGTAGGTCAAAACACAGTAAATTTTTTGAAATTTGAATGGTTCCTGAAGGAAGATGCGTGCTGTGAAACAAAGAATGTTGTGTTAGACAGGAGAAAGACAGGTCTTTTGTCTTTCGTCTTTTTTCTGTCTAACACAACATCCTTTGTTTCACAGCACGCATCTTCCTTCAGGATCCATTCAAATTTCAAAAAATTTACTGTGTTTTGACCTACGTAACATGTCTGTTTGCCCTATTCCTCTCCCAGCTAACCTATTAGCATAATTGGACGTATTAACATGTTAACAACTAAGTGGCAACGCATCCCTTGTAATGGCATGTAAGTAGATCAGAGCAATATACTATCTATTATTATTATTTTTTGAATTTTGGAAGCATATTTAATTTTGATTAATATTTTAATTAGTTTTTTTAATATTTTAAAAAAAATTTATTTTTTAACTTTTTCAACAAATATTCATAAACTGCATGCATCCATTTGCTTATACATGCTTATGAGTATCTGTTACTCATAAGTGTGCATTTGTATGTATCGCATTTCTGAAATGTCAACAGTTGCAAACCTTTATTTCAAAAAATGTTTTCGAATTTAGCTTTCTATTAACATTTGTGCAACCAGACAATGTTCTAACTCTGGGTTTCTTTAATTGTAGCATTTAACTACTTGTAACGCCGACCTGAAGATGATCTGAATAATGTAGAGATCGAAACCGGTCGTCAAAGTATAATTAAATGATTGTGAGTAAGTCTTTGTTTCATTACTACATTTAATATGGACTCACATATGTAACCCATTCAATATTTAAAAAAAGAAAGATCAAAATCCATTGAGTTGATCCGGAGACACAGAAAATTATATTCGTTTGAAAATGCTTTTAAATAATTAAAAAACGGACGCGAACTCTAGGCAGGAAACAGGTAGGTTGTCTTCCTATAGGTCTACAATAACTAAAAAAGTAGTCAACTACCTGGATCTTTGAGTGTCCCGAGAAAATCCTTATTATTCTGGACTAGTTCAATATAGTCTCTTAGTAGCTAATATTATGTATTTACCGTTTGTAAACATTAAAACAATGTGTTACCTTGCAACGTTGCAACAATGGCAACCTTGTACATTCAGCAAATTATATAAAGTGTCACGACCTGATATTGAATTAAAAATAAAGGGTGATTCAGGGAAACGGTACGATTTGACAACGCTGCTGACGATAAAACAAAGGAGCTGCGGGCTTGCGACGTAAACGTTGTGAATCTAGAGAGTGGGAAGTTTTGCAGTGGGAAATTTGGTATGAAAACTTATTACAAAAATGGTGAAAGTTTTGGGCGTGTACAACGAACTTTCTTTTACACTTCCATTTGCCGCCCCGTTCACAAGACCAAGTTACAAGACTTGGGTTAGGAACTTTGAAAGTAGTAGTTCAACATCACAAAAAAGAGGTGGCAGTGTTAGAACTGCTCGCACACCACATAATATTGAAGCGGTGCCAAATTCCTTACACGCGACTCCTCGAAGATCCCTGTGACGACTCGCATGCAATGAATTTGGCACCGCTTCAATATTCTGTGGTGTGCGAGCAGTTCTGACACTGCCACGTCTTTTCTGTGATATTGAACCACTACTTTCAAAGTTCCTAACCCAAGTCTTAATAGCCATGTTAGACGGAACTGCAGCACGGGGCGGTAAATGGTAGTGTACGCACAAAACTTTCACCATTTTTGTAATAAGCTTTCACAGCAAATATGCGTTGCTCAGCCGATCACGTCTCCATGATAACTAAACTTCCCACTCTCTTAGATTCACAACGTTTACGTCGCAAGCCCGCGGCTCCTCTATTTTATCGTCAGCAGCGTTGTCAAATCGTACCGCTTCACTGAATCACCTTGTATTTAAGCAGGCCCGGAGAAAATAGAAATAATAATACTGTCGTATTTATTCGAAGATAAAGGCTGGCGTATGGCCGTTTGGTCAGAGATCAGAGCCATACAGGGTGTAACAAAAATACAGGTCATAAATTTAACCATATATTCTGGGACCAAAAATAGTTCGATTGAACCTCACTTACCTTAGTACAAAGGTGCACATACAAAAAGTTACAGCCCTTTGAAGTTACAAAATGAAAATCGATTTTTTCCAATACTTATATCGAACACTATTAGAGATTTTTTATTGAAAATGGATATGTGGCATTCTTATGTCAGGAACATATTGAACAAAAATTTTAGTGAAATTTGTGCACCCCATAAAATTTTATAGGGGTTTTGTTCCCTTAAACCCCCCCAAACTTTTGTGTACGTTCCAATTAAATTATTATTGTGGCACCATCAGTTAAACAAAATATTTCTTAAACTTTTTTGCCTCAAAGTACTTTTTCAAAAAGCCAGTTTTTATCGAGATATTTTGAATATTTGTCAAATCCACCACATAATATTTTGTATGTATAAATGGGTAAGATTGTAAAGACCTGGTATATTTATGAAATAGTTATTTTCCTAACAAGTGCAGAAAGTCATTCTTTTCCGCACGCGACTGCAGTTTGCCGAACGACGCGAAGCGGGAGTTCGGCAAGCAGTCGAGTGCGGAAAAGAGACTTTCTGCAAGAGTTAGGAACAATATTTTTTCTAAGAGTCTTTAAAAAGTTACCAAATCTTAATCAATTAATTTAATTAATATGAAAATACATACACAAATTAATTCTTTGACAAGGTTGTTAAAACCAAACTTTCAATATGATTAGTTAGCATGACGACAATCTTGGTTTCCATGACGATGATTCAAAACGACTGTTATTGTCTACCGATTTGACTTTCGAATATTATGTCAAAATAAATTTTATTTCATTGAATTTTCGCGTTAATTTCATTAAAACAGGAACACAATAAGATATATTTGAAATAAATTAGTAAATAATATCTAAATATTAGTTTATTGCATGTATTATAATTACTTTAAGGCCATATTAACATATCTAAATTAACACGCGTGCGGAAAAGTAACACGCGTGCGGAAAAGTAACACGCGTGCGGAAAAGTGAAACTTTCTAAACTAAAATGCGTGCGCGAAAGTAGACACATAACGGGAAAAATTTGAATTTTTCGAGGAAAACTTAAATAATCTTTTTTCAAGTATACAATTAGACCTTTCAAAAGAAAAAAACAAAAAGTTTCTAGCATAAAAATTAAGTGACTTATGATCAAGAAAAGGTCGGTACCTGGTTTTTTTTTATGAAAAAATAAGTGAAAACAACCCCCTAACTACCCTCCTAATTAAAAGTTGGTCTTCACCTTTCTGTAATTCCCTTTATATTTGTATTATCAATACACCCAAGAAGTTTGACCTATTTAAAAGGCCTAATTTTAGAAAAATTGATTTTTTGCAATTTCGTATTTTTTACCATTCTCTTCAAAATATCTCCGAAAATACTGGGGATACGAAACAAATAATGGACTACTAAATTTTCCTTACAGTAAATAGTTAGCGAGATATAGCTGTTTAAAACCTCTATTTACGAGCAAACACCCCCTCATCCCCCACCCCCTTAAACCCACCCCAATTAAAAACTAAGGGATCTTACGGAATTTAATTTACATAGTCTTATCTTTTCAAAAATTTAATTTATTTACTCTTCAAAAATCCTACAAAATCATTTTTGAAGAAACTTTTTATCGCCAAAAATAAAGGAGCTATGTGTATAAAACGAATTTTTTTTTCGAAAAATTTGACTAGTTCGCTTATAGAGTATGTTCAATGTATATAATACGTATTTTTCTGTAAATAGATGTTTTTGTAATTCTTTAGTTCTACTTTTTTTTCTGTATAGATCTATTAAATTATCTACTTATAAAAATTGCAATGTAAGGGTGGTGTTAAGGGTTGATATATGATATTATATCCTTTAGCATAAAACAATCATTATTTAACCAATCAAAACCAAATTTTACCCATATTTAAGTTTACAATGTTTGTATATAATTTTTGACAATAAGGGGTAGTTTACACTCTTAAAAATAATCAACGCCCTTGAGCTTGATATAGAATATGAAGTACAGAGTGAGATGATCCTAATCTCAAATTTTTATGTAAATCGATGCAAGCCGAAATTATTCTTTTAGGATAAGTCAATTTTTTATATATAGCTCCAACAAAGGATTGTAAGGGTTGAAATATTATGATAATATATCTTAAAGCATAAAACAATCAGTATGTAACTAATAAGAACCAAATGTTGATAATATTAAAGTTTAAAATGATATTTTATAATTTTGTACAATTAGGGGTAGTTTTCACCCTTAAAAAACCAAAAGAGTACAACGGCTTAATATAGAAAATGAACTAGAGGGTGAAATGAGCCTAATCCCAAATTTTTGTACAAATCGATGCTTGACGAAAAAATTGCGAGGTTTTGCCATTTTTTCAGTTTTATTTCCTCGACTAAGTTGAAAAAACCATAATAAAATGTAAAATGGACATTGCTTTTATCCTGAAAAACATGATTTTCCAGTTCACACTAAACTTTATGTTAACAAATAAAGCGGTACTCACAAACATACTCGAGCTTTCATGCCATTTTACAAGAAAAGCAACGACTCGGGCATTTCCCTGACAAATCCTACTCAAAGATCTGTTGTAACTCAACAAAGAAATGCAAATCAATCGCCGGGATTGTGTGCTGGAAGGTCTTCTCTCAAGAGAGTTGTATTTGCAACTATTAAGTGGATTAAACGGAATATACTCAAATTAGTTCGGATACCACGAGAGGGCAATCCGAATGATTGTGTGAAAATGAGATGGAAAATTTGGTGATAAAGCGGTCTATAGATAAAGTTTGGATATTGTTAGATATGCGTTTGTCAGATATTGTTAGTTGGATTGACGTGTGGATAAAGGAAATGAATTTTATTTATGCGGAAGTCACGAGAAAATGGAATAGTGTTCGTGAAAAATATTTTCGTAATTGTAGGCAAAATAAAATACAGTGACGAGCGCGCTAATAACCAGCAAAATAAGGCAAAAGATAAAAAACATATTAAGTTGTGAGATAAAAAGAACTGAAACTAGTGGAGGTGCGAAATTTAGTGATTAAAACCTATAAATTTACATTCTATTAATCGTTTCCCATCTTTAGACGTATCAGAGGAGTATGTCAACTAAAACTGTCACAGTGGCGGTTGCCAAACTCGTCCGATACGTCTAAAGGTGGGAAACTATACCTAAATAGAATATCAATTCATAGGTTTTTATCGCTAAATTTCCCACCTTCACTAGTTTCATTTCCTTTTATCTCACAACTTAATAATGTTTTCCATATTTTGCGTTATTTTGCAGGTTATTAGCGCGCTCATCACTGTATACGCTCTGAGCTTCGCTGGTCTCGCTCCTAGCGGTTACTAATTCAACTTTTACCGGTAATTTTTAAATTTATTATTTAATTGTTATCGCTTAATATTTACAACGCAAAAAAGTAATTAAATTGTAATCGATTTTTTTAAGATTTTTCTAATCATTTTGACGTTCTATTGATAAAATATCAATTTCTTACTTCGGATACTTTGACAATAATCGTGTAGATGGCGCTAAGATTATAATAGATTATTTATAATTAGATATTACGGAACATTAAAAAAACTTAAATTCAGTATTTAAAACGTAAGTATATTTAAGGTAAAAATATATACCACAGCTTTGACCAACTAATATTGTTTATAATTAATGTTTTTAATTTTAATTTTAAATTAATCACTTTGACATTTATGTCAAATTTCCAGTAAACGTTTACAAACTTGTCACTACTGGCGTTCGCGAAATTTGTAATTAACAAAACTAAAGAGTTCAAAATATTTCCTAAAAAATATTTTTACGCTCTTTTCAACGCCGGTATTAGCTTTTTGAAAAATTAATATATACAGGGTTAACGAATTCGTTAAAAAACAACATGTTTTTACATAAAAATCAGGAAAAACACAACTTCTGGTAAATCGATTCTTCCGGTTCAAGACCTTGGTCTTACACATTAAAATCAGAATCTATATAACAAATTTGGTTAAAATCGGACTTTTCGTTCAAAAGTTATCGTGCTATAAGTCACATATGTATAGTCGCCATTTTGCATGCCCGCCATTTTTGTAAAAGGTAAAATCTGAGATGGTCTTATATCTAAGTTTGAACCTTGATGTGTGTAGTATATGTGGTCCAAATTATACTTATAATGTTTGCACGAATTTGCCACACATAGGTACATGTGAAGATACGTTATGGATATATTAAATGGTAATTAACATAACTAAAAAGTTCAAAATATTTTCTACAAAATATTTTTATGTTCTTTTCAATTGCGGTATTATCTTTTTGAAAAATTAATATATACAGAGGGAAAAAATTGAAAAAGAAACATATTTTTACATTAACAACCAGTAAAAACACAACTTCTGGTAAACCGATTTTTCCGGTTCACCACATCCCTCTTGTAAATCAAAAACAAAACCTATATACCAAATTTGGTTGAAATCGGACTTTTCGTTCAAAAGTTATGGTACTATTAAACACACAAGTATAGCCGCCATTTTGAACGCCCGCCATTTTTGTAAAAGACAAAATCTGAGATGGCCTCATATCTAAATTTGAACCTTTATATATGTGTAGTATATGTGGTGCAAATTATATGCTTGTATCATTAAATGTGCAATTGTTTCACATATCGGCCGCACTATTATAAATATCAGATGTTTATCTAGTTTTTATTCTAATTATATCTAGTTTTTATCTAATTTATTTTATCTATCTATTTATTTAAACAATTGATTTTATTTAGGCAGAAGTCACGAGAAAATGTAACACTATTCGTGTAAAATTTTTTTTAGAGTTAGTTGTGCGCAAAATTAGACAGACAATGTTAATTATAAGTAGCAATATCTAATAGTGTAACGCAGGGTTTCCCAAACTTTTTAAGGGCAAGGCGCCCTCAACGTTCAAATTATTTTTGGTGGGGTTTTTAACCCTTTGAATGCTGATGACGCCTAAGAACGTCATACCATTACTACTGTCGTGTGTGATGACGTCTTCAGGCGTCGTATGCAGATATGCACAACATTCGTTTAGAGATTAGTTTAGTATTTGTTTAACTTTGACTGAAAAAAGTTGCATTTCTATTGAGTATGTAGATAAAAGTGTATTTATAACGTCAGTTTAGATGCATATCATGGATGAAGCAATTCCAGGGTAAATGCAGCGAAAAATCTAGTTAGTACCCAGGTTGCGTTAGGTATATTTCATCAGCAATGAAACGGTTAATATAAAGCAATACAATTTAAAAAAAACGAGCCTGTACCGCCATTAAGAAGAACAAAAAAATACACTTTCTTCAAATAAACTTTTTTATCCCATGCCTAGATTCTGTGCCATTTTGAACCTACTAAAATTTTTTATTTCTAACAAAAAATCGAACATATTATACCTAATAACTAATTAGGCAACATAGAGAAATTGTCACTGTCATTTTGACAAACCTGCGTCAGATTTTCTCTTATCTGTTCTGTTATTTTTATCGATGTCTGTTCAGCGCAGTAGTGTATTATTTTAAGAATTCGTTATTGTTGTTTCATAGGAAAGTAGTGTTTATTTATAGTTAATTTATTATATTTTTGTGTGATAGAACCAAGCTGTTGGCCTAATTGAAAAAATATATTATTGTTAATTGTGAGTTTTAGTTATATGTAGGTAGGTAAGTATATTTTATATAAAAATATTTCGAATTCTAATGCGAGTATATAAAGTTAGAGTGTCTTTGGCGCTCTATGAACTAAATAAAATAAGACGGCTCTTGTTTCGCTTCACAAGGAATGATTATTTATTATTATTATTTCGTGCAAATACCTATGTTAACATAAAATTTTCACCCATTTTGGTTTATTTTTATACATATTTATTTACTAATAACAAAATTGTTTTCTATTACTTCCATTTTTCGCACCTATGATTATAATTGTCAAAATATTGATCTTAGATAATGTCAAAGATTACCACTGTTGCCAAAGTTTCACAGACCTTACGAAAAAAGGTATGATACTATCTCCCGAAGTTATATTGATGACGCGCTACTGTATGCTCTTAATGGTTTAGAATTTTAGAATATTAAATGTATGTATGTGCTTTTCTCAGTGTTATTTTATTTGTTTTAATTAGAGCTTCATACAGGCTTCTTATTTATTATTTGTATGTAGTAATATACAGACTCAGGTGAAGGGAAGAACCCAGGTTGTTCTAGATTGCACGTACATATCCATACTCCCTTTCTGATGGTCTCATGTTATATACAGAGGTTATGGTATGTGCAGAAAGCAACCGTACTAATGTAGTAAAACTATAAAGATTCGACTTACTCCAGCGATACTGTATATTTCTATTGCCTAAATGTTTAATGTTTGCACGTCTAAAGTATGCAATCTTGTTAGGATAGGTAAATTCATCGAAGTGGAGATAAAACCGAAGTTTCAACACCTCCTAACTAAAATTAAATACCTGCAGAATCTGCACACCAACCACAGTTTGTAAAGTAATTAAAAGTTTTCTTACTATACCGTCGAATATCGGTAAGAATGCTTATATAGGGAACTAAAAAGCTTTTCCACCGATTTATCTAGATACAATTAGTTGGTAAACTGAAGCAAATTGAATGATTAAAATCAATCAATAAACACTTAACCGCTTGTTACTCGTACTTTCTTATACGTAGATTGCTGCTTGTCATGGAGGTTGCCTAGTTCTACCACTTTTTTGATTTGTTTAAGATTTATTTTTAGGCTTTATTAAATAAAACGTTGTCGTGACGGGTTAGATTTAGATTGTTAGCTGCACATCTACATTTTTACATATGTAGCTAATAATCTGCAGAACTTCATCCAGATGCAGAGCTTCAATTACATTGAGTTCAAGTCAAGTTAAAACAGTTTACAAAATGACATATTTGGGAACTGTCATAACTGAGCAACTAGATCCAGACAGGAGCGTAACAGAGGCCCCCGCAACATGAAGCTTGCGGGGGGCCCCAACATATCAGGGGCCCCATCTTGTCGTCTAATATAATATGTAAAAATGTGTTACTGATTTATTATTTTACGCATGCATACGCAATTTTTTAAGCAGTGCCTGAAAATCTTCAAAAACTTCCCTAGATTCGATTTAGCAAAAAATGCAGAAAAGAGTCCAACCTAAAATCGCTTAATCTAAAAATGTTATCGGTGACTAAGTGGTCATCCAGATTTCAAACTGTGCTTGGTATAAAGCAGAACTATATGACAATTTTAAAAACACTGTCTAAAATAATACTAACTACCACAGATCGTGAGTAGAGAATTACAGCTAATAATTTAAAAAGTAAAATGGAACAGTTTGAATTTGTCTTCCAATCTATTTTACAAAATATAGTAACACTTTTACATAACTGTAAAGATTTTTTTGTCAAATCTTTAGGAAAAACTGTACGTCATTTTTAGAAGAATTCAAAGATTTTACTACTAATTGTGGCTTTCCCTGCACGTTTGAAATCAAAAGGTTTAAAAGAGTTAAAAAGTATTTTGGTAAAGTTATCAGTTATCAGGTACATCATCAACGCATCTCAAACCCTAAAGAAATATAATATTATATTATAGAGTAGCCGTGTTTTTCGGAAATTTCGATGTAGTGATTGAACAAATTCAAGCTGGCTTTATAAGTATGTACAAAGTGAACAACGCTTTTTAAAGTCTTAGATCCTAGAAGTGGATATCTTTTCAAATCAGATCCAGAAATTTTTGCAGAAGCCAGTAAATTAGTTGCTGTGTACCCATCCGATTTAAATAATTAGTTTTTGGAGCAACTGCAATTTGTTAGAAAAGAACTATGATGCAGCCAAAATTATTCTTATAGTTTTTCATTGCACGTGTGCTTGCATACCAGAAGTGTATCATGCGTACACCTTGTTTTCAACTTTACCCGTTACGACCGCTAGTTCAGAGAGATCTTTTTCTAAACTTAAATTAATAAAAGCTGTTTTTCATAGTACAATGTCAGAAGCACGGATATCTTCTCTAGCGCTTATAAGTATTGAAAACAAAGTTGCCCATCAGATAGATATTAATAAAATTGTAGATATATTCGCTGTTAGTAGTGCACGAAGAAAGTTATTCATCTCATAGAATAATGCTATGTTATAATGCTAATCATTTAAGGAGTATAGGCGCAAAATTTCGTACTAATGCTTTTTAAATGCATTCATTTTCTTAATCCTGAGAAAGCTAATAAATATTAGTTTAAACGCACAATGAAAGATTACATTATTACCGAGGGCGGAAAGTCCCTTTAAACAAAAAGGTTCTTTTGAAATTTTCTCTTTTTTTCACCCCTGTAACTTATTAAATTAAACATTATACAAGTTTACAGGGAATTTCGGCCCTCGGTAATAATGTAATCTCCCATTCTACGTTAAAATTTTTCAAAAATACTTACTAGTTTTCTCAGGATTAAAAAAAAAAATGAATGCATTTAAAAAGAATTGGCACGAAATTTTGCGCCTACACCCTTAATATTTGTTAATTTTATTCTAAATCAATAAAAAAAATGTAAGTTGTTATAAACAGTGCATGAATACACGAACACATATACGTTTTTGTTACACAAGTCGCATTTAATACTTTTTTAAAGGGGCCCATATCCAATTCTGCGGGGGGGGGGGGAGGGGCGACCGAGTTTGTTACGCCACTGGATCCAGACATAGAAATAAAACGCGAATAGCAATGACTAACACTACTTTTATGAAAATGAAGACATTTTTTTTGCAATTACCTCAGTTTAGAACGAAGATAAAGAATGGTTAAGTACTATATTTGGTCTGTACTTTTGTATGGTGCAGAAGTGTGGACAGAAGTATGGTGCAGAAGTGTCAAGCATGAACAGAATTGAAGCACTGGAAATGTCGATTTGTAGACGGATGCTGAATATACCTTGGACAGCAAGCTAACGAGGAAGTCCTAAGGAGGGTCAAAAAAGATAGAGGATTACTAAAGACTGTTAAACACCGCAAAATGTCTTATCTGGGATATATAGTGAAGGGAAATCGATACAGAATACTACAACTGATCCCCAAAGGCAAAACAGGAGGTCGTAAAAGTGTAGGAAGAAAACAAGTTTCTTGGTTAAAAAACATTCGTGAATGGACTCTTCCATGGTCTATTTGCCATTTCTTTTACCAGAAATAGCAAACACCAACATTTTTTGCCCTCGTATCAGCATTATTTATCAACGAAATGTATTCGTTTAACTCACTTTTTACTTGGTGATAAATACTGATTTTACGACCAAGAGGTGATAATAGTACAAGCAAATTTCTCAAAGTTGGTTTCCAATGGTTAATTCCAGTAGATATTGCAAACAATACAACAATATTATTATTAATTAATCAGTGTAAAGTTGCCAGAGGCAAATTGCTCTGTAATTTAATTAATTACATAAAGTTATTATAACTTTGTTACCTACTATTAGAGATGACCATTACAAATAATTCAAATGAAAAGGGTTTTACCTCCATAGACATTTTAATACTTTTTGAAAACGATCTAGGTACAATTAATTAAAATTACTTATTCAAATACTAACTTTACAGTTTTAATTAATATTCCTAACTTCGGATTTTATCGATAAAACTAGCAAACATTTCATGTATTAAATTTCACTATTGTTTACCTGATATAGCGATTAATTATTTCTAGTTAATAAGAAAAATTACAAACTTCCGTTGTTGATTATTTTTTTCCGGTAGTTAAAAATTTTCTCTACTTATTCGATTCATTAAAAAGTTCTAAAAATAGGTAAATATTTAGATTAGAAAACTAAATCTGCAGGGGTGGATCAGCATGTGATATAAGAATTCACTCGAAAAAAAAAAAGAACGGAAGGCGGACAAAACACTGAAGTATCACAAAAACAACAAAATAAACTGTGCGTTAATCAAATAGACCAGGGCGCATCTGTAAAAATATTGGTACATTTGGACGTTGAGAGGTGACTCAAATTTTTTTGCAGAAAATGCTTGAAAATAACTCAAATAATAATATTTGATTTATCCTCCCTCTCAAAAAGGTCCGGAACATTGTTTAAATAATCAAAATGTCAATAAATGAAGGAAAAATTCGATTTTTTTCTTCGTTTTTTGATTATAACTTTAAAAGTATTCATTTTCGAGAAAAGTTGTATTGACATAAAAGTTGCGTAATTAAATTTGCTATAATATAGAATTGGTTAAATATTTAAAAAATAGTCGCCCTTATTGCAAAATAGCAATAATTGCGAAAAAAACATACAAAAACAAGTATTCGCATTTTACGTTTTTCAAGCATTTATGCTACACTTGGCACCTTCATATTTCACCCAGAAAAACTTCATGATACAGTAAATCAATACTGTAAATTTCATTGATATCGGTTCAATAGATTTTGCAAAATAAATTTTGCAATCCAGCCTTCGCAAAAAAAAATCATTTTTTCAAAATGTTACAGAACTGGAACTAAAGCAGATAGCAAGTCGAATTTTTTTTTGCATATAGAAGTATACTGTACCTTTCATTTGCAATTTGCAAAATTAAAATCGATTAACTACCACGGCGTCAGGAATTTTTTTAAATAAACATTAATTATTGGTGCTGCGCGCAGGACAGCGGATAGTTTACTCTGATTGGGCATTCCAATGACCTTTGATAATGATTGATATATTTTAATTTTTATTACATTTCGATATAAATAAACAAATTTGTTTATTGCAAAATAAAAACACGTACTCTATCCTTTGAAATAACACTTTTTTAGCAAAAACTTTCTTTGTTCATATATTTTAACTTAGAGAATAAAAGTTTATTATTTTTAAACATATGCAATTGTTTAAACAATATTTCACAAACAATAATAAAATTAGTTTGATTTTTGTGGAATTAAAGTATTAAAATACAACAAAATATAGAGTAAGAAAATAATATATTAGATAAAGATTGGAAGAAATTTTGGTGGAAATCAACTTGTGTGAATCGAACACCGCTGTCCTGCGCGTAGCACCAATAATTAATGTTTATTTAAAAAAATTCGTGACGCCGTGATAGTTGATCGATTTTAATTTTGCAAATTGAAAATGAAAGGTACAGTACACTTCTATATGCAAAAAAATTTTCAACTTGCTATCTGCTTTATTTTCAGTCCTGTAACATTTTGAAAAAATGAATTTTTTTGCGAAAGCTGGATTGCAAAATTTATTTTGCAAAATCTATTGAACCGATCTTAAGAGCAAACAGTAGCGATCGACAGGTAGCAGAAACGCGTTCCAAGATTGCGGCTGTAATTTTGAATATTTTTTCGAGATATTTGGCACACGTATTCGTAATATAATAAAGAATGGCGGTACAGAGCCCAATTTGAAAAATATATTAATATGTGGAAGTTACTCTGTAATTAAATTCAATATTAAAAAACGAGCCTGTACCGCCATTAAGAAGAACAAAAAAATACACTTTCTTCAAATAAACTTCTTTATCCGATGCCTAGATTTTGTGTCATTTTGGAACTACTAAAATTTTTTATTTCATTAGTAGTTCAAAAATGACACAAAATCTAGGCATCGGATAAAAAAGTTTATTTGAAGAAACTATATTTTTTTGTTCTTCTTAATGGCGGTACAGGCTCATTTTTTTAATATTGTATTTAATTACAGAGTAATTACCACATATTAATATATTTTTCAAATTTGGCTCTATACCGCCATCCTTTATTATATTACGAATACGTGTGCCAAATATCTCGAAAAAATATTCAAAATTACAGCCGCAATCTTGGAACGCGTTTTGGCTACCTGTTGATCGCTACTGTTTCAGATGAAATTTACAGTATTGTTTTACTGTATCATAAAGTTTTTCTGGGTGAAATATTAAGGTCTTAAGTGTAGCATAAATGGTTGAAAAACGTAAAATGCGAATACTTGCTTTTGTATGGTTTTTTCGCAATTATTGCTATTTTGCAACAAGGGTGACTATTTTTTAAATTTTTAACCAATTCTATATTGTAGGAAATTTAATTACGCAACTTTTATGTCAGTACATCTTTTCTCGGAAATGAATACTTTTAAAGATATAATCAAAAAACGAAGAAAAAAATCGAATTTTCCTTCATTTTTTGACATTTTGATTATTTAAACTAAACAATGTTCCGGACCTTTTTGAGAGGGAGGATAACTCAAATATTAATATTTGAGTTATTTTCAAGCAGTTTCTCCAAAAAAATTTGAGTCACCTCTCAACGTCCATCTGAAAACAGATGGGCCCTGGGCTAAAAGTGGAACCAGAACTAAAGAAACTGGAAGAAATTAGGGGAGGTCTATGTTCAAGTTTCGACGAAAAAGGTTTAATGATGATGGTGATGATGTTTATTGTCCCCAAACAAAGGATTCAAGTGAATTTACAGAAAAATGGACCTTTAGCTGATCCAATTCTTTGGATATTGGATAACCATTCGAGTCCCATATCAATAATTGATGCCTACTTGTAGCAATTTTTGCAGAAATAATAATGCGTACATTGTTTCAATGACATCCCACACGTCACATCTTCTTCAACCACAAGACCTAAAATTTTTTGGTCACTTAAAAATGGGCTTTATACACTTAGGCTCGCTGCTAACTAAAGATAACAATGTCAGTGAAGATATTAAAAGAAGAATAGTGCTTGCCAATAAGTGTTACTAAGGCTTAAGAATACAGATGGCCTCAAAAATACCTAGAAAAATTAAATTGACTGTCTACAAAACACTAATAAGGCCAGTGCTAACATATGCTTCATAAACTTGGTCACTTACACAGAATGACCAAGAACTGCTCAAACGTTTTGAGCGAAAAATCCTAAGACGAATATATGGAGGCATAAAAGAACAAGGTTTGTGGCGCAGGCGTTACAACTTTGAGTTAGTTTAGAAGTTTTAGAGAACCTGACGTTGTAAATTGTAAAATTCATTAAGATAACACGCCTTAGATGGGTAGGTCATGTAATTAGGCGAGAGGAAGATGCCATAGTCATAAAAGTTTTTGACCGAAGAGGGCCAACAGGACAAGGAGCAAGAGAAAGACCGAGACTTAGATACCAAGACACAGATTAACCCAACATTGTTGTTAACCCAACATTGTTGGGTTAATCTGTGACCAAGACAATTTAAACTATGATTAAAAATCTATTGGAATTAGAGCATGGAGAAGAGTTGCCAGGGACAGGGGCGAATGGAGGATTGTTCTGAAGAAGTTCTGAAGTTCTGATCTTTGGCTCATAAAGAGCTGTAACGCCACTGATGATGATGATGATGATGATGTAGCTGGACTTCTTATTAAGTCAATTAGGAATGTTGCTTAATAAGAACTCCAGCTTATTTTGGTTTAAATTTTCGGCGTTATTAAGATCAGACATATCCCGGACGATGGATTGGTTGATTACGTATTGAATGTCCTTCTCGGTCACCCGATTTGAATCATAAAGATTATTTTTATTGAGGATACTGGAAAAGTAGAATTTATAAAACTAAACCAGCAAGTGTTGCAGAGGTAAGACAAATAATTACCGATGAATTCATAGTGTCAAATTAACAACTGAGGGCATTTTGAACACTTGCTTTGGTAGATAATAATTTAGCAATGTAGTATTAATTAATATATATGTTCTTCGATAGTTTGAATAAAAAATGTTTGTACACGATTACGCGTTTCTAGATTTTTGTTATATCTTTTAAAGATGTTCCTGACTATGTACATAAAATCGAAAGTATTGTATACAGTTGAACTGGTACTGAAGTGGAATTTCAATCAAAATATACTAGACTACTAGATAAATGAATTAAAAAAATCAAAGTGACTACTAGTATCAGAAAAATGGTAAATCTGGTAACGTTACAAACTGGTTTAATTTAATTCGGACCATCCATTTAATAATAATTTATAAAAGGTAGATATCTTTATTTAAAAATATCCTTAATGGGCCACATCTATCACAAAATAATTTCGCTCTAATCACATCAGCGTGTGATTTCTCTGTAACAGCACTGGTGATGTTCTACTTAGAGCGAAAATGTTTTGTGATAGATATGGCCAGTTAAGGGTTTTTTAAATAAACATACCTTTTATACAGAATTTTTTCATTGAAATTTATTAGATAATAATTAGTCGTTTACAGATTTTTGATCCACTCTGTATACACACTTCTCCAAGAAATTAACGCACCACCTTAAAAATTGGTCATTTTTAATGTATCCAATTTCCTAAACCTGTTGTGCGATTTAAGTAATTGTTTTAACATGTTATAGCCTTATTCTCAAACAATATCGCTGAAACAATATTGTTGTTAAATAGGTAAATTGTCATTGTATTCCGGGTGTACCAATCAAACTGTGATTTTTTCTCAAAGTCCGCGTCATCCTGTGGAATATTCTAGTCTAGCATTTATAAAATACTGAAATTAAAACCCAACTATAGCCTCATGCTTTCTTAACATTATGTTTTTTGATTCATTCGTTTATGTTGGATAATAAAAAAGTTAGGTACTTTAACAACTGGCAACTTTTTTCATCAATACAGGGTGTTAAAAATAAATATAGCAAGCTCTAAGGGGTATAGTCTAGGCGCCAGAGGGGTCACCGTGTCCTTTTCATTTCTGATGGACAAACTCAACGGTTTCTTATGGATTTTTGGCTGCTGATTACGAATTTCGAGGGTGGATTTCGATCCCAGTGGTTAAAAAATTGTTATAAACAATTTAATTGTTTATAAGGCTCTGGCTCATAAACTAATAGAGATAAAAAAGAATATTTCAAATAAAATTTGTTAATTAATAAAAAACGAAGAAAAAAACGTTTACTAAACTTAAATCTATTTGGTGCCTAGAATAGTAATTCTGCATGAAGAATAATGACAGTTTGCTTAATAAACGTATGTTCGCAAATGCTTCGTTTACGAGATAGGGGGTGTTGAAATTTTTCTTACAAACTGACGATTTATTTATTGCTCCAAAACCGGTTGAAATATGCAAATGAAATTTGGTGGGTTTTAGCTATTGTGCATTTTTTACGTAAAGTTAGGAATTTTATGTTCACCATTGGTGCACATAAGGGTCATATTACCCGTAGAACCCCTAGGTCATATAGCATCCAGAATTACCCCTAAAAGTTTGCCATACTTATTTAAAAACAACCTGTATTGACGAAAAATAAGGTTAGTTGTTAAAGTACCTAACTTTTTTATTATCCACCATAAGCGAATGAATCAAAAAACAGAATCAAAAACGAATAACCATTTTTAATTTCATTGCAACAAGAAACTACAGCCGCATTATATTTTAGTTCAATCAGAGAGTGCAGCAAGCACCTCTACCGGTTCCAAAAGTCCGAAACTTATTAGTATCTCATCAGGAGGCACATATGCTGCTCTCTCTGGCCCAACCAGGACAAACCCTTGCGTGCAGTCACGGATTGCAATGAACGAAATGGCAGGGATGCCCTAGCGGCAACTGCTAGCAAAAGACTAAGTTTTCAATCTAATAGCACATAAAACAATACCAAAAATATTACTCTACATCCCACCAGAAAAAACAGAATATTAAGAAAACATGAGACTGCAGTTGGGTTTTAATTTCAGTATTTTATAAATGCTAAAATATTCCACAGGGTGACGAGAACTTTAAGAAAAAAATCACAGTTTGATTGGTACACCCGGTATACAATGACAAATAATTACCTGTCTACCAACAATATTATTAAAGATTAAGGCTATAACATATTAAAAAAATCACTGAAATCGGACAAGAGGTTTAGTAATTTGAGACATTAAAAATGACCAATTTTTAAAGTAGTGCATTAATTTCTTGGAGAAGTGTATATGTTACAGTTCAAGTTGATTCTCAGTTAGAGTTGACTCCAACTAGTTGGAGTCAACTCCAACTGAAACGAGCAGTAAAAGTTGATTTTAAAAATTTAAATCAACTTTTACTAGTTGGAGTTTACTCTTCCTGGATCGATTCAGTAAATGTTGATTATATGAGAATCTCAAGTGTATTTTTGATGAGTGTGCGTTTCTTTGTTTTGACCGTTTCAACTACTTCTTAGTATAGTCTGTAACGTCGCCCCCGTTAGGTAAATTATTCTGATTCGATTTTTTGCACAAACTTACTCAAAGAAATACATGCGTATAATAATTCTTATAACAAATACACAGGGTGTCACGCGGTAGCGCGGTCGAAAAATTGTTTAAACAATTTTTGTTAACCAAATTCACAAAAATAATTTTTATCTACTCTATCTCATATTATGCAAGTAAAGGTTTTATTGTGTGAAAATTGTAAATATAGATAGCAGTACATGAAGGGTTTAAAGTGTGTCTGAAGTAACAATGTATTTTAAATGGGTTTTACTTTTTCGCACTGTTTTTTAGCACACTTTCATATAATCAAACATCCTTAACTTTCGCCTTCGGGAGGAAATCAGACACGCCCTTGCAACGGCAACAGAAGTGCTCACAAAACAGCGACCACGGAAGCAAAGATCGATGACAGAGGAAATATTGGATTTAATGGATGAAAGAAGAAAATGCAAACAGCACAAAGCTATGTACAAAGCATTAAATAGAACCATTAAACAAAAAATAAAAATTGCAAAAGAAAAATGGATAACAGAACAATGTGAAGAAATCGAAAACTTATATAAAAAACATGATGACTTCCATCTGTATAAGAAACTCAAGGAATTCACAGGCACGACATACTCACAAGGACCAAATAATCTAATCAACGCAGAAGGCAAACTGATTTCAAGCCCTGAAGAACAAATACACATGTGGGAAGACTATATAAAAGAACTCTCCTATGACATCAGAGAACCTCCTACATTAAATACTGAAAACGACGAAGGTCTTCCAATACTGAAGTCCGAACTGGAATATGCTCTACGTCAACTAAAAAACAACAAATCTGTAGGAAAAGATGAAATACCAGCTGAGCTATTGAAGTTAATCAACGAGGAAAACTTAGACCTTCTTCTTGGACTATTTAATAATGTTTACAATACAGGGACTGTCCCTAAAATATGGCTTGAATCAGTCTTCATACCACTGCCTAGAAAGAACGCCAAATTATGCCAGGACTTCCGCCTTATAAGTCTATTAAATAACATTCTGAAGCTTTTCTTGCGTATCATACAGAACAGAATATATTATAAAAAATGTGATGAGGTCACCGGTCAAGAACAATTTGGCTTCAGGAAAGGTATGGGGACACGAGAAGCAATATTCTGTCTTCAAACTCTGGCCTTTGGGTTCCCGTTCACCAAGCCTGTCTATTCTGCCAGTCTTCTTTAGATTAATTTCTTGGTGACATTGCTTTTGAGATTCCTTGGATCCATGTTGTTGGTGGTCGTCCTCGTTTTATTTTCTCTGGTGGTACCCATTCTAATATCTTTTGGGTAGTCTTTCTTCCCCCATACGTCTAACATGTCCGTATCATATTAGTTGCTGTTTTTCGATGTCTTCTATAATTGATCTTTGTACTTTCATTTGTCTTCTGATGTCCTCATTTTCACATGTTCTAATCTAGACTTTCCCGCTGCTCTCCTCCAAAAGTCCATTTCAACTGCCAATAGGTTACCTTTAAGTTTTTGTGATAACTGCCACACTTCTGAGCCATAGACGATTACTGGTTTTAATATGGTATTATATATTCTTTTTTTCGTTTCCGGTCTTATATTTTTTTTGTTATAAGAATATCAAGGAACAAAAATTTACCTCTTCCAATAAATATGTGAAACACCAACAGCTTGAATACGTAAGCCAGTACAAATATCTTGGTTGCTGGTTCAACAATCAACTTAATTATAAACAAGAAGTCAAGAGCGAGAATAGAGGTAGCCCGACAGGGGTTTATCACCTAATAATTTACCTATCGGAGGCGACGATACAGCCTGGAATATAAATATCACAATTTGAACATAATTATATCCCATAAAATCCTTTATAAAAGGTATATTTGTTAAAATCCCTATACAGAGCTACATCAAAGACATAACTAGTTTTCGATCGGTTGACCGATCATCATCAGTGTAATCTTAGAATCTACATGCTAACCAATAAAGTAAAAATATTTGGGTAAAAACCCTTTACAATTGATCCGTCATAGGAACATATGAAGAAGATGTGATTTATGACATGGATGCATAAAATATCCAATGTTTTACGCCCGAGGTACCAATGAGCTTCAGCAAGTCTTCACTTGCTTCCATACAGCCATGATGTGAACTTGTCAGATTGAGCTCATTGGTACCTCGGGCGTAAAACATTGGATATTTTATGCATCCATGTTATAAATCACATCTTCTTCATATGTTCCTTTGACGGATCAATTGTAAAGGGTTTTTACCCAAATATTTTGACTTTGGTGGTTGGCATGTAGATTCTAAGATTACACTGATGATGATCGGTCAACCGATCGAAAACTAGTTATATGATGTAGCCCTGTATAGTAATTTTAACAAATATACCTTTTATAAAGGATTTTATGTTTTTGTAATGGTATACAGCCAACTACAGGAATTTTTTCCTCGTGAATTTATAATTATATCCAGTAACATTTAATTTCTAAAATCGGTCGTTTGCGTGAATCAACTTTTACTAAATGTCATTGGGAAGAGTCTTTAACTAGTTGGAGTCTGCTTTTGGTTTTGCTTAAACAATTATGAACCAAAATTTAGTAAAGATGACTCAAAATTAGTAAAATCGTATATCAATCGACGCAAAGTTAAACGCAGAGTTCAAATATCGACTTCCAGTTCTACTTTAGATTACTTTGGGTGAAAATCTAGGACTTACGAAGTCCAATTACTTGTTGATTAAATTTATTTCAAAAACTGAAATTCTGTAGTGTTTTTCAATTATATTTATATAAAATAAATAAATACTTTACATATTTAGTACATAATTAGTTATTCAATATTGATAATTATCGATTAAACATCGAAACCGGCCATCATGCAAAAGTTATCTGTCATTACTGTCACCTAAGAATTTTTATTTCGTCTGAAATATAAAAAAATCTTAAATTGCATAATGTTTTCTACGATTGGCGATAAAATTTTGTATGCACCACGTCAGTAAAGACTCTTTATCGAACTCGTCTGTTACTCGCCTCGCTCGCTTAGCCCCCTCTACTCGTAATATAATACTCGTTCGATAAAAAGTCACTGTACTGACTTGTTACATAAATAACTATTTTACGAGTTATTAAGCCTTGAAAATGGTCATTTTCGCATTTTTCAAATTTTAAATCGCGTATAACTCGACAACAATCAATTTTAGAGAAAAATCACAAAATACCTTTTTTTGCTCAGAATAACAACCCAAATGATCTAAAAAAAAATTATTCGAAGTGAAAAAATTATTTTTGTGAATTTGTCTAAAAAAATTGTTTAAACAATTTATCGATCAAGGTACTGTCTGGCACCCAGTAGATTTGTTATAAGGACCTCTTTTTGAGTAAGTTTGTGCAAAAAATTCGAATTGGAGTAATTTACCTAACGGGGGCGACGATACAGCCTAGACTAATTTGAACATATTCAGTGACATTTAATTTCTAGAATCGGCTGTTTGTGTGAATCAGAATCAACTTTTACTAAATGGCATTGGGAAGAGTATACTTTTCCTAGTTGGAGTCTACTTTTACTAGTAAATGTTGAATATAAATCTTCATTTTATATTTATAATCAACTTTTACTGAAACCAACCGTTAGAGTTGACTCGAACTAGTAAAAGTCAACTCCAACTGGATAATCAACTTGAACTGTAAAATATATATTTATTATATGGGATATGTGAAATGCTTATAAACTACTTACTTTAAAGATGTTTTGTTGTGCTCATTTAACGAACAAAAAATGGTTTTAAATCAAGCTACTACTTTTCAAATGTTTTACAAGCGGTGAACCGTAACGTATATCCAAATTATCACTCATACACATGTAATTCAATTAACACTGTTTATATTAAACGACGCACGACCATCTCAGTGGTTTGGTGTGTTTAAGGAACACATGAAAACTGTATAAAAAACGAATACATCCTCTAGCGCAGATTCTAAATCAGTTTCCTGTCAATGTGATATGAGGCGCGGTTTTTGTTTTACTATACCGGATGTCTAAAAATTATCTATTTGGAGTACTGATAGTCACGTAGGTTGTTATTATACTAATGGTACTAATTCTGAGAAGGGTATTTTTTCTAGATTTGAAAAGAATTCGTCTTATTGTAATGTCCTCCTGCATAGTTGTTTCCTCTCCTGTTAAAAACGTTGTCAAATATTCGTTATCACTTTTCACGTTCTGTTTTACTCACAAAAATATACAGGATGAGCAACTGTACAAATTCAATTGAAATTAAACGACCACATGAATTTAGTTTTATTAATTTTATTATGTTATAAAAATATCCCTAGACTTTTCCGATGTGCTCTTTTTTTAGAAGGCGACAAATAAAATCTGTTAAAAATCATTTTAATGGGCAAAATTGAAGGTCGGAGAGGACCAAGCCGCAAACGACGCTCATGGTTCAGAGACATACGAAACTGGTGCAACATACCTGATATAAATACAATAATAAGAAGAGCAGAAGAAGGATCCTTACGCATAATCCAACCAGCATGAACACCTACACACTGCATAAGGTACTGTACCAGAAGAAGAAGAATAAAATATTATAAAACTCGATGTTTGTCAGGTATACAAAATAAAATATGTAGAATATGTACATATTAAACATTTTCTAATAAATTTTAGAGCGTTGACATCATAATAACGGTTTAATAATATAATCCCCAACCACAAATTGTAAATAGGCAAACTGCATGAGAATTTAATTTCCGAATTAAACACGGAAGCCACACTTTTAATGAATGCATTCATCCATTTCATAGAATTGATAAAACCGAAAATGTAGCTGCTTTTAAATTCAAAGTTTATTGTTTCATTGTACAGAAACTCCTCAAATGTTCACAAAAATAAATATAATCTGCATAAGTGCATAGTAATGAGAAGCACTATATTATGTCAAATATTATAAGCATTAGTCAAGCATGTTTTCTAAAATATCTACTCTTTGATTTTGGAAATATACAGATTTTAGAAAGAGAGCTTAATTATAATAAAATAAAGTAAGGTCAAAAAATTGCAAATTTTCAAATTTTTCGACTATCATCAAAAAAGTGAAGCATTTAAACCAAATGTGAGAGTAATAAACTTATAAGTTATATAAAAACCTTCAAAATGGCATTTTTTAAAAATTTTTCTATCTTTATTTTTTGCTTTGAAAATTGCAAAATAACTAAGACATTTGTAACATAACAATAATGTTTTCCGCAAATCGCCAGGAAATTTTGACATTCCTGTCAAAATTTCTTGAAGAAAAAGTCAGGACTTCCTTACTGTAAGGAAATGTCATTTCCTTACTGTAAGGAAATGATATTTCCGTACAGTTGTTAGTGTTCTACATAAATGATAGAAAACACATTGCTATTAAAACCTTGTAAATTACCTTAATCATTAAATTTTCTTTATCTGGAGCTTCCTGGATAAATTTTTCAATTTCTTCCTTCGTTAAAATCTTAGATTTCTTTGCCCTATAACCTTGAGCTTGCCGTTTCAATAAAGAACGAAGTTTTGAGTATGTAGATATATCTACATTGTGTTTAAGTGCAAGGGTTGACTTCAGCATTGAATAATTGGCCCATAATGTTGAAGATTTCATCTTTAAACAAAGGTCTAGGAAGTATGCCATTACAACATTTTCTGAGAAAGAACTCGTATTTTTACTCATGCGATAATCCATAAAACGTCTGTATGCATTTTCGTACTTTTCTCTTGATTTCTTTGGCAATAATTCTAATGAAGCAGTATTCACTGCCTCAACCAGCTCTGAAGGAGTCCCAGGAATGGAAATTTCATCATCACTTATCATTTTACTTTCGAGAACACCAGCAATTAAATTTATAAGCGTCAAGTTTGACAATTCAACCTCAATACGTTTCCATAGTAACCCAAGTAATTTTATTAGGAATTTCAAAGCACCATTTATTTGGGAATAAAATTATCGTGTTTTTTTTAAATCAATCAATATCTGTCGAATTTTAAACGATTTGCGGAAAAATAGTATGTTTACCTCGTAGGAAAAGCCACATTCCTGGACTCTGTATTGCTAAGTCTCGGCTTGCGCCTCGACTTAGCAATCTTCACAGTCGTCCAGGAATGTTAAGCTTTTAATACCCGGTAAACAATGTACTATTATTTTAATAAGTTACAAAGGCGAAAAAAGAGATAATTTAGGGTGATTCTTAAATTCAAATATTTCATTCAAAAGAATCTTTTTGTTTAATTTAAGGGACTTTCGGTTCTCGGTAATAATGTAATCTTTCATTCTGCGTTTAAATTTTTCAACAATACTTAATAGTTTTATCAGGATTCGAAAAAAATTAATGCATTTAAAACACATTGCCGCAAATTTTGCGCCTACACATTAAAAATTACTCACACTTGTTTAAAAATTTATTTGAGTGTCCAAAAGAGTACAGACGGGTACGATTTAAATTAAAATTAATCCTAAACAAACTGAAAATGCGAGCATTATCATAACGAAAACTTTGTTTATTTACGTATTTAAATTCATAATATGAAAAATTACTATTACGAAAAGTTGTTTAGAATTAAAAATTATGTTTCAATTTGCAATTATATCATTCTAATTTAAATGTTGTGAACTATAAAGATACTTGACTCAAAATTCATATTTTTATATACCTAGTATAAAATTAATAAAATTTTATATGTGCTGGTTACATCATAAATCTTAGACCATGAAGAGCTTTTTATGAAGAATAACTTTTCTTCGTCAATTAAAAATGCAAGAGTTATAAATGAAAATGATGATATTTGAATGATATAAATTTGAATAAACCTTATTTTCGTTTTCAGCACCATCAAAACCTTAGGTTAGACGAAAATTAGCCATACACCACACCGTGGTCAGTATCTTGAGAAATAAACGGTATTTTAAGAGTGCCACTCGTCTATAAAGTCACATAACTTTTTTCTTATTGCATACTTTGACATGAAATTTTCCAAAAAACTTCTTCATGAATTATATTTTATTCCTGTGTTGGTGAAAATTTTAAACTAAACAGTTTGTCACTCAACTTTTTTAAGTAAACATGAAACTAACGAAATCTGACGACAAAATGTTTAAAAATAACAACTCCTCTTTTAATTTGTTTAAACACTTTGAATAAATAAAGCACATTGTTATTTAAATACTTCAAAGATGACACAGTAAAATTTTCAAAAGGAAATATTTACAGCGATCAAAGATACAGCGAGGTAAAGTTATTTTTGCATAAAATTTTATTTTTTAACATATACCACCAAGTCTAGATAAAAATAAACTTCATATTCAGATTCAGAGGTATCAAAAATATAAAGAATCACCAAAATTGGTCATTCATCTTAAAGTTGATTTTCGTGGTCGGTATAACGTAATTTTAAGAGTTTCTACCGGTCGCCTAAAAATGGAACAGTCTATTTATCATTAAAGGGGAGGCCGTATACTCGTACAAACCTTTGTTGTTAATAAATTATTGCTTTCAAAATATACTCAAATTATATTTTTAAACATCTTATTTATTTTATATAATAATTAAATTCACTATAAAATGTCATTTACATTTTATTAATAGCTAATTTAAAATTTAGTTTGACATTCACGAAGTGTCAAACTTAAATGTAAATACCAAATATCCTATGCTTTGCTTAACAAATTCAGATTAACACTAGCCTACTTACTAATAGCAACGATTTCAGATGACGTTTAGTGTGTAGTGTGTCGGAATAAAATAAAAGGATTGTGACGTCACATTTTAGACTTTGAGGTCGATATCGAAATGCCGTTTTCAGATTTGAATTCAGAAGACAAAAAACTACACAAGAATCCATCGATAAATCTGCTCTAGGTATTGCAGGAGCGGCAACGCAATAACACACAGACTTTATAAAACGAATGCGAATTTATAAACGAAATGTTTTCGTTGAAAAAGACAAATAATAATAGTTATGGATTTATTTTACATGCTTAGGATTCCAAAAAAGTTTGATTTAAAATTTAAAAACCTAACAAGAGGGGGTCTGTCGCCTTACTTTTAGAGTTACGGTTGGCGTCTTTTTTGAGCCAGTCTGGCTCTGATGTATATTAAAGCATTTCTATTGAGAAGGATCGTAACAATTTTTTCGGATTACTTCAGGGGAAAGTAGGGGTTTGTTTGAAATTCTGTTAATATTGTTTCAGGTAATATTTACATTTTTATTGCAATTAGCGTGTAAAATAATCTTAAAGTACCTAATAGAAAAACAAACTAGAAAAGTAAATATTTGTGGTATGGATAAATAAGTTATTTCGAGTGGTTATAAAAATCTGGTTTAGAGTAAATAAATAAGTTCTTTTATTATTAGCACACGGATTAAGTCAAAGATTTATACTAAAACTTCTAGTAATTTAATTTATATTTTAAGTTTAGCAAGGTCATCTTAAGCTATTAACAGGTCCTTTGGAGACTCAAGACCTGAAAGTCGAAAACATGCATGAAAATCCCGGAGTAGCCAATGTTTACATAATTTTTCCTCAAATAAAGATGAAAACTATTAACCAGGTCTCAAGCTGCTGATTTACAAAAAAAATACACAAAAGCTACTGGATACATTTGAGTATGTAATATTAGTTACTGTATGGGAAAATATTTTAAAGAGAATAAAAACTTCAAACAAGACAGACAAAAAAACAAATAGCTGAATACGAGTTTTAATATATGATTAATTGATATATTTCACAACTGATAACTGATTCTTCTGACTTCATAACTGATTTTACCAATTTAGAAAAAGAAGCAGAACATGTTAAAGATATTGCATATACTAATGAAAAAAAAAAACGACAGAAAATACGAAAACTATTTCATTTCAAGATTTACATCCGCATGTCAGTATTGGGATATTAAGCAATTGATCCACTCCATTTTTAGAGTTCGTGAAATTTGAGAGTCCTTTCATATTCTGGTTATCTTTCCTACGGCGACATTTGCTAGACCACACCTACGTTTTAGTTTTTCCTGTAGTGACGCTGTATTTCCTCATGTAGCTCAGACATAAGTAAGAGCTCACAATCTCAAACCAGTCAATAGTGGTTATGTGTGGATGGTTGATATTTTTGAAGTTATGGTTATTTACGATCGAGAGTGAAATTTTATAATACCGGGCGCATGCGCACACAGACAGTATGTAGTTCGTTGCTAATCTTTCAAGATATGTATGTATCAGCGCTGTCAGCGCAAACAAGTCATTAAAAGGATATATTAGTGTTTTTAGTAAATGTATTATTTATTATAATTTTTGTGTCTTTGGATTTGTCTTCCTCGGGAATAAGATATTTTATAACAGTAGTAAGTATATTTAAAGTATATTTGTATACTTCAATTGGTTTATTAAATTTGTCAGTATGTATGAGAAATCTTGTAACCTGTCAAAGCGAAGGGAATATAGCTCAGTGGGAGAGCGTGTGACCGGAGATGGAGAGGTCCCGGATTCAAATCCCGGACGATTCATATTCTTTTTTTTATTTTTGGTATCGTTTTAATAAAAAAATTTTAAAAGTGGTAGGTAAGAAAGTTAGTTTAATATTTAAATAAAATACAAATAACCTGTTAAGTATATTTATTTCTTTGAAATTATATAATAGAAGTATAACTTCTTACGTGCGTACAAAGTATACACACATTCTTTTTAGTCTATCCACTGTCATGATCTTTGTCTTTGATATTTTTAACTGCAGACCAAAACTATGCATCCTACGAAAAAACTTGTGAGAACATTTTTTGCCTAGAATGACCCAAAAAATAAAAAAATGTTTTGTTTTGCGAGAAATTGCTGTTATGTAATTCCTCAAGTTCTTTGTTTATAACAATCTTATCGACATCCGGATCAACTGTTACCCAAAAAATTCGTATTCTACGGGTCAAAATACTTAAAAAAAAACTTGGGTCCATCTGAATAAAAGAGGCCGTTGTACCCCCTGGCGACAGGACTAAGTGTTTATTTATCAAAAAACATTTTTTTCTGTTTTGTGACAGTAGTAGAATGTATTTTGAATTAAATAAATTACATACATTTTTCTTATTGTGTCAATTAATTTAATTAAAATAATTTTTTTCTTGGACACCCTGCATAAACAATTATGTTAATATTTATATTACTGAATAGAGAATTGAATAACCTTTTAAATGAGCTGGCACACGACCCCTATTCCATATCTAAAAATAAGGGTGGGGAAAGTGGAAGGGAGGGGGTTGACAAATGACAAATGTATGTACCGTAAAAATGTGTCCCACTTAAATCAAAATACTGTCGAAATCTTTGCGATGATCTATACAACAAATTAAAAATTAATGTATGTTGAATTCCCTATATTTTTCCAAGCTTTTTTTGTATGTGCAACATTAGTAAAATATAAATAATTCTGTTTGATTTTAATTATATATTTTGTACAATTTGTCTGATCGGTAACCTATTTTGCTACCCTATAAATTTCGAAACGAATGATGTACAAAATGCTAATTTTAATGGAACTACTCTATACAGAAACAAAAAAGAGCTTGTTCGTTTTGTATTATTTTTTTTTGTTTCGAATTGAATTAGTATCGTTGTATAGTGGTTTTATAGCGAGCAAAACAACGGTTCAACTTAAAAATTACATTTGGAAACATTTTTAATCGAAAATTCCAGTCCGACCATTTCAACAAATCCACAGCTAAACGAGATGGAAATTTAATTATACAAATTATGAAGCAAATTCGCTGGATAAATTGCCGAAAAGAAAAAATATATGAAAAATTATGACGAGACTACTAATTGTTACAAGTGTACATACATACATATACAGAATGTCAATTTGGAAAGGTCCTCTATAAGTTGGTCCCTATCTATCCTCTATAAGTTGGTATCTATCTATCTAATTAGTCTTCTTCGGTCCATCTTTGGAGACAGACCTCCCCGAACCTTTTCCATTCTCTGTCCAACCTCTGTCATCGACCTAGAGCCCACGTGCTTCTTGATATCACCTACCCATCTCAATTAAGGCCTTCCTCTGCTTCGTTTATATTCCCACGGTCTTCAATTTATAAGATTTTTTTCCGTCGGTCTTCTTTTTGTCTTTTATTGTGTGCGGCAAATCTCCATTTCAATTTTGCAACTTCTTGTCTAACTTCCCCAACTTTTGTTTTCTCCCTTATCCACTCGTTTCTCTTTTTATCCATTAGTCTTATGTGCAACGTTTGTCTTTCCATTGCTCTCTGCGTTTTCATGATTTTGTCCATGTTTGCTTTTGTAAACGTCCATGTTCATAGGCGTAATCAGGGGGGAGGTTTGGGGATATAACCCGTCCATTTGGATGTACTTTGAGCTCTATACGCGTAACATCATTACTATTCCATACCCCCCAAAGACCATCAAGTAGTTGTAACCCCCCCCCCTTAGGGCCATCCTGGTTACACCTCTGTCCACGTTTAAGAACAATAAGTGAGAACAGGGAGTACGCATTGATTGTAAACCTCGGTTTTAAAATATTGTGGATATCTTTTGTTTTTAAAGATGTAGCTTTGTTTACCAAATGGTGCCCATGCCATTTTAACTCATCTTTTGATCTCTGCTGTTTGGTTTTCCTCGTTAAATTTTATGATTTGACCCAAAAATATATAATCGTGAACTTGTTCTATTTCATCTAAGATGGGCGATAAGACTAGTACCCAAATGAAAGTGAACAATGAATGGTCTCCGCAAGGATCGGTGCTGGCCCCTCTACTCTTTAGCCTTTATATAGCAGACATGCCTGAAACCACATCAAAGAAGTTCGCGTATGCAGATGACTGGGCACTTGCTACGAGCCATGAATAATTGGAAACTACTAAGCAAATATTAACAACCGACCTGGTTACCCTCGGGAGATATTTCCGTCACTGGAAATTACAGCCCAATACCTCCAACACGGAAGTATCATGCTTTCATTTAAACAACAGATTGAGACAGAATCCACTTTGAAAACAGACTCCTCAATCATACTAAATACCCAAAATATCTAGGTGTGACACTCGATAGAACTCTAAGCTTTAAAGAACATCTTACAAAGACGACTGCAAAACTTAGAACACGCAACAATATTCTACAAAAGTTATGCGGTACCACATGGGGTTCCTCAGCGGCTACACTTAGGTCGACAGCGCTGGGACTCGTGCATCCCGTTGCAGAATACTGTGCACCGGTATGGCTCAACAGCCCACACACCAAACGTGTTGATGCCCAACTAAACCAGGCTTTGCGTATTATATCAGGTACAATCAAGGCCACGCCAAAGTATTGGCTACCAACACTAAGCCACATAGCCCCCTCACACATCCGTCGAGAACATGCCCTTGTCAGGGAGTATAGAAAAATTAACGCCGATCCTGTGCTCCGCTCTCACGTTGGTTTTAACGACAGAGACATAGGCTTCGCTCAAGAAAAAACCCTCTGGATTCTGCAAGGATACTAATTGAAAGGAATTTCGAAATAACCGGCCGTTGGCAAGAAGATTGGGAGACGAATGCTCCACCTCACATCCGGAATATGCCATGTATTACAAGCAAGCCAGAGGGTTTCAATCAATCAAGACGGATCTGGGCGACACTTAACAGAGTTAGAACCAACTGTGGTAGGTGCTCTGATTCACTTTTTAGATGGGGAAAATACCTTCTCCAAATTGCGATTGCGGTGCTGAGACAAACGATTAAGCATTTGGTGGAGGAATGCCCCATCAGATCGTACAGTGGCAATCGGTAAGATTTTTTAGTGGCGACCAATGAGTCAATTGAATATATTTCCCAACTAAATTTTCGTTTATAAAAAATTTATTATTATTTATAATGTATTGTTATCTTTATTTGTATACAAAAACTGTGATAGAGCCATACGCTAAATAAATAAATCTATTTCATCTTGTCTGATCCTCATTGTGATGTCCTCATCTGTATTTGTTATGATTTTGGTCTTGCTGTAATTCATATTAAGGCATATTTTTCCAGATTTTATGTCCAGTTTTTTCATCATTTCAAACAATTCTTCTTTTTTTATCGGTTATCAATACGATGTCATCAGCGTACCTTAGATGGTTCAAGCGTTGTCCACAAATTTTTATACCTTTTATACCATTCTAATCTTTTAAAAATATTTTTCAGAGCCTGATTGATAAGTTTTGGTGATATTGTGTCACCCTACAATTGCTTTTTTTTTTCACTGCCCAATATTCGACACTGTCGAAAGCCTTTTTCGAAATCTATGGACGCTATAAATATATACATAGATAGAGGAATGTAGTATTCATTTGCTCGTTCCATAGGGCTTTTCATACTTAATACTTAATAAATGCTTACTTGTGCTGAATCACTTTCTAAAACCAGCTTGTTCTTTCGATTGGTATCCGTAGAATATTATCGTCAATCTATTGGTTAAAATTTTTGTTAAGAGTTTATATGTATATTGAATTGAGGAGTGTTATAGGTCTGGATCCCTAGTATAAAAAAAAGTTGAATAATAGCAAGCTGAAAATTTGTAAATAGCTTAAGGGTCTCTAGTCGGACAAACTTTGATATATGGGAACACTGGAACAGGGGAAGTTTTAATTGTGGAACAGGTTAAAAATTTGGAACGGTCAGACCACTAAAACGGCAAATGTATTTTGTCCGACAGAACAGACTTAAACTCTTCGAACAGAGATTAAACTCTCATGCAAAAATCAGACTGCTATTTATCACCAAATGGACGTTTTAATGAGTGGAACATGTAGAATATGTCAAATGACAGGAATTATGACAGGTGATAAATAGCAGCCTGATTTTTGCATGAGAGTTTAATTTCTGTTCGGAGAGTTTAAGTCTGTTCTGTCGGACAAAATAAATGTGCCGTTTTCGTGGTGTGACCGTTCCAAATTTTTAACCTGTTCCACAATTAAAACTGTCCCTGTTGCAGTGTTCCCATATATCAAAGTTTATCCGACTAGACACCCTTAAGCTATTAACAAATTTTCAGCTTGCTATTAATCAACTTTTTTTTCATACGCGGGATCCAGACCTATTGTAGGACGGTAGTTTTTTTTAGGTGTATCTGTTTGTCCCCTTTCTTGTGTAGGATAATGGTTACGGATTGCTTCCAGTTGTTTGGAATTCTCTTTTCTTTTAATATTTTGTTAAAAACGGAATGGAATGAATGAAGGAATTTATACCTACTTAAGTTGGTTTTTAGTTTCTTCTGGTGGTTCCTTTTTTGTTTCATATAATTTTGAGTAGAAATGGTGGATTATGCAGGATGTCCCGAAAAGATTGGTCATAAATTATACCACAGATTCTGGGGTCAAAAATAGGATGATGGAACCTCACTTACCTAAATACAATAGTGCACACAAAAACAGTTACAGCCCTTTGAAGTTACAAAATGAAAATCGATTTTTTTTCATATATCGAAAACTCTTAGAGATTTTTTATTCAAAATGGACATGTGGAATTTTTATGTCAGCAACATCTTAAAAAAAAATTAAAGTGAAATTTGTGCACCCCATAAAACTTTTGTGTACGTTCCAATTAAATTATTATTGTGGCACCATTAGTTAAACACAAAATTTTTATAACTTTTTTGCCTCTTAGAACTTTTTATATAAGCCAGTGTTTATCCAGATATTTTGAATATTTGTCGAATCCACCACATATTTGTATAATATGGTTAAGTATGATTATAGCCACCTGTTAATAATCTGAAAATTTATTTAAAACTTACATTTTTAGGTATATTTTGAAAAAGAAGCCGTATCTCGATAAAAGGTGACTAATGGTACCACAATAATAGTTTAATTGGAACGTACACAAACATTTGGAGGGTTTAAAGGAACAAAACCCCCATAAAATTTTTATGTAAATATATTAAAAAAGAAGCCGAATCTCGGTAAAAACTGGCTTATCGAAAAAATACTAAGAGGCAAAAAAGTTTTAAAAACGTTGTGTTTAGTTAATGGTACCACAATAATACATTAATTGGAAGGTACACAAAAGTTTAGGGGGGTTTAAGGGAACAAAACCCCCATAAAATTTTATGGAGTGGACAAATTTTACTATAATTTTGTTTTAAGATTAAATTAAATTAAATTAAATTAAATTAAATTCCTGTCATAAGAATGATACAATGATACAAAATCTAAAAATATGAAAAAACGTCAAATTTATTTGTGGGGGAAAGCTGTTGTAGACCAGTTTTCAAGTAAACTACATCAATCCTCTAGCGAGGGTGAACACAACTCCCGAAATCTTTAATGGAAAGGAAATTATACTTATTTATGAAGAATCTGGAAGATGCTCAAGAAGAACAGTAATTTAAATTATAAATATGTCCTGAAATTAGTGAAACATTAAGATGCCACAAGAAAATAGCTTCAGAATAATATTGAGGTTCTCATCAATAACTAAGCTAAAATATTTTGCCTTATTCTTGCAACATTTTCCTGCACTGCAATTTTCATGGTTTGTAATTTTATTCTATTCAGTATTTTGCTGATATAAAGATATATTAATTAATCATCTTTCATACTCTTATCAGAGCTTTTATTACGAAAATAAATTTAGCACATTGTATAAAAAGAAATAGTTCTATTCCTTGATTGTTATTCATTAAAGCTCCAACATTTTCAACAGAACTTTTCCCTTTTCACATATTTCAATAATTTATATGCGAAACGTCTGTTTGAATTAAGTTGCTCTAATTTTCTATCTACAACTTCCGAAACTTCATTGGAAGTTTACTTTGGCATCGGCAGAGGGAGATTCATCGCTGTCGGGCAGCGTATAAAAGATTAACAACTAAGTACCTTTTAATCCCTATCGATTTTGATTCTCTTTTATAAAAATTGCATGATCCTGGCAGAGGTGGTATTTGTTCTGAAGCTGCTTTCTTGTGGAATTTTTGTAAATAAACTATTTTTAATGGGAAATAAGCCACAATTTTCCTTAGAAAATGATTTTATTATAGTTTCGACGTCCAAATCGGACGCCGTTGTCAAAATACAAAAAATAATAATGAAATAAACAAAAATGTTGTTGCTAAGTAAAAAATTCTTGTAATAATTTATTTAATCTGACTCATTTATATCGGCAATTCAGACATATATTATACATTTTAAGGTAGAAGACGTTAAAATGATATTGCCAATATTTATGAGTTGCGTTCCTGGGACGACTTTACTGAAAGATAGTTCATTCGATTACATGAAATCAACCAATATCTGCCACAAAAAAATCATAGCATGTGATCTGTCTTTAAAAAGACAACCACATGCAACGGTGACAGTAAAATTCTCGCGTTAGAGATTCCATAGTAAAGCACGACAGAAAACCAGGAAAAACCTCGTAATACTAACCCGACATCGTAAGTATTAGGTCTTACTTTTTAAAGACAGATCACATGCTATGTTTTTTTTGTGACGGATATTCTTGAGTTGGGGTTGATTTCATGTAATCGAATGAACTATCTTTCAGTAAAGTCGTCCCAGAAACACAACTCATAAATATTGGTAATATCACTTTAAAGTCTTCTACCTTAAAATGTATAATATATGTCTAATTTGCCGATATAAATGAGTCAGGTTAAATAAATTATTACAAGAATTTTTTAGTAAAATTGTGGCTTATTTCCCATTAAAAATAGTTTATTTAGCGATGGAATTTATTGTACCTTTGCAAACCCTAATGATGTATATTCTTTAGCTGAACAAGAACTAAATTTTTAATAAAGATCCAAGATATTTGGGTCTAGGACGTTTCATCGCCGCCGTTTCGATGCCGCCAGTTCGATGCCGATGCCGGCCGATTCATCGCCAGTCAATTAATCGCTATCTGATATATTTCCGAATTTTCGACAGTTATAATTATTAGTTATTTTTAGTATTAATTAGGAATTCTAGGAAATGCGAGATATGACGGCGATGAATGGACTGGCGATGAACCGGCGGCATCGAAACGGTCGGCGATGAACCGGCGGCATCGAAGATGCCATTCCGAAGATATTTATAAGTAATTGTGCCGACAACTACTAATAGAATATATATATATATATATATATATATATATATATATATATATATATATATATATATATATATATATATATATATATATATTGTTATATTTCTATTTGATATAAAAATTAAAATTTGATAATTATAAACAAAATTCACTTTAATATAAAATATTTTTAATTTTCTCAACCTCGGGCATATAAATTTAGAACAACCTGTATACAGCAAATTGTTATATGTAATTTTAAGAAGTGATTAGAATAAGCGTACGAAACTCGGAACAATGTGCTTAGATAAACAAAGTGAATGACGCGTACCATTATCGTTCTTCTCGGAAGGTCGATCATTAGCCTATGCTAAATAAAACTCAGTGAAATAGATGATAGTTCATTATCGTTTTTCGCGGAAGGTTTCGATCATTAGCCTATGCTAAATAAGACTCATTTGAAAGAGAGAATAGGTCATTAAAATTTGTAAATAGTTAGAAAGTATTTTAGAATGGGAATTAAATATTTTCTTTTGAAATCCATTAAGCATATTTAGAAAGATTAAAAATTGGTTTTGAGGAATATTACGAATGAGAGTTGGTGGTGGAAGATTGATTTGTGAATCTGGAAGGGATATTTAGAAAGTAGGGGAATGGATGACAAAGTGAGAGCAGAATGTTTTGAGCTGTCGAGAAGTGAAGTCGAGTAGTAGACGGTAGTGTACGGAGAGTGAGAAAGCCGGTAGTTCCGTGAGTGTGGAGTATCTATCGTGGAACGAGAAGTAGGCCAGGTCGAGAGTAAAAGAACCTCCTTGAGCCAAGAGTGTCCCGGTAGCTGATAGCAGTTTCGAAAAAGGTAGAACACAGCATCACGACAAAAGCAGGAACGAGAGCTATTCGAGCTAGTTTTTCAAAGGAGAACATTACTGGAAGCCAGGACGAGGTTTGATCGCAGCCAAGGATAGCAGGAAACGGGTCTTGTGTGAGGACATTTTCAGTTCACCAGGAAAAGGTCAGTCTCATTTGTTTGGACATGAATGTATGGGTTTTTCGTATTAAATTCCACATAAAAAATTGAATAACATAATCAATAATATCAGAAAAGCTTCATCAAAGTTAAATAGAGTTGTTCCTAATAACTCCTAATAGTTAAATGTTAATAAAAACTTTCAATTGAAAACAAAAAGGAAATAAGATTCCCATTTGTAAATGTTATGTTTAAGAATAATAAGAAATAGCAAATATTAAGCATTGATTGCCTTTTAAATAAAATAAAAAATATTTTGATTATAATTGTAACCCATATGTGTATTTTTTTTACTCTTTTCTTTTCTATCCCGATTAGGAACCATTAAGAAATATTTGAAGCCACGAAAGTAAGTAATTAATTTATAATTCGCCCTGAGATTGAAAACATATTGATATGTGATCTGGTTAATTAATTAGATTAGTATTAATACATTGATTAAATTAAGTGACATATAAGAATATTATCTCATATCAATAATCAAGATCACATCAACTGTCGTCCAACGTGGAGAGCATTGTAAAGTATTTCTAGTGGCAAATTTGAAGGATAGAAAGAGTAAAGCCGGTATTTGAAAATTTATATGCCTGTGGTAAAAAGTGAGATACTTACATTTGATAACATAAAATTTTAGATCTCTTTAGGTACAAATTTTACATAACTGATTTAATATTTTATTTTTACGATATTTACATTTGATATATTTATTGACAATTTATAATATTTGGGTAAAAAAAAAGTCGTCTTGGTAACATACTAGTAAAATTTCATATTTGGCGGGGATAATACTTCTTGAAAACAAATGTCTGTGACAAGAAGCCAAAGCAAGGACAACAAAAAACAAAAAGAACATTCAGACCAAGAAGATATTTTAGACACGACAATCATGGCATCAGAACAGCAAGAATTATCAGGAATAGATAAACTATTACAACTGATGCAACTCCAGTCACAAAAGCTGGATGACAATCAAAGAGAAACAAAACAAGCAATGGATGAAGCAAAAAGGACAATGGATAAAAATCAGGAGGAAACAAAACAGAAAATGGATGAAACACAACAAAAATTGGATCAAAAAATGGATGAAACACAACAAAAAATGGATGAAACACAACAAAAAGTGGATCAAAAAATGGATGAAACACAACAAAAATTGGATCAAAAAATGGATGAAACACAACAAAAAATGAAACAAGCAATAGAAGAGAACAACAAGAAAATGGAGGAACGCATAGGAAAGTATGAAAAGGAAGTAAAAGGATGTTTGACAATGATCAAGAACGATATGGGACAACAAGAGACAGAGATTAAAGAAATCAAAAGCAAAATAAAGGAAATAACGAATTGCCAGAAAAAGGAAATAGAAAATTTGAGAGTATCAGAAACAAAGGAAACCTGGGATTCCTCAAAAGAAGAGACGAGCTCAGGAGAAGAAGAAATAAAGCAAAAAAATGAAAGCGAAAAAGATATGATCGAAACAGTGGCATTTGAAGAGGAGGCATATGAAAACGAGGATGCAGAATACACGATAAAAGTATGTGAAAAATCTGAGGAAAAAGACAGAGGATTAATATGGGAAAAAGGGAAAGACAACATAATAGCCGACACTCTAACACAGGATGAGGACACTGAAAATAAGGAAACAATTACTCTACAGGTGGGACTAATTAGAGTAATACAAGAAGAAGGGGTATAAGACGTAGATTAAAGTAAGGAAATATACAGGGAGTTGGTTTTGCCTCGAGAAAATTTATTTAAAAATGCAGATAAATTTTATCGAATACAAGGCGGGGATTTGTTATATTTCTATTTGATATAAAAATTAAAATTTGATAATTATAAACAAAATTCACTTTAATATAAAATATTTTTAATTTTCTCAACCTCGGGCATATAAATTTAGAACAACCTGTATACAACAAATTGTTATATGTAATTTTAAGAAGTGATTAGAATAAGCGTACGAAACTCGGAACAATGTGCTTAGATAAACAAAGTGAATGACGCGTACCATTATCGTTCTTCTCGGAAGGTCGATCATTAGCCTATGCTAAATAAAACTCAGTGAAATAGATGATAGTTCATTATCGTTTTTCGCGGAAGGTTTCGATCATTAGCCTATGCTAAATAAGACTCATTTGAAAGAGAGAATAGGTCATTAAAATTTGTAAATAGTTAGGAAGTATTTTAGAATGGGAATTAAATATTTTCTTTTGAAATCCATTAAGCATATTTAGAAAGATTAAAAATTGGTTTTGAGGAATATTACGAATGAGAGTTGGTGGTGGAAGATTGATTTGTGAATCTGGAAGGGATATTTAGAAAGTAGGGGAATGGATGACAAAGTGAGAGCAGAATGTTTTGAGCTGTCGAGAAGTGAAGTCGAGTAGTAGACGGTAGTGTACGGAGAGTGAGAAAGCCGGTAGTTCCGTGAGTGTGGAGTATCTATCGTGGAACGAGAAGTAGGCCAGGTCGAGAGTAAAAGAACCTCCTTGAGCCAAGAGTGTCCCGGTAGCTGATAGCAGTTTCGAAAAAGGTAGAACACAGCATCACGACAAAAGCAGGAACGAGAGCTATTCGAGCTAGTTTTTCAAAGGAGAACATTACTGGAAGCCAGGACGAGGTTTGATCGCAGCCAAGGATAGCAGGAAACGGGTCTTGTGTGAGGACATTTTCAGTTCACCAGGAAAAGGTCAGTCTCATTTGTTTGGACATGAATGTATGGGTTTTTCGTATTAAATTCCACATAAAAAATTGAATAACATAATCAATAATATCAGAAAAGCTTCATCAAAGTTAAATAGAGTTGTTCCTAATAACTCCTAATAGTTAAATGTTAATAAAAACTTTCAATTGAAAACCAAAAGGAAATAAGATTCCCATTTGTAAATGTTATGTTTAAGAATAATAAGAAATAGCAAATATTAAGCATTGATTGCCTTTTAAATAAAATAAAAAATATTTTGATTATAATTGTAACCCATATGTGTATTTTTTTTACTCTTTTCTTTTCTATCCCGATTAGGAACCATTAAGAAATATTTGAAGCCACGAAAGTAAGTAATTAATTTATAATTCGCCCTGAGATTGAAAACATATTGATATGTGATCTGGTTAATTAATTAGATTAGTATTAATACATTGATTAAATTAAGTGACATATAAGAATATTATCTCATATCAATAATCAAGATCACATCAATATATATATATATATATATATATATATATATATATATATATATATATATATATATATCTGCCACTGTACATACATCTACATCGGTTTAAAGCATTTTCCGATTCGTCTTCCGATACCCAATCGCCATTTTTCTTGGTCCCTCCATGGGTTTTCCTCTATTTCTCTATCCCTCATTTCCCGATTTATGCCTTCTCTTCAATTAACGCGAGGATTTCTTCTTTTCCTGTTACCATGAAGTTACCATGTAAAAATTTATTTTGTCTCCAGAAATCAATTTCTTTTGCTTCAAATTTTCTTTTGTGTCGTTCCTCTATGCCCTATGCGACATACTTCACTGCTGTAGGTTTTACTTTTATACATTTAATAAGTGTGTTATATGTCACTATTTGTCACATTTGGCACTATTTAATAATTTATTGGTTCCAAAGTACCTATACTATTTAGAAGGAATATTGCTTTTCTTCCCTGGTTGTTTCTTTATATTATCTTTATCGTGTCGTCTACAGTCCCTTTTTTGTGATTATCATCCCCAGGTAGTTATATCTGATAATTTCTCAATCTTCCTGGTTCGTCCACATAAGTAGGAATAACAATTTTTAATTTTCTTGTTTTTGTAAAGAATATTTTAATTCATTTTCTTTTCAATATTATGGGACACCCCGTATATACGAGTAGGCCAATACCTAATTCAGTGAGTATGTATTAATTTTTATCATTATTTTCAAGTAAAAACCTTAAAGTTTTTTGTATGTAATTACCTGCCTACTCGCCTCATTTTAAAAATTCAATTCGCCAACCAACTCTCTTGGTTAACAGTCACTTACAATTATTCCGAAAAGTGTATAGAAACTCAATATAGTCCTCGCGAGTGATTTATACTACTCAGCAATAGCAGTACGAAAAATAGCAGGCCTGCTCCAGCTTGTGCAACGAGAAATGACAAGGTAGGAAATATTTTTATTACAATTTACTTTAAGGTCTGGTTTTTTTACTGTTATTTTTTTTATTCTATTTTAAATTCACCCTATGCTAAACAGTCCACTAATAAAGCTCTCACTGAGTAGTAGTCTCCTCCAAGATGATTTACTTCCATTGCGAGGTCCTGCTGTATCCCACCGGCACATATATATCCCGTCAATATTTTGTTTTTTTCGAGCCCCCATTTTTTATATTTCTCTATAAATTTCCTTGTCATAGTTCAATGAAAAAATTTAAGTATAGCTCCGAAAGAAACAGATGGTAAAAGGAGAAGAATCAAAGAAGCGCCTCTAATTATCTTAACACCTTAATACTCTGGCTAATTAGCAAAATACAAGGAAAAGTTATTTACCAGCAATTTTATTGCTGGAATCGAATCTTATGATTCTATATATTAATAATATAGGTATGCAAAGTCCGCAGATGGTGTGCTACTTTTTTTATAAACAAAATGGCGCCCGAAAACCGTGTTTTCTTTAATTTTTGCTCTATAACTCTAAAGATTTTAACTTTATACCAAAATCACCCAAATAAAAATTCACCGTAATTAAATTCTGCATAGAAACATGTTTTTCCCGATTTACTTCGACATAAATTTTCCCCGGAAAATGCGGGTTTTTCCAACAAAATCTTTAATTTTCAACTAAAATTTTAGATAAGTAATTGTTTGACAATAATTAAATAACTTGGTAATATAAAAGCAATTTGCGCATAGATTATAATATCAGAAGCCAATGCAAATTGAATGAACAGTTTAGCAACAATTCAATTGTTAGTTAAAAATTTACGGTCGCTATAGTAACCATAATAATTAAGATACATAAGAATAACTATGATTTTTGTATAAAAAAAAAGAATGTACCTATCTAATGTAGTTTACAGAATTGAAATTGGACTATTTAAATGGCCTCAGGAGTATTTTAAAATTATATACAATTTTTTGGCTCATAAACAATTAGAATATCTCGGGAAATATTCAATTAAATTAAATCCTGAAAACGGTACTGGAAAACAAGCGACAGGACGCTTCTTTTAAAAGAAAAAACGTTTAATTGTGATAAGTGGTTCCTGAGATACAACCGGTCAAAGTTGGCCGGCACTTACGGCAAATGTATAAACAAAAGGATCAAAAAGTTTAGTGATAACTAAACTTTTTAACTTGTTTTAATTTAATTTATATAAAGAGGGTGATCACTGGATCTCCCTCTACAGGTCAAATTTTCAATTTTTGTCAAAGAATTTACCTATTGTTCTTAGTTAGGACAGATTGTAAATATTACAACATTAAAATAAAAAAAAAAATAATTTTCGAACCGTCACCTTTTTATTTTTGTCCTCTTTCTCCACACCAATTTTCATATCTTTAAAATACTCATAACATATATTATTATAATAAAAACTATCGATATTACGAGTGAAAATTGCCAAAACTAGCAAAATTCCAATCAAAAATTAGGTGGGAGAAAATGTAATCTCAAAGTTAAAAATCGGTATATGTTAAAAAAATGCTTTTTCTCGGCTTCCCATGGAGCAATTTTCTTCATTCTTTTTTTGTTCCCAAGTAACTCGAGTAGAAACATCGCATTATTAAATGTCAAACTTGCTTTTGTTTTGTTATAATAGATTAATTTATTTATAAGAAAAGAAAACTACATATTTTTTCCAGTTGCAGACTTTTTTAGATAAACTTACTACCAGTGTACCTTTTAACGTTAAAAATACAAATATTTTCATTTGAAAGTTGTATAATTACTTAAACAATCTTTATTTAAACAAATTAAAAATTTTTCTTATAATAAATAAATTAATTTATTATAACAAAACAAAAGCAACTCTGACATTTAATAATGCGTTAGTTCGATGGATCTACTCGAGTTACTTGGGAACAAAAAAAGAATGAAGAAAATTGCTCCATGGGAAGCCGAGAAAAAGCATTTTTAACGTATACCGATTTTGAACTTTGAGATTACATTTTCTCCAACCTAATTTTTGATTGGAATTTTGCTATTTTTGGCAATTTTCACCCGTAATGTCGATAGTTTTTATTGTAATAATATATGTTATGAGTACATATTTTAAAGATATGAAAATTGGTTTAGAGAAAGAGGACAAAAATAAAAAGGTGATGGTTTAAAAAACATGATCCTATTGTTTATATCTTTGCCGTAAATGTCGGCCAACTTCATACCTCACAATTTAATAATCCAAAGTAAAAAATGCTTAAATATTAAAGGCAAACAAGTTATGCGATAAAATAACCGTTACCCTACCCAAATCGGACGCCTATGACCAGTACTATAAATTCGCAATGGATGGAATCGATTTATCTCTAGAAGATAAATATGCGTACTAATTTCTGTTGTTCTATATAAAAGCGTTCTGAAGGTATTTAAGAAAAAATAATTACAAGACGCCATTTTCAAAGAGCTCTAGCTCCTTTAGGAAGCATTTTCGGACAAGGTGAATTTGGTTAAATTGTCTTAAAATTACCTAAGGAATGTCCTGTCCTTGTTTGTCGGTAGAGTTTCTGGACACCCTGTATATCTACGTTCAATTCTGAATATAAACTTAAAACTGCCCAAAATATTACGAAGGTTTGGACGAAATAAACTATTGTTATGCTATAAATCCACAGCGAAACCCACCCAAACAATAACCCCGAAATAATGCATTCTACATTTGGCGCAGAACATTCAACGAATCCATGATAATTTAGCGGACTGTAAGGAAATCTGAGAGCGAAAACTCATCTGGAATTTCCATTAACGATATTGTCGCCAAAGTTCCTTTGAGTAATTTATCGACACAATCAACACTGCGAATAATACAGTCAAGCAACAAAAGGCAATTATATGTACACACTACACACGGCGACAACGGTACGGCATAATGAAATTGGGACTGAAATAATTTTCCTCGGAAATTTGTGACGAAAACGGCACTAATTGGATCAATGCGAACTTTATACAATCATGTAAAATTAATAATAAACTAGAAAACGAAGCATTTAAAAATTACTGACCACTATTTTTTAACTGTAACAGGTATATGGGGAAAGTCAATAGAAAAGGCGTACCATCTTGTATCGAAATTTTTACTGAGTCATGGTTCTTTATTAACCTTTAAGCTCCTAGCGTTACATATATGTAACGCAAATACCGCTAAAATCGTAAGCCTTAAATTCGGGAAGTGATTCTAATTTTAACTAGATGATAATGCAAGATTTTCAAGGGACACTTCTTTACTAGTTTTCAGCAGTTGGTTCGAGGATTTGTGCTAACCTGTTTATTTAGTTGAGTGTTTTATGTGACTGTGTTTATTATTTATGGTAAAAATGGAACTCAAGCTTGAGTAAGTATATTTTTACTATTCTTTTGTTATTATATTTTGTTTAAAGTGTTTTCAATTGAGAATAAATTAATGTCTTTTCTTATTGATAATAGAGAGTTTTTGTGCACACAAATACGTAAACGTAACGCATCTTTTTGAGATATACGCTTGCGCATTAATGGTTGAACTCCCGTATCGCGATACGTATTACCTAAGGTTACGGGCTGGTACGTTAGGTTCATACGCATCCCTATCGAGCCGAAAGTCACCGAATACACACGAGGATCTTGCCCGATTACCTACCAAATGAACATTTCATCAGCGTACTACCCGTTTATAAACATTTTAAGGTTATATTGGTTATTGGTTTAGTCTATTTGAGTTAAATTATTCTGTTTGTAATTGGAAATTGGAACTTCATAATAGATTTAAAATTTTATTGTTTTTAGTTGTCTATTAATAAAGCAAAACAAACAAATCTTGTATTAATTTAAGAAATACAGTGATCACCACAATTAATACCTAACTAGATAAACAAATGACCTAGTTTCAGTAAAATTTTCAAATAAATATTACCACACTATTTACATTATACCTACTGGAATTCTGATGTAGGTATACAATAATTTACAACTAAAAAGTAGGTATAAACAAAAATAAAAAAAATTTAACCTAAGGAAAAATAATATTTTTATATTTAAATAGAAGCAATTAAAACCATACAATTTCATCATTCATTTATCTTTTTTTACATTTGTATATTAATTGTATATTGTGTGAACATTGTTTTATTTTTTTGAATGTCAACGGAATTTAAAAGTGACTTTACGATTTGCTTTACGTTACGTTAAGGCAGTTACAAAAACTACCTATTTTAACATTCATCCTCTACGACACGTTAGTTGCTTTACGTATACGGAGATGCGTACGTTACGTAGCAACAAAAACTCCCTAATATCAATTTTTAGAAATTTTATCCTGGTTTTGTAAAAAATGCCTTTAATTTTTGGTGTTACATATATGTAACGCTAGGAACATATGGGAGCAAAAATCGGAACTTTTGGAATTGTAACGTATTGTTTATTCCAAAAAAGGGTTTTCTCTTCAAGAAGCGCTGGAGATGATTGATGCCGTTGAAACTTTAGACGTTGATGCTATACAGGGTGTCCCGAAAAGATTGGTCATAACTTATACCACACATTCTGGGGTCAAAAATAGTTCGATTGAACTAAACTTACCTTAGTATAAATATGCTTATAAAAAAAGTTACAGCCCTTTGAAGTTACAAGATGAAAATCGATTTTTTTCAATATATCGAAAACTATTAGAGATTTTTTATTGAAAATGGACATGGGGCCTTCTTATGGCACAAACATCTTAAAACAAAATTATAGTAAAATTTGTCCACCCCATAAAAATTTTATGGGGGTTTTGTTCCCTTAAACCCCCCCAAACTTTTGTGTACGTTTCTAAAATTTTTTTGCCTCTTAGTATTTTTTAGATAAGCCAGTTTTTATCGGGATGCGTCTTCTTTTTTAATATATTTACATAAAAATTTTATGGAGGTTTTTTCCTTTAAACCCCCCAAATGTTTGTGAACGTTTCAATTAAATTATTATTGTGGTACGATTAGGTAAACACAGTGTTTTTAAAACTTTTTTGCCTCTTAGTCTTTTCTTGATAAGTCAGCTTTTATCGAGATGTGGCTTCTTTTTCAAAACATATCTAATAATGTAAATTATAAATAAATTTTCAGATTATTAACAGCTCTCTATAATCATACTTAACCATATACAAATATGTGGTGGATTCGACCAATATACAAAATATCTCGATAACCACTGGCTTATCGAAAAAGTACTAAGAGCCAGAAAAGTTTTAAAAACATTGTGTTTATCTAATAGTGCAACAAAAATAATTTAATTGGTACGTACACAAAAGTTTGGGGGGGTTTAAGGGAACAAAACCCCCATAAATTTTTTATGGGGTGCACAAATTTCACTTTATTTTTTTTTAAGATGTTGCTACTATAAGGATGCCACACGTCCATTATCAATAAAAAATTTCTAGGAGTTTTCGATATATGAAAAAAAAATCGATTTTCAGTTTGTAACTTCAAAGGCTGTAACTTTTTTTGTGTGCACTATTGTATATAGGTAAGTGAGGTTCAGTCAACCTATTTTTGACCGCAGAATCTGTGGTATGATTTATGACCAATCTTTTCGGGACACCCTGTATATAGGTACTGATACCCCAGAATTGAATGTGCTTTCAGACGAGGAGTTTGGTGATGAGGAATATTTTATAATGATTTTAACAGGCTGTCCTAGAGAATTCTAAGAGCACCTGTTGAACTTGTTTTACGAAATATTGAAAGAGATTTCGACATATATGATGATATTGCCGAGGCTCAGCCTTCCAGATCATCAGCAAAAGCTAAAAAACTAGTAAAAGGAAAGTTGAAGTTGATCTTATGGACCAGAATGTAGCTAGATACCAAGTAGGAATTTGCTCTAAATAATGATGGTGGTGTCTATTTTCATTGATGCTGGACATAACTGGGCATAATAGATCCTATGATCCTATGCCACAACTAGAATTTCGAAGGTGTCTAGTAACATCGTATATTACGAAATATGGTACCAAACCAAAAGATGCAGGCAGGCCATCTTCGTCCAATGTAGTCGTAGATATAAGATATGATAAGATTGATCATCTCCTTTTGACGGAGACGTATTGCAGATGGATGCTCTAGTTCATATGTGCGTACCATTGGTTAGAAGTGCAATGTGGGAGTGTGCATCAAGTGCAAAATAGATTTTCGTCTATAATAACTTGATTATGATTTTCATTTATCTAGTTTTAATTTGTTTGTTATTTTAAAATTTATAATCGGAAATATTTTAAATATGTTTGCTCCTATACCTTCCTAGCGTTACATATATGTAACGGCAATTTTCTAAAAAATTAAAAATAATTAAGAAAAGAATGTATGTATTTTGTTTTAAAACCTTCTCCTAAATACATAAAAAAAAATAAAATTTTCTAAATAAATTAATTCAGGATCTTAAGGGTTAACATTTAGACAAAAAGAGCGACTTGTTTCATTTATTTTTGGAAAAACGCTAAAATTGGCTTGCTTCAGCATTTATAATTGTTTTTTTTTTATTTTACGCTTAAAGTAATTATTTTACGAGAAAATCACAAGAATAACTTTCGTCTTAAAATAACCCTTTAATACGTGATAAAAAAGAGAATTACTTATTTGTTTAAAATTGTTCAGTTGCCCAAAACCAGCTCTTAGTTTAGCTTTAAGGTTTAGAAACAATTGCGCTGTGTTAAAAAAAAGAAATATCACCGGTTCTATGGGTCGCACAATCTTTCCTTTTGTTTTAAAAAATGTTTTTTTCATTACTTTCTAGTAGAGGGTGTATTTTGTTTTCTTGTATAGATAAAAAAAGGCGCAGATAATTTAATTGATTATAAAGCAAAAAATGATACTTCATTCTGTATCAATTATTTGTGAGTAAACTATTTATTAAAAATGAATATACTTCTTTAAAAACACGAAAATTTGAGTCCTTAAGAAGGGAATGAGACTAAAAAAGCCCTTTAAAAATATTGACAAAGCACCTATACAACCATTTGAAAATGAAATAGAAATAAACAAATAGAATTTTTTAAAAACTACTTGACCGATTGGGCCTGCAATATATGAATGGTAAGCAACTAAGCAAGTTGCATTTTTGACCGGTGTCGGAAAGTTGGTCGAGAACACTTCGTCGACGGAAAATTAGTCGACAACATTTGGTCGACAAACAGTTGGTCGAATGCACAATTCATCGAATGTACAATTCGTCGACGAACATTTGATCGAATGGATTTTTCGTCGATAAAGACCCAAAGGGAATAATACATGACGGAAACAAGTCAATATTTATAAAGTTAGTTTCTTGTACCATATCACAAAAATTATTTTATAGATTGCCAGTCCTAAGCCTTGGCTAAAGTGTGAAGGGAAGTTTATTATCACGGTTTCTTTACTTTTTCATTGATATTGACTGATTATTGCAGTCGAAAACATTGTACGGAAATGCCTCGATTTCCTAACAATTTATTTACCTCAGCATCTCGTATATTTCGTCTTGTCCGCTGTCCGCAAGTGCCCCCAAATTTGACTTGTCCGGAAATCCTCTGTTCGCAAGTGCGCCGACACCAAAAAGAAGAACGGTATAACATCACTAATTAAAATATCGGTTTATATTTGCTGTCTACTCTCCCGCCGCAGCCAATTTTTTCATTAAATTTAAAAATAATTAAGATTTAGAAAAAAAAATTAACAAAACCCCAAAAAAAATTCAGATATGTATAATACAATATTCCAATTAACAGGGCCGGCGATAACGGGCCTGCAAGGGATGCACTGCAGGCGGGCGCCCCTATTCAGGGGGCGCCAAACTGAGCTTTTTGTTCTGCTGGTGCTATACAAAATATCAATTTAAAAAACCAAAGGGCGCCTATGCTAGTGTTGCAGGCAGGCGCCTTATACCCTAGCACCGGCACTGCCAATTAACAAAATAAAAACCAATAATCCGTCGTTTGTCACCATTAATCCCTTTATCCTAAAGATAAATAACAGTTTGTCGACGAAAAATTTATTCGATCATGTGTTCGTCGACGAATTGTACATTCGATGAATTGTGCATTCGACCAACTGTTTGTCGACCAAATGTTGTCGACTAATTTTCCGTCGACGAAGTGTTCTCGACCAACTTTCCTAGACCCATTTTTGACAATACGTTGTTATCTAATAATTAAAAAGACTCCGGAATATTGCAGAAAATAATAGGTTTCTTTATATAGGGCTATAATAACTAAAAAAATTCAGATACCTGGATTTGTCACATTCCCGAGAGAAATAATAATTCCCTGAGCTAATTATAGAGAAATATAATAATTATAATTAAATATTTTCCTATTCTTAAAGGATACAATACACTGAATACGACTTAAATATAGGCAACCAACTATGCACGGTAGTTTATTTTTAAAACTTCTCTATAATAATTTATAATTAGTCCAAAAGTAAAATAAAAATCAAGAGTACAATACTTAACGGTTGCAGTCCCACCACCCTAAATCAGCTGGAAATGGTTTTATTGCCAATTGGCAACAAAAAAAGCTTACACATGGAATTTTTGAACAATTAGATGAAATAAAAACCTGTACCGGACATTCAGCAATTAGAAAATAATCATAAGATGATGTCACTATATCGTGCAAGATTTGATGATGATGGAAGATGACGAAGAACAAATATTATAGACTAAAATACCACAAAAGACTGTTTAATTAGAATATTAATAACGATATATTGCTATTCTCACCTACGTATACTTGTTAATGATATTAAAAATCTATAATTTGTAACCCTTTCGTGGCTCAGTCGTAATACCTTTGAACCCAAAGGTCGTGAGTTCGAATTCCTGTGGGTGGGAAATGTACCTTTATTAAAAAAATAATAAATGAAAATAGTTTCTATCCTTGTGAGATCAGTACTCACCTTAGGGACCGCAGACATTCGGATTCAATAAGCGTCTCTTTGTAAAGTCAATGATGTCGACTTTACTAAGTAACAAGATATTTACTCAAAACACACACTACACATTACTCCCTTGAGCTAGTAGTAGACCCTGTAATTACGTTGCTAAAGGTTCCAAACCAAGGTCAGAAAACAAAAAGAAAAAGAAATAAACAATTTACCAATTTTCAAAATATTAACAAATTACATAATTTTTGTTTAAACTAATCCGTTTTTAATAAATCTATCCACTTACCGTAAACTTATCAATAAGAACTTGGTTAAGCAGCTCGGAATACGGTCTGGATGATCTTTTGGAAGCGGGGGGTCTGCGTCTGGTAACGGGGGGACTGTCGGTATCTTCGGGGGGATCGGTATCATGGGATTCGGAACTATCACCGGCGCCCCCGCCACTCGTAACTATCTGTAAAAATTATTCACAAGGTTTTATTACAAACAGAAGTATATTCTTAGTATTATGTATTCCGTATTTCGATGTGTACAAGAGAAATGATGTACCAAGTAATACCTATGACGTACTGCACTGACTTTTAAATTAGTTTTACTAAAATATTCGTTTTTATATGAGGTTCAAGTTCAATTCTGGCTCTAATATGTTTTACAATTGACTGTAATGTATTATTATAGATATCACGACATACGTATGTTACCTGAAACGAAGTAAAATGTAAAAGAGATCAAAAATATATAAATATATATAAAATATATAAAAGAGATCATTTTGAATTGGTTGGTCCTACCATTTGTATATGGTTTAATGACCAGCCTGAAGATGATGGACAAGAACACAATCCATAGCTTGATTGTAAGCGAATCTGCCTTTAATACTCCATGATGTGACAAGAAAAACTGTGTTGCGTGATTTGACGTTTCTACTTTGGACATGTGTCCTAAATCTTGATACATATTATCTCATAAATATCCGACTCGATAAGAACAAGAGGACTTTTCTAGCTTAAGAAAGAATGAAGAAGAAGGTGTACAAAATCTTATCGAACATCCAAGTAAAAATTTCAGGATACACAACACTATTAAATCTAAGACCCTAACACGAACATTAACAATCAGGATATACAGGGTGTCCAGAAACTCTACCGACAAACGAAGACAGGAGATTTCTCAGATAATTTTAAGACAATTTAACCCAATTCACCTAGTCCGAAAATGCTTCTTAAGGGAGCTAGAGCTCCTTGAAGATGGCGCCATGAAATTAGTTTTTCTTAAATACCTCCAGAACGCTTCAATTTAGAAAAACGAAAATTGGTATGCTTATTTACTTTTCAGAGATGAATCGATTCCATCCATTGCAAATTTCTAGTACCGGTCATAGGCGTCCGCTTTGGGTAGAGCAACGGGTATTTTATCGCATAACTTTTTTGTCTTTAACTTTTATGCATTTTTGACAACGGATTATTAAATTGTGAGGTATTCTAGTACTAAAAGGTACTCTTGTTTTAAGTCGGTAGGACACACCGTTTTCTAGAAAAATCGATTTGAAAGTTTTTCGTTTTTGGAATTTAAAAAAAAAATTGAAAGAACTTTTCTACAAAAAACGAATTATTTTACCAACATAAAGTAAGAGTAACTTTTAGTACCAGAATACCTCATAATTTAATAATCTAGTGTCAAGAATGCTCAAAAATTCAAGACAAAAAAGTTATGCTATAAAATAACTGTTGACCTACCCAAAACGGACGCCTATGACCAGTACTAGAAATTCGCAATTAATGAAATCGATTTATCTCTGGAATATAAATAAATGTACCAGTTTTCGTCTTTCTAAACAGTTTTTTTTGAAAATTTTTTTTTCTAATTAAAAAGCGAAAAATTTTTTTAATCGATTTTTCTAGAAAACGGTGTGTCCTACCGATTTAAAACAAGAGTATCTTTTAGTACTAGAATACTTCAAAATTTCATAATCCAGTGTCAGAAATGCATAAAAGTTAAAGATAAAAAAGTTATGCGATAAAATAACCGTTGCCCTACCCAAAACGGACGCCTATGATCGGTACTAGAAATATGCAATGAATGGATTAGATTTATATCTTGTAGATAAATACGCGTACCAATTTTTGTTTTTTTAAATTGAAGCGTTCTGGAGGTATTTAAGAAAAACTAATTACAAGACGCCATCTTCAAAGAGCTCTAAGCATTGTCTTAAAATTATCCGAGGAATCTCCTGTCTTCGTTTGTCGGTAGAGTTTCTGGACACCCTGTATAAAGCAGTAATTAGACCGGTGATCATGTATGGGTGTCAGACCTGTACGCTGACAGAAGCAATGGAAATCAAACTCCGACATTTTGGGAGAAAAATCCTGAGAATTATCTTTGGACGTCACAACTTGGATATTAACCCCAATACTAACCAGTACCGAATTAAAACAAATGCCGAGGTCAAACAAATCTATAGGGATAGCGACGTAGTCCAAGAGATTAAATTCCAACGTCTAAGATGGACTGGACATGTCCATAGACTCCCTAATAACCGCCTTACTAAATTAATCTGGAAGCAGGTTGTGTAGTCAACCCAGGCCCAACCTGAGTTACAGTAAACAGCCCTGAGCCCTAGACTATATATCATTACAGTTACTATTAAGGTATTTAAGGTCTTATTATACATTCATAACTATTCTACGAAGTAAACCCTATGCATATTTTCCAGGAAATAAAAATAAAATTACACCATGAAATAAGGTTTACTCAAAAGGCTCTGTGGAGGGGAGCGAGTCTGGAGAGCGCCGTTTCTTTAAAGTTTCATTATAATTCAGTACATTATACATTATAACGTAAACATGCAGCTGATATCACCCCTATGCAGAAGGCAGTGGTTTGTGATTAATAAATTTGTAAAAAACGACTTAATATTCTCTTCAGTTTACTTAGTATTAGGTACTACTTGGTACACCAATTTGATCTGAGTTTGGTGCAATAAAATAAATAATAATAAAAAAGGGTAAGAAAGACTACAATGTAAAAAGCCTTTAACAGCACGAAATTCTACTAAAATCAGGCGAAGAATGAAGGAATTATCTTAGGCAGAACTGAAAATCTAATGGATAAAATTATACATGATCTACTGGTAAAGAAAATATCGTATTCTTACTTAACAGTTTACTTCCGCTTTATATTTAGTTTGATGTCTATAAGAAATAATTTTATTGATTTAAAATCGCTGAGTTTAATTGGAGATGACTGCTTTTCATTTATATTTTGAGCAGAGTTAAATATACCAAGTAAGAAAAGTGTTTTATAATTTTAGTTTATTCAGAGTAAGAAATTTAATAAAATCTGAGATGAAACAAAGGAAGTGGTATTAGAAAAATATTATAAAACTATTCCATATACGCTTGTTCAATTGAAATCGATCTTTGGTCATTTTAGCCTTCATCGTCATAATCAGTGGCATTACAGTGACATTACATCGTTCGTGAGTCTTTGCTGCATTTACTATTGTCTTGGTTGGTCCTGTGCAGCTATTTCCCATGGTCTCACCCCAATTTTCTCCAGATCCGCTCTGACTGAATCTTTGCATCTTTTTCTTGGCCGACCTACATTCCTTCTCTCACCTGGTATTTCCCAAGACACATTGTTTATAAGGCAATTGCCGTTATTTCGTATAATATGTCCTGCCCATCTTGGTATATTGGCCTTTATTCTATCTGACTATATTTTCTTTTCTGAAGAGAGACTCTAGCTCGCTGTTGTGTCTGCGCCTCCATTCGTTTGTCACGCCTACTCTGCAAGGGCCATATATCACTTGAAGGATTCTACGTTTCTAAACCAGCACTTTATTTTCTTCGCTTATTATCCTTACTTATCCCTTATTACCCTTATCAGCCATGTTGTGCTTCCATACTCGCCTGCTGGTTGTAATATGGTCTTATATGTTTGGATTTTTTTCACCTCGTGAGAGCAGCTTTGACTTCATTAGATGTTGTTTAGGTTAGCCTTGCACACAATTATATTAATCACTCAATTAACGTTCTGCAATGTTAACTATGTTTGTCATTTTAAGTAACGGGAATTAAAAATGGCGATTGTTGGTAAAAATCCGTCCAAATATCTCCTAGTGGAAAAAAGTTACAACGAAAGAAATGGAGGATATTAGAGCATCCATCTTGTAGTCCCGATCAATGGCCTTGAGATTTTCACATCTTTGAGACACTGAGAAAGACACGCCTTGACATTTTCACAGCTTTGGGACACTTTGGGACGGAGAAAAGCAAAAAGTAATCGTTTTCAGTCGGATGAAGAAGTACAAATTATTGTAAAACTTGCTGCTTACTACTGAAGAGATGTAAATATTGTTGATTATATTGCCATGTTCCGTTTACTATTTTTCGATTTGAGCATCATTGAGCAACTGTTTATTATTTTACTCATTTCTTATAGAGTCAATACTAAATATAAACAAAAACCTTCATTTAAAAATTACTTTTAAGATGGATGTATAAAGGTTTTTCTATATACCATGAAAAAAGTGACGTATGACAGATAAAGATGAGTAAGCGGTGGGGGTAACGAGACAGTGTTACACAAAATTCTTACCAAGCTAGTCTAGCTGCGGCCTATTCAAAATTTTGAACAAATAAAGTGATTAGTGTGCTTTTCCAAAAAGTTTAAAGTATTGTGCTTATATAATAAAGAGGAGAAAAAAAGAACGCTTGTTCGTTAGAACCACAAGAGAATTTTTTAATTTTTTTAGGTAGATACGCACTAAAAATTTCACTTTTGGTTCAACTTACTAGTGTTTTGGTACCGGAGTTAGTGCCTACTTAATATTGGTACAACATTAACCGCTCAGTAGATTTTACAGAATGTCATACTTTATGGTTTAGATTTTTTTAAACGCAGTGATATGGATATGTATCAATGTAAGTAGCGTAGATTGTAAAATTTACATATAAATGATGCTGGTTGCTAATTCAGCCATTTCACAAATCATCAACTGTAATAATAACATTTATGATTTGTCAATATAAATATTAACGTTGTTTCCAAACGTATTATCAAACTTATACAATGTGTGTATGTATACTTAATTAATTGAATTATAATATATTATAATGAATAACAATAAAATGTCTTATTAATTATTATCAAACACTAGAACAAAGTTTTGTTTCGCTTATTTTTCTTATCTACTTTGTTAAAATAGGCAACAGTTGTCTACCATTGCCAAATTTTCATTCGAAACATTGTACATACGTTTGAGGAAGATATGGCACAATAACTACGGACAATTGTGAAAAATAGAAGTTGGTAACATTTTGACCGAGTGGAGTGAGTTCCAGTAAATTTAATATAAAACTATATCAAGCAGATTAACGCAAAAAGGACAAAGCATAATTTATATTATTTTTGTAGTTATGTGAGCAGAGATGACCGATGTGGAAAATATGTTAGAAACAATATGTACCAAAAACAAAATACTTTTGAGAAATGCTACACGCTACGTTCTGGCCATATGACACACCGCTCTGCCCTGCTGAAAAATATCATTCTCGCCAATATACTGTTGTAGAATTGCTTTTTAAAAAAAAATTCAAAAAAATTATAGTTCATCATTTAAAAAGAAAATTAAATTTATATCAAAGACCATGAGATCATAGATTCTCATCCCAATCTAATTTAGCTATTAAACAGTGTTTTGGGAAAGTGAAAACGATTAGTGATAATGATTCGACGAAGTGAATTGGTACACTAACAAACAATTCGGGATTAGAAAGTGGACATATCGTTTGGCGAGAACAATAATGTTTTTAAAATGTTTCCGGGAAGGTTTAATGATGGTAAACACTTTGTTTTAGGTTTTAGAAGTAAAAGTAGTATGTAGGAGAAAACTAATTATGATATTTCTTAAAACTTGACAAATTGGGAAGTTATATAGAAAAATATTTGCTTCTTAAGAAATGGGTATGAAAGGTTTTGAGAGAGGCGTGTTTTTGATTGGGTGGAAAAGATTGGTAGAAGGGATAAGAGAGTTGGAGTCTGAATTTGCGAGAGAAGAGAGGGTCACTGTATAATGGATATCTGGTGAGAGCAGTCGAGTTTTCAAAAGTGAGAAATCAGTGTAGAGTGGTGTTATCGGCCTTTGCGAGCAGAATCAAGTTGAAACCAAATTGTCGACCGGTTGAAAAATTAAATTTCCTGGTCCGAGGGAGATTCCTTTGTTTTGTCTAGAACAAGTAGCTGATTGATATCTATTTGCACAAGATATCGAGCAAGGAGAAAATTTATTAAGAGAATTCGAGCAAGTTCCTGTGTGTTGTTTTGGAAGCAGTTTGGACGAGAGGGACCTTTTCGCAACATCCAGAGAGTACGTTGGGAGAATCGAGAACCACGCAATCCAGAAAAAGAGGAAGAGAAGAAACAAAAAGGTTAGTCAAATCATTTGTCGGAATGGAGAGAATTTGTTTATATCAAAACCATATTTGCTTATTTGTTTATTGAACATTACTATAACGCAGTTAGTCATTTCAAATTTAAGAATTCAATTCAAATGAATAAAATAAATTTTATTAAATTTAGTATGAGAAAATAATAATTTATTTAAATATTTTTTTTTGTTAAAACCAAAGAGATATCAGAATTAAAGTTTGATTTATTAAGCAAGAAATTGTTGCAACAAAGTTAAATTTAGTATCTTTTAAATCATATGTACACGGCTTATTTGGTAAATCAATAATACTCGTATATTACAATTATATGACATTGAATGTTTTTAATTTCCCTGTTCCATCCTGGGAGAAGTAAGCAACTAGAAATACTAGAAGCTACAAATCATAGGTATTGTATCGAATACAAAATTAGCCCTGAGAATTAAATTTATTGGAATATTTAAATCGAATTTAGTTTTGTTTTACATAGGCAGTGATTAAAGTAATTGAATAATTAATTAAATTAATAATTTGCTAATCAATCTAAATAAAGAGATAAAGTATATCATAACAATACATAGGTATTGGATTTTGACAAGAGCCGATCATGTCGATATAGTACACAAGTTTACGGGAAATTTTCAAGCTCATAGCTCTTGTCAAAATTCATTACCTATACTTAATTTTACAATGCTTGGTAGTAGGATCTTTTGAAGTTAATTTTGATATTTCGCAGCATTTACGATATCCTCAATAGTTCAAGACATCTTAACCCTGAAACTGACATACAATCCCAAATCATCACTCCTTTAGGAAATTTTACTGTTTGGTTCGAACAATCCTTGTGAAAAGCCTCACGCTTAGCGCGAATAACTCTTCTTATTCTTCTTCTTCCTTCTTGTATGTAGGCTTTAAAGCCTGTTTCTTCTTCAATATTATCCTCCTAAATTGTTTAGGTTATCGCACCACCTTTTTCTTGGTCTGCCAATACTTCTTCGTCTATTTGGTGACTTATCTCGTGCTATTCGTACTATCCTATCCTCTGCCATTCTACTAATGTGTTCGTTCCACTCCTGTTTCCGTTTTGTCACCCATCCATTTATGTCTTCTATATTGCATGATCTTCTTATGTTTTCGCTCCTCTCCCTATCCAACGGACTTTTCCCTGATATTCGTCGGAGTATTTTCATCTCTGTTGTTTCTAGTAGTCGTCTCGTTTTAGATGTGTCAGGCCTTGTCTCCGCCGTGTATGTTAATATAGGTCTAATTGCTGCTTTATAGATTCTTGCTTTTGTGTCTTGTCTTAAGTGTTTGTTCTTCCAGATTGTGTCATTAAGAGATCCCGCCGCTTTACTTGCTTTTAAGCTTTGTTGTCGTACTTCCTCTTCAACATCTCCGTAACTGGTTATATCTATTCCCAGATATCTAAACCTTGCTTCCTCCTTTATTATTTTCCCATCAATTTCGATTTTACATCGTAGTGGGTATTTAGATGTTGTCATACATTTGGTTTTTTCTGCTGATATTATCATATTGTATTTCTTGGCTGTTGTATTAAAGATGTGTATTAATCTTTGGAGATCGTCTTCTGTCTCGGCGATTAATGCGGCGTCGTCTGCATAACACAATACTTTGATTTCTTTATTCCCCATTCTGTAACCATGACCTTTACGTACTGCTTCTATTATTTCGTCCATTATTATATTAAAGAGCAGTGGGCTTAATGAGTCACCTTGTCTGTCTCCACTTTGTACTGGTATAAACTGCGTTAGTTTTCCATTTATCTTTGCCTGTATTCGATTATGAAAGTAGATGTTTTCGATGGTTTGTATAATATTGATTGGTATATGTTTCTTCCATACAGTAAATGTAAGACGTCTTCGACTTGGATGCGATCGAAAGCCTTTGTCAGGTCTATAAAACATAATTATGCTGGTTTATTGTACTCAATGGCCTTTTCTGTGATTTGTCTCAGTACAAATACGGCGTCTACGCAGGATCTTCCGGATCTGAATCCTTGTTGTTCATCTGATAAAGTTGTTAGTTTATTGATTTTGTTGGTTAGGACTTTTGTGGTTAGCTTAAGTGCGGTGTTTAGTAGATTTATACCTCTATAATTGTTGGGGTCTTCTTTGTCTCCTTTTTTGAACATTGGTATCATTATGCTGTTTCTCCATACGTCTGGTATCTTGCAGTGCAATATTAGTTTTTGTATAAATTTTGTCATCTCTAGGGTTATACTTTCTCCTCCGTATTTTAGAAGCTCGTTTGTTATTCCGTCTGGTCCTGGTGACTTCCTATTTTTGAGTGAATTTATGGCTACCCCTACTTCCTGAAAACTGATTTCAATTTCGTGTCTTAATTCAGGTAGGTTATTATTTTGATTATGATTTTCCTTTCCTGTAAACAGTTCCGTCAAGTATCTTTCCCATTCGTTTGCGGTAATCACCAACTACTACTACTATTGGTTTACAGCGTTCCCCGACGCCTTCCGACTCCTAATCCCCATCCTTCTCTGTTTAACCATAGACCTGGAAGGATTTCCTCTAGTTCTTTTTCAATTTCCTCCCTACAGCTTCTTCTCGGCATTTATCTTTTTCTTCTCCCTTGTGGTCTCTACGCCAAAACCCGTTTAGGGATCCTGTCATCTGGCATTCTCTGTACATGGCCGTACCATATTAGTTGTTTTGTCTTTATGTCGTCAATTATTGTATGTGTGACTCCCATCATTCTCGCATTTTTTTATTTGGTATCCGATCTATTCTTGATTGGCCTGCTGCTCTTCTTCAGAAGTCCATTTCTGTTCACATATTCCAATTTTGATTCATCACTAAAAATTACTCGGGCCCAATCTTCTACCGACCAAGAACATTTAGATTTTGCCCACAATAGCCCTGGTTTGCCTTTGTTTTACTACTAACAGTGGTTTTTTCTTTTCCACCAAGAAAATATAATTTATTATACTGCGAGTACACTTTTAAATTGTTATCTGCAATTCAACTTTATAAAACTTTAATCCAGGTTTATGTATCCACTTGTGACAGCATTACCTTTACAAATTTAATTCAGTTTCATGATTCCATTCAGCTGCGTAACTTACCTTGAACATTTCTTACAAACTTTTAATAAAATTCTTCTATTCCTACCAGAAACTAGTTTTGGACGACTTGGGCTTTTATCTTTTGTATTTAAGAAACTTCCTGATTCTCCATAATGCTTAATTAGATTCCTCACTTTAGTTTTAGTAATATTAAGTTCATCCGCCACTTCATGGATTGTTTTATTGCGGCAATAATTTTTAATCAACAACTCACGAATTATTTTACTTTGCCACGAAGACAAGAAGGTGAAACCTTGTACGAGAAACAGCCGCTTGTGAAACCTGCATATGTGACGATGATCGATGCTTGAGTAAACCAGTGATCTCGGTAAGTCTTTTATAAAATTAGGTAGATATTGTCTGTATAACATAATTACTTTTCTTAATTCTTTTGAAACAAATCCTAAAAAACAGTCCACATACTCTGAGATTCTATTTATTAATAATTTCGCATATGTACTGTTATATTCCTATTTGACATAAGAAATAAGGGTCTACAGTTGTATTTAAAATTCAAATAAAAATAAAGGTTTTCGTTTTTCTCGACCGCGGGCATGTAAATTTGGAACACCCTGTATAAAACAAATTATGTATAGGTAGTTTTTAAGAAAGTGTTTCGGAGAAGTGTTTACGAACCCCAGGAACAATACGACTCAAGTAAACAATTAGAGTGATGTTTAAAAAGAAAGTGTTCGTGGAAAGGTGTGAATAACCACCGATAATTATTCATATTCTAGCAAATAAGATAATAGGTTATTAAATTTGTAAAGAGGGTTAATGTGGAAAGTAAAATTGAAATGGGGAATATTATTTTTTCTTGAAATCCATTAAGATATTTAGAAAAAGGAAAATTTGTGTTGGTAAATACGGATAATTGAAAGTTGCTTTGGATTGTTTGATTTTTGAATGCTGGAAGGGGTATTTGGAAGGAGGAGAATGAATGAGCAATGAGAGAGACAGTATGTTTTGAGCGATCGAGAGGTGAAGTCCAGTCTTCGAGAAGAGTGTACAAAAAAGTGAAACGCCGGGTTGGTTAGTTTTGTCTTTAAAAAATAAAAAGTAAGATATCGTGGAGCAAGTGATAGACCGAGTCGAGATAGTATATAACTCCTTGAGTCTAGAGTATCCCGGTTTTTGTTGAAATGTTTGAAAAAGGTAGAACACGGCATCAGGAGAAGGCAGGAACGAGGGCTGTACGAGGCGTAGTTTTCAAAGGAGCCGAGGCATTACTGGAAGACTTGGACGAGTCGTTGGATCGCAACCCAATCCAATAGGAAACGTGTTTTGTGTGAAGACATTGTCAAATCATCAGTAAAGGTCAGTCTATTTTGTTATGACATGAATGTATGGTTTGTGTATTAAATACCACATTGAAAATTGAGCCACACAATCACTATTAAAAAAAAATTCATCAAACCTAAATCAATTTGTTACTGATAAATCATAATAGTTCATTATAAATAAAATAAATTTGGAGACAAAAAGAAATAAGATTCCCATTTTTGTAACTGTTGTATTAAATAAAGGTAGAAAGATAAGATATAAGAAATATTAAGCAGTTATTGCCATTTAGATAAAATAAACGATTTTTATAATTTCTAATTGAAATCCGTATGTGTGTATTATTTTACTCTCTTTTATCTATCCCGATTAGGAATCCACTGAGAAATACTTTGAAGCCACGAAAGTAAGTAATTGATATTATAATTTAGCCCTGAGATTGACACTATATTGGTATTTGATCTGTTTGATTGATGAGATAATTATTGATTAATTAATTAAGATAAATTACATCTGAGAACATCATTAGATTACAAAAGTAAGATCACAACAGTACATACATGTAATTATTGTACAGCATTATTATCACAATTATTCAAAAATAATAATAATAAATTAACAATCAAACGTCTGAATTTGTTATATATTTTAATTTGTCCCAATATACAGTTGTTAGAGCTCGTATACTGCCCCATATGTAATTCTGGTTGCAATAATTTTTTAAATCTAAAATGTTACTAGCCATAATGATCGGCTCTGTTTTTTTATTCGTCCGTAGCTCATCATTGCTCTTTGGTTAATTTCACCTTTATTGTTCCAGACGTCTGCGTCTGACCAAATTGAAGTTCAAAAAGAAAGTTCGGTCACGTCTCAAACAAATAAAAGAAAAAGGAGATACAGCTGGAAGCAACAGCATGTACTCTACTCGGCAGTCTGGTACATCGATGAGAGTAATATTATAGTCTGGAAACGTTGTAAACAGGAAGGAACAAGCTTTGAATTTCGTAGATACTGTATAAATAAGGGAAGTTTTAACATGATATAAACGAAAGGATCAGGTGGGATGTACATACTTGGAAAATTTCCTGTATAAACTAATTGAGTTAGTTTCTCTGCAGAAAACTACAAGAAGATGTAGGAATAAGAGGCATAAGAGATTTAGGTTAAAAAAGTAACTACACAGAGAGTAATTAAAAACATTTATGTTACGTGTGTCAAAGTTCAAAATAAATAGTGTAAAATATGTACGAGGGTATAAATCGGTAATTTTAAGAGGACGAGTGTGATTCGCTAAGACTCTTTCATGAATAAAACGGTTCAAAACAAAAGATTTATTGTGATTTATTTATGTACAAATTAGTACAATTACACACACCATTGTTATACGCTGTGAGCTCGTACGTAGAGGGGATATTTACAAATTCGCGAACGCCAGTAGTGACAAGTCTGTAAACCTTTACCGGAAATTTGACATAAATGTCAAAGTGATTAATTTAAAATTAAAATTAAAAACATTAATTATAAAAAACTTTAGTTGGTCAAAGCTGTGGTATATATTTTTACCTTAAATATGCTTACGTTTTAAATACTGAATTTAAGTTTTTTTAATGTTCTATTAATCTATTAATCCATTAATCTTAGCGCCATCTACACGATAATTGTGAAAGTATCCGAAGTAAGAAATTCATATTTTGTGAATAGAACGTCAAAATGATTAGCAAAATCTTAAAAAAATCCATTACAATTTAATTACTTTTTTGCGTTGTAAATATTAAGCGATAACAATTAAATAATAAATTTAAAAATTACCGGTGAAAGTTGAATAGTAGTCCGCCAGGAGCGACACCAGCGAAGCTCACAGCGTATACGCTGTGAGCTTCGCTGGTGTCGCTCCTGGCGGATTACTAATGAACTTTCACTGGTAATTTTTAAATTTATTATTTAATTGTTATCGCTTAATATTTACAACGCAAAAAAGTAATTAAATTATAATCGATTTTTTTAAGATTTTGCTAATCATTTTGACGTTCTATTGATAAAATATGAATTTCTTACTTCGGATACTTTCACAATTATCGTATAGATGGCGGTAAGATTAATATATTAATTTATAATTAGATATTACGGAATATTAAAAAAACTTAAATTCAGTATTTAAAACGTATTGTATATTTAAGGTAAAAATATATAACACAGCTTTGACAAACTAATACTTTTTATAATTAATGTTTTTAATTTTAATTTTAAATTAATCACTTTGACATTTATGTCAAATTTCCAGTAATCGTTTACAGACTTGTCACTACTGGCGCTCGAGAATTTGTAAATATCCCTTCTACGTACGAGCTCACAGCGTATAACCATTTAAACACATAAATTCCATTCGTGTATTAATTGATGTAAATAGCTAAACCTACTACTCATGGTATTCAATTTGACAAGTTGTAAAACATTAAATTGTGGATTGTGTCACTGAATGTTTATATATTATATATAGTCTTTTGAGTCCCTTTTACTTTTCAGTGTCGGGACTGACACGTCCTTTCACGTGTGTACAAATGTTGACCATTGTTTCTTATTGTATGCTAATCTGCTTGCTTCTGCTATTGTTTTCCCCTTCCTTTGGATGATTTTAGCGACTACTTTATCCCAATCTTCTCTAGGTCTTCCTCTATTTCTTTTCTTTTGTATCCTGGCTTCCCATATTTTCTTCACCAGTATGTTGTCTTTCATTCTTTTCATGTGTCCCCACCAACTTAGTTGTTTTTCTTCAATATACTCAAGTACAGATTTCGTCTTAAGATCTGTGCGTATATCTGTGTTTCTTATTCTGTCTCTCATTGTCACTCCTCTAACTCTTCGTAAATACTTTATTTCTAGGGCTTGTATATTGCTTTTTAGTTTTCTAGTTAGTATCCATGATTCACAGCCGTATGTAAGCACTGGTCTATATATGGTGTTGAATACAGTTAGTTTGGTTTTTCTTGTGATTTCTTTTTTGTTTAAGAATCTATTTTTTATTGCATGAAATAGTTTTGATGTTTTACTTATCATCTCTTCAACATCTTTGTCCTGCCTTCCATTATTTTCGACTGTAACGCCCAAGTATTGGAAATGGTTTACTTGTTCTATTGCCTCCTCATTAATTTGCATATTTATTACGACTGGTTCTTGCGATATTACCATGGTCTTTGTCTTATGTGTATTTATCTTCATACCCTGTTTACATAATGCGTGATTCCACGCTTGCAGGTTATTTTGCAGGTCTTCTTCTTTTTCTGAGATAACGACTACATCATCTGCGAATGCACATTCCGAAATGGTTACGCTATGGAGATTCCTGTACCCTACATGCAATTTCTTTAGTTGCGGTGTGCACTCTATCATGATTTCGTCCATAAAGATGTTGAAGAGGATTGGGCTCATGACACCTCCTTGCCTTAGTCCTTCAGTTGTTTCGATTTCTGTTTATTTCATGTTTTTATGTATTATGTAGTTCCTATTTCTCTTATAAAGACTTTTGATGATTTCAACTAGTTTATCGTCATCCCCTCTTTTTATCAAGCTGTCCCACACTGTTTGTCGTTTCACCCTGTCGAATGCCTTTTCCAGGTCTATGAAGGCCATATATGCTTTCTTTTTAGACAGTAACGTTTTTTCAATTATTTGTTTTACCGTGAAAATATGGTCTTGTACTCCACGTCCCTTTCTAAAGCCGCTCTGTGCTTCATTTAAAGTAGTTTCTGTAATGTTTCTCAGCTTTTTTTCTAGTACTGTTTCATAGACTTCGAGTGAAGAACATAACAGTGTAATTCCTCGATATTTGTTATAATCTTTGTGGTCTCCTTTCTAATATATCGGAAACATTACTCCTATCTCCCAGTCGTTCGGTATTGTTCTTGTTTGCTTGCTTCTTTGAATAGTTCAGCTAATTGTTGTACGCCTTTCATTCCCATGTACTTCAGCATTTCCGGTGGTATATGGTCGTGTCCGGTTAAGTTTGCGTGTTGCTTCTATTGTATCTTCGATTGTTATCTCGATGCTTGTTCTCTGTTCTTCACTACCTGTCGCGTTACTGTTTTCTTTATTCCTATCCACTTTTGTGGTAGTTAATAATTCTTGGAAGTGTTGCCGCCATCTTTCAATAATTTCTTCTTCTTCTGTGATTATTTTTCCTTCTTTGTTTTTAATTCTCATATCCTTACTAATTTTGTCTGTTCTCAGGGATTTTAATGTTCTATAAATTTTTTTTTGATTTTCTTTGCTATTGTGTTCCAGATGTTGTCCAAATTGATGCCAACTCTTTTCCTTTTCTGTTTTTATCATATCTCTTACTGCAGTTCTTGCCTCTTTGTATTTGTTGTAATTGTTTACTGTTTTGTCTCCTAAATAATTATTCCAAAGTTTTTTCTTAGTTTTCACTTGTTGTTTTGTTTCGGCATTCCACCAGTTTGTGTGTTTCACCTTTCATTAATTTTTCAAATGCCACATACTTTTTTCGCCGCTTCCAGTAATATATATATGTTGTTCTGAAGCTATTTTCTTGTGGGATTTTTACAATTTTAACTATTTAGAATGGGAAATAAGCCACAATATTATTAAAAAATGATTTTTATTAACGTTTCGACGCCCAAATCGGGTGCCGTTGTCAAAATACAAAATACTATTAACATAAACAAAAATGTTGTTGCTTAGTAAAAAAATTCTTCTAATAATTTATTTGATTTGACTCATTTATATCGGCAATTCAGATACATATGATACATTTTAAAGTAGAAGACTTTAAAATGATATTGCCAATATTTATGAGTTGCGTTCCTGGGACGACTTTACTGAAAGATAGTTCATTCGATTACATGAAATCAACCCCAACTCAAGAATATCCGTCACAAAAAAAATCATAGCATGTGATCTGTCTTTAAAAAGACAACCACATGCAACGGTGACATTAAAATTCTCGCGTTGGAGATCTCATAGTAAATCACGAGGGAAAACCAGGAAAAACCTCGTGATACTATCCCGACATCGTAAGTATTTGGTCTTACATTTAATTTACTCTCAAAATTAATACCAATTTCTGACTTTACTATAATTTTGTTTAAATTATAAATAATATCAATAATACATGGATATATAAGTAATACTAAAATATAAAATATGTACTAACTCGACTATTGACTTACTAATTGTGGTATTTTCTTTCTATTGACTTCCTCTTTCAGTATGGGTATTTGTATTCTTATATTGCCGATATAAATGAGTCAAATCAAATAAATTATTAGAAGAATTTTTTTACTAAGCAACAACATTTTTGTTTATGTTAATAGTATTTTGTATTTTGACAACGGCACCCGATTTGGGCGTCGAAACGTTAATAAAAATCATTTTTTAATAATATTGTGGCTTATTTCCCATTCTAAATAGTTAAAATTCCAGTAATATATTTTTAAATGATTGCCATTTTTGTTCTAGGTTGTTACTATCATTTGCATTTTCCAGAGCTGCTATTTCTAGATGCTATTTCAGAATGTTTTTTTAATTATAAATTTGCGTATCTGCCGCGCTACTTGACGACGGGTAATTATCAAAAAGTTTTTCAGATTTTCAAAAACTTGTTACCTGGCAATAGACCCGAGAGCCCGCAGAGCTCGAGTGACTATTGCCGAATGGCAACAAGTTTGAGAAGGAAAACTGGAGCACTATTTTCTTATTTATTCTTACTATCGTGTGATATTCGCAAGATTATTTTTTAATGCTCACATACAAAATTCAAATCTTTATAAATAAACAGTCAGTGACATTGATCATCAGCATGAGCTGGTTTAGAGAATATTGCGACAAAAATATTATTAAAATAGTAATTAAAATTATTTATAATCACAGTTTTATTTATGAAATTATTTTACCGAATTACACTCAAGCGCTTAAAATTTGCTGACTTGTATTTTCCTCGTGAAAATTTGACACTATATGCAGAACCAAAACTTTATTTTGGTTAATTTTCTTAAATGTGACAATTGTCAAAATTATAAAACTCGTTGTAATTAAACAGAAACAAAATACTTCAAAATTATTCTCAGTATAATAATGTAAGTAGATTATTCCCAGTATAATAATAATCTGATTGGACAGAATTAAACACGTGATGAAAAATCGTGATTAGAAATTAAAATTGTTAAACAATAAACGCTGAAATTTTGATTTTTGTATGTTTCCATTGGTCAAAATCTCTTTCTATGCATGAAATAATAGAAAATTCTGTAAAATCTACCTGAAACCTGAATTTATTTGTTATATTTAATAAATATCTTTTAACTAATATGTGATTCATCATTGTATTAGCATCTTTTTCATTATAGAAGACATCATAATATGTAAGATACCAAGAAAATTTTTAATTTTTTATTTTATATTTTTATCTCGATGCTTCTTAATTAGATACAGCAGAATTGTGTGTATATTAAATATTCATATTTTATTTAAAATTCCAGACCTTTTTCTCTTTATACTACGATGTAGATTAATTAAAGTAAACCATCTAATTCCAAAAGCATTTGACTTGTACAAAGCGTGTAAGCCACTTTTTTTTCTTCTAAATTAACATTCTAGAAGTTATGTAAATATATTAGGCCTGGATCCCGCGTACAAAAAAAGATGATTAATAGCAAGCTGAAAGTTTATTAATAGCTTAACGGTGTCTAGTCGGACAAACTTTGATGTGCGGGAACACTGGAACAGGGAAAGTTTTGATTGTGGATTTTGGATTACGAAAACGCCCCATGTGTTTTGTCGGACAGAACTTCCAATTGATTTATTACCCTTTCATTAAACGCTCATGCAAAAATCAGACTGCTATTTATGCCCAGTTGGTGATAAATACCAGTCTGATTTTTGCATGACAGTTTAATGAAATGGTAACAAATCAATTCGAAGTTCTGTCCAACAAAATACATAGAACGTTTTCGTAGTCTGATGTTTCAAAATTTTAACTTGTTCCATAATTAAAACTTCCCCTGTTCCAGTGTTCCCATGCATGAAAGTTTGTCCGGCTAGACACCTAGTCCATGCAACTGGAACAAGTTAAAAATTTGGAATATCAGACTACGACAACGTTCTATGTATTTTGTCGGACAGAACTTATAATTGATTTGTTACCATTTCATTAAACTCTCATGCAAAAATCAGACTCGTATTTATCACCAACTGGGCATAAATAGCAGTCTGATTTTTGCATGAGCGTTTAATGAAAGGGTAACAAATCAATTGGAAGTTCTGTCCGAGAAAATACATGGGGCGTTTTCGTAACCCACAATCCACAATCACAACTTTCCCTATTCCAGTGTTCCCGCACATCAAAGTTTGTCCGACTAGACACCGTTAAGTTATTAACAAATGTTCAGCTTGTTATTGACCAACTTTTTTTGGTACGCCGGATCCACGCCTATATGGTTAAAGTTTGTTTTTAAATTTTGTATTACAACTAAAAATACAAACGATAACAGAAAACTGACTAAAAAAATTAAGTTTTCATGAAGAAAATAAAAGCACCGAGAGAAGACCTAGGGATCTAAGAAGCGTTGGAGATGGGAGAAAATATAATACAATAAGCACTAACAATTTTGTTTAATGAATGTATACTACAGTTAAAATACCTGAAGTGTTGGAATACTGATTAGATTTTGTAAAAATGCTGATATATCTTTTAAATATATAGGCATCTGTCATTTGTCAACTGCGTTGCTTCCAGTACGACATTATCAAACATCATCATCATCAATGGCGTTACAACTCTTCGTGAGTCTTTGCCTCGTTTACTATTGCGCTCCATATTTGACGGTCCTGTGCCACTATTTCCCATTGTCTCACTCCCATTTTCTCCAGATCCTCTCTTAATGTTTTTTTTTACTTTTTCCTGGGCCGTTCTACCTATTTCGTTTTTTATTTCCTACCTTTTCCGATTTGATCTTTCTCAAAACACATTGTTTATAAGGCGTTGTTGCTGAGTATCTGATGCCATGCCCATCTTAGTCTATTGGTCTTTATACAGGGTGTCCCGAAAAGATTGGTCGTAAATTATACCACAGATTCTGGGATCAAAAAGAGGCTGATTGAACCTTACTTACCTTAGTATGTGCACCTAAAAGGTTACATCCCTTTAAAGTTACAAAAAGAAAATATTTTTTTTCCCATATATCGAAAACTATTAGAGATTTTTTACTGAAAATGGACATGTGGCATTCTTATGGTAGGAGCATCTTTAAAAAAATTATAGTGAAATTTGTGCACTCCATAAAAATTTTATGGAGGTTTTGTTCTCTTATACCCCCCTAAACTTTTGTGTATGTTCCTATTAAATTATTATTGTAGTACTATTAGTTAAACATAATGTTTTTAAAACTTTTTTGCCTCTTAGTACTTTCTCAAAAAGCCAGTTTTTATCGAGATATTTTAAATCTTTGTCAAATCCACCATATATTTGTATATGGTTAAGTACGATTATAGAGACCTGGTAATAATATGAAAAAATAACAAGAGGCAAAAAAGTTTTATGGTAGAGGAGCCCAAGCGGGGATTTTTGCAGTTACTCGAGCGCGTCAGATTATCATGGGGAGAAACCTGGTACCCTGCAGATGTACCTCTACTATATATTGACAGGGAAGTTCGTTAAGGGGGCCTGAAAAAAAACCTATCCTTAAAAATACTCGAAATTGTCAGATTAAGATAAGGTAAGTTAAGTACATGCAAAAGAGTGTATGTATATTTCAAAAACCTGACGATTTGAGCGGGGAAATGGGTGAGTCAAAAAGTTTCACAAAAAAAGCGAATATTTCGCGAAATGAACATCAGATCGATAAACTAAAAAATAAGTCTTCAATATTTTTCAAAAATCTATCGAATGGTACTAAACACGACCACCCACGGAGAGGGGTAGGGGTAAATTTAAAATTTTAAATACAACCTCCGCGATATTTCGCAAAATGAACATCAGATCGAAAAACTGCAAAATACGCTTTCAAAATGTTTTTGAAAAATCTATCGCATGGTACCAAACACGACCCCCACGGAGGTGGGGTGGGGGTTACTTTAAAATATTAAATGGGACCCCTAAAATTTTATTGCAGATTTGGATTCTTTACGTAAAAATAAGCAACTTTTATTCGAGACATTTTTTCGAATTATGGATAGATGGCGCTATAATCGGAAAAAACGATTGTTGGAAATGGAAAATTAAATTAAAAAATGGAAAACCCCACTAAAATGGAAAATTTTACTTAACTTTTTTTGGTTTTAGGACCTAATAATCATAACCGAAGAGGTCCCCATAACGCTTGAGTGACTGCAAATTTAGCATACTTTGCTCTCCTACCATTAAAAACATTATGTTTAACTAATGGTACCGCAATAAAAATTTAATTGGAACGTACACAAACATTTGGGGAGTTTAAAGGAACGAAACACCCATAAATTTTTTATGTAAACATATTAAAAAAGAAGCCGCATCTCGATAAAAACTGGCTTATTGAAAAATACTAAGAGGCAAAAAAGTTTTAAAAATATTGTGTTTAACTAATGGTACCACAATAATAAATAATTCAATTGGAACGTACACAAAAGTTTGGGGGGTGGGGGGTTTAAGAGAACAAAACCCCATAAAATTTTTATGGGGTGTGCAAATTTTACTGTTGTTTTCAATTTTACTGTTGTTTTCACTAAGTGAGGTCAATCAGCCTATTTTTGACCCCAGAATCTGTAGTATAATTTATGACCAAACTTTTCGGGACACCCTGTATATCTCATTAATGTGTTGATGTGTCAGCGCCTCCTTTCGTTTTTCACGCTGTCTCTGCGAGCACCATTAATTACTCGAAGGATTTTACGTTCCCACACCAGCAATTTATTTACGTTTTCGTTACTTTTTCGTTATCTTCCATGTTTCGCTTTCATACATGAGTGCTGGTCGTACAGTGGAACCGCGATAACTCGGATTAATCGGGACCACGGCCGATTCGGGTTATCGAAAATCCGGGTTAGCCGGAGAATGTGGTAAAAATTAATAAAATACGGTATATTTACAGATAAACTGAGTTATAATTGAAATACGACTGTACTACACACAATACCGTCATAATCGGAACGATGTTATGTTATTTAAGAACAGTGGAGATTAATACCATTGTTTAAAAAAGAATTTTTTAAATAGTCTTTTAGTCGTTTTTAAACAATGCTAAGACAGTTTGAAATAAATAAAGGAATAACAGGTGCCTGTTGTTTCCGATAATCCGAGAATATGAAAGTTGTTCTGCCGCCGTGTGCCATGAGTCATTTTTACTATCGTATAGTTCAAATTACACAAATACCCATTATCTCTCAAATATTATATTACATACATACATTTTTATTGTTGAAATGTTTGTCTGATGAAAATCGGTCCAGGTTAACCGGACTTCCGAGTTATCGGGGGCCGACTTATCGGGGTTCCACTGTATTATGGTTTTGTATATCTGAATTTTTGCACCTCGTTATAGTCGTTATGATCGTTTATAGTAACATTTTGCATTATTGGCTGTCATTGTTTTGGAACGACCATGTATTTTGTTTTGTTATCATTTACATATCCTTAACTTCTAATTATGATTGTGCTATTGCATTCGATCATTGGCAAAAGTGAAAACGATCTTTCCTCCCCGAGCAGCTATGTCTGGTTTGATTTTAGAATAAATTTTTCGCATGACATATTTTATGGCTAGGTTGAACAACAGTGGGGACAATGTATCTCCCTATTTCAGTTCAGAATCTACGCAGAAAGTATTTAATGTTTTCATTCCTATTCTAATTTTTTTGGTGTTACACACATTTGCGGTACCGCAGCTAGTTTTTTAGATTATACTCAGCTCAACCATTGAATTTCCTAGTCTTGGACGAGTAATTGAACCATAAGCCTGTTTGAAATCTGTAAAGATCTGATGTACGTCTTCATTATACTCCTAATACTTATATATTTAAATTATATATTTTTTATTAAAAAAAACATGATTAAAATTCATCCAAATGCACTACAAATTTTCAGAACGTTTTTGATCTAGTCGGACCATTATCAGTAAAACATCCTGATAGTAGTTGAAACTGATATATGAACATAGCCACATTTTTGGTTATTAAAACCTTTAGATTACATGATAGTGTTATTAAATTATAAAATTAAGATGACACGAAGTCGAGGTTAAAGATAGTTCGTCTAAAATGTTCGTCTTTTTAAGTCTTGGGCCCACCATTAAAAAACTTATATGACCTCCCTCATGATACTTTTTTTATTCAGTTATTCCTGTCGGGTCAGAAAGCTTTTCTATTTTGGGAAATTTTCGGGAGGGATCATTTCGTAAATATAGAGGTTTCTAAATTTTGGAGTGTCCGACAACTAGGGTACCCTTAAAAATTATTGTCAGACAATATTACCAGTTAATTGTAAATATTTTTTCCACCTACCTCTATCGAAAGTATACTTTTCCGGACCTGAATGTAGGGAGCAAAGCTGTACTTTTCCTCCCTAGGGAGGAAAATATTTTTCCTCCCTAGGGAGGAAAAGTAAAAGTGACGTCATGGTATTTCATTCATGAAATATAACTTATTGACGCTCTGTATAATATCTATTTTCTATTACGAGGTATCTATACATTTTAACGTTTATTTATAAAACATCCTTTATTTTGCAGAATGGTAAAAAACAGTAAATTGTTATTTTGATTTAACAACGTTTACATTAATAATTTGACTTATATTTGACAGTTGACAGTTATATTGTACCTACTTGTTTTAGTTCTAATAAATTTTGTTGGTTAGTTACATAAATAAATTAAGTAAAAATGAAAAAATGACTTGTTATTTGAGGAAGGTGGAAAAACCATATGTATAACATGGGAGTAAAGTGCCTTTTCCTCCCTTGAATGATTACTGCCCTCCGCTACGCGTCGGGCAGTAAACTTCATTCTCGGGAGGAAAAGTTACACTTTCCTCCCTTGTTATACAAATAGCTATTTCAAACAATCCTGCAAAAATCAGTTGCGATGGTAAAAATTTTATGACTTTTTATGATGCGTGCGCCACCCCCTATGAAGGGCGCACTATAGAGTCGAAAATGACGATTTTTTTGCAGGATTATTTGATCAAAATACTTACCATATACTGGTAATATTGTCCGACAAAGAACCCCGCAAAAACCTTATGGGAAATGGCTCTCTGTCAAATGCTTTGAAACTTTGGGTTCTGATGGTCCTTGATGTGTAGATCAAAAGACTCAATGGGCGCGTAGCTCCAAAAAATCATGGTTTTAAGATATAAGCCTCTGAAGTTATAGGTACAGTGAGGACTTTTGAGTTGGATAAATTCATTTTCTCGAGAATGGGTGATTCTGGAGATAAATCCCGAAACAGGTCGATTTTTACTTTTAAATTATAATTTTTTGACATATTTATATCATACTAGTGACATCATCCATCTGGGCGTGATGACGCAATCTATCATTTTTTAAAATAAGAATAGGGGGTCGTGTGATAGCTCATTTGAAAGGTTATTTAATTCTCTATTTACTAATATAAAAATTAACCTAATTATTTATACAGGGTGCCCAAAATTTTTTTAATTAAATTAATTAAGACAAAAAGAAGAATGTATATAATTTATTTAATTCGAAATACATTTTACTACTGTCTGAAAACAGAAAAAATGTTAATTTGAAAAATAAACATTGCTTCTCGCTTACATTAAATGTTCAAACTGCTAAGAGGCAGGTTGATGGCAGCTTTAATATTGAATTTAAGCGAAAAACAATATTTTTCTACAACCGTGTTAAAAATGCCATTTTTAGCACTCCATACGAGCGTTAAAAATGTTACTTTAAGGCACTAGTGCTTTAAAAATTTTATGGCACTGCAGTTCGTATTGACCGTATAGGCAATTTTGATGTAATGTCAAAAAAATATAAAAATGGAATGTCAGTCAAGTTCAAGAAAAAGTTTTTGTAGATATTGTCCTGTAATTATTGTATGATATGCGTGTCAAAAAATTACATTTTTAAGGCACTCATGCGAATTGCAGAACTTGCTTCACTCATTCTGCAAACTTCCACATGCATGCGTGCCTTAAACGTGTACTTTTAACACTTATATCATAAATAACTATTATTTATCAAATAAACATTTTTCCTGTGTTTTGACAACAGTAAAATGTATTTCGAATTAATACATTATATAAATTCTTCTTTTTGTCTCAATTAATTTAATTCAAAAATTTTTTTTGGGCATCCTGTATAAATCCTCCTATTCTTATTTAAAAAAATCATCGATTGCGCCATCACGCCCAGATGGATGACATCACTAGTATGATATACGCGTGTCTACTTAAGTTGGAAACATATGGGAAACTTTTTTGTTATTCATTTTACGAACAAAAGTTATTCTTTATAAAAAGTTCTGCATGCTCTAAAACCTAAGATTCAATCATCAGATATTAAATTTTGTCAATATTATACGAGGTATGTCAAAAAATATGAACTTCGTTCAAGAGTAAAGTACCTTTATTTCTCTCAATATCGAAAATTCTTATTATGAAAAGTTGTTTGGAAATAAAAACTAAGTTTAAATATGCAACTACATGCTTCGAAGCTGCAACTACATGCTAAGATCGAAGATGCAACCATCAGATATCACAGTTTATTAATTTTATACGAGGTATGTCAAAAAATATTAATTTCACCCAAGAGTAAAGTACCTTTATTTTTCACAATATTGAAAACGGTTATTAAAAAAGTTGTTTAGAATTAAAAACTATGTTTCAATATGCAATTACATCCTTTTAATTGAAACATTGTGAAATATAAAGGTACTATAACCTTGAGCGAATTTCATATTTTTTGACGCACCTCGTATAAAATTAATAAAAGTTGATATATCATGGTTGTGTCTTAGGTTTTAGACCATGCAAAGCTTTTTATGAAGAATAACTTTTTTTCGTAAAATGAATAATAAACGAGTTATCATATATTTGTAATAATTATAAACGATATTGGGTATCCATAAATTTGAGAAAATTTTTGTTTTCAATTAGAAGCATGTAATTGCATATTTGATCTTAGTTTTTAATTGCAAACAACTTTTTATCATAAGAATTTTCGATATTGAGAGAAATAAAGGTACACCCTTGACCGAAATTCATATTTTTTGACATACCTCGTATAATATTGAGAAAATTTGATATCTGATAATTGAATCTTAGGTTTTGAGGCATGCAGAACCTTTTATAAAGAATAACTTTTTTTCGTAAAATTAATAATAAAAAAGTTTCCCATATGTTTCCAACTTAAGTAGACACGCTGTATATGCCAAAAAATTATAATTTAAAAATAAAAATCGACCTGATTTGTAGTTTATCTCCAGAGTCGGCCATTCTCGAGAAAATGAATTTATTCCAACTCAAACGTCCTCACTGTACCTATAACTTCAGATACTTATATCTATATCTTAAAACCATGATTTTTTGGAGCTACGCGCCCATTGAGTCTTTTGTTCTACACATCAAGGACTACCAGAACAAAAAGTTTCAGAGCATTTGACAGAGAGCCATTTCCCATAAGGTTTCTGCGGGGTCCTTTATAAGGGTACTCCAGTTGTCTGACTCACCAGAGTTTAGAAACCTCTATATTTACGAAACGCCCCCCTCCTGAAAATTTTCCGAAATAGAAAAGTTGTCCGATTCGACATGAATAAAAAAAGTCTCATGATGGAGGTAATAATTTTTTTAATGGTCAGCCCAAGGATTACAACTCATTGTCGGTTTGTATCACTTATCGCACGAACTGTCCATTTTTCGAAGAGGGGCATATAATTCGTCCCTGCCATTTCCAACTATCGAATGTGAAAAGTGGTACTTTTCAGGAGAGCAAAATAACTCTTTTTTAGAGACTCCTAAATCAGTGCATTGACAAATGGGAAAATTTTTATATTTTTTGTATGTAATGTTTAATCCTTTTTACATTGATAACAAATTTTAATTGCTTATCATTTTTTTCTTTCCAAAAAATCACATTCGTTACTGTGATTTTTGTATTAATCAAATATTTGTTTCGGTCCGATGATTCAAAGTAGCGAATGTATAATAGCGAATAACTGTATAATCAAATAATGAAAATCCGTTAAAATGAAATCATAAACTGCCTCACAAGAATTTCTTGGAAGCGATACTGGAACAAAATTCGCACTAATTATTGTAAACACGTGCATTTTATTCTTCTCAGCACTTTAGCATTTTCGACAGCTTACAGATTATAATTGAATAACTGTTGAATAAATTACAACACAAACTTATGAATGTGACACATTCATTTAGCGTTGTACCATTTCCGTCACCATTTTCGTCAGTTTGCAGTCAACCAAATGAAAACATTTTCATATTCGATGGTTTCAACAGCATATTTCCCGCGCTCCTAATCAAGCTACAACGAGAATTTGCCACAAGATGTATTCCGTATAATGCGAGGGCAAGGTATCCAATCTGAAAAACCCGATTTTTCAAATTCGATATTTGGAAATGGTAGGGAACATCGACGCCGTGTCATCTTAATTTTACAATTTAATAATATTCCCATGTAATTTAAAAGTTTTAATAAAAAAGTGTGGCTAGTTTCAACTACTAACAGAATGTTTCACTGATGATGGTCCGACTGGCTCGAAAATTTTTGAAGATTTATAATCAACTTAGATGAATTTTAATTTTTTTTTAATAACGAATATATGATATTTCCGAGTTTTCTTACTTCATTGTAAGTTTGTTTAAACTATGGTATACAGCCAACTACTGGACTTTTCCCTTTAAATTGTTTTATACAAAAATGTCTTCTACTATGAAAAAGGATGAAAAGTGTGTCATTTTTTCAGTTTCGTTTTAGTTTAGTTTTCAGTCGATTTCCTTCCTCCGACATTATTTAATAATAGAATACAGATTAAAAGCTAAAGCTTCTTCTAATTGAAATGGAATTAATTCTTTGTCATGTTCAAATGGCTTAAGCGATAAAATACCTATTGGTAATTGTTTCAGGGATTAATCGTTTTGTTGCTACTGTCATCAGGTAATTTCTAATTCTTTTGAAGCTTCAGATACAAAAGCTTTTATCAACTCTAATATGTTATTCCAAATTAAAAGTGATGAGATAAAATAATATTCAGTTACAAAACGAGACAAAAGATAAATCTGTTATTAGTACAAGACAATCTACAATAAATTAAATTACAACTGAAAAAAAAAATTATCGTCAAAAAAAAATCAGCATCTCTTACAATATAATTACAATGTTACAATTACTGCGCGTCAGTGAAAACGGGCCAATCACAAAATGAGTCATTTTTGATGTCTCGAATTTCCTAAACCTGTTGTCCGATTTAAATGATTTTTTAAATATGTTATAGCCTTATTCTTTAACAATATAGCTGTTAAATAATAAGGGTATAACATATTAAAAAATCACTTAAACCAGACAACAGCTTTAGAAAATTCGAGACATCAAAATGACCCATTTTAAGATGGTGTCTTTGGAGAAGTGTATTTAGTTTAGAAAATTCAATATTTTCTGTGAACTGTACTTTTTCAAAACGGTTCTTTAAAACAGATTTTTAAAATTGGATACTTTCAAAATTATCGCAATAATTTATTAACTTTACCTCTTTGTGTAATTACTCCATTTAACTCGAGGAATTACGATTTAATCTAGTAAAAATGTCGTCCGTGACGTTGACTGAAATAACGATACACTTTTCAAGTTATTTTTAAAGCAGGTTTTAGTTTAATTACTGAATTTAATGAATAGCTGGGAGGACTAAAAGTAATTAAATAAAAATAATCACCTCTATCTGGATGCCGCTGTCTCCGCTGTTACATTTTGCGTTTCTGGCTGCTTTCGTTAGTTTTTTCTTTTCTTTGCTGTTTCGCCAAACGAGTCCTCCGAATCTGAAAGCAAATATTACTTAACTTAGATTATTATACTATCAGCAAAAATTCTATAGGGTTATTTAAATTTCTTAACATAAAACAAGTTATACTAAGTAAATTATACAGGATAGATATTTTATTCGCATATTTAAATATTGTAACAGTTTTTTTTGGAATCTACTTCGTTAAATGCATTATTTAAATACCTATTTTCCTTAAAGGATTCTAACTCCAAATACATAATAGCAGTACTGTTTTTGTGACGGTACGCGCCGGTACGTCGTACCGGTACCTCTTGGGACAAAAATAAAAAAGACAACGCGATTAGAGACAAATTCCTTAATTGTTTCCTTGCTCCCAAATAGCATTAAAACGCCCTTATTGAGGCTAAATTTTAAAAGTTTTCCCGGGGCGGACACTCCCCAGACCCCCGGAACATTGCGTACCGGAACCTATATTATTACAAAAACAGCACTGCATAATAGTATCTAAGTGTAATATAAATAATGTCTAAGACATCTGCCTATTATTTATCTATAGCCCAGTCTATTCATGTGCTGAATATAGGCCTAATAGCCCGGGAGATAGTGTCAACTTAGACCGGAACATTTTAGCATGGTTGTTTTCTTTTTATATAGTTAGGTGTTCCAAAGCTTATTAACAAATGATGTGTCAGCTGGCCCAAAACCGGGAATTTTAGAGAAGAAAATATAAAATATGAAACTTGATGGAAAAACGCTACACTGCTATGTCAAATATTTATCTCCGTGGCTTACATCTATTAAGGGCCTAGAATACTTGGCTCCTAGCTTTCACCCAGGCGACCCGGGCTCGATTCCTGGCGTTGGAATTTTTTGTTTTTAAAATTGACATTTTGATTTGAAATAATTATTTTTATAATACCCCGTTTTTATTATTTATACGAGACAATATATAAAAGTATGACATACTTTTTGTATAACATACATGTCTTTCATAGAATCGTAAACTATGCATTTGATCATATTATGATTGACCTTAATAAGCAAATTTGTTGTACATGAACCCCTGAAGGTTCCTGTACGACCAATCTAGGTGTTTTCTTAATTTTATATGATGCAGAACCGAAAGATACAACCTTAAATTTTCACTTTTCTATCACCAACCCCCATTTTTTAATAGCAATCTAAATATTTCCCTATTCTCTATAATATTTAAAAAATTATTAATGTATGATCATATGATAACCTCAAGCAAAGTTGTTGTACATGTACCCGGGAAGGTTTCTGAGCTAATACGACCAATCTTAGTAATGATTATTTACGCAGACACCACAAAAACAATGCTGTTTATTAGAGTATTGTTAAAAGGATGCGCAATACTTTTAAGTATTTTTTGGCTATCTGGTAATTTTAGGTATGTACTTAACTTTTAAACATCATTTAGTTCTAAGGCGGTACGAAGTTTGCCGGGTCAGCTAGTTAATAATAAAAAAATATTCTTTGACTAGTTTGGCAAAGATTAAAAAGTATAAATCATTAATTTATGAATTTTAGATTGTAAGAAAAAAGCGTCAACTGTATCATGTACGTCACAAAAAATGTTAGCTGGCTTGCTGGCTAGAAAGCCAGCAATAACGTCAATTATAATAATACGATCACATGCATAATTTAAGATTCTATCAGATATACAGACTTTTTTATATTGTGTCGTATAAATAAAAAAACGTGGTATTATCAAAAAATAATTATTTTTCAAATCAAAATGTCAATTTTAAAAACAAAAAAAAATTCCAACGCTAGGAATCGAACCCTAGTCGCCTGGTTGAAAGCCAGTAACTAGGTATTCTAGGCCATTATACACGTAAGTCACGGAGATAAATATGTAACATATAAGTTGTAGCGTTTTTCCATCAAGTTTCATATTTTACCTTTTCTTGCCTTAAATCCCCGGTTTTGGGCCAGCTGACACATCATTTGTTAATAAGCTTTGGAAGACCTAACTAAATAAAAAGAAAACAGCAATGCTAAAATGCTCCGGTCAAATTTGACACTACCTCCCGGGCTATAAGTCTCTAAGCCTCTAATTCATACAGCAATAGAAAACACAGTTCTTGACATATTTCAGAACAGCCACTTAACTTTTACAATAACCAAATTACTGCCAAAGTCATCAATCCACGTCAAAATTACAAACTCAATGTTCTACAAGAAAAAGATTCAGAGAAACTGCTAAGGTTCCCAACATCAGGACCATAGATATTCAAATGGCTATAAAATTCAAACCCTTGAGGATAGATCACACCGCCTTAGAAAAACTCCATAAACTATATAAGAAAGAACAACATCTAGAAGACAAGTAAGCCAAAATCATGTTTGGATGGCTCCAAATCTGTATTACAATCAAATTATTAAACGGTTATAAAATTATTAATCAAGATAGTTCCGCACTACTAAAGGATAATAATGAGGTTGTGATATGTCCCCCATAACACCCTTTTTAATTTTTTGGAAATTTAAGCTTTGTTTTTAAATCAAGAGGAGTAAACTAAAAAGACAGACTTACACCCAAGAAAGTCACTAGAAATATCACCCAATACATCTTCTTTTTTGGTTGATCCATATATATTATTATATATATTATCATATACAGGGTGTCCCAGACTAATTTAGCCACGCTATATCTCTTAAAAGAATAGAGATTTTCGAATGGGACAAAAAGTGGTGTATTCTACTTGTAATACACTTTAATATGGCGTAGAAAAAAATCATCCCCTAAATATTGATCCCTTAGTTACAACCCCTAACTTTAATTTTTTTAATAGCACCCTGTATATTTTTTTATAGTTTTGGATGTGGTCTTCTATCATATATTTAAGACATTTTTTGAAAATAAAATCGGTTCGTAAATAACCATAGTTTTGTTAATTATGTGTCCCAGATTAATTTATCCAGGCTATATTTCTTAAACGAATAGAGATTTTCGAATGGGACAAAAACTGATCTATTACATTTTTTGTAATACATTTTAATATGGAGTAGAAAAAAATTATCCCCCAAATATTCATCCCTTAGTTACAACCCCTAACTTTATTTGTTTTAATAGCACCCTGTAAGTTAGGGATAAATATTTAAAGGATGTATTTTTTATACGCCATATGAAAGTGTATTACAAATGGAATAGATCAGTTTTTGTCCCATTCGAAAATCTCTATTCGTTTAAGAAATATAGCCTGGATAAATTAGTCCGAGACACACAATTAACAAAAATAAACTGATAGTTTCTTGGTTATTTAAGAACCGATTTTATTTTCAAAAAATGTGTTGAATAGACGATAAAAGACCACATCAAAACTATAAAAAAATATACAGGGTGCTATTAAAAAAATTAAAGTTAGGGGTTGTAACTAAGGGATGAATATTTAGGGGATGATTTTTTTGTACGCCATATTAAAGTGTATTACAAGTAAAATATACCACTTTTTGTCCCATTCGAAAATCTATATTCGTTTAAGAGATATAGCGTGGCTAAATTAGTCTGGGACACCCTGTATATCAATTATTATATTTATTAATTTATTAATTATTATATATATCAATATTATATTATCCTAATACGTCGCTAAAGAGTTCTAAAAACAACTGTTTTTTTATATAAAAACAGACTAAAAATCTAAAAATTAAAGGAATAACGCAGAAAATACAAAAAATCACTGATATAACTTAATTAACCCATGAAATGACAATAGTGTCAAAATTTTATAAATGTCATTAGTGTCAAAATTTGATAAGAGTGGAGTAAACTTGCCTGAGGTTGGACCAATTACAAACAAGCTTTACGGAGCGGGTAATTTGAATTACTCCTCTTGGTTTAAAAATAGACTATAGCATTCTGTGAAACTGCACATAATAGCCACACATCCAGTTACAATTTAAAATTTAGGGCAACTAATGAGGACCTAACAAACTGTTTTTAATAATGTCGCATCAAACATTAAATTTGAATTCGTAATGAAAATCTGACTCTCGATGTATCCAGTTGTATTTAACTTCTACAACTCTTCCAATTAAAAACTCCTCTGCTCGTTATAATTGTTTCGTCTACATATAGAACATTTTGAATTAAATTTGTATTTTCATATTTTTAATGGTGGCCCAATTAGCAAAATACCTTTGTAGAGGTAGATTTGACAAAAAGAAAGAAGTTTGCTAAGAGACAGGGACAAAATGATACGGTCTTATATTTTAGTTATTCAGCACTACGCAAACTGGAGAGTGGCTTACTATTATAAAGTTCCGTTGGTGTGTGTTGACCGAAACAATTATTTGAAATAATAAAAATAAGTGTAACAAACGAACAGTAAAATATTTATTTATTTTGGTAACAAAAAAGGTGTTTGCTTATATCTCGGAAGAGGGTTGATTGTTAGCGAGAGTGCGGGCGTGTCTGCATGGTTCGCATGCTGTGAAGAGACTGTGCTCCGTAGCACCCTTATTATGTCAACTCATTTTGCGGTTTTGAGATAATGACCAAAAAGGGCCATAAATCCTGCATCTGCCTTTTAAGGATGAAAAACCTTTTTGGATTTTAAGAAATTGACATAAGAACGAGTGTGGCCTCTGGGGGCATAGTAATCCATTAGTGTTTTTTTGAAAAAAAAAACATTAATCTTACACAATCTGTTTAAGGGATAATATTTCGTTTTCGAAATCAACGGCATATGGTTTGTATATCACATGTGGATTTTAAATGACCAATGCCGTTGCGTTTTGAGAAAAGTAATTAAAAATTAAGAAAATAGAATTAGCAAAAATAGTAATTAAAGCGTATCGCTATACTCTTTTTAGCGAATTTCCTAATACCAACAATCGCTGTGTGTCAATTTCCTGGAAATAATATGAGAGGTTTGCAGACGATATTATGCTAACAGCTGATAAGGTAAATAAGGCCAAAGAGCTTTTAAATCACCTTTACCTTTTCCTAGCTAGAAGTGGGATAGAAAATAAATAGGTATATGTAACACCCAGATGATGTTATGAAGATCCATGAACCAGGTAATGACCTATATGTAAATATCTAGGTAAGAAGATTCGCATATGACATATAAGACCGACTTGGGCAGCCTTCGGCAAGTTGAACCACATTTTCAAATCGTCCGACATACTAATATGTCTTAAAATCCTTAAAAATTATGCCTTTAATCAGTTTGTTTTGCCAGTGTTGACTTACAAAACGCAAACATTGACCGTGGCAAGGAGAACAGTATCAAAGAACCGTGAGGCTCAATGTGCGATGGAGGCAATATTGGGCGTTTCACTGTGCAACAAGATTCCAAATGGCCAGCAGCGACGAAGATCAGGAGTGGCTGGTGCTGTAGAGAGAATAGCAATACTGAAATTGATCGGGCCAGGGCACGTGGCTCGAATGACAGATAACAGATGGACAACGCGGATACCGGAATGTAGACCAAGAGATGATGCGTACCGAAGCAGAGATCGTCTACCAACACATTGGACTGACGATCTAAAACGTTGTCATAGGAATTTAATGCAAGAGGCACAAGGTCGAAATAGATGGAAAAATATGAGGGATATCCATGTCCAGCAGTAAACAGTGAAGATTGAATGATGAATAGGAGAGGAAAATAAAAGACGGCCTGGTGTGAGATATTTATACAAGACTTGTTTCTAATGGGTTTAATCTTGGTAAAGTCCGAATCATGGTGCTCTAATAGTAGATTATACCACGAGTCAATAATGATGGCTATTATTCCCGAGGAATATTTACGAACCGAGCCGCGTTAGCGGCGAGGGAGTAACATTCCGAAGGGAATGAGAGCCATTATTGCGAGTAGTATACTCTACTTTATCTACGACAAATTAATTAATTTAAGATTTTTAATGAACAACTTTATTTGTTAAAAACATTAAAATTAGTAATAGTACAATTAATAAACTGAATTGGTTGAGAATCATCATTAACTTTAGTAGAGTTTTTAATACAAATATTTGGGATCTCGATTGCTGTAGAACAAGAAGATGGTACATTACTGTTTATCTCTTTAGCGATAGTATCTGCTGTAGTTGCCTTGTTTCTCATAGACTGATCAATGTATCCTTCAGCTACCTGTGTTGACTTCCAGCCCCCATGACGCTTTAATCCGGTTAAATCGCCTCCTCCATCAATATACAGAGTGGCAGATGATCTGCGATAACAATGGCCGGTATAACTTTGAGGATTTGGCAAGTTTAAATATTTGGCAATCTGCCTACCAATATCTGCAAATTTGTTCTTTCCTATACGTTGTATTGTACATTTAGATTTTTGATAATTTAGAAAGAATGAATTTATTTTCACATGTGACGGACGGAGATCGATGTATTTCTTCACAATATTGTAAAACGTACTGTTTATGGTAAATTTTCGTACAATTTTGGTTTTAGACTTGGGGATTGTTATTAATAAATCTGTTTGGAGATCCTTCACGTCTTGTATATTCATTTGATAAAGTTCGTTTGAGCGGCATGCACCCATAATTCCAATGATCAATATTACCTGAAGCAAATAAGCATATGAGTTTTTGAATAAATCAAATTAAATATGTATATTTACCTTATGTAAAAGATAAATTTCATCAGGAGCTTTGTCAATAAATTTCCTAATTTGCTCTGGGGTTAGAGTGGAAGACTTTTTTGCTTGAAATCCTTCCGATTTTCTCTTTAGAAACGCTCTTAGTTTGCCATATTTTTCCAGATCAACGTCATGGTTTATTCTCAACATAGATTTAATCATTGAATAGAATGACCATAATGAAGACGGTTTATATTTTGCACTTAATTCAGCGAAATAGGCCAGCAGAACATTTTCGGAAAATGATTTCGCGTTGTTTCGAACACGCCATTCGTTGAAGGTTGCGTACGTTTTATTATAAATGGATTTCGATGTTTCAGGTATTAAGGTAGATGCTGTTGCTGTAGCTAGTTCTACAATTTCTGGTGGTGTACAATTAAAAGATTCTTCATTTTCGTCCATCTCAACACAAACTGTCAAATATACTATTCGTTTGACAGTGACACTTTTTGAGGTTGATTATTTTGTTTCCGTGGTGAATTTTGTGATTGTTGTGCCAGAGGGATTAATAGCTATTAATCCCGTATAATACATATATTATGTATCAGTCGTAGATAAAAAATATAATTAATTATATAAAGTTTATTCTACTAATTATATTAATTATTCTATTCTATTAGTCTATTCTATTAATTATATAAAGTAAATTAGAATGGAGAAAGAAGACCTGAACATCATCGGAGTATACGGCCCAGAAAGTAGTAAGCCCCAAACAACAAGGGAAATATTCTATGACCAATTGCAACAAGTAGTAGATCAAGTTAGAGGAAAGTTGATAATACTGGGGGATTTTAACGCTCGAATAGGCAACCAAGTAATACCTGGAATTAAACAAAAACATAATGAGAATGTCAAAAACGAAAATGGAGAACTGATGATAAACTTCTGCACGAATAACGAACTTCGAATAAACAACACCTTTCTTGACCACAAAGACCAACACAAATATACATTCAATAATACCCGTGGACATAATATATGACCATAATCTATGATAGATTATGTTGTAACTAACAGAGATATACATCCATCAAAAATAATTGACGTAAGATGCCTTAACTCAGCAGATGTAGATAGTGACCACAGCCTAGTATTATGTAACATTAGAATCACCACGAAATGTTTCACACCTAAGAGAGTGGCACCAACACAAACAAAAATCAAAGTCGAAGGACTAAGTACGGAATCCACGGAGTACTTATATAGAAAAAGAATATCAGAGAAGATTGCTGATAATGAAATATTAGAAAACGATAACATCGAGGAAAGCTGGGAAAAACTCAAAAGTAACATAATTAACGCAGCAACAGAATCACTTGGAGAGAGGAAAGTAACGAATACCAATATATCAAAAAAGAAAACCATATGGTTTCGAAATGAAGTGAAGATAAAATGTGAAGAAAAGAAGAAAGCCTTTTTACAATACAGAACACAACAAACACAACAGGCATACAACCACTATAAAAGAATTAGAAACGAAACAAACACTCTAGTCAGACAAATAAAAAGAGAACACTGGGAGAGTTTCTCAAAACAGATGGAACACGACTTCTACGGAACACAAAAGAAAATATGGGGAATGATCAGAGGACAAAGAAAAGAGATGAAGGAATTAATAAAAACGAAACACATTCAGAAGGAAACTTGGGCAGACTATTTTCGATCTCTGCTTGCTAAAGATAACGATAACGAACCACCAACATTTAAAGTGACAACAAACGAAGAAATAAATATTGAAGAAGCAGAGGTAACGGAAGCATTAAGGAAATTAGAAAATAGAAAATCACCAGGAGAGGACCGAATATCGAATGAGCTCCTAAAGTATGGAGGACAAGACCTGACCAAACAATTATTAAAACTAATCCAAAAAATAATAGAACAGAACAGAATACCACAAGAATGGAGATCAAGCATCCTAATACCTCTCTTCAAAAAGGGAGAAAAATCGGACCTGGATAATTACAGAGGAATTAATTTATTAAACACAACCCTAAAATCAAACGATTAAAGTAATAACAAACAAACTGAATAAAATTATAACATTAGCAGAAGAACAACAAGGTTTTAGGTCGGGAAGATCATGCACCGACGCTATATTTATAATGAGGCAGATTCAAGAAAAATCGTTAGAATACAACAAACCGGCATACTTATGTTTCGTGGACCTTAAGAAGGCATTTGACAGGGTAAAATTAAAGGACGTTATCCATTTATTGTACGCAAGAGAGGTACCTCTAGGAATAATTAAAACGATCGAAAATATCTACCAAAACAGCACAATAAAAGTAAAAGTAGATGAAGAACTAACTGACCCAATTGAAGCTGGTAATGGGATAAGACAGGGAGATTCCCTAAGTCCTCTGTTATTCAACCTGATCATGGACGAAATAATAAAAAAAGTAAGAACAAAAAAAGGATACCAAATGGGAGAAAAACAACTTAAAATAATCTGCTTTGCAGACGACGCAATACTAATCTCTCAAAGTGAAGATGATTTACAACCTATGCTGCACGAATTTAATATAACCGCTAGAAAATTTAACATGTTAATTTCCCCAAAAAAGACTAAATGCATGGTTATAACAGCAGATCTAATAAGGTGTAAATTAGAGCTGGAGGGTCAAATAATAAAACAAGTCATGGAGTTTAAATATCTAGGCATCACACTATGCAGTTACGGAAAGCTCGAAACAGAAGTGGAAGATCAGGTGAATAAAGCAAAAAGAGCCGCAGGTTGCCTGAATGAAACAATATGGAGAAATAAAAACATCGGAAAAGAAGTGAAAGGCAGAATTTACAAAACAGTCATCAGACCAATAATGACATACGCGGCAGAAACACGACCTGATACAGACAGGACAAAAATAATGCTAGAAACAGCAGAGATGAAAATATTGCGAAAAATCGATGGTAAGACGCTGTGGGATAGAGCTAGAAGTGCAGATATACGAAGGAGATGCAAGGTGGACAACATTAATAACTGGGTGAAAAGCAGAAGAGTAGAATGGAACGATCACATCAGCCGAATGACAACAAATAGAGTAGTAGGACGGCGAGAGACGGTTCCCCAATAGGAAGACGATCAGTGGGAAGACCACGAAAACGATGGAATGACAACTTACTGGAGCCACATTGAAAAACAGACAGAGTAATGTCTATATAAAAAGAGGAAGAAGAAGAAGTTTATTCTTCCTGAATTTGAATTATAAGATAAATCCAGGATATAGGCCACGAAGAAATATTTCTGATGGTAGTTCGGGTTTCAAAATCACAATGAAAAAAATTGTTTAAGTATATTGTTAATGTTCATAAAACAAATAAAACATAAAAGTATAAAAGTAAACGTGTACACAAAAATTTTACAAGATATGGAAAAATAACAATTTTATGGCAATCTCTCCGTCTCTCCTGCACAGGTACTACAGGATAGTTGGCCACAGTAAGATATTATGTATTAAAAAACATAAATAACATAATGCCTTGAAAGTAATGAAAACTGACATTTCAACCGACCCAGCTTATTCTTAGTAGTCGTCTGTATACCCACATATTAAAGGCTTCCAAGCGTTTAAGCATAGCCTTACTTAGAGCTTGAAACTTTGAGAAGGCATGTCTCGAGAGGTTTTGTGGGGTTCACAGAAGATAAGATAGGATTGTAACAAGTAAATGTTAAAGAAATAAAAATACGCATAAAAACAATCTATTCGAGCTTAGTTTACCGCTATGATAAGTGCCTGAATTTGTTGGGAGATTATGTAGAAAAATAGTATTTGAGTGTCTCTTTAAAATGTATATGTTCCGTCCAAACCGGCCAATATCGACAATGGCCTGTTGAATTAGTCATTGTCGACAATGGCCGGATATTAACGTTATTGTCCATAGAAACTGGACATTGATGATAATTTTAAATTCTTGATAACAATTCCATCATTGTCCGGTCAATGTCAACAATGCCCGTTGTTAATCGGTCAATGTTGAAATTTAGACTAAAAGATAGGTTATGTTTATTATTTGCTTCATTTCTGTGCTCGTGCTGAAATTATTCGTAGTAAATTTAGGTAAGAAGTGTTACAAAATGGCATGGTTCACTATCTTGTAAAAATAAAAATGATTAGCCTTCAAAAGCTATATTATATAAAAAAAAAAATAATAAGAACATCATACCTAATTTTATTTATTTATCAACATTGGCCATTTGCTGTTGGTCACTGTCGTGATTGATCGGTTATTGATGAAAACTCTAATTTTAGGTTATTGTTTTTCAACATTGGCCAATAGCTAATGTTATTGTCGTTAATAACCAGGGGAAATGGACATTCACGACAATGCAAGGTCTTTGACGTCAATGGCCAAGGGAGCGTTCAAGTATTACGTAACACGATTTTTAACCCCCCTCCCCCCTACGTAACGCACTGTAATGGGCGTTTAACTATTGCGTAATGCAATTTTTGAAGATTTTTGATCCCCCCCCCCAACCTGCGTTACGTAATACTTGAACGCTCCCCAATTTACATCATTGTCCGTAACATATTATATAAGTAATAAAATATTTTTCTTGGGCTTGTTTCTTCTTCTATTCCAAAACGTAACGTACTTTCTGAATAGCCTGCGTATTTTTTGTTCTTTACAACATTTTATTGGAGTTCATTGAAAATATTTAAATAGGTTCTTTGATATTCATCTTTATATCTTCATCGAGTTAGTCTAATTTAAACTCCTACATTTTGGGAAGTTCTAATCTGCTTCACCCCAAAGCAAAGTGAAGTGTCAAAAGTTCAATTCTAAATTAATTAGAACAATTAAATAATTCAAAGAAAAGGGACTGAATCAGGTAATTTCTTAGAACCTATTCCAGGATCTTAGTTACAATAAACTTTTGTGAAAAGTAAGTGATAGAAATAAAGTTCGTCGATGCGAAAGACTAAAGTTTTGTCAGTAATTGCTTTCTTCTTAATTAGTTATCACTGGGCCAGAAAATCGACGTTTATCTGCCGAAATGATGATCAAAGGTTTATGAAATTTATTAGTAGAAGTTAGTTTCTAGCCAATTGCACGAAAGGGAGAAGCGCTATGAACGAAGAATTATTTTTAGTCAAATCTTCTAAGATTTATCGCATATTTTCAGTGGCATAGAATTGTAGGGAAAAGATTAAATTTTCGAGAAGAATTGAACTCGTTTTATTTCTATTCGGAACTGTAGTTAATCTTTAACTTGGGCACTAAATCTCTACCGGTAGAAATTTTATAATTTTAGTATGATTATTAAAAGCTATTTATATTCAATACAATTTATGGAATGTCTGAGTGATTTGTATAGTGTACAGTACCTACCTGGCCAAATTATTAGGCCAAGCAAGGAAAAATTTACTATATGAAGTTATTTCTCTTATGATTACGAATATATTTGAAAAAACATTGTTTTATATCTTTTTTGTGGATATTAACTCTTGAGGTGCGTATCCATTAGGTTCGCTGCTCCGCGCTCCCTGTAACTTTAAGGTGCGTTCCTTTTTTGTGCATATTAACTTTAAGGTGCGTATCCATTAGGTTTGCTGCTCCGCGCTCCCTGCAACTGCTCCAATCGATACGACATGCGCTCCTTTACAGATAAAGGTGCGTATCCATTAGGTTCGCGCTCCGCTCGGCGCTCCAATTGGTGGCGATTTATATGTAGAGGAGCGCATGCCGTATCGATTGGAGCAGTTGCAGGGAGCGCGGAGCAGCAAACCTAATGGATACGCACCTTAAAGCTAATATCCACAAAAAAAGGAATACAACAGTATTGTTTTCAAATATGTTCATAATCATGAGAAAAATAACTTCATAATATAGTAAATTTTTCCTTACTTGGCCTAATAATTTGGCCAGGTACTGTATAGTAAGTAATAGTAATATTATGTAGTATAGCTATATAGTGCAGCCACTGAAAGTGTTCACCTTCGATTTCGTTGAACCTCCATCGATTTTCATGAAAATTGGTAAATAGTTAGAAGATACCTCGAAGAACAAAGGTGACATGATGCCAACTTGCGCTTTTGCCCTGGGGCTGGATGCCACCCCTTCTCGAGGGTGAAAATTATTTTATTAAAAATAATACCATAAATCGACAGACGAACAAATTGTAAGCAAATTTTGTTATATAAAGTTAATATAAATCAATACTTTTTGAGTTATTAAAGATAAAAGATTTTATTTTTTTCGTAAAAAAATACATGTTTTAAAGCTGTTTAAACTCAATAACTCAAAAATTATAAGCTTTTACAAAAAAGTTATTATTATCAAAATTGAATATCATAAAAAACTGAATACACACCTCACTTAAAGAACTAAACTGATGTTAATTCAAAATGAGTTATGGGTAATTGAATGTATATTTTTTTCGACGAGTACTCAAATCTAAGTATTCAAGTTTAAATAACGGGAAAACGATGCATGTTATAATATAAAATATACCTGCTAAACACTTATCAAAGTACTTCGGAATACCTATCAAAGGAGCTCCATAAGAAGTTAATAGCATCAAAATTAAGCAAGTTATGATGAAAATAATAAAACCCTTTCGAATTTTTTAGGAAAAAGTGAAAAATAAATCACACGCCATTTCCACAAAAATTAAAATTTATAGTAATCCTTACAAGAATTTCTTTATATTAGCGTAAGTAATGATATCAATAATTTTAACCGGTTTAGAATGCATATTTTTGAAAAAAATGTATAATTTAAAAAAAATTTTAAAACTTTTTAAAAGTGTCGTTATTTTCATTTTCTTTTGATAATAACACTAAAAATATTCAATATACGTAAAATTTTTATTTTTTTCTATATCAAATATTTTACTTGTTTTACTATTACTGTAGGGTAAAAAATAACCGAGATAGAAACGTTTAAAGCTTAAATTTTGCTGCGGGAATCATGCAACCGGCCATTTAACCTTTTATTTAAAAAAAAAATAAGGTGCTTAAAAGATTAAATTCACCATGGTTTAATAGCCCTTAGAATTACCTTTCAAATGGTTTTTAGGTGAACCTGATATCTTAAAAATTAACGGAGTTATTTAAAAAATAATAATAACAATTTTTGGAAAAAATTTTAAACGAAAAATTTGGAAAAATTGTTGGAGCATAAATTTTAATACTATTAAGAAGAGCAGGATTGGAAACAAGGGAAGCTTTGTTCTAAATACTAACATTACTTCAAAGATCTTGGGAAGTACAGAAACCAATTTACGTCTGATTTTATAGATTTTGAAAAGTCGTTTGATAAGGTCCAGCATGCTAATCTGTTTGAGTATTCTAGAGATGATTGGAATATATGATAAAGATCTGAGACTTTTATAACATCTATATTGGAATCAACAAGCAAAATACAATTACTAACAGCAATTTTTGGATAAGGACACATTAATTAATATTACTATCTAATTTATCATAACCGAATAAGAAATATAAAGCTAAATCCCTTACCTCGACTCCTTGGATTTAATTTTTTTCGAACATCCCACATTACTCTCCTCAATTACAAGAGAAACGAGGTAGATTGAAAGCTGGAAGTAGTGTGGAAATCCGTACATGGAATTTATTTTATATCTGGATATACAATTAGACCAGTCAAGGAAGTTCAAAACTATCAAGACCAAAGAAATATTTTTTATGGCATAGGTAAATATCTGGTTTAGAAAAAAGGGAGCTACATTTTGTATTTATTGATCCTAAAAATTCGCACGAGACATATCCTAGACAACAGCTATGGAGATGTATGGGAGAGGAACTGGTTCCTGAGAAGTGCGTAAGACTTGTGAAGGAGATTTATTTATTGTTAATAAACGGGGCAAGCCCATTGACAAAAAATATACAATTAAGCAACATTTAGAAAAATTACAAACAAATACTAAATAAAATACAAAATCATAAAATAAATATGTATATAGAATTACAATTAAATTTAACGCTTCAGAGATTGTTTAAAGGCACTTAAGGACAAGTTAAAAAAATCTGTCTCATGAGGCAACCGATTACATGAACAAGAAGTCTGACCAGACCTATATTCACAGAATAATTAGTTCGACGAAAAGGAATATGAAATAGTGTATTCTCACGAAGGACACGGGAAAGAATGTGGAAACAAACCAATTGAAGCAGTTCAGGTGAATGTATAATTCCGTTAACCAATTTAAAAATGAAGATGAGATCGAAATTAACTCGTCTAGTAGACAGAGGATCAAGTTCTAAGAATCTCATCATATCAGAATATGAATAAGGTCTATGTAATTTAAAGGCATATTGCATAATGAACCGTCTTTGCACTCTCTCCAACTTTTGAACAGAGAATGGACAAAGGGAGACCAGATTATAGTGGAATTTTCAAGTTGAGATCGGACCAGAGAACAGTATAAAATTCTCAGCGAAGAAATGTTACGAAAATCCCTTGTATGTCTCTTAATAAACCCTAGCTGCCTAAGAGCTTTATTACAAATAAATTCAATATGCAAATTAAAGGATAAGTTTCTCCGAAAAATGACACCAAGATCCTTGACGCTAGTGACTCTCTTTATCAAAAAAAAACCATCCATATTGTAATCAAAATCTACCATTTCCACTGATTGATGAAACTGGATAACCTGACACTTGTCACGATTAATGCTTAATCTGTTATTATCACACCAATTCGCAAATAAGTCGAGAGATTTCTGTAGCCTAGCACAATCAGAGTAATCCCAAACAGAACAAAACAACTTTATGTGATCGGCATATGCCAACACTTCGCAGTCAGTTAATGATTTAATAGCATCGTCAATAAAAACTGCAAACAATAAATTTCCCAAGTGGGACCCCTGAGGCACTCCTGACAGTGGAAAATACTCATTAGAAGTGAAACCATTCAGTTTGACACATAAAGACCTGTCCCGCAAGTAAGTTTTCAACCAGCAAAGAAGTTATATAAATGTAAACATCGTAAAATCCAAAGGATGGATAAAATTCCTATGGATGTGGCTTTAGGGCAACATATGACTCCCACACGTGGTAAGTGGGTTAATTAATTAGGTCATTTTGTTAGAAGAGGTGACAGGCAACTCTGTCAGAGTCTTATAACATAATGACCTAATTAATTAACCCACTTACCACGTGTGGGAGTCATATGTTGCCCTAAAGCCACATCCATAATCCATAGGAATTTTATCCATCCTTTGGATTTTACGATGTTTACATTTATATGAGACTTTTAGTCTATTTTTAAAAGGTTTAACCTTTGTATTTTTGGGTGGCTCACCATGTTCTTGTAACACTGATGATGCTCTTGTTACAGAGCGAAAACGTTTTGTTTCTATGTTTGTAGCCCTAATAGCTTTTTAAACTAATATACCTTTTACCAGGACAAAATTTTTTTCTTAAATTTTACTTGTAATTAATTATACAGCCAGCTACAGGAAATTCTTCCTTGTGAATAATAAAAAGGTAAAGTATAAACTATTTTTTTTTATTAAATCCACATCCCTGGTCTATTTTTTGAGTATGCGCTCAACACATTCGCTCATCATGACGGATCACAATTCAATTTTAAAAAAGAAAGGAACGAGATAAATTGAAATATTTATTTAAACGAAAAAAAAAAGAAGATATTTCTCGACAACATTCAGGACTTTTGTTTTTTAATTAAAAAAGTGGATGTCGCTTTATAAATTATAAAAAAATTTATAAATTATAAAACTCCATAATGTATCAGGAACTAGTTAATATAGGAAGTCCAACCCCCATTTCATTACAAAATCTCTTACATAATATTAATGACCAAACCTTAAGAAAGATCAATCAATTTTTAACAATATTTCAAATTAAAATATAAAATAAAAATAGTTATTTGAAAATCATATCACAATGAATTTAAAGAAGGGAATATGGAAAAATCCAGACCCTTTGAAAAGAGGATTCCCTTCCAGTTAGTCTAAATACGAGGACTGGCCAAGTACCTAAGAGGTGGAGGCCATGAAACTACAAGAAGAAGAAAGTGGATGTCGCTTTAAATGTCAAAGTTCAAAACAGTATACAATGAATTTGTTATAACATCATTTAACGTTGCTTTTGATTCTAAAAATATAATATAAAAAAATGTATATAAGGTGAAAAAGTAAACTTTTTCACAAGTAAATAAAAGGAACGAAGAATTTTAAATATTTGGGCTTTATAATGTCGAAAAACGGAACAACAGAAGCAGAAATAAAAAGTAGATCAAGATCTCGGACAAACAAGATCTTGCATCAGATAACTCCATAATGTAATCTGGAATAAGAACATCAAGGGAAAACAAAAAGAATGATATACCAAACAATAGTAAGAAGCATCATGACATATGCCGCAGAAATTTGGGTCATAAACAAAAAAACCCAAAAAAGCATTCTGGCAACCTAAATGGAATACTGGAGAAGATGCTGTGGTCTCACCAGAAGAGACAGAATAACAAAAGATGAGATAAGGAGAAGAATGCAAGTGGAAAAAGATGCCCTGCAATATATAGACGAGAGAAGACTGAAATGGTACGGCCACGTACGCAGAGCAGAAAACACTTGGATAAACAAGGTTGCAGAATGGAGCCCAAGAGGAACGAGAAGAAGAGGACGACCGAGAAGATCTTGGAAAAATGAAGTCGACGAAGCCATGTCTAAGAAAGGATTGGAAGACAGAGACTGGGAAGATCGAAAAAAATGGAAGTCCTGGCTGAAGGAAAGGAAACGACATTAGCTGTAGACAACCCTTTATATATATAGTAAACTTTTAAGGACTGTTATATATTTTTATAAATTCACAATACAGAAACCTAAGGTAATACGTTTTTGAACAAAAATCAAAGGCGAAGAATAGTAAGGAACTCATGAAAAGGAAAAAGCTGAGGAAAAAAGTGACCCTTGAAAATGTTAAAGCTGAGAAAGGAGAAGCAGATAATAAGTTTTTTCCGCAAATCGCCAGGAAATTTTGACATTCCTGTCAAAATTTCTTGAAGAAAAAGTCAGGACTTCCTTACTGTAAGGAAATGTCATTTCCTTACTGTAAGGAAATGATATTTCCGTACAGTTGTTAGTGTTCTACATAAATGATAATTCAACCTCAATACGTTTCCATAGTAACCCAAGTAATTTTATTAGGAATTTCAAAGCACCATTTATTTGGGAATAAAATTATCGCGTTTTTTTTAAATCAATCAATATCTGTCGAATTTTAAACGATTTGCGGAAAAATAGTATGTTTACCTCGTAGGAAAAGCCACATTCCTGGACTCTGTGTTGCTAAGTCTCGGCTTGCGCCTCGACTTAGCAATCTTCACAGTCGTCCAGGAATGTTAAGCTTTTCCTACCCGGTAAACAATGTACTATTGATAAAACTTTACAATATCAAAAAATGCTTTCGTAAATAATTTTGCAAATTTAGTGATACCGAGCTATAAAAAATCTTCTTCTCTTTTTGTACAGACATGACTCTGTCTGTTTTTTCAATGTGCCTCTAGTAAGTTGTCGTTCCATCGTTTTCGTGGTCTTTGAATCCCTGTCTTATCCCATTTCCAGAAAAGAAAAGCAATTACAGAGTGGTTTATACAAACTGACATATGGTGACTGTCCAAAACTTACATCGGTCAAACTGGTAGAAATTTTGACAAACGTATGGTAGAACAGAAATTTACATTCTAGATCATCATCATTCTTTTCTGAGAATTGATTTGTCTGCCAAAAAGACGTAATAGACGTTTAAATGTGAAGGTGGCTTATTGCATTCCTCTAAAAGGGTTGGTGTTGGAGTAGATTTGAGGGATCCTAGGACTAAACTTAAGACTTTGTATTGTATTCCATCCAGTTTATTTAAACGATATTTTGTCGCTGATTAATAAAGACATTTTCGATACTTATTTCAGAAAATTATTTCTTTTGTACCGTTTTTGGTGATTTATAAAGAATAATTTTAATGAAATATGTGCAAAGATTTAATAAAAATAGTTAAATAATGAAGAAATAGTGTAAAAATGAAACAAGCGGATAATAAATTATGTTGTCGTCCGGATCGAAGGACCAGAATGTATAAAGATGGCAAGATTCGAGTGAGATAATAATTCAAAAACCGAGTGAATTAGTTATATTATTATTTTATAAAAAATGTCGAAATGTCGAAATTTTTTACCGGGAGTAGAGATAGCAGCCTATGCATTCTCTGAAGAGCCTCTTACAAGAGGTGAAATCGTCGATAAGAGTGCTGGATGCGCTCTCTAACCTAAGTAAAAATTAAGACAGTTTTGGCTTCGCATTACAACTGAATAAAAATGGTATACATTTTTATTTTATTATTTTATACTTTATATGTATTTAGACGTACATATTAACTACTCAACAATTTCAATATTCATATTATTATACGTAATTTCTCCCAACCAGTTATATCGTTCCCCTAATTACCTATTTTCAAGCTCCATTACAACACTTCCCATTTTACAACGTCGTCAATTTGACTCCTTTAGGCTGTTCTTCAGCGTGCATGCACCAGACACTACGCCTAATTAAATAAAGTTTGTACATAAACAGACTATATGGCTTAACAACGTCGAACTTAGGTTGACGAGAAGCATTTTCCAGATTTCGTCACCTGCTAAATTGAATTTTCCTGGTGATATTTCCAGCGCCGGTAGCTACATATTTTATGAGCTTAATCAGACTTCTATTCAGACAAATAAAATGTGAGTCTTGTTTGAATGAAGTCAGATTAAATTAAAACGATTTTGAATCCTAGCAAAACGGCACTTTTTCATCATTTATTCAGGAAATTATAAATATATGACTGTATAGTTTCTTATTTTAAGACATTTTGATGTAAATAAATGGAGAGACAAAAAATATTCAAAAGTAATAAACATCGCAATAACAAAAAACACTACTGACAGAAACAATACAACCTTTGGAATGAATATAAAAAGTTAAATTCAGCATATTAAGGGTTGATGCAATACACCTAAGATCACAAGAAAAGTCATATCAAGAAACGAACACTCAATTATTATTGGTTATACTACAGTGCAAATTACAGATTAAGGGTAAGAACAGAATAAGTAGGTCGCGGTGGAGGTGGAGGTGGAGATCGCGGTCGATGTCAACATCCATGTAAAACAAACACAATTTACAAAATTGTATTGAATAGAACAGAACAGGTAAGTCGCGGTGGAGGTTTAGCGCGATGCCATCCAGGAGGTTTACATCAATGCTTTTGAAAATCACATCAGTTTGTTTTTACATGGATGCCTACTGCGATGCTTCCCTGTGATTGGTGCGTTCAAGCCCAAGTTGTCATTCCCCTGCTCCCTGCCATTTCGTGTGCTACGGTACTCGAGTTGCTACCTCTAATCTCTTTTGCGTATTCAGTTCAGTTTTGAATTTCAAGTGCTAAATATGAAGGAGAATCTGATATCAATTGTGAAGCTCACTTGTATTGTGGGACTCGTATTGTGGGACAAGATCCTGATGCACTGTTGAGTATATTACCTATCAGTCACCACTTGGTAACAGCTGCCATTTCATCACTATCATCCATTGACTGACACAACATCGTAGATAGATAGATAGATAGATAGATAGATAGATAGATAGATAGATAGATAGATAGATAGATAGATAGATAATTTTATTAACCCTTGGTTACATACACGTATGCATAGGGCATGTCAAAAAATGTCGTAAATGCACATTTCTTTTGTCATTCAAATTTCATCATACTACTTCACGTAATATTCAACTGGTTCAATAGGATTCAACTGATATGATATTGGACAATAATCAGAAAATAACTAGCTGTGATAAATATAAGTATTTGGGAATTAATTTCATTAAGAAAGGTACTGACGATGCAGAAATTAAGAGCAGAATAATTAAAGCAAGAACGATAATTAAATCATTGAACGGAGTTTTGTGGAGTACCGAGATAGGGAAACAAAGAAAAATGAGAATATACAACACCATGATTAAGAGCACATTGGTATTCGGATCCGAAACATGGAGAATAAAGGAACACCAAAAAAGAAAAATAGAAGCTACTGAGATGGACGCCCTAAGAAGAGCAAGTAGAACATCGAGATTGGACCGGGTTAGAAATGAGGAAGTAAAGCTAAGAATGAATTTACAGGAAACGGTTGAAGAATGCATTGAGAAGAAACAATTAACGTGGTACGGACAAGTTCAGAGAATGGGGAGGAAAGACTGTCAAAGAAAATTATGAAATGGATACCTACAGAAAACAGGAAAAGAGGAAGGCCAAGAACGACATGGATACAAGGAGTAAGACGATCAATGAGTGTTCGAGGATTAGAAGATGAAAACTGCAATGATAAAAGATATTGGCAACAAGGCATCGGACAACGTCGGAGGACGTTTTGAACCCGAATTTATATATTGTTATGATCTGCTTTCTCTTACTTTTATATTAATTAGTATTTATTTAATTAATTATTCAATTGTCGCAAATCATACATAAAATTAAGAAAAATCTCAAGGTGCCTTTTTATCATACAAAAAAATAACTAAGTTATCTTAGGTTATACTTATCCTTTCTCGTGGTTTCAGTATCTCTTAGTTGATCCTTATCGGGATAAAATAGGAAAAGGAAATAAATAGAAATACCATAAATAAGCACATACAAATATATTTTATTATCAAAAGCAATACTCTGAAAATTTATCAATTAAATCCTGTGGGCATAACTGTCCCAATGAAACTTTTACTACATAAATTAATTTTAATTCAACAAATATTTATCGGTTTGTTCTTGATAACATTGATAAAACAAGCTAAACAAACAAATTTAGGTATTCGCAAAACTACTTATACTTCCTATTAAATTTTTGAAATATTGGAATCTTAGTTCATATGCTTTTACTCAAAAAAATAACTTCTGAACATAAAGAAAATCTATCACATAAATTATTGACTGACCTTTTGATTCACACACAATGATGTCTCCTCTTGACCCAAACAGCTCTTCCTTGTTGATTATGTTAGGCTACCCATCAAAGCCCTCTCCGTTCTCAGCATCAATCCAGCAGCATACCAGCAACTAATTCTCCAAAACACAAGCCAGGCCTCTTTTAACCAGTACTCGTTACAAAAACTCCAAAATTCTCTCCTCTCTTTCTCACAATAATATTCTCTCAATTGGACTTTACAGAATCAAAGAGGTATTTCTTCTCAATTTGATCTGTCTCTCGTTCCACTTTTCAGCTACACTCTTCACTATCTAACAACCACTGGTACTTGCTTCTGAACTATTCACGAAAACTTTGACTGCTCTTCTCCGATGCCGGTCACATCATAATCTCCTTTTCCAAACTATCTGAACATTCAACCTTCTCTCATCCCCATTCCAAATTGCTAAGCCAATCAGAAACATTTCTCTCTCCCCATTCCTCTTTTTTCATTCGAAAAACCCATGCATCCTTCCAAACAAATACTTCTATTCATGATAATTACTTTTCGGGAATTCTACAAATTTACTTGGGGCTTAAACAAAGAGACGTTAAAATTCCAACATTCTCTACATTACTTTTCTAAATATAATAATTACCTGTAGTCCATTCTTTCACGGTATTTGCTCTAAAGTTTAAAGAACCGCTTGGATTGACATGAAATTTGGCATGCGTATAGCTTACTTGTCAAAGAAAAAAAAATGATATTGTGCCGATGTGTGCTTTTGCCCTGGGGGTGACTTTCACCCCCTTTTGGGGCTGAAAAAATATATGTCCAAAGTAAGTCCAGAAATGGGTAAACTGACTAATTTTAAGTAACTTTTGTTCTATGGAGTTTTTTCGCCAAGTCAACACTTTTCGAGATATTTGCGAGTGAATATGTTCATTTTTCAACAAAATAACCACATTTTTAGACGGTTTTTCGCAAATAACTCAAAAAGTAAGTATTTTGTCGAAAAAAACGTTCTTAGCAAAAATATAGCTTATAAAATTTTTAAAAAAATGGTGTACGCGTTAGGTCTCTGGATCTCGTAGAACCAGAGTTATAGCCAATGAAAAATAGATTCATATTCACCAAATTTCAAATAGAATATTTCGACGTGAAATATCCAAAAAATTAAGCACTTTTTGGGGAAAACCCATTATAACTTTTTTAAATTGTTTTAAAAAAGCTTTATTTCTGTTTTTACAAAAAGTTTTTAGCATTAAATTTAAGCAAGTTACGCTCAAAATAAAGTTGGTCCCTTTTGTTTTTGCAAAAAAAATCGGGAAGACCAACCCCTAATTAGCAACTGAAATGAAATTAATCGTTACCGCTCCACAAATAATTTTACTTATGTTGTGTTTATATGATCTGTAAGTGTCATCGATTCAAAGTGCTTATTTCTGAAAAAAATTGGTTTCAAAGTAAAATTTTTAAAAATTTAAATTTTGAAAAATATGTTTTTTTTTCAAAATAACTTAAAAATTGTTAGAGATACCAAAAATCTTGAAAAACAAAAAAAAGTCAGATTTGCTTTTCTGAATATCATGTATTTTTTTGTTTTTCTGTTAGACAAAAAGTGATTAAGATTTGGTGTTTCTAAATTTGCATATATTCGTGATCAGTGACTCGTTCAACCCCTTTTAACTACAGCCCTTTCAATAATAAGGACTTTGAACCGATTAAAACTTACAGATCATATAAACAATATATACACGAGTCAAGAAACTTGTGAAGTCGTAATGATTAAGTTTATTTAAGATATTAATGAGGGGGTGATTTTCTCGATTTTTTTACCAAAACCAAAAGGGACTAACTTTATTTTGAGCGTAACTTGTTTAATTTTGATGCTAGAATTTTTTTTTATAAAACAAAAATGAAGCTTTTTTTAATCACTTTAAATAAGTTGTAATGAGTTTTCCCCGAAATGTGATCCATTTTTGTTTATTTCACGGTAAAGTATTCCATTTGGAATTTGACGAATATGAACCTATTTTTCATTAGCTATAACTCTGCTTCTACTAGGTGTAGAGAGTGATATATACACCATTTTTTTAAATTTTTTACAGGCTATATTTTAACTAAGAATGTTTTTTCGACTAAATACTTACTATTTGAGTTATTTGCGAAAAACCGTCTAAAAGCGTGGTTATTTTGTTGAAAAAATGAACATATTCATTGCCAAATAACTCGAAAAGAATTGACTTAGTGAAAAAACTCTATAGAACAAAAGTTACTTAAAATTAGCCAGTTTATCCATTTCCTGACTTTCTTCGGACGAATATTTTTTCACCCCCAAGAGGGGTGAAAACCACCCCCAGGGCAAAAGCACATATCGGCACAATATCACTTTCTTTCTTTGACTTGTTAGCTATGTGCATCCCAAATTTCATGTCAATCCAAGCGGTTCTTTAAAATTTAGATATTTTACAATATTTTACAGTTAAAGAACGGACTACTGTGGCTTTTTGGCCTCGCCCGTAACAAAGCAACCGTTTTAAAATTATAATCCCGAAACAAATTGTCTATTCACATCACTTTATTTACTAATGTCTTTAATACTTCAGGGAAAACTCATCAAGAATAAACCCACTGCTTAAAACTAACTTATAATAAATAGTTACAAATCAATATACAGGGTGTATCAAATTTATGTGCCCGCGTTATATTAAAAAAAATAAAGTTTTTATTCTATCTTTGATTGACAAAATGATACACAATAATATATACTTCACGTAATAGTGGTCCTAGCTTGACTGAGCAATACAGATAACCTCCTTGCTATGTGCTGCCTACATCAACCGCGACTTAACTATGAAGTAGTATAGTAGCATCCACTGCGACCTCCACTTCCACCGCGACGACCCACTGTTCGTACCTTAATAGGATAATAGACGTAAGGCTGAGAAGAAGCTACGAAATAGACAGTGACCACTACCTATTGGAAACTACATTTATCAGCAAAAGAATGGATACAAATAGCACATAAGACAATAATCAGAAATACAAGGAAATAATTAAAATGCACAAACTAACGGGAAAACAACGAAAAACAGATATAAGGAAAAGTTAGAAAAGTAAATAGACAAGGAAGAAGAAATAATAGAAATAGTAGAAGAAGAATGGGAAAAATTTAGAAATGCTACGACAAATACAGCAAAACTAGTATGTGGGCTCACAAGAAATACTAGGAAAGCAAAACGAACACCATGGTGCAATAAGGAGGTAAAAATCGAAATAAAATAAAAGAAGAAATTGTGGAAACAGTATATACAAGACAAGAAATACAGAGAATAAAAAAATAGAAGAAATAGTAAAAAATGAGAAAAAGAAAAGCTGGGATAATTCTGAGTAAAACGGAAGAAAACATAGAGATAAAAGAAAATATAAAATTGTTTTATATACACTGAAAACCATACGAAGCCACAAAGAAGTGAAGCTGAAACGAATAATGACCAAAAACGGATAATATCCGGTGACAAGGATATTTGCGGTGTGCAAATACTTGGAGGGGATATGAGAAACGATCGTGCGAGAATAGCGAAGAAATATTGCAACTTTATTAAATAATTCATATTGTCAATTGAAATTGTCAAATTGACGTATATTTCATTAATACTGTCATTGAAGAAAAAAAATTATTTATATTGCTCCACAATATTGATATGATATGCAATTATTATATAAAGGTAAATTTAATTAATTGTATTTTGCTTGCAGTACTTCATTTTAATAACTAATTTTATTTACTTAGGGAATCCAACGAGCTGTCAAACTATTCCAATATGTCTGGCAATATGCAATACATGCCCCGCGCACTCTAATAAAAAACATGTAATCGTATTTATTTTCCTTCCATTTTGTCAGAGGCGCTGATGTCGGCATTGTGATTGGTGGAACATGACTTTTGACAAATCCTGCGCTATCTGTGAATCTGTGTTCAGTGTTCGTGTTCGTTCGTTCGTTGTCGTTCAGTTATTTTATATGGTCGGTTATGTGATGTGTTTGTGTCACCATAAAAAGCTGATATTCAGTCGTGTTTTTTGATATTTTTGTTATTTTGTAATCGAGTACCTTTTTAAAGGTAAGTTTTTCTGATTGTAAGGTAGAGATTTTCTGATTGTAGGTACTGTTTATCCAACAGTTATAAAATACACATTTTATTTCGCGTTTTGTTGTTAGGTCTAATGGCTCCGTTCAGCTGTTGTGTGCAGACGGTGAAAAAATTCAACAAGTAAACATTTATTTAATCCAAATTAAATACTCATATTTCTATGTAAAATGTCAGATTATTGTATAAATAAATAAGTAAGAAACAAAAGTTGTTTGCGTTTTCCCTTTATTGTCCACTTGAATAAAATATTAAATATTGGAAGTACCGTATGGAGGCTATGTACCTAGCATGGAGGCTAGATTATGGCACCCTTCCTATTCAATCAACAACAAGAACGTTTAAAATTTCACACCTATCATGTCGAAGCCACAGACCACTTATGTGGAGGCCAGATTTGTAGTATCCTTCCAATTAACCAGGCTGAAATACGTGACATATTTTTTGAAGAGTAAGATCGCATTCTACCCAATCACACAACACTTTTTTCTATGATGCAATACATTGAAGGCATATGATAGTATAGTGTTATTTTAGTATTTTAAAGTAATTTTCGTATTTTATGCCCGTGTAAGTATTGCTAAATACTTCTGTTAAAAAATATTGCTTACGTCAAGAAACTTTTTCTTTTTTTTTTGAAAAATGGCTTTGGCAGAGCCAATTAGCCAGACTTGTTTCTGATTGATTGCAGATTCATAGTCATAAATTTCTTATAACATAAGTACATTCTACAATTTTATTTTTATAGATACATTGGTACATTGTGTAGCTTTTTTTTATTTTGTTTTTTTTATTACATATTTTACTGTTTTTTTTAATATATATTTTAATTTGTGCGAAACACTTTTTTTTACTTCTTTTTTTTTCTATTCTTTTTTATTTTTGTTCCTTTTTTTTTTCTTTTTTTTATTATTTTTTTGTTATTATTTTATTTTGTGTTCTTTTTTTTTAATATTTTTTTTTAAATTTTTTCAAACCACATTAACAAATTATGCCTATTTATTACATATTACGTTTACAACTTGTATTTACATAATTTAACATGTTTATAAATGAGATGAAGAGTTTCCATATCATTTGTAAATATTAAAGTATTTAGGTTTATTGGGAAAAAACATTTTAAATCTTTTAATTCCTTATAAAGGTCGTTTATGTTATTTATGTTTAAATGACATTCTAATATAAACTTTAATAATTAGTTAAAAAGTTTTAACTAAGTAATTTGGAAGATTGAAGAAAGCTAGTTTAACAAAGTACATATATGTTTTATAAGTTTAATAAAAAATAATATTGAGCATCCCTAAAATAGATTTTAGGTAAAATCATCGGGGTAATATATATTTTATTATTTTAGGTACCTAGTAATACCACATTGTATCTTAAATTTGAAATTTTAATGTAAATAAAGTATCCAATAAAACCGCTTGTGTGCAGTGTTGCCAGAGAAAATTTTGTAAATGCACCGGAATGACTGGAATAGTGACACAAAGTACTAAACCAACACATTTTGTACAAAAACTTAAAAAAACGTCGTTTAATATTATTTGAAGCAAATTTCTTATGTCACAAAATTTTAGGTTTTTACTTTAGGAGACTTTAGTATCAAAAGTTTGGTTGTTAATTGTCTCAAATTGGTACAATTGTAACAACTCTGGCAACGCTGAATTGCCTGCCATACGTCCTGTCATTAAAAATCACGTGGTTTGGATTGCCTAATTGTTTACGTTTTAATAACATAACCTGAATCTTATTTTTTCTTCTTATAATTCTTTTCGGCTATGGCCTTGACAATTGTCCAGTAAGCAGGAACAATATGATTGGCCAATATAATTAAAAGTGCGAATAATGTTGCTGAGCGTAGAAACCAGGTGTCGCTTTGCCGAACTTGCACGGTCCCAATAACGGAACAAACCATTGTGAATAATTGTTGAATAGAAAGCAGGGAAAAGCAACGAAAAATGAAAACAACGTAATTGGCTGATCAGAGGAAAACACGGAGTAAACATAAAGTATACAAAAAGAAGAACTAAAAGAAGCAATAGGAAAGATAAACTGGAAAAGCTCCTGAAAGCATCAAGGTTAGTCCAGAGATGTTGAAATATATAGGAATAAGGCAAAGAAAAGTTTATTATAGATCCTAACTCTAATCTGAAGGAAAATATTACCTAGAGAACGGTCAAATGCAATAAATGTACATGAAGGGAAACACAAGAGACTGTTAAAACTAGGGAGACGTATCCCTATTATGTGTGGCAGCAAAACTATATGAAATAAAAATAGAAAGAAAAATCAGGATAGAAATGATGAAAAGTATCGACCATGTGAACAGAAGTGAAGCATTGGAAATGTGGATTTATAGACGGGTACTGAAGATACCTGTGAATGGGACATCAGTGATTCTCAGTTTGGGTTTAGGCAAGGTTTGGGAACAAGAGAAGCAAAAGTAGCAACACAGGTGTTGGTCTAAAATTGTTACGATCAGAGGAAGGACGTATTCCTGTGCTTTCTAGACTACGAGAAAGCGTTTGATCGTGTCCAACATCACAAGTTAATGCAGATCCTCAAGAAGCTTGATATAGACCAAAAAGACATAAGATGCATTGAAAATCTGTACGGGTATCAGGCAGCACAATTAAAAATAGACAATTCTATATCCAAATCCATACATATAAGAAGGGGTGTTCGGCAGGAAGGTGTGCTTTCCCCTCTTTTATTTAACATTTATTCGGAAGCCATATTTCAAGAGTCTTTGGAAGATGCAGAGATGGGAATCAAAGTGAATGGAGTATTAATCAACAACATACGATATGCTGATGATGCTGTCTTAATTTGCGACAACATAGCAGATCTTCAACAACTTGTCACTATAATCGGAGAATACAGTAAGCGAATGAGATTAGAGATTAATACCAAAAAGACCAAATTCATGATCATCTCCAGAAACTTGGATGCATTTGAAAACTCCACAATAACACTGAATACTAAGTCCATTGAGAGAGTGAGCAAATTCAAATACCTAAAAACGTGGCTTTTTGAAGACTGGGCATCGGACAGGAAAGTAAAATGTCGCATTGAGCAAGCTCGACAAGCTTTCGTAAAATTCAGGAAGGTACTGAGCTGCTCAGAGTTCGACCTTACAATGAGACTAAGGTTTACTAAATGCTACGTGTGGTCGGTGCTGCTATATGGCATAGAGGGCTGGACACTCAAAACGAGGGATATAAACAGATTAGAAGCCTTCGAAATGTGGCTTTATCGCCGTATCCTAAAGATACCATGGACGGCGAAAGTCACAAATGTGGATGTCCTTAAAAGAATCAACCAAGAACGTCAGCTTTTCGAAAACATCAAGAAAATAAAAACGGCGTATTTGGGTCACATCATGCGAAACGAAAAATACCAGTTCCTTCAACTTATAATCCAGGGTAAAATTGAAGGCAAGAGAGGAATAGGACGCAAGAAAATGTCCTGGCTCCGAAACATAAGGCAATGGACAGGAATTACCGACATACAATCACTGATCCACATTGCAAGAAACAGAGAGTTAATGGAAAATGTGATCGCCAACATCCATTAGTGGATTTGCATTTGAAGAAGAAGAACTGAAGATACCTTGGACAGCAAGAAAAACTAATGAACAAGTACTAAGAAGGGTCAACAAAAATAGAGAACTGCTAAAGAGGGTTAATCATCAGAAAATATCTTATCTGGTCATACAGTGAGGGGATATGTATATCTACAACTGATCCTTAAAGGCAAAATAGGAGTCAGTAAAAGTGTAGGAAGAAAACAAGTTTCTTGTTTAAAAAATATTCGTGAACTGACTAAGATATCAAATGCAGGACAATTAGTCCATATTGCAGAAGATCGAGAAACATTCGCAATGGTGACCCCCAATTCTGATTTGGCACTTGAAGAAGAAGAAGAAAAGGAGCATATTATATAATTTTTATTTCAGAGAGATCAGTTCCTCATAAACCAAACTAATCGCCGAATAAACATCAACATCATTTGTTTCAAAAGTGTCAATGTCAAACGTCAAAAAGATATCAAAACAATAATTTAAAAGCACGTTTTGCTACTAATTATACAGGGTGTCCCGAAAAGATTGGTTATAAATTATACCACAGATTCTGGGGTCAAAATAGGTTGATTGAACCTCACTTACCTATATACAATAGTGCACACAAAAAAAGTTACAGTCCTTTGAAGTTACAAAATGAAAATCGATTTTTTTCATATATCGAAAACTCTTATTGATTTTTTATTAAAAATGGACATGAGGAATTTATATGGCAGGAACATCTTAAAAAATAATTAAAGTGAAATTTGTGCACCCCATAAAAATTTTATGGGGGTTTTGTTTCCTTAAATCCCCCCAAACTTTTGTGTACGTTCCTAATAAATTATTATTGTGGCACCATTAGTTAAACACAATGTTTTTAAAACTTTTTTGCCTCTTAGTACTTTTTTGATAAGCCAGTGTTTATCGAGATATTTTGAATATTTGTCGAATCTACCACATATTTGTATATGGTTTTAGACACCTGTTAATAATCTGAAAATTTATTTATAACTTACATTTTTAGGAATATTTTGAAAAAGAAGCCACATCTCGATAAAAGGTGACTTATCAAAAAAAGACTAGGAGGCAAAAAAGTTTTAAAAACACTGTGTTTAACTAATGGTACCACAATAATAGTTTAATTGGAACGTACACAAACATTTGGGAGGTTTAAAGGAACAAAACCCCCATAAAATTTTTATCTAAATATATTAAAAAAGAAGCCGCATCTCGATAAAAACTGACTTATCGAAAAAATACTAAAAGGCAAATTTTTTTTAAAAACGTTGTGTCAAACTAAAGGTGCCACAATAATGAATAAATTGGAAGGTACCCAAAAGTTGGGGGGGGGGGGGGGGGGCGTTTAAGGGAACAAAACCCCCATAAGATTTTATGGTGTGTACAAATTTTACTATAATTTTGTTTTAAGATGTTCCTGCCATAAGAATGACACATGTCCATTTTCAATAAAATATCTCTGATAGTTTTCGATGTATTGAAAAAAATCGATTTTCAATAAAAATAAACATCGCTTGTTTCAGAACTGTCAACGTCAAACGTCAAAAAGATATCAAAACAATTTTAAAAGGACGTTTCAGTTATTGCTACCCTACTAATAGGGCTTTTCATTCACAGTCATTTGTTTCGAGCTTCTGTCATGTGTCACGTAATATTAATATATCTACGTCATACGTTATTGGTATATATCAATGATATAAACCAAAGACGTATGACGTAGATATATTATTATTATGTGACACATGACAGAAGCTCGAAACAAATGACAATCGATGAAAAGCCCTATTACGTACAATGACTCATTAAATTGTCATATTATAATCGACAATAACCAATTTCTTTCGCTATAGCGGCCTCAAAATCTTAATAGCGGATTCAAGAAAAGACATAACACAAAAGACCATAAAATATATTCACTATGCAGAACCAACCGAATCGCCGAATAAAAATAAACATTATTTGTTTTAAAACTGTCAATGTCAAACGTCAAAAAGATATCAAAACAATTTTAAAAGCACGTTTTAGCTATTGCTACGTTGCTACCCTACTAATTATATAGAAATGACTCATTAAACTGTCATATATTCGACAATAACCAATTTCTTTCCCTATAGCGGCCTCTAAAACCCAAAAGTTGATTCACAAAAGGAGATAACACAATAAACCACATATTATATTCACTATGCAGAACCAAATTAATCGCCGAATAAAAATAAACATCATTTGTTTCAAAACTGTCAATGTCAAATGTCAAAAATATATCAAAACAATTAAAAAATACGTTTCAGTTATTGCTACCCTACTAATTATATCGAATGACTAATTAAACTGTCATATTATATTCGACCATATACCATTCTTTTCGCTATAAAGGCTTCAAAATCGCTCGTCATAATATAGTTATGTCAATTAAGTAAGGTAACAAGAACAATACTATTTTAAAGTCATCTATGCAGTATGCAGAACCCAACTACCTAATTGCCGAATAAAAATAAACATCATTTGTTTCAATACTGTCAACGTCAAATGTCAAAAAGATATCAAAACAATTTAAAACCACGTTTTAGTGACTATCATCCTACTAATTACATATAATGACTAATTAAACTGTCATATATTCGACAATATACCATTCTTTTCGCTATAAAGGGTTCAAAATTGCTCGTCATAATATAGTTGTAACAGTTACGTAACAAGAATAAGGGTTAAACAAGGGTTAAACTTACCCTGCAAAGGGTGCTTGCATATTGTTCCGCCCATCGTACACTGAATAACACTAAAACTAAAAAACAACAAACCAAAAACGAATTGTTGTGTCTTACTTGTATTTGTGTTCCGAATTGGAGGCGGCTGTGCCTTGTTGCTCTCCGCTAGAGCCGTCGGCGACGTCGTCCTCTAGTGTGGGAATCCTAGGTGGCGTGGGGGACGTGGCAGCAGACGGCGGTGCATCGATCGGACACGTGGCCGATGGAGGCGGCACGTGAGGGGGCATTGACTCCTCTTCGGGCGCATCGCACATCGGCAGATCGGCGACGGATGGAGGAGGCGGCGAAACGACCGGATCGCCGCCGTCTTCTTTTTCGCCGGCAGATTTGGGTGATTTTCGCTGGTGGTGGAAGTGCAGCGAAAATGTTTTGCGGAATTTTTGGATGACGCTCTCCGATTCGCGGCCTGAAGCTGAAACAAACGAATTTTCTCAGGGTTTTGTTTAAAATACGGCTTTTATTTAGTTTTACCGCTCAAGTAATATAATCGAGATTATTGTATATTTTATTTATTCTTATAAATTTATACAGGGTGTTAGTAAATAAGTATGAAAAATTTTAAGGGCTAATTCTACATGAAAAATTAATACCAGTTTGCTCTATAAACATATGTCCGCAAATGCTTAGTTTCGGAGATACGGGGTGTTGAAATTTTTATTTCAAACTGCCAATTTATTTATTGCTCTAAGACCAGGTGAGCTATGAAAATTAAATTTGGTGAGTTTTAGGAGGTAGTTATTACAAATTTTTTGACATACAATTTAGAATTTTGTATTCATCATTGGCGCGCCAACGGGCAAGGGTCTGAATTTTGTTTAAGAAAAAAATAGTACGCCACTGAGATATTTCGAATTAAAAATTATTTTTAAATTTCACGTCTAATTTATGATAAAAACTTTTCTTGCCTTTTTTTCATATGATGCACCGTTTTTATGCAGAAAAATAAAACATCTTGGCGCGTATTTTTCATTTCTTAATACATCATCAAGAACTATCCAATATAATAATACTAAACTAGAACAATAACAGAAAATATTACTAATAAGATTTCAACTAGGTGCAAAGCTGCAAGAAATGTTTAAAATGATCTCCTTTACAGATAACAGAAGAATTTTATATTCATCATTGGCGCGCGTACGGGTAATGGTCTGAATTTTTTGAAGAAAAAATAGTACGCCACTGAGATATGTCAAACTAAAAATCATTTTTGAATTTCTCGTTCAATTTACGACAAAAAATCTTTCTTTCCTTTTTTTCATACTAGGCGCCGTTTTTATACAAAAAAATAAAACATCTTAACGCTTACCAAGTATTTGAGGTAGTTTCCAATATGCATAGAAACTTAGTTCAAATACTTTGTAAACGTTAAGATGTTTAATTTTTTTGCATAAAAACGGCGCCGCATATGAAAAAAAGACAAGAAAGATTTTTTGTCGTCAATTGAACGAGGAATTCAAAAATGATTTTTAGTTCGACATATCTCAGTGGCGTACTATTTTTTTCTTCAAAAAATTCAGACCATTACCCGTACGCGCGCCAATGATGAATATAAAATTCTTCTGTTACCTGCAAAGCAGATCATTTTAAACATTTCTTGCAGCTTTGTACCTAGTTGAAATGGTATTAGTAATATTTTCTGTTATTGTTCTAGTTTAGTATTATTATATTGGATAGTTATTGATGATGTATTAAGAAATGAAAAATATGCGATAAGATGTTTTATTTTTCTGCATAAAACGGTGCATCATATGAAAAAAAGGCAAGAAAGGTTTTTTATCATAAATTAGACGTGTAATTTAAAAATAATTTCTAATTCGAAATATCTCAGTGGCGTACTATTTTTTTCTTTAAAATAATTCAGACCATTGCCCGTAGGCGCGCCAATGATGAATACAAAATTCTTAATTGTATGTCATGAAATTCGTAATAACTACCTCTTAAAACTCACCAAATTTCATTTTCATGGCTCAACTGATCTTAGAGCAATAAATAAATTGGCAGTTTGAAATAAAAATTTCAACACCCCGTATCTCCGAAACTAAGCATTTGCGGACATATGTTTATAGAGCAAACTGGCATTAATTTTTCATGTAGAATTAGCCCTTAAAATTTTTCATACTTATTTACTAACACCCTGTATGTATTATTAAGTTCTATATTTTCTCTCAGTTATGAGATTGATCAGCATCTTATCAATTCAATTAATTAATTAATTATTTTAATTGCTACTCATGGAAACAAAACCAAAATTTAATAAATCTTTCCAATAAAAAAATGTTCTCAGGGCTAACTGATTTTAATATATCACCTTTAGTTTGTGGCTTCTAGTATTGGTCGTTGCTTACTTTATCCAGGACAAAACAAGGAAAATAAATATGCTCACAATCATATAAATTTTATAAGTATTATTTATTCATACACTATACCATAAATAAATATAAGATTCAAAATGTATGCTAAAACTTTGTTCTCGTAAAAATATTTTATCTACTAAAAATACATAATCCGTAATTCTACTATCTCCTTTTAGTCCATTCTTTCACGGTTTTTGCTCTAAATTTTAAAGAACCGCTTGGATTGACATGAAATTTGGCATACGTATAGCTTACATGTCAAAGAAAAAAAGTGATATTGTGCCGATGTGTGCTTTTGCCCTGGGGGTGACTTTCACCCCCTCTTGGGGGTGAAAAAATATATGTCCAAAATAAGTCCGGAAATGGGTAAACTGACTAATTTTAAGTAACTTTTGTTCTATACAGCTTTTTCGCCAAGTCAACACTTTTCGAGTTATTTGCGAGTGAATATGTTCATTTTTCAACAAAATAACCCCATTTTTAGACGGTTTTTCGCAAATAACTCAAAAAGTAAGTATTTTGTCGAAAAAAACGTTCTTAGCAAAAATATAGCCTATAAAAAAGTAAAAAAAATGGTGTACGCATTAGGTCTCTGGATCTCGTAGAACCAGAGTTATAGCCAATGAAAAATATATTCATATTCACCAAATTTCAAATAGAATATTTCGACGTGAAATATCCAAAAAATTAAGCACTTTTAGGGAAAACTCATTTTAACTCTTTTAAAGTGTTTAAAAAATCTTTATTTCTGTTTTTACAAAAAGTTACACTCAAATTAAAGTTGGTCCCTTTTGTTTTTGCAAAAAAAAAATCGGGAAGACCACCCTCTAATTAGCAACTTAAATGAAATTAATCGTTACCGCTCCACAAATTATTTTACTTATGTTGTGTTTATATGATCTGTAAGTTTCATCGGTTCAAAGTGCTTATTTTTGAAAAAATTTGAGTAAAATTTTTAAAATTTTTAAATTTTGAAAAATATGCTTTTTTCAAAATAACTTAAAAATTGTTAGAGATATACAAAAAATCTCGAAAAACAAAAAAAGTCAGATTTGCTTTTCTGAATATCATGTATTTTTTTGTTTTTCTATTGGACAAAAATTGATTAAGATTTGGTGTTTCTAAATTTGCATACATTCGTGATCAGTGACTTGTTCAACCCCTTTTAACTACAGCCCTTTCAATAATAAGGACTTTGAGCCGATGAAACTTACAGATCATATAAACAATATACATATACACGAGTCAAGAAACTTGTGAAGTCGTAACGTTCATTTAAGATAATAATTAGGGGGTGATTTTCCCGATTTTTTTACCAAAAATAAAAGGGACTAACTTTATTTTGAGCGTAACTTGTTTAATTTTGATGCTAGAAATTTTTTTTATAAAACAAAAATGAAGCTTTATTTAAACACTTTAATAAGTTGTAATGAGTTTTCCCCGAAATGTGCTTCATTTTTGGTTATTTCACGTTAAAGTCTTCCATTTGGAATTTGACGAATATGAACCTATTTTTCATTAGCAATAACTCTGCTTCTGCTAAGTGTAGATACATGATATATACACCATTTTTTTAAATTTTCTACAGGCTATATTTTTGATAAGAATGTTTTTTCGACAAAATTCTTACTATTTGAGTTATTTGCGAAAAACCGTCTAAAAGCGTGGTTATTTTGTTGAAAAAATAAACATATTCACTGCCAAATAACTCGAAAAGTATTGACTTAGTGAAAAAACTCTATAGAACAAAAGTTACTTAAAATTAGCCAGTTTATCCATTTCCTGACTTTCTTTGGACGAATATTTTTTCACCCCCAAAAGGGGGTGAAAACCACCCCCAGCGCAAAAGCACATATCGGCACAATATCACTTTTTTCTTTGACTTGTTAGCTATGTGTATGCCAAATTTCATGTCAATCCAAGCGGTTCTTTAAAATTTAGAGGTTTTGCAATATTTTACCGTTAAAGAACGGACTATTTTTTTAACAAAATTTTATTTAAGTGTTTCGGTGGACTGTTTTATTATTATTATAATATTATCTCCTTTTCTTTTAACAAAATTTTATTTAAGTGTTTCGGTGGACTGTTTTATTATTATTATAAAAAAAACAAAATTTAATTTTTACCTTTTAAATAGATTACTTATGTCCTCTATAAATTTATGAATGAATAAATTATGCTGTAAAACTGTTAAATTGACAAAAAGCAAATATGGTATGTAATATCAAACAACTTTTTTTTTTCACAAATAATCTGACTAACCTTATCTATTTTCTTAACTTCTTTTCATGGATTGTGTTGTCCTCGTTTCTCCCACACGTGCTCCTCGGATGCTGAAACTGTTCTTCTTTCCCAAACTGTTTCCCAGACAAAACAGCACTCGCTTGAAATCTCTCCTCAATTTAGTCTCTGACTCGATACAAACAATATCAATCTTTATAATTCCAAGATTTTTTCTCTCAGCTCGATATCTTGTACAACATTGATACAAACGGGCTACTTGTTCCAGACAGAAAACTGGAATCTATTCGGACACGAGGAGATTTTACTTCTAGACTCGATCACGATTTCGTCTCAACAGAAATCTGCTTACACCGCCACCAAATTAACCACTTTACACAAAATCACTACTTTCCAAACTCAACTGGTCTCTTCAGATCTTAATTACGCAATAAATCTTTTTCCCTCATCAAACTCAGACTCAACCATTCTATTCTCCCTCCATCGGTCTCTTTCGACAATCACAAGCATTCTCTCAACATTAGCTCCTCACTTTCATTTCTTAAGAACAAATAGTGTTGTATACAAATTTTCTGTCTTGTCAAATTTCCAGGAGATATTAAAATTAACTTCTTTCTTATATCCTAGAAAAAACCCTCTACTCTAAAACTAAACAAATCTGTTTACCGTCGTTGCTTTCGAGGAAACCATTTAGAAACGTCCTATTGTTCACTCCAACCGCGAATACATCCATTTTCTAAAACCGATCGTAATTTAGTTCCATTGTTTTGAATTGTTAAGTCCGTTCGTAGAATCTTTATCAGCACGCTTTTCCTCTTTTCCACACGAAACACTGCTTACGACTAATTATATTATTTACAAATTTTGGCTATATATAGGGCGATGAAAATTTATGATCTCGTGGTCTTTGACATAAAATGAATTCTCTAAATTTTCCCCATAAAATTATATAACAGTATATTCACTTGCAATACATACTACAAAAATGGATATTTTACAATTTACTTTAAAATTTTGAATATTTTCCAATGTATTTTCTACAGTTTTATTAAAAGTGCATATCATTACGCCAGAAACAATCAGTTCCGGGTATAACTAGTAGAACAACATTTTTTGCAAAAATTATTTTTTATTCATCAAGATAACCTCCTTTAGCAGGGATGCAATCATTTCAACGCCTCTTTAATTTTTTGATGCCACCCTTGTAAAACGATTTATTTTCGCCTTACAATGTCAAATCGTAAAGTGATGCACACCGGAATATGTTCTTGAATCGCGGAGTAATTTACAAACGAAAATGAGAACAGCTATTGACCGTTTCTCACTACGCTCAAGCGCGCTGGCGCGAACTTACTTCAGAGCGAGTCGAATGTAGGGAGGTAGGGAGATAGTGTTGAATATCTTTACCTTCGACTCGCTTTGCAGCAGGTTCGCGCCAGCACGCTTGAACGTAGGGAACAACGGTCAACGGCTGTTCTCATTTTCTTAGTAACTCAAAAACTACTTGACCCACCTGGAATTTTGTATTTATTTTCTTTAGACATTCCTTGAGGTAACGCTGTCGAGATATTTCTTGTTTTATGCCTATTTTTTTTAACAATAATAAATATGTTGATTTTCACCCTTTTTTGCAAAAAAATTCGTTGTTTTGATTACTGAATGATACCAAAAAGTCAAAATTCGATAAAACTAAAAAACTCGACAGACTCATAAGCTAATGCAATCTTTTGAATTTTTTATTTACCATGATCCAATGATGAGTTCTGATCTCCACCGTAAAATTCATTGTTTTTTGAGATTTCTTTAAAAATTTGCCACCGTTTGCTTATTTTTCATTATTTTTCCTTGAATAATATATTAATTATAGTGAATATGCCTACTTAATTTAAAAATAAAATAATTCTACCATACTTTCAAAAAAAAATGTGCTTGAAATATTGATTTCAACCCCTACGGCCCCCTCTTAAGGATAGCTGCTATGACACGATTTTGATAGGCAACCCATGCTAGAAATATTATTTGTCTATGTATAAAATTTAATAAAAAAATGTTTCATCCGGCAAGCAGATGGGTACAAATCGACCTATATTCGAATTCCGTACTATAACAGCAACGACAGATCCAATAACATATATAAAAACCCTCGTACATAACTCTATCCATTGATGCTTTTACGAGATGTCCATCTTAAAAGCAATTTGTCAACACTTTATCCCTTAAAATTTCATAAATTTATTGCCCTCTCATGTTACTAACTGATCCTAACTTTTCTCAAGACATGTTCGGAAAAGAAAATTCTAAGCGACGATCTCAACAATTTTATCCGCTTTTCTTTTTTAAGCCTACGGTTTATTGATTTATTTATGATGTGTCCACTTTTAGATTAAATAGTATTTCGTGAGTTTTTGTTTTTTGTTTTGTTTTGGTTTTCGTGAGGTAAAAAGTAGTTCATAAAATGGTATTTGAATAGTCAAAGGGTATTTGAATAACTCCTAATTATTTATTTCATTTAAGACTAAACTTCACCGTAAACAGAAAAGACCCAAGCATACCGTTTATAAAATAATTCTTGAAAACTTTAATTTGGGAGAAACTTCAAAACAACTAAATATTACAATAAATGAATATGCATTTAAATTTTAAAAGATAGACTTTAACAGATATGAACTATGTAGACATGTGGGAGACAATAAACACAAACTGCAATGGGATGACTCGAAGAATGGAAACATTCATCAATAGATCTAAAAGATCCTTCTTCTCTTTAAACTTATTGTTGCCCAAAATCGATCTTGGTCTTGGTCTTGTTCTTGCGTTGCCGCATGAACAAGACTCTTTTCTCTCTCTCTCTCTCTCTCTCTCTCTCTCTCTCTCTCTCTCTCTCTCTCTCTCTCTCTCTCTCTCTCTCTCTCTCTCTCTCTCTCTCTCTCTCTCTCTCTCTCTCTCTCTCTCTCTCTCTCCCCTCCCCCCTCCTCTTGGAGGCAATAGACGTGCTTTACAGTCTCTCTGGTCCTTTTTTAATTCCCCTCTGGTCTAATTCCTGAGTTTTTACTATAGGTAGCACGATTAAGGTGAAGTCATTTTATTAGTTAAACGAAATTTTTTAATAACGTAGAATCAAGTAAACACTTATGTTGTATTGTATATTAAATATTATATTGTATATTAAATTATTTTAATAAATTCATATACCTAAATACAACAGAAGTGTTTACTTCATTCTACGTTGTTTTATCGGAGGTATACAGCCAACAACAGGGTTTACCCTTTTTAAAGTTTTGAAATTTTTTATCTTCCCGTTGAATGTATTGTTTCAAATTGTTGACATCTTATATTGTACATTTTGTGCCCATCTGCGATTGACATATTTTGTACTTCAAATCATGTTACCCTGTTATTGTCGCGTCAGTAGATATCGACTAATCTTTATACTATTCGAAAGCTCTTGCTACACAAAAGCTTTTGTCGCTTCACCATTGCAAAATATTCTATTGTTGATTTGTAGAAATCCTACTAGTCCTTTTTAAAATAGGTACATTCACATAAAGTTATTATTGAAACATTCGCATACGTCATCCATTTGTTGGCATTCTATTAACAAAGCCTTTTGTCGATTCGCTTTCCGGAGTTTCTATCACGGAATCGTAATAAGTATAATATGCTAAAGCTCGTATTTAACAAACTTCGAGCGACATTCCTACTTTTCAGCATGTAAAAACAAGTTGTAAAGAGATTAACAATTGTCTAATATATTTAGAACAAAGAATGGGCTGCCTTTTGGTAATTACGGTAAAGATCGTTTTCAGTTTGTTCGTTCTTATGGTTTGAACTGAATTGGGAATTTCATGGAATAACTCTTTGATTTTAAAACAATGATTACAAAAGGAAGCAATTACAAACCTAATTAGGTACATCACTTGGTGAAGATGCAACAAAAAAAAAACGAAAAGAATGAGTTCTGGAACAAACTGCAAGAAGTAATAAAAATGATTGTGCAGTAAAAATAGTAATCACAGTAGATACGAATAATAGAGTTAGAAGAGAAGTAGAAAAATGGAATAATATTATAGGACCATACGCATACGCAGAAGACAAAATGAACAATAAAGGAAAACTACTACTTGAATTCTGTTTAGACAATAACCGTTGATTGAAATATTATAACGGAAAATATTATAATCCAATATATCAATCAACGCAATAACATAATGATCATGAATACACATTTGCAACACAAAAAGATAAATAAAATCAGACAAGAAGTCATATCAAGAACCAAACCATCAATCATTGACTATGCTATGGTGCAAAAAACAGAGAGGAGCAAAATAAGTGACGTAAGGGCGAGAAGAAACTATGATATAGGCAGTGATCACTACCTACTGGAAACTATATTTAACAGCAAAGGAATAAAATAAAAAGCACAGAAGACAAGAATATGAAATACAAGGAAATAGCAGAAGAAATAACAAAAATCAGATATAGGGAAGAGAAAATGGACAAAGAAGGAGCAGTAACATAAATACTAGAAGAATAATGGGGAAAACTAAGAAATGCTATTAAAACCACAGCAAACTATTGTTTGTTTTTTAACCAAGAGGAGTGATTCAAATTTACCGCGCCGTAATGTTTGTTTCTAATTGGTCCAACCACAGGCAAGTTTACTCCACTGTTATTAAATTTTGACACTAATGACATTTATGGAATTTTAGCACTTCTGTCATTTTATAGGTTAATTAAGTATATCGGCGATTTTTTGTGTTTTCTGCATTATTCCTTTAATTTTAAGATTTTTAGTCTACTTTTTTATAAAAACAGTTGTTTTTAGAACTCTTTAGCGATGTGTTAGTATAATATAATATGTATAGATTATCATCGAAGGCTGATATGATCAACGAAAAAAGAAGATGAATTTGGTGACTTTTATAGTAACTTTCTTGGGTGTGAATCTGTATTTTTAGTTTACTCCTCTTGGTTAAAAAATCAACTATAGTATGTGGGATCTCCAGAAATAATATGAAAAAGAAACAGACACTATGGTGGAATAAGGAGGTAAAAATCAGACTAAAAGGAAAGAAGAAAAAATTGTGGAAAGAATACCTACCAAGAAAAAACGCAACCAAAATATGAAAGATACAAAGTACAGAGAATTAAAGTTAAAAAAGTTAAGAAATAGTCAATGACAAAAAATGGGAGAAAACAGTAAAGAAAATATAAAATTGTCTTATAGGCTATTGATTATGTACTATAGAAAGGAACTACAACGTTAACGGGGTTTTATTATTTCACATGGTCAATAAATCTCTATATATGAAAAAACCGCGGAGTGCTACCATTTAAAGGGGTGCGTTTTTGAGAAATGGGTGAATTAGTCCTTGGGCACAGGTTACATTAGGGTGAGCTCTATGCCCTTTTGGTACAAACACGTCTACATAAAAATTGTTCCTGATTAAATTTCCTATCTAAATATAACTTTTTAAAGTCAAAGATACTTTTTGTTACAAAAATATATTCAAAAGAAAAAGAACAAAGAAACCCAAAAGAAAGAAATTTTGTTTTTTGTCCCATAACTTTTGTCCACGGGGATATAGGTATAGACATTGCTTCACAGAAAAAAGCTTACATATTTACTCTTTAAAATGATGTTTGGTAGAGGTCATTAGGATTTACAGTTTTCGAAATATGATTTTTCAAAGTTCGCCAATCACAGCAATTTTGGGCAATTTTCCTTGTTATTTCGCAAATATTGTTCTGTAACTTTTGTCTACGTAACTTTAGGCATATGCATTTATACATGTAAGAGGAATAGAAATCAATTACCTTTAAAATGTTCTTCTGTATAATGTTGTACAACTTCTTTCAAAGAGGTTATCTTTTTCAAAACTTTATACTTTTAACGAGTTTTTTATATTTTTTACGATTATTTTTTAAATTTCCCATTATAACTTTTTTTCTACATTTAGGTATATATTATATAATAATAAAGAAAGCTTATTCTGTTTACTTTAAAATGGTGTATTATAAAAAGTTCTAGGATTATTTTTGAATAAGATATGCTTTTTCAAAATGTAATAAGTACTTGCAACGATTTTTGATTTTAGGATTATTTTTTAAATTCCTCATTATAACTTTTTTATGTGATTGTGTGTTATGATTGAATCTTATTTTTTATAGGTAATACTTTGGATCCGCTTGACTCGGCCGGGGGCAAACTTCAAAATATGGATTAATTCCAATATTTACTGTCAAAGCTCCTGCACCACAAGCTTTGCTTGAAAAAATAGCATGTAAATGTACCAAAGGATGTACAAAAAACTGCGGTTGTAGGAAGATAGAAATTAGTTGTTCAATATTCTGCAAAGGGTGCATGTGCATGGGTACTAATTGTGGGAACTCTAAGATAACTGAGGTGTCAGAGGAAGATATTGAAGCTAATGCTTACGAAGAGATGGACTTTGATTTTGAAAATTTTTTAAAAATCAACTTTTAAATAATTTCAAAGTGATGTTTAACATCAACTAAAGTGATGTTTTCTAAGACTAATGTTTATGTAATTTTTGTAAAAGAAATAATTTTAAATAATACAGGTAAAAAAATATCAAAGAATCACTCGGTTTCCATTATGTATTTAAATATAGATGATACACCATTTTAAAGAACAGAAAGTAAGCCCTCTTTATTGAGCAATATATAGTATATTCATGTACAAGAAAAAAAATTATAATGAGAAATTTCAAAAATAATCGTAAAACAATGTAAAAAATAAGATTTTTTTATATTAGGTATTATATAATATATAATATATAATATAATATTATATAATATATAATATATTATATAATATATAATATATTATATAATAATATTATTTTATTTTTATATTGCATTATAAAAAATCGTGAAAAGTATAAAACCTTGAAAAACCATAATCTCTTTAAAAAAAGTCGTACAACGTTATACAGTAAACCATTTTAAAGGTAATTGATTTCTATTCCTATTACATGTAACATTGCATATACATAACGTTACGTAGAAAAAAGTTACAGAACAATATTTGCGAAATAACAAGGAAAATTGCCCAAAATTGCTGTGAGTGGCGAAGTTTGAAAAATCATATTTCGAAAACTGTAAATCCTAATTACCTTTACTAAACAACATTTTAAAGAAGAAATATGTAGGTTTTTTTTCTGTAAAGCAATGTCTATACTTATATCCTCGTGGACAAAAGTTATGGGACAAAAAACAAAATTTCTTTCTTTTGGGTTTCTTTGTGCTTTTTCTTTTGAATATATTTTTGTAAAAAAAAGTATAATTGACTTTAAAAAGTGATATTTAGATATAAAATTTAACCAGGAACAATTTTTATGTAGATATGTTTGTACCAAAAGTGCATAGAACTCACACTAATGTAACCTGTGCCCAGGGACTAATTCACCCATTTCTCAAAAACGCACCCCTTTAAATGGTAGCACTCCGCAGTTTTTTCATATATAGATGTCCATTGACCATATGAAATAATAAAACCCCGTTAACGTTGTAGTTCCTTTTAGCTATCTTATTTTGAATATAATCAATAGCCTATTATAGAACCCCGAAAAACCTACGAAGCAACAAATACCTAAATAAAATTAAAACAAATAATGATCAGAAATTGAACAATATTAACCGATTGCAACGGTATAATGGAAAGATGGAGAGAATATTACGAAGAACTGTTGAACGGAGAGCAAGGAAAAGCAATGGAAAAAGAAAACAACGCAATTTTCAGATCAGAAAAACACGGAGGCAACCGAAGCTATAAGATCGAGGGGAGGAAACATGCCCAGAGCTCGATTTAAGGACCAGGGGGAAGACAACTTTACATTAAGAGTACGAAATTGGAAAACCAAAGATAGGAAGGAATGGAGCTGATTCTAAAACAGGCCCAAAATCCTTCATTGGTTGTAGAGCCAATGATGATGATGAACAGAAGCTATACCGGAAGAAGAACTAGAGGAAGCACTAGGAAAGACAAAGACTGGGAAAGTTTTTGGACGCGATGACGTTAGTCCACAGATGTTAAAATGTATAGGAGAAAAGGCAAAGAAAAGATTATTATACATATACTCCATCTAATTTACTTACCGTTGCACGTCTTCCGCGTCATATCTCGTGACGTCACATGATACCAACACGAAATATTTAGGCAGTAGGTGTGTTCTTTTTTAGAATCACTTTGCCGAGTACACTGGTATTACAGCCACTAGACATATTTTATTATATACGCGTAGAAATAATATTTAAAGATTTCTATCAATAGGTTTGTTCTAGCATCAGTTTCAAACGGTTTGAAATCATCAGCGAAAAGTGGGCCAGCGGGAGTAGAGGGGATAGCACTGGTGACTGTATTATGTTCTCTCGTTGACCAACTGTTTGCTGACGGTTTCTGACTAGTTTGACTGTTTGCTAGAACAAACCTAATGTTAATTTAAAGAAATACACAATAATATTTTTCATTTAATTTGTATAAATGGATTATAAAGCATTTTTATGAAGCACATTAGTTCGGAATACACTGTAACTATAATCGAACGAAGGTGATATTTTGGCATAAATTGGTAACATTTATTTGACAGTTGCGATGATGACACTTCATATTTGTTTATATTCTTTACTATAAGTATTTGTTTCATTATATTTACTGTTTTTATTATGTACTTTAACGTAAGATTAAACTTAATTCTTGTTTTCTATTTCCAAAGGTATTATTTATTTACATTGAATATTAATTTGTTTTGCTGTATAATCCACTTCCGCAAAAATTGTGTGATGTATTTGATTTAAAATGAATTCAAGAATGTTTTGTAATTGGGCAATAATGTCAACTTGGATCTCTAACGTAGATAATGACGTGCAACGGTAAGTAAATTGGACGGACTGTAAGTACATCCTAAATCTAATATGGACGAAAAAAAATTGCGTAGAGAATGGTTAAATGCAATAAATTGTACCAGTACACAAGAAGGAAAATACAAGAGACTGTCAAAACTATAAAGAAAAATCAAAACAGACATAGAAGATAAACTAGAGGACGTATAAAGCGAATTCAGAAAATGACATAACACATAATACCGAAGATTATATTCACTATGCAATAGGTAATAGAAAATCCCTCAAAATAAAACAAAGAACTATACATAAGTTTTAGGTATATACCTACACGGAAAACATTTGATTTAATCTAAACGAAAACTATATATTATGTGAGACCCTGAAGAAGAAACAAGTAAGAGAAGCTTTGATAGATGCAACTAAAAGTTTACATATTTATATGAAAACAATATGTACTGTTATGATCTACTTTTTATTACTTTAATATCACTTAATCTTTATTTGATTACTCCAATTAATTATTTAATCACTTATCCAATTGTCGCAAATCATACAAAAAAATTAATAAAAAATCTCAAGGTGCCTTTTTATAATAGAAAAAAATATCTAAATTATCTTATGTTATACTTATCTTCTCTCGTGGTTTCAGTATCTCTTAGTTGGTTCTAATCGGGAAAAATATTAGCAAAAGGAATTAAATAGAAATATAAAATAAGCATACAGAATTTTATTATCAAAATCAATACTCTAAAAATCGATCAAATTTAAAACCTGTGGACACAGCTGTCCGAATGAAATTTATACCACTTAAATTTATTCTAGTTAAAAAAACAATTCATCGGTTTGTTCCCGATGACTTTGATAAAACAAGCTAAACAAACAAATTTAGGTATTCGCAAATTACCTATACTTCCTATTTACTTTTTGAAATATTGGAATTTTAATTCATGTGCTTTTACTCAAAATTTAAGTTTCCGAACATAAAAATATCTTTCACATAAATTGACTGACCTTTTGCTTCACTCACTCTGATGTCTTCTCTTGACCCAAAACAGCTCTCCCTCGTTGACTATGTTAGGCTACCCATCAAAGCCCTCTCCGTTCTCAAGCTTCAAATCTATCAGCATACCAGCACCAATTCTCCAACAAAACACAAACTCCAAAAATTCTCTCCTCTCCTTCTCACAGTAATACAGAATCAAAGAGGTATTTCGTCTCAATTTGATCTGTCTCTCGTTCCACTTTTCAGCTCTATTCTCCACTATCAAAACAGCCACTGGTACTTGCTATCTAACTATCCACGAAAACGTTGACTGCTCTTCAGCGATGCCAATCACATAATGATTTCCTCTTTTCAAAACTATCTCAACATTCAAAACAAAACTTTCCCCATTCCAAAGTGCCTAGCCAATCAGAAACATTTATCTCCCCACCTTCCTCTCTTTACATTCGAAAACAAAACAGTCATTCTTTCAAAAATATTCCGACTCAACTTATGACTTTTCGGAAATTATAATTATCTAAATATTCCTATCATTAAACAAACATATTTAAAATTCCAAACTTTCTTTACCTCAATTTCCTAAGAACTAATTACTGTGGCATGCATAACAAAACACCGTTATAATCTCCAAATACCCTGAACAATTATGGTCTATTCATATCACTTTCTTTCCTAATGTTTTATTTTTCAGGGAAAAAACTTACTTACGATAAATCACTTCTTAAAAACTACTTATAATAAATAGTTACAAATCAATGTACTGGGTGGATCAAATTTATGTGCCCGCGTTATATTAAAAAAAATTAAAATTTTTATTCTATCTTTGATTGATAGATTGATCCACAACAGTACATACAATAAGAACCCAAAATATGCAATCGCAACCATTTGAAACAACGAAACGAGTTAGACAAGGATATACTTTAAGCCAAGTACTTTTTATAACTGCAATAGATGAGATAGTGAAAGAATGTAAGAAAACCCTGTAAAAAGGCAGGATCGCCATATGATAGTCCAGGATTACTAGGGCTATCTTCTCCCGGTAAGGGTGGTTAACCCTTATCCGAGGGGTGGAATGATTAATAGTCGTTTCACTGTTGAAGTTGTTTTATTATACTCGCATGAGTACAAGCTGGTAGCAACGGGTGTTTTTAAAAGATATCTAATGAGTACAGATGAATTCTTGTACAATACTGTATAGGATGGAATAAAATAAAAATGATAAATGCATAAACAGCAGGAAAACTGAAGCGCAATTTAGAAAAATTAAAAAACATTAATAGCAATAAAGACTTTTAGGCTACAATGATTCCATTATGACATATTTTTTAAACCGCTTTTCATCGACTATTTTTTCTATTATATGCCTACAACACCCCGTATATTGTCATTTCTAAAAAAACAATTTCCACAACATCGCTACGTAATAGAGAGGACACCACTGGCTACTCTCCAGAAACTTTGCTATACAGAACTTTTTAAAAAGCCGTTATATATTCTGTTCCTGTCACGTCTCTCGTATAGAAATCAATGTCTAATAAAAGAGAGGATTTTATGGAGGAGACTCGCTATCGGAGAGTACTGGTGCGTCCCGTAAATACAATAAGGTATCGAATAAAATGGGGAAAGAATATTCATTTAAAGGGAAATTAGATTGCTTCCGGCACATCAAATGATCGGTTATTTCAGATTGGTGGCAAGGTAAGTAAGTAGTATTTTTAAACCGAACGTTATAAAGTGTGTTTTTATTTTTATATTCAGCTTATGGCATTTCGGCACATTTATCAGGTTACAATAAACAATAAATAAGTTAAATTAAGGAGAATAAGGTTCGGCCACGAGTTGTATCAATATTACAAAAAACCCTCCCTGAGTACTCCCTCATTTGGCTCGGTTACATAAAGGCCTAGGGATTGCCACATCAGTTAGGCCAGTAACTGGCACTTCCAGAGGACATGTGAGGAGATTTCCTCCTTTTCATTACATATAAGGTATCCATTACCATCCGCCAATCCAAAAAGATGTAAGTGCCCCCTGAGTCTACAGCGGCCGGTAAGCATGCTGACCACCAGAGAACATCTTATATGATCTAGAAGAAGTTGCACTGTAAAAATTTTGAATAAACCCACTATGTGGAGCCTAAACTCTTACCTGCATAACTGTCCCAGGAGTCCTGGAACCTCCGTAAAAGAGACTATCCCGACCAGTACTTAAGGGCATTTCAATTACAAGTTCGAATCCCACAGGCAGAGTGGATGAGCCTTGTCTTGCCACAGCGTCAGCGCCTTCATTTCCCTTTTACACCTGCGTGTCTCGGTACCCATACCAAGTTAGCCCCTTTAGCAGCGCAACTTAAGCCAGTGCTCCCTTGTACCTAAGAATCAGCTTAGACCTGACTTGGGCGCTTCCAAAGCCGCATATTGACTCTCACAGCAGATAGAGATGGTCCTGCCTATTATCTCCTGACCACATACCAAGATCACAACAATCTGGGCCTGAAAGATTGATGCATAGAAGCTGACAGCCTGGCTACACTCAAATCCGATTCTGCTAACATTTATTCCAGCACCTGCCCGATTATCCATTATGAACCAATTAAGCTCACTTCGACGAATCAGTGGAGGTTCTTGTTCCATCTATTCATCCCGGGCAATAAATTAAACCAAGAAGGAGGTTGAGAACACAAATTGATGGGCTATGCTGTCTTCTACCATAGAGAGCACAGGAAAACACTCCTGTGTCTGCAGAAGGCCTGTCTGCAAATGTCACAATGAGTCATTCGATCAGCCATTCCTTCTTCTTTTTCTCCTTCTTCTTTATGCGACTAGGATTACTCCTGTTTGTCTGCCTCTTATTCTGTTTCAGTTGTTGTTGACTGTACATTGTCTTTCCATCTTTTTGGCGGCCTTCCAAGGGGTCTTCTGCTATACGGCTTGTTGTTTTTACAGATGTTTGCTAATATATCTGGTCCTATTTGGTTTACATATTCATTCCAGTTTTTTTCTTGTTTTTATCCACCTGTTAATATTTTGAATTTGGCATAGTTCGCGTAGACCAGTCATTCCGAGAACAGGATTCAGAACAGTCCACACAAAGAAGGCTTACTTACTAGATGTAAATTCAGAAAAAAAAAACAATACGATATTATATTTCAACAGACATCGGTTTTGCTATTGACAGAGTTTATATTGTTTATTTATAGCTTATATAAATTAAAGTTTAATCTTGTACTTATATACTTAACATATTAAAATATATTTCTAACCAATGTTAGTTTAAAGGCTCTTCAACTTCGATTACACTCATCAGTATTCAAAGTTAAATTTCCATGTAAAAAATTGTCTACCAATATCGAGCAGATTTTCTGAATAGCCAGGAAACTTTAGACTAGAAAACGTAAACTCGAAAACTCTAAACTTTTAAATATTTCCAGCACGTTTATAATATTCAGAGAATTTTTCCATTCGTTAAACTCAAACATTAAGCCACAGAGATCTAGTTTGAATAAGCGGAAAAAGTTTATTTAATTTATTTTAATTTAACCTAGCATGAAGCACTTCTGTCGTATATTGGTATATAAATTTATTAAAAAATCTTTAAAATTCACCCTAAATTTAAAAAAATAATGGAAAATCACAAACAACAACATCAAACATTTTCTGTCTAAACTGACCATCTTCAGTGTGAACTTAGAAATAAGTAAACCACTTAATTTTAAAGCAAATGGTAAAATTTTGACTGTTGAAATATTAGAAAATGTGGTTACTTACGTCCAGTGTACAGGTATTTGAGACTCTACGGTAGAAAGTATGAAAACCTTACAATTTTGGTAAGGTAACTGAAGTTGAAATAAAGATAATTGAAAGGTTTTCATACCTTCTACCGTAGCTAGTATCAAATACCTGTACATTGGACGAAGTAACCACATTTTCTAATATTTTAACAGTCAAAATTTTACCCTTTGCTTTAAAATTAAATGGTTTACTTATTTCTAGGTTCACACTGAAAATGGTCTGTTTAGACTTATTTTTTTTATATGAAAATTTTTTATTAACAATCATAATTACACGTTCTACAAGTTAATTTGATAACAAGCAGTTTAGACCGAAAACGTGTTGTGTTTTTTGTGATTTTCCATTATATTTTGGATAATTTTTAAAGAATTTAAAATAAATTCATATACCAATATACGATAGAAGTGTTTACTTCTACTACTCTGTTTTATCGATGGTATGCAGCCAACTAGAGGGTTTACCCCTTTTTAAAGTTTTATTTTAATTTGACTCCGAAATTATTAAAGGCAAGACTAAATATAGTTCGTCTGCTATAACTTTTCCCATGCGTCACGATTCATTTTCAAACAAGTTATGTCAAAACATAAAGTGAAACGAACGTCGATGTGTATATACATTTTGTATACTGTATACTATATACTACACACATCGGCGTACGTTTCACTTTATGTTTTGACTTAATTTGTTTGAAAATGAATCGCGACGCATGGGAAAAGTTATAGCGGACGAACAATATATGCAGTATGATGCAAATCCATTAAATAAATTCAATATTTGAGAAACAAACACTTTTCAATACAATATTAAAACATGTCAATTTTAATATTTGAATGTCCAAGAATGGCTATTATGTGTTAGACATTACGTCATAAATGTTGGCGTAATGACGTAATCGACGATATTTTTTAAATAAAAACCGACGTCAAGGGATATCTCATTGGAAAGATCTCCTAATCTGTTTTGCAACGATGCAATTATTTAAATATTTATTTCTACCAGGTTAACCAGAATTATGTATCACCAAGTTAGGAACACCAATCCATTTGCGAAACCTGTGCACTGTTGTCTTTTTTTCAGAATCGTACCTTGATTAGAATAATAATTTAACAATCTGACATCCAGATTGCTCGTTTAATTTACTCACAATTTACTTAATTCGCCTTATTTACAACCTACAATAATTTGGCGATTTATGTGCTCGTAATTCCCCAGTTTTTCTGAGTTTATTACGGAAAGGATTTAAATCGACCTCACTCTCTTTCTCTTTCACCAGGATCGTCCAAAAATTATGCACTTGGTAAAATAAACACCGATTTACTTGAACTAAATTCTGAGCATCTAAAGTTAGATGCTGATTTTAACAAAAATACACGTTAAAAGTATACCTAGCTGTTTTTATTTACCTGATAATTGCCTGCGTGTTCCGGAAGTTTTGACTTCTATACCAGTAGGGTGACATTTTGACTGGTTAATATTTTCAGCCCAGTTCCTGAAACAAAATAACGCATAATAGGTTTTTATTTATAGTAAAGATGTGATATTTTTGTGATAATGTCAATGTCATTATACTGAATTAAAAGTTGTTATGTAACAGGTTGCAATATATTACTGGTTACTTAGTTAATATAACAAAACTAATAAGTAAGTAATGAAATAACAGACGTTCTCACAATCATTTATAGACTAAGAGCCGCTATAGGTGAAATTTCTTAATCATTTTAGGCACGACGGGACCCTATAACTTAAATAGTAGAACCTAAAAGAAAACGTTTGAGCACTGTGCCGTCACTTTTCAGTGGCACATGCGTCTACAGTGGCGCATCAAACTTTCCACTTATGGACGGGATACATAAATTAAAAAATACCCTCTCTCATTACCAGAATTTAATTGTTTTCATTTTTTAAGTTCTGTGTGATTAATACATGAGATTCATTGTAATTTTAACCCACCACCCCCTTCCCCCTGCCCACAGCATCAAAAACTTTATTTTTCGATTTTATTTTTTTTTGGTGGGATGCAATCAATTTTAAGATTTCAAAAAATTCACACGCATAGTTAAGGCTTTTATAAAACACGTCTATTTTTTATAGACCTGTAGGTTGGGTGTACATAACCTCAAAAAAATTAAAAAAAATTTTTTTTGGAAAAAAGTATATAATTTTTTTTTGGGTATAGCTGCAGATCTAATTTTATCTTGGTCTTGTGTATTTTATCAAACACTATATCTCTAATTTTTTTCAGATTCTTCTGTAACGCTGGTCACCTTCAAAAATCCAAAAAACTGTTTTTAAGGGGGTTTTGGGGGGTTTGAATGTGTTTTTCTGATTTTTAAATATTCTAAAGGACTCGGTTACTTCATGTTACATACAACCTATAAAAACAAAATTGATTTGATATATTATGAAGTCTATAAAATAGGGAAAATCCCCTAAAACCCCCCAAAAAACAGTTTTTCGGATTTTTGAAGGTGGGGAGCCTTACAAAAAAATCTGAAAAAAATTAAAAATATAGTGTTTGATAAAACACACAAGATTAAGAAAAAATTAGACCTGCAGCTATTCCTCAAAAAAAGTTATACGCTTTTTTGAAAAAAAAAACAATCTTTTAATTTTTTGAGGTTATGTACACTTTACCTATGAGTCTATAAAAAATAGGCATGTTTTATAAAAGCCTCAGCTATGCGTGTGAATTTTTTGAAATTTTAAAATTGATAGCATCCCACCAAAAAAAAAATAAAAACGAAAAATGAAGTTTTTGATGGTGGGGGCAGGGGGAAGGGGGTGGTGGATTAAAATTACGCTGAATCCTATGTGTTAATCACATAGAACTTAAAAAAAAATAAGAAAATTTTAATTCTGTTAGTAAGGGAGGGTAACTTTTAATTTATTTATCCCTTCCATAAGTGGAAAGTTTGATGCGCCACTGTCGACGCATGTGCCACTGAAAAGTGACGGCACAGTGTTCAAACGTTTTCTTTTAGGTTCTACTATTTAAGTTATAGGGTCCCATCGTGCCTAAAATGATTAAGACATTTCAACTATAGCGGCTCTTAGTCTATTATTTACATGGGACGACCAGTTTCGCTGTCTACAGTTTGCACAGGATCTTCAGGCTCCGGTATAAGTAAATTACATGATACAAAAAAAAAAGAACTATGTAAGCCAGTAAACCATGTAGCATGTAATTTACTTTTATAGGAGACCTGAAGATGATGCAAATTGTAGACAGCGAAACCGGTTTGTCCTATACCCCCATAACTATCCTTTAAAGTTTGTCGCACTTATTTAGAGACACCCTGTATTGATGAAGAACATGTTTAGTCGTTAAAGTACCTAACTTTTTTATTATCCAACATAAACGAATGAATCAAAAAACATAATGATAAGAAAACCTGAGGCTACAGTTGGGTTTTAATTTCAGTATTTTATAAATGCTAGAATATTCCATAGGGTTTGGTGAACTTTAAGAAAAAAACACAGTTCAGTACACCTCATAGGTATACAATGAAAATTTACCTGTCTAGCAACAATATTATTACAGCGATATAGTTACAATATTATAGTAAGACTAAGGCTATAACACACTAAAAAAATCACTTAAATAGGACAACACGTTTACGAAATTCGAGACATCAAAAATATATATCAAAATTTTATGGGTGGCCCGTTTTCTTCGACGCGCAGTGTATTTAGTAAATCTCAATTGATACATCTATATTATTACCAGATATTTCAATTGGACGGTTATTCTACAATTATTACAATAGTTTATTGTATATAGAATTAAATGCTTTTTCAAAATATTATAGTGAACAATATATTACTAAAATATTAATAATTTCAATAGTACATTGGGAAATATCATTTAATATCTTTTTCAATAATAGTCTTTGTGGTTAATAATAATAATGGTCTGTTGTTGAATATGCCCTTTTAAGTTAAGCTTGTTTGAGTGATTATCAATAATAATTATTTAACTTTGTTGTAAAACAAAGAGTAAACTCGAAGCTTTAATTCCCATTAATTGCAATTTCTAATATTAATATAAAATACTGTTAATTAACCCTGTAACGTACATAATTAGAGTAATAACTACATTTGAATAACAGAAACTAAATAGGTACTGTTTCTGTATTTCAGACGTGTGTGTTTACAGTTTTATAATGAAAAGTTAAATTAAAATACATGTCTTTTTCATTTTGCTATCCTCAGCTTTAATTGATTTGTTTTTTTTTTCTTCTTTCTCTTTATAAGCAATTTTGCTTGTTCATTGGTAGACAAGGCGAAAACGGCGGGTTCGAAGGGAAAAACATTCCCATGAGATTTTTTTGCATAATCACATTCGTGAGACATCCCAGAATAAGGTTCAAGAAGTCGCCCAAGTGAAAAGTGGGCCAATTTTTTTTTAACAATTTTTTTTTAATCAAATTGCAAGAATCAATATTTTTGGCCCGAACAATTTTTTCTTTAATTTTTTGGACCATTCTGGACAAAAAAGGTCTCTTATAATTTTTCTCTAAAGTTGATAGTTTTCGACTTATAAGCAATTTAAAATTGAAAAAAACGAAAAATGGCGATTTTCAAGGCTTAATAACTCGGTTAAAAGTTATTATTATGAAAGTCAATATATGACTAAATCAAAGTTTGAAGCCCCCCTACAAGATCCTGAAGAAATTTTTGTCATTATTTTATTACTAAGCTGTTATTTTTGAGTAAAAATAATAAGCGCCATGCACATGTGCGGGGCTGTAAATGCTGAGTGCGAGAGAGAAGCTATTCCAGCAGTCCAATTGTGCATCTTACTCGCACTCACATTTACAGCAGCGTCAATACGATAAATATAACATTGTTATTAATTAAATATAACAGCTTAGTAGTAAATTAATGACACAGATTTCTTCAGGATCATGTAACGGCGACTTTAAACTTTGATTTAGTCACTTTCTGACTTTCAAAATAATAATTTTTGACCGAGTTATTAAGCCTTAAGAATGGCCATTTTCGCGTTTTTCAAATTTTAACTTGCTTATAACTCGAAAAATATTAACTTTAGAGAAAAATTATGAGAGACCTTTTTTGTCCAGAATGGTCCAAAAAACTTAAAAAAAATTAGTCCGGGCCAAAATATTGATTTTTGCAATTTGATTAAAAAAAATTGTTAAAAAAAAATTGGTCCACTTTTCTCGTGGGCGACTTCTTGAACCTTATTCTGGGATGTCTCACGAATGTGATTATGCAAAAATATCTCATGGGAATATTTTTCCCAACGAACCCGCCGTTTCCGTCTTGTCTATGGCGGATTGATACCTCTATGGAAGGTTGTCATTCCATCCTTTGCGCGGTCGGCTGATACTTCTCCTACCCATTGGTGATTTATCTCTTGCTATTTTGACCATCACACGTGTCTCCCCCATTCTGCTTATTTGGTTATTCCATTCTTTTTTTCTATGTACTGTCCATTCGTTTATACACTGTACGTTACATTGTCTTCTAATGTATTCACTCCTCTTTCGATCTCTCAGTGTATTTCCTATAATTCTTCTCAGTACTCTCATCTCTGCCATTTCCAGTAGTATTTGTGTTGTAGCTATAACTAATTTGTGGAAAACATATTTTTAGCTATTCAATTTAACATTTGATAGCCAAAATCCTAAATTTCTGAAGAGTAATGGTAAAGATTTGATGAAAGAGCGACATAGAGCTTCATAGAGCCAGCAGGATATATGTAGTCCTCTCTGAACCCTTTGGTACTTCGGTTATGCCTTGGGGAATTAATTTCTTGTCGAAATCTTGATATTTTTGTTTAAACGTATTAGATCCGAGTGACATTTGACACAAAAGATATATCCTGTGTCAACGTGAATAACATATGACTATGTTGCATCAGAAAAAGAGCAATTTCTCTACTCTTTTACCTATTTGAATAAAGAAAATGATGCGATCGATAGTGGTATAGTACTATAGTAGTGCAGTGAGTAGTGAAGAGTGTATTGTCAGGGGACTCGAGCCACTGAGACCTAGGAAGCCCTGAAAAAGACATTAGAAATGATGTCGAAAACTCGGCACGGTGAAAAGTCGACTCAGTTCAACTCGGAAACCTGGTGAGCTTAATATTTATTTGTGTAATGATATTGTACGGGGCAGCCAAGTTAGAAAAGGATCATGTTAACTTGGGAAAGGATCACTACAGGAGCAATGCGACCAGGTTTGTGACAATAATGTTAGAAGACCCCAAGGACTGAGGACAACAACTAACGCATCCATACAGAAAGCTGCAGCTAACTGGGGAAAGGAATGCTAGACATTTAAATCATTTGAAACAAATAGAAAAGGATAACACTGTTAAGTACATTGACTTTGAAATTTATTAGACTCTGCCAATTATTGTACAAGTGCGTATTACCGAAGATTGCCGAACGAAGTGACCCAAGTTCATTTGCCAGGGTTACTGGGTGACGAAAAAGTACATAACGACGAGAATACACACAAAAACAACGCTTCGATGAACGAACATTTTTACTCCTTACATTCAAGTTATTGTAATTTGTTTTAGATCTGTTGTATTAAAATTTACGTGAAATTCTGAAAATTCTTCACCACACCCACATCTATTGGTCCTTTGAACAACGAATCTACAGTGCCAGCAGAACTACAAAAGAAAATAGCAGCTTTACATTCTACGAACCGACGTCGTACTTGACCCGCTGTATCAACCCCAGGAAGCTACATTATTTACAACACTGAATACTGAATCCTTTTTATAATTTCACATTTTTTCAGTCTCTATTTGATAAATATTTTAAGTACATGAGTTTCAATCTAAATTAATATATTTATTTCGAATAGTGACATATTTGACGTTTTACCTACTCTCGTATTCATTGTGAATGTGCTAGCTGATTTTTTATTTTATTCTGACAGATCGTAACTAAACGTTAATAATAATTCTTACGTACATAATAATTGAATTACAAAACATTTATTTCCGTTTTCTGCACTTGAATAAATCATTTCTTTTTATTTAATTACATTCATCGAAGATCAAATATTTATTTCTTTAAACATCAAACACATTTTGATTGTTTATATCTGTATAATAATATACGCCACATACATACATAATATTTAATTATTTTGCATCCTCATAAATTTTGGTCAAATTGTCAAAAATGTCAGACCAAAACAAAACAAAGAGAATGGCCACTAAAGGTGCTCTTACACGTTTAACAACATATTTTAGAAGTGTAGAAAATAATGAAGTTATCGACCTCGTAGATTTAGAAATACGATTATCCAAAGCCGAAGAGCTTTTAGATGTTTTTAATGAGGTTCAGCTGCTTATTGAAACTGATGATCCTGACTGCGAGGAAAATTATGACACAATACATGCCATTGAAAGGCAGACTTTTGAGGACAGATATTTTAAAATAATATCTGACATCAAAAAACTTATTTTATCTAGACGACCTACTGAAACGTCTGATTCACGTAGTGTCAATGGTTCAATAGCAGCTAGGCCTACAAATACAAGCAACATTAAGTTACCTCCATTGAATCTAGCTACATTTGATGGATCGTTTGATCAATTCCTCTTCTTTCGCGACAGTTTTAATTCTATTATTAATGATGATACTTCACTTTCCAATGTACAAAAGTTTCATTACTTACGTCTGTCATTACGTGGCATAGCTGCCGACACTATTAAATCTTTGCAAGTCTGCGATGCAAACTACGACATTGCTTGGAGTTTATTGATCGAAAGATTTGAAAATAAACAGTTACTTGTAAACAATCACATTAAAGCTCTCTTTAACCTACCACTAGTCACAAAAGAATCAAATCAAGGTCTCAGACAACTTCTAGACAATACACAAAAACATTTACGTGCTTTAGAAGTTTTAAAACGCCCCACTAAACACTGGGATGATTTGATTATTTATTTGTTAACAACAAAATTTGATAACTCAACAAGACGCTCTTGGGAGTCACAAAATTGTAAAGACAACCTACCAGTTTTAGATGATTTACTGAAATTTTTAAAAGAACGATGTCGTATCTTAGAGTCATTAGACAACTACAATGATAATAAACAGGATCAAAATTCACCACGATACAAAGGTAATAAGTCTGAAACAAGAGCCTTTGTTTCTAACACAGAGAATAGGTTTAAATGCAACTTTTGTAACAAGGAACATAAAATATATTATTGTCCTGACTTCTTAAAACTAAATCCTACTAATAGGTTAAACAATGCAAAACGTCTACGTTTATGCCTTAATTGTCTCGGCACATGCCATCGTACTAAGGATTGTCGTTCTACTGGTTGTAGAAAATGTGGAAAGATCCATCACACTATGTTACACTTCGAGAATTCACAATCCTCAAATTCAGTTTCCACAGAAAACAATTCTTCTCAATCTTCATTACCTTCCAATGTTCCAAACACTGGGCTGCAGTCAAATGAATCTACCTCTACCTCTAACTTCTCTTCAACACATCATATAAGCTCAAGTGTTCACACTGCTATTAAACCGTATATTCTACTCTCAACTGCTGTTGTTAACGTTTTTGACAAGTTCGGCAACTCACATAAATGCAGAGTCCTCTTGGACAACGGAAGTCAATCCAACTTTATATCTGAGAAATTTTGTGATATTTTACAACTTTCAAAGGAAAAAATCAACACTTCGATCTCGGGAATTAATCAATTAACTCACAATATTAACTTCCGGACATCACTAACATTTAAATCAGATATTAACAATTTCTCGAAAAAAATATCTTGTCTAATTTTGCCCAACATAACAAGTAATTTACCTTACATACACATCAATCGTTCCCAGCTCAATGTTCCAACAAAATTACTTCTAGCTGACCAGAATTTTGAAAAACCTGGTCCAGTAGACCTTCTTATTGGAGCTGACACTTTCTGGGATATTTTAAGCGTTGGACAAATCAAACTTGGTCCTGGGTTACCGATCATTCAAAAAACCACTCTTGGTTGGATAATTTCTGGCCCAATTCCAACAAATATTCAACACCACCCCCAACATAATTGTTACTTTTCTTCTACCAGTGAATTAGATTCACAGCTCACAAAGTTTTTGGAACTAGAGGAGTGTCCTAAAACTAAGTTTGTTTCCGAAGAAGACATCTATTGTTAAAATCATTTTAAGCAGCATATTTCTCGCCATTGTGATGGTCGTTTTATCACTACTCTTCCACTAAAGGAATCTCCATCAGTTTTAGGGGATTCTCTAACTACTGCCAAAAAACGTTTTTTAAACTTAGAGAGAAAACTTGAAAATAACATTCAATTGAAATTAGAATATCATGACTTCATACGTGAGTACATTAAACTTGGTCACATGTCCCTAATAAATGACACTAATGATAATTCTGGATTCTTCTTACCTCATCACTGCGTTTTAAAAGAAACTTCAACCACTACAAAGTTAAGAGTTGTATTTGATGGTAGTGCGAAAACTACCACAGACTACTCATTAAATGACATCATGTATGTCGGCCCTCATTTACAAGATAATTTATTTTACATTTTACTTAGATTTCGTCAACATAAATTCGTAATGGGTGCAGATATAACTAAAATGTATCGTCAGGTTTTCCTTACTCCTGAACAACGTTACCTTCAAAAGATCCTTTGGAGATTTAATAAAAATGATGAAATTTCTGCTTATACACTGAATACTGTTACCTACGGTACTGCATCAGCAGCGTTTCTTGCCATTAGGTCTCTTCATGAAATTGCTCATCGACATATTTCCGAATACCCAAAAATTTCCTCTATAATTTTGCACGATTTTTATGTAGATGATCTATTAACTGGTTGTGACACATCGGAAGAACTCCGAGAAATCAAGGAAACTATTTCATATTTATTATCTTCCTACGGTTTTCCTCTGAGAAAATGGACTGATACCAATGAATGGATACCAATGATTCGTCTCTACAAAATCATTCTGATCCTGATTTTTTGCATTTTGGTTCTGACGAACATAACAAAACACTAGGATTACTTTGGAATCCGTCTTGTGATTCCCTACAATATTCTATAAATATCTCCACAATTAACTTAAAGATTAGCAAAAGACAGATTTTATCCTGTACAGCACAAATATTTGATCCTTTGGGGTTACTTTCACCCGTAACAGTTACATCGAAAATTATTCTTAAAGAGCTCTGGAAACTCAAGATAAGTTGGGATGAATCTGTTCCTGAAAGTATTTACACACTTTGGTCGAAATACTACTTCGAACTTACAAAATTAAACACTTTAAAAATACCTAGACATGTACTTTCTTCTAACCCAGTTTCTGTTCAACTTCATGGGTTTTCTGACGCCTCGGAGGCGGCTTACGGTGCATGTATTTACATATGCTGCACAGATACATTTCGAAATTACACTTCAAATCTTTATTGTGCTAAAACTCGAGTTTCTCCTATGAAACTTGTAACCATTCCAAGACTCGAACTTTGTGGGGCATCACTACTTTCTGAACTTGTCGAAAAGGTCACTTCATCTGTAAATGTCTCCTTTAAAAACATTACGTATTGGACTGACTCTAAAATTGTTATTTCATGGATAAACACCTCTCCCCATTTACTTAAGACTTTTATAGCAAATCGAGTCTCACAAATACATAAACTGACCAACCCTGAATTTTGGAAATATATTAATACTTATGATAATCCAGCAGATCTACTGTCACGAGGTATAAGTCCTTCTTCGCTCAGTAATTCCCACATATGGTTTCATGGCCCTTCTTGGCTCACTTTGCCTCAAGAAGAATGGCCTCAATATACAAAACATCAAGAAGTTTGTATAACTTCTGAATTACCTGAACTGCGTAACAAAACTCTTGTGTTTCATCACATCAACAACGAATTTACCTTTTACTACAAATATTCTTCATTAAATAAACTAACACGCGTCTTTGCTTATGTCTTAAGATTTAAAGACAATCTGTCGATTCATAAACATTTACGAATAACAGGTCCCTTGACCACAATAGAACTCAATAATTCCCTTTTAACCTTAATTAGGTTCGTACAACGTCAGTCATTTCCATATGATTATGATGCACTTTCCAATTCCAACCAAATTGACAAAAGAAGTAAACTTCTTGGCCTAACTCCATTCTTTGATACAACAACAAAATTAATACGCGGTGGCGGTCGTTTACATCATTCGTCATTTGATTTTAACAAGAAACACCCCATAGTCCTACCTCAGAAAGATCACCTCACGATACTCATTGCTCGCCATGAGCATTTGAAACTTTTACATATTGGTCCTCAAGCACTTCTTGCTTCCTTAAGAGAAAATTACTGGCCAATATCAGGGCGCAATTTGGTTCGAAAAATTGTTCGTGATTGTGTCCGATGTTTTAGATTTAACAATAAACCCGAACAGTATCTTATGGGCAATCTTCCGGAGTCACGAGTTACCCCTTCACGTCCCTTCACGGTTTCTGGTGTCGATTATGCTGGTCCCGTTTTATTACGAGATAGAAAGGGTCGTAATTACAAAACTTCTAAAGCTTATATTGCTCTCTTCATTTGCTTCGCCAGTAAGGCTATACATTTAGAAGTTGTCAGTGATCTCACGACAGAATGCTTCTTAGCGGCATTACGCCGATTCACGGCCCGACGCGGTAAATGCTCCGAAATATTTTCAGATAACGGCAGTACTTTCGTGGGAGCAAATAATGAACTCAGACAATTTTTTAACACAAATGCTGATCACATTATTATAGACCTCTCAATCGACGGTATTCAATGGCATTTCATTACTCCACGTGCTCCCCACTTCGGTGGATTATGGGAGTCAAACATTAAATCAGTTAAGCACCACATGAAACGTGTAGTAGGTAATGCAATTTTAACATTTGAAGAATTTACCACGGTTTTATATCAAATAGAGGCTTGTCTCAATTTTAGACCACTCTATCCTCTTTCTAATGACCCAAATGACCCTAACCCTCTTACTCCTGCACACTTATTAATTGGATCTTCATTGACGAGTATACCACAACAAAACTTAATGGACATTAATGAAAATCGTCTTTCAAGATTCCAAAGGGTGCAACAGATATTACAGCACTTTTGGACAAGATGGTCCAAAGAATATGTATCCCATCTTCAGCAGCGGGTCAAGTGGAAGGAGAATTGCCAACAGCTGATCCAGCCTGGACGCATGGTTCTAGTAAAGGATGATGGACTTCCTCCCTTGAAGTGGCAGTTAGGCAGAATTTTAAAAACTTACACCGGAAGTGACAATATTGTGCGGTCGGTTGTGATAAAGACAAACTCTGGTGAGATTAAACGACCGGTTGTGAAATTATGTGTTCTGCCTAACCAAGATCAATAATTTTTATTTGAAAACTATAATTAATATGATCTTTGACTTTTTCTTTAAGACTTTTTATTGAAACCCGGTCTTTGGGGTTTCAAGGTGGGGGAGTATATGTTAAGTACATTGACTTTGAAATTTATTAGACTCTGCCAATTATTGTACAAGTGCGTATTACCGAAGATTGCCGAACGAAGTGACCCAAGTTCATTTGCCAGGGTTACTGGGTGACGAAAAAGTACATAACGACGAGAATACACACAAAAACAACGCTTCGATGAACGAACATTTTTACTCCTTACATTCAAGTTATTGTAATTTAAACAAACTGGAACATGAAGTAAAAACCACTTCTATGTAAAAGGTATATTTACTAAAAATTTTTAGAATCCCAATGGATTCAATAAAATGAGTTCATCAGAACGTTTTCAAACCTATCGGTCCATCATCAGTGATCTAAAATCAAATAAGTAATCCCACTATTAAAATTAAAAAGATGGTTGAAATTGTGAAAGTTAAAAAATGTGGTTATGATTACTTACTTGAATACTTGCAAAATAGCCCCAGAACCAAACAATGGTTGTGATTATAAATAAATCTACATTATGTTGAAATAAATTTAAAAAGGCTAAACGCCGATGTTAAAGGATTAAACCTCTGGGAACATGGTGAAACTCTACCCGAGGACCCAATCAACCATCTTCGGTCAAGGATGACTACTAAGTGTCAAAGCTATGTAAGGAAATGCTTGATGTGACATTGACAGTAAAGGAAGAAGGTAGTCGAATTTTCTAGGAATTTTAAAAACAAAGTCATGATCCAGAAGAAGATATGTTAAAGCTTTTAATATCTGAAATTGTCTGTTAATTAAATCTATTGTTGTTTAAAATTAAAAGATAATGTGTTTTACAAAATAAAATTATTTTAACTGTAGGTAACTACAAATTGACTGTATCAAATAAAATTAACCTGATCAAAAAATTACAATATGATAAAGTGAGCTGATTAGTAGTAATAACAGAAATAAAATTAAATAAGTGGTGTTATAGAAGAAGTTTTAAATTTTGAAAAGGGATATTATTATATCAAGAAATTTATATGTCCACATCATGTGTATTGATGGTTGTATAGGTAGTAGGGAAATTATTGTTTGGATGTAGGTGAAAATTAAAAAATTTTTATATAGATTGGAGTTAGGATAAAGTCAATCTGATAGTAGAAAATGTGATTCAGGAATGCAATTATTATGGAACAGTTTTAATGAAATTGAGAAAATTCTTGTGACAAACTGGTGAATATGTAAAATTGATAATAAATAATTGTAGGAAAACAGGTTGCCCAGTTGATACAAACTAAAATTTAATTAGTATAGAAAACAATAGGTGTAATGAATGAAATAGAATTAATAAAACAAAATTAAGAGAATGAATATTGTTATAATTTGATTAAAGAATGACTGAGTTTAACTGTGATAAATGAAATAAAGTGACGAAATGTTAGATGTGAAGATAAAAAATATATTTGGAAAAGGTCAAAGACAAAAAGCAAAGGAGTGTGAAGTAGGGTCAAAGCATAGGTGAAATGAGTGAAAGAGAAAGATTGGAGAGTTGGGTATGAGGGTTGAACTGAATGAAGAAAAGAAATGAAAGAAGTGTGAAAAGAGGGTATGGTAAATTAATTAGGTTTTGATTAAGAGGAGTTCATGTGGTTAGTAATGATTAGTATGTGTAAGGAGTTTGGAGCCAATAAGGGAACGAAGAAGATAGTTGACAGTGGGTAAATAGGATGAAGAAGATAGCAGATAGGATAGGAAAAGGGAAGGTATAACAAAGTAATAGGAATTATGAAAATAATTGACGGTGAATGGGGACAAAATTGCGGTTAAGGGATGTTTGTCGGTTAACACAATTGGGACTTTTCTTTAGGTCTTTGACAATTTCCAAATCCTCGTATAAGTCTAAACGGAGTGTATTTTTTTGTTGAATGTTGTGTATCAACTGGACCCCATCAGGAATCTTAAGTTCGTGTTTATTGACCTTTAAATGGTGTGAAAAAGCTGAAGTGGTATCTCTCTTACTGTGTTCTGCCGATCGGGTGGAAAGAGATCTATAAGTTCTACCAATGTAGGTAGCATCGCAGTCTGAACAAGAGAGTCTGTATACCCCACTACGGCTCATGTAATGGATAGGGTCTTTGGTGTTAGTTAAGCTTTTATTGAGGGTGTTATTGACTTTAAATGAGATTTTGATGTTATCACAAGAATTAGAAATGATTTGTTTGACTCTTTCAGATAATTTGGAGTTATTAAACGGTAAGGAGGCATAAATTGGAGTAGTTGTGGAAGATGATGAGAAAGCGGATTGTTGAAGTAACTTAAGTTCTCTTTTCTGTTGAAGTTTATGGATGATGTCTGGGTCATAACCATTGTTAACTGCAATTTGTTTGATGATGTTCAGTTCTTTGTTAAATTCAGGTGTAGATAGAGGAATAGAGTTTAATCTATGTATAAAGCTACGAAATGCAGAAAGTTTATGTGAAAGAGGATGGTTAGAAGTGGAATGGATAACGTGATCAGTCTGTGTAGGTTTACGGTAGATACCAAAGTTGAAGTGGTCATCTAGTCTGGTAATAGATATGTCCAAGAAGTTAATGGAGTTAGAAGATTCTAGTTCCATGGTAAATGTGATTTTAGGATGGATTAGATTGATTTTATGAAGTAAGTTGTGAGCTGAGTCGGAGTTACCAGATATGAGGACTAAAATGTCATCTACATAACGAAACCAATGTAATATCTCTGGATTTTTTGTGATATGATTGGATTCTAAATGATCCATAAAGACATCAGCTAAGAAAGGGGATAAGCAACTTCCCATTGCTAAACCATCTGGTTGTTGATAAAAGTTGTTGTTGAAGACAAAGTAATCTTGAGATAGGCAGATTTTGAGAATGTTTATAATAGATGAAGTGGTAGTGGAGGTCACCGAATTATTTAAAAGAAGCGAGTTGACCAGACTAATCGATTCATTTTTTGGGACTGAAGTGAATAAATTGCTAACATCAAAAGACAACATGACGATATTCGGATTAAGATTGACAAGTTGAAGTTTTTCAACTAATTGGCGAGAATTCAAAACAGTAAACTGTGGGGTGAAGTTAATAAAATTTTTAATAATGTTAAGAATGAATTTGGATAAAATAGAGACTGGAGTATTGATGAAACTGACAACGGGACGAATGGGAATGTCAACCTTGTGTATCTTTGGTAAACCGTATAACCTGGGAGTGAGTGGATTAGACGGAATTTTGGTGTAAGGTGCTTCATATTCAGAGAAGAAATCAGTAAACTGTTTAAGATTGTTTTTCATTTTTGAAACAAAAGATTTTGAAGGATCAACAGGGAGAAGATTAAAATTATTGTTATTTAGGAATGATGTGACTTTGTCGATGTATAGTTGTTGGTCTAAAATAACAAGGCAGTTACCCTTATCTGCTTTACTAATAATGAGGTGTTGGTTTTTGATTTTATTTTTAATAGATTTGAGTGTGGATAGAAGGGATTTAGACTTGTTAAATGAAAAATTGGGAAAAGATGAAGATGACGTGGAAGTAGAAGAGGAATTGATGTTGGAAATAGAAGAATTGTTATTAGAGAGAAGTTTAATTCTCAATTCCTCTTCTACTTCCACGTCATCTTCATCTTTTCCCAATTTTTCATTTAACAAGTCTAAATCCCTTCTATCCACACTCAAATCTATTAAAAATAAAATCAAAAACCAACACCTCATTATTAGTAAAGCAGATAAGGGTAACTGCCTTGTTATTTTAGACCAACAACTATACATCGACAAAGTCACATCATTCCTAAATAACAATAATTTTAATCTTCTCCCTGTTGATCCTTCAAAATCTTTTGTTTCAAAAATGAAAAACAATCTTAAACAGTTTACTGATTTCTTCTCTGAATATGAAGCACCTTACACCAAAATTCCGTCTAATCCACTCACTCCCAGGTTATACGGTTTACCAAAGATACACAAGGTTGACATTCCCATTCGTCCCGTTGTCAGTTTCATCAATACTCCAGTCTCTATTTTATCCAAATTCATTCTTAACATTATTAAAAATTTTATTAACTTCACCCCACAGTTTACTGTTTTGAATTCTCGCCAATTAGTTGAAAAACTTCAACTTGTCAATCTTAATCCGAATATCGTCATGTTGTCTTTTGATGTTAGCAATTTATTCACTTCAGTCCCAAAAAATGAATCGATTAGTCTGGTCAACTCGCTTCTTTTAAATAATTCGGTGACCTCCACTACCACTTCATCTATTATAAACATTCTCAAAATCTGCCTATCTCAAGATTACTTTGTCTTCAACAACAACTTTTATCAACAACCAGATGGTTTAGCAATGGGAAGTTGCTTATCCCCTTTCTTAGCTGATGTCTTTATGGATCATTTAGAATCCAATCATATCACAAAAAATCCAGAGATATTACATTGGTTTCGTTATGTAGATGACATTTTAGTCCTCATATCTGGTAACTCCGACTCAGCTCACAACTTACTTCATAAAATCAATCTAATCCATCCTAAAATCACATTTACCATGGAACTAGAATCTTCTAACTCCATTAACTTCTTGGACATATCTATTACCAGACTAGATGACCACTTCAACTTTGGTATCTACCGTAAACCTACACAGACTGATCACGTTATCCATTCCACTTCTAACCATCCTCTTTCACATAAACTTTCTGCATTTCGTAGCTTTATACATAGATTAAACTCTATTCCTCTATCTACACCTGAATTTAACAAAGAACTGAACATCATCAAACAAATTGCAGTTAACAATGGTTATGACCCAGACATCATCCATAAACTTCAACAGAAAAGAGAACTTAAGTTACTTCAACAATCCGCTTTCTCATCATCTTCCACAACTACTCCAATTTATGCCTCCTTACCGTTTAATAACTCCAAATTATCTGAAAGAGTCAAACAAATCATTTCTAATTCTTGTGATAACATCAAAATCTCATTTAAAGTCAATAACACCCTCAATAAAAGCTTAACTAACACCAAAGACCCTATCCATTACATGAGCCGTAGTGGGGTATACAGACTCTCTTGTTCAGACTGCGATGCTACCTACATTGGTAGAACTTATAGATCTCTTTCCACCCGATCGGCAGAACACAGTAAGAGAGATACCACTTCAGCTTTTTCACACCATTTAAAGGTCAATAAACACGAACTTAAGATTCCTGATGGGGTCCAGTTGATACACAACATTCAACAAAAAAATACACTCCGTTTAGACTTATACGAGGATTTGGAAATTGTCAAAGACCTAAAGAAAAGTCCCAATTGTGTTAACCGACAAACATCCCTTAACCGCAATTTTGTCCCCATTCACCGTCAATTATTTTCATAATTCCTATTACTTTGTTATACCTTCCCTTTTCCTATCCTATCTGCTATCTTCTTCATCCTATTTACCCACTGTCAACTATCTTCTTCGTTCCCTTATTGGCTCCAAACTCCTTACACATACTAATCATTACTAACCACATGAACTCCTCTTAATCAAAACCTAATTAATTTACCATACCCTCTTTTCACACTTCTTTCATTTCTTTTCTTCATTCAGTTCAACCCTCATACCCAACTCTCCAATCTTTCTCTTTCACTCATTTCACCTATGCTTTGACCCTACTTCACACTCCTTTGCTTTTTGTCTTTGACCTTTTCCAAATATATTTTTTATCTTCACATCTAACATTTCGTCACTTTATTTCATTTATCACAGTTAAACTCAGTCATTCTTTAATCAAATTATAACAATATTCATTCTCTTAATTTTGTTTTATTAATTCTATTTCATTCATTACACCTATTGTTTTCTATACTAATTAAATTTTAGTTTGTATCAACTGGGCAACCTGTTTTCCTACAATTATTTATTATCAATTTTACATATTCACCAGTTTGTCACAAGAATTTTCTCAATTTCATTAAAACTGTTCCATAATAATTGCATTCCTGAATCACATTTTCTACTATCAGATTGACTTTATCCTAACTCCAATCTATATAAAAATTTTTTAATTTTCACCTACATCCAAACAATAATTTCCCTACTACCTATACAACCATCAATACACATGATGTGGACATATAAATTTCTTGATATAATAATATCCCTTTTCAAAATTTAAAACTTCTTCTATAACACCACTTATTTAATTTTATTTCTGTTATTACTACTAATCAGCTCACTTTATCATATTGTAATTTTTTGATCAGGTTAATTTTATTTGATACAGTCAATTTGTAGTTACCTACAGTTAAAATAATTTTATTTTGTAAAACACATTATCTTTTAATTTTAAACAACAATAGATTTAATTAACAGACAATTTCAGATATTAAAAGCTTTAACATATCTTCTTCTGGATCATGACTTTGTTTTTAAAATTCCTAGAAAATTCGACTACCTTCTTCCTTTACTGTCAATGTCACATCAAGCATTTCCTTACATAGCTTTGACACTTAGTAGTCATCCTTGACCGAAGATGGTTGATTGGGTCCTCGGGTAGAGTTTCACCATGTTCCCAGAGGTTTAATCCTTTAACATCGGCGTTTAGCCTTTTTAAATTTATTTCAACATAATGTAGATTTATTTATAATCACAACCATTGTTTGGTTCTGGGGCTATTTTGCAAGTATTCAAGTAAGTAATCATAACCACATTTTTTAACTTTCACAATTTCAACCATCTTTTTAATTTTAATAGTGGGATTACTTATTTGATTTTAGATCACTGATGATGGACCGATAGGTTTGAAAACGTTCTGATGAACTCATTTTATTGAATCCATTGGGATTCTAAAAATTTTTAGTAAATATACCTTTTACATAGAAGTGGTTTTTACTTCATGTTCCAGTTTGTTTAACTATAAGGTATACAGCCAATCCAGGGAACTACCCCTTTTTAGTTTATTGTAATTTGTTTTAGATCTGTTGTATTAAAATTTACGTGAAATTCTGAAAATTCTTCACCACATCCACAACTAAACACAAGTGAATAATATAGGTAAAATGGTATATGGCATATCTGTAACATCACAATAAAGATGCACTAAACATAAACAAACCAAAAGACGTTGAATAATACCATATTTTACATTTACAATGTAAGAACTTTGTAAATCATGATTTGGGATTTACAATGTATATACATTGTAAATCATGATTCGGGAGTGCTCCTGGTAACATTCAACGTCTCTTGCTTGGTTTGTTTATTTCTGGTGTATCTTTATTGTGATTGTAATATACGTATTTCTGACTATTGTTATGCGAAATAGACTAAGAGCACCATAGGAAAAATTTGGGTTTCAATGTATTTCTCCCGTTTTTGAATGTTCTGAAGAACTCAGTTACTTCAATTTATACATAACCTATAAAAGAAACCTTGATTTGATCTATTTTGAAGTCTATAAAATAGGGAAAAACCCCATAAAAATAGTTCTTTGGATTTTTGAAGACGGCGAACCATACGGAAAAATCTGAAACATTAGAAATATAGTTTTTTCTATTTTTTTTTTAATAAAAACAATATAATCAATTACTTTTAATGGGAACTAAGCCACAATTTTACAAAAAAAAAATGATTTTATTAACGTTTCGAAGCCCAAATCGGGTTTCGTTGTCAAAATACAAAATACTACTAAAATAAACAAAAATGTTGTTGCTAAGTAAAAAAATTCTTCTAATAAATTATTTAATCTGACTCATTTATATTGGCAATTCAGACATATATTATACATTTGAAAGTAGCAGACTTTAAAATGATATCGCCGATATTTATGAGTTGCGTTCCCGGTACGACTTTACTAAAAGATAGTTCATTCGATTACATGAAATCAATCCCAACTCAAGAATATCCGTCACAAAAAAATCATAGCAGTAAAATTCATCATCATAGATGACAGTAAAATTCTCGCGTTAGAGATTCGATAGTAAATCACGAGGGAAAACCAAGAAAAAACCTCGTGATCCTATCCCGATATCGTAATATATATCATCGATGTATATTAAAACGTAGGCGATAAAACAGAACAACGTAGAACGGCATCCAATAACATCCACAAGAAATAATACGAGGAAAATATCAATACCATATATGAAAGGACTATCCGAGAAACTTAAAACAATAGGAAATAAATTAAACATTTCAACAACATTCAAAACAACAAACACATTGAGATCTATTCTATCTAAAACTAAACCTAATAGTGAACAAGAAAGAACAAAGAATTGTATTTATAAAATACCTTGTGAATGCCAACAATTTTATTTAGGTGAAACATCAAGACCATTAAACGTTAGAATAAGTGAACGTCAGTCTTATATTAAAAATAGAGAATTTGATAGATCTCAAATATGTCAACATGCATGGGATAATGAACATAGAGTTCAGTGGAGAGATTCAAGTATAGTCCTGAAAGAATCAGATAGTAAAAAGAGATCCCTCGGTAGAATGCAGTAAGATGTGGTTACCCATACTGAAAGAGGAAGTCAATAGAAAAAAAATACCACGATTAGTAAGTCAATAACATATCGAGTTAGTACAAATTTTATATTTTGGTATTACTTATTGTATATCTATGTATTATTAATATTATTTATAATTTAAACATATTAAAGTCAGAATTTGGTATTAGTTTTTTGAAAGTAAATTAAATGTAAGACCAAATACTTACGATGTCGGGATGGTATCACTAGGTTTTTTCCTGGTTTTCCCTCGTGATTTACTATAAAATCCCTAACGCGAGAATTTTACTGTCATCGTTGCATTTGGTTGTCTTTTTAAAGACAGATCACATGCTATGATTTTTTTTGTGACGGATATTCTTGAATTGGGATTGATTTCATGTAATCGAATGAACTATCTTTTAGTAAAGTCGTCCCAGGAACGCAACTCATAAATATTGGCGATATCATTTTAAAGTATTCTACTTCAAAATCTATAATATACGTCTGAATTGCCAATATAAATGAGTCAGATTAAATAAATTATTAGAAAAATTTTTTTACTTAGCAACAACATTTTTGTTTATTTTAGTAGTATTTTGTATTTTGACAACGAAACACGATTTGGGCTTCGAAACGTTAATAAAATAATTTTTTTGGTAAAATTGTGGCTTATTTCCCATTAAAAGTAATTGGTTATAAAAATGTCACAAGAAAATAGCTTCAGAAACACATTAAAAAACAATATACCTTCAAACTGCGTTGGTAACTCATGTATTCGAAAGTTTTTTTGGCTTCAGAAGTATAGAATATTTTGTCCAAATATCCGGGACTATTTATGCAGTCCCAAAGGTTCATCAATCATAATTGATTAATTCCATGATATAATAATGATATTTATGAATTTCTGTATTTGATTCTCGTTATTGTTCAAATACTAATTCCATACAATCGCATCCTTTTACCTTGTAAACAAAATTTATGTTTATCCTGAACATCCATTTGTCAGATTTTCAGAGTCGAGTGAACGCAAATCTTCCTTTCCAAACCTTATAAAACGTTTTTTTCTTATTAAATTTACTTAACCGGTCTTTAGTCGGTTTTATGGAAGATCCCAAAATCTAATAAAAGTTGTGTGCCACAAAAGAATTCGCCGGTATCCCATCGAGCAAGAAAAGACATCTTCTCGAATCAAACTGGAAAGCAGTTCAATATATTTATAATAAAAGCTCTGTATACATACAGATAATCACGTAAAGGGCCTTTTGACTCATACCACACAAAATGTTGTCGAGAAGACTGGGAAAACGGGAGATAAACAGGATTATTATAAGGCTATTTATATTTATATCCCACTCAAATTATAATACCGTATCGGTTATATTTATATTAGAGATCGGCTGAAAAACAAGATGTGAGGAAATCTTGTGTATATGGAACAGATAAAATTAAGTCAAAAAATAAGCAATAACATATTTTTGAAGTTATACTTCTTTACGGGCGTAATGACGGTGAAATTTTATATGGAAAACCTAGCGACCGAGCGCATGCGCATTATAACTTTGTTCTGATTGGATGTTCAAATGACATGACAAAAATTATCCAATATGGCAGCTGTGGGACTGTGGTTTGGTTATAATGTATGCTTGTTGCGTTTTAAAATTTGTAGGAAGAGAAACAACAAACAAAAAGTTAGTTAATGCCTTTTTAAATAGTTTTCATATTATATTTTTGGACTTATTTACATAGAAGAGATGATTGTTGCATGCCAATGTGAAAGCTCATCAAACTGTGACTAATGAGTGCCGCAGATCTCGCTTATTCAAAGCTAAAGAATCTTTCACTGGTAAGTGTTTTATAAATAGTTGATCGAATTTTGTTATGATATTTGAACATAGCCACTTTGCACGACGCAAGTGATTGCGAAATTTATTAGTCGTTATACGGGCTCCGATACCTACCTTGAACCTACCAAAATACATAAGTAGTATGTAATACTTTTATTTACATAATTTGATTACCATCAAAATTTCTATCAATATTCACCTAATATATTGTTTTCTTACTATATGTTTTGTTGTATTTTTTCAATTCTAAATCATTTCAATTCAAAATCAAAATAATTTGATTTACATAAGTTAAAAATGTCAAAAGGTTAATCTGTTTAGTTAGACGATCTTCGCACATAATGACAAGCTGTCTCTGTGGCGAAGTTTTAATGCGAGTGAATCCCAATACAACGCAAATACCAGCCGCGTGGTAAGTTGGTTCGAATCCCAATAGAAACTTTTATTTTTTTATTTTTTTATACATTTTATGATTGTAAGTATATTTATTATATAATTTTATTTTCAGAAAATGTATCCCGAAATAACCAAAGTACGTGCCTCCTAGCGGCGGGATACGGGCAACAATACATTGGCTTATAGGGCAGTCCTTACAGTAGGGATCCTGGCCTATACAGAAAAATGCAGGCGGGTGTGGGGTAATACTGCACTTTGGTTGCATTGGTGGTGTATTGGCTAAACGTGCAGGGCAGGGTATGGTGCTGATAGAAAAGGCATTCAGGCATCAAATATCCAAAAATCTTTTCAGGCCATAATAATGAAAAGACCTTCTCCAAACGCAGTAAAAACTTATACTGAAATGATGGCATCTCCTGAGGTAAAATGTTCCGGAAGTAAAATGAGCCTCCGTTCGGATCTCCGGGTGAGGACTATCTCAGGGGGAACACCATTGCAGGTTAGAAAAATCAGGATAGGGTCTTGGAATCTTGGTAGTCTTACAGGTAAGAGTCTGGAGTTAGTGGATGCGCTCAAACGAAGAAGAGTTCAAATTGCTTGTATTCAAGAAACTAGGTGGAAAGGACAAAGGGCGAAAGAACTAGGTGAAGGATACAAATTGTGGTATGTAGGGAGTAGTAACACTAGAAATGGAGTTGGTATAATTGCTGATAGTGAAATGAAAGGTAACGTAGTAGAAGTTGTAAGAACGAGTGATAGAATGATGTCAGTGAAATTTGTAATTGATAAAGAGGTATTGAATGTTGTTTGTGTGTATGCTCCCCAAACAGGTCTGGGTGAGAATGAAAGAAGAGCTTTCTATGATCAATTAGGAGACGTACTGAGTGATATTCCAGCAGAGGAGAAAGTTATAATAGGAGGTGATTTCAATGCACATGTGGGCCAAACCAAGACAGGATATGAAACAATACATGGGGGATTAGGCTTTGGAACTAGAAATGAAGCTGGAGATGACATGCTTGAATTAGCAACAGCATTGGATATGGCGATTGTTAACACATTCTTTAAAAAGAGAGAAACTCAACTTATTACCTACAAAAGTGGACAACATCAATCCCAAATAGACTACTTCATGATAAGAAAAGAAGACATACGTGAATGCAAGGACTGCAAGGTAATAGTGAGTGAGACAGTAAGCCAACAACATAAGCTGCTTGTTCTGGACATCGAAGTAAAAAGCGAAACTAAACAAAAATATCGTAGAGGACCACAAAAAATCAAATGGTGGCTGCTGAAAGATGAGAAAGAAGGTCTATTCAGGAGAAGAATAGTAGAAAAAATATGTTGGAACATGAAAGGAAGCCCTAATACAATTTGGAGAAAAATGGCCAGTAGTATTAGAGAGACTGCTATTGAAATACTTGGGAAAACGTCAGGAAAAAAGTTTGAGGATAAAGAGACTTGGTGGTGGTCAAACGAAGTACAAGGAAAAATAAAAGAGAAGAGAAAATTATATAAAAAGTGGCAAGAAACCAGATCCGACACAGATCTTCAAAACTATATGGTGGCGAAAAAGGAAGCGAAAGTAGCAGTAGCAAAAGCCAAAGCAGAAGCGTATTCAAACCTATATGATCAACTTGATACCAGGGAAGGCGAAACGAAGATATATAAAATAGCCAAACAGAGAGCAAGGAAAGCAAAAGATTTTAATCAGATTAGATGTATCCGAGATGAAAATAATAAAATACTAGTTCACGAAAGGGAAGTCAAAAAGAGATGGAGAAAGTACTTTGACAGCTTATTAAATGAAGAATTTGACAGACAGCCTGTAGAGTCAACGGAGACAGTAGCAGCAATGGTCACCAAAATAACCAACGAGGAAGTGGCTCAAGCGCTTCAAAAAATAAAGAAAGGAAAAGCGGTAGGACCAGATGATATTCCTGGGGAAGTATGGAGAGCATTGGGAGAGACAGGAACAAGGTGGCTAGCAGGTCTATTTAATAGAATTATGGAAGTCGGACAAATGCCAGACGAATGGAGAAGCAGTATACTCGTACCTGTTTACAAAAACAAGGGAGATATACAACAATGTACAAACTACAGGGCTATAAAACTGCTTAACCACACCATGAAAATATGGGAAAGAGTAGTTGACAGACGGATACGTGAAGAGACCGAAATATCCGAGAATCAATTTGGCTTTATGCAGGGTAGATCAACAACAGATGCAATTTTCATTATAAGGCAGTTGATGGAAAAATACAGGAGTAAAGAAACAAACGCTCATATGGTATTCATTGATCTTGAGAAAGAATATGATAGAGTTCCTCGAGAGATTCTGTGGTGGGCACTCAATAAGAAAGGAGTCCCTGGTGAATATGTAAAGATTGTGAGGGATATGTATGAGGGAGTAACGACTAGTGTTAGGACAGGTGTGGGAGAGACTGATAAATTTCATGTGAAAGTAGGATTGCACCAAGGCTCTGTGCTTAGTCCGTATTTATTCTCATTAGTTTTGGACCAGATAACAGCGAAACTACAGGGTAACATTCCATGGTGCTTAATGTATGCTGATGATGTCGTGTTAGTAGGAAATAGTGAAAGAGACTTAGAACAAAAACTGGAACAGTGGAGACAAGCTCTGGAGGAAAAAGGTTTAAAACTTAGTAGGACAAAAACAGAGTATTTGGAATGTTCATTTAAAGATGGAGCTACTACAAATAAAATGGTATCTTTGGATGGTGAAATGATTGTGAAAAGCAATAGTTTTAAGTACCTAGGATCGGTATTACAGAGTAATGGAGAAATAGATGGAGATGCATGCAGTAGAATTAGGGCTGGATGGATGAAGTGGAAAGAAGCGAGTGGTGTGTTGTGTGACAGAAAAATTCCAATGAAGCTGAAGGGAAAATTCTATAAAACAGCCATAAGACCGGCTATGATGTACGGAACTGAATGTTGGGCAGTGAAAAAGAAAGAGGAACAACGAATGCATGTGGCGGAAATGAGAATGCTTAGATGGATGAGTGGAGTGACAAAGAAGGATAAAATTAGAAATGAGTATATTAGGGGAAGTCTAGGTGTGGCACCAATTGATGCCAAAATGAGAGAGCATAGGTTAAGATGGTTCGGTCATGTTCAACGTCGAGACGTTAATCACCCAATACGAAGAATAGCTGAAGTGCAGATTCCTGGAAGGAGTAGGAGAGGAAGACTAAAGAAGACGTGGGGGCAGACGATTAGGCAGGACATGTTGGTAAAGGGGATTAACATTGATATGACCCAAGACAGAATTGTGTGGAGAAATGCAATTAGGGAAGCCGACCCCGCATAGGGATAAGGCAAAGAGAATGATGATGATGAATGAATTTTATTTTCAGAAAATACGTATTTAGTTAAAAATTTCTCCGACAATTAATGTTCAGAAATCATTTGTGGCATTTTTAATAAGTTTGTGTGTGTTTTATTTTTTTATTATTTTAATTTTTGGCACTGTTTTAATAAAAATGTTTGAGAAGTAGTAAGTATAAATTAATTTAATATTTAAATAAAATATAAATAAAAAGTATATTAATTTCGTTTATAATCATATAATCATATAATAGAAGTATAACTTCTTACGTGCGTACAAAGTACACACACATTCTTTTTTTTAAATAACTTTTAACATGAAGCAAAAACTCTTGTTTGTAATTATAATTATAATATTTATACTTTATTAATAATTTAAAATAATTAAAAACACTCCTAACGCCACCTGCTAACGTATCAACCAAACACACCCTGCTTATTTTGGCAGAACCGTCAAAGCAAACTAAATTTTAAATTAAACAAGCTGAAAATGAGCATTATCATAACGAAAACTTTGTTTATTTACGTATTTTAATTCATAATATGGAAAATTGCTATTATGAAAAGTTGTTTAGAATTAAAAATTATGTTTTAATGTGCAATTATATCATTCTAATTTAAACCTTGTGAACTATAAAGGTACTTTACTCTTGATCGAAATTTATATTTTTTATATACCTCGTATAAAATTAATAAAATTTGATATATGATGATTGCATCATAAATCTTAGACCATGAAGAGATTTTTATAAAGAATAACTTTTCTTCGTCAAATTAAAAATAAAAGAGTTATAAATGAAAATGTTGTTAGTATCCATAATTTGAGAAAAATCTTCAAATATTTTTTTCCATTAGAATTAAGGGCGGATCCAGGGTGAGGGAGAGACTCCGAGAGTTTAAAAAAAATATTTAAATATGTGCAGCTCAAATGTGTTTAGATTCGAACACTTATAAATATAATATGTACAAAAAAATAATGTGTGTGTACTTTGTACGCACGTAAGAAGTTATACTTCTATTATATGATTATATGATTATAAACGAAATTAATATACTTTTTATTTATATTTTATTTAAATATTAAATTAATTTATACTTACTCAAACATTTTTATTAAAACAGTGCCAAAAATTAAAATAATAAAAAAATAAAACACACACAAACACACTAAAAATGCCACAAATGATTTCTGAACATTAATTGTCGGAAAATTTTTTAACTAAATACGTATTTTCTGAAAATAAAATTATATAATAAATATACTTACAATCATAAAATGTATAAAAAAAAAATAAAAAAATAAAAGTTTCTATTGGGATTCGAACCAACTTACCACGCGGCTGGTATTTGCGTTGTATTGGGATTCTCTCGCATTAAAACTGCGCCACAGAGACAGCTTGTCATTATGTGCGAAGATCGTCTAACTAAACAGATTAACCTTTTGACATTTTTAACTTATGTAAATTAAATTATTTTGATTTTGAATTGAAATGATTTAGAATTGAAAAAATACAACAAAACATAGAGTAAGAAGACAATATATTATTATGTAAATATAAATATAAATTATGTAAATAAAAGTATTACATACTACTTATGTATTTTGGTAGGTTCAAGGTAGGTATCGGAGCCCGTATAACGACTAATAAATTTCGCAATCACTTGCGTCGTGCAAAGTGGCTATGTTCAAATATCATAACAAAATTTGATCAACTATTTATAAAACACTTACCAGTGAAAGATTCTTTAGCTTTGAATAAGCGAGATCTGCGGCACTCATACTAGGCACAGTTTGATGAGCTTTCACATTGGCATGAAACAATCATCTCTTCTATGTAAATAAGTCCAAAAATATAATATGAAAACTATTTAAAAAGGCAGTATAACCATTAACTAACTTTTTGTTTGTTGTTTCTCTTCCTACAAATTTTAAAACGCAACAAGCATACATTATAACCAAACGCAGTCCCACAGCTGTGCCACAGCTGCCATATTGGATAATTTTTGTCATGTCATTTGAACATCCAATCAGAACAAAGTTATAATGCGCATGCGCCCGGTCGCTAGGTTTTCCCATATAAAATTTCACCGTCATTACGCCCGTAAAGAAGTATAACTTCAAAAAGAGTATACGTATGTCTTCTGGACTAGAATTGAACCAAAGCAGTAACGGAAGCTTCAATAATGACATAGGATGTTTTGTAAATCAAAATGTTGTTCTGAAGCTATTTCCTTGTGGCATTTTTATGACTAATTATTTATATGGGAAATAAGCCACAATTAAAATGAAAAAAAAAAAATAATTTTATTAACGTTTCGACGCCCAAATCGGGTGCCGTTGTCAAAATACAAAATATTACTAAATAAACAAAAATGTTGTTGCTAAGCAAAAAAATTATTCTAATAATTTATTTAATCTGACTCAGCTATATTGGCAATTTAGACATATATTATACATTTTAAAGTAGAAGACTTTAAAATGATATTGCCAATATTTATGAGTTGCGTTCCTGGGACGACTTACTGAAAGATAGTTCATTCGATTACATGAAATCAACCCCAACTCAAGAATATCCGTCACAAAAAAATTATAGCATGTGATCTGTCTTTAAAAAGACAACCAAATGCAACGACAGTAAAATTCTCGCGTTAGAGACTTCATAGTAAATCACAAGGGAAAACCAGGAAAAACCTGTGATACTATCCCGACATCGTAAGTATTTGGTCTTACATTTAATTTGCTCTCAAAAAATAATACCAAATTCTGACTTGTAACATGTTTAAATTATAAATAATATTAATAATACTAGATATATAAGTAATACTAAAATATAAAATATGTACCAGCTCGATGTTATTGACTTACTAATCTTGGTATTTTCTTTCTGTTGACTTCCTCTTTCAGTATGGGCAACCACATCCTACTGCATTCTACCGAGGAATTTGCGACACAATTGGTTTCATTTAAACAAATTATCAACTATTGAATTTAATCCAAATAATATTTTAGTAAGTTTTGACATAAACAGTTTATTTACAAATGTACCATTAGATAAAACTTTAAACATAATCAAAACGAAATTAGAGAATGATAATACATTGGCAACTAGGACAAGACTAAATGTATCAACTATAATGGAGTTATTGACATTATGTACCAATAATACCTATTTTCAACTAAACAATGAATTCTATAAACAAAATTTTGGTCTAGCAATGGGCTCTTCTTTATCTCCATTATTGGCTAATATACTTATGGAGGATTTCGAAACTAATATTATTTCTAAACAAAATTTAAAACCCACAGTATGGTGGAGATATGTAGATGATGTGTTTTCAATATGGCCTCATAGATCAGAATTGTTGGATACGTTCCTGAAAATTATAAACGATCAAGAAGAGACAATAAAATTTACAATGGAAAAGGAATACAATAACAGCCTACCTTTCCTCGATGTGTTGATCTCAAAGAAGGATATTGGATATGAGACTCAAGTGTATAGAAAATCAACACACACCAACAGATACCTCAATTACAAGTCAAATCACAACATCAACGTTAAAAAGGGAATCATTAAATCCTTATATGATAGAGCCAAAATTACTTGTTCTAACGAAAATTCCTTTTTAGCAGAAAAACAATTGTTAACATCTGTTTTATTAAAAAATGATTATCCTTTATCGTTTATAAATAAGGAATTGTCAAGATTGGATCGAATGGAACAGAACAACTTAGAACGGGATCCTACAACATTCACAAGAAATAATACGAGGAAAATATCAATACCATATATAAAAGGACTATCCGAGAAACTTAAAACAATAGGAAATAAATTCAACATTTCAACAACATTCAAAACAACAAACACATTGAGATCTATTCTATCTAAAACTAAACCTAACAATGATCACGAAAGAACAAAGAATTGCATTTATAAAATACCTTGTGAATGCGAACAATTTTATTTAGGTGAGACATCAAGACCATTAGACGTTAGAATAAGTGAACATCAATCTTATATTAAAAATAGAGAATTTGATAGATCTCAAATATGTCAACACGCATGGGATAATGAACATAGAGTTCAGTGGAGAGATTCAAGTATAGTCCTGAAAGAATCAGATAGTAAAAAGAGAAAAATCAAAGAAGCGGCTCTAATTCTGCTAAATGAAACCAATTGTGTCGCAAATTCCTCGGTAGAATGCAGTAGGATGTGGTTGCCCATACTGAAAGAGGAAGTCAACAGAAAGAAAATACCAAGATTAGTAAGTCAATAACATCGAGCTGGTACATATTTTATATTTTAGTATTACTTATATATCTAGTATTATTAATATTATTTATAATTTAAACATGTTGCAAGTCAGAATTTGGTATTATTTTTTGAGAGCAAATTAAATGTAAGACCAAATACTTACGATGTCGGGATAGTATCACAGGTTTTTCCTGGTTTTCCCTTGTGATTTACTATGAAGTCTCTAACGCGAGAATTTTACTGTCGTTGCATTTGGTTGTCTTTTTAAAGACAGATCACATGCTATAATTTTTTTGTGACGGATATTCTTGAGTTGGGGTTGATTTCATGTAATCGAATGAACTATCTTTCAGTAAGTCGTCCCAGGAACGCAACTCATAAATATTGGCAATATCATTTTAAAGTCTTCTACTTTAAAATGTATAATATATGTCTAAATTGCCAATATAGCTGAGTCAGATTAAATAAATTATTAGAAGAATTTTTTTGCTTAGCAACAACATTTTTGTTTATTTAGTAATATTTTGTATTTTGACAACGGCACCCGATTTGGGCGTCGAAACGTTAATAAAATTATTTTTTTTTTTCATTTTAATTGTGGCTTATTTCCCATATAAATAATTAGTCGTAAATCAAAATGTTGATAATTTTACAAAGTGCCAATTGTTAGAACGACCTTGGAAGCCATTAAAATCGTATCAATTTCCATATTCAGTACGCACAAATAATAACAAAGAAATGAAGCGTTACTTAGGTCACCAGAACTCAGAACAAAGTAGTTGGTTGGTACTTTCGCACATTCAAAAAGTAATTGTTTTGCAAGTATTGCGTTCTATTTTTTTAATAAAAAATATGGTCACAATAAAGGGATGACAACTCAAAGCATTGCCACAAAATCTTTAACATCTTTCGCCAAACGCATTGTCAAAGACGGAGCCATACAAACCGATTAAAAAACATCATACCACAAGGAGTGTGTTCAGGTTGGGCTGGATTTTCTACAAAGTTATTAAACTATTTTTCCCAAATTATTTTTTTTGATACAACTGCACTAGGATGCGAAGTAATAACGATAAGTTTTGAATGTCTTTATGGCACTGAAAAGTAAGTGAAAAGTGCCTTAAACTCACCATTGTAGCCATAATTATTAAAAATTATCCCCAGACCCCCGGTACCCCCTCCCCAAAAAAAGTTCATGGCCCCTCCCGAAAATCGGTCCTGGATCCGCTCTTGATTAGAAGGATGTAATTGCACATATCAGACCATAATTTTTTATTCCAAACAACATTTCATATAGTCGGTTCGCTAAACTCGGACACAACTGGCTAGTGATTTTAGTCAGTAATTTTACCAATTTGGCAAAAAAATAATTACTAAATAGTTAATAATTACTAAATAATTAGTAATCTTGCCAATTTTGGCAAAATTGGCAAAAAACAAAAAAATTACCTACTAAAATCACTAGCCAGTTGTGTCTGAGTTTAGCGAACTGACTATAATAACAATTTTCATTTCATAACAAATGGAACAGTCCATTTATCATTAGGTACTCCCATTAAAGGGGAGGCCGTATACTCGTATACACCTTTTTAAAAACCTTAATAGATTATTGCTTTCAAAATATACTCAAATTGTATTTTTGAACATCGTATTTATTTTATATAACAATTAAATTCACTATCAAATGTCATTGATATTTTATTAATACTTTAATTAAAATTTAGTTTGACATTCACGAAGTGTCGAACTAAAATAATGTAAATAACCTATGCTTATCTTAACAAATTCAGATTAAAAAACTAGTCTACTTACTAGCAACGATTTCAGCTGACGTTTAGTGTGTCGGCAGAAAATAAAAGGATTGTGACGTCACCATTTAAGACTTTGAGGTCGATTATATCGAAGACGGTTAGAGATATCGAAATGCCGTTTTCAGATTTGGATTCAGAAGACAAAACTACATGAGAATCCAACGATAAATCTGCTCTAAGTATTGCAGGAGCGGCAACGCAATAACACACAGACTTTGCGAATTTATAAACGAAAAGTTTTCGTTGAAAATTTGTTTGAAATCTAAATAATAAATAAATAACAAAATTCATTTAATCAATTTTAAAAATATTATTTGAATATAACGTACCTATATAATTTGATTAAAAAATAATTAATAAATATAAATCATAAGATTATACGGGTGCCATTGTGACTAAACGGGGGTATGGTTTTAAATATTAATTTTTTAATTATTTTAAATAAAAGTACATAACTTCAAGAATACCCTCCGAAAATTTCAGATTATTCTGAGTAAAATTACCAGAGATACAAAATGTTGAATATCTCTACCTTCGACTCGCTGTGCGGCAGCACGCTTGAGCGTAGTGAGAAACGTTCAACAACTGTTCGCCTTCTCTTTTGTAGATTACTCCGCGATTAAAAAACATATTCCGATGTGCATCACCTTACGATTTGACAGACAAATAAGAAGATGACGATGAAGTGGTCAAAACTTTAAACGCGTTTTTCTCCAAACTTATTTTTCAAAGGCGGTGGACATTGAAACTCAAAAACTACTCGACCGATCCACCTGAAATTTTGCATCAATTTTCTTTAGACATTTCGTGAGGTAACGCTGTCGATATATATTTGTTTTTATGCTTATTTTTTGTTTAAAAATAATAAATATGCTGATTTTCACCTTTTTCTTACAAATAATTTCGTTTTTTTACTTCCGAGTGATATCAAGAACTCAAAAATCGTCAAAAATAAAAAAATCGACAGCGTTACCTCAAAAAACTCATTTGCTGATTTTCATAAAATAATTTCGAATTTTTTCTTTCACATAATCCAGTGACGAGTTATGATGCCCACCGCAAAATTTATTTTTTTAGGTGTCTGTAAAAACTTGCCACCGTAGGCGTATTTTTCAATATTTTTCCTTGAATTTTTGAAGATATTCTTCTTTAGCGGCGAATCGATTGAGGGTAAAATTTGATTGATCCCCGCACATGCGCACACCGCCAGTATGGTATTAGTGGTTATACGGGCTCTGATTGGGTGTTGAAATTTTGAAATGATCTGTCAATAATTGTTCAATATGGAGGTTATCGCTAAAAAAAATATAGTATAATATTAGTTTTTATTGATGTGTGGACAGAAATAAAATCAAATTTATAATTATAGTGACTTTTTAAATAGTTTTGAAAAGCCGCAGGTACGTAATTCTAAATGTTTCTGTTGGAAATACCTAATAGTTTCAATACCTATGTATTTGGAAAATGTAAACAAAATAATGTAGTTACCTATTAGTAGCCAATGCTTTAATTTACATAATCTGATTACGAACAAACTTTCTACAAATCTTCATCTCATATATCGTTTTCTTACTCTATATTTTGTTGTATTTTATTTCGAGAAAAATCAAACTAATAATTTTATTAAATTCATATAAATTTATGGTGTAAACGTTTAGTTTGTGTATATTCCCACATGACGTACACGCGAATGTGGTCTAGTTTGAAATGCCGTCAGCTTTCGTACGGCGCGGTAGACGTGAAGTGGGTTCAAGCCCCAAGCAAGTTATTATTTTTTTATCTTTTTTTTTATAGATTTTATGATTGTAAGTATATTATTATATAATTTTTGAAGATATTCTTCTTTTTTGAAAGTGGTAGATAAGAAAGTTAGTATGATTTTTAAATAAAATAAGTACAAATAACCTTTTAAGTATATTTACTTCGTTTAAATTACCTATTATATAATAGAAGGATATCTTCTTACGTGCGTACAGTTTTGAATATTCTGTGAATTGTCCTTAATATTCCTATTTAATTTAAAAATAAAATAATTGTATCATAGTTTAAAAAAAATCACAAAAATCTACTTGCAATGTTGATTTCAAACCAGACCCTACCCTTAACTTCACGAAATGGCCCAGACAGACGGCACGACGTGTCGGATTAGGCTTTTATAAGATTAGATTTTACGTTGATAACTAGTTTTCAGTTGTTAATTTCCTGCCCACTTTAAATTATAGAATTTATGGATACACGTAACTTGTCAACTACACTCCTGGCCAAAAAATCGGGACACCTTAAAAATGGGTCATTTTTGATGTCTCGAATCTCCTAAACCTCTTGTCCGATTTTAGTGATTTTTTAATATGCTATAGCCTTATTCTCTAAGAATATGGATGTAGTAATAGTGTTGCTGAACTGGTAAATGTCATTGTATACCGGATGTAATAATAATATTGTGTTTTTTCCTGAAAGTTCGTAACACCCTCTGGACTATTCTAGCATTTACAAAATATTGAAATTAAAACTCAATTGTAGCTTTAGCCTTTCTTAACATTCTGCTTTTTGACTCATTCACTTATGTTAGATAATGAAAAGTTAGGTACTTTGACAACTAGCTAGGGATGGCGGTTTTTGACAAAACACCGGTTTTCGGTTGTACCGTTTTTTTTGCTTACGGTTTAACCTGGCCGTTATAACCGGCCAAAAAAACCGGTTTTTGGAAAAACCGGTTTTCGGTTTTTTTAATCCAATAGGTTACAAAGTTACATTTACAATACACTTTAGTTTGCGATACTCCATTCGACTCGATATCAATATGATCATGGGCGCCCATATAAAAATTTTCAGGGGGGGGGGCAGACGTGAAGATTTTGCACATTACACTGTGTACACTATGGATAACAATATTGAGTTTAAAGCACCCGAAAAGCTAGGGGGGCACGCCCCCCCTACCCATGGGTATGGGCGCCTATGAATATGATCAAAATTCGTACTATCGAAAGAACATGTATTACTTTTAACACGTTTGTATATTTGTAGAATAGATACATTTTAACTCATTTAATACATTTTGAAAACGTAGCGACATTCTTGGAGATTCATATTCGTAATCAGTAATTCGATATTCATAGTCAGAGCATTATTTTTGATAATCAGAAAAAGTCATTCACCCACTTTCAATGTCAAGAGTTAAGTGTGAAAAATAGATGATGTTTGCGTCTAATTCAACCAGATCACTTCTCATGTAAATATTATGATTACAACTACCTTTTCAAGGAAATATTATAATAAAACTTAATAATTGTTTCTGGCTGATGTGAGATTGCACTTTCAGTTTGCTTCTGTATTTTATAAAATAAAATAAAATTTGAATTATGGTTTTGTTCGGAATAATAATGACCTGAGAATAATAATTATAATTGGGATCCAAAATAATACCTAACCTAATCCTAATCACCGTTAAAAACCTAATAACCGGTTTTTACTTTAAAAAGAAAAAACCTGTTATAACCGGGACAAAAAACAACCGGTAAAACCGATTATTGCGAAGTAAAAAAACCGGTTTTAGGTTTAAACCGGTAGGTTTTTCCCATCCCTAAACTAGCCATGTTCTTCATCAATACAGGGTGTTTCTAAACAAGTGCCACAAACTTTAAGGGATAATTAATTCTGCATGAAAAAATAATGACCGTCTGATTTATAAACATATGTCTGCAAATGCTTCGTTTCCGAGATACCGGATGTTGAATTTTTCTTACACACTGACGATTTATTTATTGCTATAAAACCGGTTGAGATATGCAAATGAAATTAGATGGGTTTTAAGAGGTAGTTATTGCAATATACAATTACGTATTTTATATTCACCATTGGCGTGCATACACCTCTTAAAACCTACCAAATTTCATTTGCATATCTCAACCGGTTTTAGAGCAATAAATAAATCGTCAATTTGTAAGAAAAAATTCAACATCCCGTATCTCGGAAACGAAGCATTTGCGGACATATGTTTATAAAGCAAACTGTCATTATTTTTTTATGCAGAATTACCCCTTAAAGTTTGTCGCACTTATTTGAAAACACCCTGTATTGATGAAGACCATGGATAGTTGTCAAAGTACCTAATCTAGCATAAGTACCAAAAAGCATAATGTTAAGAAAGGCTAAGGCTACAATTGAGTTTTAATTTCAATATTTTTTAAATGCTAGAATATTCCACAGAGTGTTCTGAACTTTCAGGAATAAACACAGTATTATTGTTACACCCGGTATACAGTGACATGTACCTGTACAGCAACACTATTACCACATCCATATTCTTAGAGAATAAGGCTATAACATATTAAAAAAATCTCTAAAATCGGACAACAGGTTTAGGAGATTCGAGACATCAAAAGTGACCCATTTTTAAGGTGTCACGATTTTTTTGGCCAGGAGTGTATTATTTTTGTCAACTTTTATAAATCTTGCTTCGGTTAATTACGTTCATATTCTGTTGTTCCTGTTTTCCACTTCCTTACTCCATGGCTTCTAAAAACGTATTACCAAACAAAAACTACTCTTAAGTACTTTCTTTCTTTCTTCTTGTTTATATTCATTAATTAATATTTAATAGGTCTGGATCCCGCGTATCAAAAAAAAGTTGATTAATAGCAAGCTGAAAATTTGTTAATAGCTTAAGGGTGTCTAATCGGATAAACTTTGATATATGGGAACACTGTAACAGGGGCAGTTTTAATTGTGGAACAGGTTAAAAATTTGGAACGGTTAGACCACGAAAACGGCACATTTATTTTGTCCGACAGAACAGACTTAAACTCTCCGAACAGAGACTAAACTCTCATGCAAAAATGAGACTGCTATTTATCACCTGTCATAATTCCTGTCATTTGACATATTCTACATGTTCCACTCATTAAAACGCCCATTTGGTGATAAATAGCAGTCTGATTTTTGCATGAGAGTTTAATCTCTGTTCGGAGAGTTTAAGTCTCTTCTGTCGGACAAAATACATGTGCCCTTTTCGTGGTCTGACCGTTTCAAATTTTTAACCTGTTCCACAACTAAAAGTTCCCCTGTTCCAGTAGTCCCATATATCAAAGTTTGTCCGACTAGACACCCTTAAGCTATTAACAAATTTTCAGCTTGCTATTAATCAACTTTTCTTTCATAATGTTGTTCTGAAGCTATTTCCTTGTGGCATTTTTATAATTACGTATTTTTTATGGGAAATAAGCCACAATTTTACTAAAAAATTAATTTATTAACGTTTCGAAGCCCAAATCGGGTTTCGTTGTCAAAATACAAAATACTATTAAAATAAAACAAACATGTTGTTGCTAAGTAAAAAAATTCTTCTAATAATTTATTTAATCTGACTCATTTATATTGGTAATTCAGACGTATATTATACATTTTAAAGTAGAAGACTTTAAAATGATATCGCCAATATTTATGAGTTGCGTTCCTGGGACGACTTTACTAAAAGATAGTTCATTCGATTACATGAAATCAATCCCAACTCAAGAATTTTACTGTCATCGTTGCATTTGGTTGTCTTTTTAAAGACAGATCACATGCTATGATTTTTTTGCGACGGATATTCTTGAGTTGGGATTGATTTCATGTAATCGAATGAACTATCTTTTAGTAAAGTCGTCCCAGGAACGCAACTCATAAATATTGGCGATATCATTTTAAAGTCTTCTACTTTAAAATGTATAATATACGTCTGAATTACCAATATAAATGAGTCAGATTAAATAAATTATTAGAAGAATTTTTTTACTTAGAAACAACATGCTTGTTTTATTTTAATAGTATTTTGTATTTTGACAACGAAACCCGATTTGGGCTTCGAAACGTTAATAAATTAATTTTTTAGTAAAATTGTGGCTTATTTCCCATAAAAAATACGTAATTTTCTTTCATACGCGGGATCCAGACCTATAAGAAAGGCACTCGAAACTATTGATTTTTATTTCCTTTGTACTACTATACCACTTCTTCTGGTCTCGAGATGAATGAGATTTGTGAGTTAATAAAAGTCTGTCATCGTATTATCGCGCAATATTTCAGGTGGAGAGAAAAATAAAGTTTGAACCGAACGAAAAAGCGGAAGAATATTTGGAGAAATGGCAATTTATGAACTAGAAGGTCCCGTGTTGTCGAAGGTTAAAAACTTTCAAGTGTCGTCGGGATCAGAAATAACAAGGAAATATTACGTCGTAGAAATTGCATTAAACCGCAATATTCTGGCGTTATTTACTGTGAAAACTTAGTATTTTATTGATTTATATAAAACCATAGTTTTTATTGTATTTTTATATCTAGTAGGCATTAATCTAAAGTTAAACTATTAAGGGGGGTATGGTTTGAAATTTTTAATTTTTTTTTATTATTTAAATGAAAGTGCATAACTTCAAGAATACTCTCTGAAAATTTCAGATTGATTTGAGTAAAATTACTAGATATACAGGATGTTGAATACTCTACCTTCGACTCGCTTTGCCGCGGTTTCGCGCCAGCAAGCTTGAGCGTAGGGAGAAACGTTTAACAGCTGCTTCCCTACTCTTTTGTAGATTACTCCGCGATTCAAACACGTATGACGTTGTGCATTACTTTACGATTTGACAGACAAATAAGAAGACGAAGTCGTCAAAATTTTAAACGCGTTTTTCTCAAAACTTTTTGAAGTTATACTTCTTTAGGTGCGATTGAGATTGAGGGTGAATTTATATTGATCTGCGCGCATGCGCACACCGACAGTATGGTATTAGTCGTTATACGGGCTCTGATTGGGTGTTGAAATGATCTGTCAATAATAAATAATTGTTCAATATGAAGGTAAACAAATGTATAATATATTAGTTTTATTGTTGTGAGGACAGAAACAAAAAAGTTTATAATTGTAGTGACATTTAAATAGTTTTTAAAAGCAACAGGTACGTAATAATTGTAAATGTATCATAGGTACCTACCTATTTGAACCTACCAAAATACATAGTATGTAATACTTTTATTTACATAGTTTGATTACCATCAAAATTTGTATCAATGTTCACCTAATATATTGTTTTCTTACTCTATCTTTTGTTTTAACTATTTAGAATGGGAAATAAGCCACAATATTATTAAAAAATGATTTTTATTAACGTTTCGACGCCCAAATCGGGTGCCGTTGTCAAAATACAAAATACTATTAATATAAACAAAAATGTTGTTGCTTAGTAAAAAAATTCTTTTAATAATTTATTTAATTTGACTCATTTATATCGGCAATTCAGATACATATGATACATTTTAAAGTAGAAGACTTTAAAATGATATTGCCAATATTTATGAGTTGCGTTCCTGGGACGACTTTACTGAAAGATAGTTCATTCGATTACATGAAATCAACCCCAACTCAAGAATATCCGTCACAAAAAAATCATAGCATGTGATCTGTCTTTAAAAAGACAACCACATGCAACGGTGACATTAAAATTCTCGCGTTAGAGATCCCATAGTAAATCACGAGGGAAAACCAGGAAAAACCTCGTGATACTATCCCGACATCGTAAGTATTTCGTCTTACATTTAATTTACTCTCAAAATTAATACCAAATTCTGACTTTACTATAATTTTGTTTAAATTATAAATAATATCCATAATACATGGGTATATAAGTAATACTAAAATATAAAATATGTACTAACTCGACTATTGACTTACTAATTGTGGTATTTTCTTTCTATTGACTTCCTCTTTCAGTATGGGTATCCACATCCTACTGCATTCCACATGAATATACATCAAGTATATTCAAATGGGAAATAAGCCACAATTTTACCTAAAAATGATTTTATTAACGTTTCGACGCCCAAGTCGGGTGTCGTTGTCAAAATACAAAATAATACTAAATAAACAAAAATGTTGTTGCTTAGTAAAAAATTCTTCTAATAATTTATTTAATCTGACTCATTTATATCGGCAATTCAGACACGTATTATACATTTTAAAGTAGATGACTTTAAAATGATATTGCCAATATTGATGAGTTGCGTTCCTGGGACGACTTTACTAAAAGATAGTTCATTCGATTACATGAAATCAATCCCAACTCAAGAATATCCGCCACAAAAAATCATAGCATGTGATCTGTCTTTAAAAAGACAACCAAATGCAACGGTGGCACTGAAATTCTCGCGTTAGAGATTCCATAGTAAATCACGAGGGAAAACCAGGAAAAACCTCGTGATACTATCCCGACATCGTAAGTATTTGGGTTTACATTTAGTTTACTCTCAAAACTAATACCGAATTCTGACTTGATATTTTAAATTTTAAATAATACTAAAATACTCAATGTACTAACTCGATATGTTACTGATTTACTAATTGTGGTATTTTCTTTCTATTGACTTCCTCCTTTAATATGGGTAACCACATCCTACTGCATTCTACCGAGGAATTTGCGACACAATTGGTTTCATTTAGCATAATTAGAGCCGCTTCTTTGATTTTTCTCTTTTTACTATCTGCTTCTTTTAGGACTATCTTTGGTTGTATTTTTTCAATTCTAATTTCAATTCAAAATCAAAATAATTTAATTTAATTCAAAAATATCAAAAGCTTAATCCGTTTAGTTAGTCGATCTTCGCACATAATGACACATTGCCTCCGTGGCGAAGCGTTTAAGGCGAATGAACCCCAATATACTAACCGCGCTGATAGCTGGTTCGAATCCCAATAAAAACTTTTATTTTTTTATTTTTTTTTATACATTTTATGATTGTAAGTATATTTATTATATAATTTTATTTTCAGAAAATACGTATTTAGTTAAAAAAATTTCCGACAATTAATATTCAGAAATCATTTGTGGCATTTTTAATGTGTTTGGGTGTGTTTTATTCTTTTATTATTTTAATTTTTGGCACTGTTTTAATAAAAATGTTTGAGAAGTAGTAAGTATAAATTAGTTTAATATTTAAATAAAATATAAATAAAAAGTATATTCATTTCGTTTAAATCATATAATAGAAGTATAACTTCTTACGTGCGTACAAAGTACACACACATTCTTTTTTTTTTTTTCAAAAACGGTGGACATTGTAACTCAAGAACTACTCGACCGATCCACCTCAAAATTTTGCCTAGATTTTCTTTATACATTTCGTGAGGTAACGCTGTGGAGATATATTTGTTTTTATGCTTATTTTTTGTTTGGCAATAATAAATGTGTTGATTTTCACCCTTTTGTTACAAAAAATTCGTTTTTTTTGACTTCGAGCCAAGAACTCAAAAATCGTTAAAAATACAAAAAACTCCACAGCGTTGCCTTGAGAAACTCATAGGCTAATAAAATATTTTGAATTTTTTGTTTTACATAATCCAGTGACGAGTTCTGATGTCCACCGCAAAATACATTTTTTTTGAAGTGTCTAAAAATTTGCCATCGTTACTTATTTTTCAATATTTTTCTTTGAAATTTTTTTTGAATATTCTTTGAATTGTACTTAATATGCTTATTTAATTTAAAAATAAAATAATTGTACAGTGGAACCCCGATAAGTCGGCCCCCGATAACCCAGAAGTCCGGCTAACCCAGACTGATTTTCATCAGAAAAACATTTCAACAATAAAAATGTATGTATTATAATATTTGAGAGATAATGTGTATTTGTGTAATTTGAACTATACGATAGTAAAAATAACTCATGGTACACGGCGGCAGAGCGATTCTCTGATTATCGGAAACAACATGCACATGTAGTATTCCTTTATTTATTTCAAACTGTCTTAGCGTTGATTAAAAAAGACTGAAAGACTATTTAAAAAATTATTTTTTTAACAATGGCCTTAGTTTTCACTGTTCTTAAATAACATAGCATCGTTCCGATTGTGACTGTATTGTGTGTAGTACAGTCTTGTATTGTTCGTCTCCGTTTGCTTAGGTTTGTCTTTGCGTGGTTTTAGTCATTTAGATGTGTAGGTACTGTGCATATATATTTCATGTTATTTCAATTATAACGGAGTTAACTGTAAGTGTACCGTATTTTATTAATTTTTACCATAATCTCCGGCTAACTCGGATTTTCGATAACCCGGATCGGCCGCGGTCCCGATTAATCCGAGTTATCGAGGTTCCACTGTACCATATTTTAAAAAATCACAAAAATGTGCTTGAAATGTATATTTCAAACCATACCCTCCCTTAAGAGGATGGGTACGTATTTTCGGCTGCAATGCTATTCAAATGGGGATTCATTTTTTTCGAATCCTGAGAAAACTAATAAGTATTTTTGAAAAATTTAAACGTAGAATGAAATATTACGTTATTGGGGAGGGCCGAAAGTCCCTGATAACTTCTATAATGTTTATTTTAATAAGTTACAGGGGTGAAAAACTAAGAGAAAATTTAGTGTGATATTTAATTTAAAATATCTCATTCAAAATAAACTTTTTATTTAATCTAAGCGACTTTCGGCCCTCGGTAATAATATAGTCTTTCATTCTGCGTTTAAATTTTTCAAAAATATTTATTGGTTTTTTCAGGATTCGAAAAAAATGAACACAATGTCCGTGGTAATATTTCCAAATCTATCTTTGTCATACAACGCACTCAGTTGAATAGAATATTGTCAGCATACTGTCAGTGACAATTTTAAACATTTGACATGGCATCGGGAATATTTTGAGTTGTTGATTAAATAATATTGATATATGGTGTATTTGATCAATAACTGATTTAAGACGTGAGCTTAATAAAAAGTTATTTATTGTTAAAGTTATTTTGTTGTTAAAGATGTTCAAAATTGTAAGCGTTCCATAGTAACAATATATTATTAAAAAATCACTTTAACACATTTTCTCTTTTCTCGATTGGGCATTAGTTTTTTTTGCGCATATAAATTATTACAATCACGGAATACATAGTTAGTGCAAAAATTATCACATTTATTAACTGAATTAATAATTTGCAATTATAAAAATAACAGTTATCCAAGAACATTCAAAAGCCATCTCTTTAATTGATGATGACATTTTCAAGTAGAATGATATTTTAGTAATGTTTACATATCCATACCAGTGTGAATTTTACTACACGTAATTTGCCGTGTAAGACAGAAAAAGTAGGGATACCCGTAAAATATTTGCGAATTATGTACCGATGGGCTTAAATTAAACAAAAAAAAATAAAGTAACGTCTTTGAAAATTTAATTTTTGAATTTAACCAACAAAGGGTGTCCTCCCTCCTAGAATTCAATTTTTTTACGTTTTACGTTTACGTATGTGATTAAAAAATAAGATTCAGCGCAATTTTAACCCGCCACCCCCACCCCATTTTCAATAGCTCTGTATAATTTTATATTCAAACCGGTTTTATTTAAAATTAAATAATATTTTTGTTGTCTAATTTTGACACATTTTGTTTTACACTGACTGTAATTTTAAATTCATGTTTTTGCATTTATTAAATGAGATTTTGGCATGAATATTACAAATAAAAATAAAAAATAGATTAAATTAAATCAGGTGATCAGCGTCAATTCAAACTCGCACCACGTAAATATTTGACCATTTTGTTTACTATCAAAAACTAATATTCTAAATTGGAACAACGTAGAGGGTTTCATAATATGTTGGGAAATGATAATAACTCTAAAATGAAATACAAATAACAATGTATGAATTATGTATACGTATTTGCAAATGCCAATACCAACAGGATAAACCTTTAAATAATATCGATTTACAAAAAACTTTTTCTATATGGGCTATGATATGCAATAAATTCGATCATACACATAAACTGAACAACTGAACAGTGCTGCTGACAGAACGCTGAAGTACTCTTATCAAAAGTACACATTCCACATTCCAGAACATACGCAAAATACGGAATTTTGTGTAAACTAATTGTGATTGGAGCTCTGCTGGAGACTACTCCCATCGCCATAAATTTGAAAAATTCCCTATAGTAAGGGAGCCTAAGCGGGGATTTTTGCAGTTACTCGAGCGCGTCAGATTATTATATGGGGAGAAACCTTGTACCCTGAAAATGTACCTCTACCATATTATATTGGCTCTTAATGCAGGGGAGTTCGTTAAGGGGGGGCCGAAAAAAAATCTATCCTTAAAAAACTCGAAATCGTCAGATTAAGATAAGGTAAGTTAAGTACATGCAAAACAGTGTATATTTCAAAAATATGACGATTTGAGCGGGGCGTAAGGAAATGGGTGAGTTCCAAAGTTTCACAAGAAAAAAGCGAAATGAATGACAGACCGAAAAAATAAAAAATACGTGCTCAATATTTTTCAAAAATCTATCGAATGATACTAAACAACTTCCCTGGGAGAGGGGTGGGGAGTAAATTAAAAATTTTAAATACGAATCCCGCGATATTTTGCGAAATGAACATCAGATCGAAAAACTGAAAAATACACTTATTCAATATTTTTGAAAAATCTATCGAATGCCACCAAACACGACCCCCCGCAGAAATGAGGTGAGGGGTTACTTTAAAATCTTAAATGGGAGTCCCCATTTTTTTATTGCAGATTTGGATGCCTTACGTAAAAATAAGAAACTTTTATTCGAGACATTTTTTCGAATTATGGATAGATGGCGCTATAATCTAAAATAGTACATTCTTTCACGGTTTTTGCTGTAAATTTTAAAGAACCGCTTGGATTGACATGCAATTTGGCATACGCATAGCTAACATGTCAAAGAAAAAAAGTGATATGGTTCCGATGTGTGCTTTTGCCCTGGTGGTGACTTTTACCCCATCTCGGGGGTGAAAAAATATATGTCCAAGATAAGTCACGAAATGGATAAACTGACTAATTTTAAGTAACTTTTGTTCTATGGAGTTTTTTCAACAAATCAATACTCGAGTTATTTGCCAGTGAATATGTTCATTTTTCAACAAAATAACCACGTTTTTAGACGGTTTTTCGTAAATAACTCAAAACGTAAGCATTTTGTCGAAAAAATATTCTTAGCAAAACTATAGCCTATAAAAAAGTGAAAAAACCGTGTATATATTAGGTCACTATACCTAGCAAAAGCAGAGTTATAGCTAATAAAAAATAGGTTCATATTCGAAAAATTAGAAATATAATAATTCAATGTGAACTATCCAAATAATGAAGCATTCTTGGGGGAAACACATTACAAGTTTTTTAAATTGTTTAAAAAAGCTTTATTTCTGTTTCTATAAAAAAATATTCTAGCACCAAATGTAAGCAAGTTGCGCTCAAACTAAAGTTGGTCCCTTTTGTTTTGGCAAAAAAAATCAGAAAGATCACCCCCCAATTAGCAACTTAAATGAAATTAATTGTTACCGCTTCACAAGTTACTTCAATTCTGTTGTGTTTATAATGATCTGTAAGTTTCATCGATTCAAAGTGCTTATTTTTGAAAAAATTTGGTTTTAAAATAAATTTTTTTAAAATTTTAATTTTGAAAAAAAAATGTTTTTTTTTTCAAAATAACTTAAAAATTGTTAGAGATACCTAAAATCTTAAACAATAAAAAATGTCGGCTTTACTTTTCTGAATATTTTGTATTTTTTTGGTTTTCTATAAGATAAAAATTGGTTAAGATTCGGTGTTTCTAAATTTGCATAGTGACTCGTTCAAGCCCTTTTAACTACAGCTTTGTCAAAAATAAGGACTTTAAACCGATGAAACTCACAGATCGTATGATCAATACATACGCGAGTAAAAAACGTGTGACGTGGTAACAACTAAGTTCATTTGAAATGATAATTATGAGCAATTTTCCCTATTTCTTACAAAAAAAAGGGACCAACTTTATTTTGAGCGTAACTTGTTTACTTTTGATGCTAAAAAATTTTTTTAAAAACAAAAATAAGCATTCTTACACTTTAAAAAAGTTAAAATAAGTTTTCCCCAAAAAAGTGCTTCGTTTTTTGATTATGGCACGTTAAAATATTCGATTTGGAATTTGACAAATATGAACCTATGTTTCATTAGCTATAACTCTGCTTCTATTAGGTACAGTAACCTAATATACAGGGTGAGGCAGATGAAAGTCCTATTAGAAATATCTCGAGAACCAAAGAAAACAGAATCCTGAAAATTGGAATGAAGAGGTTTTGAAGAGTGATCTATTTAATAAAAATATTTTCATCGATTTGCTACTTCCGGTTATACCGGAAGTGGCTTATAACTTCGTTTTTTTAAATGGAACATCCTGTATATTTTTACATTTTTGGATCCTCCTGAATGTCTTCTTTCTTAAAATATGAGATTTTGTAATGTTATACAGGGTAGTTTAAAAGATAATTACGTTTTTTTTCTTAATTTCCTTGCAATATTCACACCCTGTAGAATTGTAGTAGTTTGACATCAAAAACTCTATTTATGTTCAAATTCTTTTCAATATAGTCTACTATTGTTAAAAATTGTTAGTATAGCTAAATGTTGAATTGTACTATACAGGGTTGGTCGAAACTCGGAAAGAGTATTTTCTGAGTTTTCGTAAATGGAACACCCTGTATTTTATTATTGTAATGAAATGACATTTTATGCTACTTTTTTTATTTCTTAAGCATTCCCTATACCTAACTGCTTTAAATTGTGAGTTATTGATGATTCAATTCAAACATTAATTTCAACAAAAAATACGTGAAATTTTATTAGGTTGGCCGTGAAAATATTCAATCACAAATAATTTTTCGGAAATAAATACATATTAATCTAGACTGATCTTTAAAACTGCCAATAATGGTTGAGCTATCAAAATACCTACGTAGTTAACATTCTTGGCGCGATTAACAATTAAGCACAAATCAAAGCATTTAGGTATAAGGAATGCTTAAGAAATAAAAAAAGTACCATAAAATGTCTATTCATTGCAATACTAAAATACAGGGTGTTCCATTTAAAAAAATTCAGAAAATCCTCATTCCGAGTTTCGACCAACCCTGTATACTAAAATTTAACATTTAGCTATAATAATTTTTAATAATAGTAGACTATATTAAAAACTATTTTAACATAAATAGAGTTTTTGATATCCAACTACTACAATTCTACAGGGTGTGAAATTTGCTACGAAATTAATAAAAAAACGTAATTACCTTTTAAAATACCCTGTATAACATTACAAAACCTCATATTTTAAGAAAGAAGACATCGAAGAGAATCCAAAAATGTAAAAATATACAGGGTGTCCCATTTAAATAAACGAAGTTTTAAGCTACTTCCGGTATAACCGGAAGTGACAAATTAATGAAAATATTTTCATTAAATAGATCACCCTTCAAAACCCCTTCATTCCAATTTTGATAATTCTGTTGCCTTTAGTTCTCTAAATATTTCTAATAAGCCAGTTATCTGCCTCGCCCTATATAAACCATGTTTTTCACTTTTTATGTGCTTTATTTCTGATAAGAACCTTTTTTTCGACCAAGTACTTACTTTTTGAGTTAGTGGCGAAAAACCGTCTGAAAACGTGATTATTTTGTAGAAAAATTAACATATTCACTCGCAAATAACTCAAAAAGTATTTACTTGGTGAAAAAACTTTATAGAACAAAAGTTGCTTAGAATTAGTCATTTTATCCCTTTAAAAGGGGGTGAAACTCACCCCTAGTGCAAAAGCACACATCAGCACAATATCACTTTTTTTTCTTTGACTTGTTAGCTATGTGTATGCCAAATTTCATGTCAATCCAATCAGTTCTTTAAAATTTATTATTTTTGCAATACACCTTTAAAGAACGTACTAAAAAACGATTGTTGGAAATGGAAAATTAAATTAAAAATGGAAAGTCCCCACTAAAATGGAAAACTTTACTTAACTTTTTTTGGTTTTAGGACCTACTTTTCACAACCCAATAGGCCCCTATAACGGGGGCTGCACATTTAGCATACTTGGCTCCCCTACCACTAGGCTCTCCTAGTTGATCCTTTCTTTATGCAAAAAAAATTGTCAACTATTTAAAGTGTGTATTTTAAACTCAGCCATAATTTTGCAAATTTGCATTTTTGTTGTGTACCATTTCCCAAAGAAATTTAGCCTACGTTTCAGCAATATTATAAAGTTTTTCTAGGCGGAACACGAAAGCTATAAGTTATGTTAAAGGGGGTGAAAAAATTTAAAGGAGGGAACTACATTTTTTTGCTCTTTTTCCCAATTATTGTTATTTTTAAACAATAAATTTTAAATTTTCAATTTTTAACTGGTCAAATATTATGTAAAATTGAAAAGCGAAACTTTCATCCTCTATATACAGGGTGTAACAAAAATACAGGTCATAAATTAAATCACATATTCTGGGACTAAAAATAGTTCGATTGAACCTAACTTACCTTAGTACAAATATGCACACAAAAGAAGTTATAGCCCTTTGAATTTACACGATAAAAATCGATTTTTTCCGATATATCGAACAATATTAGAGATTTTTTAATGAAAATGGACACGTGGCATTCTTATGGCAGGAATATTTTAGAAATAAATTATAGTTAAATTTGTGCACCCTATAAAAATTTTATGGGGGTTTGGTTCCCTTAAACCCCTCCAAACTTTTTTGTACGTTCCAATTAAGTTATTATTGTGGTACCCTTAGTTATATAAAATGTTTTTAAAACTTTTTTGCCTTTTAATATTTTTTTGATAAGCCAGTTTTAATCGAGATGCGGCTTCTTTTTTAATATGTTTACATAAAAATTTTATGGGGGTTCTGTGCCTTTAAACCCCCCAAATGTTTGTGTACGTTCCAATTAAACTATTATTGCGGTACCTTTAGCTAAACAGGATGTTTCTAAAACTTTTTTGCCTCTTAGTATTTTTCCGATGAGGCACCTTTTATCGAGATGTGGCTTCTTTTCTAATATGGTTCAAAATATACCTCAAATTGTAATTTATAAAAAAAAATTTATATTATTACCAGGTCTCTACAATCGTACTTTACCATATACAAATATGTGGTGGATTTGACAAATATTCAAAATATCTCGATAAAAACTAGCTTTTCGAAAAAGTACTAGGAGGCAAAAAAGTTTTAAAAACATTGTGTTTAATTAATGGTACCACAATAATAATTTAATTGGAACGAACAAAAAAGTTTTGGGGGGTTTAAGGGAACAAAACCCCATACAATTTTTATGCCATAGAAATACCACGTCTCCATTTTCATTAAAAAATCTCTAATAGTTTTTGATATATTGGAAAAAATCGATTTTTATCTTGTTATTTCAAAGGGCTGTAACTTTTTTTGTATGCTCATTTGGACTAGGTAAGTTAGGTTCAATCGAACTATTTTTGGTCCCAGAATATGTGATTTAATTTATGACCTGTATTTTTGTTACACCCTGTATTTTGTAGGAGCAATATTTCTTGAGTTATATGAGGATTAGGTGAAAGTATGGGCGCAAAAAGCAAAAATTTTCGATATTTTTACATTTTGGTAAATAAAAAATTAAGCATACGGTTTGCGATCGCCCATATCGTGATTATTGATAGATATATCACTCTGAAGTGATTCAAGTAAAAAGTAGACCCTTATGGAAAATATCCATTATGGTCTACTTTTCGACAAATCTCGTCTGGCCTATTAAAATATCGTTAGTTAGTAACTTAATTCGTTCTGAGAACAGGTTAAGTCAAAACATACTATCTTTTGTATTAATCGGAAAAATGCTCGTTTTATAATATAATTCGCTTAAAAGGAATTAGGAATATACAGTGCGCTGGAATAAGTGTTACTCCACTTATTAACTTAATTATTTTTAGCACATAAGCAAAACGCTCGGACAGGTCGATTTTTAAAAGAATTATAGTATATTATAGCATCAATGTTTCGAACTTTACCCGATCCCTCTTCTGGTGACAGGCATAACTTTGATTTTTTTAAATGGGAAAGTACATCATTTGACACCTCATTTAAAAGCTTTTGAAATATTTATTACCAAAATGTATAATACTTTAATCTTATTTGATAGCGTAGGCGTAAAATTTCGATGGAAGTCTTTTTAAACGCATTCATTTTTTTCAAATCCTTAAAAAACTAATAAGTATTTTTGAAAAATTTAAATGCAGATTGAAAGATTGCATTAATACGGAGGGCTGAAAGTCCCTTAGAATAACCAAAAAGTTTCATTTGAATGATACATTTGAAATTAAAAATCAGACTAAATTTTATCTATTTTCATCCCTGTGACTTACTAAAATAAACACTATAGAAGTTCTCAGGAGCTTTTCACCCTCAATAATACTGTAATATTTCATTCTGCGTTTAAATTTTTCAAAAATACTTATTAGTTTTCTCAGGATTCGAAAAAAAACGAATGCATTTAAAAATAATTCGATCGAAATTTTGCACCTACGCTCTCAAAAAGGATTAAAGTGTATTACATTTTTGTAATCAGTATTTTAAAAACTTTGAAATGAGGTGTCACGTCATGTACTTTCCCATTTAAAAAAATCAAAGTTATGCCTGTCGCCTGAAGAGGGATCGCGTAAAGTTCGAAACATTGATGCTATAATATACTATGATTATTTTAAAAATCGACCTGTCTAAGCGTTTTGCTTATGTGCTAAGAATAAATAAGTTAATAAGGGGAGGTAATATTTATTCCAGTGCACTGTCTAAGACCATACCACAACCACACTAATCAAAAGTTACTGAAATGAAAATGAAATACTTACTTGTTATCTGAGCTGGATCCTTCTAAAAGTTGAGGGGTGGAGGTGGCTTTAGGACGTCTGCTCGGAGTACTGCCCACCGGAGACCTGCGACGGTGGCTCTCGTGGAGCGGCTAAAACAAACAACATATTCAATTATTTTTATTCAATCAACAATGGAAAAAGATCAAGAGGAAGTTGTCCAACATGATGAGCAGAGCAAATGAAGATTCTGGTAGGAAACTCCCTACATGAATCCGTTAATTTGGTGCAGGATCGCAGCCAATGAAGATAGCAAGTTAACAATATTTAGAGTATTATCGTTGATTGATAAATATAGAGGGGTGTTATCATGCATTAACAAGGGCTTAAGGAATGAGGAGGCGGGCAAGCTCTTCCAGCTCTGAAGCCTGACTACTTTCTTCAGTCTTTTCTATTTGCGGTGTGCAAGTACTTGGGGGGATACGAGAAACGATCGTGCGCGAATAGCGAAAAAATGTTGCAACTTTCTTACATAATTCATATTGTCAATTGAAATTGTCAAATTGACGTATATTTCATACCTACTGTCATTGGAGAAGAAAAATTATATGTTACTCCACAATATTGATACGATATGCAAGTATTATATAAAAGTAAATTTATTAATTGTATTTTGCTTGCAGTACTGTATTTTAATAATTAATTTTTTCTACGACCGTTTAATAACATGCTCATTATTCGCTATTTTTTCATTGATAATAGCACCCATTACTGTACCCGTGAGTAATAATTCATTACTCACGGGCTGAAGTTACTCACGGGTCATTACTCACGGGCTGAAGTTAGATTCAAGGGACGCATGCCACTTTTAATATTAATCGTATATAAACTGCAAATAAACTTACTTAAAGTTGTTTATTTAAAACAATAATTATTGTAATTTATATCAATAATTAACTTCAAAAAATTTTTAAACGAATTTTAACTGTAACAATGTCAGTATATTTTTTACGTTTATATCTTGTTTACTAAAAATTTTGACGTCTATCATTTATTTTAGTGACAGTGACATTAGCTCATTTTATTGATGTTAATTAGGGAATCCAACGATCTGTCAAACTATTCCAATATGTCTGGCGATTGGCATGCAATACATTGAAGGCATATGATAGTATAGTGTTATTTTAGTATTTTAAAGTAATTTTCGTATTTTATGTCCATGTAAGTATTGCTAAATACTTCTGTGACATAGTAACAAATATTGCTTACGTCAATAAACTTTAATAAGTAGTTAAAAAGTTTTAACTAAGTAATTTGGAAGATTGAAGAAAGCTAGGTTAACAAATTTTATGTTTTATAAGTTTAATAAAAAATAATATTGAGCATCCCTAAAATAGATTTTAGGTAAAATCATCGGGGTAATATATATTTTATTATTTTAGGTACTTAGTAATACCACATTGTATCTTAAATTTGAAATTTTAATTTAAATAAAGTATCCAATAAAATCGCTTGTGTGCAGTGTTGCCAGAGAGATTTTTGTAAATGCACCGGAATGACTGGAATAGTGACACAAAGTACTAAACCAACACATTTTGTACAAAAACTTAAAAAAACGTCGTTTAATATTATTTGAAGCAAATTTCTTATGTCACAAAATTTTAGGTTTTTACTTTAGGAGACTTTAGTATCAAAAGTTTGGTTGTTAATTGTATCAAATTGGTACAATTTTAACAACTCTGGCAACGCTGAATTGCCTGCCATACGTCCTGTCATTAAAAATCACGTGGTTTGGATTGCCTAATTGGAATTTATACTAATATTGTGTTTATTTGTCAAGTTATATTGTGTTAAATATGTTATAATATATTATGTATAGTTATATTATTATATTATATATAGTTAAATGTAAATATACATTATAACTATTGAAATACGTCCACCGACAGCCATTTCCTATTTATTAGATTAATTGACAGTAGGTACAAATTTAAGCTTATAATTTTTCGGAAACGAATAGAACTTGATTGACTATTTCTAGTTGTATTTTTACAATAAATAATAATTTGGTAATAGTAGGCAACCAGTTATTCAGCCACGTACTAGGGGTAAATAGCATTTAGGTATTCTTGAAAAATTATAATAATTTAAATCTTGAGTAGTTGATAATTAAATTTTTTACTAATTAAAATAAAAAAAGGTCGTAGAAAAAGTATAGTATTCTACTCGCATGTAATGGATATTACTCACTCTGATGAATTACGACACTCGCCTACGGATCGTGTCGCAAACTTCATCATCGTGAGTAATAGCCTTCATTACATGCTCGTTGAATAATATACTATTATTTGCTACATACAATTGTTTACCTTTTAATAACATAACCTCAGTCTTACTTTTTCTTCTTTTAATTTTTTCTTGGGCTTTGGCCTTTTTGACAATTTTCCAGCAACCAGGACCAATATGATTGACCAATATAATTAAAAGTGCGAAAAAAGTTCGCCGAGCTATGAAAACAGGTGTCGCTTTTCCGAACTTACACGGTCCCAATACAGTCACTCTCGTTAATTCGAAACTCGAGGGACTCTTAAAATATTATGAATTATCGAGTGTTTGAAATATCAAATGGTTCGAAATTTGTGAGAGAAAATAAATAACTTCGAATTATTAAGTGTTGATTAATCATTATTTAGTAACTGCTATTCTATAACGATGACAAAAGTTTGGAGGTACATTCGTGTACATACATGTATGTATTCATAATGTGAATTAATCAATCTTTCGAAAGAACTCTATTATACCGCTTTGCTTCAAAGCACATTGCTGCTGCTCAGACTGCTCAATAATTTTTTTAAGAGAAAAAATGCCTGAAATGCTTTTTCATCACTTTCGTTCTGTAGACAAGGTATCGAATGAGGATCTTGCTTCCTTAACTGAAACAAAGGCGAAACAAGTTTGAAAACTGTACTTACTACAATCTTTTCGCCTCTTTCTCTCTGCAACTTTGAATTGTCGAGTGTTGGACGCCGATGAGTTCGAATTAACGCGTCGTTTTGTCATATAGCAATAATTTTTTCGTTCGAATTACCAAGTGCATAAAAATGTATTGATTTAGTTCGAAATATAAAGAGATTTTGTAGGGAACTCGTGATAACTTTGAATTATAGAGAGTTTCGAATTATCACAGGTTTGAATTAACGCGAGTCGACTGTATATTGAAATTCTGATATGACTCTATATTAAATATGGAGATGTGTACCAATAAAATGTTGAATTGAACTTATAACTTTCAACATTGTCATTTTTTAAATAATTGTTAAGGGCCTAGCCCCAAAATTTTGCAGCAATGTGTTTTAAATGCAATCATTTTTGTCGAATCCTGAGAAAACTAATAATTAGTTTTGAAAAATTTAAACGCGAAATGAAATATTATATCATTACGAAGGGCCAAAAGTCCCTTAGAATAACCAAAAAGTTTCTTTTGAATGAGGTATTTGAAGAAAAATCACACTAAATTTTCGCTTTTTTCACCCCTGTAACTTATTAAAATAAACATTATAGAAGTTTTCAGGGACTTTTGGCCCTCGGTAATAATGCAATCTTTCATTTAGCGCTAAAATTTTTCAAAAAGACGTATTGGTTCTCTCAGGATTCGAAAAAAATTAATGCATTTAAAACACATTGGCGCGAACTTTTGAGCCTACGCCCTTAATCCAACAATTTTTTCAATGTGTGTATGTAATAAGTAGCAATTTGCTTTGCACAGTAATAAAAGCTTCCAAAACAACCTTTATATTTTAGATAAATATCATTTGAAAAAGATTGTAACATAAAAATATTTAAAAGATTATATTATTATAAGTGCTTACTGAAACACTGTCTAAAACATTTCATCCGTTGGCATGAATTCATAACTTAAAGAAAATATTTATATTCAGTTTCTTTTTTGTTTGTTTCTGTATAAGTCCCTGCCTCATAGTTTCTAGTTATTGAATATTTAAAGCAAAATGTCAAACTTTGTATATTTCTAGGAAAATTAGGAAAAATTTAAAATGAAAATTCACATGAGTAGCTTTCCTTCCTCTAGGGGAATGTATATTTTAGTTTGAATATTGCCTAATAAGCCCTTTTCTTGACTTTCGTCAGCTGCCTACTATACCGTCTCTGACAGTATAAAACACCGAACAGAAATGAGTTACTGGTGTGTTGAACGGAGAATAAACTACCTACTCATCGGAACAGGTGAGCTGAACGTATTCCGAAGCCGGTTGATTTAGTGAGTTGAACGAAATCGATAAATCCTATCCTACTCAACAACCACATGTGTTGAGTTGGACATGTCCCTCCGTATTGTTTAGCTCAAAATAAATGTCTTAACAAAAAGGTGTTATATTAGATATGCAGACGATACAGTATTGCTGGCAGATAGTGCGCAGGGGCTCCAGAGGATGATGGATAATGTTGTAGAAACATGTAACAAATACGGCCTAACACTAAATTGTAAGAAGACAAAAATAATGATCATTAGTAAAAACACCAACATAAACGAACAAAATTAAAATAAACAATAAACGGTTAGAAAGAGGACAGAAAATATGCTATTTGGGCCGTAATATTACGGATACTTGGGATCATAGCTACAAAATAAAAACCGTTGGCTATCATCATAGCAATTTTAATTTTGTTTGCGGCGTTTCTGAATAACTCGATCGATGTTAGTCCAAACCATTAACGTTTTGAAGCCATGCGTGTCTTCTTCCTCTTCTTATGAGGTCCGCGAAGTATCAATATACGCATAAAAATCCTTAGAAGTTATGTCTTTAGTGTCCTCCTCTACGAAGTAGAAGGCTGGAGTCTTTACAGAAGATGTCAAAACGATTAGGGGCGTTTGAAATGTGGCGCTACCGACGTATTATGTTGAGGGTCTCATATGTACACCACACAACTAAGATAACTATTCTCCAGAGGCTAAGAAAAGACAAAGAAATTATTAACACTGTAAAGAACCGGAAATTGGCTTACTTCGGCCGCGTAATAATAAATACCAACTTCTACAGTTGATTCTATAAGGCAATATATGGGGCAAGAGAGTAGTGATGTTGATTATAGTTACTTTCGAGTATTCGTTACAAATCGTTACTTTTGTATAAAGTAATCATTTACAGTATTCGTTACTTTGATAACTATGATTACTTTTGTTGCTTTTGTATTTGAGTACCGGTAATCATATTATGTAGAATCGTATTTCTCAGTAGGTAGGTATAGGTATAGGTATTCCGATATAACAACGACCTTCACCAATCTGTTTAAGGGATAAAAATGATTTGATTACTATGATTACTTTTGTTACTTTTGCGTTTGAGTAGCAGTAATCATATCGAGAATCGTATTTCTCAGTAGGTAGGTTTGTATAGGTATTCCGATATAACAACGACCTTCACCAATCTGTTTAAGGGATAAAAATGATTTGATTATTATGATTACTTTTGTTACTTTTGCGTTTGAGTACCGGTAATCATATCGAGAATCGTATTTCTCAGTAGGTAGGTATTTTGTATAGGTATTCCGATATAATAACGACCTTCACGAAGTACGAAGTAATCAGAGTAATCAAAGTAATCAAAGTAGATACAATAGTCGTTACTCGCTCTAATACGATTGGTATGAAGTAACGAAGTAATCAGAGTAATCAAAGTAATCAAAGTAGATACAATAGTGGTTACTCGCTCTAATACGATTGGTATGAAGTAACGAAGTAATCAGAGTAATCAAAGTAATCAAAGTAGATACAATAGTCGTTACTCGCTCTGATACGATTGGTATGAAGTAACGAAGTAATCAGAGTAATCAAAGTAGATACAGTAGTCGTTACTCGCCCTGATACGATTGGTACGAAGTAACGAAGTATTCAGAGTAATCAAAGTAATCAAAGTAGATACAATAGTGGTTACTCGCTCTAATACGATTGGTATGAAGTAACGAAGTAATCAGAGTAATCAAAGTAATCAAAGTAGATACAATAGTCGTTACTCGCTCTGATACGATTGGTATGAAGTAACGAAGTATTCAGAGTAATCAAAGTAATCAAAATAGATACAATAGTCGTTACTAGCTCTTATACGATTGGTAAGAAGTAACGAAGTAATCAGAGTAATCAAAGTAACGATTTGCCTCTCTGAATAATAATCGTTACTTTCGGTATTCGTAAGTAACGAGTACTTTGTAACGAATAGTTATTTTCTCAACATCACTACAAGAGAGCCCCTGTACGTAAACGTACATCCTGTTTGGCCAATCTTAGGATGTGGACTGGTCTAACGTCAACTGATCTATTTCGAGCTGCCGCAAATAGAATAAGATTGGTCAATGTGGTCACCAATATCTCTAAAAGATTCTCTCTAGAAGATCTTCTAGTAGATATCTCTAGAAGATCTCTAGAAGATCTCTATAAAAAGAAACAAAAGCAGTTACAAGAACTACAGAAACAAAATTTCAATATAATAACACGTTTATAACACGGTTTATAGCGTCCTACGCCTTCCGCTTCCTATTTTTCAGCCGCGTCGATCTGTCCAATCTCCTGGTCGTACATCTCTCTCAGACATTGCTTTCTGGATTCCACTTATCCAGGTAATTTTCGGTCTGCCCCTTTTTCTCCTTTCCGGGGGTTACCATTCCAGTATCAGCTTTGGGAGTCGATGTTCCTCCATTCTTTGTTTATGGCCATACGAACAAAGTTGTTTTTCTTGGATTTCTGCTATTATGTTGGTTTTCCTATTCATAATATCTCGGTACTCGTTCATTCGCTATGTGGATTTCAGTGTATTTTTTAGAAAAAAAGGAGCAACTTCTTTATAAACGGCACTAGAAAGTGTATTATATAAACATTAAAGGTAAATTAGCACGGCTAAACGTGTCTAGTAATTTTTATTGGCTGAAAGTATTCACCTCGAAATCTACCTTTCGAAACAATTACAGTTGCTCGAATCTCTGAGGGGGATTTGCATTTGCAGTGCACATTTGGTTTAATAACCATAAACGTAATGTGGCGTTATCGCACAGAAACACAAAATGCAAATCAGGCCGCCATTCCTGCCATTGATATTATAATATTCCACCTAATGAAATTACACAAACGCTGTCAGTGTACGTCGTAAACGGGACTATTTTCTTGATACAATGCTGCAGCTGTAGCTGCATCCTTTATGGTCGGTTCGTTTCAGATGTTATGTACTCTCGAGAGAAATTGAATAATCGCTTTAGCAAATCTTATAATTAACTGTTATCTTTCTCAGCCTTATTTTACGAACACCCATTAGAAATTATTTTATTTTGCACAATATTTTGTACAATTATACAGGGTAGGAAAATAAACAGGAAAAAGAAGACGAGGAAGACCACTGAAGAGTTGGCGAGAAGGTATTGATAAGGAGAGAAGGAGGCCTAGAGGACGACATGTAGACAAATAGGGAAGAATGAAGATTAGGAATAGCAAGACGTCGGCGCACGTTTTAACGCGATATGTAGGCCTGGATGCAGCATCATCATCATTCTCTTTGGCTTATCCCTATGCGGGGTTGGCTTCCCTAATTGCATTTCTCCACACAATTCTATCTTGGGTCATATCAATGTTAATCCCCTTTACCAACATGTCCTGCCTTATCGTCTCCCCCCAGCTCTTCTTTGGTCTTCCTCTCCTACTCCTTCCAGGAATCTGCACTTCAGCTATTCTTCGTATTGGGTGATTAACGTCTCGACGTTGAACATGACCAAACCATTTTAACCTATGCTCTCTCATTTTGGCATCAATTGGTGCCACACCTAGACTTCCCCTAATATACTCATTTCTAATTTTATCCTTCTTTGTCACTCCACTCATCCATCTAAGCATTCTCATTTCCGCCACATCCATTCGTTGTTCCTCTTTCTTTTTCACTGCCCAACATTGAGTTCCGTACATCATAGCCGGTCTTATGGCTGTTTTATAGAATTTTCTCTTCAGCTTCATTGGATTTTTTCTGTCACACAACACACCAGTCGCTTCTTTCCACTTCATCCATCCAGCCCTAATTCTACTGCATGTATCTCCATCTATTTCTCCATTACTCTGTAATACCGATCTTAGGTACTTAAAACTATTGCTTTTCACAATCATTTCACCATCCAAAGATACCATTTTATTTGTAGTAGCTCCATCTTTAAATGAACATTCCAATTACTCTGTTTTTGTCCTACTAAGTTTTAAAACTTTTTCCTCCAGAGCTTGTCTCCACTGTTCCAGTTTTTGTTCTAAGTCTCTTTCACTATTTCCTACTAACACGACATCATCAGCATACATTAAGCACCATGGAATGTTACCCTGTAGTAGGTGGAATGGTATCCTGGATGCAGCGTACCTACCAAAAAAAGTTGATTAATAGCAAGCTGAAAATTATTTGTTAATAGCTTAACGGTGTTTAGTCGGACAAACTTTGATGTACGAGAACACTGGAACAGGGGAAGTTTTAATCGTGGAACAGGTTACAGGTTTCGAACGTCAGACTACGAAAACGTCCCATGTATTTTGTCGGACAGAACTTCCTATTGATTTGTTACCCTTTCAGTAAACTCTCATGCAAAATCAGACTGCTATTTATCACCAACATAATTCCTGTCATTTGACATATTCTACGTATCGGACTTATTAAAATACCGAACATATTTGTCGGACAAACATTTTCTCATATATTATTTAAAGTTTGCTATTGAATAATCTTAAAAACAACCTGCTACTTTTCGTAATAAAATTTGCTATTGAATAAACCTAAAAACAACCTGCTAGTTTTCATAATCATAAAAAAATAATCATATAAAAGTATCATGAGTGAGTATGGATTTATATCATATATAAACGAATATACACGTCCCGCAAGTAAAACTTGTCTGGATCATTTATTTGTCAAATGTTCTTTAAATTTTGAGAATAATAAATCTTATATTTTTAGATACCATGATATTACTGATCATTCACCTATAGCACTCAGTATTAATAATTTTAACAACACAAATTTAAATGTCATGCAATCAAAAATGTTTAAATATTTTATCAATTACGAAAAACTAAAATTAGATTTAGAACAAGAAAATTGGTTTTTAGTTTACTCTGAAAGAGATGTTAATAAGAGCATGGAATGTTTCATTACAAAACTACAAAATTATATAAACTTAAATACCAAGAAAATAAAAATTAAACACAAAGAAAGATACAAAAAACCATGGATAACGCCATCGTTACTTAAATTAATAAATGAAAAAACTAATTTATACAAATCATTAAAAACTCATCCCGATGATAAAAATTTACAGAACAGGTACAAAGTAAGTAAAAATAATTTATCAAAACGTATTCAACAAGCAAAAAAAACTTGTGCAGAAGGGTTAATAAATACTAACAAAAATATGTCTAAAAATTTATGGAGATGCGTAAATAAACTATGTGGAAAAGCAGTTTCAAAAACAAACATAAAACTAATAAAAACACAAAATAATGAAGTACTAACTAACAAAACAGACATATCAAATGAATTTGTTGACTACTATACCGATTTAGGAAAACGATATGCAGAAATGATCTCTGAGCCAACTGGATTTCGAGCAAACATATTGGAAATAAATAATAGTATGTACCTGTCTCCAACAACTGAAAATGAAGTTGAAGAAATAATTATAAAATCTTTAAAAAATAAAAAGTCACCAGGGCACGATAATATTAGATCTGAAACTTTAAAAGAAATAACAAAACATATTTCAAATCCGTTAACATACATAATTAATTCATGTCTTAATTTAGGCATTTTTCCAGATATATTAAAAATTGGAACTAATAAACCACTATTCAAATCTGGCGAAGAAACATATTGTCAAAATTATAGGCCTATAACCCTAATCTCAAATATAGGCAAAATATTTGAAAAAATAATTAAAATAAGACTCTCACATTTCTTAAAAAAAATTTAATATAGTATCTGAATGTCAATATGGGTTTCAAGAGGGAAAATCAACCGAAGATGCAATCTGTGCTCTAACAGCTAACATCTACAAAGCTCTTGATAATGCAAAACCATCTCTTTGTATATTTGTAGATTTAGCAAAGGCATTTGATACAGTTTCACATAAAATACTGCTAATTAAACTTCAAAAATATGGTATAAGAGGACTTGCATATAACATCCTAGAAAGTTATCTGCTAAATAGACAACAACATGTTTCTATAGATGGAGAAATCAGTAGGAAGAAAGGAAGAATTATATCCTACGGAGTACCACAGGGAACAGTCTTGGGACCAATTATCTTCAATATTTATATCAATGATCTATTCAGACTGAATGTAACAGGTAAGATAATAAGTTTTGCAGATGACACAGCTATTTTCCATGATGCAAATACATGGAATAATTTAAAACAAAAAGCTGAAACAGATTTTACTACAATTCAGAAATGGTTTCAGTTTAATAAACTTACCTTAAATATAGAAAAAACAAAATATATACCATTTACATCATATGTTAATAACCTCCCAAATCTTGGCTCATTAAAAATTGATGCAAAGAATGAAATTCCACATTCATACGAGATTAAATATCTAGGTATAATAATTGATAAACATTTACGATGGAACACCCAAGCAAATAATATAGTAAATAAATTAAGAGGACTCTTATCAAGATTTAAATTTTTAAAACAATTTTTAGGAATAACTCATTTGCGAATTCTTTATTATGCACTTATACAATCTCAACTTACATATGGCCTTTTAGGATGGGGTGGAATACGCAATAATTACTTACATTCTATAAATATTATTCAGAAATGGCTAATTAGAATTATATACGGGAAAAATTTAAGATATTCTAGTGGGCTGTTATATAACGAAAGTAAATTTTTAAATGTACGTAAATTATTCTGTTATAAAGCCCTTATACATATACATGAAAAAAAGATAATATTAAATTTTAACAGGCATGCCCACCAAACTAGATATATAAAACATAATACAATTCTACCAAAATGTAATAAATCCATCCTTCAAAGATATGTTGGTTACATAGGGCCCAAATTGTACAATTTGCTACCGGATAGTTTAAAACAATTTAAAAATTATAAAAAACATAGGTATAAATATGAAATTAAACAATGGATTGGGAACAAATCAACAAAATTCTGCGAAGAACTTATTAATGGACAATAATTGTAATAAATAAACTTAAATAAGAAATAAAAAATTGCATCGAAAATAAAAATTGTATCTAAATAGATTTTTATTATCAACTGCGACATTTCTTGAATTATTGATGGCCACATTTATATCACAAATTATATTAAAATTATTATATTTTAAAAATGGTATACATTTTTATTTTATTATATTTTTATTTTTTCTTGATTAATGTTAGAGTTTCTAGTATTTGTATAAATTTTCATATAACTGTATACATTTATACATTTTTTAAATCTTTTTGTGTTTGTTTATATTTGTAAATTAGTATATTATATTTTTAAGTCTCACGCACAAGCGGTGCTACTTTTGTATGTATATTAGTAATATATATACAGGGTAGCTCAACTTCAGTGAGTTATTCTTGGATATCTTGGAGTGACTCTTCACAGAACCTTAAGTTTTAAGGAACACCTACATAGAACGGCAGAAAAACTGAAGACGCGAAATAATAGAATCCAAAAGCTATGTGGCACCACATGGGGGTCCTCAGCCTCCGTACTCAGATCATCCGCTCTCGGACTCGTATACTCGGCGGCTGAATATGCTTCGCCGGTATGGCTCAATAGCAAACACACGAAGATCATTGACACCCAATTAAACCAGACAATGCGAATGATCTCAGGTACAATTCGACCAACACCGAACTATTGGCTTCCCATTCTGAGTCACATTCCACCGCCGAAACTAAGAAGAAGTCATTCTCTTCTCAGAGAATATCGAAAAATCGAGGCTAACCATCAACTACCCATCCACCATGATAAGCTTGATATCGAAATGAACAGACTGCGCTCCAGATATCCCCCATTGTTAAGGGCCACCTCCCTACATCAGGAACATTTCGACCTCACCAACGCTTGGAGAAGACAATGGGAGAGCGACTCACCACAGGAATCACACCAAATGGCCTGTATCGATCAGAAACCGCCAGGCTTTGAACTGCCCCGCAATACATGGACGGCGCTGAACAGAATAAGAACAGGTACCGGTAGATGTGCTGACAGCTTGCATAGATGGGGAAAGGCCCTTACTCCTGAGTGTGACTGTGGTGCGCAACGGCAGATCGTCCGCCACATTATTGAGGAATGCCCCCGAAGGCGGTACCCTGGAGTTTTCGATGAGTTCCTGAATGCGACCGAAAATGTTTTACATTATATTAATACATTAGATGTTCGTTTGTGATACTTCATGTAATGTTTTATATACTTTTTTTAAATTATGTGTTCTTATTGTATCTATGCCATACGATAAATAAATAAATAGTGAGTTATTTATGTTTATTTAGGTAGTACTCATTATGCTTTTTATTTTTTTTTTGTAAATATTTATTGTTATTCCTAAATAAACATTATTATTATTATTATTGTAAACTTGTCAGAATAACACGTTCCTTAATTATTAAAATCATGTTCCACAATTAAAATTTAGCCTGTTCCAGTTTTCTCATACATGAAAGTTTGTCCGACTAAACACCGTTAAGCTATTAACAAATTTTCAGCTTGCTATTAATAAACTTTTTTTTGGTACGCGAATCCAGGCCTATTACACAAACGTGTCAGTATACGCCGTAAACGGGACGATTTTCTTGATACAATGCTGCAGCTGTAGTTGCATCCTTTATGGTCGGTTCGTTTCAGATGTTATGTACTCTCGAGAGAAATTGAATAATCGGTTTGGCAAATCTTATAATTAACTGTTATCTTCCTTAGCCTTATTTTACGAACACCCATTAGAAATTATTATATTTTGTACAAATATACAGGGTAGCAAAATCTTCCTCTTCTTAACATGCCATATACCAAAGTACGTAAGCGACTATCATTACTGAGGTTCTGTTCTTGGAGGCGTGATACAGCTCGCGTGTGTTGTGTATTCCTGTCCATTCCTTAATATTCCTTAACCAGGATAGTTGTTTGCGGCCGACTCCTCTACTACCTTCGATCTTCCCTTGTAGGATTAACTGCGGTATTTCATATTTTGCTCCTCTTAATATGTGCCCAAGGTAACTAATCTTGCGTTTCTTAATTAATCCAAAAAATCGAGGTCCAGGATCTCGATTTTTGACACTTTGCTTCGTTATTGAACGTATTCGCTTCGTATATGTTTAGTATACGAAGCGAATACGTTCGATAACGAAGCGAAGGGTTAAAAATCGAGGTCCAGACACTTTTTGACTGCTAACAATTTGGCATCTATTAATACCCCAGGCTGTGGGTGAAAAAACGTGATATAATTCAGGAATTTTTGAAACCTATCAGGTGTTGTAAAGGACGATGCCAGGAATAACTTCTACTAAAATGTAACCAAAAATATTGTGCGCTTTTTGTTATTGCGATTTTCATTTGTTAAATTTGCAATTTTTAATGATTTTTAATTTTGTAGCTTAATATATTGATTTTAGAGAAAAATACTTTTTAATAGAAAGTTGTAGTAAATTAAAAAAACCTACAATTTGAGGTATGGTAAGTTTAATATCGTTAATTGGTTATTGCAAAACAGCCTGCGAAAGGTCCAAGATGGCCGTTCTTTACAATTGCATTATTTATTGTACAAATATTTTTTTTTTATTTTTTAAAGCTTTAAAATGAAGGTCTTTCAATTCCAAACATAAAAAAATTGTAAAGCCAGATTAACGAATTTGTTGCTTAGATATTATAAATTGTTTATCCCAAGAGGTCAAATGTCGAAGGCTATAACTTTTTGAAAAAAAATCGTAGAGTTGGTGAAACATCCAATCTCCTTTTAAAGAGTTATATTTTCATATTCTGATGTAAATAAATGCGTAAAATATTTTTAAACCTCTAATTTTTGGGTTTGAAAATAAGGGGGCAAATTTCGTTATAAACATTTAGAGCTGAAGCGGCCCTGTACATCCAATGAGTTTCTAACTTACAGATTATTGTTGCTGAAGACGAAATGAAGATTTATAAAAAAATTAAAATTTTCTGCAACCAACTGAAGCCGAGATAATTGTTTTTTTTTTTCTTAAATCGTAGTGACTTTATTTATAACAATTAAGAAATTATTTTAAAGTCATTGACTAAAGAAAGACTTATATTATCTTAAAATAAAAATTATTATAAAATATAATTACATTTAATTATTAAAAATTATTTTTAAGATCGGTGCTTTTGCAAGCGGCCGAATTTTGCAAATCCGCGCGCTCGGAAAATTTTTACGTAACTTGTATTAAATTTTGACGGAAAACAATTTAATAATATTACCATTATAATATACAGTCTATTTACCACTGTATTTGTTTTTCTTGATAAACTTTTATATGTGAAATTTCATTTCTGAAGAAATAATATTACAAAAATGATACACATATGTATATGACATATATAACTATATTTTTAATTTACTCATTGTTATATAAATATAATAATAATAATGTTACTTCTTACTATAATATACAATATAGAACTTTTTCTTCTTGTAGTGACTATTCGTTTTGGATTTCACATATATAAGTTTATCAACAAAAACAAATACAGTGGTAAATAGACTGTATATTATAATGGTAATATTATAATTTTTTATATAATAATCTGTCAAAATATAATACAAGTTACGTAAAAATTTTTCGAGCGCGCGGATTTGAAGCGAGTCGGGCGATTTGCAAAATTCGGCCGATTGCAAAAGCACCGATTTTAAAAATAATTTTTAATAATTAAATGTAATCATATTTTATAATAATTTTTATTTTAAGATAATATAAGTCTTTCTTTAGTCAATGACTTTAAAATAATTTTTTAATTATTATAAATAAAGGCACTACGATTTAAGAAAAAAAAACAATTATCTCGGCTTCAGTTGGTTGTAGAAAATTTTTATTTTTTTATAAATCTTCGTTTCGTCTTCAGTAACAATAATCTGTAAGTTAGAAACTCATTGGATGTACAGGGCCGCTTCAGCTCTAAATGTTTATAACGAAATTTGCCCCCTTATTTTCAAACCCAAAAATTATTTCGGCTTCAGTTGGTCGTAGAAATTTTTTTATTTTTTTACAAATCTTCGTTTCATCTTTAGCAACAATAATCTGTAAGTTAGAAACTCACAGGATGTACAGGGCCGCTTCAGCTCTAAATGTTTATAACGAAATTTGCCCCCTTATTTTAAAACCCAAAAATTAGAGGTTTAAAAATGTTTTACGCATTTATTTACATCAGAATATGAAAATATAACTCTTTAGAAGTTTCACCAACTCTCTACGATTTTTTTTTCAAAAAGTTATAGCCTTCGACATTTGACCTCTTGAGATAAACAATTTATAATATCTAAGCAACAAATTCGTTAATTTGGCTTTACAATTTTTTTTATGTTTGGAATTGAAAGATCTTCATTTATAATAATAGTCTCCCGTTTTATACCGCACGCGGCTTTGGGAGTATAGCAGGGTAGTCTGCTATATCTAAGGCCTACGGTATACAAGGAAGGTAACAGGACCAGTCCTACGCTTCAACCGCCTATTATTACCCCTGGTTTTACCCAAGGTACTCATTTTATTCAGGCTGAGTCGACCTGGGGCCTATAGACATTTTAAAAATGTCTAGTTGTTCTTGCCGGCGGTATGATTTGAACTCCGGACCACCGGCATGCGAGGCAAGCACACTACCACCTGCGCTACGCCGGCCCTTAAGATCTTCATTTTAAAGCTTTAAAAAATAAAAAAAAATATTTGTACAATAAATAATGCAATTGTAAAAAACGGCCATTTTGGACTTTCGCAGGCTGTTTTGCAATAACCAATTAACGAAATTAAACTTACCATACCTCAAATTGTAGGTTTTTTAATTTACTACAACTTTCTATTAAAATTTTTTTCTCTAAAATCAATATCCTAAGCTGCAAAATTAAAAATCATTAAAAATTGCAAATTTAACAAATGAAAATCGCAATAAAAAAAAAGGGCACAATATTTTTAGTTACATTTTAGTATAAGTTATTTCATGCATCGTCCTTTACAACACCTGATAGGTTTCAAAAATTCCTAAATTATATCCTGAAATCGACCTATTTTTCACCCACAGCGTGGGGTATAAATTGTTAATTTCTCATAGCCTATTTTAGGCTTGTTTATTAAACAAAGCAGAAAATGAGGATTTATTGATCAAAAACGTGACTAGTTGTTAACGTACCTAACTTTTGTATTATCCAACATAAGTGAATGAACAAAAAAACACAATATTAAGAAAGCCTAAGACTACAATAATTGAGGTTTAATTTCAATATTTTTTAAATGCTAGATTATTCCACAGGGTATTCCTAACTTTAAGGAAAAAACACACTATGACTATTACACCCGGTATACAATGATATTTACCTGTCCAGCAACAATATTACTACATCGTTATTCTTAAAGAATAAAGCTATAACATACTAAAAAAATCACTTAAATCGGACAACAGGTTTAGGAAATTCGAGAAATTTATAGTCCATTTACTCACGGTTGTTGCTGTATATTTTAAAGAGCTGCTCGGATTGAGATGAAATTTGGCATAATAGCTAACATGTCAAACCAAAAAAAGTGATACCTATTGTACCGATGTGCGCTTCTGGCCTAGGGGTGTTGCCCTAGGGGTGCACCTTCTCGGGTGAAAAACATACGTTCAAGTTAAGTACGAAATTTAATAAACTGACTAATTCTAAGCAACCTTTAAGTTCTATAGAGTTTTTTCACTACCTACGTCAATACTTTTCGAGTTATTTGTGAGTGAATATGTTCATTTTTAACAAAAAAAAAACACATTTTGAGACGGAAGTCTCATAAGTTTTCGAAACGGACCCTCAGGGAATATAATTGGTGACCCCTGGCGTATATGATCTGTAAGTTTTACCGCTTCAAAGTGCTCAATTTTGAAAACAATTTGGTGTTAAATTAACAAAAAAATGAATAATTTTGAAAAAAAATGGTTTTTTCAAAATAACTCAACTTCAAAAATCTCAACTAGTATAAAAATATAGGTTTTTGCTATTGTGAATATTTTGGACATTTTGTTTTCCTGAAGACAAAAATTGGTTATAAGATATGTCTGTTCAAATTTTGCATACACTCGTGACTCGTGATTAGTGACTCGTTTAACCCCATTTGACTACAGCCTTTTCAAAAATAAGCACTTTGAACCAACGAATCTTACATATCTTATAAATAGTAAGTAAAGTAATTTGTGAAGCTGTAACGATTAATATCATTTCCGATGCTAATTAGAAGGTGATTTTCACGACTTTTTTACCAACAAAAAAAAAGATACTTACATTATTTTGATCGAAATTTACGTACTTTTGATGTTAGAAACTTAAACAACAATAGACCATTAAAACAGTAAATTAATATTAATCCTATCGTTCTTCATACTTACATGATTGATCTCTTTACGCCAGCCGTTTTTATAAATAATGAAACTCAAAAATTTTCCAATGTTGTTCTGAAGCTATTTCCTTGTGGAATTTTTATGATTAACTATTTATATGGGAAATAAGCCACAATTAAATTGAAAAAAGTAATTTTATTAACGTTTCGACGCCCAAATCGGGTGTCGTTGTCAAATCAGTAGTATTTGGTATTTTGACAACGACACCCGATTTGGCCATCGAAAATGTGAATAAAAATATTTTTTCCAATTTATTTGTGGCTTATTTCCCATATAAATAGTTAATGAACAATTTTCTACATCCAAACTTCCAGTCATAATTAAAAACCTTAATATCGGAAAACTAACACAGCTTTTAAAAAATGAACATTGGAATAAAATTTATATGAACAAAATAGATTCTCAAATTGCATTATATGATTTACATTATGATTACATTTATAAATAAGTTAAATAATTTCATACAAACCTCTAAGGCAGGGAGATAAAACGCATAAATCAAAAAATTATCAAAAAAAACCTTGGATAACGGTAGGGCTGATATCTTTTATCAAACGACGAGATTTTCTTAAAAAGAAATTAGTGTCTAATATAGTGTCTAGTTATACTTACCACTATTGTCTATATTTAGAATTTAATCTAAATTTTTAAGAATCACCTACTAATACCTATATAAAAGTACAAGCTGAGTGATGACCGCTCTGTAAACACCAGTGTCGACCCTATTGTATTGGGATTATTGCAATAAAACTTGCAATGCATATTTACAACTTTGTAGTTTACCTACATCTTATTCATGAATCGTGCTAATATACAAGTGTTTGAGTTATTACGTGTAGTCAGGCACTGGCGGTTAGTCTTTATAAGTTGAAACATGGGCTTTGGAAAGCAAAAGCAGGTAAAATGTGTGGGGAACCTTACAACAGCATTCCCTGTATTTCAATATATTTTGTTTTCAAATTGTTTGAGGAATACCTAGTTATTCTTCGTTTTACCTACACAAAAATTAAAATCTATTAAGTAGTTACATTTCTTATGTGTATAGGTAGACCAGGGCCCATCTGTAAAAATATTAGTACATTTGGACGTTGAGAGGTGACTCAAATTTTTTTGCATAAATGGCTTGAAAATAAATCAAATAATAATATTTGAGTTATCCTCCCTCTCAAAAAGGTCCGGAACATTGTTTAAATAATCAAAATGTCAAAAAATTAAGGAAAAATTCGATTTTTTTCTTGGTTTTTTGATTATAACTTTAAAAGTATTCATTTCCGAGAAAAGTTGTACTGACATAAAAATTGCATAATTAAATTTACTACAATATAGAATTGGTTAAAAATTTAAAAAATAGTCACCCTTGTTGCAAAATAGCAATAATTGTGAAAAAAACATACAAAAACAAGTATTCGCATTTTACGTTTTTCAACCATTTATGCTACACTTAGGACCTTCGTATTTCACTCTGAAAAACTTTATTATACAGTAAAACAATGCTGTAAATTTCATTAGGATGGGTTCAATAGATTTTGCAAAATAAATTTTGCAATCCAGCTTTCGTAAAAAAAATTCATTTTTTCAAAATGTTACAGGACTGAAAATAAAGCAGATAGCAAGTTGAAAATTTTTTTGCCTATAGAAGTGTATTGTACCTTTCATTTGCAATTTTGCAAAATTAAAATCGATTAACACCACGGCGTCAGGAATTTTTTTAAATAAACATTAATTATTGGTGCTACGCGCAGGACAGCGGATAGTTTTCTCTGATTGGGCATTCCAATGACCTTTGATAATGATTGATACATTTTAATTTTTATTACATTTTGATATAAATAAATAAATTTGTTTATTGCAAAATAAAAACACATACTCTATCCTTTAAAATAACACTTTTATTAGCAGAAACTTTCTTTGTTAATATATTTTAACTTAAATAATAAAAGTTTATTATTTTTAAACATATGCAATTGTTTAAACAATATTTCACAAACAATAATAAAATTAGTTTGATTTTTGTGGAATTAAAATATTAAAATACAACAAAATATAGAGTAAGAAAATAATATATTAGATAAAGATAGGAAGAAATTTTGGTGGAAATCAACTTGTGTGAATAGAACACCGCTGTCCTGCGCGTAGCACCAAAAATTATTGTTTATTTCAAAAATTTTCTGACGCCGTGGTAATTAATCGATTTTAATTTTGAAAATTGCAAATGAAAGGTACAGTACACTTCTATATGCAAAAAAAATTTCAACTTGCTATCTGCTTTATTTTTAGTCCTGTAACATTTTGAAAAAATGAACTTTTTTTGCGAAAGCTGGATTGCAAAATTTATTTTGCAAAATCTATTGAGAAACAATCTTAATGAAGTTAACAGTATTGTTTTACTGTATCATAAGGTTTTTCTGGGTGAAACATGAAGGTCCTAAGTGTAGCATAGATGGTTGAAAAACGTAAAATGCGAATACTTGTTCTTGTATGTTTTTTTCACAATTATTGCTATTTTGCAACAAGGGTGACTATTTTTTAAAATTTTTAACCCATTCTATATTGTAGTAAATTTAATTATGCAACTTTTATGTCAGTACAACTTTTCTTGGAAATGAATACTTTTAAAGTTATAATAAAAAAACCAAGAAAAAAATCGAATTTTTCCTTAATTTTTTGACATTTTGATTATTTAAACAATGTTCCGGACCTTTTTGAGAGGGAGGAAAACTCAAATATTATTATTTGATTTACTTTCAAGCAATTTCTGCAAAAACATTTGAGTTACCTCTCAACGTCCATCTCAAAACAGATGCGCCCTGGACTAAGGTACTTGTGTAGTTCAAAATATCCCCATCAAATTAGAAAGTAAAGAAGCAAAAATCGCATTAAAGCGGTTTTGCGGAACCCGCGGAACCATGCTCAGTACGCCACTGGTAATAACTGTTAACTAATAGATTTAAAAACTGTGACATTTAAATTTATTATTTTGTATTATTTATGGATACAAAACACAGTATAAGCTGTAACTTAAAAATTAGGTCGTTTATTTTATTAAAGCTAAGAATTAGACGTAAAAGAACCATCGTAAAACCACTAGCGCATTATGAAACTATTTTTGCAGTACACTGCCCACATTTCAGTTTCTAACAAAAATTCCAGAGACATAAACTTGTGATCGGATCATATATCTTAAAACTAGGCCAAGCCAAGATACTCCAAATCTCTTGAGCATCGTTTCTTATCAGTGACCTAAAATTACGTTATGGATTTTTAATAAGCTCTATTTTCCTTTGCCTGTCTCTCTAAATATATATATAAATCCCGTTCACAGCGTAATACGCCTTTGGGTTCCCGTTCGCCAAGCCTGTCTATTCTGCCAGTCTTCTTCAGATAGATTTCTTGCTGACATTGCTTTTGAGATTCCTTGGATCCATGTTGTTGGTGGTCGTCCTCGTTTTCTTTTCTCTGGTGGTACCCATTCTAATATCTTTTTGGGTAGTCTCTCTAAATAACCATTTATTAATGGATAGGGATGTTACTTCATGCTCTGTAATTATATTGAGAGTATTACGACATCTGACAACTTGGAAAAAATATAAATGTCCTAACGGCATTAAAAATGTTAAGCTTTTAAAAATGTATCTCTTTCTTTATTTTAAAAAAGTTAAAATAAAAATTTAATAATTAAATAATTAATAAATTAATACTAAAAATCAAGTAACTAAAACAAGTAGGTAAATAAAAATACAATGAATGCTCAAAAAAAAAACGAAAGAGGAAGCGAGGTGGAAACCGACGAAGAAAATAAACGGAGAGGGAAGAACAAGAGAACAACAGAGAAAAATGAAGAAGATGAAGACAAATATACAAATGTAGCTATGCTTAGAACGATGAAAGAGCTTATGGAGAAAAATGAAAAAATTATGAACGTAATAAAGCAAGTGAGGAAAGAACAAGCCGAAAACAATTAATAAAAATGAGGCAAGAGAATCATAACTTGAAAATAGAAGTAAAGCAACTATAGAAAGAAATCGATACATAGTGATATACACTAAGAAGAAAAACCTTATTAAGGGGAAAGGAGCAAAATTCAAATTTCACGTTTTAAATAAATTACAATAATTTATTGAAAATTATAACATTTGTAAAAAATACATTGAGCTGAGAAGTTTTAATGTAGTAATCTTTTCGAAAACATATACCCCGTATTATACGTATATCCAGCCAAAAATTATGCTTTTAGGGGGTGCATATAGATTTTCACTTTGGAAAAAATCAAACAAGATAGAACTTTTTGTAATTTCATTAAGAAATTTTTAATAATCAACATATCAAAAAGTTCTACTCGAGAAGTGGGTGTCTCATTTTTTATTAAACAAATGAACTGCGAAAATAGATGTTTTTTAAATAACTCCGAAAATATAAATTTTTGAAAAAGCTGACTTGGCCATTGAAAAATTCAGAAAATTTTACAAAAAAAAAAACCTTATATAAAAATTTTTCTAAAATTAAATCTGTAGCTTCTATAATTTTTTATTTATAACGCTAAAGTCACCCTTCTCACAAATATTGGCGCACTGTAAACTAGCGTACGGCGAAGCGCACGGTTGAATTATTTTAATGTAATTCTTTAACTAATAAATCAAATGAAATTTTACAAATTGAACATGAAAGAAGAATAATTAAGCTATCTTAGAGTTATAATAACAAGAAGCAAAATGTATGGGCATAAGTACGGTGTGGGCTGAAAGTGAGACTTACATGAATTTTGTTTAAAAATGATTTAAAAATGTGTAACTAATACAATTTTTCTTATAAAACTCTCAATTTTGCATAACTTACCTTTTAATCACCTTACTAAACGATGTTTCATTCAAAAAATATCTCAAAAATTTATTTCAAATGATACGACGTCTCAAAAAATGTAATTTTTGAAAACTTAATAGTTTTACAGAATTAACACAACTTTAAGACGGTATTACTCAATTTTCAACAGATCTATTACAGTTTTATAGGTAATTTTTAAAGCTCAGGATGTAGTCTTTAAAATGCACTAAACTATTTTACTTTAGAAATGAAATAAATTATTTCTTTTTGAGAAAATTAAGAAAGATAACAAAAATGTAATACAAAAACCGAAAATTACCAGCTAAAAAAATGTTTATACAGAGTGATCAAATTTTTTATCTGTAAAACTTATCTAAAATACATTTAATAATAAGATTCAACAATAATAAATGTTCAACAAGAAATTTTTTTTAGCTCTTATACAGTATGTCTGCGTAACTTGGAACCTATTGATAACTTTTTTATTATCAGTCTTACGAAAAAAAGTTATTCTTTATAAAATACTCTGCATCGTATATATATAATCTAAGATGCAACCATCAAATATAAAATTATATTAAATTTATACGAGGTATGTCAAAAAATATGAATTTCACTTGAGAGTAAAGTACCTTTATATTTCACAATATCGAAAATTGTTATAAAGGAAAGTTGTTTGGAATTAAAAAATATGTTTCAGTGTTCAACTACATCCTTCTAATTAAAATATTGTGAATAATAAAGGCACTTTGACTCTTAAGAAAAATTCATATTTTTTACATACCTCGTATAAAACTGAAAAATTTTGATATCTGATATGTTGTATTATAGATTTTAGACCAGGTAGAACATTTTATGAAGAATAACTTTATTCGTAAAATTGATAATAAAATAGTTACAATAATTATAATAAAATAATGATGGGTATCCGTAATTTGAGAAAAAATTCAATAATATAATTGTATATTAAAACATAGTTTTTAATTTCAAACAACTTTTCATAATAGCATTTCTTTATATTCTGGAATAAAAAGGCACTTTAATCTTTAAAGAAATTCATATTTTTGACATAACTCGTATAAAATTGATAAAATTTGATATCTGGTGGTTGAGTTTTAGATTTTTGAATATGGAGAGTATTTTATGAAGAATAATTTTTTTTGGAAAAATTGGTAATAAACAAGTTTTCCATGTGGCTCCTAGCTACGCAAACATACTGTATAAGAGCTTCTGTCTTCTGTATAAGAATTTTCAAATTGTAATGCCATATTCGGATTCAGCATAACTAAAACCCAAATAGAAACATATTTGATCAAAGTAAAATGATGAATTCAACGATATTTTTAAAATTATTTATACAAAACAATTGTTATTGTTTAAATAATTAATAAACAATTAGCGGCCAAATCTGCGAGTAAAACTTTTTACTTTAACATGTATATAAACTAACAAAAAAATTTTTAGAAAAATATAAGCTTGTTTGAATTATTCCGAAACAATGCATGTTTTCGTTCTAATTGCACTCCCCTATTTTGAATGTTTGAGCATTACAAAATTTTTATTAATGTTGTTCTGAAGCTATTTCCTTGTGGCTTTTTATAATTAAGTATTTTCTATGGGAAATAAGCCACAATTTTACTAAAAAATGAATTTTTTCACGTTTCGAAGCCCAAATCGGGTTTCGTTGTCAAAATACAAAATACTATTAAAATAAACAAAAATGTTGTTGCTAAGTAAAAAAAATTCTTCTAATAATTTATTTAATCTGACTCATTTATATTGGCAATTCAGACGTATATTATACATTTTAAAGTAGAAGACTTTAAAATGATATCGCCAATATATATGAGTTGCGTTCCTGGGACGACTTTACTAAAAGACAGTTCATTCGATTACATGAAATCAATCCCAACTCAAGAATATCCGTAGCAAAAAAATCATAGCGTGTGATCTGTCTTTAAAAAGACAACCAATTTTCTAACGCGAGAATTTTACTGTCATCGTTGCATTTGGTTGTCTTTTTAAAGACAGATCACATGCTATGATTTTTTTGCGACGGAATTCTTGAGTTGGGATTGATTTCATGTAATCGAATGAACTATCTTTTAGTAAAGTCGTCCCAGGAACGCAACTCATAAATATTGGCGATATATTTTAAAGTCTTCTACTTTAAAATGTATAATATACGTCTGAATTGCCAATATAAATGAGTCAGATTAAATAAATTATTAGAAGAATTTGTTTTACTTAGCAACAACATTTTTGTTTATTTTAATAGTATATCATATATTTTGACAACGAAACCCGATTTGGGCTTCGAAACGTTAATAAATTCATTTTTTAGTAAAATTGTGGCATATTTTCCTTAGAAAATACTTAACATTTTTATTACAATCAAAGCAACTATCTTCTAACTATCTTGTTAGGTTTTTATTAATACTTAGAGGGAGCACAGCTGTATATTATCAAATGAGGCCATTTTTTTAAAAGTCGACAGGCGAGCTCTAGGTAGCTTTGTGACCGAGTGAAACGTGAAGCTCATACAAAGAGAGAAAGGATCTTTTGAGATACTTTATATTTCATACTCTTTTTCTTTTTAAATTTCATGTAGCATTTCATAACGTTTTATTACACCTATTTCTTTTGATGTATGTTTTTGAATTTTGTCAGCGCTTGCTTGGCTTATGCATCATTTATCTTTTTGCTATTTTCTGATTTTGCAGTATTAATCAACTGGCTTTTACACATTATGTGTATGTTGACAATAATTGATAAGTTGAGAATCTTAAATGAGATTATAAATATTGTCCCATATAAAAAAATTTTAAATTAGTTTTTAATGTCAAATGTTTTAAGGTTTTAGTAAAAACTCAGCACCACTTAAACTTTTCTTAATGTTTGATAGCCTTGTAACGCCATTATAGGTTCAAAAGAAGAATTATCTCTTACAGTGTGATCTTAACAATTTATAAATAAATACTAATTTCAATTCATGATTCGGAGTTATCTTAACTTTGGTGATCTTTGGTCTATTGAACCGAAGATTTGAGAGGATTATTTCATACACTAAGAACAATCTAAGTATCAAGTTTCAAGACTCTATAGATTTTTGTTCGGAAGTTATCCCGAAGACAGAAAAAAGTCATCATCATCCAATCTTCTGCGTCTGAAGTTGAATATTGAATATAGGCCTTCTATAAATTATTTCAGTTCTGTCGATCTTGAGCTTCCTGCAGCCAATTTTTACCGATTCTTTTGACGTCGTCGTGTAGATGGTATACCTCTGCTTCTCCTGTCTGCTTATGGTCTCCACCCTGTAGTTTTTCTGGTCCACCGCCCAGTTCCACTTCTGCTATGCTATGCGCACTATGACATCTGTAACGCCTTTCCTTCTGATTTCTTCGTTTCTAACCCTGTCTTTGAGAGACAGTCCAAGTAACGAGCATCCATTATATTTGGGCCACTCTCAGTTTAGTTGCTGTGGTCTGGGTTAAGGAAAGTGTTCTATGCCGTAAGTCATGACTGGAAACACACATTGATCGGACGTATTCCTTTTTAAATAATTTGGCATGTTGCTCTATCAGACGATGTCTGATAGAGCTCCACACGCAGCCCATGCTAAAGTGATTCTTCTTTGCAGTTCAGTGTCTCCCATCGTTTGTCGGTAAATGAACACGGTTCGAAGGAAGTCAGAAGCTGATACAGAACAGGTTCGTACCCCTTCAACCCTTCTGACTCGGCTAGGGACTGGTGCGGTTAGTGCCGTGGCAATTTTACTATGGAATAGTCCATATGGAATAGTCCATATGGAATAGTAATTAACCAACTTATGAAAATTCTACCGCAAACACTGGCGATGTACCCTTAATACTCGAGTGGACCCGTTCCATCGAAATGATCCGACCGAATTGATCAAAAAGTAAATATTTATTAATTTCAGAGCAGTGAGGTTCGCTCTCTTTTCTTTTCACTGTTATCTATTTTCTACTTCTCTTTGCCGACGTGAACTGTCGAAGAATGCCACGCCACATTCCATGTGATTCCGTCTTTATTGTATCTTGGGGCCGCCATCTTTATATAGTTCGCCCGTGAGATTATTTATATACTGCACTGCTTATCCAAACAATGAACAACTATAAATAATATATTAAAACTACGTCCCAGTAAATTTAAAAATATACTTGGAGTATACATTTTAAATTGGAAAAGTTTGTTAAAGTGGAACATGTGCCAGTCATTCAAACTTTAAATTATGTTATGTCGATAATACTCGTAAATTGAAACTGTATCCAAACTAAAATTGACGACTAAATAAAATAGTTGCCTTGAACACTATCATTTCCACAAATTTTGTATGTCTCATGTGGTTGTTTGAACTAACACCTCAAGCTTATAATTTTGGGAGCAGGATGCAACAATCCTACTGAAAAGACAGTTTCCTTATAATTACGTTGATACTTATAAATTTGATTGTTTAGAGAAATATTTTTAAAGAAATTAAAGAAATAAGTACAGTAATACCTCGACTTACGCTACCCCGACTTACGCGAACCCAGAGTTACGCGATTTTCAAATCTTGTCGATTAGTCATTTGAGCGCCACACAATCGCTCGATTATCGATGAAATAGAATTACTACCCGCATCCGCATATTATGGCTCATCCAATGTAGATATTTGTACTTTTCGCACGAAATCAGCACATCACTAGAATTTATTTTGTACATTGTACATACCTATTAACGGCAGGCTCCACACTAAACGTAGCAGCTCAATTTACGCAGCTCCTTTGTGGAGCTACAAAAGATCATATCTTGCAGAGTTAAGATCGCCCTCAAATCACCTAGCCTGTTTATTTTCTTTATATTTGAATATTTAAATTTACTTTATGTAACCGAAGACCGAAGAGAACATTTACATTTATGTTTAAACAGCTCACTGTACAATTACATGTAAGAAGTTATTAAAATACTTTTAGAGTTGTGTGGTGTGTGGAATGTATTATAGGTGTGGTTCAAAGATATTGGGAGAGGTAATTAGGGGTTATACAGACAATATCTTCATCATCATCAGCCTCTCTCAATCCACTGCTGGACATAGGCCTCCCCTATTTGTCTCTAAAGTGTTCTATCTTGTGCTTGCTGTACCCAGTTTTTTGTTGTCCTTCGTAAGTCATCTTGCCATCGTGTTGGTGGTCTTCCTCTGCTACGTTTATCGGCTCTTGGTCTCCATTCAACTAGTTTACGAGTCCATCTTCCGTCCTTCATTCTGGCAACGTGTCCAGCCCATTTCCATTTTAAGTTACAGCTTCTTTCAATGACGTCTATGACTTTGGTCTTAGCTCGTAGATCTTCGTTTCTAATCCTGTCTCGCAGAGTGGCCCCTATCATTGATCGCTCCATTCTTCTCTGCGCTACTCTTAGCTTTTGTGCGTTTTTCTTTGTGAGCGATAATGTTTCTGCACCATAGGTCATCACCGGTAGCACGCATTGGTCGAAAACTTTTTTCTTCATATTAGTTGGAACACTGGCGAAGCGTCCATGTAGCCACTGTTACCATTGGTAACAGTTAAAAATCTTGCAATAAATATTTTATGACTGTTATGAAATAATTCCATTTATATTTTTTACCAACAGAAATATTTGTTAAAATACTACCTAATTCAGCAAATAGCCAACTAGACGCACGAAAATATTGGCGAGATATAATATATGTGAATCCATTGCACGTTATTATAATATGCCGTTACCAATACTGGCAGTGGTAACGCATGAGAAACCTCGCTATCGCTCGGGACTAGCTCGTTTCTGAAAATTTTGAAGGAGCGACGGCTCTGTTATCTCGATGATAGGTGCCTTATCTGAAAAATACTAAGAGGCAAAAAAGTTTTAAAAACACAGTGTTTAACTAATGGTACAGCAATAATAGTTTAATTGGAACGTACACAAACATTTGGAGGGTTTAAAGGCACAAAACCCTCATAAAATTTGTATGTAAACATATTAAAAAAGAAGCCGCATCTCGATTAAACCTGGTTTATCGAAAAAGTACTAAGAGACAAAAAAGTTTTAAAAACATTGTGTTTAACTAATGGTACTACAAAAATAATTTAATCGGGACGCACCTAAAAGTTTGGGGGGGTTTAAGGGAACAAAACCCCCATAAAATTTTTATGGGCTGTACAAATTTCAATAGAATTTCTTTTTAGGATGTTCATGCCATAAAAATGCCACATGTCCATTTTCATTACAAAATCTCTAATAGTTTTCGATATATCGGAAAAAATCGATTTTCATTTTGTAACTTCAAAGGGCTGTAACTTTTTTTGTGTGCATATTTGTACTAAGGTAAGTTCAATCGAACTATTTTTGGTCCCAGAATATGTGATTTAATTTATGACCTATATTTTTGTTAGACCCTGTAGTTTGGTACCGATATTTTTAGGACCAAAGTGTTAAACTGAGGTAGCATAAAACATTTATTTATTAAAATTAGTTTATAAAATCACTTTAAATTGATTGGTGCCGGCAAACAACATATTTCATTCTACATTATTATGATGAGGATTATCAGTACAGGATTGGTTAATAAACTTAGCCAGCTACTGAAATTTAAGACTTTGACGGAAATGAACCTTTAGAAGATTAATGAACATAGCGCCAGGCCTTCTGAAATTTCCTTAACTTCGTTTGGGGTTAGTTTAATTTTAGACAGTTAATATAATGAGAAAGTGGAGAAAGTTTCGGAATCGCTTTATTGCAAATTGACCTGATATTATACAATTACTGAAAACTTGTCTGTTATGAATGCTACCGAGAGGTGAACATAATACTTCATAAAGGGTTGAACCTATTAGGTCTGTTTTTATTAAAAGTCTAATGTTCCGATAAATGTTTAATATGTGTAATAAATACATAACTAAAGAGAATATATTAAATGTAGCAGCTGTAGATTCTCTCTTTAAATTCCAACAACACGCCGCTGAATTGTTTTGTCACTTTAGTTGCTTTCTTATCGATAATCGTCGATACAAATTTAATATCGATAATTATTTGCCTTAGCTCTGCATACTGGTTTAGTATTATAAATTCTACTTTTCAAGTATCCCCAATAAAAATAATCTTTAGGATTCAAATCAGGTGAACGAGTAGGTCATTCAATACTACCTAATCTACGAGTCTATGGTCCAGGAAACGTATGATCTAAATAACGATGAACATTTACGCCAAAATGAGCTTTAGACCAGGGCCCATCAGTAAAAATATTAGTACATTTGGACGTTGAGAGGTGACTCAAATTTTTTTACAGAAATTGCTTGAAAATAAATCAAATAATAATATTTGAGTTATCCTCCCTCTCAAAAAGGTCCGGAACATTGTTTAAATAATCAAAATGTCAAAAAATTAAGGAAAAATTCGATTTTTTTCTTGGTTTTTTGATTATAACTTTAAAATTATTCATTTTCGAGACAAGTTGTACTAACATAAAAGTTGCGTAATTAAATTTCCCACAACATAGAATTAGTTAAAAATTTAAAAAATAGTCACCCTTGTTGCAAAATAGGAATAATTGTGAAAAAAACATACAAAAACAAGTATTCGTATTTTACATTTTTCAACCATTTATGCTACACCTATTCAGGTGTATTACCTTCATATTTCATCCTGAAAAACTTTATGATACAGTAAAACAATACTGTAAATTTCATTAAGATCAGTTCAATAGATTTTGCAAAATAAATTTTGCAATCCGGCTTTCGTAAAAAAAATTCATTTTTTCAAAATGTTACAGGACTGAAAATAAAGCAGATAGCAAGTTGAAAATTTTTTGCATATAGAAGTGTACTGTACCTTTCATTTGCAATTTTGAAAAATTAAAATCGATTAACACCACGGCGTCAGGAATTTTTTTAAATAAACATTAATTATTGGTGCTACGCGCAGGACAGCGGATAGTTTGCTCTGATTGAACATTCCAATGACCTTTGATAATGATTGATACAATTTAATTTTTATTACATTTCGATATAAATAAATAAATTTGTTTATTGCAAAATAAAAACACCTACTCTATCCTTTGAAATAACATTTTTATTAGCAAAAACTTTCTTTGTTCATATATTTTAACTTAAATAATAAAAGTTTATTATTTTTAAACACATGCAATTGTTTAAACAATATTTCACAAACAATAATAAAATTAGTTTGATTTTTGTGGAATTAAAATATTAAAATACAACAAAATATAGAGTAAGAAAATAATATATTATATAAAGATTGGAAGAAATTTTGGTGGAAATCAACTTGTGTGAATCGAACGCTGCTGTCCTGCGCGTAGCACCAAAAATTATTTTTTATTTCAAAAATTTTCTGACGCCGTGATAATTAATCGATTTTAATTTTGAAAATTGCAAATGAAAGGTACACTAAACTTCTATAAGCAAAAAAAGATTCAACTTGCTATCTGCTTTATTTTCAGTCCTGTAACATTTTGAAAAAATGAATTTTTTTTGCGAAAGCTGGATTGCAAAATTTATTTTGCAAAATCTATTAAACCGATCTTAAATAAATTTACAGTATTGTTTTACTGTATCATAAAGTTTTTCTGGGTGAAATATGAAGGTTCTAAGTGTAGCATAAATGGTTGAAAAACGTAAAATGCGAATACTTGTTTTTGTATGGTTTTTCGCAAATATTGCTATTTTGCAACTAGGGTGACTATTTTTTAAATTTTTAACCAATTCTATATTGTAGGAAATTTAATTACGCAACTTTTATGTTTGTACAACTTTTCTCGGAAATGAATACTTTTAAAGTTATAATCAAAAAACAAAGAAAAAAATCGAATTTTTCCTTCAATTTTTGACATTTTGATTATTTAAACAATGTTCCGGACCTTTTTGAGAGGGAGGATAACTCAAATATTATTATTCGATTTATTTTCAAGCAATTTCTGCAAAAAAATTTGAGTCACCTGTCAACGTCCATCTCAAAACAGATGCGCCCTGGACTACTTGCTGAATGAAAATTTACATGTGGCATTTATTTGGCTGGACTGTTTTATAAAAAATACCGACGAATATTTACAAAAAAATGAGCTGGAGCTCCGTCTTGTTTCGTTAAAATTTAAATTTTTATTGTCGAGATTTTAAAAACACTGAAAGCAACTATCAGCTTTAGTTATTAATACAATTTATTTTACAAAACTTTTCAATAAACGTTACTATTTTTAGTTTTATGAATTCAAAAATCACAGCAGCTAATTTACTGAAATACTTCAAAACTATTTGGCATTGGGAAGTTTTATTTACTTAATATCTTCGTGTCTATATAAAATACCAGTATTTCATATGGTGGTACTTGTATTAAAGTAAGGATTCCAATAATAATACAACATACATAGTGTTCTATTTAAAAAAAAAACAATATCAGAAATATCTCCATATTGCGGCATAGGGATATCCCGGTTTTTGTACAATTCGGACCATCGGACAATTCTGACTTTTTATCCACTCGTATATGGACCAAAATATTTTTTTTTCTTTATTTTACTTCCTAGTAACGAAACTAACTATCTAGCATACAGTATGCCACCAGGTAAGATCTTTGTTGCTCAGCTCTTACTTGGGTAACTGACTTCAACATTTTATAAGAAACCTCAGCATATTTCCTAACCTTCATCTCATCCTCAACATGTGATCTTCTCTAAAATAACAGTATAAAGCAACATGCTGGGTGTATGTACATAAAAATAACATTTACAAAAGAAAAATACTTACTGTCACAGGGGCAGTGTGTGATAGCTCTGGGGTGGGTACTTTGCGGGGTAAACCAGGGGATGAACCGGTACTTTCGGCTCCATGCCTTTGCCACGGAAGGGTGCCACTAAAACAAAACGGGAGGTGAGAGTGCGTCATTCCAACATTGGGATAAAATTAACAACATTCACAACATAAAACATCAAAACACATCAAATCTAAGATAATAAATATAATTTAAAAAAACGGGATAATTCCCGAAGGTTGGCTGGATACCATCTAGTTAAATGAAATTTAACGTGAAGTAAAACACTCCCTGGTGTAGTTGGTATATTTTAATAAAAATTTAGAATTTTTAAAAATCCAAAAGGATTACGTTCACAACGTTTTCGGACTTATCAGTCCATCATCAGTGAACTCCCTGTCCTTGCAAAATAGCCACAATGCCAAACACTGGTTAAGTTATATGTTCCAACTACATAGTAAAAAGTACAAAATAGTTTGGCTTAAAGTGGATGCCAATGGTTTACTTCCAGCAACATGATGCTCTACTACTTCACGTTAAAATATTTTTTGTTATTAGGTCTTTATTGAGCTACGTTTAGTCTGTCAATGATTTAAAAGAAAGTAGAAACTTCGAAGTAGAAAAAAAAAGAAGTAGTTTCTACTTCCTTTTAAATCATTGACAGACTAAACGTAGCTCAATGAAGACCTAATAACAAAAAATATTTTAACGTAAAGCAGTAGAGCATCATGTTGCTGGAAGTAATCCATTGGCATCCACTTTAAGCCAAACTATTTATACTTTTTACTATATAGTTGGAACATATAACTAAACCAGTGTTTGGCATTGTGGCTATTTTGCAAGGACAGGGAGTTCACTGATGATGGACTAATAAGTCCGAAAACGTTTTGAACGTAATCCTTTTGGATTTTTAAAAATTTTAAATTTTTTTTAAAATATACCAACTACACCAGGGAGTTTTTTACTTCACGTTAAATTTTAAATATAATTTAGGTAAAGAGAAATAAATAAAAATACTTACAATTAATTTATTCTACCACGGACGACGGGTTTTGCATTCTATAATTTTCTATGCATCCTCATGTCTGCGGCACGGCAAAATTAAATGCTGAAATTACAATAGCCAACATTAGGGTATGGTGTGGTACAAAAAGAGACCAGACAGTAAGTACCCTTTTTTGTACCAGACACCACCCTTATACTGGTGATTGTAATTTTAGCATTTAATTTTGCTGTACTGGAGACCTGAGGATGCATAGTAAATTATAGTATGCGAAACCGGTCTTCCATGGTAGAATCAATTGATTGTGAGTCGTTTTATTTATTTCTCTTTATCTAAATTGAAATGAACTTACATAGGCAACATATTCAACATTTTATACAGTGAGTCATGATTAACTGTACATACTCTTACCTCGTATGGAGGCCCCTATGGGGAATAACAAATGGCCACTAAAAAGTGTTTGCTCCCATTTTTTAATAATATACAGGGCGAGTTGTTAATTTTTACAGACATTTTTATTCGTCATAATTTTTGAACGGTAAGATCGATGTGTCTCTTATTTTTGTCAATCGTTACACTATTACCACCTAATCAACTGATTTATTCAAACTAGAAAAAAATCAGGTCCGGCTTTAAAAAATTAGTTCGTTTTAGTCTTAGAAAAAAATTCACCCTGTATACGGTTTTGAAAACTCTAATAAAAATTTTACAAATTAGACGAATAGGCAATTAGAATGGCATATTTATTTTTCCCCACACGATAAGTATTTAATTTATTATTAAAAGTAGAAAAAAATCAGGTCCGGATTTAAAAAATTAGTTAGTTTTGGTCTTAGAAAAAATTTCACCCTGTATATGGTTTTTGAAACTTCTAATAAGAATTTTACAAATTAGACAAATAGGCAAATAAAATGGCATATTTATTTTTCTCCTCACACGATTACTTAATTTTTTATAAAAAAAATCAAATTTGACTGAATTAAAAGTTTGGTGAAATGAACCATAGATTTTAAAAAAATAGCTTTTCTTGCAAAATCTATTGTTTTTGAACATATGTATATTTAATTTATACATATATATTAATTAATACTTCCACAGCTTGTGCTATACGTTGTAAATAATAAAAACCTTTTATAGTTAAAATCAGGTGATCTAGGTGGTTATGCATGAGGCCTTCCGCGCCCTATCCACCTATTTCCATAAGTCACATGAAGATGTTGACGAACAGCAACTGAGCAATGTGGTGATGCCCCATCGTGCATAAAGTACATACCTCGGGGGGCTACATTGGCAAGTAGATTCGGCAAAATATTTTGTAAAATATGATAATGCAAAAAAATACAAATAGTGTAAAAAACACAGCGTGTGATTTTTTTTATAAAAAATTAAAATAAATGTGTGGGGAAAAAATAGATATGCGATTTTAATTGCATATTTGTGTAATTTGTAAAATTCTTATTAGAGTTTTTAAAAACCGTATACAGGGTGAAATTTGTTCTAAGACCAAAACGAACTAATTTTTTAAAGCCGGACCTGATTTTTTTCTAGTTTTAATAAAACAGTTGATTGGGTTGCAACTTATAAATTAAATATTTGTTAAAAAAATTAATTTTTGTAATAAAAGTTAATTTATTAAATCTATGGTTCACTTCTCCAAACTTTTAATTCATAGTCAAATTTGATTTTTTATAAAAAAAAAATAAGAAATCGTGTCGGGAAAAAAAATATGCCGTTGTAATTGTCTGTTTGTCTAATTTTTAAAATTCTTATTAGAGTTTTCAAAAATCGTATACAGGGTGAAATTTTTTTCAAGACCAAAACGAACTAATTTTTTAAAGCCGGACCTGATTTTTTTCTAGTTTGAATAAATCAGTGGTAATAGTGTAAGATTTGACCAAAATAAGAGACACATCGATCTTACCGTTTAAAAATTATGACGAATACAAATTTCTGTAAAAATTAACAACTCGCCCTGTATATTATTAAACAATGGGAGCAGACACTTTTTAATGGTCATTTGTTATTCCCCATAGAGGCCTCCATACGAGGTAGAAGTATGTACAGTTCCTCATGACTCATCCTGTATGTAATGTTAGAACATTAATTTGTAATCAGGGGAAAATAATCACCCTAATTTTTAAAATGATTAACCCAAGGTAGGTAAGTTTTAGTATATTGCTCGATAAAATCTTTTTCCACCTACCTCTACCGAAAGTATACTTTTCCCGACCTGACTGTAGGGAGCAAAGTTGTACTTTTCCTCCCTAGGGAAGAAAATATTTTTCCTCCCTAGGGAGGAAAAGTAAAAGTGACGTCATGGTATTTCATTCATGAAATATAATTTATTGACGCCCTGTACAATATATATTTGCTATTACGTGAGTAACTATACATTTTAACTTTTATTTAAAAACACTCTGTATTTTGCAGAATGGTAAAAAACAGTAAATTGTTATTCTGATTTAACAATGTTTACATTAATAATTTGACTTATATTTGACAGTTGACAGTTATATTTTATCTACTTGTTAGTTTTAGTTCTAATAAATTTTGTTGGTTAGTTACATAAATAAATTAAGTAAAAATGAAAAAATGACCTGATATTTGAGGAAGGTGGAAAAACCATATGTATAACATGGGAGTAAAGTGTCTTTTCCTCCCTTGAATGATTACTGCCCTCCGCTACGCGTCGGGCAGTAAACTTCATTCTCGGGAGGAAACGTAGCACTTTCCTCCCTTGTTAAACAAATAGCTATTTCATATTGCGATAATTTTGCAAGCAAGATAAATTGCAAGCTGATAATTTTTACATATATTTAATTCATCTGATGCTGTTTATTTCAAAACAAAAAAAGGAAAACGCTTCAATTTTTTGAAAAAAAAAATAGCAGTGGCTCTATCACGTCATCTATGACTATTACGTCACCAAAATCCTACGTCCGTTTATTTCCCCCTCACTATTATAAGTATAAATAACCATTCTAAAAATACGCAAGGGGAGGGAACTTTTGGCTGCAGTGTATACAAATATTTTCACATTTTTGGTAACAAGGAATATAGACCAGTAAGCTTTGTTTAATACTAAAAAAAATTATTTTTATCAATGCAAATAATTAAAACCGGTATAATTTGACTTAAACTTTCAAATGCTGTCAGCAGAATTGCTATTTTATTTTTTAATCAAACGTTATTCGCGTTCAAAAATTGCAATTCCTCGATTTTTTGAAAGTTCCACCGCGTTTATCTCGAAAACTATGCATCCTACGAAAAAACTTGTAAGAACATTTTTTGCTTAGAATTACCCAAGAAATATGAAAAAATGTTTTATTTTGCGAAAAATCGATTTTATGTAATTCCTCAAGTTCTTTGTTTATAACAAACTTATCGACATCCGGATCAACTGTTACCCAAAAAATCGTCTTCTACGGATCAAAAAATACATCAAAATCTTGGGTAAGTCCATCCAAATAAAGGAGCCCGTAGCGCCCCCTCCTGGCCACAGCACTAATTTGTTTATAAGCCAAAAAATTGTTTATAACTTTAAAACATTGCTGAGGCTGCTTAAATAATCCGATTTCAATTCTGTAAAGTGCATTAGATAGGTGGAGTACTTCTTTATACAGGGTGTCCCGAAAAGATTGGTAATAAATTATACCACAGATTCTGGGGTCAAAAATAGATTGATTGAACCTCACTTACCTATATACAATAGTGCACGCAAAAAAGTTACAGCCCTTTGAAGTTGCAAAATGAAAATCGATTTTATTTCATATATCGAAAACTCTTAGAGATTTTTTATTGAAAATGGACATGTGGCATTATTATGGCAGCAACATCTTAAAAAAAAATTAAAGTGAAATTTGTGCACCCCATAAAAATTTTATGGGGGTTTTGTTCCCTTCAACCCCCCAAACTTCTGTGTACGTTTCAATTAAATTATTATTGTGGCACCATTAGTTAAACACAGTGTTTTTAAAACTTTTTTATCTCTTAGTACCAGGGCCGGCGATAACGGGCCTGCAAGGGATGCAATGCAGGCGGGCGCCACTGTTTGGGGGGCGCCAAAATGACGTTTTTTCTGTCGGTGCTATACAAAATACTAATTTAAAAGACACCGAAGGGCGCCTATGCTTCTTTTGCAGGCGGGCGCCTTATATCCTAGTGCCGGTACTGCTTAGTACTTTTTCGATAAGCCAGTTTTTATCGAGATATTTTGAATATTTGTTGAATCCACCACATATTTTGTATATGGTTAAGTACGATTATAGACCTGTTAATAATCTGAAAATTTATTTATAATTTACATTTTTAGGTATATTTTGAAAAAGAAGCCGCATCTCGATAAAAGGTGACTTAACAAAAAAAGGCTAAGAGGAAAAAAAGTTTTAAAAACACTGTGTTTAACTAATGGTACCACAATAGTAGTTTAATTTTAACGTACACAAATATTTGGGGGGTTTAAAGGAACAAAATCCCCATAAAATTTTTATGTAAATATATTAAAAAAGAAGCCGCATCTCGATAAAAACTGGCTTATCGAAAAAATACTAAGAGGCAAGAAAGGTTTAAAAACGTTGTGTTTAACTAATGGTACCACAATAATTAATTAATTGGAACGTACACAAAAGTTTGGGGGGGTTTAAGGGAACAAAACCCCCATAAAATCTTTATGTGGTGGACAAATTTCACTATAATTATGTTTTAAGATGTTCCTGCTATAAGAATGATACATGTCCATTTTCAATAAAAAATATCTAATAGTTTTCGATATATTGAAAAAAATCGATTTTCATTTTGTAACTTCAAAGGGCTGTACCTTTTTTTATGAGCACATTTGTACTAAGGTAAGTTAGGTTCAATCAAACTATTTTTGACCCTAGAATGTGTGGTATAATTTATGACCAATCTTTTCGGGACACCCTGTATGTAAAAAAATTGACAAATCTTTGTATGTTCTAGTTTTTGTTGTGCAAGATTTTAAAAAATTTTAATTTTTTAAAAAAAGTTTAGATTGCAAAATTATTATGCAAAATCTAGTAAATCAATTTTAATGAAATTTGGTGTACGGTTTTAGCACATTACAAAAATTTTCTAAGCGAATTAGGAAGGTTCCAAGTGTAACCTAAGTGATGGAAAATCATTGAATAAAGACAGGCTTGTTTTGCCCCCTTATTTAATATTTATTGCTATTTTGAAGCAAGTGTGATAAATTAAGACATTTTTAACTAATCGCGTCTGATAGAAAATTTAATTATCTTTGTTTTATTCTTGTATGACTTTGTTCTAAAATGAATAGTTTTTAAGTTATAAGCAAAAAAAGTAGAAAAAAAACGAAATTTTTTGAAATTTTTAAATATTTTATTTTTTTTTATTAATGTTTCGGGCATATTTGAGAAGGAGCATAAATAAATTATTATTAACGAAGTTATCACCTAACTTTATCCGCAAAAATCTGAATGCCACCTCTCACATCCACCTAAAAACAGATCCTTACTGGTCTAATAATGTAATAATATTTTTATACCAGTTGCTTTACTAACTAGGTGTTACTCTCTCTCTCTCTCTCTCTCGTAATTTAACAGGGTAGTTTTTGTTTGGCTGACGAGGGTTGAAACGAGCGGGTATCAGTAGGATGTATACAGTATCAGTATCGGTGGGTCCTCGTGCATATTAATCGTCTCTTGTCTCATTTGACAGCTACACGAACTGGCGTTGACATAATATATGTTGTTTCTATGGGTCCATAAACTTGCCCAGTCATCTCTAGATGCTTGGACACAAATACACTGCTAGCAAAAAGGACAGTATTTAGGTTATTAGGTAAATAGGGGAGTATTTGTGAAACTGGTCTCATCTGTGAAACAATTAATGCATGGAGAACAAATCAATTATTTTTGCTAAAATAAGTAGTGCAGTAAACGGTAGGTACTGTATACTAGCACTAGCGAAAAGCTTCATACATTTTCTGTATTTTCAAAATTGAATAAAGTAATTTTATTATTTATTTATTATATTTTTATATAGATTTTTTATAAATTTTTTTAATAAAATTCAAACAGTTTACATGTTTTCATGTTTCATACAGGACTTGTGTGATGTGATTGCAAAGATTAGCAACGTTGTGTTCGTATTGGTAAAAAATCCAGTGTACGATACCAAAGTAAAGTATCTTGTCGCGTAATTGTTTTGAATTCTTACTAAAAGCTCAAAGTATCATTACTCTCTTAACTTCTTAAGGTACTAGTGCACATTAGAAGATCAAAAATAAGCATTTTTTCAAGATTTTTTTTTCACAGAACCTTTATTAAAAATGAGCATAAAACTTTTTACATGTTAATATCCAACTCTTAGATAATACAAAAAATATATCTTTTTTCATTTATGCACGTACACTAAATACTGTAGAGGGCGAAAAAGTCGAGGCCTCGAAAAAAAGTAGTTCCGATGGCGGACAGTTAATCTCAGGATTGGGATCTCTGAAACAAAAAAATCGTGCGGCATTTGAAAAAGGAAGGTTTCTTACGTGAAAATTTATCACCGTTAGTAAAAAATTTCGATTTTAGGGAAATTTGAAAAAATTTTGTGAAAAAATCGCCTTTTTTCTTTTTATGGTTAAAAAATATTTATTTTTTATTGTTTGGTCAAATTGTGGTAAATTGTCACGTAAGAAACCTTCCTTTTTCAAATGCCTTACGATTTTTTTGTTTCAGATATCCCAATCCTGAGATTAACTGTCTGCATTCATTTTTCGAGTCCTCGAGTTTTGCGTCCTCTACAATATAAGTGTACGTGCATAAATGAAAAAAGATATATTTTTTGTACTCTCTAAGAGTTATATATTAATATGGAAAAAGCTTTATGTTAATTTTTAATAAAGGTTCTGAAAAAAAAATTCTTGAAGAAATGATTATTTCTGGTCTTCTAAAGTGTACTAGTACCTTGAGAATAAGAAAATCTAATACATCAATCATTTTCTCACGTTATCATGGCTATTACATTTGAAAATATAAATGTAAATCATTCTACGTAAAAAGTTTTTAACAGGTTCATATTCCTAAGACAGTGATTATTATGTTACATCTGGATAATACATCATCCTATAGAGGCATTTACCTGACTAGTTAGAGAACTTTTGTCTATTACCTTGACACGTGTGTCTCAAACTATGTTGATTAGATGGATCGCTATTTTATAATTTAAGTGATTAGAGATGACTTGTTAAAACTGAACTTCTTAACGGACTCTCGTTATACGGAGGCTATCCAGAAAGTACGTTACGTTTTGGAATAGAAAAAAAAACAAATACAAAAAAAATATTTTAGTACATATGTTACGGTAAAAGTAGATAATATTGGTAATTGTATACAATTATCAAAGTCGACGGTAAATGTAGGAAATTATTTTCAATTATCTACTTTTACCGGTACCTAATTGTAATGAATTACCAAGGACTAGCAGTAAAAGTAGAAAATGATGAAATAAAACAATAAAAATTTCAACAGCTATTCAAGAAGTATAATTTTTATTGAACTGAATTAAAAACAAAGGACATTTCGTTTAACCTGAATTGAGTTTTTTGCCTGAATTAATACTACTACTACTTTACTTACTATTTGTTGTGGATTTACACAACTTTCTATTTTGTTAATATTTACACTTATCTGTTTGACATTTACTTTTGCAAGAACATCGCTAATAGCCTTGCCCACCCGACAATCTAACATACTTGCGAAATGAAATGTTGAGTTTTGGAACCATGTCTAGAGAAATGAATAATTCTTTGCAGATGGTACATTGCTTTCTGCTATACAACTGTGATAGTCGCCCTTCTAGAACCCAATTCGTATAACTCATTTTAAATACTCATAAAAACAAACATTTCTAGAATTACTTCGTGCTCTTTCAATATCTGGCACTCTTAATTTTACCAGATCACCGACATTACTAGAGGGAAATTTCAAGTTTGATGTTTTAAGCATTTTCTTCGCTTGCTTCTCAAGACCTTCCTTTGCACGTGTCCGTTTAACAGAATCTCGCCTCGCTGTAATTTGATTAGAAAACAGTTCAGCTAAGAATCGCATTAGATTCATTTACTGATAGTTGTTCAGGTTTTTCTGGTTTTTGTTCTATTAGAAGCTCTCATTTGGTTCACCCACTTCTGCTTCTTCACGTTTTTCAGAATCAGGACCTGACTGGGTTTCTTCCACTTGTTCTTCTACTTCCAAATCTTCTTCAGTAGCAATATTTTCTAGAGCATCTTCTGGCAGTGATGAAGTTTTGAAACAAATTTTGGCGGGAACCCCAAACATAGCTTCATACGGACTGCACTTGATGCCAGAAGGGTAAGCTCGGTTCTTGGCGAATTGTGCAGATCGATGACCCTCTGACAACTTGTTTGTTTGGTTGCTTTCTATCCAGGAACTTAGTATATTTTCAATGTCAACTATTATCATAGTGATGAACTAGCTTTTAAATAATATCATTGTCATAAAAATCTGCCGCCTGAGACTTCAACCAGGTGTTCAACGCGGTCCCGTAGTTCCGCATCGTCATCAAATCGCTGCGTTGCAAGTCAGGTCTTCCTTGATCGAAACAGGTGGTTGCTAGATGCAAGATCCGGATTATACGGGGGATAAGGAAACACCTCCCACTTGAATAGAAGAGACAAGTTCATCAGTCACAATGCACTTGTGCACAAGTCCACTTTGTTCTTCATTGTGCACATTAGTTCGGCCATTTTTGAATTTAATTTTTACCAGTGACGCACTTCACCTTCAGTGATCACATTGTTCACATATAGTGGAGTCACTGAAGGTTTTCACCTTCGATTTCGTTGAACCTCTATCAATTTTCATGAAAATTGGTGAGTAGTTAGAGGATACCTGAAGCAACAAAAGTGGAAGCCACCCCTTCTCGGGGGTGAAAATTATTTTATCAAAAATAATACCATAAATCGAGATAGCGATAAATTCTAAGCAAAATTTGTTATATAAAGTTATTAATATTAATCAATACTTTTTGAGTTATTAACGATCAAAAATTTTATTTTTTTCGTAAAAAATGGATGTTTTAAAGCTGTTTTTCACGTATAACTCAGAAACTATAAGCTTTTACAAAAAAGTTATAATTACCAAAATTGAAGATAATAAACAATTGAATACACTCCTTACTAAAACAATTAAACTAATGTTAATTCAAAGTGAGTTATGGGTAATTGAATGTAAATTTTTTTCGACGAGTACTCAAATCGAAGTATTCAAGCTGAAATAACGGGAAAACGACGCATTTTATAAAATATACCTGCTAAGCACTTGTCAAAGCACTTCGGATTACCTATCAAATGAGCTCCAGAAGATGTTAATAACATTAAAATGAAGCAAGTTATGATAAAAATAAGAGAACCTTTCGAATTTTTTAGAAAAAAGTTCAAAATAAAATATACGCCATTTCCGCAAAAATTAAAATTTATAGTAATCCTTACAATAATTTCTTTATATTAGGATAAGTAATAATTTCAACAATTTTGACCGGTTTACAAAGCAAATGTGTTAAAAAAAGATATAATTTAAAAAATCTGAATTTTTATAATTATCGTAATTTTCATTTTCTTTTGATAATAACTCCAAAAATTCTCAATATAGGTACGTAAAAAATGATATACAGGGTGATTGATTAGTGTGAGGAAGCTCAGTAGATCTGTTATAGTAAAAATTACAAAAAAAAGTTGTTGACAAAAATTGTAGGCATCTTTAAACTCCACATTTTAAAATTAGTTACAATCTTACAGGGTGTTCCATAAGATGGTGGCAGACCAAACTTATGTTTTTTTTAAATGGAACACCCTGTATTTTATTTTAAATTTGAAATCTGCTTCACTTCCACATCACAACAATGTAAATTTTATTATGTTATACCGGGTACTTAAAAAGTTATAGCCAATATTACCTGAAAATCGTATCAAGTTTAACTCCCTGTATAATTAAAAATGAGTATAAGAACATTGATTTATTGCAAGCATAGTTTTTTAATAATTGTTAAAAATTATAAAACATATTCGTTTTCATAATATTCGTTAAATCAAATACAGGGTAAGTCAAAATGCAAGTAAATTATTTTCTTGGTAATTTTAAATAGAACACCCTGTATTTTATATCACTATCAAAAAGTACTAATATCGTACTTCAAATTTTATGAAGTACTCCCTATACCTAAAGTTATCAGTTTTCTAGATATTTTTATTTTTCCATCAAAGTATTATTTGGTAGATATTTTAACGTTTATCAATAATTATTGTGAGTTGGCCATGATTGATTTGTCAGCAACTGACAGTTTGACATTATTGTTTATTAATTCAGTAACGAAATAACGACAAAGAAAAGAAAACAATTTATTTTAAATAAAATTTATAAAAAATAACCGACGGAAAATTAAAAGAAAAATAACAACACAAAAAAATAAAAAACAACAGTAATTTTAACTTATCTTCTAACATGCAAAACATCTATGCATACTTGAAAGCGGTCATTGAAAGAGTGGCTTACATTACTAAGTATTTGTAAAGAAATATTTTGAAATACAATTCGGATTCTATTTTTCATATCATCTCTTGTTGTGGAGGTATTTTATATACTTCGTTCTTAACGCAACCCCAGAAAAATGAGTCCATTTTATTGAACTCTGGTGACCTTGGGGGCCACCTTACCGGTCCATCCCTTCCGATCCATCTTTCACCAAACTGATCATTAAGTTCACCACGTACTAATTCGTTGTGGTGCGCAGGAGCACCGTCATGTAGAGACCACATTTGTTCACGTATATAAGTGGAACCTCTTCTAATAATACCGGTAACTGATTTACGATAAAATCTAAATAAATCTCACCATTTAAATTATCTTCAAAAAAATATGGTCCTACTACATGATTACCGACGATACCTCCCCACACATTTAGAGACCATCTTGTTTGACTATGTGTTACTATGTGGTATAGATTACTTGTTGAATAGTAGTGAAAATTATGCCTATTAACAGAACCGTTTCGATGGAATGTAGCTTCATCACCAAATAGGACATAATCAAAAAATCTCTCTGCTCAATAATTTTTTCTAAGGCCCATTCACAAAATACTATTCGTTTCTGAAAATCATCATTATTTAATTCTTGGTGCTTTTGAATAGGATAAGGGTGCATCTTGTTTTTAGATAGAATGTTTTGAACAGAGTAGTAACTAAGTTCTTGTTCATTGGAAATACTCCTTATACTTGTGTGTGGGTTTTCTGTAACTGCCATCAACACACTCATTTCGTTTTACTCGGTCACACTAGTTTTTGTTCGTTCATGTTTTTCATAATTCACTGAACCAGTGCGGTTAAATCGATCTTTCAATTTTTCAAATGTATTTTGTCTAGGTTGCCGCCTATCTGGAAACCGTTCTTGATAAATTCTAGCTGATAGTAATGAATTTTTATTGCATTCCCCCAAAATCCAGATCATATCTACCATTTCATCAGTAGTAAAATTCATTATTGCTAATTTAAATTGAATTAATTACTGAATTACGAAATAATAATTGTTGCTAATTTACGGTGTACCCCAATACTGAATTAATAAACAATAATGTCAAACTGTCAGTTTCTGACAAATCAATCATGGCCAACTTACAATAATTATTGGTAAACGTTAAAATATCTACCAAATTAATACTTTGATGGAAAAATAAAAATATCTAGAAAACTGATAACTTTAGGTATAGGGAGTACTTTATAAAATTTGAAGTACGATATTAGTACTTTTCGATAGTGATATAAAATACAGGGTGTTCTATTTAAAATTACCAAGAAAATAATGTACTTGCATTTTGACTTACCCTGTATTTGATTTAACGAATATTATGAAAACGAATATGTTTTATAATTTTTAAAAATTATTAAAAAACTATGGTTGCAATATATCAATGTTCCTATGCTCCTTTTTAATTATACAGGGAGTTAAACTTGATACGATTTTCAGGTAATATTGGTTATAACTTTTTAAATACCCGGTATAACATAATAAAACTTACATTGTTGTGATGTGAAAGAGAAGCAGATTTCAAATTTAAAATAAAATACAGGGTGTTCCATTTAAAAAAACATAAGTTTGGTCTGCCACCATCTTATGGAACACCCTGTAAGATTGTAGCTAATTTTAAAATATGGAGTTTAAAGCTGCCTACAATTTTTGTCAATAACTTTTTTTGGTAATTTTTACTATAACAGATATACTGAGCTTCCTCACACTAATCAATCACCCTGTATAACCAAATTTAATTTTTCCTGTATAAAATATTTTACCTTTTTCTATTTCTGTAGCGTAAAAAATAACCGAGATAAAAACGTTTAAAGCTTACATTTGCTGCGAGAACCATGTAACCGGGGGCTATTTAACCTTTTATTTTTAAAAGAGTAAGAGGTTTAAAAGATTAAATTCAACGTCATTTAATAGCCCTTGGAATTAATGTTCAAACGGTTTTTAGGTAAACCTGATATCCTAAAAATTAATTGAGTTATTTAAAAAAAACCATAACATCTTTTGGAAAAAATTTTAAAAGATAAATTTTGAAAAAATTTGGTGCATACATTTTAATGCTATCAACTTGTTCGAGGACTCGATAATTTCGAGATCTCGAGGATTTGATAGATATTTCTAAGTACTTTGACAAATGTTTAATAAGTTTATGTTATAAAACGCATCATTTTTCCGTTATTTAAGCTTGAATATTTAAATTTGGGTACTCGCCGAAAAAAATATACATTCAATTACCTATAACTCACTTTCAGTTAACACTAAAAGGTTTTTCTAGTAACGGGTTTATTTCGTTTTTCATTAGCTTCAATTTTGGTAATAATAACATTTTTGTAAAAACTTCTAGTTTTTGAGTTAATTATGAAAAATCGGTTAAAAACATGCATTTTTCTCACGAAAAATTAAAATCTTTGATCTTTAATAACTCAAAAAGTTTTGATTTATTTTAATAACTTTATATAACAAATTTTGCTTAGAATTTGTCCCTCTATCGAATTATGGGATTATTTTTAATAAAACTATTTTCACCCTCGAGAGGGGGTGGCAGCCATCCCCAGGGTAAAAGCGCAAGTTGACATCATGTCACCTTTGTTCCTTGAGATATTCTCTAACCACTCACCAATTTTCATTCAAATCGATGGAGGTTCAACGAAATAGGAGGTAATAGCTCATATCCACCTTCAGTGACTGCACTAATAAACAGCATAAATTTCGCGATAAATTTCAATTGGTTTGTTGTTTTTAGCCAACAAGAACCGTATTATCGCACCCCACAACTGACGGGGTTTTCGGTGCAATACACATTTCAAACAGCTGTTGTAAAATACCGAGAAGAGAGAGTGACTTAGCGCTAGCACGGATAGACTGCTACTGAACGGAGGAACGCCACGATGATAAAATGGCCGCGCTAGCCCCGCCCCTAGCGGCTACAGATCAAAACGTAACGAAATTTCTGGATAGCCCTCTTATATTAAGACAATAAACGTCTCCTTTATTGGCTGAGTAGCGCGTATTATTGCCTATAAAAGTGAATGAGACAAGGTAATAATCGGCACTTTCAGCTAGTGCAGATACGTAGTAGGTAAACTAAGAATGCTGCGATGCTACGTCTACTTTGTCCTTTTTATGCTGTCGAATCGTGTACCTTGAACAAAGTTATGTGCAGAAGATTAAAAGCATTGAATATGTGGCTATATCGGAGAATATTCAAGATCCAGCGGACTGACCGATTCACAATTGACGACGTCCTCAGAAGAATAAAGAAGAACCGAAAAGTACTGACCGCCATCAAACCTCGAAAGTTACAATATTTCGGACACATTATGCAAAATGAATCCAAATATGCTCTTCTCAAGCGACAAGTCATCCTGCAAAGAAAAATATTTGGAAAGCGAGATTCAGGAAGAAAAACGTAGTTGTTAAAAAACCTCAGAAATTGGTTCAACACAACATCTGTCCAGCTTTTGAACACATTGACATGACAACTTACTATTACAATTACAGCTACCTACCTTACTTATAAAAATAGGTTAATTTAATTTAAAAAAGTAGGAAGCCACTGAAAGAATAGTCATAAAATTTTAGATAGAAATATAAAATAGCACCAGTGCAATTCAGCTCAGCGGCAAACAAAAAAATATAGCACTGATTGTCGTTTTAGATTAATTAGAACTAAGTCGAACTTACCACAGTTTGTGAGTTTTTTCACTACTGAAAAACTTATAAAATTAACGTCGTGTGCCATCTCAGATAAAACTCAGAATGAGATTATATGGGGGTGTTTGATTAGTTATACCTTTAGTCAGAATAATAATTATAAATTGACTGATATCATTAACATTCCTAGTTGTTACTGGAACTTGTGTGTTTATGTTACACGACGATTTTCAACTCAAGAGAGTGGCTACAGGGCATAATTAAGTGTTACGCATTTTTCTAACTAGACTAAACACACAAAGTCAATGATATAAAAACTCAAGAAATAATGCGACTGAGTAAAACTATAACCAAATAGATTCATTTAACCTAGAAATTTAGGAAGCGACTGAAACAATAGTATACAAAAATATAAAATAGTACCAGTGCAATTCAGTTCAGCGTCCAATATAAAAACAGGGTAACACTGATTGTCGTTTCAACGAAATATATTCCTTGCTACAAAACAAAGCCCCATAACATTTTCAACCAGAAATTGAATTTAGCAAATCCATTCGAAATTCATGAATATTTTCATTTCGGTCAGCACTAAAGGGTGGCTTTTTTATTGCGCCAATCGATTGGTATATATTCTCATATTGGTATATATTCTATATATTTTTAGGAAATATATTTCTTTTAGGTTTAACTTAAATTAATTAATTAGGAATAAGTCGAACTTATCACACTTTGTGAGTCTTTTCACTACTAAAAAACTTATAAATTAACGTCGTGTGCTATCTCGAGGAAAACTCAGAATGAGATTATATGGGGTGTTTGATTAGTTATACCTTTAGTCAGAATAATAATTATAAATTGACTGGTATCATTAACATTCCTAGTTGTTACTAGAACTTGCGTGTTTATGTTACACGACGATTTTCAACTTAAGAACGTGGCTACAAGGCAAAGTATTACGCTTTTTCTAACTAGACTAAACACACGCAAGTTCTTCTCTTCTTCAGACCTAAATCCACTAATGGATGTTAGCGATCACATTTTCCATTAACTCTCTCTTTCTTGCAATGTGTATCAGAGATTGTATGTCGTTAATCCCTGTCGATTGCCTTATGTTTCGGAGCCAGGACATTTTCTTGCGTCCTATTCCACTTTTGCCTTCAATTTTGCACTCGATTTTAAGTTGAAGGAATTGGTATTTTACGTTTTTTGTTCGATGTGACCCAGATACCTACGCCGTTTTCTTTTTCTTGAAGGTTTCGAAAAGTTGGCGTTCTTGGTTGATTCTTTTAAGGACATCTACATTTGTGACTTTCACCGTCCATGGTATCTTTACGAGGATAAAGCCACATTTCGAATGCTTCTAGTCTATTTATACCCCTTGTTTTGAGTGTCCAGCCCTCTACGCCATATAACCGACCGTACGTAGCACTTAATAAACCTTAATCTCAGTTGAAGATCGAACACTAAAGCTTGCTCAATACGACATTTTACTTCCCTGTCCTGTGCCTGCAGTTTTCAAAAAGCCACGTTTCCAGGTATATACATATACTCACTCCTTCAATGGACTTGGTATTCAGTGTTATGGTGGGGTTTTTAAGTGCATCCAAGTTTCTGGAGATTATCATGAATTTGGTCTTTTGGTATTAATCTCTAATCCCATTCACTTAATGTGTTCTCCGATTATAGTGACAAGTTGTTGAAGATCGACTATGTTGTCACAAATTAAGACACCATCATCAAGCAGTGGCGGCTCGTATAACTTTAGGAAGGTAGTGCCAGAATCCGGGCAGCTGCCTAAATTTTTAGTGACGGTTTCACGATATTGTCAAAAAGGATATATGTAAAATAGAAATTAAAAAAAATAGGCGCAGATATTTTACTAGAGTATCACGATAAGCTGAATTTAATTGCGTTTTTATACTTAACTTACCAAGCATTGAAAAGCTAAAAACGTTATTCATGTGCACTTTAGATTTTTCATGGGATTTCAATTTCTCCCATATATGTACAAGACCATCGGTGCCTTTGTTTGACCAAGTCTCGTCACCTCCAAACAAAACGCATACAAAACAGAACAGTTTATTAGTTTGTTCGCAACCTCACAACCAGCTATTTTTATTATAACTAGTTTTATTAAACTTACGACAGCGAGTTTTTGTCCATTTCCACTTTGTTTTTCAATTTTTAAATCGGGTAAAGGCCGACCGAGTTCTTTAATTTGTAGTTTTTTTTCTAACGAAAAACCAACAAAAGAGTTTTTTAACATACTAATTTGATTCATTGTCAAAAAATAAATTAAACGTAGAAAACAATCAAAATATTATTTTTATACCTACGACACCCACGACCACAACGTACTAATAATTACAAATTAAAAAATATAGTAGGGTATAAACACAAATATACAATACAGTAGTAGATAATAAACACAATAGCGTCAAGCGAATGCGTAAAGAGACTAGAAATAGATCTAAAACATTGTATCTTAAGATCCACTAACTTCCTTTTCGAGATTTCGAGCCAGGCACGGAGAGTCCAATTTAAACGTATATTAAAAGTGCAAGACCGCTCTATCTCTGTCACTTACACAGGATGCTCATACAATCTTTCTCTTTTCTACCGAGCCACTATGCCGTTCGGCACGGGGATTTTTGTGATCTTCATCCCTTATCCGGTCAGCTGTGGGTGGCCAGAGTCGGTAGATTTGCATTGCGCTACACAGTTGCCAGATTTGATATAATTTATGAAAATAAAGAGAAATAATCACAAAAAAAATTAACAGGCATTAAGATGTTTTTAAGATAAAAAATATGTTTCTGCATAGTTAGCAAGGTAGTGCCATGGCTCTATGGCACTACCTCACGGGCCGCCACTGTCATCAAGACACGCAAGTTAGTGATATAAAAACTCGCTACCTCGTTAGTGATATAAAAGAAATAAGTACAGCTATAAACAAATAGATTCATTTAACCTAAAAATTTAGAAATAGACCGGGCAGTATCGTCGCCCCCGCTAGCGAAATTATTCCGATCCGATTTTTTCGCACAAACTTACTCAAAAAGAGGTCCTTATAACATATCCACAGGGTGCCGGGCGGTGCCGTGGTCGAAAAATTGTTTAAACAATTTTTTTTAAACAAATTCACAAAAATAATTTTTTCATTTCGAACAAATTTTTTCTTAGATAAATTGGCTTATTCTGAGCAAAAAAGGTCTCTTGTCATTTTTTTCGAAAATTGATTGTTGTCGAGTTATATGCGATTAAAAATTTGAAAAATGCGAAAATAGCCATTTTTAAGGATTAATAACTCGATTAAACATTATTATTATGAAATTCAAAAAGTCACCAAATCAAGTTTCAAATCCCTTCTTCAAGGTCCTGAAGAGATTTTTGTCATTATTTTATTAGAAAGCTGTTATTTTTAATTATTAACAATTAGCGCTATAGTCCAGGATTTATCGTCGCCCCCGTTAATGAAATTATTCCGATTCCATTTTTTTGCAGAAACTTACTCAAAACGAGGTCCTTATAACATATCCACAGGGTGCCGGGCGGTGACGTGATCGAAAAATTGTTTAAACAATTTCTTTCAAATTCACAAAAATAATTTTTTCACTTCGAACAAATTTTTTTTTAGATAATTTGGGACATTCTCAGCAAAAAATGTCTCTTGTGATTTTTTTCTAAAATTGATTGTTGTCGAATTATACGCAATTTATAATTTGAAAAATGCGAAAATGGCCATATAACTCGACAACAATCAATTTTAGGGAAAAATCACAAGATACCTATTTTGCTCAGAATAACCCAATTTATCTAAAAAAAAAATCGTTCGCAATAAAAAAAATATTTTTGTGAATTTGTTTAAAAAAAATTGTTTAAACAATTTTTCGACCACGGCACCGCCCCACACCCTGTGGATATGTTATAAGGACCTCGTTTTGAGTAGGTTTCTGCAAAAAAATGGAATCGGAATAATTTCACTAACGGGGGCGACGATGCATCCTGGACTATAGCGCTAATTGTTAATAATTAAAAATAACAGCTTCCTAATAAAATAATGATAAAAATCTCTTCAGGACCTTAAAGAAGGGATTTGAAACTTGATTTGGTGACTTTCTGAATTTCATAATAATAATGTTTAATCGAGTTATTAAGCCTTGAAAATGGCCATTTTCGCATTTTCAAATTTTTAATCGCATATAACTCGACAACAATCAATTTAAAAAAAAAAATGACAAGAGACCTTTTTTGCTCAGAATAAGCGAATTTATCTAAAAAAATTTTGTTCGAAATGAAAAAATTATTTTTGTGAATTTGTTAAAAAAAATTGTTTAAACAATTTTTCGACCACGGCACCGCCTGGCACCCTGTGGATATGTTATAAGGACCTCTTTCTGAGTAAGTTTGTGCAAAAAAAATCGAATCGGAATAATTTCGCTAGCGGGGGCGACGATACTGCCCGGTCTAAAAGCGACTAAAACAATAGTCATAAAATTTTATACAAAAATATAAAATAGTACCGATGCAATTTAGCTCAGCGTCCAATCAAAAAGGGTAACACTGATTGTCGTTTCAACGAAATATTTTCCTTGCTACAAAACAAAGCCCCATAACATTTTCCACCAGAAATTGAATTTAACAAATCCATTCGAAATTCATGAATATTTTCATTTCGGTCAGCACTAAAGGGTGTCTTTTGTATTGCGCCAATCGATTGGTATATATTCTCAGACCTGCTTTTATCGAGAAGTATATATGGTGATAGCCAAGCCGTCAGTTATTTGAGAATTGAGAACATATCCATTTGAATATTTTACATTCACGTTGGAAGTTGGAAGGGTTGATAACTCTTTGTTTTTCATTCAATAAAGACAAGTATTGTTGTATATGTCCGGTATTTTGGCCAATTAGTTCCATAGTAGATACATATACGACAGAAAATTGTTCTGTAGAATCAAATTGAATAAAATATAGATCTTTAAGCTATATTTAAGCTATATTATAAGATTAAAATGATAACACAGGAAACGACTATAATATTGATGAGAATTAAAAAATATTAAACAGCCGAACTTGAACAGCCGTTGTTAGTGAAATTAAAGTATTTGTTTACAGTGAGATTCATGAGAATACAATAAAATAATTTCCAATATTTATTTCGCCACAAACTGCGCCTGAAAACGTTCTTTCTATTGGCCAAATTAAATCGTACCATATCGCCCAGACGTGGAATCGCTAGCAAGTAGCAAAAATCGCCGGTTAGTGTTTTCTTTTTCCGCAAAAAGATCATCCATCGTTAAGAAATATTACTGTGTTTTATTTTTCCGCAAAAAGATCATCCATCGTTAAGAAATATTTTTCATTCCTGGTTTCGAGATGTAGGAAATCAGATATACGGATGTTTGATATTTTTATATCTTTGGCAGTAGTAATGGTTTGTGATAGTAAAGCAGTCAATAAAATTATACGAAGTAATATGCATATACAAAGTATATAAAAAAACCTGCTTTTATCGAGAAGTATATATTATGGTGATAGCCAAGCCGTCAGTTATTTGAGAATTGAGAACATATCCATTTGAATATTTTACACTGGGAGTTGGGAGTTGAAAGGGTTGATAACTCTTTGTTTTTCATTCAATAGATATAAGTGTTGTTGTAAATGTTCGGTATTTTTGCCAATTAGTTTTGTAATGGGTAGATATATGACTGAAAAGGTTCTGTAACTTCAAATTGAATATTGCTCTTTATGAAGTAAACGTCAACTCCAATTACATTAAGATAATTACTAGAAGAATTGAATAAGATTAAATGGAAATAATAGTAATTAAAAACAAAAAAGGAGCTTTGGTTTGATGAAGAATGTAAACAAATATAATAGACGGCAGAAATGAGTATACCCCACTATAAGTGTGGGTGTTTGTGTGTGTGTTTCTCATGTTCTCACATGAGAAAGGAGCGATAAATTTGAAGAAAAAGGAAGAAAGGCAGAGAAAATATGCATAAAAAGAAGAGGAGATACAAAAACGACCAAATACTAAGAATGGAGAAAGATTTCAATCAGGATAACATTAGAGGAGCATATAAATTTCTGAAACAGCTCAGAGAGGGACATAAACCACGCAATAATTTTTTTAGAAATAGTGAAGGACAAATTATCAGCAACGATGCAGTAATAAGAGCAGTTTGGAAAAATATTTCGAGGGTTTGCTAACAGAGCAGGTACAGGCAAACACAACCCATGCAGTACCAGATTTCGAGATAACAGAAGATCAAAACCAGAGGAATAAATTAACATACCTACTCACAAGACAGGAAATAAAGGATATCATTAAAGAATTGTAGAATAATAAAGCCCACAGGAATTGACATCTTCTTCTTCTTCTTCTTCTACGGCACTACACCCCAAATTGAGCCTTGGCTCCTTTATTTTTTGCCTCCACCCTTGTTTGTCTGTGGCTGCTATTCTCCATACACGGACTCCTAAAAATGCTTGTGCGTCACTGTTTACTGCGTCTTCCCAGCACTTTCTTGGCTTTCCAACAGGTCTCTTCACTGCCATAGCATGATTAGAGATGCATCAAGTCAAACTAGTTTGATTTTATTCAGCAAACTTGACTTGACTTGAAAACCAAACTTTTTTTGTAAAAAAGTTTGACTTGACTTGATTTCGATATCTTTAGGTTTGACTTGAAATCAAACTTCTTCAAACAGTTTGAAGTTTGAATATCATATTGGGCATCGTGTTTATTTCCAATTCTCTCTGCTACTGCCAATGGCGGATCTTTGGGGGGGGGTATTGATGGTCGAACCGTTTTCTTATTCTTTTTTTTTTCTCAAACTATCATTTTAAGCGATTTTTCAGTAATTTGGTGTTTATTTAAACAAATTTGCATTTTCTTTATCGTAACATATCAATGGAAAAAACAATATTTTAATAGAAGGGACTCAAAAATGTGAATATTAGGCATTATAACAAGTTTTTTATTTAAAACAAGTTTTTGATCAAATTTTAGTGTAGAAAACATTAAAATACTGTTTTTACATGTTCCTCCATTCCCAAAATATAAGTTCTTCGATTTGGCTAAAAATTTTCCCACATATAGCCAAAATACAGGACTTTAAGTGGTTTGAAGAATTTATTATAGTTTTGCAATACAAGAAAAGTTACATGCAATAATATCAGAGTCAAAATTATATATAGTCCAGTCGGGTTAGCATTTGATCTTGCATGCCCAGTTACCCAAGCCAGATTCTATTTTTCTAATCTTTCGGGGATCTATAGTAGTGTAAATTTAAAATCGCGAATGAATTCCGCCGTTACATTAGCCGCCATCTTGATTTTAAAGGAGAACCGTTTTTGCTCAAAAGATTAAGGACTGAAATTGTTTAAAATATGATTTCTTTTATTATAATTTTTTTGTGCCGTCAAAAATTGGATCAAAAACTTGTTTTTAATTAAAATAACTTGTTGCGTTCTAATGAATTTTTGAGTCCCTTCTATTAAAACATTATTTTTTCTAAAGATATTTTACAATAGAAAAAATGCAAATTTGTTTAAATAAATACCAAATCACTGTGAAATCGCTTAAAATGGTATTTTGAGAGAAAAAATAAGAATTAAGCAGAAGCTATAAAGTCAGACAAATCTGAGATCCAAAAGTTTTTGTCTGAGTGATTTGACCTGGAATGTACCAGGTTTATAATCTAATATATTATATTTAATAAAAAGTTTCACTTAAAAAAACTAACCAGTAACCAGATTAGTACATTCAAGATATAAAGAACTTAGGAATTACTAAACGGGAGTCTTACAACTTGTAATATGAAGCAATGAATCTACACGGATATTTTGACTTTCGAACAGGAATAAGGAACTTTGTTACTACGAGTTCTCGTTAAGGGGAAAGGTGCAAAATGTCGCCTGTCAAAACTTTCAATGTGTTTTAAATGTAGATATTCATTTTTTTTTCGAATCCTGTATTTTTAAAAAATTTAAACGCAGACTGAAAGATTACAATATTAACAGGGCCGAAAGTCCCTTAGAATAAATAATTTCTAAGTTTCTTTGAATGAAATATTTCAATTAAAAATCTCACTAAATTTTCCCTTTTATTTTCACTCTGTAACCTATTAAAATAAACATTATAGACGTTTTCAGGAATTTTCGGCCCTCAGAAATAATGTAATCTTTCATTCTACTTTTAAATTTTTCAAAAATATTTATTAGTTTTCTCAGGATTCGAATTAAATAAATACATTTAAAACACATTGAATATTTTGACAGGGGGCATGTTACGCCTATGCCTTTAATGGTTGCAAAAAAATACTAATTGGTTGATCAATGGACAATTCAAATTTATTAACAGAGGCATTTATCTCATCGAAAACAACATCTGGTACCAACCTGCAGTTCCCTGGAAAACACGACAATACAAAAGTATTTCTTTCAAAACTAAGCATAGGGTTATTGGTTTTATATTTTGTTCGAATACAGGCTACAAAATAATGTTGTGTTTGGGCTTAAATTTTAAATAAATTAATGTAGATGCATTAAGTTTTCTTAATTATCCTAAATAGCGGGTTTATTCGGTTTTATTTGTCTGTCTCTGGTTTAATCATATATGTTTAAGCATATCATATCAGCTAATACATTTCTACGTTTATTGAAATTTATCAAAAAAAATTTTGGACCTTCTTGGGGGGGAATTTCCCTATCCCCCTAGATATCCGCCTACTCTGCAAATTAGTTTGTAGTTCATATTTAGACGTCTATGTTTGGCTTGTTTATTACGTTCTTTTTGAAGTGTGTGCTTTGTGAGATAATATCTGAACCTGGATATTTTTCGGCTCAGAATAAGTACCAGAACAAATTTAGTCTGATTTTGAAGGTATTCCCACTGCAAAAATTAAGAGAAACAATCTGTAGTCGAAGCAGTATTAATAATTAAGAAAAATAAATATACTGATTTATTTGATGTTGCGACAGGTGATTTCAAAACAATGAAAATTGCAAAGTTCATAATATGTAGAAATAAAGAACAGCGTTATAAAATGACAAATAGTGAACTAATTCTTTAAAACGAAATTGAAAAGTCGCAAAAAATGCATTAAACCTACCTACTCTATTAAAAATATTATATTTTGTTGTTCCTTCATAAATTTTTGTTAAAGTAGACTAAATTACACTTGTTATGATAAAAAACCATTCAACGAATTATTTGTTTTAATCTAGTAATAACACTCAAATAAAAATATAACACAGTGATATCGATAAAACGAAACTTGCAATCAATTCTAAGCATACAGTAATCATTTTTAAGAAATTTATTACCCTGTTTTGACTATAAATGCTTTCTATATCAAGTTACTTTTATACTGAACTCATTGTATTATTAAATTTCTTATCTTAATTGGCAACTAACATGTCTATCTCAACAAAAAAGTATATCTCTACGAAATAAATTATTTTTCAAACTTTTTCAAACTAGTTTGACAAACAGTTTGAATTTTCAAACCTGTACGATTGACCAGTTTGACTTGACTTGAATTATTTGTCGGAAGGATTGACTTGAGTTTGACTTGAAATTAAGTCAAACTCAAGTCAAGTTCAAACATTCAAGTGAAACTTGTGCAACAAGTATCAAGTGCGACCAATATCATGCAAAGCATGATATTGGTCGAATTAATATTTTATCGATTCTCATCTTTGTATTTCGGTGGACACTTTTAGACCAAAATATATGGGAGAGGGCAAACAACATACTAGTGTGAAATATTCAAAATTGGAGGACACCCGCTGATAGATAGATTTCATGAACTAATAATAGACATTGTGGAACACGGAAGTAATTCTAATATACAATATAATTGGTATAATGATATATAAAATTATGAAAACATTCAAAAGGATTAAAAAATTGTTCAAAAACTTTTCGGTCCTATCAAACCAACAAAAGTATACTTGAACGTAAGTAGTTCTACTTTAATTCAATGAAAAAAAGGGTAATTTTTTAATGAAAATAAAAATGGTAAAATATTTACTGTTAATAAAAACCGTGTAGTACAATTACTTACTTGAAGCATCTGCAAAAAACCACTTCCAAAACGGTATAAAACCGTTTAAAATACATTAAAATTTTAAATAACTTAAAATTAAACGACATAATGTCGATGTTACTGGTAAACTGAGTGAAAGACTAGGAAGTGATATCAAATAAAGCTGTAATGATGTCAAAATGTCACCAAGACATGATTATGATTGATAGTTATTTTTGTACGTAAACCAGAAATAACGCGACCATTTGTGGATTGTGGTTAATAATAATCTATGAATTTTAAATTTTTGTTTAAATTAAAGATATTAATTATTATATTTTGTTAAAAATTAAAGTGTGGAATTAAATATATTAGTATGAAAGTACAAATATTAAAGGGACAACAGGTAATGTAGATGTAATTCAATTTTCAGATAATTCTATGTGGGAGCAATGATGAATTCATGGTACCTAAATCATTAATCAGAGTTAAGACCATTATTTCATTTATACAGGGTGTTCTACATTCTGTGATTTATGATTACTTGGTGATCTGTATCTGTCCAGGACACTCCACTCATTTCCATAACACTCATTGATAATCTTTGCATTTATTAAATTACATTACATATATACAATTGAAAACTATGTGGCAAAAAACGAGACGTTAAAAGACGGCAAAAGAAAGAAAAAAGAACAGCAGGAAAAGCCACTGAAAACATAGATGAAATCTACTTAAACAAAGAGGTAAAAAATTTCTTTATCAGAGAAAGTTAAGACATCCAGAGAAACTCAAAAAAAATACAAAGTATTTCAGAAACAAAGAAGGTTTACTTTAGAACAATCTACAGAAACATTAACAGATGGGCGGAGTACTTTGAAGAACAGCCAAATACAGATCAATTGGAAAATAATAATTGACAAGCAGATGATGTGGGACGTGCGAGGAACCAACTCTTTAGACTGAAATATTAATAAGTCACAGTAAACATGAATATAAACTCATAGGCGCCCATACCCATTGGCAGGTGGGGGCCGTGCCCTCTAGCTTTTCGGGTGCTTTAAACTATATATTGCCTTTCAAAGTATACAAAATGTAATGTGCAACATCCTGACGTCGGCCTCCCCCCTAAAAATTTTTATATGTGCGTCCATGTATAAACTAACTCCTTCAACCCAAACTGATGTGACAACAACTTACTAAATGCTGTAAATAAATAACACCCTTTCGTCCAGTTTAAAAATTGACTTAAAATAGTACAGCACTTAAATTGATTAAAAATGAAAAGGTTTTTCCAAATTAATTCACTTTTCCTAGCAGACTGTATTCTTAGGAATTTTCCGTGACCACCAACTTTTCTCCAGTTCAATTTCTGCACGCTCGATTTTCTCCATGACAGCGTTTCCCCAGAGAAGGATGTTTTCTTTTAGCCACAGTTGGTTTTAAGTTGGAAAAATTGTTCTGTTTGTCCAAACTTTTCCTTAAATACTGTACCCTAATAGGAAAAGTAGATTACTATGTTCTTTTAATTTTTCCCTTATTAAAACAGACATTGCACATTTATTTCAAAAAAACTCTAAAAAAAGCTCAACTAAATGATTAACTATATGATTTAAAAAAGCTCAGACGTAAAAGTGTTCACTAACAACAAGTAAAAAGTAGGAAACATGGAAATCAAGATCGTCGTCATGCTAACTAATTATATTGAAAGTTTGGTTTTGACAACCTTGTCAAAGAATTAATTTGTGTATGTATTTTCATATTAATTAAATTAATTGATTAAGATTTAGTAATTTTTTAAAGACTCTTAGAAAAAATATTGTTCCTAACTCTTGCAGAAAGTCTCTTTTCCGCACGCGACTGAAGTTTGCCGAACGACGCGAAGCGGGAGTTCGGCAAGCAGTCGCGTGCGGAAAAGAGACTTTCTGCAAGAGTTAGGAACAATATTTTTTCTAAGAGTCTTTAAAAAAAGAAGCGGGCGTTCGGCAAACTGCAGTCGCGTGCTGAAAAGAATGACTTTCTGCACTTGTTAGGAAAATAACTATTTTCAATATAGCAAGTGAATTACCGATAATGTAAGTAGGTAATATCAATTTTTAATTTTTATTAAACCACCGAATCAGTTTGGTTTCAGAAACAATCTTGGAACCAGAGAAGCATAATTTAATTTACAGGTCATGGTTCAAAGATATAGGGATATTGAACAACCGGTATGGTTTTATCGACTTCGAAAAAGCCTTACTATAGGTGTCTTGGAAAAGGTAATAATTGATAACCAATACTAGTAGGTATTACCAAAAATTTGTATTGGCATAAATGTGAAAACATACTAATTGGTCAAAACACGAGGGGCGCAGTGGAAATACGATGTGGAGTGAGACAAGGGTGTATTTTATCGCCTGTACTTTTTAATATCTATTCCTAATTTATTTAAAAAAAAAGCCTTAGATGAAGAGGCAGGCATTAACATCAACGGAATAAATGTCAACAATCTCAGATAAGCAGACCACACGATATTGATTGCGTCCAATGAAAAAGAGTTGCAACGACTCGTTAACGGGGTAACCGAAACATGTGATGAATATGGGCTAGAATTATTGCTGTTAAGGCAAAACTTATGTTGTCAGCAAAACGGAGTTATAACTAATAATCATCAAAGCGTATGGAATACAGTCGTATAGATGTGTAAAGGTCCAGCCTGTACAGGATTTACATTAGCATTAAAAAAATAAGAGTAATCCATATCGATTTAATTTTTAAAAGTCTCAAACAAATATTATTTACATGCATTGTTTTGATTTCGTAAATTAGGTGACATTGCTTCTGCAATGTAGGCCACTCGTTTTGAAAAAAAAACGGAGTCAGCAATTATGTACTATTAGTAATTCACGGTCACATTCAAGAATGAAATCACAACAAACAATTGGGATTTATTTATAGATACGTAGAAAGTAAAGAAGGAGATCATTGATTATTCATCATTCATTATTTAACCAACAATGTAGTTAGAATATAGACTTTGTACACTAACTCGTTACTAGCGTATATAGTGATTAAATAAACATAGTATGAGTATTTAGTGTATTCATAATATCCAACCCCTAGAGAGGGACTTTCATTCATCCCCTTACAAAACCTATTTTATTATAAGCCCTCTATGCCAGACAGCTGTATTGCTGTACGGCATGAAGAGCTGGACCCTTACAGAACAGCTTACAGAAGCACTAATGAAAAAATTAGAGGACTTTCAGATGTAGATCTACCGACGAATATTGCGGATAAGTTGGGTTGATCAAAAAAGAAATGAAATAGTTTTGCATCAAAGAAAAAAGAGCGCAGAAATAACAAAAACAATAAAAATTCAAAAGTTACAATATTTCGGCTATGGAATGAGACCTCCAGAGAGGTATATATAATCTTCTACATCTCATAATATAGGGCAAAATCGCTGAAAGAAGCCGCCGTGGCCGAAAAAGAACATCGTGGCTTCGAAATCTCCAAGAGAGAGACCACCGCTAATCTGTTTAGAGCTGATAAACAAAGTTATTATTGCCAATATGATCCTCAAGTTCGATAATCGGACAGAGTACTGAAAGAATAAAGAAGATCAATCCACCATGTTTGGGTGCTTTGATAAACAGCCCGAGATATAGACCACGCGCATGGATATTCAAGAAAGATATGTTAGGAGATGGAGTCGCCGGAACTGTATAATGTCCAGAGCCGGATTTAAGGCAGTGGGGGCCCCTGGGCAGAATTGGTATGGGGCCCTACCTCCTACGCATTAAAAAAATTGTTGTCATAACTATGGTATACAACCAACTACAGGGTTTTTCCTTTTAGAAATAAAAAAATATTGATCTAGGTACTTTTATAAATATATTTTTAAAAAATAAAAAATATTACGAGCTGTATCTTGTTATAGTAAAATATTAAAAATAAACACAATAAAATGTATGTAGGGTTAAAGTCCGGGTAATTTTTGAGATTTTTTAATTGAAAATTCCTTGATTATATCTGGCATGTCTAGTTGCTTTAAGAAGACATCTTGTTCAATGCTCATTATAGGGAGATGATTCAAACGCTCTTGGCGCATCATAGACCGAAGTCGATTTTTAATTAACTTAAATTTTGAGAATGATCTCTCTCCACTCAGTTAGTTAGCATCAGAAATACCTAAATATAAACGAAGTGTCATCTCAACGTTTGGAACCGCATCATTCACATTAACACATTAACTTATATTTGATGAGCCGATTTCCTCTTTAAATGAATTGAAAAATTGTACATATTGTACCAGTCGACAACTAGATTTTCAGTAGTAATTGCACAAGAGCTCTAAAATTATTGAATTTTTCCCGAGTGATACTTTGACAGTTTTAATTTCACTACCTGAAGGGGAGTGAAATTATGTCAAAGTGTCACGAGGGCAAAAATTCGATAATAATTTTAGAGATCGAGTGCAATTTGTTGCGATTATTTCATGAATAAAACTGTTCAAAACCAAAATTTTATTGTAATTTATTTATGTCAGTACAAATTAGTACAATTAAACACCCAGTTGTTATAAATGTTTGACGGTTGGAAGTTATCACTTTTATAATTTTTAAAACATTAATTGCCATTAATGTCACTGAATGTATTTTTTCGTAGCAACGAAGGGCATCTGACGTAATATACTTGACGACGGGATATCAAAAATTATCAGTTTAATTTTTATTTCTGTAGCTTTCTATTGGTCAGATTCTCCTATGAATGAATTAATCATCTTAATCATTGCTATAAGGTAAGCTTCAGTGAGTGAGCAGTGGAGTCAGTCGAATATTCTGAAAAGGAGTATAAATTCTTTAAGTGATTTAAGTGCCGCCACTACTAAATTACGGTCAATAATTGGATCTTGGGAAATACGAATTGTGCTGTTTGTCATCTCTAAGATTTCATTCCAAAATATTGCGAATATTCCTGTTTGCAGTAAACACATTCGATTATACAAACCATTTGCATCGCTACTAGTTTTAAATTGTTGCTCATCGTCTTCTGAAATTTTGGATACTGCTGCTTTAATCTGATTATAACCTTTAACTATTGCTTTTGCGGCATCATTTCTAGATGATCATCTAGCAGTAGTATTTACTCTTTTAGAAAAAGTAATATTTCTGCAACGGTTGCTTTCTCTTAAAGGCGCAGCTTTTAAACATCCGATTAACAAGTTGTATCTCTATGTAGAGGAAGTGAAAAATACATATAGTTCATATAGTTCTTCTAAGAAATCAAAGGATGCAGTGACAGCAGGACAACCCTCAGCTACAACTTTTGCAACAAAATTTAGAGGGTGGACGGCACACGGAATCCACGCGTTGTCGTAGGACTGTCCCCTGCAGTTTTTCAAATCGCTATCATGTTCCTGCAAGAATGCTATTATAGAATTAAATATCTCTTCTGCTTTATGACCGTGATTTGGCAAAAATATAAGAAACCTTTCAGCAGTGAAACCTTCCATGTACCGAAATATCATATTTAATCGATTCACAAAAATTATTATGTGTGAATAATGTGCTGATTTTTGAAGTTATACTTCTTTAGGCGCGATATGAGGGTGAATTTTAATATGATTAAAACCTTCAATCTGGGCGCAGTCGCATTATAACTTTGTTGTGATTGGATGTTCAAATGACATGTCAAAAAATATTCAATATGGCGACTGTGTCACAGCTGTGGTTTGATTATTTATGGTTGTTGCGTTTTGAAATTTGTGGGAAAAGAAACAACAAACAAAAGTTAGTTAATAGTTATACTGCCTTTTTAAATAGTTTTCATATATATTTTTGGACTTTTGGACTATTTTGGACAAGGAAAACTCATTCTAATCTGGTAAGTAGTTTTTATTATAATCATATTGTAATTATACATTTGGATTAGGTTGGAATACATTTATTTTCTCAAGAATGGGGATTTTAGAGAGAAATCCGAAATTAGGTCCGATTTTTATTTTTAAATTATGATTTTTTGGCGTAGATTTATTTATCTAGTAGGTATGTAATGCTTTGATTTACATACTTAATTTGATTACCAACAAAAGTTCTACCAATCTTCATCTAATATATTGTTTTCTTAATGTTTTGTTATATTTTAATATTTTCTTCCACAAAAATCAAACTACATAATTTGATTAAATTCAGAACAACTGTCAAACAGTAAAACGTTCAGTTACCCTATTTTTCCACATGACAAATAATGTGTAATTGGATGAGTGTGTCCAGGCTTCGATTACGAATCAAAGCGCCACCAAATTCGCGGGTTCGAATCCCGATGCAAGTTTTTATTTTTTTATTTTTTTATGCATTTTATGATTGTGAGTATATTTGTTATATAATTTTTTTTCAGAAAATGCGTATTTAAAATTTTTGCCAATAATTATTATCGTTCAGAAATCATTTTTTCTGTGTGGCATTTTTCAATGTGTTTGTGTGCCTTTTATTCTTCTATTTTTTTAAATTCTTGGTATTGTCTTAATAAAAATTTTTGGAAAGTAGTAAGTATTAAAATTAGTTTAATATTTAAATAAAATATAAATAAACTGTTTAAAGTACATTATATCAATTTCGTTAAAATCACATAATATGTAATAGAAGTATAACTTCTTACGTGCGTACAAAGTACACACACATTCTTTTTTTACGTTTGGGCTTTGTGGGGACCCCTGAAATGTGGGGGCCCCGGGCAGCTGCCCAGCCTGCCCTCCCTTAAATCCGGCCCTGATAATGTTTAAAAAAGACGAAACAATTTGCAGCGCTACTCTGTGGATCCACAAAGTGGCTGAAACAGGCGATTTTGTAGCCCCAATTATTTTGTACTGATGAGGATCGGCGACCGTGGCCAGCCGCTGTCGCTCGTGTGGAATGGCACGTTTAATTTACATAAGAATTTACAGCTACAGCTGAAGCTACTTTGTGGATCCACAGAGTAACGCTGCAGACTGTTTTAAACCTAAAATAGCGATCGAGGTGACAGAAAGTTAGTTCAAGCTGGAGAAATGATCTGATAAGAACCCAAACCGAGCAACAACGAATTTAATTAAAAAAAAACAGTAAAATCCTGTATAAAAGGTATATTTAAAAACCCTCAAAAGGGCCACATCAAATTCACATAACTAGTTTTCGACTGGTTTACCAGTCATCATCAGTGCTTACGTGCAATGTACATGCTAACCACCAAGATAGTATTATACAAAAATATGTGGGTCAAAGCCCAGTAAAAGTAGTCTGGCAAGGAAACATTGGTTTAAAATGCTTCCTTAAGCCTGGATGTTTAAAATATTTTCTAATTTGCCCTAGGCAACATCTGAGATCTAGATATGACTTGTTCACATGTTGGAAGTGAGACGGCAAGTGGTGCCTTAAAGGAATTTAATTTAGCCAAGTGGTGTCTTCAACTAACTGGTTCAGGCTGGAGTGTGGATCCAGCGAAAACCAACCGGACTTTGACGAATTGAGTCAAAGTCAGCCGTGGAGCGATTCAGAATTGATGAATCGCTCGCGACGACCGTAATCGTGTATTAAACGATAACTTCCACCTTCATCTTGGTGATTTTTCGTCAAGTGTGTGTAGATGTACTAACATTATCACTGTATTTTAACGTCAGTAAATACAATTTTAATTTTCTTTACAGATAACTGCCAGGTGGACATTTATTTTATTTTATTGTATTTTGATAAAAGAATATATTTTTATGTAAATTAAACCTGCGTTTTACTGAGTCTGTTGTCCGAAAGAACTACCCGTTAGAACCTCCCTTATATAGAACATTTTCCAATCCTTTCATGGTCAGAGGGACACTGCGTTCGAGTATAACAGCCGTGTAATACGACAATCAAATATTACAGATGGATAAAGGACGGACGGACAGACTATCCGATCTGTTTATAAAGCTGGCTACAGACTATGCGTGATTCGCGATTCGTAGTGCGCGATGCGTAGTGCGTGTAATTCGATATCAGCTCGCTACACACTATGCACGATTCGCGATTCGTAATGCGCGATGCCTGCTGATTCATCGCAGTTTCAAATTAGTTCACAGAGTGTAAGCATCGTATAATATAATTATTAGTATAAATATAATTATTTTTAAATTGTTTGTATTTATACATAGTTCTGCACTGAAAATATGAAGAGTGACGATGATGTGGCAATAGCTAGTGCTATTTTTGTAATCATGGCGCAAAAGAAGAAGAAGAAGATTGCAAACAAACGTAAAAAACGCAGATGATGGAGTGTATCACTAAGAAAAAAGTTTATTAATGGCAAGCTAAAAATTTGTTGATAGGTTAACGGTGTCTCGTCGGACAAACTGTGATATATGGGAACACTGGAAAAGGAGAAGTTTTAATTGTGGAACGGGTTAAAAATTTAGAACGCCAGACTACAAAAACGTCCCATGTATTTTGTCGGACAGAACTTCCAATTGATTTGTTACCCTTTCATTAAACTCTCATGCAAAAATCAGACTGGTATTTATCACCAACGGGGCATTTTATTAAGACCGACACGTAGAACAATGTCAAATGACAGGAATTGTGACAGGTGATAAATAGAAGTCTGATTTTTTGCATGAGAGTTTAGTGAAAGGGTAGAAAATCAATTGGAAGTTCTGTCCGACAAAATACATGGGACGTTTTCGTAGTCTGACTTTCCAAATTTTTAACCTGTTCCACAATTAAAACTTCCCCTGTTCCAGTGTTCCCGTAGATCAAAGTTTGTACGACTAGACACCGTTAAGCTATTAACAAATTTTCAGCTTGCCGTTAATCAACTTTTTTTTGGTACACGGGATCCAGGCCTATATACTTAAGGCAAATTTTACATAATATGTATATGATAATAATTAATAAATGGTGCTGAATTTTATGTACGTGCAAGGATGTTGTTTGTATATAAAAAAAAACAGATAATAATCGTTCGATTCAGTACAGCGAATCTCTATTTCAAGATCCTAAAATAATGGGAACCCAAATTGACATTAATTATAAAAATTATTATTGTTTGTTCCTTAAAAATTAATATTGATCGTTTTTCGTGGATGATTTTCTAAGTTCAATTGTTTATATTTAATTTGTTTAATAATTATCAAAATACTAAATACTGCACAATTGAATTACAATTGTTTTTAACTCCACTAAAAAAGCAACAAGAACGCGGACTTAACACCACATTTTCATTGTAGACCAGGGCATTTAGCACTAAAAACACCCGAATAAATAAATTTTTAAATACAGCACCTAGAGACTTGCAGTTTTTTGTATTATGTTCAGGATGACGCCAGGAAAAAAGTCTACTATTATATTCAAAAATGGGTGGAAATGCATAATTTCACTGTAAAGTGCATAAACTGCATCCAAATTTGAATAAATATAAAAATAATGTCAAAATCAGTATACTAAGGAACAAAATTTATTATTTGGGGAGGTTTTGAGATCCACTGAATACGATTACGCCATCAGAACTGATCCCAGCATCACCTGGTGCCCAAGGTCACGGCAAGAGACGTCATCTTCTGGAGTTTCGATGGTTTTCGGCACTAAATCGATGCAAACGGATTACTCGGGAGTTTTAGGAGTCGCTAAATACGAATATGATATCCGAATTGACCTACGGAGTACCTGGTGCCCAGGGTCGCTACTAAAGCACGTCATCTTCTGGAGTTTCGAGGGATTTCGGCACTAAATTGATGTAACTGGACTACTCGGGGAGTTTTTGAGGTGGTTAAACACAAAGATGCCATCAGGCTAGACCTTCGGATCACCTGGTGCCCAAGGCTACTGTAAGGGACGTCATCTTCTGGAGTTTCGAGAGCTTTCGGTATCAAATTGATGCAAGCGGATTACTTACGGGTTTTTGAGGCCTCTAAACACAAATATGCCATCAACACCGACTCCCTGTGCACCTGGAGCTCAAGCTCACTGCAAGGGGCGTCCTCTTCTGGAGTTTGAGAGATTTCGGCATTAAATTGATAAAAATGGATTACTCGGGGGGTTTTTTGAGTCGTTAAACACGAATATGCCATCAGAACAGACCTCTCGACCACCTGGTGGCCAAGGTCATTGCAAGGGACGTCATCTTCTGGAGTTTCGAGGGCTCTCGGTATTAAATTGATGCAAACGGTTTACTTACGTGTTTTTGGGTTGCTAAACACGAATATGATATCAGAATTGAACTCCGGAGTATCTGGTGACGAGGATCGCTACTAGGGCACGTCATCTTCTGGAGTTTCGAGGGTTTTAGGGATAAAATGGATGCAAATGGATTACTCGAGGAGTTTTTGAGGTCGCTAAACACGAATATGCCATTAGAACAAACCCACGGAACACCTGGTGCCCAGGGTCACTGCAAGAGACGTCATATTCTGGAGTTTCGAGAAATTTCGGCATTAAATTGATGCAAATGGATTACTGAGGACTTATTGAGGTCGCTAAATACGAATATGCCATCAGAACTGAATCCCGGAGAACCTGGTGCCCAAGGTTATTGCTAGGGACGTCATCTTCGGGAGCTTCGAGAGTATTCGGTACTAAATTAATGCAAACGGATTACTCATAGGTTTTTGGGGTTGCTGAACGCGAATACGCCATCAGATCTCACCCTCGGAGCACCTGGTGCCTATTGTAGGTCATCTTCTGTAGTTCCGAGGGTTTTCGGCATTCAATGGATTATTTACTAATCGGATTTTGGCGTTGTTGAACACGATTGCGTCATCAGAACAGACACCTGATACATAGGACACGTCATCTTCTGTAGTTTCGATAGTTTTCGGTACTAAATTAGCGCAAACGGATTACTGTTAAGTTTTTGGGATTGCTGAATATTAAGATGCCATCAGACCCAACCCACTCAGCATCTGGTGCTTAAGGCAGGTCATCTTCTGGAGTTGTGAGTGTTTTCGGTACTAAATTGATGAAAACGGATTACTCATGTGTCTCTCAGGTACCTGAACACTAAAACGCTATCAGAACAGACACTGAAGCACCTGGTGCCTAAAGCACGTTATCTTTTGGAATAATAAAACTCATGTAAAAAAATTAAATAGATCAACATAGTAGAGTTCGTATTCCGTAAACCCAAAAACCCATGAGCAATTCGTTTACATCAATTTACCTGGGCACCACGTATTCCGAAGTTCAATTATGATGGCATATTCGTGTTTCGCGACCCCAAAAACCCGTAAGTAATCTGTTTGCATCAATTTAATACCGAAATCCCTCGAAGCTCCAGAAGATGACGTCCCTTGCAGTGACCTTGGGCAACAGGTGATCCGGAGGTCTGTTCTGATGGCACATTCATGTCTAACACCACAAAATTCCCCAGGGCTCCAGGTGCACAGGGAGTCGGTTCTGATGGCATTGTCGTGTTTAGCGACCCCATAAACCCGTAACTAATCCGTTTGCATCAATTTAATACCGAAAGCCCTCGAAAGTCCAGAAGATGACGCCCCTTGCAGTGACCTTGGGCACCAGGTGATCCAGAGATCTGTTCTGATGGCATATTCGTGTTTAGCCACCTCAAAACCCCCCGAATAGTCCAGTTTCATCAATTTAGTGCCGGTATCCCTCGAAACTCCAAAAGATGACGTGCCTTAGTAGCGACCTTGGGCACCAGGTACTCCGTAGGTCAATTCTAATGCCATATTAGTACTTATTGACCCCTAAAACCCGTAAGTAATCCGTTTGCATCGATTTAATGTCGAAAACCATCGAAACTCCAGAAGATGACGTCTCTTGCCGTGACCTTGGGCACCAGGTAATCCGGGGATCAGTTCTGATGGCGTAATCATATTCAGAGACCGAAAAACCCCCCAAATAAGTCTCTATGTGCTGTATTTAAAAATTTATTTATTTTGTGCTAAATGCCCTGGTCTATTGCGACAAAGCGGGGACATATGAGATGAAATAACAATTACAGTTTAGTTATCTATATTTTATTGTATACATTCATATATTCTTGTACAAAAACGTATGTTATTTATTGCTAACTATAAAAATATTTGTAAAAAATAATAATTTAATAAAAAATAAAAATAATTCCATGAATCAACGGTTCTTGTTGATGCGCAGCCTTTGATATTTGTTAATTTACCGCTCCCAAGAGCGAATTACTATGCACTCACGAATCATGCTGTTTACGAATCGATTTTCAACGCACAAGACCCTACACACTATTCGTGCACTAACGTGCACCGACCGCGAATCGCGCATCGCGCATCACGAATCGCGAATCACTCAACGAACTAGCCGCTACACACTATGCGTGCACTGCCCACGAATCGCGAATCGCGCATCACGAATCGCGAATCGTGCATAGTCTGTAGCCAGCTTAACAATTTACACATCTCTAGAGCCATATGTCTAGTGGGCGATACCATGAAATGGATATATTTTCGTTTTATGACCTCGAATTCTGTTTATGACCGTTACACAAATCATTTTAACGTTTCGTTTTGAGCTGGAGGCACTGGTGCTTAATCATGGCGTTGTCGCACAACTGGATTGGGACGAAAATCTCAATTTATGAAATTCACCAGATGTTGTATATGAATTATTACAAAAAATTAAAAAAATATCTCAGTTATATTTAATGTGCTTTGGTTTACCAGTACAATCTGTTACTTGTACTGTAATTTTCAATTAAATTTATTTAAGTAGTTGTTAATAATATAAAATTGCGAAAATACAGAACAGCTACGGGATTAAGACAGAAAGTAAACAAGTAGAATAATATTTTGAAATTAAAAAATGTGGATTTTCTATAAAAAATATCCAAGTGTTGCTACGCCACTGATAGCAAAATAATTTCTACCTTCATAAAACCTACCTCGTTGATTGATAAATGTACAGAGCAGATATGGTATATACTCTGGGCTAATTAGCAAAATACAAGGAAAAGTTATTTACCAGCAATTTTATTGCTGGAATCGAATCTTATGATTGTATATATTAATAATATAGGTATGCAAAGTCCGCAGATAGTGTGCTACTTTCTTTATGAACAAAATGGCGCCCGAAAATCGTGTTTTTTTTCAATTTTTGCTCTATAACTCCAAAGATTTTAACTTTAGACCAAAAACACCCAAATAAAAATTCACCGCAATTAAATTCTGCATAGAAGACGTGTTTTTTCCAATTTACTTCGACGAAAACTTTCTCCGGAAAAAGCGGGTTTTTCCAACAAAATCTTTAATTTTCAACTAAACTTTTAGATAAGTAGTTGTTAATCAATAATTAAATAACTTGGTAACGTAAAAGCCCTTTCCGTATCTATTATAATTCCAGAAGTCTATGGAAATTGAATGAACAGTTTAGCAACAATTAAAATGTTAATTAAAAATTTACGGTCGCTATAATAACGACAATAATTATGATGCATAAGAATAACTATGATTTTTTCATAAAAAGAACTATACCTATCTAATGTACTCTACAGAATTGAAATTGGACTATTTAAGCGGCCTCAGGAATATTTTAAAATTATAAACAATTTTTTGGTTTATAAACAAATAGAATATCTCGGGAAATATAAAACTAAATTAAATTGTGAAAACGGTATTCGAAAGACAGCGGCAGGACGCTTCTTTTAAAAGAAAAAACGTTTAATTATAACGAGTGGTTCCTGAGATACAACCGGTCAAAGTTGACCGGAATTTACGGCAAAGATATAAACAATAGGATCATAATTTTTAAACCATCACCTTTTTATTTTTGTCCTCTTTCTCCACACCAATTTTCATATCTTCAAAATCCTCATAACATATAATATTATAATAAAAACTATCGATAATACGTGTGAAAATTGCCAAAAATAGCAAAATTCCAATCAAAAATTAGGTTGGAGAAAATGTAACCCTCAAAGTTCAAAATCGGTATACGTTAACAAAATGCATTTTCTCGGCTTCCCATGGATCAATTTCCTTCATTCTTTTTTTGTTCCCTAATAACTCGAGTAGAGCCATCGAACTAACGCATTATTAAATGTCAAACTTGCTTTTGTTTTGTTATAATAGATTAATTTATTTATAAGAACAGAAAATTACATATTTTTTCCAGTTGTAGGCTTTTTTTTAGATAAACTTACTACAAGTGTACCTTTTAGAGTTAAAAACGTAAATATTCTCATTTGAAAGCTGTATAATTATTTAAACAATTTTTATTTAAACAAATTAAAATATTGTGTTATAATAAATAAATTAATTTATTATAACAAAACAAAAGCAAGTTTGACATTTAATAATGCGTTAGTTCGATGGCTCTACTCGAGTTATTAGGGAACAAAAAAATAATGAAGGAAATTTCTCCATGGGAAGCCGAGAAAGTGCATTTTTTTAACGTATACCGATTTTGAACTTTGAGGGTTACATTTTCTCCAACCTAATTTTTGATTGGAATTTTGCTATTTTTGGCAATTTTCACACGTATTATCGATAGTTTTTATTACAATAATATATGTTATAAGGACTTTAAAGATATGAAAATTGGTGAGGAGAAAGAGGACAAAAATAAAAAGGTGATGGTTTAAAAATTATGATGCTATTGTTTATATCTTTGCCATAAATTTCGGTCAACTTTGACCGATTGTATCTCAGGAACCACTCGTCATAATTAAACGGTTTTTCTTTTAGAAGAAGCGTCCTGCCGCTGCATTTCGAATACCGTTTTCACAATTTAATTTAGTTTAATATTTCCCGAGATATTCTATTTGTTTATAAGCCAAAAAATTGTTTATAATTTTAAAATATTCCTGAGGCCGCTTAAATAGTCCAATTTCAATTCTGTAAAGTACATTAGATAGGTATAGTGTCTTTTTATGAAAAAATCATAGTTATTATTACGCATCATAATTATTGTCGTTATTATAGCGACCGAAAATTTTTAATTAACATTTTAATTGTTGCTAAACTCTTCATTCAATTTCCATCGGCTTCTGGAATTATAATATATACGGAAAGAGCTTTTACGTTACCAAGTTATTTAATTACTGATTGACAACTACTTATCTAAAAGTTTAGTTGAAAATTAAAGATTTTGTTGGAAAAACCCGCTTTTTCCGGGAAAAGTTTTCGTCGAAGTAAATCGGAAAAAACACGTCTCTATGCAGAATTTAATTGCGGTGAATTTTTATTTGGGTGTTTTTGGTCTAAAGTTAAAATCTTTGGAGTTATAGAGCAAAAATTGAAAAACACGATTTTCGGGCGCCATTTTGTTTATAAAAAAAGTAGCACACTATCTGTGGACTTTGCATATCTATATTATTAATACATACAATAATAAGATTCGATTCCAGCAATAAAATTGCTGGTAAATAACTTTTCCCAAAAAAGGCCTATTCTCCGATAATCAGCCCAGACTAATACTTATTTATCAATCAACGCCTACTTAGTAACTTGTTTCCAAGAAATCCTGGGTAGAATAGATTCAAAAGGTGGTTTTATTAGTTTAGAGTTAATAAGTATCCAGTTATAATCGACCTAGGGTGGACGCTACGTTTATTAGGTTTAGAGTTACAACTCTCGCTTATTTTATACTTATTGTGTGTCTCGGTTATAGTTTAAAAGCTACACGTTACGCAAATGGTTATTATTAATTAAGTTGATTGGTACTAAAGAAAACATCCTTAGTTCATGTGATAGTTAGTGACCTTTAAAAGTGCTATTGTATTTGTGTTTCGCGGACTGGTGTGAACTGGACAGTGAATTCGGAGGTTATAAGGACTTTACGAAAGATCTTTGACCAGATCTTTTTTAGTAATAGTAACAAAGTTAGTCCTTAAATTACATATTTGTTAAAGCTTGTATTGGACGACAATATGAAACATGAAGGGGGGAAACGAAAGGAAATAAATGCAGTAAGAGATAGATACATGCAAATTCAAATAAACCCAGAACAAATAGCTAAGGTATGGAAAGAATATTATGAGGAAAAATTTGATACCGAAGTAACACAGGTTGACAATGTAATAAATGAAGGTCAAGAAAACACAGAGATAGACCAAATAAGTAGAGAAGAAGTAATAGAAGGAATATCAAACATAAAAATAGACAAGGCAGGAGGAGATGATGAAATTGAACCGGAAATGGTAAAATACACGGGAGAAGAGGGAATAAACTGGCTATGGACAATATATAAATAGGCGTGGGAAAAACAAGCAATCCCTAGAGACTGGCAGAATAACATAATTGTACCAGTATACAAAAAAGGAGAACATATAAACTGCGAAAACTACAGAGCTATATGTCTGTCATCGGTATGCTTTAAAATGTATACGAAAATAATAGAGAAAAGACTAAGGCAAGAAGTAGAAATGAAATTGAGAGATGAACAAGCGGCCTTTAGACCAGGAAGACAAACAAATGACAACCTATTATTATATACCATCAGGAACCTAATCGAAAGATTCTTAGACACCGGGGAACACTGGTATTAGCATTCATAGACCTAAGAGCAGCATTTGACACGATAGAAAGACAAATTATAGCGGAATGCTTGAGGAAAATAAATGTACCAAACAGATTGATAAAAATTATAGAAAGTACTTACAAAGAGGTAAAAGGAAGAGTACAAATAGCAGGGGAACGATCAGAAGAATTTAATTGAAATAGAGGTATTAAACAAGGAGATAGTCTCAGCCCTTTGCTATTCATAATCGTAATGAATGAATTAATAAGAAAAGCTAGAGCAAGAACCAACCAACTACAGACAATAATAGGATACCATAGATTACAACCGGTAACAATAGAGTCCTTAATGTATGCGGACGACATAGTACTAATAGCAGATTCCGAGAACAAAATGCAGAAACTAATGGATATATGGGTAGAGGAAATAGAAGAGCTAAAAATGGAAATAAACGAGGAAAAAAGTAAGATAATGATAATAAACGGCAAAGAAGATAATGAAATAAAGATAAAATGCAAAAATTCAGAACTGGAAATCGTTACCACTTACGAATACCTGGGAAGTATCATTACTAACGACGGAAAAATAGACTGGGAAATAACAAATAAAGCAAAGAAATCAAACAAGTTATACTATGCCTTAGCCCCAATACTGGGGAAACGAAAACTTGCAAGAGACAAAAATAAACATATATAACACAATAGTGATACCGACTGTGCTCTACGCAAGTGAAAACTGGACAATTCTGGAAAAACATAAGAGCAGAATAAATGCAATGGAGATGAGACATTTAAGAAGTATAGTTTAAAAGACAAAATGGGACAGATTAGGCAACGAGACTATTAGGAGAATGGCCAACCAAGAACCAATAATGAATAAACTAAAAAAGAGACAAATGAATTGATATGGGCATTTGATGACGATGCAACCCAACAGAATTACGAGAAGAGTCCACGAAGCAAGGAACATTGAAAAAATAAAAATACTCAGACCAAGAAAAAATGGATACAGCAAACAGTAGCGGCGGGAAAAGTTAAAGGAAAATCACTCGAGGAATTAAAAATAATGGCGGAAAACAGAAAAGAATGGAAGAGATGGGTGAATGTAAATTAAAATAGCGATCCCAAATCCGACACCCTGATAGGGTACAAGGAAGGGAAGAAAGAAAGTTAAAGCTTGTATTCTTTTCTTTTCATGTTAGTGGCTGGTACTTCGAATTGTAATTTATTGCTTATTACGCTTTAACTGGTATAAGATCGCGATCGTAACTTATTGTTCATCTTCCTCTTTCTTTCATTCCTTTATACATTTTTGTTGTAATCTTCTGCCTTTTTAACGTTTTGTTTTGAGCTGGAGGCCCTTGTACTTAATTATGGCTTAATCATTATGGTCTCTATAGAAGCATGTCCTTTCTATTCACGCGTTTTATATATAATATCTCGAATTTCAGACTTACAGCCCTAAGGAAGATCTTTAGCCTTAGAATGTGGTCTAGGTGTGTATTGTGTTTGTATTCTGTTTTTAAAAACTGACTTGAGTTTTGTCTCACTAATACATAATGCATCATACACACGTTTACGTATGGATTGAACTGGTCGCAAGGCCTCCATTTACTTTTTTAACAGTAAAATATGCGTGTTTATTCTGTATGATTCTTGGCTAGATTTTATACGCTTGAATATAAACCAAAAAACGAAAAATAAACGATTGCTAATTCTTTGGTATATTATGATTGGTATATTATGACCTAATACTAAATCGGTTATTTTGAAAGTCGGTTATTTTGAATTTTCATTAATATTTTTTCAAATCAAACAATTTTACGACTGTTATTTACAATTCATTCGTTTTATATGAGCTCGATTATGTACGAGTTTAGTTTTTTATTTAAACTAGGCACATTATTTGTTAACCATTTCGAATTGAAAACAACAGATGCCAAAATAAATCCAAATCGACAATGTTTGTCGAATAAAGCGAGCCTCGTCGGAAAAGCAGCACAAATCAATAGCTCTAGCCTAAATAGCTTGTAAAGTTTATAAATGGGCGTGTTATCAAAGTTTTCTACTGTGTTCATTTATCGAAAACAAACTACAACCATTTGACTCCCATTTGCTACTGACAAAGAAAATATTTTAGTAAACTCTCACTTAACGGTTGTGCTTACTAGAATAGAAAACAACTTCCAACAAATTCGAATGGTTTTTAAAACTCTCTAATAAAATTGTACACATTTTACTTCAGTGATTTATTAAACTTCTGAAGTTAGATGTGTATATTAGTATGGTAAATAGGGGTGGATTTACCTTGTGATGGGGTTACCTAATTAGGAACACCATATGGTTAGTACTCTCTTGACGAGCAATTCCTTGAATTCTATTCGAAGTGGCACTCTCTAAAGCAACTTAAAATTATACTGAACCTCTAATCTATTCGCGTCTCATTTATTAATTGGGTAAATATATTTTTTATCCTTTCGCTTTCATATGTGTGTCAAGTTTAATAAATGATATAATACACCAAACTGCAAGCTTTGCAATATCTGCTACTTACGACATTTAGCGTGTGCTTGAATGTTTATGGGCTTGTTTATAAATACTTCTTCTTCTTCAGGTGCTGTCTCCGCTAGGGAGGTTGGCAATCATCATAGCTATTTTAATTTTTGAGGCAGTAGCTCTAAATAGTTGTTTTGAGCTGCATCCAAACCATTCTCTCAGGTTCTCCAGCCATGAAATTCGTCTTCTTCCGATGCTTCTTCTGCCATCTATCTTTCCCTGCATTATGAGTCGCAGGATACCATACTTCTCGCCCCGCATCACATGTCCGAGATACTGTAGCTTTCTTTAATTGTAACTTCCTTCTCTTTACCTATTCTTCTCAGTACTTCATTGTTTGTAACTCTATCTACCCAGGAAACCCTCATAATTATTCTATAGGTCCACATTTCAAAGGCGTTAAGTCGTCTCATAGTCTCTACATTTAACGTTCATGTTTCCACTCCATAGTATAGTGCACTGTATACGTAACATTTTGTTATAGTCCAGGGCGTATCTGTTTTGAGATGGACGTTGAGAGGTGACTCAAATTATTTTGCAGAAATTGCTTGAAAATAACTCAAATGATAATATTTGAGTTATCCTCCCACTCAAAATGGCCCGGAACATTGTTTAAATAATCAAAATGTCAAAATATGAAGGAAAAATTCGATTTTTTCATTGGTTTTTTTGATTATAACTTTAAAACTGTTCATTTCTGAGAAAAGTTGTACTGACATAAAAGTTGCAAAATTAAATTTCCTACAATATAGAATTGGTTAAAAATTTAAAAAATGGTCACCCTTGTTGCAAAATAGCAATAATTGCGAAAAAAACCATACACAAACAAGTATTCGCATTTTACGTTTTTCAACCATTTATGCTACACTTAGGAGCTTCATATTTTACCCAGAAAAACTTTATGATATAGTAAAACAACACTGTAAATTGTTTAATAGATTTTGCAAAATAAATTTTCCAATCCAGCTTTCGCAAAAAAAATTCATTATTTTTAAATGTCGCAGGACTGAAAATAAAGCAGATAGCAAGTTGAATTTTTGTTAGCTTATAGAAGTGTACTGTACCTTTCATTTGCAATTTGCAAAATTAAAATCGATTAAATACCACAGCGTCAGAAACTTTTTTAAATAAACATTACTTTTTGGTGCTACGCGCAGGACAGCGGTGTTCGATTCACACACGTTGATTTCCACCAAAATTTCTTCCAATCTTTATCTAATATATTATTTTCTTACTCTATATTTTGTTGTATTTTAATATTTTAATTCCACAAAAATCAAACTAATTTTATTATCGTTTATGAAATATTGTTTAAATAATTGCATATGTTTAAAAATAATAAACTTTTATTCTCTAAGTTAAAATATATGAACAAAGAAAGTTTTTGCTAAAAAAAGTGTTATTTCAAAGGATAGAGTATGTGTTTTTATTTTGCAATAAACAAATTTATTTATTTATATCGAAATGTAATAAAAATTAAAATGTACCAATCATTATCAAAGGTCATTGGAATGCCCAATCAGAGCAAACTATCCGCTGTCCTGAATGAAATATGAAGGTCCTAAGTGTAGCATAAATGGTTGAAAAACGTAAAATGCGAATACTCGGTTTTTGTATGGTTTTTTCGCAATTATTGCTATTTTGCAACAAGGGTGACTATTTTATAAATTTTTAACCAATTCTATATTGTAGGAAATTTAGTTAAGCAATTTTTATGTCAGTACAACCTTTCTCAGAAATGAATACTTTTAAAGTTATAATCAAAAAACGAAGAAAAAAATCGAATTTTTCCTTAATTTTTTGACATTTTGATTATTTAAACAATGTTCCGGACCTTTTTGAGAGGGAGGATAACTCAAATATTATTATTTTATTTATTTTAAAGCAATTTCTGCAAAAAAATTTGAGTCACCTCTCAACGTCCAAATGTACTAATATTTTTACAGATGCGCCCTGGTCTATTAGGCGTACTTTAAGAGCTAATGTTAAATCTTTGCTACATAGGACCTTGTTCATTTTCATAAAATTAGAACGTGCTTTTTCGATTCTGACTTTGATTTCTGCAGTATAGTCATTATTTTCTGTTATAAGTGTTCCTAGGTAACTGTACTTTTTTACTCTTTCGATCTGCTGGCCCTCTACTACCAAGATTTCGTTAGTATTATGGTTGTTTTTACTAATTTTCATAAACTTCGTCTTTTTGATATTGAGAGAGAGTCCGTACTCCCTACTACACCTTACTATTTTACTCATGCTGTTACTTTCCAGGTCTTCTTAACTATCGGCTATTATGACTGTATCATCTGCATTTCTGATGTTGTTAACTAAGACTCCATTTATTCTCATGCCGATTGTTTCATCTTCCAGAGTTTCCCGCATTACCTCTTCAGAATAAGCGTTAAATAATGGAGGTGATAGTATGCAGCCTTGCTTGACTCCTCTCTTTATTTCCATTTCTTCAGATGTTTCTTTTTCTATTCTTACTATTGCTCGCTGATTGTAGTAGAAGTGTGTTATTAGTTTTAAATCTCTTTCATCTAGGTTTTTAGTTTTCAGAATTTAAATGAGTCGATCATGTTTTACTTTATCAAACGCTTTATTGTAGGCTATAAAACAGACGTAAAGAGGACGGTAAACATCCAAACATCTCTGTGTCAGCACGCTGAACGAGAATAATGCCTCTCTGGTACCCATACCATTGTGAAACACATATTGAGTGTCACTAATATCCAGCTCCAATTTAGAGTGTATTCTGGCGTGGATAATTTTCAGCATAATTTTCAAGGTATGTGACATTAAGCTTATGGTTCGGTAGTCACTGCATTCTTCTTTGGCATTCATTTTCTTTGGCCAACACACAAATGCTGATGTCAACATTTCTCTAGGAATGATTCCCGTAGTATAGATAGCGTTGAACGGTTCTACTATTATGTCCAGGTTTTTCTCGTTGGCCAACTTTATCAGCTCGCTAGGTAATTCATCTGGACCAGCAAATTTATTGGTTTTCATAGAGTCTATTTCCTGACTAACCTCTGATTTGGCTATCTCTGGGCCCACATCTCCGGTTTGGCTATCTACGGATGTACTTCATTATTACTATTTTTTTTTTGCTTCATTCTAAAGAAATTATTGAGTTTTATCCGCTATAATATACGCTTTAAAAAGAATCCCTTGTGAATTTAAAATGAAAATTCACGACCATTTGTATACCTTTCACTAATTCGCTTTGCACTTTCTGGCTGTTACTTTTATTCGGTGTCCAAAAAGCGGACGGACGAAGGTCACAATAGGGTCAAAAAGCTACAAAGGGTCGCTTTAAAACTTTATTTAGCTAAAGTTCGACCACAAACTGGCATTATACGTGGCCGTGCGTCGGAAACCTGTGGCCAAATCGTATTCAATGCTGAATGCGAACGTAGAAAGTGGATCAGAGCTGTTCGTCTCTAAGATTTATTGAGTTTCGTGAAAGAATTTCCTTTGCTTTACACTTTAAATAGAAAAAGTTACGTGCCAGATTGTGTTACACAGTTTGTTACATTTAAATATACGAAGGTATGCTTCTCTTGATATACAAATATAGACGGCAACTGGACCAAAGCTGGCCAAAGCTGAAAACTCCCTGATAAAAGAAAGAAAAGAAATATTTGGGTTGGAATTAAATGGTAATTTAATCTTCGTAAGATCTTCTTCTTCTTAATCAAACTAGACATAGTTGCTCGGGGAGCAAAGATCGTTCTCGACTTTGCCGATGACTTAGATGGACTAGCACAATCAACATTACAATTTAAAGATATTTTCTCGAGCTTTGAAGAAGCTGCATTGAATATCGGTTTAAAAGTAAATGAAGATAAAAAAAGACATGGCCGTTACAAAACAAGAAGAACGGCGAATAAGGCAAAATGTTCCTACAAATAATCATAACTCAGCGAGACATAACGTCAATCATAACAATCCTGACATAGAGACCTCAGAGAAGGTGACTGGGAGAATCGAGTGCTGTGGAGGACTTATAATGGAAAAAGTCGAAGAAGAAGAAGAAGAAGAAGAAAAAGAAGAAGATAAAGAAGAAGAAAGTGATCTTATTTTCGAACTGATTTAAATAATTTAAATACCTAGTAGCAACAATCACCACTGACAATAAAATAGAACGATAAGTTGAAAGCGAATAATGGCTGGAAGCAGGTGTTTCTTTACAATGCAACATCTAATTTTTAAACTTTTTTCACGACGTGGTGCAAAATGCAGATAAATATAGGACCATGATATGACCAGCAGATGGCTCCGAAGCGAAAAATGTACCTATATGCAAGCGAAATATGAAGTGAGGAGCAAAATAATTATAGAATAAATTCATTTTTTTTAAGAATGTGAGATTTTGGAGAGAAATCCCGAAACAGGTTGATTTCTATTTGTAAATTATGCCTTTTTTGGCATATATATCATACTAGAGACGTCATCCATCTGGGCGTGATGAAGTAATCGATAATTTTTTTAATGAGACTAAGGGTCGTGTGACAGTTTGTTTGAAACGTTATTCAATTCTCTTTTCAGTAATGTAAATATTATCATAATTATTTATACAGAATGGCAAAAAAATAAAAAATTTTAATTAACTTAATTCACACAAAAAGAAGAATGTATAAAATTTATTTAATTCAAAATACATCTTACTGCTGTCAGAAAACAGAAAAAAATATTTATATGACAAATAAACATTGCATTTCGCTTAAATTAGACGCTCAAACTTCCAAGAAGCAGGTTGTTGGCAGCTTAAACATTTAATTTAAGTAAAACCAATGTTTACTTGTTAAATAAAAATATTTTCTATTTTCTGACAGCCGTAAATAGTATATTAAGTATGGAGAACGGTAAGGGTTTTATACCGATCGAAGACAATTGTTTGGAGGAGGAGCGGAGCGACGACTCCAATTTTGTCTGAGATCGGTTACCCTTAACGTTCGACATGCTTATAACGTTTTTTGCACGATTGATACCATTATAAATTATAAAATTAAACATTTTCGTCATATTGACTAGTTTCATTCATTTTATCAAGATAGATACTTTGGTTGTTAGGTAGTAACTAGGGTGCATAACAACAATGGAGAATTGAGTTTTTATTTAGTTGTCAATAATTTTAAGTACAATTTTGATTATTATAAATTAAAATATGAGCGAAAGTGAATTTGAAGAAATTGAACGGGCTTGGGAAGAAGGGTGTTCCGCAATTATTCCCGAAAAATCCAAAATCCGTTATCAAAATACCTACCAAAGTTTTAAAAAATGGTGCGAAGGCAAGAATTTAAGAATCGAAGAAAAGACTCTATTGGCATATTTCGTTCAAAGACATATGCAGTTGAAAGCTCCTGGAAGCTTCTGGGCAGAATATTCAATGATTAAATCCACCGTTTTTCTTTATGATGGCATTGATATTTCCAAGTTTTCAACTTTGATCGCGTATTTGAAGAGAAAAATTAACAAAGTGTACCATAAGTTTCAATATTAATAAATAATTCGTTAGTTTTCTTTATTCTTTCAAAAAATAAATTAAAATTAAGAGATTTTTTAACTCGACGGTAAGTGAATTACTTACCGTCGAATTTGATTACTTACCGTCGAGATGCTAGTAAATGTCACCTACTGACGTAAAATCTGTCACGGTAAACAGTCAAAAATGATCAATCGTGCAAAAACGTATTTTGAATTAAATAAATTACATACATTCTTCTTTTTGTATCAATTAATTAAATTCAAAAATTTTTTTGCCACCTTGTGAAAATATTTATGTTAATATTTATCTTACTGAATAGAGAATTGGTACAGGGTGGAGCATTAGTGTGACAAAGTCCAATTACTCGTTTGTCGTAAGAGATACGAAAAAAAGTTATTTAGGTAAAAGCTGGGGTACACATAGTACCATTATTTAAAATATTTTCAGATATACAGGGTCAGCCGTATTGACAGGGTGACACAAGCTTATGTTTTTTTAAATGGAACACCCTGTATATTTTTACATTTTTAGATTTTCATCGATGTATTCTTTTTCAAAATATAGGATTTTGTAATATTATACGAGGTAGTTTAAAAGATAATTACGTTTTATTGTTAATTTCGTAGCAATATTCACACCCTGTAGAATTGTAGTGATTTGACATCAAAGTTTCTATTTATGGTCAAACGATTTTAATATAGTCTACTATTGTTAAACATTAATAATATAGCGAAAAGTTTATTATTAATATACAGGGTTGGTCAAAACTCGGAATGAGTATTTTCTGAGTTTTCTTAAATGGAACACCCTGTATTTTAGTAGTCCAATGAAATGATATTTTATGGTACTTTTTTATTTCTTAAGCATTCCCTATACCTAACTGCTTTAATTTTTGAGTTATTCGTGATTCTTTAATCCAAACATTAATTGCAACAAAAACTACGTGAAATTTTATTAGGTGGCTGTGCAAATATTCAATCAAAAATAATTTTTCGAAAAAAAGTAGATATTAATCTAGACTGATCCTTACTTTATTAATTTTGGATGAGACATCCAAATACCTACGTATTCAAGATTGTTGATACGTAAAATATGAATAAAAACATACAAGATTCTACCTAGTTCTCTATGACAATAAATTTGCTAAAACATTTGACATTATACTATTTTTATAGTTCCAGTTGCTTTGTTACCATTACTAATTCAAATTTTTTTAATAAGTAGCTGATGAGTAATTGATTAAAATGATTTTTGTGCTAGGAGAGTATAACAAAAATGTGCTACTAGCAATAAGAATTTTTCATCAGCAATTCCCTGATAAACGAAAACCAGGAAGAGAAACTTTTGAAAGTATACTAAAACGGTTTCAGTGTACAGGATACTTAAATTACGAGAAACCTGATCGAATAAATCTATTGTAAATTAATTAAATGTAATCCTTTGTGTAACTGAGGATCTGCATATTAGACCTAAACTCGAAATCGTTTAAGTGTACTTTCAAAAGTTTCTCTTCTTGGTTTTCGTCTACCAGGGAATTGCTGATAAAAAATTCTTATTGCTAGTACTAGTAGCACATTTTTGTTATACTCTCCTAGCACAGAAACCATTTTGATCAGTTACTCATCAGTTATTCATTAAAAAAATAATATTAGTAATGGTAACAAAGCAACTGGAACTATAAAAATAGTATAATGTCAAATGTTTTAGCAAATTTATTGTCATAGCCAACTAGGCAGAATCTTTTATGTTTTTATTCATATTTTACGCACCAACAATCTTAACTACGTAGGTATTTGTATATATCCAAAATTAATAAATTAAGGATCAGTTTAGATTAACATCTACTTTTTTTCGAAAAAATATTTTTGATTGAATATTTTCACAGCCACCTAATAAAATTTCACGTAATTTTTGTTGCAATTAATGTTTGGATTAAAGAATCACGAATAACTCAAAAATTAAAGCAGTTATCTATAGGGAATACTTAAGAAATAAAAAAGTACCATAAAATATCATTTCATTAGAATACTAAAATACAGGATGTTCCATTTAAGAAAACTCAGAAATTACTCATTCCGAGTTTTGACCAACCCTGTATATTAATATTAAACTTTTCGCTATATTATTAATGTTTAACAATAGTAGACTATATTAAAAATCGTTTGACCATAAATAGAAACTTTGATGTCAAATCACTACAATTCTACAGGGTGTGAATGTTGCTACGAAATTAACAATAAAACGTAATTATCTTTTAAACTACCTCGTATAATATTAAAAAACCCTACATTTTGAGAAAGAAGACATGGAGGAGAATCCAAAAATGTAAAAATATACAGGGTGTTCTATTTAAAAAAAACATAAGTTTGTGTCACCCTGTCAATACGGGTGACCCTGTATATCTGAAAATATTTTTAAATTATGGTCCTATCCGTGCCCCAACTTTTACGTAAATAACTATTTTTTGGATCTCTTACGACAAACGAGTAATTGGACTTTGTCACACTAATGCTCCATCCTGTACATTAAAATATGTAAAAAAATCATCATTTAGAAATAAAAATCGACCTGTTTAGGGATTTCTTTCCAAAATCTCCCATACTCGAAAAAATGAATTTATTCCATAATTTTGCCCCTCTCTGTATTTTATATTCGCATAAATTAGAAGAAAAGCTTTCTAAAATATTTAATATTTTATTATGTTACATGTTGTCAATTTGGGGGACAGAAAATATTTTAACATTTACATTCCATAAATACATCGTTGGCACACACTTACTCATGCTACAGCATATCTTGAAGAAGACTTACCTGAAACAAAGAATATGATATTAATAATAATTCACTGAAACATTTCATGCGTATATGGTTTGATCGGGTAAGAACCGAACAAGTGGGTCGCGGTGGAGGTGTAGGTCGCGGTCGATGCCGATATCCATGTAAAACAAACACATTCAGCCCTATTCTGTAATTTTTAACAAATCGAATAGAAATGATCAAGTCGAATCGTAATTACCCGAAATCGGAATGTTTGATATCTATCGCGTCATTTGTGTGTTTGGATTGGTATTCTGTAACTAATATCGTAATCAGTTTAAATCGAAATCTCTGACTATTTCACGCGTTTCTGAGGTGGTGGCAACCCCGCATTAACCAGCGAAATTAGTGTTCTGTGACCTATTTATTCTGGATCTAAATTTGAAATATGACACCGTTGCCATATCCTCAATGTTTTCATACTTTCTTCATACTATCCTCAAGTTTTGAAAAGTAAACAAAATATTTGTGTAAATACTGAAGGCAAAAAGCTCAAAAGAGGATAAATGGTTTTAAATTAAAGTTAATTAAAATAGATATAAAAAAGAAGATAAACTGATAAATAAAAAAGATAAGTGAAAATAAGAAGCTTAAATGATTTTAAATCAAAGATATTTAAATTGATGTTATTAATTCATTATTATTAATAAATTATTTAAAATCGATATTACTAATCTAATAATATAGACCAGTAGGGATCTGCGAAAAAACGTCTATTTTTGGATGTGAGAGGTGGCATTCGGATTTTTGCAGAAAAAGTTAGGTGACACCTTCAGTAATAATAATTGACTTATGCTCCTTCTCAAATATGCTCGGAACATTAATAAAATAATTAAAATATTTAAAAATTTCGAAAACATCGATTTTTTTCTGCTTTCTTTGCTTATAACTTTAAACGATTCGTTTTGGAACAAAGCCGTAGAGAAATAAAATAAAGATAATTGAATTTTGTACGATATACGACTGGTAAAAAATGTCTTAAGGTATTACCTTTTCTGCAATATAGCAATAAATACAAAATAAGGGGGCAAGATAAGTCTGTTGTTATTCAATATTTTTTAACCACTTTGGTGGCACTTAGAACCTTAGTCATTAGCTTAGGAAATTCTTTGTAATATACTTAAATCCTGTACCAAATTTCATTGAAATCGACCGAATAAATTTTGCATAATAAATTTGCAATCTAAATGTTTTTAAAAAAGTTCAAATTTTTTAAAATCTTTCTGAACAAAAAGTAGACCATTTAGAAGTTGGATAATTTTTTTACATATAAAGAGGTGCTCTACCTATCTAATACACTTTAAATAATTAAAATCGGATTATTTAAGGGGCCCCAGCAATGTTTTAAATGTATAAACAATTTTTTGGTTTATAAACAAACAGCTTTGTTTAATAATAAAAAAATTAATTTTTAGCAATGCAAATAATTAAAACCGGTATAATTTGACTTAAACTTTCAAATGCTGTCAGTAGAATTGCTATTTTATTTTTTAATCAAACGTTATTCGCGTTAAAAAATTGCAATTTCTCGATTTTTTGAAAGTTCCACCGCGTTTATCTCGAAATCTATGCATCCTACGAAAAAACTTGTAAGAACAGTTTTTGCTTAGAATTACACAAAAAATACAAAAAATGTTTTATTTTGCAAAAAATGTATATTATGTAATTCCACAAGTTCTTTGTTTATAACAATCTTATCGACATCCGGATCAACTGTTACCCAAAAAATTCGTGTTCTACAAATCAAAATACATAAAAAACTTGGGTAAGTCCATCTAAATAAAGGAGCCCGTAGCGCCCCCTCCTGGCCACAGTACCTACTAATTTGTTTATAAGCCAAAAAATTGTTTATAACTTTAAAACATTGCTGAGGCTGCTTAAATAATCCGATTTCAATTCTGTAAAGTGCATTAGATAGGTGGAGTACTTCTTTATATGTAAAAAAATTGACAAATCTTTGTATGTTCTAGTTTTTGTTGTGCAATATTTTAAAAAATTTTAATTTTTTAAAAAAGTTTAGATTGCAAAATTATTATGCAAAATCTAGTAAGTCAATTTTAATGAAATTTGGTGTACAATTTTAGCACATTACAAAAATTTTCTAAGCCAATTAGGAAGGTTCCAAGTGTAACCTAAGTGATGGAAAATCATTGAATAAGGACAGGCTTGTTTTGCCCCCTTATTGAAGTTATACTTCTTTACCGGCGATAGAGGGTGATTTTTTTATATGTTAAAACCTATCAGCCCGGCGCATGCGCATTATAACTTTGTTCTGATTGGATGTTCAAATGACATGTCAAAAATTATCCGATATGGCAGCTGTGGTTTGGAGGTAAAGGTAAAGGTAAACAAATGTATAATATATTAGTTTTATTGTTGTGAGGACAGAAACAAAAAAGTTTATAATATTGTAGTGACTTTTAAATAGTTTTTAAAAGCAACAGGTACGTAATAATTGTTAATGTATCATGGGTATAAACCTACCTATTTGATCTGCTAAAATACATAGTATGTAATACTTTTATTTATATAATTTGATTACCATCAAAATTTCTATCAATATTCACCTAATATATTGTTTTTTACTCTATGTTTTGTTGTATTTTTTCAATTCTAAATCATTTCAATTCAAAATTAAAATAATTTGATCAATTTTCAAAATATCAAAATATCACAAGTTTAATCCCTTTAGTTAGTCGATCTTCGTAAATAATGACACATAGTGCCCGTGGCTAAGCGGAGAAGGCGAATGAATTCCAATACCAACCGCTCTTATCAGCGCTGGTTCGAGTCCCAATAGAAACTTTCTTTTTTGTTTTTTTTTTTAATGCATTTTATGATTGTAAGTATATTTATTATATAATTGTATTTTCAGAAAATACGTATTTAGTTAAAAAAATTTTCGACAATTAATGTTCAGACATCATTTGCGGCTTGTTTAATGTGTTTGTGTGTGTTTTATTCTTTTATTATTTTATTTTTTGGCACTGTTCTAATAAAAATGTTTGAGAAGTAGTAAGTATAAATTAGTTTAATATTTAAACAAAATATAAATAAAAAGTATATTAATTTCGTTTAAATCATATAATAGAAGTATAACTTCTTACGTGCGTACAAAGTACACACACATTCTTTTTTTTATATTTATTACTATTTTGAAGCAAGGGTGATAAATTAAGACATTTTTAACCAATTGCATCTGATAGAAAATTTAATTATCTTTGTTTTATTCCTATAGGACTTTGTTCTAAAATAAATAGTTTTTAAGTTATAAGCAAAAAAAGTAGAAAAAAAACGAAATTTTTTTCAATTTTTTTTGTTAATATTTCGGGCATATTTGAGAAGGAGCATAAATCAATTATTATTAACGAAGTTATCACCTAACTTTATCCGCAAAAATCTGAATGCCACCTCTCACATCCACCTAAAAACAGATCCGTACTGGTTTAATATGCAATCTTTAAGATTCGATTCCAGCTGAAATAACTGCTAAACAACTTTTCCAAAATGGCATCTTTTCAATAATTTGTTCAGACTATGAGCGTTGACTGATAAATATACAAGTATACTGCGATTCAGCTAGTAGCATCCACCGCGACCTACACCTCCACCTCCACCTCGACCCACTTGTTCTGTTCTTATCCTTTAGGCATATTATCAATTTATTTAACGCTTAGATGAAATACATAGAATAGGAGACTGATTTTACCTGAACAATAAATCAAAAATTTACAAAAATTAATTACATTCCGAAAATTAATCTGTTTATCAGAATAGAAACAACAACAAATATGATATAAAAAAGAAAGATAATTTAATTAAAAACCTCCGGCTACGGAAGGTTGTTTATCACTGGAATTTGAATATGCTCCAGTTCAAATGTTGAACGACCCGGAAAAATTAAGCACAAAAACTCAAAGTTACTGAACCTTCATCACCCTTTAATTATATATATCTTGAAAAAAAAATTTGCGACAGAGGTTGTAAAGAAATAATTGAATTAATAAAAACGACAGGTTATTAATAAAACACTGAACAACTTTTGTTTTTCAATACTTGCACAAAATTTATTAACAGTTAATGTCACTACAGCCGACAGAATGTCTTTCTCAAAGTGTTGCCAGATGAAAATTTTTCGTAACAGTAGAATAGGACATAAAAGACAGGAGATTTTAATAATTTCAAATAAAACAATAAAATGTAGTTAAATTGAACAAAATAACTATCTTACGGCTATTTTTCAAGGCCATTAATTAAGTAATTAATTATTTAATTAATTAAACAGTAATTAATAGAAGTGAAGCAAGACAGTCCATGACTAGTTTCTGACTGATTCGCATGCGCAGTTCCTTTTTCAAGCGCTTGAAAACGAAACCGCGCATGCGAATCAGTCAGAAACCAGTGATGGACTGTCCCCATGAGTTTAAATTCAGGTTTCACAAATGTTTAAACTTATTGTCTGATAACGCTAGATAATGTCTCAAATTCAATACCAACATACCATATTCTAGTGGAAAATATAACAGAAGATTTGAGATTGAAAACAGAAGAACAGGAGAAGAAGTATGAAAACAGTAGATCTCCTGCTAAAACCGGAGATCTGGTAACACTGCTTTCTCAAGTGATGCATTTTACTGTGTGTCTGTACGTTAAAGTCTTTAACCGAACAAGTTAAAGAGTGGGGAGTTCTTTGTCACAAGTTGGTCATTCAGAATTATGTTGTGTCCGTATTTTTTAATTTTTATTAAGTGCATAGACTCTAATAAAGATAACTTAAAGCCTATATTATTTAAGAGATCTTAAGGCCTAGAAACCGTTCATTGAAATAATGATTATGATCTAGAAAGTGAAATGCGTAGGTACGTAGAATCTGTTTTTCTATTATTGAAATCCCTTTTGTGTTCTACTATATGTCTGTCAAAAGTTCTGCCAGTCTGACCGATGTAAGTTTTTTGGACAGTTACCCCATGTCAGTTTGTCTACAGCACTCTATAATTGTTTTTTCTTTTGGCTCTTAGTGTTCTTAAGGTATTTGCTTAAGTTGTTGTTTGTTCTGAAAGCTGGTGTTATTCCTTTTTGAAGTTATACTTCTTTACCGGCGATATGAGGGTGAATTTTTATATGTTAAAACCTATGATCCCGGCGCATGCGCATTATAACTTTGCTCTGATTGGATGTTCAAATGACATGTCAAAAATTATTTAATATGGCGGCTGTGGTACAGCTGTAGTTTGATTATTTATGGTTGTTGCGTTTTAAAATTTGTGTGAAAAGAAACAACAAACACAAGTTAGTTAATAGTTATACTGTCTTTTTAAATAGTTTTCATATAACTATATTTTTGGGCTTTTGGACTATTTTGGACAAGGAAAACTCATTCTAATTTGGTAAGTAGTTTTTATTATAATCATATTGTAATTATACATTTGGATTAGGTTGAAATACAGTACAACGTCGATTATCCGAACTAATTGGGGGACATAGGTGTTCGGAAAACCAATTTGTTCGGATAATCGAACTACGATATATTGATACATATTTATAGTCATACATATTTATCCACAAGTGAATAAAAGCCATATTTATATACCTACATATTTATTTATATCTTGATAATGACAACTAGCAAAAAAGTGCAGTCTTTGGAACAACATAATTATTTTTGGATACAATATTGAAGAAAATTGAAGATATTTTAAGAGTCAATTACTAACGCTTGCTCGGTATTCGAGTGCGGGACGCGGGAGTCGATAGTTCGAATAAGCGGTCGTTCGGTTGATCGACGTTCGGATAATCGACGCTCTACTGTACATTTGTTTTCTCAAGAATGGGGATTTTAGAGAGAAATCCCAAATTAGGTCCGATTTTTATTTTTAAATTATGATTTTTTGGCGTAGATTTATTTATCTAGTAGGTATGTAATGCTTTGATTTACATACTTAATTTGATTACCAACAAAAGTTCTACCAATCTTCATCTAATATATTGTTTTCTTACTGTTTTGTTATATTTTAATATTTTCTTCCACAAAATTTAAACTACATAATTTAATTATATTCAAAACAACTGTCAAACAGTAAAACGTTCAGTTACCCTATTTTTCCACATGACAAATAATGTGGAATTGGACGAGTGAGTCTAGGCTTCGATTACGAATCAAAGCGCCCCGAACTTCACGGGTTCGATTCCCGATGCAAGTTTTTATTTTTTTATTTTTTTATGCATTTTATGATTGTAAGTATATTTGTTATATAATTTTTTTTCAGAAAATGCGTATTTAAAATTTTTGCCAACAATTATTATCGTTCAGAAATCATTTTTTTGTGGCATTTTTCAATGTGTTTGTGTGCGTTTTATTTTTTTATTTTTTTAAATTTTTGGTATTGTCTTAAAAATCACATAATATGTAGTAGAAGTATAGCTTCTTACGTGCGTACAAAACACACATTCTTTTTTTTTATGTGTTTGGATATTATTGTTGACATTTTGCTTGGGTATGTAATAAAGCCGAAGGTACCTACTGAGTTTTTTCTCTGGTGGTGGGAAGACTAATTTTCCAGTTGCTACTACAAATCAACTATCCTCCAATAAAGTGGTCCTAGGGAAATAAGTTCAAAATATTGAAAATACCACTTTAGTGGTAATAAGATGGTCGGATAATATTCAGGTATCTAAACTTTTCTTCTTATTCTTCTTCCTATTTTATAAATAGACTCAATGCATGTTTTACTTCGGTTTTTAGCCTCAATTGGTCCATCTTTTCCCCGGTCGTCCCAAAGATCTTCTTCCATTTGGCTACTTGTCTCTTGCTATTCGTACTGTTATATTTTCTGTCATTCTTTCTATGTGTTGATTCCATTCTATCTTTCTTCTTTTGGACCACATGTTTATTTCTTCTATTCCACATCTCGCTCGTATTTCCTAACTTCTTACTCTGTCTCTTACAGTTTGGTTTGTTATTTTTCGTAACCCGTTGTCCTAAGTGAACGACAAACGCGACAACGCGACACGACGCGACGCAAAAATATCAAGTAATGGTTGTATTTGTGTGTGGTCTACGTTTTCGAGTTAATCAGTCTACGACAAGACGCGACGAAATGAGAACTTGTTTTGTTCGCGACGAGACACGACGCAGTGTGACGTCCCATTGCTTTTTTCAATTCAATTTATGCTACGCAATAGTTTATTAAATAAATAAAAACTAATAGTAACTATATAGTACCAGTGTTTTTTCATCAACATACCTTAAAGTCAGAAACAGCCTCTCCTCAAGAGAACTTGGTTTTTGAAAATTGCTTATTGACAGTTGAATACTGGGTTTAACAGCTGCAATAATACATATAATCGAAAGTGCTTGGTAATAAGCCACAATACTCTTTAAACCAACGCGGAATATTTCTTAATTTCGAATATAAATGATGAAACTCTTTAAATTTATTTCGCCCTTCTTCTTCTTCTCGTAGTGCCTATCTGTTTCGGATGTTGGCGACTATAATGACACACTTGAACCCCGTACGTAGATTTTTCAGCCAGGAAATCCTTCGCCTTCCTGGTCCTCGCTTTCCTTCTACTTTTCCTTGCAAGATTATTTGCAGCAGTCCGTATCTTTCACTGTTGCTCATGATGTGACCGAGGTATTCGATTTTGGCTGTTTTTATTGTGAACAGCTCTTTTTCTTTTTGCATTTTCTTTTTGCATCTTTTTGCATTTAGTAATGTGGTCGGTATAAGATATTTTCATAATTCGACGACAAAGCCACATTTCAAAAGCCTCAATTTTTTTGTAGGAGGCGTCTGTGAGAGTCCACGACTCAACTCCGTACAACAGTATAGGAAAGATATAACATCGGAGTAACCTGATTTTTTTTATTTCGCTCTAAATATATGATATTTGTTGTCATTCTTCTTCGTTTATGAAATTTTTTTAAAGCTAAGTATTTAATATGAATTTTCTAGTAACACTGCCGTATACTTCCCCATACTTAAGATTAGGAATGAATTGACATCGTCACGTTTGTCCTAGATTGAGCGATGGAAAGCGACGCTACATAAGCCACACGTCGCGTGAATTACTGGTCGCATCTTATCGCATCGCACCGCATCGCGTCGCGTCGTTTTCCGTCGCTCACCTAGACCTAGGACAACGGGTAAGTCTTTTCTGCTGTTTCCAGCAGTCTTTGTGTCTTCACCGTATCTGCTCTTGTTTCCGCTGTGTACGTCATTATCGGTCTTATTGTTGATTTATGTATCCTGGGTTTCGTTTCCCTTGTGAGGTATTTGTTTCTCCAGATTGTATTGTTGAGACATCCTGCTGCCCTGTTCACCATGTTCACTTGTTTTTGTACTTCTTCCACTTTTCCATAACTTAACAGTTTTATTCCCAAGTATTCCGTTTCCATCACTTGTTCTATTATTTTGTTATTTACGACCACTTCACATCGTCTCTCTCGGTTCCGCTGATATCACTATCGATTTAGTTTTCTCTGTTGAGATCACCATGTTGTATATGGGCGCCGTGTTCTCGAATTCTTTAATTAATCTTTGTAGGTCATCTTCATTTCCGGCTGTTATTATGGCGTCGTCAGCGTAACATATTATCTTTATTGCCCTTTCTCCCATTCTATATCATCTCCTAAACTTTTCTGTAAGGATAAAATAGAAACTTTTCTTTTTTAAAAGGGACAGTAGAAGGGGGTTATTTCAAGTCTGAGTAACGTTGATATGTATAAGAAATAAATCTTTATTTCTAAAAAATATTCCAAATCGTAAAAAAGATACATTTAACAGGTTATAACATATAACTACATTCCAGATCAGTGATCCTTCATTATTGAACATGACCCGTCTATCGTCTAAACGACCTATGACGGGGCTATTACCCAGTAATGCCAGTAATGCGTTGCGTAGGTAGACCCTTTTTTGCTTCGAGTCGGTTCTCGCTTGAAATGAATTAAGTCTATTTGTTTTTTAGGGTAAGGCAATTGATCATGGACCGAATTAGTACAATTGCGATTGCGACGAACGCTTTTTAGAGGAATAGTTTTAAAAGACGATTTATTTGAATTGCTACAACGATTGGTGTTGCTCGTGATTCTATAATTGGAGATTTTAAGTAAAGGAACGTCTGGCCTCAAATTTAACTCATTTCAGAATCTTTCAGCTCAACAAAAAGATTATATAAAGACCTTTTTAATGTTTTGTATGATCCATTATTGATATTATGGGTAGGTATGGTTTAAAATAAATCAATAACATTTGACACAACTTAAATTGATGGATCGGACAAGATGAAATAGAACAAGTTCACGATTATATAATATATCTGGGTTAAATTATAAAACTTAACAAGGGAAATCAAACAGCAGAGATCAAAAGACGAGTTAGACTGGTATGGCGACATTTGACAAACTAAGCTACATCCCTTAAAATCAAAAATATCCACAACATCTTAAGACCAAGGATATACAATCAATGCGTACTTCCCGTTCTCATTTATGGTTCCCAAACGTGGACGTTTACAAGAGCAAACATGGACAAAATCATAAAAACGTAAAGAGCAATGGAAAGACAAATGTTGCACATGAGACTAACGGATAAAAAGAGAAACGAGTCGATAAGAGAGAAAACAAAAGTTAGGGATGTTAGACAAGAAGTTGAAAAAATGAAAAAGAGATTTGCCGGACACACTATAAGACAAAAAGAAGACCGATGGAAAAACATTCTTATAAATTGAAGAACGTGGGAATATAAATGAAGCAGAGGAAGGCTTCAAATGAGATGGGCATATAATATCGAGAAGCTCGTGGGCTCTAAGTGGATGAATGTAGCACAGTGAAGATGAAGATGACAGACAGAGAAGAATGGAAGAGGATTGGGGAGGCCTATGTCCAAAGATGGACCAAAGAAGGCTAATTAGATAGGATGGAATGATGAATTGTATATATCTGTGTCGGTCGTTAGAACTTCGAGATAGAATTGAATAGCATTAAACAAATAGCAGTAAATAATAGATAAAATACGCTTAGTTTTCAATTAGATATATATAGGCGACTTAAAGAAGCGCTAAAATCGGCAACATTACTTATGACAATGAGTTGCGTTGCCACTTTAGAATGACTGAATGGGTCGGCGCGAATCAAGTGTATTAGGTGGGCAGCGGGAAAGCAGTGTTGCCATATTTATAGGCCGTATATCTATATACGAATTGGAAAGAGAGATAGAGAGATTATGGATGACCATATAACGATCAGATGGACAAGAGGTCATGAAGACTGAACCAGAAGGATCAGGACGATATTATCCTTAGATGGAATAAAGGAAGGACCGAAGATAGAAAGGTCCAATCGCCTACATTGACGAAACAATGGCCACGTTGCTCAGTCGGAAGAGATGTGGGCATGGTTCTTTGTGTTGGGCTTCTGTTACAATGAAAGGTGTTAAATGAATAAACAATGGTATGCGAATAGAGCTAATGAAACGAAGATAGACAAAAGGTAAATAGATAACATTAACTGCTGGTTTGACACTTGGACTCTAAGGAAACGGAAATACTTAATACTCAAACGAAAATATAGGGCGCCAGGTATTTTGACCAAAAAATACTCAAAGGAACAATAATTAACGAAACATAACACAACAATAACAAATTAGCAAGAATACTACGACAAGACATCAATGTACTAATCTTGAGCTGTAAAAAAATTAAATAAAATACGACATCGTAAGTTTCAATGTAACATTTATTAAAATACTCTACCAAATCTCAATATTTACACAATACGTACAGTGTATACGCAGTATAAGATCGCCAACAACAAAATTAAGAAACCAAAAAATACCTAAACCGTTAATCTATAAGACAAAAGTTGGCGACATAATAACAATCACTGCATATAAATTGGTGTATTCACCAACACAGTAATACTAAAAAAAATGGAATGTAAGTGAACGAATATAACTATTAATTATTAACTCAAAAAAAAATGAACTGTAGTTACTCGAAAAAATGAAAAATCCATACTCTAAATAAAAACTAGAAATTTTACCGTTCACTTACAACAAAAAAAGAAAGAGCTCTTTGTTTATATTTATACCTATCTAACAATACTTAATAACACTCTAATAATACTAAGAAAAATATCTACATAATATAAATGTTTATAGTTTAAATGATCACCCATTTAAAAATAAAAAGATAATCATCAACTTCATACTAAAAGCAGAGAACAATAACCACATGTGGTTATTGTTCTCTGCTAAAAGTATGACCTACTTTTCAGAATGTCACTATCACAAACTGGGCGAAAACTTTAGGTCATTGAACTTATTTCACGAAAGAACACAAAATTGTCCTTGCCCTGGACATAACAAAGGCGTCTCTACTAATTTCTTCAATAAGTAAAAGATGAGTGACTTACTTAAAACATCTGTTAGAGGGTAGGATGGCCCTTTGTAAGCCGGCAGGCTCTCAAGGTGTGGAAGATGGCCATGAAGAAATTCAACTTTACGACACAGTCGAAAGAATAATAGTATTTAACAGTGTTCATAAAATAGCAGCTGGACAACATAATGCATAGGTGGAAGGTGGAAGGTGAAAGGTGGACCCTTTAAAAAATAGAATAACGCAATTGTATTGGAGGCATTTATAAAAGATTGTTTTTTTTAAACTTACCGACACAAGTCGGGTCTACCAAACCTATGGCCACTGGAAATCACATGACTGCACTATATTAACTCAACTCACAAATGATGCAGAATTTTGAGAATTTGTGGTTTTTATGAACCTTTGGCGTCCTTTGTTTGTGGTGGGGTTTTGAACCAATCAAAATTATGGAAAACTGTGAGAGATATTCAAGAACAGATTTCCTTACCACTCGTAAAAGGGCTTAGCAAATCTAATACTTAAGATTACTTATGGGATGCACGGCCCATATCATTCACCAGAAAGCTATTAAAGTCTAACGGTCGACTCTATCGATAGCACATATGTGTTTCTAAGAAAAACAACGCCGATAGGGACTCTAAGATCTAATCAGTTAAGATAAAAGCGTGAAATGAAAGGGACTAGACCAAAATCTACACTGGGAAAACGTAAACGTTACAACCAAAAAGGAAAAAAGAAGCTCAACCAAACTTGTGCTTGTCATCATCATCATTCTCTTTGCCTTATCCCTATGCGGGGTCAGCTTCCCTAATTGCATTTCTCCACACAATTCTATCCTGGGTCATATCAATATTAATCCCCTTTACCAACATGTCCTGCCTAATTGTCTCCCCCCACGTCTTCTTTGGTCTTCCTCTCCTACCCCTTCCAGGAATCTGCGCTTCAGCTACTCTTCGTATTGGATGATTAACGCCTCGACGTTGAACATGACCAAACCATCTCAACCTATGCTCTCTCATTTTGGCATCAATTGGTGCCACACCTAGACTTCCCCTAATATACTCATTTTTAATTTTATCCTTTCTTGTCACTCCACTCATCCATCTAAGCATTCTCATCGCCGTCACATGCATTCGTTGTTCCTCTTTCTTTTTCACAGCCCAACATTCAGTTCCGTACATCATAGCCGGTCTTATGGCTGTTTTATAGAATTTTCCTTTCAGCTTCATTGGGACTTTTCTATCACACAACACACCACTCGCTTCCTTCCACTTCATCCATCCAGCCCTAATTCTACTGCATGCATCTCCATCTATTTCTCCATTACTCTGTAAAACAGATCCCAGGTACTTAAAACTATTGCGTTTTACAATCAGTTCACCATCCAAAGATACCATTTTATTTGTAGTAACTCCATCTTTAAATGAACATTCCAAATACTCTGTTTTTGTCCTACTAAGTTTTAAACCTTTTTCCTCCAGAGCTCGTGTCCACTGTTCCAGTTTTTGTTCTAAGTCTCTTTCACTATTTCCTACTAACACCACATCATCAGCATACATTAAGCACCATGGAATGTTACCCTGTAGTTTCGCTGTTATCTGGTCCAAAACTAATGAGAATAAATACGGACTAAGCACCGAGCCTTGATGCAAACCTACTTTCACATGAAATTTATCAGTCTCTCCCACACCTGTCCTAACACTAGTCGTTACTCCCTCATACATATCCCTCACAATCATTACATATGCACCAGGGACTCCTTTCTTATTGAGTGCCCACCACATAACGTCTCGAGGAACTCTATCATATGCTTTCTCAAGATCAATGAATACCATATGAGCATTTTTTTTCTTTACTCCTGTATTTTTCCATCAACTGTCTTATAATAAAAATTGCGTCTGTTGTTGATCTGCCCTGCATAAAGCCCAATTGATTCTCGGATATGTCGGTCTCTTCACGTATTCGTCTATCAATTACTCTCTCCCATGTTTTCATGGTGTGGCTAAGCAGTTTTATAGCCCTGTAGTTTGTACACTGCTGTATATCTCCCTTGTTTTTGTAGACAGGTACTAGTATACTGCTTCTCCATTCGTCTGGCATTTGTCCAACTTCCATAATTCTATTAAATAAACCTGCTAGCTACCTTATTCCTGTCTCTCCCAATGCTTTCCATACTTCCCCAGGAATATAATCTGGTCCTACCGCTTTTCCTTTCTTTATTTTTTGAAGCGCTTGAGCCACTTCCTCGTTTGTTATTTTGGTGACCATTGCTGCTACTGTCCCCGTTGACTCCACAGGCTGTCTGTCAAATTCGTCATTTAATAAGCTGTCAAAGTACTTTCTCCATCTCTTTTTGACATCCTTTTCGTGAACTAGTATTTTATTATTTTCATCTCGGATACATCTAATCTGATTAAAATCTTTTGCTTTCTTTGCTCTCTGTTTGGCTATTTTATATATCTTATTTTTAGTTGATCGTATAGGTTTGAATACGCTTCTGCTTTAGCTTTTGCTACTGCTACTTTCGCTTCCTTTTTCGCGACCATATAGTTTTGAAGATCTGTGTTGGATCTGGTTTCTTGCCACTTTTTATATAATTTTCCCTTCTCTTTTATTTTTCCTTGAACTTCGCTCAACCAAACTTGTGCTTGTATACTTTAAAAATTATTATCTTAACACACTGACTTGCAGAAAATATTAAGGTACCGCTACTGTAATACTTATCACGTTACGTCTCGAAATTCGAAATAGTCTAGAATTTCCAGACGCGAACGTTGGCAAAATCTTTTCCTCAAGTTCTTGTTGGCAGTTACTGGCACTTATCACATGGTATCATTTTTCACTCAATTGCTGGCGTTAAAACTGAAAAACTTTTCTGCTATCGGCGATATGATTTCGATTAAAGAAAGGGACTCTACGCCTCTATGGCCATTCAGAGCCAATAACTTACTCGAGAGCATAAAAGAAGGACGTGAAGTGGTATATTAGAGATGGTTTATAGCTTTTTCAAGAAATTATTAAACGTTTTAAAACATTTGTGTTTTAGCTTTCATCAGAAAGATTCCATCACTGATTAAAACTGAAAAAATTAAATTAAATTAAGGGCGTAGGCGTAAAATTTCGCGCCAATGTGTTTTAAATGCATTTTTTTTCGAATCTTGGGAAAACTAATACGTGTTTTTGAAACATTTAAACGCAAAATGAAATATTACATTATTACTGAGGGCCAAAAGTCCCTTAGAATAACCAAAAAGTTTCTTTTGAATGAGATATTTAAAATTAAATATCACACTAAATTTTCTGTGTTTTTTTTCACCTCTGTAACTTATTCAAAATAAACATTATAGAAGTTTTCAGGGACCTTCCGCCCTCGGTAATACATAATGCAATATTTTATTCTGCGTTTAAATTTTTCAAAAATACTTATAGGCCTGGATCCCGCGTACTAAAAAAAGTTTATTAATAGCAAGCTGCAAAGTTAATAGCTTAACGGTGTTTAGTCGGACAAACTTTGATGTACGGGATCACTGGAGCAGGGGAAGTTTTAATTGTGAAACAGGTTACAGGTTTTGAACGTCAGACTACGAAAACGTCCCATGTATTTTGTAGGACAGAACTTGCAATTTATTTTATACCCTTTCATTAAACTTTCATGCAAAAATCAGACTGCTATTTACCACCAATATAATTCCTCCTCAAAGATGTAATCCATCTTCTGTATAATAGAAAAGTCCCTCTAGATATCAAAAAAAACTATTGAGAACATCTACCAAAACAACAAAATGGAAGTCAGAATAGATGGACAACTTACAGAACCTATAGATATAGCCAGCGGAAAAGACAGGGAGACTCACTGAGTCCTATGCTTTTAGTCGAGGAAATGAAGCATTTTGGCTCGCAATTTTTTCGTCCAGCATGGATTTATTTGAAATTTTCACAGAAGGTAGGAAATATTCCAAGGATCATTTTCTATATCATGTTGCTGTACGCTAAAACCTTGGGGGTAGTTGCCACCCCATCTCGGGGGTGGGAATTTTTTATAACATTTAAACCATGTAATTCGATGTAAAAAGTAATTTTAAGAAAAAAATGTTTTTTACATTTTCTTCGTAAAACTAATATTTCTCGAGTGTTTCGTGGTTGAAAGTAACAGTTTTTCGACGGAAAAATCGACTTTTTTAGAGGGTTTTTTGAGAATAACTCGAAAAATATGCATTTAATAAAAAAAAACTGTAGATATCAAAATTGTATCTTTTAGTAACACAAACGAAACTGTTTTTCTATAATATTTTTACGACCAATACAAACCGAGATACGGCATGTTAAAGGTTAGCTTTTTTCGTCAAATGCATAATTTGAAATAATCAAAGCCAAATACCGGGAAAACTTTGCATTTTTCAAGGAAAACTTACATGATGTTTTTTCAAGCATACAATAAGATCTTAAAAAAAATAATAAAAAGTTTCTAGCATAAAAATTGAGCAACTTATGATAAAAGAGTCGGTGCCTGTTTTTCTCTACGAAAAAAAAAACAGTGAAAACAACCCCCTAACTACCCTTGTAACTAAAAATTGGTCTTGGCCTTTCTGTAATTCCTTTTTTATTTATATTATCAATACACCCAAGAAGTTTGACTTATTTAAAAGGTCTAATTTTAGAAAAATTGAACTTTAAAAAAAAATTATTTTTTGCAATTTTGCATTTTTTATCATTTTCTTCAAAATATCTCCTAAAATACTGAAGATACGAAAAAAATGATAGAATACTAAATTGTAGCTTTTTTAATAGCTAAAATTTCTTTATGCATAGATTTTCATTACAGTGAACAGTTAGCGAGATATAGCTGTTTAAAACATCTATTTCGAGCAAACATCCCCTTATTCGAGCCCTTTAAACCCACCTCAATTAAAAATTAAGAGATCTTACGGAATTTAATTTACACAGCCTTATTACTCTTCAAAAATCCTACAAAACTATTATTGAAAAGACTTTTTATCGCCAAAAATGAAGAAGGTATGTTTATAAAACTAATTTTTTTTTTCGAAAAATTCGAATAGTCCCCTTATGTTTCGAATGTCCCCCAGTTACTGAAGGTGGATATGAGCTATTACCTCCGATTTCGTTGAACCTCCATCGATTTGCATGAAAATTGGTAAGTGGTTAGAGGATATCTCAAGGAACAAAGGTGACATGGTGCCAACTTGCGCTTTTACCCTGGGGTGGATGCCACCCCTCCTCGGGGGTGAAAATTACTTTATTAAAAATAACCCCACAATTCGATAGAGGGACAAATTATAAGCAAAATTTGTTATATAAAGTTATTAAAATAAATCAAAACTTTTTGAGTTATTAAAGATCAAAGATTTTAATTTTTCGTGAGAAAAATGCATGTTTTTATACGATTTTTCATAAATAACTCAAAAACTATAAGTTTTTACAAAAAAGTTATAATTATCAAAATTGAGGCTAATAAAAAATCAAATAAACTTCTTACTAGAAAAACCTTTCAGTGTTAACTAAAAGTGAGTTATAGGTAATTGAAAATATATTTCTTTCGTCGAGTACTCAAATCTAAGTATTCAAGCTTAAATACCGGGAAAATGATGCATTTTATAACATAAACTTATTAAACATTTGTCAAAGTTCTAAAATATCTATCAAATAAGCCCTCTAATAAGTTGATAGCATCAAAATTTATGCACCAAAAATGTTTCAAAATTTATCTTTTAAATTTTTTTCCAAAAAATGTTACTGTTTTTTTGTAAATAACTCCGTTACTTTTTGAGATATGAGGTTCACCTAAAAATTTTTAAAAGTTGATTCCAAGTGCTATTAAAAAACGTCGAATTTAGTCTTTTGAACCTCTTACTTTTTAAAAAATAAAAGGTTAAATGGCCCTGGTTACATGGTTCTCGCAGCAAAATTGAAATTTTAAACGTTTCTATCTCGGTTACTTTTTACTCTACGAAAATAGTAAAATGGGTAGAGTATTTGCAACAGAAAAGACTAAAATTTAGTTAAATATCATTTTTTACGTATATTGAGTATTTTTGGAGTTGTTATAAAAAGAAAATGAAAAGTACGATAATTTTAAAAATTCTAATTTTTTTAAATCATATCTTTTCTTTAAAAATATGCATTCTATACGTCAAAACTGTTGAAATTATTAACTATGTTAACCTAAAGAAATTCTTGTGAGGATTACTACAAATTTTAATTTTTGTGAAAATGGCGTATGTTTTATTTTTCACTTTTTCCTAAAAAAATCGAAAGGGTTCTCTTATTTTCATCATAACTTGCTTAATTTTAATGCTATTTACTTCTACTGGAGTGCATTTGATAGGTATTCCAAAATGCTTTGACTAGTTTTTGACAAATATATTCTATAAAATGCATCGTTTTCCCGTTATGTAAGCTTGAATACTTAGATTTGAGTACTCGTCGAAAAACATATACATTCAATTACCCATAACTCACTTTGAAATAACATTAGTTTAGTTCTTTAAGTAGGGAGTGTATTAAATTTTTATTATCTTTAATTTTGGTAAAAGTAACTTTTTAACAAAAGCTTATAGTTTTTGAAGTATACGTGAAAAACAGCATTAAAGCATGCATTTTTTTTAAGAAAAAATAAAATCTTTGATATTTAATAACGCAAAAAGTATTGATTTATGTTAATAACTTTATATATAAATTTTGCTTAGAAGTTGACCCTTTATCGATTTCTGGTATTATTTTTATTAAACAAAAATTTCACCCCCGAGAAGGGGTGGCATCCACCCCCAGGATAAAAGCGCAAGTTGGCACCATGTCACCTTTGTTTGTTGAAGTATCTTATAACTACTCACCAATTTTCATGAAAATCGATGAAGGTTCAACGAAATCGGAGGTGAAAACCTTCAGTGACTCCACTATTATAGAGCATTTTCAATGTACCTATATAATACCACAGAGCCGGTTTGTATACTGGATGACTAAAAAACTATCTGTATATGTGTATTTTTATATATTTGTAAATTCGTATTTTTTTGTAAATAAATCTTTTTGTAATTCTTTAATTCTACTTTTTTTCTGTATAGATCTATTAAATTGTCTACTTATAAAAATTGCAATGTTATTAAGGGTGGTTTTTAAGGGTTGAAATATTATGATATTATATCCTAAAGCATAAAACAATCATTATTTAACCAGTCAAAACCAAATTTTACCTATATTAAAGTTTACAATGTTTTTATATAATTTTTGACAATAAGGGTAGTTTACACCCCTAAAAATAATCAACGCCTTTGATCATGATATAGAATATCAAGTACAGGGTAAGATGATCCTAACCCCAAATTTTTATGTAAATTGATGCAAGCCGAAATTATTCTTTTAGGATAAGTAAACTTCTCATATATAGCTCCAACAAGGATGGTTTTAAAGGTTGGAATATTGTGATATTATATCTTAAAGCACAAAACAATCATTATGTAACTAATAAGAAGCAAATGTTAACAATATTAAAGTTTAAAATGTTATTTTATAATTTTTTAAAATTAGGGGTGGTTTTCACCCTTAAAAACCAAAAGCGTACAACGGCTAAATATAGAAAATGAACTAGAGGGTGAAATGAGCCTAATCCCAAATTTTTGTACAAATCGATGCTGGACGAAAAAATTGCGAGGTTTTGCCATTTTTCCAGCTTCATTTTCTCGACTATTTTCAATTTAATCATGGATGAAATCATCAAAAACGTCAAAAAAGGAAGAGGATATAGAATGGGAAACAAAGAAGTAAAAATACTTTGCTACGCAAAAGATCTTTTGCATAAGAGCAAAAGAATTCAATATGACAATTTCATCTCAGAAAACCAAAACAATAGTAATCAGTAAAGAACCAATCAGATGCAAAATAGAAATTGATGGTATCAGTATTGAACAAGTAATGGAAGTAAAATACCTTGGAATTACATTGTCAAGTTACGGAGACCTAGACAAAGAAGTAAGAAATCAAGTACAAAAAGCAAATAGATTGGCAGGATGCCTTAATAACACTATATGGCGAAACCGACATATTAACACTGAGATGAAGTCAAGAATTTATAAAGCCAGTGTAAGACCAATAATGACATATGCATCAGAAACAAGACCCGATACAGCCACAATACAAAGACTACTACAAACGGCAGAGATGAGAGTACTAAGAAGAATTACAGGAAATACACTGAGAGATCGAAAGAGGAGCGAAGATATTAGAAGACAATGCAACGTACAGTGTATAAACGAATGGACACTAAATAGAAAAAAAGAATGTAACAACCACATAACCAGAATGGGGAAGACACGTGTGGTCAAAATAGCACGAGATAAATCACCAATCGGTAGAAGAAGTATCGGCCGAATGCGCAAAAGATGGAGTGACAACCTTCAATAAAGGTATCAATCCGCCAATGAACAAGCAGAATTGCTTATAAAGAGGAAGAAGAAGAAGAATAATTCCTGTCATTTGACATATTCTACGTGTCGGACTTTTAAAATGCACAGCATATTTGTCGGACAAACATTTTTTCGTATATTATATAAAGTTTGCTATTGAATAAACTTAAAAACAACCTGCTAGTTTTCACAATCATAAACTTGTCAGGATAATACGTTCCACAATTAAAATCACGTTCCATAATTAAAACTTCCCCTGTTCCAGTGTTCCCATACATCAAAGTTTGTCCGAATAGACACCGTTAAGCTATTAACAAATTTTCAGCTTGATATTAAAACACTTTTTTTGGTACGCGGTACCCTGGCCTATACACCCTTCTTACATCTCTCAGAAATAAAACGTTCATTTACTAGTTTATTATGATCAAGTTGATTTACCATCAAACCACAGCATATCGTCTATTTGAAAATTTCCCTCAATATTCTAGCCATTAAATAGCTGCAGACTTTTAAATAGCATCCAATTTTCCGTGAGATTTTCCTTTTCTATCGGCTTTAATCAACTTCCTCAAACCCACTGCACTTCCCTCGGGAGCTTCCCTCTTTCAATAAGCGAAATTTCATAACAATCATAACCCACTTTTTCCCAAATTAAGACTTGGAAATAAGAACTGGGAATTAATCAAGGAAATCAATACGCTCTAAGGGTTGATTCCGGAGATAAAAAGTCTTTTTTTGGTTTTCGGACGAAGACGAACGATTCCCGACGGTCCTCGGGGGATGAATATATATAAACAAGAAAATTACATCTGGGAAGTGTGTAGCCTAAAAGACAAACCACGGTAACGTGCGTCTTCTGGTTTTTAACATTAGCCTGAAGGAGAATGCCAGTTAAAACTACGTTAAGAGACAAAAGGACCGGTAAACTTGAATAACTAGAGATAGTTTGATGGTGATTTTTTTAACAAACCAAAATATGACGAAAAATTGTTTTACTAAAATGTCTATAATTACTGCACGGAAGTACAATGAACTAGAAGAATAATTGTGAAATAGGCTGTACAATAAAGGCTATAGCGGGATAAGATGGTAAAATCTGCACTCGGCTGGATTCTTAGTTGGGGTTAGGCAATCGAAAGTACATAATTAAAAAACCCCCTAACAAAATTTTTAGCTCCCTATGTGACCCCAGGTGTCCCCTATCGAAAAAAATGTGTTTTTTCGAAAAACATTTTTTTGGAGCGAACTTTTGCTTTAAAAAATGTGAAAAAAATTGTGAATGTACATTATTATACCCTAAATCCCACTGATTTTTTTCAGATTTTTTGGATCAAAATTGACGCCAGAAAAATTTTTTGAAGTTTTCAAAAAAGTTTTAGGTTATGTAGGTAATTTTTGGCTAGCTCCGACAAAATTTTTTTTAGTGTATTTTTTTACGTTCTTTTGACTGACAGGGATAGTTTTGCCATTTTCTCGCCGGAAATTACTCAAAATTCGAAAAAACCCATTTTTTTGGTTACCCCCCTCATATTTTTAGTGTTTACTGAGCGATCTTTTCTTTAAAAAATCTGAAAAAAATTATGAACATACATTGAGGCCCAAAAATATACTATTTTTTTTTTCAGATTTTTTGGATCAAAATTGAAAAATTTTGAATTTTTCAAAAATTTTTTAGGTTATGTAGGTAATTTTTGGCGAGCGCCGACATAATTTTTTTTAGTGTATTTTTTTCCGTTATTTTGAATGGCTGGGATAATTTTGCCATTTTCTCGCCGGAAATTGCTCAAAATTCGAAAAAACCCATTTTTTGGTTCCCCCCTCATATTTTTAGTGTTTACTGACCGATCTTTCCTTTAAAAAATCTGAAAAAAATTATGAACATACATTGATGCCCAAAAATATACTGGTTTTTTTTTCAGATTTTTTGGATCAAAATTGAAAAATTTTGAATTTTTCAAAATTTTTTTAGGTTATGTAGGTAATTTTTGGCTAGGTCCGACATAATTTTTTTTAGTGTATATTTTTCGGTTCTTTTGAATTGCTGGGATAGTTTTGCCATTTTCTCGCCGGAAATTGCTCAAAATTCGAAAAAACCCATTTTTTTTGGTTCCCCCCCCTCATATTTTTAGTGTTTACTGAGCGATCTGTTCTTTAAAAAATCTGAAAAAAATTTATGAACATACATTGATGGCCAAAAAGATACTGTTTTTTTATCAGATTTTTTGGATCAAAATTGACGCCAGAAAAATTTTTTGAAGTTTTCAAAAAACTTAGGTTATGTAGGTAATTTTTGGCTAGCTCCGACAAAATTTTTTTCAGTGTATTTTTTTCCGTTCTTTTGAATGGCAGGGATAGTTTTGCCATTTTCTCGCCGGAAATTACTCAAAATTCGAAAAAACCCATTTTTTTGGTTACCCCCCTCATATTTTTAGTGTTTACTGAGCGATCTTTTCTTTAAAAAATCTGAAAAAAATTATGAACATACACTGATGCCCAAAAATATACTATTTTTTTTTTCAGATTTTTTGGATCAAAATTGAAAAATTTTGAATTTTTCAAAAAAATTTTAGGTTATGTAGGTAATTTTTGGCGAGCGCCGACATAATTTTTTTAGTGTATTTTTTTCCGTTCTTTTGAATGGTTGGGATAGTTTTGCCATTTTCTCGCCGGAAATTGCTCAAAATTCGAAAAAACCCAGTTTTTTGGTTCCCCCCTCATATTTTTAGTGTTTACTGACCGATCTTCCCTTAAAAAATCTGAAAAAAATTATGAACATACATTGATGCCCAAAAATATACTGGTTTTTTTTCAGATTTTTTGGATCAAAATTGAAAAATTTTGAATTTTTCAAAATTTTTTAGGTTATGTAGTTAATTTTTGGCTAGGTCCGACATAATTTTTTTAGTGTATACTTTTCCGTTATTTTGAATGGCTGGGATAGTTTTGCCATTTTCTTGCCGGAAATTGCTCAAAATTCGAAAAAACCCATTTTTTTGGTCCCCCCCCCTCATATTTTTAGTGTTTACTGAGCGATCTGTTCTTTAAAAAAATCTGAAAAAAAATATGAACATACATTGATGGTCAAAAACATACTGTTTTTTTTTATCAGATTTTTTGGATCAAAATTGAGGCTAGAAAAAATTATTGAATTTCTCAAAAAATGTTTAGGTTATGTAGGTAATTTTTGGCTACCTCCGACATAATTTTTTTTAGTGAATTTTTTTCCGTTCTTCTGAATGGCAGGGATAGTTTTGCCATTTTCTTGCCGGAAATTACTCATAATTCGAAAAAACCCATTTTTTTGGTTACCCTCCTCATATTTTTAGTGTTTACTGACCGATCTATCCTTTAAAAAATCTGAAAAAAATTATGAACATACATTGATGCCCAAAAATATACTATTTTTTTTTCAGATTTTTTGGATCAAAATATACTATTTTTTTTTCAGATTTTTTGGATCAAAATTGAAAAATTTTGAATTTTTCAAAAAAATTTTAGGTTATGTAGGTAATTTTTGGCGAGCGCCGACATAATTTTTTTTAGTGTATTTTTTTCCGTTCTTTTGAATGGCTGGGATAGTTTTGCCATTTTCTCGCCGGAAATTGCTCAAAATTCGAAAAAAAACCATTTTTTTGGTTCCCCCCCTCATATTTTTAGTGTTTACTAAGCGATATTTTCTTAAAATAATCTGAAAAAAATTATGAACATACATTGTTATGCCCAAAAACATACTGATTTTTTTTTAGATTTTTTGGATTAAAATTTTACTCAGGGAAATTTTTTGAATTTTTCAAAAAAAATCGTTTATGTAAGCCATTTTTGACAGACTTCGAAATAATTTGTGTATTTTTTTTTCGTTCTTTTGAATAACTGGGTTAGATTTGCCATTTTCTCTCCGGGACTTCCTCACAATTCGAAAAGAGCCATTTCTTTGTGTCCCCCTATGTGTACACATAAACTCAATTGCATGTCAATAAATAACGATTTTTGATGTCAATAAATAACGATTTTCCGTTATTTTGAATAGCGTGATCAGGTTTTTTGAGAAGAGAAGGTAGCCATTTTGAGAAGAGAATATGCATAAAATACGACAAACTCCCTTTGTTGATATTTTTCCTGTGTTTTTAGTAGACAACCTTAACCCTTAACTATAGGTACATGGCTACCTTAATTACATTATGTATAGATCAATTCATAGATATTTCTTCGTCTTAGTTGTGTTTTCCGATTTCTCAATTGAAATTACCATATTAATATTACCTTTTGCGTATTTATTAATTAAGTTAAGGTAATTGAAAGTTAATTTTTTGATACGCTAGAGTACCTATTTTAAAAAATATATCAATATTAAAAATATTTAAATATATATAGACATTATTAATGTTATTAATAAGTAATTATAAGTAATTAATAAGTAATTAATAAGTAATAAGTAATTATTAAAAACGTTTTCACAGCATGAAATATGCCATACAGTTATAGGCAAACGTTTATTTTCAACTTTATTTGATTTATTAATTTTACTTTTCAAAGGTGTAATAGTAGATTATACCACGAGTCAATAATGATGGCTATTATTCCCGAGGAATATTTACGAACCGAGCCGCGTTAGCGGCGAGGGAGTAACATTCCGAGGGAATGAGAGCCATTATTGCGAGTAGTATACTCTACTTTATCTACGACAAATTAATTAATTTAAGATTCTTAATGAACAACTTTATTTGTTAAAAACATTAAAATTAGTAATAGTACAATTAATAAACTGAATTGGTTGAGAATCATCATTAACTTTAGTAGAGTTTTTAATACAAATATTTACATAAGGTATTAAGGTAGATGCTGTTGCTGTAGCTAGTTCTACAATTTCTGGTGGTGTACAATTAAAAGATTCTTCATTTTCGTCCATCTCAACACAAACTGTCAAATATACTATTCGTTTGACAGTGACACTTTTTGAGGTTGATTATTTTGTTTCCGTGGTGAATTTTGTGATTGTTGTGCCAGAGGGATTAATTGCTATTAATCCCGCATTATTAATCCCTAAGGGATTATTATATGGCATTATATTGCAAAGACCACAAGTATAATACATATATTATGTATCAGTCGTAGATAAAGTAAATAAAATCATTCGTTAAAAGTTACATTTTAAATAAGCAAACACGTTTGCACCGTAATCAAGTTATTTCCATAAATGTAGCTTACTAAATAAGTATGTGAATATCTACATATTTATATTTTCAATCCATGATACACATAGATAGAATAATAATACAATAATACTATAGGTAAGCATAAGCCAATTCGTGCTCGATTTTCCACGTGCTGCGCACTGTGCCGGCGAGAAAATGGCAAAACTATCCCAGACATTCAAAAGAACGGAAAAATATACACTAAAAAAAATTATGTCGGACCTAGCCAAAAATTACCTACATAACCTAAAATTTTTTTGAAAAATTCAAATTTTTTCAATTTTGATCAAAAAAATCTGAAAAAAAAACCAGTATATTTGTGGGCATCAATGTATGTTCATAATTTTTTTCAGATTTTTTAAAGGAAAGATCGGTCAGTAAACACTAAAAATATGAGGGGGGAACCAAAAAATGGGTTTTTTCGAATTTTGAGCAATTTTCGGCGAGAAAATGGCAAAACTGTCCCAGCCATTCAAAAGAACGGAAAAAAATAAACTAAAAAAAATTATGTCGGCGCTCGCCAAAAATTACAAGAATCTACAGGTCGAGCAAGTCTTGTAAATTTCACGATTGCGAGCCACGTTTCACGCAACCGTGTTTGCGTACTTGTGTTTCGAGTTGCGTGGTCGTGCGGAGTTATAAGGGAGTTATATTTACCAATTCGCGCAATCGTACTTGAGACGCTGTGTCAGGTGAGGTGTTTGAAAATTTGTGTAACTTGATTGCTTGATTCTGTGGTGTGAAGGTGGTTAAACTTTTGTTTTATTTTTTTTTGTTTTGTTTGTTTTTGTTGTTGCGAATATATCGCAGAAAGTTTTTAGATGAAGTAATTGTATGATGAAGATAACACAGAAAATACAAGAGGGCAGCATACTTTGCAAAACAATTGTTACAATTTGAAATCAACAATTTGTTAAGTTGTTGTCTTGCAGGTAAAAAAGTGACTTTTTAAAAAAATTATATCTTGGAAACTAAAAATTATTTTTATTTATAATTGAAACATGTAAAAGTATAGTACTCTCAAAAAAATGTCAGCCAAAAATATTCATTTTTGTAGAGTTGACTGCAATTTTTCGACAACAGCCCCTTTTTTGCAGTGAGCAGCATAACAAGTCCAGTCTCATCTGAAATCAAAGTTTCTTGTAGTTTATACCTCTGGCTAGTGAATGAACAAAGGATTTTTTATTAGATGAGGTCATTTTTGTTTTATAAAAAAAACTACTTTAAAAATGAGAAAAATTGGGGTCAAAAATGTGTTTAAACTTATGTAAAATCTTCAAATTTCATTTTTTTTAATTCCTTCGTTCATATTCTAGCCAGAGGTATAAACTACAAGAAACTTTTTGATTTCAGATGAGACTAGTTATGCTGCCAACGCAAAAAAACTTAAACTCTACAAAAATGAATATTTTTGGCTGAAACTTTTTTTGAGACTACCTTAAGTACTATACTTTTACATGTTCCAATTATAAATAACAATAAATTTTAGTTTTCGAGATATAATTTTTTTAAAAAGTCACTTTTTTTACCCACAAGACCTATGTAACCCCTTAAAAAGATGTTTGGAAGAATATGTTTGATGGCCAAGATGCATACATATATTTAGAAGGAAAGTTCCTGATTTCTGTAGTATAATACATAATACCGAAGAGGAAGTAGCCCTAAGCGCCGGACTCCACTTGCGATTTGTAGTTGTGAAGATTGAACACATTCTTTCAAATAGAAGTCAATCCATGATTATTTAGTCACAAATGGATTGACTTGTATTTGAAACAATGTGTTCAATCTTCCTGATTACAAATCGCAAGTGGAGTGCGGCGGTAATAACACCAAAATATTCCATATAGGTCCATAGAAGGTACACAGACATTGAAAAATTCCTGGAATATCCCCGAAAACATGTTCCCTGAACATCCCAGGAAAATCCTGTGTCAGCATTTTAAACATTACCTGAATGTCTTATTGGAACATTCCATGAATGTCCACGAATGTTCTCTGGACATTCAAAATATATTTTGTAGACATTCCCTGGATATACCAGAAATACAGTGATGAGCGCTCTAATAACCGGCAAAATAGCACAAAAGATGTATTAAGTAGTGAGATAAAAAGACATGAAACTAGTTGAGCTGGGAAATTTAGCGATATTAACTTATACATTTAGATTGTATTGATTGTGTACCACCTTCAGACGTATCAGACGAGTTTGGAAACTACCACTGTCACAGTGACAGTTTTAGTTGACATACTCCTCCGATATGTGTAAAGGTGGGATCAATATAACGTAAATTTAAAGGTTAATTTCGCTAAATTTCCCAGCTCGACTAGTTTCATTTCTTTTTATCTCACAACTAAATATGTTGCCCATATTTTGCCGGTTATTAGGGCACTTATCACTGTACATCCTTGCTGATGTGACAATACCTCCTATCTGTTTTTTCATGAGTTTTGTATGAGACATGGAAAAACATGTTTTAAGGTCACCTCCTGTGTTCATATGTAAGTTTTGACTTGTTTTGTAGTTCATAGATAGTTTAATTTACTACAAAACAAGTCAAAAAATATCATATGAAAACAGGAGGTGACCCTAAGACAAGTTTTTAGTCTCTCTTACAAAACTCATGAAAAAACAGATAGGATGTATTATTACATCACTGACGATATGTGGCCATACCAAATAATACATCCGTGATAAATATAAACATTTTTATTGAACAAAATCTTTTCATACATTTTTTTAATGCAATTTACTGATATTCCTAAATATTTCAAAAAAATGTGTCACATTTGCTTTGTAAACCTTTCTTTTGCCTTTCGTAGCCACATATTCCGTTTCCTTCCTGGTTTTTTGTAGACCACTTCTCTCAGCTGATTCTAAAAAAAATGAAATAAATGGTAATTTTTCTATCCTTTACAATTAACAATCAGAAGAAATATTATTTACAGATAATGATATGCATAATAATAATAGGTTTGTTCTAGCATCAGTTTGAAACCATCAGCGAATAGTGGACCAGCGCGAGTAGAGGGGATCGCACTGGTGACTGTATTATGTTCTTTTACTGACCAACTGTTTGCTGATGGTTTTTGACTAGTTTGACTGTTTGCTAGAACAAACCTAATAATAATAAATATTTTGTATTTTGACAATGACATCTGATGTGGAAGTCAAAACATTAATAAAATTATTTTTTCAAGTTAACTTTCACATGCGCGTCTTAAAATTGTACTTTTAATACTTATATCATAAATAACTATAGTATTTTTACTACAAAAACGTTATTACGTAGGTCAAAATTTTTGACGTAAGAGAACTGTCAAAACATTAGAATGTGACTTTTCATTATTGCTATGTTTATTATAAACACGGCAATAATGAAAAGTCACATTCTAATGTTTTGACAGTTCTCTTACGTCAAAAATTTTGACCTACGTAACAACGTTTTTGTAGTAAAAATACTATATTAAAACTATCTTAAGAGGAAACAGTATCGATCAACAGGTAGCGAAAATGTGTTCCAAGATTGCGGCTGTAATTTTGAATATTTTTCAAGATATTTGGCACACATATTCGTAATATAATAAAGAATGGCGGTACAGAGCCCAATTTGAAAAATATATTATTATGTGGAAATTACTCTGTAATTAAATACAATATAAAAAACGAGCTTGTACCGCCATTAAGAAGAACAAAAAAATACACTTTCTTCAAATACAACTTTTTTATCCGATTTTGTGTTATTTTGGAACTACTAAAATTTTTTATTTCATTAGTAGTTCCAAAATTACACAAAATCTAGGCATCGGATAAAAAAGTTTATTTGAAGAAAGTGTATTTTTTTGTTCTTCTTAATGGCGGTACAGGCTCGTTTTTTAAATATTGTATAATTACAGAGTAATTTCCACATATTAATATATTTTTCAAATTGGGCTCTGTACCGCCATTCTTTATTATTTTACGAATACGTGTGCCAAATGCCTCGAAAAAATATTCAAAATTACAGTGACAATCTTGGAACACGTTTTGGCTACCTGTTTATCGCTACTGTATTACCTTAAAACATTGTAATTTGCTAAACCAGTATATTTTACTCTACTACTACTCTGCTAGCTACCTCATTTTCCACTGTTTCTAAAGACTTGTTTACATGGGTAGAGTTTTGAGGAGAGTAGAGTAGCGGTAGTACTCTACCAAAAATGGCTTGATACCATTCACATGAGGAGAGTACAAGTATAGTACTGATGCTAGTATAGTGAAACCGATTTTTGTATTTTTAAACACTCTTGATTATAAGTGCACCTTAAATTCTTAATTTTTTGCTTAAGCTCGTTTACTCCAAAGCCCCCTTTGCCATTCTTTCGACGATTTCATCCTCCGCAGCTTGCTGCAAACTTTTATTTCTGTAGTATACACTACCTAAATTCCATAAACACTGGTATTCGCCGTATTAACTCCAACTATACACTCTACCAGCTATTCTACTGTGCTGAGCATTTTTACAGGTAGAGTTACTCTACTCTATCAAGTACTTGCATCATTACTCTACCTGTGTAAACAAGTCTTAAATCTACTGAATGAAAATCTACTTAATCTTAATCTACTCTTAATGAAAAATGTCTAAAATCATTTACCCACCTAGTATTATTGTAGAATTTAAGACAGTCCAGTGCCTTATAAATAATTTAAAAATGAATATTTTTTCCTTTAATTCTCCTTTGATACCACTCCATTTTAGATTTTGGGGAACTTATTTCATTGTGTTTATAGCCCATATTTATTGAAGGAACCCAATCTGGAGATTGTTATTATCGATTAAGTCGGCTGGTTTTCCTATAAGATTAAAATGTTAACATCTTCAAAAATCGTTACTGTTGTAATTGTAACTTACCAGATATAAAATGATTACAGCAGACAGGACAGGAAAATTTTCATTTCGCTAGTAAAACCTGTACATTGTATTGCATTTAACCATTGTTGTCTCTCAGATACCTTATTTAGTTCAGTTTAAAAGTGAACTTTATCTTGACTTCTATCACAATTACTTTGCATTTCACACTTCAAAACACAACACCAATGAAGCATATTATCTTTCTAAATTAATACTTCCAGAGAAAATGTTAAATTAATCTTTGTACAACACAAAATTACAAAGAAATACAACTAAAATTATCTAAAACTCATTAAGAACAGATATAATAAGATTTATCTTTTACACCCAGTAGCCATATTGACATATTGATTTAATTTTGACAGCATGTTGGAACGGATTTAAATTTGGTAAATATAACTCCGCACGACCACGCAACTCGAAACACAAGTACGCAAACACGGTTGCGTGAAGCGTGGCTCGCAATCGTGAAATTTACGAGACTTGCTCGACCTGTAGATTCTTGTCCAAAAATTACCTACATAACCTAAATTTTTTTTGAAAAATTCAAAATTTTTCAATTTTGATCCAAAAAATCTGAAAAAAAAATAGTATATTTTTGGGCATCAATGTATGTTCATAATTTTTTTCAGATTTTTTAAAGAAAGATCGCTCAGTAAACACTAAAAATATGAGGAGGGTAACCAAAAAAATGGGTTTTTTCGAATTGTGAGTAATTTCCGGCGAGAAAATGGCAAAACTATCCCTGCCATTCAAAAGAACTGAAAAAAATACACTAAAAAAAATTATGTCGGAGGTACCCAAAAATTACCTACATAACCTAAAAAATTTTTGAGGAATTCAATAATTTTTTCTAGCCTCAATTTTGATCCAAAAAATCTGATAAAAAAAAAACAGTATGTTTTTGGCCATCAATGTATGTTCATAATTTTTTTTCAGATTTTTTAAAGAACAGATCGCTCAGTAAACACTAAAAATATGAGGGGGGAACCAAAAAATGGGTTTTCTCGAATTTTGAGCAATTTCCGGCGAGAAAATTGCAAAACTATCCCAGCCATTCAAAATAACGGAAAAAAATACACTAAAAAAAATTATGTCGGACCTAGCCAAAAATTACCTACATAACCTAAAATTTTTTTGAAAAATTCAAAATTTTTCAATTTTGATCCAAAAAATCTGAAAAAAAAACCAGTATATGTTTGGGCATCAATGTATGTTCATAATTTTTTTCAGATTTTTTAAAGGAAAGATCGGTCAGTAAACACTAAAAATATGAGGGGGGAACCAAAAAATGGGTTTTTTCAAATTTTGAGCAATTTCCAGCGAGAAAATGGCAAAACTATCCCAGCCATTCAAAATAACGGAAAAAATACACTAAAAAAAATTATGTCGGCGCTCGCCAAAAATTACCTACATAACCTAAAATTTTTTTGAAAAATTCAAAATTTTTCAATTTTGATCCAAAAAATCTGAAAAAAAAATAGTATATTTTTTGGCCTGAATGTATGTTCATAATTTTTTTCAGATTTTTTAAAGAAATGATCGCTCAGTAAACACTAAAAATATGAGGGGGGTAACCAAAAAAATGGGTTTTTTCGAATTTTGAGTCATTTCCGGCAAGAAAATGGAAAAACTATCCCTGCCATTCAAAAGAACGTAAAAAAATACACTAAAAAAAATTTTGTCGGAGCTAGCCAAAAATTACCTACATAACCTAAAATTTTTTTGAAAACTTCAAAAATTTTTTCTGGCGTCAATTTTGATCCAAAAAATCTGAAAAAAATCAGTGGGATTTAGGGTATAATAATGTACATTCACAATTTTTTTCACATTTTTTAAAGCAAAAGATCGCTCCAAAAAATGTTTTTCGAAAAAACACATTTTTTTCGATAGGGGACACCTGGGGTCACATAGGGAGCTAAAAATTTGGTTAGGGGGTTTTTGAATTATGTACTTTCGATTGCCCAACCCCAACTAAGAATCCAGCCGAGTGCAGATTTTACCATCTTATCCCGCTATAGCCTTTATTATGTACTTATTATACATTATACCGGGTGTCCACTTATATTTTCCCCCATGTTAACTGGGGGAAATTTTCGCTGAAATGTTTTATTTTAGTAAAAGTTTTGTCTGAATGTATTGAATTTTTTATATCACTTTCAGATACGAAAAAAAAATGGGGGATTTTTGGAAAAAAACGTTGTTGACTTTTTTTAATCGAACACCCAGTATATTTGTTTGTAAATTGAAAGAAAGATCATTCACCTATTCAACGATATAAAGTTTTTCAAAATCGGTTGTCAAATCACTGAGTAATTAATTTTTAAAATGAGCGGTGCAACGTAGACATCACATACCTAAATAACATAGTACATAACTAAGCAAAATGATATACAGTAGAGCGTCGATTATCCGAACGTCGATCAACCGAACGACCGCTTATCCGAACTCCCGACTTGTCATGTAAAAACTCAATTGAAAATGCCTAAATGTAAGCATATTGTTCTTTCTATGAAAAATAAACAAGAAATTAACAAACGGTTAGAGGGAGGTGAATCTGCAACCAATTTATCCAATGAATACAAAGTTAGTAGGCTGGTAAAACGATAAAAAAAACAAAAGACTGACATAAGTAACTTTATGATCCGCCTTAATTCTTTTGACAGATCTACAAATCGTAATGCTTTAAACATGGATTTAGATGATGCTGTATATAAGCGGTTTACTCAAAAAAGATCCCAGAGAGAACCTATTTCTCCTCCCTTGATTCCAGTGAGTTTTAGTTTTGTTACCTACTTTACCAAACACATGGTTAAAAAACACGTAGGTAACCCAGCAGCTCGTAAACCGGTAGGATTGCTTTGGCAGAAGAAAATTGAAAAAATTTTCATTTTGTTGCAAATACACTTTTTGACTGTTTTTTAATTTATATCCCGTTTGTAACTTAAGATATACTTGTATGTCTCTATAAGTATGTAAAGGTGTATGTAAGTAAGGCTTTCTTTCGCCTATGGATAAATAGTATTGCTATATCAATACAGATCGATTATCCGAAAAAATCGATTTACCGAACACCCCTGTCCCGCAATTAGTTCGGATAATCGACACTGTACTGTATTATGTTATGTGATTTCCACATTGCATCTCTCATTTTAAAAATTATTTGCTCAGTCATTTGACAACCGATTTTAAACATTTTTATATTGCTGGATGGGTAAATGACCGTTTTTTCAAGCTACAAAAAAATATACTGGGTGTTTGAATAAAAAAAAGTCAGTTTTTTTTTCAACAATCCGCCATTTTTATTTAAAAGCGATATAAAAAATGGTCATTTACCTAAAAATTTGAAAAAACGGTCATTTACCTATCCAACGATATAAATTTTTTTAAAATCGGTTGTCAAATGACTGACCAATTAATTTTTAAAATGAAAGATGAAATGTGGAAATCGCATAACATAATATCAATTTGCTTATATGTTATTTAGGTATGTGATATCCACGTTGCACCTCTCATTTTAAAAATTAATTACTCAGTGATTTGACAAACGATTTTGAAAAACTTTATATCGCTGGATAGGTGAATGACCTTTCTTTCAATTTACAAAAAAATATACTGGGTGTTCCATTAAAAAAAGTCAACAACGTTTTTTTTCAAAAATCCGCCATTTTTCTTTTTGTATTTGAAGGTGATATAAAAAATTCAATCCATTCAGACAAAACTTTTACTAAAACAAAACATTTCAGCGAAAACCGCATATTTCTGTCTTGAGGCGTTTAGAAGTTATAGGCAGTTAAAATGGGGGAAAATATAAATGGACACCCGGTATTATATAGGTTGTACAATTATAGTAGTACAGTGGAACCCCGTTAAATCGGCCCCGATAACCCGGAACTCCGGCTAACCCGGACCGATTTTTATCAGACAAACATTTCAACAATAAAAATGTATGTAATATAATATTTGAGAGATAATGGGTATTTGTGTAATTTGAACTACATATACCATAGTAAAAATGACTCATGGCACACCACATTCATTGTCGTGTTACCGAAAACAACAGACACCTGTAGTATCCTTTATTTATTTGAAACTGCCTTAGCATTGTTTAGAAGAAACTAAAAGACTATTAAAATTATTTTTTTAACAATGGTCTTAGTCATCACTGTTATTAAATAACATAACATCAGAGACGGTATTGTGTGTAGTAAAGCCGTATTGTTCGCTTCCGTTCGTAAATCTATTCAGATTTTGTGTTTGCGTGTTTTTTGTCTACGTAAGGACAACAAAACCTAAAAATGTTGTAGTGACAATGGGAAAGAAACTAGAAGCATTAAGTAGAATTGATAGAGGCGAATATTGCAGCATCATATGTTGTCGGTACATCTACAGTATCGGATTGGAAGAAAAATAGAACTAAAATCGAAGAATTTTGTTTCAAAATGATAACAAAAGACAGTTTGGACAATCGGTGCAAAGCTAATAAAGCTAAAAATGAGACTCTCGACGACGCTTTGTATGTGTGGTTTTGTGCGTAACGCGAACGTGGTTTACCAGTGTCTGTGTGACAATTATAACGGAGTTTATCTGTAAGCATACCATATTATATTAATTTTTACCATTTTCTCCGGATAACCCGGATTTTCGATAACCCGGATCGGCCGCGGTCCCGATTAATCCGAGTTAACGGGGTTCCACTCTATTTTGTATTTTGACAACGACACCCGATTTGGGCGTCGAAACGTTAATAAAATTATTTTTTCAATTTAATTGTGGCTTATTTCCCATATAAATAGTTAAATTTATTATGAGTTATGAAATAGGCTGTACTGTACATGGAAAGCCAAAAAATATACACCTAAAGCGTAATGCACAAATTACTAAATATAGACAAGAAAGTAGGCGAATTTATTTTGATCTAAACAAACAAAAGAAAGGACAATTACTACGTTATTTAAATAAACTTACGTGCATAGAAATCGGCCCACTTAAAAATTTGGTCATTTTTGATGTCTCGTATTTGCTAAACCTATTAGCCGGTTTAAGTGATTTTTAATATGTTATAGCCTGATTCTTTAACAACATCGCTGTAATAATATTGTTGCCAAACAGGTAAATTTTTATTGTATACCGGGTGTACGAATCAAACTGTTTCTCAAAGTTCGCATCACTCTGTGGAGTATTCTAGCATTTATAAAATACTGAAATTAAAACACAACTACTGCTTCAGGTTTTCTTAATATTCTGTATTTTGATTCATTCATTTATGTTGGATAATAAAAAAGTTAGGTACTTTAACAATTAGACATGTTTTTCATCAATACACGGTGTTTCTAAATAAGTGCGACAAACTTTAAGGGGTAATTTTGCAAGAAAAAATAATGACAGTTTGCTTTATAAACGTCGTCGATATGTTTGCAAATGTTTCGTTTCCGGGATGGGATGTTGAATTTTTTCTTACAAACTGCCGATTTATTTACTGCTCTAAAACCAGTTGAAATATACAAATGAAATTTGATAGGTTTTAAGAGATAGTTATTGCATATTTTTTGACATACAATTAAGAATTTAATATTCACCATTAGCGCGCATACGTGTAATATTACCGATTATATTACCCGTAAAGTTCTTAATTTTATGTCAAAAAATCGGCAATAACTATCTCTTAAAACCTACCAAATTTCATTTGCATATCTCAACTGGTTTTAGAGAAATAAATATCGCTCATTAAATGCAACAATGTCATATCTCAAAAAACTTACTTTCGAGAAAATTCAATTTTAAGATTTGGATGCTGCTAAAAAAATTTTTAATTTATTGAAAAAAAATGCTTAAAACCATTAGACAATGTGATTGTTTTGTCTAAGAATCAATTGAAAAAAAAAGAGTTTTTTTAATTTTAAGGGTTAATAAGATCAAATTATTAAAAAATGTTCCATTTTGTGACGTTATTGTCACTTAAATGCATTTGTAAAAGAGGTACAAATTGAAATATGATGATCTTGTCATTATTTAAACACAGTTTTTGGCAAATAATTTTAATATGTCAACTTGTTAAAAACAAGAAGTTACAAAATAAGAAAACTACAAATAAAAATACAGTTCAAGAAACATTAATAAAATATTTTGGCTTAGATATTTTAATGAAAATACGCATGTTTCGCAAAGGTCTTTCTTGGGTGTAAAGAAAGAAATATTAAATTCTTTGACAAAAACTTCATGGAAAATTGCGTAACTTGCAAAAGGTCTATTTCTTTGTTTACAGATTTTAATATAGTCTCTATGAATATCTGCCAATGAGCGGCTACCATCAATAAATATTCGGGATGTATTGGAGCGAGTAATAACTTTCAATTCTTGGGATTGATGTTATGTGCTGTCTAATATCTTCCCGAATTTCTGGATTTAGCGATTTCTGGTTTCCGTGTCTTCCACATTTGTCCGAATCAAGGAGGACCTCTAAAACTTTATTCCGTTTTTCTTGCACAGTTCTTATTATGCGATCAGGTATGTCCAAAGTATTTGCAAAAAATACTTTGCAAACTCGAATCTACTTACCTTCTTTTACAAAATAGTATGCGTTGTTTTTGTCTCTGGGTTTTCTTGTACCTCCGACACGAATATACCGATATTGGGGTACAACTGGTACCAACAGTTTGTTAATATACTCTCTCTGTTTTTGAAATTCACCGAGTGACCAATAGCTTAAAAAAATCTGTATTCCCTCCTCTTCGGTAAATTTAGATGGACACTTGAGTTTACAATCTTTGCACGGATACCTTACTTGTCTTTTTTGTCTCATCTTTTTGTTTTTTGAATGAGTTTGGTAGGCTTCACCACAATTTCTCATTTTTTTTGTAAGATTTCTCTTCCAGTTTTCAGTATTCCGTTGACGTTTCTTGCCTTTCTTTGGGGGTGTAACAAGAATAGGAATGTCTTGGTTTGCTGATAAGGTTTGATTAGGATCATTATTACCGTCGTCGTGGTTTTCTTTATCACACTCTTCTGATTCTTCATCACTCTTTGGTACATAGTTATGATCGTTAATTATGTCTTCACAATCTTCAGAGGACGAAGAAGAGCTACTACTACTGGAAGACCTACTAGAACACCTACTACAACAGCTGCTTGAAGATGATGAAGAACTTGTTGACTTAGAAACTCCAGGAACAGCTATATTCTTATCACCTGTAAAAAATAATTATCTTCAAACACTATTAGCTTCCAAAATCATACCATTTTTGAATTTTTTTGCATTTTTAAATTTTATATGGGAGTGACTAGGTGTCAAATAAAATACACCATTAAATCTTATACTGTTTTTTCCATATTATAACATAAAATACGTAGGCAAACTATATTTTTTTTTATTTTAATGTTTCAGAACTAATTTTTTTATAAAAATATTTTTCCTTGTAGCACCAATATTTCTAAACCGCAACGCCGCGCCCCCTCACATTTTTCCAAAAGCTGGAACAGCCACTGAAAAAATACTTACCTAGTGTACTTGAAGATTCTTGATTTTTTACAAAAAAAACTCATTGTCCATCTCTGAAACGTTTGTTTCATATTCTTGTTTGTTTTGTTGTTCATCATTGTCGAGCATATTCTTTGGGGTACCATTTTCACATTCAAAAACAGAAACTGTGTAGTCAGACATATACTGTTCGGTCGATGCATCCTCATTGGTAGATTGCTGCTGCTTTAAAAGCTGCTGAATCTTTTTTAAGCGAAATCTAGGACATTATTACGTTGAAAGCCTAAAATAGTATATTTTTTAAATTAGATCAAATAAAAAGTATTAGACAAATAAACATAATATGCAATTATTTTTGGTTTTAAATTTAAAAATTAGTAAAATTTAATGTAATCAATTGGTTGCAATCCCAAATGGAGAAAAAAGTTGTGTTTAAAGATTGACCTAACCTTAAATAAATATTATTCCTTTTAAATTTTTAAATAATATTTTGTAACAATAAAGTCATATTGTTTACAAAAACTCAGACACCTCCAGCAAAAAAAATATTAAATTCTTTGTAATAAAGTCTTAAGAAAAAATAATACACCAAACAAATATTTTTTTCAGAACAATAGCGTCATATTTTTAATTATTAAAACCTAAACGTTTATCATTTTTTGGCGAAAAAAGTACTAATTCTAAATAATGCGTTATTGAAATAAAATATTATCAAATAAAAGATCTTACCTTTAGTGAAATATCCTCATAAAACACAATAACACGTTTTTAAACAAAAGCGTAAGCACGTGCCACTTCAACTGACAAACCACAACTGAAATAAAACACTCTTGCGGTAAAAATTTAGACCTCGTCGCAGAAATACTACAATCGTTTGGCGCCATCTCTCAGTTAATTGTTAAGTTACAGATATATCGATCTAACAAAGTAAACTTTATACAATTTACTTTCTGTTAAACCACATAACTCAAAAATTCGATTTTTTGAGATGTGACGTTGTTGCATTTAATGAGCGATACATCGTCAGTTTGTAAGAAAAAAATCAACATCCCGTATCTCGGAAACGAAACATTTGCAAACATACGTTTATAAAGCAAACTCTCATTATTTTTTCATGCAGAATTACTCCTTAAAGTTTGTCCCACTTGCACTTATTTAGAAACACCGTGTATTGATGAAGAACATGTGTAGTTGTTAAAGTACCTAACTTTTTTATTATCCAACATAAACGAATGAATCAAGAAACAGAATGTTAAGAAAACCTGAGGCTATAGTTATATTTTAATTTCAGTATTTTATAAATCCTAGAATATTCCACAGTGTGATGCGAACTTTGAGAAAAAACACAGTTTGATTCGTACACCCAGTATACAATAAAAATTTACCTGTTTAGCAACAATATTATTACAGCGATATTGTTAAAGAATCAGGCTATAACATATTAAAACAGTCACTGAAGTCGGTCAACAGGTTTAGGAAATACAAGACATCAAAAATGACCAAATTTTTAAGTGGGTCGATTTCTATGCACGTAAGTTTATATGTTATACAAATACGGGTTTCATAAATCTTAGAAGGTTGGTGTGACGATATTTGATACATGAATAACGAAACAACCACCGAGGTAATTAATAAGATTCATGCGATATTAAAGAATAACGAAGGAGGCATCTAACTCAGCGCGTTAGATGGTAAGAGAACGATAACTAACTACGTTCAGCACACGTATGCGTTGGGTAGTATAAGAATTTATCGATTTCGTTCAACGCGCCAAATCGAAGAGCTTCGGAACACGTTCAGCTTACATGTTCCGATGGGTAAGTAGTTATTCTCCGTTCAACTCACACAGAATGAGCACTCATAATTTTCTGTCTTTTATACTGTCAGATACAGTGTAAGAACATATCAAGAAAACGACAGTATTCTGAAGAAAACTGTCGCCAGAGGTGGTCGACACAAGCCAGAGGAACAGACTTTTGTCGCAACGTCTAAGCATAATGTCTGTACCTAGGTAGGGAGTGGGGTGAAGTCAGTAGCAGGATATTAACCTTTAACTACCCCCGCATCAAGTTATAACATAACTACACGCGTGGCGTACTTTATACGCCACAAGAGAATACACTTACAAACAGCGGTTTTGTTAATTTTTTTTTTTTTAAATACACTTAGTTGTTTGTATAAACCTTATTCGTCATCATTGAATACTTGGAGTTTCTTCTCAGTAAGCCAATTGGGATTTATAACTGGAATCATGGAATAACTGGATTCCATGATAAATAAAATTACTAATAAAAATTTTTTTGAAATGTGATTTTTTACAGGAGAAAAAGTATTGTTTATAAAGAAAAATATATTTTGTGCCATAATGACTAAAAAACAATTGAAATATGTACTTATATTACTACTTATATTAATATAATCGTGGTGTATATTGTCCACCACCGGAAACAACAAATAATAAACTGTAAATTACGATCTTACCAGAACGCCGATTAGAACGAAACTAAAACCAAATTGTAAAGGTAAAAAAAAAGGTCAAAAATTAAATTTTTAAATATATTTGCAGTAGAATTCTTATATCTGGCGTACAAAAAAACGCCAGCGCGTGTAGTTAAAAGTTAATAAGAGTTGGATTAAGGAATAGTTAAAAATTGAGGATGAAAATTATTGAAATCATACAGCGAAAAATAGCGGCAGACGTCGGTTCCGGCTTTCTTACAAACTAGCACGTGCACGGTACAATCTGAAGCAAAGATGAATAAGCTAAATTTTTAATCTTTTAACATCGACTTGTTGTCGCACCAGGCTAAGTCAATATGGCTTAAAACCAATTTATGTACCAATATGACCAATTTATGTAGCTAGTTTCAACTATAACGATCTAAAGTTTAACCTGATGATGCTCGGCTAAGATCGAAAACGTTCGTTAATCTGTGATGTAATTTTTGTCCAACTTAGATCTTTTTAGGAAAATTTTTTACTAAAATTTATACAGTATGTCCCTGTAAGTTGTATCCATATGGGAAACTTTTTTATTATTAATTTTACGAAAAAAAGTTATTCTTTATAAAAAGTTCTGCATGGTCCAAAATCCAAGATTCAACCATCAGTTAAGAAATTTTATGAATGTTATACGAGGTATGTCAAAAAGTTTGAATTTCACTCAAGAATAAAGTAGCTTTATTTTTCACAATATTGAAAATTGCTATTACGAAAAGTTGTTTGGAATTAAAAACTATATTCTAATATGCAATTACACCCTTCTGATTGAAAAAACAATTTTTTTTGAAAAATTATGAATAACTAACATTATTTTCAGTTATTTCAATTCTGATAACTCTTTTATTATTAATTTTACGAAAAAAAGTGGTTCTTAATACAAAGTTCTGGATGGTCTAAAACCTAAAATACAACCATGTTATATCAAATTTTATCAACTTTATAGAGGTATGTCAAAAAAAAATGAATTTTGTGTGAAATGAATAAATGAGTGAATGAATTAGTGAAACATAGTTTTTAATTCTAAATAACTTTTCATAATAACTATTTTGAATATTGTGAAAAATAAACGTATTTTACTCATGAGCGAAATTCATATCGAATCACTTTTTCTCGTAAAATTAATAATAAAAGTGTTATCTGAATTAAAATAACTAAAAATAAAGTTAGTTATCCATAATTTTTCAAAAGAAAAATTCAATTAAAAGGATGTAATTGCATACTAGAATGTAGTTTTTAATTCCAAACAACTTTTCATAATAGCCATTTTCAATATTGTTAAAAATAAAGCTAGGTACTTTACTCTTGAGTGAAATTCAAACTTTTTGACATACCTCGTATAATATTCAAAAAATTTGATATTTGATGGTTAAATCTTAGGTTTTGGAACATGCAGAGCATTTTATGAAGAATAACTTTTTTTCGTAAAATTAATAATAAAAAAGTTTTCCATATGGATACAACTTACAGGGACATACTGTATATGCCAGCTACAAAAGGAAGTCGTTTTTACTACTTGATTAAATATTGAATCAATTTAAGTCCAGCGAACTTAGCCTAAACCATAAATTTTACCCAATTTATAAAAACCGATTAAATAATAAATTACGAATTGTATACGAGCCATTAATATGGATGTCAGATTATATATTATAGATTTGAAATTTATTTGAAATCTCGAGGCAATGCAGAAACATTTCAGAAATGCAGCTGGTGCGCTTATATAAAGAAATTAGAGAAATTCTGCCACCAGCCGTACAGCATACAAATTACTACACATAGTTTCAAAAGTTATGCATCACCCAAAACTTCCGCTAAACTATTTTTAGAATTATTCTGTTATATAAACCAAATGTCATAACGTCGACAGATATTTTTTGGTTTAAAAGACATACTGTTTTATAATAAATAAAAAATTAAAAACTACAAAATGTGTTTCTAATGTATCTAAAATATTTAACAATTTTTTTAAATAACATACTTCCACCATCGATGCAGGCTTGGATTCGAGCTCTAAAGGTACGTATCCATACAAGGGTGAACCCCGCACCGCGTAGTAGCTCCACATAGTGGATACGTCAGTGAACTCCGCTCGGCGCTCACTCTCTTCGATTCAACCGGTTTGCGGTTTATACAGTCGGAAAAATGAAAGATTACCCGTAATAATAATAATAATATACGTTTATTCAAATCAATAGTTATTAACTACAATAATTTACAATTTCAGTTTACTTACACTAACATAAACGTAAAGAAAAGTCTTAAAAGCATAAACATGCTTATTGATTTGATGAACGATCACATCAATCACTTATTTTGTAATTTGCTGTCTTTTACTATAAATAACAAACGTTTGTTAAAAGAAAAAGACAGCAAATACAAAATAAGTGCTTGATGTGATCGTTCATGGGAGTGTGACTAACTAGTCCGAAAAATCCGGGACATGGCCCGAATTATTAAGTCGTGTCCCGGCGTCCCGGACAATGCTTCCGGACCATCCGAATTTTCAAAGTTTTGGTAAAATTCTATTTTGAAATTTTGAATACGTTATTCTTGTAAGAATTCACATCAAATTGAATTGGTGGGACGAAAAAAAGTCGGAAATCCAACATCAATTGATTTTATAATTTTTCTTTTTTTAGAAGATTTCAGGATTGGAAGTCAAAACGTCAAAAACTAACAAAAATGTAATTATCAGTAGTAATTGCACAAGAGCTCTAAAATTATTGAATTTTTCCCGAGTGACACTTTGACAGTTTTAATTATGTCAAATTATGTCAAAGTGTCACGAGGGCAAAAACTCTATATTAATTTTAGAGATCGAGTGCAATTTGTTGCGATTATTTCATGAATAAAACTGTTCAAAACCAAAATTTTATTGTAATTTATTTATGTAAGTACAAATTAGTACAATTAAACACACAGTTGTTCTAAATATTTTACGGTTGAAAGTCATCACTTTAATAATTTTTAAAACATCAATTGTCATTAATGTCACTGAATGTATTTTTTCATAGCAACGAAGGGCATCTGACGTAATATACTTGACGACGGGAAATTATCAAAAATTATCGATTTAATTTAGATTTCTGTAGCTTTCTATTGGTCAGAATCTCCTATGAATGAAATAATCATTAGAACCAATTGTGGCTTAATCTCACTCAAAAATATCATTGTCAACATAAAAATGTTAAATAGTCAATAAAATGATTATAATATGTTCTATATTAAAAAAAAGGCCCGATTTTCATTGAAAAGTCCCGGATTTCAGGTATCTTCTTTAGCCTTGTCCCGAAATCGACTGAATTGGAGTTGGCCACACTATCATGGGTAATCTTTCATTAGATTAGCAGAAACATTTACATAGATATGGATAAATAAATTACATTAATAGATTAGATTAGCAGAAAAATGAAAGATTACCCATGAACGATCACATCAATTACTTATTTTGTATCTGCTGTCTTTTTCTATAAATAATAAACGTTTGTTATAGAAAAAGACAGCAAATACAAAATAAGTGATTGATGTGATCGTTCATGGGTAAGTAATCTTTCATTTTTCCGACTGTATGTAGGGGAGCGCATGCCGTATCCATTTGAGCAGCTACACGGAGCGGGGTTCACCCTTGTATGGATACGCACCTTAATACTGCTAACAAGTCGCTCAATCATTCCCTGTGGCAGGTTCTCTCATTCTTCTCTGCAGGCGATTGTAAGTTCATGATGGGTCCTAGGAGGATTTCTTCAGGCATGAACAGCTCTGGAGAACATATGTCGTCCATATTGGGGGTTCATTGCAGGTCACTTTAAATGGCGAATACCGTGTGTCTCAAGATAGTCATTAACCGCTTGAGTCCTATCTGGGCGGACGTTATCATCCACAAACACAAAATTTTCATCCACAGCTCCTCAAGATAATTTCACAGCGCGAGGTTCTAATATCTGTGTGATGTACCATTGTTCTAATAAAATCCCGTCAATAACCACCAATTCAGGTTGATTTGTTTTGTTTTTCCAAAATTATTACGACACAGGTTTTTATGTGGGCGGGCGCATCATCCATAAATATAAAATTTTCACCCACAGCTTCGTGACATAATCTTACATGAGGTTCTAAAAATCCGTGTCATATACAGTTGTAATGTCCGTCCTTTTGAAATGACAGAGGAAGTCCCTTTGGAGGTCTGGTACAGATATGGAAGAATTTCTCCGAATGGAAATTATGATACATATATCTATTCTGTTGCTCATTGGTAACTCGAGAGTCTACCAGAACGAACTCTTTTCTGTATCGAATTGGTCTGCAGAAACTTATTCCATATCCGTGAGACATCACTACGAGAAACACTCACTCTTTCTGCCACAAACGCCTCTGAATAACCTTCTTCAACTAAAGCCATAATTCTTTCACGGTCACCTAATAAATTACGGCTAATTTATTTTACGACGGCGTAGGACAATAGACGGCGCACGTCCCCGTTGTCGCCCAGTTACGTTATACTATAAACTAACCAATGCTTTTCGTATCATATTTCAATTAAAATAAAAACCCAAAAAGAGTGTATTTTATACGAAAAATGTCTGTTAAATATATTATGTGATAAGGATACGGATTTATAAAACTATAAAAATCGTGAATACGAGAGGTGATGCACAACTTTTGAAACTATGTGTACTATTTCGACACTAACGATGAGAAATTTGCACGGATTTTAATGGGAATTTTTGAGGCTTAATGTATTTTCGCGGCAAAAATTTAACCGGTGTAAAAATATTAAAGTTAATTCCATGCAATATGCATTGGCCTGCATTTGGGTTTTTGCTCGCTTAATAATCCACAATAACCATTTACCCTGCTGCGCGATGATGCAACGTGTTTAATCTTTTATTAATGATTTTTTACTTTTATTTAGTCCTTTTTAATAGGTATTATATGTATTGTACCTTTTAAGAAAAGTTTATTTTTAATATAGATCTGTATTCGTTTTTTGACTGCACTTGTTCCATCGGATGGAAAGGATTGGTATTTTCGTAACAATTGATTTTGTTTCCATTTGATTTGTAACCACTTTGTTAACACCTGCTGTTTTGACTGTTGCTGCAAGGCTAAATTATTATGTACAGTCCGTCTAATTTACTTACCGTTGCACGTCATTATTTACGTTAGAGATCTAAGTTGACATTGTTGCCCAATTACAAAAAATTCTTGAATTCATTTTAAATCTAATACATCACATAATTTTTGTGGAAGTGGATTATACAGCAAAACAAATTATTATTCAATGTAAATAAATAAGAACTTTAGAAATAGAAAATAAGAATTAAGTTATAATCTTACGTTAAAGTACATAATAAAAACAGTAAATATAAAGAAACAAATACTTATAGTAAAGAATAAAAACAAATATGAAGTGTCCTCACCGCAACTGTCAAATAATGTTACCAATTTATGCCAAAATATCACCTTCGTTCGATTAGAGTTACAGTGTGTTCCGAACAAAAAATGTGCTTTATAAAAACGCTTTATAATCCATTTATACAAATTAAATAATAGTTATTTATGTACCAAGTCAGTAAAGTGACTCTTTATCGAACGAGTCTGATATTACGAGAAGAGCGAGCGTAGCGAGCGAGGCGAATAACAGACGAGTACGATAAGTAGTCTTTACTGACGTGGTGCATACAAAATTTTATCGCCAACATATATTTTTTAATGTCGCCCGAACCACTGGGGTTATAAACGACAACAATGGAAAATACATATTAAAAATAAAAAGAGATTGTAATATTAAATAAATACATATTATTATGGATTAACAAAAAGTATACCTGAAAAATTTGTGATACAATTAAATGTCTTTTATTTCTATTTCCGTTAAAAACTATATGATATTGTTGATGTTTGTATTGTCTCTAAGAAGCTCAGATATGTCCCTGGGAAGGTTGAGTTTACTTCTCGTTTGCTGGTATATTTTAACACTTACTTGCAATTTACAATTTAAGAACTTTTTAAATTTTAGACGTCATAATAATTTCATGACAGTGATGACAGATAACTTACAAGATGGCCGCTTTCGATTTTTAATCGATAGTTATCAATATTAAATAATTACTAAATCGGTAAAGTTTTAATTTATTTTATATGAATATAATTACAAAATACTACAGAATTTCACTTTTTAACATAAATTTAATTGATAATATTGCAAATTGCGTACAATATTTTTAATAATTAAAGTAAATAAATTGTAAGTCCACTCAAATACTCGCCATTCGATTACTGCCATCGACCACTTACATTCAATCTCGATTAATCGCGGCAGGTAAAGTAAAATTCTTCTTTCAGTACAATAAAGTGTTACTTTACTGCCGCAAATGGCGTCAAATGAGTACAATAATGAATGACTTTAGTGACGGTTGGCGTTAAAAAATATTATTGTGTATTTCTTTAACGACGTTCTACACCTTCAGCAAAGAATTAAGGATTTGCATGAAATTTTAGTATGTTATAGTTTACTTCAAAGAACTAAGACTTGATTTTTTAAAAATTGTTTTACCGTGTCGTTTAATTACTATTAAGGTTCAAAGTTAAGTTTTAACATGGGCTCTTATGGGAATTCTTAAAAAGTTAATAACTTTTGACCCAAATTTACGATTTTTAATTATTTGTGCTTAAACTAAAGGTTTTTTTGTAAGGAATAACATATTAAAAAATGAGGATTGTTTACCTTACCATTATTAAATAAAAGTGAAAATAATGTTTCGAAATCATGTTTCGCTCTTAAAAAGTTAATAACTTTTGACTCAAATTTATGATTTTTAATTATTTAAGGTGATACAGTAGCGATCAACAGGTAGCCAAAACGCGTTCCAAGATTGCGGCTATAATTTTGAATATTTTTTCGAGATATTTGGCACACGTATTCGTAATATAATAAAGAATGGCGGTACAGAGCCCAATTTGAAAAATATATTAATATGTGGAAATTACTCTGTAATTAAATACAATATTAAAAAAACGAGCCTGTACCGCCATTAAGAAGAACAAAAAAATACACTTTCTTCAAATAAACTTTTTTATCCGATGCCTAGATTTTGTGTCATTTTGGAACTATTAATGAAATAAAAAATTTTAGTAGTTCCAAAATGGCACAAAATCTAGGCATCGGATAAAAAAGTTATTTGAAGAAAGTGTATTTTTTTGTTCTTCTTATTGGCGGTACAGGCTCGTTTTTTTAATATTGTATTTAATTACAGAGTAATTTCCACATATTAATATATTTTTCAAATTGGGCTCTGTACCGCCATTCTTTATTATATTACGAATACGTGTGCCAAATATCTCGAAAAAATATTTAAAATTACAGCCGCAATCTTGGAACGCGTTTTCGCTACCTGTTGATCGCTACTGTTTCCTCTTAAAGGTTTTTTGTATGGAATAACATATTAAAAATGAGGATTGTTTACCGTACCATTATTAAATAAAATGAAAATACTGTTTCGAAAATACTGTTTCGCTTGCATATAAGTTTCCCCCCCTTTCCTCTGAGAGGCATACCCCGCAACGAAGGTGTAGAACGTCGTTAAGTTAACAGTACTTAATAGAAATCTTTAAATATTATTTCTACGCGTACATAATAAAATATGTCTAGTGGCTGTAATGCCAGTGTACTCGGCAAAATGATTCTAAAAAAGAACACACCTACCGTCTAAATAGTTCGTGTTGGTATCATGTCACGAGTTATGACGCGGATGACGTGCAAAGGTAAGTAAATTAGACGGAGTATAGATACCTATGATAATACCTATAATAAGGTGCAAAATATTAGAGTTTTTAGTAAATACATATTTATTATAATTTTTGTGTCTTTAAATTTGTCTCCCTCGGGAGTGAGATAATAGTAATATTAAAACATTTTTATTTTATACTTCACTTGACCTATTTGTCACCGTGATTGTAATTATGTCCCCGAAGCGATGTAAACAGAGCCGTGGTAGGTCATTGGTAGAGCATTCGACTAGAGATCGAAAGGTCTCACGTTCAAATCCGGACAATTCATATTCCTTTTTTTTTTTAATTTTTGGTATTGTTTTAATAAAAATTTTTTGAAAGTGGTACGTATTAATAAGTATTAAAATTCGTTTAGTATTTAAATAAAATACAAATAAACTGTTTAAAGTATATTTATTTCGTTGCAATCATATAATAGAAGTACATATAACTTTTTATGTGCGTACAAAGTACACACACATGCTTTTCTTTTATCATATTATTATTATTTTGTACATTAAAGTACGTATCCATACGTGGGTGCTCCGTGCTCGGTGTAGCAACTCCACATAGTGGATACATTGGTGCTCGCAGCTCGGCGCTCACCCTCTTCGTTCAACCGGTTTGCGGTTTCTATGTAGGGGAACGCATGTCGTATCCATTTGAGCAGCTACACCGAGCATCGAGCACCCGCGTATGGTACGTACCTTTAGAGCTTCTCGAAATATCTATTCCCAAATTATTCCAAAGCTGAGTGAACTGACTCCTACTATTTTAAGTCAAATAATAGAGATTTGAAAATTATTAATCGAGGTTCTGCAAACTTCAGTTTTTCGCAATGATGGGCAATGCTTAGTGTGACCAACTAGTCCGAAAAATCCGGGACATGGCCCGAATTACGAGGTTGTGTCCCGGCGTCCCGAACAATGCTTTCGGGTCATCCGAATTTTCAACATTTTGGTAAAATTCTATTTTGACATTTTGAGTACGTATTCTTCTAATACCAGTACCTAATAGTGGATTTTTCCTTTTTTGAGCAGGATTTCCGGATTGGAAGCCGAAACGTCAAAAACTAACAAAAATGTAATTATCATTAGGTACAACCAATTGTGGTTTAATTCCATCAACAATGTCAACATAAAAATGTTAAATAATCAAGATAAAGGCAGTTTTTGTTTTTATTTGATTCAGAGTTGGACCACCATTTCCATATAGCTATTTCAGCATCTATGCATCCTCAGTGAAGCTATGCAGTCACAACTCTGAAACAAATATCAACAATCCTGCCTATTTAAGGTGATACAGTAGCGATCAACAGGTAGCCAAAATGCGTTCCAAGATTGCGGCTGTAATTTTGAATATTTTTTCGAGATATTTGGCACACGTATTCGTAATATAATAAAGAATGACGGTACAGACCCCAATTTGAAAAATATATTATTATGTGGAAATTATTCTGTAATTAAATACAATATTAAAAAAACGAGCCTGTACCGCCATTAAGAAGAACAAAAAAATAAACTTTCTTCAAATAAACTTTTTTATCCGATGCCTAGATTTTGTGTCATTTTGGAACTACTAATGAAATAAAAAAATTTAGTAGTTCCAAAATGACACAAAATCTAGGCATCGGATAAAAAAGTTTATTTGAAGAAAGTGTATCTTTTGTTCTTCTTAATGGCGGTACAGGCTCGTTTTTGTAATATTTTATTTAATTACAGAGTATTTTCCACATATTAATATATTTCCCAAATTGGGCTCTGTACCGCCATTCTTTGTTATATTACGAATACGTGTGCCAAATATCTCGAAAAAATATTCAAAATTACAGCCGCAATCTTGGAACGCGTTTTGGCTACCTGTTGATCGCTACTGTTTCCTCTTAAGGGAAAACATCGCGATGCAATGTTTCCACCTTTTGAGACGCAAAACAGCGACATCTCTCGTAATACGAGGAAGACGAAAAGCCCTAGATACAAAGTTTACTACTTTTATACAATTAGAATAATTGAAATACAAATAATAAACAATATTTTAAATCCAAGACTTTTCGCAAACTGCTTTCTGGCCGCATCCTGTATCAGCTTTTACAATATACAGGGTGTAACAAAAATACAGGTCATAAATTAAACCCCATATTCTGGGACCAAAAATAGTTCGAATGAACCTAACTTACCTTAGTACAAATACGTACACAAAAAAAGTTACAGCCCATTGAAGTTACAAAATGCAAATCGATTTTTTCGAATATGTCGAAAACTATTAGAGATTTTTTGTTGAAAATGGGCATGTGGCATTCTTATAACAAGAATATCTTAAATAAAAATTATAGTGAAATTTGTGCACCCCATAAAAATTTTATGGGGGTTTTGTTCCCTTAAACCCCCCCAAACTTTTGTGTCCGTTTCAAATAAATTATTATTCTGGTGCCATTAGTTACATTAAATATTTTTAAAACTTTTTTGCCTCTTAGTATTTTTTCGATAAGGCAGATTTTATCGAGTTGCGGCTTCTTTTTTAATATGTTTACATAAAAATTTTATGAGGGTTTTGTTCCTTTAAACCCCCCAAATGTTTGTATACGTTCCAATTAAACTATTACTGTGGTACCATTAGTGAAACACAGTGTTTTTAAAACTTTTTTGCCTCTTTGTATTTTTTTGATAAAGCATCTTTTATCGAGATGTGGCTTCTTTTTTAATATGGTTCAAAATATACCTAAAAATGTAAATCATTAATAAACATTTCATAATATTACCAAGTCTCCATAATCGTACTTTACCATATACAAATATGTGGTGGATTTGACAAATATTCAAATATCTCGATAAAAACTGACTTTTGGAAAAAGTACTAAGAGACAAAAAAGTTTTTAAAAACTGGTGTTTAACTAATGGCGCTACAATAATAATTAAATTGAAACGTACACAAAAGTTTGGGGGGGTTTAAAGGAAACAAACCCCCATAAAATTTTTATGGGGTGTCCAAATTTCATTATAATTTTTTCTTAAAATAATACTGCCATAACAATACCAGATGTCCATTTTTAATAAAAAATCTCTAATAGTTTTCGATATATTGGAAAAAATCGATTTTCATTTTGTAACTTCAAAGGGCTGTAACTTTTTTTCCGTGCACATTTGTACTAAGGTAAGTTAGGTTCAATCGAACTATTTTTGGTCCCAGAATACGCGATTAAATTTATGACCTGTATTTTTGTTACACCCTGTATAAGCACAAGAGACGACGAATATAGAAGGAAGCAAATAAAGACACTAGCCACGTATTTACCTTCTTTTCGTCTAGGAAAAGGACCGAAAGACAGTTTCAGGTACTCAAATCTGAGTAAAGATGAAAAAGATAAAGGCAGTTTTTGTTTTTATTTGATTCAGAGTTGGACCACCATCTCCATATAGCTATTTCAGCATCTATGCATCCTCAGTGAAGCTATGCAGTCACAACTCTGAAACAAAAATCAACAATCCTGCCTATTTAAGAAGATCGGTACGTATTTTCGGCTGCAATGCTATTCAAATGGGGATTCATTTTTTTCGAATCCTGAGAAAACTAATAAGTATTTTTGAAAAATTTAAACGCAGAATGAAAGATTACGTTATTAGCGAGGGCCGAAAGTCCCTGAGAACTTCTATAATGTTTATTTTAATAAGTTACAGGGGTGAAAATCTAAGAGAAAATTTAGTGTGATTTTTAATTTCAAATATCTCATTCAAAATAAACTTTTTATTTATTCTGAGGGACTTTCGGCCCTCGGTAATAATTTAGTCTTTCATTCTGCGTTTAAATTTTTCAAAAATATTTATTGGTTTTTTCAGGATTCGAAAAAAATTAACACAATGCCGTGGTAATATTTTCCAAATCTATCTTTGTCTTACAACGCACTCAACCGAATATAATATTGTCAGCATATATTGTCAGTCAGACACTGACAATCAGTGACAATTTTAAATATTTGACATTGCATCGGGAATATTTTGAAATATTGATTAAATAATGTGTATTTGATAAATAATTGATTTAAGACGTGAACTTAATAAAAAGTGATTTATTGTGTATTATTTGTGGAAGATCCAAGCAGAGAATACATGAGGATAATATATTCTGTGATCCAAGTATTTTGTTGTTAAAGATGTTCAAAATTGTAAGCGTTCCGTAACAATATATTATTAAAAAATCACTTTAACACTTTTCCTCTTTTCTCGATTGAGTATTAGTTTTTGTTGTACAAATAAATTATTACAATCACTGAATACATAGTTAGTGAAAAAATTATCACATTTATTAACTGAATTAATAATTTGCAATTATAAAAATAACAGTTATCCAAGAACATTCAAAAACCATCTCTTTAAATTAATGATGACATTTTCAAGTAGAATGACATTCTAGTAATGTTTACATATCCATACCAGTGTGAATTTTACTACACGTATTTTGTCGTGTAAAGACAGATAAAGTAGGGATACACGTAAAATATTTGCGAATTATGTACCCATAGCCTTAAGGGAAAACATCGCGATGCATAAACAATCAATAAAATGATGATTATTAACGTTCTATATTAAAAAAATGGCCCGATTTTCTTTGAAAAGTCCCGAATTTTAGGTATTTTTTTCGGGCTTGTCTCGAATTCGACCGAATTGGAGTTGGTCACACTAGCAATGCTGGGCAATGAAAATTTCAACGGTAAAATACATTTACTAACATTTACATAGTAATAAATCATTGATTCCGGTGATTAGGTATTTATCTTATTTGTGGTTTAGTTTGGTTACATCTCTGTTACTTATTCTGTATAAGTGTGACGAACACTGCTTCACACTGTTATTAATTTTTATTTTGACTTGTTTGGATTACTTAGTTTGGATAGGTTCATATTACCGGATGAGGGTGTATGTAGACTTAATTTATTTATTTTGTTCAGTATTAGTTACCATTGGATCCAATAATTTAGTTTATTTAGTATTAGTAAGAATTGGTCCATAAATTTGCCTGATCGTTCTTCTTTGGATATGCTCTTATATAAATCTGGTGTCCATTGATAGTCCGATTCTGGATAAGTGTCCGATTCTTCATTTATTTTGTGTATTTGGTTGGATAGGTTCGTATTACCGGATGTGGGTGTACGTAGACCTGATTTGTTTATGTGATTTAGTATGGGTGTGAATCTGTCCATAAATCTTCCTGGTCGTTCTTCTTTGGATATGCTTTTATGAATCTGGTGTCCACTGATAGTCTGACTTTGGATTAAGTGTCCGATTTTACATTTATTTTGGTTATTGAGTTTTGGATTCCTTTGGTATGTTTATTATTGGTATTATTTGGCATTGGTGAGAATTGTTCCATCATCATTAGAGAATATCATCATTAGAATGTATCATCATTAGAGAATAGTGACCTCATCTTTAAAAATGTTGCGCGAGCTATCTCGATTCGACATTTTATCTCTTTATCTGGATCTAGTTGTATAGTTAAATGGCAACCAAGCTATCTAATATCATACTACTGACTTTACTCCACTTCCTAATTATTATTAGAGGCATTATGCTTAGTAATTGGCATCCCCACTCCCCTTTGGCGTACCACTCCAATTTGCATCCCTTTTTCCAAGATGACGACCGGGGGGACAAGGGTGGCAACCCCACGAACTTGAACTCAATCTTATATTACACATAAAAAAAGCGTCCTCTAAAAAATGCAACCTAAATCTATCTTTTCAATGGACTAATCAGAAACTTTGTAATCGAATCCCCTGGTTTGTAACTAAATTTATCAACCGATAACTAATGCAAAGTGTCGACTGTCCTTGGAAACTTCTCCAAGATAATCACCCTACGTTAATTTTGCATTAAGTAGCGGAGGGGTTATTATTGGATAATAGGAAGTGAAAAAGGATAATTGGATGCGATGTGTGTCGAGGTCGAGATATAAGAAAAAATATAATTTTTTAGAGAAAGCGAAAATTCTTTATAGGAATGCAGAATCCTTATTACGGTTGAAAATTTGGTAGTAACGTTTGTTGAATTTTGGTTATTTAGTTACCGATTATTTTGTCCTTGGATGTAGAGTTTGTATGTTTGGATGTATGTATTGTACCCTCGGAGATCGCTGGGAAAATTTCCACTCAAAATAACAAAATTCAGTTTGGCAACACTGTGTGAATATTGATAGTAACATATCCTTTTTAAGATAAACAGAACTGTAATTTAGTCCAGACAAATTAATATATTTTTTGCCAACAAATATGAGATTTTTCAACCAAATAATGTTTCAAATATGATGTGCAAAATAATTTTTAATTGGGTTCTGCTAATGAGCTTGCTTTTTTTGTCATTATAGTAGAAAAATCTATAAATTTCACTCATTAAATCATTATCGTCTTAATTATTTTAACTGTACTAATATCCGTCGGCTAATTCTGAATGATTAATGGGCTGTTAAAACATTTTATCTGGGCTATCTTAAAAATATCGAATTTCATTGATAAAATGCGCATATCCCACCGATCTTCGCTTCGATCATACTATAATATGCTTTTTGTGTGAGTTAGTGAGAGAAGATTTTTGTTGTAGAGTTTTTTTTTTATTTTTGAACGCCTTGGTAGCAAAATAACAACGTCCATTCTTTTTCAATAAAGATTTTTGAGAAAGCACTTGAAGCCTGGTCGGCGATTTGGATTCCCAGTTTTTTTAATTGAAATGGTCGTTTTTCAATCCTTTGGTGGGATGTGCTGGGAATTCTTTTGTTGAGATTTCCGTTGGTGTGCTGGAAATTTGAGGCAAGTGAAGATTTGTTTTGGAAAAACCTCTAAAGATTAATTTGATGTTTGTTAATGGCCAGGCTGAGAGTTGTTTAATGGACCCTTTTGCATGTTAAAGGTAAGCTGAAGTTATTTTTGCTCAGTTTATTGGTTTTGAGTTTTAGTTAGTTCAGTTATTTTTATTGTTTTTTTTGCTAGGGTGTTCCGGTAGTACAATAATTTTATGTGTTTATCGATCCTGGGGCTTTGAAGAAGTTGTAATAGAAGTACATTTTTTTAGCAGTTTTATATTTGACGTTTAACCATTTGACATTTTGACAAAATTTAAGGAAGATTGCAGTGTGCTTATCCAGGCAAATAAATGGTTTGTTATTTAAGAAAAAAGACAGTAACAGATTTTATTTTATTTTATTAGAGAAAACAAGAAGAAACAAGGTACAATTTAGGTTGGGTTAAATGAGTCTAAAAAGGGAACTAAAATAACAAGTTTTTTTTATATATATGTGAAGGAAACAGCTGGTTCTGGTTTAATTTTTTTTGTGAAAATAATTACCTACTTTTGTTCTTATAAACTGTTGAAATCAAAATTAATATTTTTATGTAAAAAGGAGCTTAAATTTATGTTAACATTACATATCTCTATAATTATTATCTAGTGTTTTATTTGAACTGTCATGTCTCATGCTCTAAATCAAACGAACTAATTAAAAAAATAATTCTAGCTGAGAAATAGCTGTGGTATCCTTGGTGACTATCTATTGCCAGAGCTTTTTAAAATTTTTAAAGCATACAGACCGATAAATAGCAGACAATGGGAGAATCTACAACATACATTCATCACCTGCCCTCTTATCTAGATAAAATTCTAACAGAATTCTGCATCCTTAGTACTCAAATATGAGTAAAATAAAATAAGGAGAGACAGCTTTAGACAGCGTCCGTATGCATATTTATAATATTTTATTATTTTGCCTGGTGGAACAGCCCGAAATAGTTCTCTTCGGGCTTCGGGATACACCACAGGCGGCTCTAAAGACTCTGAAAAGATGAAACCAAGGTCAGCCGAATCGAATTAAATCTAAGCTGTCTTTCTTTATAATTTTTTAGATTATTTTTACCACTGGGCTGGGACATAAAGAGTCCTTTACGATATCGTACATTCCTTAACGGTAAAATATTGCAAAACCTCTATAGTTTAAAGAACCACTTAGATTGACATGAAATTTGGCATACGCATAGCTAAAAAGTCAAAGAAAAAAAGTGATATTGTGCCGATGTGTGCTTTTGCCCTGGGGGTGGTTTTCACCCCCCCTTGGGGCTGAAAAAATATACGACCAAAGTAAGTCCGAAAATGGATAAACTGACTAATTGTAAGTAACTTTTGTTCTATATAGCTTTTTCATTAAGTCAATATTTTTAGAGTTATTTGATAGTGAATATGTTCATTTTTTCAACAAAATAACCACGCTTTTAGACAGTTTTTCAAATACATAACCCAAATAACTCAAAAAGTAAGTATTTTGTCGAAAAAAACATTCTTAGCAGAAATATAGCCTGTAAAAAATTTAAAAAATTGGTGTAAATATCACGTCTCTATACCTAGTAGAAGCAGAGTTATAGCTAATGAAAAATAGGTTCATATTCGTCAAATTCCAAATGGAATACTTTAACGTGAAATAACCAAAAATGAAGCACATTTCGGGGAAAACTCATTACAACTTATTTAAAGCTTCATTTCTGTTTTAAAAAAAATTTTACCATCAAAAGTAAACAAGTTACGCCCAAACTAAAGTTAGTCCCTTTTTTTTTAGTAAAAAAATCGGGAACATCACCTCCTAATTAGTATCTCAAATGAACTTAATCGTTACGACTTCACAAGTTTATTGACTCGTGTATGTATTGTTTATATGATCTGTAAGTTTCATCGGTTCAAAGTCTTTGTTTTTGAAAGGGCTATAGTTAAAAGGGGTTAAACGAGTCACTGATCACGAATATATGCAAATTTAGAAACACCAAATCTTAGTCAATTTTTGTCTTACAGAAAAACAAGAGAATGCAGGATATTCAGACAAGCAATGCTGACTTTTTTTGTTTTTGAGATTTTTGGTAGCTCTAATAATTTTTAAGTTATTTTGAAGAAAAGCATATTTTTCAAAATTAAAATTTTTTTTGAAACCAAATTTTTTCAAAAATAAGCACTTTGATGCGATGAAACTTACAGATCATATAAACACAACATAAGTAAAATAATTTGAGGAGCGCTAACGACTAATTTCATTTAAGTTGCTAATTAGGGGTGGTTTTCCCGATTTTTTTGCCAAAACAAAAGGGACCAACTTTATTTTGAGCGTAACTTGCTTAAATTTGACGCTAGAAACTTTTTATAAAAGCAGAAATAAAGCTTTTCTTAACCACTTTAAAAAAGTTATAATGGGTTTCCCCAAAAAGTGCTTAATTTTTTGGTTATTTCACGTCGAAATATTCTATTTGAAATTTGGCGAATATGAACCTATTTTTCATTGGCTATAACTCTGGTTCTACGAGGTCCAGAGACCTCAAGCTACACCATTTTTTTACTTTTTTACAGGCTATACTTTTGCTAAGAACCTTTTTTGGGCAAAATACTTACTTTTTGAGTTATTTGCGAAAAACCGTCTAAAAATGTAGTTATTTTGTTGAAAAATGAACATATTCACTCGAAAATAACTCGAAAAGTGTTGACTCGCGAAAAAGTTCTATAGAACAAAAGTTACTGAAAATTAGTCAGTCTATCCATTTCCGGACTTATTTTGGACATATATTCTTCACCCCCAGAGGGGGTGAAAGTCACCCCCAAGGCAAAAGCACACATCGGCACAATATCACTTTTTTTCTTTGACATGTAAGCTATGCGTATGCCAAATTTCATGTCAATTCAGGCGGTTCTTTAAAATTTAGAGCAAAAACCGTGACAGAATGTAATAATATCAAATATAATATCCGAAGCACGATATCCAAAACGTAATTGATTTTTTGATAAAATACACTACTCCAAGAAATTAACGCACCATTTTAAAAATCGGTCATTTTTGATGTCTCGAATTTCCTAAATCTGTTGTCCGATTTTCGTGATTTTTTTAATATGTTAGAGCATTATGCTTTAACAACATCTCTATGATAATATTATTGCTAGACAGGTAAATTGTCATTGTATGCCACGTGTACCAATCAAACTGTGTTTTTCTCAAAGTTCACCACAACCTGTGGAATATTCTAGCATTTACAAAATACTGAAATTCAAACCCAACTATAGCCTCAGATTTTCTTAACATTCTGTTTTCTGATTCAATCGCTTATGCTAAATAATAAAAAAATTAGGTACTTTAACAACTAGCCATGTTTTTCATCAATACAGCATGTGCGACAAATGTTTTTAAATGCATGTGCATATTTTAAGAGCACACAGTAGCGATCAACAGGTAGCAACAAACGCGTTCCAAGATTGCGGCTGTAATTTTGAATATTTTGTCGAGATATTTAGCACACATATTCGTAATATAATAAAGAATGGCGGTACAGAACCCAATTTCAGAAATATATTAGTATGTGGAAATTACTCTATAACTAAATAAAATATTGCAAATAGGAGCCTGTACCGCCATTAAGAAAGACAAAAAAATAAACTTTCTTCAAATAAACTTTTTTATCCCGTGCTAGATTTTGTGTCACATTGGAACTACTAAAAATAGATTTTTTTATAACAAGAAATCGAACGTCACTGACTTGGCAACATTTCGCGCCTATGTGTATACAAATTATTGTTTTTGACAGTATAAACGTCACTATCAGTGTCGAATTACCGACGCACTGTTGCCTCACTTTTGAAAGTTCGCAGAACTCTCGCAATCTTGAACCGCGTTTGTTGCCACCTGTTAATCGCTACTGTTTGCTCTTAAGGGGTAATTGTATATGAAAAAAATGACAATTTGCTTTATAAACTTATGTCCGCAAATGTATCGTTTCCGAGATACGGGGTGTTGAAATTTTTCTTACAAACTGACGATTTGTTTATTGCTCTAAAACCGGTTGAGATATGCAAATGAAATTTGGTGGGTTTTAAGAGGTAGTTATTGCGCATTTTGCATAATGTAGAATATAAAATTCTTAATTGTATGTCAAATAATGCGCAATAACTACCTCTTAAAACCCACCAAATTTCATTTGCATATGTCAACTGGTTTTAGAGCAATAAATAAATCGTCAGTTTGTAAGAAAAATTTCAGCATCTGGTATCTCGAAAACGAAGCATTTGCGGACGTATGTTTATAAATTAAACTGTTATTATTTTTTCATGCAGAATTTTCCCTTAAAGTTTTCCGCACTTATTTAGAAACACCTTGTGTTGATGAAAAACATGGCTAGTTGTTAAAGTACTTAACTTTTTTATTATCAAACATAGGCGAATGAATTAAAAAACAAAATGTTCAGAAAACCTCAGGCTATAATTGGGTTTTAATTTAAGTATTTTATAAATGCTATAATATTCCACAGCGTGTGGAATATTCTATCCAGGAAAAAACACAGTTTGTCTTGCAACAATTCTAACAGCGATATTCGTCTCCTGCCCTGTTAAATAATAAGGGTATAACATATTAAAAAATCACTTAAATTTGACAACAGGTTTAGGAAATTCGAGACATCAAAAATGACCCATTTTAAGGTAGTGTGTTAATTTCTTGGAGTAGTGTATATTGGGAAAGTTTGGGACCATTTTGCATTCTTTGTTTTAAGAAAAAATTTGTCACCATCTTTTATATCAATTCTTATTGGTCATTGTTTTAACAGAAAATGTTCGTAAATATTATTTCTTATAAATCAACGAAAATTTCATTGATAGGAATCATTTATTATTTTAAATCTACAGTAGATCGTTTAAATTTATAAATTTCTTTAACGAATCGGGATTAAAATTTATTTTATATCCGTTATTTTACCGCATTTTGATTTTTAATAAGCTTAATGAAAATTTTCCCGATTCGTCATATTGACGTTGGCTGCAGGCGTTATGTGAAAATTATTTGGAATTAATATTTGTTCAAACGTATAAATATACGCGATAAACAATAGCTTTAAAGTTATTACTATAACGTCCGATATTAAATTGTAAAAATTAATATAAAATAAATGAAACATAGCAGGATGTTATTTAACAGGTTTTTATTTATTAAGTTTTAAAATTAGTTTTATTTTTACGCAATATGACACTGCCCAAAGTTAAAATTAAGTAATAATCACTGTTTGAAGATAATTCAAGTTCAAAAATCCTACCAAAAGAAGTAACGGCAGCCATCAGACAAATGGAGGATGGAAAGGCACCGGGACTTGATGAAATTCCTGCAGAACTGCTGAAGGTATTAGATGCAGAATGCATCCATGATCAGGTTGAACATGGATGAAAGGACTCAGAGAATCCCATGTTTTATCCCATTGCCCGCTTCAATTGGGCCAGTTAGTTCTTCTAACTATTTCTATTTTTATCGTGTTGTTCTGGTAGATATTTTCGATGAATTTTAATTATTCCTCTTGCATACAATAAGTAGATAATATCGTTTAATTTGACCCTGTGAAATGACTTCTTTCGGTCCACGAGAAATAGGTTATGAGATACCTAGAAACACTAATTATTAGTTCTTTTTTATCTTAAAATACTACTTCTTGTTGTTGTGCCACTCCTCTATCGGAGATTGGAAATCGTCAAAGCTATTCATTCGTGATGCAGCTAAACAATTCTGTCAAACTTCGCAATCATAAGGTTCTTCTACGGACAGGATTCGTTTTTTCCAAATGATATTTTTATGGCTGTATTTTTCTTTTTTTCCATTATTGCAACGATTTTAAATGTTGGGGAACTTATATTCTATTGTTTATCTTTCTCTGTCGGATCTTGGTTTCCCACTTCCATGATCAATATCAGTATTTCGCGTTGCACTTCTGCCATGATGATTGTTAAAATGCTAAAGGAAACTTATTTCTACGAACCAACCCTTTGTTGTTTTTTATTTACTTTTCCATTTCAAATACTTCCTTACAATGTTTCGGTATACAGTATACCCTATTTTCTCAAAGATCCTGGTAAGTACAAATTCATAAGCAGATAGATCAACGAGTGTGTCTTCAAACTTTTCGCTTCAAGTGAATAGCTACAAATGCGCCTCTTAATCTGATGGCCATCAACCAAACACTACTCGATAAAGTCGGTTTCTACCTTTTGATGCAATTAATTGCATCATAAAATAATTAGCACAATGCGTTCACGAGAAAATCAGCTATCAAAATAAGCATATTTTTTGGTGGTGCAAAACTTTTGCGGTCACATAAGTATATGAATCCCCTTTAACCCATATCGTAAACCCAGTTATGCGTTTGTCGTGTTGTTGTATTGTCCATTTTTCATGTCACTGAAATTTTACAGATGAATGAGGCATGAGGTAAAACTCTGAGAGCTAGCCGGACAGAAAACAATATCCAACCACTTTACGGTTCCTTCGGTTACAAATATATACTTTTAAATTCAAATTGTTTCATGGGGATATTCTTGTTTGTTGAATTTTTAAAATTAATGATAGGCGTTCTAATCATAATGGACTTCCGAAGTGCTGAGTTTTTCATTTGGGATTTAATGTTTATGAGTAAGAATATATATGTGGCGACTCGCTTCAATTACTATTTTACTATTTTTTTAATTGCTAATTTTAAATATTAACTTTCCTTTCTAAACGAAATAATATGGATCATTTAAAATTCACATGTGTTTAAAACTTTAAAAGGGTAAACCCTGTAGTTGGCTGTATACCTTCGTTAAAACAACATAGAATGAAGTACAACTATTTGAAGAACACTTCTGTTGTATGTAGGTATATTAATTTATTAAAATTCTTAAAATTTATCCATAAGGGAGTGGTAGTACAAAACGTTTTCGGTCAAACTGACCATCATCAGTGTAAACGTCCAGTGTACAAGTAATTGAAACTAGCCACTTCAAAAGGTGTAAAAACCTCTAAATAATATTATTGCTACATTATAAACTGTATAATAATCGACATTAAGTCGATGTCTTAAGATTATATAAATATCACATGTGGATGTATGTCATCCTTGCTCTGAAATTACACAAGGTTGTTGTGATCAGGTGAGAGGTTAACAACCAACCATAAATTCATGAGGATGTCAAAAACCCAAAATAATGATGAAAGCCTGACAATTAAAGGTAAAACTTTAGAACAAGGAGAAAACTGTAACTATCTTGGCACAATAATTAATCACACAAACGATTACTCCAAAGAAATCAAAGTTCGAATAGAGAAAGCAAGAACAAACTTCAATAAAATGAGAAAGGTACTTTGTGCAAGAGAACTGAAATTAGACTTGAGAGTTAGGCTGGCAAGGTGTTACATTTTCTCGACTCTGCTTTACAGGATAGAAGCATGGACTCTTAACGCATCGACTACTAAAAAGCATTTGAACTGTGGGTGTATAGAAGAATCCTGAAGATATCATGGACCGAGCATACAACAAACAACGAAGTCATGAGAAGAGTCAACAAAAGACTGAAAATATTGGAAACCATCAAGACACGAAAGCTGCAGTACCTGGGGCATGTTATGCGTAATGAGAGATACAACATACTTCAGTTGATTGATGAAGGAGACGAATTTCGTGGTTGTGTAACTTGAGGGAATGGTACGGATGCACATCAACCGAACTGTTTAGAGCAGCAGCATCTAAGATCAGAATATCCATGATGATTGCCAGCCTCCGTCGCGGAGATGGCACGTGAAGAAGAAGAAGATAAGTCTCTGGCTCATAAACTAAAAAAGATAAAAAAAATATTTCAAATAAAATTTGTTCCTTAATAAAAAACGAAGAAAAAAACGTTTACTAAATTTAAATCCAACAATTAGAACATATTTATGCAATAAAAATTTTTAATCAATTTATTTGTTACCCATGTATCTTGGAGAACAATATTACGTCCAATCTACACTGCATTTGAGCTATCTTCCCCACTAATAATTTTTAATTAAAACTGAATGTGTGTTAACACAATAAATGATTCAGTTTTCAGATGAGTTGGTCCATGTTTTCATATCAAAACAGAATATTTTTCCCCTATAAAAAGAGCACTGTATGGATTATTAGCCATCATTTATTTTCTGTTAGTAATAACACAATTCGTAACAATATAAGGTAAATAAAATCAAAATTAATTATATTTTATTTGCTTTATGAAATTAATTTTAGAGAAAATTTACAAAAGCATATTTGAAGGGTTGGTATTTGTTTAATCACAGTGAGGTAGTACAATTTTCTAAATGAAATATAACATAAATTTAATCTAAAATCAGAATAAAATTAATATATTAACATACAGGTAAATTCATTATTCTTTTTCGAGTACAGTCTCGCAGATGATGCAGCCCTGATTGCAGGATGAGGATGACCTACAAAGACAACTTTATCGATTCTACCAAGCATGTCAAGGACTCAACATGAACATATCCACGCAGAAAACAAAATGCATTACCATTGCGAAAGATCCAATTAGATGCAAGCTCGTGGTAGAGGGGAAACCGATAGACCAGCTAAACCAGTTCAAATATCTAGGTGCAGACTTATCAAGTTATCATGGCCCAGCCAGAGACCTAAGAGGACAAATAAGCAAAGCCGCAATCATGTCGGAATGTTTGAGAGATGTGGTCTGGGATAACCTATATATGAAAATGGACAGCAAAGTTAGAATTTATAAAACTTGCATCAGACCTATTAGGACCTAGGGCATAGGGCATTGAATCAACAGAAGACACCAATAAACCAAAAGCATGCTACGAACAGCCGAAATGAAGACACTAAGAGCAATAGAAGGGAAGACAAGAAGGGATATAATACGAAATACCATCGTCAGGGAACAATATGGCGTGCAAGATGTAGTAAGATGGAGTAGGCAAAGATGAAGAGGATGTTTCAGTCATGTAAAAGGAATGGAGGAGCACATAGTACCAAGAATTGCGCTAGAAGGAAAACCAGCTGCAAGCGTTCACCGGGGAGACCACCAAAAAGATGGAGAGATAGCTGGCAGTCTACCTCTCAAGAAATACTTCAACGTCGGAATTAACAGATCGACAGATCTACAACAAGTATCAGAAGAAGAAGAAGAGTACACTCTCCATCAGGTAGGCAAGAATATCTGCGAGCTGTGTGCGGTTTTGTTCGATTATCTGGAATTGATGTGAATCTAGTCCGGTCAAGTACCGCATGTTCTTCACCCAGGAACACTGTCTAGGGCCAACTCCTCTTATCTATGATTCTCTAGTTGTCGTGTAATTGGTCAGTCATTACCCGATTTAAGTGGCAATAACTCCGCAAGGCGCTTAAAAAAATTGGGTGTAAATTTTATTTTGATTTTTTTCCGTTTTATATCGTCTTCTGTTTTTTATACAGTTTGATATAAGTGTAAAAAATTTAGTATCTACCAACTAAGTCATCAATACCGAAATTGCGTTGGGGAATTCTTGAACGTTTAATAAAAATTAAATTGAAAAGACGCGTGTTATGTAAAACAACTTGCACATAAAAAAAGAAAACACTTAATTTTATAAACTTCAAGGTCTCGGCTATAAATTGGTAACAAAGTTTATGTCCAAAATTTACATTCTGAAAGAATAAAAAGTTGACGGCATAGGGATGAATCGTCGATTTATTAGCTACTTTCAAATGCATTGGTGAGCAGGTCCACAATAGTATATTATGCAACAAGTGCAGAAAGGTACTAATTTCTCACGAGTTTGAAAAGTTGCGGTACGAGCGCAAGCGAGTGCCGCAATTCAAACGAGTGAGAAATTACCTTTCTGCATGTTACATGAAGACGTGTTACACACTATGCTTTTTCTACAACCACAGTTTTTGCTAAAAATAAAAATCACAATTTGCAAACGAAGATTTATTATAATAATAAATTATAAATTTTAAACTGTATTTAATTAAAAGGCAATTTAAATTCCTTATACCTAAACAAATTACACAGAAATCAGTTAAAAATGTAATGCACTGCCTTAATTTGTTTGAATTTAAACTATTTTAAATAAATTATTACAAAATAATGTCACATTTGACGTTATATTTATCCAGTCACGGATTTCCACCAGACCTACTTCATTCGACGTATCTTGCTGAGGTTGCTAAATGCTTATTGGTTAATTGATAATTATAAAATGTTTATTAAGAAAAAAGTGTACAATAAAACAGTTGTAACATCCATAATTTAATTTATATTCGATAATTAAGTATAATAATGGTCTTACAGGTTGCAAATTTTTCTACATTTTAAGCAAAGATGTCAACAGAATATTTGACGTTACTCAGAATGAGGTAGTCATTTGTAAAATACCAAATGTAAAGTTCAAAAATAATGTGTTAAAGTAGCGAATTTGCAGATTTCTCGGACATGAATTAAATCCGTTCTTTTTTGAAAAGCACTATCAAATCTAATATCTTAAATAAAACCATTTCATCTAAACATGTTTAAATATTTTTATGATATTAATTTATGATTTTATTGTGGAATTTATGATTTTATTGTGGAATGTAATTGTACTGTGCAGAAAAGAACTTTCCGGCACAGAAACGTCACTTTTCTGCACACTAATGTCATAAATCTTATACTGTTAGAAAATATTAACTTTGGGACTTTGAATAGCGGTTGTAGAAAAAATATTTTATCATATAGACGTAGAGAGATCCCACACTTCTAGTCCATTCGAACGCATCTTCAAGCTTTTTCTGCAAAAACTTCAATGATGCACGTTCTGTAGTCTCCAGAAAATGGTAAATTGTATTTCTAATAAACTGTTTGTAGTAGTCCCTCAAGTCTGTCAGAATAATTACTTTCCGTTTAACAGGGGTTGTAACTGGAAATCCTTGTAAATATTTGAATCTTCGGTTATTACCATTCGCTTGTTGAATCATCCTTTCTACCGTATGTACAGATACTCCAGTAGCTTCACTAACACGTTGTTTATTCTTGCTTCGATTATCTTCAGGAAACAGTGTTTGTATATATTTAAACACTTTGTAAACGATCCCTTTGGATTCCGGTGTCAATATGATCTGTTTGTTCGTACTACACTTTTACTGTCTCCTACCTATAAAACGCTATAACGTAGTTTCTGATACAGAGTACACGTATTCGCACCTTTCTTTATGAGACTGAAAACATTAAAAAACATGAGACAATTACAACTTGTCAAATCTAGCGGTTAGAAATTATTAAAAATAATTTTTTCAGTTCGTGGTAACATAACTAATGACAATATTACTACCGTTTTAAAGATAAAATAATCTTAAAATTATAATCTTTAAAGATAAAATTCGTATTTTGGTTTTCAGAGTTTTCTTTGTCTCTAGAACAAAAGACAAAGTTGTGCCCTTTTTGGCAAATTGTTTTTAATTTGATTTATTTTTTTTATTTTTATAGTAAGAATGTTAAAGGAAGCAAAGTTGTTATTGTGGGACACATTTTTGTGTTACAATATTGAAGTTAAAAAAAAACACAGTTTTCAGACAACTGAATACATTATACACACTTCAAGATTTTAAACACGTAGGAAAGTCAAATTAACGCGATCATTAAACACGAATTCTTTCATAAAATCTAAAATTCGTTCATGAATAATAGGGGGAAAGATAACTTTAGATTTCCGTGGTTTTAAGAGGTTTAATGAATATGCATGAAGCCAAACAAACAGTATCAAAGAGAACATGATGGAAGATGTTTGTAAGAATACTTGTTTTAACTTACTAAGTAAGAACTACTTACTACTAACTAATAATATCAGCCGCTAACTTACCTGCAACAAGAAAAGAAATAAATAAAAATTAATGTTACAAATATAAAAACTATGGTTCTTCCACTCTATCTTTGCCAATGCATAAAATTATTCACGAATTACTTTTTAGACTAGGTCTCTTTTTACTAGGTTTTTATACGGTATGTCTTTCATACCATCATTTTCAGTGACAGCGACATTAGCGCATTTGTCATGTTTATTTTTTAATTTATATTTATTGTTTATTTGGTTTTATAAATCAATAAAGTTTTATTTATTTATCAATAAAGATTATGTGGTTTTACATTTATAAAAAAATAAATATATTTCAGTTAAATAAAGGAAGAGTTGTAATTCTGACTTTTGGGTCCCCAGACAAGACAAGTATTAGTAATATCGTAGTGTTGATAACATAACTTTTAAAATAGGTAGAGGAGTCCGACAAGGATGTATTCTATCTCCAAGTCTTTTTAATTTCTATGGGGAATATATAATGAGAAAAGCACTCGACAAATGGAATGGCGGTAGTTCTATCGCAGGAAAGAAGATCTCAAATCTCAGATATGCAGATGATACAACATTAATAACTGCATCTGAAGAAGAAATGTCCAGCCTTCTGCAGCTAGTGGAAGCCGAAAGCAATAGATGTAGTCTCAAGATCAATAAACAAAAAACAAAAATTATGATAGTAGATTATTCAAATTCACTTCAGACAACAGGAGCCTTAGACCAGTTTGAAGTGGTTAACGAGTTCAATTATCTAGGATCCTACATCAGTAATACAGGATCTTGTGAAACAGAAATACGTAGGAGAATAGGCATGGCCAAAAACGCTATGAGTCGAATATCGAAAATCTGGAAAGATCGCTCCTTGTCGAAGAACACCAAAATAAGATTAGTACGTGCCTTAATTTTTCCCATATTTAATTACGGATCCGAAACATGGACAATGAAATCGGACGACAGAAAAAGGATTGACGCCTTTGAAATGTGGTGCTGGAGAAGAATGCTTAGGATCTCATGGACGGAACACAGAACAAATCACTTAATCCTCCAAGAGATTAATATTCAGACTCGACTTTCCTCTATTTGCCTCTCCACCGTCTTAAAATTTTTCGGCCATATTGCAACAAGAATCTTGAGAGACTTATAATTTCGGGAAACGTTGAAGGGCGCAGAAGTAGAGGTCGCTCACCTACTCGATGGACGGATCAAGTACAGAAAGCCAGTGGAAAAACATTCTCTGAATCCATGAGGGAAGCTCAGGACAGAAGCCGATGGAAAGAGATAGTTGCTCGTATTATAGGAAATCACGACACTCAGCAATGAGGAAACGACTGAGGAGGAGTGTTGATAACTCAATTTATGAAGAATTTGCACTTGTATAGTCGGTTTACCAATTTTGGCAAAATTGGCCAAAAACAAAAAAATTACCTACTAAAATCACTAGCCAGTTGTGTCTGAGTTTAGCGAACAGACCATATGAGTTTCCCCAAAGGTGCGATATATTAAAAATATTTATTATTTTTTATGTAATTCACTCGATATCGTTTTGTATTTCTCAACCTTAGATAATATTAAATTTTCGTAACAATATTAACTTTGTTGTTGTGACATTTTTGATGTATCTATTACCGTTCTATATTTATCCTGATAGGTACTAGTAATGGTCGGTATGATGTTCAAGCTGTTTAATGTTGAGTCCATCAATCTCCGCAATAGTGAAAACAGATTAATCGCTTCAATCAAATAACTTTATAAAATACGTCATTGGATAATAGCCATTTCATAATTATTACATTGACAGTACCTATCAATGATACTACACATGGACGTATGTTTCGCTTAATGTTTTGATTTAACTTGCTTGAAAATGAATCATGGCGTTTGGGCAAAGGTAAAATGGAACAACTATATGTTATCTACTATTATCTACTATTTTTAACGGTTCTTCTCCGCTTGAGTTACAAACAAAAAATGCTAGTAGAGAATTGAAAAACAAAACTATGGATTTTACCAGGTTTTCAGTTTCCAAAAAAAATCGGAAAAGAGGTTCTGAAACTATTTTCAGCTTTTAAAAACATTTTAAATTCAAATATCTCTATCGATAACCTACTTTAGTTTTTAATAGTTATTTATGATATAAGTTTTAAAAGTACACGTTTAAGGCAAGGATGTGAAAGTTTCACATGAGTGCCTTAAAAATGAAAAAATGTACTTTTTAACACGTATATCATACAATATTTTTTCTACAAACGTCTTATGTATCAACAATTAAAATTTATTCATTCTCAATTACAGGAAACTTTTACTTGAACTCGACTGACATTCCATTTTTATATTTTTCTTGACTTTACATCAAAACTGCCTATACTGTCAATACGTAAATCATAACAACTATAGAATAACATCTTACTTTTATTGTTGTATATTCTAACAAATTTTAATAGTTTTTTTCTACAAACGTGTTAAAAATGCAATAATACAGTTTACATTAAATTTTAAAAAACCTTTTAAACCACCTTTTTCAAACGCGCAAGTTGTACTATTAATATTAATGTTAATAAATGAAATATAAATATTTTATCGCTTCACAATTTGACAATTCACTTTTAACTGCAGTGCCTTAAAATTTTTAAAGCACTAGTGCTTTAAAGTAGCATTTTTAACACGTGCTAAAAATTAAAAATTAGTGCTAAAATTTTTAACACAGTTGTAGAAAAAAGACATTAATTTACCAAGCAGAACGTAATTAGCTGTTACCGCTCCCCTAATAACCTTATTAGGTTAAAGCCGGTTTTTGAGAATAAAATAAGTCATTAATGTTTTATTAAATAGAAATTTATTAATTGAACAACAAACTATTCTGTTACAACCATAAAAAACGGGATGAGACACTTCGGAAGTAACAGAAGAGGGAAAGCATAACTTTCTTATCGTCTACGTATGGAGCGATGGTTTTTAATTTGTTTTAATGCTTCAGGATATTTTTGTAGAAGGTTAGTTCTGGTAGTCTTATCCAATCTTTAAGATAATGCTTATTTAGCAGACTTCATTAAGGTGTTCCAGTGTTACTAAAATAATTATTTTCACATTTTTCACCTTGAATTAAAACCATATGTGTTTGAACATGATTATTATAACTATGGTCGTTAGGTTTAGCGGCACGTCTCTTATGAAGGTGTATATTTTATGGAATATCTTTACCCGTTTTTATGGAATAGCTTTATACTCTGGGCTAATTAGCAAAATTCATGGAAAAGTTATTTACCAGCAATTTTATTGCTGTAATCGAATTATAAGATCCTATATATTAATAATATAGGTATACAAAGTCCGCAGATAGTGTGCTACTTTTTTTATAAACAAAATGGCGCCGAAACATCGTATTTTTTTCAATTATTGCTCTATAACTCCGAAGATTTTAACTTTACAACAAAAACACCCAAATAAAAATTCACCGCAATTAAATTCTGCATAGAAATATGTTTTTCACGATTGGCTCCGACGAAAATTTTTCTTCTGAAAATGCGGGTTTTCCTAACAAAAACTCTAATTTTCCGAGGAAAATTTTCGTCGGAGCAGATCGGGAAAAACACGTCTCTATGCAAAATTTAATCACGGTGAATTTTTATTTGGGTGTTTTTGTTGTAAAGTAAAAATCTTCGGAGTTATAGAGCAATAATTGAAAAAAACACGATTTTCGGGCGCCATTTTGTTTATAAAAACAGTAGCACACTATCTGAGGACTTTGCATACCTATATTATTAATATATAGGATCTTATAATTCGATTCCAGCAATAAAATTGCTGGTAAATAACTTTTCCCAAAAATGGCCTATTCTCCGATAATCAGCCCAGACTATTAAATGATTTATAAATTCCATATTTTCCTTGTCAGTGAGTTCATTTTTATGATATAGTTATTTATGTACCAAGTCAGTAAAGTGACTATCGAACGAGCCTGATATTACGAGCAGAGCGAGCGAAGCGAGTGACAGACGAGTTCGATAGTCTTTACTGACATGGGGCATACAAAATTTTATCGCCAACCATAAAAAACATTAACAAATAGTAATATTTTGTTTAATCCTTTTATTGTACAAACTCTATAAAAATTTCATATGACAGTTATTATAACAGATGACTTTGCATGATGGTCGCTTTCGATTTTTAATCGATAGTTATCAATATTGAATAATTACTAAATCGGTAAAATTTTGATTTATTTTATATATGAATGTAATTACAAAATTCGTACTGCAGAATTTCACTTTTTGACATAGGTAAATGTAATTAATAATAACGTAAATTTTGTACAATATTTTGAATAAGTATAATAAAGAAACCTTAAGTTCGCTCAAATAAATAATCGATTACTGTCATCGAGAACTTACAATCAATCTCGGTTAACTTGATCAATATTTACGGCAGATGAAGTTATTTTTCTTTCAGTACAATAAAGTGCCACTTTAATGCCGCAAATGAGTACAACAATGAATAACTTTAGTAACGGTTGGCGATAATAGTTATTTTATCAATAACTAATTAATATCAATAAGTAACTAAATAATTATTTTAACAATATGTTGTTGCTACTATTCAACAAAGTTTTTTTTGTAAAAAGGGGTTGTCCCGTTAATAAATAAATAAATGTTATTTTCCTTTCTTTTTCATTCTTGAGAGTTTCCATTCAAATATGTGTTTCATCCTTACATAAATCCATAATGTGATTGCATAGATAACATTTTACTATTTGTACTGAAAATTATTCCCAACATTAATTTGATATATAGAGTGGGCCAAACAAAAGAGTCCACCTCGATATTTGGCATTATTTATTAGATTTAAAGGAAATAAAAAAACAGGTCAATTTTTGATCTAAGTGGGACACATTTTTACGGTACATAAATCTGTCATTTTTCAACCCATTCCCTTCCACTTCCCCCGCCCTTTATTTTTAAATAGGGAAAAGGGGTCGTGTGCTAGCTCATTTGAAATGTTATTCAATTTTCTATTCAGTAATATCAACATTAATATAATTATTTATATAGGGTGTCCAAGAAAAAATATTTTAATTAAATTAATTGACACAAAAAGAAGAATATATGTAATTTATTTAATTCAAAATACATTCTACTGCTGTCACAAAACAGAAAAAAATGATTTTTGACATTGCTTTTTGCTTAATTTCAATGTTCAAGCTGCCACCCATCTGCCTCTTGGTAGGTTGAATATTGAATTTAAGCAACAAACAATGTTTATTTATCAAATAAACATTTTTTTCTGTTTTCTGTCCGCAGTAGAATGTATTCTGGGTTAAATAAATTACATACATTCTTCTTTTTGTGTCGATTAATTTAATTCAAAATAATTTTTCTTGGACACCCTGTGTAAATGATTATGTCGATTAATGAATGTGTTGCATGTGTGAGTCCATACTAGTGTAGTAAAGAAAAGAGAGACGTTCTCACAAACAATTTATTTTACTACTGACGACCGGTTTCGCAGTTTACAATTTATACAGCATCATCAGGTCCGGTGAAAGTAAAATCAAATGCTACAAAACAAAAAACCAGAGTTAGTTAGGTGGTCTGGTTTGAATAAATTTTTAATGATACAGCCAATATCAAAGTACATCTGTCAAAGCATGCACATGAATACCCACATGTACGCGCGCATGGTGTACAATCCTCATACTCACAAACATGCACGCATCCATGTGCAGCGGCAAACTATAGTATGTCAAGTATAAGATATATACTTACTTTCCGGTATAAGGGAAAAAAGTAGTAGTATTCAATATCATACTTTTCATGCACCTTGCTAGAGGGATGGTTGGTGAAGGGAAAGATTTCAATGTAATATATTAACTAAACATCGATGGGGTCTTGAAGGGTTTAGTAGGAAAATACGACATTAAACCGATAATCAATTTGTTAGTTATATATGACTAACAAATTGGATTATCGGTTTAATGTCGTATTTTCCTACTAAACCCTTCAAGACCCCATCGATGTTTAGTTAATATATTACATTGAAATCTTTCCCTTCACCAACCATCCCTCTAGCAAGGTGCATGAAAAGTATGATATTGAATACTACTACTTTTTTCCCTTATACCGGAAAGTAAGTATATATCTTATACTTGACATACTATAGTTTGCCGCTGCACATGGATGCGTGCATGTTTGTGAGTATGAGGATTGTACACCATGCGCGCGTACATGTGGGTATTCATGTGCATGCTTTGACAGATGTACTTTGATATTGGCTGTATCATTAAAAATTTATTCAAACCAGACTATCTAACTAACTCTGGTTTTTTGTTTTGTAGCGTTTGATTTTACTTTAACCGGACCTGATGATGCTGTATAAATTGTAAATAGCGAAACCGGTCGTCAGTAGTAAAATAAATTGTTTGTGAGAACGTCTCTCTTTTCTTTACTACACGATTATGTCGATGTTAATATTACTGAATAGATAATTGAATAACCTTTCAAATGCGCTAGCAAACGACCCCTATTCCCTATTTAAAAATAAGGGGTGGGGAAGTGGAAGGGAGGGGGTTGACAAATGACAGATATATGTACCATAAAAATGTGTCCCCCTTAGATAAAAAATTGGCCTGTTTTTTATTTCCTTAAAACCTGATAAATACTGCCAAATATCGAGGTGGACTCTTTTATTTGGGCCACTCTGTATAAACCAAAAACGATTATAATTATGTCAACTATTATTATAATCAATAGCACATTATAAAATTGCATCCACGAAAAAAACTGCACATATTTATTTAAAGTATTAAATTTATTTAATAATATATTTATTAAATAATTACTTTAATAGCTAGTATGCAATGGACTGGATTACTGAACCAATGAGCGTTATTAAACTGGCTTATCACCAATTTTAATTAAAAACATCAAAGGGATGGGGATAAATAAATATCACTCTTGAATTGTCGACAACCTCGGACAGCATCACTCGTGATAAGTAGACAAACCTTTGCTTAATGGCTCTTGAATTTTTGTCGATTGAATGTCTTACATTTCGAAGCATTCTTAGCAAACCCATCTTTGACCGTAGGGATTTGCTAGGAAGTAGGGCATTTTACGGATTTGCGTAAGAAGTAGGGCATTTTATTTTACGGATACTGTTATTTTGGATCAATCGTGTGTTTATTTTTGTTGATAAATTGTTTTATTTTGACTTTCTATGTTGGGTTGCTTTCAACAAACAGAGTAGTTTAATAGTTAGTGGAGTCACTGAAGGTTTTCACCTCCGATTTCGTTGAACCTTCATCGATTTTCATGAAAATTGGTAAGTAGTTAGAAGATACTTCAAGGAACAAAGGTGACATGATGTTAACTTGCGCTTTTACCCTGGGGGTGGTTGCCACCCCTTCTCGGGGGTGAAATTTTATTATTAAAAATAATACCAGAAATCGATAGAGGGGCAACTTCTAAGCAAAATTTGTTCTATAAAGTTATTAACATAAATCAATACTTTTTGAGTTATTAAATATCAAAGATTTTATTTTTTCTTAAAAAATGCATGTTTTAAAGCTGATTTTCACGTATTACTCAAAAACTATAAGCTTTTGTACAAAAGCTATTATTACCAAAATTAAAGATAATAAAAAATTTAATACACTCCCTACTTAAAGAACTAAACTAATGTTATTTTAAAGTGAGTTATGGGTAATTGAATGTATATTTTTTTCGACGAGTACACAAATCTAAGTATTCAAGCTTACATAACGGGAAAACGATGCATTTTATAGAATATACTTGTTAAACACTTGTCCAAGTACTTCGAAATACCTATCAAATGAGCTTCAGTAGAAGTTAATAGCATCAAAATTAAGCAAGTTATGATGAAAATAAGAGAACCCTTTCAATTTTTTTAGGAAAAAGTTAAAAACTAAACATACGCCATTTCCGCAAAAATTAAAATTTGTAGTAATCCTCACAAGAATTTCTTTATATTATTATAGTTAATTATTTCAACAAATTTGACCGGTTTAGAATGCATATTTTTGAAAAAAGGTATAATTTAAAAAAATCAGAATTTTTAGAATTATCGTACTTTTCATTTTCTTTTGATAATAACTCCAAAAATACTCAATATACGTAAAAAATTATAAATAACTAAATGTTAGTTTTTTCTGTAACAAATACTTTACCCATTTTACTATTTTCGTAGAGTAAAAAATAACCGAGATAGAAACGTTTAAAATTTCAATTTTGTTGCGAGAACCATGTAACCGGGGCAATTTAACCTTTTATTTTTAAAAAAGTAAGAGGTATAAATGACTATTTTGACGTTTTTTAATAGCTCTTGGAATAAAGTTTTAACCAGTTATTAGTTATTAGATGAACTTGCTACTTTAAAATTTAATGGAGTTATTTACAAAAAAACAATAACATTTTTTAGAAAATTTTTTAAAAGATATATTTTGAAACATTTTTGGTGCATAAACTTTAATGCTATCTATCAACTTGTTCGAGCACTTATTTGATAGATATTTCAATGAGCTTTGACAAATGTTTAATAAGTTTATGTTATAAAATGCATCATTTTCCCGGTATTTAAGCTTGAATACTTAGATTTGGGTACTCGACGAAAGAAATATACATTCAATTACCTATTACTCACTTTCAGTTAACATTGAAAGGTTTTTCTAGTAAGGAATTTATTTGATTTTTTATTAGCCTCAATTTTGACAATAATAACTTTTTTGTTAAAACTTATAGTTTTTGAGTTATTTATGAAAAATCGGTTAAAAACATGCATTTTTCTCACGAAAAATTAAAATCTTTGATCTTTAATAACTCAAAAAGTTTTGATTTATTTTAATAACTTTATATAACAAATTTTGCTTATAATTTGTCGCTCTATCGAATTGTAGGGTTATTTTTTATAGAATAATTTTCACCCCCGAGAAGGGGTGGCATCCACCCCAGGGTAAAAGCGCAAGTTGGCACCATGTCACCTTTGTTCCTTGAGATATCCTCTAACCACTCACCAATTTTCGTGCAAATCGATGGAGGTTCAACGAAATCGGAGGTAATAGCTCATATTCACCTTGAGTGACTGTACTAAGTTGATTCCAGGAACTATTATTGAAGTATAGTCGCGGTAACATATATTGTAGAACGTTTTAAATATGGCGAAATTTGATCCCATCTTAATCTTATCTTTATTACAACCGACCAGATGCCTGTAGGGTAACGTTTGCTAAAATTTAATTATTTTTAATAGTAATGCGGCGTCTATGGGACAATATGGTTGAAAATATTAAGTATAATAACAACACTGATTTTGTACAAAGATGAACTGCAAAGCCTATTAATGGAAAATGATTATTAGTATGTGGAAGATTTTTATACAAAAAAAAACAACTCATTGAAGTTTTATACAAGAAGCAACTTAACAAACTATACGCCATAGAGAGTACTGCCTTCATCAAACACAAAAAAGACTCTTTTTTGTGTTTTAACAGATGCAGTTTTGTAATTTACCTCAAATATTAAGATTTTTAATAGTAACTTAAAAAACGAAAAAATGCCATTGTTTACACTAAATTGTTCTTCTTCTTTTGGTACCTATTTGTTTCTAATATTATTGGCGATAATTCTGGCTATAATTATTTTATTAACTGATGCTTTAAATATATTAGTTATTGTGGAGAATCATTTTCTCAGGTTTTTTAACCATGATATTCTTCTTCTCCTATTCCTCTCTTTCCGAATACTTTACCTTGAAGGATTATTTTCAGTAATCTGTTTGTCCGTAAAGTGTCGTTTCTCATTGCGTGTCTAAGATTCAAGATATTCTTATTTTCTCCTTTTAATCGTATATATCAGCGAACAATGGGAAATCTCCTTTTAATCTAACAATCAGCGAACAATGGGAAATGTGTAAAAATAATATTAAAGACGCAGCAAATAATATTCTAGGGCCAGAGAAACCACCATCACGCAATGACTGGTTCGATGCTGAGTGTGAGGACATTACAAGAAGAAAGAACGATGCATATAAACAGATGCAGCACAGGAAAACCCGAGAAAAACAACAAAAATATAAAGACCTTAGAAGAGAAGAGAAGTGCATTCATAGAAGAAAAAAGAGAACTTATGAAAATAGAATACTAGAAGAACTTGAGGCATTAAAACAGGAAAATCAAACAAGAAAATTCTATAAAACTCTGAATAATGCAAGAAAGGAATTCAAACCAAGGCTAAGACTATGTAAGGATAAGGAGGGGCACATACTCAATACAAAAGAAGAAATATTGAAAAGGTGGGTGGAACAATAAAGAACTGCTTACCATCGAAGTAGAAGATCCAAATCAACCGAACCCAAGAGCAACCAACAATACACCATTAGAGCCTCCATCAATTCAAGAAGTACGGGATGTAATAAAACACCTAAGAAATAATAAATCTCCAGGAAGTGATGGTATATCTGCGGAACTTATTAAATATGGAGGTGCTACCCTGACTAATCAAATATATAAAATAATACTAAGAGCCTGGAATGAGGAACAAATCCCGGAAGAGTGGTGTCTTGGAATCGTTTGCCCGCTACACAAAGAGGGTGATCAATTGGAATGTAGAAACTATAGGGGAATAACCCTCCTTAATACAGCTTACAAAATATTTTCGAGCATCTTATGTGGTCGCCTAAGTGCATATTCAGAGGAGATTCTTGGAGAATATCAAAGTGGTTTTAGGCCTGGTCGATCAACAACAGACCAGATCTTTGTGCTAAGACAAATACTGGAAAAACCAATGAATTCAATATCGACACATACCATCTTTTCGTAGATATTAAATCGGCCTATGATAGTGTCCTAAGAAATAAATTGTATGAAGCCATGGATGAATTCCACATCCCTGACAAACTGATAAGATTGGTTAAGGCTACAATGCGTAAAGTCGTTTGCAAAGTCGAAATACAGGGCGAACAATCACAGGCGTTTGAAACGAATATTGGGCTGCGACAGGGAGATGCGCTGGCGTATCTCCTCTTCAACATAGCTCTGGAAAAGGCGGTCAGAGATGCCCGAATAGACAACAGAGGAAATATTTTTAATAAATCATCCCAAATTTTGGCATATGCCGATGACGTGGACCTAGTTGCCCGCACAACACGCAAACTAGAAGAAATGTATACCACCTTCTCAAATGCCTCAAAAAATATGGGCCTGACAGTAAACGAGGAGAAAACTAAGATGGTGGCATCAACACCCAACAATAGAGCCATAAACATCGGTCACCAATTCTCTGTTGATAACTCTACTTTTAAAGTGGTGGACAAATTCACATACTTAGGCTCCCTGATCACCAAGGAAAACGTCATGACAGAAGAAATCAAGCGAAGGATAATCCTAGCGAACAAATGCTATTTTGGACTGAGTAGACATATGACAAGCAGAAACTTAAGCCAAAAAACAAAAATAACCATATACAAAACCCTTATACAACCAGTGTTGACATATGGATCGGAGACATGGACCATCTCCAAGGCAGATGAAAACCTTCTGCTTATATTTGAACGAAGGATCCTGAGAGGCATATTCGGTGGCATCTGTGAAAATGGTATTTGGAGGAGGAGGTACAACTACGAGGTATACCACAGATATAAACATATATTTGGTGGAAAAGACGTAGTATCTCTTATAAGAATAGGACGACTAAGATATGCAGGACATCTAGCAAGATCACAGCATAACAACCCTCCTAGAAGAATCCTTATGTCACAACCTGTGGGAAGTAGAAATAGGGGTAGGCCAAAACTTAGATGGAAAGATGGTGTAGATGAGGATGGGAGAAAAATAGGCGCAGCAAACTGGCAACGGTTGGCAATGGATAGGACTGACTGGCGTAATAGACTTGGGAAGGTCGAGGCTCTTTCATAGGGCTGTAGCACCATTGATGATGATGAATCGTATATATCACTTCTCTTTCTTTCTCCATTCTTCGTGGTACGATCTCGTTGGTTATCTTGTCCGTCCATGATATCCTTAGGATTTTCCTGTATAGCCACATCTCGAAGGCTTAAAGTTTTTTGTCCATCGCTTTAATGAATATCCAGGATAATATTGAGAAGATATACCATCGTAGGAACCTTACTTTTATCTCCAGATTAAGATTGTGGCTTTGAAAATGTTTGGCCATATTGTTGAATGCACTCCTAGCCTTCTCTATTCTACATTTTACTTCTTGTGAGTGATCCCAATGTTCGTTTACTATTGTTCCAAGATAGGCAAAACTATTTTATTCGGTCCACTGGTGTACCTTTGATAAGCTGTTGGATGTCTCTAAATTTTATTTTTGCTGATGACCAAAAATTTAGTTTTTGATATATTTACTTGTAGTCCAAATCTGTCACTTAATAATAATTGTACTCCACTAAACTGATAATAATTATTAAAAAAGACACCGAAATATGAGAAAACTACGGTAAACTCTACAAAAAATATAAAGCTTTTCTTTTTAGGCCAAGAATTACTAAAAAAAATCAAGTAGAGGTAGTGGATCATCTAAACGGCCTATCACTCATGCATACACAGAGTACAAATTTACGATTCGACCCTCCTAATTTTAAAATTTTAGACGGGCAGGAGCGCAGATATTTTTAAGGTCATAGCTCTATATTAGTCTAGGTCATAGGCACAGTCCCGAACATGGCTTTTTTGCTTATTTCCCTGTACTATAACAGTTTATTCTTTGTTTTAAGGGGATGGGTACGTAGTTTCTGGGTTTCTGCTCCAATGCTATTCAAATAGGATTAATTTTTTTCGAATCCTGAGAAAACTAATAAGTGTTTTTGAAAAATTTAAACGCAGAATGAAAGACTACGTTATTAGCGAGGGCCGAAAGTCCCTGAGAACTTCTATAATGTTTATTTTAATAGGTTACAGGGGTAAAAAACTAAGAGAAAACTTAGTGTGATTTTTAATTTCAAATATCTCATTCAAAATAAACGTTTTATTTATTCTAAGGGACTTTCGGCCCTCGGTAATAATTTAGTCTTTCATTCTGCGTTTAAATTTTTCAAAAATATTTATTGGTCTTTTCAGGATTCGAAAAAAATGAACACTATCACGGTGGTAATATTTTCCAAATCTATCTTTGTCATACACCGCACTCAGTCGAATAGAATATTGTCAGCATATTGTCAGTCAGACAGTGACAATTTATATAGGTGTTTGACATGGCATCGGGAATATTTTGAGTTGTTGATTAAAAATAATATTGATAGTGTATTTGATAAATAATTGATTTAAGACGTGAAGTTAATAAAAAGTTATTTATTGTTTATTATTTATGGAAGATCCAAGCAGAGAATACACCAGGATATATTCAGTGATCCAAGTATTTTGTTGTTAAAGATGTTCAAAATTGTAAGCGTTTCATAGTAACAATATGTTATTAAAAAATCACTTCATCACTTTTCCTCTTTTCTCGATTGATTATTAGTTTTTGTTGTACAGTAGATAACTATTACAATCACTGCATACATCGTTAGTGAAAAAATTATCATATTAATTAACTAAAATAATAATTAAGGCAATTAATTATACAAGTAACAGTTATCCAAGAACGTTCAAAAGCCATCTTTAAAGTTAATGATAACATTGTCAAGTAAAGTTTACATATTCATACCAGTGAGAATTTTACTAGACGTAATTTGCCGTGTAAAGACAGAAAAAGCAGGGATAGCCGTAAAATATTTGCGAATTATGTACGAATGGCCTTAATCAGCTCAAATATTAAATTTATAATAATTGTGTTCATTTGTAAATGAAAAAGTTTGAATATGAAAACATTTTTCAATGAAAACATTTTTTGTGAAAAAATATTTTTATTTTCATAATCGGATTTTTTTTAATGTATATTCTACAAGTTTTATTGTATTTTTTATTGTAGTTTTCCAAATTTAGTAAACATATAAATCAGCTCCATTTAACATCCTGCACTTCGTCGATATTGGATTCATGTTATGTACGTTATCTCCAGTCACACATAGTAATACGTTCAACTCGAACGGCAATGGCAATGCTTCATTCACATGAGCGTTATATAAAATAAATGGTGTTCGAATCCTTCACGACCAAATCATTAATTTAAAAGCAACAATTGGTGGATTGAGCCGGTCGATTTCCATCTCAATGGCGTCTCGTCCAGAAAACACTCTAAAAAAGGGGAGCGAGATAATTGAAGTTTAAGTGGCCGCAAGGGCCTGCACGCGTGCTATTTCTTTTTTGCTGCTCAAATAGGCATAACTTTTTTACCACAAAAAGTGGAAAATGTTGTGGGAAAAGGGGATATGTTTTTACACACTTTATAAGTATCTGACTCGGATTTTGATGTTTTAAAACAGTGAAATTTTTTTTCTGATTTCGAATGAAAAAATTTATAAATCGGAAACGTTTTTTAAACAGGAGGTATAATCATGTATAATACAGGGTGTCCAGAAACTATACCGACAAACGGAGATTCCTGTCCAAAGACAGGAGATTCCTCAGATAATATTAAGATAATTTAACCCAAATCATATTGTCCGAAAATCAGGGACGTCATTTGATAGGGTAAATGCCCCCCTCATTTCCTCCCCCCTGACCCTGAAAATGACTGAAATTTACAAAAAATACATCAATTTTCATCATTATATCATATATAATGTATTGTATATATAATGCTTGCCCCCCCCCCAATCAAAATTTCAAATGACGCCTCTGCCTAAAATGTTTCCTTAAGGAGCTAGAGCTATTTAAAGATGGCGTCTGGTAATTAGTTTTTCTTAAATATCTCCAGAACGCTTCTATTTAGAAAAACGAAAATTGGTACACATATTAACCTTTCAAAGATAAATCGACTGCATTCATTGCAAATTTCTAGTACCGGTCATAAGCGTCCGTTTTGGGTAGGGCAACAGCTCTTCTTCTTCTTCTTAACTCAGGCGAGACTCGTTAGTCTCTGGCACTTGGTCATAAGACCTTTGTACCAAACCCTGTTCTTCTCCTTAAACTTTAATAAGTCCTGTGGCCTCAACGAAGGCCAACAGTTTTCTTATTGGTAGTTTTAAGATATCTTCTGGTTCAAACCTCATTTGACCAGTGAAGTTCTGCCTTACATCATCTAGCACACTGCAATAGCATAGTATGTGTATGGCAGTTTCTTCTTCCATTTCGCACTTTCTGCACCATGGTTCATTCACCTTACCTAGTTTGTATAGGTGATTTCTTAAACGACAATGTCCAGTCACCATTTCAGTGACCGTTTTGATCTCTCGTTTATTGAGGTTCATCAAACTGTTCGAGAGTTTTTTATCAATATTCTTGATTATTTTTTTAGTCTGGATTTGCCCTTGAGTGGTTCTCCATTTATTTTGATGATTCTTTATCAGCCATTTCTGAACCTCGTTTTTCATAGCATCTTTAGTGATGCCACAGAAAGGTTCTGGGCCTTCAAAAGTTTTTTTCGAGCCTTGTTTCGCTAACATATCTGCTCGTTCGTTCCCATGCACCCCTTCATGACCCGGCACCCATATTAAAGACACTTTGTTGTCTTTTGCCAGGTTATTGAGGAGAGCTTTGCAGTTTCTCACCAGTTTTGATTTGGTGAGAGGGTTCTTTACAGCCAGAATAGCCGATTGGCTATCTGTGTAAATGTTGATTCTCTTAGCTTTAGGGTCCTCATCAATTATTTCATCAATGCAGGCCACCAAAGCAAAAACTTCAGCCTGGAACACCGTTGTATGTTGACCTGTAAGGTTTATTATAGTTACATGTTTGCCCAAAGACTCCTGATCCAGTACCATGGGCAGTTTTAGATCCATCAGTGAACCATATTAAGTCTCCATTAATGTTTGGGACTTTTTGTTCTCTAGATGGTATAATTGTGTTAATCTTCTCAGTGAAGATTAGTTCTGGTGTCATCATATCTAAGTTCATCATAAAGATGTATTCCTCAAGTATAGTCCCAGTAATGTTTGTGTGGCTATTCAATACATAATTTGGCCTCCAAGTATTGTTTGCTTTGAGCCTCAGGATGGTCATAAAGGCTACCGCCGAAATATACAATTCCAGCGGAGGGAGACCTGTGATAGCCTCTAATGAAGCCGTTCCTGTACTATTCAAGGCTCCTGTTATATTTAGAAGCGCTTGTCTTTGTAGGGTGGTGAGAGTGGTCACACAAGATTGCAAAGCCGTCTTTCTCCACCAGAGTACTGACCCATAAGTAACTGTCGGTCGTATCACTGATGTGTACAACCAACATATCACCTTTGGTTTCAATCCCCAGGTTTTACCTACAACTCGTCTGCAGTTCCAGAAGAGTCGCTTAGCCCTATTGGTTATATTGGTAATATGAGTATTCCAATTGAGTTTCGAATCCAGGGTTACCCCTAGATACTTAACCTCATTGGTTCTTTCCAGTACCTCTCCAAATAATTTCAGCTCACTCAGTCCAGTAAGCTTCCTCTTATTTGTAAAGGCTACCAGTTTAGTTTTAGAAGGGTTCACGGAGAGGTTCTCTTTCAGACACCAGTTCTCTATGTAGTGAAGGGCATATCGCATCTGATACGCAACAGTGCTGGGAAATTTTCCCCTAGTTACTATCACGATATCATCTGAAAAACCCTGGACCCAGATTCCTTGGGCGCTTAGCCCATGAATCAGATCATCGACAACTATGTTCCATAATGACGGTGACAATACACCGCCTTGAGGGCATCCCTTAGTTGCCCTCAGATTTATGGTATCTTCATGCGTATCTGTGGATATTATTCTGCTCTGAAGCATCTGAATAATCCACTTGCATGTTGTGTTGTTGATTTTCTTCCTCACCAGTGCGCTTTGTATAGACTCGATTGAGGTATTATCAAATGCACCTTCTATATCTAAAAATGCAGCAAGGGCGACTTCTTTCTGATGCAGACTCCTTTCGAGTTCCGACACTAGATTGTGCAGGGCGGCTTCACCTGATTTCCCTGCCTGATACGCCCATTGCCGTTGGTGCAGTGGATTTTCATTTAAATTGTTTTTCTTGATGTGTTCGTTCAAGATTTTTTCCATGGTTTTTAACATGAATGAGGTCAGACTTATAGGCCTGTAGGATTTTGCTAAGGTGTAATCTGTTTTTCCTGGTTTGGGAATAAACGCCACCCTTGCCCTTCTCCAAGCTTTGGGAATGTATCCCAGAGCATGGCTAGCTCTAAATATTGTGATCAGGGGACCCATGATTATTTCCAGACCCTCCTGGAGAAGCTTAGGAAATATACCATCCGGTCCCGCAGTTTTATAAGGTTCAAAAGTTTCAATAGCACATCTGACCTTGTGAGAACCAAAGATCTCGTCAGAGGTCAGCCAGTCCCTTTTGGTTGGGCTATTGTTTGCTTGATGATTGTTATTAGCAGTCAATTGCGTCGACCCTGGAAAGTGAACACTTAAAAGATGCTCTACAGCCTCCTTCTCTGTGTCCGTATACTTCCCATTGGGCAATTTCATTGACTTGGGTTTGTTAATGTTATCTCTTTTGAGGATTCTGTTAACCCTGGCGCTTTCAGGTACACTTTCAATGTTTTCACAGAATTCTCTCCAGGATCTTTCCTTAGCGGATTGGATTTTCTTATTATAGGTTTTCAGTTTAGCCTTATATGCTTCCCAATCACCTGATTTCTTCGCCCTATTGAAGAGCCGTCTTGTTTCTCTTTTGAGATCAGACAGCTCCTTATTCCACCAAGTTACTTGCCTGGGAGGGCGACTTTCTTTTAACGGGCAGTTTTCCTCATATGAGACGACTGCAACATGCTGCAACCAGTCTACTGCCATCTCAACCTCAACATTGTTTTTTGGCCTTTTAGGATAATTCCGTACCCTTGTTCCAAGATCCCTCTTAAAGGATTCCCAATCGGTCACCTTAGGGTCTCTATAGAACCTTGGTTCCGGTTTGACTGAGTTTATCTCAAAGCATATGTATGCATGATCCGACAAGGACAACAGCTATATTATTCCATAACTTTTTTGTTTTGAATTTTTAAGCATTTTTGAGTCTAGATTATTAAAACGTAAGGTATTATAGTACTAAAAGGTACTCTTAATTTAAGTCGATAGGATACGCCGTTTTCTAGAACAATCGATTTGAAAATTTTTCGTTTTTTGAATATCAAAAAAAAAAAAAAATTAAAAAAAAAAATATTTAGAAAAACGAAAACTGGTACGTTTATTTACATTCTAGAGATGAATCGATTTCATTCATTGCGAGTTTCTATTACAGGTCATATGCGTCCGTTTTGGGTAGGTCAACGATTATTTTAACGCATAACTTTTTTGTTTTTAATTTTTAAGAATTTTTGACACTAGATTATTAAATTATGAGTTATTCTAGAACTAAAAGTTACTCTTGCTTTACGTTGGTAAAATACACCATTCTTTTTTGAACATTTTTTTCATTTTTTTTTTCAAATTCAGGAAACCAAAAATTTTCAAATCGATTTTTCTAGAAAACGGTGTGTTCTACCGACTTAAAGTAATAGTAACTTTTAGTACTAGAATACCTCACAATTTAATAATCCAGTATCACAAATGCTTAAAAGTTAAAGACAAAAAAGTTATGCGATAAAATAAGCGTTGCTCCACCCAAAACGGGCTCCTATGACTGATACTAGAAATTCACAATGAATGGAATCGATTTATCTCTGGAAGATAATTATGTGTACCAATTTTCGTTTTTCTAACTGGAAGCGTTCTGGAGGTATTTAAGAAAAACTAATTACAAGACGCCATCTTCAAAGAGCTCTAGCTCCCTTAGGAAGCATTTTCAGACTAGCTGAATTGGGTTAAATTGTCTTAAAATTATCTGAGGAATCTCCTGTCTTCGTTTGTCGGTGGAGTTTCTGGACACCCTGTATAAACTAAGTTTTACACCACCAAAAATTATGCTGATTTTCAATTGATATTTAACTGCCTATAACTTCTAAACGGCTCAAGATAGAAATATGCGGTTTTCGCTGAAATATTTTATTTTAGTAAAAGTTTTGTCTGAATTGATTGAATTTCTTATATCGCTTTCAAATACGTAAAACAAAATGGCGGATTTTTGAAAGAAACGTTGTTGATTTTTTTTAATGGAACACCCAGTATATTTTTTATAAATTGAAAGAAAGGTCATTCACCTATCCAGCGATATAAAGTTTTTCAAAATCGGTTGTCAAATCACTGAGTAATTAATTTTTAAAATGAGAGGTGGAACATAGATATCACATACCTAAATACAGTATTTCTCATGATCACCTTTCAGTGCGTCACAGTTTTTCGATTTCTTTCTAACGCATTAAATTGTATGTGACAGAAAAAAAAGCACGTCGGTGATTACATTTCGTCGGTGACATTTTTATAACATTTCTTCTAGTTATTCTAGTTGTCGATAGATGGCGCCATAACAAAAAAATAATTTTTTTTTAATTAGATCATAATACAAATATAATCTGTATAATTTATAAGACTATACAAATCAAAGAAAATACCATTTTATAAATGCAAGAAACACATTTGATTTGTTTTTATTCCAAATTGAAAATAAAATGTGACAACTGTCAGATTTAACTAAAATGTCATGTTAGAATAAATGTCATAAATGTGTATTATCACGGACTTACCCTTTTTCCTATCATTTGTTACGCACTGAAAAATGATCATGAAAAGGACAATAACCTAACTAAGCAAATTGATATTATGTTATGTGACTTCCACATTGCATCTCTCATTTTAAAAATGAATTGCTCAGTCATTTGAGAACCGATTTTAAAAATTTTTATATCGCTGGATAGGTAAAGAACGTTTTTTGAAGTTTTTAGGTAAATGACCATTTTTTATATCGCTTTTAATTACAAAATGGCGGAAGTTTGAAAAAAAAACATTGTTGACTTTTTTTATTAAAACACCCAGTATATTTTTTCGTAACTTGAAAAAATGGTCATTTACCTATCCAGTGATATAAAATTTTTTAAAATCGGTTATTAAATGGCTGAGCAATTAATTTTTAAAATGAGAGATGCAATGTGGAAATCACATCATACCATAATATCAATTTGCTTATTATATTTAGGTATGTGATATCCACGTTGCACCTCTCATTTTAAAAACTAATTACTCAGTGATTTGACAACCGATTTTAAAAAACTTTATATCGCTGGATAGGCGAATGACCCTTCTTTCAATTTACAAAAAAATATACTGGGTGTTCCATTAAAAAAAAAGTCAACAACGTTTCTTTCAAAAATCCGCCATTTTGTTTTACGTATTTGAAAGCGATATAAAAAATTCAATCAATTGAGACAAAACTTTTACTAAAATAAGACATTTCAGCGAAAACCGCATATTTCTATCTTGAAGCGTTTAGAAGTTATAGACAGTTAAAATGGGGGAAAATATAAGTGGACACCCGGTATAAAAATATTAGAAAATAATATCGATTATTTCATTCATAGGAGATTCTGACCAATAGAAAGCTACAGAAATCTGAATTAAATCGATAATTTTTGATAATTTCCCGTCGTCAAGTATATTACGTCAGATGCCCTTCGTTGCTACGAAAAAATACATTCAGTGACATTAATGACAATTAATGTTTTAAAAACTATAAAAGTGATGACTTTCAACCGTCAAATTAATATTTATAACAACTGTTTGTTTAATTGTACTAATTTGTATTTACATAAATAAATTACAATAAAATTTTGGTTTTGAACAGTTTTATTCATGAAATAATTGCAACAAATTGCACTCGATCTCTAAAATTAATATAGAATTTTAGAGCTCTTGTGCAATTACTACTGAAAATTTAACAACATAATGGTAGGGGAGCAAAGTATGCTAAATGTGCAGTTACTCGAGCGCTGTGGGGACCTATTGGGTTGTGATTATTAAGTCCTAAAACCAAAAAAAGTTAAGTAACATTTTCCATTTTAGTGGGGAATTTCCATTTTTTAATTTAATTTTCCATTTCCAACAATCGTTTTTTCCGATTATAGCGCCATGTATCCATAATTCGAAAAAATGTTTCGAATAAAAGTTGCTTATTTTTACATAAAGAATCCAAATCTGCAATAAAAATTTGGGGCTCCTATTTAAGATTTTAAAGTAACCCCCACCCCACCTCCTTGGGGGGTCGTGTTTGGTACCATTCGATAGATTTTTCAAAAATATTGATTTTTGCAGTTTGTTTATCTGATGTTTATTTTGCGAAATATCGCGGGATTTGTATTTAAAATTTTAAATTTACCCCCCACCACTCTTCGTAGGGGGTCATGTTTGGTATCATTCGATAGATTTTTGAAAAATATTGAAAACGTAGTTTTTAGTTTTTCAATCTGACGTTAATTTCGCGAAATATTCGCTTTTTTTGTGAAACTTTTTGACTCGCCCATTTCCTTGCGTCCAAATCGTCAGATTTTTGAAATATACACTCTTTTGCATGTACTTAACTTACCTTAGCTTAATCTGACAATTTCGAGTATTTTTAAGGATACAATTTTTTCGGACCCCACTTAACGAACTCCCCTGTGTTAAGAGCCAATATATGGTAGAATTACATCTGCAGGGTTCCAGGTTTCTCCTCATATGATAAGCTGACGCGCTCGAGTACGAGTAACTGCCAAAATCCCCGCTTGGGCCCCCTACCATAAGCAATATTGACAGTATTCTTTATAAATGATATACTGTGACATACACAAGTATCTTATTTACAGTTTATTACGAAAAATAATTGGGACGTCTTAATAAGCGGAATTTATAGAGCACATTGGCTGGCGACCCTCTTGCACTTTAACAAAACTAAAAAGAAGCCGATCTCTTTGGGAGTTTAATAGGCAGTAACGTGCAAGAAAACCGACCAATTAGGAATAACTCACACTTAAGACTGGTTTTATGGAGTTGGGGCAAAGTATGTAAATTGCATTTGCATTGGTAGTGGTAGTGTACCGGCAAGAGGCAAGATTACGTTCAAGTGCTCGCACAGAATAAGAAGTGCTAGTTAATTTTCCTGTAAAGTTGAGTTTATGAGTTTTTAATGATGCTTTCCTGATCGATATAGCTGCTACCGAAAAAATAGTTCAGTCAAATTACAGGAAGAAAACATCTAATAGAGAAATATCGGATGATTAATGAAACAATGTAATAGTTCATGTTGGAAGGTTGGTAAATAGATCCCTATGTCCATGACATTATTAATCAATCTCAGGTTTTATAGGTGCTGGTTCACTCGGAAAAGGTAATTAGCTGTGAACTCAAGGTACCGGGAGACTGCTTCTTAAAATGCTTAAATCTAGCCCAACAGGTATATATAAAAAGAGAAGTAATTTTAACCTATTATGTATATGTATTCTAAATAAAAACCTAACAAAAGGATACTTCAATTGTATATATATGAAATATAAAAAATAAAATGAAATATATTACTAAGGCAAATGACTGCAAACTGAAACTACCATATTATATCTGTAAATTTTCTGCGCACTACAGCTACCGTCTGATCATTTCTCTCTTCAGGCCTTTACCGGTAAATACTTATTATAATATGAGATCATGAAGAATAATTTCTTACCTTATCTGATGGGTTCGTGGGTATCATTTGCCTAGATATTTCGCAACCTTGTGACTCGACATTACAGCTTCCAGTAATTTTGCGAGGAACCACATTCAATTCAAACGTACAATAAACAAGAATGATTGGTACTTTTAGACCGACATAACTGTCAAACTTTCTAAATAGAGATACAAGTAACTAATTGTAATACACCACGAGATGATTTTAATAACAAGCTGTTGAAACACAATAAATACCCGAAATACCTTGGGGTTACTCTAGACAGAACGCTCACATTCAGAGAACACCTGACGAAAACAGCAGCAAAATTGAAAACATGCAACAATATAATACAAAAACTCTGCGGCACTACATGGGGGTCCACAGCATCAACTTTAAGATCCTCTGCTCTTGGCCTGATATATCCGGTGGCAGAATACTGTGCACCAGTGTGGCTAAATAGCAGGCACACCCATCTGGTCGACACCCAACTAAACCGTGCTATGCGTATGATAACAGGCACAATTAAGCCACTCCCCTATAATGTGGCTACCTACCCTTAGTAATATAGCACCTAGCACCACCCAACCTACGCCGGGAACATGCATTGGTTAAAGAATATAACAAAATAATGAACAGTCGCCAGCTTCTAGTCCACAACGACATCCCCGATATTCTTGGAAACCGTCTCCGATCCAGGTTACCCTCTCTACAAACTGCTCAAGCGATGCAGCACTCCAACTTTGACTTAAATACCCGATGGAGAGAAAAATGGGAAAGTAAGACAGATCCGCATTACCATAGTCTACCGGACATCATAGGAAAACCCAGCGAATTTGAACGTGCCCGTAAGATTTGGGAAGCTCTTAATCGAATTTGAACAAACTGTGGAAGATGCACCGACTCACCGATATGACAGAAGTACGAGTTGCCAACTGACAAATAAAATGTGTAACGAATTGAGATCATCGACATTTCATAGTTGTCTATTGAGTAGATACGTGGACTGAATACGGGGAATAAAATAGAAACAAGTGCAAATTACAATTGGAGAATAAAGATATTTATTTGATAGAAGAGTTGAAGGCTACATGATTTTAAAAGAAAAATATTAAAACAAACCGGAAAGTTACCAAATGAATAAAACCAAAAGAAATTGGAATAAAGTAATTATTTGAAGAACAATAACAAGCATGTGACTTTTATAACCTTACACTATAAGGGTGTAAATATAAAGATTTTTTTTAATAATTACTAGCCTAACGTTGCAGAGTTTAAGATGCTTTATTGGATACTTTATTGCGAAGTTTATTAAATTTCATAACAGAGCTGAATTAATATATTAGGGTTGGTAAATCTTAATATTAACTGGGGCAGAAATTTGAGAAGTAGACAGGATGACGAAATATCATTGTTACGTAATTTTGGGATTTATTGATTGTAATTCCTGGTGGTAATTGCTGTTACCGCGTGTCGAGTCTTTGTTAGCACATTCAGGCAAACATTCCTTTCTTACAATTTTGTCTTTGCAAATTTTTTCATGCGGACGGTATTTTTCGTGCGGCCGAGTTAAGGGGGAAAATAGTGACAAATTTGAATTATCTCATAAAATCGTATTCTCAAAACTTATTGTTCCACACCATTTTCAAAACATATTGTGCCTATATATCTTGAAAATCCTCCATACGATCGAGTTGTGCCCATGAGAACTTTTCATCACAATGCTTCAAAGAGTATTTTCCAAAGTATGAACTAAATCCACTGGGACCTAATTTCCATAAGGTTTGTGCGGGGTACTTTGAAAAGAAGAAATTAGATACCACAATTGCAACAATATTTGTCTACCATTTTGGCGAACAGTTGAAAACACCCGTCAAAGATATGGCATATGTCTTTGGCTGTGGCTATGTGTCTATGGTCTATGCCTATTGGGGAGGCCTATGTCCCAAGGTGGACCGAAGAAGGCTAATTAGATAGATAAATAGACCAGTCAAGAGCTTTTGAACAAAAATAATTCCTATAAAACCAATCCCCGCAAGGCTCGTGTCTTTACTGCATACTCTCTCTCTCCTATGGTGTTACATGTCAAGTCGGGCCCTGGTTTCCCCAGCATCCGCTTCCAAGTATCTCTATCTCTGGCTACTCTCCTCCAGTTGTCCACCCTCAATATCTCTTTAGCATCAGTTCTCAATTGGGAATGACATGGACGTTTACAATCTCTTTGTAGATTTTAAACAAGCCTATGATTCAATAGATAGAACCATTCTACCTAATATATTGGAAGAATTTGGCATACCATCAAAATTAATACGACTAGTGCAAATGACAATGACAGAAACAGAAGCACAGGTATGTATTCAAGGACAGATCACTGATGCGTTTACGATAATGCAAGGACTGAAACAAGGCGACGGACTGGCTCCAACGCTTTTTAATCTTGTTCTTGAATATGTAATTAGACGGTTGACGGTGAGCGGAAATACCATACTTACAAACAAATCTACCCAATTAGTAGCATACGCAGATAATATAAACTTAATGAGCAGAACAATGAATGCAGCGGAAGAAACCTACGTTGAGTTGAAACAGAGTGCAGAAGCAGTAGGGCTAGCAATAAATACAAATAAAACAAAACTTCTCATACAAACCAGATCAAATAGACCGGCGCAACAACACTTTACTGACGATATAGAACATGTGAATAGATTCACGTACCTAGGAATGGATCTGGTTGCAAGCAATGAAGAAGAACCGGAAATAAATAGAAGGCTTGTGCTGGCAAATAAAGCCTATTTCGCGATTGGCCACATATTCAAATCGCGAGACGTACACCGGAAAACAAAACTCCGGGTATATAAAACAATAATCAGGCCCATAGTAAGTTATGGCTGCGAAACATTGGTAGTGACACAGAAATCTGCCAATGCATTAGATGTGTTTGAAAGGAAAATATTACGTAGGATACTGGGCCCAATAAGTGAAAATAACAACTGGCGAATTAGGTATAATAGAGAAATATACGAGCAATATAGCGAACCAACTCTAGCACAATACACTAAACTGCAGAGATTACGGTCGGCAGCGCATGTGGTCCGCATGCATAAGAATAGAATCCCCAGAAAATTGCTGAATGCAAGAATGCAGGGAAGAAGACCTGTTGGAAGACCTAAAAAGAGATGGGAAGACGAAGTCGATGAGGATGCCAGGAACTTCCTGGCAACGCGTTCATGGAAAAGAACAGCGGTAAATCGAAATGATTGGAGAAGCTTATTGAAGGAGGCCAAGGCTCGATTTGGGCTGTAGTGCCATTGGATGGATGGATGGATCAGTTCTCAATTCGTCTATTCACCTCTTCCTTGATCTTCCTACTGGCCGACGTCCCACCATAGTTCCGCTAAGCGTTCTACTAGGACTAGGTGTTCCGTCTTTATCCATTCTTATAAGGTGAGCTGTCCAGCGCAATCTTTGTATTTTTGCATAATTTGCTATAGAGGGTTCTCTACAATATTGGTATAACTCGTGGTTGAACCTTATTATCCATATACCGTTGTCGCAGATGGGTCTCAGTATCCTCCTTAATGTCTTTATTTCAAAAGTATTAATAAGGCTTTTCAATAAAATGACAACAAATAAAGTAGTAAGGAGACGGCAAGAGACTGTTCCCCAATAGGAAGACGATCAGTGGGAAGACCACGAAAACGATGGAAGGACAACTTACTAGAGGCACATTGAAGGAATAGACAGAGTCATGTCTATACAAAAGAAGAAGAATCAGAAGAAGTCTTTTCAGTCATGATGAAAATTAAATTAAAACAAGTTAAAAGTTTAGTTATCACAGATTGTTCGAATCTTCTTGCTAGGTCCACTACTTTGAATCTCTTCAGGCGTCGTACATCATTGTGGTCATCAGTGAGGTTGCTGGCTAACTCGTTTGGATGAGATTCTAGTCTCTTGGAATATTTTTTGTATTATTCTATTATTACTGTTTTTATGGATGGCACATTGAGGTCTTGCTCTATCTAGTTTGGCACGTACCAATGGGCATTCAGCATTGTTCTAAGGACTTTGTTCTGGAATCTCTGCAGTATTTCTAGGTTAGTTTGACTGGCTGTCCCCCAAAGTTGGATACCATAGGTCCACACTGGTTTTAATATAGATTTATATAAGTATCAGCAGTTTGTTTTCAAGAGATAGTTGAGATTTACGACCGATGATCCAGTACATTTCTCGAAATTTTATTCCTAGTTGTTTTCTTTTTGTAAAAATGTGCTTTTGCCAAGTTAATCTCCTATCAAGATGGATTCCTAGGTACTTGACAGTATCGGTTTGTGGGAGTTGCGTTTCATTTAGTGTTACAGATGGACATGTTTGTCTTTTCATGGTGAAGGTTACATGGATGGATTTACTCTCATTTGCCTTTATCTTCCATTTTTTAAGCCATCTTTGTATATTATTAAGGTCTTTCTGAAGGATTCCGGATGCTGTATTTGGATCATGGTGAGAGGATAGTACAGCAGTGTCATCAGCAAAAGTTGCACACGTTGTTCTGTTACTTGTGGGTAGGTCAGCAGTGTAGAGCAAGTACAATATCGGTCCCAAGACACTTCCTTGTGGTACTCCGGCTTTTATTGGTCTTAGGCTTGTGTATTCATTATCCTGCTTGACTAGGAAATGTCGGTTGGAAATATAGCTTTTTAGGATTTGATAAAAAGGATGGGGAAGGTTTTTCTTTAGTTTAAAGAGCATACCAGCATGCCATACCTTGTCGAAGGCCTGACCAATGTCCAGGAATGCAGCAGAACAATACCTTTTATTTTCTAAATCACTTCTGATGTGTTTTACCAGTCTATGTACCTGTTCTATCGTTCCGTGTTGTGTTCTGAACTCAAATTGGTGTTGGTGAATTAGTTTCCTTTCTTCTATAACTGGGGGTAATTGTTTAAGGAGAAGTTTTTCCAAGATTTTTGATAGAACAGGTAGCAGGCTTATTGGTCTGTATGAAGTCACCTGAGTTTTATTTTTCCCTGGCTTAGGTATGAGAATAATTTGAGCAACTTTCCATTGTTCTGGGTAGTATCCTAGCCTAAATATTGCATTAAATACTTGCGTTATCATTTTCAGACCTTTGCATGTCAATTGCTGCAGTACTTTCCCGTTGATCAGGTCATACCCTGGAGCTTTTTTTGGACTGAACCAATTTCCTTGATATGCCAAATTCTTGCATAATTATACATAAATTTAATCTCTATGTATGCTATCATAGGCTTGTCGAAAATCTACAAAGATTTGATAGACATCTTTACTGTAATATGACCTTAAATATTGATGTTACCTAAAAAATGGAAGAAGTCAACAATGTCTAAAATATAATTCTCTCCATTTTTGTTTTATGCACATTTATGTCTTAAACGGACTAGTACTTGAAGAACTACACAGATCAGAAATATTAATAATAAAAAATATAAAAAAAACATTTTTAAGAAACGCTTTTCTTTAGTTACGAGTGACTAAAATTAAAAATATTATAAAAAATAAACTGAAAAGCAAAAAATAAAAAAACTCAAACTCGAAGGATTATTCGAAAAAAACTGTTAAGGCCGGTTTTCACGCTACGTCTTTTGTTGGATAGGACAAATCCTATGCAATAAAACGTGGCATGTAAACAGCAAAAATATGTTACTTTACAAGCCACGTTTTATTGTATAGGATTTGTCCTATCCAACAAAACGTACAATGAGACGTAGCGTGAAAACCGGCCTTTAGATAGATTAAATATACAAAAAACTAACTAACTAAATTGAAAAAATCTAACACATTCGTTAAAGAAGACGCGCTATTCGATGAAGACGGGCCACAAGCTTTTCTTTAACAAATGTGTTAGATTTTTTCTCGAATCATTTGAGTTTGAATTTTTTCTATTTTTTGCTTTTTAGTTGATACTTTTATAATATTTTTAATTTTAGTCACTCGTAACTAAAGAAAAGCGCTTCTTAAAAATGTTTTTTTCATATTTTTTTATTTTTTACTTTATAGTCTTACACTTTTCAAACATTAAAATATATCGTCATGTTAAAAAAAAAAGGATGTATATGATAGACACATTTTTGCGTTGATTTCAACATTTGATACATACATTGTACATTTTCTGTAATTTCTTTATACATTTCTTAAACCAAAATCATTATTTACACCTATTACAGTTTTCGCAGTCTTTACATCTCTCCTAATGCTTCACTATTGCACGGTGTAGGCCCTGTACATTTCTCGCGAATTACGAATTCTAATGTTAATTGTAGCACGAAATGTCTCTACCGGTGGTTTTTCTAAGACTACGTTAAAAACACGAATTTTTGAAGTTATACTTCTTTAGGTGCTATTGAGAGTAAAATTTCATAATACTGCGCGCATGCGCACACAGACAGTATGGCGTTTAGTTGCTAAATCTTTCTAGTTATGTGTAAATATATCAGTGCAAGAAAAGGTGTGAAACTATTATATTAGTGTTTTTAATAAATATATTTATTATAATTTTTGTGTCTTTGGATTTGTTTCCTCGGGAGTAAGATAATAAGTATTAAACATTTTTATACTTCACTTGATCTATTTATCACCGTGGTTTGTAATTACGTCCGATAAGTTGTGTACACAAAGCCCTTGATGGGTTATTGGTAAAGCATTCGACTACAGATCGCGGAGGTCCCGGGTTCAAATCCGGACACGGACAATTCTTTTTTTTTAATAATTTTTTTATTGTATTGTATTGTTTTAATAAAAATTTTTTGAAAGTGGTAATATCAAAATTAGTTTAATAATAAAATAAAATACAAATAACCTGTTAAGTATATTTATTTCTTTGAAATTATATTATAATAGAAGTACAACTTCTTACGTGCGTACAAAGTACACACACATTCTTTTTTTTTTATTATGTCAATTTATTTAAAGTCTATTTTTATTGTATTAGCGGCTTCACTCAACCAAATACACTCGGTTAAAAAAACTTGATACATTTTTACGGAATCCGTAGAAAAACTTTGATGGCTTATTCTTAACCGTGTAATTTGATTTTCGATTGAGGCGGTTGATATGGGAGCGGGAGCGGGAGCGGGAGCGAACGTTACAAGAATCTAATATATCTTATCGGAAGTGGGGTTTCAATCCCCTCATGTCGATCAGAAATGGCAGGAAAGATAAATAGTTCTTGGTTATAAGATCCGGAGAGATAGTTCTTGCGCTGATCATATTTTATTTTGTTTATACACCACTAAGGGTTATTCGCGGGGAGACATACACAGACAGTAAAATACAAATTTGGCTTATTTCCCAGTGGCAGGGGAGTCCAAGCGGGGATTTTTGCAGTTACTCGAGCGCGTCAGATAATTACATGGGGAGAAACCTTGTACACTGAAAATGTACCTCTACCATATATTGGCTCTTAATGCAAGAGAGTTCGTTAAGGGGGGACCGAAAAAAAATCTATCCTTAGAAAAACTCGAAATCGTCAGATTAATATAATGTTAAGTATAGTATTTTTACTACAAAAGCAAGATTACGTAGGTCAAAATTTTTGACGTATGAGCACTGTCAAAACATTAGAATGTGACTTTTCATCATGGCCACGTTTATGTCATTATTTCTCAGAGATATTTTTCTTTGATTTTGTTTACTATAAAAATAATATCTATAATTATTTATTCTAATTAATAATGTCAATTGGTTTTCATTACTTGCCGAAATATATTAACTAGCAACAATATTATCATAGTGTGTGTAGGTATAATCATTAATAGTATTTTATTCAACGAGCATGTAATAATGGCTATTACGCACGATGATGAAATTTGCGACACGAGCCGTTGGCGAGTGTCGTAATTCATCAGAGTGAGTAATAGCCATTACATGCAAGTAGAATACTATACTTTTTCTATGACCTTTTTTATTTGGATTAGTAGAAAAATATAATTATCAACTACTAACATTATTTAAAACGAAATATTTTATTTTGCATAAGAAAATATATTTTATATAACTATGGCAACACTGTTAGAATTACACTCGTTGGGCTTAAAAAACAATCAAACAGTTGTCATTATGTCATGGAATGGAGGTGGCTTTTAAAAATAAGACATATTTTAAGGCAATTACATGAAAAAGAACGTGTACTCTCAATTAAAATCTATTGTACAATGAACAGTAAGTAAAACAGAATTCATTGATATGAATTTCATATCCGTAAGTCCTTTTACGAAATTAATACCGATTGTTTATTGTTTACCTTTTAATAACGTCAATCTTAAAATGTCAAATGTTGAAATTTAAGCGTAAAAAATATACCAACCCATTGTTAAAGTTAAAAATCCTTTAAACATTTTTCAAATTTAATTGTTCATATAAATTACAATGATTATTTTATTAAATAAACAAGTTTAAGTAATTTTATTTGCTAATAGGTATATTAAAAGTGCCATGCACCACTTGAATCTAACTTCAACCCGTGAGTAATGACCCGCGACTAACTTCAGCCTGTGAGTAATGAATTATTACTCACGAGTAAAGTAATGAGTGTTATTATAAATTCAAAAATAGCGAATAATGAGTATATTATTAAACGGTCGTAGAAAAAATAGATTATTTCACAGCTCACAGCATAATTGACCGCAATCAGCAACACTGAACTGTCATTTGCGTTTGAATGTATGAGTAGTGTACGAATGTCTAAAATATTTATCTAAAATTATTATTTTTTGGAATATTGAACTTAAATAATTGTTTTAGAAAATTTATATTATTGATAATAATAAATGTTTTTGGTTATTATCAATAATATAAATTTTCTAAAAAAACAATTATTTAAAACAATTTTTAGAATTATGGAAGTCGGACAAATGCCAGACGAATGGAGAAGCAGTATACTGGTACCTGTTTACAAAAACAAGGGAGATATACAACAATGTACAAACTACAGGGCTATAAAACTGCTTAGCCACACCATGAAAATATGGGAAAGAGTAATTGACAGACGGATACGTGAAGAGACCGAAATATCCGAGAATCAATTTGGCTTTATGCAGGGTAGATCAACAACAGATGCAATTTTCATTATAAGGCAGTTGATGGAAAAATACAGGAGTAAAGAAACAAACGCTCATATGGTATTCATTGATCTTGAGAAAGCATATGATAGAGTTCCTCGAGAGATTCTGTGGTGGGCACTCAATAAGAAAGGAGTCCCTGGTGAATATGTAAAGATTGTGAGGGATATGTATGAGGGAGTAACGACTAGTGTTAGGACAGGTGTGGGAGAGACTGATAAATTTCATGTGAAAGTAGGATTGCACCAAGGCTCTGTGCTTAGTCCGTATTTATTCTCATTAGTTTTGGACCAGATAACAGCGAAACTACAGGGTAACATTCCATGGTGCTTAATGTATGCTGATGATGTCGTGTTAGTAGGAAATAGTGAAAGAGACTTAGAACAAAAACTGGAACAGTGGAGACAAGCTCTGGAGGAAAAAGGTTTAAAACTTAGTAGGACAAAAACAGAGTATTTGGAATGTTCATTTAAAGATGGAGCTACTACAAATAAAATGGTATCTTTGGATGGTGAAATGATTGTGAAAAGCAATAGTTTTAAGTACCTAGGATCGGTATTAAAGAGTAATGGAGAAATAGATGGAGATGCATGCAGTAGAATTAGGGCTGGATGGATGAAGTGGAAAGAAGCGAGTGGTGTGTTGTGTGACAGAAAAATTCCAATGAAGCTGAAGGGAAAATTCTATAAAACAGCCATAAGACCGGCTATGATGTACGGAACTGAATGTTGGGCAGTGAAAAAGAAAGAGGAACAACGAATGCATGTGGCGGAAATGAGAATGCTTAGATGGATGAGTGGAGTGACAAAGAAGGATAAAATTAGAAATGAGTATATTAGGGGAAGTCTAGGTGTGGCACCAATTGATGCCAAAATGAGAGAGCATAGGTTAAGATGGTTCGGTCATGTTCAACGTCGAGACGTTAATCACCCAATACGAAGAATAGCTGAAGTGCAGATTCCTGGAAGGAGTAGGAGAGGAAGACCAAAGAAGACCTGGGGGGAGGCGATAAGGCAGGACATGTTGGTAAAGGGGATTAACATTGATATGACCCAAGACAGAATTGTGTGGAGAAATGCAATTAGGGAAGCCGACCCCTCATAGGGATAAGGCAAAGAGAATGATGATGAATAAATGTTTTTGGTTATTTAATTAATATAATTCTAAAATTCTCAATGTAATCGCGATTACGTTTTTCTAATTAAAATACAATGTGGACGCTTATACAAGATCGGGCAGTTCCGTGTTCGTGTCGTATTTTAGCTGTGCTACACAAATTTCAATTCTAGAGTTGATGTTATGGAATATCATTATTTTCGTTAACATTAACAAATATTTTGGCATATGATTAATATATTTCGGCAATTGATGAAATCCGATTGACATCATTAATTATTAGAGTAAAGAATTATAGATATTATTTTTGTAGTAAATAAAAACAAAGAAAAATATCTGACAAGTAATGACATTAACGTGACCATGATGACAAGTCACATTCTAATGTTCTGACAGTGCTTTTACGTCAGAAATTTTGACCTACGTAATCTTGCTTTTGTAGTAAAAATACTATACATGCAAAACAGTGTATATGTATTTCAAAAATCTGACGATTTGAGCGAGGCTTAAGAAAATGGGTCCAAATGAGTCCCAAAGTTTCACAAGAAAAAAACGAATATTTCGTGAAATGAATAACAGATCGAATACTTTTAAGGACAAGTGGTTCTATTATACTGGTGCGAAAATCACTAACGTTTTCGAATCCCTAATATTATCGCTTCACCCTGTATGCTAAATCCGTTTCAGAAATTGTATTGTGTTGTTGCGTGGAAATGGTTGGTTCTTTCGTTCTCACGATATTGGATCAGTCATAGGCAGAAGTGTTTGTTTCTCGTAAATAGATAAATTTTTATTTCTCCACGTGTTTATGTTATTTCGAACCGCCAAAGTGATCTTTAGCTATAAATCTTTCACTAATGTGTTTTTGGCGGCTGTGAAACTGGGAAATGTTTATTTTATAGAGATAAAGTGGTTCAGAGTTTTATCAACAAGTCCAAGTATCTTTTTTCCTGACTCAGCTGTTACGATGGGAAAAAGGTTGCACGAACTACTAAAATCCGTTTTGTGTATTCTCTTGGTGATTGGATAAAATGTTTCTTGGTGTACGCCAGACGCTTCAATCCAAAGTGTATTTTGCATTTCCTATTGGTCAAGATTTTGATTAAGTGAGTGCCTTAAGTCTGTAATTGGTTGTTGAGGATTATTGATGGGGAAATCGAATGATTTTGGAAGGGGCGTTTGGTTTCTGAAGATTGAGTTTGGGGAGATCGAAAAAAGTTTGGGAAGTTAAGGAGTCAAGTTTGAGCCGTCAAGAAGTCCAGTTTGAGCCATCAATAAGTCAAGTTTGAGAAGTTGAGAAGTCAAGTTGGGGAAGTTGAGAAGTCAAGTTGTAGCTTTAGAGAGTTCAAGTTTAGTTAGCCTCTGCGGTAGCCGCCAAAGGCGGTTACCGAAGAAATTTAAGTAGTGAAGTTCTTGTTCAGTCTTGGTTAAATTTGATTGCAAGTTTTGTGTTATAGTGTTCCATTATGGTCTAAGTAGGTCGTAGAGCATCGCGTTTTCGCCGCTTCGCGAACGCGACTTTTTATACCAATTCCGGTATATAATCTCTTAGTATGCAGGCAGGAGATAGTTAGAAGTTTTTTTGTGTTAGTAGTTTCCAACATTACAGTTAAAGCATGAAGTTGCTTTTTGTATTTTTGATCCCGTTTAATATACTAAAGAACCAATGGTTTTCTTCAATATATTGTTCGAGCAGTGCTGATTTGTTTTAAAAAAATAATTGCTGAATTTTTCTATACACTATGGAAATAACCATTGATGTACAAGTAGTTCATGTACCTACTCCTTTGTAAAGTGACATTTAGTGAAGTGTAACTGTGCCTTGGACTTTTGAAAACCAAACCAAGAGAAGATACAGGACTAGTACAAGGTATTATTTTTTTTTTTTGTAAACTTTTAATCTTTTTTGGTAAACATGATCTCTTACTTTTGTAATACCGCAAGAGATCGCAGTTCCTTTTAATTTTATTTTATTTAGTTTCAATAAATATTGTTTGATTCATTGCAAAATATAATTTTATTATGGTCTTTTCCTTTTCCCTTGTTTCGTAAGTACAATAAAGATTTGGTTTAGTAAGGACATAGATAAGGTAAGTCACGCCATATTTGCTTTCATTTAAAAGTATTCTATATATTTTGTATTGACTATGTTTTTGTTAATTTTTAATTTTAGCTATCTATTCTTTAATGTTTCTATTTTAGTATATGTTTAGTTCCCATAAGGAAACCAGTGACGCCCAATATTTTATTTCTTTTTATTGGATGTTCTTATTTGATTTTTCTGTTTTTGAAGTTATACTTCTTTACCGGCGATAAGAGGGTGAATTTTTATATATTAAAACCTATGAACCCGGCGCATGCGCATTATAACTTTGTTCTGATTGGATGTTCAAATGACATGTCAAAAATTATTCAATATGGCGGCTGTGGCACAGCTGTAGTTTGATTATTTATGGTTTTTGCGTTTTGAAATTTGTGGGAAAAGAAACAAAGTTAGTTAATAGTTATACTGCCTTTTTAAATAGTTTTCATATGTATACCTATATTTTTGGACTTTTGGACTATTTTGGACAAGGAAAACTCATTCTAATTGGGTAAGTAGTTTTTATTATAATCATATTGTAATTATACATTTGGATTAGGTTGGAATACATACATTTATTTTCTCAAGAATGGGGATTTTAGAGATAAATCCCAAATTAGGTCCGATTTTTATTTTTAAATTATGATTTTTTGGCGTAGATTTATTTATCTAGTAGGTATGTAATGCTTTGATTTACATACTTAATTTGATTACCAACAAAAGTTCTACCAATCTTCATGTAATATATTGTTTTCTTACTGTTTTGTTATATTTTAATATTTTCTTCCACAAAATTTAAACTACATAATTTAATTATATTCGAAACAACTGTCAAACAGTAAAACGTTCAGTTACCCTATTTTTCCACATGACAAATAATGTGGAATTGGACGAGTGAGTCTAGGCTTCGATTGCGAATCAAAGCGCCCCGAAATTCACGGGTTCGATTCCCGATGCAAGTTTTTATTTTTTAATTTTTTTATGCATTTTATGATTGTAAGTATATTTGTTATATAATTTTTTTTTTCAGAAAATGCGTATTTAAAATTTTTGCCAACAATTATTATTGTTCAGAAATAATTCTTTCTTTGTGGCATTTTTCAATGTGTTTGTGTGCGTTTTATTCTTTTATTTTTTTAAATTTTTGGTATTGTCTTAAAAATCACATAATATGTAGTAGAAGTATAACTTCTTACGTGCGTACAAAGTACACACAAATTCTTTTTTTTTATTTCTAAACTAATAAGAGAATATTAATAACACCCCGTTAAGAACCACCCCCATATCTCTTCCGTACTGAGCAACCGAGGACATGTTCTTCAAATTGTGTAACACGTTAACATCCCCTTATATGACATATTAACATCTTGTCAAATTCTATTTTCCATTATTCCTACAGGGTGAACTTCGTCGTTACGCTATGAACGAAAAAAATTATGAAAGTGCCAATTTAAAAATAAAAAATAGTAAATATAAAAGTGGATTTTAAATAGTTTAAAATAATAAAACCAGATCATATTATTAAATAAAAAATAGTAAATATAAAAGTGGATTTTAATTAGTTTAAAATAATAAAACCAGATCATATTATTATGTTTGAAATGAATATTAAAAATAAAATATTTAAATATGGTCATATGTTAAATAGTAGGAATAATAAAAATCGGCTTTTTGAAATTATACATATTTTAGGTTGTACTGAAACCATCTCCAACTCTGGATGATTTTTTATTGTCTCCCCAGATTTAATCCCGGCATCCTTTCGCCCTACTTCCTAGCGTCTTAACCGCCTTGTATAGAATAGAATAGAATTTATTGAATCAAATATACAAAATTTCTTTTGTTTTTGACAAGTCAAAAGAGTACGTACATTATAAAACTTGGACAAAATTTAAAAGATAAATATTATAAATTATAATGAAAAGATATACAAACAGGTACTAACAAATTTAAACAATTTAACACACTATGTAAAAACGTAAAAACATTAAATAAACATAAAAGCATGAAATTAATATCGTCATAATCGGCAAAAAAAACCCTGACCAAACTAGTACTATTATATTATATAAGCGGTATTTAAGTACTCTGTCTTTGTGTAAAAACAATGTTTTAAAAAATGTGATTTTATTTTATTTTTAAACGACTGTAAATGAAGACTTTTTACTTCATCTGGCAAAAAATTGTACAAACTAACATCAGTCGAGTTTTTATACTTATATATGCTTATATATACTTATATGCTCCTACCTTCTTCTCCTTCTTCATCCATATGTGTAATGGAGGAAGTCAAGTACCTCCTCGAGCAAGAAGTACTTCATGACTTGCATGGAGTGGGTTTAGCATGGTATAACTAGACCCAAACCCAGACATACAAAGTGAAAGTTATCCTCCAACACCAAATTGTTCTATATGGTCCACATAATGTTCAGAAAAAAATCACAGCACTTTGAGCGTCGGGTTTGGGGGGAGAGGGGGAGAAATCAGTAAATTCGTAGTTTTTTTTACTTTTTTCGTCAATGTTTCTAAAACTATGCGGTTTAGCATGAACAACCTTCTATACAAAAATGTATGTTCTACCTACATTAAATTTGAAATAAAAAAGGCCCTATGCATAATCCTTCTAAAATGAACGGTTTCAAAGTTACGGAGGTAACTAAATATAGTATAATTGGTCCAAAAAAGGCCTAACCCAAACATACAAAGTAAAAGTTTTCCTCCAAGACCAAATTGTTCTATATGATCCACATATTGTTCAGTAAAAAGTTACACCATTTTGAACGTCCGGAGATGGGGGAGAAGTCGGTAAATTACTAGTTTTTTTTTACGTTTTTTGTGTAATATTTCTAAAACTGTGCTTTAGCGTAAACAACGTTCGATACAAAAATGTTCTACATAAAATTTAAAACAAAAAAGGTCCTATACACAATTGTTATAAAATCAACGGTTCCAGAGTTACGGAGGGTGGAAAATGGAGGTTTTCGATACTTTTTATATTCTTTGGGCAATTTATAATATTATTACTGATGAAAGAAATTTTCTCTAACAGGATTGTGTTTTGTAAATAAAATTTGCTATTTCAGTGGTCGATGGTATGTTAGTGATAAGCCCTTGAAGAAACGTCAACCTCACCACCCAAAATAATCATCAATTGCCCAAAAAATATAATTACGTATTTTTTATGGGAAATTCCACCAGGAAATAGCTTCAGAACAACATCAAAAAATATAACTTCCTAAACCTCCACTTTTCACCCTCCATAACTCTGGAACCGTTGGTTTTATAATAATTATGTATAGGACCTTTTTGTTTTAAATTTATGTAGAACATTTTAGTATAGAACATTGTTTACGCTAAAGCATAGTTTTAGAAATATTGAAGAAAAACGTAAAAAACTACGAATTTACCGATTTCTTCCCCCTCTCCCCACCAAACCCGACGCTTGAAATGGTGTGACTTTTTTCTGAACATTATGTGGACCATATAGAACAATTTGGTGTTGGAGGATAACTTTCATTTTGGATGTCTGGGTTATGCCATCCTTTGGATCAATTGTATCATACTAGTTCTTATAAGAACTGTGAGTATACTTAGGTTAGAAGGTTAAAAGTAATTCATCGATAACTTACCACTAGATTTAACGTTTATCCAATATTTAGATTAAAGTCCTTTTTATCATTTATTCTCTATTCCAATTGGCATCAGCCGTCGTGTTGGATCCATCGTTATTTTAACCCGGTTTTATAAAACGGGCACAACTGTTCACTCACCCTAACCACACGTAATCTAAAAATAGCAGCGAAATTCCAGATATCCAAGTATCGATGTTTTTTCATTAAATGACAAAAAGCGCAAACACACACTGAATTGACTGAACTGAAAATGCTCGAATCATAAATGTCGAATCTAACAAAGAGGCCTTCAACAGAATCAAAATCATTTTGAGCTACTAATTCAATTTACCTCTTCACTGCAAACGTTTTTGTTCTGCTTAACTAAATATGTTTTTCTAAATATTTAGAACGCTCGATTTGTTCATGTATAAGCCTCTTTTTGATATTATAAAAAACAATCGATTGCTACAAGACCTTAAACATTATTTTCCTTTTATAAAAATATGCTTCAAACAAAATACTGTGCTGATAATCTCCGACTAAAATGTTAATTCTTTCACAATTTATTACAGTTCTACAGAACATAAAAAGTACTTTTTTGGCCAACACTTTTAGTAATCCTTATATTTTTCTATTTTTCATGATTTTATAAAAATTATCTTTAAATGCAGTTAAAGCATTTAGCAGACTAGCTTCAATATAAAATTTAATTGGGTTAAGGTACATATTGGACTCAAAAACAATGATATGTTCTACTTCGATACAGTAAAGCACGACAAGATGATGGAAATATTAACCAATATTGGAATAAATACCTGTAATCTAAGAATTATTACTGGAATCTTTACTGGAATCAAAACATCGTCTCTCCGGACAGAGGCAGGAGAATCCGACGATAGCAAAATCAAACGTGTGGTCCGACAGGGATGTTGTAACGGTCACGTTACAAAATTAGCTCTTTAATTATTATTATAATTATTTTCCCTCGGTCTCCATTTAAATTCTCTAATTTCTCGTATAGGACTACTGGGGTGACGTCATACCTCGGTGATGGAACGTACTCCACCTATCGAGAATGATTTCGTTTTCTGAGAGAATTTGACGTTCACCTTGGCGGAGAAACGTCTCTCGTTCGTCACTTGGTTTGTGGCTGCTAATTAAGTGGGTTGGTTTGGTACTTGGTACTGGTACCATGAAATGGCGAATGAGTTCCATACACCTTATTTTATAACACCAATCCAGTTTTTTTAAGTAAAAAGTTACCAGCAAGGGTTGTCTGGACTTAGGGAGACATGTGTGTGACAACTCCTGTTGGAGCCTAATAGGAATCATTCGCCATTTGGAAGAAACCCTAACATGAAACCGTAGCCCTTTGACCACCTAGGGAAACCACTGCAGCCACGGCCGAGTCACCATTGGGAGTATGTCTATTTGGGAGCAAGCTATGGGATCGGTCCAGCTCAATTTTCGTCTTGGCACCTGGGCCTACAGGAGTCATGGGGTCGCACCATCCTGGTGCATCATTTTCTAGGATGCAACAGCAACCTCGTTTGGGAACATTTAGTGAGGTGGTTTTAGTAACTATTGGTTTTTTTTATATTTCAGACTATCTGTTAAATACACTATGTTTTTTTCCAGATTTAGGTTACCTCTGGTTTTTTTTTTGACATATTTGTATATTAGATTATTTGGTTCCCAAACTTTGTATCTACGGTAACTTCTTGTGCACAGGAATAAGCCTAGAGAAAATTAGGTTTTTAATACTTTATTATTGCTTTGATATTGGTTTATGTAATTCGGGTAAATTTATTTTTTAATATTACTAGCTTGTTTCCCAAATATTTTACTGTTATTCGCTTTATTCCATTTGTTCGGTTAATTTAGGTCATCGTCGGTATTTATCTCAACTTCATTTCTACTTTAGTCAATTGTATATTTAACTTTATTTATTCATTATTGTATTTTCCCTTAGTGAGGCTTGGGCCTATTTATTTGTAGTATTTTCATCTTTGTCAGTTTCATTTAGTTGTACGTAGCAGGCGTACTATAACCATTTGGTAGAAGACTTATGTAATTTTGTACCCTATATGTTAGTGAGAGGTACTTATACCTGTAATTTTGTAACAGATAACATTATTGTTGTTATCTTAGAGATAATTTTTTGTATAACTTATGTCATTTTAGAGTCACATGATATACACTTTGTGTAACTCAGAGATTGTCAAAAATCTAGTAGTTATTTTTAATAAATATGTATTTATTTTGTATCTCAATTATTTTATTATTCCTTTATGTTCATTATTACAGGTTTGATATATTTAATATTTGACAGCAGTATAAGATACCTGGGAAAATGATCGAAGATCATTTTCATGGCGCCCATGATTTGTTAGATTTATTTATTTTGTTCGTCTTTAGCAATTATCCATCTTCATTCAGTTTCAGTACATTATTTTTATTTTATTATTTCATCTTTTAGTCATCATTACTATCTATATAGAGCTACTGTTCTTCGACAGGCATGCAAACGAGCCGTATCCATCCTTGAGTGTCAAGTGGTTTTCTTGCATCTCTTGCTAGCCAACTCTATTCAGTTTGCCTCTATCTCTTCCCACTTCTACTTCTATCCCTTCTAATTCCCCTTTCTTCAGTACTACTGAAAAGTAGTATTTTTTTTTATTTTTCCTATTGCGGCTTCTCAACGTAGAAGTCACTTCACCCCTTTTCTTTACACACACCCCACTCTCTCTCTTCATTTTTATTCCTATAGTTTATTATTTTTTCCTTACTTCTGTTGGAGTATATCTTTCTTTTTACTTTCACTCCAACAGAAGTTTTCTTCATTTTTGTTACAATGTATACTATCACCACTTCTGTTCATCATATTTATACTCAAGTATAGGAAATTTTTCAAGAAGAAGTACATGATGTTGAAGCCGTAATTCGAATTAACGGAGAATGTATCAATAACAAAAAATACGCAGACGACACGGTGGTATTCGCTGACAGTTCTGAAGCCCTCCAGGAGTTGATGAATATAATCACAAAAGTAAGTAGGTAAGTTCGAGATATGGACTTTCACTAAACATTAAGGAAACAAAATATATGATGATCTCTAAGAACGAACAGCAATTTGGACGAATCAGTGTGAACGGTCAACAAATAGAAAGAAAGAACGAAAGAAAGAAAGAAAGAAAGAAAGAAAGAAAAAGATACACCTAACTTGGTACGAACGTCAATGAAAATTGGAACCATTCCTTAGAAATTAAATGTAGTGGTAGGAGAGCCCAATCGGGGATTTTTTCTGGTACTCGAGCGCGTCAGATTATCATATGGGGAGAAACCTGGTACCCTGCAGATGTACCTCTACTATCTATTGGCTCTTAACACAGGGAGTTCGTTAAGAGGGGCCCGAAAAAAAAGATCTATCTATCTATCTACACTTATACACTTATTATAAACTTATTCAATATTTGAAAAATCTATCGAATGGCATCAAACACGACCCCTCGGAGGTGGGGTGGGATGGAGTTTACTTTAAAATCTTAAATAGGAGCCAACATTTTTTATTGCAGATTTAGTTTGCTTACGTAAAAACAAGTAACTTTTATTCGAAACATTTTTTCGAATTATGGACAGATGGCGCTATAATCTAAAAAACGATTGTTGTAAATGAAAAATTAAATTAAAAATGGAAAGTCCCCACTAAAATGGAAAACTTTATTTAACTTTTTTTGGTTTTAGGACCTACTCTTCACAACCCAATAGGTCCCCATAACGCTCGAGCGACTGCACATTTAGCATACTTTGCTCCCCTACCATAGGATACAGAAAGCAAGATCTGCATTGCAAAAAATAACTAAGCTCTTCAAATGTCATAACTTATCAATACCCATAAAAGACTAGGATATTATATCTTTCCTATACTGTTATATGGAGTTGAATCGTGGACTCTCACAGTCGCAACCTGCAAGAAAATTGAGGCTTTCGAAATGTGACAATATTTGTTGAATCCTGCAGATATCCTATACCGACAACGTTACTAATGAGGGTGTTTTATTAAGGATACAAAAAGACAAAGAGCTGTTAACCACAGTAAAAACAGCCAAAATCGAAAAACCTCCGTCATATCAGGAACAGTGAGAGATATGAACCGCTGCAATTTTACAGGGAAAGCAGAAGGAAAGCGGGGACCAGGAAAGCGAATGATTTCGTGCTTGAAATATCTACGTACGTGGTTCAATACGACAACAACAAATCCTTTCAGAGCAGCAGTGTGCAAAGTAAAAATTGTCATCTGGAGGAGGGTCATGGATCTTGAGGGTGATTTACTTTTCTCTGATGCAAGGTCACTTAGTTTTCAATTTTTTGGATGGGCCTAAAATTTTTTTTGACGGCTCTCGGTTTTTCTTTTTTTAGGATTATTGAATTGATATTTATATTCCTCTGCGGGAGGGGAGGTCATGAACCCCGCGACACTGCCCTTAAATCCGCCACTGCCTACATCCGAATCGGATAGTCACTACAAGAAGATGAAGTCTCTTTCTCCCTCTCTCTCTCTATTTCTATTTTAAAACGTTTTTATATATTTGGCTTCGTCTTTGTCACTTGCTCCGCAAATTTTGTAATTCATTTTAAACATAGTTCTAGGCTACCTAGGCACCTGAAATTTTCATAATAGCTTAGAACTTGCTAACAATGCAATATTTAACTGCTATTATATGGATAAATCTTCTTCTTCTTCTTCTTCGTGCGACTAGAATTACTCCTGTTTGTCTACCTCTTATTCTGTTTCAGTTGTTGTTGACTGTACATTTCTTTCCACCTTTTCGGCGACCTTCCAACGAGTCTTCTGCTATACGGCTTGTTGTATTTAAAGAAGTTCGCTAATCTATATGGTTCATTCGGTTTACATGTTCGTTCCAGTTTTTCATTATGGATAAATCGATTTTTTTAATTTAAAACTATTTTAAAAATGTGACTAATGCAATGACATTTAGATTCCATTTTAAAGAACGTCAACAAATCGATAATTACAAATTGATAGGTTCTCAGTGGTAGAGCATTAGACTGCAGATCGGGAGGTACCGATTTTGAAACCCGGCTGTTGCGTATCTTTTTTAATTTTTAAATAAATAAAAAATAAAAGTTAATATACTTAAAGTTCATATTTTATAAGTTAATTAGTATACAGGGTGAGGCAAATAAAGGGCCTATTAGAAATATCTCGAGAACTAAAGGCAACAGAATTATGAAAATTGGAATAAAGGGGTTTTGAAGGATGATCTATTAAATGAAAATATTTTCATCTTTTTGCAACTTCCGGTTATAACTTCGATTTTTTAAATGGGACACCCTGTATATTTTTACATTTTTTTTGGATTCTCTTCGATGTCTTCTTTCTTAAAATATGAGGTTTTGTAATATTATGCAGGGTATTTTAAAAGATAATTACGTTTTTTTATTAATTTCGTAGCAAAATTAACACCCTGTAGAATTGTAGTAGTTTGACATCTAAAACTCTACTAACGTTCAAATGATTTTTAATATACTCTACTATTGTTAAGAATCATTAGTATAGCTAAATTTTTAATTTTAGTATACAGGGTTGGTCGAAACTCGGAATGAGTATTTTCTGAGTTTTCTTAAATGGAACACCCTGTATTTTAGTATTGTAATGAAATGATATTTTATGGTACCTTTTTATTTCTTAAGCATTCCCTATACCTAACTGCTTTAATTTGTGCTTGATTGTTAATCGCACCAAGAATCTTAACTAAGTAGGTATTTCGATAGCTAAACCATTATTGGTAATTTTAAGGACCAGTCTGGATTAATATGTATTTATTTCTGAAAAATTATTTGGGATTGAGTAATTTCACGGCCAACCTAATAAAATTTTACGTATTTTTTGTTGCAATTAATGTTTAGCTTGAATCACCAATAACTCACAAATTAAAGCAGTTAGGTATAGGGAATGCTTAAGAAATAAAAAGTACTATAAAATATCATTTCACTACAATACAAGAATACAGGGTGTTCCATTTAAGAAAACTCAGAAAATACTCATTCCGAGTTTCGACCAACCCTGTATACCTACTAAAATTAAAAATTTAGCTATACTAATGATTCTTAACAATAGTAGAGTATATTAAAAATCATTTGAACGTAAGTAGAGTTTTAGATGTCAAACTACTACAATTCTACAGGGTGTGAATGTTGCTACGAAATTAATAAAAAAACGTAATTATCTTTTAAAATACCCTGTATAATATTACAAAATCTTATATTTTAAGAAAGAAGACATGGAAGAGAATCCAAAACTGTAAAAATATACAGGGTGTCCCATTTAAAAAAACGAAGTTATAAGCAACTTCCGGTATAAGCGGAAGTTGCAAAGAGATGAAAATATTTTCATTTAATAGATCATCCTTCAAAACACCTTTATGTCAATTTTCATGATTCTGTTGCCTTTAGTTCTCGAGATATTTCTAATAGGCCAGTTATCTGCCTCACCCTATATATAAATATTATATATACCATTTTAAATATTTTATTTGGTTTATATGAGTTTAAATCCGCTAGAGAAAATATGCCTCTTATTTTTTAGTAAAATAGTCGATTACAAAATTCTTTTATGGCAGAAATTGAAACAACAAAATAGTTTATAATTTTATATTGATTGGGTCCTATAAATAATGAAAACGTTTTACTATAAAAGTCCTTTTTTATAAAAGTGTAATTATTTCTTTCTATCTCTCAATACCAAATAAAGTATAGATGACTTTTTTCATTTTTAATGTTTTTAAATTTTAGTAAGCTAATTAAAATACTACATATTTCCCTACCTGACACAAATTTCTAATTTTGTCGTAAGCTTCTGGACTCCCAATCCCAATGCAACTAATCTATCCATAAGCATAAGCGGTTGAACAGAATTGGATTAAATCTGCATAAATCATTGCGATCTAATCCGATATGAATAATTGAGACAACTCAGACTTGAATTCGATTATACTTGTAAATTCCCATAGTTTTAAGCAACGTTTCTAGTTTTCATGGTAAATCATGGATAGGAAAGTTCGATACGGATGACCTTTAAGCTATACCAGGCTTAATCAATTATGGTCAAATTCAGATAATATTTTGTTAACTAGTTCGTGTTAACCAGACCAGAAATCATAGTTTAGTTTAATTCTTTTTATATAAATATGTTGTATTATGAATACACCTTAAGAAGTTTGACCTATTTAAAAGGTCATATTTATTTTAGAAAAATTGGAGTTTAAAGATAAACTGATTTTTTGCAATTTCGTATTTTTTGCCCATTTCTTCAAAATATCTCCGAAAATACTGGAGATACGAAAAAAATTATACAGTACTAAATTGTAACTTTTTAATAACTAAAATTTTCCTGTACATAGATTTTCTCTTCAGTGAACATTTAGCGAGGTATAGCTGTTTAAAACCTCTATTTACGAGCAAACACCCCCTTAATCGAGCCCTTTAAACTCACCCCACTTAAAAACTAATTAAATTATAGCTCTTCAAAAAACCCTACAAAACCATTTGTGAAAAAACATTTTATCATCAAAAATGAAGAAGCTATTCATAAGTTTATAAGACGAATTTTTTTTTCAAAAAATTCAAATAGCTCGAAAATTCGACAGAATACGAAGATGATATCGATCTCAATGAAGGTGACTGAAAAACAATTTGAATTTTTATTATTTGTATTTGTAAATTCATATTTTTGTGTAAATAAATATTTTTTACATAATTCTACGTTTTTATCTGTATAGATTTATTAAATTATATCCATATTTTACCCATATTAAGGTTTACAATGTTTTTATATAATTTTTGACAATAGGGGGGATTTTACACCCCTAAAAATAATCAACGCCCTTGAACATGATATAGAATATGAAGTACAGGGTGAAATGATCCTAATCACAAATTTTTATGCAAATCGATGCAAGCCGAAATCATTATTTTAGGATAAATAAATTCTTTATATATAGCTCCAACAAGGGTGGTTTTAAGGGTTGAAATATTATGATATTATACCATAAAGTATAAAACAATCATTATTTATCTAATAAAAACCAAATGTTGACCATATTAAAGTTTAAAATTTAATTTTATAATTTTTGAAGATATTCTGCTTTAGCGGCGAATCGATTGAGGGTAAAATTGTACATTTACCGCGCGCCTGCGCACACTGGCAGTATGTAGTTCATTGCTAATCTTTCAAGATAGGTATGTATGTATCTGTAACCGTGCAAATAAGTCATTAAAACAATATATTAGTGGTTTTAGGAAATGTATTATTTATTATAATTCTTGTGTTTTTGGATTAATAAAATATTATGTAAGCATAACATTTTTACACTATATGTCGCCGTGTTGTGTAATTATATCCGAAACTTACATGTCTATTTCTAGTGCCTCGATGGAGTAGTTAGAAATTTAGAAATGCGTTAGCACTGAGATTGGAAGGTTGCGGGCTCAATTCCCGGGCGATTCATATTTTTTTTTATTTTTGGTTGTTTTAATAAAAATTTTTTGAAAGTGGTAGATAAGAAAGTTAGTTTGATTTTTAAATAAAATACAAATAACCTTTTAAGTATATTTACTTCGTTTAAATTACCTATTATATAATAGAAGAATATCTTCTTACGTGCGTACATAGTACACACATTCTTTTTTTTACAATTATGGGTAGTTTTCACCCTTAAAAAACCAAAAGCGTACAACGGCTCAATATAGAAAATGAACTGGAGGGTGAAATGAGCCTAATCCCAAATTTTTGTACAAATCGATGCTGGACAAAAAATTGCGAGGTTTTGCCATTTTTTCAGCTTCACTTTCTGGCCTAATATATATAAACATAATATTTAACCAAGATCATGCCACAAGACAACTTTCAGAACTTCATTAGTTTTCTTTTTCATTTATGTTTATTTTTGCTTTTAGTAAAGATAGAACCTGAATTCTTAAACGACAAGCCAGATATTAAAGTTAGATAATAAAAAAATACGTTTAAAAACAAGTAGGAGAAGAAAATCCGCTTCATTACTCTCTATAATTTCACTTAAATACACTCAACACATCTTGAATGCTAATTCAGTTTTTGCTCTTTGGCCTCTTTAATTTTTCTTTCTCCAAGTACTTACCTCAACTTGTACAAACTTTTTAAATATGCTCAGCGTTTAAAGCGGTTGGGAGCAAATTTAGTAGCTCGAGGTTCTTTCAATTTAGGAGCATTTGTTAGATAACTCTTATCCAGTATCTCTAAAACTAAAGTTCTGCTTAGAGCTATACACTGAGAAATTGAACGAATACAGAATCGGTCTCAACGTAAAACTTACAGATCAAGACTAATGAAATGAAAGATATAAGCTTGACAGGTAATCTTCGCGCAAGATGAATATAATGAATTAAGTTTTTTTTAATATAGGTTCTTTACTACATGCAATCAATAAATAAAAATTAGTTTTTTTGTTTGTTCAAAGGGATGTATTCTTGTTCTCATGATCATTTTTCAGTGCGTCATTAATTATGACGTCATATACTGTATTGGGTGTGTCGAGACTTATTTCATGTAATTATTGACGAATCTGACAGATGCCAGAATCGTACTTAGCCATAGGTGAAAAACTTGTGCAATTAAACTAATTAGTAATTTAGTAGATTTGATTTTTACACAATATGTTAACATGTAGGTATTTTTATAAAGGGGAATAAAATTAAAAAGTAAACAATATTGTTAATTAACTTTACAAATATGGAAACATTAAAAAATGACACAAAACTATCCATAAACTGTGTTTTTATCTTCTTCTCTAGGTGCTGTCTCCGCTTCAAAAGTTGACAATCATCAGAGCGATCTTTATTTCTGAAACCGCGGCTCTAAATAATTCATTGTTATTCCATCCACACCAGTTCCTAAGGTTCTTCAGCCATGAGTTACGTCTCCTTACTATGGATCTTTTTCTTGCATAATGACCTGGAGTATTAGAATATATTTATTCTAACGAACTAAATTCTAAACCAAAATACAAAACTAACTTTTAACGAACGAAATTCTAAACCAAAACACAAAATACTGCACAAAAACGTTATGAAACACAAGGGAAGTCGAATTCGAAATTCCAAAATGACAGGTACACAAAATACTGACCTGAATAATAACCGTCACTTGACTCTTTGACACTTCTAAAAAATGGTCAAAATGGACGCAGTTTTCGTCAAATATTCGTAATACGTGTATTTGATTGGCTAGAAAAAACGCGCATTCTATATCAACGCATTCAATATCAACGAATCAAACGTAGGTTAGGAATAGACATCTTATGTATATAACCATTGTAATGCTGCATTATTTTTGTGTTTAATCACGGTGCTACCGCTTTTTCCGTCTCATCTAACTTAATGCATTAGAGAGAAATCGAGAAACTGTGACGCACTGAAAAATGATCATGAGAACAAGAATATGTATAAATTTGGATTTGTTATCCAGTGATAACAAAAGACTCCACTAGTCTCTTAAATTATTGAAATGTAAGGGTAGTAAGTACTTCACTGCATTTCACTTCACTTCACTGCTGCTTAGAACCTCTATGGCAGGGTTGATAGTTTTAAACCAACATGCTTAAAACCTTGGTTTAAACCATGGTTTAAATCAACTGGTTTTTTAAGAAAAAAACCTTGTTTTTTATTGAACCTCCAAACTGATGTTTTTATTTAAAGTTTTTTTATACAGCTGCCACAAATGAAGAACATTGTTAATTTGAGTGCCTTTTCTCCAATGCAAATGAATGAAAATTTGCAGACATATGCATTCGCGGGAACAATACACGAATAATCAATAAAAAATTGTTTTATGTTTATTATTTGTTTAAACAAAAAAAAACGATTTTAATGGAAAACGCTTAAATTATCTTATTTTTTGCAATGAATAAACTTGAAACTTTTAACAGATTGTAGCTAATTATATAAACTATACATAATTTCACTTTTTACGTTAATAATTGTTTACGTTATGCTTCATAAATAAACAATAAAGTTTCAAATTGTTTGCCGATTCCGACTACTTTTCATGTTAGTACATCATTTGTTTTATACATATTTTAAGAAACATGACGATATATTTTAATGTTTGAAAAGTGTAAGACTAAAAAGTAAAAAAAAAAATTGAAAAAAAATTTTTAAGAAACGCTTCTTTAGTTACGAGTGACTAAAATTAAAAATATTATAAAAAAATCAACTAAAAAGCAAACAAGAATGTGTGTGTACTTTGTACACACGTAAGAAGATATTCTTCTATTATATAATAGGTAATTTAAACGAAGTAAATATACTTAAAAGGTTATTTGTACTTATTTTATTTAAAAATCAAACTAACTTTCTTATCTACCACTTTCAAAAAAGAAGAATATCTTCAAAAATTATATAATAATATACTTACAATCATAAAATCTATAAAAAAAATAAAAAAATAATAACTTGCTTGGGGCTTGAACCCACTTCACGTCTACCGCGCCGTACGAAAGTTGACGCCATTTCAAACTGCACCAAACTCTTGTATACGTCATGTGGGAATATACACAAACTAAACGTTTACACCATAAATTTATATGAATTTAATAAAATTATTAGTTTGATTTTTGTCGAAATAAAATACAACAAAATATAGAGTAAGAAAACGATATATGAGATGAAGATTTGTGGAAAGTTTGTTCGTAATCAGATTATGTAAATTAAAGCATTGCCTACTAATAGGTAACTACATTATTTTGTTTACATTTTCCAAATAGATAGGTATTGAAACTATTAGGTATTTCCAACTGAAACATTTAGAATTACGTACCTGCGGCTTTTCAAAACTATTTAAAAAGTCACTATAATTATAAATTTGATTTTATATCTGTCCACACATCAATAAAAACTAATATTATACAATATTCTTGTTTACCGATAACCTCCATATTGAACAATTATTGACAGATCATTTCAAACTTTCAACACCCAATCAGAGCCCGTATAACAACTAATACCATACTGTCGGTGTGCGCATGCGCGCGGATCAATCAAATTTTACCCTCAATCGATTCGCCGCTAAAGAAGAATATCTTCAAAAATAAAAAAAATGAAAAAATCTAACACATTCGTTAAAGAAAAGCGTGGGGCGAAAACCGTTTATTCGATGAAGACGCGCCACGCTTTTCTTTGACGAATGTGTTAAGATTTTTTCAATTTTTTTTATTTTTTGCTTTTTAGTTGATTTTTTGTATAATTTAATTAATCTGACTCATTTATATCGGCAATTCAGACATGTATTATACATTTTAAAGTAGAAGACTTTAAAATGATATTGTCAATATTGATGAGTTGCGTTTCTGGGAAGACTTTACTAAAAGATAATTCATTCGATTACATGAAATCAACTCCAACTCAAGAATATAATGAAAAAACTACCTATTAACTCATTCAAAACAAAAATGAAATTACATCTTCTTGAGTCAACACATAATACCCTATAAACATTACTTTTCATATCCTATCACCTGTATTGTTTCTTTTTTATTTTATTTCTATTATTTAAATTTAATTAACTGTAATAAATATAACTGTAATATATTTGATTTATATATGCCAGCAGAAAATGTTATTTAATTGTTAAAAAAGGGCCAGAGCTTTGATCAG